>NW_023416324.1:112559488-114971154 GCF_014108235.1 Myotis myotis
CTTTTTATCCTTTTTAACAAGACTGGTAGAAAATTTATAAAGTTATGTATGTGTATTTATAACAGCACTGTGTTAGAGGTTTCATTTCAAGTGTGAAAAAGTCTCCAGCTTCCTTTCCCACATCCCTTCAAAAATCTTCTTTTGGTCTAATTCTAAAGTCTTTTTTCATGAGACACCAAGCTTTTTGTTGTTGCCACAATTAGGAACAACTTTCAAAATTCAATGATTTTTTAAAAATGGACAGTGGCTTCCCAGAAGCTTTGCACTAAGGCAGCCAGGCAAGAAGCATTGGTCAAAGGGACAGTCTCGCAAAGATACTTTCAGTTCAAATATTATATATTCTTCCTCAACTTCTTCCCATTTCTTCCATCTCCCATCACCTCAGCAATGTGCAAATGAAGGCCTGTCTGAACCCCACTGCACTGGACTGACACAAATAAATCATTGTCTAAGAGTTAGCTTACCTGATTTTACCTGCCAGTGGAGGTGGGTTCCTATCAGACATAAAACACTGTGGGCCAAAGGAGCACAGAAATTAGTGAAGGATGTGAAGTCCATCATGCCAGTGCCCAGCCACCCTCAGCTGTCTCTCTCTCTCTAAGATCTTGTCAACTCCCAAGAAAGGCCAGATTCCAAAATTTCTGCCCACATAAATTTATTTCAGTGCTCCTCAGACATTAGACACAGACATGATTGCTATTGGGTTTCTCTGGCACTGACAGACTGCAACTTTAGTTTGTTAATAGCCTCAAATTAACATCATTTCTTATATTCAACTACACTAATGTGCAAATGACTGATACTGGATCCTTTCTTGAGATCAGGCGTGCACCGCCCCCCTTCTTCCCCACTATTTGACTGATGTATGTAACCAAAACATCATAAAAATGTAAACTTAACATTTTAAAATAATAGCACCACCACCCTAAGACAGCTTTTAGTTTCATTGTTTCTCTTGCCAAGATGATAACTAACATGAGTAACTAGGCAGAAGGTAGTGTCCCTTGCTGAGAAAGAGAACAATGGGAAATAAGTAAATATGTGGGATGGGGAAGCACTAGTTTGCTCTAGTTTTGCACATTGAATCATGCAGGTGGAGATGTTGGGTAGACAGGGATATATTGGTTTTTTAATTGTGGAGCTCAGAAGAGAGGACTAGGCTGAGGGCATGTAACTGGCAGGTGGTGTGGATATTAGATGGTAAATGACACTGCTGGAGTTACCTGGGGAGGGAACGCAATGAGAGAAGAGAATGGGGCCTGAAAACAATTTATGAGAAGTGACAAATCAGGGTGAGAAAAGATGAAAGTTTCTGGCAAAAAGGTTGGAAAGGAGATCTTGGAAAGGTGGAAAGAAGAACTGGAGAAAGCGAGAGTGTGGCCTCATGGAAACCATGAGCATTCCTGCCCATGTGCCACTCCCTAATATGAGGGGAGAGCCCCCTCTTTATTAAAATTAAATTAATTTCACCTTTGTATCCTTCTTATGCTCTTTTCCATGTTCTACTTTCCTTCATGTACTATACTGAGATGAGTATTTATGTAATTGAGTGATTCATATGTTCATTGAATATTTAATGAGCACCAACTATGTGCCAGGCTGTTCTAGGATGCAGATACAGCCATATAAGACAGATAAGGCTTTTGTTTTCATGACATTTATCTTGTAGTGGAAATAATAAGGCAGGAGGCAGAGAAAGGAGTGGTCAAGTGTCAGATGCTTCTGAGAAGTTAATAATAATGAGGGACTGGATTTAACTACATGGAGCTCAATGGGGACAGTGGTATAGTGGAGACACAAACTAGATCAGAAAGGGCAAAGGAGCAAGTGATGAACCAATTGAGAAAGTAAATGTAGACAACCCTTGTGGGAAGAATGAGCAAGAAGGGTGGGAATAGAATAATGACTATATGTATCTTCATACATGGAAAAATTAAGTTAAGAATGATTGGAACACAGTTGACACAAGATAGGAAAGATTCAGTTGCTAAAATAAAACTGGAAAAAAATAAGTGAATAAGAGCTGATAATGGGTGCATAATGTTTCTTAGTAGAGGCTGGAGGCGGAAACCAGGTCTCATTTGGTGAGAACTGCCATTGAGAGCAGAAGGGACTTCCTCTATCATATTAGGGTGGCAGGGATATGAGGAGGAGGAGGAGGAGATTTAAATAGCAGTGACAGAAAATGTGTTTTGGATGTGAAATGTGTATAATTTTATTCCCTGCCATTGACTGAGGAGCATTCATTTTCTCAGGAAGAAAGTGAGGAGTCAATAGATGGGAAGGATAGGTGAAACCAAAACGGAGCATTCAAGCAAAGACAGTGGAGGGAGAGAAGGCTGAGGGCCAGATAAGGGATAAGTGAATTGGTAAATACAAAACATTTGTGAGCAGGCATGGGTAAGGTTGAGTATAAGGGAAAGGCCATTGGAAATGCAGAAAATCAGGAAGCTCATGGACAAGGAACTGGATGTTCCTCCAGGGTGATGCTTGTGTTGCCAGGAAGATAAGAAGATGGAGTGGGGAGGATGGCTGGCTTCACCCAGGGACTGAAAGGGGGAGGGGTGGATCCCTGAACAAAAGTCTTGGCAGTCAGAAGGTGTAATATGTGCTGAGAGACAAGTCACAAATACTGGTCATGGGTTGTTGACAGTGCTCCCAGTAGAGGTTCTATATGAGACCAGCCTGCCTCAGCCCTGCAGTTGGGGCCAGGGCTTCTGTTGTCCTCTTCTACCTTACACCTCACAGTTTACATTTCCATGGTACTTCGAAGTTCACCTTAAAGCCAGAAGCCTGGGTTTAATTATTGCTCTACTGTTGTGTCAATAGTGACTTTGGTCTTTAGGCAAAAGCCACCTTTCTCAAGCAGTGTTTGGGGCAGGTTGTGCATGTGTTTCTTTATGCCGCAGGTGAAAAGATATTGCTCTTTTATGTAGAGCAGTGCTTTAGCATATACCAGAACCACCTGGAGAGCTTGTGAAAACACAGGCCACCAGGCCATACCCCCAGAATTTCTAATTCTTAGGGCTGGGGTGCAGTTAGAGAATTTGCATTTCTAAAAAGTTTCCAGCTGCTGGGGATGCTGCTGGTCTGGGACCACATTTTGACCACCACTGGTTTACAGCACAGTTTCTAAATTCTAGCCCCACCTTGGGATCACCTGGGGAAATTAAAAACCCACCTGGTGTGGTGGGGCGGAGGCTTGAACATCTGGTGATTACCGTGCACAGTGAGGGCTGAGAGCCTCTGAGCTAGTGTTGGGTCCCACGTGAGAAAAGCACATGGGACAATTGATTTTTTCCATTTTCAAGCAGCAGGAGATTTTTACTTAATCTATTTGGACATTCAGTTCTCAAGAGATAGTTAATTATACACGTTTTACCAATGATATCTGTGATACATTCCCTTATTTGCCTTCGTGATTATTTCTCCAGATTGTCATAGAGTGTGCTTTTCTAGTCCAGAAGGAATTGTGGCATTTATTTAGCCAAGCAATAGCAACAACAACAACAAAACAACAATAAAACCTGCCCATTTAGACAAATTTTCAATTTAAAGGGACATTTGGAAATGTGGCATATTTAATGTCATTAATGAAAGTGACAAGGTTCATTAAGCCCCACCAGTAAGTTTCCACTTGAAAAGCTTTATAACTTCCCAGTCAGGCTTGGAGGTGTGAGGGGAGGGGGATCTTTGTGTACTTGGAAAACACATTTCATTTTTTAAGAGTTTATATTTTGGACGGCACAGAATTTGCTTCTAGGTTGTCGCCATTAGGGACCTGATAGCCACCAAGACTAAGTGTTCTGCATTGCTTTTGGCATCCAGGAAGCCATAGTTTATTTCTGGTATCTCAGTTGATTTATACTTTGCTAATTACTGCTCTACTGTTGACCCATTATAGCTCCTTCTCTATAATTTTGCTCTTAACTATTCCTATAACCCAATTACACTAGAGAATCTTCAAGGGTTTTTTTCTTTTCCCCACTTTTTTCTTTTCTTTATTTTTTTAAAACCTTCAATATAACATAGTAAAACCTGTTTGTGGTTCTATTAAAGAATATGGATTTTGGAGTCTGAACACTAGGGTATAATTCCCAGTTAAAATACTTCACTTTTAGAGGAAATTATATAACTTTCCTGAGCTTTCACTTCTCATCTGTACAATTGGAATATTAAATCACCTGGCTTAACTAGTGATATCAAAAGACACAACTTCCCTATGTCACCCCAACTTTAGTGGGCATGTGTCTATCTTCCCCTTGTCCAGTCCCTTCCCCCAGTTTTTTAAAAAAATATATTTTATTGATTTTTTACAGAGAGGAAGGAAGAGCGATAGAGAGTTGGAAACATCGATGAGAGAGAAACATTGATCAGCTGCCTCCTGCACACCCCCTACTGGGGATGTGCCTGCAACCAAGATATGTATCCTTGACCAGAATCGAACCTGGGACTCTTCAGTCTGCAGGCCGATGCTCTATCCACTGAGCCAAACCAGTTAGGGCTCTTCCCCCAGTTTTTGCAGAGAAAGTATGGTGGTTCCCGGGGAGTACAAATTTGCAGCTTCCTGGTGAAGCTGCCTAAATGGCATGCCTATAATATCTGGCCTTTCATTTGCTCCTTTCCTATTTTTAATAACTAGCTAATTACAATGGTTTCATTTTTAAGGAGGAAAGAGGGGACAAACCAGCAGTCTCTGCTACATGGACATTCTGTTTAGGACCTTAAAAATGTTGTTAGAATAGTTTGGACTTAATTCATCAAGTAATTTGGAGACAGCAATTATTTTGAGGCAAATGTGACATTATTTAGGAACACAATAAATCTTTGTCAGTGATGGGTTGGAATGAAGACAAACTAGAAGCAGGGAGGCCCAATAAGTGATTATAATAGACAAAGCAAGAAGTAATGTGGAGAAAGTTTAGGTCAGCAGCAGAAGGACTAGAGAGGGAACACTTGTTTGAAAGACTAGAACCAAAATATTTGGCAACTAAATTTGCTGTGTGGATGGGCAAGGAAGTGAAAGAGACTGCCATGATTTAATCATGACTTCTCAGAATTGGGGTTCATAAGATCAAATGTCTACAGGGGTTCAAGGGGTCCAGAAGAAAAGGAATTGGGCAAAATGGACTCCCACCTCCTCAACAAGGAAGGTACCCTTCTAGATGCCTCATGTCAGGAAAGCTGCTCAGACCCCTGGAAACATGCAGCTCAGACTCTGAACATCCATGGGTGGGCTGAGGGAGAACAGCACTCCTTCTGAAACTACTATGGCAGGAGATAAAATATTTATCAATAACCCACATTTTAAAACTCTCAAATTACTCTGTGTGTAATCAGGTCTCCTTCAGCACCCAAGATGGATAATGATCAAATAATAAAGCCAGCATTTCTAAATGCCCTGACAATAAAAAGCTAACATTATGTAATGTTTTGTGGCTTTTTAAAAATATATATTTTTATTGATTTTAGAGAGAGAGGAAGGGAGAGGGAGAGAAGATAGTAGCATCGATTAGAGAGAAACATCATTGAACAGCTGCCTCCTGCACGCCTCCTACTGGGGATTGAGCCTGAAACTCAGGCATGTGCACTGACATGGAATCGAACCTGTGATCTCTTGGTGCATGGGTCGACGCTCAACCACTGAGCCACACTGGTTGGGCTGTTTTGTAGCTTTTAAAGTATTATTTTTAAATCTATTTAATCATTTTTTGCACTTCTCTACAAATTTATCTGATCCTTTGTTAAGATTCCCATTTCATGTTAGAAGACTGAGAAATAGTCACATTAAGTAGCAGTCTTATAGGTGAGAAGGGGCGAGGCTGAGATCCTAATTGAGGTCTTCCTGACTCCTAATCCCAAGGCCTCTCACTCTACTGCATGCATGAGCAGGAAAATGGTCATTCTGGATGGGTGTATGTGCATGTGTGCTGTGCATTCTGGTTATTGGAAGAACCTAAGATGCTTCAAGTGATCTGAGAATCCTGATAAACTTGTCCTCTTCAGAAAAACTACCCCTGTGTGGATGTCTTGTCAATGTTCCCTGTGACAAGAGAGCTGTCTTTGCAGGTGGCATGTTGAGACCTGGTGATGTTTCCAGCTTCCTATATCACTTGTACATATTCTTTTGGTTGATGTGGAAACTCACTCCTCTTGGTACTACTGATCCTTGCAGGCCTTTCATGTTATTCCCCGAATTTACTGAGACTTCTGGGTGGCCTCATGGCCCATCTACATTTCCTTAAACTCTTCCTACCTAAACTCACAAAGATTGTAGCCATGCTCTGAGCCTCCTGAAGAGAATTCAAACTTGCTAAACTAGAATAAAATATATCTGGTAAGTAAAGATGCAGTGTACTATACTTATTGATAACATGAGAAATTAGAGAATAGTCCAATTATCTCATAATAATACTTAATATATCCTATTTATTTATCATCATGAGAAATTTATGATAGAGACCTACTCAATGGAATGTTATTCATTGAAAAATAATAATTATAATGACTACATAGCCACATAAACAATATGTTACACAATAAGGGGGAGGAGGCAGTTAAGAAATTGAATGTACTCCTATCATGTGAAGCGGACCCAAATATGCCACCCAAAATATGCCATTTGGCATAATAATTGTTTTGAGCTGAAGACAATTAAGAAACAGCAAACATAGAAAGAGCTCTCTGCCCTCCCTCTATCTGTCTATAAACAAGATATAAATTTTCCTTCTCAAAGGATTTCCCCCTCCCCTCTCCTGGACTAGCAGCAGAACAGCCCTTATCATTGGAGACAGAAAGTGGCAGTGAGATAAGTCTGCGTAAACAAATCTTACTGAAATAACTATTCTATCCCATTTGTTTCTCCATATATTTATCTTCCCACAATTTACCACCCCCAGGGACCCGAACCTCTTTTCCTTTATTTTGCACTTCTCTAAAAGTTTATCTGATCCTTTGTTAAGATGGTATATTCGCCCCAAATTCTAACCACCCTTTAAGGCACTCATTACTGAGTTCTCCAGTGTGTCTGTATGTTGCACACATAAGGAAACTCTTGTATTCTCTTATTAATCTGTCCTTTGTTAGTCTAAATTGCTGAGCTTCCAGCACTGAATCTAGGAATATAGAAGAGAAAGTCTTTCCTCCTCTACACATGTTAAATATTTTAAAAATGGAGGAAAGGAAATATACCAATATGCTAACATTTGTTATGTACCATGTAGCATATTCAAACATAAAAAAAGAAGTGTCAAAGCAGCATTTTGTAAACACTGTACATCAATTGAACATCAGCCTCTCAACAGTTACAAACAGATTTGATTCAGGTGTTACTGAATAATAATATTTAAAGGGGTACGTTAATTTACTACTTCATAAATAGAACAGAACTTGAGAATGACTAAACCCTTGCTTTGAAGGAGGAAATATACACAGTTTTACAAGAGAGTTAACAAAAGTATGATAAGGAGCCAGGTTCTGGAGTCAGATTATTTACTATTTGCAAGGCTTTGGGCAAGTTATGTAAACTCTCTGTGCCTCAATTTTCTCTCCTTTATAATGGGAATAGCAGTAACTATCTTGTGTTGTTATTGAGGATTAACTAATACTGCCTACATACAGTAAATACTCAATAAAAGTTATGAAGCGTTCTTAAAAATATATTTTAAAGAAAAGTTATGAAGCATCCTGATAACAATTCTCTTTTTTTTTTTTCCTTGTTAAGAGAATGTTGGTAATCATTAGCCACATGTGGCAAAAGAATAGCTATATCAAATGCTTGGAGACTTTATTGGCCCCTCCATCTGTTTTATTACCTAAAGTTTCTCCCTGGGTAGTATAGCCCTGATCTGGGAGATCTGTGGTATCTCCTTTGGGTGGAAGATTAACATCATATTTGGGGTCTGAAATGAAATTGATTTCCACAAGAGGGCAGAAAAATGGACACCATGATATTTCCTATGAAACTTTGTCATATATCGTCTTTCCTACTCTGTATCACACCTGGGGTGCCCCAACTCCTCCGACATGCATCCGCAGTCTGTCAGGCACGAACAGTGGGTAGGATGGAAGGGCTATGGGGGAGTCAGCTGCAGGAGGCAGGGAGTGTCATCATAAGGGCAACAGAATAAAACAATGGACTAGCAGTCTTCCTCTGCCACAAATGAACTTTGTGACCTCGGGTAAAGGGATTCACTCTGACCCTTAGTTCCTCCCCAGGTAAAATGAAGGGACACAGCTGGGTAGATTCCTTCCCACACCAACATTCCATAGCCTATGCCTCTCCCAGTGACCACTTCCTCTGACAAGACAGGAAACTGCGGATCCTCATACCGGCTACTGGCTCATGTGATCCCAGGCAGGTTACAATGTCCCCCAATGTCCTTCACCGTAAAGTCTGACTAATACTCAAGACTGAATTAATCTGGACTCAGGGTGGAGGAGCTTGCTCCCTGCTTGTGCAGGATGGGGCTCTGAGTGTACTGGTTTCATCAATGCATTATTTTTGAGAAGCCTTTGTGCTGTTCCCCCGGCCTTGCTCTTTCTCCCAGCACCCTTCTGGATTGTGCTGGCTGATCCCCCCTTTCCTTTTCAGTTCAGTTTACTTTTGGCTTTAACTTGGAACTTTGGTGATGAGAGAAAGGAGATCATATTTCTTCTAGTCAAAGCTATATTTTCAGGGCACAGCTGCCTAGACCCACTAGAAATAAAACAAGAAGAGATATGAGGTCATGGGCAAATCTTCCTCCTGGCCTAAGAAGAACCCAATGAGAATTTAGTCTCTGGAAGCTTGAGCCCAAACAGGAAGGTAGATGCTGCCTGCTGGTGTCTTACTAGCTGATGGGTAAAGGCTGAGCTCTTTCCTGGGTGCTGAATGGCGCTGCCTCCAATCCTTGTGCTACTCCCAAGTTGTCATGACTACCTGAGGGCTGGAAGAGGCCTTAATCTTTCACTCACGGAATATTGAAACTAGAGGGTCTCTGAGAGCTGCTGTGCAGCGGTGACACCAAAGCCCTTTTGGTGCTGCCCTGGAAAGCTATAACACAGGTGTCTGTGTGGAACACCCAGTGGGAGACTTTGTAGGTGGATTAGAGACTTTGTCATTTATATTTGTGCATGAGAACACACACACACACACACACACGCACACACGTACAGACTCACATGCAAAACAGGTGACGAGAGAATGGATGTCCTGTTTTCCAAGGCATTTACAATATTCACTCAGGGACAGAAAATAGCAGTAAGCATGAGTCTGATGATTTGGCAATAATAGCTTTGTGTATATAGTATTTATTGAGCTCTTAAGGTATGCCAGACAATAAGGATTCTACAATTTAATGTTCACTATTATCTTATCAAGACAGAGACACTTTTATCCACATTTTAGGAATGGAAAAATAGAGGCTTAGAAAATTTAAATAACTTTTCCAAACTCACAAAGCTACCAAGTGGTGAAAACAGAGTTTAAATAGAAGTCAGACTATGGAGCCTGTGCACCTATCCAGAAAATGGAAGTACTTCCCCACGTTAACACCATTTATTCTATGATGAATTTTATTTATTACGAGGGGCCCAGTGCATGAATTCATGCACCTTGAAAGGAACTGTGGGCCGCAAGGCTGTAATGGACACAAGGGCAGGTCTGGGCCCATCCTCCGTGCCCCTGCCCAGCCCCTCCCGCCATGGTCACCTTTCTACTGGCACCACTGCCCCCATGTGCTAACAGTGCTGGCCCTGATCATACCCGCTGATGACACAGAGTGATTGGGGCCAGTGCCAGCAGCAGGTGCAAGCGGGGTTTGCGCTGTCAGTGGGTGTGAGCTGTGGGCTTCCAGCCCCAATCACCCCTCAAGGAGCAGGGGAAGGTGGAGAAGCCAGTGCTGTTAGTGGGTGCTAGTGGGGCCATCGCCAGCAGCAGGTACAAGAGGCGGCTGCCAACCCCAATTGCCCCTCAGGGGCAGGGGGAGGTGGAGAAGTCCTGAGGGGGCAATCGGGGCCAGCAGGCACCGCTCACACCCGCTGATGATGCAGAGAGATCGGGGCTGGCAGCAGGTGCGAGTGCTAGGTGAGCCCATGGCACATGGGAGCAAAGAATTTTCAGTAACCACCAGAGGCTTGCTCCAATGACAGAGACCAGTGCCCTGCCTTGGTTTGGGTCCCCGGCTCACCTGCTCCATCATCTCGCCATGGCCGATGTTCTGAGCTCTGTCACCTGCTGCTGACACCTGCCATGTTCCACGTGCACTCCCTGGTGGTCGGCGCACATCATAACGACCGGTTGTTTGGTTGTTCTGTTGTCCTGCCATTTGGTCTATTTGCATATTAGAGTTTTGCACATATAGATAGGTTAAGAACCAGTATTTTGGAGCCTTACTGCCTGAGTTCAAATCCCAGTTCTACCATCTACTGATTGTTGTAATCTTGGGCAAGTTATCAAACCTCTGAGCCTTAGTTTCCTTACCCATGAAATGTGAATAATAATAATAATACCAAGCTCATGGATTGTTGTAGGATTGAGATAACACATGTAAAGTTCTTAGAACATAATAAATGCTAGCCCCTCTTATAATGTTAGCTATTATTAATGACAAACATTTATTGATTGCCTACTGCATGCCAGCTACTAGGTTCTAGATGTAGGCAGAAGAAAGGGACAGAACCTTGTGGTTAAAAAGATAAGTTATAGGGTGGGGGAGATAGCTATTTAAACCAACTATGAAGTGTTATACCCATAATGGATCACTAAGAAAGGAGTTACAGGCAGGAGGTAAAGCAGCAGAGAAAGGTTTGGGGCCAGACTTAGCAGGACAAGAAAATCCTATGTACTAAGGGTTGGTACTTCATTCTGTGTAAGCAACCAAGGAGCTGGGGCATTTTAAAAATGGGAGTGGCAAATAAATTCAGAGCTTTACTAACCTTTACCTCAGCCCTATTTAACCAGAGGTAAGCATAAGGAAATATCCAACAGGAGAGGAATAGTTCTTATAAAACTTTTTTGCCATATTTTTAAAATTATGTGTGGAAGCTGATCTGTATATTTTATGCAATATAAGAAAAACCATTGTCCAAAAAAAGTACACTCCAAATCATTTTATATCCTGATCCATATGCATCTTGAAAGCTGCTCTCATTGACTCAATACATTTGGCTCTCTCTAGCATGTATGAAACATGTTCTATACATAGTAACATGGCCCATGCTGCCAGGGCTCCTCCTGACTCAGGCAAAGATGACAATGTATTCTCTTAAGAGTATGAGATAATGCATGAAGCAGTTCCCTCCTTAGGTATGCCAGAGAATGTCTCTGCTGGGGGCATAATCTCTAGGGAACAGAAATAATTTTAAGAGTCAAAGCTAGGGTTGGTTTGTTTTTAAGGCAGTAAACCAAACCTGTTCCACCAGTTCTGATCTGCATGGCTGATCAAATGACCAGCATGACCAGCCCGGTGTTCTCTGTTGTGTGTCCAGTTCCAACACAGAGAGCTAAAGGAAGTGGAAAAACACAGGTTAAAATGAAGTAGCCATGGATGTGCACCAAGATTTAGCATAAAATGTTCATCACAGTGTTGATTGTGGTAGTAAGAATGCCCAATAATTGATAAAGTGTTTTAAAAATATTATAGCACATCTTAACATTCAGTACTACATAGTTATTGAAAATGATGATGTGGAAGAGTATGTAATGACAACTCAAGTGGGTTGACTATCATTATGTTTATTAAAAAAACCTTCAAAATGATGTGGACAATAAAATCTTAGTTTTGTAAAAGAAATAAAAGGCTCATTTTAATAGCTATTACCTCTACATGGTAAGATTATAAGTGATTTTTAGTTTGCTCTTTTGGTTATATGTACTATATAATTTGTCTATTAATTCTGTGTCCATGGTTATTTAAAAACAAATAAACAAACAAGAAAATCACCATCCTTTCCCTCTTCCTGGGTGTGGCCTGTAGAGGTGGTAGCCATCTCCTATTTGGCACCATGGCTGCCTTCGGACCCCTCCTGAAGTGCAAGGTCATCAAAAATGGACCAAGAAGGTCAGTCAGACCGATTTATCAACCTTCAGTGTAACTTGCAGAAGCCAGAGGCATTGACAACAGAGTGTAGAAGACATTCAGGGACCAGATGGTGATGCCCATCATGGGTTATAGAAGAAACAAGAAAACCAAGCTCATGCTGTCCAGTGGCTCTGGAAGTTCCTGCTCCACAACCTCACAGAGCTGAAAGTGCTACTGATGTGCACCACTGTGCTGAGATTGCTCACCAGCTCCTCCCAGAGCCACAAAGTTGTTGTGGAAATGTAGCCCCACTGGCCACCAGGGTCACCAATCCCACCGCTAGTCTATACAGGGAGGAAAATGAATAGACAGCTCATGTGTACTTTTCACCTGTGATAACTAAAACCATGAATACTGCCGTCTGGCATTGTCCTCCTCAAAAGCAGAAACAAAAGCTGAGAAAATCTAGATAAAAAGGAATTAAAATAACATTTGTAAGTTACTCATTTAGTTCTCACACAAATTCTAAAAGATGGTTGTGGTTGAAACCAACAGTGTTCTACCACTGAATATGTGTGTTTCACGACATTTCCCCACCTCCCTTGAAGTCGAGTTGATCATTTTCTGGAAGATGGAATATGGGCAGGAGTTATTCGCCCCTTGCCAACCTCCCACAGTCCTTTTTTGCTCTCTTCACCTACACAAGTTGTGCCCAATGAAAGGAGCCTAGATATTCAGAGAGAGCTGCTCAGGAAAGCCATCCATCTCCATCCAACAATGGAACAAGAAATAAACTTTTACTTCTGCTCCCAGAAAACACCAAATGGCAGGTGACATGGGTGCTTCAGGGGGGTGAGGAGGAAGGTGGGATGCTGCAGGGGCTTCCATGGAGGATGGGCAGCAGCATGCATCCGGGGCCAGGGTCAGCACTGAGGACTGGTGATGAGCTCAAAGCCTAGGACAAGGAGTGGATCCCTGTCACCAAACTGGGCCTCCTGGTCAAGGACATGAAGATCAAGTCCCTGAAGGAGACCTGTCTCTTCTCCCTGCCCATCAAGAACTCTGAGGTCATTGACTTTGTCCTGGGGGCATCCTTAAGGATGAGGTTTTGAAGATATGCGGAAGCAAAAACTGACCTGCACTGGCCAGAGGACCCAGTTCAAGGCATTTGTTGTCACTGGGGACTACAATGGACATATTGGTATGGGTATTAAGTGCTCAAAGGAAGTAGCCACTGCCATTTGTGGGCCTGGCTCAGATCTCTATTGTCCCTTTGCAGGGAGGCTTCCAACTGAGGGAACAAGATCCACAAGCCCCACACTGTCTCTTGCGAGGTGACCGCCACTGTGGCTCTGTGCTGGTGGCCTCATCCCAGCCCCAGGGATCCTGACATAGTCTCAGCTCCTGTGCCAAGAAGCTGCTGATGACGGCCAGTATCCACAACTGCTACACCTTGGCCAGAGGCTGCACTGCCACCCTGGGCAACTTTACCAAGGCCACATTTGATGCCATCTCCAAAACCTAAAGCTCTCTCACACCCAACCTCTGGAAAGAGACTGTGTTCACCAAGTCTCCTTATCAGGGACTCACTGGCCATCTTGTAAAGACCCATCCCAGAGTTTCTGTGCAGAGGACCCAATATTCAGCAAGAAAAATAAAGTGAATGAAGCTTGTTTATAAAGAATAAAGATTTATTATATTGAGTCATAAAGACTTTGGACTGTTACAACAGCATAGCCTGTCCTATCTCAACTAATTCAGGCTCATACTACTGATATCCCATTTTACAGATGAAGCAAGTAAGGCTCACAGAGATGAAGTAACTTTTTTTTTAATTAAATCTTTATTGTTCAGATTATTACAGTTGATCCTCCCCCCCCCCCCCATAGCTCCCCTCCACTCGGTTCCCACTCCACCCTCTGCCCTTACCCCACCCTCCGTCCTCATCCATAGGTGTACAATTTTTGTCAAGTCTCTTCCCACAGCCCCCACACCCCTTTCCCCCCTAATAATAGTCTACTCTCTTTCTATGCCCCTGATTCTATTATATACACCAGTTTATTCTGTTCATCAGATTATTAATGCACTGGGTTTTTAGATTCACTTGTTGATAGATGTGTATTTGTTGTTCATAATTTGAATCTTTACCTTTTACTTCTTCTTTCTATTATTAAAGGATACCTTTCAGGATTTCATATAATACCGGTTTGGTTGTGATGAACTCCTTTAGCTTTTCCTTATCTGTGAAGCTCTTTATCTGACCTTCAATTCTGAATAATAGCTTTGCTGGGTAAAGTAATCTTGGTTGTAGGTTCTTGCTATTCATCACTTCAAATATTTCTTGCCACTCCCTTCTGGCCTGCATAGTTTCTGTTGAGAAATCAGCTGACAGTCATATGGGTACTCCCTTGTATGTAACTAACTGTTTTTCTCTTGCTGCTTTTAAGGTTCTCTCTTTGTCTTTTGCTCTTGGCATTTTAATTATGATGTGTCTTGGTGTGGTCCTCTTTGGATTCCTTTTGTTTGGGGTTCTGTGCATTTCCTGGACTTTTAAGTCTATTTCTTTCACCAGGTAGAGGAAGTTTTCTGTCATTATTTCTTCAAATAGGTTTTCAATATCTTGCTCTCTCTCTTCTTCTGGCACCCCCATAATTCAGATGTTGGTATGCTTGAAGTTGTCCCAGAGGCTCCTTACACCAGCTTCATATTTTTGGATTCTTTTTTCTTTTTGTTTTTCTGGTTGGGTGTTTTTTGCTTCTTCATATTTCAAATCTTTGACTTGATTCTTGTGATCCTCTAGTCTGCTACTGGAACTCTGTATAATATTCTTTATTTCAATCAGTGTATGCTTAATTTCTAGTTGGTCCTTTTTCATAACTTCTAGGGTCTCACTAGATTTATTGAGGGTCTCACTAAATTTATCGGTGGTTTCTAGAAAATTCTTGAAAAACTTTATAACCATGGTTTTGAACTCTATATCCAGCAGTTTGCTTTCCTCCATTTCTGTCATTTGTGACCTGTTTGTTTGTCTCTGCATTTTTTATGCTTCCCTGTGCTGATAGAGCGGCTTTCTGTGCTAGGTGTCCTATAGGGCCCAGTGGTTCAGCCTCCCCAATTACCTGAGGTGGTCACTCTTGGTGCACCCCTTTGTGGGCTTTGTGCACAGTCTTGTTGTAGTTAAGCCTTGATTGTTGTAGGTATCACTGGGAGGAATTGACCTCCAGGCCAATTGGCTGTGAGAATCAGCTGTGTCTGCAGTGGGAGAACTTCTGTGCTGGAGACACCCTTCTGGGGCAAGACTTGCTTCAGTGGTGCTTTTGTGCTCACTGTGTCTGCCCCTGAGTGTGTCCCTTATAGATCTGAGGAGCTGTAATCTGGATAGTCCCACTCTGACCACTGGGTACACTGGCTCGTGGATCTCTAAGGAGGTGCTGATTTATCCTCTGCCTGAGGCTACCAGCAGGAGCTATGGAGAGATGTGCAGATTCCTCTTCTTTGTTTGGGGTTTGGAGGTGCCCAGATGAGGCCCAGCTGTGAAGCAATGCAAGCTGCTGTGGGGCCTTGGGCCTTCTTTTGGAAGTTCTGGGTCTCTCTGACCCAGCTGCAGTTTGTTAGGTAATTTTCAGATTGCAAAGGGCCAGGCCATTCATATGCAAAAGTCTCTGCGCACAGCTTGGGTGAGGCGGGGTCTCAGGGGAATAACAGGGTGGAGCAAGCAGCTATGGCTGCTCCTCAGTCCTACCCTAAGAGGCCCCGGGTCTCAGTGTCCTTGTAATCACTGCAAGCACCTCTGAGAGAAAGCCGCCCTCGAGTTCAGCCTGCTGTCAGACAGTCCAGTTTCTCCCCGTATGAGTCTGGGTCCCCAGAGACTCGCCCGGAACTAGAGTTCAGAGCAGTCAGAAACTTGAGACTCCCTCCCAATTGAAAAAGACAACAGTGTCCTCAGTTGCCAGCCCTTTCCACGTGCACCTCTGTACCTTTGCTCTTTACTTCCGCACCTCCTCTGAGTCTCAGTGTGCTTTTCTCTTTCCTTCCAGTTGTAGAATTTCCACTCAGCCAGCCTTCCTGTGGTTTTGGATGATGTCCGTTTTTTTTATGAAGTAACTTTTTAAATCACAAACCTATACAAGGCATAATTGGGATTCAAACCAATGCTTCTTATACTCTAAGTTCACAGACTGGACAATCTCCTTATAGGGAGTTATACCTTTTTCTTTGGCTACCTGGGTGAAAATGCAAAAATGCTTCCAACACATGCTGATTTTTAGAGCTATACCTCTGAACTGATTGGGGTATATAGTAAAGCTTGAGGAACAAAAAAATCACTTGGGATGCTGGTTTTAAAAGTCCACTTCCAGGACTTCATTCTCATAGATTCTGATTTAGTGGCTCAGAAGAAGTGAAATGCAATCTCATTTCTAACAAGCACTAATGAATAAACGCAGCACCACAGTTGGGGCTTATGAGGTGGTTGCTCTCAGTGGTAGGTAAGTGCCATCTTTCTGGACCCCCAGCCTATGGCTCCCTCTAATCCCTGGAGAAATTCCTCTTCCTTTTGGGTCAATGTGTCAGAGAGAGCCCATCACCCACCATAGAGGCTTCAAATGACAATCACTATTTTCCTAGATGTCCATGTATGACCTGGACTCAACCTCTCAGATACACCTACTCCAGACTAGAAATCAAAGTTTGTGAAAAAGGAGGACTGAGCAGAACCACATGATAAAGTTTGTGAGACATGAGGTGAGGTTTTAGTATAGTTTTAAATATATAACCCCAAGCGCAACTCTCCTGCTTCTTGCAATTTCTGTGAGCTCCCCAGAAGCCTTTTATTTATTTATTTATTTATTTATTTATTTATTTATTTATTTATTTATTCTTAAATTTAATTTTATTGCTTAAAGTATTACAAATAGTAGTAAATATGTCTCCTTTTTTCCCCCCATTGACTTTTCCCCAGCTTCCCCTATCCCCCAGCATATGCCCTTACCTAAGCCCCCAAGTGTCTTGTGTCCATTGGTTTTGCTTATATGCAGGCATACAAGTCCTTCGGTTGATCTATTACCCCCCCCCCAACACTCCCCAGCCTTCCAACTGTAATTTGACAGTCTGTTCGATTCATCTGTGCCTCTGTATCTATTTTTTTGTTCATCAGGTTATAATGTTCTTTATTATCCATAAATGAGTGAGATCAAGTGGTATTTTTCTTTTGCTGCCTGGCTTAAAACACTTAGCATAGTGCTCTCCAGTTCTAACCATGCTGCTGCAAGTGGTAAGAATTCCTTCTTTTTTATAGCAGCATAGTATTCCATTGTGTAGATGTACCACAGTTTTCTAATCCACTCATCTGCTGATGGGCATTTAGGCTGTTTCCAAATCTTAGCTATTATAAATTGTGCTGCTATGAACATAGGAGTGTTTATATCTTTTCTGACTCGTGTTTCTGTTTTCTTGGGATATATACCTAGAAGTGGTATTACTGGGTCAAATGGGAGTTCCATTTTTAACTTTTTGAGGAAATGCCATACTGTTTTCCACAATGGCTGCACCAATCTGCATTCCCACCAGCAGTGAAGGAGGGTTCCTTTTTCTCCACATCCTCTCCAGGCAAAACAAAACAAAAGAAAAGAAAAAAACCTAGAACAGCCCAGCTGGCATGCCTCAGTGGTTGAGCATCAATCTATGAACCAAGAGGTCATGAGTTTGATTCCCAGTCAGGGCACATGCCCAGGTTGTGGGCTTGATCCTCCAGTGGGGGGTGTACAGGAGGCAGCCAATCAATGACTCTCTCCCTCTCACTTCCTCTCTGAAATCAATAAAAATATATTTTAAAAAAAACCTAGAACAAAAAACAAAACAAAACAAGAAAACAATAACAACAACAACAACAACAAAAAAGGGAAGAGAGGGAGAAGGAAGATGGCGGCGATATAGGCAGACGTGTCCCAGGTCGTGTCCCGGAGCAAATGGAGAGAGCAGCTGAAACTAATAGCACCCACACCAAATTGGCGAAATTGCTCAGCTGGTGAGACGGTTTGCAGCCAGGAAGAGCAGAACTCCCCTGGAAAGGTAAAGGAACCAGGGTTTTGGGCAGGAAAGTTTGCCAGACCTCTGAGCCCAGAGAGTTGGAGGGAGACCGCGTGGCAGACAGCCACATCCCTTGGGACAGGCCCAGCCCCTGACTGGGGGAAAGGAGAACCGTGGGATTCCTGGAGCCGCCGGGGGAATTGAGAGCTGGGTTCTGTGATCACAGAGGACTGAGCCTAAAGGGGGCAGCCTGAAGAGCTGACCAGACCATGCAGTCCTGGTAAGAGAAGAAGCTTACAGAAACCAAGCCTTCCCCGTTACTGCGGCCAGCGTTTGTTTGTTTGTTTTCACTGAATCCTGTTCATGGGACATTTCGGATACAGACACTCACCTGGGCTGAAGAGAGGGAGAGTGTGCGGAGGAGTGGAATCTGGGGAGAGACTGAGGAGAGAAGGGGGGCCGGGAGAGGTGGCAGCGAATTGGGTGTTGAGACACCCCTGAGCCCAGGGCTGGGGCAGCCATTCTCTCCAGAGAATGAGACTCCTCCCCCCAGCCCCCAGGCAAGGCGCACAGCCACACCCAGATTCCACCCTGTAGGAGATCAAGGATTAAAATAACCTGATCAGTTCCTGGGAGTTAACAGGGTCTGGCCTATAGAGGGATTTTCAATCCCAGCAACAACACAGCGCCGGTAACTAACTATTACGCGGCCAGCTCTGGGCAGTGAACTTCCACTGGACAGAGACGCCCTATAGCCTCAGAGGCCAACCCCAGAACACTGCCACCCAGAGGCTGACCCACAAACTGACTCTTTGCTAAACACAAAATAAGGCAGTCTGGGAAACAAATGCGGCCTGCTTTATAATAAGGACTGTGGTTTACAACACAGAGGAACAGTGTATCGCAGGGAAACCCAACACTCTCCTGAATACCTGGCATGTCTAAGGCGAGCCACACTGAAGAATAGAAGAACCGAAGGACCTTCACTACTGCAATTTTTTTTTTCCTTTTTTCACCTTTTAACTAAGAAACCAATTTTTTTTTCTTCTTCTTCTTTTTTTTTCTTTTCTTTTTTTTCTTCTTTTTCCATCACCTGATTTTACCCTTTTAATTACTACCTTCTTATTTTTAACCAGTATTATTACTGCTACCATTTTACCATTTTTTAAAGTGCCATTTTATTTTCTCTTTATTTTATTTTGGGATTAGTGTTCTCCATTCTATTTTCATCGTTATATTATTGGTTGTTTCTAGTTTGCATTCATCTCTAGGGAGCTGTTGCTGGAATTTGTTGGGATTAGTGGCTGTTCTATAGGAGTATTCTCCTCATATAAAAAGTCTCTTCCCCTCTTCCACTTTATTCTCCCTTTTCACTCTTTTTTTTTCTTTTTTCTCTTTCTTTTTTTTCTTTTCTTTTCTTTTCTCGCTTTTATTTTCCCCCCTCCTTTTTCCCAATTTCATTTTTGTACTCCTTTTTTTGGTCCCTACTTTTCTTTTCTTTTTTCTCTTTTATCTTTTTCCCTTCCTTCCTCCTTATCCCCTAATTCTCTTAATTCGGGTGGTCACCTTTATTTGGGGTTATTAATATCGTGAATATATTTGTGTATACTGCCTGGTACGTGGTGCGTTGTTGTGTTGTATTTTGTGCCTTTAAATCAACGCAGCAGATCCAAGCTACAGCAACCTCCTGAGCACCACACTCTCTGCAGAGGAACAGCAGCTGTACGTGAAACCTCGCCCCACCAGCCAGAAGAGCCACCACAGCTGTGAACAGCACCCACCAGAGGAGCTGCTGCCAACTGAAGAGCAGCTGCTACCACAACCCCCCGAAGAGCAACCACAGATCAAGGAGTCACTGCCACCAAGGGAGCAACCACTGAACGACTCAACGTCTAGATATGTCAGTGAGATCAAACATGGGTAGACAAAGAAACCCCCAAAGGAAAGAGAAGGAGGACTCTCCAGAAAAGCAGCTAAGTAATACAGAGGCATGAAACAAGACAGAAAAAGAATTCAGAAGAAGGGTCCTAGAGTGCATAAACCGGATGGAGGAAAAAATTGACAACCTCTGCAAGAAGCAAGAAGAAACAGATGAAAAAATCAATAACATATGGAAGAAGCTAGAAGAAACAGATGAAAAAATCAACAACTTAAGTAAGACCCAAGAAGAAATGAAGAGTGATATAGCTACAATGAAAAACTCCATTGAAAGTATCAACAGTAGACTAGGAGAAGCAGAGGACTGAATTAGTGAATTAGAAGACAAGGAAGCAAAACACACCCAAAATGTACTGCAATTGGAGAAAAAAATTAAAAGACAGGAGGAGAGCCTAAGGGAGCTTTGGGACAACATGAAACGAAACAACATACGAATAATAGGGGTACCAGAACAACAGAAGGATGAACAAGGATTAGAAAACCTATTAGAAGAAATAATATCAGAAAACTTCCCTGAGGTGGGGAAGAAAAAAGTCACACAAGCCCAGAGAGTCCCAAACAAGGTGAACCCGAAAAGATCCACACCAAGACACATCATAATTACCATGGCAAATGTTCAGGACAAAGAGAGAATCTTACAGGCTGCAAGAGAGAGACAGAAAGTTACATACAAGGGATCTCCCATTAGATTGTCAAACGATTTCTCAACAGAAACACATCAGGCCAGAAAAGAATGGACAGAAATTTACAAAGTGATGCAAAGCAAAGGACTGAATCCAAGAATACTCTATCCAGCAAGGCTATCATTCAAACTTGAAGGGGAAATAAGAAGCTTCACAAACAAAAAAAGGTTAAGGGAGTTTATCACCACCAAGCCAGCAATGCAAGGAATGCTAAAGGGACTGGTATAAAAATAATAAAAAGCTCAGAAAGAAAACAGCCACACAAAAAAATAAATGGCTACAAACAAATACCTTTCAATAATAACTTTAAACGTAAACGGACTAAATGCTCCAACCAAAAGACATCGAGTGGCTGAATGGATAAAAAAACATGACCCATACATCTGCTGTCTACAAGAAACCCACCTCATTAGAAGGGACTCACACAGACTGAAAGTGAAAGGATGGAAAAATATCTTTCAGGCAAATGGAAAGGAAAAGAAAGCTGGGATAGCAATACTTATATCGGACAAAATAGACCTCAAAGTGAAGGCCATAACAAGAGATAAGGAAGGCCACTTCATAATACTAAAGGGATCAATACAACAAGAAGATATAACCCTGGTAAACATATATGCACCCAATGCAGGAGCACCCAAATTCATAAAAAAACTCCTGGAAGATATCAAAGGAGAGATCAACAACAATACAATCATAGTAGGGGACTTTAATACACCACTGACAGCACTGGATAAGTCCTCTAGACAAAAAATCAGCAAAGATACAGCAATCCTAAATGACTCACTAGATCAGATGGACTTAATAGACATCTTCAGAATACTTCACCCCAGTGCCACGGAATATACATTCTACTCAAGTGCTCATGACACATATTCAAAAATAGACCATATATTGGGTCACAAGCAAAGTATCCCCAAATTCAAGAAGATCGAAATCATAAAAAGCGTCTTCGCAGACCACGATGGCATAATATTAGAAATAAACTACAATAAAAACAACCCAAAATACTCAAACACCTGGAAGCTGAATAGCATGCTATTAAATATTGATTGGGTTACCAATGAAATCAAAGAAGAAATTCAAAACATCCTGGAAACTAATGACAATGAAAACACAACAATCCAAAACCTATGGGACACAATGAAAGCAGTCCTGAGAGGGAAGTTTATAGCTCTACAGGCCTATCTCAAAAAACAAGAAAAAATGGTAGTAAATCAGCTAACTCTACAACTCAAAGGATTAGAAAGAGAGCAAAAAGAAAACCCCAGAGTGAGCAGAAGGAAGGAGATAATAAAGATTAGAGCAGAAATAAATGACATAGAGACCAAAAAAACAATACAGAAAATCAATGAAACCAAGAGCTGGTTCTTTGAAAGGATAAACAAGATTGACAAACCTCTAGCCAGACTCACCAAGAAGCAAAGAGAGAGGACCCAAATAAACAAAATCAGAAACGATAGAGGCGAAATAACAACAGACCCCACAGAAATACAAACGATTGTTAAAAAATACTATGGACAGCTCTACTCCAACAAACTAGACAACCTGGAGGAAATGGACAAATTCCTAGAAAAATACAACATTCCAAAACTCAATCAGGAAGAATCTAATAATCTCAACAGGCCAATAACTATGGAAGAAATTGAAGCAGTCATCAAAAAGCTTCCAGCAAACAAAAGCCCAGGACCAGACGGCTTCACAGGGGAGTTTTACCAAACATTCAAGGAAGAACTAAAACCTATCCTCCTCACACTACTACAAAAAATTCAAGAGGAAGGAACACTTCCAAGCTCATTCTATGAAGCCAGCATCACCCTAATACCAAAACCAGGTAAAGACAACACAATGAAAGAGAATTACAGGCCAATATCCCTCATGAACATAGATGCCAAAATCCTCAACAAAATCTTAGCAAATCGGATCCAGCAGTACATCAGAAAAATCATACACCATGACCAAGTAGGATTTATCCGAGGGATGCAAGGATGGTACAATATCCGCAAATCAATAAACGTGATACATCACATAAACAAATTGAAAGAAAAAAACCACATGGTCATATCAATTGATGCAGAAAAAGCATTTGACAAAATTCAACACCTATTTTTGATAAAAACTCTCAGCAAGGTGGGAGTAGAAGGATCATACCTCAACATAATAAAAGCCATATATGACAGGCCCACAGCCAACATCATACTCAATGGACAAAAACTAACACCATTTCCTCTAAGAACAGGAACAAGACAGTGATGCACCCTCTCACCACTCCTGTTCAACATAGTACTGGAAGTGTTAGCCATTGCAATTCGGCAAGAAGAAGAAATAAAAGGCATCCAAATTGGAAAAGAGGAAGTAAAACTGTCCTTATTTGCAGATGACATAATATTATACATACAAAACCCTAGACACTCCATCAAAAAGCTACTAGACTTAATACATGAATTTGGCAATGTAGCAGGATACAAAATTAACCCCAAGAAATCTGAGGCATTTCTATACACCAATAGTGAACTTTCAGAAAGAGAGATTATAAAACAATCCCGTTTACCATCGCACCAAAAAAATTAAGCTACCTATGAATAAACTTAACTAAAGAGGTAAAAGACCTCTACTCAGAAAACTACAGGACGTTGAAAAAAGATATAGAGGAAGACATAAACAGATGGAAGAACATACCGTGTTCATGGATTGGTAGAATCAACATCATTAAAATGTCCATACTACCCAAAGAAATCTATAAATTCAACGCACTTCCCGTTAAAATACCAACGGCATACTTCATAGATCTAGAACGAACTCTCCAAAAATTCATCTGGAATAAAAAAAGACCCCGAATAGCTGCAGCAATCCTGAAAAAGAACAAAGTAGGTGGGATCTCAATACCAGATATCAAGTTGTATTACAAAGCCACTGTTCTCAAAACTGCCTGGTACTGGCACAAGAATAGGCATATAGATCAATGGAATAGAATAGAGAGCCCAGAAATCGGCCCGAACCAATATGCTCAATTAATATTTGACAAAGGAGGCAAGAACATACAATGGAGCCAAGATAGTCTCTTCAATAAATGGTGTTGGGAAAATTGGATAGATATATGCAAGAAAATAAAACTAGACCACCAACTTATACCATACACAAAAATAAACTCAAAATGGATAAAGGACTTAAATGTACGACAGGAAACCATAAAAATTCTAGAAGAATCCAAAGGCAACAAAATCTCAGACATATGCCGAAGCAATTTCTTCACTGATACAGCTCCTAGGGCACTTGAAACTAAAGGGAAAATGTACAAATGGGACTACATCAAAATCAAAAGCTTCTGCACAGCAAAAGAAACCATCAACAAAACAACAAGAAAACCCACTGTGTGGGAAAACATATTTGCCAATGTCACATTTGATAAGGGCTTAATCTCCAAAATTTATAGGGAACTCATACAACTTAACAAAAGGAAGATAAACAATCCAATCAAAAAATGGGCAAAGGACCTAAATAGACACCTTTCAAAAGAGGACATTCAGAAAGCCAAGATACATATGAAAACATGCTCAGAGTCACTAATCATCCGAGAGATGCAAATCAAAACAACAATGAGGTACCATCTCACACCTGTCAGACTGGCTATCATCAACAAATCAACAAACGACAAGTGCTGGAGAGGATGTGGAGAAAAAGGAACACTTGTGCACTGCTGGTGGGAATGCAGACTGGTGCAGCCACTATGGAAGACAGTATGGAGTTTCCTCAAAAACTACAAATGGAACTCCCATTTGACCCTGTGATCCCACTTCTAGGAATATATCCCAAGAAACCTGAAACACCAATCAGAAAGGATATATGCACCCCTATGTTCATAGCAGCACAATTCACCATAGCTAAGATCTGGAAACAGCCTAAGTGCCCATCAGTAGATGAATGGATTAGAAAACTGTGGTATATCTACACAATGGAATACTATGCTGCTCTAAAAAGGAAGGAACTCTTACCATTTGCAACGGCATGGATGGAACTGGAGAGCATTATGCTAAGTGAAATAAGCCAGTCAATGAAGGAAAAATACCACATGATCTCACTCATTCATGGATAATAGAGACCAGTATAAACTTTTGAACAGTAATAGATAGAGGCAGAGCTGCCTCAAACAGATTGTCAAACTGCAGCGGGAAGGCCGGGGAGGGTTGGGGGGCAGGAGGTAGGGGGGTAAGAGATCAACTAAAGGACTTGTATGCATGCCCATAAGCATAACCAATGGACATAAGACACTGGGGGATAGGGGAGGCTAGGGGACTGTCTAGGGCGGGGGGATAAATTGGACACATATGTAATACCCTTTGTAATACTTTAAGCAATAAAAAAAAAGGGAAGAGAGAAAAAAAATTGGATAGTGAAGAAAGAGAAGAGAGAGGTGTGTATGGACTTAGAGCAGGGGATCAGAAATTAGATATATGAGTAGGATAAATTTTTTAATGGGGTAAAAAGAAGGAATAGAGAAAATCTAAAGGAGGAATAGGGTAAGAGAAACAGGTCAACAAAATGGGAAAAGTGAGGAAGAGAATGTTGGTATAAAGGTAAAGTTGAGATAGAGTAAAATGATGCTAAGGGAAAAATGAAAATAGAATGTAGAACACTAATCCCAAAATACATGAAAGAGAATAAAATGACACTTTAAAAAAAGGTAAAATAGTAGTAGTAATAATACTGATTAAAAATAAAATATAATAATTAAAAAGGTAAAATCAAGTGAGGAAAGAGAAAAAAATTAGTTTCTCAAGTAAAAGATGTAAAAATAAAAATGTGCAGTAGTGAAAGTCATTCATTTCCTCTACTGTTCTGTTTGGCACACCTGTTTCCTGTAGGTGCTCAGGACAGTATTGAAGTTCCCTTCGTTCCACTGCTCCTCTGTGTTGTAAGCCACAGTCTTGATTTTCAAGCAGGCAGTATTTCTTTTTTTCTTACACTCCTTTATTTGTGTTTACAGAAGAGTCAATTTGTGATTCAGCCCCTGGGTGGCAGTTTTTCCGGATTGACCTCCGGGGCTATAAGTCCTCTCTAGCCAGTATTTAGATTTTGTTTTCCCTGTCGCACTTAATATTGGTTTGGGAGAATGTACTGCCCCACAGCTGGTTCTCCCTGCTCTGATCCCCAGGTTCCACAGAAACAACTTTCCCCTGCAGTCTCTATGAGTGTCCCCAATTGGGTGGTCCTATGTATTAGGTTTAGTAACCAAAAGCAAGGATTTAAAGAGAAAACAAAAACCAGAGTAAGTGCATGAACTCGTGACTTTTACCCTCTGGCACTGCGCGCAACTCTGTGAACGTCTCTGTTCAGTCTTTTTTTCCCCTGGCACTAAGCAGCCTGCACACTGGTAAAATTTCAGGGTGCCTTTTTGCGCCCAGTCCAGCTATGGGCTGATTCTTAGAGTTCCCTTCTGCCAGCAGCCCTGCAGATCCCCTTCCACATTCGTGGATCACGCTAGCCCCAACGGCCGTGGATTTTGTGGGGCGTAGACTTCTCTCGAACCTCTAGATCCCTGTTCACACATTTCTCTCTCCTGCCAGGATTGCAGACCTCACCTTTCCCTAGGCAAAATCTGACCTTTCCTGAGAAGGTGCAGAGCTCATCAGAGTCTCATATTCCCACTGCTTGAGATCCCGTGTTTCTGGGTTTGCAGCTGGTCCCTGGGTGTTGTGGTTGTAAAGACCCGGGCTGTATAGGTTTCTGATAACAGCCACTCTCCCCTTCAAGATGGTGCAGTCTTCACGGCAGAGCCAGCTGCTCCGGGAGAGATTTCAGCAGCAGTGGAGGCTGCCCGGTCAGGGGGTCCTGGTCTGGCAGTCCCCAACAGTCCCTTAGAGGATAGCTGTCCCTCACCCACAAATATACACTCTCCGTACGTCCACACACTCTCCTTTCGTTCTCTCACTCACACACTATCTTGCAGTCTGCCTTCCCGTTGGCAGCCATCTTCCTCTCTCTCCCCAAAACCCTTTTAATGAATGTCATTTCAGCTTAAGTCACCAGAGTGATGGCTTGCTATTGCTTACTATTAAGAACTCTGGCTGCTATATCATTGTGATCCAACAGTGGTACAATCCCAATCTCAAAGTTTTAAAAATATCTGCAGTTTTTACTATTTAAACATAGTAAAGGCTATAACTAGACTGTAACAATGATTTGTAAAGCTGCCTTTTTCTCTCCATCCACTTGCTTCATACCTTGCACACCTGCTAATGCCCCCACCCGCTCCCCTACACACCAAAGTCCTTCCCCAGGACTCCAATGAGATCCCGTCTTCCTCTCCCTTACCTTTGCCTCTCAAATCTGCTGCAGAAAGCCTCTGGAGACCCTCTCTGGCAAAGGCAGATCTCTCAAGGTGGGCACTCCATGATTAATGCTGACCAGGGAAAGCAGATCCCCTTTAATGAGCTTAGGCGAGGAAATCTGGGAATTCTTATGTTGGTGCATTTTTGTCTCCACATATCCTAAACATGAGCAAGACCTCCTCATCCATTCTTCTCTGCTTAACAGTGTCTTAGAGTGGGATTTTGCACAGAAAAACCCAGAGTTTCCAGCTAATTTTGTTGTGCTGCTTATGAGAGTCAGATAGGTAGAGAGTTAGAATACACCAAAATCAAAAGCTTGCCACTAGCGAAGCATGAGGTATACAGACTTCAGGACATACCCACTTATGCAAGAAACGCAACTTTCTTTGTATTTCTTTAACTGTATTCATATGTTAGTGTCCATCCTGTTTGGTGGCAGAAACTTCAGTTAATTCAGGGTCGCCCTTCTCTTCGAGGTTGAGTCTCAGTTCCAGGAGGCTTTGGGAAGGGACAGCTGGTTCTTGGTAGCAATGCAGTAGGCTGCTTAGATCCACGGCACTTTTTCTCTTCCGTGGGGCTCAGGTGTGCTGTTTCTCGGTCCCACGCTGAGTGTGGGGCCTTCCCAAGTGCACTCTTTTGCTTCCCTCTGGCCACTCTTGGGCTTCTTTTTGGTGCATTTCCCTTCTCTGCTTGGAAGTGTGTGGGAATTCTATGAGGTTGCTGCGGCCCATCAGCCCAGACAGCCCACTTAACCATTTTCAGTCATTGCTCTGCTTCCCGCTCAGTGCAGGATACATTGGGGAAGCTCATTACTTTTCAACTGGAAAGTAGTAATAGACACCTTTGCCCTTGGACCCCTCAAACCTATCGGCAGTCTCTGTCATCTCCCGACCTCTACTCCCAGGATGCAGCCCAGTAAGGCAGGTGCAGGATGCCTCTTCAGGCCCAGCTTTATACCACCTACTTTCCACCCCCCAGTCCTCTGCTCCTGTCACTCCCAGGAATTGTGTAAAGCTGGTTTTGAGGGTGGGAAAAACTGGCTCGGAGTCAGTGCGTATTCTTTGGAATCCTTTGTCCTGCGCCCTGTGCTCTTTCTGGTCTCCTTGTGGGTGAGGCTTTCAGAACTATAAAGGCTCCTTTCGCTCTGGCTGTGTAACTCCTGCCGGAGGCAAAGTACACTGAGCTTGAGTGGGAGGAAGGACCATGGGAAAATCCTGGGGCCGGCTTGGGCCCCAGTGGTTACTACCCTACAATATTATTCCACCACAGAGATCTGATATGTAATGTTTGCTGAGTGCTGAGGGCTTTTTATGAATTTCTAAGAACATCACGCTCCTACTCAGCCTCCCCCGTTAGATAGTGATTAGATTATAAGGCTTTATAGTTCAGGTGGTTGGTATAACTGATTCCTTTGATCATGTCCATTTATTTAAGCGGCGGTTCTCAACTTGTGCGTCGCAACACTTTCACAGGGGTCGCCTAAATACATCCTGTATATCAGATATTTACATTACGATTCATAACAGTAGCAAAATTACAGTTATGAAGTAGCAACGGAAATAATTTTATGGTTGGGGGGTCACCACAACATGAGGAACTGTATTAAAGGATCACGGCATTAGGAAGGTTGAGAACCACTGATTTAAAGACTAGTAGCCCTGCCCACAAATCCGTGCACCAGTAGCTCGCTGCTGTCCTCCAGTAGCTCTCCGCCTGCTGCCCCACCATGCCCTCCCTGCCATCCCCCCTCTCGCAGCTTGCTGCCATGCCCTCTCCTGTAGCTCTCCCCTGCCCCACCCTCCTGCTGATCCATGATCAGTTGTTATGCAGTCCGTCATTATGCTTCATAGCATAACAAGCATTTGCCTATTACATCTTTATTATATAGGATTATTTTTATCTTTATGTACCATACAAGTGCAACTTTTGTGTCCATTTGAGATTAATGGCTATAAAATGAAGTATACCATTTCCTCTTCTTGAATTTCACATAAATGGAATCATATACAGTGTATACATTTTGTGTGTCTGTATTCTTTTGCTCAGCTAATATTTGTGAGATTCAGTTATGTTGCTCTGTGTCTTTTTAAAATTACTATTTAGTATTCTATTGTATGACTAGGCCAGAATTTATTTTCCTATTATTTTGTTAATGGATATTTGTGTTGTTCCCAATTTGGGGTTATTATGGAAAAAAAAAAAAAGCTCTATGAACATTCTTGTGCATGTCTTCTTGCAGGCTCAGGCTTCATTCTTCTTGGATATATACCTAGAGTGGGCATATTCCTAATATGCAATCATTATATTTTTAGCTTTAGTATAAAGTGTGAAATAGCTTTCTAGGAGTTATAGAAATCTGTACTCTCACCAGCAATATATGAGAATTCCAGTTACTTCACATCCTAATCAGTAATAATTTTTATCATCAGAAATTGAATTTAGCCACCCATTCTAACTGGTTATCTCATTGTGGTCTAATTTGCATTTGCCCGAGGAATAATACTGTTGATCACCTTTTCATATGATTCATTATTAGCTATTAGGATAGACTTCTTTGTGAGGTGTCTGTTCAATTATTTTGCCCATTTTTATTTAGGTGTTTGCATTTTTCTTATTGATGTATAGGAGTTCTTTATATATTTGGAGATAAGTCTTTTGTTGGATATGTGCATAGCAGATATTTTCTCCTAGGTTATGGCTTGCTTTTGATGAACAGAAATTCTTAATGTTATCTATGCCCAATTTACTAATTACTTATGGTTTGTAATTTTTGTCTTGTTTAGTAACTCTTTCCTTAATCCAAGTTCATGAAAATATTCTCCTATGTTTCTGCTAGAAGCTTTACTATTTCACCTTCACATATAGATCTACTATCAAATTAATAATTTATGTTTGATGTGAAGTAAAAGGCAATCTTCATTTTTTTCCATATGGATATACAATTTCTATAACACCATTTTTTAAAAGATTGTCCTTTTGCCATTGTGTTTTATTGCACATCAAATAACTGCCTATATGTGGGTATATTTCTGGATTATATAGTTTATTTTGTTGACTTATTAGTCTATCCTCAAGCCAATATTTTACTTTCTGAATCCCTACAGCTTTACAGTAAATCTTGAAATTTGCTAGTGCAAGCCCTTCAACTTTTGTGCTTTTTCTTCAAGATTGTCTTGGCTGAACTAGGCCATCTGTATTTCCATAAAAATATTATAAATTTCTACACAAAAACTTAACTGGAATTTTGATTGGATTGCACTGAATCTGTAGATCAACTTGGGGAGAATTGATGATTTAACAATATTTTAATGGCCTAATCTAAGAGCAAGATTGCTAAATAATTCTATGTAGAATTATATAATCTGTGAATAACAAATGTCACATCTTCATTTCCAGTTTTCATCTCTTTTGATTATTTTCTTGCTTAATGTACTTGCTAGCTCCTCCAACATAATGTTTAATAGAAGTGGTGATAGTGGACATCCTTGTCCTATTTCTGGCCTAAGGGGTAAGGAGTTCAGTATTTTACCATTTATTTAAGGTTAGCTGTAGGTATTTTACAAGAATAAGAAAGCTCCTTTCTAACCCTAGTGTGCTAACAGATTTTTTCACGAATGATTGTGGAATTTTGTCAAATGCTTTTTTTTGCATGTACTAAGTTGATCTGATGATTCTTGTACTTTATAAATTGGTGAATTACATTGATTATTGGGTATTAAACCACTTTTATAACTTTATAAAACTTCATTTGATCATCATATATAATATTTATCATTTGTCACTGGATCTAGTTTGCTAAATATTTTTTTGTTTGTGATTTTAATATCTATACTCTCAGATATAATGGCCTGTACCATTTCTTTCTTATAATACTCTTGGCAGTTTTTGGTATCAGGGTTGTGCTGGCCTTATAAAACTAGTTTAGAATGGTTTCTCCTTTCCTCTCTAGAAGTATATTCATTCTTCCTTGAATGTTCAGAGAAAATTTACCAACAAAGCCATCTGGGCCTGCAGGATTTTACTTATGGTGAGGGGGAATTGGGGAGAAGGAAGTTATTAATTCCAGATTCTATTTCTTCAATCAATAATCAATATAAGACTATTTAATTTTTTCTATTTCCTTTGTGCCAGTTTAGATAATGTATTTCTCAATGAATTTGCTCATTTTAACTATTTTGTAAATTTTTCTAGCATAAAGTTGTTATATTACCCTCTTTAAAAAATTTTAAATATTTAATATCTGCAGTTATGTCTCTCTTTTTTTTTTCTTCTTGACATTGGTAATTTGTATTTTTCTCTTCTTAATCCTATGCTTGGAGAAAGATTTTATTGATATTTTCAACAAATCAATTTCTGATATTATTTCTGTTTTATTGCTACATCTATTTCAATAATTTTGCTCTTGTCTGTATTTCTTCCCCCTCCCCCTTCATTTGCTTTTCTTTTTCTAGCTTTTTGGGATGGAAGCTTAGATGGTTAATTTTCAAGCTTTCTTCTTTTAAAGTTAAAAATTCCCCTTCAGGCACTGCTTTGGCTGAATTCCACATTTTTTGATGTGTCATAGTTATTTCTTTAATTAATACATTTATTTTTATATTTTTAAATAAGTAGCACAAGCACATGGACACATATGTACAAGTATACGCAGTGAAAAGTAAGTTTCCATCTGTTTCACTTAGAACAGCGGTTCTCAACCTGTGGGTCGCGACCCTTTTGGCAGTCGAATGACCCTTTCACAGGGGTCGCCTAAGACCATCCTGCATATCAGATATTTACATTACAATTCATAACAGTAACAACATTACAGTTATGAAGTAGCAACGAAAATAATTTTATGGTTGGGTCACATGAGGAACTGTATTTAAAGGGCCAGAAGGTTGAGAACCACTGACTTAGAATATGGCAGAAAACAAAAATTTCCTCAACTTAGATGGTTTAAGTGAAGATATTTTAATAAGAAGTTATTATGGGAGTGTCAATAGAACTAGGGAATCAACAAAAAAAATATTAAATTGTTGTTAATTTATTATCCAGAGACCATTATTATCACCTCTAGGCCTGAAGGAGCAAAATAAGAAAATAGTGTTGCTAGAAGCTAGTAAAAGCTAGAAACATGGGGATAGGGCCCTGGGCAGGTGCCACAGTTATGGGGAAGCAAGGATATAGCCGGAATCACTTCACCAAGCAAGAAGGAAGTGAGGTGAGAAACATTCAGTCCACTCTCCTGTGCTTGCATTTTCTTCTTTTGCTTCTTTTTAGCTGAATCCAAGTCAGTCTTCAGGTGGTAATCCCCAGGACAGAGAATGGGTCAAAGAAAAGTGGAGATTGAGGAGATGGGAAAAACAATTGGGGGAAGCATAAAGGATGTTCAGGGAGTAAAGAATGAGGGTGAAACTGTAAGATAACTCTTCCCTGAATTGTTAGGCTTGTTGTATAATGGACGGTTGTAAGAAAAGGCACTCTGATCATTGTGGAGACCAGGAGTCTGATGGCCCTCACTCCACTCCAAAGAAAAATAGGATCTGGAGGGTCACAGAAGATATTGCCAAGACAGTGGATTGTACTGTTAAACTCTATCCCAGAAGGGAATGTGTACCACAGTGGTACACAAAATGGTACAAGAACACTGAATCACATGGTGAGAAATTTGTTCTTTTTGAATTATCCTTCAATCCCTCTGACTAAATAGGAAGAAAGTTTTTACCTGAAAGTTGTAATAACACTCTAATAACTCAGAGTTATTGTTAAGCATCAGGATTGAGCTGGAAGTTAATAACATTGTTTGGTTTTCATGCCACTTATTTTTCAAGTTATTTTTCGTTTATGAAAAATAATATTGGTTTTCCACTTATGGAAATGATATAAGGTTTCTTCTAAAAATATATATTTAGGTAAAAATCAAGTCAGTTTAAAACAGATATTTTTTTTAGTAAATAAGAGTACAGAGGTAAACAGCTGTGGCAAGCACAGTGAAAGGATAGTGGAAAACTAAGTTTGGGACACAGCTCAATATTTCTGTGAGGTGTTTATTGACATCTCCCCAAAAGTTTCTGTTTAGGATTATGGTGTTCATAACCCTCTCTTTCTCTGATACAAAAACCATTGGCCCCTCAGGGAGACAAACCTTTATTTGGTTGTAAGGTTGAATCTTTTTCCTCATTCAGTATCTCAGCTGCAGCGCACACAGGGATATTTTTATTCCAATATCAGGGGTTGTTGGAATCTTTTTGTAGTTTTTTTTTTTGGGGGGGGGGCGTGGTATTTCAAGACTTATAATAATAGGCAAATCTTTTCTTTTCATTTGATTATAAAAATACATCTTCTTCCATCTTTGTTCTTGTCAATGATGTTTAAAACAAAAACAAACAAAATTCTCATGTTTCCTTCCCTTGTGTTCATCCCAAATATAAAAATCTAAATATTGGGCAACATGGACCGCTAAGATATTACTGGTTTTACTGAATATATATCTCTTCTGTATGGTTTTTTTAAAAAGGGATGAGGGTGGTTGGCAGTTGAGGTTCTTTAGACATTATAGGCCAAAGTGGGATGACAAAAAAGCCTACTTTGGCTTTCTGTTTTATACATGTTGATTGCTAGATAAATTATCTTAATAAGTGGCATGCAAGACCAACCCAGTTCTGAAAAAAATGAAGAGATGTGTGATAAAGCAAATATAGTAAGGTGTTAATTGTAGAATCTAGGTGGTGGATATATATGTACTCACTGTAAATTTCTTTTAAGTTTTAAATATGATTGAAAATTTTCATAGCAATAGATTGGAGGGGGGAAATCCTAACAAGAGCCATTTAGCATTTTACACAGGAATATGTAGAAAACAGCACCTTCCAGGTCTCCCTGCAGTTGTGGTGAAATGATCTGCTTGGGACCCTCAATATGACCCAGCACATTACTGGGCTTCATTAAGTGCTGCCTGGCTGCATGATTACAAAGCCCTGGGTAGGGTTCATAGAGTCCTTCCCCTTTCACAGCCTCACTGATCCCACCACTGAGCTGTGAGGCTGGCAGGGCAGAGTCACCACTACCATTAGCCACTCTTTTTTTTTCAAATTTAAATTCTTTATTGTTGAAATTATTACATATGTCTCCTTTTTCCCCATTGACCTCTCTCCAGGCGATCTCACCCCCCAGTACATGCCCTCACCCCCCGCCACTGTCTGTGTCCATTGGTTATGCTTACTAGTATATGCATGCATACAAATTCTTTGGTTAATCTCTTCTGCCCTTCTCCTTCTTCTCCCTCTGAGGTTTAATGGTCTGTTCCATGCTTCCATGTTTCTGGACCTATTTTTGTTCATCAGTTTATGTTGTTCATTATAGTTCACAAATGAATGAAATCATGTGATATTTATCTTTCTCCACCTGGCTGATTTCTCTTAGCAAAATGCTCTCCAGGCCCATCCATGTTATTGCAAATGGTAAGAATTCCTTCCTTTTTACAGTAGTGTAATATTCCATTGTGTAGATGTACCACTGTTTTTTAATCCACTCATCCGCTGATGGGCACTTAGGATGCTTCAAAATTTTAGCTATTGTAAATTATGCTACTATGAACATAGGGATGTAACATAACTTGATATCTGGTATTGTGATCCCTCCAAAGGTGTTTCTGATTTCTTGGGCTATATTCCTAGAAGGAGGATTACTGGGTCAAATGGGAGTTCCATTTTTAACTTTTTGAGGAAATGCCATACTGTTTTCCACAATGGCTGTACCAGTCTGCATTCCCACCAGCAGTGCACGAGGGTTCCTTTTTCTCCACATCCTCTCCAGCACTTGTCATTTGTTGACTTGTTGATGATAACCATTCTGACAGGTGTGAGATGGTACCTCATTGTTATTTTGATTTGCATCTCGCAGATGATTAGTGACTTTGGGCATGTTTTCATATGTCTCTTGGCCTTCTGTATGTCCACTTCAAAAAGTGTCTATTTAGGTCCTTTGCCCATTTTTTTGATTGGATTGTTTATCTTCCATTTGTTAAGCTATGAGTTCCCTACAAATCTTGGAGTTTAAAACCTTAATCTGAAATAACATTGGCAAATATGTTTTCCCGTGCAGTGGGCTTTCTTGTTGTTTTGTTGATGGTTTCTTTTGCTGTGCAGAGGCTTTTTATTTTGATTTAGTCCCATTTGTTTATTTTTTCATTAGTTTCCATTGTCCTAAGAGCTGTATCGGTAGGGATATTGCTATGACATATGTCTGATATTTTGCTGCCTTGGGAGTCCTCTAATATTTTTATGGTTTCCCATCTTACATTTAAGTCCTTTATCCATTTTGAACTTATTTTTGTGTATGGTGTAAGTTGGTGGCCTAATTTCATCTTTTTGCATGTATCTATCCAATTTTTCCAACACCATTTATTGAAGAGACTGTCTTGACTCCATTGTATGCTCTTACCTCCTTTGTCAAATATTAATTGAGCATAATGGCTTGGGTCTATTTCTGGGTTCTCTGTTCTGTTCCATTGGTCTATATGTCTGTTTTTGTGCCAGTACCAGGCAGTTTTGAGAACTGTGGCTTTGTAATATAGCTTAATATCTGCTATTGTGGTCCCTCCAAATTTATTCTTATTTCTCAAGATCATTGCAGCTATTCAGGGTCTTTTTTTATTCCATGTGAATTTTTGGAGAGTTTGTACTAAGTCTGTGAAATATGCCATTGGCATTATAATGGGGATTATATTGAATCTATAGATTGCTTTGCGTAATATGGACATTTTAATGATGTTGGTTCTACCAGTCCATGAACATGGTATTCTTCCATTTGTTTATGGCTTCCTCTATCTCTTTTTGCAACGTCCTGTAGTTTTGTGAATACGAGTCTTTTACCTCCTTAGTTAAGTTTATGCCTAGGTACCTTAATTTTTTGTTGTTGTATTAATGGTAAATGGGATTGTTTCTTTGTTGGTTTTTTTGTTGTTTGTTTGTTTGTTTTGTTTCTCTTTCTGTGACTTCATTTTTAGTGTATAAAAAAACCATGGTTTTTTGGGTGTTAACTTTGTATCTTACTACATTGCCAAATTTATTTACTAAATCTAGTAAGTTTTTTGATGGAGTCTTTAGGGTTTTCTATGTACAGTATCATGTAATCTGCAAATAATGACAGTTTCACTTCTTCTTTTCCAATTCAGATGCCTTTTATTTCTTCTTCTTCTCAGATCACTATGGATGTCACTTTCAGTACTATGTCAAACAGGAGTGGTGAAAGTGGATATCCCTGTCTTGTTCCTGTTCTTAGGGGAAATGGTTTTAGCTTTTGCCCATTGAGAATAATGTTGGCTGTAGATTTGTCATATAAGGCTTTTGTTATGTTGAGGTATGATCCCTCTATTCCCACTTTGCTGAGAGTTTTTATCAGGAAAAGGTGTTGGAGTTTGACAAATGCTTTTTCTGCATCAGTTGATATGATTATGTGATTTTTTTCTCAATTTGTTTATGTGATGTATCACATTTATTGATTTGAGGATATTGTACCATCCTTGCAGCCCCAGAATAAATCCCACTTGGTCATGGTGTGTGATCTTTCTCATGTAATGATGGTTCTGATTTGCTAGTATTTTGTTGAGGATTTTAGCATATATGTTCATCAGGGATATTGGCCTGTAATTCTCTTTCTTTTTAGTGTCTTTATCTAGTTTTTGGGATTAGTGTAATGCTGGCTTCATAGAAAGAGCTTGGAAGTGTTCCTTCCGCTTGAATTTTTTGAATAGTCTGAGGAGGATAGGTTTTAGTTCTTCTTTGAATGTTGATAAAACTCCCCTGTGAAGCTGTCTGGCCTAGGGCTTTTGTTTGCTGGAAGTTTCTGCTTCAATTTCATTGGTAGGTATCAGCCTATTCAGGTTTTTTTATTCTTTCAGATTGAGTTTTGGAAGATTGTATTTTCATAGAATACATCCATTTCATCTAGGTTGTCCAAATTGCTGAAATAGAGTTGTCTGTAGTTTTTTTGTTTTTGTTTTTTTACAATCCTTTGTATGTCTGTTGGGTCAGTTGTTATTTTACCTCTTTCTTTTCTGATTTTGTGTATTTAGGTCCTTTCTCTTTGTTTCTTGGTGAGCCTGGCTAGACTTTCACCAATCTTGTTTATACTTTTGAAGAACCAGCTCTTGGTTTTATTGACCTTTTGCATTGCTTTTTTTTCTTCTATATGTCATTTATTTCCACTCTGATCTTTATTATTTCCTTCCTTTTGCTTACTCTGGGCTTTTCTTGTTGCTCTCTTTCTAATTTTTTAAGTTGTAGGGTTGGGTAATTTATTACCATTTTTTCTTGTTTTCTGAGGTAGGCTTGTAGAGCTACGAACTTCCCTCTCAGGACTGCTTTCACTGTATCCCATAGATTTTGGATTGTTGTGTTTTCATTTGTTTCCAGGATGCTTTTTATTCTTGCTTTGATCTCTTTGGTAACCCAATAATTGTTTAATAGCATGCTTTGTAGCCTCCAAGTATTTGATTTTTTAATTGTTTTTATTGTAGTTAATTTATAATTTTATGCCATTGTGATCTGAGAAGATGCTTAATATGATTTCAGTCTTCTTGAATTTGAAGAGACTTAGCCTGTGTCCTAATATGTGGTCTATCTTTGAAAATGTTCCAGGTACACTCGAGAAGTATGTATATTCCATTGCTTTTGGGTGAAATGTTCTGAAGATGTCAATTAGTTCCATCTGGTCTAGTGAGTCCTTTAAAATTTCTCTTTCATTGTTGATTTTTTGTCTAGAAGATATATTCAGTCATGTCATGAGGCATTAAAGTCCCCTACAATGATTGTATTGTGGTCAATCTGTCCCTCGATATCTTTCAGATTTTTTTTTTTTTATGTATTTTGGTACTCCTGTATTGGGTGGGTGCATATATATTTACCAGTTATAGCCTCTTATTGTATCAATCCCTTTAGTATTATGAAGTGGCCTTTCTTATCTCTTGTTATGGCCTTCACTTTGAGGTCTATTTTGTCAGATATAAATATTGCTACCCCAGATTATTTTTTATTTCTGTTTGCCTGAAATACTTTTCCCATCTCTTCACTTTCGGTCTGTGTGAGTTCTTTGTTCTGAGGTGGGTCTCTTGTAGACAGCATATATATGGCTCATGTTTTCTTATCCATTCAGCTACCCTCTGTCTTTTGATTGGAGCATTTGAAACATTTATATTTAATATTATATTAATAGGTACTTGTCTGTTGTCATTTTTATTCTTTATGCCTTTGTTCCTTCTTGCCTTTCTATTTTTTCTTTTTATAGTAGTCCCTTTAGCATTTCTTGCATTGCTGCTGGCTTGGTGGTAATAAACTCCCTTCACCTTTTTTTTGTCTGCAAAGCTCCTTCAATTTTTATTGATACCCTTGCTGAGTATAGTATTTTTACTAGTAGATTCAGTCCCTTGCTTTGCATTACTTTGTATACTTTATTACATTCCCTTCTGGCCTGTTTCTGTTGAGAAATCAGTTGACAGTCTAATGGGAGATCCCTTTTATGTAACTTTCTGTCTTTCTCTGGCAGTCCTTAAGATTCTTTCTTTGTCATTAACATTTGCCATTGTAATTACAACTTGTCTTGGTGTGGGTCTTTTTGGGTTCTTCTTGTTTGGGACTCTCTGTGGTTGTGTGAATTTTCTTCCCCAAGTTAGGGAAGTTTTCTGTCATTATTTCTTCAAGCACGTTTTCTATTCCTGGCTCCTCTTCTTCACCTTCTGGCACCTCTATTATGCGGATGTTGCTTCATTTCATGTTGTCCCAAATCTCCCTTAAACTCTCCTCCTGCTTTTAAATTTTTTCTCCAATTGCTGTTCACATTGTGTATTTTTTACTACCCTGTCTTCTAACTTGCTGATTCCATCCTCCACTTCTTCTAGACTACTGTTGAAACCTTCCATTGTATTTTTTTTGATTGCAGCTATGTCATTATTTATTTCCTCTTGATTCTTACATATGTTGTTGATTTTCTCATCCATCTGGTTTAGGAACTTTATGACACTTACTCTGAAATAACTTTTTCTCTAACATATTGCTTGCTTCCGTTTCATTTAGTTCTTTTTTTCTTTTTTTGCAATTCCTCCTTTTCTTTCCTTGGGGGGTTGTTTCTTTTTCTCCCCATTGTTGCTGTCTCTTTCTTACCCTGGGCATCCTGCTTGGGGTTTGAGATGTTGAAGACCCTATCAAGCCAATGGTCCAGAAATTGTTAGCCCAGAGACTGGGTCTGCCTTGAGTCTCGTGCCTTTACTGTCTCTGCTCTGAGTTGTATCCCTTTCTTCCATGGATCTGGTCCCTCATTTGTCCACTTCAGATGCTCGGGGTCATGGATGCGCTTGAACAGTTCCTCTGGTGTGCACCTCCCTGTGAGGACCCACAGCCCTCTGGCATGCAATTTGCTGTGTGGCCCTGGCACTCATGGCAAGGTGGCACCCTTTGTCCCTCTGGCAGTGCACTTACAGCTCGGTCCTATGGTCCCTGGCTGTGCATACCAGATTGCTCCAGGTCGCCCCAGTGGGACTGTCCCAGGGACTGGGGTAGAATGGGTGTGGGTTGCTCTGGGTGGCATAGTCAGAGCTCTCCTGTGGCCCAGAGTGGGGCATACACTGGATTACTCCAGGTCACCCTGGTAGCAAGTCCCTGGGCTCAGATTGGAGCAGGCACCAGGTGGCTCTGTGTCAGATTGGCAGCACAGCTTTGGGGCCTGGGGTGGGGGCAGAGCACAGGGGTTCCCTTGGCTTGCACTCACTGTGGGGGTCCTGGAGCTGGATCATGGGATGCTAGGTCCCAGCAGGCTGGTGAGGAGGCCTGGTGTGGGAGTTCACTCTGGTGAGTGATCACTGCAGATGTCTGGGAGCCTGTCAGGAGGTACTGTGCTACTCACTGCCAGGCCATGGTGGTGGTTCCAGGCCAGTTATGTCTGGCAAGTGGCATTCTCTAGGCATCCTTTGCCCTTCCTTGTTGAAAATTGTCTTCTTAACTGTGTCTAATTTGTTAATTCTGGTTGAATGTTCTTCAATTTAGTTGCTTTTCCAGCCTGGCCCCAGGAAGAGGTGTGCAACACTTCTGCCTATTCCATTTTGAAATCCCCATTAGTATCCTTATAGACAAGGAAACTAAGGCTTGGAACTAAGTAACCAATGATCCTGGGAGCTCAGCCAGATCTTCTGACACTTAGTTCTTGGCTCTTTATTCTCCACCTCTTTATTCCCAATCAGAATTTCCCCCTTTTTTTCTGAGTATTCAGGGAGACAAGAGAGGTCTGATAAATTCAGGGAATATGGTTAGACAATGTGGTGATTCTAAACCACAAATATGTTTTTCCCAAGAGTGTTTGTATTTTTAAAAGAACAAACACAGCAATAACTAAGCCAGTGACTAACTAAACCTTTAACTGTGTGATGCAGTCATAGCTGATGGAAACTGCACTGGGAGGGGGGGCAGGAGTAGAGAGTTGGGAGGGCATTGCTAGCCAGTTGCAACGAACACCCTGTTAGTAATCAGCATCTCCATGCACATATAAAGCCAGCTTTGTCCAAAACACTCCACCAGCTAGCGTTTTTCATGTGGTAGGAGAGCATTAAATTGCAGGCATATATTGTCAATTTTATTTACATTTTAAAATTTATATTTGTGAAGAAAATTCACCTTTAAGTTAATGACACTGATTTCTACCTAAATCTGACACACATTTCCAAATCTTATTTAGCAGCAAAATAATAGCTTGTCAGCTCCTCAAGAACAGATACAGAGGAGAAGGTGTCCATATTTACTATTAAATGAGAGAAAACCATCCTTCTTCTAACAGCAAAGTTGCATAATCTTATTGCTGGTTTGACTTTGCAGATGTCCATGGGCTCTAAGTGAGAATTGAATTGTTCAAACACAAATAGGAAATTCCAATTGGCCTGAGATCTCCCATACTACTTCAATCCAAATCTACCAGGTTTGTTGTCACAGTACTGCTGACACTACTGACAGTATGCTCTATCACAACATCAGATGGAATGCTCATTTAATTAGATTTGATCTGGAAATTTTTCTAAGGTTTCACAACCTATGGAAAAAAACCCAATATATCAGCATAAAAATCTGGGATGACATTACTTTAAATACAGGTATATTAGCAAGGCCTGAAAGAGCACATAACAAAGAGTAGGGATTCCAAAAGGGGGGAGGGGAAGCAGGAAGCCCCTAAAGGGACAGTGCTATGGCCTGAATGGAGGGAAATCATGCTCTCCAGCTCTCTACCCTTACGTGATTTTTATCAACTTGATGGAGATATAATTGACATATCATAAAATTCACCCTTTTAAAAGGCACAGTTCAATGGTATTTAGTATATTCACAGAGTTGTGCAACCATCACTCTAATTTAGTTTTTGAACATTTCATTACCATAAAAAGAAACCCTATACACAGTAGCAGTCTCTCCCCATTCTCTCTCTCCTAAGTTCCTGGCAAACATTGATCTATTTTCTGTCTCTATGGCTTTGCCTGTTTTACATATTTCATATAAATGAAATCATATAATATGTGAGCTTTTCTGATTGACTTCTTTAAGTTAGCATAATGTTTTATCCATATAGTGGCATGTACCTGTTTTTTATTCCTTTTTATTGCCAATATTAGGAGTATACCTAATATTTCTGCATTTAACTGAACATATATGTCCTTCCCCAAGTTCGTATGTTAAAATCTTAACCCTCAATGCGATATTAAATGGTGAATTCCTAGAGAGGTAATTAGGTCATGAGGGTAACGCTTATGAATGGAATTAGTACCTTTATAAAAAGTCCCCAGTGCCAAGCCAGATAGCTCAGTTGGTTGGAGCATCCTCCCATAAACCAAAAAGGTTGCAGGTTTGATCCCTGGTCAGGGTCACATATAGGAAGCAACTGATCAATGTTTCTCTCTTACATTAATGTTTCTCTCTCTCTCTCTCTCTCTCTCTCTCTCTCTCTCTCTCTCTCTCCCTCTCTCTCTCCCCCACTCCTTCTTCTCTCTCTAAAATAAATAAACATATAATCAAGTGTGGATTGAAAAAAAAAAAGACCCTAGAGAACTTCCTCATCCCTCCCACCATGTGAGAACATGTGAGAAGACTGCTGTCTGTGAACCAGAAAGCAGTCTCTCACCAGTATCTGCCAGTGCCTTGATCTTGGACTCTTAGCCTCTAGAACTGTGGGAAGTAAATATTTATTGTTTCAGCCACCCCAGTCTATGGCATTTTGTTATAGCAGCTTGAATGGACTAATATAGTCACCTTGTTTGAATATTCTACATTTTTTATTCATTCATCAGTTGGTGGACACGTGGCTTGTTCCCACTTCTTGGCTATTATGAATAATACAGTGAAGAGCATTTGTGCATAGGCTTATTTGTGGATATATGTTTTTATTTCTCTTTGGCATATACCTAAATTGCTGAGTTATATGGTGACTTTATGGTTAACATTCCGAGGAACTGCCAGACTGTTGCCCAAAGTGGCTGTACCATTTTACGTTGTCATCAGCAATGTATGAGGGTTACAATTTCTCCATGTTCTTGCCAACAGTTGATATTCTTTTTATTATAGCCATCCTAATGGATATAAAATGGTATCTCACTGTTGTTTGATTTGTATTTCCCTAGTAACTATTGGTGTTGAGCATCTTTTAATTTTATTGTTGAGCTGTAAGTGTTCCTTTTATATTCTGAATATAAGGCTTTCCTTTCCCCTACCTCCAGACAGTAACCCTTTCCAGCTAACTCGGCAAATATAGGAAAGAGCAAGAAGATGTGAATGCTAGCACATTGAAGGTTATCTTGCCTTGTAAGGTCTGGAGGTATGTTACTTAAGTAGGGGTAGGCTGGGCCAAGGTTAACAAGAAGCATTTTGGTTTATGCAAATACTTGGAAAGGAATGAAGTTTAAGCCTCAAATATCTTCACCAGCAATACTGGAAGAGATAACATTGTCAGGAAGAGTCTGAGTCCAGAGATCCCCAATTGCCACCTGCTTCCATAAAAGTCCTATCAATCGTCACTATTCAAAATGTGGTCCTTTGACCAGAGATATATACATTATCTGGGAGCTTATCAAAAATACAGAATTTTCATGCCCCACTCCAGACCTACTGAATCAGAATTGTTTTAATAAGGCTTCCAGTGATCTGTATGCACTTTAGAGTTTGAGACTCACTGCTGCAGGACACTTAAAATAGATTTTAAAACTACATTGCAGAAGGCCTGCCTGGGTACCTGTGCCAGATGGGGCTGGCTGGTACTCAAGAATGGATTGGAAAAAAAACAATAATGCAGGCAAATTTATCTTCAGTGTCCCTAAACCAAGCTCCTCAATCCCAACTCTTTCCTTTTATATTTAGGAGCCCGCTTTAAACACACACACACACACACACACACACACACACACACACACACACTAAAAAACAGTGTCTTCTCTTGGTTCTATCTCCCCTTCTGTAGGATAGCATGCACTGTGTAATACTCCCAATGTCATCAGCTCAGAGAACAACAGCATCAGTGGTGTCCACAATTTATATATTTTTTCTAATTAGGAAACAAGAAAACTTAAAACTTTTGGAGAAAAGCCCAAAGACTTTCCCAGATTCAGATCCTGAAATTACACCAGAAATTATCTTTATTATTTATATTCTATGTCTTGCATTGTGACAAAAAATGATTGAAGAATTGAAATAAAGGTAGAAGAAATATGAAAATGCCACCAAGGACAGGCTCAGTGTACCAAATATATGTCATATTGAACAATATGCTTTGCTAGAAACAGGTTGCAAATCTGGTCCTGAACTTTCTATTAGTCAATGAAAAGAGAAAAAATATTAAGAATTACATGTTCAATGTTCAAAAGATAAAAACCAATCAGCTACTCAGAGTTGCCTGGCTATTCTTGGTATTTATATTTAAGAGAATTTTCTTCTTTAGTCTTCAGATTTCTAGGTAAGAGCACACAGACCCAAACTCATGAACCTTTAGGGAGTTGACATCATCTTGGGAAAAGGACTCTAACATGAGCATCTTGTATAAACACAGGAGTGAACTAAAGCAGGCAGGGCCTGGGACTACTCTGACATATCCACAAGCAGTTCACTGAGACCTGAAGGGTTTATGACATAAAGAAAGTGTGCCTTGTAGGTGACCACCTAGATTAGGCCTGTATAGTGAACTATCATGTTTCCCTTTCCTCCTTCTTTCTTCTTCAACTATTATTCTACTGTAGAAAATCTTAAGGTGTCTTATCTTGGGTCCAGACCACTGGGTCAAAAGATTTATTCTCTTTTATCAAATAGGGAAATCTGTCTTTGCTTTCTTAGCTCAAGTTCTCTTAGAACATTGGAAGTGGCAGGGAGTTTGGAGGTCCCTAGGTTTATTCTCTAAATGTCACCAAGCCAGAAAGCCGTGGAAACCGGATGCTTCCAAGGCACAGTCATTGCACACGTTGACAATGGAGAAGTGCTAGTGTCACTTATGATACTAGCAGTTGGCTGCCAAAGTGGTAATGATAAAAGGGAGGGGTGCAGGCTAACTGAAAGCATGTGGGAAGCTGGAAGGGAGAACACAATGTGATATATGCAAAAGAGGATTGGTGTCATGGAAAGAGTGCTAGGCTGGTGTTATCTGTGTGGCCTTGGGCATCACATTAATCTGCCTGAATTTTTCTTACCTATAATAAATAATCAAAACAGTTAAAACTGACTGGGCTATCAGCACTTTACAGAGCTATTTATGTCAAATTTTCACAACAATCCATAAGAAATTCCTGCTATTTCCTGCATTTTATAAATGAGGAAACTGAGGCACAAAGAATATCACTTGCCCAAGGCCACTCAATTGAACCCGGACAGTCTGACTTCAGAGTCTGAGCTCTGACAACTGAGAGGGTCAAGTTAGATGAATGCTACCGACTTTTTCCACCTCTGCTATTAATTTTCTCTCTTGCTAAACTGGGATACTGGTTGTGATGAGATAGCACATTAAGTGCTTACACAGTGCCTGGATCATAAGTGCTCAATAAATGCCCGCTGTTACTATTTTTCATACTTTTACTATTACCATTGCCATTTTATGAAACAAATCAGTTCTGTCATCCCCTCCACAGCTGCCCAAGTGCACAGTTAAGCCCCACTGAGCTGATTAATAGATTCAAACAATGATCAACTCAGTCATAAAATCACACAAACCTAAAGTGATGCTGAAATGAATAGAACTTTCTGTGATGATGCAAATGCTCCATGTATGCGCCATCCCACATGGCAGCCACTAGCAGCATGTGCCTATTGAGCTCTTGAAACAGGGCTAGTGGGACTGAGGGACTGAATGTTTCATTTATTTAATCTTATTTGCTTTAAATTTCTTATCTCAATAGCCACAGATGGCCAGTGGTTACCATGTTGGACACCTCAGGAGAAAACCTGTCTGGCAGCCAAGAACCCTTGGCGAGAAGTCACTAAAGTGTGAGGCACAAGAAAGGACTTTGGGATCCCATCTGGCCACAACTCTGTTGTGTTACATGCACTTTGAAAACTCATGGATCTCAGAATGCTAAGGCTAGATGGTTCTCTCCACCTGGTAAGCGGGGATATGTATTTTAGATTATATGTGAGCAGGGTGGTGCAGGAAAGAAGACACTTCCTCACTAGGATGCCCCCAATGGATTTTTTATGGAATTGAATTCTTTATTATTGTTAAAAATTGTTTTGGGGTGTGGATAATTTACACCTGTGCTGTATGACAGCACTGTGATGTTCCAGTTTTCAGTTGCTCTGTTTCATGCAGAAATGAAAAAGTGATATCGAGTCATGGCTTCAATATTTAATCAGGAAAAGGATTATCAAAGTGGATGATTAAAGAATTATAGACTTGGAGGAGGATGTCTCATAGGCATGTCCATTACAAATTGATATCTTTTTTTTAATATATTTTATTGATTTTTACAGAGAGGAAGGGAGAGAGATAGAGAGTTAGAAACATCGATGAGAGAGAAACATCAATCAGCTGCCTCCTGCACACTCCCTACTGGGTATGTGCCCGCAACCAAGGTACATGCCCTTGACCGGGATCGAACCTGGGACCCTTGAGTCTGCAGGCTGATGCTCTATCCGCTGAGCCAAACCGGTTAGGGCACAAATTGATATCTTAAGGAAGCCACACATACATATCCAGGACACAAATGTGACATTGTGCCTTGCTTTTAGGACTGACTGGCTTTGGATCAAGAGAGGAGAGGCGGTCAGCCAGGTGGTGATGGTGCCACCTTGATCCTCTGAGGATCCTGCCCATGTTTTTGTTTGTTTTTTAAGGAAATAATTTCCTGATGATATGAGGATATTAATGAACTCATTTCATCTAGATATGTAAGCATGTGACTGCTATCCAAGTACAAATGACTAGGCCTTATATCATGTTCTGGTTCTAAATATTTTGATCAATAAAGAAGTCCCTCCCATCTGCCCCACTTCTCCCAATAAGTATTGATTGAGTGAATAATTCAATGGTTGTCAAAGTGTGCAGAAATGAAACTGAAATCTAAGGAGGCTTGCTTGTGTTAGAACAATTTTAAATGGTAGCTATTAAAAGAGTTTTCATATAGGAAAGGCTTTGTTTAGACTGAAATGTGAAAAGCCACCACCAGGAACTCAATGGTCTTATACATAAAGAAATCTCTCTTTGCTGCCTCGAAATCACATCGGCCAGCATCTGAGTGGTGAATGCTAACACAGCAGCCTGGCCTGGCATCTGCCCTGACTTACCATCATCTGTTGAGTTCACCTCTAGAGTGCCTTGCACCAGGGCTGCGGCCTCTCAGGCTATCTGCAAACAGATATCAGGCCATCTGCCCTCTTGCCTTCCACCCAAACACAGCTGCTGGGCCCCATCCCAGCTCTAGCCATCTGCAGGAGGAACAAAGGGCCCCCTCTTTTCACCCTCCTCCTGGGTGCCTAGGGAGACTGAGGAGTCTTGGAGTTCTCTAGGCCTAAGTAGGGAAGGGAAAATGGAAGAGGCAGCCAGATCCTCTGCTAGAGGCAGGCCGTTCCTCCCTTCTGGCTGTCTGAGTCAAAGAAACCCTTCATTTATGGCCTGAACATGTGTTGAGCTCTTTCAAGTGTTACACTCTGGACCAAACTCTGGGGACTATAGGATGAGACCCAGCACTGGCCTCTAGAAGTTCACACTCCTGTGAGGACAATGGACATCTGCATAACCAAGTTTGAAGTGAAGGGATTGTAGGAACCCAGCGGAGGGATGTTTGATTCAGGCAGAGGTGATCAGAGAAATCTTCCCAGAGAGGTGACATCCAGTCTGACATCTGGAAATGAGTCGTCCTAGGCAACAGAATGGGAAAGGCTCCCCCAGGGGGCAATCTAAGTAGTCCCTCATGGTGCGGTGTGGCGTATGAAGAGGGAGGTAATGAGGGGAGAGGCAGATTATAGAGGGCCTTGATACCCATCAGAGCATGGGGGTGGGCAAGTGAAAGGCTGTGGGTGTGGGAGGGTCACAGTCAGCTTTGAGATTGGGAAGGTTCTCCAGATGGTAGGGAAGAGAAGGGATTTGAGGCAACAAGATTGATTAAGAACAGTCATAGTAATCCAGAGGAGAAATAATAGTGGCTGTATGAAGTGATAGTGGAAATGAAGAAATTAATTCGAGGGAAAAGTCCTTACCAAAAACATGTTAGCTCTAAACCCTCCAAACCGGTTTCCAAGTAATTCTGAAATTCCTAGTAATCTCTGCGAAAAAGGAACTCAATGCTACTCTTTTTAGAAAGGAAAGAGTTCGGCCAGGGACAGCTATTGCCTAAATGGGCCTAAGAGCTACCTGGCAGCCATAAATGGTAGAAGATGGCATGTCAGGCTACTCTTAGAAAGGATGCTTACCAAGAGATATCTCACTTGCCGAAATGGCTCCAGTCCAAACTGTGGCATTTACCTATAAACCACATTCCAGTTAGATGCTCAAAATCACCAGAAGAAATCGCCTTTCTGAAGGCAGTTTGTTCAACTGGCTGCAGTCGGCTCTAAGGTGCTTTGGCCTGATAGGGAGCAAACCATGGCAGTGGGGGGCAGCCTCACAGAAGAATGGTCCCTGGCCCGCCTCTTCCCCCTTCCTCTTCTCCATAGGTGCAGATGCTGCCCACCAGGCCCTGCATGTCGAAGGCCAAGGGACTGTTCAGTTTGTTGTTTTTGGTTAAAGGGAAAGAAGGCCAAGACCCTTTCTGTTCCAATGCCCTTCATTCCTGGCCTCCTTTAAAGTACACAGAGTTCAGAATATTAAGAGCATGTACAGAGAATCATAAACCAAAAAAGGGGGCATCAAAACCTTCTCCTCTTGGAAAATCAGGGATTAAACATTAGCGACAATCTGATGTATGATAACAGAGGAAACAAAGATGTCTGGCTCCATCCCTTAGATCTATGCAATGGACTCAGTGCTGCCTCCGAGACAGAACCTGGGGCTGGCTCACCCCTTAAAACCCCAGATTCTAATAACAAAAAATACTTCCAAAACATTTTGTTATTTTCAGAATTTGGCATTTTTAATTGACCTAACAGCTAGACTAAAACTCTTCAGTCTGTTCAAGTCACTAAAAACTCATACCATTTTTTTTCTCAGTGATGAATCTTCATTTTCATTCTGGGAAGTTCTTTTTACTTTTAACACATAAAAATTTTAAAATTACAATTGCTAAAAATAACCATGGGTAGTTTTTTTTAATCCCTTTTATTCAGTTTCTCAGCCACTCTCCTCTAACGAGTCGTTTGGGTTTATTTCATAGGTTTTTAAAAAATATATACTTTCTATTTCTTTAATTATTGCATTTCAGATCTTTTGTCATACATGTCACTCTAAATTAGACAGTATAAAAACAGTAGGAAAGCTTGTTAATTTAGCTGATTCATAATTTCTTACATAAAAGCTAACCAGCAGTCTTAGAAGACATGATAAATTAATATTATAACCTTCCAAGCAGATTGTTGAGGGCCCAAGGATTATGGTTCAGTACCTTAATTGAGAAAGGTGTTTTTTTCCTGATGTTATTACTTAATATTAAGGGAGTAAAAGAGAGTATTTTTTGAAGTCAACCTTGTTTTTAAAATGTATCTGTTTTCAATCCTCTATGCCTTGATTCCAAGAGCACTGATCTTTGTCAAGTTCCTTCACTTCCCTGGGTCTCAGTGTGTGTATCATGAGAGGAAAAAGTAAATGATAAGGTCTCAAAAGCTTTAGCTTTATGGTTTCCTCATTTAAGTGCTCCTTCCTCATTCTGTTTAAGAGAATCTCTACTCTTTGCTCCAGTGCAGTCCCGGAGGGTCCCAATGCCAGCATTCCTTATGTCCGTGCTCCCCTTACTGTGGCCCTTGAGCCACACTCCTTCAACCAGAGAACCCTACACAGTTTGGCCTCCAAGAACCCACATACTTTTATTGGCCCAGAAGGGCAAGTCACATGACTTCCCTATGCTTGTCTAGAAGTTGCTCAGTCAAAAGATTTCTCAGCATTTCTTTCACCTCATTTATTCCCTTCAAATCCCACTTTGTTCTCAGGCTCAAAATCTCAGCAGATGGTATTCTAAAAGGAAAAACATATTGTGGTATTCAGTTCTCCTCTCTTATGTCCCTCACTTTCCTGTCCTTGAAGTCTTTTCTACATCCTACCCTCTTCTAAACCTATACAAATATATATAATTTTTGAATTAGTCACCATCTCAACCACAATTATTTTTTCTCCTCTCCCCCTCCTCCTCCTCCTCCTTCTCCTCCTCCTCCTCCTCCTCTGTTCTCCTTCTTCTTCTTCTTCTTCTTCTTCTTCTTCTTCTTCTTCTTCTTCTTCTTCTTCTTCCTTGAAATATAAACTCTCAAGACAAATTCTGCAGGCAACACAGTTCTGCTCCTTCAGAAAAATGCTGAGGTTTTCATTATAACAGCCATATTCATTTTCCATTAGAAACAAAACAAAAAGAAAATGCTTAGGAATTCCAAAATCCGGTATTTTAGGAGCAAAAATGGAAGCACAAAATCAAGCTATTTTAGAGGAAGAAGTGTCCTTTGAGGTGATGCAATGGAGTGTCCCCATTTTACAGATAGAAACTGCCAGTCTGCAACTGGGAAGTTGAAAATCGCATTGCCGTTGGTGGCAGAGTCAAAACCAGAAGCAGAGAAAACAGCTGCCACCCAGACCACAGCCCTCTCTGCCTCAGTTTCTTCAACTGTAGAGTGGGAAGTGCAACACAACTATAAAGGAAGCACTGGCATATAAGAAGATGCTGAAAGGTAGATAACTTACTATGTGTAAATACTGTGAACAGCTGCTGGCACAGAGCCATTGCTCTATAAATGTCAGTTATTATTAGCAAAAGTACTAAAAATCAACGTTGTAGAAAAAGAATGTCCTATAGTCTCACTGAGTGGATCTTGTAAAACCTATTGCATTTTTAAATGGATTTTCTATTAAAAATATGGAGTATAGGATTTGGCCCCAAATAATGATACTGATAAATAAATTCACCTACATAAAATCCTATCTAATAAAAGACAAACATGCAAATTGACTGAATCTCTGCTATGCGACAAGCCATGCCCACCAGCCACACCCACCAGCCAATCAGGAGTGAGTATACAAATTAACCTGACAAAGATGGTGGGCTAATTTGCATGCACAAGGCGCCCAGCGGCCTAGGTCCTGGGAACATCCTAGGGACCCAGACAGCTCAGAGCCTGCAGGCCCCAGCATAGGCCCTGAGGGGTCTTGGTCCCAGAACACCCCTGGCCACTCCTGGCCTACTGGCCTTGGCGCCATGGGCAGGGGGGAAACAGAGGCTTGAGCAGGGCCAGAGAGGAGCGGGGGCCCTGCTCAAGCCCCAGAAGAGGCTTGAGCAGAGCTGGGGGGCCCTGCCCAAGCTGCATTGGAGGTTTGAGCAGGCCCGGAGACAGGGGCTGTGCCAGCCTAGGCTTGCCAGCAGTCCTGCCTCTGCGGGTGAGCTGCAGGGGCAACACCTTTTCTGACAGCTCATTGACTAAGCTTCCTGTATGCCACTGGTAATGTTCTTGGTAACTTGGGTAACAAGAATTCAAAAAGGTGATCTAGGGTTTTTCCACCTCACTCCTGAAGGAAAAAACGAAGGTCCGCTGCTGGAGGGCTAAGAAATGTCATATCCTGCCCTAGCCAGTTTTGCTCAGTGGATAGAGCCTCAGCCTGCCCTAGCCAGTTTGGCTCAGTGGATAGAGCCTCAGCCTGCCCACCAGGTTTGATTCTGGTCAAGGGCATGTACCTAGGTTGCAGGCTCCTACCTGGCTGGGCCCCAGGTCAGGGCTCATGCAGGAGGCAACCAATCAAAGTGTCCCTCTCACATTGATGTTTCTCTCTGTCTTTTCTTCTCTCTTCCTCATTCTCTAAAAATCAATAGAAACATATCCTCAGGTGAGGATAAAAAAAAAATGTCATATCCTATGAAACACATATCTTGAAAACGCCTAAAGAAAGTTGCCATTGTTTCATGGTGAAGGGATTGGAGTCCATGTTGATGAAAATACCTTGGTGGCTGCGGTGACTGGCAGTGGCTGCAGCAGCAGGGTGATGGGGCTGGCGCCTTCCCCTGATCAGCTGGGTCGCCTCCCTCAGAGGGAGGCCAGACTGTGGCTTAGGCCTGCTTCCAGCGGGCCTAAGCCATAAGTACAACATCCCTTAAGGGCTCCCAGTCTGTGAGAGGAGGCAGGCTGGGCTGAGGGACACCCCCCCCCCCCCGCAGTGCACGAATTTCATGCACTGGGCCTCTAGTGTAATAATAAAAATCTTAAAATAAAAATATCCAGTACACAATATGTTTTGTAAGGTAGATGACATTACAAGGGCATAAGGAAATCTTACATAATCTGTTCTTTTTTTTTTTTTTACCAAGTTTTATGAAATATATATATATCTTCCTCTACTTATATTCCTTAGTATTTTCCCTTTTAATTTTCCATCCTGATTGTTCTCTACTGAGAAACAAATGTAGGGCCTTCTAGAATTATAAAATGGCCATGTATTTGAAAGTAGCAGTCTGTTCTTTCTATAATGCAATAATGTTATCTGTTCATCAAACATGCAACTCTGTTTTTAGTTATATTATCTGCTCCCTTATCCCTTCCATATTTTCATTCTTAAGCAGGAATAGACAGGAGATGGTGAGAAATCTTCAAAGAGGAATGGCTTAAAATGAAAAGTTCTAGAATATCAGTATGTCAATACACTTACAACATAATGTTCATGGAATATAAATAGAAGAAGAGTGGAGAGATAAAAATAACTAAGTTATTTGCAAAGTGGTTGAAGATGTGTTATACATTTAGAATTCCCTTTCAAATGTCAAGTTGTGAGACTATTTTAAAATGTATGGCTATTTTACATATGTATAATAACTTATATAGATCCTTAAGAATATCAGATCAATTCTGGGTAACTTTGGGCATGATTAAAGTAGTGCACTGCATATGAATTTATTTTCTAGCTGGTCAGGTAACTTTCTCATTCCTTCTGAATAAAAAAAAAATTCACATACACCCAAGGAAGGATACACACACACACACACATACACTTCCAATATGGATATTTTAGCAGAAACCAGTTTTTATTTTATTTTTACTTTTTGTTAATCCTCATCCAAGGATATGTTTCCACTGATTTTGAGAGAGTGTAAGGGAGGGGGGAGAGAGAGAAAGAGAGAGAGAGAGAGAGAACATCAATGTGAGAGAGACACATCGTTTGGTTGCCTCCTACACAGACCCCAACCAGGGCCAGGATCGAGCCTGCAACCTAGGTATGTGCTCTTGATTAGAATCAAACCCTGGACCCTTCGGTCTGAGAGTCGAGGTTCTATCAACTGAGCCAAACCAGCTAGGGCCGAACCAGTTTTTATTTTAGACAGTTTTAATTTTAGGTCTTATTCAAGATTGGGTTCTCTTGAAAGTACTCTCTGAGATGAAGTTTAGTATGCAGGATGTTCATTCAGTAGTGCCCTTGAAATTAATATTTCTGAAAATGGGGAAGGAAAGCAGGCCCCCTGACCACCTGGCAGCCTCAGCTGACCTTGCATTTTGCTCTGGAGCTAGGATGGCCATTTAAGGTATCCCACAGGAAGTGAAAAGGCTGGGCTTTTTATGTCTGCCTCCATCATTCAATGGTTATGAAAGGGCCTACTCCTGGGTGAGGCTCCTCTCTGATACTGACAGAATCCTGAAGAGGCTGACAGCTGAAGGCTGTTTGCCAACCCAACTGCCCTCCCAGCAACAGAGGCAACAAGTCCTTCCTTTAGGAGACATCTGGTGGGCCCATCACTGAGACCACCATGGGTCTGGTCCTTACTAACTATGTGCATGTTGGTCACTTTGCCTCCCTGGGTTTCAACTTTATCTTGGCTGAGATCATCTCCAGGTATAAAAATCTAAATTTTTAAAAATAAAAAATAAATTTTTATAACTTGTCTTCTATCTTGTCTTTAGCAAATGTGAAAAATAATCCTTTGTACATAAATAAAAAGATATACACATGCATACATGTGATGGAAAGTCTGTTCCTTTTGTTGCAACAGGAGTTTGGCCAGAAAGTAGAAGCAAGAGGAGAAGTAGGAGTGATTAGAAAAGAACTCCACTCATAGGCAACGCTGAAGAGCTACCAAGGTGGCCACATAATGTGTGTCTCTTGAATGTAAAAAACAAAAATAATGTTGTTTTCTTAAGCCTTTAGATCTCTCTGCCACATCATGATGAGTTCTCTCTATGAATTGGCCCAATGGTAGGAACATTACAATGTACCCTTCTCATTTCTTCCTTTATCAACCAGCCCACAGGATCTTCCACCTCCTCCCCAGCTAGATTTTTCAAGACTTGTGTGGGCATCTGCAGTGTGGAATCCAGATGGCAATTTTCTTGACTCTGCCTATTCTACTTTAACAGCCTATCTTCAAGAAACTCTCCCAAAGAGTATGTTGCAGGTAGGGTCAGGATAAGAAAATAATGGATTCAAGTTATCTGAGAACACAGTACCCCAATTACCAGGTGATGTGAAGACAATTTAAAGACAAAGCTTTGTGCAGAGACTTTCAAGGGTCTATTAATGGGTAAAATATGCAACATGGTGAAACATATCCAGAAAATAGGTCTCTGATTCTCTATTTGAGTGTAGAAAGGATCAGCTATTTGTAAGTAGTGGCTGATTGGTTGGGGAAAGCGTTTTGATGTCTAGTAGAACTTACCATTTTCTAGACTTTGGGGTATATCTTTGCCTCATGGTGAGAATCTCAGGATATATTAACTTGGTTGTTAATTTTTGGTTGCTAGGTGAAAATGGTTAGGGCAGCATGCATGGCGAAAGGAAGGACTCTGGGGTAAAGAAAGATAGAGTGCTCTATGGGTTTTCAAATGCCAGTCTGCAATCTGGGATCAAGCTGGATGCTTCAGAATTACTTGGGGAGTTTGTTAAAAATAGAGATTTCTGAAACCCATTCTCAGAAATGTTGATATAGTAACAAAGTCTCCTGTTCAATTCTGATATGCAGTTAGGAGTAGTTAGACTATAACGCATTAATTATTGGAATTCACCTATTATTCAAATATATGGTTGTTAAGTATCATCCATGGAAAAGTTGCTCAGCTAAGTTCTGGGATTTATATATATATATATATATATATATATATATATATATATATATATATATATGCCGTACACTGCCTTGGATCCCTTGAACATAAATAAGCAGAGGACTAGATAGGCAAGTAGATGACAGAGTTATTCTCAGGCATCAGTTTATAGTCCAGGAGGAAGGAGAGAACAGAATGGAACTATGATGCCAGGGGAAAATAAGCAGATGTTTTAAACCAAGTAAAGAAAAAAGATTGAATTTCCCAGGAATGGTCCCTGGTTCAGATGTTCAAAGGTTAAAGAAGACAACTATTAATTTCAATATAATAACTTCTTAGAAAATTCAGTGAAATCATGTATATAGTACTTACCATAGTATGTGGTAATCATCAATAAATGGATGAAATTAAAATTGCAGAAGATTTAAAGGGCTATGGGCAAATACCTTTTTTCAAAAATATCTCTCCCTGGTTACCCACCACAGTGCTTATAATTTTTTTACTGAGTTTTGAAGTCTTACTGGAAAAGACTTTTATTGAAGAAACTATTTTGAAAGTCTCATACTTTAAATTTCTAATAGTCTAGGAAGAAGAAGAAAAACAGGGGACACATGAGAGGACAGAAGCCAGAAAGGAGTTGAAGTGGTGTCAGAGGCTAAATTTCATATACCTGGCATTCTTATTGTAGAAGTCACCCTCCTGAAAGTGGTCAGCAGTCCAAAGCAGGTTGTATGGCCTATGTGATCGTTCAGAGCCCGGGCCTTCCACCTAATGGTTCCTTCTTCCTCTCAGCAGCTGGCAGATGGGGAAGAGACTATAGGGAAGGTTCTTACCCACTTGAGTCTTTACCAAGCTCTTAAGCTCACATTCCTTTGGTGAGAATCAATCGTTTGGCCCATCTTGACATAAGTAGGTGGCGGGAGCGGGTAGGCTGGAAAATGTAACCCCTGGCTACACAGGAGGACTCAGGACTGGAGAGGAGTCAGAAACAGAGACACACATTCATGAAGAGGGGTCAGAAACAAAAACAAACAGGCTTGGCCAACAAGAGAAAGGCCAAAGTCAAGAAATAGGTCGATGTATAAATGCCCCTCAATTAAACAAACTTTTACGCGGAGGAAAAAAGGTGTTAAGCCAGGGAGAGAAGAGGAGAAGGGAAAGCATTTGGGGAGCTTATAATGGATTGAATGACAGCAGAAGCCTTGGCTGAAAAGATGAGATAGTATGCTATAAAAAAATATCCAGATGGAAATCTGGTCTTTAGAGCTTTGACAAACATGGTGAGCTGGCCACCAAGTGTTCATGTTTCCCCTGGCCAGCCACAGGCCACATTTCACAGCCTCCACATCCCTTACATGTAGATGGGCTGTGTGATTGGTTCTTACCAATAGAAAGTAGCAGAAGACTTTTGTAAAAGCTAAAGTGAGCCAAAGGGCCAAGAAGCATATGTATCTTCATTAGAGCCTCATTCACCATCTGCCACTGCTAAGAAGATACAGCAATGAAAGAGCCATAAAGTGAAAGGGGTCTGGCCTCTGAATGTTCACATTGAAGGCCATACAGCCTAGGGTGGATCTCAATATAAATGGGAAAGAAAATTTAAGTATCTGAGGTTTCAAACTTCATCTGGGTCAGCAACAAGCTTTACTTACCACATAGTAAAGGTCAAAAAAGGTCTGTGTGGAGCAGAGCCAATTCAAGAATCAAGGTTATGAGACCTTGAATTTCTCTCCTCCACAAATAAAAGATCGAAGGCTGGCAAATACAGCTATTCCAAAGACTCTTACTTTGGGGGATTTATTTCTCTTCCTTAAGACCTCCATCTGTCATCTTCTAAATGATTTTTATTCTATATAATAATGTTGGAGGATAGAAAGGACACCCGGTGTTTAGCTTCACTTTTTGGGGAGAGGGGTAAAGTAACAGTCAAATAAATAGGTGAAAGTTTAGTTGTAAAGAGGACCACGAGAACATTATTGTGTCTCTGACCTTTGGGTGTGCTAGGGCAGGCAGTTCTTTAGTTTGACCTAATCATTGATGGGCTGTAGATGGGCAAAGCTGGGCTTAGAGTTCTATTTGGAAGAAGGTACTAGAGAAGAGTTGAGTTATTCTGCATAAAAGTGTAAGGAAGAGAGTTGAAAAAGGGAAGAAAGGTGGAAAGAGAGAATGACCTTCCACTTCAGGGACATTTATTGAGCTCCTAATATGTGCCAAGCTCTATTCTAGGACATGAGACTAAGCCGTGCACAAAATGGACAAGGCTCTGGGAACTCACAAGCTAGGGAAGTAACAATAAATAACTGAACAGATAAATGAGAAAATCCAGGGCATGTGATGGTGAAGGAGGCTCCGTATTTGAGAATGGATGTCACCTTAAAGAGACAGTACTGGAACTGAGACTATTCCCATCCAGAATTTGCAAGTATCTTAGAGCAAAGTGCCTCCAGTGCATGCAGATTAAAGACCAATCCTGTACTCCTTGTCCTGCTAATTCTCCCCCCCTTTGCTGCAATGATGTAACGTTATTTTTCAATGGACAATAAACATGTATTCTATGCTATGGATAAATATTTGCTGCTTCCTGGGGTCCCCAGAGAAAAGGCAGTGAACTGCTGAATTTAAATGATTTGATTTCACGCTTACCTACAGGCAGAAGAATAAAGCTTACTACAAGACCCCTTAGACTCCTCAGCTATCCTGAGGGGAAGATACTCTCCACCCTCCCGTAGTGAAGAAGTGTGAGGATTTTCTTCCCAGTGGGCCAAAGGTGACTTCCTGGTGAAGCTTGCAGTGCAAATGCACCAGCTCTGCCCTAAGCAACTGCTGAGCCCTGCCAAACTGCTGCCTGGAGAGTAGAGAGGGAAAGAAAAGAAGGAGCTCCATCTAGTGTTGTTACAAAATCAGATCTAAAGCATCCCCCAAAGAACTCTCAGGTGACAAAGGCACCCTACTGAGAGATACAGACAACAAAATAGTAGTCACCAGGGGGAAGGGGGGGGGTGGAAGGAGGGCAAAATGGGTAAAGGTGGTCAATTAGATTGGAACAGAAGCAAACTAGACTTTTGATGGTGAGCTTGCAATGGGGTATTTAGATATTGAATTACAGTGTTGTAATCTGAAATTTATAAATTAACCACTGCTACATCAATCATATATATGTTTTAAACATAACCAAAAAAACCCAGCGCTGCTGAGCTGTGGGAGTTGAGGGCAAAGTAGGAGCTGGACTTCACTTTTGGCTGGGAAATGTCTGGGGAAGGGAGAGATTAAGTTGTTTTAAAATGTTCCTTATCGGTGACTGCATATAAAATGTTTCCTCCTAGAAGGGCAAACCCCACCACTATCCTCAGGATCAGTCATTATAAAATTAAGGCCTGAGGACTTGAGAATCCAGAGAAATTTGGAAAGATACATAAAGTGGGTCCTGGACACATCTGACTTTTGGTGCATTTGTATACCTATGTATAACTGATGCATCATAGGTTTGCATATCTTTGACTTTAGCAAATAATGACAAACTGTTTTCCAAAGTGAGATATCATGATTTACTCTCTCACCAACACTATATGAGAGTTCCTGTTGCTCTTACTCTCTCCAAATCTTCATTTCTGTCATTCTGATGGGTGTGGCTATGATATTTTAGAGTTTTAATTTACACTTTTCTAGTTTGTGGTGAAATCATGCATATATTTTTTGGCTATTTGGATATCCTTTTTTGTAAATTATGTGCTCAAGTTTGTTGGCCATTTTTCCATGATCTCTTTTTTTTTAATTATTTCTACTTTATAATATATTTTCATATCCTGGAGAGCTAGTCCTCTCACCTTATTCTTCAAGTGTCTTGGCCATTGTTAAGGCTTTGTATTTCCACATAAAATTTAGGAACACAGAATTACATTAAACCTGTAGGCTACTGGAGAAGAATTGACATCTTTATAACACTAAGTATGCAATCAATGAACATAGCTTACTTTCTATTTATATAGCTTTCTTTAATTTCTCTCAATAACACTTTATCATATTCCATAAAAGGTCTTGGACATCTGTTGTTAGACTAATTTCTTATTTTTTATCCCTTATGCTTCTGTAAATGTACTTTTTTACATAAAAAAATAGACTTTTTGTTAGAGCATTGTGGAAACCACGCCAGAGTTGTCAGACAGCCAAGGCCACTCAGAGTGTAAAAGTCTCTCTTGATAGTATGCTGAATGGCCAAGTCCACTCTGAATGCATCTGCAAGGCCAACACTATATGAGGGTACTCTGTGCCCTTCTATAACCCAAATGATTGATGTCACTGTCGGCAACTAGCCTTCTTTGTCTCTGGAGTAATATACAGGTTACTGACAAGCTAGTCTGCTGGAGTGTGAGAAGTGTGCTGGAGATATGGAGCTGAGAGTTGGTACTGCTACAATATACGGCTAAGAGCTCATAGAGAGCTCATATATAGCTATCATGTTAACCAGCTAGAGTGTGCTGGGCAAGAGAGACAAGAGAAACTGCTGAGCCAGAAAGCTCAGGTACTGCTATAATGTAAGGCGGTGAGTTTAGAGGCAGCATGCAGCTGCTCCAATAATAGCTGTGGGTACAGAGACTAATGCTGCTTTGTAAGAAAGATATGTATTTACCAGCCAGTGTCCGGCTGCCTGCCTGTATAGGACTGCTGTGAAAGATTGTGTTGTCTGGTGGCTACTTGGCCACTGGCTTCTGCAATAAAGAGTTATTCTTATATACCCACAACTTCTCATGGCTTCCCATTTACCACCTGGTGTCCTTTTGCTTTTGCTCTTACTGTCTCCAAATCTTCATTTCTGTCATCTGATGGGTGTGGCTGTGATATTTTATAGAGTTTTAACTTACACTTTTCTAGTTGGTGGTGAAGGCAGCGGGGCTTGGACCCAACACCTGCAACTAGTGAGCAGAAAACAAAGAAGGGACTCAGAATAAGTACCCAACAGTGCAGGGTTCAAGAAGGAACCTGCCCTGGTGTAGTCAGGAAGAATATATGGACTCAGAACAACTCAGAGCACCAGAGCTGAGCAGAGCTAGGGCTGTCTCTGACAAGCAGTTTCTGCTTCATAGCAAAATTGAGCAGAAAGTGCAGAGAGTTTTCACAGACACAGCCTCTCCTATTGTCAGCATCCCCTACCAGAGTGGTACATTAGTTACAATCGATGAACACACATTGACATATCTCTATCACCCAAAGTCCAGAATTTACATTAGGGTTTACTCTTTTTTTTTCTTTCTTTTTTTTTTAATTAAATCTTTATTGTTCAGATTATTACATTTGTTCCTCTTTTTTCCCCCCCAATAACTCCCCTCCTCCCAGTTCCCGCCCCACCCTCCGCCCTCACTCCCCACCCACTGTCCTCATCCATAGGTGCACGATTTTTGTCCAGTCTCTTCCCGCATCTCCCACACCCCTTTTCCCCCCAGGAATAGTCAGTCCATTCCCTTTCTATGTCCCTGATTCTATTATACTCAACAGTTCATTCTGCTCATCAGATTATTTATTCACTTGATTCTTAGATTCACTTGTTGATAGATGCATATTTGTTGTTCATAATTTGTATCTTTACCTTTTTCTTCCTCTTCCTCTTCCTCTTCCTCTTCTTAAAGGATACCTTTCAGCATTTCATATAATCCTGGTTTGGTGGTGATGAACTCCTTTAGCTTTTCCTTATCTGTGAAGCTCTTTATCTGACCTTCAATTCTGAATGATAGCTTTGCTGGATAAAGTAATCTTGGTTGTAGGTTCTTGGTATTCATCACTTTGAATATTTCTTGCCACTCCCTTCTGGCCTGCAAAGTTTCTGTTGAGAAATCAGCTGACAGTCGTATGGGTATTCCCTTGTAGGTAACTGAGTTTCTTTCTCTTGCTGTTTTTAAGATTCTCTCTTTATCTTTTGCTCTTGGCATTTTAATTATGATGTGTCTTGGTGTGGTCCTCTTTGGATTCCTTTTGTTTGGGGTTCTCCGCGCTTCTTGGACCTGTAAGTCCATTTCTTTCACCAGGTGGGGGAAGTTTTCTGTCATTATTTCTTCAAATAGGTTTTCAATATCTTGCTCTCTCTCATCTTCTGGCACCCCTATAATTCTGATGTTGGTACGCTTGAAGCTGTCCCAGAGGCTCCTTACACTATCCTCGCATTTTTGGATTCTTTTTTCATTTTGCTTTTCCGGTTGGGTGTTTTTTGCTTCCTTGCATTTCAAATCATTGACTTGATTCTTGCGCTCCTCTGGTCTGCTGTCGGGAGTCTGTATAATATTCGTTATTTCAGTCCGTGTATGCTTAATTTCTAGTTGGTTCCCCAATATAACATCAAGGGTCTCATTAGTTTTCTTGTAGATCTCATTACGTTTATCGGCGGCTTCTAAACAGTTCTTGAGAGACCTTAAAAGTGTGGTTCTGAACTCTATATCTTCCATTGACAATTTTGTCCTGTTTCTTTGTCTCCGCATTTTGTTATGCTTCCTTGGTGCACCCCCTAGTGGTCTTTGTTTGCAGTCTTATAGTTAAATCTTGATTGTTGTAGCTAATTCCAGGGAGGGTTTGACCTCCAGGCCAAGTGGCTATGAGAATCAGCTGTGTCAGCAGTGAGAGAACTTCTGTCCTCTAGGGAGGTGCTAATCTAGCCTTTGCCTGAGGCTATCCGGCAAATGCCTGTGTGCAGGGCTTGGGCGGGGCGGGTCGCACAGGATCAACAGGGTGGGCTGGAGAGAGCAGTTATGGCGGCTCTCAGTCCTGTCCCCAGGGGCTCTGCCTCTCTGAGTCCCAGCACCCGCTGCAAAGCTCAGAGAGAAAGCTGCACTCGCTCTGACCGAAGCCAGACAGTCCCGTTTCTCCCGTTTGAGTCTGGGTCCCTAAAGACTCGCCCGGATCTGGAGCTCAGAGTCTGCGACTCCCTCCCGATTGAAAACGCCAACCACCAACCGCGCACTCCGCACCTCAGAATTTGACTTCAGCACTGTGCCTCCTCTGAGTGTCCGTATGCGTTTCTCTTTCCTTCTAGTTGTAGGACTTCCACTCAGCCAGCGTTCCTGTGGTTCTGGGTGATGTCCCTTCCGTTTTTTGGTTTCACTTTTGAAGTAGTTGTTCAAAGCAGCAAACTCCGGCGTTAACCTATGCCGCCATCTTGGTTCTCCCCCGGGTTTACTCTTAATGTGCATTTTGACAAATGTGTTGACGTGTACTTGTACCCACCATTGTAGTATCATACAGAGTAGTTTCACTGCCCTAAAATCCTTTGTGCTCCTCCTTAATCCCTGGCAGCCACTGATCCTTTTTCTATCTCTATAGTTTTTCGTTTTTCAAAATGTCATATAGTTTGATATTCTTAAAAGGCAACTGATAGCCTTTTCAGATTGCTTCTATAATTAATAACATTAATTTAGGAGAGATCTAAAATGGCGACCGACAGGACAGCAGTGAGGAAGAGAGTGTGAGTGAGGGAGAGAGTGCATGAACGTGTAGGGCGTGTGTGTGTGTGTGTGTGTGTGTGTGTGTGTGTATATGTGTGTGTGTAACAGTTATATTCTGCAGGACTGTTGGGGGCTGGCGGATCAGGCTCCCCTAGCCGGTTAGCCTCTGCTACCACTGCAATGTCTCCCAGGGCAGCCGACTCTGCCACAGAGACCACACCATCTTGAAGGGGAGAGCAACTGTGACTGGGAGCCCAGCATTACCTCCACCTGGGGAGACCTCTGACACCACCCAGGACCCTACAGCCACACTGGCCAGAGACCTGCTGCAAACCCACAAATACCAAGACCCCAGCCTCCATGGCTGTGGGCTCCTAAGGAGTTTGTCTAGGGGGAGACAAAATAGTGGCCGAATAGGCAGATGTGTCCTGCACCTTCTCAGGAAGATGACAGAAGAAACAGCTAAATCAAATAACATCCACCCGGAATTAGTGAGGCAATCCATGGCTGAAAAGGATGGGGAATGCCTAGAGAATGGTAGGATTAGGGATCTGGGCTGGAAAGAGAGAGAGATGCATACAACAGGGTCTAGAGCAGTGGTTCTCAACCTTCCTAATGCCGCAATCCTTTAATACAGTTCCTCATGTTGTGGTGACCCCCAACCATAAAATTATTTTCTTTGTTACTTCATAACTGTAATTTTGCTACTGTTATGAATCGTAATGTAATATCTGATATGCAGGATGTATTTTCACTGTTATAAATTGAACATAATTAAAGCATGGTGATTAATCACAAAAACAATATGTAATTATATATGTGTTTTCAGATGGTCTTAGGTGACCCCTGTGAAAGGGTTGTTCGACCCCCAAAGGGTTCTCAACTCACGGGTTGAGAACCGCTGGTCTAGAGGGTTGGAAGGAAACTGCGCTGCACCAAGTCCATGTCCTTTGGGGACACGCGTAACACTTGACTGTGGAAGGGGGACCACAGGGCTGCTGGCAGCCAGGGAATCTAGACCTAAGTCCACAGCCATGAGAGGCTGCACCCAGAAAGGCAGCCTGAAGTTCTGCACCAGCCTCACAGTGGCAGAGGAAGAGAGATGCGCAGCAGTACGGTTGCTTTGTCTTTATATTTTCCTTGCTTTTACTCGAGAAACCCAGTACATAAGACCTTTCAATTACAAACACTCACAGAGGCTGCGGTGCAGGGGAAGGTGGTTTTGTGGAAGCTGGGGAGAAAAATAGGAAAAGCTGACCAGGAACCCAGCTCTGGACAGTCTGGTCCCTTCAACCATAAACAGCCATTTTCCTCCTGAAGACCAGGTTCCTCCTAGTAGTGCAGCTGCACCCAGCCTTGAGCTCTGCAGGGAAACAAGGATTCTGAATACCCCCATGGAGCCCTTGAGGAAGGTGTTGAGAGGCTATTTGGTCCCGGAAACTAATACAGCAACACCGCCATCTAGAGCTCATGTCAGAAATAGACACTTGTGTAAATAAGACTGAAATCAGGCAGAATAACAAAAACACTACTTCACTTTTTTATTTTTTAATCTTTTACTAAAGAAATTAATTTTTTTCTTTTTTCTTTATTTTATTATTATTATTTTAACCTTTTATTTTTCTTTGGACTAGTGTTCTACATTCTATTTTTACCTTTTATCATTGTTTTACTTTATTCCATTTTTTCTATTTTGCCAACCTTTTCTTCCTTACTTCTCCCTTTTTCATACTGTTTCTCATCTCAGGTTCCTGCTTTAGTTTTTCTCTTTCTTTTTACTCCTTCTTAAAAATTTATCTTCTTTATCTGCTTTGCTATTATAGTAGTTTCTGTTGGCTTACTCATATATCTAATTTCCGCTCCCCTGCTCCAAGTACATGCACCCTTCTCTTTTCTCTTTCTTTGCTAACCAATTTTTTTCTTGTTGTTGTTTGTTTGATTGTATGTTTGTTATTATTTTTATTTTATGCTTTTATTTTCCTCTCCTCGCTTGCTCTATTCTTCTAATAATAGGTTAATTAATTTCACTCACAAAACTCAAGTCTATCTGCTCTCTACTCTATTTTCCTTTTCCAAAAAATAGATGCATATATAGATAGGTAGGTTAAAGGGGGGGGAATGTTATATATTTTTAACATATAGATATTTAATTATTATTTTTAGGAACTATTTTCATTTATTATTTTTTTCATTTTATTTTATTGAGTATTTTATTTTTTACTTTTCTTCTTATAAACTCATTTTCTTTCTACCTCCTCTATACTGAATTGTGGCCATTCCCACATTCATTCAATTCCTTGACCTTCCCTTCTGGAAATAAGTTTTGCCCTTCAGATTCAGTTCCCCCGCCTTTTTACTGGCTGTTTGTTGTTTGCATTTTTTGGTTTATTTGTTAGTTGTGTGAAGTTTTCTCCCCACATACAGATATTTTCCCCCTTCTTTTTTCCCTTTCTCTCTTACCTTTTTTCCTTTTCTCAATATCATTTTTGCACTCTTTTCTCTCCCCTAATTCACTTATCTCTGGTGGTCACCTTTATTTGGGGTTATCAGTATCATGAATACATTCGTGTTTTGTTCCCTCTGTGTCATGTCTTGTTGAGTTGTATTTTGTGCCTTTTGGTCAACATGCTAGAGAGTGAGTCACATAACTGGACATGCTGAGAGGGGCAAGAATGGGGAGATAAATAAACAGCCCCCATACAAAAGAAAAGGAGGAATCATCAGAAAAGGAAGAAAACAAAATGGGGGCAAGCAATATGATAGAGAAAGAATTCAGAGCAATGGTCATAAGGATGCTGGAAAGGATGGAAGTCAAAGTCAACAACATATGAAAGAATCAAGAAGAAATAAAAGGAATCAGGAGGAAATGTAGAATGACATAGCTGCAATAAAGAGCACAATAGAAAGCATCAACAGTACACTAGAAGAAGCTGAAAACTGCATCAGCAAGCTAGAAGACAAAGTAGGAAAAAATAAAAGCAGAGCAGCAATTGAAAAAAAAACTTAAAAAGTAGGAGGAGAGCCTAAGGGAGCTTTGGGACAACATGAAATGAAACAACATCTGCATAATAGGGGTTCCAGAAGGAAAGGAAACTGAGCAAGGAATAGAAAACCTGTTTGAAGAAATAGTGACAGAAAACTTCCCTGACTTTGGGGGGGGGGGGGGGGGAGGGCGGAGGAAACTCATACAAATCCAAGAAGCTCACAAAGTCCCATACAAGATGAACTCAAAAAGACCAATACTAAGACACATCATACTTAAATTGGCAAACACCAATAACAAAGTAAGAATCTTAAAGGCTGTCATAGAGAGAAAGAAATTTACCTATAAGGGATCTCCCATTAGACTGTCAACTGATTTCTCAACAGAAACACATCAGGTCAGAAGGAAATGGAATGAAATATACAAAGTGTTGCAAAGCAAGGGACTGAATACAAGAATACTATACACTGCAAGGTTATTACTCAAAATTGAAGGTGAAATCAAGAGCTTCACAGACAAAAAAGGGCTAACAGAGTTTATTACCACCAAGCCAGCAATGAAAAAAAAATGCTACAGGGACTGATGTGAAAAGAAGAAATAGGAAGGGAAGAAGGAACACAGGCATAAAGAATAAAAATGGTGATAAACAAGTATCTATCAATAATAACCTTAAAAGTAAATGAATTAAATGCTGCAATCAAAAGACATAGGGTAACTAAATGGATAAGAAAACATGACCCACATGTTTGCTGTCTACAAGAGACCCACCTCACAGCAAAGGACTCACACAGATTGAAAGTGAAGGGATGGAAAAAAATTTTCAGGCAAATAGTAATAAAAAAAAAAAGCTGGGGTAGCAATTCTTATATCTGACAAATTAGACCTCAAAGTGAAGGTCATAACAAGAGATAAGTAAGGCCACTTCATAATACTAATGGGAGAAATTCAACAAGAGGGTATAACTCTGGTAAACATATATGCACCCAATACAGGAGCACCCAAATCCATAAGAAAACTTCTGGAAGATATCAAGAGAGAGATCGACAGCAACACAGTCATAGTAGGGGACTTTAATACCCCATTGACACCACTGGATAAATCCTCTAAACAAAAAATCAGCAAAGAAACATCAATCATACATGACTCACTATATCAGATGGAATTAATTGACATCTTCAGAATATTTCACCCCAAAACTACAGAATATACATTCTTCTCAAGTGCACGTGGGACACTTTCAAAGACAGACCGCATATTGGGAAACAGGCAGAGTCTCTTCAAATTCAAGAAGATAGAAATCATATCAAGCATCTTCTCAGATCACAATGGCATAAAATTAGACATCAACTACAATAAAAACAATGAAAAAAATCAAACACTTGGAGGATAAACAATCATTGTGCTACCAAGGAGATCAAAGAAGAAATAAAAAATATCCTGGTAATAAATGACAATAAAAACACAACAGTCCAAAATCTATGGGACACAGTGAAAGCAGTCCTGATAGGGAAGTTCATAGCTCTACAGGCCTACCTCAAAAAACAAGAAAAAATGATAATAAATTATTTAACCCCACAACTCAAAGAATTAGAAAGAGAGCAATAAGAAAAGCCCAGAGTGAGCAGAAGGAAGGAAATAATAAAGATCAGAGCAGATATAAATAACATAGAGACCAAAAAATCAATACAAAAGATCAATAAAACCTAGAGCTGGTACCTTGAAAAAATAAACAAGATTGAACCTCTAGCCAAGCTCACCAGAAAGCAAAGAGAAAGAACCCAAATAAACAAAATCAGAAATGAAAGAGGTGAAGTAACAACCAACCCCACCAAAATACAAAGGATTATGAAAAAATACTATGAACAACTCTATTCCAACAAACTGGACAACCTAGACAAAATGGCAATGTTCTTAGAAAAAAATACAAGCTTCTAAAACTCAATCAGGATGAATTAAAAAACCTGAATAGCTTGATAATTACTGAAGAAATTGAAGCAGTACTCATAAATATTTCAGCAAACAAAAGCCCTGGTCCGAACAGCTATACAGGGGAGTTCTATCAAACATTCAAAGAAGAACTAGAACCTATCCTCCTCAGACTATTCCAAAAAATTCAAGAGGAAGACACACTTCCATCCTCTTTCTATGAAGCCAGCATTACCCTAATTTCAAAACTAGATAAAGACACCACAAAGAAAGACACCACTACCGGCCAATATCCTTGATGAACATAGATTCTAAAATCCTCAACAAAATTCTAGAAAATAGGATCCAGCATTACATTAGAAAGATCATATACCATGGCCAAGTGGGATTTATTCTGGGGATGCAAGGATGATACAATATCAGCACATCAATAAATGTGATACATCAATAAACAAATTGAGTGACAAAAATCACATAATCATATCAATTGATTCAGAAAGAGCATTTGACAAAATCCAACACCCTTTGTTGATAAAAACTCTCAGCAATGTGGGAATAGAGGGATCATATCTCAACATAATAAAAGCCTTATATGACAAACCTACAGGCAATATCATACTCAATAGGCAAAAACTAAAACCATTTCCCCTAAGAACAGGAACAAGACAGGGATGTCCACTTTCACCATTCCTGTTCAACATAGTACTGGAAGTGCTAGCCATAGTGATCAGAAATGAAGACGAAATAAAAGGCATCCAAATTGGGGGAAAAAAGAAGTAGGGACTAGAGAATTTCAGTTTCAGCAATCGGATCCTGAGACACACTACAGTACAGAAGACTGGGATCTTAAGCCAGCCAAAGGAACACTTCACTTTTTCATTTTTATTTTATTTTATTTCTTTTTTATTACTTTGTTATCCTTTTTTTTCTTTTTTCTTTGTTCCCCTGTTTTTGTTTGTTGCTTTATTTTCTATTTCTTTTCACATTATTTTTCCATCACTCTATTTTATTTTATTTTTATTTGCTATTTTTATACCATTTTTGAAATCAAATTTTTTGTAAATTTATTATTTTTTTCTCTTGTTCTCTTTCTTCTTATCCACCCATCCCCTTTCTACTTCCTCTATACTGAACTGAGATCTTCCCCATATTCATCCAACTCTTAACCTTATCTTCTATATATAAGCTCAGCATCTACAGATTTTGCCCCCACCCTCTTTGCTGGGAGTTTAGTGTTTGTATTTTTTTTTCTTTTCTTTTTTCTCTTTAATTTTATTATTATTATTTTTTATTTGTTTGTTTGTTTATGTATTGGTTCTGTGGTGTTTTCCCCATATATGTATAATCTCCTTTTCTTCCTTCTTCTTTTCTCTCTTATCTTTTTCGCTCTCTTCAATATCATTTATGCTCTCTTTTCTCACCCCTAATTCTCTTTTCTCGGGTGGTCACTTGTAGGGTTATTGTTGTCATGAGTACATTCGTGCTTTGGTCCCTTTGTGTTGTGTCTTGTCGAGGTGAATTTTATCCTGTCTGGCCAGGTGCTAGAGAGTGAGCCTCATAACCAGACACCTGGAGAGGAAACTCCATCCACAAATGGGTCAATAACACCCCAGACCCCACTACAGAGGCAGGAAGAAGGCGGCAGTGGGGGAGAGAGCCTGAGTCAGTGAGGGACCAAAAGAGGATTGTGTGGTCATGTGGGATGTGTGTGTGTGTGTATGTGAGTGAGGCACAGATAGATCCTGCAGGGCCTTCGGGTCAGGCTAAACGGGTTCGCCTAACTAGGCAGCCTCTGCTACTATGTAAGCAGTTCCAGGAGGCCGGCTCGTCCCCAGAAGCCTAACGTTTTTAAGGGGAGAGCTGCTGTAACTGGGAGCCAGGCCTTACCCCCACCCAGGGTGCCATTAGATAACACCTGGGATTCTACAGACACCCATGCCAGGGACCTGCTACTTCGCCTGTGGTCCCACGGTCAAGGAGTCTCCAGCCACCCTGGGCACAGGCTCCTGTGAGTTCTGAAGAGTGCTCCCCTCTGACCAGCCCAACGCCTTAGCCCGGGGCACAGCAACCACGCAAGCAGCAGCCACATGAGCAGCCTGATCCTGTCCAAGGAGCAGCAGCCCCATGAGCAGCCTGCCCCAGGCCCAAGAGCGGAAACCTCACGTGGCCTGCCCCTCTCCAAGGAGCAGCAGCTGTCAGTTGTGTGAGCGGCCAGCTCCCTCGTCTGAGGAGCAGTAACCACGCGAGCAGCCTGCCCAATACATTTGCTGTCTACAAGAGACCCACCTCAGAAGAAGGGACTCACACAGACTGAAAGTTAAGGGATGGAAAAATATCTTTCAGGCAAATGGAAATGAAAAATAAGCTGGGGTAGCAATACTTATATCAGACAAAATAGACCTCAGAGTGAAGGCCATAACAAGAGATGAGGAAGACCACTTCATAGTACTAAAGGGATCGATACAGCAAGAGGATATAACCCTGATAAACATATATGCACCCAATGCAGGAGCACCCAAAAACATAAAAAAAAAAAAACTCCTGGAAGATATCAAGGGAGAGATTGACAACAATACAATCATAGTAGGGGACTTTAATACACCACTGACATCACAGGATAAATCCTCTAGACAAAAAAATCAGCAAAGAAACACCAATCCGAAATGACTCACTAGATCAGATGGACATAATTGACATCTTCAGAACATTTCATCCCAAAGCCAAGTAATATACGTTCTTCTCAGGTGCACATGGGACATTTTCAAAAATAGACCACATATTGGGTCACAAGCAAAGTCTCCTCAAATTCAAGAAGATTGAAATCATACCAAGCATCTTCTCAGACCACAAGGCCATAATATTAGAAATAAACTACAATAAAAACAACCCAAAATACTCAAACACTTGGAAGCTGAATCGCATGTTATTAAATATTCATTGGGTTACCAATGAGATCAAAGAAGAAATTAAAAACATCCTGGAAACTAACGACAATGAAAACACAACAATCCAAAACCTATGGGACACAATGAAAGCAGTCCTGAGAGGGTAGTTTATAGCTCTACAGGCCTATCTCAAAAAACAAGAAAAAATGGTAGTAAATCATCTAACTCTACATCTCAAAGAAGTAGAAAGAGAGCAACAAGAAAAGCCCAGAGTGAGCAGGAGGAAAGAGATAATAAAGATCAGAGCAGAAATAAATGACATAGAGACCAAAAAAAAAAAAAAATACATAAGATATATGAAACCAAGAGCTGGTTCTTTGAAAGGATAGTCAAGATTGATGAACCTCTAGCCAGGCTCACCAAGAAGCAAAGAGAGAGGACCCAAATACACAAAATCAGAAATGATATAGGCAAAATAACAACAGACCCCACAGAAATACAAATCATTGTTAAAAAATACTATGAACAACTCTACTCCAACAAACTAGACAACCTGGAGGAAATGGACATATTCCTAGAAAAATACAACATTCCAAAACTCAATCAGGAAGAATCTAAAAATCTCAATAGGCCAATAACTATGGAAGAAATTGAGGCAGTCATCAAAAAGCTTCCAGGAAACAAAAGCCCAGGGCCAGAGGGCTTCACAGGGGAGTTTTACCAAACATTCAAGGAAGAACTAAAACCTATCCTCCTCAGACTATTCCAAAAAATTCAAGAGGAAGGAACACTTCCAAGCTCATTCTATGAAGCCAGCATCACCCTAATACCAAAACCAGATAAAGACAACACAATGGAAGAGAATTACAGGCCACTATCCCTCATGAACATAGATGCCAAAATACTCAACAAAATCCTAGCAAATCAGATCCAGGAGTACATCAGGAAGATCATACACCATGACCAAGTAGGATTTATCCGAGGGATGCAAGGATGGTACAATATCCGCAAATCAATAAACGTGATACATCACATAAACAAATTGAGAGAAAAAACCACATAGTCATATCAGTTGATACAGAAAAAGCATTTGACAAAATCCAACACCCTTTCTTGATAAAAACTCTCCGCAAGGTGGGAATAGAAGGCTCATACCTAACATAATAAAAGCCATATATGACAAACCCACAGCCAACATCATACTCAATGGACAAAAACCAAAACCATTTCCCCTAAGAACGGGAGCAAGACAAGGATGCCCATTCTCACCACTCCTGTTCGACATAGTACTGGAAGTATTAGCCATTGCAATTAGGCAAGAAGAAGAAATAAAAGGCTTCCAAATTGGAAAAGAAGAAGTAAAACTGTCCTTATTCGCAGATGACATGATATTGTACATAAAAAAACCCTAAAGACTCCATCAAAAAATTATTAGACTTAATAAATGAATTTGGCAATGTAGCAGGATACAAAATTAATGCCAAGAAACCTATAGCATTTCCATACACCAATAGTGAACTTACAGAAAGAGAGACTAAAATGCAATCCCATTTACCATCACACCAAAAAAATTAAGATACCTAGGAATAACCTTAACTAAAGAGGTAAAAGACCTCTACTCAGAAAAGTACAGGACGTTGAAAAAAAAAAGATAGAGGAAGACATAAACAGATGGAAGAACATACCATGTTCTTGGATTGGTAGAATCAACATCATTAAAATGTCCATATTACCCAAAGCAATCTATAAATTCAATGCAATCCCCATTAAAATACCAACTGCATATTCCACAGACCTAGAACGAACTCTCCAAAAATTCAAAAATTCATCAGAAATAAAAAAAGACCACAGCGATCCTGAGAAAGAAGAACAAAGTAGGTGGGATCTCAATACCAGATATCAAGCTGAATTACAATGCCACTGTTCTCAAAACTGCCTGGTACTGGCACAAGAACAGACATATAGATCAATGGAATAGAATAGAGAACCCAGAAATCGACGAGAACCAATATGCTCAATTAATATTTGACAAAGGAGGCAAGAACATACAATTGAGTCAAGACAGTCTCCTCAATAAATGGTGTTGGGAAAATTGGACAGATACATGTAAAAAAATGAAACTAGACCACCAACTTACACCATACACAAAAATAAAGTCAAAATGGATAAAGGACTTAAAGATAAGATGAGAAACCATAAATATACTAGAGGAATTTAAAGGCAACAAAATCTCAGACATATGCCGAAGCAATTTCTTCACCCATACATCTCCTAGGGCATTGGAAACTAAAGAGAAAATAAACAAATGGAACGACATCAAAATAAAAAGCTTCTGCACAGCAAAAGAAACCATCAACAAAACAAGAAAGCCCACTGCTTGGGAGAACATATTTGCAAATGTTATCACCGATAAGCGTTTAATCTCCAACATTTATAGGGAACTCATTCAACTTAACAAAAGGAAGATAAACAATCCAATCAATAAATGGGCAAAAGACCTAAATAGACACTTTTCAAAAGAGGACATTCAGAAAGCCAAGAGACATATGAAAACATGCTCAAAGTCACTAATCATCTGAGAAATGCAAATCAAAACAACAATGAGGTACCATCTCACACCTGTCAGGATGGCTATCATCAACAAATCAACAAATGACAAGGGCTGGAGAGGATGTGGAGAAAAAGGAATACTCGTGCATTGCTGGTGGGAATGCAGACTGGTGCAGCCACTATGGAAGACAGTATAGAGTTTCCTCAAAAAGTTAAAAATGGAACTCCCATTTGACCCAGTGATCCCACTTCTAGGAATATATTCCAAGAAAACAGAAACACCAATCAGAAAGGATATATGCACCCCTATGTTCATAGTAGCACAATTCACCATAGCTAAGATCTGGAAACAGCCTAAGTGACCATCAGCAGAAGAGTGGATTAGAAAACTGTGGTATATCTACAGGATGGAATACTATGCTGCTCTTAAAAAAAAAAAAAGGAATTCTTACCATTTGCAACAGCATGGATGAAACTGGAGAACATTATGCTAAGTGAAATAAGCCATGAAAGAGCAATGAAAGAAAAGCAATGAAAGAAAAATACCACATGATCTCACTCATTTATGGATAATTAAGACCATTATAAACTGACTAGAGGCCCGGTGCACAAAAATTTGTGCACTGGTGGGCGGTGTGTGTCCCTCAGCCCCACTTGTGTCCCCTTACAGTCTGGGACCCCTCAGGAGATAATGACCTGCTGGCTTAGGCCCGCTCCCAGGTCGCAGAGGGCAGGCCCAATCCCTAGGTGCAGTCCCTGGTCGGGCTCAGAGCAGGGCCTATTGGGGAGTTGGGGCTCCGCCCCCTGTCATGCACAGAGCAGGGTGGATCGGAAGGTTGCGGTGCCACCCCCAGTCACACTCAGGGTAGGGCCGAATGGGGGGTTGGGGTGCCGCCCCCTGTCACACTCAAGGCAGGGTCTATGGGGAGGTTGTAGCGCCACCCCCTGTCACGCACAGAGCAGAGCCCATCAGGGGGGTTGTGGCTCCGTACCTTGTCACGCATAGATCAGGGCCAATCAGGGGGTTGGGGAGCTCCCCCTGTCATGCACAGAGTAGGGCTGATAGGGGAGTTGGGGCACCGCCCCCTGTCACACACAGAGCAGGGTGGATCAGGGGGTTGGGGCACTCCCCCCTGTCACACTCAGGGCAGGGCCGATGGGGAGGTTGTGGCTCCACCCCATCACACACAGAGCAGGGCCCGTGGGGGGGTTGGGGTTCTGCCCCCTGTCACACACAGAGCAGGGCCGATCAGGGGTTTGAGGAGCTCCCCCCTATCAGGCACAGAGCAGGACCAATCAGGGGTTTGGGGCACCTTCCCTTGTCAAGAACAGAGCAGGGCAGATAGGGAGGTTGTGGCCCCACCCCCTGTCACACACAGAGCCGCAGGGCAATCAGGGGGTTTGGGCGCTGGCCCGTCACACTGCTCCAGGGGCCAGGAGGCATTGCGGCTCCACTGATCCCAGTGCTGGGAGGCCTCATGGCTCTGCTGATCCCGGTGCTGGGAGGCCTTGCTACTCCGCTGATCCAGGTGCTGGGAGGCATATTACCCTTTTACTAAACAGGATAGAGGCCTGGTGCATGGGTGGGGGTCGGCTGGTTTGCCCTGAAGGGTGTCCTGGATCAGGGTGGGGGTCCCGCTTGCATGCCTGGCCAGTCTGGATGAGGGGATGATGGCTGTTTGCAGCTGGTCGCACCCCCTTCAGGGTGGGGGTCCCCACTGGGGTGCCTGGCCAGTCTGGGTGAGGGGCTGAGGGCCGTTTTCAGGCTGGCAGGTGACTGAAGCTCCCAACCTCTCCTTCTTTTCTTTTTTTTTTTATTCTGGGATTTATTTACCTTCTATGGCTGTCACTGGAACTGAGAGCCAGCTTCAGCTCTGAGGCGAGGCTCCAGCTCTGAGACCTTGGCTGCTGAAAGCAGGTATCTAGGTTTGTTTGGGTTCTATAATTGAAACACTGTTGCAACTCCAGCACGGCCGGCTGGCTGAAAGTATGTGGTTTGTTTAACTTCTATAATTGCAACATTGTTTCTTAGAGTGCAAGTTCAGAGCCCAGCAGCGGCAGGCGGGGAACCTTGGCTTCCTCCTTCACTGGAGCAAGCAAGCCTCCTGTTCATTTCAGCTGCCTGGCTGCTGGCCACCATCTTGGTTGGCAGTTAATTTGCATATCGCCCTGATTAGCCAATGGGAAGAGTGTTGGAGGTATGGTTAATTACCATGTTTGTCTATTATTAGATAGGATGAGCAAAAATAGATACAGAGGCAGAGCAACATTGAACAGACTGTCAAACTACATCGGGAAGGCTGGGGAGGGTGGGGGGGGGTGAGTAAGGACTTGTATGCATGCATATAAGCATAACCAATGGACACAAGACACTGGGGGGTATGGGAGGCTAGGGGAAGGTCAAGGGGAGAAAAAAAGAGAGAGACATATATAATACTCTTTGTAATACTTTAAGCAATGAAACAATAAAAAAAAAAGAAACTGAAATTCTTTACTTTACCTCCACTTTTTCCTTCTTTGATGCTCTTCCTTTCTTTATGTAGATCTGAGTGTCTGACATGTATTATTTCCCTTCTCTCTGAAGAATTTTAAAAATAATTTTTGCAAGGCAGATCTACTATCAACACATTTCCTCAAAATTTATTAGTCTCAGAAAGTCTTTATTTCTCCTTAAATTTTGGAGCATAATTTTACAGGGTACAAATTCAGGAAGCATTTTTTTCTCTGTCAACACTTTAAATGTTTTATTCCACTCTCTTCTTGCTTGCAAGAAGTTGGATGGATTTCTTATTTTTTCTCCTCTAGTTAAGGTTTTTTCCCCCTCCTTCCTCTAGCTTCTTTCAAGATCTCCGAAAAATTTGTCTTTGATTTTCTGCAGTTTAAATATATGTGTAAGTGTAGTTTCTATTTGTTTGTTTTACATTTACCCTGCTTGGTGTTTTCTGAGCTTCACAGATCTGTAGTTTGGTGTCTGACATTAATGTGGGAAAATTCTCAGGCATTATTGCTTCAAATGTTGCTTTTGTTCCTTTCTCAGTCATGTAGGGCTCCATTTTCTTAACTGAACTTCAAGTTTCTCCCTCTGAGGTTCTTGTTAATTCACTTTGTTTTTAATACTTCTCAGATTCCTTGTGGTTCAAAACCCAGTGAACCCTGGAACATTTTGCCACATTGAGCCCATTGTCAGGTTCCAATGACAGTGGAGACATTTTATAATATAATTTTTAAAAGAGAACAGCAGGGAGAATTGAGAAAGAACAAGTTCTTGGGGAAAGTTGGGGAAAATCAAATTAGTTGGGAAGATTTAATTTTCACAAAAATATTGCCTTTACACCTAGTTCTCACTCAGGTTTGCTCTATAAATGAATGAAATCTGTGGCAAAAAGTGCAGTGGGATTTGACAGCAGAAAAAGCATGTTATTTTTTAAGAATTAAAGTGAAAAGTCATGACTTCAGCTCTTTTCATAACTATAAACAGTAATTGCCTGGACCCATAAAACTTTACAAAGGGAGAGACCCAGAGATGAGAAAATCCAGCCCATTAATTTTACTGTTGATAAAACTGAAATCTGAAAGCATTACTGGACTTTCTCATAGTCACACAAATCATTAGACCCAGCTGAAGAAAATTCAAGATAGCTAATTTATGAGCCAAGATTTTTTAAAAATATATATTTTATTGATTTTTCACAGAGAGGAAGGGAGAGGGATAGAAAGTAAGAAACATCAATGAGAGAGGAACATCTATCAGCTGCCTCCTGCACACCTCCTACTGGGGATGTGCCCGCAACCAAGGTACATGCCCTTTGCCGTAATCGAATCTGGGACCTTTCAGTCTGCAGGCCGACGCTCTATCCACTGAGCCAAACTGGTTAGGGCATGAGCTAGGATTTTTATAGTATCACAGTAACAAATTTAGATCACTGTATCAGTCAGGATTCTACAGAGAAACAAAGCCAATAGGAAATATATAAATACACAGAAAGAGTTATGATGAGGAATTGGCTCATGTGATTTTGGAGGCTGAGAAGTCCCACTGTCTACGGTCTGCAAGCTGGAGGCCCATGATCACTAGTGGTGTAGTTCCAGGCAAGGTCTGAAGGCCCAAGAACCAAAGGACTGATGGATGGGGTAAGTCCTGGTACAAGTCCAAAAGCCCAAGAACCAGGAATGCCGATGGCTAAGGGCAGGCGAAGATGGATGTACCAGCTCAAGCAGAGAGAGCAAATTCATGCTCCCTCCATCCTTTTTGTTCCTTTTAGGTCATCAGATTGGACGATGTCTACTTGTATTGCTGAAGGTCTTCTTCTGTACTCAGTCTACCGATTAAAATGCTAATCTTTTCTGGAAACATTCTCACAAACACACCCAGAAATAATGTTTTACCAGATATCTGGGCATCCCTTAGCCCAGTCAAGTTGACTCATAAAATTAACCATCACAGTCACCATATATTTTCAAATATATCTTAATAGTAATATCCTCTTGTATGTCTAATGAGACTCTCAAACTTAACAGAAGGGGACCTTGCTGGCTGTGTTTATCCTCACATTCCAGTGCCTAGACTGGTTTTTGACACCTAGTAGACACTCTGTACACCTGACAAATGGCACCGGGAGTGCATGTTAGGCCTATTCTCAGAGGTATATTTGTTTATGCAGATCAAAGTTTGTCAAAGTAATCTTGAGGCTCATTGCCTCTGAGGTGGATTAAAGATGGACACAATTTCTTCACTCCATTTAGAAGGTAGGTCTACTTGGTCCAGAACCTACATAACTTCTGTAACTGCTTTGACAAATATAATGCATTGGAAATGATGCAGTGCCTATTTCCAGGCCCAGGTTTGAGAAACTGAAAACTTCTATCTTTTTGGAACTCTTCCTGGGCTCCCTGAACCACCATAGAATGTCTGACCATCCTGTGACATTCACGCTGGAGAAGCCGTGGGTAAGTGTGCATGCTGAGAGACCCCACTGAGCCCTGCTTTATAGAACCCGCAAGGCACCTGACAGGTGGTTGAAGCTGTCTTGGACCCTCCAGCCCAGCCACCCACCAACTGAGTACCCCTCAGTGACCTCAGCTGACACTGCCTGAATTTCTGCCCACAAAGCCAAGACAGATTATAACATAGTTGTTGCCTTAAGTCATACGTTTTGGAGTGATTTGTTATGCAGTAATAGGTAACAATACTGAGCCTCAACAACAACAAAAGTGGCGGGTTTCAATTAAGAATATGTTTGGCGACAAGTAACAGAAAACCCCATTTAGTGGCTTGGGTAACTGGGCAGCCTGGAACAATACAGCTTCTCTGGACGGACATCAGGAACTCAGGCTCCCTCTATCTTCCTGCTCCACATCCACACAGCCACTGCAGCATGTTCAACACAGCAAAAGAGGCTAGGGTAGAGTGGCCAAAGGACAGAGGGCCATGAGGTTGCCAGGCAAACCTGCTTCTTTTGAACGTTTGTCTGGAGATTTCATTCAAAGACTTTCCCCTTACATTTCTTTGGCAAGATTAGGTCACATGGCTACTTTAGCTGCAAAGGGAATATGAGGAGGCAAGTACTTTTGGTATAGTACATTGTCATCCTCATAGGAACTGGAGTTCTGTTAGCAAGAAAGAATGGATATTGGATAAGCAATGAATGTATGCCACAAGGAATTCTTCAGTCCCGGGCCTCAAGCTTGCTGCTATAAGCTTCTGAATTCCTGCAGAGAAATGCTTCAAAGCATAAATCTCTTTAGAAGGTAGGTGAGGAAACTTATCTATCATGACAAGTTCACTGTCTTTTTGTCATGTTTTGTTTTTTTGTTTTGCTTAAACTGTACACTCATTTGGGATGGCTTGGGGAAGCCTATAAATTGTGTAGGAGGGGACCTCCCCGCCCCCCACCAAGCACCCATTGGAACTGACACTTCCTTCTTGGCAATGAAACACCAATAGGCATAGCTACTTTAAGGAATGATTTGAAATGTGCTCTTCACAAATATAAAAGGCCTAATAACTAGGTCAACCCGTAACAATCACGTCTGCACATCTTTGCATGACAAATGAACACAGATGCAAATCCACGTCCAATTGCACCCATATACACAGAACTCATTACAGAAATGGAGACTCGTTATGTTTGGAATAAACTTTTTTAAAAGAAACAACGTCATCTGAAATCCAAATCCCTCACAAACACTTGAACATGTAACATGGCCTAAATGTTAATGAAGCAATTCAGCTCACTCAGCAGGATGAGCAACAAAAAGAAACCCTTTTCAAGACACAGCTGTCAACAATTACACTAAGTGGGTGGGGCAGGCTGATATTCAGCATCCTAAAACTCATGGTAATGTGGAGCCTGTTTGGCCGAAACTATTCCAGACTCCAAAGCAGACAGTAACCCCTCTTTATTTGGCAGACAAGACAATGAGATGTTTTGGTTAGCTGGGTATCCCCACCCCCACCTCAGAAATAAATGACACATTTTAGTAAAGACTTTGGGATGATATATGAATCTCTAATTTAAGACTAATGTTTGATCTAACCTGCCCTTCTCCTGATGTGGTGATTCAGATCTGGAGGGCGTTAATGATTTCATATTGTCGGGGGAAGTTTTTACATTTGACTTTCTGATTATCTGTATTTTATGAACTGAAGTTCATTTTACTGTATTATAGTTACTACAGGAGACAGCCCCTATTCTGGCTGAGAAATACTCCTTTGAGATTATTCCTTCTTACCCCAACACACACACACACACACACACACACACACACACACACTTGGATCTAGCAAACATGTTTATAGTGTGTGGCCCTTTGACCACAGACAGTTGGGCCAGGAGCAATCCCTAACCAAAGGGAGATGTTTGAATCTCTTTCTGGCAAGTTGAAAGTCAGAATTTGGAAACAGCCTTTCAGTCTCCTTAAAGAAAGACTCAAGAACTAGGGAGCCAGGAGTGACCCTCTTCTGCCTTGTTCATAGAGACACAGAGAACTGGTTGGGAGGGAAATAAAAGTAGGAGGTAATTATGTTAAGTGAAGAGCCAACCAGAAAGCACAGAGCCCCAGAAAGAGGCCCCCAGAGTGGCCTCCTGGGTTCCCAATACCTTGTAGTTCCTGGTCAGTGCCCACTGCCCCCATGAGGCCTGACTGCACTTCCTGCCTGCGGTTTCCTTGGGGCTTCCCTGGATCTTTCCCTTTTGACACAAACTGAATGGTTTAGATGAGGTTATCAGTTGCCTCTCCAATATTTATTCTCCCCTTCTTCCTCACTAATTGAAACCAGTTTTATTCAGAGCAACTAAAAATACCACAAATCTTAGACTCACAACTAGGGTAGTTCATGAGAGGTAATCAAGTCACTGGGTGGGATGTTCAGGAAGTTTCTTTTTTAAAAAATATACTTTTATTGATTTCAGAGAGGAAGGGAGAGTGAGAGTGAGAGAGAGAGACATCAATGATGAGAGAGAATCATTGATCGGCTGCCTCCTGCATGCCCCCACAGGGGATCGAGTCTGCAACCCGGGCATGTGCCCTTGACCAGAATAGAATCCGGGACCCTTCAGTCCGCAGGCCGACGCTCTATCCACCGAGCCAAACAGGCCAGGGCTCAGGAAGTTTCTTAACCCTTTTGCTGTTTTCCTTTCCTTCTCCATGCATAGGAAGCAGATGTGATCGCTGGAGTCCCAGCAGCCACCTGTGATCATATCTACTGTGAGGATGGAGACCAGTGCTAAGAATGGTGTAGCAGAGAAACAGAAGGAGCTAGGTCTTTGGTGACAAGGTGAAGCTTTCATTAGAGCCCAAGACTGTGGCCCTTTAAGTTTTATGTTAAATGCAAAAAACAAAAAAACAGCTTCTAATTTGCTTAGCCCACTGTTGTTTTGGGTTTCAATCAGTAGCAGCAAAAGAAAATCTAAATGACACATGTGGCTGTTAGTTCCTTGCAGCCAGTCTTGAAAAGAATTTCACATATCTTACTATAAATTTTACCAAAGTCGCCAAAGGTGTTATGAGCAGTGGCTGCATGATTTCCTGTGTGTATGAAGCACTCTACAAAGGGCTAAAGGGAGATAATGCAGAAAACATGGCCCCTATCATTTACAGCCTCTTAGTTCAGAGGTGGTGGATGGGACTCAGAAAACTTATGAAAGGGTTAGGCCTCCTCCTTTTCTCTCTTCCATCTGGAACAGAGTCAAGAGAAAAAGTATTTTCTTTCTCTCTGGAAGGGTGGGGTTGGGGAGGGTGCGGGGGTGGGCAGTGGTAGGCTAGACCTGAGTTAACTCCTTGGGATAACTTCAATATCTAGAGAAGCAAAACTGTCATCTTAAAGCATCTGATAATAGCGTTTATACAGGACTTACAGATCACAAATTGATTTTGTTCATGTAGCACATTGACATTATTTTGTCTGCCTCTCTTTGGGCCTGCTCCTTCTCTCCTCTCCCCAAGTATGTATGCACAATCAGAACAACCAGAATTGTACCTAGTGACCCCTGCCCTGGCCATAGTTTACTGGCCTGTGGTGGTATAGTAGCAGCCCCTCCTATGCTTAACCAGCCCTCCCCCTCAGCTGTCAGGTTTGTTTGGTTTAGGGGTAAGGTACCTAATCCAGGCTCCCCCAATCAAGTCCCTTTTGCAGCAACTTGGAATTTATACTAAGAAATCACAGCTTCAGTGTGATGATTTATTGGCCAATCCCAATCCAGAGATAAATAATTTTAAGGATGATGCTTTAAACATCTACTCTAGAGATAGGAAGGATGTGTCCAAGTAGAATAAATCCAGAGAGCTTACAACACTTCCTTTCAATCCACTAATTATTTGGGCAACAGAAGCTACCTCATTGTTCCAACTTTCCATTTTAAAAAAATTGAGATAGAATTCATATTCAGGGTCGGGCAAAAGTAAGTTTACAGTTGTGAGTACAAAACAGTTTATTCTTGTATTATTATTTATTATCTAGAGGCCCAGTGCACAGAATTCACACACTGGTTGGGGTGTGGCCTGCAGGAACCTCCGGTTGTGGGAGCACCGCTCATCCCCGTCAGCCGAGTGACTGTGGACCCATGCCTCTGAGCGCTTTTTCCACTGTGGGAGTGCACTGACCACCAGGGGCAAGCTTCTGCATTGAGCATCTGCCCCCTGGTGGTCAGTGCATGTCATAGCGACTGGTCAACTGGTTGTTCTGGTCATTCTGCCATTTGGTCGCTGGCTTTTATTATATAGGATTGTTGTATTATTTTCCATATTGTATTATTTTGCACAAACCTCCTTTTTCCCACCCTGTACCATAAAATTCACCATTTAAAAGTGTACAATTCAATGGATTTTAATATGTTCATAGAATTGTGAAACCATCTCCATTATCTAATTCTGGAACATTTCACCACTTCAAAGAGAAACCACATATCATTGGCACTCCCTCCCATTCCTCCCTCCTCTGAAGCTCTGGCAACCATTAATCTATGCTCATGCTCTATGAATTTGCCAGTTCTTCACATTTTGAATAAATGGAATTATACAATACATGGCCTTTTGTGTCTTGATTCTTTCACTTACTATATTTTCAAGGTTCATCCATGTTATAGCATATATTAGTATTTCATTTCTTTTTATTGCCAAAAAAAATATTCCATTGTATGTGTATACCACATTTTGTGTATCCATCAATATTTACTCACATTTTAGCTAGTGTGAATGATGCTGCTAGGAACATTGGTGTATAAATATCTGTTAAAGTTCCTGATTTTAATTCTCTGGGTGCATAACTAGAATTGAATTGCTATACTTCTATGTTTATTTTGAGGAATAGTCATATAATTTTTTAAATTATTTTTGACACTATTCTTAATATAATGGTTTATTATATTTTATTTTCAGATTGTTCATTGCTTGTGTATAGAAAGATAATTGATTTTTATATTGATCTTATTACAAATTCCTTTTTAAATATTGAAGTTCCAATTTTAGGTGTAGTACTTGCAAAGTCATCCCTTTCTTTCTTTGTATATACCGGTCCTGAGTGGCATTACTCCAGTCACTGAATGACTCCTTTATTCCTCCCAAGCTGAAATGAAGTTTTATGGACTGAAAGAAAAACCTGAGTATATTAAAAATTCACAGCTGAAGTCATGCTGTTCCAGAAGTCAGGAATGAAGAGTTAAACACCCAGTTAAACCCCTTTGCTGGCATAGCCAGCAGTTGCCTCAGACTCTGCAGGTTTGGGGTGAAATCAGGGGACTGGTAGGCTTTTCAGCAACCTCAGATTCAGGGCTGTTCCAGAGACTTTGTTTTGCGCTTTGGGGTAAGAAAATGTGACATAATGACTCACAGAGTCTTAGATCTTGGAGACATTCTGGGGCCTTTTAAACTATTGGCCTTACCCAAACCTACCCAAGGCCCCATCCTCCAATCCCCCACCTCCCATTGAAAGACCTACCTTACACCAGACTTCAAAGTCTCAGCAAATATTCCAACATCTTCCTCCTCTAAGACACCATCAGGCTCCATTAACGTATCATTCTCTTTCTACAATGAGCAATCAACTGAACTCTGTCTTATCAACACTTTGTTTCGATCATGTTATGGGGAAGAACATTTAACATGATAAAGACTAAAAGGGAATAGACAAAAATTAAATCTATTATTGAATGACAATAATGTAGCTTTTCTAAAAAAGCATGAATTTGGGTACAACAGGGAAATTTAATGTTAAATAATTTTATGGAATTTTAATTGTCAAGTGCAGTTATATTGGGAAACATGTGAAGGAGCATTTAAGGGTGATGTGTTATGATTATCTGTAACTTACTTTCAAATCAAAGAGAATAAAAAATATATGAATATATTTTGAAGCAAACAGGGAGGAAAAAAGAACTCAAACATTGGCACATACATAAACAGAGAAAGAGGAAGAGTGAATATATGCCATATATGGCAATATGTTAATGGTTGTGACAAACTAGGTGGAATGTATATGATTGTTTATTGTACTACTTCATTTTTATATGTGAAAATATTAAGGGAATTAATGATTGAGGGCTAAAATTGGCCTCATTCTTCAAATGGAGATCAAGTAATTTTGTTATTTATTTTTAGAGCAAAAATAGATTGACCTTTTCTCCAAATAATTTTTTTTTAAATTTCTCTACTCTTTTCTCATTTGTGGATGCATTTTTATTTAACCACTGAGAATATAAATTGTCCATAATGATTTTCATTTTAACCAGATTTTAAAATAACTTTTCGAGGCTGTGCCTGCCACAAGGGGGCGCCATCCACATAGGCAACTTTATGAAGATCACTACTGCAGCTGTGCAAGTAGTAGGACCAGTTCATCCCTCTTTGGTTGTTTGGTCTCAATTTTAGCACTGAAAGCCTCACTTCTGTGGTTGATTACTCTCTGAGGAATGCAGAAAGCCTGTCTGTGTTTTACTATGTTGAACAATGAGGAGGGTAGTATTCATCCTTGGCACTTTACTTGCCTGAATTGTTCTGTTCATAGATGATTTTAGCTCCATGCATAATCCCACTAGGGCACACCTCTACCTGTTAGCAGGTACTTTCCACCCACAAAATCTAGCCCAAAGACGTGGCATCAATGGCAGAGACACACTTCAGAAACTATGACTAGACTTTTAGGGGCATAGATTGAAGGCTCCTCAAAGACCCCAATATAGGCAGAACAAAAGGCCAACACCACCACCAACCCACCATGTGAGATTTGTTTTTAAAAAATTTATCTTTATTGTTGAAAGTATTACAGATGCCCCCTTCTCTTCCCCCATTGACCCCTTCCCCCGCTCCCTGCCCCAGGCCTTCACCACACTATTGTGTGTAACATATGGGTTATGCATATACACATATAAGTTCTTTGGTTAATCTCTTTGTGAAACTTATTTTTGACACATTGCTTTTCGGTGTTACACCCCCTTTTAGTGCTTATAAACCATTCTACTCTTCCCTCATCCCCTGCCTGCCTCCAACCCTTGCAATCATGTAGTAACTATTTATTTGCCAAGGAGAAAATGAGACCTGGAGCAGTCAAGCAATTTGTTCGACATCCCAGCACTTGTAAGGGCAGGGACAGGATTTGAGGCTAGAATTCCTGCTCCTAATCACTTCATTCCTACTATGGGCTGTCTGTGCCCCCTCCCCCATTTCATGCATAATTCATGCAATATGATAATGTTAGCAGGTGGGGCCTTTGGGAGTGATTAGGTCATGATAACAGAGCCCTTATAAATGGTATTGGTGTTCTTACAGAAGGCTCAGAGAGCCAGTGTGCTCTCTCTGCCATGTGAGGATACAGCAAGAGGTCGGCAGTCTGCAACCTGGACGAAGGCTCTCACCAGAAGCCAACCATGTTGGCATCCTGATCTCAGATTTTTCAGCCCCCAGGACCATGAGAAATAATTTATGTTGTTTATAAGCAGCCCAGTCTGTGGTAATTTGTAATAGCAGCCAGAATGAACGGAAACAGTTCCCTTCCAGCTCATCAAATTCATGAGCAGCAAATTAATCTCTCTGGTTCTGCCCTTCCAGTAAGAATTTGCATTTCTACAGGAATGAATAAAAACAGAAATCCCTGTGGGACCCCAAGAAAGGAATGCATACGTAGAGGGGGAGGCATTTCCAACAGCACAGAGCCATAGAATCCTCTGTGCCACTATCGGGGGCATTCCACAGCTAGAGGTTCACAATCTCCTAGCACAGTGTGGACAAGTGGTTGAGAGCCCCACTGTGGAATGAGAAAGACTTGGATTCAAGACTTGGCTCTGCCCCCATAAGACATGTAAACCTCTCCAAACCATCCATAACTTAGAGATAATAATAAAATAAAATACCTCAGAAAAGATAAGGAGAAAATGGCACTGAAGAGGCAAAGCTGTTGGGCACCTCATCTTAGGGCCAGGCTGCAAATACAACTTGGAGAACATTCACCTGGAATTTCCAACTGTGTTCCAGCTGAGGCGGTGACTTATAACAAGGAAGAATAGAGGGCACCTAGAGACTGGTGGGAAGGGCGGGACTGGGAGAGGGGGGTTGCCCAGAGTACACACATCCACACCCACCCGCAGGTGTGTGTGCTGCGGTGGTGACTGACTGGCAGTGCCTCCAGACCTGTAGCAGCATCCACGCAGCTATGAAAGAGCATAGGAGTTTCCATTTGCAGCTATCCACATGAGCATTGGTGCAAGGAGAGGCACAGACTTGAGGTACCTGAGGATAGGTGGAGGAGGGAAGCAGGGCAAGGAGACCTGAAAAAGCAGTAGCCAGGAATCCTGTATTGGGTCATTCATATGCTTCCAAACCAAAACAGCTATTTTTCCTGGGAAGATTTACCTCCCCCAAACACTCAGAGGGAAGATAAAGAAAAAAAAAAAACCTGTCCTAAGTGATACAGCCTGCCACACCTTGCATTTTGAGCTTTACTAAGGAAACAAAGGCAGAGGCAAAGCTTACAGGTGAAATAGTCTCAAGGAGCCCTCAGTGATCGGAGTGGAGGATGGACCATCTGCCCCACTATTCTAGGAACCAGAATGATAAAAACTCTAGTATCCCAGCTAACCTCATTAGTCTCCATACAAGGATCTCTGTCCAGCCAAGAGCAGAGTAGTATTTTGGGCCACTCATGGAGGAGTAGCTCTGGGACAGGAACAAACACCCATCATATTCTCTAAAGTGAAACAACACCAACCCCACATAAGCCCTGTCAGACACAGACTATTGAGTGATTAAGATTGACAGCTGGTTGACAGGCAAGGGGGGCAGGTTGGCCCCTCCTTGCAGCCAAGGTCTATGGAGATAGACACAAGCAGTACACCAGTGGATCACTTGGAGCTTTAAGCAAGGTGCTAAAAGCCAAAAGACAGTGACTGTCACACCCACATTTTATTTATTTTATTTTTTGCACCTTTTTTCTTCCTCTATTCTCTTTTTTTATCTTCCTTTTTTTCTTCTCTTTCTCCTTTTCGCTTTCCTTTCCTCCCCCCTTTTTAAAATTGATCTTCCTTATCTATATGCATTATTGATTTGTTATTAATCTAGTCTCTGATGTTTTGTTCATGTCTAATTTCTTCTTCCCTGCTCCTATTTAATTTCCCTTTCTCTTTTATTTAACTATTCATTTTTTTAAATAATTTTTCTCTCTTCTCTTTATCTTTTCTTCTCCTAATTTCTTAACTTGTCTCACTTCCTAAATTTAGGACTATCTGCCCTTTCCTCTACTCTCTGTTATTTTTCTTTCCTGTCTCCTTATTTCTATTCTCCCCCCTTTATTATAAACTGTGGTCTATCTTCTATTCCTCATTTTTTAACATTATTTTCTTTACTTAAGCATATACGAATTCTGTTCCCCCTTTTTTATGGCTGGTTTTGTTTGTGCTTTTCGGTTTATTGGTTTGTTTTGTTGTTTTTTCTCCCCATATTTTTTTCTATAATTCTTGCTTTCTTTTTTTTCTTTCCTAATTCATTTTTTTTCTGGTGGTCACTTTAGTTGGGCTTATATGGGTCTTGTGTACATTCATGTTCTATTCCTTCTATGTCATGTGTCATCTTATTGTATTTTGTGCTGTTCAGCCAGCACCTCCACAACAGCTGGCATGACAGGGTAGAGATCGAGGCACATAATCAGACACCTGGAGATTCCATCAACGAACAGGACAATAACATTCAAGACCCAAGCACATAAGGAGAACCCAAGTATCTCAAGTAGGAGGCTTCTGTAGAACACCCCCCTGCAAGGAGACCTAAGAGATTGCACCACTGGGTCCCACAAAACATCTACTACATAAGACCAACCCAAAAAATCTGGGTGGCATATCAGTTTGATCTAATACATAGAAACAAATACAAAGAAACAGAAAAATGGGGAGACAGAGAACAACCCCCAAATGAAAGAAAAGGAATCACCAGAGAAGGACCTAAATGAAATAGAGGCAAGTAATTTGTCAAAAATTCACAGTAAGGGTTATAAGGATGCTCAAATGTCTGGATAAGAAATACACACAACTCAATGAGAATTATAAGGAGCTGAATGAGAAATAAACCAACATGAGTAAGAATCAAGAGGAAATGAAGAATGACATAGCTGCAATAAAAAACACAATGGAAGGTTTCAACAGTAGACTAGAAGAAGCTCAGGACCAAATCAGTGAGTTAGAAGGTAAGGTAGAAAAAACACCCAATTAGAGCAGCAAATGGAAAGAGCATTAAAAAGTAAGAAGAGAGTCTAAGGGAGCTTTGGGACACCATGAAACAAAACCACATCTGCATAATAGGGGTGCCAGAAGGAGAGGAAGCTAAGCAAGGAATAGAAAACTTGTTTGAAGAAATGACAGAAAATATCCCTGATTTGGGGGAGAAAAAAGTCGCACAAGTCCAATAAGCACAGAAAGTCCCAAATAAGATGAACCCCCAAAAAAACCTATACCAAGAAACATCATATGTAAATTGGTAAACATAAAAGACAAAGAAAGAAACTTAAAATCAGCAAGAGAAAGACAGAAAATTACCTACAAGGGATCTCCCATTATATTATCAACTGATTTCTCAACAAAAGCACATCAGGCCAGAAGGGAAAGGAATGAAGTATACAAAGTGATGCAAAGCAAGGGACTGAATCCAAGAATACTTTATCCAGCAAGGCTATCATTAAAAATTGAAGGGGAAATTAGGAGCTTCACAGACACCTGAAAAAAAAAAAAAAGGCTAAGGGAGGTTATTATCACCAAACCAGCTATGCAAGAAATGCTAAAGGGAATGTTGTAAAAAGAAGAAATAAAAAGGCAAGAAGGAACAAAGTCATAAAGAATAAAAATGGCAACAAACAAGTACCTATCAATAATAACCTTAAAACTAAATGGATTAAATGCTCCAATCAAAAGAAATAGGGTGGCTGAATGGAAAAGAAAATATGACCCATACATATGCTGTCTACAAAATACCCAACTCCAAACAAAGGCCTCACACAGACTGGAAGTGAAGGGATGAGAAAAAATTTCAGGCAAATGGAAATTTTAAAAAAGCTGGGATAGAAATAGTTATATCTGACAAAATAGACCTCAAAGTGAAGGCCATAACAAGAGATAAGGAAGGCCACTTCATAATACTAAGGGATTGATACAACAAGAGGCTATAACTCTGATAAACTTATATGCGCTCAATATAGGAGCATCTAAATATATTTTTAAAATTCTGGAGGATATTAAGAAAGATATTTACAGCAATACAACCAGAGTAGAGGACTTTAATACCTCACTGACATCACTAGATAATTCTTCTAGAAAAAAAAATCAATAAGGAAACAACAATCTGAAATGACACTCTAAAACAGATGGAACAAATTGGCATCTATAGAACACTCCACACCAAAGCTACACAATATACATTCTTCTCAAGTGCACACGGGACATTGTCAAAGATACACCACATGTTAGGACACTAGCTTAGTCTCTACAAATTCAAGATGATTGAAATCCTATCAAGCATCTTCTCAGACCACAATAGCATGAAATTAGAAATCAGTTACAATAAAAACACTCAAAAAAATCAAATACATGGAGGCTAAATAGCATGCGATTAAACAATGAATTGGTTACCAAAGAAATCAAAGAAGAAGTAAAAAGCATCCTGGAAGCAAGTGAAAATGAACACACAACAATGCAAAATCTATGGGACACAGTAAAGGATCCCTGAGAGGAAAGTTCATAGCTACAGCCTACCTCCAAAAAAAAGAAAGAAAAAAAAAAGAAAAAGAAAAACTAGTAATTAGTTATCTAATGCTCACCCCAAAGAATTACAAAGAAAACAATAAGAAAAGCCCAGAGTGAGTAGAAGAAAGGAATTGTTAAAGATCAGAGTGGAAATGGATGACATAGAGAGCAATAATATATATACTGAGTGGCCAGATTATTATGACCACCTGACATTTGTAGGCAAATTAGCTATAATTTCATGCTGAAGTTGCTAGAGGACCAGACCATTATAAACAGGGAAGCAGGTTGTTTACCATGACAGTAGAAGTGATTTTTTTCTGAAGATATGGGTAAACAACATGATTTAACAGCCTTCGAACGTGGAATATATATTACACTGAGTGGCCAGATTATTATGACTACCTGATGTTTGTAGGCAAATTAGCCATACACTGCATCGTATGAGATATGGAAGCTGAAGGTCTGTTCAAACACCTTTGCTGTCTGCAGTTACGAAGATAAAACGTCTCCAATTCGCACAGGAACACAAGGATTGGACAGTCGAGCATTGGAAAAAAGTCATGTGGTCCAATGAATCACGTTTCTAGTTGCATCATGCAGATGGCAGAGTGAGAATTTGGTGGAAATAGCATGAAAGCATGCACTCCACATGCATGAGTACAACCCTTCAAGCTGGTGGGGGCAGTGTTTGGTTTGGGGTATGTTTTCCTGGCATGATTTGGGCCCTTCAATTCGTGTGGAACAATGTCTGAATAGCACAACATACCTAAGTATCGTTGCTGATCAAGTTCATCCTATCATGTTGATGGCGTATCCCAATGGAGATGGCTTCTTCCAACAAGACAATGTGCCATGCCACGGTGCTCATATTGTGCAGGAGTGGTTTCAAGAGCATGAGGGAGACTTTACCTTGCTTAGGTGGCCCCAACAATCACCAGATCTCAATCCAATTGAGCATTTGTGGGACGAAGTTAAAAGAGCCATCAGGCAGCTGGTCCCACAACCATCAAATCTCACAGAACTGGACAGTACTATTCATCAGGCATGGTGTCAGATTCCACGTATCACTTTTCAACATCTCATGGAGTCAATGCCAAAAAGAATTGCTGCAGTATTGAAGGCAAAAAGTGGCCCAACGAAGTACTGAAGGGGTGGTCATAATAATCTGGCCACTCACATTCAAATATATTTCACATTCAAAGGCTGTTAAATCACATTGTTTACCCGTATCTTCAGAAAAAAATCACTTCTACTATTGTAAACAACATGCTTCCCTATTTATAATGGTCTGGTCCTCTAGCAACTCCAGCGCAAAATTATAGCTAATTTGCCTACAAATGTCAGGTGGCCATAATAATCTGGCCACTCAGTGTGTGTGTGTGTGTATATATATATATATATATATATATATATATATATATATATATTCAATAAAACCAAGAACTGGTTCTTCAAAAGTATAAACAAGATTGATGAACCTATAGCGAGACTCACCAGGAAACAAAGAGAGAGGACTCAAATAAACAAAATCAGAAATGAAAGAGGTGAAGTAACAACTGACCTTAGAAAAATACAAAATATCATTTAAAAAATTCTATGAACAACTTTATTTCAACAAATGGGACAATCTGGATTAAATGGAAATATTCCTAGAAAAATACAATCTCCCAACACTCAATCAGGAAGAGTCAGAAAACCTGAATAGCTAATAACTACTGATGAAATTGAAGCAGTAATAAAAAAAATAAATAAAAACTGACAACAAACAAAAGCCCTGGTCCAGACAGATTCACAAGGAGTTTTACCAAACATTAAAGAAGAACTAACACCTATATTCCTCAAACTATTAAAAAAAAATAAGAAGAAAAGGGAACACTTCCAAGCTCTTTCTATAGGCCAGCATTACCATAATTCCAAAACCAGATAAAGATACTAAAAAGAAAAAGAATTACAGGCCAATATCCCTGATGAGCATAATTACTAAAATCCTCAACAAAATTTTAGCAAATGGAATCCAGCAATAGATTAAAAAGATCATACATCATGACCAAGTGAGATTTATCCCAGGGCTGCAGGGCTGGTACAATATTTGTAAATCAATATATATGATACCACACATAAACAGAGTGCAAGACAAAAAAACACATGATCATATCAATTGATGCAGAAAAGGCATTCAACAAAATCCAATGCCCCTTTTTGATAAGAACTGTCAGCATTGTGGGAATAGAGGGATCATTCCTCCACATAATAAAGGTCCTATATAACAAACCTACAATGAACACTATACTCAATGGACAAAAACAAAAACCATTTCCCATAAGAACAAGAACAAGACAGGGATGTCCTCTTTCATGGCTCTTGTTCAACATAGTACTGGAAATCCTAGACACAGTGATCAGACAAGAAGAAGAAATAAAAGGTATCCAAACTGGAAAGGAGGAAGTAAAACTCTCATTATTCTCAGGTGATATGATATTGTACATAGAAAATCCTAAAGACTCCATCAAAAAACTACTAGATTTAATAAATGAATTCGGAAACATAGCAGTATACAAAATTAACACTTGAAAATCTATAGCATTTTTATATATCAATATTGAATTCTCAGAAAAATAAACTAAAAAACAATCTTATTTACTATTGCAACAAAAATATTAAGATATTAGGAATAAACTTATCTAAGGAGGTAAAAATCTGTACTCAGAAAACTACAAGATGTTGAAATAAGAGATACAAGAAGATATAAACAAGTGGAAGAATATGCCATGTTCATGGATTGGTAGAATCAACATCATTAAAATGTCCATACTACCCAATGCAATCTATAGATCCAATGCAATCCCTATTAAAATACCAATGGCATATTTTGCAGACCTAGACCAACAACTCCAAAAATTCATATGGAACCAAAAAAGACCCTGAATATCCACAGCAATCTTGAGAAAGAAGAACAAATTTGGAGGAATGACAATACCCAATATCAAGCCACTGTACTCAAACAGCTTTGTACTGGCACAAGAACAGGCTTATAGATCAATGGAACAGAACAGAGAACTCAGAAATCAACCCAAGCCATTATGCTCAATTAATATTTGACAAAGGAGGCGAGAGCATACAATGGAGTAAGGACAGTCTCTTTCATAAATGGTGTTGGGAAAAATAGACAGGTACATGCAAAAAAATGAAACTAGACCATCAACTTACACCATACATAAGAATAAACTCAAAATGGATAAAATACTTAAATGTAAGACGTGAACCATAAAATTCCTAGAAGAAACCATGGGCATCAAAATCTTAGATATCTCTCACAGCAAAATGTTTACTGCTACATCTCCTAGGACAATGGAAATAAGGAAAAAATAAGCAAATGGGACTATATCAAAATAAAAAGCCTCTGCAGTGCAAAAGCCCCATTAAAAAAACAAGAGAGTCCACTGCATGGGGAACATATTTGCCAATGATACATCCAGTAAGGGGTCAATCTCCAAAATACATAAGGAACTCATATGACTTAATAAAAGGAAGACAAACAATCCAATTAAAAATGGGAAAAGGACCTAAATAGACACTTTTCCAAAGTGGGCCTATAGATGACCAAGAGACATATGAAAACATGCTCAAAGTCACTAATCATTTGAGAGATGCAGATAAAAATGACAATGAGATATAATCTCTCACCTGTCAGAATAGCTATCATCAACAAATCAACAAATGACAAGTGTTGGTGAGGTTGTGTAGAAAATGGAACCCTAGTACACTGCTAGTGGGAATGCAGACTGGTGCAGCCACTGTGGAAAATGGTATGGAGTTTCCTCAGAAAATTCAAAATGGAACTCCAATTTGACCCAGCTGTCCCACTTCTAGGATTATATTAGTATACCAAGTAACCCAACACATTCATGTGAAAGAATATATGCACCCTTATGTTCATAGCAGTGCAATTTACAATAGCTAAGATTTGGAAACAGCCCAAGTGTCCATCAGTAGATGAATGGATTAAAAATCTGTGGTACATTTACACAATGGGATACTATACTGCTATAAAAAAGAAAGAACTCTTACCATTTGCAACAGCATTGATGTACCTGGAGAATATTATGCTAAGTAAAATAAGCAAGTCAAAGAAAGATAAGTATCACATGACCTCACTCGTATGTGGAAACTAATGAATAAAATAAACTGTTGAAGAAAATAGATCCAGAAACACAGAAGCACAGAACAGACTGTTGAACCTTAGAGGGAAGGCAGGGGAGTTTGGGTGGGTGGGAAGAGATCAACCAATGAGCTCGTATGCATATGTACAAAACCCATGGACACAGACAATGGGGTGGTGAGGGCCTTGTGGGGGGAGTGAGGATGGAAGTAGGCTGGAAGAGGTTCATGGCGGGGGAAGAAGGACCTATGTAATACTTTCAATAATAAATATTTTTTAAAAAATACCTCAGAAAATAAAAAAGATACATGAAATAACTGTGGCAAAATCTTGACAACTGTTAAATCTGTGTGATGGAATATGGGTGCTTTTGCTTTTTAATTTTTCCCTTTTTTTGTGGAGGTTACAAATTTTCACAATTAAAATAAAAGACATCTTGGACCAGTGTGTCAGAAAGCTGTTACAAAGTGAAAGGGAGAACCAGGAGAAGCAGGACGAAGTATATGACTTGCCCAATTACTGTCCCTTTAAGAAACCAGGACAGGGAGGGCATTTGTGATCATTTTGACATTAATCCATTTTGCCAAAGAGGGTCTGGAAAATCTCCCCAAATATTACCTGTGGTTACCTCTGGGGAGTGAATTGGAGTAAAGTGGAGAGGCTCTGACTTTTTACTTTGTACCCTAATACAATTTTTCATCTTTTTAAAAAATAGCAACTGAAAGAAAGGCTTTTAATATCCTATCTAATAAAGAGGTAATATGCAAATTGACCATCACTCCAACACACAAGATGGCCGCCCCCATGTGGACACAAGATGACCAACAGGGGAGGGCAGTTATGGGCAATCAGGCCAGCAGGGGAGGGCAGTTGGGGGAAACCAGGCCTTCAGGGAAGGGCAGTTGTGGGGGACCAAGCCTGCAGGGGAGGGCATTTGGGGCAATTGGGCTGGCAGGGGGGCAGTTAGGTGTCGATCAGGCTGGTAGGGGAGTGGTTAGGGGGTGATCAGCCTGGCAGGCAGAAGCAGTTAGGGGGAATCAGGCAGGCAGGCAGGAGAGTAGTTGGGAGCCAGCAGTCCCGGATTGTGAAAGGGATGTCCAACTGCCTCTCACAATTGGAATCCACCGAGATCGTGCCTAAACGAGCAGTCAGACATCCCTCAAGGGGCCCCAGATTGGAGAGAGTGCAGGCTGGGCTGAGGGACACACACACAACCTGCCCCCCATGCACAAATTTTGTGTACTGGGCCTCTAGTATCCTAAAATTGACTTCCCTGTAACTTTCACGCTCTTGCTCTCTTCAATATTCAATCAGTAGCTCTTCAAATAAATAGATTATTAAGGATCCCATGTTGAATGAGGAGCATTTAATGGGCACTTCAAAGCCAAGGAATCCACTTTTAAATGCTCCTCATTAGCATGTTGTGGATGTTCAATAAATGCTTTCATGTAATCATTGTCCTTCTCAGGGACTGTTTTTTGTGTTGTTTTTTTTTTGCTTGGCTGTTACCTTCTTAAATTGTGATTCCAAAAATTGAATATAACACTTTATATCAGTGGTTCTCAAGTGGGAGTGATTTTTGTCTCCCTGAGGACATTTAGCAATGTCTGGAGACATTTTTGAGGGTCATAATTTGGGGACCATGAAGAGAGTATGTGGCTGCTATTGGCATATGGTAGGTAGAGGCCAGGGATGCTGCTAAATGCCATACAATGCACACAATGGCCCCCCACAACAAAGACTTATCTAGTCCAACATGTCAATAGTGCCAAGGCAGAGAAACTCTGCTATATATTAATGTGTCTAGAGTTCATAGAACCATTATTTTTTAAGATCAGTCCACTTTCTAAAATCTAATTATTTTACTACCCATTTTTATGACTCAATTGCACTCTTGTTTCACATCAAACTTGATGTTGAATAAAACCTCCCTCCATAAGGGATGATCCCATTCCCTACACCCTTTTATTATACACTAGAGGCCCGGTGCACAAAAATTTGTGCACTCGGAAGGGAGGGTGTCCCTCAGCCCGGCCTGTGCCCTCTTGCAGTCTGGGACCCCTCAGGGGATGTCCACCTGCTGGCTTAGGCCCTCTCCCCAGGGGATTGGGCCTAAACTGGCAGTCAGACATCCCTCTGGCAGTCCGGGAGCCCTCGGAGGATGTCCACTTGCCAGCGGGGAGCAGGCCTAAGCTGCAGTCGGACATCCTTAGCGCTGCTGAGGAGGGGGGAGAGACTCCCGCCACCACTGCTGTACTGGCAGCCATCAGCCTGACTTGTGACTGAGCAGAGCTCTCCTTGTGGGAGCGCACTGACCACCAGGGGGCAGCTCCTGCATTGAGCGTCTACCTCCTAGTGGTCAGTGTGTGTCATAGTGACCAGTCATTCCTAGTCGTTCTGCTATTAGGGTCAATTTGCATATTACCCTTTTATTATATAGGATAGAGGCCTGGTGCATGGGTGGGGGCCAACTGGTTTGCCCTGAAGAGTGTCGCGGATCAGAGTGGGGGTCCTGCTCGGGTGCCTGGCCAGCCTGGGTGAGGGGCTGATGGCCGTTTTCAGGTTGGCCATGCCCCCTGGCGACCCAAGCTCCCAGCCTCTCCTTTCTTTCTTTCTTTTTTTTTTTTTTTTGGCAGGCTGGAAGCAGGTATCTGGGATTTATTTATCTTCTATAATTGAAACTTTGTAACCTTGAGCAGAGCCCAGGACCAGCCAGGAAGCTTGGCTTCCTTCATTGCCCAGTGCAACCCAAGCCTCCTGCTTGCTCCAGCTCTGTGACCGCTGCCATCTTAGTTGGGTTAGTTTGCATACTCGCTTCTGATTGGCTGGTGGGCATGGCTTGTGGGTGTAGTAGAGTGGCAGAGTGATGGAGTGATGGTTAATTTGCATCTTTCTCTTTTATTACTGTAGATAAGCTGTTGATTCTTTGAACTTAAATGAAAGCTTCCTTTGCTTTGTTAAATTTCACTTTGCTGAATTCATTCAGACGGGATTGTTTTCTACATAGGATAAAATTTTTCCTTCTTTGCCTTGAATCAGCTATAAATAAGTAGATATGCAACCTTATGATGTCTTCATTAAAATTCCTGTAAGAAAAGTATTGACCAGAAAAGTGCCAAGTTTGTGTGCTTTGTGGCATGTCATAAATAACCATCAGCTGGACACAGATATGAATCACTGCATCATCTGTGATATATTCAACCAGAAATGACCTAGGAAAACTGTCATTGAAATGATCATACCATCTCACTGGCTATGGGCTGGATTATATCTGCAATTCCCCCCCACACACACACAATTTACATGGTAAAGCCCTAACCCCAGTGTGTTGATATTTGGGGGTGAAAGCTTTGGGAAGTGCAATGACTTGAATCTTTGTGTCCTCTGAAATTCATATGCTGAAATCCTAATCTCAAGATTAGGAAGTATTAGGAGATGCCACTTTGGGGAGGTCATGAGTGTGGAGCACTCATGAATGAAATTAGTGCCCTTATAAAAGAGGCCTCAGAGAGCTCCCATTCCCCTTCCACCACATGAGGACACAATAAGTAATCAGCAGCCTGCAGCCCAGAAGAAGGCTTTCACCAAACCCTTTCTGATCTTACACAGTTAATGATATTTTTGTTATAACAGCTAAAGGAGACTAAGATAGGTGGTAATTAAGTTCAGATAAGGCCATGAAGCTTAGGTCCTCATAAGGAATTAGTGCCCTTAGAAGAAGAGACCAGAGCTTTTCCTTCATCTTTTTCTCCCTCTCCTTCTCTCCCTCTCCCATTTGAGGCCATAGTGAGAAGGTGGCTGTCTGCAAGCCAGAAAAGGGGCCCTCCCTAAAAACCAAATCTGTTGGCACTTTTGCCTTAGATTTCCCAGTTTCCAGAACCATGAGAAATAAATGTCTGTTGTTTAAGCTGCCCAGTCTGTGGTATTGTGTTATAGCAGCATGCAGGAAGCCACACACTGCCGATACTATCATGAGAGTGCACCCAGGAATGCAGAAGGCCGATGGACCTTGGGCATTGGAAGGGCTGACGCTATGCACCGATTGTTTGTGTTGAGATAGTGGTGGCTCAAGGCAAATTCCCTAAACTGATAATCCTTTTACTGTTTACCAAACTTTACCTTTGATATGCCTGTATGCATTGCTAAAGGGCAAATGTATATTCAAGTAAATAAAAAGCAGACTGGCCAGAGGTCAGTGTGCTCTTCATGAAAGAGACACCACCTGGCCCTCACGCCTTAAGAGTTCACATTTCTTGTACAGTGTTTTCATTTGTGCATCAGCCCCTCCTTCAGATCTTGAACCCAGCCATGCAGGTCGTGGCATTCTGGTGACCGAAAAGGAGACTGGAGGAGAAGATTCACCTGAGTGAAAAACAAAGTGAAAAAGGAACAATGGAAATTCACCAGAAAGGTAGGAAATTTACCACGCACAGAGCCTGTGCCACTTCGGAGTTGTGCAACTGTAATTGGACGGGAACATTTGATTCAGCCAGGATATAATGGGGCAGAATTCGAGTACACGGGAAAAACATTATTGTAGACTTTTGGCTTACATGCTCAAGGATAAAGGAATTAAGGTGTCAAAGGTATTCTCTTACAGTTTTTGCATATTATTATAGAACATAATTTCTGGTTTCCTGATGAGGGTACATTAGATGTTGAATGTTGGGAAAGAGTCGGTCAGAACTTGAAAATAACTCATCAGCAGGGGAAAAACATTCCCCCAAATTGTTTCTCTTTGTGGAGCATCGTATTGCATTTGCTAGAACCTTTTAGAGAGGCAAAAGAGGATAGACCTCCTCCCCTTACACCCTCCGCTCCTAAAGAAGAGCAGAAAGGAAAACTGGAGGAGTGGTCTTCATGTCCCCCTCCACCTCTGTGTCTTGATCCTGAAATATTTAACTCACTGCTCATAGGATCAACTGTACAAAGAGCTATCCAAGAAGGATTAAAGGACATGACAGTGGAGGAGAAACTTGCTTTTCTTATTATACAGGTAGCTAATCCATATTACCCAAATCAAATAATAAGACAGCATGACAAATTTGACTTTAAGATGATAAAGGCCTTGTGTGAGAGCATAGTGCAAAAGAGTCCTACCACTCCATTTACCAAAGAAATTATGACTAGCATTTCTGAAGCATTCCTACCTTCTTTCAATTGGTATTCTCTGGCGTGTGCAGCCCTGGATGGATAAGATTACTCGCTATGTGGAAGGGAGAATTTTTAGAGAGATGTCAAGAGCAGGCTCATGCTAATTGAGGACAGAATGTTCAAATAACTTTTGAGATGTTAGCAGGGCAAGGACAATACAGTGAATTGCAAAATCAGCTACAGTATGTGCAACAAGCTAAGGAGCAGATTAGACTTTGTGGAAAAAAAGCCTGGTGGGCTTTACTAGCAAAAGGGATCCTGAGGGAGCTTTTACTAAGTATGTGCAGTGACCCACAGAATCATTTTCTGATTTTGAGGCTGGCCTCACTTGAGCAGTGAGATGACATGAAACAGCAGGAGACATTTTAGTTAGGCAATTAGCCTATGAAAATGCCAATGCTGATTGCAAGAAATGTCTGACTTCACTAAGAAGAAATTTTACCATTATAGAAATGATTCTAGCATGTCAGGTTGTGGGATCAGGCATTTTTCAAGCAAACTTACTAGCTGCCACTGTAATGGTGGGGAGTAAAAAAATGTTTTAATTGTGGAAAGCCAGGACATTTCAAAAAGGAGTGTAGGCAACCAAAGAGGACTCAGGATGGAGCCTAAGGGAAAGACTTGAGCATTCCACCTCCCGATTCAAACAACACAGATCCAACCTTTTTATGTCCTAGATCAGTGGTCGGCAAACTCATTTGTCAACAGAGCCAAATATCAATAGTACAACGATTGAAATTTCTTTTGAGAGCCAAATTTTTTAAACTTAAATTATATAGGTAGGTACATTATTATTAACTTAATTAGAGTACTCTTAAGCTGGCCTTTGCTAAAAACGTCCTCAATCTGATTGAGGTACGTTAGCTGAGGTCGACCCCTTCCAACTCTCCCATCCACACTCATCTTGTATACTTGTTTCGTCTATCTCCTTTCCAAAAACCGACTTCTGCACACGGGCAACAAAGTTTCAATCGCACTGTATGTGTGCACCCGCATGTGGTATTTTGTGGAAGAGCCACACTGAAGGGGCCAAAGAGCCGCATGTGGCTCACGAGCTGCAGTTTGCCCACCACTGTCCTAGATGTCAAAAAGGAAATCACTGGGCTAGTCAATGTAGATCTAAATTTTATAGAAATGGGCAGCCGTTAAAACAAGACATAGGGAATGGCCAGCCACAGGGAAATAGCCAGAGGGGCTTCCCCCAGCCCCATCAACAACAGAGGGTCTTTACACCCTGCAAGGCCCACAGTGGATTCCCTCATCTGAGCCACTCCAGGGAGCGCAGGCCTGGATCTCAACAGCACAGTAGCAGTCACTTTGATATGGCTCGGCAAGTGGTCCCTACAGGAATTTGGGGGCCTGTACCACCAGGAACGTTAGGATTAGTCTTCAGAAGGAGTGGAAATACTCTGAAAGGGCTACCTGTTTTGCCTGGAGTCATAGATTCAGACTATGAGAGAGAAATCAAAGTAATACTAGAATGCAAACATATGATGCAAATTATTCCAGGACAAAGAATTGCCCAGCTCCTACTTCTACCTTATATTCAGCAAGGTGAAGCTATAAATAAGAAAAGAGGAATGCAAGGATTTGGAAGCTCAGATATCTATTGGGTACATGAAATTAATAAAACCTGTCCTATGATTTATTTAAGAATAGAGAGAAAACTGTTTAGTAGACACTGGAGTGGATGTCAGTGTTATTAGTAAAGAATTTTGGCCTCCAAATTGGTCCATGGTAGAAGCTATGGGCTCTATTACGGGATTCAGAGTTCCTGATAATACTCAATGTAGTGCTGCAGTGTTAAAGTGGCAAGATGAGGAGAGACAAACAGGATGGTTTCAGCCCTACATAGTCTTTGTAATTACAGTCAACTTATGGGGCCGGGATGATTTAGAAGGCTTACAAGCTTATATTATTACCAGCAAGGGACAGCAGTTAATAACTCAGATGGGATATCAAACTGGTAAAAGCTTAGGAAAAAATAATCAGGGAACTAGAGAACCCATTCAAGCCAAAGGAAACCCAGGAAGATGAGGATTAGGATATCAACCTTTTAAGGAATGGTCACTGCTCAGTCTCCTCACCTCCATGCTGATCCTATGCAATGGAAAGGTGATAGACCTATATGGGTGGATCAGTGGCCATTAACCAAGGAGAAATTAGGTCATATTCATGAATTAATAGGAACAAGTATAGGCTGGCCACACAGAGCCTACCAACAGCTCTTGGAGTACTCCTATATTCACAGTACCTAAGAAGGCAATAGGAAAGTGGCAATAATTGCATGATCTTAGAGCAGTTAATGCTACTATGCATACCATGGAAGCTTTACAGACTGGACTCCCAGTGCCTTTACAAATACCTCTAGATTGGTCTCTTATAATCCCAAGATCCCAAGAATTTTTTTTTTCACCATTCCCTTGGGACCTCAAGATAAACAAAGATTTGCCTTTTCAGTGCCATCTATTAATAATATAGAGCCTGTGAAAATATATCAATGGAAAGTTTTGCCTCAAGGAATGGCCAATAGCCCCACTTTCTGTAAAAAAAATATGTAGCTCAAGCTATCCAACTTTTAAGGGACAAATATTCCCAATATTGCATTATCCATTATATGGATGACTTGCTCTTAGCAAGCCCACAGAAGGAGCAGACTTTAGCAATGTTTTCCCAATTAGAGAAAGAACTCCTTAAATGGGGCTTAAAGATTGCTTCAGAAAAGGTACAGAGAAAAAAAATGTCCTTCAAATATCTAGGAACCATAATTGAAAACCAATGTATTAGGCCTCAAAAGGTGAAAATACGAAAGGATTGCCTTAAGACCTTAAATGACTTTCAAACATTATTAGGGGACATTAATTGGTTAAGACCTTATCTAAAAATCTCTAAGGGAGAAATGATAAATTTATTCAATATACTTAGGGGTAATTCTAATCTTTCCTAACCCTGAACATTAACAGATGAAGCTAGGAACGAGTTACAAAAAATTGAGCAGGCAATCTTCTCAGCCCAAGTAGCATGGATACAGCCTGAATTACCTTTAATAGGACAGATTAATCCTACTGCAAATAGTCTCACTGGAGTTATTTTCCAAAATAAGAACTCTCCAACTATTATTGAGAGGGTCCACATAAGGCATCAATCTTCTAAAACTGTGGTTACATATATACAACTCATGGCTCAATCAATATCTCAACTCAGAAAGCGCTGCAGGGGGATAGGGGAGGCTAGGGGACTGTCAAGGGCGGGGGGGAAAAAAGGACACATATGTAATACCCTTTGTAATACTTTAAGCAATAAAAAAAAAATAAATAATAATAATAATAATAATAATAAAGAAAGCACTGCAGGCAGCTTAGAGGAGAAGAACCCCAATGCATGTATCTTCCCCTCACTGGAAAGCAATTAGAAATGTTATTTCAGACTGATTTAAATTGGCAGATTGGACTAAGTGGATATTCAGGGGAACTCAGGTGTCATCTACTAAAAAACAAGTTACTTCAATTTTTATATTACAACCCTATTATTATACCAAAAAATACTAGGCAGGAGCCTATTCCTGGAGCATTAACTGTTTTTACTGATGGTTCATCTAATGGTAAAGCTGCTTATCATGCAATGAATTCAGACCGAGTCATCCAGACCAGTCACACTTCTGTGCAAAGAACTGAATTAGAAACTATCAAGGCTGCATTGCAGGATTTCCAAGAGCCTCTTAATATTATTTCTGATTCTGCCTATGCTGCTGGTAAATAAAATTGAGACTGCTCAATTAAAATGGCTCAATGACCAAAGTCTATTTATATTCTTTAAACAGGTACAGCAAATTGTACAGCAAACACAATATCCCTTTTATATTACTCATATCAGAGCTCATACCACCCTGCCCGGTCCTTTAACAAAAGGAAATGAATATGCCAATCAATTGGTTGCTTTATTAAAACAGGCCACAGAATCTCATCAGCCTGCCAAAATGTTGTCTAAACAATTCTCAATCACTTGACATAAGGCAAAACAGATTATCAAGGAATGTCCCACTTTCATGTTACATCTACCTCAAGGGCCTAATACAGGAATTAACCCTTGAGGATTGATAAGGGACCATATCTGGCAAATGGATGTAACACACTATACTCCTTTTTGATGCGTTGGGGTATTGCATGTCTCTGTAGATACCTTTACAAAGTTCCTATGGGCCACTGCATCTTTAGGAGAAACGGCAAAACAGATCATTAATCATTGCCTAGCTGATTTTGCCATCATGGGAATTCCAAAAATTATTAAAACTGATAATGGACCTGTATACACAAGCTGTCATTTCCAGCAATTTTGTACAGAATGAAAAATTCAACACATTACAGAAATACCGTACATTCCCAAGAACAGGTGATTATAGAACACCAACATCAGTGGCTAAAAACCCAACTTTTAAAAAAAAGGGAGGGGGGGGGATAGTGATGCTGGAGAAATCTCCTGTAGGTAGACTACACCAAGCCTTAATCACTTTAAATTTTTTCACTTGTAATACTGATGGCAAGACACCTATGGAAGTACACTGGTGTCAGAATAAACCAAAGGAAAATGGAAAGATCCTGAGTCTGGTTTATGGAAGGGTCCCAGCCCTTTGTTAACATTTGGTCGAGGATATGCTTCTGTATTTCCAGAAAACTCCTCCAAGCCTGTGTGGATTCCTGCAAGGAACATTAAACTTCAACATGGATCTGAAAGAGGAACTAACCAGACTAATAAGGACCTTGCAGCTGGAACCACACCCTGTACCTGCAGCTGCAGACAGACAACTACTCCAGCCCCAAAAAGTAGTAGCTCCAAGCAACACGCTGAAGATAAGGAATGGGAGGAGAATGAGACAAATGACAAACAGTCCGGAATGACCTAGGGGATGGTGAAGAAGACAGTTCAGAAAGCTGAGCAAATTTTGAGGAGACAAAACCCCCAAGAACACCTAAGAATGTTTTCCTTGCCACACTAGCAGCCATCAGTTGTGCGGTAATACTACCAGGGGCAAATGGGGAAGCATATTGGACTTATGTTCCTGACCCTCTATCGGTGAGGCCCCTTACTTGGTCTGATCTCCCACCTAGTATAGTCACCAATAATACCAAGCACCTTGGTCATCTAGGGGGACCACAAGTGGGACAAGGAAGTATATGGGCGAAATATAATTACACAGGTGTCGCCACTAAGCTTCCCTTTTGTATGACACAAAATCCAACTGCTGCTCCTTTCCTTGTGTGTAGAATTAAAGAGAGGTTTCTGGTTAGCATGGACACCAAAGGAGAGGGAAGCAAAAACCCAAATACATCTACTATCACTAATTGTTCCTGGGAAAGGTACAGAAAATGTAACATTACTAAGCCATCCCCCTGCTAAGCCATTATGTAAAAAGTTTTATGAATGGCACCCCTCATAGGAAGAAGTCAATTGGCAAGACTGCTATAGTGACCACCCCACCAGCAGCAAACTTATTAACAGTTTTTCCTTTGTGGATTGGAGCTCCTATGGGTCTGCTTATAGTAACAATCGCATCCTAAAGTGGAAGGGGACCGCATTCTATCTATATGTTGAAGCTAATCACTCCATCTCATGGTATGGAGGAGGATTTGTTGGATCTCAATTACAACATGATAATTGGTCCTTACAAAACACGCAATGGAAATTAGCTGCTGCAGTTGCACCTATAAAGTGGTATAGTTTTAACTATAGCTTCAATAACTCCATTTGGAACTCCCAATAAGCCAGTATTTGTCACCACTTATGTATTTAATCTTTTTGTACTCCTTTCAGGCCCCATCCAGATGCCCCTTAATGCAACAAGCCATTTGAATGAGGTGTCATGCAAAGGCTGCACACTATCCCATTGTATTAATTCTACATTCCAAAAAGATTCCCTCATGATTTTAAAACAACCTGCTTTCGCTTGGGTTCCTACCAACCTAACCGAGCCTTGGGAATCTCATCAAACCTACCAACTGTTACATGACCTGATAAAAATCTTAAAACGAAAAAAAAGGTTTCTTGGAATGTTATATGCAGGACTCTTTGCTCTAGTATTGTTACTTACTTCTGCAAGAATTACTGCTTCATCCATGGTACAAGCTATTCAAATTTCACAGTTTATACAGCAAGTTAAGGAAAATGTAACTAAGACCTGTCTATACAAAAAAGAATTGACAGCCAATTTGAGATAAAATTATCAGCATTATAATCTACAGTTCTATGGATGGGCAATAAAATCCACAGCTTAGAGCAAAGAATGTCCTTACAGTATCATTATAATTTTTCCCAGATTTGTTTTACCCCCATTTCCTATAATAGTACCTTATACCCTTTGGAATCAATAAAAAATTACCTTCTTGTTGCTTAGGGTAAAGGTAACACAACCCTTGATATTTTAGAATTACAACCACATATTGTACAATTATCTCAGGCAAACTTACAAACTAGTTCCTTAGATGCCTGGCAGCAATTTAAAAAGGACATGAAAGAATTTAATCCCTTTCACTGGATCTCCTTACATCTGCCTCTTAGCATAACCACTATTGTCTGTCTCATTCTTGTTCTTATATGTTTATTTCTAGTCTGCAGATGTGGAATGAAGAGTCTTAAAAGGACCTAAGACCTACAGACAGCATACACTTTTCAAGATTTATTAAGAAAACAAAAAGGGGGAGATGCGGGAAGCCACCCACTACCGATACTATCATGAGAGTGCACCAAGGAATGCAGAAGGTCGATGGACCTTGGACATTGGCAGGACTGATGCTATGCACCGATTGTTTGTGTTGAGATAGTGGTGGCTCAAGGCAAATTCCCTAACCTGATAATCCTTTTACTGTTTACCAAACTTTACCTTTGATATGCCTGTATGCATTGCTAAAGGGCAAATGTGTATTCAAGTAAATAAAATGTGGACCGGCCAGAGGTCAGTGTGCTCTTCATGAAAGAGACACCACCTGGCCCTCAACCCCTCAATAATTTATATTTCTTGTCTAGTGTTTTCATTTGTGCATCAGCCCCTCCTTCAGATCCTGAACCCAGTGGTGCAAGTTGTGGCAGCAGCACAAGCTGACTAAGGCGGGATATTTTGACACTCTGGAAATACTTTAGTATTTCTGTTATTTTAATCTGATAACCCCATTAAGAGGTGTAACCCCAAATTTCTTCATATTGCATTTCCCACTGATCAAATTTCAGGAAAGGTTCTCCCCACTTATTGCCTTGTCCATTTATTGTATCTCATAAAATCCATAATGTTATTAATTATAAGACACACCATTATTTTATGTACTGTGGAAAAAAAAATACTTCCCAATGTGAAGATGATAACAGTTGTACAAGACGCATCCCAATTGTAAAGATGGTAAAAATGTTTTAAATATGCATGTTTTGGAATTAAGGCCCACAGTGGCCCTGGGTACAAGGTGTGGCTCCAGGAGCGAGATAGAAGGAAGCATTTTCAGACCATGGTGCTGGACCTAAAGTTGAAAGTCCCAGTCTTACTCAGTGTCCTCTTTCCAAGGTCCATGTTGAGAATGTTTCTCTTTCATCAATGGTGCTACTAGGAACAGAGATCACTTTTGCTGTCTCCAGCTGTGGGAGGCTGGGTGGGAAGGGGAGGGAGTTGTTGCTCAGCAATGAAAAGTATTGTTCAAGGAAGTTTCAATAAAGTGCTATTTCTGCTGTTTGAGAAGAAAGATATGGTGAGATATATCTGTGTTGATCAGAGAAATTAAATGAAATAGGGCCCTCCATTGCTCACTTGAAGCAGAAATGATTCCTTGTAGGTAGATGACAAAAGAACATGTCTGGAAATACGGGAGAGGAGGTGACGCGTGCTGAATGGGAACCAGTTTGGGGCACTTTGCAGAACAAGCCCGCACCAGAGCTGAGTTCTGAAGCAGCATCACCCCCAGATTCTCTTAGACAGTCTTGCACTCTAAATCACCGCATCCAGAGGAATAGAACGTCACAGGCTCTTGCGCTCTGGTCCTGGGGGAAGCACAACGGAAGACAGGACTCATTGGTGGTACTGAGGAGCAGTGAGGTTTCCTGCGCTGTTTTCCTCTAACACCTCATTAAAAACCAACTCAGGATTCTGAGATCCCAAGGCGCCCAGGGAGCCTGTGTTTGCTGGGGAGCAATTCTACCCTCACTCTCCCCGTGGAGGCCCTTGCACCTGAGATTCCAGGAGGAACTCTCCCGCGGCTGCGCTGGGCTTGGAGGTGAGGAGGAGGCAGCTGACCTTTGCGCGTTTCTCCTCCCAGCGCCTCTCAGGGAGAGAGACAGTTTCTGGGCTGCAGTGCGCAGGCTAAACCCAGGACCTCCCCCTCACCTCACCCAGCCCCCATGTTCAACCCCCTCAGGCGGGGTGAGGAAGATTTTTCTGCCTGCAGCAGGTGGGGGCAGTCACCCTTCTTGAGGTTTTGGGTTTAGGTGGCAATGCCTTTTGGGTTTTGGCTGGGAAACAAGCTGCACTTCATTTTATCCTGGAGCGCAGCAGAGATGAGCATCAGTGACCTCTTTCAAGCGGAGCTCCCAGTCCTTTGAACTAAGCAGAGCTACCTTGTCACCAACAACACTGTCAGCTGCAGAATCCATGGGCAGGTGGCTTCCTCTTGCTCTGGAGCTGCGAACCCCCACTGGGTCTCACAGCTCAGCCTCCAGCACAAGTCTCTGTTGCAAAGCTGCAAGGAGGGGATACGGTAGTGGCTTGTTTCTTGGCCATTGCCCCTTGGGGGGATTTGTATTTTTAATTACAATATCGTCATCTTGCCAAACAAGGAAAAAAACCCTTATACCCAAAGCGTTTTAAATGTTTAACAATGTCCCTTTTCTCAGCATGACAACCCCAAAAAACAAACCCAGCAGAACGTGAGTGAGGGTACCATAGGGCAATAATGGCGCTTGAATGTTGACACCTCAGCTCAGCAGCATCCTCCTAGGGGGCATTTTGGAAATTTGTGGGAAAGTTTTGGATTTTACTATGATGGGGGTGGGACCTTCTGGCTTTTAGTGAATGAGTTCCTGTTCCAGACAAGAATTTTTCTGCGCCATGGATGACTTACAAATATCTCACAGCCTGCCGTGTGATGAGAGATGTGTCTCTATAGTCACATGCTCATTAAACCTAATTTGATCACAAGGTATTTTTTACAAGGTTTTAATATACACTGAAATTTTGGGGGATGTAACTAGCATATAAATGGACAGAAGATTGTACTTTGTTTTGTACAGAATTTTACCAGGGGTATTTGGGGGCGGGGAATCACATGCAGTGATTGAGACACTGGGTCAGTCTGCATTTGTACCTGTGTATTTTTACTTGGTGGCTCTAGGTACAGGTGTAAACATCTGGCTCCTTCAATTATCTTCTAGTATGATGTGGCTGGGTATTCGTTGAAATATATATAATTCTCCTTTAGAACTTACCTTCCTTTTACTTCTCCTTATAATATAGTTAGAACATTACATTGAATTTTAGGACATTACATTAAATACACACAAATTTTTAAATTATACATATAAATAGACTATATTTTCTGTGAATTTTATTTCAAGATGGAAAAGGGAGTATTAGTTTTCTGTTACTGTTAACAAATTACCACCAATTTCCTCTCCCCAGTTTTGTGAGGGAAAGTCCAGTACAGCTTCAGCTGGGTCTTCTACTCAGGACCTCACAAGGCTGACGCTGAGATGGCATTCACTGGCTGTCCTCATCTGGAGGGTCAACCAGAAGAAAATCTGTTCCAGGCTCACTTGTGTTGTTGATAAAATTCAGTTCACTGGGCTTGTAGGATGAGGTCCCTGTTCCCTTGTTGGCCATCAGCCAGGGTTGCTCTTAGGGTCTAGAAGCTGCCCTCAGGTCCATGCCAGATGGCTCCTGCTGCAGACCCTCTCACCAGGTGGCAGCTTGTTTGTCCCAGCCAGAAGAAGAGCATCTAATAGTTCACCTTCTTCTAAAGGTAAGCCCACTTGGGACCATCTTCTTTTTTAACTCACAGTCAATTGCTTAGGAACCTAATCATAGGAATGACATCCCATTATAGTCACAGGCCCTGTCCACACTCCCCTTGAGAGGGTTACAGAGGTGTGTACCTCAGGGAGCAGTAATCTGTCTGCCACAGTCTGTAAACAAATAGCTATTATAAAAGGGCCTTCAGGTCTCCTCAGACTGAAGAACACTGGATGCCATGGTGGGACTTTTCAGATGCATTTATCTTACTTAAGCCTCAAAACCACCTCTTGAGTTAGATATTATTTTTCTGGAGCTGTCCCCACAGCCAATATGAATTACCACTTAGGCTGCCCGGAAAAAAAAAAAAATGCTTAGGGACCAGCACAGTGTGATTGAAAAAGAGAAGAAAAATTTAAGCTTCAATAAATTTATCTAAAATTTGAAAAATCTAAATATTTGAAGGGAATAAAGCTATTATAATGTTTTATTCATAGTATATATGAATTTTTGTTTTAGTATTTTATAATTTTTAAATTTTAAAATAATGTCATTGCTTAGACCTTTATTTATTAATTTTAATTCACCCTGCCCCACTCCCCTTACACTTCCTAGCTAATATTTATCCATCATTTCCCTAGAACCAGGCACTTTTATTTATTTTAATCATTATTATTGAAAATATTACATATGTCTCTCTTTTTCCCCCATTGAGCTCTTCTAGCCTGCCCCCAACCCTGCCCAGGCCTTCACCACCCTGTCAGTGACCATGGGTTATGCATATATGCATAAAGTTTTTTGGTTGATCACTTCCCACCCACTTATCCTCCCCTACCTTCCCTCTAAGGTTTGACAGTCTGTTCCCTGCTTCTATAACTCTGGATCAGTTTATTTTATGCATTAGATTCCACATATGAGTGAGAGCATGTGATACTTATCTTTCTTAGACTGGCTTATTTCGCTTAGCATAATACTCTCCAGGTCCATACATGCTGTTGCAAATGGTAAGAGTTCTTTTGTATAGCTGTGTAGTATTCCATTGTGTAAATGTACTACAGCTTTTTAATTCATTCACCTACTGATGGACAATTGGGCTGTTCCCAAATCTTAGCTATTGTAACTTGTGCTGCCATGATCATAGGGTTACATACATTCTTTTTGATTGATGTTTCTTATTTCTTAGGATGTAATCGTAGACTTGGGATCACTGGGTCAAATGGGAGCTCCATTTTTAAGTTTTTGAGGAAACTCCATACTATTTCCCATAGTGGCTGCACCAGTCTGCATTCCCACCAGCAGTGTACTAGGGCTCCCTTTTCTCCACGAAGTTGCCAACACTTGCAGTTATTGATTTGTTGATGATAGCCATTATGACAGGTGTGAGGTGATAGCTCATTGTCGTTTTGATTTGCATCTCTCAGATGATTAGTGACTTTGAGCATTTTTTCATATGCCTCTTGACCTTCTGTCTGTCCACTTTGGAATAGTGTCTCTTTAGGTCCTTTTCCCGTTTTTAAATTGGATTGTTTGTCATCCTTCTGTTAAGTTGTATGAGTTTCTTATATATTTTTGAGATTAACTCTTTATCAGATGTATCATTAGCAAGTATGTTCTCCCATACAATAAGCTCGCTTGTCATTTTCTTGATGGCTTCTTTTGCTGTGCAGAAGCTTTTTATTTTGATGTAGTCCCATTTATTTTCTCCTTAGTTTTCTTTGCCCTGGGAGATATTACTATGAGAGATATCTGAGATTTTGCTGCCTATGGTTTCTTCTAAGTTTTTATGGTTTCACATCTTACCATACATTTAAGTCTTTTATCCATTTTGAGTTTATTCTTGTGTATGGTGTAAGTTGGTGGTCTAGTTTTATTTTTTAGCATGTACCTGTCCAATTTTCCCAACACCATTTATTGAAGAGACTGTCTCTGCTCCAATGTATGCTCTTGCCTCCTTTGTCAAGTACTTATTGAGCATAGTGGCTTGGGTCAATTTTTGGGTTCTCTGTTCTGTTCCATTGATCTATAAGCCTGTTCTTGTGCCAGTGCAAAGCTGTTTTGAGTACAGTGGCTTTATAGTATAACTTGATATCTGGTATTGTCATTCCTCCAACTTTGTTCTTCTTTCTCAAGATTGCTGCAGCTATTCAGGGTCATTTTTGGTTCCATATGAATTTTTGGAGTTGTTGGTCTAGGTCCATGAAATATGTCATTGGTATTTTAATAGGGATTGCTTTGGATTTATAGATTGCTTTGGGTAGTATGCACACTTTAATGATGTTTATTCTACCAATCCATGAATATGATATATTCTTCCACTTGTTTATATCTTCCTGTATCTCATTTTCCAAAATCTTATAGTTTTCTAAGTACAGGTTTTTACCTCCTTAGTTATGTTTATTCCCTGGTATCTTAATTTTTTTGTTGCAATGGTAAATGGGATTGTTTTTTATTTCTTGTTCTGAGAGTTCATTATTGGTGTATAAAAATGCCATAGATTTCTAGGTATTAATTTTGTATCCTGCTACATTTCTGAATTCATTTATTATATATAGTAATTTTTTATGGAGTCTTTAGGTTTTCTATGTACAATATCATGTCACCTGTGAATATTGAGAGTTTTACTTCCTCCTTTTCAATTTGGATGCCTTTTATTTTTTCTTTGTGTCTGATTGCTATGGCTAGCACTCCCAGTATATGTCGAACAGGAGTGGTGAAAGTGGTCATCCTGTCTTGTTCCTGTTCTTAGGGGAAATGGTTTTAGTGTTTGCCCATTGAGTATGATGTTAGCTGTAGGTTTGTCATATATGGCTTTTATTATGTTGAAGTATGATCCCTCTATTCCCACATTGCTGAGAGTCTTTATCAACAAAGGGTGTTGGATTTTGTTGAATGGTTTTTCTGCATCAATTGACATAATCATGTGATTTTTGTCTTGCAATCTGTTTATGTGCTGTATCACATATATTGATTTGCGAATATTGTACCAGCCTTGCATTCCCTGAATAAATTCCACTTGGTCATGGTGTATGATCTTTTTAATCTATTGCTGGATCTGATTTGCTAGTATTTTGTTGTGGATTTTAGCATCTATGTTCATCAGGGATATTGGCCTGTAATACTCTTTCTCTGTAGTGTCTTTATCTGGTTTGGGGACTAGAGTAATGCTGGCCTCATAGAAAGAACTTGGAAGTGTGCCTTCCTCTTGAATTTTTGGAATAGTTTGAGAAGGATAGGTGTTAGATCTTCTTTGAATTTTGTTAAAACTCCCCTGTGAAGTCATCTGGACCAGGGCTTTATTTGTTGGATTTTTTTTTTTTTTATTACTGCTTCAATTTCACCAGTAGCTCTCAGCCTATTCAGGTTTTTTATTCTTCCTGACTGAGTTTTGGAAGCTTGTATTTTTCTAGGAATATGTCCATTTCTTCCAGGTCATCCTATTTGTTGGGATGTAGTTATTCTTAGTATTTTATTAGGATCCTTTGTATTTTGTGAGGTCGGTTGTTACTTCACCTCTTTCATATCTGATTTTATTTATTTGAGTCCTCTCTTTTTGTTTCTTCATGAGTCTGGCTAGAGGTTCATCAATCTTCTTTATTTTTTCAAAGAACCAGCTCTTGGTTTTCTTGATCTTTCATATTGTTTTTTGTTTTGTTTTGTTTTTTAGTCTCTATGTCATTTATTTTCACTCTGATCTTTTTTATTTCCATCCTTTAACTCACACAGGGCTTTTCATCTTGTTCTTTTTCTAATTCTTTAAGTGCAGGATTACACAATGTATGAAAAGTTTTACTTGTTTTTTGACGTAGGCCTGTAGTGCTATGAACTTCCCTCTCAGGACTGCTTTCACTGTGTACCATAGATAGTGTGTTGTTTTGTATTCATTTTCATTTGTTTCCAGGATGTTTTCTTTTTCTTCTTTCATCTCTTTGGTAACCCATTCATTGTTTAATACTATGCTATTTAGCCTCCTTGTGTTTGAATGTTTTTGAGTGTTTTTATTATAGTTGATTTCTAATTTCATGCCATTGTTATCTGAGAAGATGCTTGATATGATTTCAATCTTCTTGAACTTGTAGAGACTTAGTTTGTGTCCTAACATGTGCTTTATCTTTGAAAATGTCTCATGTGCACTTAAGAAGAATGTATATTCTGCAGCTTTGAAGTGAAATGTTCTGAAAATGTCAATTAATTCCTTCTGATTTAGTGTGTCATTTCAGATCTCTGTTTCCTTGTTGATTTTTTGTCTAGAAGATCTAGCCATTGATATCAGTGGCATGCTAAAGTCCCCTACTATGATTGTATTGCTGTTGTTCTCTCCCTGGATATCCTCCAGAAGTTTTATATATATTTGGGTGCTCCTGAATTGGGTGCATATATGTTTATAGAGTTATATCTTTGTTATATCAATCCCTTTAGTATTATGAAGTGGCCTTCATTATCTCTTGTTATTGCCTTCTCTTTGAGGTTGATTTTGTCAGATATGAATACTGACAAAATTTTCCATCTGCCTGGAAAATTTTTTTCCATCCCTTCATTTTTAGTCTGTGTGAGTCCTTTGTTCTGAGATGGGTCTCTTGTAGACAGCATATATATGAGTCATGTTTTAGTATCCATTCAGCTTTTCTATGTCTTTTGATTGGAGCATTTAAGCCATTTACATTTAAGGCTATTATTGATAGGTACTTATTTATTGCCATTTTTTTCTTTATGCCTATGTTCTTCTTTTTTTTTTCTCTATTTCTTCTTCTTACAACATTCCCTTTAGTATTTCTTCCAGTGTTGTTTTGATGGCACTAAACACTTTTAGCCTGTTTTTGTTTGTGAAGCTCTTTATTTCACCTTCAATTTTGAATGATAGGTTTGCTGGATAGAATAGTCTTGGGTTTAGTCCCTTGGTTTTCATTACCTTGTATACTTCATTCCATTTCCTTCTGGCCTAACATATTTATATTGAGAATTCAGCTGACAATCTAATAGGAGCTCCCTTGTAACTTTCTCTCTCTCTCTTTCTCTCTCTCTCTCTCAGGCTTCAAGATTTTTTCTTTGTCTTTAATGTTTGCCACTTTAATTATTATGTGCCTAGGTGAAGGTCTTTTGGGGTTCATCTTGGCAGGGACTCTCTGTGTTTCCTGGACTTGAGTGACTTTTTCCTTCACCAGGTTAGTGAAATTTTCTGCCATTATTTCTTCAAACAAGTTGTCTATTCCTTGCTTGGATTCTTCTCCTTCTGGTACCCCTATGATTTAAATGTTGTTGCATTTCATGTTGTCCCAAAGTTCCCTTAAACTCTCCCCTTGATTTTTAATTTTTTTCCCCATTTGCTGCTCTGAATGGGTGTTTTTTCCTACTTTGTCTTCTAATTCACTGTTTCAGCCCTCATCTTCTGCTAGTCTACTGTTGAATCATTTCAGGGTGTTCTTTACTTCAGTTATGTCATTCCTCATTTCTAATTGATTTTTATTTATTGTTTAAAGCTCTCTTTTAATGTTGGTATAACTCTAATTGAGACCCTTATAACTCTCATTTAGTTGCTTGTAGTTCTCACTGAATTGTTTGTGCACCCTTATTACCATTACTCTGAATTCTTTATCTGACAAATTTCTTGCCTCCATTTCATTTAATTGATTTTCTGGCATTTTCTTCTTTTCTTTCATTTGGGAGTTGTTTATTTGTCTATGCATTTTTTTCTGTTTATTTGTTTTTGTTTCTATGTATTATATCAAACTGCTATGCCTCCCAGATTTTGTGGGATGGTCTTATGTAGTTGGTGTTTATGGGACCCAGTGGTGAGTCTCTCAGATCTCCTGAGTTGGGTGCTCTAGGAGAGCCCATTACTTGAATAATTTTGGTTCTCCTGTTGTAGTTGGATTTTGAATGTTATTGTCCTGTTCATGTGCAGAATCTTCTGTCAGGTTGGCTGACTATGTGGCTCACCCCAGACCATGTTTTGCAAGCTGTTGTGGAGGTGCTGACTGAACAAAGCAAGATACAACAAAACTAAACATGAAACAGAAGAAAGAAAACCAAAATGTACACAAGACCCCTACAGCACCAAAAAAAAAAGGAACCATAAGAGAAGAGAGAATTAGGAAATAGAAAAGAGAGCAAGAATGATAGAAAAAAGATTAAACAATAAAGAATTTTTTAAATGATAGAAAAAAGAAAGAAAAAAATATGAGAAAACAAAAAACAACAACAACAAGCAAACAAAAAAGCACAAACAACCAAAACAAGAACAGGAAAAGGTGGGCAGAATATATAAATGCATAGCCAAAATAAATAAAATAAAATAAATAATTAGAAGAATAAGGGTAGGGAAATTTTAAAATAAAGAAGGGAGAAAATAAATGAAAAAACATGAAAAAAATTTGAAAAAGAAAATAGAGACGAAAGCAGATAGACCTAATATAAGAAAAAGAGCCGAAACCAGTTTGGCTCAGTGGATAGAGCGTCGGCCTGCAGACTGAAAGGTCCCAGGTTCGATTCCAGTCAAGGGCATGTACCTTGGTTGCGGGCACATCCCCAGTAGGGAGTGTGCAGGAGGCAGGTGATCGATGTTTCTCTCTCATCGATGTTTCTAACTCTCTATCCCTCTCCCTTCCTCTCTGTAAAAAATTAATAAAATATATTTTTAAAAAATAGAAAAGAAAAAGAAAAAAGATGAGAAAGCAGTAGAAAAAGAAAAGGGAGAAAAAAATAAGTAGTGAAAAATAAGAAAATTTGAGTAGGAAAAGGCAAGAGGAAAATTAGATATATGAATGAAATAATAGAGACTAGAATAATAAATCAATATAGAAGATAAAATTTAAAAGGGGAAAAAGAAATAAAGGAGAAAAACTCAAAAAAGAACAAAGAAGAGAAAAGTAAGAGAAAAGAAATTGAAAAGAAGAAAAATAAAGTGAAGTGGCATTCATTTCAGCTGAGTTTAATGTCCCATGAGCACTCGCTTTGAATCCCACTCTTCTGTTATGTCTGCCAATTCTGAGCTTCCTGTTAGGTACTTAGGTGCTAACCATTGTCAGGCACTGTCTTTTGGCTTTCAGCAACCTGTTTGAAGCTCCAAGTAATCCACTGATCCGCCATTTGTGTCTGTCTCCACAGGCCTTGGCTGCAAGCAGGAGGGGCCAATCTGCCCCCTAAGGTAGGTTTGTTAACAGCACAGGACTCAGGGCTGGTTTCCAGGCTCTACCTCTGCCTGCCTTTGCTGCTAGCCAGCTGTCAATCTTAATCACTCAATAGTCTGTTTCTAAAAGGGCTTTAGGTGGGGGAGGTGCTGTTTAGCTTTCAGGAAATATGGTGGGTGTGTTTTCCTGTCCCAGAACTATTCCTCCACAAGTGGCCCAAAATTTACTCTGCCCTTGGCTGGATAGAGCTTCTTGTATGGAGACCAACGGTTGGCTGAAAACCTGAAGGTTTTATCAGTTCTCCTGTGCAGGGAAAATATCAGTTTGGTTCCAAGGATATTGATATTGAGGTGTACGGCCCTTCCTCCAACCCAGTCACTGAGGGCTCCTTGAGACTGTTCAAACCTGTAAGCTTGGCCTCTACTTTTGTTTCCTCTGAAAAGCTCAAAATGCAGGGTGTAGCATGCAGGGCATCTGTGGGTGGGGCAAGCTGTATCACTTAGGACAGGGCTTTTTCCTTTAACCTGCCCTCTGGCTGCTGGGAGCAGCTATCTCGTCTCAGGATAAATGACCATTTCAGTTTGGGAGCCTAGGACCAAATGCTCCTGCCTGCTGTTCCACCAAGTCTCCCTGCAATGCTTCCCACCCGGGCCTCTCCCCAGGCACCTCAAGTCCACGTCTCCCTCCCTGCACCAAAGCCTCAGGTGAGTAGTTACAAATGAAAACTCCTGGGCCCTCAGTTGAGAGAGAGAGAGAGAGAGAGAGAGAGAGAGAGAGAGAGAGAGAGAGAGAGAGAAATGAATGCCACTTTTTCTCCAACCGACTCCGGTCTATGAGGTCCAGGCTCCGCTGCAGCCAGCAGCCCTGCCACCTTTCACAGCTGGATGATACAAGTGCTGCGGTTCTCTGCTCTGGTGCTCCGGGCCTCTATCTCAAGGGAACAGACTCTCCTGTAGCCGGGAGTTCCCTCCTCACTCTCTGCCTTCCAACCTGCTGCCCCTGGGAGCTGAGTCCGCTCCTCTCATGACCTCACCCTTCCTACCGGTCTCCAGGTGTTTTGTGTCCTTCCTTGATATGTCTCCTCCTCAGCTGGACCTTTGTTGATAATTCCAGGTGAATGTTCTCCAATTTAGTTGAATTTCCAGTTTGGTCCTGGGACTAGGTGCATGCCAGGTCTGCCTATTCACCCGCCATTTTCCTCTCTTGCCAGGCACTATTTTAAAGAACTTTATACAAATTAACTCATCCAACCCTAACAAAACCCCAGTGAGGTAAATAGTATTGTCTCTATTGTACAGGTGGGGTGAACAGAGCAAGGACGTGAAAGTGGGAGTTGGAACCAGGCAGGTGTAGTCAGATCCCCTGCTCTGGTTCGCTGCACTCTGCTGCCTCCTAGGGGAGAAAATCCAGACTGCATGAGGATTTGACCAGGGTGTCAGGACTTGCCCATGGTCAAACTCTTAGTAAATGGCTCATAAATTCAACCTCCAGCCCCTCTACCTCTAAAGCATTTGTTCAGATACCTGCCCATTGAATCACTCTTTCTTTTCTTTTTGTTTTGAAAGTTTTGATTGTGGTAAAATATATATAACAAAATTTGACATTTTAAGTGTATAATTTAATGACATTGTTGTGCCCAGATTTCATGATTCCCAAGAACCCACAGGGAGCCAGCGAGTCCGATGCAAAAGCAAAGAGTCATTCATTTCAAACCTAGGTTTGGCTCCCCTGCCACACTCACCGATGCAACGGTAAGCTCCAGTGGCCGAGAGAGAGAAAACTCTGTGTGGAGAGAGCTTTTATAGGGGGTTGGGGTAAGGGGAGGAGAAAAGACTGTGGGCCCTGCCGATTGGCCAGGCGCGAGTCGGTGTCTCATTACACAGGATGTGGTCATAGTGATGGCGTGCACTTCCCTTGACTATCTTCCGGGAAGAAGCTTGCTGAGCACATGGCCAAGTTAAGATGGAGGGCATAGCCCTTACCCTGGGGCAAGGTGGAGGGCGTAGCCCTTATCCTGGGGCAAGGTGGAGGGCGTAGTCCTCGCCCTTTCATTCCCCCCTTGTCTTGGAACTTCAGGCTCAATCATGAGACGGACTGCATTTCTATTCCACCGTTGCTAGAGGCCCATACTGGGCACACAGAACTATCAACTGAACTATCCTTATAAGCTTAACAAATGGCCCGGTGGAAGGGAAAGAACAACTTCTATTGAAACAGGATTTTTCTTCTTAAAATTCCTCCATGACTATCAAAAAGCCAAATCAAGATTCCTGATGTTTGCATAAACACAACAAGAATGGTAACTGACTACCTTTGCTGGAATTTCATGGTTGAACCTTAATGTGCCCCGTAGGGCCAGGAAGCCAAGCCATCCAGCTGCCATCAGGCCTGCCTGCAGTATCTGCTGAGTTAGGTGAATCCCTCACCTGTAGCAACTCCACCTGAGCCCACGCTCCAGGCTTTAAGGCCCATCTCAGTAGCCCTCCTACTTGTTGCAGCCCAGAGTGTGTGGGGGTTCCGCAGGGATGCAGAGGCATCTTTACTGCTCCCCTTCTACTCTTTCCAACCGCCAGTGATGGTAGGGCATGGGCCTGACGCTCCAGCGCCAGCTATCTTCAGGGCTCCCAAGCAGGATACCAGGCTTTCTTCGTGGCATTCTTAGTGGCTTCAAGTCTTTAGAGTTCAGACAGGGCTCTTTAAAACATGATACTCCAGTCAAAGTTTTCCGTTAATAAAACCACTATTAGGAATCAGTCTTATTGTATCTATGCAAAGCCTGATGTTTGCCATGACTTATTTAGCATTGCCAGATTTCGGAGGAATTACATAAGGAGAAAAACATACTGATCTGCTCTAAGATTTTCTGACTTTCCTTGCTAATTCCTTTTCATGGATTTAAAACAAAACAGTAACTGTTGGTATAAAACCTTCTTCCTATGTATAACTATGCCTCAGACCTTCTATTCTAAACAGGCTTTTTCCAGCTTTACTAACCCTGACATGGGCATGGTGACTCAGGTCTGCAAGACAGTATTACAGGCTGCCAACTGTTAGCTGTCTCTCAACAGAGACCAAAACCTGATGGGCACCCTTCCCTGCCCAGCTGGGCACCTGCCCTCTTGGCAGCTAGGCACCCTTTACTTTTGGGGGTCACCCCACACAGCTCCCTTCCAGGACAGCCAACATACATTCAAACCTGCAAAAGAATCAAAGGTTAATATAACATATCAATACAATGAAACATAATATTGGCATCATGGCCGCTTCAGGCAGCCAAATCTTCTGCTACTAAACATGTGATCCTATAAATTGTCCTTGTCTCTTTGGATCCATGTCCATGAAGATGCAGGCATTATTACACAGTATTGTGGGGGCTCCTGGTGACAGGAGTGATCCCAAGTCATGTTACCGGCATCAGGCAGGTCGAGCACGCCGTAGCTTGAGCTTGAGCGGGTTGCGTTGATCTCGATCGATGCTCCATTTGGTGATGAAGTCTTTCCGGATGGACCCAGGTTGCGACGCCGTCTACCTTGAGAGCGGTGGGGGTCGTCAGCACCACAGTGTAGGGACCCTTCCAACGTGGCTCTAGGATCTCCTGGTGGTGCCTTCTGACGTGGACCCAATCTCCTGGTCTGTGCTGATGAGGAGTTGGGGTTGGGCTGGTCGCGGAGGCGCGGCCAAATGTCCTCGTGCGCCCTCTGGAGCCCTCTCAAGGACAGAGATTGTTAAAGAAAAGCCACCCAGTCCTCGCCAGTCTCCGAGTCAAAGTCCTGATGGCTTCTAGGTAACCCTGTTTATCAGCTACAGCGCTCTGCTTTTTTTTTTTTTTTGGCCTTTCTATCAGTTCCCTTTGTGGCAGAGCAGCAACCAGGCCTCTTTCAAGGGAGTGCGTTAGAAGTGGGTATCAGCCCCTCCTTTGCTAGCAGCAACAGGTACCAAACCCTTGCAGTACATTTGACCAGCTTCATTCCTGCCCACCTTTACAGATTCTAAGGCCCATTGTTTTCCTCTAACCAGCAAGCTAAATGACACTGGCCTGTATTATTTAATTCAGCACAGGCAGGGGGAAGGGCCCATGGAATCTCTGCCCTGAGGAACTGTGAGCCCCACCCTTAAATGTCCCAATCAGACTAGAAAAGCCACAAATACCTTTTAAATCTACCCCAGAATTCCAAAATCCCAACCCAGCACTGAATATCACATAGCAAATCAAAGTTCCCAGCAAACAAACAGACAGAGATGTTTACTAGTTAGGCGGGCCTAATCCACCTCTGACAGAGAGCAAGCGCTCTTGGGGCAAGCGTGTGCCTTTTTTCCCCACAGACTTCCACACTTACATGAACAAATAATTATACCCAAGTAGACATACAAACATACACCCTTTCAGTGAACAAGTACCTTTACAGTCTTGGGATCTTGAGCAGATAACAGGAACACCACCCAAGTTCCCTGATGGGGGCCTGACAGGAACAGATGTGGAGGCCTCCCTTTCCCACATCCCAGGACAGGATTCTTGACCTATGTCTCATCCAGATAGAAACGGTATTCATATTGAACAAGGAAATCAAGACTAAATAGGCACGATAACTAGATACATTCCCCATTAAGAACTTCGAGGTACATGCCACATTTATACCACAAAATACCAACAAATCAGTTTCAGTTGTGTCGAGATACAGAACAAGTCCCTAAACAGAGGCAGTAGAAAACTGCTTAGGAATGCTTCTTTTCTACCTTTTTAAAAGATAGGCCAGATTCGAACCCTTAGCCAGTCCGAGCTTTGACTTCCCTCCGGAAGTCCCAGAGACGGTGAATACCATCTAGAAGCCATTCCTCCAGATACAGGACAAGTACCTTAGAGATTCTTGATAATCTACATCAGTAATCCATTCACACAATCCCCCAAAAGTTAAAGAGGAAGGAAAGAACCATTCAATGTCCTTCAAGAGGATTTCGGCGAAACAACAAAATCGACAGATTTAACACATTGGAAAACCAAGGCCAGAAGTACCCTCAGACGTTTCAGGGGTACCAAGGAAGGAGAAGTTAGGCCACGTCCAGCCCTTTTCACAATCCACCATCAGTGACCAGTCCCAGCTCACTGGTCTACCATCCATTTAACATTTCTTTTTCCTCCCATCATATCAAGGCCATGCTTTCCAGGTAGCTAGAACTTTTAAACCACAGTTTCTACCTGAAATAATTGTACTTTACTTTAGAAATTAGGTTACTGCTATCCTGGCATAGCTGCTAAATTTCAAAATGGTCACAATCTTCCTGCTGGGGAATTCAACTATTAAGGCCAAAACAGTCTTGGGTTTTTATTCTGTACACAGCAAAAGGTCAAGTTCAGCTCAAAACTATGCGCACTCGTTTTTAAACTGGCCTTTTCCTTTACATGTGCACAGAAATCCTGGATGCATTTATGAATTTGTAAAAGCTTTTCAATTCTCTATCTACAAGCCCTTTAAGAAATACAAGCTCTATTGTCGGCCCTTATAAAGCCAACTGCTCAAAACATTGGTCTATCATACCACTAAAATTATATTAAGACCGTGATTGCTAATTTAGTATTAAATAAATCTGGGAGGCAGGCACACGTTCTGCCCCATCTGCATTTCCTTAGTAAAACTCTGCCTTAAAACTCCACCCCTGAAATCCCATCCTGCCTCAGTGAGCAGACATTCCTTTTGTGATTGACTAAGTCAGAGGGAGGGGCCTGCTGTTCCAAGATGGCGGCCCCCAGGGGCACGGCATGCCATGCGGCCAACATGGCGGCTGCCAAGTCAGGCAGCTCAACATTGTGGCGGTCTAAACTGTTCTCTGACAGAAAGGATGATTTCCTCATTCTCACAATAAACAAGGGAAGAGCAAATCAAAACCCCTAAAAGAGAGATGGCCAACATTATATTGCAGAACTTTTTAAAATCTTAGGTAACAAATTAAATATGCTAGCCCAAAACCCTATCCGAAAATGGACGGTGCGCACATTAGTTTTAAGCCAGCTTTTCTCCTAACACGTGCACAGAAATCCCAGACGCATTTACTTGGGGAGGGGGTGACCTATTTCCACAGACCCTCACTCAGGCGGCCGCCCGACCGCCACACAAAGGAGGGGGGAGGGCAATCCCCCTCCCTCCACACTCCCACACTTTCACCAGACATTCATTCAGACTTTAAACAATCCATTCAATTCCTAACAACTTCCCAACTCCTGAGGGAGCTCTAAAGCCTCCCCCAATCTCCTTGAAATGATCAATCACAATACCCAAAGGAGCAGTCTGAGTCCATCCCATAACATCCGTCCAGTACAAACACAGAACACTAAACAGGGCCCAAAAATACAGGCTTCCAACTCCATGGAAGCAACTAGACGTTGGCCTTACGCCAAACCGGCAGGAGCGACCTGCCTCATCTCAAATCCGCGAGGGGTATATCCATCCCTCGTGAGGGGCATATCCATCCCTCCTGGGGTGAGGGGCATATCCATCCCTCCTGGGGAACGGAACGTCTTCCAACTCTCCCCCGCCTGTGGTCGTTCACGGCGCGTCCGCCTAGACCCCTCAGGCAATTACAGATTCCAGAAACGAGCTCACACTGAACAGAACATACAAGGACACACACATACCGCGGTCAGTCAGACTCTTCGGATCGGGGGTCCCTCGATGGTCTTGGGAATCCCGGACGAGCCCCCAAATGTTGTGCCCAGATTTCATGATTCCCAAGAACCCACAGGGAGCCAGCGAGTCCGATGCAAAAGCAAAGAGTCATTCATTTCAAACCTAGGTTTGGCTCCCCTGCCACACTCACCGATGCAACGGTAAGCTCCAGTGGCCGAGAGAGAGAAAACTCTGTGTGGAGAGAGCTTTTATAGGGGGTTGGGGTAAGGGGAGGAGAAAAGACTGTGGGCCCTGCCGATTGGCCAGGCGCGAGTCGGTGTCTCATTACACAGGATGTGGTCATAGTGATGGCGTGCACTTCCCTTGACTATCTTCCGGGAAGAAGCTTGCTGAGCACATGGCCAAGTTAAGATGGAGGGCATAGCCCTTACCCTGGGGCAAGGTGGAGGGCGTAGCCCTTATCCTGGGGCAAGGTGGAGGGCGTAGTCCTCGCCCTTTCAACATTTGTCACATTCACAATGTTGTAAAATCATTACCACCATCTGTTTTCAAAAGTGTTTGATTAACCCAAGCAGAAACTGTACCCATTAAACAATAACTCCCTACTTTTCCCTCCCCCTAGCCCCTGGTAACATCTGACCTGTTTTCTGTCTCTATGAATTTGCCTATTGTAGCTATTTCACATACATGAAATCATATGATATTTGTCCTTTTGTGACTGACTTACTTCATGTAGCTTCATGTTTTCAAGATTCATCCATATTGTAGCATGTACCAGAACGTTATTCCTTTTAATGATTGAACTAGAGGCCCAATGCACGAAATTTGTGCAAGATTAGGCCTTCACAGCCCCAGCTGCCTCAGCCCTCGCAGCCCTGGCTTTGTCTGGAAGGTTGTCTGGACGGTCGTTCCACTGTTCGGCCATTCGGTCGATTTGCATATTATGCTTTTATTATTATAGATAGTATTCTATTGCATTAGGCTTCATCATATTTTGTTTATCCATTCATATATTGATGAACTCCTGAGGTATTTTCACCTTTTGGCTATTGTGAATAATGCTGCAATAAACATTGGCATACAAGGATCTGTATAAGTCCCCATTTTCAATTATTTGGGGTATGTACCTGGAGTGAAATTGCCAAACTGTTTTCTATAGCAATTCTTCAATTTTACATTCCCACTAGCAATGTACTAGGATTCTGACTTCTCCACATCCTTTCCCACACTTATTTTTCATTGTTTTGATTCCAGATATCCTAGTAGAGATAAAGTGCTATTTTATTGTAGTTTGGATTTGCATTTCCTTGATGAGCATGATTAAAAACCGTATTGGCCATTTGTATATCTTCTTTGAAGAAAGGGTTATTCAAGTTCTTTTGCCATTTTTAATTGGACTCTTTGCCTTTTGGTTGTTGAGTTGTAGGAATTCTCTATATATTCTGGAAATTGCTTTACCGATCATTGATAATCCTCAGTCATTCACCGGTCAGATAGTATTAGAGATCCAAGTGAGACCAACATGCCTCTAATGGGGGCCATGACACTGGATGCAGAGAGAGTGGGAGATGCAGAAGGAACTGAGAAGTCACCTACCACTCTACCCACCTACCCCACTCTGAAGCCAGTCACCCTCTCCCATTAAGAAAAATCTGCATTCTGCTTCTCAGTGTTTGTTACTCTCATCCACAGAAGCTCAGTCAATCTGCCTGACATAAGGATATTCTCTGCCCTGCATCACCAACCAAGTTACAGCAAAGGATCAGGATTGGAGGGAAGAGGGGTATGTGGTTGAGAGAAGGAAGACCAGAGGGCCTGCAGTATGGGAGGGCACATCCTCTCAAATGGAATATCCAAAGGTGTAACCTGTAAGAGATGAGCTCACAGGAGAAATGAAAGGAGGAGAGGAGAAGGAGAGAGGATAAGAAAGAAAATATGAAGGGTAGGGGGCACATATTAGAAAGGGGAAGGCACTTGTACCCAGATCAAGGGAGAAGCCCACCCACTGAGGAGAGAGCTACAGACCTCTGTGTTTTAAAGACAGCTCTTATAAATTTACCCCAGGACATCCCTCTTGTGCTCCCTCCTCTCTGGCTGTGGTAATCTTAGCTTGTAGTGAGCAACAGGCATTCCAACTTCCTTAATTGTCTATTCATCACCCCACAGATGGGAGGCTAAGATGAGAATGCAAACACTTATTTCTACCACAAGAAGTGAGCTAGGCCTCTGGAGCCTAATTCTCAGCAGCCAGCAAGGGGAGTTTCACTCTCTCCAAGTAGCACCTGTTTTGTGGAAGGTAACAGCGCTGGTGGAGCATGGATCCATCAAAGTTTAGCTGCTGTGCCATCTATGCCAAGACTCAGGGAACATAGGGTGGGATGGGCATGATTAAAAAACTTATTGGCCATTTGTATGTCAATGTTTATTGCAGCATTATTCACAATAGCCAATTCCTTCCAGGCTCTTCTTCCTTCCTTAAAGCTCACCAGCAATTCAAGGAGGGGGACCCCAACCTCAATACTGTTTCTGGCTTCTGTGTGATATTTTCCAAATAGCTGGTGTGCAATTTACCATGTGGCCTGTATCAACAGGCTACCCCAGTGAGCTGGAAAATGAAATATTGGCCCCACTCCTCCTGCCTGCAGCACCCACCAGCCGAGGGATACTCGGCCTTACTGCCAGCCTGGCCTGTGAGGGCTGGGGGAAGGGAGCAGTGCAGCTGGCCACATGCAGCATCCAACAGACTGTGCGCCAAGCAGGTGAATGAAAGCACTACAGGAACACTGAAGAAAAAAAAAAACAGTGTTGGTGAGAAGTTCAGGTTTCCATAATGAAATCAGATGTGCTTTTAGGAAAAGAGCTTCAAAGTGATGGTTAAGTTGTAGGAAACATGTACAGCTTTTTTATCAAAGTTACCATTGACACGATAGGATAGGTATGATTCTGTGGCAGGGGGACTAAAAATTTTGTAGCTGTCTGAACATGTGTGCAGTATATAACAATATTGGGAAGAATATAATTTAAATGTTTACTATTTCCGGCCACTGTTCTCAGTACTTTCCTATGTTATCTTAGTTCACTATACAGGTCATTACCCTGTGAGGAAACTGAGGCCTGGAGAAGTTCCATCACTCAGAGTACAGTAGGGTGAGCTGTACTTGAAAAGCTCAGGGCAGAAAAACAAATTCTGGCTGCTGGACAGAGGGGGAGGGGCCTAGTCTGGTGCCCCAGGCATGGCAGCATCAGGAGGAGGCCCAGCCAGCAGACAGGTGATACAGTGTCTCCGACCTGGCCAATCCACGTGGGTCATCCAGGCACCCACTGACCTCTGAGAGGACTGCAACAGGATACAGGCTTCTAGGCAATAGGTCTGAAGGAAACTGTGTGTACAGATGGTGTCACATTTCCACTGGCCCTCAGTTCCTGCATAGAATATGGCCCATAGGAGGCCTTAATATATACTTGATAAAGGAATGAATGAATGAATATAAAAGAGATGCTAGCAAGAATCAAGCAATGCTCCTATCCTGAAAGGATTGTACAACCAGTGCATAACCCAGATGGAGCCTCAGAGAAGGGAACAAGGGTGGACATCTGGGGGAGTGTGCTGGATGCCTTCTGTGGTGACTTCTGCCTCCTCTTATTAATGCTCTGCTTAATTTCCTCCCTTTGAGTATGGGCTGGACTTATGGAGAAAGATTATGGCTGAAGTAGTGGGATACCCGTCCCAAGATTAGGTTACAAATTGCACTCTTGCTTGCTAACTCTGAGGGAAGCCAGCTACCCTGTTGTGAAAACTGCCCTATGGAAAGACTCATGTGGCAAGAAACTGGGGAAGGCTCCAGCCAAATGCCAGCCAGGAATTGAGGTCCTCAGTCCAACAGCCTACAAGGAACTAAACCCTGACAACAGCCATGCAATGAGCTTAGAAGCTGATCCTCCCCCATTGAGTCTTCAGAGGAGATTGCAGCCCCAGCTGCCAGCCTCATGAGGGACCTTAAGCCAGTGGTACCAGCTAGGCCATGTGATTCCTGACACACAGAACTATGAGACAGCAAGTTTTTATTGTTTTAAGCTAGTAAGTTTGAGGTAATTTGTCACTTAGTGAGGGTCTACAAGCAAATGAGAGGTACAAAGCTGCCACTGATTAAAATAAGAAACAGCCCACTCACAAAGCTAATTTCATGCTGACTCACCTGAGCATTGAACTAGTGATTCTGAAAGGCAGCAGAACTCTTGATCTGCAGATAAAAGAGAACTACTTTATAGGATAGAAAGATTCAGGTTGTTCCAATACAAGAAGTGTAATACCCAAAAGACTGCTGTTTCTTTAAAACTAGCCACCTTGGGTGATTGCACTTACTCCAATAACACCATTGTCCCAACCACATCTGCAACAACTTTTAGATATCCCACTTTGAAAAGCAGAAACGTTGGTCACATCTCAATAGAAACAAACACCCTAAAACATCTTTGTGTGTCTGTGGCTAACCCCAGTGAGCTCCAAGAAAGCTTGGCCCTGGGTGCAAAGTCAGCTAAGGGCACTCCAATACCTGTGGAGCTGTGGCCCAGAATCCCCTTCGCTCTTCTCCCTGAGGAGTTATCTGAGCAAGTAGAGAAGACTCCTTGACTCCAGTGTGGAAGAGTGCTTCCCCACAGTGGTTTGTGGTGGGGTGCTCTAAATGGGCTATCAGTGTGCCCCAAGAGCCTGAATTTCTGAGCCTCAAGGCTGGAGAGCCTGGGGCATCCATCATTAGTGACATCTGTGTTGGTTGCTGTGCAGGGGTGAGCTGAGGACAAAAAAGGAGGTGCCCTCCATCTGGGCAGCCACATCCTCTGTAGAGGGCAGCAGTGCCTATTTAGATGAGGGGACTATTCATCTGCCAGAAGAATCTGGCTCCATGACCCAAGAAGCAAGAATGCAGCCCACGGTATGGCCAATAGAGAATGAGGAAGCAAAAGCCCAGCCTGACTTCCAGCCTTCATATCTCCCTGACCTGTCTTTGTATCCTGGGGGTACTTCTGCCTAGTTACTTCAAGGTAAGCACTCTGGTGATGTGCACAAACTAGACCCCCCTGTTGTGAAATACAGATGTGAAAACATTCCATTGGGTTCAAAATATTTTCCCCTTATCACAGGAAATGGCCAACATTCCTTTTGTCAATGAAAGAAGAGGAAAAACAGTTGGATTTCTTTTGCTATAATTTCAAATTTTGTAAATATTTGAATGGTTGTAAAACTGCTCATAAAAATTTTATCACCTTCTTCTATCACTGGTCATTAATGGTGACTCTCAAAATTGGGAAGAGCTTATTTTAAAAACTCTTGAGAAATTGTTTCAAGAAGCCATTTTTAAGCATAAAACCTGATTTTAAAAATTTATGTTGATGGAAGCAAACTCAAGCTTGTCACTAAAAATTTTAAAATATTTTATTTGGATGTTTCATATAAATTTGATGTTTACCACCTATATATATAAAGAAGCAAATGAGGTCGAGACTCCATCACGGTCACGAACAGCTCAGGAGGAAGGGGCAGGCTCGGCCCTGAGCCTGAGAGAAAAACACAGAGGGGCACCGACTCTAAGCCTCTGTGGCATGGCTGGAGGCAGGCCCGCAGTGGACACATACACACACACACACACACACACACACACACACACGGCACCTGCTCTGAGCCTCCACAGCCCGGCTGGGAGCAGGCCCCCAGCGGACACACACAAACACATATGGGGCGCCTGCTCTGAGCCTCCGTGGCCAGACTGTGGACATCCCCTGAGGACTCCCATCAGTAGGACATCCCCTGAGGGCTCCCAGACTGTGAGAGGGAGCAGGCTGGGCTGAGGGACCTCCACTCCCCCAATGCACGAATTTCATGCACCAGGCCTCCAGTTACATATTATAAAGAAAATGTAATGAATTTTTTCACCCATCCCCATGTAGATGCCGCTGGATGCCCTGCATTCTAGCATTTTGTTCTAGTTTTTTATACAGAAATTAGCCCTTTCTGTGTATTTGTGATATACAAATGGTTGGGAAGCATGGGAACAACATAAGCCCCAGTTCCGTGTGGACAGTGAGCTGTATGGAAACCAAGGAGGGGTTCAGAGGGCATTGCCCACAGATTGCTAGGGTGTCAACCTCTTCTCCCATCAAACAGCCCAATACCAAGGCCAGATGCTGTTTGTTCCTCACTCCTCTTCTGGTATGGTGGCCTCTAACTCTCTAATGAAGGTGGCTATTCTTATCTACTGAGGGTGAATTAATTTCCAATAAAGCTTTGAGTCCCAAAGAGACATGACATAAATTTATTTTATTTTCCCTAAATGGACTCAGAGGGCAATTTCCTAAGTCAAATTCTTTTATGCTTGTAATAATCTTATTGGTTCCCATGGTTTGCAGGAAAAGTGTCAATTAGATATATGAAGTCTAAGATGTTTAATTAAAATTATTCTCATTGCTTGCCCTAGCCAGTTTAGTTCAGTGGATAGAGTGTTGTCCCATGACTGAAGGGTTCAGTTGGATTCTGGTCAAGGTCACATACCTTGATTGCAGGCTGGTTCCCAGCCCTACCTGGGTTGCATGTGAGAAGCAATTAATCAATGTGTCTCTTTCACATTGATGTTTCTCTCTGTGTGTCTCTCCCCCTCCCGTCCACTCTCTCTAAAAATCAATGTAAAAATGTCCTCAGGTGAGGACTAACAAAATTAAAATAAATAAAATCATTCTCATTGCTTTATAGCTGCACCTGTTAGGATACACAAAACAAATTCTCTAAATGAAGGCTTCCAAGAAGCAACTAAAATAGTTTTGCTATTGTTCCTAATTATGCTCCAATAATTAAATTTATAGATCATTAATAGCATCACTCATTTATGGATTCATCTTTACAAAGGAGTGAAAATGATAACAACTTTAGATAAGAATCATTGTGAAACATTGACACTGTCTGCTATGAATTCATTTCTATTAAATTTCAGGCTGGAAAGCAATTACAATTCATGAGAGAATGAGTGAAGAAAAAGGGGACAATGGACATGAGTGTAGATGTGGTGGCATGGGGGCAGGGCCTCATAGCCCACAAAAACCCAGCAACAACATTGATTTTTCCCAGAACACCAAGTAAGTTTGGAATTTTGCTCACTGCTTGTTTTATTTTTCCCATTTGTCTTAAATATGTTTATTCACTCAATTATGAAAATAATGTATGTTTGTCCCCCTCCCAAAAAAATCAGAATAATGCTAAATAAAAAGATGAAAGTTCCCCACCAATTAAAATTGTATTCCTTTCTCATGTTTTACCCTACAGTTCCGGTTTTTTCCTCATGTACTCTCTGTCCTGCTCCCCCAGTCCTCTTCCTTCTCCTCCTCTTCCTCTGCTGTCTGTCCAGATTCCTTTTGTGGGTTCAGCTAGCCTCTGAGGGTGTGGCACCACTGGTTCCCTCTTGTGGTTCTGGAAGGTCACTGCCCACCACTGAATGCAGCCCCTCCTAGGAGGCCTGACCCAGGTGAGCAGACTGCAGTTAGGAAGCCGAATAATCCTGAACATGGTCAGGAGTCCTCTAATAAATGTGAGGACTTTTCTGATCTCCCTTGTTTCTTAGATTTCTCAGGTCCATAGTGTGTGAGGGTTTCCAAGAAGCATCAAAAGAGCATAGCCAGAGTAACTTTGGAATTTGTAAGATTGAAGTGTGTGTAATTATTAGAGGCCCACACTGCTCTCTGGGAATGTCTTTAGAGCTGGCAGGCAGCATCTTGACTGACTCCTGACCATGTTCAGGATTATTTGGCTTCCTAACTGGAGTCTGCTCACCTGGGTCAGGCCTTCTAGGAGGGGCCCCCGTTCAGTGGTGGGCAGTGACCTTCCAGAGCCACAAGAGGAAACCAGTGGTGTGGAGAGTCTGCAGCAGTGTGCTCGCTCGCACGTGTGTGTGTGTGTGTGTGTGTGTGTGTGTGTGTGTGTATGTGTGTGTGTGTGTGTGTGTTGTGTGTAAGTCTAGTTGGGAGGAGAGACAAAGAAAGGAAGTTAGTTGACAAAGGCTATTCCTTTACAAGCCTTCGGGGTGATTTTGAAATTCGTTGGCTGAGCAGACAGATATTAAACCAGGGGTGGGCAAACTTTTTGACTCGAGGGCCACAATGGGTTCTTAAACTGGACCGGAGGGCCGGAACAAAAGCATGGATGAAGTGTTTGTGTGAACTAATATAAATTCAAAGTAAACATCATTACATAAAAGGGTACGGTCTTTTTTTTTTTTTTAGTTTTATTCATTTCAAACAGGCCGGATCCGGCCCGGGGGCCATAGTTTGCCCACGGCTGTATTAAACACTCAGAATATGCCAGCACTGCCAAAGCAACCCAGACAGTGCTGCTTCTGGGATGTTCTCTGACAGCCAGCAGGAGGGACAACTTAGGGGAAATGCCAGTCTCTGAACAAGCACTGAATGACACAGAATCCAAAGCTGTGAGATAATGCCTCTCCTCCACCACCTCCTGGCTTTGTGACTTTCACACTAGTCACTTACCTTACTAAGTCTCAATTTTCTCATCTGTAAAATGAGGAAAAAATATCCACCCTCATTTTGGGTTGTCATCCTGGGTTGTTATGAGGATCAACTGGACTAATATGTGAACGTACTCTGAAACCCCATACCATGCAGGTAGATGCTCTTAGTATTTTCCATATAATTGGGAGGATGTACAAAAACTGTACCTCAAAATGGCTTTCCTACAATGTGTGCCTAAAATTCTCACCCAAACTGTCACTCTTTAAGGGGTCTTCTTAACTGGGGCCAGGACAGTGTTAACCTGAAGCAAGGGTTTGTCAGATAAATCCTTCCATGGATCACATCTCCCGCATCAGTGGGAGGTTGCATGGGGGAACTGGCCTGGTGAGTTGCCCCACATGGTGAGGCAGCATTCCAGCTTTCCAGCTGCTACTGTGGTTCCTGCACCTGTGCCACCTAGTGGCTCCAGCACCAAGATCACCTGGCCTTTACCATGTCTCTCTTTCCCCAAGAATTTCCAACACCATCCCCATTTGGGCTGGATTTACTCTGGATTGTTTTGTTGTTGTTTGGCATTGCTGCTGCCACCAGGGTAGAGTGGCCCTTAGATTAACTCTGTGATTCCAGATCAGCATAGGCTGACATGCCTGGCCCATAGCTCCTTCTCACTCATCTCTAAATACCACTGGCTACTTTGTAAACATATGATTTTTCTCTGCTGAGGGCTGTTTGGCTGCTAGGAAGTTAATGTCCCAGACCCAGCACTCAAGCAATGATAGCTGAGGTGTGGCAGGTGGGTAACTCTGAGGAATGTCCAATGTCCTGGGGTGCTCCTGCTTGATAGCACACCATTAATTGTCTTCCTGCCCTTCCCTGTCTTTACAGTGCTTCCTGGGATCTCCTCACAGACACACCACTTGCACTGAAGTCCCTGCGTCAAGATCCAATCTGGAGAACCCAGTCTGAGACGGCTGGTGCTGGAAGTGGTCCTGGGAAGCAGACCCTGTGATGGGTTCTGGAATTGGTTCACTAACCAGCCCAATGGTAACAAGGCCCAATTGCTGGCGTTACGTGGAGTTTTAAAGGTTCTGTAAGATTCTCATCTCGCTCATCTTGTAGGTAAGTTCTATAAGATTCTCATCTGAACTGAATTGAGATGGCGTCTGCCAGAAGGAGATGTGTCAGCTTATGCAATAACTCTGGCATATTAGAAATATGGTAGCAAATGATCATAGAGTTGGTTAGTTATTAACTGCAATTGAAACACCGAAAGGAAAAAAGTACAGGGTCAGATCAGCTTAAAACTGTGTGAAACCTAAAAGGCTTCTGTGGCAGCATTTAAAACCCTGATCTCCAGCAACCGGAGGTCGATCATGAAGGAAACCAGGTCAAGGAGCTGATTGTCCAAGTGTTGGAGTAACAAAGGCAAATGGAGGTCACAGCCTCAGCCTGTCTCCTATGGGGAAGGGAGGACCCTGTTAAGAAAGGGTAGAATCCTGATATCTGAGATGGGAAATCTGGGGTAATGCACTTGAGAACCTTAAACTTTCAGATTCCCTGGCACCTCTGGGTTGGTAGAAGTAGCCCCTGCCACTTGCTAGAGGGAAGCCTCCGCCTGCTTAGAGAGTAGACAAAGGCCTCCTCCAAGCCAGATACCTGGCTAGACAGTGTTTGCTGTCCTGCAGATCTGCTGCATCTCCTTGCTGCTGTTAGTTATGCCAATAATGGTGGTCAGGTCTCAGGAAGGCTTGGGTGGTGAGTAGTGCTGTGTCCCTGCTGTGGGAGGAAAGGGATCATTCACCAAAACAGTCATAGGATCTGACCTGTGCTCCAAGGGCCTCCCATATGCTTTCTGCCTGTGTTCCTGTTCATACATCTTCTCCAAAGTTCATGTTATATGACTTCATGTTGGTGGCTTGACATTGGCTGTCATAAAAGTATGTACAACAGAAAAACCAGCAAATGCCACATATCCAGATCTCCTTCTCCCACCTCCTCCCCTTCCTCCCTCTCCTTTTCCTCCCCCCTACCTCCTCCCTTTCTTTGTGGAGAGCTGGTTTATTAGCACACCATTGGAAATGGGGGAATTAACCCATTGGACCCAGTTTTTAGACTCACCTGGGCCATTTATCACATGGTTCTATGTGCTCCATTCAAAAGAGGCCATGGTGAGGTTTTGGTTCTCCTGTTATCAGTGCCAAATCAGATCCTTGAAAGATCTAGGTATTCTCCTTCCCCACTGTAGAATTGCTGAGGTAAAGGGCTGTGGGAATCTATGGGGAGAATTAGGGGAAAGCCACTAACTATATTTGATGTGGTATATTGCAGGATCCTTCCTCAAAGGAAGCAGCCTCCCTCTCAATGAATGAATTCTGGGTCTGAGAACTGACTCACTTCTAGAAGTTGAATGAGGGATTTAATTTTCCATTGTGGCAGCTGACACCGGCCTCTGCTCACTTGCTCTTGACCCTTTTCGTCACACAGGTCAAGCAGTATCTACATTGGCTGCCCATGACCTCAGTCCTAGGCACACCACAGTCTATCAGTCATCACCAGAGGCCCTTGCAGGCCAAGGTCCCTGAGTTGTCTATCTGCCTTGCTTCCGCATTGCCTCTGATGGTCAAGTGCCTCAATATGCCTTTGGTATTCCAGAGTAGGATATCCCCTCTGACTTTAGAGCCCAGTTCCTTTTCTTTAACTTTATTTTTTCCATCACTATTTATCCCTTCTATGCCCTCTTCTATCTCCACCCCACAATCACCACACTGTTGTCCATGTCCATGAATTTTCTCTCATTTTCTTTTTTGCTCAATTCCTCCAGCCTCCAAATTTCCCTCATGCCCCCTCCCACCACTAACAGCTCTGGTGGAGTCCAATTCTAACAACATCTCCTATAGTCAGTCTTAGCCTGCAGAAGAAAGCCACTGCCTACTTCTCAGGAGGCTGCTGCCCCGCCTCTCCCAAACACACTAATGGATTCTTTGTCACTTTAGTAAAGCCAGTGTCCTGTGTGCTCTTGCCAGGATATGAATCCTGAGTCATGAGAGAGTGCCCCCATATCAACAAGCTTTACCTTATTTTCTGTGCTCTAATCCCAACTAGACATTCTCAAGATCCATTCCCACGCATGCTCTCCAGTCCCTCGTGTGTAAACAGCATGATGTCTGGACCAGCTGGCAGAATTCACCTGGACTGCACTGGAAATGCAGAATCTCAGGTGCATCCTGGACTTACTGAATCAGTGCCTGCATTTTAATGAGATCCTAGGTGACACACATGTTTAAGGATAGAAGAGCTGCTTCAGAACTATCCTGACACCCCAGCAGAAAGAGCCTCCAGTTTCTTAAGCCTGAATAAAATTTCTTCTGAGTTTCTGCAACACCATTATCACTATCCCTGTCATTGTCATTGTCACTGACTGTCATCATTATCGCCACTGAGCAGCATCTATTAGGTATCCACTTAATGAGGGGCCATTTTTATAACAGCACAGACTGAGCAGACAATGCCTGGCCCTGTCTGACCCCATTTCCACAGATATTTTTACAAAGCAACCAGGGTGTTTTCACCTTCTGACAGGGTTCTACAACTTACTTGCTTTCACTTAGTTTTAAATCAACTTCCCTGACAAGCCCTACTTTCCCCAGCTCCACACTTCACTGTCACATTTGCTGATGTGGCCAGGTACCTCCCTCCTTGGCCTCTCCACCTTTGTCTACTTACTCAAAGATTTTAGTTATTGTCAGAAGAGCCAAAGACAAAGATCATTCAATTGGCAGGAAACAGTCTTCACACTCTCAGGATTTCCTATTATGTGATGTGTAGCCTTTTCCAGAAACACAATTGCATCCAAAAATAGAAACTGCCTGGATTTACCTTCATCTCAACACAATGACTCCAGGGCCAATGGGACTGGCCTTGAATTAGGGCCAAACACTTTGAAACCCAGAGACTCAACCAAGGAGAAGAAAGCCACTTCCAGCGACTTCCAAGAGAGGGCAGGCAGCTGTTTACTTATTCCCCATTCTTTTGTTATTCTGTTTGATTTTGCCAATAAAACTTGGGTAGGAGGAAGGAAAGAGAGGAAGAGAGGCCATGGACCAAAAGGAAGGAATGGAGTGGAGGAAGCTAAGGAAGACCAGGTGGGAGTGGTAACTATGGGGTATAGGAGATGACTCAAAAGAAAAGAAAAATGGCAGGTTGAAAAGAAAAGATGTGTTGAAGGAGGAAGTGAGAACTGGAGAAGGAAGAGAGGAAGAGAGATTTTAATGTGCTTGCGGCAGACACTGCAGAGCTGGCATGATCAGGACTTCACAGTTGGCCCATGGTTTCCTGAGAGTGGAGAGTGAAGAGAGGCAGTGTTAATGTCAGTGTGAGGTGTGACATTGTTTATTTCCTTCTTTACAATACTCTGAGCAGCATAATTGCCCCTGGGAGGAGTTTACCTCTATCCTCATTCCTGTGTGTGTGTGTGTGTGTGTGTGTGTGTTTTGCAAGGGTGGGGGGCAGGGGTGATTGGGGAAAGTAAACAACATCTTCAAAATTAGAGAGGGTTTGGGTGTCTGTCCCAACAAACCTGAGACCAAAGAAAATATACTGCAATTAAATTGTATGGAGTTAAATGTAATTAAATGGTATTAGGCTACTGCTCTAAAAGAAACCCCAGCATGGAAATAACACTTGGCTTGGATAGTACTGGAAAAGGTGATCCTGGAAGATAGGTTTTTCTAATATATATAGATATAATTATTTCAGAGAAGAATGGAGAGGGAGTGAGAGATAGAAACATCAATGATGAGAGGGAATCATTGACTGGCTACCTCCTGCATGTCCCCCCACTGGGAATCGAGCCCCCAACCAGGGCATGTGTCCTGACCAGGAATCGAACCATGACCTCTTGGTTCATAGGTTGATATTCAACTTCAGAGACTTGAGTCATGCCGGCCGGGCTGGGAGAGAGTTTTTAATGATGATTCTGGGAGAACGTTCATCTCTCTAAGCATAAGGGGCCCCGTGTGTGAAACCAGGGCGGTGGCATTCCTTTTGTAAGGTGTTTGTGAGGATTACATAATTTTTTAATGAAAAATTTCACTTCTCATACAGTCTGTTCAGGGAATTTATGGGCAGAGTCAAGATTCAGGAGGTGGTAGGAAAACAGCTTTGACCTGAAATCAGATGTTGGATCAGAAACAAAAGGAGATTCCAGGGGACAAAAATAGAGAGCTCCAATTGGATGTGGTGAATGAGCAAAAGTGCTGGGACCCTGGGAATCTGAAGTTTTGGAGAAGAGGGAAATAGTTGCAGTGGAGCAGGAGCCAGATTCTTGTACACACTGCATCTTGGGGCAACCAAAGAGATGCGGGGGGTTTCTTTCTCTAAAAAGATTCCAGCTAATACATGAAAATAGCTAGAAACAGAATACAACCACTTTACAAGCTTAATGAAATAGTGTACCTAGCTATTGATCATTGTGTCAGTTATCATTTATTGCCTCTCAATCCCCAGGCCACTCTTTGATATCTGCTCTGTGTTAATGTATTGGACTTAAAACATCTCTTACAAGGAGTGCAATATTAAGCTTTGTCAGTAGAGGGCACTAGAGGGACATTGCAAGAGGAAGAGGCCTTTTGTATTGAGTTTTGTGTTTTCTTGCTCCAGCTGCATGGCTTGTCACTAGTGTGTGCTCTGCCCCACCCACATGCTTAGCATATGCAGTCCTTCAGAGACCTCAGATCACATCCTGGGCCCAGTGACCAGCTTGCCTCAGCACTTGTAATATGGATACTGCACACCAGGCCTCACATCGGCAGTGGAGACCTAACTCCTCCCATGCACTGTTTTCCAGTGTCAGCTGGCCTGAGCCCCCCTCCTTCTCCACAATGTGAATGGTCCACACTAGGCCTTCCACCAGGGAGGACCCACCAGCCTCCGCCTGCCTGAGCCCACGGTTCTTTCTTGCTTGCCTGATCACCATCGACCTGCTCTGGCCGAATGGCCCAGTGAACTTACCTGCTATCTTAGTGAAGCAACACAACTAAGTTGGAGCCCCAACCTTGGCCTGAGCTCTCTTTCCAAGCTTGATTTTCCCTCGGTATTCTTCCTTACATATAAGATACCCTTTATAGGTCTCTTTACATCTCCATAGTTACTCTCCCATCATAGATAACTAGAAGCCCAGTGCACGGATTCATGCACCAGGGGGGTCCCTTGACCAGACCTGCGGGGATCAGGTGAAACTGGCAGTCAGACATCCCTCAGGGGTTCTGGAGTGCAAGAGGGCACTCTTCAAAGTTGCTGTTTCTGGGAAGCTCCTGCATTGAGTGTCTGCCCCCTGGTGGTCATTGAGCATCATAGCTGCATGTTGGCCGGCTGGCCAGTCACTTAGGCTTTTGTATATATATATATACTTCTTGATATTAAACGCCATCTATTTGTATTACTTTGTGGTTTCTGCTTCCTGAGTAGACCCAGACCAAAACAACCATGATTAGCTGCTGACCTAAAGAGACATCCAGGATTGTGTAGCCTTGTTGGAAATATACAACATACCTCTAAAGCATTCTTGTCAAGCCTGAATCTGATCAAGCCAGAGGTCTAACTACAAGTATTTAAGAAATACTCAGGACATAGGGACATGTTAAATGATACTATCAGATTCAATCAGCAAAATCCAGGCTATGGGAAACTCCAAAGCAGAGATAACTAGAATTCTTCAACAAATGAGAGAAAGAACCTATAAATTAAAAAGGACTTAAAAGGCATATTAACCAATTAAAATTCATGGACCTTCTTTGAATCTAAATTCAAACAAATTGTTAAAAAAAAGATTTATGAGACAGTGAAAGAAATTTAAACACTGGATATTTGATGAGACTGGAGTAATTATTTTTTAAAAATGTAAGAGCTAACAGAAGAAATATGAACACTGTTTATTTGATAATATAAGAGAATTGTTTTTCTCTTTAGATGTGACTGCAATGTGTATATTTTTAAAAAACTTTGATCTTTTATATTTATTTACAAAAATATTAACAAATGAAATAGTGTGGTGCTGGGGATTTGCTTCAAAATAATCCTTGTTTTGGATAGAAGTGAATGGGAGGATATATTGGCCATGAGTTGATAAAACTGAAGCTGGGTGATGAGTAAATAAGTTCAAAAAAAGTAAAAAAAAAAAAAAGTAAAAAAAAAAAAAAAAAAAAAGTAACACTTAAAAATTGATAAGAAAAAAAAGGCAACTGAAAAATGAGAAAATATAAATAGGCAATTCATGAGAGAAATATATATATATAGCCAAAAAAAATGTGTAAATGTGCTCAACCTTTCCAGTAATAAAGAAAATGCAAATATTAATAAAAGAAAGATCAATGAGATTATGAGATTTCAGGGAAATGGAGATTCCCATTGGTACTACCATCTGAAAAACAACTTGACAAATTTTCAGAAATGCAAAATGAGCATTTTTGTAAACCCAACAGTTTTGCTTCTAGATATATCTATCTCAGAGAAATGATCAAATATGTAGACATGAATATTAGTTTATTATTATTTTTTTGCAATAACAATACCCTAGGAGCAAACTAAATCTCCATCAATGGAGCAGTGGTTAACAAAAAGAAGTAGTTATACAAAACATGGAATATCCACTCAGTGGGCCCTCTGCAGCCATTAAAAAGAAAAATTACATGGGCTAACATGGTAAAGAATATATCCAAGCCCTGACCGGTTTGGCTCAGTGGATAGAGCATCGGTCTGCGGACTCAAGGGTCCCAGGTTCGATTCGGGTCAAGGGCATGCGCCTTGGTTGCGGGCACCTCCCCAGTGGGGAGTGTGCAGGAGGCAGCTGATCGATGTTTCTCTCTCGTTGATGTTTCTAACTCTCTATCCCTCTCCCTTCCTCTCTGTGAAAAATCAATAAAAATATATTTTTAAAAAAAGAATATATCCAAGATATATTGTTAAGTGAAAAAAAAAAACATATTACAGATTAATGTGCTTTATTTGATCCCATTTCTGTACAAATAAAACTAAACTAAAACACCTAGAACAGGTCCCCCTAAAAATGATATATTTGGAAATGCTTATAGATGTTCATATAAATTCATATATACTTATTCTGCTTTGTTGATTTGTCATAACATATTCATAGTGCTTTTATAATTTACTTTTATTTTTTAAGTGTTTTCTGAATTTGACAACAAAAAAATCATTGGTGATCTGAGAAAGAGCACTTTTCACCACATGTCATCGTGAAAGATGGACTGTAGTGGGCTGGGAGCCTGGTGGGTCCCTCTGCAGAGGCTAAACCTACTACCAGGCCCTGCTTACCCTACCTATCTGTTCCCATTGGTATATAAGTAACTAGCCAAGTTTTAAGATATAGAAAACGCAAATGATTTTGCCTATTTAAAGGAATTTCCTCAAATGTGTCTTGTTATAGGATTTTAGGGCCAAAGGGGATCTTTGAGGTCAGCTAATACAATTTCTGACTTTTAAGGATGAGAAAGCTGAGGTCCAGAGAAACTAATAAGGTTGCCCAGGCCCTAAACTATTTGACACTTTGAAAGTGTCTCTAACTAAGTAGCAAGAGGGCAGCTAGAGAAGCACACCCATTTGGGAACCATGAGGAAGTAACTAGGGAATTGTGTGTTCAGGACAAGCATCCAGATAAGAATTACTGCAAAGTTGCTGACAGCCACGTATGAGTGACCAGCATCCAGCAAGAAATCACCACTGGGATCAGGAGAGTGAATCATCCCAGGCTTTGTTCTCTGTAGGACAACACATTTTTCTTTGGCTCTCTCTGTTCTATATCAAGGGATTGTTTCCACCGGGGTCACCAGGCTGAAGGACCCATTAAATTTGGCCTCATTCCTGTCTTGGCAAGCTGCCACAGTCAGCGTGATGGAAGAGTGTTTACACATGTCCTTTCCCAGGAACATATTCTCTAGTCTGTCTGATAAAGCCCAGAGTCAGATGGGCAGAGTGGTAAAAAGAGCATTGGACAAAGAGTTAGCTAGTGGGGTACTGGTCTCTTTCCATCATGAACCCTGCTGTGTGAACTTGAGCCAGTCATTTAAGGTGTTTTAAGGATGCAAAACAAAGGGTTAGATGGGACACCTCCTTCTCTTGTGTTTTAGGAACCAGTTCTGGGATGAAAGTGGCTTCTAGCCTGAGGTTGTTCTCTCAAGCAGAGTGAGAAAGAAGTGCAAGGTGTAGCCACGATTGGTAAAGAAGCAAAGCCAGATATCAAGGGGGGAGGGGGGAGGTCAGTGTGGACATCACTACTCCACCAGAGAGCAAGTAGATTCATCCTTGGAGCAAACCATAGTGCTGCCTGGAACACTATGCTGGGAAGGCTCTGAGTGAAGCCTGAGCTCTGGGAAGAGAGTGCTCTGGTCCATTAATATTGTCTGCCACAGGCAAGAAGGAGACATAGAACAGGGTGAGAGGATATGATAAAATCTCTTCAGAAAGAAAATTTCAGAAAGCTGGCTCCTGTGATAAGAACAGATACGAGCACAAGGAATCAGGAAGCCTGGGTCTGTTCTCCAGTCTGTCACTAAATAATTCATAGTTTTGGAAGAAATCAGTAACAGGTTGGGATCCCTATGTACTGGCTCTGTTGTGATCTGAGGCATGATAAGAAAGGCTGCTACAGGGTCTTTGGAAGTGGGGGTGAAATAAGGACCAGGCCTGAAGGTCCAGCCACAGGAAGTGTTTGGCCCAGTTTTGTCTCATCTTAATTAATGTGGTAATTGTACAGAAATTTATAAAAATAAGGTGAATTATATATTTTTCCACTGTGATATATTTAAAAGGGCAGTAAATAAGAAACCAAAAGAAAATTAACTAGATTCCAACATCTTGTATTTTCTTGGTATGAAGAGAATTTGATGTAAATGACTTTTTTAATAAGTAGATTTACTTTTTTTTTGCTTATGTTTAGGAAAATAAACAATAATCTATGAGAATGGAATATATTAAAATTTATGAATGAATAATTATTTAATAAAATTAATTGGTAATAATAACTTAATAATTATTATCATTATTATTACTGAATGACTAAACAGTGACAGTGACAGTCTTTTTTTAAAAATGTATTCTATTGATTTTTACAGAGAGGAAGGGAGAGGGATAGAGAGTTAGAAACATCGATCAGCTGCCTCCTGCACACTCCCTACTGGGTATGTAACCACAACCAAGGTACACGCCCTTGACTGGAATCGAACCTGGGACCCTTGAGTCCGCAGGCCAACACTCTATCCACTGAGCCAAACCAGTCAGGGCTACAGTGACAGTATTTATGCCATCATCACTTGTAAGTAAACCTGAGACAAACTAGGGCCCTTTTTGAAATTACATGCAAAAGTGAAAAAGGACTAGAAAGTACCATATAAAAATAATAAACTATTATTTGATTTGATGTTGCAAAGTTATTCTTATTCAATAAAATAAAATGAAAGTAATGTGGAAATGGGAAGAGAAGTTCTAGGGTTGTTTTCCAAGGCAGGCACAGCAGTGTAAGACATACACTGCCCTGGTTCAACCTACTGACTCTGAACTCAGACTGACTGAAATCCTGGCTCCCTCAAATAATGAGAACAATAGATCTACTGACCCTGCCCCAAAACAAAGGCGTGTGAGCCTAGCAGGTAGCAGCTAGACATTTGCTGAGTGGCCTCAGACTCAGCATTGGAACCAAGTCACTGAAATTGTATCAACCTGGTGAACACCACTTGCCCATACCTAGTGACTCACTGAGAACTTACCTCATGCAACTCAAATACCACTTTTTCAGTGACTGAACCTAATAGGAAACTGGAAGTCGGAGGCAGATCTCAGTGCATTGAGACTTTGCTGACCTGCCCCCAAGCTAGATGCATCAAAGCTGGTCTTGGTGTGCATCTTGATCCTTTCTACATTCACCCAGGCAGCCACGAATTGTGGATCACTTCTAGCTCCAAACATGTCACCCAGGACCAGTAATAGGCAGCATCTTATATTGGCATTCATCAGAGTCCATCCCAAGAGGCCCAGAACCAACACACCCAGTGGCTGGCTTCAGATAATATCAGAGCAGGATCCAATAAGCTTCACAAGCAACATATCTAAAGGGAGATTTCAGCAAGCAGACCCTGCTAAGGCAAATTACACTCTGTGTGGTCAGCACTTGCACAGCAACTTGCACACTGGTTGGGGTTAAGCCTCACAGTCAGTCAGCCTGAGGGTTAATCCCATGCATAAACTGTCCAATAGCAATTAAGGTAATTACAACAGGAGGGCCCATATAACTCACACAAGGGAAGTTCCTGGAACATCCAGCTCAGGAGATCAAAAAGAATGCACCACTAGACCTCACAGGACACATACTACATAAGGCCACCCCACCAAGATTGGGAGTCATGGTAGATCATCTAATATATAGAAACAAACACAAAGATGCAGCCCAAATGGGAAGACAAAGAAACAGGCCCCAAATGAAAGAACAGAAGAAATCTCCAGAAAAAGAGCTAAATGAAAAGGAGGCAAGTAATTTATCAGAGATGGAGTTCAAAGCAATGGTTATAACAATGCTCTCAACAGTGTGAAAAAGGATATAGAAACCATAAAAAAGAACCAGTCAGAAATGAAGAATACAATATCTGAAATGAAGAATACACTGGAAGGAATAAACAGTAGGCTGGTGAATCAGATGATCAAATCAGTGATTTTGAAGACAAGGTAGAAAAAAACACCCAATCAAAGCAGCAAAAGGAAAAAAAGAATTTTAAAGAATAAGGGAGCCAACCAAAATGGCGGCATAGGTAAACACCTGAACTTGCTGCCTCGTACAACCACATCAAAACTACAACTAAAAGACAAAACAGATATCATCCATAACCACGGGAAGGCTGACTGAGTGGAAGTTATACAACGAGAAGGAATGAGAAAAGCGTACTGAGACTGGGAGGAGGTATGGAGGTGCAGAAGTATGGAGGTACAGAGGTGTGTGCGGAAACAGGCTGGCAACTGGGTTTGCTGTTCTCTTTTTCAATCAGGAGGGAGATATAAGCTCCCTACTGCTCTGAAATCCAGTTCTGGGTGAGACTCTGGGGATCCAGACTCACACAGGAAGAAACTGGACAGTCTTGCATCGGGCTAGAACATGAGGGCGGCTTTCTCTCAGAAGTGCTGCAGCGATCATTGTTCCTGCACGGTGTGGGGAAACACAGAGACCTGGGGACCTCCTCGGGGCAGGGCTGATGGGCAGCCATTCCTGTTTGCTCCACCCTGGTGATTCCCTGAGATCCTGCCCCACCCAATTTACAACCCCACCCAAGCTGTGCGCAGAGGTTTTTGCATATGAATGGTCTGGCCTTTTGCAATCTAAAACCTAACAAACTGTAGCTGGGTCAGAGAGCCCCAGAACTTCCAAAAGAAGGCCCAAGGCTCAACAGCAGCCTGCATTGCTTCACAGCTGGGCCTCATCTGGGCACCTCCAAACTCCAAACAAAGAGGAGGAATCTGTAGGTCTCTCTGTAGCTCCTGCTGGGTGGCCTCAGGCAGTGGCTGACTTTGCACCTCCTTGGAGATCCAAGAGCCAGTGTACCTAATGGTCAGAGTGAGAGCATACCAGATTACAACTCTTCACATCCATAAGAGACACACTCAGGGTGCAGACTCAGTGAGTGCCAAAGCCCCAATGAAGCAAGTCCTGCCCCATAAGGGTGTCTCCAGGACAGTAGTTCTCCCATTGTAGACACAACTGGTCCTCACAGTTGATTGGCCTGGAGGTCAATTCCTCCCAGTGATACCAACAGCAATCAAGGCTTAACTATAACAAGATTGTGCACACAGCCCACAAAGGAGTGCACCAAGAGTGTTCACCTCAGGTAATTAGGGAGGCTGAGCCACTGGGCCCTTTAGGACACCTAGCACACAAAGCCACTCTATCAACACAGGGAAGCAGTCAAATGTAGAGACAAAGAAATATGTCACAAATGAAAGAAATGGAGTAAAGAAAACTACTGGATATAGAGTTCAAAACCATGATTATAAGGTTACTCAAGAATCTTCTAGAACCTCCGAGAAATTTAGTGAGACCCTCAAGGATATGAAAAAGGACCAACTAGAAATTAAGAATACACTGACTGAAAAAAGAATAATATACAGAGATCCAACAGCAGACTAGAGGATCCCAAGAATCAAGTCAAAGATCTGAAATACGAAGAAGCAAAAAACACACAACCAGAAAAGCAAAAAGAAAAAAGAATCCAAAAATACAAAGATAGTGTAAGGAGCCTCTGGGAAAACTTCAAGTGTACCAACATCCAAATTATAGGGATGCCAGAAGAAGAGAGAGAGCAAGATATTGAAAGCCTATTTGAAGAAATAATGACAGAAAACTTCCCTTACCTGGTGAAAGAAATAGACTTACAAGTCTAGGAAGCGCAGAGATCCCCAAACAAAAGGAATCCAAAGAGGAGCACACCAAGACACATCATAATTAAAATGCCAAGGGCAAAAGACAAAGAAAGAATATTAAAAGCAGCAAGAGAAAAAGTTATCTACAAGGGAGTACCCATATGACTATCAGCTGATTTCTCAATAGAAACTATGCAGGCCAGAAGGGAGTGGCGAGAAATATTCAAAGTGATGAATACCAAGAATCTACAACCAAGATTACTCTGCCCAGCAAAGCTATCATTTAGAATTGAAGGTCAGATAAAGAGCTTCACAGATAAGAAAAAGCTAAAGGAGTTCATCACCACCAAACCAGTATTATATGAAATGCTGAATGGTATTCTTTAAGAAGAAGATAGAAGAAGAAGAAGAAGAAGAAGAAGAAGAAGAAGAAGAAGAAGAAGAAGAAGAAGAAGAAGAAAGAAGGAGAAGAAGAAGAAGAAAAAGGTAAAGATAAAAATTATGAACAACAAAGTGAAAACAAATATTTATCTATCAACAAGTGAATCTAAAAATCAAGTGAATAAAAAATCTGATGAACAGAATAAACTGGTGAGTATAATAGAATCAAGGGCATAGAAAGGAAGTGGATGGGCAATTCTCTGGGGGAAGGGGGTGTTCGAGGTGTGGGAAGAGACTGGACAAAAATCGTACACCTATGGAGGAGGACAGTGGGGGAGGGAGGAGTAAGGGCATGTGGTGGGGTGGGAACTGGGTGGAGGGGGAGTTATGGGGGAAAAAAGAGAAACAACTGTAATAATCTGAACAATAAAGATTTATTTTTTTTAAAAAAGAATGAGGGTAGTTTAAGGGACCTTTGTGACAACATGAAGCATAACATCTGCATCATAGGGGTACCAGGACAAGAAAAGAGAGAACAAGGAATTGAGAACCTATTTGAAGAAATAATGACTAAAAACTTCCGTAACTTGGGGCAGAAAAGAAGACATACAAGTCCAGGAATCCCAGAGAGTTTCAAACAAGATGTACCCAAAGAGGCTCATATCAAGACACTATATAATGAAAATAGGAAAGGTTAAAGACAAAGAGAGAATCTTAAAAGCAGTAAGAAAAAAACAGTTAGCTACCTACAAGAAAGCACCATAAGACTGTCTGCTTATTTCTCAACAGAAACATTTCAGGCTAGAAGAGACTGGCATGAAATATTCAAAGCAAAGAAAAGCAAGGTCCTACAATCAAAACTATTTTACCCAGCAAGGTTACCATTTAAAATTGAGGGAGAAATAAAGAGCTTCGCAGATAAGAAAAATCTAAAGGAGTTTGTTATTACCAAACCAGTATTACAAGAAATGTGAAAGGGCCTTCTAAAAGGAGGAGGAGGAGGAGGAGGAGGAGAAGAAGTAGCAGTGGAGGAGGAGGAGGAAGAAGAAGTAGAAACTGAGGAACATAGTTAAAAGAATAAAATGGCAATAAACATGTACCTACCAATCACTTTGAAGGTAAATGGCTTAAATGTTCCAATTAAGAGACATAGGGTAGCTGAATGAATAAGAAAAAAAAGACCCACTCGGGTGATGGGGGCTTGCCTGGTGTTGGAATGGCTGGGGGGAGGGAGGAATCAATTAGGGAAAAAGGAGACATATGTAAAACTTTAGACAATAAATAAAGAACCATATATATGCTGTCTATATGAGACCCATTCAGAACAAAATATACACAGACTAAAAGGGATGAAAAATATATTTCATGCAAATTAAACTGAAAAATAACCTGGGGTAGCACTACTCATATCTGACAAAATAGACTTTAAAATAAAGGGTATAGTAGAGACAAAGAAGGACACTACATAATGATAAAGGGAGCAATCCAACAAGAGGATATAACCCTTATAAACACTTATACACCCAGCGTAAGAGCTCCTAAATTTATAAAGCATATCTCGATGAACATAAAGGGAGAGATGGACAATAATGTAATCATATTATAAAATTTTAACACCTTATTGACATCAATGGGTAGATCTTCCAGAAGGACAATCAACAAGAAAACAATGGCCTTAAATGACACACTAGATCAGATTAATTTACAGAGCATTTCACCTCAAAGTAGTGGTATATACATTCTTTTGAAGTGCACATGGAACGTTTTCTAGGAAGAGCACATGATAGGACACAAATCAAGTCTCAATAAACAAAACTGAAATCATATCAAGCATCTTCTCTGACCATAATGATATGAAACTAGAAACCAATCACAAGAACAAAACTGAAAACACACAAAGACATGAAGGCTAAATAACATGTTACTTAAAAATAAATGGGTTAACAATGAGATCAAGAAAGAAATCAAAAGATATCTTGAAACAAATGAAAATGAGAACAAAACAACCCAAACTCTATGGTAAATAATGAAAGCAGTCCTAAGAGAAAAATTTATACAGGCCTACCTCAAGCAACAAAAAAGAAAATAATAAAAATCACAGCATAAATAAATAAAATAGAGTCTAAAAAACAATACAGAAGACCAGTGAAATCAAGAGCTGGTTCTTTGAAAAATTAAACAAGGGGAAAAAACGAAAATGGAGGCCAAATAGGCAGACATGTCCTGCGCCTTTTCCCAGAGCAGGTAGAAGAAACAACACCTGGAACTGATGAATTAGACAAAGCAGGTGAGGCAATCTGCAGCTAGAAAGGGCAGAGGACACCTGGAGAATGGTAGGATAGGGAATCTGGGCTGGAGAGAGAGACACTTGACCACTGGGACAAGAGGGTCAGAAAGAACCTGTATGGCACCAAGTCCTCATCCCTTGGGGACAGGCATAGCATCCAACTGTGGGCCACCGCAGGGCTGATGGCAGCCAGGGAATCTAGACTTAAGTTCACAGCCACAAGAGGCTGCATCCAGAAAGGCAGCCTGAAGGGCTGCCCAAGCCACGTGCGCTGGGGGGAGAGAAACTCGCAGTTGTGTGATTGTTTTGCCTTTGTTTTGTCTTTTCTTTTATTCACTAAACCCAGTTCATAGGACCTTTCAATTACAAACATTCACCAAGGCTGTTGTTCAGGTGGAGGTTCAGATTTGTGGAGGCTGGGAAGAGGCTGTGGAGGAAAGCAGCACAGGGAGATGTGACCAGGAATCTGACACTGAGACATTCCAGACCCTCCAAACCTAAGCAGCCATTTGTTTCCTGAAGAGTCAGCCCCTCACAGCAGCCTCAGGGTTTGCAGAGAAAACAAACGCTCTGAATAGCCCAAGGGAGCCCTCCAGGACTGGGTTGAGGAGGGCTATTAGGTCCCAGAAAACAATGCAGCACCACCCTCACCTAAAGTTCTTTCAGAAACAGATTCTTGAGTGATTAAGATTGAGAGCAGGTAGGCAGGCAAAGCAGACAGATTGGTCCCTCCTGCATGCAGCCAAGGCTGTGGAGAGACACAGAGGAGCCAAGGATTGCTTGGAACTTCAACACAGTGCTAACTACCTAACAGAAAACTGAGAAGTGGCACACAGAACAGAAGAGTGGGGTCTTAAACCAGCCTCCATGGGGCATTAAAACTCGGCTGAAGCAAATGACACTTCACTTTTATATTTTTTTCTTTTATTTAAAAAATTAAAAAAAAATCTGTTTTTTTTTAAATTTTTTGTATTATTTTTTCATCATTCTATTTTTATTTTTTATTTTATCTTAGTTTTCTTTTTTCCCACCCTTTTCTTCCTCACTTCTCCCCTTTTTATCCTGTTTTCTCTTCTCCTGTCCCCACTTTAGTTTTTCTATTTTCTTTCTTTTTACCCCTTGTTAAAAATTGATCTTCTTTATCTGCTTTATAGATGTGTTATTATTATTGTAGTTTCTGTTGGTTTACTAATATATCTAATTTCCTCTCCCATGCTCCAAGTCCATGCACCCTTCTCTTTTCTCTTTCTTTGCTAGACAATTTTTTAAATGCTTTTGTTTTTCCTCTCCTCACACTCTCTTCTTATCCTAATTGTTTAATTACTTTCAATCGCTAGACTCAAGCCTATCTGCTCTTCTCTACTCTCCTTTTCTAAAAATAGATGAATATATAAATAAATTAAAATTTTTTTGTTTTTTGATAAAAAAATCAAATTATTTATTGATTATTTTCTTTTTTTCTTTTCTTCCTTTCCATTCATGCTCTTTATACCTCCTCTATACTGAACCATGCTCCTTCCCATATTCATTCAATTCCTTCACCTTACTTTCTGTATATAGCTCTGCCTCTACAGATTCTGACCCTCCCTTTTTCTGGGTGTTTTTTCACTTGCATTTATTGGTTTATTTGTGTGGTTTTTTTTTGTCGTGTTTTCTTCCAATATATATTTTCTTCTTCTTTTTCTTTCCTCTCTTATGTATTTTTCCTTTTCTAGATATCATTTTTGCTCTCTTTTCTCTCTCCTAATTCTCTTTTCTCTGGTGGTCACTTTTATTGGGGCTATCAGTGTTGTGAGTACATTTGTGTTGTGTTCCCTTGTGTCATGTCTTGTTGAGTTGTATTTTGTGCTGTTCGGTCAGTGTGGTAGAGAGCGAGCCACATAACCAAGCACCCTCAGAGTACACTCCATCAACGAATGGGACAATAACACTCAAGACCCAAACATCCCAAGTAGAGTGCATGCCTAAAATAAGCCATCCCAGAAGATGTGAGAGATCACACCACTGGGTACCACAAAACATCTACTATATAAGAGAAACTCAAAAAAAATCTGGGTGACATAGAAGTTTGATCTAATACATGGAAACAATCACAAGGGAACACAAAAATGGGGAGACAAAGAAACAGCCCCTGTGCAAAAAAATGGAGGAATCTCCAGAAAAGGGAATAAAATAAATGGAGGCAAACAATTTGTCAGAGAAAGAATTAAGAGCAATGGTTATAAGGATGCTGAAAAGGATAGAAGAAAAATTCAAAAACAAGTGTAAGAATCAAGAGGAAATGAAGATGAATCAAGAGAAAATGAAGAATGACATAGCTGCAATAAAGAACATAATGGGAAGTTTCAAGAGTAGACTCAAAGAAGCTGAGGACTGCATCAGTGAGTTAGAAGACAAGGTAGAAAAAAAACCCAAGCAGAGCAGCAACTGAAAAAAAAAAAAAACTTAAAAAGCAGGAGAAGCACCTAAGGGAGCTTCAGGACAACACTAAACAAAACAACATCTGCATAATAGGGGTACCAGAAGTAGAGGAAGTTGAGCAAGGAACAGAAAACCTATCTGAAGAAACAATGACAGAAAACTTCCCTGCTATTGGGAAGAAAAAAATCATATAAGTGCAAGAAGCACACAGAGTCCCAAACAAAATGAATCCAAAAAGACCAACACTAAGACATATCATGATTAAATTGGCAAACATCAACGACAAAGTAAAAATCTTAAAGGCTGCCAGAGAGAGAAAGAAAATTACCTACCAGGGATCTCCCATTAAACTATCAACTTATTTCTCCACAGAAACACATCAGACCACAAGGAAATGGGATAAAATATACAAAGTGATGCAAAGCAAGGGACTGAATCCAAAAATAAGAAGGTGAAATCAGGAGATTCACAGACAAAAAAAGGATAGGGGAGTTTATTACCACCAAGCTAGCAATGAAAGAAATGCTAAAAGGAATACTGTAAAAAGAAGAAATAGAAAGGGAACAAGGAACACAGACGTAAAGAATAAAAATGGTGACACATATCTATCAATAATAACCTTAAAACATAAATGGATTAAATGCTCCATTCAAAAGACATAGGGTAGCTGAATGAATATGAAAACATGACTCATATAGCTGCTGTCTACAAGATACCCAGCTTAGAACAAAGGATTCACCAGACTGAGAGTGAAGGGATGGAAAAAATGTTTTCAGGCAAATGGAAATGAAAAAAAAGCTGGGGTAGCAATACTTATATCTGACAAAATAGATCTCAAAGTGAAGGCCATAACAAGAGATAAAGAGGGCCACTTCATAATACTAAGGGAGCAATTCAACAAGAGGATATAATACTGGTAAGCATATATGCACCCAATACAGGAGCACCCAAATTCATAAAAAAACTTCTCCAAGATATCAAGAGAGAGATCAAAAGCAACACAATCATAGTAGGGGACTTTAATACCACATTGACACCACTGGATAAATTCTCTAAACAAAAAATCAGCAAAGAAACATCAGTCCTAAATGACTCACTAGATCAGATGGACTTAATTGACATCTTCAGAACATTTCACCCCAAAGCTACAGACTATACATTCTTCTCAAGTGCACATGGGACATTTTTAAAGATAGACCACAAATTGGGACACAGGCAAAGTCTCTTCAAATTCAAGAAGATATAAATCATATCAAGCATCTTCTCAGATCACAATGGCATAAGATTAGACATCAACTACAATAAAAACAATGAAAAAAATCAAGCACTTGGAGGTTAAATAACATGCTATTAACCCATTACATGCCATAAGTGTCTGTAGATACAAGTGGCAGACCTTCCACATACGCCCTGCGCGTCTATAAAAAATATGTTTTCCTTAAGTGCTGGCTCTGACCAACTTTGAAATCATTTTTCGTGAGAATTTTCAGCTGGAAAATATTCAAGAACACCCAAATTGTGAGTAATATATTTATTTTTATAATATTCATTGCAAATTCATTTTTTAAATTAAATTAAAAATATCATGGCATGTGAGGATGGTTTCCGTTTAGGACGCATGGCAGTTAACTGATCAAACAATGATTGGGTTACCAACGAGATCAAAGAAGAAATAAAAAGCATCCTGGAAACAAATGACAATGAAAACATAACAATCCATAATCTATGGGACACAGTGAAGGCAGTCCTGAGAGGGAAGTTCATAGCATTACAGGTCTACCTCAAAAAACAAGAAAAAATGTTAGTGAATTATCTAACCCAACTTAAAGAATTAGAGAGCAACAAGAAAATCCTAGAGTAAGCAGAAGGAAGGATATAATAAAGATCAGAGCAGAAATAAACACCATAGAGACCAAAAAAACCCCACAATCATTAAAACCAAGAGCTGGTTCTTTGAAAGGATAAACATGATTGATGAACCTCTGGCAGGCTCATCGAAAAACAAAGAGAGAGGATCCAAATAAACAAAATCAGAAATGAAAGAGGTGAAGTAACAATTGATGCCACAAACATACAAAGGATTGTAAAAAAAAAAATACTATGAACAACTCTACTCCAACAAACTGGACAACCTAGGATGAAATGGATATATTCCAAGAAAAATACAAGCTTCTAAAAGTCAATCAGGAAGAATAAAAAAAAGAAAAACTCAATAGGTCGATAACTACTGATAAATTTGAGGCAGTAATCAAAAAACTTCCAGCAAACAAAAGCCCTGGACCAAACATTCAAAGAAGAACTAAAACTATCCTCTTCAGACTATTACAAAAAATTAAAGAGGAAGGCACACTTCCAAGCTCTTTCTATGAAGCCAACATTGCTCTAATCCCAAGACCAGATAAAGATACTACAAAGAAAGAAAATTACAGGCCAATATCCCTGATGAACATAGATGCTAAAATCCTCAACAAAATTCTAGAAAGTCGGATCCAGCATTACATTAGAAAGATCATACACCATGACCAAGTGGGATTTATTCCGGGGATACAAGGTTGGTACAATATCTGCAAATCAATAAATGTTGTACATCACATAAACAAATTGAGAGACTACTAATAAAAGTACATAATCATATCAATTGATGCAGAAAAAGCATTTGACAAAATCCAGCTCCCTTTCTTGATAAAAACTCTCAGCAAAGTGGGAATAGAGGGATCAAAGCTCAACATAATAAAAGCCTTATATGACAAACCTACAGCCAACTTCATACTCGATGGGCAAAAGCTAAAACCATTTCCCTTAAGAATAGGAACAAGACAGGGATGCCACTCTCAGCACTCCTGTTTGACATAATATTGGAAGTGATAGCCACAGCAATCTGAGAAGGAGAAATAAAAGGCATCCAAATTGGAAAAGAAGAAGTAAAACTGTCATTATTCATAGATGACGTGCTATTGCACATAGAAAAATCCTAAAGATTCCATCAAAAAACTACTAGACTTAATAAATGAATTCGGCAATGTAGCAGGATACAAAATTAACACTGAGAAATCTATGGCTTTTTTATACACCAACCAGAGGCCCAGTGCATGAATTCATGCATGGGTGGGGTCCCTTGGCCTGGCTGGTGATCAGGGCTGATTGGGGCTGTGGAAGGTTAAATAGGGGGAGGGGCCACAGGAGGTTGGCTGGCGGGGGAGGGCATAGGCAGAGGGAGGTTGGCTGTCTAGGGGGAGGGGCTGTGCGAGGTGACCCGCAGCCCTGATTGCAGTCATTGGGGCCAGCCGGCTGACTGGAGAGACTGTGGAAGGTTGGCTGGCCTGGGGGAGGGACCATGGGAGGTTGGCCAGCTGTGGGAGGTTGGCTGTAAGAGCACTCCTGCATTGTGCATCTGCCCCCTGGTGCACATCATAACTACCAGTCGACCGCTCATTCGGTTGATCAGTCTTTTAGTTGTCCGGTCACTTAGGCTTTTATATAAATAGATAATGAACTCACAGAAAGAGAAACTAAAAGAAAAATCCCAGAAAGGGGGAAAAAGATGGCTGCCGATGGGAAGGCAGACTGCAAGACAGTGTGAGAGTGAACAAAAGTAGAGTGTGTGGACATACCGAGAGTGTAAATTTGTGGGTGAGCGATAGCTATACTCCAGGGGACTGATGGAGACTGCCGGATCAGGATTCCCTAACCGGGCAGCCTCCACTGCTGCTGAAATCTCTCCCAGAGTGGCCGGCTCAGCCGTGGAGACCGCGCCATCTTGAGTGGCTGTTATCAGAAGCATATACATCCAGAGACCCTGCAACCATGGCACCCAGGGACCAGCTAAGAACCCAAGAACACCGGATCTCAAGCAGTGCGAATACGTGGACTCAGATGAGCCCTGCTCCTCCTCACTGAAAGGTCATATTTTGCCTAGATAAAGGTGCAATTTGTAATTCGGGTTGGAGAGAGGAACGTGTGAGGGGGAAGTCTGCGCCCCACAAAGTCTGCGGCCGTTTGGGTCAGAGTGACCCGAGAGTGTGGAAGGGGACCCGCAGGGCTGCTGGCAGAAGGGAACTCTAAAAAATCAGCCCATAGCTGGACTGGGTGCAAAAAGGCAGCCTCGGATTTTGCCAGTGGGCCGGCTGCTTAGTGCCAGGAGAGAGAGGATGTGCGGAAGAGACGTTGGGAGAATTGCGCACAGAGCTGGATGGTGGAGTGTGGGGCACAGCTATAGGGTTAAGCCTCAGACTGACCTGTTGGCAAAGTCACAAAGGAAGAGCTGCCAAAACAAGTGAAACTCACAAGAACGGTGTAACTATGGTAACCACTACCTTGTTTACCTCTGACTATAAAATAAAGGCTTAGCTTGCCTCTGGATCTTTCTCTGTGGCCTCAGCAAGGCACAGGAAGATCCACGGATACTAAAGAGAGCTATGCTGATCATCTGAATGCTGTCTCCATGTCCTTCATTCTTCGCCAACTCTGTCCACACCTTTGGGAACCCCTGGCTTGCTGGGACAGGACCCCGGCATCTGGTACCCGAACAGGCCGAACAAAATTCCCCTAGGTTAGCCCCCCATTCCCCTAAGTAAGCCCCACACTCGGGATGAATAGGACTCCACCGTAGGGTGCTGCAGACCCAACTATAGAGGATAAGTAGGGTGAGAGGGTGGATAGTATAGAACTTAGATTGAGAAGATGTGCCATACTGAGTTTAAAGGAAAAAGACTCTGTATTGATCTTTTTACACATATGCTTGCTCGCAGAGGAGTCAAGGTTACTCCCAGTCAGATGGAACATTTTATACAAGTATGTCCATGTTTTTCTGAGGAAGGAAAGGTAAATGTAGAGGCATGGGAGAAGGTAGGCCCAAGGAGCCTTATCCTTAACCCCACTGCAGCCTTTCCACCCCGGGAAAGTGCAGGATTGGCAAGCTCTCCCTGGGGTGATAGATCAGGACTCAGGTAATAGCGGAAAGTGCCAATCCTACTCTTAAAATGGATATAAGAGAACATTTGGGGTTTTTCTTTTTAATTCCTGTTTTGGATTGAGTAAATGCATTTTACTTAGATTTAACACATCAAAGTTAGCTCTTGACACAAAAAGAAAAACTGACAATTCCTTCAATATAAACCTTTTCTATAAAAACAAAGAAGGGGGAGAAGAATGTTATATGTTAAATTTTTTAGAAATAAAATGCAGAGGGTTATACAGCAGCCAAAAGGCATCGGGCCTCCTGTACAATAGCCTCTGCCGACTTAGCCCAGTGGAAGGATGCAAAACCAGACAGGAGTTTTACCAGATCTAGTAGTGATGTGGGGAAGAGGTTGTGTTTTGTATCTTTCCAGAAGGAGCATTGCAGACAATTTGGGTACCAGAGCATTATGTGCGTCACCACAATGGACCCAGAGAAGCTCCTTGTCCCATCGTTCCAAAGACTTAGAGTTGACCCGATGACAGAAAAGCAGAAAAAAAGAAGAAAAGGAAGGCTATGCAAGGGACCAAGGTGCCAACATGGGGTCAGCTGAAGAAGTTAACAACTGAGGCCCAGCAGATGGTAGAAAAGTAAGAAGTGGAAGCTACTTCCTCAGCCATGTTTCTGGCTATGTTAGCATTGGTCAGCTGCCAGTCTTGTGCAGCCAAGTCTGAGGACTCTGAGTAAATCAGCAAAAGTAACTTTCATTTAGTAGAAAAATGTTACTGTAATTTGATTTCTCTCTCATTGTTGTGTTGCATTGGCATTGTTTTGTTATTGTTTTAATAGCCAGAGTTTTGTTCTTTATGTTTAAGTTTTAAAATGTTGAGGTGTCTATAGTTTGGATTTTGCATTGGCATTGTTTTGTTATTGTTTTAATAGCCAGAGTTTTGTTCTTGATGCTTAAGTTTTACTTTCATTATGGTAGCTTTTTGTTCTTGATGCTTAAGTTTTACTTTCATTACGGTAGCTTAAAAACTTTCATTATACTAGCTTAAAAATAAAAGAAGGGTGAGATGTGGGGTGCGGCTATAGGGTTAAGCCTTGGACTGACCTCTTGGCAAAGTCACAAACAAGTCCCAGCTTAGAGGGCACAGTCCTCTTAGCATAATTAGGCTTGACCTTATAATGCTCCCTAGATCTTATCTGGGAAGCTAATTGGCTGAGGGAGGTGCAGGAAGTGCTGCCAAAACAAGTGAAACTCACAAGAACGGTGTAACTATGGTAACCACTACCTTGTTTACCTCTGACTATAAAATAAAGGCTTAGCTTGCCTCTGGATCTTTCTCTGTGGCCTCAGCCAGGCACAGGAAGATCCACAGAGACTAAAGAGAGCTATGTTGATTATCTGAATGCTGTCTCCATGTCCAACTCCGTCCACACCTTTGGGAACCCCTGGCCCACTGGGGCTGCACCCTGGCAGTGGAGGTTGCAGGCTCCCACACTTACTCTGGCTCTTTTTTCCTCTCTCTCTTTAAATCCGTGCTTTTGATTGTTAAACACAATACATAGGATTGCCCAATTTGGGTCACTCACAGAGACTGCAGAGGAAAGTTGTTTTATGTGAAATCTGGGGATCAGAGTGGGGAGTAATGATCAAGGAACCATCACTGGGGCAGCCGATTCTCCCAAACCAGTATTAAGTGTGACAGGGAAAACAAAACCTAAATACTGGCTAGAGAGGACTTATAGCCCCACAGGTCAATCCAGAAACACTGCCACCCAGGGGCTGAACCACAAACTGACTCTTCTGTAAATACAAATAAAGGCAGTCTGGGAAACAAAGAAATACTGCCTGCTTTAAAATCAGGACTGTAGTTTACAGCACAGAGGAGCAGTGTATCGCAGGGAACTTCAATACTCTCCTGAATACCTGACAGGACAAAGTCGTGCCAAACAGAAGAATAGAGTAAGTGAATGACCTTCATTACTGCACATTTTTATTTTTTTCACCTTTTACTTAAGAAACTAATTTTTTTCTTTTTTCCTCACTTGATTTTACCTTTTTAATTATTACATTTTTATTTTTAATCAGGATTATTACTACTACTATTTTATCTTTTTTTTAAAGTGTCATTTTATTTTCTCTTTATTTTATTTTGGGATTAGTGTTCTACATTCTATTTTCATCTTTCCTTTAGCATCATTTTACTTTATCTCAATTTTACCTTTATGCCAACACTCTCCTCCTCACTTTTCCCCTTTTGTTGCCCTGTTTCTCTTACCCTATTCCTGCTTTATATTCTCCCTATTCCTTCTTTTTACCCTGTTAAAATTTTACCCTACTTATATATCTAATTTTCAATCCTCTGCTCTACGTCCATACACACCTCTCTCTTCTCTTTCTTCACTATCCAAATTTTTTTTCTCTCTGTCATTTTGTTGTTGTTTGCTTGATTGCTAATTATATCGGGGGTTTTATGCTTTTTTGTGAGATTGTTTTGCTTTTTCTTTTTGTTTTGTTGTTGTTGTTGTTTTTGGTTATTTTTTGCTTCTGTTTTCCCTTGCCTTGCTTGATATTAGTTGTTGTTTGTAGTTTGCATTCATCTCTAGGTATCTGTTGCTGGAATTTGCTGGGATTAGTGGCTGTTCTATTGGAGTTTTCTCTGCATATAAATAGTTTCTTCCCCTCTTCTATTTCATTCTCTTTCTTTTCTCTCTTACTTTTTTTCCCTTTCCCAACTTCATTTTTGCACTCCTTTTTTCCTTTTTATCTGTTTCCTTTCTTTCTTTCTTTCTACCTTTCTTTCTTTCTTTCTTTCTTTCTTTCTTTCTTTCTTTCTTTCTTTCCTTCTTTCTTTCTTTCTTTCTTATCCCCTAACTCTCTTTTCTCTGGTGGTCACCTTTATTTGGGATTATTAGTATCGTGAATACATTTGTGTCCAGTGCCTTGTGCATTGTGCCTTGTTGTGTTGTATTTTGTGCCTTTAAATCAATGCAAGACAGAGAGAACTACATAACTAGATACCCAGAGAAGAGAGATCATGGGGAGACAAAGAAACACCCTGCATATGAAAAAAAAAACAGGCATCACCAAAAAAGAAAGTAAATGAAATGTAGGCAAGCAACCTGTCAGAGAAAGAATTCAGAGAAATGGTCATAAGGTGGATGAAAAGAATGGAAGACAAATTCAACAATATGTGTAAGAACCAAGAGTAAATGAAGAAGAACCAAGAAGAAATGAAAAGTGACATCACAAAAGAACTCAATAGAAAGCATCAATAGTAGACTAGAAGAATCAGAGGACCACATCAGTGAGCGAGAAGACAAGGTAGGAAAAAATACCCAAGCAGAGCAGCTTCTATAAAAAAAAAAATTAAAAAGCAGGAGGAGAGCCTAAGAGAACTTTGGGACAACATGAAACGAAATGACATCAACATATTGGGATGCCAGAAGGAGAGGAAACAGCAAGGAATAGAAAACATGTTTGAAGAAATAATGACAGAAAACTTCCCTGATATAGGGAAGAAAAAACTCACAGAAATCCAAGAAGCTCACTGAGTCCCAAACAAAATGAACCCCAAAAGACCAACGCCAAGGCACATATAATTAAATTGGCAAACACCAACAACAAAGTAAGAATCTTAAAAGTGGCCAGAGAGACAAAAAGTTACCTTCAAAGGATCCCCCATCAGACTAGTGACTGATTTCTCAACAGGAACACATCAGGCAAGAAGGGAATGGAATGAAATATACAAAGTCATTCAAAGCAAGGGTCTGAATCCAAGAATACTGTACCCAGCAAGGCTATCAATCAAAATTGAGGGTGAAATCAGGAACTTCACAGACAAAAAAAGACTAAGGGATTTTATTACCACCAAACCAGAAATGCAAGAAATGCTAAGGGGTCTGCTGTAAAAAGGAAAAAAAGGAAACAAAGAAAGAACACAGGGGTAAAGAATAAAAATGGCAACAAACAAGTATCTATAAATAATAACTTTAAATGTAAATGGATTAAGTGCCCCAATCAAAAGACAGAGGGCAACTGAGTGGATAAGAAAACATGACCCATATATCTTCTGTCTACAGGAAACACACCTCAGAAAAAAAGATGCACACAGACTGATGGTGAAAGGATGGAAAAAGGTTTATTAGGCGAATGGAAATGAAAAAAAAAGCTGGGGTAGCAATATTTATATCTGACAAATTAGATCTCAAAGTGAAGGACATAAAAAGAGATAAGGAAGGCCACTTCATAATACTAAAGGGAGCAATCCAACAAGAAGAAATAACTCTGGTAAACATATATGCACCCACATACATAAAAAAACGTCTGGAGGATGTCAAGGGAGAGATTGGCAGCAATGAAATCATAGTAGGGGACTTTAATACCCCACTATCACCACTGGATAAATCCTCTAAACAAAAAATCAGCAAAGAAACATCAATCCTAAATGACTCACTAGATCAGATGGAATTAATTGACATCTTCAGAACATTTCACCCCAAAGCCACAGAAAATACATTCTTCTCAAGTGCACATGGGTCATTTTCAAAGATAGACCATATATTGGGTCACAGGCAAAGTCTCTTCAAATTTAAGAAGATAGAAATCATATCAAACATCTCAGATCCCAATGGCATAAAACTGGAAATAAACTACAATAAAAGCAATCCCAAAAAATCAAACACATGGAGACTAAATAGCATGCTATTAAACAATGACTAGGTTACCAGAGAGATCAAAGAAGAAATAAACATCATGGTTGCCCTGACCAGTTTGGCTCAGTGGATAGAGCATTGGCATGCAGGCTGAAGGGTCCCAGGTTCGATTCTGGTCAAGGGCATGTACCTTGGTTGCAGGCACATCCCCAGTAGGAGGTGTGCAGGAGGCAGCTGATTGATGTTTCTCTCTCATCAATGTTTATAACTTTCTATCCCTCTCCCTTTCTCTCTGTAAAAATCAATAAAATATATAAAAACAAACGAACAAAAATAAAACATCATGGCAACAAACGACAATGAAAACACAACAATCCAAACCCTATGGGACACCGTGAAAGCAGTCTTGAGAGGGAAGTTGATAGCTCTACAAGACTGCTGCAAAAAACAAGAAACAATGGTAATAAATGACCTAAACCTACAGTTCAAAGAGTTAGAAAGAGAGCAACAAGAAAAGACCAGTGTAAACAGAAGGAAGGACATAATAAAGATCAGAGTGGAGATAAACTACATAGAGACAAAAAAAAAATACTAAAGATCAATAAAACCTAGAGCTGGCTCTTTGAAAGGATAAACAAGATTGATGAACCTCTAGCCAGGCTCACAAGAAGCAAAGAGAGAGGATACAAATAAACAAAATCAGAAATGAAAGAGGAGAAATAACAACAGACCTCACAGAAATACAAAGGATTATTAAAAATACTACGAACAACTCTATTCCAACAAACTGGACAACCTGGAGGAAAGGGACATATTCCTAGAAATATACAACCTTCCATAACTCAATCAGGAAGAATCTAAAAATCTCAATAGTCCAATAACTATGGAAGAAATTAAAGCAGTAATCAAAAAGCTTCCAGCAAACAAAAGCCCAGGACCAGACGGCTTCACAAGGGAATTTTACCAAACATTCAATGAAGAACTAAAACCTATCCTCCTCAGACTATTCTAAAAAATTCAAGAGGAAGGAACACTTCCAAGCTCATTCTATGAAGCCAGCATCACCCTAATACCAAAATCAGATAAAGACAACACAATGAAAGAGAATTACAGGCCACTATCCCTCATGAACATAGATGCCAAAACCCTCAACAAAATCCTAGCAAATCAGATCCAGCAGTACATCAGAAAGATCATACACCATGACCAAGTAGGATTTATCCTAGGGATGCAAAGATGGTACATTATCAGCAAATCAATAAACGTGATACATCACATAAACCAACTGAGAGATAAAAACCACATAGTCATATCAATTGACGCAGAAAAAGCATTTGAGAAAATCCAACACCCATTTTTGATAAAAACTCTCAGCAAGGTGGGAATAGAAGGAGCATACCTCAACATAATAAAAGCCATATATGACAGACCCGCAGCCAACATCATACTCAATGGACAAAAACTAAAACCATTTCTCCTAAGAGCAGGAACAAGACAGGGTTGCCTACTCTCACCACTCCTGTTCGACATAGTACTGGAAGTATTAGCCATTGCGATTAGACAAGAAGAAGAAATAAAAGGCATCCAAATCGGAAAAGAAGTAAAACTGTCCTTATTTGCAGATGACATGTCATTGTACATAAAAAACCCTAAAGACTCCATCAAAAAACTATTAGACCTAATAAATGAATTCAGCAATGTAGCAGGATACAAAATTAATGCCAAGAAATCTATGGCATTTCTATACACCAATAGTGAACTTATAGAAAGAGAGACTAAAAAAGCAATCCCATTTATCATTGCACCAAAAAAATTAAGATACCTAGGAATAAACTTAACTGAAGAGGTAAAAGACCTCTACTCAGAAAACTACAGGACGTTGAAAAAAAAAAAAAAAAAAGATAGAGGAAGACATAAACAGATGGAAGAAAATACCATGTTCATGGATTGGTAGAATCAACATCATTAAAATGTCCATACTACCCAAAGCAATCTATCAATTCAATGCCCTCCCCATTAAAATACCAACTGCATATTCCACAGACCTAGAACGAACTCTCCAAAATTTCAAAAATTCATCGGAAATAAAAAAAGACCACAGCGATCCTGAGAAAGAAGAACAAAGTAGGTGGTATCTCAATACCTAATATCCAGCTGTATTACAAAGCCACTGTTCTCAAAACTGCCTGGTACTGGCACAAGAACAGACATATAGATCAATGGAATAGAATAGAGAACCCAGAAATCGACCCGAATCACTATGCTCAACTAATATTTGATAAAGGAGGCAAGAACATACAATTGAGTCAAGACAGTTTCTTCAATAAATGGTGTTGGTTCAAAAACTGCCCGGGACTGGCACAAGAACAGACATACAGATCAATGGAATAGAATAGAGAACCCAGAAATTGACCCGAACGACTATACTCAATTAATATTTGACAAAGGAGGCAAGAACATACAATGGAGTCAAGACAGTCTCTTCAATAAATGGTGTTGGGAAAATTGGAGAAATACATGCAAAAAAATGAAACTAGACCACCAACTTACACCATACACAAAAATAAAGTCAAAATGGATAAAGGACTTACATGTAAGACGGGAAACCATAAAAATACTAGAGGAATCCAAAGGCAACAAAATCTCAGACATATGCCAAAGCAATTTCTTCACCGTTACAGCTCCTAGGGCATTGGAAACTGAAGAGAAAATAAATAAATGGGACTACATCAAAATAAAAAGCTTCTGCACAGCAAAAGAAACCATCAACAAAACAACAAGAAAGCCCACTGCATGGGAGAACATATTTGTCAATGTTATATCTGATAAGGGTTTAATCTCCAACATTTATAGGGAGCTCATACAACTTAACAAAAGGAAGATAAACAATCCAATAAAAAAAATGGGCAAAGGACCTAAATAGACACTTTTTGAAAGATGACATACAGAAGGCCAGGAGACATATGAAAACATGGTCTCAGTCACTAATCATCTGAGAGATGCAAATCAAAACCACAATGTGGTGCCATCTCACACCTTTCAGAATGGCTATCATTAACAAATCAACAAAGGACAAGTCCTGGTGAGGATGTGAAGAGAAAGGAACCCTCGTGCACTGCTGGTAGGAATGCAGCCTGGTGCAGCCACTGTGGAAAACAGTATGGAGTTTCTGCAAAAAAATTAAAAATGGGACTTCCATTTGAACCAGTAATCCCACTTCTAGGATAATATGCCAAGAAATCAGAAACACCAATCAGAAAGGATATGTGCACCCCTATGTTCATAGCAGCATAATTTATAGTAGCTGAGATTTAGAAACATTCTAAGTGCCCATCAGCAGACGAGTAGATTAAAAAACTGTGGTACATCTATACTATGGAATATTTCATTGCTGTAAAAAAAAGAAACTCTTACCATTTGCAACAGCATGGAGGGAATTGGAAAGCATTATGCTAAGTGAAATAAGCCAGTTGGAGAAAGAAAAATATCACATGATCTCACTCATTAGTGGACTATAGTGAACAACATAAACTGATGGACAATAATAGAGCCAGATACATAGAAGCATCGAATAGACTGCCAAATCTCAAAGGGAAGGCACGGGAGGTAGCGGGGTGAGGGGAGTAAGAGATCAACCATGCATATAAGCATAACCAATGGACACAGACAGTAAGGGGGTGAGGGCATGTGCTGGGGGGTAGGAACAGCTGGGAAGAGGTCAATGGGGGGAAAAGGAGACATATGTAATACTTAAAAACAAAGAATTTTTAAAAAAATTAAACAAGATTGGCAAACCTTTTACCAGGCTCATGAAGAGAAAAAGAGAGAGGACCCAAATAAATAAAACCACAAATGAAAGAGAAGTAACAAGTGACACCACAGAAACACAAAAGATCTTAAGAAAATATTACAAACAACTACATGCCAAAAATTTGGACTAAATGGATAAATTCCTAGAAACATACAATCTTCCAAAACTGAATTAGTACAAACCAGTGAACCTGGACAGTTAGGTTACAACTAGCAAAATTGTAGCAGTAATAAAAATACTCTTAACGAACAAAATTCCTGGACATAATGGCTTCATAGTTGAATTTTACCAAACATTCGAAGGAGAGCTAACACCTTCTCCAACTATTCCAAAAATATTGAAGAGGAGAGAAGACACCCAAGCTCATTTACAAGGCCAGCATTAGACTAATTCCAAAACAAAGAAAGGGGATTATAGGCCACCATCTCTGGTGAACATAGATGCTAAAATCTTCAACAAAACTGAAACCAGCAATACATTAAAAAGATCTTACACCTTGATCAAGTGGGATTTATTCCAGGAAATGCATGGTTGGTACAATATCTTTAAATCAATAAACATGATACACATCATAAACAAAATGAAGGATAAAAACCACATGATCATATCAGTGATTCAGAAATAGCATTTGATAAAATCCAGCACATCCTATCTAATAAAAGAGAAACATGGTAATTAGCTGTAACTTCGCTACCCTTCCCATGGGCTAATCAGCAAGATATGCAAATTAACTGCCAACCAAAATGGCGGCCGGCAGCCAGGCAGCTGACGCAAACAGGGAGGCTTGCTTGCTCCAGTGACAGAGGAAGCCAGGTTCTCTGCCTGCTGCTGCCGGCCTCTCAGCTGCTCTCTAAGAAACATTGTTACAAATATAGAAGCTAAACAAAACCCCAGAAACCTGCTTTCAGTCAGCCAGGATCTTAGAGCTGGAGTCGCAACAAAGTTTCAAATACAGAAGGTAAACAAAGCCCAGAAACCTGCCTTCAGCAGTCGAGGTCTCAGAGCTGGAGCGGAGACTTAGAGTGAAAGACGGCTCTCAGCTCCAGTGACAGCCATAAAAGGTAAATAAATCCCAGAATAAAAAAGAAAAAAGAAATAAAAGAGAGGTTGGGAGCTTCAGTCACCCGCCAGCCTGAAAACGACCCTCAACACAGACATCCCCAGGTAGAAAGATGGAAAGCAAGAGAACGCTTCTGTCTAAATAGTGATCTTGGATTTTTTTTTTTTAAATATATTTTATTGATTTTTTACAGAGAGGAAGGGAGAGAGATAGAGAGCTAGAAACATCGATGAGAGAGAAACATCAATCAGCTGCCTCCTGCACATCTCCTACTGGGGATGTGCCTGCAACCCAGGTACATGCACTTGACCAGAATCGAACCTGGGACCTTTCAGTCCGCAGGCCGATGCTCTATCCACTGAGCCAAACCGGTTTTGGCAAAAGGAAGGATCTCTTATGCCTGTGACAGCATAGATAGACCTGGAGAGTATTATGCTAAGTGAAATAAGCCAGTCAAAGAAATATGGGTACCGTATAATTTTACTCATATGTGAAATCTAATGAACAAAATAAACTGACTAACAAAATAGAAGCAGACTTATAAAGAACAGACTTAAAGTTGTCAAAGGGGTGTTTAGAGGGCTCAGTGAAAAAGGTGAAGGGATTATGCAAAAAAAAACCCTCATAGACAAAAACAACAGTGGGAAAGGAGTATAGGGGGGATAAATTATGATGGAAGGAGACTTACTTGGGTAGTGAACAATACAATATAGAGATTATTTATTATATATTTGTATTCCTGAAACCTATATAATTTTATTAATCAATGTGATCTCAATAAATTCAATAAAAAAGTAAAAAATAAGATCTATACTAATAAAAGGGTAATATGCTAATTAGACCAGGTTGACTGGCCATCTTCCAGATGTCCAACTTCCTTCTGGACAAAGCCATGGTGGTGGGGGTCGAGGCAGAGATCACCCCAGTTAGGGGTGATCAGGTCAGCAGGGGAGAGCAGTTAGGGGCGAGATCAGGCTGGCAGGGGAGGGCAGTTGGGGGTGACCAGGCTGACAGGGGAGGGTAGTTGGAGCATTAGGCAGGCAGGCAGGCAGGGGAGAGCAGTTGGGGGCATTAGGCAGGCAGGCAGGTGAGTGGTTAGGAGCCAGTGGTCCTGGATTGTAAGAGGGATGTCCAACTGCTGGTTCAGTGATCAGGCCTAAACTGGCAGTCGAACATCCCCCGAGAGGGGGATCCCGAATTGGAGAGGGTGCAGGCCAGACTGAGGGACACCAACCCCCCCTCCCCCACCCCGCTGAATTTTGTGTACTGGGCCTCTAGTAAAAGAAAATAAAATGCTACCCTTTCATTGAGGATGAATTCATTCATTTATCCCATGCATAGTTGTTGAGGCACTGGACTGGACACTGCGGACACAACAGTGAATGCAAATACCATGTTCCTGTCCTGGGAGCATACAGCCTAGTGAGGGAGCCAGACACCCACACATCCATATAGTTCCCCAGGTCTCAACAAGCTCAGGGAAACAGTAGCAAAAAAGAACCTGTACTGTGGGAACAATGCTGGGGGGACCTAATTCAGAAAGCCTTCCTGGAACTTCCTTTACCTTATACCTTCCTCATCACAATGCACAACTTTGATTTAGGTTCAATAAGTTAACACAAATTTATTTATTTGTGTTACAGATACTATGGGCAGTCATTCACAAAAGCCTTTTGAGGGAAATCTTTGAGAGTAGATGAACCAGAAGCTCCCAGACATGTCATTGTTTCCTCCATATTACCAAGCTCAAGAGTGGGGGAGGGACCTGGATTTGAATTTGGATCCAACTGCTTCCTCCTCCATGCTCCCCTATTCTCTCCCATTCTCTCCCTTCCCCAGCATCACTGGGGCACACTCCATCTGCCTTTTCCCATGCTGTTACTGAGATGTTCCCATCTCCATGATGCTTATCTAAGCATCTCTGTGTGGTTCAACACTACGTGCAATAGGAGAGGAGAGAAAAGATCAAATCAGTACAGGCCGAAGTCATTATGGAATGAGAGGAGATCATACTGGACCTTGAAGGATATGTGAGATGCAGGAATTAGCTAATAGAAATGGGGAGAAAAGAGCCTGGACTTAGAGAGCATTGGGGAGAGGTGATGGATATCACCAGTGATCAAAATCAGGCTATTTTGAGTGGCCTGGGACAACCGTGAAGATGAAAAGTTAATTTAACTAGACAAGTCAGGGTTATATTATGGAAAACAAGTGATGTGCCCATCTCAGGGAATTTTCTATTAACTGGGGAGTCAGAAACAAAAAAATAATAATTTCTCTTTAATAATTCCTCATGCCCATGCACAATACTGGGCACAGCGTAGTTTCCAACGTTCATTACCAGACTGACTAGCTGAAATTCTTCTGAACTCAGTTGGGAGCCAACTCTGAACCTTTCCATTTGCTGACTCCTTCTTTGTACACAAAGACCACATTTTCCATTTGCCTTAAAACAGCTTAACATTTTTGCTGCATTACAGAGGTCACTTTAATTTATCACTTTGTTTTAAAGGACCACACCATCCAAAAATAGCACAGAATTACTCATTCTATTCAAGGTTAGATGGTACTGCAGCCTGTACATGAGACGTGTAATCTTTCACCAATCAGGCCAGTGTAAATACAGCCTTGATTTTCTGTGAATTCTAATAGTCACGAATGGGAATCCCCTTGTCTTTTTGAAGTAAGTTATGTCCTTTTTTTTTCTTCTTTTTTTTTTTTTACCACCAGAGCCACTGAAGAATATCTGAGCAGTCACAGAGAGAAGCTGTGCCGCTGACTTCTAAATCCCTCCCTTGTCTGGATCTAGGCAGGCTGGAATATCTTACAAAGAGTTGACTTATCAACCCTTCTTTCCCCCTGCTTTCCACAATGTCGTTTCATATGCCTATTTTTAAAATGTTTAGATTTACACTGGATTTCATATTTTAAGCATATGAGAACTTACTTTAGAATTTTACTGGAGCCTGGCAGATAATTTAAAGGGAAATATCTTGAGAAATAAAAACCAGGATTTGTTTTTCCAGAAGTTCTGTTGGGACTATTTGTGATTGCTCTTATTTTTATAATGATCATAGCCCCTCCTCCCGCCACCTTGCCTCTCGGTCCACTCTCTTGTGCATAAGAGGGCCTGATTTTAGCGGTCTGTCTTGAAAAATCACCATAATGGAATATATATGAGGATTAGGCATAGAAATGTCAGGTCTTATTAAATCTCAGTAGTCAGCCTTGCTCTTGTGTTTCCCATTACTACTCCAGCCCTTGAGACTTTTCAGAGAGGAAGAATTCTCCATGTCCCAGAGGAAACACTGCCCCTCCCCTAGGTTTAGCAGAACCTTGCCTGGGGTCAGTCATTATTGGAAGACTGCAATGTTTTCCACTTTTGTTGACTTAGAAAATTCTATTTCAGAGAAGACCTTTGGGAAATTCATATAATCAAATTCTGTCAAGGGGGGAAAGTCTAACTGCTAGTGGCATTATTAAATGCCCTGGATAAACCACAGCATCTGGGTATTCATAATCCTTCTCCCCAAGGAGTTGAGAGAGCTCTGGATACATTATTTTCTTTTATTCATCCTCATAAGAGACACAAAGAAAAAGAGGGACTAGACTGCTTTAAACAGTCCTCCCAGCATGTTCGGTGGCTATAGTACTATGGTCCATGTTTCCCTTTCTGGGCTTCTCCAACCAAGTACAAATGTGGAAACTTGACAAGGTTTAAAAGAAACCTAAAATAACTATAAAGTAGAGCCACAAAAACAGAGGTATTTGTCAGGGTTCAGGGGCACCCCTGCTTTGGGAGGGGCAATGACCTTGGAAATCCACCTGTGAGAGAAGACAGGGGCTCCTTATTTCATGCATGGGAATAAGCAGGTGACTTCAGGAGCCAAGAAATAAGCTATTGGCCCAGGATACACCTTGCCGGAAAGACAAGTTCTCCCACTTTCTGCCATCAAGGAGAGCTGCTGACACATCTCCCTGGCAGCCTTCCACTTTGAAGAACTAATCTGATGATCAGCATATACTCATCTTCCTGTGGGCTGCCAAAAAGAATCTGGGTCAGTGGGAGTTTCCAGTTGCTGGAGCAGCCAGTCCAGGACATGAACTGTGGTGACTCCATATCTTACTTTATGACCTGAGTGACCATGAACACTCTTGAGGGGAAAATCCCTCATGCTAGAACAGTCTCTAGGCAAAAAGTAAACCCAGAGCCATCTCTTTCCTTTGGCATCTATAATCCCTCTGGAGCATTGGAAACTAACACACACACACACACACGCCTCTTCCCCAGGCCCTTATTAGCCCACAACTTACTTTACTCAATCTGTTTTACAGAAATGATTTAATAAAATTATTCCCAATGAGGTAGTGTTGCCTCTCCCAGGAACATTTGCATTTGGAAAAGAAGCTAATTTGGGGTCAAAGAATAAAACTAATATGTAGGAGTTGGCAAGTCAGGCAGAGGAGATATTTTAGCCATAGTACATCTCTCCCTGAGACAGAGAGTACCCCCAAAGGTGGCAGACACCTGCCCCACCTACTCAAACTGCAGGGCATAGAAAATGGGAGACTCACATGGAGACCTGAATTCCCTCAGGGGTCTCCACTGGGTCACTAGCTGAGGGACTTGGGCCTGACCCACCACCTTTCTGGGTGTTAGTTTGCTTCTCTGTAGAGTGTAGGAGAGGAAGAGCCAGTTCACACCATCCTTTCCACTATTTCCTCACTTCCTCTCCTTCCTTTTTCCTCACACTTGGGATATCAGAGTTTACTGGCCAGCTGTATAAGCCAGACTGGGAACTTACCGCTTATTGCCTGTGTGCTCCTGAACTTCTGTGTACGCTGAATTAAGGAACAGCAATCTGGTGAAAAGATGAGATTAGCATGTATTGTGTTTTACATAAAGTGGAGTCCATCTGCGCCAATCCACCCCTTGGCTCCACTACCAACTGAATGATCCCAAAGCTACCTTATAGTCTAGGGTTTCAGGATTGAAAATGTTGGCCTTGACCCTGGGGTCTGACCCACTGGCTGCTTCAGACAGCCTCTCTCTCCAGCCCTGTCTGTACCCTTTGCCTTCTCTCCTTTCCTGCTCTGTTCTTGGTCAAGCAGGCTGGAGAAATGCAAATCCCTTTGGGGCCCAGCTGTGAGTCATCAATAGAAGGGTGTGTGAACGTGTTGGGAAGACCTTCATCTCCTGCCAAACCCTAGCAGAGGCACTGGGATGGGCAAAGCTATAGTCAGAAAAGGGTATAATGAACCGGTTGCCTCAGAGGCACCTGCCTGAGAGATTAGGTAGGACACAGGTAAAAATGTTAATAAGAATTAAAAGTAGACTCTGCAGAAGAGGTATTGTTCCTTTTCAGTCAGCTGAGCCTCCTGCCAAGATCAAAGTGACCCCTATGGATATAATGTGTGGAAAAGGCCAGAGCAGGGACTGGCCAAGGCCAACAGGATTTGTGCTATTTAAACCTTTCTGCAATACTGTTCTTATAGTCTGTACACCTTGTCCCAGATCAGATGCTGTCCAGATGATTCACAATCTAATGTCATTGACTTCAACACAGATTTCATGACAACTAGACCAAGTATACTCCATGTCAGGAGCTACTCACCCCCAGGCCCTTCAGTTCAGGTCACCAGTTGTGTCACTGGGCCCTGTTACCTGCTAATCGTGGTAGAAGGTGCTGATGGTACATGGTGAGCATGGTCTGTTCCTTTCCACCCACCAGGAGCCAGAAGTATAGACAGGTATTCAGAAAGGGCCAGGAGCATGGAGGAGGGGCCTTGGGGAGATAAAAAGTGAGGTGTATCTTGCCGGATGAAAGTTACTCAGGTGAGAGAGAGGAAGGGAAGAACATTTCCAGCAGCAAGAGGTCTCTTTTTGTCTATTGTGCATGGAACTCAGGTGGGAGATTGGATGAAGGTGATCAGCAGGAAGAAAAATGATTGCATCCTCTCCCTTTGCTATTTTCCCCACCCCCACTCTCATACCTGCAGTGAGAAAGAAAAATCACACTGAGGGATGGTTTTTAGCACTTAAAAGGAGGTACTGGAGTACTGTTTTTAATAGCAACTAAATAAACCAACAAAAACCCAACCTGAAAACAACCTGAAAGTCCATGCACAGGAAAATGGCTAAACAAATATGATATGTCCATCTATGTTATTGAATAGCATGTAGTCATTAAACAGAATAAGTAGATCTTTATGAACAAACACAAAGAGATATCTAAGAAATAGTGCTAATAAAAAGCAAGTCATAGAAAAATATGTATAATTATAATATATTCCCATTTATTTAAGAAAAGTGTGTTTACACATATTTATGTATTTTATATGCATTTACATACATATCTATAATAATAAAAGAGTAATATGCTAATTAGACTAGATATCCTTCCAGACGAAGCCAGGGCTGCAAGGGAAGCCCAGGTCCTGGGTGCCTGCCAGCGGCCAGAGGGAAGCCCGGGTTCCAGGTGCCAGAGGGAAGCTGGTGCCAGCAGCCAGGGGAAGGAAGGCCTACTCTTGCACAAATTTTGTGCATCAGACGTCTAGTCTATATATATAAAGAAGTAATATGCAAATGACGTCGAGACTCCATCTCGGTCACCACCAGCTCAGGAGGAGGGGCCGGGCTCCATCAGAGCCTGAGAGATCAACACAGAGGGGTGCCTGCTCTGAGCCTTCAACATGGCTGGGGGCAGGCCCCCAGAGGACACACACACACACACACACACACACACACGCACACGGCACCTGCCCCCAGTGGAAACACACACACACACACACACAAACACACACATACACACAGCACCTGCTCCAAGCCTCCGTGGTCAGACTGCGGCTCCCTTGTGGGCAGCGGGCCCAAGCCGTCAGTAGAACATCCCTTGGAGGCTTCCAGACTGTGGGAGGGAGCAGGTTGGGCTGAGGGACCCCCCACCCCTCAGTGCACGAATTTCATGCACCGAGCCTCTAGTGTATATATAAACACCCAGAAAAAATTCTGGAAATATACTCTGCCTCTGGCCAGGGATGTGGGATTGGAGGTTGGTGAAGGAAGGGGGACTTTCCATTTTTATTCACTTCACTCTGTACTATTTACATTTTTTTTCTGAGCAAATATACTCGGTAATCTATTTGCCAGTGGTGAAAAAGCAATTGAATAGAAAGACAAAGTTCTTCAAAGGAGTCCTATAAAGTCACCTTTGTTCACACCTTGTGCTCCTCACATTTCTGCACTCTTGAGTACAGGAAAATCTAGATGCCCAGAAGTTCAATTCTGCAATTGTCGTCAAGAAAAATACCAAAGTGAGAGGACCAACAAAAGCCAATTTACCAGGAGTAATGAACTAATTTGTAGTCTTCCATATGATAAGAAGAGGATGGTTAATTTGATTTACTCTCAGGAGTTATTTTTCTATTATTAATTAATTCTAAGGAGCCTCTTGTGATCACCTAGGAATAAATATAAAAATAAAATTGCAGCCGGGCCAGTTTGGCTCAGTGGATAGAGCATTGGCCTGCGGACTGAAGGGTCCCAGGTTCGATTCTGGTCAGGGGCATGTGCCTTGGTTGCGAGCACATCCCCAGTAGGGGGCGTGCAGGAGGCAGCTGATCGATCTCTCTCATCGATGTTTCTGACTCTCTATCCCTCTCCCTTCTTCTCTGTAAAAAAAATCAATAAAATATATATAAAAATGAAAAAATAAAATAAAATAAAATTGCAATTAAAATAAATAATCAACTTTAATGCTATCATAAAATATAATCTAAATTGTAATATGACTTTAAATTATAATGTGTTAGAGGTTATTGTACCCAAGGGCAATATTTTCTAAAATGATTTCTCTTACTCAGCTCCCACCCCACCAACAAATCCATGATTTCACTAAATCTAGTATAAAATCAACCACAAAACAGAAGTACCTGACACTAATAATGCTTCAATGATACATTGCTAGAGCAGTTCCTGCCAACACCAGATGGACTTGCGGGGTTCATCTAGCTCTTTAGAGTCTCCACTGCAGAAGCCTGCAGACATGCTCCAGGTCAGGGCTGTGTTGAATCAATCCCACTGAACCAGGAACAGTCCCTAATGATTTGTGACCTCTAGTTCAAGTCACACGTAGAAAGAGCTTTTGGCCTTCTTAACCCGTCCACTGGCCAGGGATAGAAGATAACCATAAGTGACAGAGCTGAATCTACTCTTGAAGTCAGAGGCTGCAGGAGATGATGGCTTTGCCCACACTGAGTTCAGAAGATCAGGTCTCTTCACCTGACAGCCTCCCATTTCCTTCCATCTTCCAGGACACACAGTTCCTATGCCAGAGAACCTGTTGCAGCCTTATGGCCCTCAAATGAAATGCTCTGAAAGTCGAGAAGATCCCCTTTTTGAGAGGAGCATGGCAGTCTCACACCAAAACAAAGCAATAAAATCGGACCCTTTCCTTTTGTGTAAGGTAGTCTCTAAATGAAGAACTAGGAGTAGGAGTGGGGCCTCACAGCCCAGAGATTCCCCCATGTCCAAATTTGTCCAAGCCTTAGGTCTGTACCAGGAACCCAGGACATAATTCAGAGGGTTCATCCAATTCAGTTGGATGCAGGGAGAAAAAAAATCCATCTTTATTTTTACTAACCTCTTTCTGAAAGTTAGCAACATTTTATTTTAATTGTGATCACAAAGATAGAATATCATTATTCAGAACCTGTCACTGGGTCACCAGTCAAAATCACAGATAACTTTATAGAACATTACAGTTGTCCCAGATATCTCCAAATATTTGCCCTCATCCAAAATTATGGTAGTTATTTGACCGGCAATTAGATCTTGTTATACTAGTATTTAATGCTTAATAAAGAAGCACATATATTATTACATCATGGATTTTTTAAATGTTGCAATAACATTTCAGTATAATCAAGATTTCTTTATAACCCAACATGTTTTCTTTTATTGTCTTATTTAAAGACAATATTCTGAGAGTAGTTGGTCCATTAACCAGGCTGCCAAAAGGGTCCATTCCCAGTAAAGATTAAGAACCTCTGCTCTAAGTGGGGTTGGAATGGTGCTGGCAAATGTCCTAAAGGCCTGTTTCAATGCCACTTTATTTACACATTCCTGAGATTCAGCCCCCACCCAACTCATTGAGCGCCTAACCAAATATGCCAGGAAGAGGTGCATCTGTATAAACATCTTCCAGACATAGTGTCAGGTTTCCTCCTCTCCTCTGCAGCTGTTTGAAGCCAACAGTTAATGGCATTAGAAGGATCACTAATGCCCTGTGGCTGGAAGAAGAGAGAGGAACTTCTATGGGATTACAACCCAGGCATTTCAGTTTAGCTCGCTTTGAATTAAGTGCAACCAATAAGTGTTCTGAAATGAAAGACTAAGTCTTTCCCAGTAGGGCATCAGGACACTGCCTACTAGCTGCTTAACAGGTTGATTAGGAAGAGTTAGGCTTCTGATCAGTGCCTAGGTCAGGCATGACAAACGGATTTCACTCTGATCTGATCATGTTAGAACTGTGTTGGGAAGGATTCTGTGGCCATCTTCAGGCATAAGAAGGGAAAAGGTGCTGTGATTGATTGCTGATGTCTGCTATGGCAGGGAAGATTTAACTGTGTGAATGCCTGTGATTATCCTGAATCCTAACTGGTACCAGTGGCCACCTTTACTGAGACTCAGCTAGATAGACATTCTTGCACATTCCTTCCATGTCCCCTTTCTGTGCTAAAGAGAAAGGGAAATATTAGTTACTGCAGCATGTTGTCAATACATTGTTTTAACTTGCTTAAGGAGCATTTAACAAAAAATGAAATTGTATGAAACTGCCTGGGATGCCCAATAACATTAGAGAACAATTGGTACAGGTGGAAAAGGGGAATTTACTCAAAATAATGTTTTTGATCAAAGAAAATGTGATTCCTGTGCTTCCCTCCTAATTATTAGTATCATAAAGTTTTATACCATGACATTTTCTCAAAAACGTTTCCATTTCCCTGCCTTTGTTTCCTTTGTAGCCTTGATGAGCTGGGTAAATGCTTGCCTGCATTTACAGTCGGCTTTGTTTTACAGAGCTTTTTCTAAAACACTCTTTCCTGTGGTGTATCTCAGCAGGCAGGGAAGGCTGAGTGGTTCCCATTATTCCCATTTACAGATGAGGAAACTGGGGTTCTGAGAAGTCCGGTGAGTTACCCAGAGTCCTGAGAGAAATGGGTAGCCACTCTGATGTTAATTTTGCAATGTTTGCTTTGGTGGCCTTGTGAAGAATAGAGTTGGGGGGAATAAGATTGCAGGAAGGGAGGCCAGCCTCAATCCAGGCAAGTGGTTCTAGTAGCATGAAATATAGTGGAGATGATATAAAGAAAAAAATTAAGACTCACCAGGTCAGTATTCCAATGCTGCAGGCAGTGCCTGATAGGTCACCTTCATTGAGTTAACATCTTGATGTTGCTAGTTTTCACTTGCCCCTGAGCTGCAGGGAGTGAGTGAAGGGAAGCTCCATACAGTAGTAGTAAGAACAAGGGTTGGTTAAGCACGGTAGTCTGCAGAAGGTTCCTTTCAGGGTCTCATGTTAAATGACCAACACCAGGATTTGTAAATACATTTCATTCCAGGCACTGATTCTGATGGTAGAGGCTGAGACAAGTGTTGGGAGTTTATTTTAGGACACACAGAGAAGTAAGGAAGCAGAGGAAACCATCTTGATGGTGATAAAACTAAGCTTCACAGAGCACTGAAATGTTCTTCAAGACACCCAGTAACCCAAGAGGCTCAGAGTAGTTTGGTAGCAAGCATTTCTCTGCCTTTGCTTTTATGCCACCATCAACTCCCAACTTCCTGGATGCTTCATAGCTCTGCTACCTGATGGCTTCTACTACTGCCTTTTATGTATTGGCCTCAGTCACCACTGCTGTAGAAAAGAGATCCCACACCTTGGAAGCCCAAAGCCTATATCTTTCCAGAATCCCCAAAGCCCAGAGATCATCTTCACTGATAGCTCAAGCAAAAAAAATCTTGATTATGCTTCTTACTTGGTTCTGGATCCTTCTACTGGAGGATTATTATTAGTTTGTTTGTTTGTTTGTTTGTTTGTTTTTTGGGGGGGAGGGGTCACGTGCCTATCCCTGCACCAGTCACTGAGGTTAAGGGGATAGGGATACAGTGTGTAGCAGGTGTTTGGGATCCTACCTGAATCACATGTGGGGAGGAGTTCTCCAAGAAAGTGGCCATCCATTAGCAACCTGAAGCCACTTTTCTGGAAAGAAAAAAAAGTACCATTGGCAGGTAGTTTGGGCTTTGTGGCCTGCCCTGAAAATAATATTTTCCTAAATATGGAAACTGCCTTTACAATGTTGTTTCAATTTCCTCCTCTAGAAAATAAAAATTTGTCAGGTTGGATGTTAGCTGTTTTTTTTAAATAAATCTCAAATCAATGAAATATTCATCAGACTTTAGAGTATGTACAGAAAGGAACAAAGCAAACTATCATGCAAACTATCATACATAATCTTTTTCTCTATCAAGAGCCTTTTTGTTACAGATGTATAGTTGTGATTCCTTGGTTGCAAGCAACAGAAATCAGCACTGGCAAACCTACGCAAAAAAAAAAAAAAATGTATTTGGAAAATAGTAAAAGAAAGCAACAGGGCATCTCTGGGGGTTATGAAATGAAATCATAGGCTTGGTGGGCCTCATAGCACAGGACACTCCTGAGCATGGAGTCCTATGCATCTGCTCATGTCACATGCCCATGAAGCCATCCCTGAGTGAATGAGAAGCTTTCGATTGGTGAGGGGCCCAAAGGAGGCATTAGGAAGTTAATAACCTTGACAGTGGTGCAACATGGGCACTTGAAAATATTTGTAAATATTTCATGTAGTTAAAGCTCTCTTCCTTAAGTGTTGTTATATTTAACAATAAAAAAATCCAACCATATCTTCTGTCCTGTGTCAAGCATACAACATTTAATGTGTCAAGAGAGAGAATCTGAGTAGCCAAGTCCAGATAAAATGCCCTTGTCCTGGCTGCCATAGGAAGATAGTGATCAAATAATAATAACAAAAATGAGAAGGCACCCTAGCCAGTTTCCTCAGAGGTTAGAGCACCAGCCTGCATACTGAAGGGTCTTGGGTTCAATTCCATCAAGGGCACATATCTCAGTTGCATGTTCAATCTATGGCTCTGGTCGGGCTGCATGTGGGAGGCAACCAGTTGATGTGTGTCTCTCATATTGATATTTCTCTCTCTCTATCTTTCCCACTCCCTTCCATTCTCTCTAAAACACACACACACACACACACACACACACACACACACACACACACACACACACAATGAGAAGGCAAATGAAAACCTGATGAAGAAAAGCAATAAATTAAGGTAGAACTAACACTTAACAGTTACTACATATGTTAGGCACCATTTTAAATTAACTCACTAGTGTACATTAACATGGGTACTTGGACTTATTAACTAAGATCTCACACCATGAAGGAGATCATTTTCTAAAAGAAAGTGGGTAGATCAGGATATAGAATAACTGGGGTAACTAAGAAATGCCAAAGTCAGATCAGAAAAGAGGACTTTACTACAGGCTATTATTTTTTTCTTAACCCCTTCACCTTTTTCACCCATATTATTCTTTTTTACATCTATTTTAGGTAATATATAGAAAAAAAAAGTTGAATAAGACAATGACCTTTAAGTTACATTATATCACTTAAAAAGTGCTTAGAAACTAAAGATGAGTGTTGGCTATGTCCAGGGTCATCATTAGTAGCTTCAGCCCTGTGGATGAACCCAAACTGGGCCATGAGGCCCATGTTTTCCACAGTAAGCCTGTCCTCAGAGTTAACCTGACCACAGACATCACTTTTTGCCAAACTAGAACAGCTGAGGTGCACAACACACGTTAAATTCACGGATACGGAAGGTTGCCAAGTGGGAGCTCACGAAGAGGCAGAAATCTGGAAATCCCATTAGCGACAGATGCAGCCCAGCATGAGTGTCTGGGGAGGAATTGGCTTGTCCCTGGAGAACAAGGCAGATTCATTACAGATCATGACAGCCACTCCAGACCAACCTGAAACCAACAGGAAGCGGAGACATGTCAAAAAGAAAGAACAGATAAAGCCAGGTAGGTGGCAGCCATCCCCTTGCCCAGAGCAGGGCAAAGAGGCCAATTGGCAATTCCTTGGAGATTCTCTCACCTGATATTTGAGTTAGGAACCTGAGTACCTGAGTCTGAAACCTACCTCTACTACTTCACCTTGTACAAGTTACTTCATCTGTCTATGCCTTTGTTTCCCATTTGTACAATGAGATCACACATTCTAGGGTTACTGGGATTAAAGTAATACATAATTGAAATAATACAAAAACACTGGAAATGGTAATTATTGTTAACTGTGTCCCATATAAAATGAGGGATTGAATGAGAGGATCTCTAAGTCTCTTAACACTAACATTCTGTGATAGTCTTAAAGCAAAAGTGTTTATGATCTTGGCCCTAGCCAGTTTGGCTCAATGGATAGAGCATCAGCCCACAGACTGAAGGGTCTCTGGTTGGATTCCAGTCAAGGGTACCTACCTCAGTTGCAGGCTTGACCCCCACCCCATGTGTGGGGAAGCAACCAATCAATGTGTCGTCCCCCACCCTTCCACTCTTTCTAAACACACACACACACATACACACACACAAAAATAACGCCAAAAAATCAATGGGAAAATATCCTTGGGTGAGGATAAATAAATAAATAAATAAATACATAAATAAATAAAAATTTTAAATGATTAAAAGTATTTATGATTTTGGACTTCTATGAACAGAAGTAATTGTTCAATTGAAGACATTGCCTGTATACATATTTCCATTTATGTTTTTATAACTATTTAAATCTCTGATGATATTCATGTACTGGCTCATGGAACAGACAACTATTTTAACTGAATTACTTTAACATTTATGATCAGTGTAGCCAAATGTTGAATAAAGAGGAAAACTTGGAGACCAAATTCCCCTATTTGTAATCAGCCCTACCTTTCACAGAGAGTTCATTCAGGAAGGACAGAGTGGGGGCTGAAAGGGAACACAGAAATGTGAATGGATCACGTGACAGGAGAATTCTAGATTTAGAAGTTCAATGTGGAGATTATACTTGCTGAAAATATTCTTAATGTATATTTTAGTGGTAAATTGTTGGCATACTTTCCATATTTCCTAACCTCAGCTATTCCCTCTCCTCCCCTGTGGTTAAGGGTAAAATTTAGGAATGGATAACTTTCAGAGAACCAAGGAGACAAGATTTTGCTTGTGGTCAGAAAAAATGGGGGGGGGGGGGTTCAGTTGCTTGGAAGCTGGTTTGTGAGAAGTCAGGGGGCGGTAGTGGGAGGAGGCCTCTCTGGGCCCAGCTGAGGCTCCAATCCCATTTGCTTTCATTTGGCTTGTGGTTCTGCAGGCCCAGGGAAATCACAAACTTGCACTGATGCAGCCCAGGCAAAATACTGGAAAGAGAAAAGGTTTAGATATTTTGTACAAACTACAGAAAATAAAAGCAATAAGTTGCAAAAGCAGATGAAGCTTTCCTGATGGAGACTCCTCAATTACATCCTCAAAGAGCTGGACTGTTTATTGTAGTGTCACATTTATGACTCACATCAGTAGCAGTCAACTAATATCATTGTAAAACTCTGATTTATATGCACTTAATATTAGATTTTCGTCCTACCAGAACCTCAAGTTTGACAGGGCTACCTTCAAATTTACATGAAGAGTTTCTGTTGTAGGTGTCCAGTGACCAAGATGGTTACTGTCCATGACAGTTTTACATATTCCATTATTTAGGGGACAAAGGTCACATGCATATGATTGAATTCTTTTGGGGTTCTAGTAGTTTCCATTATTTTGATATCAGATACAAAGAATTTCCTTGGAAAAAGATCTCTAATAAAATTATGAATAAATCACTTGGACTGATCCCAGATGAAAAAACAAGCCAATGTGCTTTTCAGAATTCAAATCCTTTAAATTCTTCAGCAACGTTTTGGTAACTTTTTTTAATGGCAGCAAACCACAGATTGTTCTTTTGAATCATGAAGATCTCCAGATTTGTTAGGCAGAGGATTTGAAAAAATGATGACAGTAATCTAGCCAATGTTCGATTTCTATCACCTCCTCCCCCTAAGGAACAACCACTCTTTCAGAGCCAGGTCCTGACTCCAGGCTGCCTCCAGTCCTGCTCTTAGAAAGCCCTGCAGAAAACCAGGGGGCATGAGGGGGAGCGGAAGGCAGTCATTTAAAAGAGATCACATTCAATTTTATTAAAAAACCAAAACAGCTGGGGCATTGATTTGCAAGCTCTGTAATGCCATTGGTATGCCTGACCTGGCCAAGATATTAAACAGATATTTAAGGAAATGTCAGTAAGTGTCTCAGGCACAAGTCTTGGCATATTCCAACAGCATTATGGTGCTTTGGGCAATCGTCTCCTTTATGTTTCGCTATGTGGAAAGAAGAGGAGAAAACATATACAGGATTTACTGTGACACATCCCTTCTAATGAAAGCATGTGCAGCCTGCCAACACTCCTGGCCGAGCTGTCCCCTCCCACATGCTCGGCCATATGTCCCATTCTCGGAGTGAGCAACAATTGTGTTGGTGGAGGACGATTCTTGGGATCTGGGTGTTTTTAACAGAAATCCCAGATAGCTCTCAGGTTGCTGGCTCAGGTAAGAAAGTCAACAGGAAGTGGCCCATTAGTTTGGGTCTAAGTGTTTTTAAAGATGTTTGCATGGAATAACCATGGCTGAAGTGAGAGTTTCAGTCTCCTTGGGTTGTGAGGATTGCTGAGAGTTCCGGCTTCCTGTGTGCAGCTTTTCTCAGCGCTGGCCTCCCAGCTCAGGTTCTCCTCTTTCCTGCCTTGCCCCCAGCTGGCTACTCCCTGACATCCTGCTGCTGCATTCCTCACTTTCCAGGACCTTGCATCCAGCTCTTTCTCAGCTGCACACATTACTGCTCCATTCATAGAAGCAGCTGCTGCTTTGCCCATGCATTTCTAGCACTGCCTATTGCAAAACTAGCTTAATTGGCTCTGTCTCTTGGAATGAAATCAACATTTACTGAACACTGATGATATGTAAGACCTAATTCTAGGCCGTGTGAAAGATAGAAAGAAATTTGGTATACAATTGATCCTCGCCCCAAAGAGTCTACAATCTGCTTTTGAATTAATGCTCCCATCTTATGTCCTGGTAAAGCTTGAGAAAGTTTCTTAACTTCTTTGTACCTCAGTTTTTCCATCTGTAAAATAGGGAGAATACTAGCATTTAAGATTACTGTAGAGGGAAGAGAAGATTGTGGCTGGCAGGATGGTAGTGAGGAAGAGAGTGTGAGAGAGTGAAGGAGTGAAAGGAGAGTGTGTGGACATGTGGTGTGTGTGTGTGTGTGTGTGTGTGTGTGTGTGTGTGTGTGTTGTGAGGGACAGTTAGATACTGCAAGACTTTCAGCAGCTGGTGGACTGGGCTCTCTTAGACAGGGAGCCTTTGCTACTGCTGCAGGCACTCCTGGGCGGCTGGCGCTGGTACACAAGCCATGCCACCTTGAAGGGCAGAGCTGCTGTGACTAGGAGCACAGCCTCACCACCACCCAGACAGGGCTCAGATGAAAACGTGGACCCTACAGCCAATCTGGACAAAGACCTGCTACTGCAGTGGCAGACTCATGGGCACCAACTCCATTCATACCGGACTCAGGCTACTATGAGTCCCAGAGTGTGTTCCCCTCCCACTGACCCACCCCACCAGCACAGATCCCACACATCCCAAGCTGGCCCCTGACTCTCAGTGTGCGTGGACCCTGCCCAGACCATGGCAGCCACCTCTCCCGGGCATCCGAGCCATCCCCTGACTGTAAGTGTGCCATGCTCCTGCCAAGCTCAGGCCCTGTGCAACAGGGCGCCTGGATCTGTCAGTAAAAGCAGAAATGGGGATACAAAAAAGCAACCCCCAAAGGAAAGAAAAAGAGAAATTTCTCCCAAAAGGGGGAAATAAATGAAATAGAAGCATGCAATATGTCAGAAAAAGAATTTAGAGTAATGGTAATACAATTCATAAAAACAGATGGATGAGAAAATCAACAACTTGTGTAAGAACCAAGAATAAATAAAAAGTGATATAGCTACAATAGAGAACATGATGGAAGGCTTCAACAGTAGACTAAGGCAAGTAGAGGACCGAATTAGTGAGCTAGAAGATAGGGCAGAGAAACAAGCCCAATCTGAACAGCAATTGGAGAAAAAATTGGAAAGCAGGAGGAGAGCCAAAGGGAGCTTTGAGACAACAAGAGATGAAATAACATACATATAATAGGGCTGCCAGAAGGACAAGAGCAGCAAGGTTTAGAGAATTTATTTGAAGAAATAATGACAGAAAATTTCCCTGATATGGTGAAGAAAAAAGTCACCCAAGCACAGAGAGTCCCAAACAAGATGAACCCAAAAAGACCCACCCCAAGACATGTCATAATTACAATGGCAAATGTTAATGACAAAGAGAGAATCTTAAAGGCTGCAAGAGAGAGACAGAGAGTTACCTACAAAGGATCCCCCATTAGATTATCAATTATTTCTCAACAGAAACACATAAGGCCAGAAGGGAGAGGAATGAAGTATACAAAGTAATGCAAAGCAAGGGACTGAATCCAAGTATACTCTATCCAGCAAGGCTATCATTCAAAATTGAAGGGGAAATCAGGAGTTTCACTGACAAGAAAAGGTTAAGGGAGTTTACATTACCAAGCCAGAAATGCAAGAAATGCTAATGAGACTGCTGTAAAGAGCAGGAAAAAGAGCGGGGGGGGGGGGGGGGGGGGAGAGAAGGAACACAGGCACCAAAAATATAAATGGCTACAAACAAGTACCTATCAATAATAACTAAATAAAATGTAAATGGACTAAGTGCTCCAATCAAGATATCAAGTGGCTGAATGGATAAGAAAACATGACCCATATATATGCTGTCTACAAGAGACCCACTTCAGAACAAGAGACTCACACAGACTGAAAGTGAAGGGACGGAAAAATATCTTTCAGGCAAATGGAAATGGAAAAAAAAGCTTATATATGATAAAATAGACCTCAGGGTGAAGGCTTTAACAAGAGTTAAGGAAGGCCACGTCATAATACTAAAGGGATTGATGCATCTAGAGGATATAACTCTGGTAAACATATATGCACCAAATGCAGGAGCACTCAAATACATAAAAAAATCTGGAAGATATCAAGGGAGAGATTGACAGCAATATGAACATAGTAGGGAATTTAATACTCCACTGACATCACTGGAAAAATCCTCCAGACAAAAATTCAGCAAAGAAACAGAAATCCTAAATGACTTGCCAGATCAGATGGGCTTATTTGACATCATCAGAACATTTCACCCCAAAGCTACAGAATATACATTCTTCTCAAGTGCACATGGGACATTTTCAAAGATAGACCACGTACTGGGTCACAGGCAAAGTCTCTCCAAATTCAAGAAGATTGAAATCATATCAAGCATCTTCTCTGACCACAATGACATAATATTAGAAATCAACTACAATAAAACAGTAAAAAAGTGTAAACACTTGGAGGCAGAATAGCATGCTATTAAACAATGCTTGGGTTACCAAAGAGATTAAAGAATAAATTAAAAACATCCTGGAAACAAATGACAATGAAAACACAACAATCCAAAACTTATGGGACACAGTGAAAGCAGTCCTAAGAGGGAAGTTCATAGCTCTACAGGTCTACCACACACACACAAAAAAACCCCACACAAAAAAAAACAAATAAACAAACAAAAACAACAACAATAAAACAAACTGGTAATAAATGATCTAACTCCACAACTTAGAGAATTAGAAAGAGAGCAATAAGAAAAGCCGAGAGTTAGCAGAAGAAAGGACATAATAAAGATCAGAGCAGAAATAAGTGACGTAGAGACCAAAAATACAACGCAAAAGATCAATGAAACCAAGAGCTGGTTCTTTGAAAGGATAAACAAGTTTGATGAACCTGTAGCCAGGCTCACCAAGAAGCAAAGAGAGAGGACTCAAATAAACAAAATCAGAAACAAAAGAGGTGAAATAACAACAGACACCACAGAAATACAAAGGATTATAAAAAAAATTACTATGAACAACTCTACTCCAACAAACTAAACAACCTAGAGGAAATGGACATATTCCTAGAAAAATACGACCTTCCAAAACTCAACCAAGAAGAATTAAAAAATCTGAACAGGTCAAAAACTAAGGAAGAAATTGAAGCAGTTATCATAAAACTTCCAGCAAACAAAAGCCTGAGGCCAGACTGCTTCATAGGGGAGTTTTGCCAAACATTCAAAGAAGAACTAAAACCTGTCCTTCTCAGACTATTCCAAAAAATTCAAGAGGAAGGCAACTTCCAAGGACACTACAAAGACAGAGAATTACAGGACAATATCCCTGATGAACATAGATGCTAAAATCCTCAACAAAATTCTAGCAAATTGGATCCAGCATTACATTAGAAAGAATATACACCATGACCAAGTGGGGTTTATTCCAAGGATACAAGGCTGGTACAATATCTGCAAATCAATAAACATGATACATCACATAAACAAATTGAGAGGCAAAAATTGCATAATCATATCAATCGATTCAGAAAAAAAGCATTTGACAAACTCCAACACCCCTTTCCTGATAAAAACTCTCAGCAAAGTGGGAATAGAGGGATCATACCTCAACATAATAAAAGCCTTATATGACAAACCTACAGCCAACATCATACTCAATGGGCAAAAACTAAAACCATTTCCCCTAAGAATAGGAACAAGACAGGGATACCCACTCTCAGCACTACTGTTCAACATAGTGCTAGCCATAGTGATCAGACAAGAAGAAGAAATAAAAGGCATCCAAATTGGAAAAGAAGAAATAAAATTGTCATTATTCATAGATGACTTGATATTGTACATAGAAAAACCTAAACACTCTATCAAAAAACTACTAGAATTAATAAATGAATTCGGCAATATAGCACAGAGATTCATACTGGTCTCAGGCACTGTGAGTCCCAGAGTGTGTTCTCCTCCTACCTACCCACCCCGGCAGAACAGGTCCCACACATCCCAAGCCGGCCCCAGACTGTCAGCATGCACAGACCCTGCCCAGACCATGACGGCCGCCTCTCCCGGGCACCTGAGCCAGGCACCCAAGCCTGCCCCTGACTGTAAGCGTGCGATGCTCCTGCCAAACCCTCTGCTGCACGGGGATCAGGTAACTAACTCACTGAAATTAATTCACAGAGGAGCAGGGGGAGGTAGAGCTCGCAGAAATGAACTCACAGAAAGAGAAACTAAAGAAACAATCTCATTTACCATTGCAAGAAAAAAATTAAGATGCCTAGGAATAAATTTCAACAAGGAGGTAAAGGGCCTGTACTCAGAAAATTACAGGACATTGAAAAAAAAAAAAGATAGAGGAAGACATAAACAAATGGAAGAATATACTGTGTTCATGGGTTGGTATAATCAACATCATTAAAATGGTCATACTACCCAAAGCAATCTATAGATCCAATGCAATCCCCATTAAAATACCAATGGCAAACTTCAAAGATCTAGAACAGACTCTCCAAAAATTCAGCTGGAATAAAAAATGACCCTGAATAGCTGCAGCAATCTTGAGAAAGAAGAACAAAGTTGGAGGGATCACAATACCAGATATCAAGCTATACTACAAAGCACTGTTCTCAAAACTGCCTGCACAAGAACAGACATATAGACCAATGGAACAGAACAAAGAACCCAGAAATCTACCCGAGCCATTATGCTCAATTAATATTTGACAAAAGAGGCAAGTGCATACAATGGAGTTCAGAGAGTCTCTTCAATAAATGGTGTTGGGATAATTGGAGAGATACAAGCAAAAAAATGAAACTAGCCCACCAACTTACACCACACACAAAAATAAATTCAAAATGGATAAAGGACAGGAAACTATAAAAACCTTAGAAAAAGCCATAGGCAGCAAAATAGCAGACAGTTGTCATAGCAATATCTTTACAGATACAGCTCCTAGAGCAATGGAAACGAAGGAGAAAATAAACAAATGGCACTTCATCAAAATAAAAAGTTTATGCACAGCAAAAGAAACCATCAACAAAAAAACCAGAAAGCCCAATGCATGGGAGAAAAATATTTGCCAACGTTATCTCTGATAAGGGTTTAATCTCCAAAACTTATAGGGAACTCATACAATTTAACAAAAGTAAGATAAACAATCCAATCAAAAAATTGGCAAAGGACCCAAATAGACACTTTTTGAAAGAGGACATACAGAAGGCCAAAAGACATATGAAAACATGTTCAAAGTCACTAATCTTTGGAGAGATGTAAATCAAAACAACAATGAGGAACCATCTCACACCTGTCAGAATGGCTATCATCAACAGATCAACAAATGACAAGTGCTGGCCAGGCTGCTGGTGAGAATGAAGACTGGTGCAGTCAATGAGGAAAACAGTATGGCTTTCCTCAAAAAATTAAAAATAGAACTTCCATTTGACCCAATATTCCCACTTCTAGGAATATATCCCAAGAAAACAGAAACACCAATCAGAAAGGCTATATTCACCCCTATGTTCATAGCAGCCCAATTTACAATAGCTAAGATTTGGAAACAACCTAAGTGCCCATCAGCAGATGAGTGGGTTAGAAAACTGTGGTACATCTACACAATAGAATACTACACTACTGTAAAAAGGAAGGAATTCTTATCCTTTGCAACAGCATGGAGGGAACTGGAGAGCATTATGCTAAGCAAAATAAGCCAGTCAGAGAAAGATAAATATCACATAATCTCACTCATTTGTGAAATATAATGAACAATATAAACTGATGAACAAAAATAGAATCAGAGTCATAGAAGCATTGAACAGACTTATGAGGGAAGGTGCAGTGTGGCAGGGTAAGAGATCAACCAAGGGACTTGTATGCATGCATATGAGCAAAACCAATGGACACAGATGGGTGGCGGGCATGTACTGGGGGGCAGGTGGCCGGGGAGAGGTTAGTGGGAGAAAACAGAGACTTATGTAATACTTTAAACAATAAAGAATTTAAATTTTAAAAAGTGTAAAAAAAGATTACTGTAAATTAATGTGTGCAAAATGCTTAAAATAGTACATAACACAGAATAGGCACTCAATAAATGTTAACTAGTTTTGAGCCATAGTTGAATAAAAGAGGAAAAAAAGGAAAAGGAAAATAATAGTTATCTGTCATACCCAGTAATGAGTTTTATATACGTTAACTTAATCTCCATGATACTATATAAGGTAAGAACTCTTATTACCATTTTGTTTTTCAGTGAAGGGAGCTTTGCCAGGTTAATAACTTTGCAAGTTTCCAATGTTGACAGTTTACAGTCAAAGTCAAAACTCTTCACCAAAGCCTATGATTTTCAAAAGACAAATAATTTAAAATTTAAATAATGTTTCCAAAACATTAGAGGAGGTGTAGTAAGGTGGCATCTGATGTATTTCCCAAACAATTGCATACGAAGGCACTGCACAAGGGAGGGACACCAGGGGAGGAAGTGGGAAAAGGGCTGGAGCAGCATCTCACAGGATGAGTGGCTCCTTGAGCGGCTGTTCCAGAAGCCTGCTGTGTGTGCAGTCATGTGCAGGAGAAAATTGCCGACCTGTCTGAGATGCAGCACGAACTGCTTGACCTATGCGATGCTATGAGCTCAGGAAAGTCTAAATCTGACAGGTTTGAATACTTCTCTGTGGGCAGTGGGGGTTGACTAAATGTCTCATCCGTGCTTTAGAAAGATTTGCTTTGCAATCTATACTAATAAAACCCTAGGTGGCCCTTGCCCCTTCGCGCCCTCACATCATCACAAGATGGCCACCCCATGTTGTCACAAGATGGCCACCACAAGATGGCCAGCAGGGAAGGGAAGTTGTGGGTTATCAGGCCAGCAGGGAAGGGCAGTTGCGGGTGAACAGGCTGGCAAGGGAAGGCAGTTGGTGGTGACCAGGCCTTTAGGAGAGGGCAGTTAGGAGCGATCAGGCCAGCAGGGGAAGGCAGTTGGGGGTGAGATCAAACCAGCAGGGGAGGGCAGTTGGGGGCGAGATCAGATCGGCAGGGGAGGGCAGTTGGGGGCAAGATCAGGCTGGCAGGAGAAGGTATTTGGTGGCAATTGGTCCAGCCAGGGAGCAGTTAGGCATCAATCAGGCTCGCAGGGGAGCAGTTAGGGGGTGATCACTCTGGCAGGCAGAAGCGGTTAGGGGCAATCAGGCAGGCAGGCAGGCAAGTGGTTAGGAGCAGCAGTCCCAGATTATGAGAGGGATGTCCAACTGCTGGTTTAGGCCTGATCCCAGAGGGCCTAAACCAGCAGTCCGACATCCCCCTAGGGTTCCCAGATTGGAGATGGTGCAGGCTGGGCTGAGGGACACCCCTCCAGTGCAGGAATTTTGTGCACCAGGCCTCTAATCCTATGTAATAAAAGGCTAATATGCAAATAGACCGAACAGTGGAACAACTGAACAACCAGTCTCTATGATGTGCAATGACCACCAGGGAGGCGTGTGCGGAACATGGTGGGCATCAGCCATGGCAGGATGGTGGAACAGGTGAGCAAGGGCGCCAGATCAAGGCAGAGCGCTGGTCACTGTCATCGGGGTGAGCCTCTGGTGGTTACTAAAACTTCTTTGCTCCCATGTGCCATGGTCCTGCCCAGCGCTGCACCTGCTGCTGGTGCTGGCCCCACTTGCACCCACTGCTGGAGCCAAAGCCACCACTCATACCCACTGCCGGCACCTGGTGCTGGCCCTGATTCTCGGCACCATCAGCAGGTACGAGCAGCACCTGCTGGTCCCAATCGTCCCTCAGGGCTCCTCCACCTCTCCTGGTAGATTGGGACCAGTAGCTGCCTCTTGCACCCGCTGCCGGCAACAGCCCCACTCACACCTACTGCCAGCGCCAGTCCCACTCACACCCACAGCAGGCTCCAGAGCTGTCGCTCGCACCCACTGCCGGTGCCTGGCACCGACCCCGATTGCTCGGCACCATCAGTAGGTGCGAGCAGTGGCTGTTGGCCCTGATCACCTCTGAGAGCTTTTTCACCTCCCCCTGCTCTTGATGGGCAATCGGGGCAGCAGCTATCTCTCACACTTGCTGACGGCACTGGCCCCACTCACACCCGTTGCTGGAATCGGCCCAAATCGCTTTGCATCTTCAGTGGGTGCAAGCAGGGCCAGCGCCATCAGTGCGTGGGAGCGGCAAAAGTGGGATTGGGGTTGCTGGCAGACAGGTGACCAGGGGCCTCGGTAGGAGGGGCCAAGCAGGGATGAGGAGGATGGGCCAAGACCTGTCCCTGTGCCCACCGCAGCCTCGTGGCCCACAGTTCCTTTCAAGGTGCATAAATTCATGCACTGGGCCCCTAATATTACATAAAAGAAGCTGGAAAGCAAGAGTCAATTAGGGGCCTATTGCAATCTTTGTAACACAAACCATCAGTGGTATCCTTGAGGACAGTGCAGGGGTATCAGGTAAACAGGAAACCAAAGGGGTGGTGGGAGAGGGTTAACAAAGATAGTCTTTGCAGAGATCTGGGTAGGGCTGGACTCAACCATCAGGGATAGAGTCATCCTGTGGAACTAGCAACAGCAGGCAGCTCTTACCACTGTAAGACCTGATGGGACAGAGAACTAGGAGCAATTCCTGGACTCAGGGAGGAGAGCTGGACTGGGAGGGCAGCCTGGCAGAAGCTGTGATTTGGGGTGGAGGGACACAGACAACTTGCCATAACCAGTGGGGAAGGAGCCAGGAAAATAAATAACTCATCTTTCACTCCTCCCTCCTCTCTCTAGCCAGTGCTGTTGGGCAAGAGAGCCCTTTGCCACACTCCTTACAGGTCATTGTTCCTGGGCAGAAAACAGGATGGAGAAGAGTAGTGGGTAGACCTGGGGGTGCAAGTGGAAATCCACAGCAGGAGGTGTGTTAGGTCATTTACATGTGTGGTGACTGGCACACAGGAGATACTGAACAGTTTACAGTAATTATTACTGCTTTTTGTTTTTACTGCTTTGGTTGGCTTATTCTCCATGTGTCCAGGTCAGCCCTCTGGCCTCATGGCAAGCGAAAAGTTTCAAATCCCTGCAGTAGCATGAGAAGTGACTCACTAAAAAGTCAATTGAGTTTTCTGCTGAAATCTTTAGTTTCTATTTTTTTAAGGAAGCTTTAAAAAAATAGGCTTGGAAATCATCTTTTTAAAACACAACCTTTGTGATTTGTTTTATTGGAAAGTTCTTAACAGAAGAAAGGGGCTTGTTTGTTTAGATTGCTATGCAACAGAAGGCACTGAGTAAATGGTTTCTCAGCTTTTATTATTTTAAACTTCACACAGGAGACAATCCATCCAAGTTTAAGAAAGAGAGGAGGGATGGAATATAGACTCCAGTGTTTTCAAAATTCAAAGTGGCATTTCAATTAATAGAACCTTGAAACAAGCTTTCACACACAGAAAACTACCTTCCCAAGTCTCACTCTCAAGATAAAATCAATAGAAAATATGTCTTCATCTACCCAAACAGATTTTTTCCAGCCAATTATACAACATGCTAAATAATCACTGAAGATTGAAAATGTATCACTTTCAAACAAATACCAGCAACAACAAAAATGTGAAGTGGCTCCGGAAGAATTCTTTTCTGTCCCCCTTCCCAGTCCTGGAATGGCACAAAGCGCAAGTAGGAGAAGCAGTCAGAGGTGCAGAAAGACAGAGGCAGATGCCTCCTCAAATTCTCACCCTATTTTAAGATCAATCCTCAGCTTCAAATTCCCCGTTGAACTATTTTTTCTTATGTCAGGAGGTTTCTAGCTGACTCTATCAGATTGGCAGCTTTGATACAATTTCTGAATTTTTCTACCTAAGCTCGAGGGGCAATGCATATGGGTAAAGTGCCCTGAACTTGGTTAAATCAGACATCTGGAAGCCAATGTTGGAGAAAGAACACAAATATTAGGAGAAAAATAACAGTAGCAACAAGCAAAACAAACTTTTGTCTAGACTCAGGGGTGGGCAAACTTTTTGGCTCGAGGGCCACAATGGGTTCTTAAACTGGACCGGAGGGCCGGAACAAAAGCATGGATGGAGTGTTTGTGTGAACTAATATAAATTCAAAGTAAACATCATTACATAAAAGGGTACGGTCTTTTTTTTTTTTTTTTTTTAGTTTTATTCATTTCAAAAGGGCCGTATCCGGCCCGCGGGCCATAGTTTGCCCACGGCTGGTCTAGAGCAACAAGATGGCACTGTTGACAGCCATCAGCTCATGTGGCACCAGTTCCTCACTTACAGAACAATGTCTTACTGCTTTATCTAGTGTCAGAATATACAAAAAAGTATAGAGAATTAAGTAAAAGTAATTAAGCTACCCAAAGACTACCAATACTTTGATACATTTTTTCCACTTATTTTTAGCAAATACATAGTTTATATGCATATACATATAAGTAAAATTGCAAAGAAATACAATGAATATTTTTCAAACTAAAAAACAGGATTATTTTACACATGCAGGTTTATGTCTTGCATTTTAAGCCTAACATTATATTTATGCATTTTCCCATATCATTAAATATTTTTGGAATGGCTATTTTAAAAAATAAGCTACATAATAATTAGTCCTTCAGGGTTGGCATAATTTATTTAAACCTCATATTGTTGGCATTCGTGTTGTTTACAATTTTCACTGTTACAAATAATACTATGATGAATATCCTTAGAACAATATATTTATAATTCTCCCTGTAGCATAAATTCCTAGAAGTGAAGTTACTGGCTGAAAAGCACATAAAATGTAGAGGCCGAACTGCCATCTAGAAAACTTATACCAACTCTTAGTCATGTGGGCAGCTTATGAAAATATTTCATTCACCTCACCAAGCCTAGAAATTATCTTTAAAACTCTTTGCCTATTTGAGAAGTGGAACATAGTGCCTTGATATATTAAAATTTTGTTGTTGTTGTTGTTTTCTGAACATTTATTTGCCATACCAAACCAACTTTTGCCATCTTTGAAAAAACTGATTTCCTTTCCAGTGGAATTTGGAGTGCCAAATCCCTGAGAAAAGTCCACTTCTGTGGGACGTGTAAACACAACCTTCTTACTATAAATGTCACAAAATTCCTATCAGCCTTCATTTTAATACTACTGCCAAACAATGAATTCTTTCCTGTCATGTTTTGTAATGTAGTCATACCAGCTTTCAAAGGCTGGTTTACCCTGGAATTACCAGCAGTCTGTGGCCAAAGACACTGGCAGCTCTCCAATGTATAATGACAAGTGAGCATCTCTGTCACTCTCAGCCCACAGAGTGATGGGACAGGGATATGGGGCTGAGTGACATGGGTATCCATCAGTAACCTGACACTCATTCTTCCCTCATACTCAGGGGTTCCTAATCTTCATGCCAGGGTCCCTTTGACAGCCAGGTGAAGTCCACAGAGCCCTTCTCAGAATAATGCCTTTAACAGCATCAAATAAAATACATCCTATATAATAAAGAGGTAATATGCAAATTGACCCTCATGCCCTCACAAGATGGCTGCCTTTGACCAGGCCAGCAGTGGGATTAGTGAGGGACAGCCAAGCGACTGAACAAGCAGGCTGCATGGGGTGACCAGGCCAGCAGGGGGGCTAGTGAGGGATGACCAAATGACTGAACAAGCAGGCTGCGTCCAGGATTGTGGGAGGGATGTCCCTGATTGGAGAGAGTGCAGGCTGGGCTGAGGGGAACTCCCGCCCCCGTGCACGAATTTTGTGCACCGGGCCTCTAGTAGAATTATAAAGAAATCTAACTATATTGAAATTTCTTATCAAAATGTTTATAAAAAAATTGTGGTGTAGTAATATATGTGCTTATTTATTAAATGTGAAATAGAAAATCTAGTGCCAGATCTAACTACCATAATTGCAAAATGGTAATGAGGATAAAGATATGTCAAGATATCTAACACAATTGATATAATATGAATTGTACTTATTATTTCCATTAGTGACAAAGTCTAAGTACTGCAAATACTGTTGTGATGAGGAAATGCCATCTTTCAGGGGGAGGTTAATAAAAGATGTACTTTTTTCTTTCCCATCATGAAATGCCTGGGTTCTCTTCATGGATCCATTGTCGCATGAAATGCCCTAAAAGTAGGAAATTACATAAATGCATTATCTCTACCTCCTCTCACTTCTAGAAATGTGACATTTTTCCTGGGCCTTATCCTTTTTTTTTTTTTTTTTTTTTTTTTTTTTGCTCAAATTACTACCATTCTGGGAAGCTGTTGGAATGGGGCAGCAGGGTTGGCCACATTGGAAGATCTTAGTCAAAGGGTTGAAGCCACTGTGTTAAAAATACTGAACTTGGTGAAGTTGCAGACTTGATCACACCCATGGTTAAGGCAGCTCCACTGTGCCTGAGGGACAGGAGTTAAGGGTTCGAGCTACAGCTTTGCCAATAACCAGCTGTGTGACCTTGAAAAAGCTCCTTGATGTCCCCAAGCCTCAGACTTTCTTAACTCAAAATAATAATTTGAAAAAGACAATCTCTAAATTCTTCCTTACAGCTCTCTCAAAATTTGACTTTAAAAAACTTCCATTGTATTTTGATGATTAATGTATCTTTCCAAAAGAATTCTTTAGCACCCAGAATAGAAAGCATCACCCATTTTCTAAAATAAAGTTTATTTCCTTTCTATGTCTCTGTCAGTCCCCTTTTCTATTTTTTCTTCATCCTCCTTCCAAAACTAGAACTTTCTTTTCCTTAAAGCAACAAAATTCTTCTGTTGATTCTAGAGCAGAACTGGCTTCCCATCAGGTCTGAATGCCTAGGACAGCCGGTCTCCCTTTTGGCCTTGGTTCTCAAGCTCCCCAAATTCTGTTCATAGAGCATCCTTTCTTTCTGAACAGCTAAGTTTTCCTTCTTGTGCTGTTTTCCCTGAGGCCTTAGGCATGGATTTCTTAACTCTATGTGTTGTTTCACTAGACAAGTTGAGTAAAGTATTCTGTTTTCCTTTTCAAACAGAGTTCAGAGTAAACGTTTCTCATGAATTTCCTTCCTAGTCACTCAACATTTTTAAACACTTGGCATTCTGCTCTGTTCAAGTGGTAGAGGCCAGATTCAGGGAGAGCCTAAGCTTCAAGTGTCAGATGAACAAGAGTGCTGGCTGAATTGGGGGAGTGGGGGCTGGCAGGAGCACCAGGAGCTCCTTGGGCCCTGAGAATACTAATAAGACTGAAGAGAGAGGTGCAGAGGTAGCCCTGCTCTTGGCAAGCCTAGTCAGGGTTCCCTTTGATGTGAAGTCTTGCTTGATATCGTTTTGTGTGTCTGCATTTGTCCTTGGCAGATAGAAGGCAGTTCCTTTCCAACAGTGAGGTGCCCTTGTGTATTGCTGCCATCCACTAAAAAAACAGTGATGCATGCAAGCAGCTCCCAGGGTGACTGGGAGGCAGAGAGAGGCTGGGGTGGTTGTGGCGATAGAGAGGAAGCTCAAAAAAAGCCCAGGTGCCAAGGATGGTAGCTAAAGTAGAACAATTTGAGAGGGACACAGAATAATTAGGATCAAAATGTTGAAAGTTATTTCCTTTGATTAAAACACAAGGAGGTATAGAAATGTGGATGGCAATTGCCTCAAGTTAGCCTGGCTTATTAATAATCACAGTTGGCTAGACTTTTCTTAGGGTCTATGAACATTATCAGTGCTATTCTTAAAATATTTCCAGTTCTTCAACCTTTCAAGCACAACCTGGTCTCCTTGTGGTTGGATAGGAGCATCTGACTAGTTCTAGCCAATAAGTTCTAGCCAATGGGTCTCTTCCTGGCTGGAGCAGCGAATTATTGATACAAGACCTGCAGAGCTCCCTTCTTCTCTGAAATGGAGACCATCAGTGTTTAAGATAAAGCTTGCTGTTTGAGATAAAGCTTCCCCATCAGCCCAAGTATTTAAATATCTATAATGTCAGAGTCCCCCTGCCAACCCACAAGGAACAAATAGCATGGGTAAGAAAGCAACCTTTTTGGATTAAAACAAGTGAGATTTGAAAACTGTCTCTTACAGCAACTGTTATAATTGCTGAAGGCCCAGAAAACTCTCCTTTCCTTGTCTCTTGCACTCACAGAGTGTAGATGTTGAATGTATTGAACTGGTCCTCCCCTTCCTTGGAAAAGCATACCCACCTTATTAGGCAATAGAAACTTTCACAACAAGGGAATTTCTTTGGGAAGTAGCATTGAAAGTTGATTGTCTATGGCTGCATCTCAAAGCCTTTGAGAAGCCCAAAATGTTGTAGATGAGAGCCATGGTAGGTCTCAGAAGATGCAGGAAGATATTCATTGAGTCTTGCTTAGCCTAAAAGGAGTTGAGAGAGAAACTTCATCAACAGAATGCATGATTAAATGTCTATTTTCATATATTTCTGTGATCAGAGGGTTTCAGTCCCTGAAAAGGTTTTAATATAAAATTAGAAAATGAAAAATATAGTTAGAGAAAACTCACAGACTGAAAAGGCCCCTGAAAGAAACTGGCTGGAAATCAGAAGAGATGCAGTTGACATGACAGAAGATGACCTGAAATCCTGGTCAGGCGCAGAGCAAGGGACATTATCGGAGCTTCATGTGAAATGCAAAGGGACACAGTGGGTCCAGAAAGCATCAAGGGAAAGATTGTTTCCAAGAACTGCTGACAGGCAGAGGGCAATACAACCTTCAGACATCTCAGAAAAAGATGAATAAATCAGGTTGAGGTGGCTTTTCAAGAGGCAGTATTGAGATTTGGCCTAAGGGGCCCAGTAAGGTGTTAAATTTTCAAGTAGTAATATAAGATAAGAGGGGAAGAGTCAGGTGGTCCAGGGTAGGCTGATAGAAAAAGATTTCAAAAGTAACTAGACTCTGGTCAAGATGGTGGCATAGGTAGAGTGAGCACCAAAGCCCCATCTAAGCAAGTCTACTCCCAGAGGGGTGTCTCCAGCACAGAAGTTCTCCCACTGCAGACACAGCTGATTCTCACAGCCAATTGGCCTGGAGGTCAATTCCTCACAGTGATAACTACAACAATCAAGGCTTAATTACAACAAGACTGTGCACAAAGCCCACAAGGGTGTGCACCAAGAGTGTCTACCTCAGGTAATTGGGACACTTAGCACAGAAAGGCACTCTATCGACACAGCGAAGCATAAAAAATGCCGAGACAAAGAAACAGGACACAAACGACAGAATTGGAGGAAAGCAAACTGCTGGATATAGAGTTCAAAACCACACTTTTAAGGTCTTTAAAGAACTGTCTAGAAGCTGCCGATAAACTTAATAAGGCCCTCGAAAAGACTGGTAAATGTAGTGAGATCTTCAAGAAGACTGGTGAGACTGCCGATAAATGTAGTGAGATCCTCAAGAAATCTAATGAGACCCTTGATGTTGTGGTAAAGGACCAACTAGAAATTAAGCATACACTGACTGAAATAAAGAACATTATACAGACTCCCAACAGCAGACCAGAGGATCGCAAGAATCAAGTCAAAGATTTGAAATACGAAGAAACAAAAAACACCCAACCGGAAAAGCAAAATGAAAAAAGAATCCAAAAATACAAAGATAGTGTAAGGAGCCTCTGGGACAGCTTCAAGCACACCAACATCAGAATTATAGGGGTGCCAGAAGAAGAGAGAGAGCAAGATATTGAAAACCTATTTGAAGAAATAATGACAGAAAACTTCCCCCACCTGGTGAAAGAAATAGACTTACAAGTCCAGGAAGCGCAGAGAACCCCAAACAAAAGGAATCCAAAGAGGACCACACCAAGACACATCATAATTAAAATGCCAAGAGCAAAAGACAAAGAGAGAATCCTAAAAGCAGCAAGAGAAAGAAAATCAGTTACCTACAAGGGAGTACCCATACGACTGTCAGCTGATTTCTCAACAGAAACCATGCAGGCCAGAAGGGAGTGGCAAGAAATATTCAAAGTGATGAATACCAAGAACCTACAACCAAGACTACTTTATCTAGCAAAGCTATCATTCAGAATTGAAGGTCAGATAAAGAGCTTCACAGATAAGAAAAAGCTAAAGGAGTTCATCACCACCAAACCAGTATTATATGAAATGCTGAAAGGTATCCTTTAAGAAGAGGAAGAAGAAGAAAAAGGTAAAGATACAAATTATGAACAACAAATACACATCTATAAAGTGAATCTAAAAATCAAGGGAATAAATAATCTGATGAACAGTATGAACTGGCGATTGTAATAGAATCAGGGACATAGAAAGGGAATGGACTGACTAGTCTTGGGGGGTGGAAAGGGGTGTGAGGTGAGGGAAGAGATTGGACAATAATCGTGCACCTATGGATGAGGACAGTGGGTGGGGAGTGAGGGCGGAGGGTGGGGTTGGAACTGGGTGGAGGGGAGTTATGGTGGGAAAAAAGAGTAACTAATGTAATAATCTGAACAATAAAGATTTAATAAAAAAAAAAAAAAATGGTGGCATAGGTAAACGTGGTACTTGCTGCCTCCCACTGTTATGGGTTGACTCAGCGAGATAGACCACTGACTCAGAATTCAAATTTAAGAGCCTTTATTAAGCTGGCCAGCTGACTACAGTCACAGCACCCTGCTGAAGCAAAGGCTGAACTGCAGCGCAGATTACAGGAGTTACATTTTATTATTAAATTCTGTGGAGGCCCAGAGAAAATGTGTCTTTCAAATTCTGGGCCCCCCAATATGGAGGAAACTCTCTTTATTTATACTTTTTCCAGTCCTTTGTCTCCCAAATTTGGAATGAGACTTCCGGGCCTTCTGAGAAAGAAGGCTGGGAAGGGGCCATGAGACCATATCTCAAGGCCTGGCCTGATGTCAGTACCTTCCTATCTATGTGTTTTAGGAACAGACAGCACAGCATGACCTGCCTGGCCAAAGTGCCAGATATGCAAACCAGTACACCACAACCACATCAAATTTTACAACTAAAATACAGAACAACCATCATTTAGAACCACCTGAAATCTAGCTGAACAGAAGTCTTCAACTAGGGAATTCAAGAAGAAGCACATCAAATTTGGTAGGAACTGCAGAACCAGCTGGCCCCACACCCTCGTGTGGTAGTTTAAAATTGGGAAGGATATCTTGACTGTGGAAGTTTCCCTGAGGAGCAAGGGGCCTCTTCTCCACACCAGGTCCCCAGCTCTGGGTTCCAGTGCCAAGAAGAGAAGTCCCCACAACTTCTGGCTGTAAAATCCAGAGGGGATTGTGGCTGAGTGACACGGAAGCTGATAGCCCCAGGCAGTTCCTCTTAAAGGGCCAGGACACAGACTTACTTAAAGTCACTCCCTCTGAGCTCCAGCACCAGGGAAGCAGCTTAAAAGGAACCTGGGACAATTGGGGAGGAACTAAATTGTCTGGAATCAGGGCAAGAGCTGGAAGGGCAGCTTTCTCCCAAAAAGAAGTGCTGGTAGAGGACAGTGTTCCTTTGCTAAGTCCTCCCCACCACAGAGCTGACAGGCTACATCATATCTGAATCTTCATCAACCTAGATCACACTTTTTGCCCTGCCTGGTGACTCCCTGAGACCCTGACCCTTCCTACTTGCAGGCTCATTTAAGCCATATCCAGTGGCTTTTCCATACAACAGACCTCTCTTGCCTCATGCTTTGGAGTTTTGTAAAATCTCTCAAACAAGTAACAGGTGGCATTAGTATGCCCTTTTCTTCTCAATAAGTGGCCCCAGGCCTGGCACTGGTTCACAGCTTGGCCTTTCATGGGCACCTCTAAGCTCCATACAAGTAGCGGCCATCTTCAGATTTCTTTGTAGCTCATGCCAGGCAGGGCACAGGCAAAGGCTGACTTTTCACCTCCCAGGAGACCCCAGAGCCAGTGCAGCTAGTGGTCAACTTCGACCACACTGGATTATAACCCTATATTCCACAAGTGACACACTCAAGGGGCAGACTTGGTGAGCACCAAAACTCCACTGAAGCAAGTCCTGCTCCATAGGGCCAGCTCCTGCACAACAGTTCTTCAGCTGTAGTCATAGCCAGTTCTCACAACCGACTGGTCTGGGGGTCAATCCCTCCCAGAGATGCCAACATCAATCAAGGCCCAACTATAATACTAGTAGAAGAGTGCACACAGTTTATACAGGGGTACATCTGGAAAACCTAAGAGCCGATGACTGGGGAGGCTGAGCCACTGGGCCCTACAGGACACCTACTATACAAGGGGACTCTACCAAGTCCAGGAAACATAGCATATCTATCTAACAAATAGAAATGAACATAGGGAAGCAACCAAAATGCAGAGACAAAGAAACATGTCACAAATGAAACAACAGGAGAAATCTCCAGAAAAAGAACTAAATGAAATGGAAGCAAGAAAACTACCAGATACAGAGTTCAAAGCAATGGTTATAGGGAAGATCAAGAAACTTAATGAAAACTTTAAGGAACTTAGTGAGAATTTCAAGGAATTTAGTTAGAACATTAACAACATAAAAAGGACAAGTCAGAAATGATGGATACGCTAACTGAAACAAATAATAATTACCGGGAATCAACAGTAGAGTATAGGGCCCTGAGAATCGAATTAGTGATTTGGAATATAAGGAAGCAGAAACCACCCAATCAGAACAGCAAAAAGAAAAAAAGAATCCAAAAATATGAAGATAAGATTTAAAATGGTGGTGGGGTAAGTGGATGCTACACAGACACACTCCCAGGACCACACTAGAATTACAGCTAAAATATAAAAAACATCCTGAATAATCAACTGAAGACTAGCTGGAGAGATAATTAAGAATGGAAAGTGGAGACCTCATAGAGACTGGTAGAAATGGGCAGAGGTGTGAAAGGGCTGGCCAGGCTCCCACAGACAGCACCTGAAGTTCTGGAGAGATATCTCTGCTATAGGGTGTTGCTACTGAGAACTCTGGGGTCTCATCCCTGAGCTGAGTCCCCCTGCAGAGAGCACCAGAACTAAGATAGGTGCCCACATAAAATCTGGCTGTGAAAAGCAGCAGCATTGCTGTCTGCCAGGGAAAGATGGCTGGAAATGCAGGCACCTTCTTGAAGGGCCATTGAACAAACTTTTGTGTGCAGCCACTCCCCTTGTGCTCTGGCAGAGAGAAGGCAGAGTGGTCTGGACCTGTGACAGCAGAAGCCAGGGTTGTGGGAGCTGCAGTTAGAGCTCAGAAGGCAGATACCCCAGTTTCCTGTACTAAGTCATTCCCTCATGCTGCAAGGTCATCTTTCTCAGGCAGACTTTTGCTATGCAGGTGGTTTTGCCTGAGGGAAAGACAGTTGGCCCACCCTATTGGAAAACAGCTTGCCCCACAGTGTGGAGTTTCTGAGGCCCAATAAGAGACTGAGATAAAAATTATCCTCCAGACAGAAGTAATTGCCCCATGCTGTAGAAAAACTCTCGTCACACCTGTGGACAATTACCTAAGGGCTACTCAAGACTGAATCAAATCAGACTATAGGCAGAGGTGGTCTCTGGAGGCTTGGGATCTTTGCCTGAACTAATTAGAAACAGTGTTTGACACTATCCTGCACTAGAGATTGAGAGGCATAGTAGATTTACTTAATCATTGTCATGGACCCAAAGAGGCAGCCAAAATGAAGAAACAAAAAAACAACCCCTAAATGAAAGAACAAGAGAATTTTTCAGAAGAAGAGATAAATGAAATGGAGATAAGAAATTTATCTGATATAGAGTTCAGAACAATGATGGTAAAGATGCTCAACAACATGAGAAAAGATATACTAACTATGAAAAAAGAACAGACAGAAATAAAGAATGACATTGCACTAATAAAGAGCACATTGGAAGGAATACACAGAAGATTAGAATAAGATGAGGATCGGATCAGTGAATTAGAAGACAGTGTAGAAAAAAATCACTAAATCAGAGCACCAAAAATAAAAAACAAACAAACAAAAACAAGAGGACAGCTTAAGGGATCTGTGGGACAACATGAAATGTAACAATATTTTCATAGTAGGTGTGCCAGAAGGGGAAGAAAGGGATCAAGGGATAGAGAATGTGTTTGAAGAAATAATGGCAGAAGCACCCTTAACCTGGTAAAGGAAAAAGTAACACAACTTCAGGAGTCACAGAAAGTCCCAAGCAAGAAGAACCCAAATAGACCCACAGCCAGGCACATCGTAATTAAAATGCCAAAAATTAAAGACAAAGAGAGAATTTTAAAGGCAGCAAGAGAAAAGCAATTTGTTACCTACAAAGGAGCTCCTGTGAAACTGACACCTAATTCTCATCAGAAACTCTATAGGCCAGGAAGGAATAGCATGAAGTGCTCAAGTTAATAGAAAGCAAGGATCTGAAACCAAGATTATTATATCCAGCAAGGCTATCATTCAAAATAGATGGTGAAATGAAGAGCTTCCTAGCCGAAAAAAAAAGTACATCACCACCAAGCCAGCATTATAAAAAAATTCTAAAGGGTCTGAGGGTCTGCTGTAGTGAAAAGAAGAAATAGCGAGAAACCTAGGTATACAGAAACCTAGGATAGGCAATAAATAAGTACCTATCAATATAACCTTAAATGTAAATGGATTAAATGCTCTAATCAAAAGATATAGGGTAGCTGATTGGATACAAAAACATGAATCAGCTACATATATGCTGTCTACAAGAGACTCAAACAAAAGACTCACACAGCATGAGAGTGAAGGGGTGGAAAAAAATTTTCCATGCAAATGGTAACAAAAAATAAAGTGGGGGTAGCAATATCCATATCTGACAAAATAGAGTTCAAAATGAAGGCCACTATATAATAATAAAGGGATTGATCCAACAAGAGGATATAACCCTTGTTTAATGCAACCATTATAAGTAACATTAAGTATAAAAAAAATTTTAAAAATTAAAAATACAAAAACCAAAAATCTTCTAGAGCAAGCATGTAAAACTCAAAGGCTAACACGTGCCAAATAAACAAGGTTTAAGTTTATGTGGGCTACAAAAAGACAAAAGCTTCAATTTTCATAGAAAAGAAAGTTTATTTCAATAGAGACATGCTGAATACAAAGGGCTGAAATAAATGAGTAATTGTTAACATATAGAATGTTAACAATTGTTAAATAATAGAACATTTTAATAAAAATTAATATTTTTTCTTGAATATTAACTTACCAGACACTGAATAACTGCACAAATTAACGCAATTAAACCTATTTTTCTTGGTGTCTGAAAGTGAAATATTTCTTGTTGTGCACACCAAACAAGTCAGTCCAAGACTAATGACGTGGCAATCAACTGCTAAAATGTTTGCTGCTAGTATTAGTGGAGAGAAATGGTGCCCCTCCATGGAAGGTAAGTAGGGAAATGAATGCAACACGATTATATTATCAGTAGCGAATGTTGTAGTTTGTTATTAATAATTATTTATAACAGGATATTGTAAAAATTAAGTTATGAAATTTTATTAAAACGTTTCTTACATACTGTTGTATTGACTGGGCCGCAAAAAAATTCATTGTGGGCCACAAGTTTGACATGCTTGTTCTAGAGGACCTTAAGGGAGAGATCAGCAATACAGTCATAGTAGGGAACTTGATCACCCTGATGACTTCACTGGATATATCTTCCAGACAAAAAATTAAAGAAAAGGTGACTCTAAAGAACATACTGGATCAGATGGATTTAATTGACATTTATAGAGCATTTCACCCCAAAACTGCAGAATATACATTCTTCTCAAGTGCACATGGATCATTCACAAAGATAGACCATATGTTAGGACACAAAACAAGTCTCTACAAGTTCAAGAAGAGTGATATTATATCAAGCATCTTCTCAGATCACAATGAAATGAAATTAGAAATTAACTACAGTAAAAACACCCCAAACATTCAAACACATGGAGGCTAAATAGCCTGTTATAAAACAATGAATGAGTTACTAATGAGATAAAAAAAATTCAAAAAATTCCTTTAAGCAAATGAAAATAAACACACAACAACCCAAAATCTCTGGGACACAGCAAAAGCAGTCCTGAGAGGGAAGTTCATAGCAATACAGGCCTACGTAAAAAAAATGAATAATAAAATATTTACTCTACAACTTAAAGAATTAGAAAGAAAATTCAAGAAAATCCAAGAGTAAAGAGAAGGAAGGAAACAATAAAGAATAGAGCAGAAATAAGTAACATAGAGAATTTTTAAAAATCAATGAAACCAAGAGCTGGATCTTTGAAAAGATACATAAGATTGATGAACCATTAGCCAGACTCAACAAGAAACAAGGAGAAAAGACCAAAATAAAGAAATTTAGAAACAAGAGTGGGGAAGTAACCACTAACACCACAGAAATACAAAGGATTGTAAGATTATACTATGAACAACTATATGTCAACAAGCTGGACAATGTGGATGAAATGGACAAATTCCTAAAAAAAAATAAAAAAAAATACAGTCTTCCAAAAGTAAATCAGGAAGAATCAAAACAGGCCAATAACAACTGATGAAATAGAATTAGTAATAATTAAAAAAAAAAAAAAAAAAACACTCCCAGCAAGCAAAAGTCCTGGCCTGGATGACTTCACAAAGGAGTTTAACCAAACATTCAAAGAAGAAGTAACACCTATCCTCCTCAAACTATTCCAAAAAATTCAAGGGGCAAGAATACTTCTAAGCTCTTTTTATGAAGCCAGCATTATACTAATTCCAAAACCAGATAAAGACATTACAAAGAAAGAGAATTACAGGCCAATATACCTGATGAACATAGATGCTAAAATCCTCAACAAAATATAGAAAACCATATCCAGCAATATATTTTTAAAAAATCATACACCATTACCAAGTGGGATTTATTCCAGAGATGCAAGGCTGGTACAATATTTGCAAATACATAAACATGATACATCACATAAACAAATTGAAACAAAAAAATCACATGATCATATTAATAGACGCAGAAAAAGCATTTGACAAAATCCAACACCCATTTTTTATAAAAACTCTCGGCAAAGTGTGAATAGAGGGAACATATCTCAACATGATAAAGGCCATAGATGACAAACTCACAGCCAACATCATATTCAATAGGAAAAAGCTAAGAACAGAAATAAGACAGGGATGTCCACTTTCACCACTCTTATTCAGCATACTACTGGAAGTACTAGCCACAGTGATCAGACAAAAAGAAGAAAAAAAGGCATCCAAATTTGAAAGGAGGAAGTAAAACTTTCATTATTAGAAGATGATATGATATTGTACATAGAAAACCTTAAACACTCCTCCAAAATACTACTAGATTTAATAAGTAAATTTGGCAATGTAGCAGGATACAAAATCAATGGCTTTTCTATACACCAAAAATGAATTCTCAGAAAGAGAAACTAAACAAACAATCCCACTTACCATTGCAACAAGAAAATTAAGATACTTAGAAATAAATTTAACCAAGGAGGTAAAAGACTCAAAAATTACAGGACATTGAAAAAAGAGATAGAGGAAGATATAAACAAGTGGAATAATATACAATGTTTATTGATTGGTAGACTTAACATCGTTAACCTGTCCATACTACTCAAGTAAGTCTACAGATTTAATTCAATCCCTTTAAAGTACTAATAGCATATTTCACAGATCTAGAACAAATACTCCAAAAATTTATATGGAACCAAAAAAGACCTCAAATAGCTACAACAATCCTGAGAAAGAAGAAAAAAGTTGGAAGAATCATAATAGCAGATACCAGTTATACTATAAAGCCACTGTAATCAAAACATCCTGGTACTTGCAAGTGAATGGGCATATAGATCAATAGAACAAAACAGAGACCCCAGAAATTGACCCAAGCCATTTTAACATTTGGCAAAGAAGTCAAGAAGATACAATAAAGTAAGGACATTCTCTTCAATAAATGGTGTTGGGAAAATTGGATAAATGCATGTAACAAAATGAAACTAAACCAACTTAGATAAAAGACAAATTTAAATTATGAAACCATAAAAATTATAGAAGAAACCATAAGCAGCAAAATCTCAGACATCTCTCATAACAATATGTTTACAGATACATCTCCCAGGGTAACGGAAACTAAGAAGAAAATAAACAAAGGGTACTATTTTAAAATAATAAACTTCTGCATGACAAAAAAAAATCAACAAAATGAAAGGGAGCCCACTGTATAAGAGAATATATTTGGTAATGATACATCTGATAAAGGGTTAATATTGAAAATATATAAGGAACTCATGCAACTTAACAAAAGGAAGACAAACAATCCAATTTAAAAATGGGCAATGGACCTAAATAGACACTATTCCAAAGAGGACATACAGATGGTTAAGATACATATGAAAAAATGCTTAAACTTACTGATCATCAGAGAGATGTAAATCAAAACAACAGTGAAGTATCACCCGACACCTGTCAGAATGGCTACCATCAACAACTCAACAAATGATAAGTGCTGGCGAGGATGTGGAGAAAAGGGAACCCTAGTACACTGCTATTAGGAATGCAGACTGGTGCAGACATTGTGGAAAACAGTATGGAGTTTGCTCAAAATATTAACTAAGGAACTTCCATTTGACCTAGTGATCCCACTTCTAATAATATATCCTAAGAATCCCAAAACACCAATCAGAAATATGTACCCCTATTTTCACAGCAGCACAATTCACAATAACTAAGATCTGGATACATCCCAAGTGCCCATCAGTAGAAAAGTGCATAGAAAAGTTGTGGTACATTTATACCATGGAATACTATGCAGCAGTAAAAAAAGAAGGATCTCTTACCCTTTGAAATAGCATGGAGGGATCTGGTGGGTATTATGTTAAGTGAAATGAGCCAGTCAGAGAAAGACAAGTATTGGATGATCTCATTCATATGTGGAAGCTAATTAACTAATGTATAGATTAGATCTAGAGCCATGAAAGCATGGAAAACAGTGTGGAATTTTGGAGGGAAAGTCAGGGAGGTTGGGTGGTTAGGAGGTGATTAGCCAAAGAACTTGTATGCATATATGCATAACTGACATAGACAATAGGGTGGTGAAGGCCTGGGGTGCGGGTTGGGGGCAGGCTGGAGGGGATTAATTGGGGGAAAGGGAGACATATGTAATACTTTCAACAATAAAAATTTTAAAATATGAAGATAGTGTAAGGAGCCTCTGGGACAACTTCAAGTGGACCAACATTCGCATCATGGGGATACTAGAAGAGAGGGAGCAAGAAATCAAAAACATATTTGAAGAAATAATGACAGAAAACTTCCCTTCCCTGGTGAAAGAAATAGACATATAAGTCCAGGGAGCACAGAGAGTCTCAAACAAGGGGAACCCAAAACGGCCCACACCAAGACACAACATAATTAAAATGCCAAAGGTTATAGACAAAGAGAGCCCAACCAGCTTGACTCAGTGGTTGTATGTCCACCTATGAACCAGGAGGTCATGGTATGATTCCTGGTTGGGGCACATGCCTGGGTTGTGGACTTGATCCCCAGTTGGGGGCATGCAGGAGGCCACCAATAAATGATTATCTCTCATCATTGATGTTTCTATCTCTTTCTCCCTCTCCCTTCCTCTCTGAAATTAAAAAAAAAAATGAAACAAACAAAAACAACAACAACAAAGAGAGAATCTTAAAAGCAGCAAGAGAAAAACAATTAGTTACCTATAAGGGAGCGCCCATAGAACTGTCAGCTGATTTCACAACAGAAATTTTGAAGGCCAGAATGGGATGACAAGAAATATTCAAAGTGATGAATAGCAAGGACCTACAACCAGTATTACTCTACCTAGCAAAGCTATAATTTAGAATTGAAGGTCAGATAAAGAGCTTCATAGACAAGAAAAAGCTAAAGAAGTTCATCACCACCAAACCAGTATTACATGAAATGTTGAAGGGAAGTCTTTAAGAAGAGGAAGAAAAAGAAAAAGAACAAAAATATAAACAATAAAAAGGCAATAAATACATTTCTATGAACAATTGAATCTAAAAATCAAAATAAAAGAATAAGAAATCTAATAAACAGAAAATCTGGTGAATAAAATAGAATCAGAGGCATGGAAACATGGAACAGACTGACTAATCTCAGAGGGAAGCAGGGCCAGGGGATCAGGAAGAGATTAACCAAAGATCTTATATGCATATATGCATTCATTATCTATGGATACAGACAATAGGGTGATGAAGGCTTGTGGTGGGGCAGGAACCAGGTAGCGGGGGGCAATGGGGACAAAGAAAGGAGACATCTGTAATACTATCAGTAATAAATATTTTTTTAAAAGAAATATTGGTCTGGCTCCCATGTGGGCTGTTTTTATCCAGAGAAAGATCGTCCCTGTGGAGGCTACTGTGAGGAGCAAGGGGTCCAAGTGCCACATCAGAACTCCCACCAGGTTTCTAGAGCTGGGAGGAGAAGTCTCCATAGGTGAGCTATATAGAGGCAACTGGAGATCCAGGTGTCCCTCATAAAGGGCCAGGCAAGAACTTACTCAGACTCGCTTCCTTTGAGCTCCAGTACCTGGAGGCATTGGGGGACCCAGATACATACAAGGAGGAACTGAATTGTCTGGCATTGGGGCAGGAACTTGGGGGCGACATTCTACCAGATGGAGGTTCTGGCAGAGGTCATTGTTCCTATGTCAATACCTCCTCTGTCCCAAGGCTGACTGGCAACCATATCTGAGTCCCCATCAACCTGGAGCACACTGCTCACTCCATCCTGGTGATTCCCTGAGACCCCCACCTCATCCAATTTGTAGCCCCACCCAAGATGTTTGCAACAGCCTTTCCATATGAATGGCCTGTTCTAGCTCAGGCTTCAGACTTCCCTAAAATATCTCAAACAAACTGCAGCTGGTGTCAGCATACCCAAACCTATCAATGAAAGGCCCCAAACCAGCAAGCCCAAGCACCAGCTTGCCTTGCTTCACAGCTGGGCTTCGCCTGGGCAATTCCAAACTCCATATAAACAGGAGGAAGCTGCAGATCTCTGTAGCTCCTGATGGATGGCCCCAAGCAGTGACTGACTTTGCACGTCCCTGGAGACCCAAGAGCCATTGCACCTGGTGGACAGCTACAGACCATACCAGATTACAACTCTACACATTCACAAGAAACACGCTCAAGGGAAGCTCAGTGAGCACCATGGCCCTACTGAAGCAAATCTTGCTCCATAGGAGTGTTTCCTGCATTGCAACTCTCCCACTATAGTTGCAGCTGGTTCTCACAGCCAATTGGCCTAGAGATCAATTCCTCCCGGTGACACCAACAGCAATCAAGTCTCAACTACAACAAGACTGTGCACACAGCCCAAAAAGGGCACACTTAGAGTGCCCAGCTCAGGTGACTGAGGAGGCTGAGCTACTGGGCCTTATAGGACACCTACTACACAAGGTCACTCTACCAACTCCAGGAGACATAGTGGCTCTACCTAACACATAGAAACAAATACAGGGAAGCAGTCAAAATGTGGAGACAAAGAAATATGTCACAAATGAAAGAAATGGAAGAAAGCAAACTACTGGATACAGAGTTCAAAATCACAGTTATAAGATTACTCAAAGAACTTAATGAGACCTTCAAGGTACTTAATGAGAACTTTCCAGGATCTTAATGAGAATGCCAAAGGCATGGAAAAGGACCAGTCAGAAATTAAGCATACACTAACTGAAATGAAGAATAATTTACAGGGATTCAACAGAGTAGAGGATTCTGAGAATCAAATCAATGATTTGAAATATGAGAAAGCAAAAGCGCCCAATCAGAAGAGCAAAAAGAAAAAAGAATAAAAAAAAAAAAATAAAGACAATGTACGGAGTATCTTAGACAACTTCAAGCACACCAACATTTGCATTATGGGGATGCAAGAAGGAGAAGAGAAAGAAAGATGTTTAAAAACTATTTGAAGAAATAATGACAGGAAACTTCCCTTACCTGGTGAAAGACATAGACTTACAAGTCCAAGAAGCACAGAGATTCACAAATAAGAGGAATCCAAAGAGGACCACACTGAGACACATCAGAATTAAAATGCCAAGGGCTAAAGACAAAGAGAGAATCTTAAAATCACCAAGAGAAAAGCAGTTTGTTACCTATAAGGGAATGCCCATACAACTGTCAGCTGCTGATTTCTCAATAGAAACTATGCAGGCCACAAGGGAATGACAAGAAATATTTAAAGTGATGAATAGCAAGGACCTACAACAAGTATTACTCTACCTATCAAAGCTATGATTTAGAATTCAAGATCAGATAAAGACCCTCACAGACAAGAAAAAGCTAAAGGAGTTTATCACCACCAAACCAGTATTACATGAAATGATGAAGGGTAGTCTTTAAGAAGAGGGGGGGAAAAAAAGAACAAAAATGTGAACAATAAAAAAGGCAATAAATACATTCCTATCAACAATTGAATCTAACAATCAAAATAAATGAATAAGAAATCTAATAAACAGAATACTCTGGTGAAAAAAATAGAATCAGAGGCATGGAATTGGAACAGACAAGTGATTCTCAGAGGGAAGGGGTGGGCTGGAAGACATTAAATAAAGATTTTATATACACAATAGTGGCCTGGTGCACGAAATTTGTGCATGGGTTGGGGAACCCCCCAGCCCGGCCTGCACCCTCTCCAATCTGAGAACCCTCAGGGAATGTCCAACTGCTGGTTTAGGCCCAAGCGAGATCCAGCCTAAACCAGCAATCAGACATCCCTCTCACAATCCAGGACCGCTAGCTCTTAATTGCTCCCCTGCCAGCCTGATTGACGCCTAACTGCCATCCCCTGCCAGCCTGATTTTCCCCAACTACTCTCTCCTGCTGGCCTGATCACCTACAATTTCCCTCCCCTGCCATGACCCACCTCCTCCACCGGGACCTGCCTCCTCCGTGCGAGGTGGTGGAGATGCTGGGACAAGCCTCCTCTGCGCTGTGTGGAGCTGTGGGATCCACAGGCCTCACCACATGGAGTGGCCGCTGGACCCTGCCTTTGCTGTGCACGTTGCCAACTTGTGGTGGCCATCTTGTGGTGGCCATCTTGTGGTGGTCATCTTGTGGTGGTCATCTTGTGGTGGTCATCTTGTTGCAGCCATCTTTTGATGACATCATGCGTGAGGGCCACCTTGGCTTTTATTAGTATAGATATGAGTTACCTATGGCCACAAACAATAGGGTAATGAAGACCTGGGACAGGGAAGAACTAGGTGGAGGGGGACAATGTGGGGGGAAAAGAGGTACCTCTGTAGTACTCTCAACAATAAAGATTTAAAAAAAGAAATATTCAAAGTGATGAAAAGTGAGGACCTACAACCAAGATTACAATACTCAGCAAAGCTATCATTTAGAGTTGAAAGTCAGATAAAGAGCTTCTCAGACAAGGAAAAGCTAAAGAAATTAATCACCACCAAACTGGTACATGAAATGTTAATGGGGAAGAAGAAGAAGAAGAAGAAGAAGAAGAAGAAGAAGAAGAAGAAGAAGAAGAAGAAGAAGGAGGAGGAGGAGGAGGAGGAGGAGGAGGAGGAGGAGGAGGAGGAGGAGGAGGAGGAGGAGGAGGAGAAGGGGAAGGGGAAGGGGAAGGGGAAGGGGAAGGGGAAGGGGAAGGGGAAGGAAGAAGGGGAAGAAGAAATAAAAGATAAAAAATCAATAATAAAATGTCAATAAATGCATATCTATCAATAATTGAAACTAAAAATCAAAATAAATGGACAAGTAATCTAATGAACAAAATAAACTGACTAATAAAATAGAACTAGAGGCATTGAAATAATGGAACGAACTTGTGAATCTCATAGGAAAGTGGGGAGAGGGAGTGGGAAGAGATTAACCAAAGAATTTATATGCATATATGCAATACTTATGTACACAGACAATAGGATGTTTAAGGCCTGGGACATGGCGGGAACCAGGTGAAGGGGGACAATGGGGCGGGGGGAGGACATCTGAAATGCTCTCATAAATAAAGGTTAAAAAAAATAAAAATAACTAGTGCTAAAAGAAGTACTCCAAGTAAAATGCTCCAAGCAGGGGGCAAAGGGCAAAGTGACAAAAAATGACATCAGCAATAGAATTACTGGAACCTGAGAGATCAGAAAACAAAACTGCAAACTTCCATGTGAGAGGAACTGGATAGTTACAATGATGTAACAGAGAGAGAACTATCCTCTAATATCCTTTCTTGTCTCCTTCCTTGGGATGGAGCCCTTTATTTTTAGCTGAGTACATAGCTACGCAGAATACAAATTGCATTTCTCACCCTCCTCTTCAAATAGATGTGACCACTGGGAGCAAAGGAACATAAGCAAAATATCACATGTGATTTTCTTAAAGAAAAGAGACAAGCATTTTTTTTTCTTTCTCCCTTTCTACTGGCTGAAACACAGATGTGATAGAATGAGCTAGAGTAGTCACTTGAACAATAAAGTGAAAGCATGTATCAAAAATAGTAGAACTACAAAAAAAAAGGAGCCTGCGTTCTTAATGGTCACAGCACTGCCATACCATTTCTGGCTTGCTTACCCATAATTTTGTTTATGTGAAAGATAGAAATATATGTCTACTTCACTTAAGTTACTGCTGTAGTGAGTTTTCTGTCATTTATAGATGAACCTCATCCTTACTGATTCAAGATGTTATCTCTGAGTGGTAGAATTATGGTGATTTTTATTTCCTTTATTATAAGTTTCTGTACTTATAAAGTAGTTCTACCCTATCTACAGTTTCTCTTTTCTTTTTTTAAATAAAAATATATTATTGATTAGAGAGAGAGAAACATTGATGTGAGAGAGAAACATGGCTCGGTTGCCTTCCGCATTGTGCCCAAATCCACAACCCTGGTATGTGCCCTGGCTTGTATCGAACTAGAAACATTTTGGTGCATGGGATGACACTCAACCAATTGAGCCATTCTCTTGGCTCAATTCAAACATCAAAAAGATGTTTCTCTTTTCTTTCTTTCTTTTTTTATTGTTAATCCTCACCTGAGGATATTTTTTTTCATTGCTTTTAGATAGAGTGGAAGAAAGGAAGAGAGAGGAGAGAGAGAGAGAGAGGTTCATGTGAGAGATACACATCAATTTGTTGCCTCCTGCATGTGCCCCAACTGGGCCGAGGATCAAATCTGCAACCCCGGTTTATGCCCTTGACCAGGAATTGAGCCCAGGACCCTTTGGTGCACAGGATGACACTCTAACAATTGAGCCACACTGACCAGGATAGTTTCTCTTTACTTAATTTCAGTTACCCATGGTCAACTATCATCTGAAAATGTTAACTAGAAAAATCCCACACATTTTCAATTGCATGTTGTTCTGAGTAGTGTTATGAAATCTCAGGTGGTTCCACTTCATCCCACCTCTCCAAGGCTTGAATCATCCATTTGTCCAGAGCAGTGGTCGGCAAACTCATTAGTCAACAGAGCCAAATATCAACAGTACTTCAAAATAGACTCACCCAGGCCGAAAACCAACTTCTGCGCATGGGCCACGAAGTTTCAATCGCACTATACTTGCGCCCGCACGTGGTATTTTGTGGAAGAGCCACACTCAAGGGGCCAAAAAGCCACATGTGGCTTTCGAGCCATAGTTTGCCGACGACAGGTCCAGAGTATCCATGTGGTATATGCTTCCCACCCATTAGTCACTTAGTGTCTAAGTTATCAGACCAACTGTTGCAGTATCACTGTGCTTATGTGCAAATAACCCTTATGTTACTTAATAATGGCTCCAAAGCCATTCATATAACTTTTACTACAGTATACTGTTACAACTGCTCTATTTTACTATTAGTTGTTGTTAATCTCTTACTGTGCCTAATTTATAAATTAAACTTTATCATACGGGTGTATGTATAGGGAATAACAGTATATAAAGTGTTTGGTACTATGCAGTTTCAGGCATCCTCTATATCCCAAGTTTTCTACAATGAGTATATATTATTTCTGTAATTGGGAAAAGGTGTTTTTTTTGTTTGTTTGTTTGTTTATTGCTTAAAGTATTACAAAGGGTATTACATATGTGTCCTTTTTTTTCCCCCCGCCCTTGACAGTCCCCTAGCCTCCCCTATCCCCCAGTGTCTTATGTCCATTGGTTATGCTTATATGCATGCATACAAGTCCTTAGGTTGATCTCTTACCCCCCCACCCTCCTTCCCCCCAACCCTCCCCGGCCTTCCCGCTGCAGTTTGACAATCTGTTTGAGGCAGCTCTGCCTCTGAATCTATTATTGTTCGAAAGTTTATAATGGTCTCTATTATCCATGAATGAGTGAGATCATGTGGTATTTTTCCTTCATTGACTGGCTTATTTCACTTAGCATAATGCTCTCCAGTTCCATCCATGCTGCTGCAAATGGTAAGAGTTCCTTCTTTTTTACAGCAGCATAGTATTCCATCATGTAGATGTACCACAGTTTTCTAATCCATTCATCTACAGATGGGCACTTAGGCTGTTTCCAGATCTTAGCTATGGTGAATTGTGCTGCTGTGAACATAGGGGTGCATATATCCTTTCTGATTGGTGTTTCTGGTTTCTTGGGATATATTCCTAAAAGTGGGATCACAGGGTCAAATGGGAGTTCCATTTTTAGTTTTTTGAGGAAACTCCATACTGTCTTCCATAGTGGCTGCACCAGTCTGCATTCCCCACCAGCAGTGCACAAGTGTTCCTTTTTCTCCACATCCTCTCCAACACTTGTCGTTTGTTGATTTGTTGATGATAGCCAGTCTGACAGGTGTGAGATGGTACCTCATTGTTGTTTTGATTTGCATCTCTCGGATGATTAGTGACTTTGAGCATGTTTTCATATGTCTCTTGGCTTTCTGAATGTCCTCTTTTGAAAGGTGTCTATCTAGGTCCTTTGCCCATTTTTTGATTGGATTGTTTAACTTCCTTTTGTTAAGTTGTATGAGTTCCCTATAAATTTTGGAGATTAGGCCCTTATCAGATATGACATTGGCAAATATATTTTCCCACACAGTGGGTTTTCTCGTTGTTTTGTTGATGGTTTCTTTTGCCGTGCAGAAGCTTTTTATTTTTATGTAGTCCCATTTGTTCATTTTCTCTTTAGTTTCAAGTGCCCTAGGAGCTGTATCAGTGAAGAAATTGCTTCGGCATATGTCTGAGATTTTGTTGCCTTTGGATTCTTCTAGAATTTTTATGGTTTCCTGTCGTACATTTAAGTCCTTTATCCATTTTGAGTTTATTTTTGTGTATGGTGTAAGTTGGTGGTCTAGTTTCATTTTCTTGCATATATCTGTCCAATTTTCCCAATACCATTTATTGAAGAGACCATCTTGGCTCCATTGTATGTTCTTGCCTTCTTTGTCAAATGTTAATTGAATAGGGGAGGCTAGGGGACTGTCTAGGGCGGGGGGATAAAATGGACACATATGTAATACCCTTTGTAATACTTTAAGCAATAAATAAAAAAAAAATATTAATTGAGCATATTGGTTCGGGCCGGGAAAAGGTGTTTTTAAGGCATAGGAAAGACAGGACTGAGAACAAGGACCTGCACTGAGGCAGTCTGGTGGACATATTGATGCCCTTGGTGGTGCTGAAGGACCTCTGACTTGAATTTCGTTTCTTCCATCCCATTATGACTTGTCCTTGAATAACTCTCACCCTCCTCTGTGCAAGTTTTCTTGTCTCCTGTTCCTGTCAGGTTTAAGTGCAAGAAACGGAAACCATTTCAGGTTTCTGTTGGACTCCACCTAACCATTGGAAGAGCTGGAGACATGGGAGTGAGGATGCCTGTTAGACAGAAATATCATGCTACTTTTAGTTTCTGAGGTTATAACCCTGTAGCTGTGAACCAGAGGTCAGGAATTACTGTCCACACCCAGAGGTCAAGAAACTCCAGCCAATATCACAGTTGTCCCACATTTATGAAGCTGGTCACTTGACAGTGTGATTAAGTCTGTCCATAGCAAATTTCTGCCAGAATCTGCCACTGCTGTAGAAATAGAAGTGGCCTCCGCCTGCAGTATACCTCTACATCTCACAGGAGCATCTCAGCCTGGGAGCAAAGGTTTGAGAAATGTAGTTGTTAGCCTTCCTGCCCCTCGACATGGGGAGCATGCAGAACAGGGTGGATATGAACACTGAACACAAACAGAGCATCTGGTCCACCTCTTGTCTGATCCCTGTAAGATGTCAGACGTTCTCAATAATTTCTTTATAGTAGATGGCTTCCCTACTCATGTATTTCTCTACAACCAATTAAAAAAATATTGCTGTACATTTATTGCATCGTAACACCATGTTAGGCACTTCAGAGTGTACAGAGTGATAGCCTGGTTCAGATCATCTGACACCTCAATTATTCATAAAACACATGCTCAGTGTGTCTATCAGGTACTCAAAAACAGGGATAGCTCCTCATTATCTACCAAATAAAGTCCAAGTGCCTTCATTTAAAACCTAACAGACTCTAAAATCTGACCTCAACTTATGTTCTCAACCTCATTTTTCCACTTACTGCACTTATGGATCAGGAAAACTAGATTGTTTTCTATTCTCTATACATATGCCTCTCTTTTCTGTCACCAACACTTTAGCTATACTCCAACGTTCTTTCCACCCCTATGTCAAAGCGCTGCTGATCTCTTTGTGTCCAGCTCAAGTGTCATCCCTTCTGTGAAGCTTTCCTGATGCCGCACAGCTGGAGATAATCCTTCATATCAGAATCCCCGGAACTTGTTCGATATTCCTGCCATGGGACTTAAAACAGTCCAGCCTCTATTACAGCTTTTTTTTTTTTTTTTTTAATTAAATCTTTATTGTTCAGATTATTACATTTGTTCCTCATTTTTTCTCCCCATAACTCCCCTCCTCCCAGTTCCCGCCCCACCCTCCGCCCTCACTCCCCACCCACTGTCCTCATCCATAGGTGCACGATTTTTGTCCAGTCTCTTCCCGCATCTCCCACACCCCTTTCCCCCCCAGGAATAGTCAGTCCATTCCCTTTCTATGTCCCTGATTCTATTATAATCAACAGTTCATTCTGTTCATCAGATTATTTATTCACTTGATTCTTAGATTCACTTGTTGATAGACGCATATTTGTTGTTCATAATTTGTATCTTTACCTTTTTCTTCCTCTTCCTCTTCTTAAAGGATACCTTTCAGCATTTCATATAATCCTGGTTTGGTGGTGATGAACTCCTTTAGCTTTTCCTTATCTGTGAAGCTCTTTATCTGACCTTCAATTCTGAATGATAGTTTTGCTGGATAAAGTAATCTTGGTTGTAGGTTCTTGGTATTCATCACTTTGAATATTTCTTGCCACTCCCTTCTGGCCTGCAAAGTTTCTGTTGAGAAATCAGCTGACAGTCGTATGGGTATTCCCTTGTAGGTAACTGAGTTTCTTTCTCTTGCTGTTTTTAAGATTCTCTCTTTATCTTTTGCTCTTGGCATTTTAATTATGATGTGTCTTGGTGTGGTCCTCTTTGGATTCCTTTTGTTTGGGGTTCTCCGCGCTTCTTGGACCTGTAAGTCCATTTCTTTCACCAGGTGGGGGAAGTTTTCTGTCATTATTTCTTCAAATAGGTTTTCAATATCTTGCTCTCTCTCATCTTCTGGCACCCCTATAATTCTGATGTTGGTACGCTTGAAGCTGTCCCAGAGGCTCCTTACACTATCCTCGCATTTTTGGATTCTTTTTTCATTTTGCTTTTCCGGTTGGGTGTTTTTTGCTTCCTCGCATTTCAAATCATTGACTTGATTCTTGCGCTCCTCTGGTCTGCTGTCGGGAGTCTGTATAATATTCGTTATTTCAGTCCGTGTATGCTTAATTTCTAGTTGGTTCCCCAATATAAGATCGAGGGTCTCATTAGATTTCTTGAGGATCTCACTACATTTATCGGCGGCTTCTAGACAGTTCTTAAGAGACCTTAAAAGTGTGGTTCTGAACTCTATATCTTCCATTGACAATTTTGTCCTGTTTCTTTGTCTCCGCATTTTGTTATGCTTCCTTGGTGCACCTCCTAGTGGTCTTTGTTTGCAGTCTTATAGTTAAATCTTGATTGTTGTAGCTAATTCCAAGGAGGGTTTGACCTCTAGGCCAAGTGGCTATGAGAATCAGCTGTGTCAGTAGTGAGAGAACTTCTGTCCTCTAGGGAGGTGCTAATCTAGCCTTTGCCTGAGGCTATCCGGCAAATGCCTGTGTGCAGGGCTTGGGCGGGGCGGGTAGAACAGGATCAACAGGGTGGGCCGGAGAGAGCAGTTATGGCGGCTCTCAGTCCTGTCCCCAGGGGCTCTGCCTCTCTGAGTCCCAGCACCCGCTGCAAAGCTCAGAGAGAAAGCTGCACTCGCTCTGACCGAAGCCAGACAGTCCCGCTTCTCCCGTTTGAGTCTGGGTCGCTAAAGATTCGCCCGGATCTGGAGCTCAGAGTCTGCGACTCCCTCCCGATTGAAAACGACAACCGCGCCCTCCGCCGCCAGCCCGCTCCGCGCACTCCGCACCTCAGAATTTGACTTCAGCACTGCGCCTCCTCTGAGTGTCCGTATGCGTTTCTCTTTCCTCCTAGTTGTAGGACTTCCACTCAGCCAGCGTTCCTGTGGTTCTGGGTGATGTCCCTTCCGTTTTTTGGTTTCACTTTTGAAGTAGTTGTTCAAAGCAGCAAACTCCGGCGTTAACCTATGCCGCCATCTTGGTTCTCTATCTATTACAGCTTTTTGTATAAACATCATTTCCTCTCTAGTAGAACATGGTCCATAGCAAAGTAAGTATTATTTATTATTTATTTTTGGTCCCCCATAGTACCATATTGTTTATTGGGTGGATAAAGATGCACCTGGAAGACAGTTATTACTCTCAAAGATTTTATAACCAAGAGCAGGAATATTTTAAAGAGCACATCACTCGCAGTTTCCCCGCATATGAAATCTGAAATTGTTTGCCTAGAATTTTATACTCCCAGCTAACTGATATCCCACCTCTTATTTCTTTAACTTTCTGTGACAGCACATAAGCTTTTTTGTTCTCCCCACATGTCTTATTCATCTTTCATTTTCTGTTATTCTTGCAACTAAGTATATAATTTGTATGATGTTATTTTCCATGTTACTAAACCCTGAAAAAGATGGGAATGCTTCCTTAATTTCCATAACAATGAAAACCATTTAGCAAATTGTGTTTCTGTTTCTAATCTAAACCAACAATTAATGCAAAAGATGTTGCTTGATTATACATGATGAATAATACATTTCACAGGTATATTTTAAAATTTCACATCAGGAAACCCATTCACCAACTTGTTTTATTTAATATCACCTCCAACTATAAAACAAATCATAGACCTTAATGTTTTTTTTTCAAGAAAAAAACCTTAAACATGAAGTTAGACATAAAAGCACTATAATTAAATTGTGCTTCTTTCTGACCAATGTAGAACTTTCCCTTTATTAAAACAACAGTGATGTGAAGTTCTGGTTTCCTTTCTCAGCTATATGTTTTATATGCCCCTGCTCCCCAATGAGTTCACAGATTCTTCAAGGAAAAGTATATCTTCCATCCCTTGAGCCTTTATGCTCTAGTGTCTAGCCCATTGCACCTAGCATTCCAGTCTTCACACAGGAAGAAATGTTGCTTATTTCAAGTAATTGCTACTGAAAACAGCATGGAATAAGTTGTGATTGATTTCTTATGTAAAGATGTCTCTCCAAATATTACCTAGCAACTACCATCCACTGTTCAATAAAAAATATTTTTTCTAAAAACATGCCTAAGTCTATTATGAAAAAATAACATGGTCTGGTGCGACAAAATGAGTAGCCTCATAGCCAGCAACAGAGCTACATAAATCTGGGCTATACATAGTATCATTGAGATAGAAACAGAGTGCTAGGGGAATATAGTAGAAAGAATGATTACTAATTCTTGGGGCTCATCTTCACTAGGCAGTGAATGTTTATCCATCAGGCATATGTGTTGGTCATGCTTCTGAAATTGTAGAAGGAACATTTAACCCTCCTCTCTCACTGGTTGGTTAAAGCATATATAACTGTCCTTATCAGCAATGCAATCTTTTGTGCTCCAGGTAGGTTTGGGCTGGACATTACACTTAAACTGCCTGTGGTCCCATTCTTATTCAAAGTTCAATTGTGAAATATCATATTTATGAAGGAGTGGTTTGAAGGTATTGTTGTCCATACACTACTCTGGATAGGCTAAATGTTACCCTGAGATTAAACCAGATTATAACAGGACTGTGAACTTGATGTATTGTTTTGATTCCTCCTGCAACTGCCTTCTTCAAACTTTTATTAGCCTAAGCATCAGCCCATAGAGAGAAACATGAAGTTCCTTGGAAAATGATGGAAGTTGCTGCTGCATTTACTATAGGACAGTGATGGCGAACCTATAACACGCGTGTCAGAGGTGACATGCAAACTCATTTTTTTGGTTGATTTTTTCTTTGTTAAATGGTATTTAAATATATAAAATAAATATCAAAAATATAAGTCTCTGTTTTACTATGGTTGCAAATATCAAAAAATTTCTATATGTGACATGGCACCAGAGTTAAGTAAGGGTTTTTCAAAATGCTGACATGCCGAGCTCAAAAGGTTCACCATCATTAGCCCTGACCGGTTTGGCTCAGTGGATAGAGCATCGGCCTGGGGACTGAAGGGTCCCCGGTTCGATTCCAGTCAAGGGCATGAACCTTGGTTGCGGGCACATCCCCAGTTGGAGGTGTGCAGGAGGCAGCTGATTGATGTTTCTCTCTCATCAATGTTTCTAACTCTCTATCCTTCTCCCTTCCTCTCTGTAAAAAATCAATAAAATATATTAAAAAAAAAAAAAAAAAAGGTTCGCCATCACTGCTATAGGAGGTGATGTTAAGGACACAGTCTAAAGTATTTCACAGTATCCTCATTTTGAAGATACCCATGAATGAGGTTGCTCAACATCAGGAAAACTGTTCATGTATTATGAAGACACTAACCCAAAGTCATTCTCAAGGCCTTCTCTTGCCCTTCTTTTTTAATAAAGGCCCAAAAGGCAGATTCTCACTTTCCAGTCTCTCTGAAAGGGAGAGGTGTTCTTAGGATCCAGGTCTGGCCATGACATATAGAAGGAAGGCTGCAAGGAAGCCTCTTAGATGAAGTTACTTTCCTGATGAAAAGTCCATATGGAAGAAAGAACTCTAGCCTGTCCCTACCTCTTCTCCCTGCCTAGGGCACGATGTGATGTCCAGCTGCAGGAGCTCACTTGAGACAATGAGGCTACAAGAGTGATAAAAAGCAAGTAGAGAAAACAGATAGAAAAATCTGATTATTTGACAATATGACTGAACAACTGCCCACCTCAGAATTTCTTGTTAAGTGAGAAAAATAACAACCAATTTATATTCATGTAAATCACTAGAGGCCCGGTGCACAAAAATTTGTGCACTCAGGGGGGTCCCTCAGCCCGGCCTGTGCCCTCTCGCAGTCTGGGACCCCTCAGGGGATGTCCACCTGCTGGCTTAGGCCTGCTCCCTGGCAGATTGGGCCTAAGCTGGCAGTCAGACATTCCTCTGGCAGCCCGGCAGCCCTTGGGGGATGTCCACTTGCCAGCGGGGAGCAGGCCTAAGCTGTAGTTGGACATCCTTAGCACTGCTGAGGAGGCAGAAGAGGCTCCCACCACCACCGCTGTACTGGCAGCCATCAGCCTGGCCTGTGGCTGAGCAGAGCTCCCCCTGTGGGAGTGCACTGACCACCAGGGGGCATCTCCTGCATTGAACACCTCCCCCCTGGTGGTCAGTGCGTGTCATAGTGACCAGTCATTCCTAGTTGTTCTGCTGTTAGGGTCAATTTTCATATTACCCTTTTATTATGTAGGATAGAGGCCTGGTGCATGGGTGGGGGCCAGCTGGTTTGCCCTGAAGGGTGTCCTGGATCAGGGTGGGGTCCCCTGGAGTGCCTGGCCAGCCTGGATGAGGGGCTGATGGCTGTTTGTAAGCTGGTCAAGCCCCCCAGTGGGGACCCTCACCCCATGGGGGTGTGGCCATCCTGAGTGAGAGGCTGATGGCCATTTTCAGGTTGGCCACGCACCCCAGCAACCCAAGCTCCCAGCCTCTCCTTTTTTTCTTTCTTTCTTTTTTTTCTGGGTTTTATTTATCTTCTATAATTGAAACTTTGTAGCCTTGAGCAGATCCCAGGTCCAGCTGGAAACCTGGATTGCACTTGGCAACCCAGGCTCTCAGCCCCTCCTTGAGCGGAGGCCATGGCCAGCTGGAAGCAGGTATCTGGGATTTATTTATCTTCTATAATTGAAACTTTGTAGCCTTGAGTGGAGCTGAGGGATGGCCAGCGTAGGCGGGAAGCTTGGCTTCCTCCATCGCCAGGGGCAACCCAAGCCTCCTGCTCACTCCAGCTCTGTGGCCACTGCCATCTTAATTGGGTTAATTTGTATACTCACTCCTGATTGGCTGGTGGGCATGGTTTGTGGGCGTGGCTTGAGCGTAGCAGAGGGACATTTAATTTGCATGTTTCCCTTATTATATAGGATTATCAGTTTGGTTTTGGGTTGCTTGCAGGCTAATATACACTAACCATTAATTCAACAACTATATTAACTTTTAATGAATTCTTATGTTTTATAATTAAGCATGTCTTAGATTTAGCCATGAGGAAGTTACAAAATTGTAAGTTATAGCTAACATGAGACTATTTTCTCTTTTAATTTTTTCTCTGGATTTTTTCTTTTTGCTTGGAATTTATTATTTTTAATTTAAATTCTTTATTGCTTAAAGTATTACATAAGTCTCCTTCCCCCTCCCCATTGACCTCTCCCAGCCACTCCACCCCCCAGCATATGCCCACACTCACTCCCCCGCACTGCCTGTGAGCATTGGTTATGCTCATAAGTATGCAAACAAGTCCTTAGGTTGATATCTTACCCTCTCACCTCCACTTTCCCTCATAGGTTGGACAGTCAGTTCAATGCTTCCATGACTCTGGTTCTATTTTTGTTCTTCAGTTTATGTTGTTCATTATATTCCACAAATGAGTGAGATCATGTGATATTTATCTTTCTCTGACTGGCTTATTTCGCTTAGCATAATGCTCTCAAGTTCCTCCATGCTGTTCAAAGGGTAAGAATTCCTTCTTTTTTATAGCAGTGTAGTATTCTATTGTATAAATGTACCAGTTTTCTGATTCACTCATCTGCTAATGGGCATTTAGTCTGTTTCCAAATCTTAGCTATTGTAAATTGTGCTACTATGAACATAGGGGTGAATATATCCTTTCTGACTGGTGTTTCTGTTTTCTTGAGATATATACCTAGAAGTGGTATTACTGGGCCAAATGGCAGTTCCATTTTTAATTTTTTGAGGAAACGCCATACTTGTTTTCCACAGTGGCTGCACCAGTCTGCATTCCCACCAGCAGTGCAAGAGGGTTCCTTTTTTTTCACATCGTCTCCAGCACATGTCATTGGTTGATTTGTTGATGATAGCCATTCTGACCGGTGTGAGATGGTACCTCATTGTCATTTTTATTTGCATCTCATGGAAGATTAGTGACTTTGAGCATGTTTTCATATGTCTTTTGGCTTTCTGTATGTCCTCTTTCAAAAAGTATCTATTTAGGTCCTTTGCCCATATTTTGATTGGATTGTTTATCTTCCTTTTGTTAAGTTCTCTGAGTTCCTTGTAAATGTTGGAGATTAAACCCTTATCAGAGATAACATTGGCAAATATGTTCTCCCATTCAGTGGGCTTTCTGGTTGTTTCGTTGATGGTTTCTTTTGCTGTGCAGCTTATTATTTTATATTATATGCATTTTATAAGTCAATTTTTTTTCTAGAACACATAAATAAACCAAAAATTTGAACTCTGCTGAGAAATTGAGGAAGTAGTTGTTTTAATAAAGATTTCACAGAGGTACAACATCTGTGCCTCACTCTTTAGGTACTTACATTTAGTAATTTCAGTAATTCCTCAGGTTGGAACGGGAGGGAATCAGTAAGCAGTTTAAATAGTGGCTGATTTGAAATTGTATCGCTATGAAATTCAGAACTCTTAAAATCTTAAACTAGGACTAACACAGGCTTCAAGAGATCTTTAATCCTCCTGACATAAATAAAAATATTTTGGACACACAAATGTGTATTTTTCTGGGTAAAAGTCTAAGGCTTTTATTAAAAACTAGAGGCCCGGTGCACAAAAATTTGTGCACTCGGGGGGGAGGGTGGGTCCCTCAGCCCAGCCTGTGCCCTCTCGCAGTCTGGGACCCCTCGGGAGATAAAGACCTGCTGGCTTAGGCCTGCTCCCAGGTGGCAGAGGGCAGGCCCAATCCCTAGGTGCAGCCCCTGGTCGCGCTCAGAGCAGGGCCGATTGGGGAGTTGAGGCGCCGCCCCCTGTCATGCACAGAGCAGGGCGGATTGGGAGGCTGCGATGCCACCCTCAGTCACGCTCAGGGTAGGGTTGGTTGGGGGGGTGGGGCACCGCCCCCGTTCACACTCAAGGCAGGGTCAATGGGGAGGTTGCGGCGCCACCCCCTGTCATGCACAGAGCAGGGCCCATCAGGGGGTTGGGGAGCTCCCCCCTGTCACTCACAGAGTAGGGCTGATAGGGGAGTTGGGGCACTGCCCCCTGTCACACACAGAGCAGGGCTGATCAGGGGGTTGGGGCGCACCACTGTCACACTCAGGGCAGGGCCGATGGGGAGGTTATGGCTCTACCCCATCACACACAGAGCAGGGCCCGTGGGGTGGGGGTTGGGGCGCCATCCTCTATCACCCACAGAGCAGGGCCGATCAGGGGGTTGGGGTGCCGCCACTCTCACACTCAGGGCAGGGCTGATGGGGAGGTTTTGGCTCTACCCCGTCACACACAGAGCAGGGTTCATGGGGGGGGGGGGTTGGGGCACCGCACCCTGTCACACACAGAGCCTCAGGGCGATCAAGGGGTTGGGGAGCTCCCCCCTATCAGGCACAGAGCAGGGCTGATCAGGGGGTTGAGGCGCCTTCCCCTGTCACGAACAGAGCAGGTCCGATAGGGAGGTTGTGGCCCCACCCCCTGTCACACACAGAGCCGCAGGGCGATCAGGGGGTTTGGGCGCTGCCTCCTGTCATGCTGATCCCAGTGCTGGGAGGCATATTACCCTTTTACTATATAGAATAGAGGCCTGGTGCACGGGTGGGGGCTGGCTGGTTTGCCTTGAAGGGTGTCCTGGGTCAGGGTGGGGGTCCCCACTGGGGTGCCTGGCCAGCCTGGGTGAGGGGATGAGGGCTGTTTGCAGCTGGTCACACACCCTTCAGGGTGGGGGTCCCCACTGGGGTGCCTGGCCAGTCTGGGTGAGGGGCTGAGGGCTGTTTGCAGGCTGGCGGGTGACTGAAGCTCCCAACCGCTCCTTTTTTTCTTTTTCTTTTTTTTATTCTGGGCCAGCTTTAGCTCTGAGGCTCCAGCTCTTAGGCCTCCGCTGCTGAAAGCAGGTTTCTGGCCTTTGTTTACCTTCTGTATTTGAAACAATGCTGCGATCCTGCTGGCTGAAGCCCAACGACTAAAGCAGGTTTCTGGGGTTTTGTTTAGCTTCTATATTTGTAACATAGTTGCTTAGAGTTGCAGCTCAGAGGCTGGCAGCATCAGGCGGGGAATGTTGGAGTCCTCCGTCACTGAAGCAAGCAAGCCTCATGTTAGTTTCCAGCTGCCTGGCTTCTGGCTGCCATCTTGACTGGCAGTTAATTTGCATATCACCCTGATTAGCCAATGGGAAGGGTAGCCGTCGTATGCTAAGTACCATGTTTCTCTTTTATTAGATAGGACTAGTGGCCCAGTGCATAAAATTCATGCAGTTGTGGGGGAACCTTCAGCCAGGCCTGAGCCCTCTTGCAGTTTGGGAGCCCTTGGGAGATGTCTGACTGATGACTTTGGCCCCCTCGCAGGCCTAAGCTGGCAGTCGGACATCCTTAGGACTGTGGAGGCGGGAGAAGCTCCAGCTGTGAATCCGGCTCCTGGCTGAGTGGAGCTCGCTCTGTGGGAGCACACTGACCACCAAGGGGCAGCTCATGTGTTGAGCGTCTGCCTCTTGGTGGTCAGTGCACGTCATAACCAGTCATTCCGCTGTTCGGTCGATTTGCATATTAGCCTTTTGTCATATAGGATGCAAAGTCTATTATTCTAAAAAAAATTTAAGTACTTCTAGACTAATTATATTTATCCTTTTTGAGTCCCCCACTCCTAAATCATATTGCAGTTCATTTGGGTTTTTTATTTTCAGTCAAGACCCTAAAATTCTGTCAAAGTGTTGATGTATGCTTCATTCTGGGACCCACACTCAGTCACTGTTAGTTGACTTTCATTGATAGTTAATTATTTACACTGAATTTGGTGTCTGGATTGGCAGTCTTCGGTTGATCATTGTGGAAGATCTGAACCCATTGGCTGCATCCCAGTGGGCTTGGTGTCTTGTAGATACACAAATCAAAGTACTATGAGGAGGAAGAAAAATCATTCCCTTCTAGGATAATGCATTATTCATGAGAAACAGGTCATTACAGAACCAATGCCTCATGCTTGCTCTCATTCTACCTCTTCATCCTTCCTCTCTTGTCAAATTATTTTGCCTCCTTCTTTATCTCTTAGGGTGTTTCCCCTCTGCTTTATTATTCTGTATTTGATTATTTTACCATCTCCTTCTTTCTAATATATTTAAATAATTTCTACATAATATGTATCTCTGAACAAGTTTTCTTGTGTATCTGCCTCTTGTTCCTTTTTCATTATGTGACATCTGTCTCTGCATTAGCTGGTGTACATTATTGTACATTATACTGTCACATTCCAGTTGATACATTGCACAGATTTTCTCAAATTATCATTTCAATTCCCAACACATAAAAAGACAATGCTCATATCCTGTTTTTCCATGATAATCTGATTTTCCCTGGAGATTTAATTTTACTGCCCATTGTAATATTTTCCTATTCCCTTTTACATCTGTGAATACAGACTCATTAATTTACTTGTACCAATTTTCTATTCTATCATGCAAATTTGTGGCAATTCCTCCCAAATGATGGGCTTGAAGTGATCAATCTATCACATTTCTAGCACAACTTTCTTTTCATTTATTAAAATCAGGAACGGATTTAAAGAAGGAGATTTCTGTGATGAGAGGGGTGACTCCTGTGGGGAAGCAATAGCTCAGTAAAAACTTCTTTCATGTTTTTATTGAGAGTTGTGTGTGTGTGTGTTTTTAAGCAGCTGAGTACGTTACAATTTTTAGCAAAATTTAATTACATGCAGAGTAAACATCTGGAAATCATCCTGGGTAATCAGTGTGAATTTATATGGTGAATCAGAGACTTATATCATATGCTAGAGTTTAGAGATTGCAATCTTAATGGTCTGTACTTTATTCATAAAAGCCTTTGTTTTAAATATGTAATTAGAATTCAAGGCATGTGTGAGACAGGAAACTTGCCACTTTATTTCTTATTTTATGTATATCTCCCTTGGGACTTGGGGTTGTTGGAAGAGGGAGTTAAGTATTGTTTTGTTTTTGGTGTGTCTGCTTTTTTCTTTAACTCATTTATTTGTGAAATTTAAGTAGTGGGGATCTTAAGTGAGGCAAGCAAGCTGGAAAACAATAAAACTTGAGAATTACCCAGGCATGAAATCCCTTGAACTGAGGAATGCTTCCAATAAGTTCTCTATGTGCATAAACTATAAATGATAACATTTCAAAATTAATTTTTAAAAGGCTCATAATAGAAAATTTGATATAAAATTAGCCAAACCTACTTTCTTCTTAACCGAAAATAATAGCTGACACCCCTAACTAACATGACCTAAAAATAATAGATTGCATTTCACCCCCATGGTAACTTGGCTTGAGCCCAGGAATTAATACATACGTGATACTCAGACTTGCTCCAAGAAAAAGAAATGTCATTCTTTCTTGTGAGCTGCCACAGCGCGGTGAGCCTCCTGGCTCTGTAATCCTAGTCAATGTCCCCAGTGCAGACTGGGCTCCTGTGTGACACTGCACAGCGGCTCCAGTGCTGGGAACCGGGCTCTGGAGAAGCTGCAGGTTCTGGAAAGTGCGTCGCAAACTCTATCCTTAGTCTTCCATTCCAAAAGGGATTCTGTGCCTTCACTCTGTAAATTGATAACTTTCAGAATTAAATAGCTGAGACAGGAAAGAAAAGTTAACCCAAGGAAAATGGTTGTTTTTATTTTTTCATTTTACACAACAATCATATGGATTTAGGCCAGAAATTGGTAGAGGTAGCAGAATAATAAAACTAGTAAGTAAATGGTAAAGCATAAGGAAGAGCAGGTGGAGAAATAATGGAAAGAGAAAACACACACACACACACACACACACACACACATACACACGCACACACACACGGGAAAAGCAGCAGGGCTGCGTTCAGACTTTTGTGAACCCTGGGAACTTTTGCTCTGTGGGTCTCTTCCTCCCTAAGAAAATATAAAAATTACATTTCACTACTGCATTGGAATAAAATTAAATATACTTCCATTGTCTATTAAAATATTTTTTCAACTTAAAAGTTCTGCCTGGCCGGTGTTGCTCAGTGATTGAGCATCCACCTATGAACCAGGAGGTCATGGTTAGGATTCCTGGTCAGGGTGTGGGCTCAGTCCCCAGTAAGGGGTGTGCAAGAGGCAGCCAATCAATGATTCCCTCTCATCACTGATGCTTCTATCTCTCTATCTCTGTCCCTTCTTCTCTAAAATCAGTAAAAATATTTTTTTCTTCTGATTTTATTTCTTCTTTTTAAATCAATTTTAGAGAAACACTAATAGGGGAAACATTAATCCATTGCCTCCCGCAAGTGCCTGGACCAGGGTTTGTGTCCTGACTGGGAATCAAACCTGACACCTTTTAATGTACGGGATGATGCTCCAACCAACTGAGCCACACCGGCCAGGGCTCTTCTGATTTTAAAAAGAAATAAAAATATTTTTGTGTGCTTCTAAAGTATTGTGAGCCAATGCTCTGTGCCAATAGTGGCTAAGTTGTTCCTAGAGATGAGTGAAGGGGAGCACTCTACTCAGCAGCGAGAAGCACAATTAAAACTAGCAATATACAAATTCAGTAAGTACATATATTGTGCATCTTCGTTATCTAGAACTATTATGTATTAAATTATTTCTAATCATGCCAGCTAACCTTTATTGAATGGTTACCATGTGCTAAGCACATTACATGCTTTATCTCACTCATTCCGCAAAATAACCTGGAAGTTAAGCCAAGGAAGAGGTACCTTAAAGTTTTAGGGTCTCTCACTTGTACTTGTTCCTTCTAAAGCTCTTACCCAGTTTTCAAGAGGGTCTCTCAAGACAGTGCATACCTTGAATCCTACAAGAACCTGAGTCTGCCCAGAACACCATTCTCATACCACTTTTCCAGGTAATCTCTTTTTTAAAATGTGGTTTTATTGATTTCAGAGAGAGGAAGGGAGAGAGAGAGAGAGGAGAGAGAGAGGAGAGAGAGAGAGAGAGAGAGAGAGAGAGAGAGAGAGAGAGAGAGATCAATGATAGAGAAATATTGATTGGCCACTTCCTGTGAGCCCCCCACTGGGGATCAAGCCCCTAACCCAGGTATGTGCCTTGACTGGGAATTGAACCAGGGACCTCCTGTTGCATGGGATGATGCTCAACCAATTGAATCACACTGGCCAGGCCTAAGTAATCACTTTAATGTCGCTGGCTTTAACTCTTTCCCACTGGCTGGTGACCACCAAATGTATAGCTTCAGATGTTTCAGTTAAGATGTTTTCAACTGTTGTTGACAAGAGCCTCACCCAAACGATCATAAAAAAATACAGAAACACTTACAGAAGAGGCATTCCGGAAGTGGTATAAGCTTCCTAGATGCTGATGCACAGATTCAACAATGTTCTTAAGGAAGCAGATTCTGTCTTCACGCTGCCAATCCAGAGTTGGCCTCATCCTGGGCTGGGTATCCTGTGGCCGTAGGAAAGTTGTTAGCACAGGACTATAGGCTTCCTCATCCAAACCCATTGGGAGAGAAAGCCTGGCTTCCCACACCTGTCCCCAAAGCCTCTTGATGGAAATTAGATCACATGCATATTCCAGAAACAATTACTGGCAAGTATGATTACTTTCAGATCAGTACTTTTAGATGAATCAAACCCATCTTTGAGAGAAGTCAATTTCCCAAGTCACATTACAAGAGGAGTAGAATAGGTTAGGGAGTCACAATAATGACTACAATGTCAGCTCCAGACCTCATTCGATGAGTGCCCAGCTGGGGTTTCCCCACCTTACTGTCCATAAATTCAGTGTAACATGTCCAAAGTTGAGCTCATTGTCTTTCTCTAGAAACTGTTCCTCATTCCACGTGCCTTGTTTTGATCATAAATACAAAACCAGAACTCAGAAAGCAATCCCAAACTTCCCTCACCCCCCCTTACACCCAGTCAGTCATCAAAGCTACCTACCCACAGTATCTTTGGCATCACTTTATTTTACCCCTTTACCAGTCCTTACTTGAATTATTGAACACATTCCTATGTGGCCACCCTAGCTCAACTCTCCTTTGACCTATGTTTTCACTGATACCAGAACTAAGTTTCCAGCTAATTAATAAAGGGAAGAATATGCCATTAGTTTATATAACTTCTTTTAGTAGTTCCCCATTAGTTTCTGGATATGGTTCATTTATTTATGCAGAAAATACTTGGGGATTTCCATATGTCAGGTTCTGGGCTCAGTGATATGTTCACCACCCCAAATCAAGTCTCCTTCCATCACTATTTATCCCCCCTTTACCTTCTTTTATCTCTCCCCACACACCCCTTACCCTCTGGCAATCACCATATTATTGTCTGTGTCTATGAGGTATTTTTTTGTTTGTTTGTTTTGGTGGTTTTTTGTTTTTTTTTCTTAATCCCTTCACCTTTTTCACCCAGCCCCCAATCCCCTCCCCTCTGACAGCTGTCAGTCTGTTCTCTATGAGCCTGTTTCTATTTTGTTTGTTAGTTTAATTTGTTCATTAGTTTCTACGTGTGAGTGAAGTCATATGGTACTTGTCTGTCTCTGACTGGCTTATTTCATTTAGCATAATGCTCTCCAGGTTCATCCATGCTGTGGCAATAGGCAAAGTTTCCTTCTATTTTACAGCTGAGTAGTATTCCATTGTGTAAATGTATCACAGCTTTTTTATCCACTCATCTACTGATGGGCACTGTGGCTGCTTCAAAATTGTAAATAACACTGCAATGAACACAGGGTTGCATATATTCTTTCGAATTAGTGTTTTGGGTTTCTTCTGATATATTCCCAGGTCTTAAGGCAGTTTCTTTTTTTAATTTTTTGAGGTAACTCCATACTTCTTTCTACAATGGCTTCCCCAATCTGCATTCCCACCAACAGTGCACAAGGGTTCCCTTTTCACCATGTACTCATCAGCACTTGTTTGTTGATTTATTGAGGATAATCATTCTGACAAGTGTGAGGTGATATCTCATTGTGGTATTAATTTGCATTTCTCTGATGATTAAGACATTGAGCATCTTTTCATATGTCTATTGGCCATCTCTATGTCCTTTTTGGAGAAGTTTCAATTCAGATCCTTTGACCATTTTTAATTGGATTGTTTATATTTTTGGTGTTGAGTTTTATAAGTTTTTTTAATAAATTTTTGGATATTAACTTGTTATCAGATGTATCATTGGCAGATATGTCCTCCCATTCAGTGGGTTGTTTTTTCATTTTGTTGAGTGTTTCCTTTGCTATGCAAAAACTCTTTGGTTTGATGTAGTTCCATTTATTTATTTATTCTTTTGTTTCCCTTCCCCAAGGAGATATATCATAAAAAATAATGCTACAAGAAATTTCCAAGATATTACTGCCTATATTTTCTTCTAGGATTTTTATGGGTTCAAGTCTAATATTTAAGTCTTCAATCCATTTTTAATTTATTCTTGTGTATGCTGTAAGAAGGTGGTCTAGTTTCATGTTTTTGCACATATCTGCCCAATTTTCCCAACACCATTTATTGAATAGACTATCTTTAGTCCATTGTATGTTTTTGCCTCCTTTGTTAAATATTAATTGACTGTAAATATGTGGATTTACTTCTGGGCTCCCTATTCCATTCCATTGACCTATATGTTTTTATGCTTGTACCATGCTGTTTTGTGCTCAGTGATATGAATAAAAGGGTGAACAAAATGGATAGGGTCCCTACTGTCACAGGAGTTTACAGTCTAGAGGACTCTGGATGGAATGCAGTAAGAGTCACCTGGAAGAATGCCCGATCCAGAGAGCATTGCCATTGCCATATTTTTAAGGAAATCAGCACCTTGAGGTTGGATAGAAGAAAGCTGCTAAGAGATCAAATAGTACTCCCAGTGTTTCCATAATTTCTTGTACCTTATGAAATTGCTCATTGTGTTGTTTTATCTCCCTTTAGACTATTTTCTCCTTCAACTTTATATCCTCAAAACCTAACATTTCTGTGCACCTTAACTTTTCATTTTAACTCTCTGTTTACTTATACCCTGCCTTGCTTCCCCCCTCCAAATATTTGGGATTGCGTGATCCCATAGTATGAATGCAAAAAAAAAGTATTGAACACCTTTATAAGTTAAAAAAATGAGAGCCAGAAAAGTTAAAACTTTGATAAAGGTAAAGCAGAGATTTCCTCTGAAAGCTGTGTAAAGTTGGAAGAGTTATCATGAAAGGTGAGTTTCCCACCGCAGGAAGTGTCTGAGGGCAGGCTGGGTATTGTGGGTCAGAGATTATCCTTAGGTCCTTATGGTCTTGTCCAAGCTCTGATTTTACAAAGTACATTATAGGTTAGTGATTTACAATCCTTTAAAGAACTTCTTAAATACCTTTATGGTAATTTTATTTCTGAATTTCAAGATTTTAGATATTTTAGATAATTTTTGGTTAATGTCTATAAATCTCTATATATAAAAGGCTAAGTGACTGACCATCCATCCGACTGTCTGAATGACCAGACAGTACATATGACTGGCAATTTAAAAATAAACATTGACTTGCGCAACTCTATTATAGAGAAAGGGCGAAGAGCGATATTAAAATACTTTGTATTTTTATTTTATAATACTATATTATATATAATATTTTGACATGTAATATTTGGCAGTAACATAATTACCACACAAATCTTTCTTCTAATTAATTCCTTTCAAAGTGCATGAATCCTTGCACTGGGCCACTGGTATTCATAGGTTCTAGACAAATATGTACTCTAATGAGAATTCAAAATTATGTTTAACTATATAATGTAAATTTGCCTTTTAGAATATGAATATGGTATAATAAAAACAACACATTTTGATTTTTTTCCAGAAAAGTAGTTTTAACTGAGCGAGTTGTGCTGAATACCCTGAAAAAATAATGCACCTGTGGGAAATCCCATGGAGTTAGCCAGAGTTGTCAATGAAGCAAGAATTAAGCTTGATGAATATTTTAATACTAGAGGCTCAGTGCATGGATTCGTGCACAGGAGGGGTCCCTCAGCCTGGCCTGTGCCCTCTCACAATCCGGGACCTCTCATCCTGGCCTGCGGGGGTTGGGCCAAAACCCGGCAGTCCAACATTCCCCTGAGGGATGTAGCAGTGCCAAAGCAGCAGGCAGCCAGGCAGGAGCCCCACCCAAGGCCCGGTGCAGCTCCACTGCCACTCATCCTGGCCCTGCTGCACCTGCCGCTGCTGCCACCGCCGCCACCATCGCTACCCAGTAGGACTGCCACAGAGGTGGAAGAGGCTCCTGTTGCTGCAGCTGCACTCACCAGCCATGAGCCCAGCGTCTGGCTGAGCGGCGCTCCCGCTGTGGGAGAGCACTGACCAACAGGAGCCAGCTCCTGCATTGAGCATCTGTCCCCTGGTGGTCAGTGCGCATCATAGCAACCAGTCAACCAGTCATTCATTCCATGGTAACAGTTGCTTAGACTTTTATATATAGAGAAGCTATAGATGCTCCAAATGAGTATGCTAAGATCATGTGAGATATCTCTTATAGCATCAACAAGTATTTGTTAGGCTTTTACGTAGATGGAATAAAGAGGGTATAAAAGTATTAAATATCCAAAAGCTGAATGTTGCCTCAGAATGCTCCTTGGATTCTTCAATGTAATTTTTATTTAATTGGAGCCCATTACACTTTATTGGATATTTTACCTCCAAATTATAATAAAAGCAATTGTGGAAAATTATTGTTCTTATTTTGACTATGTGACCAAAATTTCTGGAGTACATTTTTGTATAGAATAGGAAGAATTTTTGGTTAATATCTATAAATATTTATATAAAGAAGTACTAAAAAACAAACAAAACTAGTTTGAAAACATTTTAATAGAATTTACCTCTCTTGAAACGTTTTCATCTACCACATGACATCTAATTGAATAGTGTTTGCAAACTTTATCTAGGACTTAAACAGTTTTTTGTAGACTCTATAATGAGTATTTTTCCTACTTCTCTAAAAATGCTAGAGAGATATCTACCTCTAAGCTCATGAGATATTTTAATATTTTTCTAAAAGCACATAGTTAAATGCCTTCTTTCCAGGCATTTTCTGTTTTGTGGAAATGAGCTGCGAAGGCCTACAATTCAACTCTCAATTATAAACAAAGCTTACTTCTCTTAAAACTTTGTCAAGGCAGAATTCTCTCTGTTAATCTCTTTTCAAATAGTGCCTAGTATTTTGCCTTGTGTTTGTGGAAGACATGGCTTGTTAACAGTAGAGCTCAAATACTAAATTTAGAAAGGTAGTTAGTACAAGAGGAAGGACCCAAGGTAAACAGAAACTTCCAAAAGTTGTAAATAACAAAGAATGCATAATTTATGTGTTTCCATTGAGATGCCACATCATAGATAGACTCATAGTAAATGATTGCAATATGGCTCAAAATCCACGCATAGAGTTTTTCCTATTACCTGACACAACATAGACACACACGTCACACTCAGATCTTTGCCTTCACTTAAGAAAAGTAAACAGTGTGATGACATCATTCACAGCCAATCAAAGCACAGCCACAGTGGCAAAGGAAAGGTTGGCAGAATCGTTTTGCAACTGAGAGTCAGAGTGAGCATGCAATATGTTTGATAAGCTATCCTAACACAGGCCTAGGGTTTCTGATTGTATTTATAAAATAGCATTTGTTGGTGGCTCCAAAACTGCTGAGGGAGGCCAACAATACATCACATTCCATAAGAGAAGCAATTCTGGTGAAAAACCCAAGGTGACCAGGGACAACCTTTGTTCACTGTTCCATCACATGGCTCTATAATAAATATTAGTCATCCAGTGTACACATAGGATGTGGTGAGCTTCCTGAGAGGGCAAAACCCTCTCCCAGAGGTCAGAGTACACTCCCTGCTCCAGGCAGATCCCTAATCAGATTTACTTTCTTTATCTTGGAGAACCACAGCTTTCCCATTAAATAGAAGTGATTGCAGGGCAACAGCATTGGGGGGTCATTTATTACAGTCTCTTCCAAGTTCTCCTTTTTCCCTCTGAATCCTAAATAGTTCATGGTCCCCTGATTTTGATTAAACCAGACTGCATTTTAAAGTTTTGCTCTCTCCCTTATCAAGCCTCCTCTAAGTTAATATTAAATGTTCCAAATGATCTCACCTTATGGCTTCATTGACTAGAGATACTGCAAAATCAGAAGGCACTGCTATTATACTTGGAAGCATAGGCCCATGATATCAGACTGTCTCTTCCATTCTCTATGAGAACACAGCCTTTTCTCAACATGGGGCTGTAGATCCATTACCAGGCCTTAGAAGAAGTTAAAAAAGAAATTTCACCATGATATGCAGTACACAGCATCACCAAGCCAATACAAAATATTGTGTTTCTTTGGCTATTTTTTAATTTAAAAATATAAAAATACTGTGGTTTTGCCTTTTTCTACAATAGAATAGCCTGGTTTTTTTTAAAATAAAAAAATAAATTCTCAATAGTATAGTAAAACCACACACTAGCACTTCCTATTCAAAAATGTGATGAGAAGATTAGAACTGATAGAAAGAACTGGCATTAGATACCTACCTTATATTTATTGAGAAAAAATATGACACAACATTGCACACAGAGCAAATCTTCTGAATATCTTTACTGACTAGCAATATACCCATTTTATAGATACTGCCCATAGAAGACCAAACCTGAGCCAAGCTAGGTCCCTTCACTATGAATGTGCCTTTCCAAGAAGGATTACACAAATTAAAGAAAGGCCAGGACCTCATCTAGGTAGCCTGGTGAGTGGAACAAGACCTTTTCTTAGTCCTCAACCCATCCATCCCACCACCAAGTACCTTCTATTTGTTTTTATTTTCCTAGTTGAAGTAAAATACTTAAAATTATAAACCACTGGGCATCTGGGTTCTTTTGATATATTTTAAATTCCTCCATGTTAAATGAAAAGCTCTCTCAGTGACACTGGCATTTAACAAGATCTACACCTGGCTCCATATATAAGGAACTTGAAGGTTACCATTCTGTCCTAACAACAAGTAAAAAGCTGAACAGATTAAAAAATCAACAGTTTTTCTTGGATCCATAAGAGAGGGGAGGACGTAGGGCAAACCTCTGCCCTCAATATTGGAAAGACAGACAGGCAAACACAGGAAGTCCTGACTTAGTGGAGCAGGGACTCAGGAGTGGCAGCCATGGGTCATGCCTGGGTAAGAAAACCTAAATGGTAACTGATGAATTGTTGGCCACTCAGTGAGGACAAGCCTGAGAGTTAAGAACTCCAGTGGGACCCAGGCATGGGAGGCCCTACAATATTGTGAGATTTATCTCTAGGAGTACAACCAGGTTCTCACAGTAAATATCAGAGAAATGCCCCTCTTGTTTCCTAAGACAGAAGGGGGAAAAGAATCATTTTAAAATATGCCAGAGCATTCTGCTCTTTTTAGTAAGGCCCACCACCCTCCGGGTAAACTACGTACCCAGAGCCTACACTTCTGGAGTATTATCAGAGCCCAGCTGACCTGGGAAAGGGAAAAACAAATATCTTGTTATACTATGCTTGCTTTAATGCACTTCATAGTGGTTGCATTTTCATCAACATTGAGGCAAGACCTGCTGCCAGCAAATGTTCAGATGATGGTTGATATTTTTTAGCAATGGTGTATTTTTAAGACATATAGATTGTTTTTTAAGATATAATGCTATTGCACATGTAAGACCACAGTATAGTGCAAACATAAGTTTATATAAACCAGGAAACAAAAAAATTATGTGACTTGTTTTCGTGTGATATTTGCTTTATTGCAGCAGTCTGGTACCAAACCTACAATACCTCTGAAGTATGCCTATATCCAATTCCAGTCCATTCTACTCATTCTGTCTGACTTAAGGGGAGAAAAAAACTATTGAGGAATACTTGTGAAGTTCACAGTCTAAAAGACTGAGACCTAATTATAGCACTATAGAATGCTTCCCCTAACCCCATACCTCCCAACACATTACTAAAGGCCTATTTATAGCAGTTCCTTTTATTTGGTACATTATGACTGGATATAAATAAAAAATTACAAGGCAAATTAAAAGGCAAAAAATACATTTGAAGAGACCGAGAAAGCACCAGAACCAAGCATGGTAGGGATTTTGCAATTATCAGACCAGGAACTTAAAACAACTATGATTAACATGCTAAGGGATCTAATGGATAAAGTAGACAGCATACATGCAAGAACAAATGGGCAATGTAAGCAGAGAAATGGAAATTCTAAGAAAGAACAAAACAATTCTAAAGATCAAGAACACTGTGACAGAAATTTTTAAAAAGTGCTTTTGATAAGCTTACTAGTAGACGACATGGCTTAGAAAGGATAGCTGAGACTGAGGATATCGCAATAAAAATCTGCAAAACTGAAAAGCAAAATGAACAAAGACTGAAAAAAAAGAAACAGAACAAAATATCCAAGGGTTGTGAGACAACTAAAAAAGGTGTAACATGCATATAATATGAATACCAGAAGGAGAAGAAAGAGAGGCAGGAATAGATGAAATATTTGCAATTATGATTTCAAATTGTTGGAATTTATAAATAGTGTTTAAAAGTGAGAATTTCTCCAAAATTAACATCAGACACAAACAAACCAAAGATCCAGGAAGCTCAGAGAATACCAAGCAAAATAAATGCTGCAAAACTATATCCAAGCATATCATTTGCAAACAACAGAAAATCAAAGATAGAGAAAAAATATTGGAAGGAGCCACAGGGAGGAAATCTTACCTATAGAGGAGCAAAGATAAAATTTATATCCAATCTCCTCAGAAAACATGGAAGCAAGAAGAAAGTGCAGTGAAAACATTTAGTGTTGAGAGAGAAAAATCACCAACCTAGAATTGTACCCTGAATAATTATCCTTCAAATGTAAAGGATAAGTAAGTACTTTCTCAAACAAACAGAAATTGAAGGAATTTGTTGCTACTATACCTGCCTTACAAGAAATGTTAAAACTATTTCTTAGAGAGGGAAAATAATATAGGTCAGAAATTTGGATCTGCATGAAGAAGGGAAGAGCATCGAAGAAGGAATAAATGAAGGTAAAATAGAAACATATTTTTCTTAATCTTAATTGATATAACAGATAACAATTAGTTCAAAATAATAATAACAGCAATGTATAGTCAAACCTTGGTTCTCAAATGTCTCCCATTCAAATAATTCAAATTTTGACCAAATTTTCATGGGGAAAAAAAATGTCTAAGTCTTTGAACAAAACTTTGAACAAGAATTGAACCCTTTGAACAAGGATTCTCCACCTGACAACCCTTTCAAATTGATACAGCAGCATGACAAAAAGCATCTCTCAGGCTACAAACAAAGGAGAGAATGTGAGTCAGTTTATCATTAAACCACACTTAACATCTCAGGAAATTGTACTGTGAATATTTTTGTGTTTTTTCTTTTGTTGCTAGTGAAATGGACAATTAGCACAATTTTAAAACATAAAGAGGCCATCAAGAGTGCTCATGTTGTAAGGGTGTGAAAGAAACAATTATCACCAGCAATTGAAGAGCTAGAAAAACTGTTGTTGACTGGGATAAATAAAAAGCAGTTGGTGGCTGTAACCGGTTTGGCTCAGTGGATAGAGCCTCAGCTATGGACTGAAGGGTCCCAGGTTTGATCTGGTCAAGGGCATGTACCTTGGTTGCGGGCACATCCCCAGTGGGGGGTGTGCAGGAGGCAGCTGATTGATGTTTTTAACTCTATCTCTCTCCCTTCCTCTCTGTAAAAAATCAATTATATATATATATATATATATATATATATATATATATATATATATATATAGCAGTTGGCGACAGCATTTTGGAGGCAGCAATATGTGAAAAAGTGAGGATGCCGCATACTGCCTTTCTGAAAGAAACCCCTGAAACCAATGCTGAAAGTGAATGGTTTAAGGCTAGTAGGGGGTGGTTCAATAACTTTAAAAAAAGAAGTGTTTGTTTATAGATTAAACAGTACATTAGACATGTACTGTATATAAGAAAGGTTAAAACGGAGAATCATTTGGGGGCCTGGAATGAATGAATTCAATTTATATTATTTCTAATGGGGAAAAATGATCTGGTTTCAAACAAACTGCTTCTCAGTCTTCTGAATGAATTAAGTTCAAGAACCATTGTATTTGATTATGGATGCTTATGTTTATAAGGGAAGAATTGGGATTATTTTGTTATTATAAGCTACTCACACTACTCATGAAACGGTGTGGTCAAAAAGTAGACTTCGATTAGTTAAAAACGTAAATTGCAAACTCTAGGGCAACCGTTAAAGAAGGAGGAAAAAGAAGTACAACTGATGTGCTTTAAAAAGGAGAGAAAATGGAATCATATAAAATGCTCAGTTAAAACCTAAAAAGGCAAAAGAAGTGTGGAAGACAAAAATAGGAACAAAGCACAAGGGAAAACAGTAACAGACATGGTAATTACTAATTCAAAGTTATCAATAATCGCTTTGAACATCAGTGGTCTAAAGGCAACAATTAGAATACAGAGATTGTCAAAGTGGATCAAGAAACAAAACCTAACAAACTTATCTACAAGAAATCCATCTACATATATATAAAAGCCTAAGCCACCGGCCGACATACACTGACCACCAGGGGGCACACGCTCAATGCAGGAGCTGCCTACCACACTTAGCAGCTGTGGTTCTCAGGTGACGCACCCAAAATAGAGAGTAGGGAGCCCAATTTGGTGTGCATCACCCAAGAACCGCCCTATTGCAATCCAGGACCCCTCAGGGGATGTTGGAGAGCTGGTTTTGGCTTGATCCCCTCAGGCCAGGCCAAGGGATCCCACCAGTGCACGAATCTGTGCTTTGGGCCTCTAGTTTTAAATATAAAGACACATACAGATTAAAAGTAAAAATATGGGGGGAAAAATACTATGATGACATTAGTCAAAAGAAAGCAAGAATATCTATATTAATTTCAGGCAGAGCAGACATAAAAACAAAGAAAGTTAGCAATCATTAAGAGGGGCATAATGATAAAGGGGTCAACTCTCCAAGAAGACATAACAATCTTTAATGTGTGTATACACCTAACAAACAGAGTGTAAAGTTCATGAGGCAAAAATTGTTGGAACTGCAAGGAGAAATAGATTAATCTACTCTCATAGTTGGAGGTTCAATACTCATCTATCAGAAATGGACAGATAGCAAATCAGTAAGGACATAGTTAAACTCAACAACATCATCAATCAAATGGGTATGAAATAGGAATTTTAGGGGTGAAATAAGCAGGTTTAGGGAATTTTTTAAATTAAGAGGGTCCATGGAAAAAACACAGGCTACAGAGTTACAAAAGGGTATCTTTCCATTAGACAAGGGAGTTGGGAGAGGCAACAGTTACATTTCCATAAGACAAGGGAAAGACAGACATTACATTTCCATAAGATAAGGGAACTAGGAGTACCCAAAGGTCTATATTTACAAAATAAAAAGGAGGGCCTCACATGTCCCATGTGAGGTTTGACCTTTGAGCTCAGAAGTTGCTATAGTGATCAAAACAAAAGGGAATAGTGGCCAGAGGGGATATCGAGGCACAAAAACTGCAGCCTTTATAATCAGGGGTGAGGGGGGGAGGAACTGGGTAGGACTCTTTCCCCCTCCCCAAAGGGAGTCTGTACTTGTTCTTCAATAAATTTCCACCTTTGCTATACCATCTTATGCCGTGGTTTCATTCTTCGACTTCAACAGACAAAGAATCCAGGGAAACCATCCTGCCTAGGGGAACATCATGTGTTCCAGTCCAAAAATTCCTGTATCAGGTATAATTGATATCTATAAACTGCTTCATTAAATGACATAAGTATATACATTCTTCTCAAGCTCACAAGTTCACCTAGACAGACCACATTTGAGCCATAAAATATATCTTAACAAATCCTATATAATAAAAGGCTAATATGCAAATCGACCTAATGGTGGAATGACTGGTCGCTATGACATACACTGACCAGCAGGGGACAGATGCTCAACATAGGAACTGCCCCCTGGTGGTCAGTGCACTCCCACAGGGGAAGTGCCACTCAGCCAGAAGCCGGGTTCAAGGCTGGCGAGCACAGCAGCGGTGGCAGGAGCCACTCCTCCTCCATGGCAGCGCTAAGGATGTCCGACTGATGGGTTAGACCTGCTCCCAGACTGTGAGAGAGCATAGCCTGAACTGAGGGACTCCCCCCACCACAGAGTGCAAAAATTTTGTGCACCAGGTCTCTTGTTTAAAATAATAGAAATCATACAATGTCTGCTCTCATACCACAGTGGAATTAAACTAGAAATCAATAACAGAAAGATAACTGGAAAACGCCAAAACACATGTAGATTAAACAACACACTTATATTTTATTTTCATTTTCTTTTTTTTTCTTTCTTTTTTTTGTTAATCCTCACCCAAGGATTTTTTTTCATTGATTTTTAGAGAGAGTGGAAGGGAGGAGGAAAGACAGAGAGAAACATTGATATGAGAGACACATTGATTGGTTGCCTCCTGCACACACCCCATGTGGAGCCAAGGATCAAACCTGCAACTGAGGTACATGCCCTTGACCAGAATTGAACCCTTGACCCTTCAGTCTGTGGGCCAAGGCTCTAACCACTGAGAAAACTGGCTAGGGCTAAATGATTCACTTTTAAATAACTCATGGGATCAGAGGTAATCTCAAGATTTACACCTCCTGCACACCTAAAATCCAGGCTTATTCTTGGCCAGAAGTCCCGTATAAAGCTGAAAAGTTCAAATATCATGGATAATTCAATTTTACTTGTACCTTAGTTCTCAAGTTAGCCATCATTGTTTCCTTATCTTTGCTTCTCTACTTCTCTCTAATCTCTGGGAAACTCTTTCTGCCTCACCAATCTCTGTTTCTCTGCTATAACATAAATGTTTTGTCTCAGACCTTCAACCAAATATGTTGTCACAGTCAAGACCAACACCAGGATGCTAAGACTCCCAGAACTGTCAACCCTCATCTTCTCCACCTTTTGATAGTTGCTCTGGGGCCCTTGTAAACTTGCCCATTTGACCTCATTCTGATCATAAGTTTCAAGGGTGGGGGATGGGTTACCTTCTCTCAAACCTCAAATCCCATGCTCCTCAATGAAAAAAATTCCAGGGATGATTTATCCTACATAGCCTCCAATCTTTTCCATTCTTATTCCTAATCCAATAAGAGATTTTATCTGAGCATAATAGAAAATGATGCCCTTCTTTGTTTTGGTCAGTTCAAATCAGTTATTTAGTGACTTTGCACTTCCTAATATTTTTTTTTAAATATATTTTATTGATTTTTTACAGAGAGGAAGGGAGAGAGATAGAGAGTCAGAAACATCGATGAGAGAGAATCATCGATCAGCTGCCTCCTGCACATCTCCTACTGGGGATATGCCCGCAACCCAGGTACATGCCCCTGACCGGAATCGAACCTGGGACCTCTCAGTCCGCAGGCCGACGCTCTATCCACTGAGCCAAACTGGTTTCGGCCACTTCCTAATATTTTAAAGGACTTCTGAAAGTATCCTAAAATTTCTTTTGATATTGTTAAAAGAGTTGTTTTGGAAAAACTTCAGCAAAGATGCTATGTTAGGGGTTGGAGAAAAGAGCTAAGGACATAATACACTTTGTATTTAGAGTTTCTTCATATCAGATAAGATTATTTTACTAAAAAATCCTCTTTCATATACTTATTTTTTTCAAACTACATTTTGCTTGCTGAATGTGGCCAAAGGAATTATTGAATGCCAAACTTTTTTCTTAAAAGAGACAGAAAAGGTACTTCCTAGAGAGAGATGGCATTTGTGAAGTGCAGTTATTTGTGAAAATTCCTAAGTTTCTCAGGGAGTTTTTCTCTCAAAAGGATAAACTACAAAGTAGGTGGTCCATACTTATAAATAAGGTCTAACATATGAATAAGATAATTAAGAGCTGCTCTTTTTAGAGCTCTTTCCCTTCCCAAGGTGGGAACCTGAAAATCCACAGAGACAGAAAACTATCAATCTAATCCAATCCCTTTAATTCACAAATGACAAACTTGAGCCCAAAAGTGAACCAACTTGTCTAAAATTGCCCAAAGAAATGGTAACAAAGGTCAAATGCTCTTCCAGGGTGTGTCTTTACTGTCACTGAGCCTGATGCAGGCCCTCAGAGGCCAAGCAATCTTACCTAATAATAGACAAACATGTAAATTGACCATCCCTCTGATACACTCACCAGCCAATCAGGAGAGCATGCAAATTAACCCAACAAAGATGGGCATACATAGGACGAAGCGACAACTGAAGGCTCCAGCCAGAGCGAAGGCCTGGGTCCGGGGTGCCAGAGGAAAACTGGTGCCGGCAGCCAGGGGAAGGGAAGGCCTATTGAACAAATATCTTTGTGCAATGGGCCTCTAGTAAGTGATAATTATCTGAATTCAACAATTTATACTATGGTGTTAGGGTGACTGCTACCATCTTTACACATAACCCCTCTTCAGGGTATTTATTTTCATTTAAACAGGATTCAGTTTCTTAGATCAAAGAAAGGAATCTAAGAGCAAATATATAGATGTTACCAATAAGCTTGTTGGTAAAGGAAAAAAATGAGGATAGTAAAACAAAACCTCCAAAGAGGGCTATGCTGTCATTAGAAAATCACACACCATTTTATAATATAGTTGTATGTGTGTTGGGTTGTGAGTAGGGGGGAGATTCAAAAGCAATACCCATTGTTTGCATAAAAGTGCATAAAATTAGAAAACCTAAACCAAATCATATTGACTGGTCTGATATGCTGAAATTAGAATGAGAAAGTACTCAGAGTTAGTCCTACAATTAATTCAGGATATGACATGTTTTTTAGCTACTTGTGATGTCATCATTCATGTTGTGTAATCTATACCACTCTATGTTATAACATAAGTGGAATGTTTTCTGTTTTAAGATGGATGCAAATTTTATTTTAATTTAAAATTTTTCTTGATATTATAGTAATATAGTACAAAAAAATGAGCTTTAAAGGCCTGAAAATGCATCTCTATTTCTTATTCTAATTCTTCCAGCCCATAAATTGAGAAAGTTGGAAAAATATTGGTAATTATCAAGGCAAATTTGTGTAGATTTTATAATGGACACCATCTAATGGTGGCAAATATTATACTGTGAGCAAACACATCAATGGAAGAGAAACAAAAATTTAATTTATTAGCAAACTAGGAAAATTAACTCCCTGGGAAAAACAACTACACCACCCATCACCACCAGCAGCTTCATTGTTTGACTAGCCTGACTAGACACTTTCCCTTAATACTCCTCATTTTTACATTATTATTATTATTATTATTATTATTATTCAGGGTGGCTGATAATAAAAGGGAAAAAACATGTTAATTATGGTTTCTCGTGTATTGCAAAAGAAGAGGTTCAACTGCCAACTGTATTGCAAACCTTCAACCATTCCACAGATGCACTATAGAACTATCTTCTTGATATACATTTGAATCATAATCATGAAAATCTAATTTAAATTCTATGGAAATTTAATTTTTCTGCAAGGCATAAATGTTGGCAACACATGAAATTGAGTAATAATAGAAAATTATCAGAAATTCACAAGGGGGTGACATTTTTCTATCTTGATGTTAGAAATAAATTTAAAAAATCACTTTCTATTCTTCATTTTTGCCAAAACTATACTTGGGGAGAAAATTAAGGAGACATTTCCAAAATATTTCCTCATCCAATTCTACCAACAAAAGACAAACATCAGTTTTTGCCATCTATCAAATTATTGCCCTTTTCAGCCATTTTGATATCTCCATCAAAAGAATATCCAGTTGATGTGACTAAAGATGATATGGAAGGAGAAATTCTACTTTGTTAACTATTGGAGACTATCATTAAAGCTTACAGTTCCTTTAAATTAGTTCAAATGAGTAAAAATGACATAATGCCCATGGAAGGTGCTCCATTCGTTGGAATTCTTGTTGAAAATCAAAGTACAAAAGTTACCTATTGTTGCCAAATATCAACTTCTAAATTTGACCTAGGCAGCTACAGGAAGACCTTAGTCTTGTTCTCAAAATACCAGATTGTCTACCTTGTTTTGTGAAGTTCTGCAGGCTTATCACATAGTTCTAGTGTTCATTGAGTTCTAGATTTGTTGAGAAATATGATTAACTACATTCAAGAATTGGAAAATTCAGCTCCCTATATTTGGAATACAAAGAAAGAACTAGGCCCCTAACTGGTTTGACTCAGTGGATAGAGCGTCAGCCTGCGGACTGAAGGGTCCCGGGTTCGATTCCGGTCAAGAACACATGCCTGGGTTGGGGGCTCAATCCCAAGTGGGGGCATTCAGGAGGCAACCACTCAATGTTTCTATCTCTCTCTCCCTTTCCCTTCCTCTCTGAAATCAATAAAAATATATTTTTAAAAAGAAAGAACTAGAAATATTTAAATATTTCTAAAAATATTTAAAAGTCAGTATGGCATGTTCAGGGACAAGTCAGTACTGATGCTGGCCACTAATAATAAGTATGGCTACACTGGAGTGTACCTTCAGAATATCAATTATGTCTCCCTTCAGAAATAACAATGAGATCACAACATAGACATCAACATAGAAAGATCTTCAAGTTATAGCCAAATGAGAAAATAAAAGTTGCAAAACACTATGTATATAACACAATTCCATTTATAAATATGTAGAGGAACTTACAAAAATACCCCCATAGGGTTCTTACAAACTGCACTGAACCTTAAACAAAGAAATCTTCTAAAAGTCTCATTCCTAAATTCTAGTCCTGACTCCACAACATTGCTTAATTCTTTCATGCCTTGGGTCCTGTAAAATCAAGTAATTAGATTGGAAAACTATCACAACAATTCCCTGTTCTAATTTGCTATGAGTGTAAGAGTATTCTTGCCTGGCTGGTGTTGCTCAGTAGGTGAGTGTTGGCCCATGAACCAAGAGATTCCTGGCTCAATTCCCAGTCAGGGCACATGCCCGGGTTTCTGGCTCGATCCCCAGTAGGAGGCGTGCAAGAGGCAGATGATCGATGTTTCCCTTTCATGGATGTTTCTATCTTTTTATCCCTCTCCCTTCCAATCTTTTTTAAAAAATACTAAAAACACTTTTTTTTAAAAAAAAAAGTATTCTTCTTTAGTGTCCTTATGTGAAATAAGGGCTTAAAAATATATTCTTCAAAGATATTTGTGAGATTTTAAAATAGCAAATGTGTTAATGCACTTTGTAAACTTGTGCATATAGTATAACAATAATAATACATAACTTGAAAAATCTGCAGTACAATGTGCTAGTCGTTGGTACTTACTCTTCCTAACTTTAGCTCAATTATTAGCTAGGATATCACCAACACATATTCTTCATAATAAAGCAAGGAACTTTATGTTTAAGGTTATTTAGGGGGCTGAACTGTATCAAATGTCAGCCTCAGAGGGAAAATCTGTTCAGCAAAGTTGACTTAATTAAACTTCTAAAAAGTGAACTCTATTTTCTCACTTATGTCCTTAATGAAATCAGTATAATGTTTCCTAGAAAAATATTCCAGTGGATTAGGTTACAAACTCATTTTCCTATTTGAAGAATTATAGAAGTTGGCTGAATACTCTTAGCAGGGCCTCTGTCAACTAAAATAATCTATGGTTCTGATTCTATTTTAGGATTTAGTCCAAGAGATACCTCCCTTGAACCGAGATGCCTAGTGTCTTAGGAATGTGTGTTCTTTCTTGATGTCAATCCAGTAAAGCTGAGTTTACTCCAAATTTGTTTCTTATTAAACTGTGTGACTACTGAGGATAGAAATCAGATTAGTAATGGAAACAATTTGTTATAAAGAACTTCCTAACAACTAGAGCTGTCCAATATAGAAATTAAAAAATATATTTTATAGAAATAGCCTGTCATTGGAGGAACTAAATTTCCTGTGAGGAAAGACAGTCAGGAGAGGGATCTCACTACTTGTTGGGGAAGACTGTCTTCTTTGTGTTAGAGTTTATCTCCTTTAATGAATTGTAGTCATGCTGAGTACAGGTTATTTACTTGTCTTGTTTCTGGATTTCTGGATATATTGTAGATATTCAATAAATATATATTTAATGAATGAAGGAATAATGCTTTATGATCCCTTAATTATGAAATTCTTGGAAGGGTTCATTGTCCTTTGGAAAAGTAAATTCAGTAGTAAGAGTGCAATATCATAGTGAATGTTTTGCAATTTTTTCAGAACTCTTTGCTACCTCCAGAGTGTTGTAAAGTTCTCTCACAACTGACCATTTAGACTATTTTCTTTCTTATTTCAGAACCAAACTAGAACTAAGAAATCATTCTTTTCATTGAAAAATGTATAATATTTAAAAGAGCTATACTGCCAAATGGTCTTTTACCAGTATGAGCCACATATAGAGTGCAAAAAATGCTTGAGTCTTAAAAACTTGAAATTTTACATTATAGCAAATAAATCAAATTTGGTAACTTCTTAATCCTACAAAACTTCTTTGCTTCAAATATAATATACTTGAATCTTATATTATTCTCAAGTGCAACAAGCACCATGATTTGCTCATGTCTGTTTCACATTCTGAATCTCAATTCTTTAGTTGGGGAGGTAAAAATCAATTTAATTTTGGAAGGCAGAAAATTATTAGAATGAAATGGAAAATATCAGAGTCCATCATACCTAGTAAGTAAACATATTTTTTCATGGAACTTTTATTTTAGTAATTTAGATTTACAAGCGTATATATGAGTGTTGTGATGTAAAATGTATTTCTTACATTGGATCATATGCAAAAAACGTTTTGATAACCACTGGTTTACAGCATGCTTCAGGGCCCTTACAATAATGTCCACACTGTGTCACTAGTTTAAAAGATCCAATTTCCTGGAGAAACCAAGATGACGGCATAGGTAAACACCGGAGTTTGCTGCCTCGCACAACCACTTCGAAAATACAACTAAAAGACAGAACGGACATCATCCAGAACCACCGGAAGGCTGACTGAGTGGAAATTCTACAACTAGAAGGAAAGAAAAAAGCATACCGAGACTCAGAGGAGCTGCGGTGCAGAAGTAAAGTACACAGGTACAGAGGCGCACGTGGAGAGGGCTGGCGGCTGAGGACACGGTTGTTGTTTTCAAAAGGGAGGGAGTCTCAGGCTCTGAGCGCAAGTTCTGGGCTAGTCTCTGGGGACCCAGACTCATACTGGAGAAGCGGGACTGTCTGGCATCGGTTGGAACTCGAGGGCAGCTTTCTCTCGGAGGGGCTTGCCGAGATTGCTGGGACACTGAGAAGCGGAGCCTCTGAGAGCAGCCATAACTGCTAGCCCCACCCTATTGATCCCGTGGGACCCGCCCACCCAAGCCCTGTAGGGAGGCTTTTGCTGGATAGCCTCAGGCAGAGGCTAGATTAGCACCTCCCTAGAGATCCAGGAGCCAGTGTGCCCAGAGGTCAGAGTGGGACCATCCAGTTTGCAACTCCGTGGAACCATAAAGGACACACTCAGGGGGTAGACTCAGTGAGCACCAAAGCCCCACTGAAGCAAGTCTTGCCCAGGACGGGTGTCTCCAGCACAGAAGTTCTCCCACTGCAGAAACAGCTGATTCTCACAGCCAATTGGTCTGGAGGTCAATTCCTCCCAGTGATAACTACAACAATCAAGGCTTAACTACAACAAGACTGTACACAAAGACCACAAGGGGATGCACCAAGAGTGTCCTCCTCAGGTAATTGGGGAGGCTGAACCACTGGGTCCTAGAGGACACTTAGCACAGAAAACCACTTTATCAACACAGGGAAGCATAAAAAAAATGCGGAGACAAGGAAAAAAGGACACAAATGACAGAAATGGAGGAAAGCAAACTACTGGATATAGAGTTCAAAACCACACTTTTAAGGTTTTTCAAGAATTTTCTAGAAATTGCAGATAAACTTAATGAGACCTTCAAGAAATCTAATGAGACCCTCGATGTTGTGATAAAGGACGAACTAGAAATTAAGCATACACTGACTGAAATAAAGAATATTATACAGACTCCCAACAACAGACTAGAGGATCACAAGAATTAAGTCAACGATTTGAAATACGAAGAAGCAAAAAACACCCAACCAGAAAAGCAAAATGAAAAAAGAATCCAAAAAAAAGAAGATAATATAAGGAGCCTCTGGGACAGCTTCAAGAGTACCAACATCCGAATTATAGGGGTGCCAGAAGAAGAGAGAGAGAAAGACATTGAAAACCTATTTGAAGAAATAATGGCAGAAAACTTTCCCTACCTGGTGAAAGAAATAGACTTACAAGTTCAGGAAGCGCAGAGATCCCCAAACAAAAGGAATCCAAAGAGGACCACACCAAGACACATCATCATTAAAATGCAAAGAGAAAAAGACAAAGAGAGAATATTAAAAGAGAAAGAAAGTCAGTTTCCTACAAGGGAGTACCCATACGACTGTCAGCTGATTTCTCAACAGAAACTTTACAGGCCAGAAGGGAGTGGCAAGAAATATTCAAAGGGGGAGAAACTAAGATGGCGGCATAGGTAAACACCGGGAAATTGCCGCCTCACACAACAATTGAAAATTACCGCAAAGCACAGAGCAAACATCATCCAGAACAACAGGAAGGCTGGCTGAGTGTAAATTCTACAACTAGAAGGAAAGAAAAGCACGCTGAGAGCCAGAGGAGCTGCAGAGGTAAAGTGCAGGGGTACAAGTGCAGAGGTACGGCCGGCTCGCGCGCGCGAGGACGAGGCTGTCTTTTTGAATCACAAGCTCCCGACTGCTCTGAACTCCAGTTCCGGGAAGTCTCTGGGGACCCAGGACTCATACGGGGAGAAGCTGGTCTGTCCGGCAACGGGCGAACTTGAAGGCGGCTTTCCCTCAGAGGTGCTTGCAGCAATTAGCGGGTCACTGAGACCCGCGACTCCGGGCGGAGAATCAGCCATAGCTCTTTGATCCGCCCTTTGATTCCCTGAGACCCCGCCCCACCCAGGCTGCGGCAGAGGCTTTTGCATGTGAATGTACCTAACTGCAGCCGAGCCAGGCAGACCCGGAACTTCCAAGAGAAGGCCCAAGGCCCCGCAGGGGCTTGCATTGCTTCACAGCTGAGCCTCTTCGTGGCTCCTGCTGTGTGGCCTCAGGCAGAGGCTGAATTAGCACCTCCTTAGATCCAGGAGCCACTGTACCCAGTGGTCAGAGGGGGACCATCCAGATTGCAACTCCTCAGATCCATAAGGGACACACTCAGGGGGCAGACTCAGCGAGCACCAAAGCCCCACTGAAGCAAGTCTTGCCCCAGAAGGGTGTCTTCAGCACAGAAGTTCTCCCACTTTAGACACAGCTGATTCTCACAGCCAATTGGCCTGGAGGTCAATTCCTCCCAGTGATCCTACAACAACCAAGGCACGAAGAGTGCACCAAGAGTGTCCACCCCAGGTAACTGGGGAGGCTGAGCTACTGGGCCCTACAGGACACGTGGCGCGCAGGGCCACTCTATCAACACAGGGAAGCTGCCAAAATGCGGAGACAAAGAAACAGGTCACAAATGGCAGAAATGGAGGAAAGCAAACGATTGGATATAGAGTTCAAGGCCACGTTTATAAGGTTTTTCAAGAATTTTATGGAAATTGCCGATAAATTTAATAAATCCCTCAATAAGTATAGTGAGACCATGGAGGACATGAAAAAGGACCAACTAGAAATTAAGCATACACTGACTGAAATAAAGAATAATTTACAGAGATCCAGCAGCAGACAAGAGGATCCCAAGAATCAAGTCAAAGATTTGAAATACAAAGAAACAAAAAATACCCAACCGAAAAAGAAAAAAGAAAAGAGATTCCAAAAATATGAAGATAGTGTAAGGAACCTCTGGGACAACTTCAAGCGTACCAACATCAGAATTATAGGGGTACCAGAAGGAGAGAGAGGGCAAGATATTGAAAACCTTTTTGAAGAAATAATGGCAGAAAACTTCCCCTACCTGGTGAAAGAAATGGACTTACAAGTCCAGGAAGCACAGAGAACCCCAAACAAAAGGAATCCAAAGAGGACCACACCAAGACACATCATAATTAAAATGTCAAGAGCAAAAGATAAAGAGAGAATCTTAAAAGCAGCAAGAGAAAGACAGTCAGTTACCTACAAGGGAGTACCCATACGACTGTCAGCTGATTTCTCAACAGAAACCATGCAGGCCAGAAGAGAGTGGCAAGAAATATTCAAAGTGATGAATAGCAAGAACCTGCAACCAAGATTACTTTATCCAGCAAAGCTATCATTCAGAATAGAAGGTCAGATAAAGAGCTTCACGGATAAGAAAAAGCTAAAGGAGTTCATCACCACCAAACCAGCATTATATGAAATGCTGAAAGGTATTCTTTAAGAAGAGGAAGAAGAAAAAGGAACTCTGACCATTTGCCACAGCATGGATGGAACTGGAGAGCGGATAAATACCACATGATCTCACTCATTTGTGGAATATAATGAACAACATAAACTGATGAACAAGGACTGATCCAGAGACAGAGAGGCATTGATTGGACTGTTGGGCCTTGGAGGGAAGGTAGGGGAGGGTGGGGGTAAGGGGGAAAGATCAACCAAAGGACTTATATGCAAGCATATAGGCCTAATCAATGGACATGGACAACAGGGGGGTGAGGGCATGAGCGGGGTGGGGGGGTGGGGGGTAGAGGGTAACGTGGGGACAAGGACACATATGTAATATCTTAATCAATAAAAAATATATTAAAAAAAAAAAGAAATATTCAAAGTGATGAATGCCAAGAACCTACAACCAAGATTACTTTATCCAGCAAAGCTATCATTCAGAAGTGAAGGCCAGATAAAGAGTTTCACAGATAAGAAAAAGCTAAAGGAGTTAATCACCACCAAACCAGTATTATATGAAACGCTGAAAGGTATCTTTTAAGAAGATGATGAAGAAGAAAAAGGTAAAGATACAAATTATGAACAACAAATACACATCTATCAACAAGTGAATCTGAAAATCAAGTGAATAATCTGATGAACTGAATGAACTGGTGATTATAATAGAACCAGGGGCATAGAAAGGGAGTGGACTGACTATTGGGGGGGAAAGGGGTGAGGGGGAAGCGGTAAGAGACTGGACAAAAATCATGCACCTATGGATGAAGACAGTGGGTGGGGAGTGAGGGTGGAGGGTGGGGTGGGAACTGGGTGGAGGGGAGTTATGAGGAGAAAAAGAGGAACAAATGTAATAATCTGACAATAAAGATTTAATTAAAAAAAAAGATCCAATTTCCTCAGAGACCCCTCTGATGGGTAATCAGGGTTATATTTGATGAAATTAGTGAGTTCAAAGTTTCTCATCAGCAGTTAGAGGAATAGATAACCCAGTTCTCAAGGTTCATGCATTTGAGCCAACTGGAATTAAAACAAGAAGTGTAGGATGTTATTTATTTTAAACTAAAGGCCCAGTGCACAAAAATTTGTGCACTCAAGGGAGGAGGTCCCTCAGACCGGCCTGTGCCTCTTGCAGTCTGGGACCCCTTGGGGGATGACCACCTGCTGGCTTAGGCCCACTCCCCGGGGGAGTGGGCCTAAGATGGCAGTCAGACATCCTCCGGCAGCCCGGGAGCCCTCGGGGGATGTCCACTTGCAGCAGGGAGCAGGCCTAAACTGCAGTCGGACATCCTTAGTGCTGCTGAGGAGGCAGGAGAGTCTTCCAGCACCACCGCTGTACTGGAAGCCATTAGCCTGTCTTGTGGCTGAGCAGAACTCCCCCTGTGGGAGCACACTGACCACCAGGGGGCAGCTCCTGCATTGAGCATCTGCCCCCTGGTGGTCAGTGTGTGTCATAGTGACCAGTCATTCCCAGTCGTTCTGCTGTTAGGGTCAATTTGAATATTACCCTTTTATTATATAGGATAGAGGCCTGGTGCATGGGTGCGGGCTGGCTGGTTTGCCCTCAGGGTGTCCTGGATCAGGATGGGGGTCCCGCTGTGGTGCCTGGCCAACCTGGGTGAGGGGCTGAGGGCTGTTTGCAGGTTGGCCACAGCCCCTTCAGGGTGGGGGTCCCAGCTGGGGTGCCTGGCCAGCCTGGGTGAGGGGCTGATGGCTGTTTGCAGGTTGGCCAAAACCCCCAGTGGGGACCCTCACCCCATGATGGCGTGGCCAGCCTGGGTGACTGGCTGATGGCTGTTTTCAGGCTAGCCACAGCCCCTTCAGGTTGGGGGGGTCCCCGCTGGGGTGCCTGACCAGCCTGGGTGAGGGGCTGATGGCTGTTTGCAGGCTGGCCACAGCCCCCAGCCACCCAAGCTTCCAGTGGAGGCTGGCTGGAAGCAGGTATCTGGGATTTATTTATCTTCTATAATTGAAACTTTGTTGCCTTGAGCGGAGGCCACAGCTGGCCAGGACAGGCGGGACGCTTGGCTTCCTCCATCGCTGGGGCAACCAATCCTCCTGCTTGCTCTAGCTCCGTTGCTGCCAGCCGCCATCTTGGTTGGGTTAATTTGCATGTAGTCACTCTGATTGGATGGTGGCCATGGCTTGGGGCATAGCAGAGGTGTGGTCAATTTGCATGTTTCTCTTTTATTAGATTAGATTGTCCACAGATGAACTGAAGGTCAAGTGCTTTGCAGATCCAACGTCAGGACATTTATGGCCTGCTTCCTTCCCCAGTGTGTACATGCAGGCACTGTTCCTTTCCCAGATTTAACTTAGTTGACCTTCTTCTTTCATCTTTATAGCCTACTATTATGGTCCCTTATTCTTTTTCTTAGCACTTGGCAAATATGTGAGCCAAATTTTACAAGAGTTAAATATTTCTAAGAATCTTACTTATAAAGGGTTGTTAGAAAGAATTTCTTTCTTCTACCCTCCTCACTTTTTTCCCTCCTTCTTCAGGTCTCCCAAAACCACAAGATTGGTGTTTAAAGCCACTCTTGTTCAAAGTGGTCTCTGTCTCCATCAGAAGGAAAAAAGTCTATCTGTGGTGACAGTGGTTGGAATGAGTCAAAATAAAAAAAAAAAAGGTCAGCTAATGTTAACGATTTTAAATTGTCTTTTTCTATTTTCTTCCAGTAGCTTTAAATAGCTATAAATAATATACAGTTCATAAGAAGAAGAAAGTTGATTCTTATAAGTAACCTATTCTTTCAACAGAACTAAAACATTAAGTGAATTTTACTGGGCAATATGTTCTTCATTTACTGGTTCTTTTCAAAAAAGCCTTCCCCCACCCCCACCCCCATTTTTATCTTATCAGTATGGTACATGGAGAATATTTGACTTGAAGCTGAATCTATTTTCTCAAAATTTTTGAGCATCTATTTTCTAGAGACAGTATTATTAAAAGCAGACTTCTACAAAATGGACGTTAACAATAATTCTTTTATTTGAATATGAGAAGGATATTTTGATTTCCCAAATGCACATTGAATTCTTGAACTGAATCCTTTGTGACTAACTTTTCTTTATTTTTTCTGTCTCCTGGAGAATTTGAAAGATTAAGGCTCTTTGGTGTGTCTTGCATGGACTAAATCTGAGAATATCAACTTCATTTTCTTGTAGTTTCTCTAAGTACCTAGCTATGAAATGATGGACATGTTCAGTTTATCTTCCTTGTCAGGACCTGTGAAACTGCTCTTCAGAGAGAGCAGAAATCATTGTTTTCTGTGAGGAGCCTGTGAGGGTGGACAAGTCATTTTGTTCTGGGGCCTCAGTTACCTCACTGTATAAAGTAAGGTTAGCCAGAATAATCTCCGAGGGCTTAAAAAAAAATCTTTCTAGCTCTAAAAACTCTTTCATTTTGTTAACCAATAGTTAATCATTTCAAGTTGACAAAACCAACTTTTACATTATTATCCTATATAATAAAAGCCTAATATGCAAATTGACCGAATGGCAGAAAGACCGGTGGAACAACCAGTCACTATGACATGCTCTGACCACCACAGGGCAGATGCTCAATGCAGGAGCTGCCCCCAGCCGGCAGGCCCCAGGTCAGCCAAGGTGGGTGCCAGCAGGAGCCCCCTCAATTGCTCTGCCAGTCACCCCACAGAGTGAGGTGACCAGCAGTGGCAAAGGGGGGCAGGGCCGGCAAGCAGGCAGCACCAAGGCGGGTGCCAGTGGGGGTCCCCCGGATGCCCCACAGATTGGCCCTGACCACCAGCCAGGCCTAGGGACCCTACCAGTGCACAAATTTTGTGCACTGGGCCTCTAGTAGTGTTATAACTGTGTTAGGTTCCTTTTATATTGCCTAGAGTAGACTTCTTAGAAGTATATTGGATTTCATTGTATTGTATGTAAATTTGAGCATTTGTTAATGGGAGAAAAAGATTAAAGCTAACTCTGGTTTAACTGTTATATAAGCAAAGTAAAGATACTGGAAGGGTGTGAGAAAATCCTACAAGGCAAGAGCAGCAACAACCTTTGAATTTCCTCTCTCCTTTTCTTAAACATATCACCAGTAAAGGGAACATGATAAAAAAGGCTCACAGATTAGATCGTCAGCACAGTGCTGGTCCACACAACAGGACACAATACAATTTGGTTAAGGTACACTAGTTCTGTTGCTAAGAATCTTGTCTTTCTTCTAGTAACTATATAAACAGTTAGATGTGTTTGCTTTTTTCAAAGGCTAAGGAAGAGGAAAATTGCCAACATGATTAATAAAATAATTACTGACAACCCAGGCCAGGCAGCAACAACTGATTTGAGTTATTCCAAATGGACCTTGAGGCAACAGGAGAAAAAGTCCTTGCAGCCCTTTTCTCAGCGAGAACACTTCCCTGCCATTGCACCTTGAATTGCTGAACCTAAAGGTCATTTCCCTCCAATCAAGAAAAGAAGGTAAAGGGAATTAAGGTAGTCTGCTCAACCATGAGTCTTCCAGAGGCTTTAGTTTCTGCCCAGAAACCCTTTAAGAGGCAGCCTGGGACTAGAGTGATGAATATGACTATCATCTTGTTGGATCCTAGCGATTCTTCCCACCCCTATTTACCCTTGAAGCCAGGTGCCCAGAGAAAAGGAAACACTTGGGAGAGACATGGGAACTATATTACACAGGTCCCTATCTCCACCTCACCAATCATTTTTTTAGCCTTACATATTGAAATTTTTCAGATATATACAAAAGTAGAGAGAATAGTATAGTGTACCCCAATGTACTCATCACTCAGCTTCAATAATTGTCAACCCACAGTCAGTCTTGTTCATCTCCACCCTTTTATTTTAAAGCAAATCTCACATATCACATTATTTCAGAGGTTTTAGATGTAAGTTTTTTTGATGGCTTAATATTACCTTTCTCTTTTCAGAGGTCAGGAAATCCAAATGAAGAAAGAAAAATAGTCCTAGCCAGTTTGGCTCAGCAGATAGAGCATCAGCCTGTGGACCAAAGAGCCCTGGGTTCCATTCCGCTCAAGAGCAGGTATCTTGGTTGCAGGCTCCTCCTTGGCCAGGGCCCCGGTCAGGGCTTGTGCAGGAGGCAACCAATCAATGTGTTTCTCTCATATCGATGTTTCTCTCTGTCTTTCCCTCTCTCTTCCACTTTCCCTAAAAATCAATAGAAAAATATCTTTGGGTGAGGGTTAACAACAACAACAAAAGAAAAAGAAAAACTTTAGGTAAACATTTTACTGTGACTAAAATAAATTCTAAAACTTACTATAACCCAAATGGAATTGATAACTGTTAACCATCAGTCAACAGACACTTATTGGGTGCTATATTCCATCAAATCACGCCTTAAAAAAACGCATTGGCTCTGACATATGAATATACAATTATTTTCCTAGGAGCAGATCAAAAAGAAGGAAATGCATACACATTGCTAAAACAACCACCAGAGTTTTGTTTTCACAAAGTTAATAAGCTTTTATTATTTACTAGAGGCCCAGTGCATGAAATTCGTGCACAGGTAGGGTACCTAGCGGCTGCCAGCTGGGGCCTCTCTTCCCCCAGCTACCTGCCACCACTGCCAGCCAGGGTGGGGCTGGCTGAAGGGACAATTTGCATATTAGGCTTTTATTATATAGGATTAGACTTCTAAAACAACAGTAATTCAATTTATTAAACATTTCAAAGGATCAATAGAAAGTATCCTTAGATATTTGTTAAAGTTTTTTGCAGACTTTTGGCTAGCAAAAATAAAATGCCCTCAGAAGATGAGGCCTTCATGATTCTAATGGGACTCCCCTTTCCCAGCCATTTTGCCAGAATCAAATGAAATCTTGTCCACACAGGTTTCCACGCAACTGCATTCTTGGAGAGACAGCAAGGAAGGTAAATATGGGCCTCATTATGGGGCCACATTACATTTCAAGCTGCAGTTCTTCATAATCTAACAGCCAACCTTTACAAACTAGCAGCGAGGCATTTCTAAAATAAGTAAATAAACAAACAAACAAACAAACAAAGCCCGTTTAACAACCAAGATCCTCTTATCTAAAGCAATTTTCTTTCCTTTACTCAAAATTCTATTCCCTGATGTGTTGAAGATTCCTCCTGTCTTAAATTAGTTCATTAAAAATATCCACTTCTATCCATAGACTTCCAAAGTTAGTTTAACTTGAAAAAAAAAATTGTCTACCTCAGTTCTAAAAGAACTCCTTGCAGACCTGACCACACTGACTTCAGCAGAATGCATGTTCATGTGGCCAGGCTTGTAGAGCTCACCATTCACTGCCTCAGACAGACTCGGAGTCCCACAAACCAAACCAGGAGACTGGCTACTCATTTGGTCTCAGCGCCCAACTCCTGTTAGACCCTTTCTGATGTCTTCTAGATCTCAGACAGTTTGGACATGATTTTGTCTTATGGTAGAATATGTAATAGCATTGAATGTTCTCAGATTCACAATCATATGCATTTTTCAGTGTTTGTCCATTGAATCAATATAGGAATTTAAAACTTGTTGGGGGAAGCTTAGTAACCTTTTCTTCACATTTTCATTATCCTCAAATGTCTTGAACAAAAACTGAATACAGGTGTGCCTCTGAGATATTACAGCTTTGGTTCTAGGCCAAGGCAAGAAAGTGAGACCTTTCTTTGGCTTCCCGGTGCATATAAAAATTATGTTTACCCTATACTGTAGTCTTTTAAGTGTACAATAGCATTATGTTTTAAAAAAAACAATGTATAGCCCTAGCTGGTTTTGCTAAGTGGATAGAGCGTCCGCCTGTGGACTGAAGGGCCCTGGGTTTGATTCTGATCAAGGTCACATGCACAGGTTGTAGGCTCCATCCCTAGTAGGTGGCATGCAGGAGGCAGCCGATTAATGATTCTCATTATTGATGTTTCTGTCTCTCTCTCTTCCTCCCCCTTCCTCTCTGAAATAAATAAAAATATATTTTAAAAATAAATGCATAAATAAAAAAACTATGTATACCTTAATTAAAAATTCTTTATTGCTAAAAATGCTAATCATCTTTTGATCTTTTAGTGAGTCATAATCAATTTGCTGGCAAAGGATCTTGTTTTTAGTTTGTAAGAAACACAATCTCTGTGAAACACAATAAAACAAAGCCCAATAAAACAATGTATGTCTGTATTTACTAAATAATGTTTTGTGGTCCTTGAGTCAAATGTTGTAAAAACTTGATATGTTGAGAAAATTGACTAAAGGGAGTTCTAGGACAATGGTAAGAAATATTCTAGAACTTTCCATGAGCTGGTATGTCTTCAAATTGAAAAATACATAAATATGAACGTCTTTGACCTCTTCATACAATAGATATTTTTCTTTGAAAAAATTATTTATACAGTTACTTATACCATAAAAGAATCTCTTCAATTCTATCTTTGCTAGTAATTACAGGACTATTTTTCATTCCCACACCATCACATGCAGCTTTCAGCCCTATAGAACCAAAAAGGTATTTAAAAGCACCCACAAAAAAGGACTTAAAAGCCAAAAGGGGAGCAATCCTTATAAAATATTTTGATGATAAAAATAATGCCAGACTCACAGACTCTTCAAGGATATCAAGTGCAAAAATCCCTAAGTTTATTAATGATAAAATTGATTATGACTCACTAAAAGATCAAAAGATGATTAGCAGTTTCATAAAGAACTAAGTCATCATGCATAAGTTTTAGTGTCAAGAACCACTTGTCTATTTCAACAAATATTTTCTGAACATCTGTTCTATAGCTGGCACTAAAGATGTTTTGGAATAAAGATGCAAGACACACTTCCTGCCTCCCTCCCCAGGTTATTCGAAGTCCAGTGGGGATGACTACCTAGCAAGCAGATACACAGAGTGATAGGCATCTTGATAGAGGAAGCCACAAGGTGAAGCCTAAAATCCAGAGAGCAAGAAATCAGGAAAAACTCTCCGGAGGGATGGGCCCTGAGCTGGTTCTGGAAGAAGGTAAAGGAGTGAGTAAGGAAAGGAAGAGCTCAAGAAGAAGTTGACTGACTCCCTAGGTCAGGGGTGGGCAACCCCTGGCACATGTGCCAAACATGGCACTCCCGTAACTTGCTGGCACGCGAAACCCTCTCTTATAATCTTCCATTTATAATTTTTTTCTTAATATCAACTTTTTTACTTTTCAGATAAATTCAGTGTAGGTGCATCTCAAATAAATAAATAAATTTACATAACAAGTTATCTTAAAGACCATAAACATGGATTGACGAGAGAGGGGAAGAGCAATTTCTATGCCTCTGCCTTAACTCTCCCTGCCTTCCTAGATCCGACCAATGTTTTGGTTTCATCCACATACGCTTGTGAATCTTTGTTCTCAGTGATGAATTTTGTTAAGTCTCATAATAGGAATAGCCTGAGGGATGAAAGTAGTAGCTTGTGCATATCTCTGAAGGTCATGAAATATAAACCTGATGTAAAATCTCTGTCATCAGTGATGCAGCAGCAAAAGTCCCACTGATAATATCAAACGGAGTCATAAAGTTTTCTGTCGGACTATCAGTGTATATGTATACATTAAAAAATAAATGTATTTTTCATCATCATATACTGTGTTTTTGTCACTCGAATGAATTTTATTATTTCTTCAAGGTTCTTCACATATGTACACCTTAAGAGATATCAAGTAGGCATAACATCTTCTCAAAAAATTAGGGTTGGCACGCAGAAGAATTTTGAGTCAGAGATTTTGCTGGTTTTGGCACACACTCACAAAAAGCTTGCCCACCCCTGCCCTAGGTCTTCCTATGTTCACATTAGACTAAGTCTACTATTTAAAATTTGGTTTTGAGTTTTGTTTTTAACTGTGAATGATTGTATTTCTAGGTCTGAACATGGTGCTAAAGGATTTGAAACAACAAAAGGAATAAAACCCACATAAACTGATGAACAAAAACAGATCCAGAGACAGAGAAACATTGATCAGACAGATCAGACCTTTAAACCTCAAAGGGAAGGTAGGGGAGGGTGGAGGTAAGGGGAAAAAATCAATCAAAGAACTTGTATGCATGCATATAAGCCTAACCAATGGGCACAGACAACAGGGGGTTGAGGGCATGAGTGGGGGTTTGAGAGGATAATGGGGGGATAAGGACACATATGTAATACCTTAATCAATAAAGAAATTTAAAAAACAAAAAAAACCCAAACCAACCACCTTAAAAATGTATCACACTGACCACAAGGGGGAGCAGGTTGAAGATGGCTGAATTTGTGCAAAGGTCTTATCACAACTGGTAAACATTACCAAGAAGTCTAGTATGTTATGGCATGGGTAGAACCTCCCTATAAAAAGAGCTTGCTTGCGGATTTATTCATTTTTTCAGTTTGTGTTCTTTTCAACAATCACTTTAATATTTAATAGAAAAATAAGAAATCAGGAAAGAATATGTGAGACACAAATTCATTGATTCAATGATTTTTTGAGTTCCTAATATTTACCATGTAGATTTGTAAAGTATATTTTAATGATACTTTTAAACCTTTTTTATTTTATTTTTTTTTTCTTAAAATATATTCTATCGATTTTTTACAGAGAGGAAGGGAGAGAGATAGAGAGTTAGAAACATCGATGAGAGAGAAACATCGATCAGCTGCCTCCCGCACACCTCCCACTGGGGATATGCCCGCAACCCAGGTACATGCCCTTGACCGGAATCGAACCTGGGACCCTTCAGTCCGCAGGCCGACGCTCTATCCACTGAGCCAAACCGGTTTCGGCCTTTTAAACCTTTTAAAAACGGTTTTGGTCTTTACTTTTTCTCATTTACTTACTTGTCTATGCAAGCCCTACCTTGAAGGAGTTGTCAGTGACAGTTTCATAAAGAACAACTCTGGTATGATACTGTGAAAATTATGACTGCACTATGGACAAGAGTGAATCAATGTATAGAGAATGGAGCCACATTGATTGAAGGAGGCCATTGGACTAAGTATCTGATGAAATAAAGGAAGAGTGTTTAGAGAACATCCTCAGAACGGCTGTATAAATGTCTCCAAGTTATTATCAGTGGAGTTTCTGGATATTTTAAATTTGTGTGTAATGCCACAGTGTGTAGAGTTGGAGGGTGGGGTCAGAAGCTCACTCATTGATTCATACAAACCATGGGCTCTTTGTTGTTTTCTAGGTGCGGAACAACTGGCTATCTTCTGGATCTCTGGAAGAGGGACCACATTTCTGACCAAAATCTATGAGGAAAATGGTTGCACATTTAAAATCAGGATTGTCATAGAAAATTCAGGACATGTGGTTGCCATAGCCAGAAAAGGTCCATAAGCTTCCTGAGAAAAAATAACATTATCCCTCATGCACAAGGAAGTCCTTTGACCTAAAAATTAGTGTGAAAGACAGTAAATTGGGAATCAATACCTGGTCACTTCCAGCCTGGTTCAAACTCATTCCCTATCAGCTATACTCATGTGCCTCAATTGCGCTCAGAAAACTCCCAGTGTCAATGGATCCCACATTGAGAATATATTATTAAGATCTAGCAGAGAGCTTTTGTTGTTGGAAAATCTAGAAAGTTTATATTCTTTAATCTGCCCCAAGTCTGAAAATATTTATATTTTCTCCAGTTTTTGCTAGAGGAACTACTCACCAGATATTTCCATCTCTCCACAATTGGACACTTGGTTAGCTTGCACTTTCTTGACTCAGGTCATGTGGATATTTCTGACAAACAGTTGAAGAAAATGAAATAAATCAGAGCATTTAAATTGCTGTTTTGAGAGTCTTCAGAGCACGCTCTTCTCTCTGGCACAGAGGTCCACTGTATCTAAGATGGCAGCTGCTCTGTCAGCCCTGGTCCTTCAGCAATGACAAAATATTTAATATTTTTCTCAATCAGGCCTAATTTTTCAAGACACACTCCTGCAGCCTGGTGTTTTCAATGACTGTCATTGGTTTTCTTATATCACCCCAAGACTGTAAGTCTCTCTATCTTCTCTCTCTTGGAATCATAGGCCAAAGGCCAAATTTTGTCCCTAGTTCATTTCTTTACCTATATGGGAAATATTTTTCCTTCTCTTTGTCTACAACATTGCCTGAAAATCAAAACAAAAACTGTGCTAGAAAGTTAAGTCCAGCCCAGGTACACAGCACAAAAGGAACACCAGAACTCTTAAAGTATTTCTTTGGCTCTGACTTCTCTTGATAGAAAAAAGATCGTGAAGAAAATAATAACTACTAAAGTGTGCTGAGGCCTTACTGATGTCAACATGAGCAACATTTGAACCTGCAGAGAATTGCTGTAAGAGTTTATTTGAGCCAAACTGAGACATATGCTGGGAGCAAGATCTCAAATGCTACAGAGAATAACAGTTTGCAGTTTCTTTTATGTATCTAAGATTAAGGAGGGGACCTAAGGAAGATTACATGAACTGGGAGAAAGCCAGGAAGGATAGGATTACAAGCCAGTTAAGATTATGTACTCTCGCCCAGACAGTGTGGCTCAGTGGTTGAGCTTTGATTTATGAACCAGAAAGTCACTGGTTTGATTCCCAAAGATCGTGGGCTCAATCCCCAATGTGGGGTGTGCAGGAAGCAGGCAACCAATGATTCTCTCACATCATTGATGTTTCTATCTCTCTTCCTTTCTCTCTGAAATCAATAAAAATATATTTTTTAAAAGATTATGTGCTCTCACCAAAGCGGGTTTGGCTCAGTGGATAGAGCGTCGGCCTCCGGACTGAAAGGTCCCAGGTTCGATTCCGGCCAAGGGCATGTACCTGGGTTGCGGGCACATCCCCAGTAGGAGATGTGCTGGAGGCAGCTGATCGATGTTTCTCTCTCATCGATGTTTCTGACTCTCTATCTCTCTCCCTTCCTCTCTGTAAAAAATCAATAAAATATATTTAAAAAAAAAAAAAGATTATGTGCTCTCATGCTTTAGAAGGAAGGGTCTGAAAGGGTAGTCAGGTATTAGGAAGGTGAAAGGGGGCATTTCAAAAGTGTGTTAACCTAGATGCACAGAAACAATGGACAGAGCCTGCTTGAGGAAAATATCCTTTTACTAACGAAGTTATGTGCCTGTGGTGTGACTACCCACCATGACCTGACAAGTTAGGAATTTATGATTTATTACAGCACTCCTTTTCTGCCCACACTGAAAGCCAAGCACTATGTAAAGTGCCTTTTAGCCAGTCCAGAGTGGCTCAGTGATTGAATGTTGACTTATGAACCAGAAAGTCATAGTTCAATTTCTGGTCAGGGCACATGCCCAGGTTGCGGGCTTGATCCCCAGTGTGGGGCGTGCAGGGGCAGCCAATCAATGATTCTCTCTCATCATTTTATGTTTCTATCTCCCTCTCCCTTCTCTGAAATCAATAGAGAATATATTTAAAAATAAATAAAGTGCCTTTCATTGAGTCCTCACAACTCTTTGGGTAGGTATTTAACAGCTGAGTTGATCAAGGCACAGAGATGTTGGGTAAGTTGCTCAAGATCACCAGACCCAAAAAAAATCATCCAGACAGCAGGTTACAGTGTCAGCATTTTTCGAGAGTGCATGCTTTTGATCACCACATTGCACTTGCCACTTCCTTAGGAATTGGGTGAAGAACAGAGAGTAGTCTTATTTACATTTCCTGGATGACATGTATGTAATACCTTTTCTTTTACTTATTTTTTTTTATTGATTCTTAGAGAGAGGAAGTGAAGAGAAAGAGAAACATCAATGTGAGAATGAAACATCCATCAGCTGCCTCCTGCACACCCCCTATGGGAGATCGAGCCCACAACTCCTGCATGTGCCTGACAGGGAATGGAACCAGCAACCTTTTCATGCCCATCCAGCTGAGTCACACCAGCCAGGACTCTAATGCCTTTTTATATGCTTACTTGTCATCTGCATATCTTTTTTGGTGGAGTGTCTGTTAAGGTCTTTGGCCCATTTTTAAATCAAGTTGTTTATTTATTGTTGAGTTTTAATAATTATTTTTATATTTTGGGTAACAGTTCTTTTTAGATGTGTCTTTTGCAATTTTTTTCTCCCAGTCTGTGGCTTGTCTTTCCATTCTCTCAATTATGTCTTTCACAAAGCAGTTTTTCACTTCAATAAAATCTATCTTGTCAAATTTTTTTCATGGGTTGTGTCTTTGATGTTGTTTCTAAAAACTAATTGTCAAACACAAAGTCATTCAGGTTTTCTTCTATGTTATCTCGTAAGAGTTTTACATTTTACATTTAGGTATGTGACCCATTTTGAGTTAATTTTTATGAAGCGTGTAAGGTCTGTGTCTAGATTCTTTGTGTGAATCCACGACTGCTGGCTCCTAACCACTCAACTGCCTGCCTACTTGATTGTCCCTAACTGCTCCTGCCTGCTACCCTGATCACCCCCTAACCACTCCCCTGCAGGCCCGATTGCCCACAACTGCCCTCACCTGCAGGCCTGGTTGCCCCCACCTGCCCTCCCCTGCTGGCTATCTGTGACAACATGGGGGTGGCTATCTTGTGATGATGTTGGGTGGCCATCTTGTGATGACATGGGGATGGCCATCTTGTGACAACATGGGGGACGGCCATCTTGTGATGTAAGAGCATGAGGGTCAATTTGCATATTACCTCTTTATTATATAGGACCAGAGGCCCAGTGCACAAAATTTGTGCATGGAAGGGTGGTTCCCTTAGCCTAGCCAGTATCCACTCCAATCAGGGACCCTTCCAGGGATGTCCAACCACTGGTTTAGGCCCTATCCCTGTGGTCAGAAATCCCTCTCACAATCTGGAACCACTGGCTCCTAACCACTCAATTGCCTACCTGCCTGATTGCCCCTAACCCTTCTGTCCGCCAGCCTGATCACCCCTAACTGCCTCTGCTTGCTTGATTGCCCCTAACTGCCTTTGCCTGCCTGCCTGATCACCCCTAACTGCACTTCCCTGCAGGCCTGATCTTGCCCCCAACTTCCATCTTCTGCTGGCCAATTTGGTTCTGATTGGTCAGTTTCTATGCCAGTCAGTGTCAACAGCTCCGCCTCCTAGGCAGCCATTGGCTCCTCACAGTTAGCCCAGATTTGGTTCTGATTGGTCAGTTTCTATGCCAGTCAGCATCTCTGGGCCTATCAATGGGGCCTGATCAGAAAGGCAGGGATGATCAGCAGCCCCAGTGGAGGCCTGGAAAGAAATGGAGGCCTGGTTGTTGACCAGGCTGGAAGAGAAAGAGAAGCAAGTTCTGATCAACGGCTGCCACAGAGGTATGGATCAGACCCTGCCTCTCTCTCTGCAGGCCTCTCTCCAGGCCTGATCTGCAGCCCCCTAGGCAGCCAGTGCTGGGTCAGGGTGCCCAGAGTGGCCCCAGTCAGTGCTGGCTCACCACGGCAACCCAGCACTGACTTCCAGTCTGGTGGTAATCAATCCTTGTGACCTTGGCTCTTTATTATATAGATACCATCACTCTCTTAACTGACATAAAATATTACATTAGTTTCAGGTGTACAACCCAGTGATTAGACATTATATAACTTACTAAGTGATCATCCCAATAAATCTTGTACCTATCTGACACCATATATAGTTATTAGAATATTATTAACTATATTCCCTATGCTGTACGTTACATCACCATGATTATTCTGTAACTACCAATTTATACTTCTTAATCCCTTCACCTTTTTCACCCTTTCCCTCAACCGCATTCCCAACTTGCAACCACCAAAATGTTATTTGTATCTATGAGTCTGTTTCTGTTCTGCTCGTTCATTTATTATATTTATTTTTTTAGATTCAGTTGTTGATAGATATGTATTATTGCCATTTTATTATTCATATTTTTATCTTTTCTTTCCTTCTGCTTCTTAAAGAAGACCCTTTAACATTTCATGTAATACTGGTTTGGTGGTATTGAACTCCTTTAGCTTTTTTGTGCCTGGGAATCTTCTTATCTGTCCTTCAATTCTAAATGATAGCTTTGTTGGGTAGAATATTATTGATTGTAGGTCCTTGCTTTTCATCCCTTTGAATATTTCTCACCATTCCTTTCTGGCCTGCTAAGTTTCTGTTGAGAAATCAGCTGACAGTCTTGTGGGCACTCCCTTGTAGGTACCTAACTGCTTTTCTCTTGCTGCTTTTAAGATTCTCTCTTTGTCTTTAACCTTTTGCATTTTAATTATGATGTGTCTTATAGTGGTCCTCTTTGGGTTCATCTTGTTTGTGACTCTCTGTGCTTCCTATAAGTATATGTCTATTTCCTTCACCAAGTTAAGAAGTTTTGTCATTATTTTTTTTAAATAGGTTTTCAATTTCTTGCTTTCTCTCTTCTTTTTCTGGTACCCCATGATGTGAATATTGGTATGCCTGAAGTTGTTCTAGAGGCTCCTTACACTATCCTCATTTGGGGGAGTTCTTTTTTCTATTTGCTGTTTTGATTTGGGTGGGGGTTTTTTGTTTGTTTGTTTGTTTTTGTTTTTTGCTTTTTTTATATTCTAAATCACTAATTTGATTCTTGGTTTCATCTATTCTACTATTGATTCCCTGTAAATTATTCTTCATTTCAGTTAGTGTATATTTCATTTCTGACTAGTTCTTTTTTATGCTGTTGAGGTTCTCACTAAGTTCATTGAGCATCCATATAACCAGTGTTTTGAACTCTGCATCTAGTAGATTGGGTCTCTCCATTTTGTTTAATTCTTTTTCTGGAGTTTTGTTCTGTTCTCTCATTTGTTATCTGTTTCTTTGTCTCCTCCTTTTGGCAGCCTCCCTGTGTTAGTTTCTATGTATTAGGTAGAGCTACTATGTCTTCCAGGGTTAGTAAAGTGCTTAATGTTGTAAATATTTAGTGGGATCCAGTGGCACAGCCTCCCCTATCACCAAGCTGGGCCCTTGAGGTACTCACCTCCTCCCCATATAGGTTGTGTACACCCTCCTGTTGTAGTTGAGCCTTGATTTCTGTTGGCATGTTAAAGGGAGAGATTTACTCCCAGGCCAGTTGGTTGCAAAAACTGGCTACAACCCCCATAGAGGATCAGCTCTGCAGGGGCAGACCCAACGGAGTAGAAGTTACTTCAGTGGGGCTCTTGAGCCCACTGTGTCCATACCTTTAGTGTATCACTTCTGAAGGTTGTTGGGTGGTGCTTTGACATGGGCCAAAGCTTTCTACTGGGTGCACTGGATCTGGGTTTCCCAGGAGATGTAGGCCAAGGTCAGCAGACTCTTGGGTTCTGCCTGGGGCCACCCAGCATGAGCTACAAAGTGATCTGCAGATGGTTGCTACTTGTCCTAAGCTGAAGGTACCCAGGAGAGGCCAAACTTCAAACCAAAGCTGACTGTCATTAATGCTGGGCCTGGGAGCACTTAGCAAGAGATACCAGGTGTGCTGAAGCCAGATACTCCTTGTTTGAGAGATTTTAAGAAAGGTTAAAACATGAGCCAAGACATGTCATTCTTATGAAAAAGCCACTAGAAACTGCTAAGGTGGGCCTGCATGTTGGATAGGGCAGAGTGTCAGGGAATCACCAGGGTTGGGCAAAGAGTGATAAACAGGTTGATGGAGATTCAGATATGGTGACTGTCTGCCAGCTCTGCAGGGTACGGCTCAGAAAAGGAATAATGGCCTCTATCAGCACTTCTGTCTGGAATAAAGCCGTCCCTTCAGCTCCTGCCCTGATGCCAGACAGTTCAGTTCCCCCCAGTATGTCTCTGGTGTGTTTCAAGTTGCTGCCACAGTACTGGAGCTTCGAGAAAGTGACTCCAAGTAAGATGGTGTGTGTTTCTTTTAAGAGGAACTGCCTGTGACTTAAGCAGCCCTCTGTCTCACTCAGCCACAATCCCCAGCCAGAAGTTATAGGTATTCTCTCTCTGGCACTGGAACTGTGAACTGGGGAGCCAGATGTGAGGCTGGGACCCCTCACTCCTCATGGGTACCTCCACAGCTGAGATATCCCTCCTGACTTTCAACTGCCACATGTGGTTGTGGGACCAGCCATTCCATATCCCCACTCTTCCTATCAGTCTCTATGTGGCGTCTTCTTAATACCCTTTGTTGTAGTTCTGAATAATGACTGTTCTGCAGTTTGGTTGAAATTTTGATGTGGTTGTTGGAGGATTTGAGTACCACATTTACTCAAACTGCCATCTTGGCCAGAAGCCTCTATAGTAAGTCTTGATGTCATGTAACATCAGTCCTCCAAGTTTGTTCTTCTCCTTCAATATTGTGTTGGCTATTTTGTGTCTTTTGCCTCTCCATATAAAGTTTAGAATCAGTTGGTCAATATCCATAAAGTAACTTGTTGAGATTTTGATTGTGTGTTGTTGTTGTTGTTGAAATCTAGGTATATCTTTTATGTCATTTATTCTTCATGTTTTATTGAGACACAACTACCATATACCTAGGGCTCTTTTTTTTTTTTTTAATATATTTTATTGATTTTTTACAGAGAGGAAGGGAGAGAGATAGAGAGTCAGAAACATTGATGAGAGAGAAACATCGATCAGCTGCCTCCTGCACATCTCCCACTGGGGATATGCCCGCAACCCAGGTACATGCCCTTGACCGGAATCGAACCTGGGACCTTTCAGTCCGCAGGCCGACGCTCTATCCACTGAGCCAAACCGGTTTCGGCATAACTAGGGCTCTTTTTAACTAATTCTCTAACCTCCTAGTTAGGGAGGCTTTGGGATAGGAAAACATATTTTTTAAATATGTTTTTATTGATTTCAGAGAGATGAAGGGAGAGGGAGAGAGATAGAAACATCAATGATGAGAGAGAATCATCGATTGGCTGCTTTCTGCACTCCCACTAACGGGGATCAAGCCCACAAACTGGACATGTACCCTGATCAGGAATTGAACCATGAGCTCCTGGGTCATGAGTCAATGTTCAACCACTGAGCAGACCAACCAGGCTGGGGTAAGCAAATATATTTAAAAACGCGGGGGTGGGAGGGCTCGACAAAGAGGAGCACACTAACTGGCGAAGAAGAAACGCACGTGATGAGGCTTCGTCGTTTGCGGCGTAGTCTTCTTCTATTCTTCTGAGTTCTTCTGCGTGTAGAGCTTTGCTCTGTCTGAGTCTATTATGTTATCCTGTCCTTACTCGCATCTCCTTCTTCTCTTCTTTTTCTCCTCTCTTCCTCCTCTTTTCTTCCCTTCTCCCCCTCCTCTTCTTCTTTTTCCTTTTCCTCTTCCCCTTCTTCTCCTTCTCTTTCTTCCATCTCTTTTTTCTCTTCCTATTCTTCATTCTCTTTCTTTTCTCCCTCTTCTTCTCCTGCTCTCTTTCACTCTCTCAAGCTTTATCTAAGACCAAGAAGAGGGTAGGATCAAAAGGGCAATAAAAATAGTTCATGCCTACCAGGCTCACAATTTTAGTTCCTCTGTTGGTTATGGGATTTGCAGGCAATTGAGAGAGAGTGAAGAGAAAAATGATCTAATAGTTAGGACACAGGCTAGAATTCTGGCTTTGTTGTTACATATCTGAATGTGCTATACAAGTCACTTGGTCAGCATGGGATTTAATCTTGACATCTATGGGAAATAATAAGAGCTAATATTTATGTAGCATCTTTATTAACCCAGCCACTGTTCTAAGAGGTTTACATAAAGAGGATGAATAGATCAGTGTTTTTTGCAGTTTACTTTTATGTAAGGGAACCCTTTCATAAAATAAAGTTTCACATGTCCCCAATACATAGAGCAGTTAAAAGTGTTATACCTATTTTATTTATAAGTTGAAATGTGTAACTTTTTTCATGAGACAACTGAAGAGATAACAGTCTGTGATCTCCACTGTATCAACTTTTGATCTATAACACATTTAAATCATGTATATTTTCTTAGTTTTTAAAGTAACTAAAAATACATTTAGTTAAATATTTGTGGATCTCCTTAAGCCCTTCTGTGAGATTCTTGGTTTCCACAGAGCACAATTAAAAACTGAATAAGTTTATCTCTAAGATCTCCTCTGAATCTCATATTCTCTCTGTACCTGAGCTTAGCTCAGAGGGCAGAAACTGCTGCCAAGAACACACACAAACCAGTCACTTTTCTCCCCATGAAAGATGATGCCTCCTTTTCTACTTTCCAGCAGACCAAAGCCTAATACCCAAAAAACAATCACTATAACTAATCCTAATTTAGTCTCTCCTTCAACAAGTTGGGGTAGCCAAAGGTATGTCTGTGACAGTCATAGTTGCTTTGAGTTTTGGCTGGACTCCCAGTGTGTAAATCAGGATGTTTTCAGAAGCATTAAGTCAAGCTCAGCTAACTTTTAGATGCTGACAGACCTGAAGACCAGGACACAGAAAGCTTGAAATAACATAGTGAACTTCAACAATGCTATTTGGTGGAAAAGGGAGTTCCAGTCTTCGTACTTACCTGTGTGATCCTGGCCAATCACTTTACATTGTGGGACCTAGTTTCTTGAACCAGAGATAAATTCTATGCCCTTTCCAACTGCAGCCTTCTTTATTCTCTAGTTAGTTAGCATGCCTCCGTGACCAGCTGTACCACCCATATAGTCACTGCTTCTCAATTATCAGCAGGGCTGACTTCAGGGATATCTTGAAATTCTTAATAATTTTATCTTTGAATTTGTGTTTTGTTAGTGAAGTCCAATGGGATAATAGAGGGTGTAAATAAGCAGAAGAGATACACACAACGTGCATGTCCATCACTGTTCCTTGCCACTTCATTTGCATAGCATTCAAGATGCCCACTGGCACAGAATTCCAGTGAACCTACAGTGCATGGGAGTTCAGCAAGACCCACTGCAAGTACAAAGTGTGTTTATCTATGTCAGCTCTCAGAGACCAAACTTTCTATTTAAACTAGAACTTGCCTCAAACACAGAAGGCAGTGGCACTCTTAAGACTATAGGAATGATCAAGGAATACTAACATATTCTTTATTACTCATGTTATTTCTCTATATTAGCTAACAAATAATGCTGGAAATAATGCCATAGAATGAAAGGGAAAGATGGGTTTCTTTCCTTTCGATTTTTCCTTACTCATCAGTAAGCTAAAGACAGAGAGTTTTGGTAGAATGTGTGAGTATCAAGAAGTGAAATGAAAGCAGTTAAAGTAATTTTGTACAGCTTTCCCACTGTTCTTGTAAGAGCAAAATACATATGCACACACAAGCCATGAAATAAAAATTGTATAATTTTCATGATTTCACATGAGTTGTGTTCTTATTTTTGCATTTAAAACTGGCATTGCATGATATACAGTGAATTGTAAAATTCATAATATATGGAGAGTGGCTACAGCATTCAGACAGGGTCAAGCGTCAGACTGACTTGTGGCAAAGCCACATACAAGTCCCAGCTTGGAGGGCAAAGCCCTACCAGCACAATTATAGCCAAAGGCTATGGTTGTAAACTTGACCTTATATTCCGACCCTGCAGTCCTAGGTAGCTAAGGGATGTAAACATCTTGCCCTTGTTTTGCTTTGTGTAAAGCTTCGGCTTACAGACTGTGTCACTTTTCCTCATCCAGGCACAGTGATCCACCTGGTCCCAACTGTATTCCCTTGTCTGTTTTCTTTAATCCTTCACTGCCCCTCCTCAAGTACACCCCTGGCCATGCTGGACATGATTCAATAATACAATTTTAATTTTTCTTTACTTGAGCAACATTAAATAGAAAATAAAAAAAACACTATGACATAAAATAGGTAAATAGGTATAAATCTAACAAAATATATGTAATACCAATATGAGGAAAACTAAAAAACTCTAATAAAATAAATCAAAGTAGATCTAAATTAATGTAGAGATATTCCATGTTTATAGATAAGAAAACTCAATATTATTAAAATGTCAGTTCTTTTCAACTTGATCATAGATTCAATGCAATCCCAATAAAAAGCCCAACAAGTTAGTCTGTGATTGACAAAATTATTGTAAAGATCACATGGAGAGAAAAAAGACCAAGAATAGCCAAGATAATACTGAAGAAAATAAAGTAATAGGACTGGTGCTATATATATACATACCCATGGACAGACAATAGTGTGGAGAACTTCTGGAGTGTGGACAGGGGCAGGGTAAGGAGGTCAGTGGGTGGTGGGGGTTGGTAAGAAAGGGACATCCATAATACTTTCAACAATAAAGATAAATTTTAAAAAACAAAAATGTGTTACTGTAAAGCAACATTATCAAGATAGTATGGTTATCAGTGAAAGAATAGACAAACAGAAAAATGGAACGGTCTAGAGAACCCAGAAATAGACCCACACAAATATAGATAAGTGATCTCTGACAGTGCAAAGTTAATTCACTGGAGAAGGGATTGTTTTTTTTCAATAAATGGTGCTGGAAAACTGAACATCCACAGGTTAAAAAAAAAATCTAAATTCTGATCTCATACCTTTCACAAAAATCAACTCAAAATGGATAATAGACCTAAATGCTATGGGTGGAAAAGGGGGAAAGGGGTTCTATGGAAAATAATCTCACAGGGTGATCTGATCTTAAATTCCTAGCTGGGGCAGGTCATAGTGGGTAATCATGCCCCAAGCATGTAAGTTTTTAGTAAAAGGTTTATCTTTGCCTTAAGCAAGCCATGTCCATTGTTTCTGTGCATCTAAGTTAACACATCTTTGATATAAGTGATAACCACCCTTAAGAGAGCACATAACCTTAACTATCCTATAATCTAATCCCCATCTTGCTTTCCTCCACCTCCAAGTAATCTTCCTTACTTCCCTTCTTAATTTCAAATGCATAAAGAAGCTTCAAAATGGTTTTTCTTGGGAGCATTTGAGATCTTGCTCCTTGGTATATGTCGTCAGTTTGATTCAAATAAACTCTTACGAAAATTCTCTACAGGTTTGGACATTTCTTACATTGACAGTGTAAAATACAAAATTCCAAAACTTCTAAAGAATAATATAGTAGAAAATCTAGGTGCATGAAAAATCTCCTGTGGTTTCTCCTTTACAGTCATACTACTACCACTATTCACTTTGTTTTTGACACCACATGTGGGTTTTCATACATTCAGCAATTCTCTGACACCACCTGGGTGTCCTACAAGTTAACTCAATTCTGGCAATATCTACCTGGATATAGCATCAGGTCTCCAGGTTAAGAATTGCCCTTCCTTCAACTTCAGATGCCAATGTAAAGTTCCAAGTTGTCACTTGTACTTCTGACTGACCAGCCATAAATTGGGGTTCCCACAATTTCAGTTCAATAATTTGCTAGAATGGCTCACAGAACTCAGAAAAACATTTATTTACATTTGCTAGTTTATTATTAAAGGATACATACAGTAAAGGATGGAAGAGATGTGTAAGACAGGTTTGGGGAAGGGTCCTGAGCACAGGAGCTTCTGCCCCCATGGAATTGGGATGAGTACTCTCCCAGTACATGGATGTGTTCACTAGCCCAGAAACTTTCTGAATCCCATACCTTTGTGATTTTTATGAGGCTTCATCTCATAGGCTGATGAATCATTAGCTCATCTCTAGACCTTCTCCCCCCACTAAAGGATGGGAATAGAATTGAAAGTCCCAAACTTCTAATCTTGACTTGACCTCTCTGGTGATTAGCCCCCATCCTGAAGTTACCCAGGAGCCAACCAAGAGCTGCCTCATTAGAACAAAAGATACTTCTATCACCCGAGAAATTTGGAAGGATTTAGGAGTTCTATGTAAAAATCGGGTTAAAGACCGAGTATGAGAATAAAATATGTTCCTAGTACTCTTATAACTTAGGAAATTAGATGGGCTATAGGAGTTCTGTGCCAGAAATGAGGATGGAAAACTATATATATATATATATATATATATATATATATATATATATATATGAATTATATTAGGTGACCTTGGGTTTTCAATGAATTTCTTAGATATAACACCAAAAGCCTGATCCATGAAATAAAAAATTAATAAATTGGATTTCTTTAAAGTTAAAAACTTTCTTTCTGCGAAAGACACCATTAAGAGAATAAAAAGACAAGCCACAAATTGGGAAAAAATATATGCAAAATACATATCTGAGAAAGAACTTGTATCTAAAATATACAAAGAATTATATCAGAGGGAAGGGTGGTTCCAGGGCTGGGTGAAAAAGGTGAAAGAATAAAGCAAAAAAAAAAAATCATAGACAACAGTATGGTGATTACAAGGGAGAAAGGATATTTGGGTGCGGGGGAGGGGGGAATAAAAAAGGGAAAGGGATAAATGGTAATGGAAAGAGACTTGACTTGGGGTGGTGAACACACAATACAATATACAAATGATATATTATAGAATTGTTCATCTGAAACCTATATAATTGCATTAACCAATGTCATCTCAATAAATTCAATTAAAAAGTTTAACAAATAAAATATACAAAGAACTCTTAAAACTCAACAATAAAAAAACAAACAACCTAATCAAAAAGTGGGCCCAAGATCTGAACAGACACCTCACCAAAAAAAAAAATATACAGATTACAAATAAGCATATAAAAATATGCTCAATATCACATATCATTAGGGAAATGCAAATTAAAACAACAGTGAGATACTACTACATACCTACTGGGATGGTTAAAATCCAAAGCAACATCAAATGCTGGCAAGGATGTAAAGCAACAGGAACTCTCATTCAGTTCTGGTAGGAATGTAAAATGGTTCAGCCACTTACTTTCAAAGACAGTTTGACAGTATCTTACAAAGCTAAACATAGTCTTATTTTACTATCCAACAACTGAGCTCTTAGATATTTGTCCAAATGAGTTGAAAATGTATGTCTACACACACACACAAAAAAAAACTGCACATGAATGTTTATAGAAGCTTTATTCATATCATACATACCTAGTCCCAAAATTGGAAGCAACCAAGATGATCTTCAATAGGTGAATGGATAAACAAACTGTAGTACATCCATACAATGGAATATTATTTAGAAATAAAAAGAAATGAGTTATCAAACCACAAAAGTTATGGAGGAGAAATCTTAAATGCATATTGCTAGATAAAAGAAGCTAGCCTGAAAAAATTACATTTGGTATGATTGTAACTATATGATATTCCGCAAAAGGCCTAATTATAGAGACAGTAAAAAGATCAAGGGTTTTCAGGGATTTGTAGGGAGAGTGGGAAGTGATGAATAGATGGAGCACAGAGGAAACTAGTATGTATGATACTGAAATGGTGGATCCATAACTATGCATCTGTCAAAACTCACAGAATTGCACAACATTATGGACTTAGTGAATAATTATGTATCAGTATTGGTTTTTCAATTATAACAAATATACACTAATGTAAGGTGTTAATAACTAGGGTGGTGGGAGAAGGTAAGTGGGAACTCTGGACTTTCTGCTTGATTTTCCTGTAAACCTAAAACTTCCCTAAAAAAATAAAGTTTATTAATTAAGAACACCAACAACATCTTGAAAAGTTGAGAGAAAGAGAAGGCATGCAATAAAAGAAAAACTTTATATTTTAATACACTTACCAGCATTTTTTCCCTGCTTTTTAAACAAAGGGCCCCACATTTTCACTTAGCCTAAAAATTATGTACCTGACCCTGTTCGTCACTTTGTATGAGTACCAATAGCTAATGTTTACTGAGCTATATAATGTGTACAGGCACTATGCTGAATACTTTTCATATATTATTTCATTTAATTTTCTCAACAACCCTATAAGGTATGTAATAGTTTCATACCCACTTACAAATAAAGAAATCAGGCTTCAAAATCAAGTGCCTTGATCAAAGTCACTTACCTTGTAGGAGAAAGTCAGATTTGAACTGAGCTGTTTGATTTCAGTCAGTCCCAGCTCTGAACCACCAGTTATACCCACTGCCATGTTAGATTTCAAGCTTTCTGGAGTACTTTTCTAGCTACGCTATTGACTGTCAAATATAAACTTCACAGCTTGACCCCACTGGTTGCAATGCTCAGGCATCTGTCAAAAGGACAGTCTTGCAATTTTAATTATCTTGGTTATGATGCGGAATATTCCCAGCCAGTAGGTACTTTTTACAAAACATCTCAAATTATTTGTATGATGTAAGCCACATGAATGCACAGAGTTTTATGAACATTATGGACAGTCCTTCTCTAAGTATCTATACATCATGAAGGCATTAACTTTTTCTAAGAAAACATGCTATATATATATATATATATATATATATATATATATATATATATATATATATTTATTTATTAGGGGCCCAGTGCACAAAATTCATGCATGGTGGGTAGGTCCCTCAGACCGACCTGCACCCTCTCCAATCTGGGAGCCCTCAGGGGATGTCCTACTGACAGCTTAGGCTTGCTCCCCGTGGTTCTTTGCTCTCTGCGGACCTGCCTGCTTGATGCCATCGCAGGCCCTGGTGTCTGCTCTCTGTGGGGGCCTGTTTGCCCTTCGCTGCCAGGGCCAGGGGCAAGCTGGGCCCTGCTGTCTGCTCACTTGCTGCGGGGACTGCATGCTCGCTGTGGGGGAAGTTCCCGCCTGGCCCCTGGCTGCTTGTGTGCACGCTGGCTCAGAGCACCTGTGTCCTGGGGATATTCCTGCCCTGCCCCCAGTTGCTCGGCACCTGCGCACATAGGCCCAGAGTGGCCAGGGGTAGTTCCGGGACCCCAGGCGCTCCAGGCCTACATGCTGGCCTACAGACTCAGAGCAGCCTGTCCCCAGGACCCAGGCCGCTTGGCGCCAGCATGCGCACAAGTGGCCACCCTGCCCCCGGCCACTTGGCATCTGTGTATGCAAATTAACCCACCATCTTTGTCGGGTTAATTTGCATACTCACTCCTGATTGGCTGGTGGGCATCATGAAGTGACAGCCAATTTGCATCTTTCTCTTTTATTAGTGTAGGTGTTGTTATAAAGCAGACTCCTACAATCTTGGTTTTGTACTGAGAAGGCACACACTAGATTTAAACAGCTAAAACAAAAAAGTGAAATTAATCCTTTCAGCTTCTTTGAATAATTTCTCTCTACTTACCCCTGCTTTTTAATTTTTTTTTTTACTTGCTCAGCACATAACTATGGGATTGAACAAAGGATATCTTTTTATCTGTGCAATGAGACATAGTTGTCTGTAATACAAAGTTCAGGGCTCTCTGCCAATCCCATAAGCCTCAGCTCTGCCGCACAGATGTGTACCTCAACTTACTAGATCACCTCAGCTCTGGAGAAAGCAATCTCTCTTATAGCAACCACTGATCTGAATGAGTCTGATATGAAAGCTGAAGTGGGTTCTGTACTTCTGATGGAAAACCACATCTTGAAGCTTGAAGTGAGAGCCTTTGGAGGTTTGAAGTAGATGTTTCTATCCTGCTGTGATAGAGCGAACTAGCCCATACATCTTGGCTTCTCTGATGCATGATGGAAGCATGGGGTATATGTTATGATAAAAATCTCAATTATGCCTTCCACCATCTGTTAATAGCATGTGCTTGTGGATATGCTGCCAGGAAATATCAAGAACAAAGGAATGAGAGGCTCTCATTTCAGAGAAATGGATGTCAGCTCCCACTGTGGCTCACTGGTTTGGTTACAGATGTGTCCCTGTCCTCAGCACCCCGTCCCACATAGCACAGAAGGTTGTGGCCTTGGGGGAGCTAGACTGATCCATGTCTGTTTGGAAAATGTACTCAGTGGAAGGCAGCAACATATTAAAGATACAATTAAAACAGAGAGAAAGAACCAACTAGCTCTCACTTCATATATTTATAGAGTCTCATTCTCTGATAAAAGTCATTAAAAAAACCACAGTCCTCCTTCAGGAAAAGGCTGCACATGGTATGTTTTTAATCAAGTTTTATAAAGAGATAAAAGCTTACTATTTTAAATATGTGGCTGGAACCATCATATCTTATCACATCAGGGAAATTATTTTTCTTCAAGATGATTGAGAGTAACTGTATTAGACATAAAATGATCTGTAGCAAAAAATAATAACTTTGCATAGATCATTGGAACCCACATGTAAAGCAATATGTTGAACTATTAGTAGTTCTAGTTGAACTATTAGTTCTACCTTTATCTAACTAAACTAGCATCAGAGTTCACAACTGGTGAAAATTTTACTATATTTTTGAGATTTGTATCTTTTATAATGTGATATTAGAAAAGATCTGGACTTTTAAAAGATTTGTCTGAAGTACTATAAAATGGAAACTACAGAGTTCCAGGAAACCAACAACATATGTTGGTTTCCTCATTAAAATATATAATCAGGAGTCTTGTCATGCGGACCACATTCAGAAATTCCTTGGTAGATGTTAGAAATGTAACTGTGGCCAGGCGAGTGTGGGTCAGTGGTTGAATCAGGAAGTCACAGTTTGATTCCCAGTCAAGGTGCATCCTTGGGTTTTGGGCTCAATCCCCAAGGTGGGAGGTGCAGGAGGCAGCCAATCAATGGTTCTCTCTCATCATTGAGGCTTCTATCTCTCCCTCTTCTTACCTCTCTCTGAAATCAACACTATTTTTTTTTTTTAAAAAAAGGAAGAAATGTAACTGTGAAAGGAAGAGTTCTTCATCTATGTATAAAATAAAAAATTTAATTTTTGCCCCCAAACATCTTTTTTATAATACTTTTGAGTTTTTTAATTAGTAAAATGTTTTCTTCTAGCACCACATCTAAATACGCCACCCTCTGCCTCCTTGCCAAAATTCATTTCCTTCCCCCCTTCACCAAACGTTCGTCTTCACAGACTCTTGGCACTACCTTTCCTTCATCAGGTGAGCTATTTGCTGCCCCACACCTACCCTGAAGGCTGTACAGAACATCTTGATTAGAATGAATTTATTTTTTTTTATTTTAAAATTTATTTGTAGTTATAGTTGTCATACAATAGTTGACATGGTGCAAATACTCCTCCTGTGGCTGATTTCAGGCTACCAAAGATTTAACAATTGTCTTACAAAAATTCTGGAAATTTTGACAATAGCTCTTGTAAGCGGTATAAGCCAGTTCCAGCCACTGATTGAGTGTCATATTTCTACCATCAGGAAGCCAACACCTAAGTAGGGTGGCAAAGAGGCCCGTGATAAGCAAGGAAATGGCTGTTCCACTCCTGGCTGCCTCAGTCTTCTTTGTGTATTCCATCTAAATGATAAGTTTCACTTCACTGAGTGACTGTCTCTGCTAGGACCTCAGCAAAAGACTCCGGAATATCCTTCAATACCTTTCCTCACATTCCTTACCCTGCTCCCTCACAATCACTTTCCCCAGGGCCTCTGCTTCCTGCTTTTCATTGCTTTCTGCCTTAATGGTTTCCAGCTGTGTAACTTCCTTTCAGGTGTAGTTACATATGTTTTGAACATGGAAAAAGACAGTTAATCTGAATTTACTTTTTTAAAAAAAGCTAACATGCATCTAACTTTGTGGGTCGGTGGAATGAGCTTTCAAGTCATGTAGTCACTGACTGCTGGCTTGTTCCTTTAAAAAGTCTCAAAACTGTGAGATTAGCATCTAATGCAAAGCTTTTCTGAGAGTGAGTACACCTAGAATGGGGTTCTCTGGGCCACAAGCTTCAGGAGAAATGTGCTGAGTTTGAATGGGAATGTTACATGCATCTTCATATTATTAAAACTCCCGATGTTCTTAGCTAAATAGACAATTAACTATAAATTTCAGATTCCATCTGAATTTATTTTTTGTTTCCCCACAAACCTTAGCACAGTGTTTAATGTTTGATGACAATTCTCAACAAATATTTGTTGAATGAGTGAAGACTGACATGGGCATAAACTGTATAACGGTAAAGAAAAGGTTGAATATTATGGGGTTAGTTGTGTCATAAACAAAGCTTAAGAAGTGAAAGGATCTAGATTAAAATTCTAGTTCTCCACCAGCTGTGGGATCTTGAATGAGTAATTTAACCTTTCTGTGTCTCTGTTTCCCCATCTAAATATTTGGACAATCTCTATTTTTATAGAGTGAGATTGTGAGGAGTTTCAGTTATCTACTGCTGTGTAACAAAACTATCCAAAACTTAGTGCCTTAAAATTGCCATTTATTTTGGTTTTGATATTTTGGGTCAGGCATTTGAGGAGGGCTCAGCTGGGCAAGTCGTCTCTGTTCCGTGTGGCCTCAGTTGAGTTGGCTGGGGCTGGAGGTCTGAGATGCATAGGTATATACTCACCGTGTTAGTGCCTCAGTGTTTTCTGGTCTCTCCCGCTCATCCTCTGGTGGTGCTTGGTTGTTGGGATGAGGGTAAGGGAGTGGGGAAGAGGGGCAAGGGTTCCATGTAAAAAACCAAGGAATATTTTAGGTTTTGAGGGCCATGTGATTTCTGTCACAACTATTCAACCCTGCCATTGTAATGAAAACAGCCATAGATAATATAAACAAATGAATGTGGCCACGTTTTAATAAAACTTTATTATGACACTAAAATATAAATTTCATATATTTGTCACATATTGCAAAATATTATTATTTTAGTTTTTCCCACAACAATTTAAAAAAATGCCAAAACCATTCTTAGCTTGAAGCCCATTCAAAACAGGCAGTGGATTAGATTTAGCCCTTGGGCTGTGGTTTGCCGACACCAGGCTTTTCATAGTCTGGCAGTCCCAGGGTGAGCACATGTCTTAACACAAGTGCTGGCTTCCAACAGCAATTATTCTGAGAGACAGGAAGTAGAGCAGTTAGGCACTCATATAGTCTGGGCCCTGGAACTGGCGCAATGTCACTTCTGCTATAGGGTCAACACAGTCCTGGGGGCCTCCTGGAGATAGAAGGGGATGGAGATGTCGCCTTTTCTGGGTGGGAAATGGCAAGGTCACAATGCGGAGGAGCATGTGGAAGGAAGGAAGATATTATTGTGATGACAAATGCAATCTACCACATGTTAATCAGAAATAATGTTTATGAAGTGCCAACTCATGGCATACACTCAGTGAAAGATAACTAATATCACTATTAATAGTAGCACTGGTAACTGAGAGGGGACCATGAGCACTGGGAGCAAGGCAGTGAAAAATAGGTAAAAACTAGGCTTTAAAAATAACTCTCACTTGCATTTTCCACATCTGCAGTAATGGGACCTCTAATAGTATCTATATTTCAGAGTGGGTTTTGAGAAGTTCATGAAATAAAATATGAAAAGTGCTTAGACAGAAGAGGCCTGATATGAATGTGATAACTGTTGTTGCTATTGTTGTTATCATTACTTCATGTCATATTTTGGGAATAATTTATTGTGTCCAGTTACCTAGGATTTTCTAGGATTGCTAAAACCTAAACTCAAAGAATAAACCAAAGTGGTTTATTCAAATCACTTTGCTAATAGCTTCAGGGACTAACAACTTCAAGAATTATTTACTGACTAGAGGCCCGGTGCACCCTCAGCCTGGCTTGTGCCCTCTTGCAGTCTGGGACCCCTCAGGGAATGACCACCTGAAGGCTTAGGCCCGCTCCTCAGGGGATTGAGCCTAAGCTGGCAGTCAGACATCTCTCTGGCAGCCCAAGAGCCCTTGGGGGATGTCCACTTGCCAGTGGGGAGCAGGCCTAACTGCAGTCAGACATCCTTAGCGCTGCTGAGGAGGCGGGAGAGGCTCCCAGCACCACCGCTGTACTGGCAGCCATCAGCCTGGCCTGTGGCTGAGCAGAGCTCCCCCTGTGGGAGCACACTGACCACCAGGGGGCAGCTCCTGCATTGAGCGTCTGCCCCCTGGTGGTCAGTGTCTGTCATAGTAACCAGTGATTCCCAGTCACTCTGCTGTTAGGGTCAATTTGCATATTACCCTTTTATTATATAGGATAGAGTCTTGGTGCATGGGTGGGGGCCAGCTGGTTTGCCCTGAAGGGTCTCCCGGATCAGGGTGGGGGTCCCACTGGGGTGCTTAGCCAGCCTGGGTGAGGGGCTGAGGGCCATTTTCAGACTGGCCACACCCCCTTCAGGGTGAGAGTACCCGCTGGGGTGCCTGGCCAGCCTGGGTGAGGCCGTTTTCAGGCTGGCCACACCCTCTTCAGGGTGGGCGTCCCCACTGGGGTACCTGGCCAGCCTGGGTGAGGAGGTGATGGCTGTTTGCAGGCTGGCCAAGCCCCCCAGTGGGAACCCTTACCCCATGATGGTGTTGCCATCCTGAGTGATGGGCTGATGGCTGTTTGCAGGCTGGCCACACCCCCTTCAGGGTGGAGGGTCCTGCTGGGGTGACTGGCCAGTCTGGGTGAGGGGCTGATGGCTGTTTGCAGGCTGGCCAAGGCCCCCAGTGGGGACCCTCACCCCATGAGGGTGTGGCCATCTAGGTGAGGGGCTGATGGCTGTTTGTAGGCTGGTCAAGGCCCCTTCAGGGTGGGGGTCCTTGCTGGGGTGCCTGGCCAGCCCGGGTGAGGGGCTGATGGCTTTTTGCAGGCTGGCCAAGCCCCCCAGCAGGGACCCTCATCCCATGAGGGTGTGGCCATCCTGGGTGAGGGGCTGATGGCTGTTTGCAGGCTGGGCACAGCCCCCAGCCACCCAAGCTCCCAGTGGAGGCTGGCCGGAAGCAGGTATCTGGGATTAATTTAGCTTCTATAATTGAAACTTTGTTGCCTTTTGTGGAGGCCACAGCCTGCCAGAGAAGGCAGGAAGCTTGGCTTCCTCCATCACTGGGGCAAATAAGCCTCCTGCTTGCTCCAGCTCTGTGGCTGCCAGCCGCCATCTTGGTTGGTTTAATTTGCATAGAGTTGCTCTTATTGGCTGGTGGGCGTGGTTTGGACATAGCGAAAGGTACTGTCAATTAGCATCTTTGTCTTTTATTAGTGTAGATATATTGGACAATAAATGTTTAAAAACTGGGCTTGCATGATTAAAAATTACATGATTATATATATATATATATCCATTCATGCACACAGCACACCCCCATTTTTAGATTAATATTCTCTTTGCTTTACATTTTTAAACAACTAATGAACATGCTTTGGATGCATTTTGAAGAAATAAAGTGCTAGGCAACTGTTAAATGTTGATATTGATCATTCTGGTACCCATAAAAAGAGAAAAAATAAAAAAAGAAGAGAAATAGAAACAGAATTGAAAGAAGGTGAAGTCTGAAGCCATTTGGGATTTGTTGATTGGTATTGTCTTCAGTTAGTGAGTTTCTAAAAAAAGGCAGCAACTAGATAAGGGGATCAGGACATGAATGAAAGCTCTAAGCAACTGCAAATTAACTAGATTCCTGAGTAATAAATCTTGAATCTTGCTGTTTAATCACCCTTATCAAGCAAAAGCCTGAGAAAATAGAAGAGCTCTCCATCCTGCCCAGAAGGTCAAGGACACACTTGGCATCACCAACTCCGCATTCCTAAAGGGAGGACCCTCTACTGAGAATGCAAACAGTGGCTACTTGGTCTGGGTGGAACCCCTGCTGGGGGGGCTACACCTCCATGGGACCATGGCAATATGCATACATGTGGCTGTTTACGAAGTACACACTTTCATTGAACAGAATCTTTGTTGATGTGAGAAAATGGCCCTGATATATTGTTAAGGGAGGAAAACAAGTGAATTGATACAATTTTTCTCAAGCAACATAAGATATACATTTTTTAAGTATATTAAGGCAGCACCAATCATGACAGAAGCTGTATGTGGCAGGGTTTGGATGACTCATATTCCTGCTTTCTTGGATTTTTTTCTTGGTTTTCTAAGTTTTCTGTTGTATGTGTTACTTCTAAAATTTAAAATAAAAGTTATTTTTAAACAACTAGAATAGAAAGAAGTAAAACAATAGTGTGATATTGAGAATAAAAAGGACAATCTATTTCACAGTGTTTGCTAAACAAATCAGTGCTCTGTCTCAATAATAATATCCAAGTTTAACTACAACATACTATGTTAGGTACTTAAACTTTTCTATAAGGCTCAATAGGAGGTATTATAAATACTGTATAGCTATTAGGGACTACTATGCTTAAGTAAATAGCCAAAATTTATCAAGAAAATGCATATGAAATTGCAGTTTCCAACATACAGACATATAGCAAACTTGAGCCTTGTGGCTTACATCATTTAAGAATCTAAAAAAAAAACACCACCATCCTGTTGGAGACCATGACATCATCACATCTGAATGACATGTCTATTCAGAGGCTGTAGTGGAAGGAGGTCAGGGGTGGGGCCTGGAAATCAAGTAGACCAACCAATATATTTGTTATCCTTTTGGGGGAAAATAAAAAAGCCATTGTAAGATTGAATTTCTCAGCTTCCCCTGGGTTGTGTTGGCATCATGAAATCCTCCTTCGGTAAGGCAGTTTCTCCATCCTTGACTTATTTATCTCCAGGAACTATGCACGGTACATGGTATTTCCCAGTAGTAAATATTTGTGTGATGAAGAGGGCAAAAGTCTTTCTTATAGGTGACAAATATGCTAAAAGCAATCCCAAGGTCCGTATTGTAGGAATACTACTTTCAATTAGAGTTGTGCCAACATATGGCACTTTTAATTACTAATAAACTGATATGATTATCACTGTTGATAAGAAATAATCATCATTTCCTTACACTTGTTCTGTGCTTGCTTAGTCACAGACCAGTCAGCAACCCCAGGCTAACCATGCTTGTGTTGTGGAGTATTTCCATTTTATCCTCTTCACTTTTGACGACTCCAAAATTTTCCAACCATTAAAATGAGAAATTTTTTGGTTTAGCCTTCTATTCCCTGACTTTGTGGGAAAAGGGATGGCTTTGTGTTCAATCAGATCTATATGCCAATTTGGTCATTTAAATTCCCCCAAAGTGTGATTTTTTTAAAATATATTTTTATTGATTTAAGAGAGGAAGAGAGAGAGAGAAACATCAATGATGAGAGAGAATTATTGATTGGCTGCCCCACACTGGGGATCAAGCCTGCAACCCAAGCATATGCCCCAACTGGAATTGAACCATGACCTCCCAGTTCATAGGTCGATGCTCAACCATTGAGCCAAGGAAGCCGGGCCCAAAGCATGATTTTGATCTCTTCATATTTGATTTTATTTGACTCCCTGTGCTGTCTTGCCTGTATGGTTACTTAGCAAAGGCTGTTCTGAATGCCCAGCATAGTTGCTGAAGGCCCTGGATAAGTGATACACATTTATCCTTACAGAGTCTGTTCACACACCTTGGCAGATTGAAAAAACAGTCCCAGAAGGACAGACAGGATACATGACAAGGAGAGAGATGCTGAGTCCCAAACTGGAGGACTCAAGAAATGACCAAAGACACCACAAATGAAAGTGCATAATATGTTCATACTTTATTTTCCTGAAAGAAAAAAAAAGTCTTCAGAGGTAAGAAGAGATGTCATGGGTGGCAAAGAACAAAGCACAGATCTGCATAAAGGAGATTAGGATAGTAGGAGTGAAAGGCGATAGAAATAGGTAGAAAAGTGCACATAGTAAATGCTCTAGTAAAGGGAAGGAATTAAAAAGGCATCAGATTGAACCAGAAAAAAAAAAATGCTGTAAAAGGAGACTTATGAAAAAACAAAAACAAGTCAAAAAAGAAAATAATCTAAAACTTTAAAATATAGAAACTCAGGAGAAGAGAACATGACGTGAAGAAATTTTAAAGACAAATGATCCTTAATTCCACCTACCCCCAAATTATAAATAGAAAAAAAATAATATTTTACATAGAAATGTTCAGATATTTATAATCCTAAATGTCTGGATACTCCGTTAGCTGCTTTAAATGAAATTCCACAGAAAAAGTATTCCTTCTGAACCCAATCTTTGAGACAAGATTGTGGTGGTTTCTGCTGTTTACATCAGGAAAATTATGCTGCTTTGGGGGAAATCAAGGATTCTCGACTTTGGGGGGTGGGATGAGGAAAAATTCACCACAGCTGCCTGGAATAAGATGAATATAAATCTCTTTCAACAAGATTCAGCACATGCTAGTTCCACCATCAATTTAGATTTCTCTCTCTCTCTCTCTCTCTCTCTCTCTCTCTCTCTCTCTCTCTCTCTCTCTCTCTCACACACACACACACACACACACACTATCCACTATGAGGCATCTGCATAGGGACTTGGTATCATTAGTTAACTCGTTGGTATTACTGAATGTTGCTTAGATACTCTCTGTATTTCTGAGGTCTGAAGTCAGGGAGAAAGGACAAACCCTGGGAGAAAACTCAAAAGATGTGTAGCTTAGGTTGGGACAATAGAATACAGAAGTCCATAATTGGCATGCATAAAACAGTAAGAGAAACGTTCCTCTAGACAAGTGCCTTTCTTCTCTCCCACCCATTTAAAGATGTGGGTTGTAGAACATCTGTAACTTCCCCATTCTATATGCTCTCAAAAACTCAGAGCACTGCTATAATTTTGGATTTACCCACAAAATAGAAGACTAGAATGTATAATCATTGAGTAAAACCAATCATGTCACATAGGAAGAAGCAGTAGTCAGAGTTTAAGGTTCAGTCAACTTTTAAATGATGCTGGCATAGACGCAGAGACTGCATGCTAAATGATGGTCTCTGGAGGCAGGGGACTGGACTGAAAATAGGCTTCAATGATCTGTTTTACATTATGCACCTTTGCATGGAAAGTCCATGGGAAAATGCCCAAGGCTTCAGCCAGTAGCAAATGTTTAATAAAATTTGGTTGGTGAAATTAATAAATGATTTTTCTTTAACTTCTCTCAAAGAATCAGGGGGTTTCAGTCACTACCCTCATCTTCTGACATCTCCCAGTTCACTATAATAGAATCAGCATAAGCAAAACTTTCAGTTCACTATAATAGAGTTAGCATAAGCAAAACTCTAAAACTAGTCCTATTTTTACTTTGGCAGCTCCTTTATCTGTCAGTTTCTCTTACCATTTGATAAAAATCATGCAATACAAGGTATGTAGAGTGTATCTGTTTCCTCTCATGAATCTTTTTATTTTAATAGACTTCACTTTTTAGAGCAGTTTTAAGTTCACAACAATATTGAACAGAAGATACAGAGATTTCCCCTATACCCTTGTCTTCACATAGTATGCACAGCCTCTGCTACTCTCATCATCATCTCCCACCTGAATGGTATATTTCTTATCATTGATGACACATTGACACATCATTATTACCTAAAGTCCATGGTTTACATTATGGTTCACTCTTGGTGGCATACATTCTATGGGTTTTGACAAATATATAATGACATGTATCTGTATCTATACAGTATCATGCAGAATAGTTTCACTGCCCTAAAAATACTGAGCTCTGCCTATTCATCACTGCCCCCTTCCTAATCCTTAGCAATCACTGATCTTTTCATTGTCTCTAAAATTTTGCCTTTTTCAGAATATCATGTAGTTAGAATCATATGATATGTAGCAGCTTGACTTTTCAGATTGACTTCATTCACTTTTCAATATGCAGTCAAGGTCACTCCATGTCTTCTTGTGGCTTGAAAACTCATTTATTTTAGCACTGAAAAATATTCCATCGTGTGATGTATCACAGTTTATTGACCCATTCAGCTACTAAAAGACATCTGGATTGCTTCCAAGTTTTGGCAATTATGAATATAACTTCAATAAATATTTATGTCTAAATTTTTCTGTGATATAAGTTTTCAACTCACTTGGGTAAATACCAAGAGATGTGGTTGCTAGATTGTAGGGTAAGAGTATGTTTAATTTTGTTAGAAACTGCCAAACTGTCTTTCAAAGTGGCTGTATCATTTTGCATTCCCACCACCAATGAGTGAGGGTTTCTGTTGCTCCACATCCTTTGTCAGTACTTTGGATTTTCGAAATTCTAAGAGGTGTGTAGTGGTATCATGGTTGTTTTAACCTGCATTTCCTTGATGACATATGACATGTAAGCATCTTTTCATGTGCTTATTTGACATCTGTAAATCTTCTTGAATGAGGTGTCCAAGTCTTTTGCCCATTTTTAAATCAGACTGTTTGTTTTCTTATTGTTGAGTTTAAGAGGCTTTGCTTTGTTTTGTGTATTTTGGATAACAGGTGTTTTTTGCAATGTTTCCTCCAAGTCTATGGCTTGTCTTCTTATTCTCTTAACCCTCCTGTATCTTCAAATGGGAGCCAAAGGACAGACGGTGCTTAATCTAAAGCAGAGATTTTCAACCTTGGAACTACTGAAATTTTGGGCTAAATGATTCTTTTTTTGTGGGAGCCTGTCTTGTACATTATAAGATGTTTAGCAGTATCCCTGGCCTCTCCTAGTAGAAGCCAGTAGCAACACCACTCCCAGTTGTAACAATGAAAAATATCATCAGACGTTGGCAAATGTCCCCTGGTGTGAGTCAGGGCAGAAAATCACCTCTGATTTAGAACTTCAAATCCAAAGGAATAAATCAGTATTGATGAAATTTAAGTCATCATTGAGGAAAGGCAGATATAGAAACATTTTGACTCAAAGGCCTTCCTGGTGCCCCAGGAACCATTCTTAGCAGCTTCCCACTGTCTGGTCCTGTTAGGTATGGCAATCATATATCCTGATTTGTCTAAGATATGTTTACACCTGTCTGTAGTCCTATTAATCATGTCCCCATTTTTTCTCAAAGATACCTCATTTCAGATGACAAATTATAAATAAAGCTCACCTGAAATCTCCAGGAGCTATAATCCCAGTGTGGGTCCTCCTTGTGTCTCCTCTGCCTGTGGTGGCTGGGGTACAATCTGGAATTCTGTCCATTCACCTGCTTTATACTCATGTGCATGTCCATAAGGAAATAGAGAATCAAAAACATTCTGAGGAAGCCTTGGCTATGTATTTTATGCAGCACTGTATAGGCAGACAGGAAGGGTGAATCAGAGTGTTGTGTGTGCCTCTGATTTAATGAGTGCCCATCAGTGTCTAGATGCGGCTTTGTGCACCAGTAGCAAATTTATCACAGTGTAACTCAACACAGTGTGAATGGATAATTACTGTGTAATTTTAACAGCTGCTAAAATCTGTAACAGTAGAATATACTTTTATCCAGTTTATTCCAGGAGAATATAGCATAGGTCATAGTCAGAGTAGGAATAAAGCAAGTGGTTCAAATAACCCAGGCTTTTAATTTCAGATGTATTTATCAGTAGTAATAGCCCTGATTTCATTTTGGACCCAGTACAAAAATTGGACAATGACACCCCTAAAAGCTCTTAAACATTTGCTTTTTTAAAATGAGAGTTAATATTTAACTATTATTGTTAAACTCAGGATAGCTACTGCAGCTGAACATAAACAGCAACTGACTGAGAACTAAAGCAGAACAATAAAATAGAAATTAAAAATCAGGCATTTGTCTGCATTCACCTCATCAATGGAAGCCTGTAAGTTCTAAGGAAAGATATGCATCTCTTTGTTTTTCTAGCTTGAATGATCTAACATGAATTTAACAGGAGAGTATTTTCCATAAGGGACATTGAAAGGCAAAACAAACAGTATCTTCAACAGCAGTTTTACAATAACTGCAAAAACATCTTCATGTGATAAAGTAACTTCTTATATTGTTCCAAGAGCAGTGTGCAAAAGCCTAGAGGTGACAAGTAATGGGGACTCAGGGTTGATAGGCACTGTGCCAAGTGCTTTACCTGCCTTTCTAGATTCTAAACTTTCAATGCTCTAAAATACTTCTGGTCCTGGCTGGTGTGGCTTATTTAGTTAGAGAGTCATCTTGTACACTGAAAGGTAGCAGGTCCCATTCCCAGTCAGGGCACATACCTAGGTTGCAGGTTCGATTCCAAGTGAAGATTAATAATAAAAATAATAATGATGAAAAATAAAAACCTTCTTTGAAAGTAGGTGTTAGTTGAAAATTCACCTAAATTTCAAGGTAGGTGTGTGTGTGTGTGTGTGTGTGTGTGTGTGTGTGCTTCAATTCTATTAGCCTTGGAAATCCAACTGGAACTTCTGTTAGTTACATTTTGGAACTTTGTCCAAACATATGACAGACTCCAATGAAGCACTAATGCTTCATGCAATGAAATCTGGAAGACCACAAACACACAGAAACTCTCCTGGCCAGCCAGGACTTCATGGTGTTCCCCTGGGACTTGGATGATTTTTCCGAAGGTGGTGATTTAAGAACTAAGAAGTTGAGTATGATATGTGAGCATTGAAGTTTTCTTTCACTTTCCCAGGAGCCTCAGAATGAAACCTTGGACTGGCAGAGGAACAGCTGTAGCTACCTGGCAAGGACACAAAAGACTCAAGGAGATCTTTAATTCTAAACAATGAATGATCACGGGGTTTCAGATAGATTTTGTAAGGGAAGGAAATGGAGTGCTAAATCTGGCTTGTCCCAGGTAAGCCCAGCCCAGAGGCAACACCCAGGTGCACCCTAATATTTCCCCTTTGCAGTCAAACCCTCTACCCACCCTCACCCTCTAGCAACTCTGTCCTATAGCTTTGGCTTTTCTCACCTGTCATCACCATAGGAGCTAGTCAGTGGGGCAAGGTCAGGAAGGATTTGTCAGGAGGTAGTGGAAGCCTCCTGCCGACTCTGCATTCAGGCCAGCACACTCACCAAGGCATGACGTGCATGAGGCCTGCTGACATTTGCTCAGGTGAAAAGTGCAGGGTGTGGTGTTATCAAGACTTTGTTTGGCTGGGCAGTCATAATTCTTCTGAGGTCACCGGATCTTGAGTGTCAGATAGCTTGGTTGGGAAAAGCAAGGGGATACAGCAGCCCCATGTTTGGAAATGTCTTTAAGGTTCACCCTAGCTGCTATGTAAATGTAGTAGCAGCAAAAGTTTCATTTGTCCTCATTGTGCTATGAGTTAAACATCAAAAGCAGGATTATCCTGAGTAAAAATTAAAGCCTCAAAACTAACATAGTGTAGTTTTCTGTTGACTTAACTTTTTTTCACCTTCATTACTTGGAAAACCTTTTTTTTTCAGTTTACATACAATAAATTACCATCCTCCCTTTTGGGATACAATGCTGTAAGTTTCAATAAATGCATAGTCATGTAACTATCACCATAATCAGGATACAGAATAATTCCCTCATTCCCAAAATGTCCCTAGCATTCCCCTTTGCAGTCAAACCCTCTACCAACCCTCATGCTCTGGCAACTCTGTCCTATAGTTTTGGCTTTTCCAGATGTCATATACATTGAGTTATATAACCTTTTGAGTCTGCTTATTTCACTTAGCATAAAGTATTCGAAAATCATTGATATTACTACGTGTATCTTTAGTCCTTCCTCTTTTTTATTTCTTTAATCCTCACCGAGGATATTTTTTCCATTGATTTTTAGAAAGAGTGGAAGGAAGGGGAGAGGCTGAGAAGAGAAACATTTGATGTGAGAGAGACACAACAAATGGTTTGCCTCCTGCATACACCCCAACCAGGGCTGGGGAATCAAGCCTGCAACCTTGGTACAATGCCCTTGGCTGGATTCAAACCCGGGACTCTTCAGTCCACTGGCCACAAAGCCAAACTGGCTAGGGCTTTAATATTTCCCTTATTTATTTATTTATTTATTTATTTATTTATTTATTTTAATGACAGGTGTCCTTATATTTTTTATTGCCTTTTTTTTTAACAGAAAGATAAAAAACATCAATGAGAGAAAAACATTATCAATTGGCTAACTCCTGCACACTCCCCTGCTAGGAATCCAGCCTGAAACCTGGGCATATGCCCTGACCAGGAACCAAACAAGTGACCTCTTTGTTCATGGACCAAAGCTCAACCACTGAGCTACACCAGCCAGGCCCTTTTTATTCTTGAGCAGTATCCCATTGTATGGATGGCCCACAGTTTATCCATCTACCCATTGAAAAACATGTTGGTAGTTTTCAGTCTTGGCGATTATAAATAATGCTGTCTTAAACATTTTCATATAGGTTTTTGGATGGACCTGTGTTTTCATTCCTCTAAGGTAAATACCTAAGAGTGGGAATCCTGAGTCATGTGGTTTGTGTATGTTTATTCATAAGAAATTATCAAACTCTTTTCCAGAGAAGCTATACCATATTGCATTCCTACCAGCAATGTATGAAAGTTCTTGGTGTTCTACATCCTTGTCTACACTTGGAAGTGTCTGTTTGTTTTTATTTCTAATCACTCTAATAAGTGTGTAGTAGTATCTTGTGTTTTTAATTTACCACAGATTTAATTTATCTTATGGTCCCTAATGATTGATACACTTTTGAGCAATATTTTCACATACTATTTTCTACCTATATGTCTTTTTTTCTTAGTAAAATATCAGTTCAAATATTTTGCCTATTTTATTGCATGTTTGTTTTAAAAGTTATTCATGTATTCTAAATACAAGTTCTTTGATGGATATGTGATTTCTGAAATTTTTGTTTCAGTCTGTAACTTGTTTTTTCATTCTCTTTAGAGTGTGTGTCCTTTACAGAGCAAAATTTTCAATTTTCTTGAAGACCAATATATCATTTTTTTTTTTTGTGGATGGTGCTTTTTTTGTGTTTTATCTGAGAACTCTTTACCTAGCCCACAGTCATAAAAATTTTCTCTTATGTTTTCTTCTAAAAGTTGCATGGTTTAACTTTTTATGTATCTATCTGTGATCCATTTTGAGTTAAAACTTTTTTTAGAACTTTTTGGAAGAGGTCACCTGTTACTTGAAATCAGCATGTCCATTTACATTTTGTCCATGGTATGTAAGCTTAGAGCTACTAAGATATCTTTCTTTAAAAAAAAAAATTCATTGACTTCAGATAGGAAGGAAAATGGAGAAATAGAAACATCAGTGATGAGAGAGAATCATTAATCGGCTGTCTCATGCATGCTCTCTACTGGGGATTGAGCCCACAACCCTGGCATGTGCCCTGACTGGGAATCAAACTGTGATCTCCTGGTTCATAGGTCAACACTCAACCACTGAGCCACACTGGCCGGCCCACGGTACCTTTATCAGAGTATACCTGGTATTCATGCTCTTTACTCAATCAATAAATATTTATTAACCATGGCATTTCACTTTCATTAGTGCCTTCTGAGCAATTTAGAATAGTTCTGGTTAGACATCCTGTACTCCTAGTTCACATCTCTGGATTTCATTGTCCTCACAGTTATTCCCATGGAACCAGAGCTATTTTCATTAGCAGCCCACTGACAGATATATAATCAAGGTGTTTGGAATCCAAAAGAGAAAATAAAGTATATCTGTCTTATATTTTTCCCAATAAAACTTCATTTATTATTCTCATTGACAAAAAAACAAACAAAACAAAGATAAAAAAGAAAAAAAAACCCACAAAACACCTTTATCTACACAAGCAAAGTGAAGGACAAAATTTAGGTAATTGGTCGGAAGATTCAAACTTCCAAAGTTCTGCTGATCCTCTTCATCTTGACTACACGGATATTAGTGCTTTACATAGAGCTAAAAGGAATTTGGAGGTCACCTCATTGTAGTCCTTCATCTGACTAGTTAAGCCATCAAATGTTATTGTTTAAGAACCTCCAATGGCAGATGAGAAAAGCAAAGCTTGGCTAAGTAGAGGGAGCTGCCTACAGTCAGGGGCTTATCCAGGGGGCACTAAATCATAGTTCTCACAACTCTCTCCACAGCAACCTTCTCACATTTGTCCACATCTTCCACAGGTCACACATAACACCCTAGCCCTTCTCTCCCAGAATCAGTCCCATCCCCATTGGTGAATGATAGGACATGCATGTCTTTTGGTTTTAGGGAGTGGATTGCAGCTCAGAATTGCATATTTTGGGGGAAAGACTGTTTGAAATAGTTTAAAGAGAACTTTTTAAAAGGATGCCGTGGCTCAGGGGATGAGGTAACTAGAAAGAAAAGGTCAATGATTGTGGTTTAGATATAGAATTTTAAGAAGAGAAGTAATGATTTAGGAAATTATTGTGAGGAGACTTTATAGGTATTGAGAGGAGATTAGGGTGATGATGAGGGCTATGGTTTGGGACAAGAAGATTAAAAGATAAGTTAGGAGAGAGAGTAGTTTTAAGAAGTGATCTGTGAGCCCAGTCAGTGTGGCTCAATGGTGAGTGTCGACCTATGAACTAGGAGTTCACGGTCCGATTTTGGGCTCAATCCCCAGCAGAGGGTTTGCAGGAGGCAGCCGATCAGTGATTCTCTCTCATGATTGATGTTTCTCTCTCTCTCCCTCTCTCCCTTCCTCTCTGAAACCAATAATAATATATTTTAAGAAAAAATAAGACAAAGTTATCTGTGGATTTAGGCCAAAATTTACTTATCTTAGATTCAAATTCACATATTAAACACATTTCAAAATTATATTCAATATAACAAAAGTACAATTATGAATATCAGGCAGTGCTCAAGGTCACTAATCATCAGAGAAATGCAAATTAAAACCACAATTACCTCATACCTGTCAGAATGACTATCATCAATAAATCAACAAACACCAAGTGTTGGCAAGGATATGGAGAAAAGGGAACCCTCGTGCAATGATGGTGGGAATGCAGATTGGTACAGCCACTGTGGAAAACAGTATGTAGTTACCTAAAAATATTAAAAATGGAACTGCCTTATGACCCAGCGATTCCACTTCTAGGAATATATCTGAAGAAACCTGAAGTGCTAATTCAAAAGAATATATGCATGCCTATGTTCATTGCAGTGTTATTTACAATAGGCAAGATTTGGAAACAGCTCAAGTGCCCATCAGTAGATGAGTGGATAAAAAAGCTGTGTTACCTTTACACAATGTAATATACTCAGCTGTAAAAAAGAAAATCTTACCCTTTTGCAACAGCATGGATGAACCTGGACAACATTATGCTAAATGAAATAAGCCAGTCAGAGAAAGGTAAGTATCACATGATTTCACTCATATGTGGGACATAATGAGCAAAATGAACTAACAACAACAACAACAAAAATAGAAACAGACTCATAGAGAACAGATTTACAGCTGTCAGGGGCGGCGGGGGGGGGGGGGGGGGGAGCTGGGTGCAAAAGGTGAAGGAATTAAACAAGCAAAACAAAAAACACCCTGGCTCTTCTCTCCCAGAATCAGTCCCAACCCCATTGTTGAACAATATGGTGATTGTCAGAGGGAAAGGGGTGGGGATGAGGAGAAGTTGAGAGGGTAAAGGAGGGATAAATGGTGATGGAAAAAGACTTGACTTAGGGCAGTGAACACACAATACCATATACAGATGGTGTGTTATAGAATTGTACACCTGAAACCCATATAATTTATTAACCAGTGTCACCCCAATAAATTCAAAATGGATGCACCATGAAAATATTATACTAAACTAGGGGCTCAGTGCATGAAGATTCATGCATAGGGGGTGGGTCCCTCAGCCCAACCTGCACCCTCTCCAATCTGGGAGTCCTCAGGGGAGCCCTCTCCAATCTGGGAGTTTCTGTCTGTCTTTGCAGTCATATGAGCAAATTGTCTGAGACCCCAACTCAGTTTGGTTTTGTGCTCACAGAATAGTAGAGGTCTTTTTTTTTTTCTTTGCTCCATTGGTGGAGATTTCCTAGAAGTTTCAGGATATCTTCCTTTTAGTTTTTTTTCGACACTCTGATTTTACTTATGTCTCTCCATCCCCCACCCACAACAGTAACTTGCTCCAGGATCACTTTGCTCTAGTATCTAGGACAGTGGTTCTCAACCTTCCTAATGCCGCAACACTTTAATACAGTTCCTCATGTTATGGTGACCCCCAGCCATAAAATTATTTTTGTTGCTACTTCATAACTGTAATTTTGCTACTGTTATGAATTGTAATGTAAATATCTGATATGCAGGATGTATTTAGGCAACCCCTGTGAAAGGGTTATTCGACCCCCAAAGGGGTCACGACCCACAGGTTGAGAACTGCTGATCTAGGAGATCCCACAACACATCTGCCACCAGAACTACAATTCCCAGCATTCCTGGTGCTCCCCGCACTCTGGACTTCTGCTTCTGGCCCAGGGGCTGCCACCAGAAATATGATTCCCAGAATTCCTGGTGCTCCCGCACTCTTGGTTTTCACTTCCCATCCAGGGGCTGCAAAAACGAAAAGGAGTGGGAACTTCAGCTCCTGCCAGGCAGGACTGACAGGACCAGACACCCAGTGGTGTCCTCGGGACCCAGGCCACTCAGCGTCTGCGCACTGCCCACAGGCCCACCATGGTGACAAGGAGGGTGTTCCTGCCCCACCCCCAGCCACTCAGCACCTTTGAGCATAGGCCCAGAGTGGCCGGGGGTGTTCTGGGACCCAGGCTGCTCCAGGCCTAGCACGGGCCTACAGGCTCAGAGTGGCCTGGCTCCCGAGGACACTGTCCCCGGAACCCAGGCTGCTTGATGCCAGTGCATGGGCAAGCGACCACCCTGCCCCCGGACGCTCAGCGCCTGCATATGCAAATTAACTCACCATCTTTGTTGGGTTAATTTGCATACTTGCTCCTGATTGGCTGGTGGGCATCAGGGAGGGACAGTCAATTTGCATCTTTCTCTTTTATTAGTATATATGAAAGAAGCCAGACACAAAAGACCACATATTGTATGACTCCATTAATATAAAATGTCCAGAATAGACAAATGCATAAAGACAGAAAGTAGATTAGTGATTGCTAGGGTCTGGGGCAAAAGGAGAAATGGCTAGTGAGTGCAAAGTTTCTTTTTGGAATGATAAAAATGTTCTGGAATTAGATAGTGGTGATGGTTGCACAACTAGTGAACATACTAAAAACCACTGAATTGTACATTAAAAAAATAAATTAAAAAAAGATGCCCATGGGATATATATTTCTTTCTGTTAGTTCTATAGCTAGCACTTACCCTGCATGGGCACATCTCTACTCTGTGCTCATCTCTACTCTACACTCTAACCAGACCATATCAATGTTTCCTGGCTCCATGCCTTTGCTCAGACTGGTACATCCACTGATATCCTCTCCCCTTTTCTGCCTGTCAAAATCCTTGACCTACCCTAGCTGTTTTTCTCAGTGGTTAGAGCATTGGCCTTTGGACTGAAGGGTTATGGTTTCAATTTTGGTCAAGGGCGGGCACCTCAGTTGCAGGCTTGATCCCCGCTGGGTTGAGGCACCTGCGGGAGGCAACCAATCAATATATCATTTCTCTCACGTCAATGTTTCTCTCTCTCTGTCTCTCCCCCTTCCTTCTACTCTCTCTAAAAATCAATGGAAAAAAATATCCTCTGGTGAGGATTAACAAAACAAAACAAAAAATCCTTGCCCTATTTTAATGTCAACAACTCCAGGAAACATTTTTCACCTATTAGAAGGCTCTTCTGTATGCTCAAATTTTCTGTTGACACTTCCTTCTGTCAGCCCTCAGCTTACTCACTCCAAAATTAAGGGATTGTCAGAAAGGATATATGCACCCCTATGTTCATAGCAGCACAATTCACCATAGCTAAGATCTGGAAACAGCCTAAGTGTCCATCAGTAGATGAATGGATTAGAAAACTGTGGTACATCTACACGATGGAATACTATGCTGCTCTAAAAAGGAAGGAACTCTTACCATTTGCAACGTCATGGATGGAACTGGAGAGCATTATGCTAAGTGAAATAAGCCAGTCAATGAAGGAAAAATACCACATGATCTCACTCATTCATGGATAATAGAGACCATTATAAACTTTTGAACAATAATAGATACAGAGGCAGAGCTGCCTCAAACAGATTGTCAAACTGCAGCAGGAAGGCCGGGGAGGGTTGGGGGGCAGGAGGTAGGGGGGTAAGAGATCAACTAAAGGACTTGTATGCATGCATATAAGCATAACCAGTGGACATAAGACCTTGGGGGATAGGGGAGGCTAGGGGACTGTCTGGGGGGGGATAAAATGGACACATATGTAATACCCTTTGTAATACTTTAAGCAATAAAAAAAAAAAATTAAGGGATTGTGTACTTATATAAGCTTTACCTTGCCTTGCCCTGTAAGCCACTTGAGAGGCACGCTTGCATCTCCTATGGTAGCCCAGGCCCTGCCACATGATAAGAACTAGTAGAAATAGAGTCAGACAGACATACAAAGCCACTCTTCTGAGCACACTAGGCCTGGATTAACTCTCCTTCCTACTGCCCCTGGTTATGGGTGGATCCTTATTTCTATCCCTGAATTAATCTCTTCTTCATGCAGTTGGCATTACACTACATTAACACTTTTTCATCCCATCCAAAAACATAAACCTTAAAATGCACAGCCCCAGCAAAGGGACTTCTGGAGCCAGGCTGTGGCAGAGAGTGTATAACCTGTTACCTGTCATGCTCTACCTGCTGGGTGACATAGTTTTTGCTGGGTTTTTTTTTTCAGCCCCACAAGTTCCTTGAAGCCTCTGGCCATGGGAGGAGCTGATGGCTGCTGATTGGGCTTCTTCCAACCATGAGGAAAGAAAAAAAACGCACTCTTACTGCCCCTTATCAAGGCCCAAGCCCCATAGATAAAGTGGTTTCCTCCTTCACAGTGTGTCATGAATTATGACTCGCAGTGTTTCAAATGAACTCTGTGATTGAGGGGGGTTCTTCCCCAGGAACACTCAATTCTGCTTTGGAGGTCCTGCAGTGGACTCAGAGATGGCAAATGTGCCAAGCAGGTGGCTGGGTTTAGTCTTTCATGTTATTATGTATTAGGTATATGGTTTAATGTTTATTCCATACCCTCGGAAAGAATGCAACTCAAAGCTATCCTTCCAAGATGATGTTTAAAAACAGGTTAAATTCAGTTTAAAAACAGTTTAACTGTCAAAGAAAGCTACAGTAGGTAAGTGGATCCGGCTTGCTTCTTCAGTGTATTTAGGTTAGGATTTCCTTAAGTTGGGAATGCAGTGTAATAATTCTGAATGAGAGTCAAAATGTCTTGGTACTGACATTTACTAGCTAGGTGATCATGGGCAAATTCCTTAACCTCTCTAGTACTCAGGCTCCTAAACTCTATAATAGGATAATAAATACAGTATGTATTGCTTAATGATGACAATGTGTTCTGAGAAATGGGTCGTTAGGCGATTTGTCACGCACTTACACAAACCTGGACAGTGGAGCCTCCTACACACTAGATTACATGGATTTAGCCTATTGCTCCTAGACTATAAACATGCACAGCGTGTGACTGTACTGAATAGTGTAGGCAAGTGCAACACAATGGTAAGCATTTATATATCTAAACATACCTAAACATAGAAAAGGCATGGCAAAAATATGATATGTATAGGGCATTTAGCATGAATAGAGCTTACAGGACTGGAAGTTACTCTGGGTGAGTCAGTGTGTGTATGGTGAGTGAATGTGAAGGCTCAGGACATTACTGTACACACTATAGACTTCATAAACACTGTCCCACAAGTCCTCCCCCTGCTTCCTTATGACAGAGTCAGAAATAGAACATCGAAGCGGTCAGTGCTGTTCTATGAACAAGAATGTGGGCTGGATTGGTTGGAAATACTGAGGAGACACTAGCTGGGTAAGGCACTGATCATTATAATAGTGACTTGTCAGGAGGGAGTGGAAGGTGGCCTGGGGATCAGTAGAAATAAAAATCAAGATGAGAGATAAAGGAACATGGGGTAATCATGATAATGTGGTTTTGGCTACTACGTGTTAAAGTAGTGGTCAGATTAAGGAACTTTGTGGTAATCATTAAAATATTAGGGTGTTTACCATGGAGAGGGTGTAGAAGTGAGGACTCAATATTTTGACTTTGGAAATTTGTTTTTTGTCTCTTTGAACCTATGGGGAACAAAGGACTCTCTCTGGCACTGAGTTAATGGAAGAAATAAAACTAATCTATGCTTTACATCATTACAAGCTAAAAATATTTCCAAAGGACAGGGGCAGGCTGGCTCCACACTACCACAGAAAGCTTTTATTCAAGCAGCAGTGGCACTTACTACTAGTGAAGATAGCCCCTGTGGACGTGTGTCCTTGTACAGGGTCGTAGGTCCTCAACAAAGAATCTACAGAAATGTTCTCTGAAGACCACCCAGCTAGATCAGGAAGGGCCATGGCGCCCTCTGACTATGTAGCACTAGGGGGACAAGCTCCTCTGTGCTGAAACAAGTCAGTGGCTGACTGACTGGGATGTCATCTGTACACTCAAAATTGAGGTGCTGTGAGTGAGAGGGAATCTGTTGCCAAGCTCCACAGATATTGCTCTCATCAGAGAAAAAAATCCTCTTGAACCACATATCTTTAGATTTCTTACAGGAAATTCATCTCCATTATAATCTTATGGGGCTAATGTCATCTATGCGTTCACCATTGATTGAAATATCATTATGTGATGCATGACTATACAAGTCTACATTCTATTTAAAAGGAGGTATGTCTAGATTGCATTATGAAATATGCCCAAGCACTTAGCACAATGGCCTGTTCACCATAATCACTCCATGAGTGTTAAATATTTTTACTATCATTGCAATTGAGCTACTTGTCTTGTATAATGGTAAATGATAGGTGTCTGTGATCTGGGGTTTAACCTCAGGCTCTACACCTTCTAGATAAAAATTTGTATATTACACTCATTTAACCAGGGAATCTCACAGATACAGTACTCTTTTTATGTACTTCCATTTTTAGAAAATAGAGTGGTAGGGAGAAACTAATTCCAATGAAGTACTCTTGCTAAAAAGAAAAGAAAGAACTGATGAGGTCATTGAGATCAGTCCAATGTTACTTGTCAACTGATTTAGTTTAGTAGTTTTGCAATATTGTTAGATTCTGAGGCTTAAACATGATTTAAGAACTATCCATGGCTTCTGTTGGGTTTACTTTACCACTTTATGTTGCCCTAGTAACTCAGAATGGCTTGCCCCAAAGCTACTGCCATCAGCAGCAGAGATGGAAATTTGGCATAGTTGTTGCTGGCATGTTCCTCCTCCCTTATCCACCTTGTAGCTCATGGGTCTAATGTGGTCCACCCACCTGACACTCTATTCATATCAACCCTACAACTTCTCCTTTTGCTTCAGACCTTCATGGACCCAGACTGGTTTCAATGCCATTGTGGCTTGGCAACTTTGTGATACTAGATCCAAACTATAACTGGGCAGCCAAGGATAGGGATCTGCATAAACTCTGAAGTTCTTGGAGCTGCCAGAAGAAATCTAAGAGCTGTGGTCCATATGCATTCAGTCCTCACTTTCCCTTTTGGTGGATTCAAAGTCACAGAAAGCAAAGCAAGCATCATTCTGCTTATTAAACACTGATCACTACCTTTATTTGAACTAATCAAGAATATGCCTGCCAACTGTTAAAGTCAGGAATTAATTGGTGGAATTTTAGAATCTCTTATCAAGAGCTAGTTGCTTTCACTCTCTTCCAAATGTTCTTACTTGCCATCACTAAAGCTAAACACAAACATAAACTAAACATAAACTCATCTATCTTGTCCATAAAGATATGCCAAAAATAAAATGAGCTTACCCTGGAAATTCCAGGTAACCACATCTTCTCTTAGTGTTTGTCCTTAAATTTTCCTTCATTTCTCCTACCTTCCTTCAAACCCTCCTTCTTTCCCTTCCTTCCTTACTTCTATCCTCCCTTCCTTCCTTCCTTCCTTCTTTCCTTCCTTCTTTCCTTCCTTCCTTCCTTCCTTCCTTCCTTCCTTCCTTCCTTCCTTCCTTCCTTCCTTCCTTCCTCCCTTCCTTCCGTTTTTACTTCTTTCCTTCCTTCCTTCTTTCCTTTCAGTCTAACCTAACTTTTCTGATGTTATTTAGATCCATGGGATTACCCCATCTTTGTACTTTGTGAGATCCTTACCCAATCTGTGTACATCAGTCCCTCATCTCTATGCTCAGTATTTCTTTTAATTGTTCACTATTGACTGCTTTTATAGACACACTGTGTATGTTCCAGTTTAAACAATATGAAGTGTAGTCTTCTTTTTTTTTTTTTATTGCTTAAAGTATTACAAAGGGTATTACATATGTGTCCATTTTATCCCCCCGCCCTAGACAGTCCCCTAGCCTCCCCTATCCCCCCATGTCTTATGTCCACTGGTTATGCTTCTATGCATGCATACAAGTCCTTTAGTTGATCTCTTACCCCCCTACCTCCTGCCCCCCAACCCTCCCCGGCCTTCCTGCTGCAGTTTGACAATCTGTTTGAGGGAGCTCTGCCTCTGTATCTATTATTGTTCAAAAGTTTATAATGGTCTCTATTATCCATGAATGAGTGAGATCATGTGGTATTTTTCCTTCATTGACTGGCTTATTTCACTTAGCATAATGCTCTCCAGTTCCATCCATGACGTTGCAAATGGTAAGAGTTCCTTCCTTTTTAGAGCAGCATAGTATTCCATCGTGTAGATGTACCACAGTTTTCTAATCCATTCATCTACTGATGGGCACTTAGGCTGTTTCCAGATCTTAGCTATGGTGAATTGTGCTGCTATGAACATAGGGGTGCATATATCCTTTCTGATTGGTGTTTCTGGTTTCTTGGGATATATTCCTAGAAGTGGGATCACAGGGTCAAATGGGAGTTCCATTTTCAGTTTTTTAAGGAAACTCCATACTGTCTTCCATAGTGGCTGCACCAGTCTGCATTCCCACCAGCAGTGCACAAGTGTTCCTTTTTCTCCACATCCTCTCCAGCACTTGTCGTTTGTTGATTTGTTGATGATAGCCAGTCTGACAGGTGTGAGATGGTACCTCATTGTTGTTTTGATTTGCATCTCTCGGATGATTAGTGACTTTGAGCATGTTTTCATATGTCTCTTGGCTTTCTGAATGTCCTCTTTTGAAAGGTGTCTATTTAGGTCCTTTGCCCATTTTTTGATTGGATTGTTTATCTTCCTTTTGTTAAGTTGTATGAGTTCCCTATAAATTTTGGAGATTAGGCCCTTATCGGATATGACATTGGCAAATATGTTTTCCCACACAGTGGGTTTTCTCGTTGTTTTGTTGATGGTTTCTTTTGCTGTGCAGAAGCTTTTTATTTTGATGTAGTCCCATTTGTTCATTTTCTCTTTAGTTTCAAGTGCCCTAGGAGCTGTATCAGTGAAGAAATTGCTTCGGCATATGTCTGAGATTTTGTTGCCTTTGGATTCTTCTAGAATTTTTATAGTTTCCTGTCGTACATTTAAGTCCTTTATCCATTTTGAGTTTATTTTTGTGTATGGTGTAAGTTGGTGGTCTAGTTTCATTTTCTTGCATATATCTGTCCAATTTTCCCAGCACCATTTATTGAAGAGACTATCTTGGCTCCATTGTATGTTCTTGCCTCCTTTGTCAAATATTAATTGAGCATATTGGTTCGGGCCGATTTCTGGGCTCTCTATTCTATTCCATTGATCTATATGCCTATTCTTGTGCCAGTACCAGGCAGTTTTGAGAACAGTGGCTTTGTAATACATCTTGATATCTGGTATTGAGATCCCACCTACTTTGTTCTTTTTCAGGATTGCTGCAGCTATTCGAGGTCTTTTTTTATTCCAGATGAATTTTTGGAGAGTTCGTTCTAGATCTCTGAAGTATGCCGTTGGTATTTTAATGGGAAGTGCGTTGAATTTATAGATTGCTTTGGGTAGTATGGACATTTTAATGATGTTGATTCTACCAATCCATGAACACGGTATGTTCTTCCATCTGTTTATGTCTTCCTCTATATCTTTTTTCAACGTCCTGTAGTTTTCTGAGTAGAGGTCTTTTACCTCTTTAGTTAAGTTTATTCCTAGGTAGCTTAATTTTTTTGGTGCGATGGTAAACGGGATTGTTTTTATAATCTCTCTTTCTGAAAGTTCACTATTGGTGTATAGAAATGCCTCGGATTTCTTGGGGTTAATTTTGTATCCTGCTACATTGCCAAATTCATGTATTAAGTCCAGTAGCTTTTTGATGGAGTCTCTAGGGTTTTGTATGTATAATATCATGTCGTCTGCAAATAAGGACAGTTTTACTTCCTCTTTTCCAATTTGGATGCCTTTTATTTCTTCTTCTTGCCGAATTGCAATGGCTAACACTTCCAGTACTATGTTGAACAGGAGTGGTGAGAGGGGGCATCCCTGTCTTGTTCCTGTTCTTAGGGGAAATGGTGTTAGTTTTTGTCCATTGAGTATGATGTTGGCTGTGGGCCTGTCATATATGGCTTTTATTATGTTGAGGTATGATCCTTCTACTCCCACCTTGCTGAGAGCTTTTATCAAAAATGGGTGTTGAATTTTGTCAAATGGTTTTTCTGCATCAATTGATATGACCATGTGGTTTTTTTCTTTCAATTTGTTTATGTGATGTATCACGTTTATTGATTTGCGGATATTGTACCATCCTTGCATCCCTGGGATAAATCCTACTTGGTCATGGTGTATGATCTTTCTGATGTACTGCTGGATCCGATTTGCTAAGATTTTGTTGAGGATTTTGGCATCTATGTTCATGAGGGATATTGGCCTGTAATTCTCTTTCATTGTGTTGTCTTTACCTGGTTTTGGTATTAGGGTGATGCTGGCTTCATAGAATGAGCTTGGAAGTGTTCCTTCCTCTTGAATTTTTTGTAGTAGTCTGAGGAGGATAGGTTTTAGTTCTTCCTTGAATGTTTGGTAAAACTCCCCTGTGAAGCCGTCTGGTCCTGGGCTTTTGTTTGCTGGAAGCTTTTTGATGACTGCTTCAATTTCTTCCATAGTTATTGGCCTGTTGAGATTTTTAGATTCTTCCTGATTGAGTTTTGGAATGTTGTATTTTTCTAGGAATTTGTCCATTTCCTCCAGGTTGTCTAGTTTGTTGGAGTAGAGCTGTCCATAGTATTTTTTAACAATCATTTGTATTTCTGTGGGGTCTGTTGTTATTTCGCCTCTATCGTTTCTGATTTTGTTTATTTGGGTCCTCTCTCTTTGCTTCTTGGTGAGTCTGGCTAGAGGTTTGTCAATCTTGTTTATCCTTTCAAAGAACCAGCTCTTGGTTTCATTGATTTTCTGTATTGTTTTTTTGGTCTCTATGTCATTTATTTCTGCTCTAATCTTTATTATCTCCTTCCTTCTGCTCACTCTGGGGTTTTCTTGTTGCTCTCTTTCTAATTCTTTGAGTTGTAGAGTTAGATGATTTACTACCATTTTTTCTTGTTTTTTGAGATAGGCCTGTAGAGCTATAAACTTCCCTCTCAGGACTGCTTTCATTGTGTCCCATAGGTTTTGGATTGTTGTGTTTTCATTGTCATTAGTTTCCAGGATGTTTCGAATTTCTTCTTTGATTTCATTGGTAACCCAATCAATATTTAATAGCATGCTATTCAGCTTCCAGGTGTTTGAGTATTTTGGGTTGTTTTTATTGTAGTTTATTTCTAATATTATGCCATCGTGGTCTGCGAAGACGCTTTTTATGATTTCAATTTTCTTGAATTTGGGGATACTTTGTTTGTGACCCAATATATGGTCTATTTTTGAATATGTCCTATGAGCATTTGAGTAGAATGTATATTCCCTGGCTTTCGGGTGAAGTGTTCTGAAGATGTCTATTAAGTCCATCTGATCTAGTGAGTCATTTAGGATTGCTGTATCTTTGCTGATTATTTGTCTAGAGGACTTATCCAGTGCTGTCAGTGGTGTATTAAAGTCCCCTACTATGATTGTATTGTTGTCGATGTCTCCTTTGATATCTTCCAGGAGTTTTTTTATGAATTTGGGTGCTCCTGCATTGGGTGCATATATGTTTACCAGGATTATATCTTCTTGTTGTATTGATCCCTTTAGTATTATGAAGTGGCCTTCCTTATCTCTTGTTATGGCCTTCACTTTGAGGTCTATTTTGTCCGATATAAGTATTGCTACCCCAGCTTTCTTTTCCTTTCCATTTGCCTGAAAGATATTTTTCCATCCTTTCACTTTCAGTCTGTGTGAGTCCCTTCTAATGAGGTGGGTTTCTTGTAGACAGCAGATGTATGGGTCATGTTTTTTTATCCATTCAGCCACTCGATGTCTTTTGTTTGGAGCATTTAGTCCGTTTACGTTTAAAGTTATTATTGAAAGGTACTTGTTTGTAGGCATTTCTGTTTTTGTGTGGCTGTTTTCTTTCTGAGCTTTTTATTTCTTATTTTTATACCAGTCCCTTTAGCATTCCTTGCATTGCTGGCTTGGTGGTGATAAACTCCCTTAGCCTTTTTTTGTCTGTGAAGCTTCTTATTTCCCCTTCAAGTTTGAATGATAGCCTTGCTGGATAGAGTATTCTTGGATTCAGTCCTTTGCTTTGCATCACTTTGTAAATTTCCGTCCATTCTTTTCTGGCCTGATGTGTTTCTGTTGAGAAATCATTTGACAATCTAATGGGAGATCCCTTGTATGTAACTTTCCGTCTCTCTCTTGCAGCCTGTAAGATTCTCTCTTTGTCCTGAACATTTGCCATGGTAATTATGATGTGTCTTGGTGTGGGTCTTTTTGGGTTCACCTTGTTTGGGACTCTCTGGGCTTGTGTGACTTTTTTCTTCCCCACCTCAGGGAAGTTTTCTGATATTATTTCTTCTAATAGGTTTTCTAATCCTTGTTCATCCTTCTGTTGTTCTGGTACCCCTATTATTCGTATGTTGTTTCGTTTCATGTTGTCCCAAAGCTCCCTTAGGCTCTCCTCCTGTCTTTTCATTTTTTTCTCCAATTGCAGTACATTTTGGGTGTGTTTTGCTTCCTTGTCTTCTAAATCACTAATTCGGTCCTCCGCTTCTCCTAGTCTACTGTTGATACTTTCAATGGAGTTTTTCATTGCAGCTATATCGCTCTTCATATCTTCTTGGGTCTTACTTAAGTTGTTGATTTTTTCATCTGTTTCTTCTAGCTTCTTCCATATGTTATCGATTTTTTCATCTGTTTCTTCTAGCTTCTTCCATATGTTATCGATTTTTTCATCTGTTTCTTCTTGCTTCTTGCTGAGGTTGTCGATTTTTTCCTCCATCCGGTTTATGCACTCTAGGACCCTTATTCTGAATTCTTTTTCTGTCATGTTGCATGCCTCTGTATTACTTAGCTGCTTTTCTGGAGAGTCCTCCTTCTCTTTCCTTTGGGGGTTTCTTTGTCTACCCATGTTTGATCTCACTGACATATCTAGACGTTGAGTCGTTCAGTGGCTGCTCCCTTGGTGGCAGTGACTCCTTGGTCTGCGGTTCCTCTTCGGGCGGTTGCGGTAGCAGCTGCTCTTCAGTTGGCAGCAACTCCTCTGGTGGGTGCTGTTCACAGCTGTGGTGGCTCTTCTGGCTGGTGGGGAGAGGTTTCACGTACAGCTGCTGTTCCTCAGCAGAGGGTGTGGTGCTCAGGAGGTTGCTGTTGCTTGGATCTGCTGTGTTGATTTAAAGGCACAAAATACAACACAACAAGGCACCACGTACCAGGCACTATACACAAATATATTCACGATATTAATAACCCCAAATAAAGGTGACCACCTGAATTAAGAGAATTAGGGGATAAGGAAGAAGGAAGAGAAAAAGAGAAAAGAGAAAAAAGAAAAGAAAATTAGGGACCAAAAAAAGGAGTGCAAAAATGAAAGTGGGAAAAAGGAGGGGGGAAAGTAAAAGCGAGAAAAGAAAGGAAAAGAAAAAAAAAGAGCGAAAAGAGAGAATGAAGTGGAAGAGGGGAAGAGACTTTTTATATGAGGAGAATGCTCCTATAGAACAGCCATTAATCCCAACAAATTCCAGCAACAGCTCCCTGGAGATAAATGCAAACTAGAAACAACCAATAATATAACGATGAAAATAGAATGGAGAACACTAATCCCAAAATAAAATAAAGAGAAAATAAAATGGCACTTTAAAAAAAATGGTAAAATGGTAGCAGTAATAATACTGGTTAAAAATAAGAAGGTAGTAATTAAAAGGGTAAAATCAGGTGATGGAAAAAAGAAGAAAAAAAAAAGAAGAGGAAAAGAAAAAAAAAAGAAAAAAAAAGAAAAAAAATTGGTTTCTTAGTTAAAAGGTGAAAAAAGAAAAAAAAAAATATTGCAGTAGTGAAGGTCCTTCGGTTCTTCTATTCTTCAGTGTGGCTCGCCTTAGACCTGCCAGGTATTCAGGAGAGTGTTGAGTTTCCCTGCGATACACTGTTCCTCTGTGTTGTAAACCACAGTCCTTATTTTAAAGCAAGCCGCATTTGTTTCCCAGACTGCCTTATTTTGTGTTTAGCAAAGAGTCAGTTTGTGGGTCAGCCTGTGGGTGGCAGTGTTCTGGGGTTGGCCTCTGAGGCTACAGGGCCTCTCTGTCCAGTGGAAGTTCACTGCCCAGAGCTGGCTCCGTAAGAGTTACCAGTGCTGTGTTGTTGCTGGGATTGAAAATCCCTCTATAGGCCAGACCCTGTTAACTCCCAGGGACTGATCAGGTTATTTTAATCCTTGATCTCCTACAGGGTGGAATCTGGGTGTGGCTGTGCTCCTTGCCTGGGGGCTGGGGGGAGGAGTCTCACTCTCCGGAGAGAATGGCTGCCTCAGACGTGGGCTCAGGGGTGTCTCAGCACTCAATTCGCTGCCACCTCTCCCGGCCCCCCTTCTCTCCTCAGTCTCTCCCCAGATTCCACTCCTCCGCACACTCTCCCTCTCTTCAGCACAGGTGAGTGTCTGTATCCGAAATGTCCCATGAACAGGATTCAGTGAAAACAAACAAACAAACGCCGGCCGCGGAAACCGGGAAGGCTTGGTTTCTGTAAGCTTCTTCTCTTACCGGGACTGCATGGTCTGATCAGCTCTTCAGGCTGCCCCCTTTAGGCTCAGTCCTCTGTGATCACAGACCGAGCTCTCAATTCCCCCGGCAGCGCCAGGAATCCCGCGGTTCTCCTTTCCCCCGTCAGGGGCTCTGCCTGTCCCAAGGGACGCGGCTGTCTGCCACGCGGTCTCCCTCCGACTCTCTGGGCTCAGAGGTCTGGCAAACTTTCCTGCCCAAATCCCTGTTTTTTTTTACCTTTCCAGGGGAGTTCTGCTCTTCCCGGATGTAAACCGTCTCGCCAGCTGAGGAATTTCGCCAATTCGGGGTGGATGTTACTAGTTTCAGCTGCTCACTCCATTTGCTCAGGGACACGACCTGGGACGCGTCTGCCTATACCGCCGCCATCTTCCTGAATCCGTGTAGTCTTCTTTAGATGATCCATAACTAACCACTGAAATTATACCTAATTACAGATGAGGTGAAATATCTTGCTTAATCTCCATTGTACAGCAACAATTATGTCTGCTTGAAAATATCTCAATTAGAACTTGAGAAAAAATATTTAACTGTGGAACCATACTTAAAAGCTACAGCAATTACACGGCAGATGTATCCTAGCCCCATTTTATTCCATTGCTTAGAAGTACCTGCATCAGAGTTGATTTTTCTAATTAATGATATGGAACTTACCTATCTGTCTATGTTTTCAATTATAGCTCTCTATCTAATGGCTTGTGTTCTTACTGGGCTCCTCAACTCACCAAAACCTTTTCTCATCATAGCTAAATGCTCAACTATGCTTGAACTAAACTCATATTTTAAATCCCATGGCTTATTGTTAGAATAAATTTTTCATGATTCTTTTAATATGATGAGTTCTATCAATAGAATTAGTTAAGGGCTAAAGAATCCTTTATTTTTTTAAAAAATTAAATCTTTATTTGTTCATCTTTTTTCCCCCCCATAACTCCCCTCCTCCCAGTTCCCGCCCCACCCTCCGCCCTCACTCCCCACCCACTGTCCTCATCCATAGGTGCACGATTTTTAAATAAATAAAAGTTTACTTATGAATATTCAGAGCAGCTGAGACTTCATAAAGCATCTTTGTATAAACTTGAAAAAGAGCTATTTCTCCAGATGAACTCTGTCTTCCTCTGCCTGCATCCAGTGCAAAAGTTTTGGTGAGCGGAGCACAGTCTAGATTGGATGTCAATGTCCAATTGCCCAGGTACAGTCATAATTAAACTATTTAATTTACAAAGCTATTGATCTCTAGTGTGTTCTAGCCAATTAATACACATTTTCTTGGACCAAGCCCAGAAATGGGCATTCTGATCAGATGACAATCACAAGTATTATCAAAATAACAAAGGGGCAAGGGAAAAGAGTCATGAGTTAGCCAAATTCATGAGGATATCTGAAAGAGTAAAAGGAAAACTAAACAATCTCCTTGTTGAATAAAGATCAGTTGGGTGTAGGCACATTTGATTGTGTCTTATATTAGTTTCACAGGACTTATATCCTTTTTTAAAAAATTATCCTTTATTGTTGAAAGTATTACATATGTCCCCCTTTTTCCCCCATTGACCCCCTCCAGCCCCCTGACCTCCCATCCCAGGTCTTCAGCACCCTATTGTCTGTGTCCATGGGTTTTGCATATATGCATGTAAGATCTTTGATTGATTACCTCCTACCCGTCTACCCTCCCCACCTTCCCTCTGAGATTCCATACTCTGTTCCATGCTTCCATGTCTCTGGATCCACTCTGCTCATCAGTTTATTTTGTTACTTAGATTCCACATATGAGTGCAATCATGTGATGCTTGTCATTTTCTGACTGACTTATTTTACTTAGCACCATACTCTCCAGGTCCCTCCATGCTGTCTCAAAGGGTAAGAGATTCTCCTTTTTTACAGCTGGATAGTAGTCCATGGTACCACAGCTTTTTTATCCACTCATCTACTGATGGGCACTTGAGCTATTTCCAGATCTTAGCTATTCTAACGTGTGCTGCTATGAACATAGGGGTGCATATATTCTTTCTGGTTGGTGCTTCGGACTTCTTAGGATATATTCCTAGAAGTGGGATCACTGGGTCAAATGGCAGTTCCATATTTAATTTTTTGAGGAAACTACATACTGTTTTCCATAGTGATTGCACCAGTATATATTCCCATCAGCAGTGTACTAGGGTTCCTTTTTCTCCACATCCTCGCTAGTACTTGTCATTTGTTGATTTGTTGATGGTAACCATTCTGATAGGAGTGAGGTGATACCTCATTGACATTTTAATTTGCATCTCTCAGATGATTAGTGACTTTGACCATTTTTTCTTATATCTCTTGGCCAACTGTATGTCCTCTTTGGAGAAATGTCTATTTAGATCCTTTGCCCATTTTTTTTAATTGGATTGTCTTCCTTTTGTTAAGTTGTATGAGTTCCTTATATGTTTTCAATATTAACCCTTGTGTGTGTGTGTGTGTGTGTGTGTGTGTGTGTGTGTATGTGTGTGTGGTTGTCTTTTGTTTTGTTTTGTTTTTGCTGTGAAGAAGCTTTTAATTTTAATAAAAATTAAATAAAACCCCTGCTGGGGCTGACCAGCAGACCCTGAGCAACGGATGAATAGATTGCTCTGATACACATTTCTGTGAAAGAGAGGGCTTAGGGGCTGTTTTACTTTAGAAGTAAAAAGGAGTCCTGTTCGCCTGCCTTCTTAGGCTTTTATTGTCACAACAGCTTGAACTAAAATTAACCTCTAGGTACAATTAGCAGGGTAAGTATCCTTGAGAAAGCACATGTGTCCTTTAAGCAAGGACATGTCTAAGTAAACACCCGGGGGTTCAAATTTGTTTGGAAAAGTCAAGGTAGGGGTGTCGCCTTGGGCAAGGTCCCCCTAGAAACCCCTGACCTTTTGGAGAATCCTCCTTACAGACATTCCAACCAAGCCCTGTGCTTTCCTACATAGTCCCATTTGTTTATTTTATCCTTAGTTTCCTTTGCCTTAGGAGATGTATTTGTAAACATATTGCTACGAGAGATGTTTGAGATTTTGCTGCCTATGGATTCTTCTAGGATTTTTATGGTTTCTGGCTTACATTTAAGTCTTTTACCCATTTTGAGTTTATTCTTTTATATGGTGTAAATTAATGGCCTAGTTACATTTTTTTTGCATGTATCTGTCCAGTTTTCCCAACACCATTTATTGAAGAGACTCTCTTAACTCCATTATTTGCTCTTGCCTCCTTTGTCAAATATTAATTGAGCATAATGGCTTGAGTTGATTTCTGGGCTCTCTGTTCTGTTCCATTAACCTATATGCCTGTTCTTATGCCAGTACCAGGCTGCTTTGATTATGGTGGCTTTGTAGTATAACTTGAAATCTAGTATTGTGATTCCTCCAACTTTGTTTTCTTTCTCAAAATTGCTGCAGCTATTCAGGGTCTTTTTTGATTTCATATAAATTTTTGGAGTATTTGTTCTAGCTCTGTGAAATATGCCATTGTTATTTTAATAGAGATTTTATTGAATCTGTAGATTACCTTGGGTAGTATGATGTTTTAATGATGTTGTTTCTACTAATTCATGAATACAGAATATTCTTCCACTTGTTTATATCTTCTTCTATCTCTTTTTTCAAGGTCCTGTAGTTTTCTGAGAACAGGTCTTTTGCCTCCTTAGTTAAATTTATTCCTAATTTAATTTAACCTTAATTTTTTTGTTGCAATGATAAATGTGATTGTTGTTTAGTTCCTCTTTCTGAGAATTCATTATTGGTGTATATAAAAGACATCTATTTTTGAGTGCTGATTTTGTATCCTGCTACATTGCCAAATTCATTTATTAAATTTAGTTTTTTGGAGGAGTCTTTAGAGTTTTCTATGTACAATATCATGTCATCTGCAAATAATGACAGTTTTACTTCCTCCTTTCCAATTTCAAAGTTTTTTATTTTTTCTTCTTGTCTGATTGCTATGGCTAGGACTTCCAGTACTATGTTGAATAAGTGTGGTAAGAGCAGACATCCCTGTCTTGTTCCTGTTCTTAGGGGAAATGCTTTTAGTTTTTGCCCATTAAGTATGATGCTGGCTGTAGGTTTGTCATATATGGCCTTTATCATGTTGAGATATGCTCCCGCTATTCCCACAGATTTTTTTTTATCAAAAATGGATGTTGGATTTTGTCTAATGCTTTTTTTCTGCACCTATTATTATGATCGTGTGATTTTTGTCTTTTAATTTGTTTATGTGATGTATCATGTTTATTGATTTGTGAATACTCTACCAGCCTTGCATCCCTGGAATAATCCCACTTGTTCATGGTGTATGATCTTTTTAATATATTGCTGAATGTGATTTGCTAATATTTTGTTGAGGATTTTAGCATCTACATTCATCAGGGATATTGGCCTGTGATTCTCTTTCTTTGTTTGTCTTTATCTGGTTTTGGAATTAGGATAATGCTGGTCTCATAAAAAGAGTTTGGAAGTGTTTCTTCCTCTTGGATTTTCTGAAATAGTTAGAAAAGTATAGGTGTTAGTTCTTGTTTGAATGCTTAGTAAAACTCCCCTGTGAAGCCATCCAGACATTGGCTTTTATTTGCTGGGAGTTTTTTTATTTCTGTTTCATCAGTTGTTACTGGCCTATTCAGGTTTTCTGATGTCTCCTGATTCAGTTTTGGGAGATTGTATATTTCTAGGAATTTGTCCGTTTCATTCACATTGTTCAGCTTGTTGGCATATAGTTGTTCATAGTAAGAGCAGACATCCTTTGTATTCTTACAATCCTTTGTATTTCTGTGGTGTCAGTGGTTACTTCTCCACTTGAGTTTCTGATTTTATTTATTTGGGTCCTCTCTCTTTGTTTTTTGATGAGTCTGGGTAATCATTGATCAATTTTGTTTATCCTTTCAAAGAACCAGCTCTTGGTTTCATTGATTTTTTGCATTCTTTTTTTAGTCTCTATGTTATTTATTTCTGCTCTAGTCTTTATTATTTCCTTTCTTCTACTTACTCTGGGCTTTTCTTGTTGTTCTCTTACTAGTTCTTTAAGTTGTAGGGTTAAATAGTATATTGCTGATTTGTTTATTCTTGTTTTTTAAAGTAGGCCTGTAGTGCTATGAACGTCCCTCTCAGGACTGCTTTTGCTGTGTCCCAGAGATTTGGGGTTATTGTGTGTTCATTTTCATTTGTTTCTAGGAAGTTATTTATTTATTTCTTGTTCTACTGGGTAATCCATTCATTGTTTAATAACATGCTATTTAGCCTTCATATATTTGAATGTTTGGGGGTATTTTTTACTGTAGTTGATTTCTAATTTCATTCCACTGTGATCTGAGAAGATGGTTGATATGATTTCAGTCTTCTTGAAATTTCAGAGACTTGTTTTGTGTCCTAATATGTGGTCTATCTTTGTGAATGATCCATGTTCATTTGCGAACAATGTATATTCTGGTGTGCTGAGGTGAAATGTTCTATAAATGTCAATTAAATCCATCTGACCCAGTGGGTTCTTTGGAGTCTCTGTTTCCTTGTTAAGTCTTTGTCTGAAAGATCTATCCAGTGAAGTCAGAGGGGTGTTAAAGCCCCCCACAATGACTGTATTGTTGTCAATTTCTCCATTAAAGTCTTCTAGAAGTTTTTTAAATATATTTAGGTGCTCTTATATTGGGTGCATATATGTTTACCAGGGTTATATCCCTTTAGTATTATGTAGTGACCTTTGTTGTCTCTTGTGATGGCCTTCATTTTGAAGTCTATTTTGTCAGATATGAGTATTGCTACTCCAGTTTTTTTTTCTTTTTCATTTGCAAAGAAAATTTTTTCCATCCCTTCACTCTCATCCTGTGTGTGTCTTTTGTTTTGAGGTGGGTCTCTTGTAGACCGCATATAGTTGGGTCATATTTTTTATCCATTCAGCTACCCTAGGTCTTTTGATTGGAGCACTTAATCTATTTACATTTAGGGTTATTATTTATAGGTACTTGTTTATTGCCATTTTAATTCTGTATGGCTAAGTTTCTCTCTCTCTCTCTCTCTCTCTCTCTCTCTCTCTCTCTCTCTCTCCTCTCTCCTCATTACAGCAGTCCCTTTAGCATTTCTTATAATTCTGGCTTGGTGGTGATGTACTCCTTTAGCCTTTTTATTTTGTCTGGGAAACTCTTTATTTGACCTTACATTTTGAATAATAGCCTTGCTGGATATAGTAATCTTGGTTTCAGATCCTTGCTTTCCATTACCTTGAGGACTTTATGCCATTCCCTTCTGGCCTGTAGAGTTTCTGATGACAAATCAGGTGTCAGCCTTGTGGAAACTCTATGTAAAACTATGTATTAGGTAGATCCTTTGTAGGTAACAAACTGCTTTTCTCTTGCTGCCTTCAAGATTCTCCTGTGACTTTAATTTTTGGCATTTTAATTATGATGTGTCTGGGCGTGGGCCTGTTTGGATTCTTCTTGCTTAGGATTCTCTGTGCCTCCTAAACTTATATGACTTTTTCCTTTACCAGGATAGGGAAGTTTTCTGCCATTATTTCTTCAAACACATTCTCTATTCCTTTCTGCCACTTCTGACATACCTGCTATTCTAATATTGTTCACATTGTCCCACAGCTCCCTTAAGCTGTCCTCCTATTTTTTAATTGTTTGGTTTGTGGGTTTTTTTGTTTGTTTGTTTGTTTGTTTGTTTTTGAGGGAGGGAGGGTTTGGCTCTCTGATTGAGTGATATTTTCAACTCTGTCTTCTAATTCACTGATTTGATCTTCAGCTTCCCCTTATCTGCTGTGTATTCCTTCCAATGTGTTCTTCATTTGTGTTATGTCATTCTTTATCTCAGACTATTCTTTTTTCATAATTACTACATCTTTTTTCATGCTATTGAGCATCTTTACCATCATTACTCTGAACTCTGTTTCAGATAAATTTCTTATCTCTGCTTCATTTAGCTCTTCTTCTAGAGCAGTGGTCAGCAAACTGTGGCTCACAAGCCAAATGCAGCTCTTTGACCCCTTGAGTGTGGCTCTTCCACAAAATACCACATGCGAGAGCGTATGTACAGTGCGGTTGAAACTTCGTGGTCCATGCGCAGAAGTCGGTATTTTGTGGAAGAGCCACACTCAAGGGGCCAAAGAGCCGCATGTGGCTCAAGAGCCACAGTTTGCTGACCACTGTTCTAGAGAATTCTCTTGTTCTTTCATTTGGGGGTTGTTTCTTTATCTCCTCATTTTGGCTGTCATTGGACTATGTATTAGGTAGATCCTATGTGCCTCTCAAGCTCTAGTGCAGGACAGTGTCAAATGCTGTTTCTGACTAATTTGATCAGGCAAAGACTCAAAGCCTCCAGAGACCGCCTCTGCCTACAGGATTCTGACTTGAATGCCTCAGGAAATTGTCTTTGGGTGTAGCAAGAGTGGTTTTCAACAGGGTGGAGCAGTTGTTTCTGCCTGGAAGCTAATTGTTATTTCTAGTCTCATAAGTGGCCTAAGGGCAAGGTGTTTTCCAATAAGGTGAATCAACTGTCTTCCCCTCAGGCAAGGCAAATGTATATGTGGGAAAGATGTCCGGTGCATGAGGGAGTGACTCCACACAGTAAATTAGGGGTATCTGTCTTCTGAGCTCTAACCCCTGATTCCCCAATCCTGGCTTCTGTTCACACAGCTCCAGTCCACTCAGCCCTCCCTGTCCCAGAGTACAAGGTAAATGGCTCCACATGGAATTTTGTGCCTTGGCCCTTTAAGAGGGTGCCTAAATTTTCAGCCATCTCTCCCTGGCAGACAGTAACCCCACTGCTTTTCACAGCCAGATGTTATGTGGGTACCCTTCTCAGTTCTGGTGGTCTCTGTTGGGGGCCCAGCTTGGGGATTAGATCCCAGGGTTCTCAGTGGCAACCCCCCACAGCTGAGGTATCTCTCCAGAATTTCAGTTGCTGTCTGTGGGCACCAGGCCAGCCCTTTCACGCCTCCACCCATCCTATCAGTCTCAATGCGGTCTCTACTTTCAGTCCTCAGGTATCAGGGTTCTCTCCTGCCAGTCTTTTGTTGAGTATTCAGGAAGTTTTTCTATATTTTAGTTGTAATTCTAGTTTGTTCCTGGGAGCATGTCCATGCAACATCCACTTACTCTGCCACCATTTTTAATCTTGGGACTCCTGCTCTTGACCACTTTCTTAAAATTTTTTCTTGCTGAAACCGGTTTGGCTCAGTGGATACAATGTCGGCCTGCAGACTGAAAGGTCCCAGGTTCGATTCCGGTAAAGGGCATATACCTGGGTTGCGGGCATATCCCCAGATGTGCAGGAGGCAGCTGATCGATGTTTCTCTCTCATCGATGTTTTTAACTCTCTATCTCTCTCCCTTCCTCTCTGTAAAAAATCAATAAAATATATTTTTTTTAAAAAATTTTTTCTTCATGGAGATATAAATTGATAAAGTCACTAAGTGGCTTATTAGTGACTATCAGAAAATTGAAAGGGCAAAGCTTTGACCCAGAAATTTCATTCTAGGAATCTGTCCTAAAGAAATACTCACAGATATCCATGAAGAATACAGAATTGCAGCAGAATCTCCAATAACAAAAAAGTGGAGACCACACAAAAAGTCATTAATACTGGGTCAGTTAACAAATTGTGATATACCTATATTATGGAATATAATGTAGCCATTCATTAAAAATAGTGATACAATTCTATTTGAACTGACAAGGAATTAGATAAAATATATAAGCAAGTTGCAGAATAGTAGGAATGCTATTAACATAAGAAAATGTGTGTAGTGCACATAGAGATGTGTAGGTGTGTGAATGCTTAGAGGTGTCTGGGAGGACGCCTTCTTAGAGATGGAAGTAGAAAATGGGTGAGCAGGTTCCCAGAGCACTTTTACTAACCTCTGCAATGTTTGCCTTTTTTAAACAGTAAGCATGCGTTACTTTTGTAATTTAAAAGTCACTCTAAAGAAATTTTAAAGAACTAAAAAAGAAAAAAAGTGATTGCTTTAAAATTGTATCATTGAAACAATTATTTTTATTTTTGTGTGTCATTTTCCAGGCTCTTAATATGCACATAATTAGGAGGAAAACATACAAAATTTCAAAATTTTATGAATAGAATCTTGTTACATGATAATCATAATTTTGAATTTTATATTTTTAGTATAAACAATATAGCCATTGTATATGAATTGCCATTTTGTTGCAAAAAACTATCATGTGGCATTCTAGCACTGATACATAATACATTCAACCATCATACCAGAATGTAATTAAATATTTTATAGGTACACATATTGTATACTTTGAATTTTATACAGTTCTCATAAATAATGCAGAAAACATAAATTTATAACACGTTAATCTCTTTGGATTATGTCTTTAAGGAAAAGTCTAAGTATCAAAATAATTAAATTAAAACAAGCATTTAAACATGTTGTGGCTCTAAGTATACATTGTTAATTTTCTTTACCAAAAAAAAATAGTTGTGCCCAGCCAGTGTGGCTCAGTGGTTGAGTGTCAATCCATGAACCAGGAGGTCTTGGTTCTATTCCCAATGAGGGCACATGCCTAGGTTACAGGCTCGATCCCCAATGGGGGCCGTTCAGGAGGCAGCTGATGGCCGATTCTCTCTCATTGTTGATGTTTTTATCTCTTTCTCTCTCCTGCATGCCCCCCAACTGGGGATTGAGCCCACAACCCAGGCATGTGCCCTTGACTGGAATTGAACTCGGGACCCTTCAGTCCGCAGGCCAGTGCTCCATTCACTGAGCCAAACCAACTAGGGCTCCATTGATTTTTAAAGAGAGTGGAAGGGTAGGGGAGAGACACAGAGAGAGAAACATCGAAGTGAGAGAGGCACATCGATTGGTTGCCTCCCAGACATGCCCTGACCGAGGCCAGGGATCCAGCCTGTGTATGAGGAATGTGCCTTTGACTGAATTCAAACCCAGGATTCTTCAGTCTGTAGGCCAATGCTCTACCCACTGAGCCAAACCAGATAGGAGTATATGTTCTCTTTGAAGAAGTGTCTATTCACATTCTTTGACCATTTATTAATTGGATTGTTTGTCTTCCTGATGTTGAGTTGTGTAAGTTCTTTATATATTTTGGAAATTAAGCTCTTATCAGATGTATCATTGGGGAATATGTTCTCCCATACAGTGAGTTTCCTTTTCATTTTGTTGATGATTTTTTTTGCTGTACAGAAGCTTTTTAATTTGATATAGTCCCATTTGTTTCTTTTTTCCTTTGTTTCCCTTGTTCTAGGAGATGTATGGGTGAAAATCCTGCTACATGTGATGTCTCAGATTGTATTGCCTATGTTTTCCTCTAGGATTTTTATGGTTTCATAACTTACATTTAAGTCTTTTATCCATTTTGAGTTTATTCTTGTGTATGGTGTAAGTTTGTGGTCTAGTTTCATTTTATTGCATGTGCCTGTCCAATTTTCCCAACACCATTTACTGAAGAGACTGTCTTTGATCCATTGTATGCTCCTTCCTCATTTATCAAATATTACTTGGCCATCACATTTTAACCTCACAAAACTCCACTAAGTATTACTATTGCCACCATTTTACAAATAAAGAAACAGAGACCCAGATATATTCACATTATAGGAAGCCTAACATCAGAGCTGAAACTCTTGTTTTGACCACACTACATGTCCTCATAAGAACATGTTAAAATTAAGATATCATCCCTTTACCTGTCATACTTGTTCAAAGTATTTTGCTAGTGTGTTATATTTTGTTCTTGTGTTTTTATGTGCAGAACATATCAATATTTTTATAATCAACTCAATTTGTTTTTATTTTTGTAATTTCTTCTATAATTTCTAAGCTTATAAAGGTATCCCTGTTCCAGAGATGTTAGAAATTTTTAAATTCATTTCCTTTCACTGTTTATGTGTAATATGTGTGAATATAAGTATGTTTTTGTATTGAATATATATGTATAAATACATAAACATATTCATATACACAAATGTTTTAATTCATGTGGACATTATCTTGGTATACAATATGAGGCATTTGCAACTTTTTTCTGAACCTGACACTGCTGCTAGGCAGAGAATTACTCTGAAAGTATCCAGATGACATACTGAGCCACCAGTATTTAAATCTTTGACTTAATTTTGCTCCAAGTGATATGATTAAGCCAAGTTATGTAATCCAAGTCCCAATGAGTCATTCAAAACTCTTGAATCATTCTGACGGACCTGACAAAACTTCTGCTGAATTACTGCTATGAAGTATTCTTTGCATGACTGATTGAACATGGATGTCTGCAACCCTAATTACTTATAGCTCTTCATCATCTAGGTATGTGTCTGACCCAGTGGGCTCACCCATTTCATTACCAAAGAGAAGAAATATCTTAGGTATTAAATTGGTACATCCCAATTGGTTCTAAACTGTGGGTTAGTAGAGCAGTGCATATAATATCCTACCTTTTGGTGGAGAGAAATTTATATTGTCCATATATATGGAAAAAGATAGATAGATACTGACATGAATATAAACATAGACATAGGCATAAATAGAGATAGATATATAGAAATATACACACACCAAAAAAAAAAAAAACTGATCAGAGAGGTTGCCTCTGGGTAGCTAAGGATGGTAAGGAGTGACTGAGATTTATCACTACTTATCCTTATGTAAGACTTTTTAGAGATTTTTTAAAATTATTTTTCAATTATAGTTGACATACAAAATTATATTAGTTTTAGCTATACAACATAGTGATTAAACATTTATATGCCTTAAGAAGTTACCCCAATAATTTTAGTACCATCTGCAACCATATATATATATATCCCCCCAGTGATTGGAACTGTGGAATAACCAGAATGACTGGTGGCTATAATGCACACTGCGGCAGCGAACCAGCCTGGTCTGGGCCCTGATCCCCACCCCCAAGGCCGGCCCAGCCCCCGATCAGCCCCCAACACCCTGATCATGGGTGGGGCTGGCTGGCCACTGCCCACAGCTCCTCCCCCGGGCCAGACAGACCAGACCCCACCCATACACGAATTCGTGCACTGGGCCTCTAAGTACAAAGTTATAATCTATTGACTATATTCCCTATGACTATTTTAATAACTGCCAATTTGTACTATTTAATCCCTTTCAGCTTTTTTAATCCAGTCTTCAAGACCCTCTCCCATCTGATGACCAATTTGTTCTCTGTAAGGATTTATTTCTGCTTTACTTATTTATTTATTTATTTATTTTGTTTTTATAGATTTTATATGTAAGTGAAATCACATTGTATTTGTCTTTTTCTGGCTGACTTAATTCACTTAGAATAGTACCTTTTGGGTCCATCCATGTTGTCATAAATGGCAATATTTAATTTTTTATGGCTGGGTAACATTTTAAAGGGTGTCCCAAAATTCACGCAAAAAGTAATTTTGATAGAAAACACAGGTTTATAATTAAAAATTATAAATTTTTTACTGATTCTTAAATTATAAAGTATAGGGTTATGTATGGAATAGCATATCAGGTAAATGGCCTCCATGGCTTTGCTGGCACATACACACTCTTTTGTTATTGCCTGAGCAGCCGCATTTTCGAAGAAGAATAGTCCGATGATGCCTCCAGCCCAAAATCTGCCCCAACAGTGACACGATGTAGATGCATTTGTTTCTCAACAATCACTCGTGGATTTTCTGAACCCCAAATGCCACAATTTTGTCTATTAACCAAGCCATCAAGATGAAAATGAGCCTCATCGAAATCCAGCCACCTTTATGCAAAACGGTCATGGAAAATTTCAACAAAAGAGTGCATATGTGCCAGCAAAGCTGTGGAGGTCATTTACTCGATATGCTATTTCATACATAACCCTATACTGTATACTTTATGAATCAATAAAAAATTTACAATTTTTAATTATAAACTTGTGTTTTCTATCAAAATTACTTCTTGCGTGAATTTTGGGACACCCTTTATTATATTTATATACCATCTTTTCTTTATTCATTTGTCTAACAATGGACACTTTGGTTGCTTCCATATCTTGGCTATTGTAAATAATGCTGCATTGAACATAGGGATACATATATCTTTTTGATATAGAGTTTTTGATTTCTTTGGATAAATGCCTAGGAGTGAAATTGCTGGGTCATATGGTAGATCTAGTTTATAATTTTTTTTGAGGAATTGGCTGCATCAATTTACAATTACACCAACAGTGCACAAGTGTTCCCTTTTCTACACATCCTCACCAACACTTGTTATTTATTGATTTATTGATGCTAGCTAGCTATTCTGAGAAATATGAGGTTATATCTTGTGGTTTTAATTTGCATTTCTCTGATTATTAGTGAAGTTAAGCATCCTATATAATAAAAAGGTAATATGCAAATAGACCAAACAGCAGCACAACCAAACAACCAATCAAAGCTTAATATGCTAATGATATGCTAAGGCTGCTCAACCTCTCACTATGATGTGCACTGACCACCAGGGGGCAGATACTCCAACTGGTAGATTAGCTTGCTGCTGAGGTCCAGCCGATCAGGCCTGAGCGAGACAGGCCAGACATGCCCTGGAGCCCTCCCATGGTCCCTCCCAGGCCCGATCATGCACCAGTGGGGTCCCTCAGCCTGGCCTGTGCCCTCTTGCAATCTGGGACCCTTTGGGGGTTATCAGAGAGCCAGTTTCAGGCTGATACTGCAGGCCACTCCCCTTGGGAAGGTGCCAGATGCAGGGCTCATGGCTGGCAAGTGCTGCTGTAGGAGCACAAGCCTCTCACGATTGGGACTGATTGGACTCTCACGCAGCAGGCACAATGGGGCCGGGATGAGCGGCAGGCACAGTAGGCCAGGATGAGTGGGAAAGGCAGGTAGGAGCTGCAGGCGGCGTTGGACTGTGGGTTTCCACCCAATCCCAGCAGGCCACCAGGAGAAACCCCACCCATGCACGAATTCGTGCACCAGGCCTCTAGTCTTTTCATAAATCTATTGGCCATCTGTATGTCCTATTGGGAGAAATGTCTGTTCGGGTCCTTTGCCCATTTTTTAATCAGATTGTTTGTTTTTTGGAGTTAAGTTGTATGAGTCCCTTATATATTTTTTAATATTAACCTTTTATCTGATGTATCATTGGTGAATAAATTCTCCCATTCAGTAGGTTGTCTTTTTTATTTTATCAATGATTTCCTTCACTGTGCAAAAACTTTTTGGTTTGATATAGTTCCATTTGTTTATTTTTTGTTTGTTTGTTTGTTTCCCTGGCATAGGGAGACATACACCCCCCAAGAATATTGCTAATAGTGATATCAAAGAGTTTACTGCCTATGTTTTCTTCTAGAATTTTTATGATTTTAGGTCTTACATTTAAATCTTTGATCCATTTTGAGTTTATTTTTGTATAAGAAAGTGGTTTATTTTAATTTTATTGCATGTTTCCAGTTTTCCCACCACCACTTATTTAATAGTCTGTCTTTACCCCATTGTATGTTCTTGCCTCCTTTGTCACAGATAAATTGTCACAGATAAAGTAGTGGATTTATTTCTGGGCTCCCTATTCTGTTCCATTGATTCATGTGTTTGTTTTTATGTCAGTACACGCTATTTTGATTACTGTAGTCTGGTAGTATAGTTTGCTATCAGGTAGTGTGATACCTTCAACTTGGTTCTTTTCAAGATCATCTTGGCTATTTGGGCTCTTTTGTGGTTCCATATAAACTTTAGGATTATTTGTTCTAGTTCTATAAGCCATAGGTATTTTGAAGGGAATTGAATCTGTGGATTGTTTCGGGTGGTACCAACATTTTCACAATATTAATTTTTCCTGTCTGTGAGCACAGTATAGCCTTTTATTTACTTGTATCTTCTTTATTAAAAAAAAAAAAATTTTTTTTCCACTACTATTTATCCCCTCTAAGTCTTCTTCCACCTCCACCCACTTACCCCAAATCACCACACTGTTTTTTGCCCATGTCCATTTGTTCTTGCTCTTTTTTTTTCTTTTTTGCTAAATCCCTCCACCTACCCCAAACACCATCATTCCCCACTAGAGCATCTGTCTGCTCTCTATCTAGGAGTTTGTTTCTATTTTGCTTAGTAGTTCAGTTTGTTCATTAGATTCCACATATGAGTATAATCATATGGTACTTGTCTTTCTCTGACTGGCTTATTTCACTTAGCATAATGTTCTCCAGGACCAACCCAGCTGTTGGAAGGGGTAAAATTTTCTTCCCCTTTACAGCAGAGTAGTATTCCATTGCATTGTGTAAATGTACCATTCTTGTCAGAATGGCTATATATATATATATATATATATATATATATAGTAATATGCAAATTAGGCCCAGACACCGTAACAGGTCATGACCGGACAGGAGGAGGTTGCTCACGCAGGTGAGGCCCGGAGCGGAGATGGAGACAGAGACAGAAGGGCCTGCCTGAGCTGGTGCAGTGGCTCCGGCGACCCAGAGTGGACACAGGCAGGGGGTCCCTGGGGCTGGCCATGCCGCCGCGCCAGCTCAGGCAGCCCCAGAGCAGACACTGGCAGGGGGGCAGGTGGAGCCTGGAGTGGGTCCCAGCCGCCCACGGTGCCAGTCATGCCTGACTCCCACAGTAGCCCACAGAGTGCCTCCTCACACGGCAGGAGGCGGGGCACCTCCTCATGCGATTTCAATCACCACTGGGCCTCTAGTCATCAATAAATCAACAAACAAGTGTTGGTAAGGATGTGTAGAAAAGGGAACCCTTGTGTACTGTTGGTGGGAATGAAGACTGGTGCAACCATTATGGAAAACAGTATAGAATTACCTCAAAAAATTAAAAATGAAATTGCCTTATGACCCAGTGATTCCACCTCTGCGAACTTATCCAAAGAAACCTGAAACACTAATTTAAAAGAATATATGTACCCCTATGTTCATTGCAGCATTGTTCACAACTAGAGGCCTGATGAACAAAATTTGTGCAAGGGACTGGGCCCTCACAGCCATGCAGTTGCCTTGGTCCTTGCAGCCCTGGCTTTGTCCAAAGGTCGTTCAGCTGTCCCATCTAATTAGCATATTACACTTTTATCATTATAGACTAGTGCCCCAGTGCACAAAATTCATGCATGGGAGGGGGTGTCCTTCAGCCCTGCCTTCACGGTCTCCAATCTGGGACCCCTTGGGGGATGTCCGACTGCCGGTTTAGGCCCAATGCCTGGATCAGGCTTAAACCGGCAGTCGAACATCCCTCTCACAATTCAGGACTGCTGGCTCCTAACCGCTCACCTGCCTGGCTGCCTGATCACCCCTAACCACTCTGCCTTCCAACCTGATCACCCCCAACTGCCCCCCCTTCTGGCCTGATCGCCCCCACCTGCCCCTCCCTGCCAGCCTGCTTGTCCCCAACTGCCCTCCCCCATCCCCAACTGCCCTCCCCTGCTAGCCAGATCATCCCTAGCCACCTCTGCCTCAGCCCCGCCACCATGGCTTTGTCCAGAAAGACTTTCGGAAGGTCTCCCAGAAGGTCTCCCAGTCTAATTAGCATATTACCCTTTTATTAGTATAGATAGTTAAGATTTGGAAGTAGCCCAAGTGTCCCCCAGTCCTGCTGATGAAAAAGCTGTGGTATATTTGTATCTTCTTCAATTAATTTCTTCAATGTGTTATGGATTTTTGAACACACAAATCTTTTACTTTCTTGGTTAAATTTATTCCTAGGTATTTCATTCTTTTTGATGGAATTGAAAATGGGATTGTTTTCTTAATTTCTCTTTCTGGTAGTTCATTATTAGTGTATTAAAATGCAACTGATTCCTGAATATTAATTTTGTATCTTATTACTTTACTGAATCCTAATAGGAGTTTTGGTGGAATCTTTAGTGTTCCTTTATATATAGTATCATGTCATCTACAAATAATGACAATTTTACTTCTTTCCTATTTGGATATTTTTTATTTCCTTTTCTTTTTGTTTGTTTCATTGCTTGTCTATAACTTTCAATACTATCTATATATTTAAAACCCTAATATGCAAATAGACCAAATGGCAGAATAACCAAACAACCAAACAACCGGTAGCTATGACGTGTGCTGACCACCAGGGGGAGTGCACAGAACATGGCATGCCTCGGCAGCAGGTGGCAGAGCGTGGAACATGGTGGGCATCAGCTGTAGCAGGATGATGGAGCAGGTGAGCAGGGGTGCCAGACCAAGGCAGGGCACTGGTCGCTGTCATTGGGGAGAGCCTCTGGTGGTTACTGAAAATTCTTTGCTCCCGCGTGCCACGTTCCCACCCAGCACTCGCACCCGCAGCCAGCACCGGAGCCACCACTTGCACCACTGCTGGTGCCCAGCACAGGTCCCGAATGTTCAGCGCTGTCAGCAGGTGCTAGTCTTTCTTTCTTTCTTTCTTTCTTTCTTTCTTTCTTTCTTTCTTTCTTTCTTTCTTTCTTTCTTTCTTCCTTTCTTTCTTTCTTTTTTTAATCCTCACCCGAGGATATTTTTTACATTGTTTTTTTTAAAAGAGACTTAAAGGGAGGAAGGGAGAAAGAGAAAAGAGAGAGAGAGAGATCAATGTGAGAGAGATCCTTCATTTGGTTGCCTCCCACATGCCACAGGAATGAACCTGCAACCTAGGTATGTGCCCTTGACCAGGAATTGAACCCCACAACCCTTTGCTGTTCTGGCCGATGCTCTACCACTGAACTACACCAGCCAGGGATCTTGGGAGTTTTCAATTACTGATTTGATTTTGTTGGTAATTATCCGTCTATTCAGATTTTTTGTTTTTTCCCTTGATTCAGTTTTTGGAAGGTTGCATGTTTCTAGGAATTTATCCATTTTTTTCAGCTTGTCCAATTGGTTGGCATATAATTGTTTGTAGTACAGTATTTTCTTATAATCCTTTGTATTTATGTGGTACTGGTTGTCACTACTCCTCTTTCATTTCTGAAATAGTTATTTGGGCTCTCTCTCTCTCTCTCTCTCTCTCTCTCTCTGTGTGTGTTTATGAGTCTGATTAAAGGTTTATTTTTTATTTATATTTTCAAAGAACCAGCTCTTGGTGTTATTGATATTTTGTATTGTTTTTTAGAGTCTATTTTATTTATTTCTACTCTGATCTTTATTATTTCCTTCCTTCTACTTACTCTGCGCTTTGTTTTTCTTTTCCTAGTTCATTTTGGTGTACGGTTAGATTGTTTATTTGGTATTTTTCTTGTTTCTGGAAGTAGTCCTATATGACTATGAATTTCCCTTTGCATTTTTGTTTTTATTTGTCTTAGGTATGTTTCTACTTATTTCTTGATCTCATTGTTAACCTATGCATTTTTTAGAAGCATTTTTTTAATAGACATTTTATTTATTTTTAATATATTTTATTGCTTTTTCACAGAGAGGAAGGAAGAGGGATAGAGAGTTAGAAACATCAATGAGAGAGAAACATCGATCAGCTGCCTCCTGCACACTCCCCACTGGAGATGTGCCCGCAACAAGGTACATGCCCTTGACCGGAATCGAACCTGGGACCCTTGAGTCCGCAGGCCGACGCTCTATCCGCTGAGCCAAACCATAGGGCTAGTAGCATGTTTTTCTCCTCCATGTGTTTGTGTGTTTTCTAGTTTTCTTCTTGTGTTTATTTCTAGTTTTACACCATTGTGCTCAGAGTATTTGTTTGATATGGTTTTCAGTCTTTTTAAATTTATTGAGACTTGTTTTGTGGCCTCACATGTGGTTCATCCTGAAAAATGTTCCATGTGCACTTAAAAGAATGTATATCCTGCTGCTTTGGGTGAAATGCTCTAAAAATATCAATTAAGTCCATCTGGTCTAAAATGTTATTTAAGGCCACTGTTTTCTTATGGATTTTCTGTCTAAATGATCTATGTTGATGTGAATGTAGTGTTAAAGTCCCCTACTATTATTGTTTTGCTGTTATCTCCTTTTATATTTGTTAATATTTGCTTTATATGTTTAGGTTCTCCTACATTGGATAGGTATTTATAAGAGTTATAACCTTTTGTTAGACTAATCCATTTATCATTATAAAATGCCTCTCTTTGTCTATTGTTACACAGCCTTAATTTCAAAGTCTACTTTGTCTGATATAAGTATTGCTACCTCTGCTTTTTAAAATTTCCATTTGCATGAAATATCTTTTCCCATCCCTTTACTTTTCATCTGTCTGTATCTTTCCATCTAAAGTGGGTCATGTTATTTTTATTAATTTAGCCACCCTATGTCTTTTGATTGGAACATTTACATTTACAATCCATTTACATTTAAAGTATGGACAGGTATGTAGTTATTGCCATTTAATTAATTATTTTCTGATTGTTCTTGTGATTCTCTGTTCTATTCTCTTGCTCTCTTCTTTTGTATATTGATGACTTTCTATAGTGTTATGTTTGGGTCTCTTTCTCTTTGTTTTTTTTTTTGTTTGTTTGTTTTATATACCTCTTATAGTTTTTAGTTTGTGATTACCACATGCTTTATATATACTACACTATGTGTAAAGCATTCTATCTTAACCTGATTCTCACTTAAATTTGACACATTCTAAAGTCACTAACCATTCACAACAGCATGGATGGATATGGAGAGCATTATGCTAAGCAAAATAAGCCAGTCAGAGAAAGATAAATATCACATAATCTCACTCATTTGTGGAATATAATGAACAACATAAACTGATGAACAAAAATAGATCCAGAGACATAGAGGCATTGAACAGACCATCAAACTGCAGAGGCAAAGCAGGGTAGGGGTGCTGGTAAGAGATCAACCAAAGGACTTGTATGCATGCATATAAGCATAACCCATGGACACAGACACTAGAGGAGTGAGGGCATGTGGGGGGATGGGAGTGGCTGCGGAGAGATCAATGAGGGGAAAGGAGGACATATGTAATACTATATGTAATATTTTAAACAATAAAGAATTTTTAAAAATTAAAAAAATAAAAATAAAGTCACTATAATTTTTACTTGCCCCAATGTTTATGTCTTATAATTCCTTTTTACTTCGTGTGTGTGTGTGTGTGTGTGTGTGTGTGTGTGTGTGTGTGTATCCCTTAGTTTATTGTTGTAATTATGAATGATCTTCCTACTTTTGTCTTTTAACCTTTGTACTAATTTTATAGTTGTTTGATACACTGCTTTTACTAAGTGTTTGCCTTTGGCAGTGAGAAGTTCATTATTTCTTACATTTTCTTATTCATATTTTTTATCTTTTCTTTTCTTCTTAAGGAAGTCCCTTTAACATTTATTATAATACTGATTTGGTGATTAACTTTTTTAGCTTAGTCTTGTCTGGAACAGTATCTCTGCTTCATTTCTAAATGATAGCATTGCTAAATTAAACAATCTTTGTTGTAGGTTTCTGTTTTTTATCACTTTGAATATTTCATGCCAATCCCTTCTGATCTGCAAAGTTTTTGTCAAAAAATCAGCTTACTGCCCTGACCTGTTTGGCTCAGTGGATAGAGCGTTGGCCTGCGGACTGAAGGGTCCCTGGTTCGATTCCAGTCAAGGACATGTACCTTGATTGCGGGCACATCCCCAGCAGGGGGTGTGCAGGAGGCAGCTGATCGATGTTTCTCTCTCATTGATGTTTCTAACTCTCTATCCCTCTCCCTTCCTCTCTGTAAAAAAACCAATAAAATATATTTTTTTTAAAATCAGCTTACAGTCTTACGGGATCAGCCTTGTATGCTACTAACTGCTTTTCTCTTACTACTTTTAAGATTCTCTCTTTATCTTTAATATTTTGCATTTTAATTATGATGTCTTGTTGTGGGCCTCTTTGGGTTCATTTTGTTTGGAACTTTCTGACTTTTTGGACATGTATGTATATTTCTTTAACCAGGTTAAATAAACTTTTTGTCACTATTTCTTCATATAGATTTTTTTTTTTAAATATATTTTATTGATTTTTTACAGAGAGGAAAGGAGAGAGATAGATAGTTAGAAACATCGATGAGAGAGAAACATCGATCAGCTGCCTCCTGCACATCTCCCATTGGGGATGTGCCCGCAACCCAGGTACATGCCCTTGACCGGAATCGAACCTGGGACCCTTAAGTCCGCAAGCCGACGCTCTGTCCACTGAGCCAAACCGGTTTCGGCTTCATATAGATTTTTAATCCCTTTTTCTCTCTCTTTTCCTTTCAGTACCCTTATGATGTGAATGTTGGTATGCTTGAAGTTATCCTAGAGGTTCCTTAAACTATCCTCATTTTTGAAAATTCTTTTTACTTTTTGCTCTTCAAACTGGATGTTTTCTTCTAACTTGTCTACCACATTGCTGATTTAATCATCTGCTTTATCTAATCTTCCATTGATTCCCTCTAATGTATTCTTCATTTCAGTTATTCTATTCTTCATTTCTGAGCAGGGTTTGTTTTATGTTTTATATCTCTTTGTTGAAGTTCTCACTGAGTTCATCAAGTCTTCCCCTAAATTTATTGAACATCCTTATAACCAATGTTTTGAACTGGTAGATTTCTTATTTCTATTTCATTTACTTCTTTCTCTGAAGTTTTGTCCTATTCTTTCATTTGCAACAAGTTTCTTTACCTCCCCATTTTAGCTGCCTCCCTATGCTTGATTCTATGTATTATGTAGAACTGCTACATCTCTCAGTCTTGACAGAGTGGCCTTACGTAAAAGATGTCCTGTGGAGTCCAGTGGCACTGTCTTCCTGGTTACCTGAGCAAAGTGCTCCAGAGGCGTTCCCTGTGTGGATTGTATGTATCCTCCTATTGTAGTTGAGCCTCAATTGCTGTTGGCATATCAGTGGGTGGGGTTGACCCTCAGGCTAACTGGCTGTGTTGTCTGGCCATGACCACAGCTAATGAGCTGTTGTGCGGGAGCTGACCTCATGGAGCAGGAGTTGCTTTATCGGAGCTTTGGTGCCAGCTGAATTTACCCTCCAAGTGTTTCATTTGTGAAACTGGTTGGGTGGTGCTCTGATGTGGTCTTCAGTTGGCCACAAGGAGTGTGGGTTCAAGAGCTTCTTGGGAGGTGCTTCCATGCAGCCAAGATCAGACACCGCTTGCACTGGGCTTGGGGCCTCTTGGTGAGAGCTACAAAATGATCTACAGTTGATTGCCACTTGTGCTGGGCCTGGAGGTATCTGGGAGAGGCTACACTGCAAAATTAGATTGGCTGCCACTTGTGCTGTGGTTTGGGCCCATTTGGGGGGCACCACCATGTGAGCTCAGTCCAGCAGCAACTTGTGCTGGGCTTGTGACCACTTAGTTTTGTTTTCTAAAGAATTTTTTATTTATATTTAAAGAGAGAGGAAGGGAGAGGGAGAGAGAGAGAAACATCAATGTGAGAGTGAAATATCAATCGACTCCTCCAGCATGACCCCCATGGGGAATCCAGCCCACAATCCCGGCATATGCCTTGACTGGAATCAAAGCAGCAACCTTTTGGTGCACAGGATGATGCCCAACCAACTGAGCCACACAAGCCAGGGTTTGTGGCCACTTAGGTTAAGCTATGCTCTGGGCCCAGACTGGCTGCCACTTATACCCCACTTGGAGCCAACTGATGGGTGTTATAATTTAAGTTGAGACTGGTTACCACTTGTACTGGGCTTGGGGCCATTTCACAAGAGCTACAAGGCATACTGAGGTCAATGATGCTTGTTTGGGGTTTGTGAACCTCTGAGAGATTGGGGAAAGTCCACAGCATAAGCCAAGGCAAGCCGCTTACATGGAGGAATCTCTGGAAGAGACTTGGGCCAGGCAGATGAACTGGGTGGCACAGGGTTTCAGGGAATCACCAGGGCAAGGGCAATGGTATTAGCTAGGTTGGTGGAGAGTTTACATTTGCCACCCACCTGCACTGGGCCAGGTAGGTGGGAGGGGAGCTCCAGAGAGAAACAATGATGCCTGTCAGCCTTTTCAACACCAACTCCTGCTCCTCCAGCCCTTGCCTTGACGTTATTTTTCCTCAGATGCCCCTGGTGCTTTTCATGCTGCTGTCCCTGTGCTGGAGCTTAGAACGAGTGAGTTTATGAGCCAGCAAGTCTCTGTGTAGGCCCCTTAAGAGATTTGTCTCAGGCCCCAGCAGCCCCCTGTCCTTCAGATGCAATCCCCACTGGTTTTCACAGCCAGATGTCATAGACTCCTCTTCCTGGCACAGGTACCCCGGACTGGGGACTCAGGTGTGGGGCTAGGGGCTCTTACTTTTTAGGGGGATCCCTGCAGCTGAGATCTCTCTCCCAATTCTTAATTGCCACATTGTCAGTATGAGATATGTTTCTTTCTGGTCTCCGCCCCTCCTGCCAGTCTTGTTACAGCTTCTTCTTTATACCCTTAGTTATAGGTAATCTGTTCAGCTAGTCTTCAGGTGGTTTTCAATGACGGTTGTTCTATAATTTAGTTATAAAGTTGATGTGGTTTTGAGAGGAGGTTAAGCACAGAATTTACCTACTTTGCTATCTTGACCAATGTCTCTCCTCTTTATGTAACTTTTGAATTTTGTTTCATGTGCCTGTATTAACAAATAACTATCATATTTAAAATATTAAAATTTAAGTTCAGGAATTTCATTGGTGATACAGTAACATTTTATAGTCACCTTATAGAAATAATACAGGGTTGATAATATAAGGGGTTACTAATTCCAAGGTGATTTGCTAATATTTGCATTATATTAAACTTAAATGATTTGTGATCTACAGTCCACATCTAATTTTCCTCATAGAATCCAGTACTCTGTTTTGGTAGGGAACTACATTTCTCCGGTTCCTTTGACATCTGGTTTTCATATTAGTTCAGTCAATAAAAGACATTGCCACTAGGTGAAGGTAGAAGGAAGACAGAAACCAGGGTATTTTTTTTGTATTTCTTGTGTTATTTCCAGCACCGGTTATGTGGTCTCATCTCCAACTGGGAAGCCTTCACTGGGGTTCTAGTTCCCACTATGTGACCCTGGGTTTGGTTTGGTTTGGTTTGGTTTGGTTTGGTTTGGTTTGGTTTGTTTTGTTTTGTTAATCCTCACCTGAGGCTATTTTTTCCATTGATTTTTAGAGAGAGTGGAAGGGAGGGAAGGGAGGAGGAGGGGCAGTTAAAGGGGGAGAAAAAGAAACATTGATGTGAGAGACACGCCAATTGGTTGCCTCCCGCACACACCCTGATGGGCCAGGGATCAAACCTGTAACTCAGGTGCATGCCCTTGATTGGGAATTGAGCCCAGGACCTTTCCATCCCCAGGCCAATGCTTTAACCACTGAGCCATACAAGCCAGAGGTAGGTGACCCTATTTCATCTTATTGTCTTTCCATTCTTAAGGTGTCTCTCCAGTTATAAGCTTTCTATTGTTGCTAATCTCTGGAACTTCTCTCTGGATTTTATATTTGGCTACTCAGGTCTTCCACTTCCTAGGTAACTAATTCTCTAGATCAGTTTTCCTCCTTTGGCTTCTATTTATCTGGTCAGAGAGCCTACTGGTATACTTCATAAGTCCACATTTTCTATTTCTTGCCTTAAATACCCTGGACCATAAATAAGAAAAGACACCTCAGGACTTTTTCCTATCATGCATGATCTTAGATTCAGATTGCAGAACTCCAAACACACCGCATTTGGTTAGTTTTTTGCACTCCACCCCTATATTTCATAACTACCATTCTTTCTTATTGCCCAATGCTGTAGATGGCTTTTTAATTAGCACTATTTATAGATGCATACTTAGAAATAATAGCCTTTGCATTCTTTTCAGAACCAGAACATTTAGGGCATTGAATGTGAAAACTCTGGTTAGACTCAGCAGGATAGGAGCATAGGGCCATGGAGGCTATGGAGAAGTCAGATTCAGAGCTTCTCCTTGACAGAGATTCTAGGGGGAAATTACTGTGTAGGGCTCAAATACGGACTTTCATTTTTCAACTGGCTTTATTTCAAGCTGTTCTAGTGTAAGAAATCAAAATCCCATTTCATTTGTTCCCCAGAAAAGACAATTATTATTGACCAAGTTAGTGGCCTTTATTTGAAGATCATGGGTCTATTCCTTGTCACCACAAAGTGTTCACTAAAGTATAACCTAAGCCTTCTATAGATGAATTACAAGTTCATGTGGGTTTCCTAACACATTGTTTTAATTTATTTGAAATGATTGGGTTTTCTCAATTTGTAAGTATCCAAGGCACTTTCTGACCTGGTATGATTATCATTCCTCATAATTACAGGCAGTGCCTGACTCATGTCTTCTGACTGAGATATGGTCCTTACATCACTGCCTTCTAGACTTGGTGCAACCCAAGGCCACCACAAAACCTAGACCTGCCCCTGCTTAGGTGATAGCTCTCTTGATTATCTTAAAATCGGGGGAATGTTCCTGCTCCCATCTCAATGCTGCTTTTAGAAAAAATGCACTTCTAGAACCACAAATTGACACATTGTTAAACCTAGTGGTTAGTTTTAATTATAAGACCAGTGCTTTATTTCAGCTACTTTATAAGTTAAATGGGTTTTTGCAGATTGGCTTTGGAAGCCAACCACCAAACAAGTGACTTGTAAACAAACTTCTGTAATGTAAGCCATTTCTAAATTGCAGGCTTCAGGGAATTAACATTAATGAAAGTTCATAAACCATGAGATATGCTCATTATTTTATACCCATGTGGAAACATATATATGTGCAAATGCTGATATTTTGTCACATAAAAAAGTTACCCATGCCCTGACCAGTTTGGCTCAGTGGATAGAGCATTGGCCCGCAGACTGAAAGGTCCCAGGTTCGATTCCGGTAAGGGGCATGTGCCTTGGTTGTGGGAACATCCCCAGTCAGAGGTGTGCAGGAGGCAGCTGATCGATGTTTCTCTCTCATCGATGTTTCTAACTCTCTCTCCCTCTCCCTTCCTCTCTGTAAAAAAAAAAAAATCAATAAAATATATATTTTTTAAAAAGTTACCCATTAAATTCAATCAAAGGATATAGGAAAATTTGTAATATCCAACAAATTGTGTTGTATAATTATATTAGTCAACCTAGACTTTCTGAGGCAATTTCAATATTCAATATCCTACTTTGTGACTAGTCTGAATGACTTTCTAGTTCATCATCATATACCCAGAAACTAGTACAGTGCCTGGCATACAGTAGGCACTCAAGCAATGCATGCAAAATTAATTAGTGTATGATACTGTGTGCCCTGCTTTGAGTTTTAAAACTATGGTCAGTGACCATATATATATATATATATAAAATAAATCTTTATTGTTCAGATTATTACAGTTGTTCCTCTTTTTCCCCCCATAGCTCTCCTCCACCCAGTTCCCACCCCACCCCCTGCCCTTACTCACCCCCACTGTCCTCATCCATAGGTATACGATTTTTGTCCAGTCTCTTCCAGCACCCCCTACACCCCTTTCCCCCCCAAGAATTATCAGTCCACTCCCTTTCTATGCCCCTGATTCTATTCTATTCACCAGTTTATTCTGTTCATCAGATTTTTTATTGACTTGATTTTTAGATTCACTTGTTGATAGATATGTATTTGTTGTCACTTTGTTGTTCATAATTTTTATCTTTACCTTTTTCTTCTTCCTCCTCTTCTTAAAGAATACCCTTCAGCATTTCATATAATACTGGTTTGGTAGTGATGAACTTCTTTAGCTTTTTCTTGTCTGTGAAGCTTTTTATCTGACCTTCAATTCTAAATGATAGTTTTGCTGGGTAGAGTAATCTTGGTTGTAGGTTCTTGCTATTCATCACTTTGAATATTTCTTGCCACTCCCTTTTGGCCTGCATAGTTTCTGTTGAGAAATCAGCTGAGATAGTCGTATGAGTACCCCCTTGTAGATAACTGTTTTTCTCTTGCTGATTTTAAGATTCTCTCTTTGTCTTTTGCCCTTGGCATTTTAATTATGATGTGTCTTGGTGTGGTCCTCTTTGGATTCCTTTTGTTTGCGGTTCTCTGCATTTCCTGGACTTCTAAGTCTGTTGCTTTCATCAGGTAGGGGAAGTTTTCTGTCATTATTTCTTCAAATAGGCTTTCAATATCTTGCTCTCTCTCTTCTTCTGGCAACCCTATAATTCCAATGTTGGTATGCTTGAAGTTGTCCCAGAGGCTCCTTACACTATCTTCATATTTTGTATTCTTTTTTCTTTTCCAGTTGGGTGTTTTTTGCTTCTTCATATTTCAAATCTTTGACTTGATTCTTGGGATCCTCTAGTCTGCTGAGGATCTCTGTATATTATTCTTTATTTCAGTCAGTGTATGCTTAATTTCTAATTGGTCTTTTTTCATATCCTTGAGGGTCTCACTATATTTCTCAGAGGTTTCTAAAAGATTCCTGAGTAACCTTATAACCGTGGTTTTGAACTCTATATCCAGTAGTTTGCTTTCCTCCATTTCTTCCATTTGTGACATGTTTCTTTGTCTCCGCAGTTTGGCTGCTTCCCTGTGTTGATAGAGTGGCTTTGGGTTCTAGGTGTCCTATAGGGCCCAATGGTTCAGCCTCCCTAATTACCTGAGGTGGACACTCTTGGTGCACCCCTTTGTGGGATGTGTGCACAGTCTTGTTGTAGTTAAGCCTTGATTGCTGTTGGTATCACTGGGAGGAATTGACCTCCAGGCCAATTGGCTGTGAGGACCAGTTGTGCCTACAATGGGAGAACTTCTGTGCTGGAGACACCCTTATGGGGCAAGACTTGCTTCAGTGGGGCTTTGGCATTCACTGAGTCTGCCCCCTGAGTGTGTCTCTTATGGATCTGAGGAGTTGTAATATGGATGGTCTCACTCTGACCACTGGGTACACTGGCTCTTGGATCTCCAAGGAGGTGCAAAGTCAGCCACCTCCTGAGGCCACCCAGCAGGAGCTACAGAGAGATCTACAGATTTTCCTCTTTGTTTGGGGTTTGGAAGTGCCCAGATGAGGCCCAGCTGTGAAGCAATGCAGGCTGCTGATGAGCCTTAGGTCTTCTTTTGGAAGCTCTGGGGTTCTCTGACCCAGCTGCAGCTTGACAGGTTTTCAGGTGGAGAAAGGCCAGGCCATTCATATGCAAAAGCCTCTGCTCACAGCTTGGGTGGGGTTGTAAATTGGGTGGGGCGGGGTCTCAGGCAATGGTTGCCCATTGGCCCTGCCCCGGATAGGTCCCTGGGTCTCTGTGTCCCGTGGCCCTGTGCAGGAACAATGACCACTGCAAACACCTCTGCGAGAAAGCCACCCTCACGTTCCAGCTTGATGCCAGGCAGTTTAGTTTCTCTCCATATGAGTCTGGGTCCCCAGATTCTCGCCCAGAACTGGAGTTCAGAGCAGTCAGAAGCTTATATCTCCCTCCCGATTGAAAAAAGACAACAGCTTCCCCAGTTGCCAGCCCCTTTCGTGAGTGCCTCCATACTTCCATACTTCCACACCTTTGCACCTCCTACCGGACTCAATGTGCTTTTCTCTTTCCTTCTAGTTGTAGAATTGCCACTCAGCCAGCCTTCCTGTGGTTCTGGATGATATTCGTTTTGTCTTTTAGTTGTAATTTTAATGTGGTTGTGCACGGCAGCAAGTTCAGGTGTTTACCTATGCCGCCATCTTGGTTGTTCTCCCAGTGACTATATTTAGAATGAACATATACAAGCAATTAAACATACTTTTTTATGATTTTCAAGTACATATTGGCAATTGTGTAAGTGTATTTAATTTTCCAAATCTCACTTGCAGAATAAAATAGCATGGATTTCACTGGAAGATATAATATATACATGAGTGTCTTTACCTTCAGTGCAACACAATTTTACAACCTCTTTTAAGAATATTGTGTTTATTTTCTTGTTCATGTGAAAGAATGCTTTCATATCTATCTTGGCACGTAAATAGTTTTATTTTTAAATAGTCAGTATAGTTATAGCATTCTAACTTCCCACATAATTTTGCTAAATGTTACAAATATGTTATGCACACTCCAATTTTCCATCTAAGAACTCATTAACTTTCAGTGAAACTATGGATTCCCTCCAGTGAGTGACTTTGATGAAGAAAATTTTTCATGTAAATTATTTTAATCTCTCTAATAATCCAAAAGGATTAATTATAATAGAGATATGACAGGAATGTCTTTGGTTTCTAGATTCTTGGACCACACCAATATTACAACTTGGTTGCAGCTTCTTCACAGCCTCCTACTTCCCTTCTATCCCTTTACTCTACAAGACAAGTTAATAGTCAACTATTGTTGTCTGGGGAAAACAATGGGGGGAAAAGCACAAAAAGTTATTTAAAATTAAAATTGAAAATAAATTATTGGTTCTAAAAAATTTTATAGCTTTGGAACTAGTTTGGGGATTGAACCATTCATTTCTCTGTTAACATACCATTCAGATAGTTGATAGATGATAGATAGATAGATAGATGATAGATAGATAGATAGATAGATAGATAGATAGATAGATAGATAGATAGATATTCTTCCCATATCATTTGTCCTTTTCCCCCATCCCACCTCCCTTCCATCAAAGACCACTCCAGAAAAAATATTTTCTCCTGTCTTCTTTTTTATACAACAAACATTTTTATATCAAGTCATAACCAGCACATCAGGAATGGTCCTGAATTGCAACATATGCATGTGTCTACTTCTCTTCCTGACTTTTAAGATCATTCCTTTTACTTTCTCATTCCTCATCCTTAACCAACAAAGTGAGAGATACAGCCAACTCCCTTCTTCATAGAACATGATTCATGCCTATGGCTGGAAATTTGCCCAGAACAGGCACAGAATATGATAGATCTTACAGGTTTTTATTTTTCTAAATACATGTGTGTCTCCACACAAGTTAGGAAAGTTGCTGAAAGTCGGAGAGGTTTTCAGAATACCTGAAAGCCAGATTCCACTTAGCAATTATTTGAAGAAGAAAATTGCAGGCATTTCAAGGAGCAGACCATTCAGACAACTGGTGTTCCCAGTGCAAACCAGCTTTATACTCACCACCCACCCCTTCTAAACCTCCCCATCGGAATCATTACAATTCTGGTTGAGATGATGGTGGTTTGGGGGGAAATAACAGGCTCTCCCACTTCAAAGAACAGCAGTAGAGCTGTGAGTTATTGCTTCTCCCTTGGGAGTTCTCCCTGCCCGAAGTTTAAGAGGGCAGTCTTAAACTGTCCTTATTTTTCCTTCCTATTTCTCTGAACTGTCCCAGAAAATTCCTTGTGAATTGCACTTAAGGCAAGATTTATGAAGACTTCACATATACTACCTTGTTTCATGGTTGTAGAGGAAGAAAAGTGGGAATCATGGGGGAAGAAGCAGTGGTGAAGTCAGTGCTTTAAAAAACTAGAGCACAAGTGCTAAAATAGCTCATTTTCTCTCCCTCTCTCTATTCCTCCTCCCTCCTGCTATGAAGCAGCCTCTGAATGACCTTGGTGCCCAGGCATAGCAGAAGCAGGGAGCAGTTCCATCTAGTTCCAGGGAGATGGCCATGAAACTCTTTGCTTACTTCCAGCCATTTGGTGCCTTTAATTACCAATCTGTGCTCATAGAAAAGGAGAACTCAGCAAGAAGCAGGGAACCAGAGTTTTAAACACAAATTTTTTTCTGCCTAAGGCTTGTTAGGGCACCTAATGAATTCTTGACCTTGTTCATAAAACTTGTTTCTAGCAAAGTCAAATGGAGCAGCCTTAACACTATTGAATACTTGACTATACTAACCACCTTGCCTCTTAAAGCAACTTTCCATTTAGAGCAAGGAGCCTCCATCCGTCAGCCCTGGCAGAGACAATAATCTCTCTAACCCAAGCTGACAGACCAGTGGATTCAGAACACCCCGTTCCCGATTCTTCTTAGTTCTTCTCTGAATAACTGAGCATGAACTTTGTCTCCTCTCAGAAGCCATTCTGGGATGTAGTAGGATTTTTCCCTGCCCTCCCCTCAAAAACTGCATGATCTCCATGGTGTTTCCTACAGGAGTCACTCAATTTGCTCTTAAGAGAACATAACGATGCTCAATATGAATAACTATCAGAGAATTGGAAATCAAACCACAAGGAGGTACCATTTCATACCCACTAGCATATAATAACTAGAGGCCCAGTGCACAAATTTGCACATGGGTAGGATCTAGCCAACCCGCCCCAATCTGAGCCCATCAGGCCAGGCTGAACTCCCACTTAAACTTTGAAAGAATTACTTCTATGTGCTAGCATATTTGGACACAGGCCTGCAGGGGAGGGCAGTTGGGAGGGGACCAGGCTGGCAGGGGAGGGCAGTTGGGGGGAACCAGGACTGCAGGGGAGGGCACTTGAGGGTGACCAGGCCTTCAGGGGAGGGCAGTTGAGGGGAACAGGCTGTCAGGGAAGGGCAGATGGGGGGGGGGGGACCAAGCCTGAAAGGGAGGGCAGTAGGGGCGATCAGGTAGCAGAGGAGGACAGTTGAGGGGGGGGCAACCAGGCCAACAGGGGAGGGCAGTTGGGGGGGACCAGGCCTGCAAGGGAGAACAGTTAGGGATCTTCAGGCCAGCAGGGGAGGGCAGTTGGGAGGGGACCAGGCTGCCAGGGGAGGGCAGTTGGGGGGAACCAGTCCTGCAGGGGAGGGCAATTGGGGGGAACCAGGCCTTCAGGGGAGGGCAGTTGGGGGGAACAGGCTGTCAGGGAAGGGCAGATGGGGGGGACCAAGCCTGAAAGGGAGGGCAGTAGGGGCGATCAGGTAGCAGAGGAGGACAGTTGAGGGGGGGGGGGCAACCAGGCCAACAGGGGAGGGCAGTTGGGGGTGACCAGTCCTACAGGGGAGGGCAGTTGGGGCGGACCAGGACAGCAGAGGAGGGCAGTTGGGGGGGGACAAGACCTGCAGGGGAGGACAGTTAGGGGCAACCAGGGTGGCAGGGGAGAACAGTTAGGGACAATCGGGTTGGCAGGGGAGCAGTTAGGCATTGATCAGGCTGGCAGGGGAGTTAGGGGGTGGTCAGGCTGGCAGGCAGAAGTGGTTAGGGGCAATCAGGCAGACAGGCAGGGGAGCAGTTGGGTGCCAGCAGTCCTGGATTGTGAGAGGAATAGCCCAACTGCCAAGGGGGATCAGGCTTAAACGGGCAGTCAGACATTTCTCAAGGGGTCCCAAATTGGAGAGGGTAGAGGCTTGGCTGAGGGACACACACCCCCACCCCCCATGCACAAATTTCGTGCACTGGGCCTCTAGTGTGTTTAATAATTCTTTGTGGAGAAAACGCCAAAAGGACAGAATAAAGCATTAGGTAGACTGTTCACTGTGAGCTTTAGAGAACCAGAACGATATTACCTTAGACCAGTGGTTCTCAACCTTCCTAATGCCACGACCCTTTAATACAGTTCCTCCTGTTGTGGTGACCCCCAACCATAAAATTATTTTCGTTGCTACTTCATAACTCTAATTTTGCTACTGTTATGAATCGTAATGTAAATATCTGATATGCTATATGTATTTTCCAATGGTCACAACCCACAGGTTGAGAACTGCTGCTTAGACTTTTGCTTCTGCATGTAAAAGGTGCAATAAGTTTTGATAATCTATAAACTGTAAGAGGTATAATTTATGATACATTTTGTGAAGCTGCTAAACATCAAGGATTATTAATCATCGACACTATCTAGAAAGATATGATTTACGATGCGACCATACTTAATATGCCCAAACAACTATGGCAACTTTTTGCATATATACGTGTGTTTGCATGTCCTTATGCATACAAATTATGAGATGAGAATAAATCTCATTTTATTGAAGATTTTTGTTGGAAATTGCACGGAAAAGAAGGTGCCTGTGTGAACTATGAAATGCATGCCCTTAACAAAATTCAAGAAGTATTCACATTGCATGGAATGAAATGTTCACATTTCAAACTTCCGGACTATCCTTTATTAATGAATACAAATATATGTGATGAATCATACGAGCAACAACAGGCAGAGGTTTTGCTAATTTCTCTGAATGATGAACAGTTGGCAGCCTTTCAGACTATAACTTCAGCCATTGAAGATCAAACAGGACACCCCAAGTGCTTTTTCTTGGATAGTCCAGGTGGTAGTGGAAAAATATCTATATTAATAAAAGCCTAGATGGCCGTTGCGCATGATGTTGTCACAAGATGTCTGCCACAAGATGGCCATGCACACAGAGGAGGTGGGGACAGCGGCCATCCCGTGTGGTGAGGCCTGGGGATCCTGAGGCTCTGCGCAGCATGGAGAAGGCTGGTCCCAGTGTCTCCGCCGCCTCATGCAGAGGAGGCAGGTCCCGGCGGACATAGGTCACGGCAGGGAAGGGCAGTTGGGAGCGATCGGGCCATCAGGGGAGGGCACGAATTTCATGCACCAGGTCATTAGTATCTTTATATATAAAGTTTTAAGACATTATATTAGAGGTCATGGTGGTACTGTTTTACCCACAGTGTCTAACAAGAATTGCTGCAAATTTACTTCTTGGTGGGAGAACCTTTCATTCCCAATATAAATTACCAAGTCCATTAAATGAAACTTCAATTTCTAGACTCAATATAAAGAGTGAAGTTGCTAAAACCATTAAAAAGACCCAACTTATTATTGATGAATGCACCATGGCATCTAGTCATGCTATAAACACCATAGACAGATTACTAAGAGAAATTATGAATTTGAATGTTGCATTTGGTAGGAAAGCTCTCCTTCTTGGAGGGGATTTTTTTTTAAAATATATATTTTATTGTTTTTTTACAGAGAAGAAGGGAGAGGAATAGAGAGTTAGAAACATCGATGAGAGAGATCAATCAGCTGCCTCCTGCACGCCCCCCACTGGGGATGTGCCCACAACCACGGTATATGCCCTTGACCGGAATCAAACCTGGGACCCTTCAGTCCGCAGGCCGAGGCTCTATCCACTGAGCCAAACCAGTTCGGCTCTTGGAGGGGATTTTTGACAATGTCTCAGTATTGTGCCACATGCCACACAATCGGCCATAGTACAAATGAGTTTAAAGTACTGTAATGTTTGGGGATGTTTGAGAAAGTTCTCTTAAAACAAATATGAGATCAGAGGATTCTACTAATAGTGAATGATTAGTAAAACTTGGAGATGGCAAACTGGATAGCAGTTTTCATTTAGAAATAGATATTATTGAAATCCCCTGTGAAATGATTTGTAATGGATCTATTATTGAAGCTACCTTAGGAAATACTACATCTATAGATAATTTTAAAAATATATCTAAATGTGTGATTCTTGTCCAAAAAATAAGCACATTCAAAAATTAAATGAAAAAATTTTGGATATACTCGATGGAGATTTTCACACCTATTTGAGTGATGATTTCATTGGCTCAACAGATGATGCTGAAAAGGAAAATTTTCCCATTGAATTTCTTAATAGTATTACTCCTTCGGGAATGCCATGTCATAAATTAAAATTGAAAGTGGGTGCAATCATCATGCTATTGAGAAATCTTAATAGTAAATGGGGTCTTTGTAATGGTACTAGATTATGACCTAACATTATCAAAGCTGAAGTATTAATAGGATCTGCAGAAGGAGAAGTTGTTCTGATTCCAAGAATTGATTTGTCCCCACCTGACACTGGCCTCCCATTTAAATTAATTCGAAGATGCCCTACCTGGTTTGGCTCAGTAGATGGAGCATCAGCCTGTGGACTGAAGGGTCTCAGGTTTGATTCCGGTCAAGGGCATGTACCTTGGTTGTGGGCACATCCACAGTGGGAAGTGAGCAGGAGGCAGCTGATCGGTGTTTCTCTCTCATTGATGTTTCTGATCCTTTATCCTTCTCCCTTCCTCTCTGAAAAAAATCAATAAAATATATTTTTAAAAAATAATAAAAATTAAATAATTAAGTAATTAATTAATTTGAAGACAGTTTCCCATGATGCCAGCATTTGCGATGACTATTAATAAATCATAAGGACAAACTCTAGACAGAGTAGGAATATTCCTACCTGTACCTATTTTTGGACATGGTCAGTTATATGTTGCTTTCTCTTGAGTTCAAAGAGCATGTGACGTTAAAATCAAAGTTGTAAATACTTCATCACAAGGGAAATTAGTCAAGCACTCTGAAAGTGTTTTCACCTTTAATGTGGTATACAGGGAGATATTAGAATAAGTTTAATCAATTTATCAGTCATTCTTTGTATCAGTGTTGTTTTTACATCATGTTTTTTTATTTTTATATCATGTCTTTGTTGTTATTATATCATGTAGTTATTGTTCATTTATTAATAAATTTATATATTATTTTCATATACATTTTACTTATTTTCTTTCATCTCTGACACTTCTATTATAGAGAAAGGGCAAATAGCAATATTAAAATATTCCCTCTAATTAATTCCCTTTTAATGTGCATGAATTTTGTGCACCAGGCCACTAGTCCTATATAATAAAGAGGTAATATGCAAATTAACCTTCACACCCTCACAAGATGGCTGCCTACAACCAGGCCAGCAGGGGGGTTAGTGAGGGATGATCAAATGACTGAACAGCAGGTCGCGTGGAGCAACCAGGCCAAGGGGGCACCATGAGGGGTGACCAGGCCAGCAGGGGGGGGCAATTAGGGGTGACCAGGCCAGCAAGGGGGCTGATGGGGGTGACCAAACCAGCAGAGGGGGGCAGTTGTGGGTGACCAGGCTGGCAGGGGGTCAATAAGAGGCGACCAGGCCTGCAGGGGAGGGGCAGTTATGGGTGACTAGGCCAGTGGTGGGGGCAGTTGGGGGCAACCAGGCCAGCATCGGGGGACCAGTTAGGGGTGACCAGTCTGGCACGCAGAGGCAGTGAGGGGCAATCAGACAGGCAGGCAGGTGAGCGATCAGGAGCCAGCAGTCCAGGATTGTGAGAGGGATGTCCAACTGCTGGTTTTAGGTCTGATCCCTGATAGGTACTATATTGCACTCCTTTTTTGTTCAAAGGTCTTGCACTGAGTAGACTAAATTTATTTTGTTCTTTCTTAGTTGAGAGGTCAGAGTGGACCACTTGAGAGGCAACCATTGTCTTCAAAAAGTGTCCATAAGTCAAGGAATAGGGTTTTGTGAACATAAAGAAGAGAGGGCCTCTTGAGGACCTATGGATTCTGCATACAAACATTTACAAAAGACAGGTTAGCTCATTAGAAACTCTAGTTCTGTAACACTCAGGGCTCTGAAATTCCCAATGATTTAACAAATAAGACTGAAAAATAATAAATTATGTTCCCTGGGGCCAGTGTGGCTCAGTGGTTGAGTGTCAACCCATGAACCAGGAGGTCAAGGTTTGATTCCCAGTCAGGGCACATGAGTTAATTCAGGCAAGATCCCCATCAGGGTATGTGCAGGAGTCAGCCAATTGATGTTGATGTTTCTATCTCTATCCCTTTTTCTCTCCCTAAAAAAATCAATAAAAAACATATTAAAGAAATTATGTCCACAGAACAAAGCAGTTGAAAAAAACTTTAAACACATATTTTTTGCAATTCAGAGACCAAGAATCCTATCCAATGTTTTAGTTCTCAAAACTTATATACAATTTTTCAGGCCCTATCGAGGAAAAAAAAAAAAAAAAAGAAAGAAAATGTATTAAAATAAAATGACCGTGACTACTCAACACCACTTGCATAAAGAAAAGTATATGTATGTTGGGGGGCAGGTACAAAGAGAAAAGAGATGGTAGTGTTAACCAAGTCTGATTACAGTTTCTTACTTTTGCAAATTTTGTAAAAATATTTGACCATGTGAACACATTACCAGTACCCTTTCAGGGCCTTGGGAAGGACCCCAATGCTTATGCTTCATCAGTATCTCAGTAAGTCCACATCTCCACATAGTCCTGTTTGAAGAGGAATGTAGAATAAAGGAGTGTAGATTTCCTTAAGAAGTTCATGGATATACATATGAATTATTGGGGGAAGGGAGTGACCCTTTACACACATGTTAGTACTGAAAATAAAAGAAAATATGCACAGAGGCGACTGCCAGTTGGTATAAATCATCTTCATGTGTCTGGCACTCCCAGGTACTGATCACTCCCTGCCAGGACCTAGCTTCAACTACCCAACACTTTCACGGGCCTTCTGTACACTCAGGACACAGTCAAATCTGATTTCCCTGAGAACCTGTCACTCTGAGCAGGGACCTGCATGACAAGAATGAACAAAGCATATTATTGGGTTTTGTTATTAAAGAAAATGACTTTGGCTTGTTGAGAACATGGATATATTATATGCTTACAACTGCTTTTCAAACACCCCAAAAGAAAAATAGAGGAAAGTACACTCAACTATTGACAATAGTTCTCTTTGGGTGTTAAAACTGTGGATAATTATTTTTAACTTGCCTTTCACACTTCTATAATGATCATGTATTGTCTTTAAAATAGAAAATGAACTTTACAATGTTTATAAATATGAATTAACTTTACATATATACATGAGTGGGGGGTGGATGGGGGCAATGGGGGGATAAGGACACTTATGTAATACCTTAATAAAGAAAAAAAGCAAAAATATACAAAAAAATAGATCAAGAGACATAGAAGCATCAAACAGACCACCAAACCTCAGAGGAAAGGCAGGAAAGGGTGGAGGGATAGGGTAAGAGATCAACCAAAGGACTTGTATCTATGCATATGAGCATGACCAATGGACACAGACAATAGGGGGGGTGGGGCATGTGCTGGGGCAGGTGCAGACGGGGGGAGGTCAATGGGGGGTAAAGGAGACATATGTAAAACTTTCAACAATAACCGAAACCGGTTTGGCTCAGTGGATAGAGCGTCGGCCTGCGGACTGAAAGGTCCCGGGTTCGATTCCGGTCAAGGGCATGTACCTGCATTGTGGGCACATCCCCAGTAGGAGGTGTGCAGGAGGCGGCTGATCGATGTTTCTCTCTCATTGATGTTTCTAACTCTCTCTCTCTTTCCCTTCCTCTCTGTAAAAAATCAATAAAATATATTTAAAAAAAAAAAAAACTTTCAACAATAAAGAATTTTTTTAAAAGAAAGTAAAGGACATATGAGAAAGCAAAAAAAAAAAAAGTGAAATCAATAAAAAATTACCATCAAAATGGAAGGTCTATCTAACTTGGGATTTTCTTTTCTAATGAATTAACTTATTCAGTAGGAAAAAAAGCCTTATAAATAACCAAATGAAACCAGCTTTTGTACATTTAATAAAATATCTTTATTTTAAAAAAGTAAAATTATGTGAAATGAGAAATACCTTGAAATTAGAGATGTGATATTACAGGAGCATGGGGCAGGGCATCACTCTTCAGAGTTATCCCTCCTAACCAGAATGGGAATGAGAAGTCAATCAGTATTTGAAGTTCTCCAGACTCTGTAAGAGCAGGAATTCTCCTGTACTCATCTTTGAATCCCCAGTGTCCAGCAGAATGCCTGACACAGAGAGAGGGTCTTGAATTATTTGCTGAACAATTGAGGAAGGGAAAAGCAATTAATGTTTGGGGGAAATTATTTGACTACAGTTCTCACCCTAATTCCCATTCCTCCCTTTATCCACTGTGTTCCCAACATCCCCTGACTTCAAAGAGAGTCCCCAAGAAGAGCCTGGCCGTGGCGTCAGTAAATTCCCAAATTTCCTAATGGCTTCTAACTCTTCATTCTTCCAAGTCCAATTAATTCCCTGTCCAAACTGATATTTTAAATTCTAGTCCATATTACTAAAGGAAAATGAAATCTGCCCAACTTTTTGTTTTTGGCATGTATTTTCAACACCATTCCATAAGTTTCTCTGCATTTACTCTGTCCTTCAGTGTAAGAATTGAACATGATTCTGGAGCCGATGGATCCAGCCTTTCTGTTCAGCTGCAAAGGTACTTATAGTACAAGTTCTTTTTCTTCTCTTAGTAACAGATCTTCTCCCAGGAATCTGCATTCTTGCTATTAAACTTCCCAACAAGTTCAAAGGCTCTCTCATCTCCCCAAGATCTGCCAGTTAACTTATGACTGCTACATGCTACTGCCTTTGATTATTTAGCCCTTCCCAGAATCAGGTTTTTCTTCATCTCAGAATTAAAATCAGATTTTATCAAGCTGTCAAAGCCCTGGATTTTGGCAATGTCTCCAAGAGTGTTTAAACATTCCCAAAGAATGAACCTTCTTGAACTAAAGAATCACTGTGGGGAAAGGAATTCAAGCAAGTCTGACCAGATCTGCAGCTTTCCCCTGATTTATGGAACCTTGCTTTGCAGGGACTAACTGCTCATTCCCGTGAGTTCAGTAAAGATGAGACACTCTGTGGATTGAGGATTTCACCACGTGGGATTGGGTCATGCTTATCAAGATTCAGGTGTGGCCACCACTGAGTTAGGTACTTCATTATTTACTCAGTTTCAAACTATTTATTCCAGCACCTATTGTACTGCTCCAATATTTTTTCTTTTAGGGTTGAGATTTTTATCAGGCACCATTACAGTTTCTGATGAGCTATTAAAAATTTAAAGTATATATTTTTTAAAAGTCAGAGATTTACATCTTCAAGTACAGGGTGATGTGGGATAAATCAGACCCACTAAAAATTTAAGGGCTATGTTTGGTCTTTTTGCTATAATTATTATAAAAGTAATTGCCCCAAGATACAGAAAGAAAAAACATATGACAGAATAATTCTAAGTTATTTTCAGTAAGTTTCCTTTAAGTCTTTTTTTAAAAACATAAACTTTTTAGTTCTTTTTTCACTTAACCTGCTATCCAAATATTTTGCCCCCATTTTGCTACAGTTTGTTTCATAACCATGGCTTTTAGAGGTAGCTTTTGACAGGGACTGGTTTTAAGTAAATAAAACTAGTCTGGAAAACTAAGTGTCCATCAGCAGATGAGTGGATTAAAAACCGTGGTACATCTACACAATGGAATACTATGCTGCTGTTAAAAAGAAAAAAACTCTTGTCATTTGCAACAGCATGGATAGTGCTGGAGAGCATTATGATAAGCTAAATAAGCCAGTCAGAGAAAGATAAGTATCACATGATTTCACTCATTTGTGGAATACAATGAACAACATAAAGTGATGAACAAAAATGATCCAGACACACAGAAGCATTGAACAGACCGTCAAACCCTAGAGGGAAGGCAGGGGAGAGTGAGAAAGGGGGTAAGAGATCAACCAAAGGACTTGTTTGCATGCATATAAGCATAACCCATGGTCACAGACAGTAGGGGAGTGAAGGCATGTGCTAAGGGGTGGGAGCGGGCAGGGAGAGGTCAATGGGGGGAAAGGGAGACATAGGCAATACTTCAAACAATAAAGAATTTTGTACATATTTTCTTTATTAATTAAGGTATCCCCCCATTGCCCCATCCACCCCCACTCATGCCCTCACCCCCCTGGTGTCTATGTCCATTGGTTAGGTTTATATGCATGCATACAAGACCTTTGGTTGATCTCTCCCCCTTACCCCCACCCTCCCCCACCTTCCCTCTGACGTTTGAGCATCTGATCGATGCTTCTCTATCTCTGGATCTGTTTTTGTTCATCAGTTTATGTTGTTAATTATAATCTACAAATGAGTGAGATCATGCGATATTTATCTTTCTCTGACTGACTTATTTTGCTTAGCATAATGCTCTCCAGGTCCATCCATGCTGTTTCAAATGGTAGGAGTATCTTCCTTTTTACAGCAGCATAGTATTCCATTGTGAAGATGTACCACAGTTTTTAATCCACTCATCTGCTGATGGGCACTTAGGCTGTTTCCAAATCTTAGCTATGGTAAATTGTGCTGCTATGAACATAGAGATGCATATATCCTATCTGACTGGTGTTTCTAGTTTCTTGGGATATATTCCTAGAAGTGGGATCACTGGGCCAAATGGGAGTTCCATTTTTAGTTTTTTGAGGAAATTCCATTCTGTTCCCCACAGTGGCTGCACCAGTCTGCATTCCCACCAGCAGTGCAAAAGGGTTCCTTTTTCTCTGCATCCTCTCCAGCACTTGTCATTTGTTGATGATAGCCATTCTGACAGGTGTGAGATGGTATCTCATTGTTGTTTTGATTTGCATTTCTCGGATGATTAGTGACTTTGAGCATGTTTTCATATGTCTCTTGGCCTTCCTTATGTCCTCTTTCGAAAAGTATCTGTATAGGTCTGTTGCCCATTTTTTGATTGAGTTGTTTATCTTCCTTTTGTTAACTTGTATGAGTTCCCTGTAAATGTTGGAGATTAAACCCTTATTGGATATAACATTGGCAAATATGTTCTCCCATGCAATGGGCTTTCTTGTTGTTTTGTGGATGGTTTCTTTAGCTGTGCAGAAGCTTTTTATTTTTATGTAGTCCCATTTCTTTCTTTTCTCTTTAGTTTCCGTTGCTCTAGGAGCTGTATCGGTGAAGATATTGCTTCAGCATATGTCTGAGATTGTGCTGCCTGTGTATTCCTCTAATATTTTTATGGTTTCCTATCTTAAGGTTAAGTCCTTTACCATCCATTTTGAGATTATTTTTGTGTATGGTGCAAGTTGGTGGGCTAGTTTCATTTTATTGCATGTGTCTGTTCAATTTTCCCAACATCATTTATTGAAGAGACCCTCTTAACTCCATTGTATGTTCCTGCCTCCTTTGTCAAATATTAATTGAGCATAATGTCTTGGGCCGATTTCTGGGTTCTCTGTTCTGTTCCATTGGTCTATATGTCTGTTCTTGTGCCAGTACCAGGCAGTTTTGAGAACAGTGCTTTGTAGTATAGCTTGATATCTGGTATTGTGATCCCTCCAACTTTCTTCTTCTTTCTCAAGATTGCTGCAGATGTTCAGGGTCATTTTTAATTCCATATGAATTTTTGGAGAGTTTGTTCTAGGTCTTTTAAGTATGCCATTAGTATTTTAATGGGGAGTGCATTGAAACTATAGATTGCTCTGGGTAGTATGGATATTTTAATGATGTTGATTCTACCAATCCATGAACACGGTATGTTCTTGCATCTGTTTATGGATTCCTCTATCTCTTTTTTCAATGTCCTGTAGTATTCTGAGTACAGATCTTTTAACTTCCTAGTTAAGTTTATTCCTAGGTATCTTCATATTTTTTTTTGGTGCAATGGTAAATTGGATTGTTTTTTTAATCTCTCTTTCTGTAAGTTCATTATTGGTGTATAAAGATGCCATGGATTTCTTGGCATTAATTTTGTATCCTTCTACATTTATTAAGTCTAATAATTTTTTGATGGAGTTTTTAGGGTTTTCTATGTACAGTATCATGTCATCTGCAAATAATGACAATTTTACTTCTTCTTTTCCAATTTGTATGCCATTTATTTCTTCTTCTTGTCTGATCACTGTGGCTAGCACTTCCAGTAGTATGTTGAAAGGTAGTGGTAAAAAGGACATCCCTGTCTTGTTCCTGTTCTTAGGGGAAATGGTTTTAGTTTTTGCCCATTGAGTATGATGTTGGCTGTAGGTTTTTCATATAAGGCCTTTATTATGTTGAGATATGATCACTCTATTCCCACTTTGCTGAGCGTTTTTATCAGAAAAGGGTGTTGGACTTTGTCAAAAGCCTTTTCTGCATCAATTGTTGTGATTATGTGATTTTTGTCTCTCAATTTGTTTATGTGATGTATCACATTTATTTATTTGCAGAGATTGTACCAGCCTTGCATCCCTGGAATAAATCCTATTTGGTCATGGTGTATGATCTTTCTACTGTAATGCTGGATCCAGTTTGCTATAATTTTGTTGAAGATTTTAGCATCTATGTTCATCAGGGATATTGGCCTGTAATTCTCTTTCTTTGTAATCTTTATTGCTTTTAGGATTAGGGTAATGCTGGCTTCGTAGAAAGAGCTTGTAAGTGTTCCTTCCTCTTGAATTTTCTGGAATAGTCTGAGGAGGATTAGTGTTCTTCTTTGAATGTTCGGTAAAACTCCCCTGTGAAGCCATCTGGTCCAGGACTTTTGTTTGCTGGAAGCTTTTTGATTACTGTTTCAATTTCATCATTAGTTATTAGCCTATTCAGGTTTATTGGGTGTTGCTGTTGTTGTTTTTTTATGCTTCCTGATTGAGTTTAGGAAGCTTGTATTTTTCTAAGAATTTGTCCATTTCATCAAGGTTATCCAGTTTGTTGGAGTAGAGTTTTTTGTAGTATTTTTTTTACAATCCTTTGTATATCTGTGGCATCAATTGTTACTTCACCTCTTTCCTTTCTGAGTTTGTTTATTTGGGTCCTCTCTCTTTGTTTCTTGGTAAGCCTGGCTAGCAGTTCATCAATCTTGTTTATCCTTTCAAAGAACCAGCTTTTGGTTTCATTGATCTTTTTTATTGTTGTTTTTTTGTTTGTTTGTTTTTTTGGTCTCTATGTCATTTATTTCTGCTCTGATCTTTATTATCTCCTTCCTTCTGGTAACTGTGGGCTTTTCTTATTTCTCTCTTTTGAATTATTTAAGTTGCAAGATTAGATAATTTATTACCATTTGTTCTTGTTTTTTGAGGTAGGCCTGTAGAGCTATGAACTTCCCTCTCAGGACTCCATGCATTGTGTCCCAGTGATTTTGGATTGTTGTGTTTTCACTGTCATTTGTTTCCAGGATGTTTTTTGTTTCTTCTTTGATTTCTTTGGTAACTCAATCATTGTTTAATAGCATGCTATTTAGCCTCTGAGTATTTGATTTTTTTCATTGTTCTTATTGTAGTTGATTTCTAGTTTTATGCCATTGTGATCTGAAAAGATGCTTGTTATGATTTCTACCTTCTTGAATTTGAAGAGACTTTGCTTGTGTCTTAATATGTGGTCTATCTTTGAAAATGTCCCATGTGCACTTGAGAATAATATATATTCTGTAGCTTTGGAGTGAAATGTTCTGAAGATATCAATTAAGTCCATCTGATCTAGTGAGTCATTTTGGATTGATGTTTCTTTGCTGATTTTTTGTTTAGAGGATTTATCCAGTGGTGTCAGTGGGGTATTAAAGTCCCGTACTATGATAGTATTCTTATCGATCTCTCCCTTGATCTCTTCCAGAAGTTGTTTTATGTATTTGGGTGCTCCTGTATTGGGTGCATATATGTTTACCAGAGTTATATCTTCTTGTTGCATTGCTCCCTTTAGTATTATGAAGTTGCCTTCCTTATCTTTTGTTATGGCCTTTACTTTGAGGTCTATTTTGTCAGATATAAGTATTGCAACCCCATCTTTTTTCTCATTTCCATTTGCCTGAAAAAAATTTTTCCCATCCCTTCACCCTCAATCTGTGTGAATCCTTTGTTCTGATGTGGGTCTCTTGCAAACAGTAAATATATGGGTCCTGTTTTCTTATCCATTCAGTTACCCTATGTCTTTTGAGTGGAGCATTTAATCTATTTACATTTATTGTTATTATTGATAAGAACTTGTTTGTCATCGTTGTTATTCTTAATGTTTGTGTTTCTTCTTGCTTTTCTGTTTCTTCCTTTTACAGCAATCCCTTTAGCATTTCTTGCATTGCTGGCTTGGTGGTAATAAACTCTCTTAGCCCTTTTTTGTCTGTAAAGCTCCTGATTCCACCTTCAATTTTGAAAGATAGCCTTGCTGGGTATAGTATTCTTGCATACTATTCTCTGAATAGTCCCTTGCTTTGCATCACTTTGTATATTTCATTCCATTCCCTTCTGGCCTGGTGTGTTTCTGTTGAGAAATCAGTTGATATTCTAATGGGAGATCCCTTGTAGGTAACTTTCTGTCTCTCTCTGGCAGCCTTTAAGATTCTTACTTTGTCGTTGATGTTTGCCAATTTAATTATAGTGTGCCTTGATGTTGGGTTTTTTTGGTTCATCTTGTTTGGGACTCTATGTGCTTCTTGGATTTGCATGGTTTTTTTCTTGCCAGTATTAGGGAAGTTTTCTGTCATTATTTCTTCAAACAGGTTTTCTATTCCTTGTTCTGCTTTCTCTTTCTGGTACCTCTATTATGCAAACATTGTTTCATTTTGTGTTGTCCCAAAGCTCCCTTAGGCTCTCCTCTTGCTTTTTAAGTTTTCTTTCCAGTTGCTGCTGTGTTTGTGTATTTTTTGCTACCTTGTCTTCTAATTCGCTGATGCAGTCCTCAGCCTCTTCTAGTCTACTGTTTAAGCCTTCCATTGTATTCTTTATTGCTGCTATGTCATTCTTCATTTCCTCTTGGTTTCTTTTCATGTTGGTGACATTCTCATTCAGCTCCTTATAATTCTCATTAGTTGTGTGTATTTGTCATCTAGCCATTTGAGCATCCTTATAACCATTACTCTGAAATCTTTCTCTAACATGTTACTTACCTCCATTTCACTTAACTCCCTTTCTGGTGTTTTCTCTTTTTCTTTCCTTTGGGGATTGTTTTTTGTCTCCCTATTTTTTGCTGTAACATTTTAATTGTTTCTGTATTTTCGATCCAACTGCTTGTCTACCCAGATTCTTTTGTGGGTGGTGCTAGAGGTGCAGTTTCTCAGGTCTCCTGGACTTGGTGATCTAGTGGAGCTCCCTACTTGAGTTATTTGGGTTCTTTTGATGTAGTTGGATCTTGAATGTTGGTTTCTTATTCGTGGATGAAGTCTCGGCAATGTGACTCACCCCTGGCTTCATTGTGCAAGCTGTTTTTGTTGTGATCGTGGTTCCAGCTCTTGTGGAAAAGGTTGTCTGAGGTCTCACTGGTATGTGCTCACTGTCTACAGCCTGGGAGGAAGGAGCCTCAGGGCCTGAGACTCAGGTACTGTGACTTTGGCTGGATTAGTGTCACTCTGCAACTCACTACCAAGGGCCCAGAGCCCATGACAGTGGGGGGCAGGTGCCTTGTAGTCTGTGGTTGAGGCAGTTGGACTCTGGCCAAAGTGATTTCCCTCTCTGAATCACGAGGGGGTTCAGGATTCAGTAGCTGAGGATGTGGGAATCTCAGGGTCTGTGGCTGAAACAATGTGACCTTGTCCAGGGAGGCAAGTCCTTAGTAACTCACCAGGCTGTCCAGAGGTAGGTAGCTGGGTGGGGGATGGTCTGGATCCCACTGAGGGAGCCGTGCTCCCTTGGTTGGAGAGGCACACACCCAGTAACAGCACACAGAGGGGGCCAGGAGCTGTCTTCAAAGGGGTGTGTGCTCATGGGACCCACACACTGGATTGGAGCGATTGTGGTGTGCCATCGGCCCTGTGGAGGGAGAAGTCCCAGTTTCTGCTTCAGGGGATGTGTGCCCTTTGTTGAATACACACTCCTAGTGGCTGCTTACAATGGTGCCCAGGAGCCATATGCTGGAGCAGTGGGCTCAGGGGGCCCGTGTGCTGGAGTGGTGCTACCATGGGGACAGATGCCAGTGGCCAAGGTTGTGCCTTGTAGCAGCTTAGAGAAGCACCCAGGGGCTGCCTTCCAGGGCAGTGGGCTCAGAGATCTTGTGTGCTGGATCTGTGCAACTGCAGTGACCGGATCTCAGCAGCTGAGGAGGGGGAAGTCCGAGTTTCTGTTGCCAGGGCCCTGAGCCCTTGGTTGGATATGAGTGTGCCTAGTGGCAGCTCACAGAGGCACTCAGGAGTCGCCTGTTGGGGTGGTGGCCTCAGGGGGCCTGCATGCTGAAACCATGTAACCACAATGTCTGTGGGTAGGCAGCTGGGAAGGGGGAAGTCTGAATTTCTACGGCCATGGCCCTGTGCCCTTGTTTGGATATGAGCATGCCCAGCCAGGGCTCAAGGAGGCACCCAGGAGCTGCCTATAGGGGCAGCAGGTTCAGTAGGCCTGAGTGCTGGAAAGGCGCAACTGTGGTGTCCGGATGTCAGCAGCCATAGTGAGGGATGTCCCAATTTTTGCTGCCTTGCATCCTTGGTTGAAATCACATGTCCCAAGAGGGGGCTCACAGAGGCACCCAGGAGCCATTTGCTAGGGTGGCGCACTCAGAGGGGCCTCGCACTGAAGCTGCGTGACCAAGGTGTCTGTGGGCAGACAGCCAGGAGTGGGGAAGTCTGAATTTCTACTACTAGGTCCGTGTGCCCTTGTTTGATATGAGCGCACCCAGCAGGGTCTCACAGAAGCACCCAAGCCACCTTTAGGGTGGTGGGCTCAGGAGGCCTGAGCACTGGAAAAGCACAGCTGTGGTGTCCAGAGGTCAGCAGCTGTGGAGTAGGAAGGCTCAGTTTTTGCTGCCCAGGCCTTGAGCCTTGGTTGGATTCACGCTCGCCCAGTGGCAGCCCCCAGAGTCTCCCAGGGTCCATTTGCCAGGGTGGACCACTCATGCACTCAGGGAGGCCCTGGCGCTGAAGCTGCATGGCTGAAGTGTCTGGTGGCAGGGATACAGGAAGGGGGAATTCAGAATTTCTACTGCTGGGGCTGTGCATCCTTGTTTATATAAGAGCATGCCCAGCGGGGGCTCGCAGAGGCACTCAAGAGTGGCCTGTGGAGTGGTGGCCTCAGGAGAAGCCCAACTGTGGCGTCCAGAGGTCGGCAGCTGGGGAGGGAGGAGGTCACACTTACTGCTGCGGGAGCTGTGCACCCTTGGAGGTGGAGGTCCTAGGGTCTGCAGGTCTGCGGGTAGGGCAGCAGGATTTTGGCTGGAGTGATTGCAGGATCGCGGGCAGTGTCCAAGGCCTGTCTGGGGGGTGGTGCTGATGAGTTCCTAGAAGAGGCCGCTCTCTCCCTCAAGATGGCGTGGACTCTATGCCCGAGCCCCGCAGCCTGGGGAGTGCCCACAGCGGTGGTAATCTATCCCTGTCCAGGAGAGCCTGGTCTGCCAGCCCCTGCTACTCCTGCTGGATTAAATTGTCCCTCACTCACTCACACACACACCACACACATCCACACACTCTCCTTTCACCCCCTCAGTCACTCACACCCTCTCCCTCACCTCTGTCCTGCCAACCATCATCTTCCAGTCCTCTCTCAAGAATTTTTTTAAAAAAGAAAGGCAAGAAAGAAACCCCGGTTATTACACATTTTTTTATTAAATTATTTTTTTGTCATCAAATTATTTTTCATACATATTTTAGAGTATTGCTGTTCCAAGCAATACTGAATAATGCATTGTATGCATTTCAGGAGAAATCCTAAACTTGATTTTTAAGTCTATTTTTTTAAATTAAATCTTTATTGTTCAGATTATTACATTTGTTCCTCTTTTTTTCCCCCCATAACTCCCCTCCTCCCAGTTCCCGCCCCACCCTCCGCCCTCACTCCCCACCCACTGTCCTCATCCATAGGTGCACGATTTTTGTCCAGTCTCTTTCCGCATCTCCCACACCCCTTTCCCCCCCAAGAATAGTCAGTCCATTCCCTTTCTATGTCCCTGATTCTATTATGATCACCAGATTATTTATTCACTTGATTCTTAGATTCACTTGTTGACAGATGCATGTTTGTTGTTCATAATTTGTATCTTTACCTTTTTCTTCTTCTTCCTCTTCTTAAAGGATACCTTTCAGCATTTCATATAATACTGGTTTGGTGGTGCTGAACTCCTTTAGCTTTTCCTTATCTGTGAAGCTCTTTATCTGACCTTCAATTCTGAACGATAGCTTTGCTGGATAAAGTAATCTTGGTTGTAGGTTCTTGGTATTCATCACTTTGAATATTTCTTGCCATTCCCTTCTGGCCTGCAAAGTTTCTGTTGAGAAATCAGCTGACAGTCGTATGGGTATTCCCTTGTAGGTAACTGGGTTTCTTTCTCTTGCTGCTTTTAAGATTCTCTCTTTGTCTTTTGCTCTTGGCATTTTAATTATGATGTGTCTTGGTGTGGTCCTCTTTGGATTCCTTTTGTTTGGGGTTCTCTGTGCTTCCTGGTCCTGTAAGTCTATTTCTTTCACCAGGTGGGGGAAGTTTTCTGTCATTATTTCTTCAAATAGGTTTTCAATATCTTGCTCTCTCTCATCTTCTGGCACCCCCATAATTCTGATGTTGGTACGCTTGAAGCTGTCCCAGAGGCTCCTTACACTATCTTCGTATTTTCGGATTCTTTTTTCATTTTGCTTTTCCAGTTGGGTGTTTTTGTTTGTTTTTTTCTTCGCGTTTCGAATCTTTGACTTGATTCTTGCACTCCTCTGGTCTGCTGTTGGTGTCTGTATAATATTCTTTATTTCAGTCCGTGTATGCTTAATTTCTAGTTGGTTCTTTATCACAACATCGAGGGTCTCATTAGATTTCTTGAGGATCTCACTACATTTATCGGCGGTCTCACCAGTCTTTTCGAGGGCCTTACTAAGTTTATCGGCAGCTTCTAGACGGTTCTTGAGAGACCTTAAAAGTGTGGTTTTGAGCTCTATATCTTCCATTTCTGACATTTGCGTCCTGTTTCTTTGTCTCCGCATTTTCATATCTTTTCTTGGTGCACCCCCTAGTGGTCCTTTGTGCGCAGTCTTGTAGTTAAGCCTTGATTGTTGTCGGTAATACCAGGAGTGATTTGACCTCCAGGCTAACTGGCTATGAGAGTCAGCTGTGTCTGCAGTGGGAGAGCTTCTGTCTTGATTTTTAAGTTTATTGATTCAACCACATGTCAATGATACTTTTTCATCTTTTTTTTATTTTTAATTAAAGTATCCAGTCACAATAAGGAACAAGAACTTCTGGAATTCTGAGTTCTATAGGAAACCAATTAGTTTGAATGTGTCCCCCAAGGTATAAAAATGTTTTCCACAACCCAACACAGGGTGAGATCTTACGAGAATCTAATGAATGACAATGCAGTACCCCACCCTGAATCCTGAAACCCTCAAAATTCACAATCAACATTCCACTTGCTTCTCTTTAAAGTTTAATAAAGAAAAATAAGGTGATACATTGGAGGGGTTTGAAAATTGAGCAAAGATAAAAGGAGCAGTGTTTTACATTTGTATTTCCTTTACATTTGATATCCTCCATATTAGAGAAGGGAAAGGAGAATATGCAATACAAAGGACAGTGTTTTTAATAAAACCTTGGCTGCTTTTCTTTACGAATCATTGCAAGTAATTTTTTCTCTTTGGGGGTCATTTTCAAAGCAAGGGAAGAAATAAATTGACAGGATCCTATAAGGTATTTGGAAAATGCACTCTTTTTGTGCTTTTGACTCAGCTAGAGAAACAAAAACTCAGTGAAAAGGCAAGGTTTCACTAAGATCTAGTTCTGTTTCATATTTTAGGAAGGATGAGTGAGAGGGAGGAATGGGCAGGGGATACCCTCTCAAACCCATAATCTGTAGTATAGCATTTACAGTAGACTTCAAAAAGAATAATAACATATTTCAATATATTTTTAACTTGGGTTTGATTAACTGTACAAATTTGAGTTATGGATGTCTTTAGTGATGGGAGAAATTGTGTCTATATTTTTCTGACATGATATGAAAACTGAAGTGAGTGGGGAGACCCTGCTGCCAAGCTGGGCTGCCATTTGAGCTCCTGAGGAAGAAAATTCTTGGGAAATACTGAATTTTATGGTCCTGCCCTCAGCAATTCAACTGTGCTTTATTCCAAGATGCATTTCTGCCTCATGTGTCATAATAACCAGCAAAATTTCTTGCCCCGTGAAAGGCCATATTTGGAAGATCAAGAGGAGAATGTACTTGAGCCACCTTCTCTCCTAGGGCATCTACAAGGTCAGCTGCCATAGAAACCGAAACAGGGCATAGCTGACCAGTTCTGGGTTTTCTCCTTAAGGCACGAAATAGAACAGGCTTTCTGAAGGGTCGCTGAAGTTTGCAAAACTCTCTCTGTCCCTCACTGATTGAGCGAAACAGAGTCAACCCTTAGCTTGGATTGGAAATCATATGAAATTAACCTATGCCTTTTTTATTTTCTCTCTTTAACTCTGGACATTGAGCAGAGGTTGCATCCAAGTCTGGAGCTGGTTTGCAATCATAATGGAAGTAAAACTCAATATGGGTGTGAAACCAGGTGAACAGAAGTCAACACGGATCCTTTGGGAACCAAATCAGCACTGCATGCCCTCTTCAGAGTCTACAAGCTCCTGAGTAGCTCATAAATTTGAGTTGATTGAAAAGGTTTGCTCCCAGCCTTTCACCAGTAGTTGGCATCCACATACACCAGGTTCAGCTGTCTCTTAAATCTGGAAAATAATATCTGCCTCACTGTGAACAGACTATGGTCCCAAACTGTGTTCAATCCAAGTGGCTTTGCCACTTCCTAACTTCCCTTCTTTTACAAGTATGAATATTTTAAGACCAGGCAACTGGAAACCAATATCCCTGGAGACTTATATTATTTGGGAGAAAACTTTCTAGTGGCCTCTCAGAAAATGAGGAAATTATGTCCCTAACCCTCTGGATATCTGAAATTTTCAACCCCTAAATGTGCTTCAGATCACTTTGCAAGAGGGCATACCCAGGGTCACACAAAAATCACAGCAAACCAGCTTGATTTCCACATCTTTCCTTCTCACTCACAAAAGAAAATTATAATGTTAATTTGATATCACAGGAATAACCTCTAATCTATTTTTTAAATTAATTTGAAAATACTGGCACTTTATTAGTAACAACAACTTACTATGAAAGCTGATCAGACGTGCTGGCATTTCTATCCTGATCCACTCGGATCACCACCACTCTCAGAGGTACCCGCCAAAAGGGCATTTATCAATTATATGGAGGCAACGGTTTATGTGTCTTATCTCCTCCTCAGAGGGAGGGCCAAGTCTTGTCTGTCACTTTATATAAACCAGTGCCCAGATTGTAGCAGGGATGTAATAACAATTATGAAAACCAAGGGAAAGGTACATTTATGCCTTGAATATCTCTAGAAAGATCCCCAGGAAACTGATAACAGTGGTTGTCCCTAAGCATAGCAACTGGGGGACTGGAGTGAGAAGCCTGCTTTTCACTCTATTATTTGTACTCATTGAACTTTTTGGCCTGTATTTTGTATTTCTGTGAGTAGATTAAAATACTTATTGGATGAATGAACAAGCTATATCCAGGAGCACAAACTTTTTGCCCAAATATTTTTAGCTACACTAAGCTGTACCAACTTAATGGCAGTGGCTGATCCCGGCCCTGAGTTTCGAATCTTTCTAGTGACTCATGGTAAGCTGTGTGCCAGGTCAAGAGAGTACTGAACTGGCTGACTCAGTGTGGCCAGACATTCTTTGCTGAGGAGGAAACAAAGAACTGTCACAAAAGCTAGACTTTATTGGTCCAAATTTGATTCATTCAGCAGAAATGGAAATGCTCACTGCTTTCCTCATTATTAGATGTTATATTTCATCTGCAAATAGCAACTATGGTTACTTCTTTAAGATAAAGCTCTAATCCAAGCTCAAGGAAAACTGATTTAGGGGGGAAAGCCATATGTTCCATGTTCTTAGGTTTGTGTTTCCTTTTAGCCCAGGAGGCATTTTACCACAGTGAATCTGAGAGCACTGGCTTTGGAGTCAGGCAGAACTTCCCTAATATCCCCAGGCCTCACATCCTCAGCTGTACACAAGTCTGCCATTAGGTCTGAATTACCTAATGTGTTTAAAATCCCTAGAACACCATGCGCAAAATGTAGTAGCTATTATTTTTATCCTAAAATAGTCTCATGGCCTCTTTCACACTTTAAACTGGCTGGGAATCAACAGCAGTCTTTGCTCTGAGACAAGCTTTAGGAGGCTTACCTATGACTAAAACTGTACTACACATTAAGGATTGTTTTGTTCCCTACTGTGATGAACATGGTCTGGGTGTGGTGTTTTCAACATGTCACTTCTTCTGCCTACAGTGCAAAGATTGGCAATAAGCTTACACTTCCAGTATTCACCATGTCATCTGCCTGCCAGTACCAATCCCGAATCAGTCACCTTTGCTAGCATCACTTTTTACCCAATCAGGTCAAGATTATATAGAATTTGGCGGCTGCCCTAGTCCTGTTGGAAATTTGCCAGCCCTGTCATTGGGAGGATGGTAGAATGATGTTGGTGCTACAATCAGGCTTTGTAACAGTCTGCCATGCCTAAATAATTTTTAATGAACTTTTTTTGTTTGTTTGTTTGTTTGTTTCTATAGTTGGGGGATGAGGGGGCAGAGACCAGAATTTTTGAAACCACAATCCCCATATTCCTGAATGATCAGCAAGCTTGCTAAAAGGTATAAGCTTCCCTCTCTAGTCTAGCTGCTGCTGTTGTCTAGGCCATCTAATGACTTGTGGGGCCGCCAGAGGCCCTGCCTTTCCTGGCATGGAAGTGTGTGGCAGTCCCCACACTCCCTGCCCCAACAATGCCAACAATCAGAAACAAGGCCATGAGTGTCAGCTGGCCCTCGTGAGTGGCAGTTTAGAGGGCCTTCATTGTCCTTGGCAGCACTAAGAGCAGATCATTATTCTCAGGCATGAATTAGAGCCTGGGCAGAAGGTGCCACATTCTTGCCCTGTGGTGTCTTGCTGCTGCTGGGGAGGAGAGGGGCTGCCTTTGTACAGAATTTCTGTGAGCCAAGTTCTAAGACTTGTCTCTGGAGGGCCCAGAAGAAAGGAAAAACATTTATTTTTTTGAATTCATAACACCATCAAATTCCATTTACCTGTTATTTCCCCCAACCTCTCCCACCTCCCTTGCTCCAAAATAGCATTATTTTATTAATCCCATTCAAGTATGATTATATTCTTACTATCTCAATTCATCACCACTTGAAAATTTATACTTAAATTTATATTTAAAAATATCTAAGTTGAAAACAATTCTCCCCGTTGTCTGTTCAATTGTCATACAGATACTGCTGCCTAACAGGTTAGCTGCTATAGCTTTAGTCCATTTGCTAAAGGAATAAAGATAGTCTGTTCTTATAGACCTTTTTCTGGAGGCATCAATCCATGAAATGACTCCCTCTTTCCTTCAGGTATTGAAAGCCCAGTTCTCCATTCTGTCTCGTTGGCATGAACTTATAACAACTCAGTTCAAGTAAAAGACCTCAACTTGAGTCACCTATAACAAAATCATCCATTATACTGCAAAGTTAAATGATAACTGGTTTGTTGTTGTTTTTTAATCTTCACCTGAGGATATTTTTTTCCATTGCTTTCTAGAGAGAGTGGAAGGGAGGGAGGAGGGGAGAAAGAGAGAGAGAGAGAGAAACTTGGATATGATGTGAGGGAGACACATCGATAGGCTGCCTTCCACAAGCACCCCTACTGGGGCTGGGGAACTTACAACCGAGATATGTGCCCTTGACTAGGAATCAAATACAGGACCCTTTGGTCCAGAGGCCGATGCTCTAACCACTGAGTAAACCGGCCAGAGCTGATCACTATTTTTCAAAAAGTCTTCCTGATTTCTCTGCCAACAGAGATATACTAAAATCAGTATCACACTATTCTGGTGGTGGGATGCTGAAAGAATTTCAACAATCAGAAAACATATAAATACATCTAGGCAAATTGAATGTTAGGAAGTGGTGACCAAAAAGATTTGCAGAAAATATTTTGGGGAAAGTCTGTAAAGGACTAGCATGCATATATCATCTCTACCTCACCCTTCCTCCATTCTCTACCACTGCCACCCAAAGTGGAATTCATCATCTCTGAAGGAATGAGAAACATCAAGTGCAATGTCTAGGGTGGAGTCTACAGTATTTTCCACTCCCCTTCTCCCACTCACCACCTCCCATTCTGAGCCTAGAGTATCAAAGACACCAAAGGTATTGAAACTCTTCTCCTACTGACTCAGCCCCATAGCCATGGGTGGGGAGGGCAGGGAAGTGTGTGTGAGTTTCTCTAAGCCCTTTTTCTGGTTCAAGCAAAAGGCAAAAGAAATCAAGGAATCTGCTTGGTGTGCAAAGCACACAGACTATGACTCTCCTCTAAGACATGTGCCCGCAAGTAGACTATCATTATTTGAGGCAACTTCAAGTATAATTAAAAAACCTTACAGTCATATTTCCTGTCACAAGGATGAGATGACACATTGGGAACTTATCAGGCTTAACTCTGTTGGCAATGGAAATAAAGAGGACATTGTATGACCATAACCCCATATATACATACATTCGCATTGACAGAAATGAACATCCTTCCACCATTCTTGAAAAATATTACATTTTATTCAAATCATTTTTATAAGAAACAGAATTAGGGGGATATAGAAACCTTTCACTCATGCATTCACAAGAAATATTTTTTGAATATATAATAGAGGATACCTATTGTTGAATTAATAAATAAATGAGTGGTTTCTATAACTCCTTATTTCTACTCCTAAATTGATGGCCCTATATTTTAGAATGATATTGAAAATCAGATTCAATAAAAATAAATGTAATCATAATACCATAGTAGATTTTATGTTCTTTTTTTCCTACTCAGCATAAGAAAAATTAATATGAAAATTAGAAAAAAACAACAAAACACTGTTTGCCTCCTGTAGCTTTTGCCTGAGGAGCCTGCTGTCTGCTTTTGATGGCCTTCCCTCAAAAATGTCTAGGATGGATCCAGGTATAGTCTTTTTTCAAACCTGCACCTTTTTGGTGTATGGGACAATGCTCCAACCAACTTAGCCATCTGGCCAGGTCAAGTTGCAGTCTTTTGAAGTAACTCACTCACAGAGCTCTGATGCCTGTAAGCAAGAGCTGTACCACAGGGAGATGACAGAACAGTGTTTTTCAAAGTTGCTTCCTTCCTCTGCTAGCCTCGAATCCAAAGCTAGACCAACATGCTCTTGATTCAAGTGTCTTCTCTTCAAAATATCAAAATAAGACCCAGGAAATTTAGTTTTAAAAACAGGTGAACTAATCAAAGGTGGGATTTGTTTATCTGCTTCTAAAGCAAGGGGTAATGACGCTTCCTTCTCCAGATATGAAAAACTGCCTATAATTAAAAAGGCTACTTATTTACCTCTTTTGCACTTTACCTAATTGTTAATGCCAAAGTGTGGTAAACCCGGTAGCAATGACAATACTGTTGTGTAATGTTCACTGAGCATCTAGTTTTTATAAGTTGGGAATAGCATTTTAAAAGCACGGTCTCTACCTTAAAGGAACTTACCTAATCAGGAAGGAAAAATATTGTTCATTGGCTAGATTGTGATTATGATGATTCACAGTTTCTACTCTGAGCTCTGCCACTCTACCCTGGGCAGCCGTGGGCAAATTCTGTAACTCTCCCCATGCCTCAATTTTCTCATCTGTAAAATAGAACTAAGAATACCAGTCTTTCTTTGCAATTCAGTGAGAATTAATTAATGTTTGAGATCCTTAGATGAAAGACTCTCTGGGTGTGCAAAGGCCTATTATACAAACAATAAAGCTGCATTTATAGCAGCTGGGCATGATTCACAGGAGAAGAGACAAATTCCTGTAGGCTCTGCATCCTGTCTGTCCCTTGAAAGTGGAAGGCTTAGACTCTGTCCAACAGAAATGTAATGTGACCCACCTATATAATTGTAAGTCTTCTAGTTACCAGATTTAAAAAGTAATGAGAAACAGTTAAATTAATTTTAATAATCTATTTGATTTAGCCTAATGTATCCAAAATATTTTAACCTACAATCAACTATTAATGAGTTCTTTTATGTTCTTTTAAAAAACTAAGTAATTGAAATCTGGTATAAATTTTATATTCACAGCACATCTTGACTAACATCAGCCAAATTTCAAGTGCTTATTAGCCACACATGGCTAGTGGCTCCCATATCAGAAAGCTCAAGTCTAAGAGCTCTCACCGCTCCAGGCTTTAAGTGCCATCCATTGATCCATATACCTCTGGTCTATCTTAGGTGGATAGGTCAGCACAAATATACTCCACTTGCATCCTCTGTACCATGGGGCTTCAGAGAGGATGAAGCTAGAAAGTCCCTGCCTCCAATAGCACTCAGGAAATTAGCAACATGGGGATGGAAGATACTCCAGAGGGAAAAATATCATCCCCACTTCTCCCATTCTCACGTAGAGGTATCTTGAGACATTTAGGCAAGCTCCCTGTGTTTCCTACCATGACTGCCAGCATACACATGGCATCCCACAAAGAAAACACAGGATCACAGGTTCCACTTAAGAACATTCAGGCAATTCTGAATGATCCCCAGTAAAGCTGATGAGAGTTTGAAGTGTAATAAATAAAATCTGTGTTGTGTTGTTTTTGTTTTGTTTTGTTTCCTCTCTTTGGAGGGAGACTACTCATTAGATTTTTGCTTGATGATTAGTTGTTGTTCTTTAAAGATAATTTTATCAATTATAAGGACCTAAACCATTTTTTTATTTTAACCCTAAATTCATTTGCTTTAGACAAACCCTAACTCAAAAACTATAAAGATTTTCAAATCAATTTAAAATAGCCAGGCTGCAATGTAATCTTACATAATGGCTTGTGTAGTGCAAATTGCTCAAGAAAATATATGTATTACGTGGGCACATTGGCCATTTCACTCTTCCCACTGATCTTTGGGAAACTCTCCTTTCTTTGTAATCTCCAGGTTTCAAATTGATATCAACCTGTCTGTTTCCACCTAAACTTCAGCCTTTATTTGATCCTGCTTAGTACCCTGCCCTAGGATCATTCTCTGTGGCTCTCTTTGTACACGTTGCTGCATGATCTTGAGTCTTTCCAAACTGACCTCAGGTCATAAGATATAACCACCCATACAAGGGTGTTTTAGTCAGCTTGGGCTGCAATAACAAAATAGACAGTGATTTAAAAATTTATTTTCTCACAATTCAGGAAGCTAGAAATTTCAGATCAAGGTCCAGTAGGGATAACTTCTGGTGAGAGCTCTCTTCTTGACTTGTGGATGGCTGCCTTCTTGCTCTGTGCTCACATGGCCTTTCCTCCATGCACAGAGAGAGAGAGCTCTCTGGTGTCTTTTTACTAGGGCATCAGACCAGCATGCCCCACCCTCATGATCTCATCTAATCCTAATTATCTCTCAAGGGCCCTATTTCTAAATAGCACATTGGGGGTTGGGACTTCAACATATACATGATTGAGAAGTGGGAGGGAAATAAACATTCAGTCCATGACAAAGGGTCTCTGAGTAAAGAGACTCTACCCAGTTGGGTTTATCAGCAAAGCTTTTAAGATGGAAGTTGCACCTGAGATAACCATTAAGGTGCCCTCCCTTTTGGGTAGTAAAAGAAGTCAAGCACCAAGGGCCAAATAGATTAAATAATTTGTGTATGTCAATGCAGCTATTTCTGGTCAACAAGTTTGTAACCCTGGCATTTGGCTCATGTGGCCACCTCTCTCCTTCCTGAGCTCCAGACCTCCTGATCTATGAGTATTAAAACTCAACATATTCAAAACAGAATTCATATTCATTCACCACCCAACCTACTCTTGCTCCTACCTTCCCAAACTTGTCACTCAAGTGTGAAATATCCTTCTTCTTCACCTCTGAACCTAATCAACTAAAAGTTCTATCAAATCCACTTCTTATCTTTCTTTTCCCCATCCCCTACTCACAATTTCCAGTGCCTGTACCTAGCTCAGACCATCATTATCTTCCTTTTGGACTACTGAAAGATAATAATCATTGTATTTTTTTATTTTTTTAAATACATTGTTATTGATTTCAGAGAGATGAATGGAGAGGAAGTGAGAGAAACATCAATTATGAGAGAATCATTCATTGATCATCTGCCTCCTTTATACCCCCTACTGGGGATCAAGTCCACAACTCCGGCATGTGCCCTGACCAAGAATAGAACCCTGACCTCCTGGTTCATGGGTTGATGCTCAACCATTGAGACACACTGGCCGGGCATCATTGTATTTTAATAATAATGGCTAGCATATATTGAGTAATTTCTAAATGGCAGTCTCTGCCCTGAGTACTTTACAGGTGTTATTTTCTTAAACTTCACAGCTATTATGGTTGCATTTTACAGGTGAGGAAACCAGGTCAACAATGTGGCTAAGGAAATTGCCCAAATACACAGCTGCTAAATAGTGGAAGCAGGTGCTAACTCCCATCCAGCAGTCTGCATTCAGAACTTGCCCTCGTCATGACCATGAGATATTCTGCCTCCTCAGCAGTGGACTCCCTCCCTCCAAATTATTTACTTTCAATCTTCCTCCATATCCTTGCCATAGTGAAATGTCTAAAATGCAAATCTGATGTTCCCATTTCCTGGCTCTGAATCCTTCAACAGCTTCCATTTCATATAGCATGAAACTCTGTGGGACCCAGGACTGCCATGCCCTCCAGACTATGGCTCTGCCTCTCGTCCTGCTTTATCTACTTTCCTTTCTTCCCTCACTCCTTTCATTCTAGCACTTCTAAAGACACTGTTCTCAGAACACTCCTTCCCATTCCATGCCTCCAGAGGACACTCACAGAATACCTTTCTTCATCAATTTGACATACTCCTTCCCATTTAAACTGCTGTGGTTCTTTATATTCCAGCTTGAATGAAGTTTTCTCTCAAGGATGCAAGCAAGCAGGTTAGTTAAAAATTATTTGCTAAAAGTGGATTCCTGAATGATCACTTTGTCCTATGACCAATTTACCAAATTTGTTTTAAAAACAAAAAACTTTACAACATTAGTCCAGCTAGCCTGGCTCAGTGGTTGTGCCTCAATCTATGAACCAGAAGGTCACAGTGTGCAGGAGGCAGTCGATCAATGATTCTCTCTCATCATTGATCTCTCTCTCTCCCCTTCCCTCTTTCTCTGAAATCAATAAAAATGTATATTTTTAAAAAGCAAAACTTTATAACTTTAAGCTATTTAGAAATTTTACAGTTCATCTTGGATGGAATGGTTTCTACAGCTTTTGAAGGTTTCTGTGACATTATAGTTGAGCAGGTTAATTAGTCCAGGACCCTGAATGATGGAGTTTTCCATTCTGTTTGTAGTTTCTCTGCCCATGACCACACTGGACTGATGCCCTTATCACTCTGCATAATCACTTCACATGTCTAAGGCCCCGGGAGACTGGGAGCTCCATGAGAGTCTAATTGTGTATTTTTATCTCCAGTCCTGGACCCAGTGGAGTGTGGAATGTGGTAAAACTTCATTAAATATTATATTAAGCTGAATCTTAACTAGTCAATAGATAAACACTTTTATGTCTACTCCCCTTCACCCACAAGAAAAAGTTAAATGATTAGACAAAACAAAATTCTAGAAACTTAGAAGTCATAAAATATACATATTTAGGCCTTATCATTTTAAAGACTTACCTGTAATACAAATGGAGGATCACATACGTACCATTTTAAAAATATGTTAAGAAAAGAAAGAAAAAACAAAAAAAAAATATGTTGAAGTTATAAAGACAATATAACTAACTATTAAAGTATACATAGTCTTGCCGAAACCGGTTTGGCTCAGTGGATAGAGCGTCGACCTGCGGACTGAAAGGTCCCAGGTTCGATTCCGGTCAAGGGCATGTACCTGGGTTGCGAGCACATCCCCGGTGGGAGATGTGCAGGAGGCAGCTGATCGATGTTTCTCTCTCATCGATGTTTCTAACTCTCTATCTCTCTTCCTTCCTCTCTGTAAAAAAATCAATAAAATATATTAAAAAATAAAAAAAAATAAATAAATAAATAAAGTATACATAGTCTGTCTTTTTATCTTGGAAAATATAACTTCAAAATTACCTGGAAAGCAGGATTGAATTTACAAGTCTCACTGGTAGTGTGAGGATAGCCATCCCTAGCTCTTGGTCCCTGGCCCTTGGTCTACAGTCCACAATTCTTTCTACTCCTAGCTCAGTTCCACACTGTGAAGTGCCCGCCACACACACACACACACACACACACACACACACACACACGGACATCCAGCCACCTGAGACAGCTGCCCCTTGACTATCTTTCGAAGTCACCATGGTGCACCCTCCAGGAGGCTAGGCCCTAGAGGGACTGAGGTCTTTGGGGCAAGGAATTCCCAGTCCCATGTAACTAGAATTCCTGAGTTCCCTTGGGCAACAGCCACTAAATCCAATGTAAGGTATCCATAGTACAGTAAATTTTATAAGCAGGGTTTGAACATTTTAAGATGTCTGTATGATAATCTATTTGTGTGAAACATTATGCACGCAGAAAGGTACATAGAAAAAATCTAAAGACATATGCCTCAAATTTATTATGGTTGCTATTATCTCCAGGTGGTGGGATATTTTTCTTTTTACTTACCTGTATTTTATATGGTCTCATTATAAACATGCATTACTCATGTTATTTTTTAAACAATATAAGTTAAAATAAAAAAGATAAAAAAATGCACTTATGCCCTGACAGGTTTGGCTCAGTAGACAGAGCGTCGGCCTGTGGACTGAAGGGTCCCAGGTTCAATTCCAGTCAAGGGCATGTACCTTGGTTGCTGGCACATCCCCAGTAGGGGGTGTGCAGGAGGCAGCTGATTGATGTTTCTCTCTCATCGATGTTTCTAACTCTCTATTCCTCTCCCTTCCTCTCTGTAAAAAATCAATAAAATACTTTTTTTAAAAAAACGCACTTATAGCCGAAACCGGTTTGGCTCAGTGGATAGAGCGTTGGCCTGCGGACTGAAAGGCCCTAGGTTCGATTCCGGTCAAGGGCATGTACCTGGGTTGCAGGCACATCCCCAGTAGGAGATGTGCAGGAGGCGGCTGATCGATGTTTCTCTCTCTCATCGATGTTTCTAACTCTCTATCTCTCTCCCTTCCTCTCTGTAAAAAAATCAATAAAATATATATTTTTTTAAAAAAACGCACTTATACTGAGATAATGTCTACACTGTTTAAGTGAAACATGCTATGTGATAAACCCTCCAAAATTAAATACTTCCTATCCAATAGTAGTAGGGATTTATCAAATGTACCAGAGAATTCCCTAGCTAGTGAGGAAAATGCAGGAAGCTATTGAGACACCCATATCCACAGACATGTGCCCATGAAGCTATGCATGTATACATTTATATTGAGTCATAGAAAAATACTAGGACACAGTGCAGATGTGTTCATCCTGGTGCCTGAAATTCTGTGGACAGAGAAGTGCTTTGTTCTCCACAGAGCCTGGCACTAGCTCACTGTCTGAACATGGGCAAACTGCTATGGGCCCCAAATAGTGAAGTCAGGGAGAAAACTAGACAGTAGCAGGATGCTTGCAGGGTGTCACAGAATGACCATCTATCAGGCTAATATTACTGCACTAACATAGAATGGAAGGATATTATATGTTAATATTCCAAGTTGTTTTAAAATTGTGTGTGTCCATGCACACATGTGAATAACATATCTTACATACATGTGGAAATTGCAAATGGAGTCTGGATGCTTATAGGCATGGAATTTCAATAACCTTAGATATTTCTGGGTTTTTTCCACTAAGAGTAACCTGCCTAGAGATGGAATCAGACTAATCATTATACATATTTCAACAATCTCAGTGAATAATGAATTGACCCAAATACTCCCTTAAAGTGTTCAAGCTATAAATTAATTCTAAACTAAGCTTCTCTGGAATCATTTTAAAGACTCTTTTAAATCAGCATTTCCAACCACATGTGTAATAAATAAGTGTTACATATAAACAAGAATGTGACATTTATATTTTCAAGGTATTCTAAGCCATAAATATTCACTGCAGGATAAATGTCTGAGGGGGGAAAAATCTGTTCCCATCAGAACTGCTTATTTTCTCCACATTCTGAAAAATCAGTCTGCTCAAAAATAAGGAAGTATCACAAAGTTTATGTATGCCGTTGTCAACTTTATTTCTCACAATACTAAAATAGAAACACAATTGCCTTTATGGGCCACACAAATAACAAGTGAGAAACCAAAGGAACATTCTATAATGAAAGAGATTTTAAAACATTGAACACATTGCCATAACATGCCACATTCACATTATATTACTGTTGAGGCAGTTCTCTACTAAATGGAAGGATGGATTCCAAAAGCAGTGCCTTTGGACATTAGAGCACACATACTTGGGATCAATATTCAATTTGGTGGTTGGGTTTACAAGATAGTTTCAGAAGCCTATGCCTAACCTATCACAGAATGGGCTAGCTTGGGAAATGCATCGCTTTTATAACATTGTTACTGTGAGGAAATGCATTCCAAAACATTACTCAAGAAGTCATTTAAGCATCTTCCCTGTACATCTTTGTGTGCTTTTAAACACAAGGAGGCAGAAGAATGGTGGCTGGGGATGCTCTGATGCTCCAGGGTAAGAGGTGGTCTGTCTCTCTCTGTTTGCAGGTGTTTTTGTTTTTATTTGGTTTTTTAATTATAAAAGAAATGTATGCCTGTTGCTATAAAAATTAACAGTGCAGAAGGTAGAACTTAAGAAGTGAACATCTCCTATGATCCTATTCTTCAGCTCTATCCACTACAGTTTGGTGCGTGGTTTTATATGTTTTATGAGTGTTGATACATTGCATTTTTAAAAACTTTATCACATCATACATAGTATTCTGCCAATAAGCATATGAAAAAAATATTCAACATCATTAGCCACGAGAAAAATGCAAATCAAAATCTCTTCACACTCACTAGAATGGCTATCATCAAAAAGACACATAATAACAGGTACTAGTGACAATTCTGAGAAGTTAGAACCCTTATACACTGCTGGTAGCAATGTAAAGGGGAGCATCCATTGTGGAAAATAGTCTGGAAGTTCCTCAAAAGGATGAAATAGAGTTACCCTGTGATCCAAAAATTCCACCTCTAAATTATATCCAAGAGAAATAAAAACACATGTCCACATAAAACTTGTACACAAATGTTCACAGCACCATTATTTATAATAGCCAAAAGATAAAAACAACTCAAATGTCCATCAACTGTCTTGAGAAAGAAGAACAAAGTTAGAGAAATCACAATACCAGATATCAAGTTATACTACAAAGCCACTGTAATCAGAATAGTCTGGTACTGGCACAAGAATAGGCATATAGATCAATGAAACAGAACAGAGGCCAGAAATTAACCCAAGCCATTATGCTCAATTAATATTTGAGAAAGGAGTCAAGAGCATACAATGGAGTAAGGACAGTCTCTTCAATAAATAGTGTTGGGAAAACTGGACAGACACATTCCAGAAAGATGAAACTAGACCACCAACTTACACCAAACACAAGAATAAATTCAAAATGGATAAAAGACTTAAATGTAAAATGTGAAACCATAAAAATCCTAGAAGAAACCATAGGCAGCAAAATCTCAGACATCTCTCACAGTAATATCTTTACTTATACATCTCCCAGGGCAAAGGAAACAAAGGAGGAAATAAACAAATGGGACTACATCAAACTAAAAAGCTTCTGCACAATAAAAGAAACCAAGAACAAAATGACAAGAGAACCCACTGCATGGGAGAACATATTTGCCAATGATACATATTTGCCAATAAGGTGTTAATTACCAAAATATATAGGGAAGTCATACAACTTAGCAAAAGGAAGACAAAAAAATCCAATTAAAAAATGGGGAAATATGCCGTTGGTAATTTAATGGGGATTGCATTGAATCTATAGATTGCTTTGGGTAGTATGGACATTTTGATGATGTTGATTCTACCAATCCATGAACACGATATGTTCTTCCATCTGTTTATGTCTTCCTCTATCTCTTTTTTCAGTGTCCTGTAGTTTTTCACATATAAGTCTTTTACCACCTTAGTTAAGTTTATTCCTAGGTATCTTAATTTTTTTGGTGCGATGGTAAATGGGATTGCTTTTTTAGTCTCCCTTTCTGTAAGTTCACTATTGGTGTAAAGAAATGCCTTAGATTTCTTGGCATTAATTTTGTATCCTGCTACATTGCCGAATTCATTTATTAAGCCTAATAATTTTTGGATGGAGTCTTCAGGGTTTTCTATGTACAGTATCATGTCATCTGCAAATAAGGACAGTTTTACTTCTTCTTTTCCGAGGCAGACATACAGAAGGCCAAGAGACATATGAAAAAAATGCTCAGTCACAATGAAGTATCACCTCACACCTGTCAGATGGCTATCATCAACAAACCAACAAACAAGTGTTGGCAAAGATGTGGAGAAAATGGAACCCTAGTGCACTGCTAGTGGGAATGCAGACTGGTGCAGCCACTGTGGAAAACAACATGGAGTTTCCTCAAAAAATTAAAAATGGAACTCCCATTTTACCCAGTGATCCCAATTCTATGATTATATCCTAAGAAACCCAAAGCACCAGTCAGAAAGAATATATGCACCCCTATGTTCATATCAGCACAATTTACAATAGCTACAATTTGGAAACAGCCTAAGTGCTGATCAGCAGATGAGTGGATAAAAAAGCTGTGGTACATTTACACAATAGAATACTACACAGCTGTAAAAAAGAAAGAACTCTTACCAGTTGCAACAGCATGGATGGACCTGGAGAGTATTATGCTAAGCAAAATAAGCCAGTCAGAGAAAGATAATTGTAACATGATCTCACTCATATGTGGAATCTAATGAAGAAAATAGATCCAGAAACATAGAAGCACAGAACAGACTGTCAAACCTCAGAAGGAAGGCATGGGAGGGTGGGTGGGTGGGAAGAGATCAACCAAAGAACTTATATGCATATACGCATAATCCATGGACACTGACAATAGGGTGCTGAAGGCCTGGGGTGTGAGGCAGGGGCAGGCTAGAAAAGGTCAATAGGGGGGAAAAGGGGACATATGTAATACTTTCAATAATAAAGATTAAGAAATACTTATTTAAAAAAATATCCATCAACTGATAAGTGGATAAAAAGTGGTATATACATATAATGGAGTATTATTTGGCAATAAAAAGAAATGAGGTACTGATATACTGTATTTTTCCATGTATAAGGTGCCCCCATGTGTAAGATGCCCCCCAGTTTTCCAACCTAAAATTAAGAAATCAATATTTTAAACATAAAACAGAACACATTTTTATTTAGTTACTAGAAGCCCAGTGCACAAAATTCATGCATGGGGGGGGGGTCCCCTCAGCCCAGCCTGCACCCTCTCCAATCTGGTACCCCTCAGGGAATGTCCGACTGCCAGTTTAGACCCGATCTCAGATATCGGTCCTAAACTGGCAGTCGGACATCCCTCTCAAAATCCTGGACCACTGGCTCCTAACCGCCTCTGCCTGCCAGCCTGATCTCCCCTTACTGCCCCCCCCCCCGCCAGCTTAGTCGCCCCTAACTGCCTCTGCCTGCCGGCCTGATTGCCCTCAACTGACCCCCCCCAACCCCCCGCTGGCCTGGTTGCCCCCAACTGTCCTCTTTGCCGGCCTGGTCGCCCCACACAGCCTGCTGCTCAGTCCTTTGGTTGCCTCTCACTATCCCCCCTGCCAGCCTGGTTGCCCCACACAGCCTACTGCTCAGTCATTTTTCCACCCCTCACTAACCCCCCTGCCAGCCTGGTCGCCCCACACAGCCTGTTTGGTCGTCCATTCAGTTGTTTCGGTTGCGACGGTCACTTAGGCTTTTATATAGATAGATTACCGCAGGTAATGTTTACATACCAGTACTATGATATTATGAAGCATATCACTTCATTCAGCCTCTGTTGCATCACTGCTCTCTTCTTCATCACTATTAGTTCCAGATATATCAATTTCTTCAACTTCTATTGTATCACTGCTGTCTTCTGAGTCACTGTCTACATATGTGAGATCATCCTCATAAACTGGTAGCATTTTCTGAGCTAGCTTTGTTCGTGTTCTTTTGACCAACCCTTTGCTCCTCATGAAATTAAAGCACCATTTTGCCTTTCCTGTAAAATCAACAATGTTCATTTTGCTTGCAAATATTCTTGCCTGACATTGAATAAGCTTGGTTGACACACATAAACCACTCTGGAACTGCTCCATTATCCAAGTCTTAAGCCTCTGCTCCAAGTTTGTCCATTTTGCTGGCTTTCCTCTTAAGGCCTTCTTCTTTTTTTGGCATCTTAAGGAGTTGTTCTGCCTGTTTTCTCCACTGTCTGATCATACACTCAGTGGGAGGAGGTCAAAATTGTCTCTCTGCAGATCTATTTCCATGAACTTTTGAATAGGTGATTACATTCAGTTTGAAATTTGCAGAGTAAGACATCTTATTTTTCGACATCTTTATGGGCTCAGAACACTTGGGTCCCTGTTGCATCTGTGCACTCTCCACCTCCAATTATGGCATTATCTGACGTCAGTAACACTAAGGTGCATGATTGGAGGAAGCCTGTTTGACAAGGTATGGGCAGCTACACACCCTTGCATCTCCCTCTTGGCTGACTCCCAAGTATAAGATGCCCCTTGATTTTCAGTCTAATGATTTTAGAAAAAAATAGCATCTTATACACAAAAAATATGGTATGCTACAGCATGAATAGCCCTAAGAAGCCAGTCACAAAAGTCTACATACTGTATTATTCCATTTATATAAAATCACAAATCCATAGAAAGAAAGTAGGGATTAGTGATTTCCAGGGGCTGGGAGGAGGGGAAATGATGAGTGAAAACATGTAAAGGTTTCTTTTGGGGATGATGACAATGATCTAAAATTAGATAGTAGTAATTCACTGAATTGTGCACTTTAAAAGTGTGAATTTTATGCTTTGTAAATTGAATATCAATGAAGTGTTATTAATATGTACATAGCTCGGCTGGTGTGGCTCAGTGGTTGAGTGTTGACCTGTGAACCTGAAGGTCACGGTTCAATTCCTAGTCAGGGCACGTGCCTAGGTTGTGGGTTCAATCCCCAGTAGGGAGCGTGCAGAAGGCAACTGATCAGTGATTCTTTCTCATCATTGATGTTTCTATCTCCCTCTCTGAAATCAATAAAAATATACATATAAGATCTATATATACATATATATGTATATGTATCCTATATAATAAAAGCCTAATATGCAAATCTGGACAACCAAGATGGCGGCATAGATAAACACCGGAGATTGCTGCCTTGCACAACCACGTCAAAAATACAACTAAAAGACGGAATGGACACCATCCAGAACCACAGAAAGGCTGGCTGAGTGGAAATTCTACAACTAGAAGGAAAGAGAAAATTATACTGAGACTCAGAGGAGGTACAGTGCAGAAGTAAAATACAAAGTTGTGGAGGTGCATGCGGAGGGGGCTGGCGGCTGAGGACGTGGTTGTCTTTTTCAATCGGGAGGGAATCTCAAGCTCTGAGCTCCAGTTCCTGGCGAGTCTCTGGGGACCCAGACTCATACCGGGAGAAACTGGACTGTCTGGCATCAGTAGGAACTCGAGGGCAGCTTTCTCTCGGAGGCGCTCGCAGCAATTGCCCGGGCCTCTGAGGGCAGGACTGAGAGCAGCCATACTGCTCGCTCCGCCCGCCCTGTTGATCCCCTGGGACCCTGCCCCGCCCAAGCCATGCACGGAGGCTTTTGCATATGAAAGGCCCGGCCCTTTGTAATCTGAAAATTACTTAACAAACTTCAGCTGCCCCAAGGCCCCAGGGCAACTTTCATTGCTTTACAGCTGGTTTCTGCTGGGTAGCCTCAGGCAGAGGCTAGATTAGCACCTCCTTAGATCCAAGAATCAGTGTACCCAGTGGTCAGAGTGGGACCATCCAATTACAACTCATAAGATCCATAAGGACACACTCAGGGGGCAGATTCAGTGAGCACCAAAGCCCCACTGAAGCAAGTCTTGCCCCAGAAGGGTGTCTTCAGCACAAAGGTTCTCCCACCGTAGACACAGCTGATTCTCACAGCCAATTGGCCTGGAGGTCAATTCCTCCCAGTGATACCTACAACAATCAAGGCTGAACTACAACAAGACTGTGCACAAAGCCCACAAGGGGGTCCACCAAGAATGTCTACCTCAGGTAATTGGGGAGGCTGAGCCACTGGGCCCTATAGGACACTTAGCACAGAAAGCCACTGTATCGACACAGCGAAGCATAAAAAATGCCGAGACAAAGAAACAGGACACAAATGACAGAAATGGAGGAAAGCAAACTACTGGATATAGAGTTTAAAACCACACTTCTAAGGTTTTTCAAGAATTTTCTAGAAACTGCTGATAAATTTAATGAGACCCTCAAGAAATCTAGTGAGACCCTCGAGGTTGTGATAAAGGACCAACTAGAAATTAAGCATACACTGATTGAAATAAAGAATATTATACAGACTCCCAACAGCAGACTAGAGGATCGCAAGAATCAAGTCAATGATTTGAAATACGAAGAAGCAAAAAACACCCAACCAGAAAAGCAAAATGAAAAAAGAATCCAAAAATACAATGATAGTGTAAGGAGCCTCTGGGACAACTTCAAGCATACCAACATCCGAATTATAGGGGTGCCAGAAGAAGAGAGAGGGCAAGATATTGAAAACCTATTTGAAGAAATAATGACAGAAAACTTCCCCTACCTGGTGAAAGAAATAGACTTACAAGTCCAGGAAGTGCAGAGATCCCCAAACAAAAGGAATCCAAAGAGGACCACACCAAGACACATCATAATTAAAATGCCAAGAGAAAAAGACAAAGAGAGAATATTAAAAGCAGCAAGAGAAAGACAGTCAGTTACCTACAAGGGAGTACCCACACGACTGTCAGCTGATTTCTCAACAGAAACTTTGCAGGCCAGAAGGGAGTGGCAAGAAATATTCAAAGTGATGAATGCCAAGAACCTACAACCAAGATTACTTAATCCAGCAAAGCTATCATTCAGAATTGAAGGTCAGATAAAGAGCTTCACAAATAAGGAAAAGCTAAAGGGGTTCATCACCACTAAACCAGTATTATATGAAATGCTGAAAGGTATCTTTTAAGAAGAGGAAGAAGAAGAAAAAGGTAAAGACACAAATTATGAACAACAAATACACATCCATCAACAAGTGAATCTAAAAATCAAGTGAATAAATAATCTCATGAACAGAATGAACTGGTGATTATAATAGAATCAAGGACATAGAAAGGGAATGGACTGACTATTCTTGGGGGGGAAAGGGGTGTGGGAGATGCGGGAAGAGACTGGACAAAAATCGTGCACCTATGGATGAGGACAGTGGGTGGGGAGTGAGGGCGGAGGGTGGGGCGGGAACTGGGAGGAGGGGAGTTATGGGGGGAAAAAAAGAGGAACAAATGTAATAATCTGAACAATAAAGATTTAATTAAAAAAAAAGAAAGAAAGAAAAACCAATTAATATATGGTAAATAAATAAATAAATAAATAAATAAATAAAAATCAAGTGAATAAATAATCTGATGATCAGAATAAACTGGTGATTATAATAGAATCAGGGGCATAGAAAGGGAGTGGACTGACTAGTCTTGTCGGGGAAAGGGGTGTGGGGGATGTGGGAAGAGCCTGGACAAAAATCGTGCACCTATGAATGAGGACAGTGGTGGGGGGGTGAGGGCGGAGGGTGGGAGGGGAACCGGGAGGAGGGGAGCTATGGGGGAAAAAAGAGGAACAACTGTAATAATCTGAACAATAAAGATTTAATTTAAAAAAAATATGCAAATCTACCAAACATAGGAATGACTGGTGGAACAACTGGTCCCTACGATGTGCACTGACCATCAGGGGGCAGACGCTCAATGCAGGAGCTGCCCCCAGCCTGTAGGCCCTAGGCCAGCCAAGACGGGTGCCAGCAGGGACCCCCAATCACCCTGCTGGTCACCCCGCAGAGGGAGGTGACCGGCGGGGGGGGGCAGGGGTGGTGCCAGGCAGTGGGCAGCGCCAAGTCGGCCAAGGCAGGTGCAAGTGGGGGCCCCCCCATCACCTCGCCAGTCACCCCATAGATTGGCCCTGATTGTCGGCCAGGCCTAGGTACCCTACCCATGCATGAATTTTGTGCACCGAGCCTCTAGTATACATATATTAACTGTGTGACCTTAGGTTATTTAATCTCTCTGAATCTTTATTTCTTATTGTTTTTGGGTTCTGTGAAGGTTTATTTACATAGTGGAGGCCCGGTGCACGAACTCATGAACAGGTGGGGTCCCTTGGCCTGGCCAGCAATCGGGCCGATTGGGCCCTCTCTCCCAGTCCCGATCAGGGCCAGCCACTGGGAGGGACAGTGGGAGATAGCTGTCCAAGGGAGGTTGGCTGTGGGAGCACACTGACCACCAGGGAGCAGCTCCTGCATTGAGCATCTGCCCCCTGATGGTCAGTGTGCATCATAGCAACCGGTCATTCTGCCGTTCAGTTGAATTGCATATTAGCTTTTTATTATATAGGATAAGTTTAATAACTAATCACTATTATATACACAATCACTGATATATCTACACTAATAAAAGAGAAATATGCAAATTGACTGTCACTTTGTGACACCCACCAGCCAATCAGGAGTGAGTATGCAAATTAACCTGGCAAAGGTGGCGAGTTAATTTGCATGCACAGGCGCCAAGCGGCCTGCATCCCAGGGACAGGCATCCTTGGGAGCCAGGCTGCTCTGAGCCTGTTGGTTCATGCATAGGCCCGGAGCAGCCGGGGTCCCGGAATGACCCCCAGCCGCTCCGGGTCTACGCCGAGCAGCCAGGGGCAGGGTAAATGGTTCCACCCCGCTGCTGCTTGTGCATGTGCCAGCACCAAGCGGCCTGCATCCCAGGGACAGGAGTCCTCAGGAGCCAGGCCACTCTGAGCCTGTAGACCTGCACGTAGGTTCGGAGTGGCCGGGATCCCGGAATGCCCTCGGCCACTCCAGGCCTACGCTTGCAGTCGCTGAGCGGCTGGGGGCAGGGCGGGAACATCCCTGGGACCCAGTCCCCCATGGCAAGCAAGCAGACAGCAGGGTCCTGCTTGCCCCTGGCCATGGCAGCGAAGGGCAAGCAATCCCCCGCAGGGTCCCCACAGAGAGCAGACACCAGGACCTGCAGTGGCATCAAACAGGCAGGTCGGCAGAGAGCAGAGAACCATGGGGAGCAGGCCTAAGCCATCAGTAGGACATCCCCTGAGGGCTCCCAGATTGGAGAGGGTGCAGGTCAGGCTAATGGATCCACCCTCCCACCCACGTGCACTAATTTCATACACTGGGCCCCTAGTGTATATATAATATATATAATCATTATTTTAAGTGAGACACATTCATATATATATATATATATATATATATATATATATATATATATATCACTTAACACCATGCCTGGCACTGTGTAAACAAATTCTGAAGCATTATCAGGAAGGCCCATTGATAATGATAGCTATTACATTAGATTCTTCATAGTACATCAAATCTCCTTGTTAATGCTTTTAATGTCTTTCTTAATTTTAAATAGCTAGCCTTCTTATCCATATAATTCTTCATCATATGTTTGAAAATCATAATTACTAAGCTACTCCATGGTTCATCTCTCTTCTTGATGAAAAAAAATAAATGGAAAAACCCAGATTTTTAACAACTACCTGACTGGTGATTTTACACTTACCTGCTTGATTTCATTAATGTGTGTCCTGTACTAATCCATCCCAAAAAGGCAAAGCTCATGCCTGGTGTTTTTTTGCTTTCCTTTTGTTTTGTTTCTGATAATGGCAAGATTATTAGAATGAAAGTGATAGTACACTCTCAGAGAGACAGAGAACAGGCAGGATACAGGACAATGCTGCTCACTGCTCCCTGGTTGCAAGTCTTGTAGGGACCCTTACAGTTCAGAAGAAAAGAATGCAAAAAGCACGTGTCCAAGAGAAGGGGGTTGATCCAAGGAGGGTGCCATCTTGTGCCTGCCTGCTTTTCCTCAACCCTGAATCATGAGAGCTACCTCAGGACAGGGTACTTCATTAGAGCTTAAGAAAAAGCTGTTTAGTGAATAGATGAATAGATATTATATCTGTTCAGTGACTGGCCTTCCTGTAAATGGGTGGTTCTCAGTGAGGGATAGGGTGTAGAGAGAAGACAGGTTGTCATACAGGATATAGGTTGGCATATCTGAATCACCTGCGATTATTTTTTTTTTTTTAGTTACCTGACACTTTCTCCCGAGGTCATATCATACCAGAGCTTACAATGTGCTACTTCAGGGGCAAAAAGGCCCACTTCACCCAAAGTACACGTCATACAACCAGCATGGTAATAGAAGTTTCATTAATAGGACACAAAGCCTTTCAAACATAATCAGAGATAAAGGTTGAAGTACAAATATCTTCCGCCAGTATGATGTGCTAGAAACACCACTGACTAGACTAGGAGTTAACAAAGCTGACCTTTAGACCTGCCTTGACTTTGGATATGGGTATGTGACAGGAAGGGAGGATTGTCATAAGTACACGGGCTACTGAGTGTCCAAAGGTGTGAAAAAGCAGAGCACAAGCAGGGACAAGCACAAATGGGGTAAAGTGTTTAAAACTTCATCTTCAGAATTTTGCTAGCATCAAGATTTTTGCTTCCTTCTCTTGGGCCCATCTGCCTTCTGCTCTCAAGGTTGAAAAGGCCACAGGTCATACTGCCCAGATTTAGGATCTGCCTTGTCAATCAGGATCTGACCACTGGGGTGCCTGGTCAGCCTGGGTGAGGGGCTGATGGCCGTTTTCAGGATAGCCACGCCCCCCGGTGACCCAAGCTCCCAGCCTCTCCTTTTTTTCTTTTTTTTTTCAGTGCCTCCTTGAGCAGAAGTCAGGGTGGGCTGGAAGCAGGTATCTGGGATTTATTTATCTTCTATAATTGAAACTTTGTAGCCTTGAGCGGAGCCCAGGGCTGGCCAGGGCAGGCGGGAAGCTTGACTTCCTCCATCGCCGGGGGCAACCCAAGCCTCCTGCTCACTCTAGTTCCGTGGTTGCCACATCTTAATTGGTTTAATTTGCATACTCGCTCCTGATTGGCTGGTGGGTATAGCAGAGTGACGGAGTGATGGTTAATATGCATGTTTCTCTTTTATTAGTGTAGATAGTATTCTAGTGAATGTATGTTTCAGAATTTGTTTACACATTCTACTATTGGTGGATAGTTGGCTTGTTTCCAGTTTCAGTCTGCTATGAACATTGATGTGTGTGTCTTTTGGTGTACATGTGCACCTATTTCTGTTGCCTGTATGTCTAGGACTAGGATTCTGATAACTTACTTGGTGGTATGTGTATCTTTACCTTTATTATATAATGTCAAACTACTTTCTAAAATGACTACCAATTTACATCCTGACCAGCAGTGTTAGAATCCTCGATACCTGGTACTGTCAGAATTTTTTATTTTAGCTGATCTTGTGAGAAGTAGCATCACATCATCATTCTAATATGCATTCTTACACTATTTTGGTGGAAGAGGTACACTTTCTTTTTAGTATTTGTTCTTCTTTAACATTATTCTGATGACATCTTTCCTACTTGCCAGCATGAATTCATTATTTATTGCTGTGTAGTAAGTTATATCAAAAAGTAGTGCCTTAAAACAATAAACATTTATTATCTCGCCCACTCATTTGTAGGTCAGAAATCCAGGAGCGCCTTAGCTCAGGGTCTTTCATGAAGCTGCACTCAAGGTATCTATCAGGGCAGTAGTCATCTGAAGGCTTATCTGGAGCTGGAGGATCCACGTCAAAGGTGGCTCATTAAACTTGTTGGCAATTGGCAGGAGGCCTGTTCCTTGCCACAGGGAGCCTCCACAGGGCTGCTTGAGTATCTTCATGACATAGTAGATGATTGCCCCAAAGTGAATGATTCAAGAGGGAGATAGAGAGGTAGAAAAGAGGAAATCACAGTGCTTTATAATACCTGGTCTTGGGAGTCACTTCTGCCATATTCTATTCATTAGGAGATAGGCACTAAGTATAGCCCACGAACAAGGAGAAGAGAATTCGGCTCCATTTCTTGAAGGATGGAATACCAAAGAATTGTGGACATGTTTCAAAATCACCAAACAACACAGTTTTAAATCTCTTGATTTTCACCATTTGGCAAGCACCAAAGTCATCATATTTCAGGAATCAAGATTTAAAATGACTAGACAGAAGTTTGTTTAAAAAATAGGAAATCTCGAAGTATCTTCTCACAAAACACTTGCTAATTACACAGGAAATTCTAATAACTTTACAGTGGAAAAATTTAGCAAACACAATCTTGACCAAGTTATCAAAATTAACATCATCAATAATAAGACACATCATGTGACTTCCAATATGATGCATTGAGGACACATAACATTATGTCTGTGGTATTCTTGCCTAAAAGGCATAGCAAATTTAACCATGGGGAAACCTCTGATAAGCTGAATCCAAGTTGATGAACTGTCTATAAAAGAACTGGTTGTACTCTCAATAGTGTCAAGGTTATGAAAGACAAGAAAGGCTGAGAGATTGTCTCAGGTTAATGGAGACTTAAGAGACAGAACTGAAAACAAGGTGTGACTCTTAGTACATTTATAGATAACTGGTGAAATTTGAATAAGGCTAGTAGACTAGTTTAAAGAGTATCAACATTAATATCCTAATTTTAATAACTGAACTTTAGGTGTATAAAATGTTAACATTTGAGGAAGCTGGGTGAAGAGTGTATAGGAATTCCTGTGTGAGTTTTGCAACTTTTGATCAATCTGAAATCATTTCAAAATGAAAACAAAAAATAAAAATTATTATAAAAATATGTCTGAATTAAAGGATTAATGAAAAACTGTGAATGATATGGTCAGATCAGAAGCTCACTAGTCTCTTATAGGAGTATCTACTGAGAAAAACTGGGGTGTTTTCTATATGGCTTTCATCCTTCCTGTCTTCTAGTCCTAGGCCCTTCTGGTGACACCCACAGCAGCTATCTGTCTAAAACATATCATGTCACTATCTTTCTTTAACTGTCAGTTGTTTCTCATATCTTAGAATAAATACATTTCCTAGCAAAACATAAACAAAAACAAAAAACCCTTACTTGAATCCTTGGCCATGACTACATGGAATTGAGCACATTCCCTAAGACATGTCATGAGTCTTCCACCTCCAGATCTTTGCATACACTATTCCCTCTCTTTTGTTGGAAAAGTCCTGACTTTTCTTGGAGATTAATCTCCAAATGTCTATTTTCAGAGCTTTTCTGAACCCTTTTTTTCTCCAAATAGAGTTGTTATATCCTGTGCTTCCTACAGCACTTGGTAAGAGATCTCCTTTGTAGCATTGGTTGTACTGTGTTGTGAGTAGGTGCTTTATATATCTGTTGCTGTTGTTTTTAAGTACTCTTCTTGCTTTTCTTAATGGAAAAGCTTCTAGAGAGCAAAATCTAAACTATACTCATTCTCATTCTCAGCACCTGGCACAGAAACAAACAAATGGTAGGTAAATTAGTCCTATGTTAAAAAAGAAAAAAAAAACTCCAAAATTAGCATCTTAAGTGGTCAGGAGTCCAAGAGCAACTTAGCTGGCTGGATTTAGCTCAGTCTCACAAGACTCAAATCAAGGTGTCAGGCAGGGCTGCAGCAATTCAAAGGTTTGACTAAGGCTGTTGAATCTGCTTCCAAGATAGCTTACTCACATAACTGTTGACAAAAGGCCTCAATTCTTCTTCAGCTCTTGGCAGAGGCCCTTAGTTCCTCACCACATGGGCCTTTCTAAAAGTCACTGACTGTCCTCATGACATAGCAACTGGCTTCCTCAGAGCAAGTGGTCCAAGAGAAAAAGCAAGGCAGAAGCCACAATCTTTCTAATAATTCATCTCAGAGGTGACATACCATCACTTTTGCCATATTCTATTAGTCACACAAAACAACCCTAGTACCGTAAATGTGGAAGGGCACTACACAGGGCATGCATACCAGGAGACAGGGATCATTGGGAGCCATCTGAGAGGCTGACAACCACAATAGGCACACATTCAATGACTAAATGGATGGATGGATGAATAGAGTGACCTCATCTGTCCATATCCCATAGCACTTAGTGATCAAAGAGCCAAATGAATTAATTTATCTAAAGGCAGTCTTGGCTATAATAAAGTCACCCCCAGACACTGATTAGGATCACAAACAGAACATCAGAGAAGTTCCTATGCATTATTCACCCTGACCAGAGGGACCTTGTCATTTTTTCAGGAATATGAATTGAGACCAGGAAAGACAAGCAATTGACCTTAGGTCACTCAGGAGATCAAAGGACTCCTTGTCCCATGAGAGTTACCAGAGTGAGTTTTAAAGGACCACAACTTCTAGGTGCTGTTGAGTTGTTTAGGAAGCTGAATTTTCTCCTATCTTATTTATTAAAGGGAGATTCATGGGGTTAGGGATGACCAGCTCATAGCACATCAATACGTAATACGTTAAGATCTTTACTTTTCTAATTTGGGATAAGACACACTTTCCCGCAACATCCTAATCTCTGGTATAAAAGCAGAACAAATAACTGGCCATCCATGCAGATTTTAATAGATGCTTCTCACATTACTTAATAGTTGTGCACATGGCTTTATACCTTCATCTTATCTTTTTGTCTCACACTAGCCCCCAGTATGAACTGTCTCTTCCTTAATTTCTAACTTCAACCTATTGTAAACCAGTTATTCTAGTTCCAGCCAAGCATCTGCTCCTTCAAAAAGTTTCCCTGATCATTTCATCCAGACAGTTTTCTTTTTATTGGACAAACCCTATCTCCCAATTTGTTCCACTCATAACATTTGAAGGGTTTTTTAGTATTTAAGTACTTGCAGGATGTGTCATGCATATTTTTATTCTCTGCTTCCCAAAATAAATATTGCTTAAATAAATAGATACATTTTACTTCCTTTAATAGAGTAACATCTAAAAAGAGCTCTTTATTCTTGATAATCCTCAGATAAATACTTTTGTAGTATTCAAACTATTTTATTTCTTTTTTTTATTGCTTAAAGTATTACAAAGAGTATTACATATGTCTCCCCCCCCCCCCCGCCCTTGACACTCCCCTGGCCTCCCCTACCCCCCGGTGTCTTATATCCATTGGTTATGCTTATATGCATGCATACAAGTCCTTTGGTTGATCTCTTACCCCCCTTCCTCCTGCCCTCCCACCCTCCCCGGCCTTCCTGCTGTAGTTTGACAGTCTGTTCGAGGCAGCTCTGCCTCTGTATCTATTTTTGTTCATAAGTTTATAATGGTCTTTATTATCCAGAAATGAGGGAGATCATGTGGTATTTTTCCTGCATTGACTGGCTTATTTCACTTAGCATAATGCTCTCCAGTTCCATCCATGCTGTTGCAAATGGTAAGAGTTCCTTCTTTTTTACAGCAGCATAGTATTCCATCGTGTAGATGTACCACAGTTTTCTAATCCATTCATCTACTGATGGACACTTAGGCTGTTTCCAGATCTTAGCTATGGTGAATTGTGCTGCTATGAACATAGGGGTGCATATATCCTTTTGATTGGTGTTTCTGGTTTCCTGGGATATATTCCTAGAAGTGGGATCACTGGGTCAAATGGGAGTTCCATTTTCAGTTTTTTGAGGAAACTCCATACTGTCTTCCATAGTGGCTGCACCAGTCTGCATTCCCACCAGCAGTGCACAAGTGTTCCTTTTTCTCCACATCCTCTCCAGCACTTGTCGTTTGTTGATTTGTTGATGATAGCCAGTCTGACTGGTGTGAGATGGTACCTCATTGTTGTTTTGATTTGCATCTCTCAGATGATTAGTGACTTGGAGCATGTTTTCATATGTCTCTTGGCTTTCTGAATGTCCTCTTTTGAAAGGTGTCTATTTAGGTCCTTTGCCCATTTTTTGATTGGATTGTTTATCTTCCTTTTGTTAAGTTGTATGAGTTCCCTATAAATTTTGGAGATTAGGCCCTTATCAGATATGACATTGGCAAATATGTTTTCCCACACAGTGGGTTTTCTTGTTGTTTTGTTGATGGTTTCTTTTGCTGTGCAGAAGCTTTTTATTTTGATGTAGTCCCATTTATTTATTTTCTCTTTAGTTTCCAATGCCCTAGAAGCTGTATCGGTGAAGAAATTGCTTCGGCATATGTCTGAGATTTTGTTGCCTTTGGATTCTTCTAGTATTTGTATGGTTTCCCTTCGTATATTTAAGTCCTTTATCCATTTTGAGTTTATTTTTGTGTATGGTGTAAGTTGGTGGTCTAGTTTCATTTTCTTGCATGTATCTGTCCAATTTTCCCAACACCATTTATTGAAGAGACTATCTTGACTCCATTGTATGTTCTTGCCTCCTTTGTAAAGTATTAATTGAGCATATTGGTTGGGGCTGATTTCTGGGCTCTCTATTCTATTCCATTGATCTATATGTCTATTCTTGTGCCAGTACCAGGCAGTTTTGAGAACAGTGGCTTTGTAATACAGCTTGATATCTGGTATTGAGATCCCACCTACTTTGTTCTTTCTCAGGATCGCTGCAGCTATTCGGGGTCGTTTTTTATTCCAGATGAATTTTGGGAGAGTACGTTCTAGGTCTGTGAAATATGTCATTGGTATTTTAATGGGAAGTGCGTTGAATTTATAGATTGCTTTGGGCAGTATGGACATTTTAATGATGATGATTCTACCAATCCAAGAACATGGTATGTTCTTCCATCTCTTTATGTCTTCCTCCATCTCTTTTTTCAACGTCCTGTAGTTTTCTTAGAAGAGGTCTTTTACCTCTTTAGTTAAGTTTATTCCTAGATAGCTTAATTTTTTGGTGCGATGGTAAATGGGATTGCTTTTTTAGTCTCTCTTTCTGCGCATTCACTATTGGTGTATAGAAATGCCATAGATTTCTTGGCGTTAATTTTGTATCCTGCTACATTGCCGAATTCTTTTATTAAGTCTAATAGTTTATTGATGGAGTCTTTAGGGTTTTTTAAGTATAATATCATGTCATCTGCAAATAAGGACAGTTTTACTTCTTCTTTTCCAATTTGGATGCCTTTTATTTCTTCTTCTTGTCTAATTGCAATGGCTAATACTTCCAGTACTATGTCGAACAGGAGTGGTGAGAGTGGGCATCCCTGTCTTGTTCCTGTTCTTAGGGCAAATGGTGTTAGTTTTTGTCCATTAAGTATGATGTTGGCTGTGGGTTTGTCATATATGGCTTTTATTATGTTGAGGTATGATCCTTCAATTCCCACCTTGCTGAGAGTTTTTATCAAAAATAGGTGTTGAATTTTATCAAATGCTTTTTCTGCATCAATTGATATGACCATGTGGTTTTTTTCTTTCAATTTGTTTATGTGATGTATCACGTTTATTGATTTGTGGATATTGTACCATCCTAGCATCCCTGGGATAAATCCTACTTGGTCGTGGTGTATGATCTTTCTGATGTACTGCTGGATCCGATTTGCTAAGATTTTGTTGAGGATTTTGGCATCTATGTTCATGAGGGATATTGGCCTATAATTCTCTTTCATTCTGTTGTCTTTACCTGGTTTTGGTATTAGGGTGATGCTGGCTTCATAGAATGAGCTTGGAAGTGTTTCTTCCTCTTGGATTTTTTGTAGTAGTCTGAGGAGGATAGGTTTTAGTTCTTCCTTGAATGTTTGGTAAAACTCCCTTGTGAAGCCGTCTGGTCCTGGGCTTTTGTTTGCTGGAAGCTTTTTGATGACTGCTTCAATTTCTTCCATAGTTATTGGCCTATAGAGATTTTTAGATTCTTCCTGATTAAGTTTTGAAATGTTGTATTTTTCTAGGAATATGTCCATTTCCTTCAGGTTGTCTAGTTTGTTGGAGTAGAGCTGTCCATAGTATTTATTAACAATCATTTGTATTTCTGTGGGGTCTGTTGTTATTTCGCCTCTATCATTTCTGATTTTGTTGATTTGGGTCCTTTCTCTTTGCTTCTTGGTGAGCCTGGCTAGAGGTTTGTCAATCTTGTTTATCCTTTCAAAGAACCAGCTCTTGGTTTCATTGATTTTCTGTATTGTTTTTTTGGTCTCTATGTCATTTATTTCTGCTCTAATCTTTATTATCTCCTTCCTTCTGCTCACTCTGGGCTTTTCTTGTTGCTCTCTTTCTAATTCTTTGAGATGTAGATTTAGATAATTTACTACCATTTTTTCTTGTTTGTTGAGATAGGCCTGTAGAGCTATAAACTTCCCTCTCAGGACTGCTTTCATTGCGTCCCAAAGGTTTTGGATTGTTGTGTTTTCATTGTCATTATTTTCCAGGATGTTTTTAATTTCTTCTTTGATCTCATTGGTAACCCAATCAATATTTAATAACGTGCTATTCAGCTTCCAAGTATTTGAGTATTTTGAGTTGTTTTTATTGTAGTTTATTTCTAATATTATGGCCTTGTGGTCTGAGAAGATGCTTGGTATGATTTCAATCTTCTTGAATTTGGGGAGACTTTGTTTGTGACCCAATATGTGGTCTATTTTTGAAGATGTCCCATGAGCACTTGAGATGAACGTATATTTTGTGGCTTTGGGGTGAAGTGTTCTGAAGATGTCAATTAAGTCCATCTGATCTAGTGAGTCATTTAGGATTGCTGTTTCTTTGCTGAGTTTTTGTCTAGCAGATTTATCCAGTAATGTCAGTGGTGTATTAAAGTCCCCTACTATGATTGTATTGTTGTCGATCTCTCCCCTGATATCTTCCAGGAGTTTTCTTATGTATGTGGGTGCTCCTGCATTGGGTGCATATATGTTTATCAGGGTTATATCCTCTTGTTGTATTGATCCCTTAGTATTATGAAGTGGCCTTCCTTATCTCTTGTTATAGCCTTCACTTTGAGGTCTATTTTGTCTGATATAAGTATTGCTAGCCCAGCTTTTTTTTCATTTCCATTTGCCTGAAAGATATTTTTCCATCCCTTCACTTTCAGTCTGTGTGAGTCCCTTCTAATGAGGTGGGTCTCTTGTAGACAGCAAATATATGGGTCATGTTTTTTTTATCCATTCAGCCACTCGATGTCTTTTGATTGGACCATTTAGTCCATTTACATTTAAAGTTATTATTGAAAGGTACTTGTTTGTAGCCATTTCAATTTTTTTTGTGTGTGTGGCTGTTTTGTTTCTGGGCTCTTTAGTTCTTCTTTTTACACCAGTCCCTTTAGCATTTCTTGCTTTGCTGGCTTGGTGGTGATAAACTTCCTTAGCCTTTTTTTGTCTGTGAAGCTTCTTATTTCCCCTTCAATTTTGAATGATAGCCTTGCTGGATAGAGTATTCTTGGATTCAGTCCTTTGCTTTGCATCACTTTGTAAATTTCTGTCCATTCTTTTCTGGCCTGATGTGTTTCTGTTGAGAAATCATTTGATAATCTGATGGGGGATCCTTTGTAGGTAACTCTCTGTTTCTCTCTTGCAGCCTTTAAGATTCTGTCTTTGTCTTGTACATTTGCCATCGTTATTATGACGTGTCTTGGTGTGGGTCTTTTGGGGTTCATCTTGCCTGGGACTCTCTGTACTTGTGTAACTTTTTTCTTCCCCGTATCTGGGAAGTTTTCTGACATTATTTCTTCAAATAGATTTTCTAATCCTTGCTGCTCTTCTTGTCCTTCTTGCAGCCCTATTATGCGTCTGTTACTTCGTTTCATGTTTTCCCGAAGCTCCCTTAGGCTCTCCTCCTGCTTTTTAATTTTTTTCTCCAGTTGCTGTTCAGATTGAGCTTGTTTCTCTGCCTTATCTTGTAATTCACTAATTCGGTCCTCTGCTTCTTCTAGTCTGCTGTTGAAACTTTCCATGGTGTTTTTGATTGTAGCTATATCACTTTTCATTTCTTCCTGATTCTTGCATAGATTGTTGATTTTCTCATCTATGCGGTGAATGAATTGTACAACCATTATTCTGAATTCTTTTTCTGTCATGTTGCATGCTTCAACTTCATTAATGTCCTTTCTTGGTGAGTCCTCATTTTCTTTCCTCTGGGTGTTGTTTCGTCTCTTCATTCTGATTATCTCCCGATGGTTCAAACGTCGAGTTGCGTGGGCCTGGGCCATGTGCAGTGGGAGCCTCCCACCACCCTAGTGTCACTGAAGAGCTCTGACACTAAGATGTGTGGTTGTTGTGGGTTGGTGGGAACCAGGCTCGCTCAGAGTCAGTGTTGTCAGCGCTCAATGTGGCCTCATATGCGCCCTTAGAATCAAGGACCCTGCCTGCACCGTGCTGAAACAGAGACCCCCCTGAAGCGTGTTGAAGACCAGAGCCCCCTAGCATGCGCCAGGAGTCAGAGTTCCCCAGAATCCAGTATCAGAGTCTCTGTTGCTTCGCGCAACCTTGCCTTGAGAATCAGGGTCCCTGTGTGCCCTTGCACCAGGAATTGGAGTCACTGGCTCTTAGTATGAATGCACAGGAAATCAGGATCTCAGGCGCAGGTGAAAAGAAACACAGTCAAGTCATTGGTGCTTGGTGCTGCCTCCTGCCCAGAGAATCGGGGTCCCTGGGCCTGTGATACGCGGGACAAATTCCCGGTGTTCGCGTGATTGCTCTCAGCCCAGGGCTCCAAAGCTGGCAGTGCGCATAGGCTCAGTTCCTGGGGTTCTCGCGTTTGCTCCCAGCCCAGGACTCCTGAACCCGGCCCTATGCGGGATCAGTTCCAAGGTGCTCGCGCACTTCCAGGCTAAAGTTCCTGGAGCGCTGAGGCCCTGGCAAGGGGTGGGTCTATCAGTTAGTTACTCTGGCGCTGCCCGCAAGCCTGTGGGAAGGGGGGATGGGCTCTGTTACTCACGGATCTGCCGCAGGGATTTCTGAACTTTTGGTGTCTGCAGAACTGTAGCTATGGTCACAGGTCTCTGTCCCCAGTGGCTGCAGGGTCCTGGTATGCGTCTGAGATCAGACTGGGTGGTGCTGAGGCCAGGATCGTAGTCTCAAGCAGCTCTGTTTCCCAAGATGGCGTGGTCGCCATGCCTGTGTTGGCCGCCCAGGAGTGTCCATGCAGGGAGCGGGACTCCCCCGCCTAAGCCTGCCCGGTTTAGCAGCCCCTTAGAAGACCTGCAGAATCTAACTGTCCCTAGCTCATACACACACGCCACACACGTCCACACACTCCTCTATCACTTCCTTGCGCTCTCACACTCTCTACCTCCCTACCTTCCTGCTGGTCGCCATTTTGGAAAGCCTCAAATGCTATTTTATTTCTTATTTACTTACTTACTTAAGAGGGAGAGAGAGAGAGAGAGAGGGTGATCAATGTGACAGAGAAATATCGATAAGCAACCCCACCAAGGATCAAAGCCACAACCTAGGTATGTGCCCTCATCGGGAATAGAACCCGAAATCCTCTGGTGCCTGGGATGATGCTCCAACTGATCCACACAGGTCAGGGCATATTCAAACTATTTTTAAATCTTTTGTTTGTTTTATAGTTTGTTTATTTTGCTTATTGTGTTGGTTTCAGAATTTTAAAATTATTACACTCTTGAATGAAGGACATTAATGCTGTAAAATTAACAAGTTATACATGTGCAGTGTTGATACTCATCTCCTTTGACAAAGTTAAGTTCACTAATCAGATTCACTTCTAAAGACTTCTGAAAATGTGTGTCATGCTTATGGGTGGCCACATGCCAGAGAACTGAATATGTACTGTGAAAAAAAAAAAAAAAAAAAAAAAAAAAAGGAGGCTCAGCTCTGGGAGGAAACCCTTACTAGGCAAGAGAGCTGAGCATGTGCAAGGCTCTGTATTCAATGAAGGAGGGCAAAGAAGTACAATTTTGGAGATGTTGAAGGGAATGAAGAGAAAGGAGGAAATTAAAGGAGAGAGGGAAGTCTTAGCACATTCAGGAGCTTACCCAGAATCCACAAATGGGAAGGGTCTACTCAAGGAATGATATCTTTTATTTATTTATTTTTATTTTTTCTATTACCATTTATCCCCTCTATGCCCTCTTCCATTCCCACCCTCCAGTCACCCCCGCAATCACCACACTGTTGTCCATGTTCATGAGTTCTCTCTTTTTTTTTTTTCTTTTTGCTCAATCTCTCCACACACCCCACCAGAGCTGTCTGCCTGCTCTCTATCTACGAGTCTGTCTCTATTTTGTTTGGTAGTTCACTTTCTTCATTAAATTCCAAATATGAGTAAAGTCATATGGTACTTGTCTTTCCCTCAACTGGCTTATTTCACTTAGCATAATGTTCTCCAGGTCCATCCAGGCTGTCTCAAAGGGTATAATTTTTTTTCCTTTTTACAGCAGAGTAGTACTCCATTGTGCAAATGTACTCTAGTTATTTTATCCACTCATCTACTTGGGCTGCTTCCAAATCTTGGTTCTTGTAAATAACACTATAATGAACATAAGGGTACTAGTACATATAGTCTTAAGAATTAGTGTTCTGGGTTTCTTCAGATATATACCCAGAAGGGGAATCACTGGATCATAAGGCAGTTTCATTTTTAATTGTTTTTTATTTAAATCCTCACCCGACAATATTTCAATATTTTTCCATTGATTGTTTTTTTGTTTGTTTGTTTTTTAGAGAGAGTAAAAGAGAGGAGAGAGAGAGAGAGAGAAACATCAATGTGAGAGAGACACATTGACTGGTTGCCTCCTGAATGTGCTCCAACCAGGGCAAGGGAGTGAACCTGCAACTGAGGTACATGCCCTTGACGGGAAATCAAATCTGAGACCCTTCAGTCTGAGGACTGACACTCTAACCACTGAGAAAAACCAGCCAAGGACATTTTTAATTTTTTTAAATATATTTTTATTGATTGTAGAGAGAGGGGGGAAGGGGAGGGAGGGAGGAAAGGAAGAAAAAAAGAAGGGAAGGAGGGAGGGAGAGAGAGATGAGAAGGAGAGAGAGAGAGAGAGAGAGAGAGAGAGAGAGAGAGAGAGAGAGAGAGATGTGAGAGAGAAACATCACTCAATTGATTGCCACACACACCCTGACTGGGTACCAAACCAGAAAACTGGGCATTTGTCCTGACTGGGAATTAAACCCGAGACCTTTTCATGCAAAGGATGATGTTCAACCAACTGAGCCGCACCAGCCATTGCCAATTTTTTGTTTTTTGAGGAAACTCCATACTGCTCTCACAGTGCTTGCATCAATCTACATTCCCACCAATAGTATACAAGGGTTCCCTTTTCTCCACATCCTCACCAACACTTGTTGTTTGTTGATTCATTAAATATAGCTGTTCTGACAGGTGTGAGGAGATATCTCACTGTGGTTTTAATTTGCATTTCTCTGATTATTAGTGACATTGAGCATTTTTTCATATGTCTATTGGCCATCTGTATGTTCTCTTTGGGTAATTTCTAATTCAGATCCTTTTCCCTTTTTTTAATTGTATTGTTTGTTTTTGGGGCGTTGACTTTTATAAGTTCTTTATAAATTTTGGATATTAATTCCTTATCAGATGTATTATTGCTGGATATGTTTTCCCATTCAGTGGGTTGTCTCTTCATTTTGTTGATGGCTTTCATTTGCTATGCAAAAACTCTTTAGTTTGATGTAGTCCCCATTTGTTTATTTTTTCTTTTGTTTTCCTTGCTTGAGGAGATATATCAAAAAAATATTGCTATGAGAAATGTGTGAGATTTTACTGCCTATGTTTTCTTCTAGGATTTTTACAGTTTTGAGTCTAACATTAAAGTCTTTAATCCATTTTGCGTTTATTCTTGTGTGGTCTAGTTTCACTTTTTTGCACTTATCTGTCCAATTTTCCCAACACCATTTATTGAGTAGACTATCTTTAGTCCATTGTAGGTTTTTGCCTCCTTTGTAAAATATTAATTGACTATAACGGTGAGGATTTATTTCTGGGCTCTCTAATTTATTCCATTGATCTATATGTCTGTTTTTATGCCAGTACCATGTTGTTTTGATTACTATGACCTTGTAGTATACTTTGATATCAAGTAGCATGATTCCTCCAACTTTGTTCTCCTTTCTCAAGATTGCTGTGGCTATTTGGGGTCTTTTATGGTCCATACAAATGTTTTTGAAACATTTGTTCTAGTTCTGTGAAATACACCATTGTTACTTTGATAGAAATTGTGTTGAATATGTAGGTTGCTCCGGGTAGTATGGACATTTTAATGATGTTAATTCTAAGGAAGGACATCTTTTAATCAGAGCACATTCCAGGGTCCTACTGGCATCTCTTTACCAGGCCCCACCCTTTCAGGATGCTCCAACCTAGATATCACTCCTCACACTCAGTGACTCCTGAGATTTCAGCACCTTACCTGACATATGTCCTGGCACCTGCATCAGAATTATAGGTTTGGATTTTTGAGAGCTAGTGTGGTATGGTGGGGGTCCAATGGGCTTGGAAGAATTCTGGCTCTGCTTCTTAGAAGCTGGCAAATTGCTCCATCTCTTGTAGCCTCAGTTTTCTTATCTATAACTTGGGGATGATAATGATAATACCTAATGCAAGTATTATTGTGGACAACAAGTATTGTAGGTATCACGCATTGTTGTGGGGATTACATATTAGTAGATACTCAATAAATAATAGCTATGAAAAGCAGTGTAGCATGGTGGTTAAAAGCATGGGTTGTGAATGTAAACCATTTGGGTTTGAATCTTTGTTTCATTATCTACTCTCTGTATGACTTATTTTCTCTATTCCTCACTTTCCTAATCTATCTCAAAAAGTTTATGAAAGGATACGAGGGTTATAAATGTAGTGTCTATGACATAAAAAGCATTCAGTAGATGGAAATAGTGCTAGTATTAGTAGTAGTTGTTGTTGTTATAAAAGAGGCAGTGGTGGGCCAGTTAAGACTGCATACTCTAGTGCTGAACTACCTGGGTTCAGATCCTGGTTCTATTCTTTACCAGCTGTATGATCCCTGTGTCTTCATCCTCCCATCTGTAAATTGGGTATAGTAATATTATCTAGTTCATAAAATTAAATAAATTTATATGTGTAAAGTATCTAGATAATGTTGGTGCATAGTAAACAATAAACGCTAACCATCCTATATAATATAATAAAAGTCTAATATGCAAATTGTCCCCTTCGACCTGAGACTGGGAGTTCGACTGGTCACGATGATGTGTGCTGACCACCAGGGGGGTGGTGTGGAACATGGTGGGTGTCAGCGATGCGGGGCTGGCAGCAGGCAGCAGTGGAGGCACTACCGGCCCCAATAGTCCCTGACAAGAGCAGGACCACAGCAGGATGATGGAGCAGGTGAGTGGGTGGCACCAGGCCAAGGTGAGTGTGAGCAGGGGCCCAGGTGCTGCCCAGGGCCCAGAGGTCATCTGGGACCTGCCTTTCCACACCAGACATTTGTGCTTCGATCGCTGGCCAGGCCTAGGGACCGCACCTGTGCACAAATTCCATGCACCGGGCCTCCAGTTATTATGATAAATTCCAATCAGTCATAGTTCCTATTTTTATGTAATTCTGTGGGTAATTTTAAAGCTTGTATTTTGTACAATTACATAAACTTATGTATTCTGTGTATTATATATTCTGTGGTGATTAACCTTCACTACCAGTTCCCTTGGAAAGAAGCCAGGCTTTTCGATTGTAAAAGGTTTTCAACTGGATCCCAGCTGACCATCTCTTCAGTGTCTATGTGCACAACAGATGGTGAGCTGCATTTTTTAAACATTCTCTCCAAAGAGAAGACTGTAAAATTCTCAAAAAAATTAAATGCAAAAAGAAAAGAAAAGAAAAATTAAATGCCCTCATTACAAAAGTGTGCCACTGTCTGGGCTCTCTCAGCCCACACCTTAATAACTGGCACTGTGGAGTCCCTCAGGAAAGGAGGCGGCCTCATCATCAAGCAGGTTGGAGAGTCTCTCTGTGTGCTGCAGACTGTGGTTTTCAATGACACACCAAAAGCCAGTCACTTCCACTCACATTTTTCCTTTGCTCTCCAGCTGTACTGCAGTAACAGTACAAGTTGTTCATTCAGATACCGGAAAGGCTGACAGTTCAGGAAACCTTTTTTTTTTTTTTTTACATTTCTTTAGCCAATAATCTTGCAGCACAGTGATGTCACCTAACAGTTATGCAGTATGACTTAACTGTTGGATAGGTGACAGGAATTCCACTGACACCAAGATCACAATGAAACTGCTTAGCTGCTAAATTAGTCATATTGTACATTACCAATAAGTCCTTTTTAAAGTATGATTAACTGCCAGTTCAAACAGCATTGCTGTATAATTAGGGAAGTCCGGCCCCATCACTCAGAGTTGACAGAATCACATCCAGTTATTCCAGTGTCTGGATAATGTAAATGATGTGGTTATTGAACATCATAGGCCACTTGAAAAGGGACACAGTATGAAAAGGAAACACTTGTTATCCTCTATTTTCAGGGGAAATTTTGTACAATATTTCCTAGACTGTATCCTAAAATGTGCTATTTATAGCTCTTGATGCTTTTCTCAATCCAAAGAGAATGATAATAGGATTCTATTCCTCAGTGAAACAGGAATTATTTAGTGTTGTTTTCTTTTTCTTACACAAGCTGGTCTCTGTCCTACAATTCAACTGAACTGCACTGTGAATGAGACTTTTTACTGACCACAAACCACGAGGTAGATATCACTTATTCCACATTATCAGTTGTTAAAATAATGCTTGAATTTTCCCATTTAAAAAGTATATGCGTGTTAAAGCCCTGGCCAGTGGCTCAATGGTTAGAGCATCAGCCAATGCACCGAAACATTGCTGGTTCAATTCCTAGTCAAGGACACGTACCTGGATTCTATCCTGGGCCAGTCAGGTTGCATGTGGGAGGCAACCAATCGATGTGTCTCTCTCACATCAATTTCTCTCTTTCTCTATCTCCGCCACCCTTCAATCCCTTCTGGAAAAAAAAAAAAAACAATGGGAAAAGTATCTTCCAGTAAGGATTAACAAATAAAATAAAATAAAATAAAAAGTAGATGTGTGTTAGAAACAATTTGGGAAATGCTAAAAATAAAAATAGAGGAAAACCCCCACAATCTCACCCTCCCAAGACAGCCCTAACTAAAACTTTGTAAATTTCTTCTAGTCTCATTAAACAATGAATACAACAAACTCCTTGGCTGGCAGTGTGGTGGCTGCTGAGCACAGAAAGATAAATACTAGTCAGTTTCTATCCTTCTCCCTTAGGAAGCACACAGCTTAATGTAATGGAGCATCTGAATACAAAAGATATATGTAGTGTAGGGTGGAGAGAGCAGAATGTGGAGTGCAGGAGATGGAAGAGATTATCAGGGCAGATGAGAGAGATCCTAGAGCAGGGCTACTCAAAGTGTGGTTCATAAGGTGACACCAGATCTTACTAGTTACCTACAGAATCTGAGAGAAAGCATTTAAAACTTTTGGAGCAATTTGACAGAGTAATTATATATCTTTTGAATCTCATAATAAATTTTTAAATTGGACCAGCATTTTTCATGTTTTTTATTTCATTTTTGTTGCATTGTTTATTACATTTTCAAAAATCAGTCCACAGTGGATTACAAATGAAAAACTACTCTGTCACTATAAATAGTTAGAAAACCACTGCCCTTAGGGACACAATAGCCTAGCTAAGGGCAGGATAACCAACCTTCCTGGTTTGTGATAAGCATGGCAAAGTCCCAGACAAATTGGGATGAGTTGGCCACCTTACAATGTTTAATTCCAAGAAAAATCTAGCTGCATAAGAGAATAGATCAGGTGAAGGGGAAGCAATTATTAAAGAAATACAAAAAAGAAAGTTTCTCTGAGCCAAAGAGAGATTTTAGTCTTTAGGTCAAGAGGGTTCATCACTGGGCAGGTAAAAGTATTGAAAAGAGAGCCACAGCTAGCTACATCCTGATGTATTTTCTACATTCCAAGTATCAAGATAAAATCCTGAGATTATACACAGAGCAAGTAGAAATGAACAAAATAAATTAGTAAAGTGCTAAAATACAATATTAATAATATTACATTCTTTTAACAAAAAGATATTTGTTTTAGCTTTCTAAGAAAAAAAAAGAAATAAGGAGTAATTGTCCTTTATATACAAATATAACAATGAGGATAATAAATGAAAATAGAAAACAATACCACAAAGGAGGAAAATGCAAACATGTTAACACTATTAACATAATTTTTTTTGATTTGGCATAAAATTTGACTTGACGTTTCCTAGTTGGTGATGGTGACATTAGGAATCACAGTCATTCAAATTGCTGTTATTATGATGAAGGAAGAAGTATATAAGTTTCTCAACAAGATATTTTTTTCTGGCACTTAAATCTAAAATTCTCCCAAAGAGTGTAATATTGGGAATATCAGTGGTGTGATAGACATTGTCCTCAGTACGTTTCTATAGCAAATGTAGGAGTGAATTTTACATTCATGTTTCCTTTGGGTTCCCTCATTAAAGTCAGTGACTTCAAGACATATGAACAGATGTCAGCCAAAAGGCCTTATTTGATTCAAGGATAGAACCTAGAGTACCCTAGAAGAGAAGGTGAATAGTATGTCATATTAGTTTTCCTGAATATTATTTTTCTCAGCCAGACTAATGTAATAACATAATGTAACAACATAACTGCAAGGAGTTACTCTTGTGGTCTTTGTGCTGACTGGAGGTATGTAAAAATTCCAGTTTCAAAGAAAATATATTTATATTTTGTGTACCCAGCCCTTTCAGCACTTGTTATGAATACTGGACAACAAATTTGTGTGAAATTAACCCTGGCTGGTGTGGCTCAGTTGATGGGGTGTCATCCCATGCACCTGAGGATTCCCAGTCAGGGCACATGCCAGGGTTGTGGACTCGACCCCTGATGGCATGCAAGAGGCAGCCAATCAACGTTGCACTCTCTCATATCGATGTTTCTCTCTTCTCCCTTCCTCTCTCTCAAAAAAATAAATCAATAAACTGTTAAAAAATAAAATTATCTTTTATTTTTTTAAAAATTGTGTGAGATTAGGCTGGTATGCTTCACATAATAAATATTATTTTAGAAGATACAGTGTTAGCACTTATTAATTTTATTTCTCCTCTGGTATGCTCAATAAATGTAATAAATATTGTAACACTTTTATTAATGCAAATGAAATTGCTTATCAAAATATTGTTACAATACCCAGTCCTAATAATTTTAAGATAGAGAAACTTCTTTCATATGCCATCAGTATAAGTGAACAAAAATCAGTTTGCAAATCAAATATATAGGTATATTTATAAACACATTTTGTAAAATACATATTTGTATAAACCTAATATTTATAAATGCATAAGCATAGAAAAAAGCACTAAAGAGATAATAGAAATATTAATCCTATTTATCTCTCAGTATCAGGATTTGGGTAATTTTTATTTCCTTTTTTTTATTTGTCCATAGGTTTGAATAACTTGTATCATCTTTTCAAAGAGAAAGACAATATTATTATTGTTGTAGTTAAAGGCATGTGGGGTGGGAACAAGTGATGTCTGTATATCATCCCTAAAGCACATCACCAGGTGATCTTCCTGCACCACCAACTTCCTCTTGCATCATAGTTGTCCTTTAATGATTTACATGATGATAGTAAAGTTTATATGATAGATAGTTTAAGAAAGAGTGCAATGTGGGTTGGAGACAATCCCCAAATTTGCCTTGTTAGCAGCTGTGATTTTGGACCAATTTTTACACTTTTAATTTTCTGGATCCTATTCTTCAAAATGGAGACTAGATTGTTGTGAGCATAAAATGAAATTGCTGACACATAGAAAACTGCCTGGAATAAAACCGGTACTTGATAAATATTTCTTTAATTGCTCACCCCATTCCTAAATGAATTTGTCCTGGTTCCAAAGACACCAGTTCTCTTCCCTGCATAAGCCTGGTTTTGGTCCAATAAAAGTAATGGAAGAATAAGGAAGCCCATGGTCTCTCTTCCCACGTTGCCTAGTTAGGAGTAGAGAATGAGAGAAAAAGGAAGGCTTATGGAGGGTACGCTGAGTGTGTTATGTGGGTTCCTTTGGTTAAGGAAGGCTCCGGATTTTCCCAAACACTTTAACATCTGTGAAGTCTCAAGTTTCTACCTTTATATTAATGCATTTGTCCCTTGAGAACTATCTTACATTATGTCATCATTCACCCTAAAACAACTTCTTTATTCCTTTTTTATCTTCACAGACTCCTACTTTGACATAAAAGTTCAGTTGGTTATGTGATTACCATGGGCCACATGTTACTTCATTTCATAGCATTTGGGGCCCTAAAAATGTAAATTATATTTTTCCATCACTTTATCTACATGTCAAAATATCTCCAATCTTTATTTTTTATATTAATTGGTTTATAGTCAGTCTCTCTGATAGATGCTAAGCATGCCTAGTTAAATGAGCCTTTATCAATGTGGAGAAAATTAAACTGACAGATAAGGAAATGGAGGTCTCTAATTACCAAGCCCCAGTTTTGAAAATTTGACTAGGTTTACCCTTCTAGAAAGAATATAATTGCATTAAATTTATAATGCAGAACAGCATTCCAGTACAAGAATGTTTCTGGATCTATGACATGTTCCCTTGATAACTTTGCCTCAATAGTTCAGTCAGAGATAGTTAAGCAATTACACAGACTTGAGAGTGGGGCCTCTCTTCCAATGATCTATTGTCATTGGATTGCACGACAAAGGGTTCTGTTTTCCTACTTTTTTCTTTATCATGTGCCAATTAAACCTTTTTTTCCCTCACTCCCTTAAAACCTCACCTTTTCTCTTTTAAGCTTTTGTTTCCATGACATGAAAACTCAAAGCAGGCAAATTGTTCATTGTAACCCTCAAAACATCAAATAAATATGATATAATAAACATGACCTGCATCTTCTCTGCTGAAAGCTTTCCCAGTAATTTATCTACTAAAACTTGGGTTTTCTACAAACACACTTCCAAGGAAATGTCCCCAGATGGCATGTGATCTTTCCATTTTAGACAGGCTGCCTTGATCAGGTGTCACCCTACTGACCTGCTTTTCTCCACTTTTATTCTCAGCACAATGTTGTCTCAACAGATTCTCCACTAAGTCCTGGTTTTTCTTCATTGAATTCCCATTCTCAACCCTATCCCTATGCCACACCTGCTACATGCACTGGTTGCTAACATACCTTTTGTTATTCCCTCATAATTCTCACATGGCCTCTGAACAACCTTGAAAGTTCATAATCAACTCCCCAGTATTCTCCTCCCAATACTTTGGCTGTATGGAACTTGGCTTCAGGCTTGTCATCACCTCAATTCCCTTTTCAGTTTTCAGTTGGCTGGGAGCCAGCCTTGTGCCCTCTACCCCATTCACCTTGCCAGCTACCTACCTATCTCGGTCATCTTTATTCATATTCCTTTCACTATTCAAAGGAGTAAATCAAACCCACAGCAGTAAAGATAAATAAAAGGGGAAGAAGTCAATGGGGTTCCAGGATGCTCTCAGATCAGAGGGTTCTTCGATGCCATCTAGCCGGATTCTGCCATTTCACAAATGACAGAGCTGGGACCATAGAATCTAGAGTTACAGATTATTCAAATGAATTAGTACTGGAGCTGCCAGGAAAAGCATCTCCAGGAAAAGTGGTTAAAATCATTGACTTTGGAATCATATAGACCTGGGTTCAAATCACAAGCTGTGTGGCCTTGTACAATTAATTTAAATCCTCTAGTCCACAATATATTTACTATTAAAACAGGGATGATAACACCTATCATACTGAATTATTGAGCTGTATACATGGTCATTATTAATTATTACCTAAAATCAAGCTCTTTTAACCTATAGTCTAATGCTCTTTACAAGATAATACTGTTATTATGATTCTAGTGCCAATCTTCCAAGATTCCACTTTTAATCTTTACTAATGATGGTGTTTCTTTGAATTTATAAAACTGTGCTTCAGTTGATTAATCCATAATATGAAGTTAATAATAGTTAGCATACAGTAGTTGTAAGGATTAAATAGATAATCTTTGCAAATATAGCATTTCATACAGTGTATAGCATGTAGGTAACAACAAAACATTGAATAGTTCTGTATAGTCATAAATGCCCAAAACAGACGCATGAATGATCAGGATAATCTCCTGTCACATACCCTCAGAAACAGATCCAGAGTTACCCTCAGTGCCCATATTCATTCGTTTAGCTGCACCTTAAACAACAGGTGGCATTGGAGCATGTGGTGATAGAAGAAAAGATGTTTCCACCAAAGCAACAACTATGAGCAAAGGAAAGAAAGAGCAAAGTGAATGATGGGCCTCTAAAAGACTAATTCTGCTTTGTGTCAAAGGCTTCAAATTAGCCTTCCCACCTGTAGTCTCATCTTCTCCTATCCATCTTCATTTCTGCTCCCAGAAATAAAATACTACATTGAAAAATACAATCCTTCCAATTTTAGTGCTCCCTATCAAAGTCAGAATAAAGTCCCAACTCCTTAGCACAACCTTCCAGTCTTGTCACTGTTTCTTCCTGTTGGCTTTACCAGCCTCAGTTCTCCTACTCTGCAAACTGGCCTCCCTGGACAACTCACACTTTTCTGAATCAGCTCACTCAACTTCAGCCCTTTGTGCGGGCTATTTCTTTAACCAAAAATATTATACTTGGCCTTTAAAACTCAGTTCAGAGTTTGCCTGTACAAAGCCTTCTATGGCACTTGCTCCCCCTACCACTTCTGCCCAAGAGCAGAGTTCCCCCTTGGAGGTCCCATGGCAGCCAATATTTTCCTCAAGGACAGCAGGTAATACATGGAATTCCATGTTTGTATGTCTCCCCCTTTAGAATGCACATTCCCTGACCACAGAGGCTGGACCCTTTCCAGAGTCTACTGTGCATTATGCACAGTTGCAGGAAATCCTCTGCTATAATAAAAGGCTAATATGCAAATTGTCCCCTCGACCAGAAGTTCGACCTGGAGTTCAACCAGGGGGCAGGGCCAGCCGGCCAACCTCCAGTGTCCCCACACCCCAACTGCCCGGCCAGAATGGTCCCAATCAGAGCGGGCCAGCCAGATCCCCCCACCTGTGCGTGAATTCGTGCACTGGGCCTCTACTGGAATATAAAGAACAAGAGAGACAAAGTCCCTGATGTCTCGAAGCTTCAGATCCAGTGGGGGGAAAAGCCAGGCAATTAACAAATAGATAATGTATAGATAAATATTTTCAGATAGAGGCAAGCGCTCTGAAGATAATAAAATGGCACATGCCCTGATCAGTTTGGCTCAGTGGATAGAGCGTCGGCCTGTGACCCAAAGGGTCCCGGGTTCAATTCCGGTCAAGGGCATGTACCTTGGTTGCGGGCACATCCCCAGTAGGGGGTGTGCAGGAGGCAGCTGATCGATGTTTCTCTCTCATTGATGTTTCTCTCTATCCCTCTCCCTTCCTCTCTGTAAAAATATCAATAAAACATATTTTTAAAAGAAATAAAATGGCACAATATGCTAAAGAGTAATAAGGGAGGGGAAGAGCAACATAAAAGTAGTCTAATCGTGGCACTTAAGCAAAAAAACTGATGAGGAGCCAGTCATGCCCAGGAATATCAAAGGCAAGACTGTTGCAGGCTAAGGGAAGAGTAAGAGCTCATAAGTGTTTGTTGAAGGGAGGAAGGGATTAGTTAGGATCTGGTTCAGGGATGAAAAGGGGACTCAAACTCCACCCACAGAGAAACCAGGATTACATTGACTTTTCAATCCAGAACTATACTACTAAGACAGAGAAAAGCAACACAAGTATCAGGTGCATTTTGGAGTTGGGACCTTTAGAGAGTTGAGGGGGCTGGTCAGGGGCTAGGCAGAATTGATGACCTTAGGGTGAAGCAAGTTTCTATAAGCCAACATTTCTTAAAGGATGTTCCAGAAATGTTGTACTAGACCGTGGAATCACCCTAAAGTCTCAATTTTGGAAACACTACTTCTCTTATGCTGCCCTTCCCCACACCCTACCCCACCACCACCTGGGCACTCACAATGCATAATAGCATAGTAAAACTGAGCATTTTTAAAACCTGGTTAACTTTTATTTTCCAACTTAATTTGGCCACTGTATGTGATTTCTTCTGTTTTATTTGAACACAACACTGCTTAAATTCTGTGAACCAGTACTTTGTGAAACACACTTTGGGAAGCTCTGGTCTAAATCATTCTTCACAACCCATAGGCCTTGCTGTGGTAATATCTAGCTTCCAGTTCCATTTTGTTCAGTGGCAGCATTAAATAAATAGAGGGATATGGTTTTTAAAAACATACAGTGCTTTGGTTTGTATACATGAAAGTAAAGAGTGCAAGAGTCTCAATAAATCTAATTCATCACATTTACTCAACTTAAAATTATCTCAACAGAACTAAAAGTGGTTGATACATGTAAGGATAAATATGTGTAAATATATACTAATTTAAGTTCTATTAAAAATAAGAAATCTAATTACTAAAGGTTAAAGTCCAATCTGAATGCATTTTATGCACAAAAGATTAATTAGTTTTTTTAAATTAAAATTAATAATTTCTGCTCAACAAAATACAAAAAAAATTAAGCTTATTCACTCATCACAAACTCATCTTGCTTATTTTGATTACAACCAGTTTAAACAGGAGAACTATTAAGCACTTTAAGATTAATTTTTAAAAATATAATACATTAGATTTCATAATAATATAGATCCTTAATAGAGGGGGGAAATCCATGCCAGAGGTTAACTAATGCCACTGACACTCTCCCAGTAGCTAAAAATAAGCAGTCCACTTGGGAAATTAACTATACGTTTCCTGACTAAGTTCATTCTAATAAATCTAACCACGCAAAATGGTTGTTCTAACCATATAATATTTTTAAATTTCACCTGGCTAGTATTGTTCAGTGGTTGAGCATCAACCCAAGAACCAAGAGGTCGCTGGTTCAATTCCCAGTCAGGGCACATGCAGGCTCGATCCCCAGTGGGGGCCATGCAAGAGGCAGCCAATTAATGACTTCCTCTTTCATCAATATTTCTATCTCTCTAGCCCTCTCCCTTCCTCTCTCTAAAAGTCAATAAAAGTATATATATTTTTAAAATGTTAAATTTCAATCATAAAATTCGCACATATATCATCAGAATAAACGGAACTCACTTCCTAGCTAAGTTTTTTTATTATTGTTGTTTAAAGTATTACAAAGGAGTACATATGTCTCCTTTTTCTCCCATTGACCTCCCCTCGCCCTCCCCAACCCCCAGCACATGCCGTCGCCCTCCAGCCCCCAAGTGTCTGTGTCCATTGGTTATGCATGCATACAAGTCCTTTGGCTGATCTCTTACCCCGCCCCTCAACCCACCCCTGCCTTCCCACTGTAGTTTGATAGTCTGTTCCATGCTTCTTTGTCTCTGTATCTATTTTTGTTTATCAGTTTATGATGTTCTTTATATTCCACAAATGAGTGAAATCATATGATATCTATCTTTCTCTGACTGGCTTATTTTGCTTAGCATAATGCTCCCCAGGTCCATCCATGCTGTTGCAAATGGTAAGAGTTCCTTCTTTTTTATAGCAGCATAGTATTCCATTGTGTAATTGTACCATAGTTTTCTAATCCACTCATCTGCTGATGGGCATTTAGGCTGTTTCCAAATCCTAGCTATTGTAATTATGCTGCTATGAACATAGGGACTCAAATATCCTTTCTGATTGGTATTTCTGTTTTCTTGGTATATATTCCTAGAACTGGTATTACTGGGTCAAATGGCAGTTCCATTCTTCATTTCTTGAGGAAATGCCATACTGTTTTCCACAACGGCTGCACCAGTTTGCATTCCCACCAGCAGTGCAAGAGGGTTCCTTTATCTCCGCATCCTCTCCAGCACTTGTCATTTGTTGATTTGTTGATGATAGCCATTCTGACAAGTGTGAGATAGTACCTCATTGTTGCTTTGATTTGCATCCCTTGATGATTAGTGACTTTGAGCATGTTTTCATATGTCCCTTGGCCTTCTGTATGTCCTCTTTCAAAAAGTGTCTATTTGGGTCTTTTGCCCATTTTTTGATTGGATTGTTTATCTTACTCTTGTTAAGTTGTATGTGCTCCCTGTAAATTTTGGAGACAAAACCCTTACCAGAGATAACATTGGCAAATATGTTCTCCCATGCAATGAGCTTTCTTGTTGTTTTGTTGATGGTTTCTTTTGCTGTGCATAAGCTTTTTATTTTTATGTAGTCCCATTTGTTTATTTTCTTCTTAGTTTCCATTGCCCTAGGAGCTATATCGGTAAAGCTAAGTTTTGATTTTAGCCATCTTTGTCAAATAACTCTTCATAAGTTTCTATTTTTCTAATACCTTTAAAATTATGAGTTATCTAGCCCTGGCAAATGGTTAGAGTGCAGGCCCATGCACCAAAGGCTTGTGGGTTCAATTCCAAGTCAAGGACATGTTCCTGCATTGCAGGTTCTATACTGGCTCCCATCAGGTGCATGCAGGAGACAACCAATCCATGTGTCTCTCTCACATCAATGTTTCTCTCTCTCTTTCCCTTCCACTTTCTCTTAAAATCAATGTGAAAAAAAATATCCTCAGGTGAGGATTAAGAAAAAACAAATAACTAAAATAAAATTATGTTATCTCAATAAAGTGACCTCAAAACAAGTCACTGAGAAAATGAATGCTAGTAATGTAATAACGATAAATTCATTCTCAAACCAAATTGACTTTGATACATATCAAATCATTTGTTACACCCGCCAAATTGGCCTTCAAAATTTTAAAAAGTAACTTAATTATTCAGCTGATTAATGTGCATCTAATAAAATAAGAACAGCATCACTGTTAACTAGAATTAACCCAAGCCCCCAAAAGTACTGATGAATACAAGTCTCCAGTCAAAATTCACTTCTTAAAGTCTACATTTTATTTTACCTTGTAGCAGTCAATTCAGTTATAACTAATAATTTTTATCATATTTTAACAAATGATTGGCTGTTTCTAGAACAGCCGTGGGCAAACTACAGCCCGCGGGCCAGATCTGGCCTGTTCGGCTGTTCTATCCGGCCCGCGGAGCCGGAAGAGCGGAGGGTTCTCTTGCTCTCCCCTCCGCTCCTTCACCAGCAGCAGTGTTAACATGGCAACGTCGCGAAACACGGCCGCAGCTCCTTCTTCTGAGGCCAGTTTAAGAACCCATTGTGGCCCTCGAGTCAAAAAGTTTGCCCACCCCTGTTCTAGAATCTCAATATTTATTCTTTTTTATTTTAATGCTTTATTGTTTAAAGTATTACATATGTCTCCTTTTTCCCCATTGACCTCTCCCCAGCCATTTTAATATTTATTCTTTATAGAATAAAGTATGTTATCACTCATTCCAGTAATTTTGTTTTGGAAGTCAATCAGGAAGAATATACAAAATTCTCAATTAAAATGCTTTCTCAATTGATTAAATGGCACATCTATATGATGACATACTTATAAAACTTCATGTTGTGTGAGGAGAGAATGGTCTTGTTGATAAATGATATGGTGTTAATTAAGTACATATATGAAAAAATCAGGCTGTAACATAAAAATCAACCTTATATAGCTTATCTAATAAAGAGGGAATATACAAATTGACCATCACTCCATCACAAAGATGGTGGCGCCCATAGCAGAGGCAGGGTTTCCATAACACAAGATGGCTACACACACACCAGAGGCTGAGTTCCCATAATGAGCCTTAACAAGCAATCAGCAGGGACCTGAGGCTACATGGCACTAGACTGGGGCAGAGGACTTCAGGCCATGCCCCCCAGCCTGGCGGGGCTCGATGGGGGACCTCAGGCCACACCCCCTACTGGGCAGGGCTTGATGGGGGACCTCAAGGTTCATGGCCCCCCCCCCGGGCCAGGGGACCTCAGGCCATGCCCCCAACCCTGGTGCAAGGGGACCTGAGGCTGCGCCCTCAACCAAGCAGGGCTTGACGGGGGCCCTGAGGTTGTGTCCCCCATCCAGCAGGGCTTGATGGGGGATCTCAGACCATACCCCCCACCTAGTGGTGCTTGACGGGGGACCTTAAGGTATGCCTGCCACCCCAGCCTGGGCTGGGGGACCACAGGCCATGCCCCCCCATCCTGACAGCAGGCCAGAGGACCTCAGGCTGCATCCCCCGCCCAGTGGGGTTTCACAGGGGACCTCATTCATGCCCCATGCCCTGTAGAGCTTGATGGGGGACCTCAAGGTGCCCCTCACCCCAGTGCCCAGCCAAGGGACCTCAGGCTGTGCCACCCGTGCTGGCGCCAGGCCGAGGGACCTCAGGTCATGCCCTCTGCCCCAGCACTGGGCCAGGGGACCTGAGGGTGCACTGGGGGACCTGAGGCTGCACCTCCCCCAACCCGGTGGGGCTTGACAAGGGTGGGGCCGGCCAGGTCTGGATCTCGCCCAATGGGGGTGGGGCTGGCTGGGTCTGGGTCTCATGTGATTTTGAGGTGCCGCGGATGGGTGGGGACTTGACTCTGGGTCCTGCAGCATGCCCCAGACTCTGACAGGAGGAAGATTTTCAGATATATTTTATTAATTTTCTTTCATCTCTGACACTTCTATTACAGAGAAAGAGCAAATAGCAATATTAAAATATTTCCTCTAATTAATCTCCTTTTAATGTGCACAAATTTCGTGCACCGGGCCACTACTATATTATAAATCTAAATGTGGGAGATAAAATATATGACTTTTAGAAGAAAACATAAGAGAATATCTTCACGACCTTAAAATAAGCCAAAATTTTTCAACCAGGACACAGAAAGCACTAACCATAAAAGAAAATATGGATAAATTGGGTTACATCAAAACTAAACTTCTATTCCATGAAAACTTATCATTAATAGTGAAGGGCAAGCCATGGAGTAGAAGCATATATTTATACTAAATATCTGACAAAGGACTCATCCAAAGATACAAAGAACTCCTACAAGTCAATATAAAATAAGAAAAATAGGCAAATGACTTGAACAATCATTTGACAAAACAGGATATTCAAATGGCCGATAAACATAGGAAATGAAAATTGAAACCACAATATACCACTACCCCCCAACCAAATGACCAAAATTTTCTTGGATTTATTTTTGTGAACATATCACCATGGTAATAAAAAAAAAAGTATCTGTATGCTCCTGTAGAATTTATACAAAAAGAATAGATATATGGAGAACCAGGAGAGGGGAAAATGGTGGCCAAATAGGCAACAAGAAAATCCCAGAGTAAGTAGAATGAAGGAAGTAATAAAGATTAGAGGGGAAATAAATGACCTCCAGACTAAAAAAAAAAAAAAAAAATGATCAACAAAACCAAGGGCTGATTCTTTGAAAAGATAAACAAAATTGATGAACCTTTAACCAGACTTATCAAGAAACAAAGAGAGAGGATCCAAATAAACCTCCTCCCAGGGCCAGACTGGAAATACAACTAAACTGGAGATCATTCATCTGGAATTACCAACTGAGGTCCAGCTGAGGAGGAGACTTATATCAAGGAAGGACAGAAAACACCTAGAAGCCAGTAGGAAGGGTGAGGTCATGAGAGGGGCTGACCCAGCTCCAGGGGGTGGCAGGCCAGCAGGCCAAGAGGGAAGAGGGAGTGCTGGACTACAAGAGGGGCTGTTTCCTCGGAAGATAGAAACCCGGAACCCAGGCTGGGCTTCAGAGCCTGGAGCACCAGAGCCAAGACCCGCAGCCCACATAACATCCAGCTGTCAAAGGCGGCAGGGCTACTGGCTACAGCGGAGTCTGGAGCCAGTTGGAGAGAAAGCCACAGGTTCGGTTTTTGGGTGTTGTTTTTTTCTGTAAACCCAGAGCACAGGAGTTTTCATTTGCAGCTACTCACCTAAGGCTTTGGTGAAGGGAGGTCGGTGCAGACTTGAGGTGCCTAAAGAGAGGCAAGGGTGGGAAGCAGTGCAGGGAGATGTGGAAAAGCAGTATCCAGGAATACTGCATTTGGTCATTGGTATGCATGCAAACAGAAACAGCCATTTTTCCTGAAAGGAGCTAGTCACTCCCAGCACCCACAGGACAGGTAAAGAAAAAAAATCCCATTAGATTGTCAGCTAACTTCACAATAGAAACACTTTAGGCCAGAAGGGAGTGGCATGAAGTACACAAAGTAATAAAAACCAATGGACTGAACCCAGGACTACTCTATTCAGCAAGGCTATCATTCAAAATCCAAGGCAAAATAAAGAGTTTCACAGAAGAAAAAAAAAGGGGGGGGAGGCTAAAAGAATTTATTACCACCAAACAAGCACTAGAAGAAATGCTAAAGGAACTGATGTAAGAAGAAATAGAGAAAAGAGAAGAACAGTGGTATAAAGAGTAAGAATGGCAATAAATAAGTACCTTTCAATAACCTTAAATATAAATGGCTTAAATGCTCCAATAAAAATACATAGGGTAGCTGAACAGATAAGAAAACATGAACCATATATATGCTATCTACAAGAGACCCATCTCAGAACAAAAGATTCGCACAGGATGAAAGTGAAGGGATGGGAAAAAATTTTCCAGGAAAAAGGAAATGAAAAAAGAAACCTAGGGTAGCAATACTCATATCTGACAAAATTGACTTTAAAGAGAAGGCTATAACAAGAGACAAGGCCACTTCATAATATTAAAGGGATTGATACAACAAGAAAATATAACTCTGGTAAACATATATGCATGTGATACAAAAGCATCCAAAAATATAAAACAACTTCTGGAGGATTTAAAGGAGAGATGGACAGCAATACAATAATAGTAGGGGACTTAACACCCCACTGTTATCATTCGATAAATCTTCTAGGTAAAAAACACTCAACAAGGAAACAGTGATCCTAAACAATACACTACATCAGATGGAATTGACATTTACAGAACATTTCACCCTCAAGTACACATGGGACATTTTCAAACATAGACCACATGTTAGGATACAAACTAAGTCTCTACAAGTTCAAGAAGATTTAAATCATATTAAGCATCTTCTCAGATCAGAATAGCATGAAGCTAGAAATCAACTACAATAAATACACTCAGAAACATTCAAACACATGGAGGCTAAATAGCATGTTATTATACAATGAATGGGTTACCAAAGAGATCAAAGAAGAAATAAGAAACATCTGGGAAACAAATGAAAACGAACACACAACAATCCAAAACCAATGGAACACAGTGAAAGCAGTCCTGAGAGGGAAGTTCATAGTGCTACAGACCTACCTCAAAAAACAAGAAAAACTTATAATAAAACTATGTAAACCTAAAACCTAAAGAATTAGAAAGAGAGAGCAACAGGAAAATCCCAGAATAAGTAGAATGAAGGAAGTAATAAAGATTAGAGGGGAAATAAATGACCTCCAGACTAAAAAAAAAAAAAAGATCAACAAAACCAAGGGCTGGTTCTTTGAAAAGATAAACAAAATTGATGAACCTTTAACCAGACTTATCAAGAAACAAAGAGAGAGGATCCAAATAAACAAAATCAGAAACAAAAGAGGCAAAGTAACAACTGACCCCACAGAAATAAAAAGAATCATTAAAAAAAAAAATACTATGAACAACTATATTCCAAGCTGGACAACCTGGATGAAATGAATATATTCCTAGAAAAATACAATCTTCCAAAATTCAATCAGGAAAAATCAGAAAATTTGAATAGGCCATAAATAACCAGTGATGAAATTGAAGCAGTAATTAAAAAAAAAAACCTCCCAGCAAATGAAACCCTGGTCTGGATGACTTCACAGGGGAGTTTTACCAAACCTTCAAAGAACTAATGCCTATCCTCCTCAAACTATTCCAAAAAGACCAAGGGGAAGGAACACTTCCAGCCTCCTTTTACAAGGCTAGCATTTCCCTAATTCCAAAATGAAATAAAGACACTACAAAGAAAGAGGATTACAGGCCACTATCCCTGATGAACATAGATGCTAAAATCCTCAACAAAATATTAGCAAATCACATCCAGCAATACATTTCAAAAGATCATACATTGTGAGCAAGTGGGATTTATTCCATGGATACAAGACTGGTACAATAATCACAAAACAATGAATGTGATACATCACATAAACAAATTAGAAGACAAAAATCACATAATCATATCAATTTACCCAGAAAAAGCATTTGACAAAATCCAACACCTTTTTTGATAAAAACTCTCAGCAAAGTGGAAATAGGGGGATCATACTGCAACATAATAAAGGCCATATATGACAAACTTACAGACAACATCATATTCATTGGGCAAAAACTAAAACCATTTCCCCTATGAAAAGAAGACAAGGATGTCCACTTTCACCACTATTATTCAACACTAGCAGCCCAGTGCACGAAATTAGTGCACGGGGGTTGGGGGGAGGTCCCTCAGCCCAACTTGCACCCTCACAATCTGGTACTGCTGGCTCTTTACCACTCATCTGCCTGCCTGCCTGATGGCCTCTAACCACTCTGCATGCCTGCCTTATCACCCCTGCCTGCCTGATAGTCCCTAACCACTTGCCTGCCTGCCTGATTGCTCCTAACTGCTGGCCCCCCTGCCTGATCACTCCTAACCGCCTCTGCTTGCCTGCCTGATCGCTCCTAACTGTCTCTGCCTGCCTGCCTGATGGCCCCAACCCCTCTGCCGGCCTGCCTGATCGCCCCTAACATCTCCGTCTGCCTGTCTGATCATCCCTAACCCCTCTGCCTGACTGCCTGATTGCCCCTAACCCAGCCGTGGGCAAACTACAGCCCGCGGGCTGGATCTGGCCCATTTGAAATGAATAAAACTAATAAAATAAAAAAAAAGACCGTACCCTTTTATGTAATGATATTTACTTTGAATTTATATTAGTTCACACAAACACTCCATCCATGCTTTTGTTCTGGCCCTCCAGTCCAGTTTAAGAACCCATTGTGGCTCTCAAGTCAAAAAGTTTGCCTTCCCCTGCCTCTGTCTGCCTGCCTAATCACCCCTAACTGCCTCTGCCTCGGCCCCCGCCACAGTGGCTTCATCTGGAATGACATCTGGAAGTTGTTTGGCTATCTGATCTAATTAGCATATTATGCTTTTATTATTATACGTAGATAGTACTGGAAGTACTAGCCTCAGTGATCAGACAAGAAGAATAATAAAAGGCAATCAAACTGGAAAGGAAAAAGTAAAACTATCATTATTTACAAATGATGTGATATTGTACAGTAGATCCTCAGGTTATGTCGGAGATCCATTCCTATGGCACAACGTAACTGAGATTTTCACCGTAAGTCGGAACCCACCTACATAAGCACCTACATCACTTACACAGAGCACATACACAGCAGTAATGAAATGAAAGAGTGAAAAAAAAATTTAAAAGAAAGATAACAATTCCTGACCTTTATTTGTGGTAAATAAATAATAAAAAACATAAAGCACATATGTACATATGATGTAATGATGGAACTTTTTTTATAAATACTGTAAATGGGAGATAGTGACATAACCACGAAATGACATATGTCGAGTCCAACATAACCCGAGGACTGACTGTACATAGAAAACCCTAAAGACTCCACCAAAAAACTACTAGATTTAATAAATGAATTCAGCAACATAGAGGGATACAAAATTAACATCCAGAAATCCATGGCATTTTTATATACCAATAATTCTGAATTCTCAGAAAGAGAAACTAAAAAAAAACAATCCCATCTACCACTACAACAACAACAAAAAATTAAGATACTTAGAAATAAACTTATCCAAGGAGATAAAAGACCTGTACTTGGAAAATGGCAGGATGTTGAAAAAAAAGAGATAGAGTAAGACATAAACAAGTGGAAGAAAATACTGTGTTCATGGCTTGGTAGACTTAACATGATTAAAATGTCCATACTACTCAAAGCAATCTATAGATTCAGTGCAATTCCTATTAAATTACCAATGGCATATTTCACAGAGCTAGAATAAACACTCCAAAAATTTATATGGAACCAAAAAGACCCTGAATATGCACAGAAATCTTCAGAAGAATAAAGTTGGAGGAATCACAATACTATATACCAAGTTAAATTACAAAGCCACTGTAATCAAAACAGCCTGGTACTGGCACAAGAAAAGGCATGTAGATCAATAGAACAGACCAGAGATCCCAGCAATCAACCCAAGTCATTATGCTCAATTAATATTTGAGAAAGGAAGCAAGAGTATACAATGGAGTCAAGACAGTCTCTTGAATAAATGGTGTTTGGAAAACTGGACAGGTACATGCAAAAAAAAAAAAATGAAACTAGACCACCAACTTATACCATACACAAGAATAAACTCAAATGGATAAAAGACCTAAATGTAAATTATGAAACCATAAAAATCTTAGAAGAAATCATAGGCAGCAAAATCTCAGGCATCTCTCATAGTAATATGTTTACCAATACATCTCCCATGGCAAAGGAAACTCAGGAGAAAATAAACAAATGAGATTACATCAAAATAAAAAGGGTTTGTACAGCAAAAGAAACCACCAACAAAGTGAAAAGAGAGCCCATTGTGGGGGAGAACATATTTGCCAATGATACATCCAATAAGGGATTACTTTCCAAAATATATAAGGAACTTATACAACTTAACAAAAGAAAGACAAAAAATTCAATTAAAAAATGGGCAAAGGACCTAAGTAGACATTTCTCCAAAGTGGACATACAGAGAGCCAAGAGACATAAAAAATGTTCAAAATCACTAATCATTCGAGACATGCAAATTAAAATGACAATGAGATATCACCTCACACATGTCAGAATGGCTATCATCAACAGATCAATAAACAACAAGTACTGGTGAGGATGTGGAGAAAAGGGGACCCTAGTACACTGCTGGTGGGAATGCAGACTGGTGCAGCCACTATGGAAAACAGTATGGAATTTCCTAAAAAAAATAAAAATGGAACTTCCATTTGTCCCAGTGATCCCATTTCTAGGAATATATCCTAAGAAACCCAAAATACCAATCAGAAAGAATATATGTACCCCTATGTTCATAGCTGCACAATTTACAATAGTTAAGATGTGGAAATAGCCCAAGTGCTCAACATTAGATGAGTGGATAAAAAAAAAAAACTACTACATTTACACAATGGAATAGTATGCAGCAGTAAAAAGAAAGATCTCTTACCATTTGAGACAGTACAAAGGGACCTGGAAAGTATTATGCTAAGCAAAATAAGCCAGTCAGAGAAAGACAAGTATCACATGATCTCACTCATATGTGGAATCTAATGAACAAAATAAACAAAATAGATCCAGAGACAGAGATCCATGAACAGACTGATGAATTTCAGAGGAAAGTTGGCATGGAGGGTGTGGGTGCAAAGAGATTAGCCAGTGAAGTTATCCTATATTATAAAGAGGTAATAAGCAAATTGACCATCATGCCCTCACATAAGATGGCCGCCCCCACCTGGATACAAAATGGCTGCCCCCATGTGGTCACAAGATGGCCACCACAAGATGGTCAGCAGGAGAGGGAAGTTGTGGGCAACCAGGCCTGCAGGGAAGGGCAGTTGGGGGCAATCAGGCAGGCAGGCAGGTGAGCGGTTGGAGCCAGCAGTCCTGGATTGTGAGAGGAATGTCTGATCCACAGGGATCGGGCCTAAACGAGCAGTCGGACATCCCCCGAGGGGTCCCAGATTGGAGAGGGTGCAGGCTGGGCTGAGGGACACCCCCCTGCCCAGTGCACAAATTTCATGCACCGGGCCTCTAGTATGTATATATGCATAGACAATGGACACAGACAATAATGTGGCAAAGGCTTGGGAAGTGCAGTTGAGGGGATGATGGAGTTACTGGAGAGTGGGGGAGAAAGCAACAACAACAAAAACAAAGCGACATCTGTAACTTTCAACAATCAAGATAAATTTTTTAAAAAGTAAACACACACACACAAAGAATAAATATATGGGCCTTATTTGTGCAGGTAAAGAAGAGTTAAAAGCAGCTACCTTCAATGGCCTGCCTTTTTTAATTGAAAGTACCAAGTGTTGGAAAGAATGTGGAACAGTTGCCTTCTTATACATTTCTGGTGAAATTGGTAAGCCACACCCTAACTGGTTTGGCTCAGTGGCTAGAGTGTCGGCCTATAGCCTGAAAGATCCCAGGTTCGATTCCGGTCAAGGGCGTGTACCTTGGTTGCAGGCACATCCCCAGTAGGAGGTGTGCAGGAGGCAGCTGATCAATGTTTCTCTCTCATCAATGTTTCTAACTCTCTATCCCTCTCCCTTCCTCTCTGTAAAGAATCAATAAAATATATTTAAAAAAATAAATAGAAATAATATTAATGACATTTTTTCAAAAAATAAAAAAAAGAAATTAGTGAGCCGCTTAGAACAACTGCGTGGCATTATCTAGTAAAGCTAAATCCATGCCTACAATATAACACAACAGTCCATTTTCAATGAGAGAAAGAAATGCATATGGCTCAGCCGTGGGCAAACTACAGCCCGCGGGCCGGATCCGGCCCATTTGAAATGAATAAAACTAAAAAAATAAAAGACCGTACCCCTTTATGTAATGATGTTTACTTTGAATTTATATTAGTTCACACAAACACTCCATCCATGCTTTTGTTCCGGCCCTCCGGTCCAGTTTAAGAACCCATTATGGCCCTCGAGTCAAAAAGTTTGCCCACCCCTGACATATGTCCTCCAGCAGATATGTTCAATGATGTTTATAGCAGAACTATTCGTCATAGCTCAGGACGGGCAAACAACACAAATGATGTTCATCAGAAATAGAATGGTTAAAGTAAATCAGGGTGCATGCATGATGAGAGAAACTAGAAAAAAAAAAACACAGAACACCACCTTACAACTATAGGTTTTATAAATATTTTATAATATATCATTTGTTTTATAAATATACCTTTAATAGAAAGTTCAAAACAGGTGGAATCCATGCTTTAAAAGTCAGGATCTATTGAACATAGTACAGTGGGGCCTTGACTTACGAGTTTAATTCGTTCCGTGACGGAGCTCATAACTCAAATTACTCGTATGTCAAATCAATTTTCACCATTACAATGAATTGAAATGCCATTAATCCATTCCGGACACCCAAAAAACCCTGCAATTGTTTTGTTAAATGTTTTTAAATAAGAAAAATGTATTTAAAAATAACGAATATTGTATAAAAAAATATTGTAGAATGTAGTGCAATAAACTTGTTTTATTAAGTTTAATGTACAGCATTTACCTTGGAGATCAAACGACTTAAAGATACTGAGGAGTTGGAGGAGAAAGGCTGAACTGAACAACTGAAAAACTGAATCTTATTTGCTGATTTTTGCCCTTTTCGCCACGCTTTCATCACTTTCATCTACAGGAGTTTTCGATAAAAACCTGTCCAATGAGATCCGTTTCACCCTCCCTTTCAGAATATTTCTGAAATGAGTTAGGCAAGTGTCATTAAATAGCTCCATCGCATGCCCAGTTGCAATTTTTTCTAGGTGTTTCTTTTGAATAAAGTCTGAAAGTTTCTCCCACATTCCCAACATGTCCTTTATCTCACTTATAGAGATAACCTCCTCCTCCTCCATGTCATCTATTTCCTGCAAAACTCCGTGTGCTGCTGCGTCTGTAGCTCCTTTAGCTCCTGCATTGTCAGCTCCTCAGAGTGCTCCTCGATGAGCTCCTTGATGTCACCTTCCTTTATATCCGCGCTCGCTGCCTCACCATGTCTGACAACGGAGTGAATGCAGTTCCTCTTTTTAAAATTTTCGAACCAGGCCCGACTGGCTTTAAACGGCTCGCCCGATGCCTCGTCCATTGAAGTGCCTAGGGTCTGCTGCAGCAAATCAGCGTACATAGCTCGTGCCTTCTCGCAGATTGTAGCCTTCGTCACGGTATCTCCTGCGAGCTGCTTCTCCGTTAACCACACCATTAGCAGCTTCTCCATATTTTCATGGATAGATGTCCGCTGTTTAGAAATTATTTTAACACCCTTGGCTGGAGTTGTAGCCTGTATCGACTCTTTCTGCTTCAGTATGGTGCAGATCGTAGAAGTGCTATGCTCGTACTGCTTCGCCAAGTCAATTATACGCACAACTTGGTCATGTTTTTCGATAATTTCTTTCTTTAATTCAATGCACATCATCCGCTTCTTCTTCTCAGCACTGTCCTTCGCACTTACTTTCTTCAGATCCATGGTTGAAAAAACGAAGTTTTGCAAAATAACTGCAAGCACAAATGCGAGCACAACACTGATGCTTCAACTAAGAGCTAACCGCTTAAAGTGAATGAGTGAGACATGTGATGCTGGGCTGATGTTGTGGCGTTCACTGTGACGTTCGCTGCACCAACTAGCGGTGGGGTATCTGAAGTTGGCTCGTAACCCGAATTTTAGCTCACAACTCAAAGCAAAAAATTGGCCGAGAGACAGCTCGTATCTCGAAAAACTCGTTAGTCGGGACACTCGTAAGTCAAGGCCCCACTGTACCTGAAAGGGGGTGAGGGAAGCTTTAGGGTGCTGGTATATTTTGTTCTGGGGTATCTATTGTATTCCATTGGTTACATGGGTATGTTCAATGTGTGAAGAGTCATTAAGCTGCACATTTACAATTTGTACAATTTTCCATATGTTATACTGCAATCAAATTTATACTTTAAAAATGTTGTATCCATAGGAACAAGTCTATGGTGTTAAATACAAGGAAGGGTGCAGAGTGGAACACCATGATTCCTATTGGAGAGAGAAAGGGAGAAATGGAAGTGTATATAGAAGGCTGTCTGGAATGGATACCTACCAAATATTAATAGCAGTTTTCTCTGAGGGTCAGCCCTTTTATTTTTATCTTTTGTACTTTTTCTGTGTTTCCTGGATTTCTGTAAGTGAATGTATCACCATTGCAATAAGAAAGATAAATGTCATCTATATGGCCCTGCCAGGATTCATGCAAAAAGAATAAATCAAATGTATCAATACATAGGCGTTGTCTGTATAGGCAAAAGAAAGAGCTTCAAGCAATTACCTTCAATGGCCTGGAAAATTGAGTCAAAACATCAACCTGGTGTGAAATACATATTACATGAAATATATTATTGAAGAGCTGTGAAGTAAACTTGGATAACTATGGTCAACAAATGACTATTTCTTCAGGTACTTCTTGCTTAGCACGTACCTGAAAAATTGCCTCATTTAACCCATAAAATCCTAGCATATCAATAGGTTACCTATCATTTGGACATTTTAAATATCTCATCAGAAGTCTGTGAATGAATTTGAATGAAGTAAGGCACAGGATAATCCAGCATTCTTCTAACATGAGAAATAGATGAAAGAGTAAATGTTTTCCTCCTCCTCTCACTCTTTGCTTATCTCTTCTCTCACCTCTCTCCTTCTTACCCCTCTTCCTACGACTGCCTTGCACTTCCCTGATGCCTCTTCTTTTTCCTTCCTTTCTTTATTTGGTCTCTGTCCTGGGGGTGCAGGTGGGGCTAGAAGGTCCTAAGCTTAGTTCTCCTACTGTCCTTGAAACACAAGTTGAAGTGGAGCCTTCACTTACAGAGGGAGATTTGCCTCTAGTCACTCTAAAATTGGAAGTGCAGAGAAGAGAAAGTGAACAATACCTAGCGATCAGTTTCTTCTCTCCATCCCTGCTTGAGCACCTCCCGCTCAGTTCCCCAACCCAGGCCCAGCTATAGGTCAAAATGAAGGCAGCTGCCAACACTGTGATGCTAGCTTGTTCACACTGACTAATGCTTTTCACATGGTAGGTTACAGAGCAGTAGGGCAAAGGGAAGTGCTGATGTAATATCTAATAGCCATGCTGGGGGACCAGAAAATTGTTAGGAAAAAAACAAGACACTGGAGGGGTAGAGAGGATACCTTCTCACCTATAGTCATAGAATGTGCAAAGCAGGTGCTGTGCATGTTACAGAGAAACAATAAATGATGATACAAATGAGCTTACATGTATGCAAGTTATTTGAAAACCCAGAAATTCTCCAAATATGAGGGATTAATTACAACTATGAAGATAAATGCTTTAGGGACTTTCGGGGCAACTCATATATTTAAAAAGATATAAATAAATAAATAAATAAATAAATAAATAAATAAATAAATAAATAAAAACTCAGGAAAATTAACAGGCATCCTAGACATTCCCTCAACAGAAACTCTGAAACCTGCATCTACCAGGGGTGGGCAAACTTTTTGACTCGAGGGCCACAATGGGTTCTTAAACTGGACCGGAGGGCCGGAACAAAAGCATGGATGGAGTGTTTGTGTGAACTAATATAAATTCAAAGTAAACATCATTACATAAAAGGGGTACGGTCTTTTATTTTTTTAGTTTTATTCATTTCAAATGGGCCGGATCCGGCCCGCGGGCCGTAGTTTGCCCACGGCTGATCTAGACTTTCCATTTCACAGAGACAAGGACACTGAGCCTAGCCGAGGGAGCAGAAAGGTCACCTCCCCAAATCTGCAAAAGTCTAAAATCCCCTCATGCAGGTGAGACTCCAGGCCAGAACCAAGAGCTCAAGAATCAGTGAAGGAAGTTGCTCTCTTGGCCCTGTTGACACACCAGCCCCACAACACAACACAGCAGAGGAGGACTATGTCTGGCCTAGCCATCCTGCTAAACCAGGTTGGGGTAAGAAAACAGCCTCAGGGCACTGCAAGGTTTGAGTATTTGATGTCTGAGGGTGAAGCAGAGAACAAAATGATTTGATAGGAAAACTATGTAGGCAGATGAAGGAGACAAGATAGAAGAGGGGATACTAACTGTGAGAAAATGATGGTCAGTAGGTTGAGAGACAGATGACAGACATGGGAGGGGAAGTGGGTAAGATAGAGGGAATGAGGAAAATAGCCCCAGAAGGAGCAGAATTCACGGCAGTACATAATTGAGGCCCACATATGAAACTGTTCAGGCCCAAGAGCTGTGGTTTGGGATAGCCTTATATTGATCTGAGGGTTTTCTTTTTAAGTAAATTAGCCACAAATGATCCAAAGATTAAAAAAAATAACTTTTTATTACAGAAAATTGAACATACAAAAAAGCAAGCAGAACATAGTAATGACTTTCATGTACCCATTATACTGAATCAATAATTGTCAAATCCCAGTTAGTTATGCATCATCCAACCTCTATCCATTTCCCCCCTCTCATATGAGTGTCTTTAAATTATTGTGGTTAAATATAGTTTCATATTAGTTTAAACATATTCTATATACTGTTTCATTCCATTCATAAATATTACAGTATAAATTCTTTTAAAAATAAGAATTTCTTTTATCTTTTTAAATCATCATATCATTATTGTATTTAAAAGTTATTATATATTATTATATTCCTCAATATCAGGAGATATTTTGAAGAAATTTTCACATTAAAGCTTCTCCCATTGCTGTACCCAAAAGTGCTTGTGCTTTGAGAGTAGCTTAGAGGGTGAGAGAAAATGTTACTGCAAGCAGGGGCCAGGACAGGGACCTGTATCAGAAACTTGGGGAAGGGCAGAGGTCCAGCAAGGGAATCTATATTCTACAGCGTCTCATATAATACTGCTCCTTCTGGGGCTTCAGAGTGAAGAACAAACATCTTATGGCTCCATACATAGAAGACTGCAACTATCAGTTGGCACAAAAGCCAACATTTGAGCTGCCTTTGGTGACGGCAAGAATTGAGATCTAGGTGATGGGACAAGTATGTTCTATGTTCTGCCTATCTCAAAGGTTGTGAACATTTTAATGGTGTATCCTCATCTGAAAAAAAGGGGGTGCTATGATAATAATACTAGAGGCCCAGTACACGACATTCGTGCACTGTTGGGGGTGGGGAGTCCCCTCAGCCTGACCTGCACCATCTCACAGTCCGAGACCCCTCCAGGATGTCCAACTGCCAACTAGGGAGCGAGCCTAAGCCAGCAGTCGGACATCCCCTGAGGGGTCCTTAGCACTGTTGTGGAGGGGGGGGAAGCTCCTGCCACAGCCACTGCGCTCACCAGCCATGAGCCCAGCTTCTGGCTGAGCAACGTTCCCCTATGGGAGTGCACTGACGACCAGGGGGCAGGTCCTGAGTTGAGCATCTTCCCCCTGGTGGTCAAAGTGCGTCATAGCAACCAGTTGTTCCACCATTTGGTCAATTTGCATATTAGCCTTTTATTATATAGGACAGTATGTGCACCATAAAGTATTCTAAACAAAGATAGTGTCAGAGAATGAGAATAAAAAATAGAGACAGACATTCTCATACATTCCCCATACCTTAATAAAGCATCTTGAGTCCCTCCCTTTGAGACCACTACACTTGATTGTCACAGTGATCCTGAGCAGTCCTAAGTGGATGGTAGGGAAATCAAGCTTGGCATGTTAAAAATGACCCTGGGAATAACTGTACAAAGGACAATAGAGGTCAGTGGTCTCAACTCTGCTGCTCATTAGAGTCAGTCTGGGGAAGTTTTAAGACATGTGAACACCCATTCCCCACCCCATACCAATCAAATCAGTCATTCTGGGGGTGGAGTCTGCATTGTTGTTGTTTTTAAAAGTACTCCACGTGATTATAAAGCACAGGAGAGGTTGAAGAACCACTGGTATACGTATTTAAAAACACAATTGCTTAACGTGAGAATATTATTTGTGGCTTGAAAGCATTCCATTCGACTACTTTCCCATTTAAGATTGGGGAGGCCTAGCCAGTTTTGCTCAATGGATAGAGCGTTGGCCCATGGACTGAAGGGTTCCAGGTTCTATTCCAGTCAAGAGCATATACCTCAGTTGCAGACTCAATTCCCCCGGCCCTAGTTGGGATTCGTGCAGGAGGCAATTGATGTGTCTCTTTCACATCAATGTTTCTGTCTCTTTCACATCAATGTTTCTGTCTCTCTCATATCAATGTTTCTGTCTTTCTCACATCAATGTTTCTGTCTCTCCCCTCTCTTCCACTTTCTCTAAAAAATCAATGGGAAAATATCCTTAGTTGAGGATTAACAAAACAAAAACAAACAAAAAAACGACTGGGGAAAATGTTTCACTCTCCAATAAGGGATACTGGGAAGTAAGAAGAAAGAAATGCAAAGAAACTTTAAAGTAAAAACCATACCTAATAATAGTGAGGTTCAGAAAAAGGAAGGTTTTCACTTTATATTCCAGATTCCAATTTACTGTATCTTAAACTGTTCCAATTTTGATAGACCTTATTTTCATTTAACCAAAAACACAGATCCTATTATATTATTAAAACTATCTAATGACTATTTCATATTGCAAGTATGGTTATTTCCTCTGTCAAAATAATTAATTCCAGCTACTTAAATCTTTTCTGTTAATCAGTTTACCTCTCAATTGGAAAAAAAAAAAAAAAAAAAAAAAAAACTGACCTTAAAAAATAAAAGACATTTTCCATCTCTGAGGAACTGATTTCATCAAATTATCCTGGAGGGAAAAGCAAGTACAAAAATGTGAATTATAGGCAGCTGGAAAGCAAGATTCTGTACAGTGAATGACACACCAAATCCTGCAGGGAAATGTGCACTACAATAGGCTTCCGGCCTGAGGAACACTGAAGAACAATAAAAATTATTCCAGAAATTATTTCCTCAGCTGTGTCATTGATGGATTTAGCATAGGTATTTTGTTAAATCCCTATCAAATCTAAACATGTCTGTTTACAAATGTTTTCATATCTAATCATTGGTTCCTTAAAATGAAGGTTAAAAGAAACTCAAACTTGATTCCATTTTATCACAAGCCTGGATGCTGAAAATGTTGTGTCAAAGCCTGTAAAATCACAGAATCTTTAGCCACATCTTTAAATTTCACCATTTTACCAATTCCACCAAAGATGTATTGACATTTTCTTTTGTGCTAATAGCAGTTAATTGGCTTCTGCAGGACAGTTAAAGAACACCAAATGGTCAATATAAGTTTACTTCATGATGTTTAAAGATATTAAAATGAGCTTGTCCCACAAACAGCCTTCATAATCAATTCTGAGAAGTCATGAGGAGACTGATTGTAGCGTATACCTATGGTAGATGGCATAGTGCATTAGATTGGTCAAACAAAATATTTATTAAACTGAAGATGGGTGCCACAACAGACTCCAGTTAGGACAGATAATAATGCCAATAATAAACATATTTTTATGATTTTACATAGTACTTTACATTTTAAAATAATTTTAATTACTTATCATCCCCTCCTTGACATGCTTATTATCATACTTTAGGACCTTCCTATATCTCACTTGGGCTACTCCTAGCTACTCTCTCACCTCAATATATTTTGGAGCCTACCATTTCTGTTACTTATCTAAGGGATGTTCTACCTCTTGTTTCTCACCTCTCACACCTTCCCTTATGTACTCTTTACCCTAGCACATGGGTTCTCATGCCATTGCCTCAACACACTGCTTGGTTCTAAACTTGATTTCTTACCTTATGCTGTTCCTTTGCTGTCCTTCACAAAGGTTCTCAATGCCCTGTTTTGCAAGGCTTTTGAGACCAAGCCAAAACTTCACCTCATCTGTGGGAGCCTTTCTGGAAAGCCCTAGGGTTGGCCTTACTGTTTTTTGTGCAAGTTTAACATTTGTACCTACTTTTATTGTCATTTTTATCATCATGGTCCATTTCCAAATCTAGGTTCCTCTCCCTTCACTATTATCCCTAAATATAAAATGAGTTCCTCCAAGCCAGTGACTACTCTGTCACAGTCATTTGGTATCCCCAGAGTCCATGAGGTGCTCGATTCAGGGAGCTGATGAATTCAACTGATAAAAAATTAGAATAATTTTTATCTTTATGAATTTATTTGAGCCAAACTGATGACACATGCTGGGGAGCAAGATCTCAAATGCTCCTGAGAACAGAGGACCACACCAAGACACATCATAATTAAAATGCCAAGAGCAAAAGACAAAGAGAGAATCTTAAAAACAGCAAGAGAAAGAAGCTCAGTTACCAACAAGGGAATACCCATATGACTGTCAGCTGATTTCTCAACAGAAACTTTGCAGGCCAGAAGGGAGTGGCAAGAAATATTCAAAGTGATGAATGCCAAGAACCTACAACCAAGATTACTTTATCCAGCAAAGCTATCATTCAGAATTGAAGGTCAGATAAAGAGCTTCACAGATAAGGAAAAGCTAAAGGAGTTCATCACCACCAAACCAGGATTATATGAAATGCTGAAAGGTATCCTTTAAGAAGAGGAAGAGGAAGAAAAAGGTAAAGATACAAATTATGAACAACAAATATGCATCTATCAACAAGTGAATCTAAGAATCAAGTGAATAAATAATCTGATGAACAGAATGAACTCTTGGTTATCATAGAATCAGGGACATAGAAAGGGAATGGACTGACTATTCTTGGGGGGGAAAGGGGTGTGGGAGATGCGGGAAGCGACTGAACAAAAATCGTGCACCTATGGATGAGGACAGTGGGTGGGGAGTGAGGGCGGAGGGTGGGGCAGAAACTGGGAGGAGGGGAGTTATGGGGGGGGAAAAGAGGAACAAATGTAATAATCTGAACAATAAAGATTTAATTAAAAAAAAATAAAAATAAAAAATAAATAAAATAAATAAATAAATAAATAAATAAATGCTCCTGAGAACAACAGTTATGCAGCTTCTTTTATGCATTTGGCATTAAAGAGGGAACATACATAAAGGCGGTAGAAAGCAAAGCAGGGATTAGATTATAAAACAGTTAACACAATTATGTGCTTTCTTGAGGGTGGTTAACTATTTCAAAGGTGTGGACAGGACTTGCTTAAGTCAAAGATAAATCTTTTACTAAAAAGTTATATACCTAGAGCATAACTACTCACCATAACCTGCCCAGTTAAGAATTTATAATAAAATCACCCTGTGAGGTTACTTTCCATAGAACCCCCTTTCTTGGTCCACAGTTCCCCCTTTTGATCATAAGTCACTCTGAAAGATACATTGATAACCAACCTTTTAATCAGATGGTATGGTCTCGTGGCTAGGAAGACTCATTCCTCAGAAGTCTCAGTATTGACATCATCTTAATGACCATTGGGTTAGAGGCAATACCATAACCATAAGATCTGAGTTGAGGCCAAATTTTTCCCAAAAATGGAAGAACAGGTAAATGGAAGGAAGCCATATCTTTTGGCCTTCATCAAGAAAAAACACTCTGGGCCCCAGCTGGGTAGCTCCATTGGTTAGAGCATCGTCCCAATAAGCCAAGGCTGCAGGTTCAATCCCAACTCAGAGCACATACAAGAATCCACCAATGAATGCATAAATAGTGGAACAACAAATCAATATTTCTCTCCCTCCCTCTCTCTCCCTTTTTCTGTCTCTCTAAAATCAATGAGTAAAAATGTAAAAGGAAAAAACACACACACTCCAGGTCATTTCTATCCTTTGAACTATCATGATCCAAGTTTTGCCATTCGTCTTTTTTTTCGTGTTTGGTGTGTTAGATAAAATTTACATAAGCAATAAAAAGGGTATTAAGAGTTATCTTATACATATTCAGTAACCATAAACACTTGGACTACATAGAAAAACTCAAAGAACAAGTATTATAATGATTAATATCATCAGCAGACAGGTAAAGACAATCAAACTAAATAGATTCTGAATTAAATATCAATCCATAGGTATACAGGCTTGCCAATATCTTGAAAAAGCTGATTGAAAGGACTTTCATTTCTGTTTTAGATAAAGAAAAGGGAATAATACAAACTAGGAACTCAGCCCTGGCCATTGTGGCTCAGTGGATTAAGCATCCTCCTCTGCTCCGAAAAGTTGCTGGTTCGGTTTCTGGTCCAGGGCACATATCTAGGTTGCAGGTTTGATCCTCAGTCAAGTGTGTGTTGGAGGCAACTGATTGATGTTTCTTTTTCACATTGATGTTTCTCTCTCCCCCTCTCCCTTCCTCTCTCTCTAAAAAATCAATAAAAACTTTTATTTTAAGTAGAAACTCAATGCTCTTTCACATAGATCGAAAGTGAGAAATCTATTTTACTCTGAGCTGATTCTGGAAAAATAAAAATGGTTACTGTCTGCCTTAATAAAAATATATAAAATGAAGATATTTTTATTGAATGAAAAAAATCAATGTGAAAATAGGCACTGAACTATTTATATCTGAGCAGATTTGAGAGGCAGGAACATAGAGATTTTTTTTTTCTACCTTTCATCTGGAAATCCATTTTGGGCAGAATCACAAAACTTGAGTAAGTGGCAGGTTGTTCTTCATCAACCAGGATCTTTTATTCTTGGCATCTGCACTACGGAAGACCATGGTTCCTGTTCCCTAGAAAGACTTTTCTTCAAAGGCTCATCTCTCTTGCAAGGGGCCTCTTCAGCTTCTTTCCCTAAGTGGATTTTTCTTCACCCTCCCACCTCTCTGCCTTTGTGAGCCAGGTGCTAGAGTTAATACTCAGCAAGGCAAAAAGAAAGAAAGAAAGAAATTGCTCTTTAACAGCCTCACATAAATAATACCCTAAGGGAAATACCTGTATTTATAAATAGTTGTTTATAAACCATGATCCACAAGGTCTCAGGGGTTATATAGCAACTTGGGAGACTGGCTGGATAGAGCATGTTTTAACTATTTCATCACCTACATGCCTTGAGCATTTCTGAAGTCTTTAGGTTGTGTCTACCAAACATCAAAATAGTTATTTAATTTGAACAAATCAATTTTTTTTATCACTACCCGAGGATATTTTTCCAATGACTTTTTTTTTTAGAGAGGGTGTAAGGGAGGGTAGAGGGAGGAGGGGAGGGAGGGGAAGAGGGGGGAGGGAGGAACGGGGGGGGGGGAGAGAGAGAGAGAGAGAGAGAGAGATTGTGCCCTGACCAGAGTCCAGGACCGATCTTGCAACCGAGATACGTTCCTTTGACCAGGAATCGAACCAAAGACCCTTCGATCTGCAGGCTACTGCTCTAACCACTGAGAAAAACAGGCCAGAGTGAGCAAATCAATTATTTTTAAAGCATATTCATCTAGCATGGGAGAACTAGTTGTTTTGCATCATGTAAAAGGTAAAACAAGCATGTATTTAAACGTATATCTTAATGCTCTACCTGATTGTATTAGAGTTGAATAGACACCATCATAATAGGATTCAACTGATTACTGCTCTGAACCTGTGAGGGGAAGGAACTAATATTTTTTTGAGCTTCTGCCAAGTACTGTATAAACATAATTTTATTTGCTCAGCACTGCTGTGAGGAGAGTATCACATAGCCCCATTTTACAGATAAGGGAATTATGGTTCAGAGCAGTTAGGTAACTTTTCTGAGGTCACACAAATAACATATGATTGAGCTGGAGTTTAACCTTAGGTCGGTGTGTCTACAAAGCCAGTGCTCTGTCCTTCACACCTCATCTCTGCCAGTGGCACACAGAGTTATACGGAACCCAGAAGAGGAGCCAGGGCAATGCACTCAGGCCTTACCCCATAACTGCATATGAAGCCTGCCAGCCTGTTAAGCACAGATCATTAGTCCACACATCTTCAGGAAAGAAAATGCCTCATCTATTCAGAAACACCTATAGAACAAACCTTACCACAACACAGCATGAGCCAAAATCCTGACTTCACAAATAACCAGCAGTTATCACCCTGAGAAAAGACAAATTTCCCCACATTTGGATATTATTAGGTCATCTCTTAACTATATTTTTATGTAGTTATATAATTTGACTTCTTTTTTCCCCACTTATTTTAATCAAAGTAATATAGTACATGCACATCGTTTAAAAAATCCAATTTAGCCCTGACTGGTTTGGCTCAGTGGCTAGAGCATTGGCCTGCAGACTGAAGGGTCTCAGGTTCTATTCCATGCCTGAGTTGTGGGCTCGATCCCTATCAAAATATATATATATATATATATATATATATATATATATATATATGGCATACAAAGTACTTCTAGACTTTCAAACTTGCTTCCATCTCTTCTAATGGCCAATATTTCAGACCATTAAACAATGGGAAGGCTTGATACATATGACAATTGTTTCTTCATAAAGAAAAGACTACTTTGACAGCTGAGTTTCAAGGTCTGAGTATTTTTGCAAGGGTGTTCAGTTTCTGGTTTTCAAAACAATCTCTTTCCTTATTTAAAAAATTAGGTTGCACATAATTCTTTTTCAAGACCTTAAGTATCCATTCTGTTACTTTTTTAAACAGATATAATTAAAGAAGCAGCAAGATATGGTGAAAGAGCACTTGCCTGAAGAGTGAGAAGATTAATGCTACTAATGCTTGTCTGTAATCCAGTATTTGTTGGATTTACTAATAATCCAATACTTATTAACCCATCATATGTGTATTGAGAATCTATTGTGTTCCAGTTACTGTGCTAGGTAGGCACTGGGGCCTACAGACTAAAAAGGATAGACAAGAAAAAGTCCCAGACTTTGTTCAATAGGACAATTACTGATCAAGTAATAACAAGTTGATTATTATAATACCTTAACCTCTATGAGACTCAGTTTCCTCATGAGTAAAATAAAGAAAATAATATCACCTCATTGGTTCAAATGAGGTAATATAGTAGAAAAACTTTTTCCAGACGAGCAACAAGCATCTTCTGCTAGCTTTGAGTTTCCCGGGGCAGAGACATATCAAGCTCATCTGTGTAACCTCAGCAAGTAAGCAGTGTTCGTTAAGTTAGCAAGAACTCAACACAGGTGTGCTGAGCAAATGCAACTCTAAAAGGTACATCCATATTTTCACACAATTAAAAGTCTTTTTGTTTTCTTACCAAGATTATCCTCCCATTTGTTGCCGGGAGCCGGTCCATCCTTGCTGTTTCAAGGGACCTGGCATATATGGCATATTGTTCTTAATATGTTTGCTCACCTTCTTGGCACTATGTGTTTTAACCAAGGTCTCCTCTCTGAGAAAGGTGGTTTCCCCAGGTAGGGATTTTCCCCTGAAGTTAGGGAGGGAATAAAACCTCTTAACTAAGTGCCAGGCGGGTAATTAATCACTTTAACTACGAACAATCGTGCTTAAGCTACATAATCTTTACTCCCTGGAATGAAGATAAGAAACGCCCTAACCTTTGTAATAGAGATTGATAGGATTGAATCAACTGGTATAAATACAGATGCAACAAGACAGCAGGACTCAGAACTTAGAACACAGAACTAAGAAGACAGAACCTACACAGAACCTAGAGACAGAAGAACTTCGCTGGAGAGAACATGGCAAAAGATCCTGGACTGAACCTGACTACAGAAATTGGCAAGAGAACCTGACTAGAACCTGGTAACTGAACCTGGCTGGAGAGCCTGGACAGAACCTGGCTGGAGAACCTAGCAAGGGAACATGGCTACAGAACCTGGCTGGAGAACCTAGCAAGAGAACATGGACACAGAACCTGGCTGGAGATCCTAACCAGAACTTCGCTGGAGATCCAGACCAGAACTTGGCTGGAGATCCTGGCTGGAGATCCTGGCTAGGCTGCTGATCAACTGAACGCTGTCTCCGTGTCATTCCTTCTTCGTTGACTCCATCCACACCTTTGGGGACCCCTGGAACCGCTGGCGTTGGACCCCGGCAATTTGTGAACTAATGAGCCTTATGCAGTAGAAAAGCATAAACTGATACTACAGTAAAACATTTCCATTTAGCATGTAATCATCACTAAACTATATGTTTCAATAACAAAAATATTATAACATTTAAATTTTCATTTATTCCCTTTCATATAGCAAGCAATTGTCCCTAAAATAATTTCCAAGGGCAGAGTATAATTTTTGGAGTGTTTGGCAAAATCATATGAGCTTAAAAAGCACCAATGTAAGATAATACAAATAAGTCAATTACTTGAAATTTCAAAATGAGATGTAAAAATATCTTTTAAATTAACTTTCAGCAAGGTTTCAGCCTACAAACAACTGTCTAACAATGCTAAAATACATTCATATGTGTATGGAAATATCAATGACCTGCTTCCTGGCAGGTCTGCAGGATTAATGGACTTTAAAGTTTTGGACACTAAAATTTGAATAGCAGACAGAGAGGTTTACCATGGAAGGTACATGTTTTGGTTTTATTCCCCGCAGTGGTCAGCAAACTGCGGCTCTCGAGCCACATGCGGCTCTTTGGCCCCTTGAGTGTGGCTCTTCCACAAAATACCACGTGCGGGCGCGCACGTACAGTGCGATTGAAACTTCATGGCCCATGCCCAGAAGTCGGTATTTTGTGGAAGAGCCACACTCAAGGGGTCAAAGAGCCGCATGTGGCTCGCGAGCCGCAGTTTGCCGACCACTGCCCTAGAGTGTCTAAGGCAGTTGTTCTCAACCTTCCTAATGCCACGACCCTTTAATACAGTTCCTCATGTTGTGATGACCCCCAATTTCATTTTTACAAATTAAACATAATTAAAGCATAGTGGTTAATCACAAAAACAATATTTAATTATATATGTGTTTTCCGATGGTCTTAGGCGACCCCTTTGAAAGGGTCGTTCGACCCCCAAAGGGGTCGCGACCCACAGGTTGAGAACCGCTGGTCTAAGGGGTAAGCTGTGATTACTGTTCTCTGGGAATCACAAAACGGAAGGCCTGGAAGGAGGTCTAGGAATTGGTAAGATGATTTGCCAGTTGCAGAGCTGGGCCTAGAACCAAAGATTCCTCTTCTCTGGGACAAGAAGCAGCAGCAGCCTGCTGAAAACTTTGCCTGGTATCCTGGGAATTTGCTTGTCTGCTGTGTAGAGATAGTTTGACCCTGGAGTGTCTAATTCCAAGACAAGTACACATACATTCCAGCTAAAGATGCATTTTTATTTTACTTGAAAGAGAATGGCAGACCAATACCTCCAATTGTTCTGTGGTCCTTTTAGAACTAGAAAAATAAAGTTATCTCATATTAAGTTCTACTCCTTAATATAAGTGCACAGACAGTCTTCCAGAGAGTCTCATCCAACCACAGAAACAGTTCCAACTACCAGCCTAATTACTTGGTGCATCCCAAAGACTGCACTGGTTCATTCCTGCTTTCACATGGCAAGCAACTATCTCCTGCCCACTTCCTTCCCCACTCAAGAACCTACTTCAGCAGCCCATCTCTTTGAATTCATCTGTAAGAGTTTCAATCCCTTTCTTTTGGTCTCTTCTTCCAGGACCATAAGATTTCAAGACAAAACACGCAAAGTAGTTCCTATTCACAAGTTTTGGAACATCTAATCTGGTGGTTCATAAATTATAAAATGGAGTAAATGGGGGAACATGGACCTGGGGAGCATTCAAGACCAGTTCAAATATGGCTCTGATCCAAACTCTTGAGGAAGTACTCAACATCTTTGAGGTTCAATTTCTTTATCTCCAAACTAGAGATGATAATACTTACCCCAGAGAGTTGTTGTAGAGATTAAATGAATACAATTTAAATGTCTTCCACACTGAATGGCACATACTAAACACTCATTCTTTTCTATCTCTCCCTGCTGCTCACCTTTTTCTCCATTTTCTATGAACCCAGCTGAATATGTAAGTATTGTCACTATTATACAATTCTTTCTATTTCTATATGTAGTATTGAAATTTCTATTATAAAAAAATTTTTAATAAAATAATTTAAAATGATCATTTCTGATGTTAGCAATATTTAGTAAGTACAAATAATCTAGCAATCACGTGGATTTGGGTAACAATATATTTTTTAAAAAACAATAATTTGCCCTGGCTCATGTGGTTCAATTGGTTGGGCATCATTCCGTGCACTGAAAGGTTACCAGTTCAATTCCGGTCAGGGCACATGCCTGGGTTGTGGGCTCAATCCCCGGTAGGGATCATGCAGGAAGCAGCTTTCTCTCTCACTTCAGAGACTCCAGAAATCAATCCAAGCCATTATGCTCAATTAATATTTGAGAAAGTGTTGGAAACGCCTCATAGAATAAATATGTTATTTCCTTTATTCACAGAACTGTGTGTTAGATCTGTGGGAAGGAATTACAAGACAGCTCCAAAAATTTATATGGAACCAAAAAAGACCCCAAATATCTGCAGCAATCTTAAGAAAACAAAGCTGGAGGAATCACAAGACCAGATATCAAGTTATATTACAAAGCCACTGTAATCAAAAGAGCCTGGTACTGGCACAAGAACAGGTATATAGATCAATGGAACAGAACAGAGATGGTGGCACTCATAGCCACGAGATGGCTTTGCCCAGTCCCCTCAGCCCCGCCGGAGTCCCCCAGTCCTTTCTGCCCCACCAGGGGGGTGGCAGGTGCCCTCAGTTGGGTCCGGCCGCTCCTTGCACTTGCCACCCGCCCTCAGCCCATCAGCCGCCCAGGGCCTGCCCAAGATACAGGCAAGCCTTGAATGGCAGATGCCCACCCAACACCCAAGATGCAGGTAAGCCTCGGATGTCGGCTGCCCAGCCGCCCAGGGCCAGCCAAGGCTTGCACTGCTGGCAGTGGCAGCAGCAGAGGTGTGATGGGAGCATTGCCTTCCCCTGATCACTGGCTAGCCTCCCACCCCTGACAGTTCCTGGACTGTGAGAGGGGCAGGCCGAGCTGAGGGACCCCCCTCCAGAGCATGAATTTTCATGCACCGGGCCCCTAGTTAAGTATAAATATTTTAATCCATGGTTCTATGTGTTTCTTGGGATCAATATGGTTAAATACTTAAAGTCAACTCACATAGGCTCTCTAATTTTATTTCCCAAGTTAGAGGAATAATAATATCTTAACATTTATAATAATACATTTGTTTTAAAGAGTTCATAATGCATTGGACTACTCTGTTATTAATTCTGAAGCATTTCTGTAGACCTTGTAGAGGACATCTATTAAATGCAGCTTACTAAATGGAAGCCATGCCCATGGGCTGAGCGACTTGCCCAAGGTCACACAGATATAGGGTTATAAGGATCAAATTATATGAAGTATGACAACCATAAAGTGTTTCAGAAATGCAAGATATGATCAGAGATATAAACATGTCTGTAGCGAGTTCTTATAATTATTGACTGCTATTCATAATAGTTGTTCCCCCGGACCTTCTGGCCAGAACGAAAATAATACTTGCCACCACAAAAAAATCTCATGGAACATAATGAGAAAGAAGAAGTTGAGATGTATACAGAACTCCTTGGAAATATGGTGCCATGTTATTTTTTATGGATATTAATAGTGACCCTGCTATTGAAATAACCTCCACAACTCATTTATTTATGTATTTAAGAATAAGACAATTAAGTTTGGAATCCTAGTCAAACTCTAATTTGGTGATTGACTTTCAGTACTTTTGAATCTCCTGCTCCTACTCAATTTCCTACTTGGTTGGAGAATTCTTGAAAAATCCTGTAGTGCTTTTTAAGTACTTACTACATGATGCTCTCTACACAGCTACAGAATACCAGCAAGACTTGTGTATTATTCTCCTTTATTCTCAGAACTTTTCAGAGTATAATTATCTTCTTCAAAGGTGTTTAGGACATGCCATGGTTGCTATGAAAATTATCAACCAACTAGAAACATTAGCTATTTTATCCCCCCCAAAAAAACAACCCAGTGTTTTAACAATGATTCACTTTTGGTCATCAGCTGATTATTTGGAGTTCTCATTCTCTTGAAACTATATTGGCCACAAGAAAAAAAAAATATTTTCATATTTGGCTTCTTTTATGTGATAGTTTCATCTCTCATGTACCAACCATAAATTCTTTGCCTTTGGGACTTCAAATGCTTCAGGATGTAATGGAAAATTAGTATCACATGGTAAGATATTTGTTTCCATTGCAGAGTGGGCCAGCTCTGAAATTCAAACCCTAATGAGAACAAGTATGTAAATGAGAGCAGCCAAACCAAACAGATGAAAATCAAAGCCAAAGGAGTCTATAAAAGACATTTTTTTAGTCAAGGTATTCATTAATCCACAGCATTTAGACTCCGAATTCAAAGTAGAGTCTTTTTTCCCAATAGTTTGTTACTATAGTGACATATCTATAGACTTACATTTTAAAAAACTAAATAAGAACTTTTTATCTAGAGTAGCTCTATTTATTAAATTTTATTGTAAAAATTTTATTTAAACTAGACTAGTATACCAAATAAAAATATTTTAATCACCATGAATTACATATGAATAAAAATGGCTTGTGTCAAAGGAACGTGTATCTTGATCAAAATTTCCATCTTATGCTTCTACAGAATACCGAAGTGCTATATTCTCAGCATACTAAAGATATTTTCTACAAAAACTTTTGCATATGACCTAATATACAGTTTTCATATTATCTGAAATGTCTGCAAAGAATAAAATTGCTTCAATAAATTTTTAAATCTTCGTTTAACAATTAAAATTATTTTTTCCTCTTTTCCTGGACTGTACCAAATGTTACATGATTTTGGGAATGTTTACTGCTTTGTTTTCATACTATTGAATGAAAATGTAGGATGTTGTAAAAATAGAAAATGTATTTATACAATATTTATTGATAATCTAATATATGCCAGGTCTATTATAGGCATTGGGAATATAAAAATGAACAAAACAGATGAAAGCCTTTGCCCTCCTTGGAGTAAATAATCTATTTTAGTGTGGGAAGATAGACAACAAACAAAATAAGTAAATAACAATATATTGGAAGGTAGTAAGTGCTATAGGAAAAAAATGTATCAGGAAAAAGGAATGGGAATGAGAGTCGTGTAGTTTTGTTTGGTTTATTTTTTGTTAATCCTTACCTGAGGATATTTTTTCCATTGAGTTTCAGAGAGCATGGAAGAGAGGAAGGGAGAAAGGGAGGGACAGAGGAGAGCGAGGTAGAAACATTGATGTGAAATAAGCACATTAATTGGTTCCCTCCCCAACCAGGGCAGGGATCAAACCTGCAACCCAGGTACGTGACCTTGACTGGGAATTGAACCTGCAACCCCTCAGTACATGGCTGATGCTCTAACTACTGAGCAACACCAGCCAGGGCAAGGCTTGCAGTTTTAAATAATGTAGTCAAGGTAGGTCTCAATGAAAAGGTGACATTTAAGCAAAGACTTTAAGGAGGTGAATGAATTAGGCATAGAATATTTCAGGGAATAGGCAGTAAGTACAGTGAGTGCAAAGGTCCTGAGGCAGAAGAGTACTTTGGAGAATCAGTTATTAACTAGCAAATGTGGTGAGGGTTACCAAAGCTGAAGCAAAAAATGTTTGTATGCTGGCTGTTTCATGCAAAACTAAGACTCTAAATTTGTCCTTTGATAGTCTAGATTCATAAAATTGTAGAACTAAAAATAGTCTTCTTAACCTCTTTATTTTACAGATAAAGATATGAGGCCCAGAAAGGTTATGACCTCTACAAAAACACATAGCTAGCTGGAATGTTGGAAAGCCTACAAACAGATCAAAGTTTCCTGATACCCCATTTTTTCAACTTTCCTTCTCATGTCTTAATTATTTTTCTGTCCTTTGTGTCCTATTAATTCCTTTTTATACTTGATCTTAGCCAAAAGGTCAAGAAGAAATTAATTCCTTTTTAATTTCATAAATTAAAGTGTCTTTGCATTAATTTAACTCAACTGAAAAAAGCATTAATTATTCCTAAATATTATCTTTTGATAGCATTTGAAAATATACTATTCCTGAGGAACAATTTATCTTTGGAAAGCAATTATGAAGTGACATCTATCACATAACTAAAATTGTAGTCTTCTCTATTTTTATAACTTTACTTTTGGTTTAGGTGATATATGTAAGTACATTTTTTTACATGCAAATCATATGTGATTATTGCAGAAAATGTGGAAAATATTTAAAAATCAGGCAAAAAAAAGTCTATAATTTCATCACCCAGAGATAGCCACTATTTAAATTATGATGTATTTTCCCCAAAATTCTTTTCTATGCATGCAACTTTTTTCAAAGATGAGGTATAATTTTAATGTTTTTAAATTGGATATTCTACCATTTTTAAAAATATCATCAAATAATAACAAACATTCACCTTCAAAATAGTTTTGATTTTTGAAAATAGAAATCAGCTAGAAATAAAGTTTATTAATAAGGTGGGCTATATAAGCTCGGGTAATATTTTTCAACCCATAACAAGGTGCTATTGTAAAGTAATATATGATCAATGGTCATAAACATCATAATTTAGTTGTAAGATAATTTAAAAGTTTTAGAATGATATTTAATAAAAATGCAACACTAGAACATGTGAATCCCTCTAAAAGAAAGGCAACCCACCAATAACAAAATGTTTGACCTTGCCTCCTACCTCTTCCATAAAGTTACCTCCTCTGTGGCTCTTTTATGATTTGCTGAATGCTTCAAAGCATCCCTAGATTTATCTATGTATATGTTTATCTATTGGAAAAATGAGGCTCAGCCTTGAGCCTCCCTAAAATTAGCTCTACTTGTTAGAAGTTATCCTTATCAGGCGGTCTAGCACGTAATTATCTACTAATTATGTTTAAACAAAATTGTTCCCTTTTTACCTGTTGTTCAGAGTTGCTTGTTGTTTTTTAAGTGGTACATTTCAAGTTCTTCTTGAGTAATCAAAATCACTGCCTTAAGTTACTTAGGATTTCATTGGAAAAAAGATTTCTCTCTTACAGGTATTTAATTAGTTGTTTTGCTGCATAGTTATTAAATCTCTGTATAAGAAATGTCATATAAATTCTTAAATATTTCTACCATTTTGGTATGATACAATATTACAGCCCTATAAAGATAAACTTATCTTTGACAATGTAAGAGAAGTTTTTCTTAGACCTTTCTAAACATAATACTCAATAAATTCTAAACTATGAGAGGTAAAGAAAATAAAAAAGGTTATTTTTTCAATGTAAATTCTCTCTTGGCTTCTCATTACATCTAATCTAATAATAGACAAACATGGTACTTGACCATACCTTCGCTATGCCTCCCATTGGCTAATCAGAGTGATATGCAAATTAACCATCAACAAAGATGGCGGTTAATTTGCATATGTAGGCTCCAAGCAGCGGAGCGAAGCCGGAGGGCCCGGGGGCCAACGGAGCGGAGCAGCGAAGCCAGACGGCCCTGGGGCCAGAGCAGTGAAGCCGGACAGTTCAGGGGCCGGAGCAGTGATGCCGAAGGGCCTCGGGGCCAGAGTAGCAAAGCCAGGCGGTCCCAGGGCCAGCAGAGCGAAGCCGGATGGTTCCTGGGCCGGAGCAGCAACGCCGGACGGCCCCTTGGCCAGAGCGAAGGCCTGGGTCCCGGGTGCCAGAGGCAAACCAGTGCCAGCAGCCAAGGGAAGGGAAGGCCTATTGCATGAATCTCTTCATGCAACAGGCCTCTAGTTTAAAATAAAATGCAAGTTCCTTTATTTGGCCACAAGGTCCATATTGTCTGGCTCTTGATCCCTCCAGATACCCTCTTAAATGCCCTGCTTCCTCTCGGATGCCTGAGCTTCCTCCCACCGCACACTCGTTTCTACCACATGACCACTGTCCCCATCTCTCTCTTCCTTAAATACTGGCTATCAACGAACTTGCTCTTGGTTCAAAGAGCCTTTCCCCTCAGGTCCACTTGCCAGATGCCTAAGGTGCCCTTGCCCTCACTTTCCACTGTTATTTTGTTTCTTCTTAACACTTATAAGTATTTGAAATTACCACATTTAGTTGTTTATTTCTTTGGTATCTGTTGCTGTATTAAAATATAAGACCTATTAAAACAAGGGCTTTCCTTTTCTCGTCTAGTTCATAACTATTTTCCCCAAGTCTAGCAAAGAGGCCTGCACATAGGAGTTTTCTAAATATATGCTGAATGAATGAACACACAGATAATTGGAGCTGTTTGTTGACTGAAATTTTTTCTTATTTTTTCTTACACCAAAATAAAATATTTCAAATGAAACAGTAATAAGCAAAGTTATTTTAAACACAGTAGTTACGCTTAAAGAAAATCAGTGGAGAGTACTTGACTAATATGAATCATCACTACATAATCTATCTTTCTTGAAAAGATGCATTTTTGTGGGATAGGTTGATTTTTTTTTCTTAGAGAGAAGTATTGTGTTAATGGCATACCTATAAAATAGGCAAGGATGTAAAATTTATAAACTAAAAATCTAGAATTAGATCAGTTTCTGAATAAATATACGCAATATGCAAAAAAAGAAAGATTAGTATAAAAATCCAGAAAAAATAGGGTGAAGATAGAAAAATATTCTAAATATTTGAAGATGAAAATATATTTTTATATAGTCAATTTGGTTCAAAAATAGATTCGTGTCACAATATGGATATCATAGTAATGCAGTTCTAATTATTCATTAGGACTTTGATGACCACAACTGGAATGAACCTATGGTTAATATTTTACCTGAATTTTGCATTTTCTCCCTATTTATAGCTAGCTTCTTCTCCAAAGATCCCATGTTACAGATGGGGAAGCAGAGTATTAATTTGCAGTGAAGCAGCTTATTATATAGCCATTTTAAGTAACACGCAAATCCTTGCGCAAACATAGATCTTGTATTGAGCCTTTAGTGAATATGAATGCTGTCAAAGTAGGATTTCAACTATTCTAAAGTTAAATGCTAAGTGTTTTACTTCCAGTGACAAAAGAACTAGTTATTTTGGAATTAAAACATAACTGGGAATACAAGTTAGTCAATATTCTATCTGTGCCTTTCAACCCTTAGTTCCTATGAATGACCTTCAGATAGATTATCAATTGAGAAAAAAAGAGAAAGAACCAAAACAAATAAAATTAGAAATGGAAGAAAAGAGTAATAACTGACTCCACAGAAATACAAAGGACTGTAAGAAAATATTATGAACAACTATATGCCAATAAATTGGACTATCTGGTCAAAATGGATATTCCTAGAAACATACTATCTTCCAAAACTGTATCAGAAAGGGTTAGAAAATCTGGATAGGCAGATTACAACTTGTGAAATTGAAGCAGTACTCAAAAAACTCCCAACAAACAAAATTCATAGACAGGATGACTTACAGGTGAATTTTATCAAACATTTTAAAAACAACTAATCCTACTCAAACTATTCCAAATAATACAAGATGAGGGAAGACTCCAAAGGTTCATTTTACAAGGCCAGCATGATCCTAATTCCAAAATCAGATAAAGGCATTACAAAGAAAGAAAATTATAGGCCAATATCCCTGATGAACATAGATGCTAAATGTTAGCAAACCAGACCTAGCAATACATAAAAAAGATCATACAACATGATCAGGTGGGGTTTATTCCAGGGATGCAAGGTTGGTACAATATCTATAAATCAATAAATGTTATATACCACATACAAAATGAAAGATAAAAATCACATGATCATTTTAATATATACAGAAAAGCATTTGATAAAATCTAGCACCCATTTATGATTAAAAACTCTCAGCAACATTGGAATAGAGGGAATATACTTCAATGTAATAAAGGCCATATATGACAAATCCACAGCCAACATCATACTCAATGGGCAAAAACTAAAAGAGTTTCCCTTAAGATAGGAAATAAGACAGGGATATTGCTTTCACTCTTATTCAACATAGTACCAGAAGTTCTAGCCACAGCAAGAAAACAAAAAGAAGGAATAAAAGACATGCAAATTGGAAAGGAAGAAATAAAAGTATCATTATTTGCAGTTGACATGATACTGTATATAGAAAACCCTAAAGATTCCACAAAAAAACTACTAGAACTGATAAATGAATTCAGTAATGTTGCAGGATATAAAATAAATATCAAGAACCCGTTGCATTTTTATCCATCAATAATGAACTATCAGAAAGGGAAACTAAGAAAACAATTCCATTTTCAATTGCATTAAAAAAAAAAGAAATAAAATACCTAGAATAAATTTAACCAAAGATGTAAAAGACCTGTTCTCAGAAAATGGTAAGAAATTGAAGAAGGTACAAATAAGTAAAAGCATATCATATTCATGGATAGGAAGAATTAACATTAAAATGTCCATGCTATCCAAAGCAATCTATATATTCAAGCAATTCCTATCAAGATAACAATGTTGTATTTCACAGACTAGAACAAATATTTTAATATATATATGCAACCACAAAAGACCCCAAATAGTCACAGAAATCTTGAGAAAGAAGAACAAAGTTGGAGGAATCATGCTACCTGATATCAAACTATACTACAAGGCCATACTAATCAAAAGAAAATTGTGCTGGCATATATAAAAAGACATAAAGATCAATGAAACCGAATAGAAAGCCCAGAAATAAATCTATGCCTTCATGGTCAAGTAATATTCAACAAAGGAAGCAAAACCATACAATAGGGTAACAATAATCTATTCAATAAATGGTATTGGGAAAATTGGAAAGATGCACGCAAAAAAAATGAAATTAGACCACCTTCTTACACAATGCACAAGAATAAACTTGAAATGCATTAAAGACTTAAACGTTAGACTTGAAACCATAAAACATAAACAGTAAAATCTCAGACATTTCTTATAGCAATATTTATATTTATATATATATATATATATATATATATATATATATATATATATATATATATATATCACCTTCCTGCAAGGGAAACAAAAATAAAACTAGACAAATGGGCCTATATCAAACTAAAAGTTTTTTCACAACAAAGGAAACTATCAACAAAATGAAAAGACAAACCACTGAATGGGGAACCATATTTACCAATAATACACCTGATAAGAGGTTAATATCCAAAATTTATAAAGAACATATAAAACTCAACACACACACAAAAAAACAATCCAATTAAAAAATGGGCAAAGGACCTAAATAGACTTCTCCAAGGAGGACATACTAATGGCTAATAGACATATGAAAAGATGCTCAATGTCACTAACCATCAGAGAAATGCAAATTAAAGCCACAATTGAGATATCACCTTTCAAAATGGCTAGCTAGCATCACTAAATCAACAAACAATAAATGTTGACATGAATGTGGAGAAAAGGGAACCCTCATGCACTATTGGTGGGAATACAGATTGGTGCAGTCACTGTGGAAAGCAGTATGTAGTTTCCTCAAAAAATTAAAAAAGGATCTGCCTTACAATCCAGCAATTCTAGTTCTGGGAATATATCAGAAGAAGCTCAAAACACTGATTTGAAAGAATATAATAGCCACTATTTGGAAGCAGCCAAAGTGCCCATCAGTAAATGAGTGTACATAAAAAGCTATGGTACATTTACACAATGAAATACTACTCTGCTGTAAAAAAGGAAATCTTACCTTTTGGGACAGCATAGATGGATCTGGAAATTATTATGTTAAGTGAAATAAGCCAGTCAGAGAAAGAAAAACACCATATGATTTCACTTTTATGTAGAATCTAATGAACAAAATAAATAAACAAAATAGAAACAGACTCATAAATACAAAAAAAACAGACAGACAGCTATTAGAGGGGAGGGAGGTTGGGGGGCTGGTGAAAAAGGTGAAGGGATTAAGAAAAAAAAAAAAAAAACACCTCATAGACACAGATAACAGTGTGGTGATTACCAGAAGGAAAGGTGGGTGGAGGGATGGGAGAGGTAAAAGAAGGTACAAGGGGGATAAATGGTGATGGAAAGAAATTTGACTCGGGGTGGTGAACACACAGTACAATATATGGATGATGTATTATAGAATTGTACACATGAGACCTATATAATTGTATTAACCAATGTTACCCTAATAAATTAAATAAGTTATATATATATACTGAGTGGCCAGATTTTTATGATCACCTGACGTTTGTAGGCAAATTAACTATAATTTCACACTGAAGTTGCTAGAGGGCCAGACCATTATAAATAGGGAAGCAGGTTGTTTACCACGACAATAGAAGTGATTTTTTTCTGAAGATATGGGTAAACAACGCGATTTAACAGCCTTTGAATGTGGGATATATTTGAACATGAGTGGCCAGATGTTATGACCACCCCATCAGTACTTCGTTGGGCCACCTTTTGCATTCAATACTGCGGCGATTCTTCTTGGCATTGACTCCAGGAGATGTTAAAAGGTGATGCGAGGAATCTGACACCATGCCTAATGAATAGCACTGTCCAGTTCTGTGAGATTTGATGGTTGTGGAATGAGCTCCTGATGGCTCTTTTAACTTCGTCCCACACATGCTCAATTGGATTGAGATCTGGTGATTATGGGGGCCACCTAAGCAAGGTAAAGTCTCCCTCATGTTCTTGAAACCACTCCTGCACAATACGAGCGCTATGTGTATATATATATATATATATATATATATATATATATATATATATAACAAAAAAGAACACTTAGACCATTATTCATACCTAAAATCAGTTTATACAAGTTTCTACACTAAAATACATTTTCCCTTTTTTAAATTTTGTTTTTTAATTACAGTTTGCATTAAACTTTTTTGTGTTAGTTTCAGATGTACAGCACAGCGGGTACACATTCAAATTACAAAGTGTTCCCTCCATTAATTCAAGTGCCTAAGATAGTTATTACAGTACTAGAGGCCCGATGCACGAAATTTGTGCAATAATAGGCCTTCCTTTCCCCGGCTGCTGGCACTGGCTTCCCTCTGGCACTTGGGACCCGGGCTTCCCTTGTAGTCTGGAAGGTCATCTGGAAGGACATCCAGTCTAATTAGCATATTGCTCTTTTATTATTATAGATTGTTAACTATATTCCCTATGCTTTACCTTACATTCCCCTATTTTTTAACTACCAATTAGTACTTCTTAATCCCTTCACCTTTTTTTTACCCCATCCCTAAATACCCCTCCCCTCAGGCCTCCATCAGTATGTTCTTTGTATTTGTAAGTTATTTCTATTGGATTGTTTATTTTGTTCTTTAGATTCCACATATTGCCGGAAGCCGGCCCATCCTTGCTGCTTGACACAGTCGCTGCAGGAAAGAAACATCTGCACAGCATATGTTCTTAATATGTTTGCTCCCCTTAGCGCTGTGTGTTTTAACCAAGGTCACCTCTCCGAGAAAGGTTGTTTTCCCAGGTAGGGATTTTTCCCTGAAGTTAGGGAGGGGATGAAACTCCTTAACTAAGTGCCAGGCAGGTAGTTAATCACTTTAACTACAAACAATCATGCTTAAGCTACATAATCTTTACTCCCTGGAATGGAGATAAGAAACGCCCTAACCTTTGTAATAGAAATTGACAGGATTAAAATCAACTGGTATAAATATGGATGTAACAAGACAATAAACAGCAGAACCTCTCTGGAGATCCAGACCAGAACTTGGTTGGAGATCCTGGCTGGAGATCCTGGCTAGGCTGCTGATCAACTGAACACTGTCTCCGTGTCCTTCCTTCTTCGCCGACTCCGTCTACGCCTTTGGGAACCCCTGGACCTGCTGGGGTTGGACCCTGGCAACATATAAGTGATATCATATAGTATTTGTCTTTCTCTCTCTGGCTCATTTCACTTAGCATAATACCCTTTAGGTCACCAATTTTCAATCAGTGTGACACAAGAATTTTTAAAACATGCAATTCCTGACTATTTAGTCAGGGCACTGACCTCTTTCTTTTTCTTTAGATTGCCAAAAAAATAAAAATAAATTAAAAAATGACAACAGTCAACACAACCATAGCCAGCCATCTGGTGTGAATGCCCTGTCTTGAACCATAAACATCTTATTGGTCATGTCACATAATAAGGTTGCATCTGATTGGTTAATTCTTGGTACCATAAATCCTTACATACAAGTATAGGCAACTGATTTTTTTGTTTGTTTGTTGTCGTTGTTTGTTAATCCTCACCCAAGGATTTTTTTTCCATTGATTTTTAGAGAGAGAAGGGAGGGAGAGACACAGAGAGAAACATCAATGTGAGAGAGACATCAATTGGTTGCCTCCTGCACGTGTCCCACCTGGGGCCAGGGATCCACCCTGCACCAAGGTACATGCCCTTGACCGGAATCAAACCTGAGACCCTTCAGTCTGTAGGCTGACACTCTAACCACTGAGCCAACTGGCTAGGGCAGCACCTGATTTTTTAAAAGTCACTTTGGAGGAAAAAGGGTAGGTAATTACTATTATTTATTTATTTATTTATTTATTTATTTTGGTAAAGCACTAAAATTATACCTATTTTTTGTCAGACTGGCAAAAAAAAATATTTTTTTGGTGTGCTACAGAATTTTAGTAATTAGTTTACGTGTGCCACAAGATGAAAAAGGTTGAAAATCACTATTCTGTGTCCATCCATGCTATCACAAATGATCAAATTTCATTCCTTTTTGTGGCCAAGTAATATTCCATTATATATATGTACCATAAAAAACTTTTTAAAATATATTTTTATTGACTTCAGGGAGAGAGAAAGAGAGAGAGAAAAAAATCAATGATGAGAGAGAATCATTGATCGATTGCCTCCTGCATGCCCCACACTGGGGATCGAGTCCGCAACCCAGGCATGTGTCCTGACTGGAAATCACACAATGACCTCTTGGTTCATACATAGGTTGATGCTCAACCACTGAGCTATACCAGCTAGGCCATAAAAAAATCTTTTTAAGCTGATAATAGCACATTCAGAAAGAACTATGACCCAGAAGTCTAGAAATTGGCAATTTCTTTCAATGTTCTTTTGTGTTAAAGTTACAACTTAAAATTACAAATACATTACCCACCATGTAAAGAGAAACAAAAATCATGCCTGCTAATACACCAAATTCATATACACAAGAAAGACAAAATAGATGGTGATGACCCACCTTACCAAAGAATATACTAATAAATATCTATAAATAATTTCTTCATCTATGATAGAATATGGCTTCTTCATAAAATCATGTACACCTAGCAACTGTTTCCTTTTTTACTAACAAATGACATTGAAAATATTATTACCAATAGTATCACATTGAGTTGTACTCTTTTCTCCCAAAGATGCCAAAACACTACCACATGTGTTATCTTTTCCCATGCACTCTTTCAATGGGATTGGTAGTTTAAGACCTTATTGGCACCATGTTGCTTCATTTTAGTAATGGGAAACTAAATGATTAATAGACTTATGAGGAGTCACAAAACAAGTTTATAGCAAAACTGGAGTGGAGTCTTGATCTCAAGTATTTTTCTAATTAGGCAAAGTAGATATCTTTAATTTTATCCCAAGTGGTTACATCTATAATAATAAAAGAGTAATTTGCTAATTAGACCTGACAGCTGAACAACCTTCCGGACGAAGCCGGGCTGTGAGGGCCGAGGCAAGCTGCTGCGGCTGTGAGGACCGAGCCCCTTGTATGAATTTCGTGCATCGGGCCTCTAGTGTAATATAAAAAAGAAGAAATATAGTCATTAACAGATTTTTCTATTGAAGTTGCCATACAGCAACTAAACTAGATTTCAGAACCACAGAACTAATATTTTGGATCCAAAATTAAGTTCCATAATAAAAGAAAACAGGCTTTTATGGAACACTAGTGGCCTGGTGCACAAAATTTTTGCACATTAAAAGGGGATTAATTAGAGGAAATATTTTAATATTGCTATTTGCCCTTTCTCTATAATAGCAGTGTCAGAGATGAAAGAAAATTAGTAAAATGTATATGAAAATCTTCCTCCTGTCAGAGTCTGGGGCACACCATAGGACCCAGAGTTAAGTCCCCGCACACCCATGTGCGCCTCAATATCACGCAAGACCCAGACCTGGCTGCCCCCCACACACACACATTGGGCTAGATCCAGACCCGGCTGGTCCCACCCTTGTCAAGCCCCACTGGGCGGGGGGCGCAGCCTCAGGTCCCTTGCCCAGTGCCGGGGTGGGGGGGGGGCGTGCCTTGAGGTCCCCCATCAAGTCCTGCCTGGTGGGAGATGCAGCTTGAGATCCCCTGTCAAGCTCCGCTGGTTGGGGTGCATGGCCTGAGGTCCCCCGTCAAGCCCTGCTGGGCAGGAGGCACACCTTAAGGTCCCCCGTCAAGCCCCATGTGGTGGGGACGCAGCCTCAGGTCCCCCGGCCCAGCGCTGGGAGGGGGACGCATCCTCAGGTCCCCTGTTAAGCCCCACCAGGAGGGGGGGCGCAGCCTCAGGTCCCCCATCAAGCCCCGTTGGGCAGGGAGTGTGACCTGAGGTACCCTGTCAAGCCCTGCCAGGTAAGGGACATGGCCTGAGGTCCCCCAGCTAGCGCCAGTGTGGGAGGCGCAGCCTGAGGTCCCCTGTCAAGCCCCACGGGGACAGGGGGGGCGCAGCCTCAGGTCCCTGCTGATTGCTTGTTAAGGCTTGTTATGGGAACTTGGCCTCCGCTGTGGGTGCAGACATCTTGTGTTACGGCAACCCCCCCTCCGCTGTGGGTGCCACCATCTTTGTGGTGGAGTGATGGTCAATTTGCATATTACCTATTTATTATATAGGATTATATTTATTACTAGAGGCCCGGTGCATGAAAATTCATGCACTGGAGGGGGTGTCCCTCAGCCCGGCCTGCCCACTCACAGTCCGGGAGCCCTCAGGGGCGGGAGGCGACCCAGCGATCAGGGGAAGGTGACACCTCATCACACCTCTGCTGCTGCCATTGCCGGCAGCACAAGCCTCAGCCAGCCCTGGTTACCTGAGCCTCTAGCGGCCCTGGGCAGCTGGGCAGCCACCATCCGAAGCTTGCCTGCGACTTGGCCGGCCTTGGGTGGCTGAGGGGACTGGGGGATTCTGGAGCAGGCGCGCGGGTGGGCCCGGCCTTGCCATGCACCTGCCGCCCCAGCGGGACTAAGGGGACTGGGCGCTGCCATCTTGTGGCTGTGGGCACTGCCATCTTTGAGGGTGGGGCAGTCAATTAGCATATTCCCTCCTTATTGGCTGTGGGTGCTGCCATCTTTGAGTGCAGGGCAGTCAATTAGCATATTCCCTCTTTATTAGATAGGATTAGTTCAAAATGCACTCCCCTGCCCCCCAAATTGCTATGATTTGCCTGACTTTCAAAGGACTTTGGGACTCAAGGACATCTTCACTATTTAAAGAGTACATCATTATTTCATAGTATAGCAAACTCTAGAAGAGTATCTTATAGAAATTACCTTAAATGTGAAATTTTTACACACTTCATTCTCAAGTAAAATTTGTGCATCTCAATCAGATGGTTTTCTTTTTTGAAGAACTGACTTTTTAAGTATTTTTAAATAAGTTATATGTATATATATTTTATTGATTTTAGAGAGAGAGGAAAGGATAAGGATAGAAAGATAGAAACATTGGGCTGTGTCTTGTACACCCCCACATGAGGATTGAGCCCATAACCAGGTCATGTGCCCTGACCAGGAATAGAACCGGCAATCTCCTGGTTCATGAGTTGACACTCAACCATTGAACCACACCCGCCAAGCAGATTATGTTTTCCTTTATAAAAGTATTCATGGAATTTCATTAGCCTTAGTCCTTCTTTCATTGCATTTCTTTCCCTTTTTGGATAATATTACACAATGGCCTCACTGCAAGGGGTTATTAATAAGATATTATTCCAGAAATGGAACCCAGATCATAGTAATAAATCAAGTACTACTTGTTTAGACAACTCATATTTATTTCAAGTAAATGCTTTTTGGGACCTGAAAACTGTCTTTCATTTTTTATTTTTCTAACAATTTGGTGATAAAAACATAGAAAATAAATATAATCTATGTCTAAATCCCAGAAAAACTTGTTGGCTGGGATACAGGCTATCCAATTCCTAATGCACACAGGGAGTGCTCAATAAATGTTACTGTCTGACTGATAGTATTATTTCTTAAGGTTTTCTTCTCTTAACCCAAGCAGTTGCTTAATTTGTACTGAAAGTCTGATTTTCTTTTCTCTATCCCAGCATGTTTAGGTTAATATACCATTACTATTTTAAATTAATATACCATTACTACTTTAATGCATTTATTTTTAAAAACAGTTTTTCTTGAGTATCAGCAGATCACATTCCAGGATCTTGTGACTATGTAACAATTTACCATCTGGTACTAATATCCTATATAATAAAAGGGTAATATGCAAATTGACCCTAATGATGGAACAACCAGAACGACCATTCAATCAGTCACTATGAGGCACACTGACCACCTCTCGGTTCCTTTCCCCGGCTGGCAGGCTCCCATCACCCGATGGTGAATGGGGAACTGGGGGTGGGTGGCGGGGTACGCGAGTGGTGCTAAGCCAAGGCCCCCACCCCACCAGTTGCCCCACACACAAAGGGCGACCCACGGCGGGGGCAGGGCTGGCGAGTGGGCAGGAATGGCTGACCTCTCGGTTCCTCTCCCTGGCAGGCAGGCTCCGATTGCCCGATGGTGAACGGGGCAATAGGGGGCAGGGGCAGGGCTGGCTGCAGGCAGCTGGGGAAGATGGCCCTAATCACAGGCCAGGCCTAGGGACTGTACCCGTGCACGAATTTTGTGTGCTGGGCCTCTAGTGGTTAGATAACCTAGTAGAATTTGGGGGCATAGTACTCTCAACTGATGAAAAGATCTTGCTGCAATAGTTTTTTTCCCATCGATGGAAAGTCCTTAGTTTCTAAGTCCTTCCCCCACCCCCATCTCCACCCATTTTATTCTTCCTAAATGTACTTACATTGCCTCAAATTAAGTCTTTGAGGGAAATACCAGGTATAGGACAAATTGGGGACTCTAGATCAGTAATCAAAGTTTTCACCTATGATTTCTTGGTGCAGGCATGGAGCTAGAATTGCATAAGACCCCTGGTTTTGAGGTTTGGGACTCCAGGGATCTCCCCATTTCCAGTGAGTTAGGCTACCATGATTATTTGCTATCAGTTCTCCACACACAGAGCATACATACCTGCACATAAATCCTGCTTTCTATCATTTTAATTATTTATGTGAAGGCTTTTAATCCTTTGTGGGTCAAACAAGAATCACATAGCTTTTTGTAGTTTGATAGTTATACAATTTTTTGTCCTCTGTAAAATGATTTCAAACCTATTTACAACAACCAAAATTCTTACCATTCTTCATAGGAGCTTTATGCAATAAATACTCTAAATTTTTAAAGAGCAAATGTATAAAAGAAACTAGAACCTTTAAACCCCTTGTAAAACTTACCTTTAAGAGAACTATTTTATTAATTTAAACATATAAATAAAACATTTAACTTTATAAATCTTATTTTTGCTAAGATGTCTTTTGACATTTCTAACCCCATCTTACCAGAAATATAGCTCACTAACTGATGATCTCTTCTAAATTATCTTTGTCATCACTTTAATTTCATAATAAATCCTTTACATGTTCATCAAGGAGAAATGGTCTTTCATATTAAGATTTTTCCTTAAACTGTGATTTAGAAGTACCATAACAAGAAATCAAGAAGTTTATGTAATAAGAAGGTAATGGGACAAGCAGGCAAATGATACTTATTTTTCCAAAAGCTGAATGCATTTATCACTACTTTTAACAATCTGGTAAATCAATACAAAATTACATTAAGCATTTATAAATTCATATTTGATTTAACCAGTTGATATAACTTACTGATGAAAAGTGTCTCTAATAATTAATGAAATTACAGAATTAGAAATGAAACATTCCATTAGCTATCTGCCACAAAAGCAGCATAATGTTACACTTTGTTCCTTTTTTTCTCCCACCCTCTTAAGAAACAGGAATATTATGTGGTCTTATTTCACATCCTGACCTCAGGATGGGTTTGGAAGACATGGTTTCTACTAAGGTATAAGGCATATTTCTGTATATTATTCACACTAAGGACCTAAAAAATTCTCTGTAAATTTTAATTATCAAAACATCCTTTGGGTTAAAAAGTATTTCTGTTCTTCAAAGATTAAAGAACTGAGTATAATGACTAACTGATTTATGTAAGTGATCATATGACTGTTAAACCTGTAATAGAAATGACATTTTGATTTCTAGCAAGACTTCTTAAACTTTACCTAAAAGATGCATTAGAATGTCAAAGTTCAAGAGCCTCCTTTCTCATTTTTAAAAAACAATTTAAATGGCCTTACCATTTTCATTTGCCAGAAAGTAGCTAAAAGATAATAAATTCGCCAGTACTTTCATAGTTGCTCCCTGTACTGGGATAGGAAAGGGTGCTTGCTGAATTGTTCTGGTTTTCATGACCCAATCCAAACCATATAATACTCTGGCTCCAACTAAGAATTTTAAAATCAACAAAAGAAAGAACTGTAACTATTTAACGCAGTAGGTTCTACATTTATGGAGCCTATAAGCTCATTTCCTGGGGAAAGTGAAAACAGTCTCAGGACTTTAAATGAACTCTTGGATGCTGGAATCACAGCAAATACAGGAAAATTAGGAATATGTTGGTAACCTCTAGTCTTTTTTTAAACTGACCTCATCCTGGGCAAGTAACCATCTCCTGATGCCATTGTTGGAGACAATTTCTGGCCGAAAGATCATTTTTCTGACTCAATCTGACTTGCTATTCTTGGTTAATCATCCCCATTTCTCTTATCATTTCACTCCGCAGACTATAACATTTCCTTTCAGGAAAGACTTTTTAAGTGATTTGGTGCTTCCAGATTTGGTCTCCCTCTTTATCCTAGCTAAATCCCCCCAGGCCCCATTCCGATCGCCCTCGTTTCACTAAGATTTTGCTAAACATTATTAGACACAGCACATGACCTCCATCCAGTCTTTCACTGTCTCGGAACAGACATAAAAACATTCGATTGGTGCGGTTGCAAGCTTCTCTATGCTAGGAATTTAAGAGTCATTGGCTCTTCTATTCTATTCTTAAAGACCTGCAAGGCAAAATTTAAATTTAAAAAAATTTAAATAAAAAACCGCTCCCTTTTTTTAACCTTTAGCCACGCCCACTGCCTCCCTCCAGCCTCCACGCGAAACTGCAGGAAACCGGAGGGGGCGGGACGGTTACGTCATGACGCCCTTGCGTCAAGGAACGCCGGCGGCTGCGGCGCTGGCGGTGGCTGCGGCAGCGGCGGCATTTTAGTCGACAGCGGCGGCGGCAGCGGGGCTGCTGCTCCTCCCAGCATCCCTGGCGCGGCCATTTCAGCCCCATCTTGGCCGAGGGGAGGGAGCTGCAGCCGCCGCTTCAGCAGTTTGAATTTCAGTTTCTCAAGGCTCTTCGAACCGGGCGCACCGAGGAGCAGCCGAAGAAGCTACCGCCGCTACCTCACACAACCGGAGCGCCTCCGCTCATCGGCCAGCCGGCCGCCGCCCCTCACTCTGAAGAGCTGTGAGGGGAGGCCGGGACTGCCGCCGCCGCCGCCGCCCACGGGGGTGGCTCCCCTGTAAGGGGAGGACCGAGCCGGCTTTCCCCTCCCTCCCCTGGAGAGGGTTTCCGCCTGAGACGCTCGACATGTCCCTGGGGCTGAGCTCCGGCTAGTGCCGGGGAGGGAGGGCCGCCCGCCCGCGCCGAAGCTCTGCTGCCCGCCCGCCCGCGGACCTTCAGCCAGCCCCAGCCCGCGGCTCCTGGCTGAATCAGAAACCCCGGCTCCGGACCCGCCGCTCCTCGCCCGCTCTCAGCGCCCGAGTCCGGAGCGGACGCCGGCACCAGCCTGAGGAGCCCGAGCGGGGCAGCACCGCCCCTCACGCCGCCGCCTCCGCCGCCTCCTCCCCTTCGCCCTCCCACTCCCACCCCCAGCCAAGGCCTGCGGACCGCGCGGCGCTGGACTGACCACGGCGGCCCGGAGACGGGAGGAGGAAGCCGCCGGCCCGCCCCTGGGATCGCGCTCTCGCCACCACTGAGGGGATTGAATTGAGGCGCCTCGGCTGCGGGAGGCGAAAAAGGAGGAGGAGCAGCTGCCGCGCAAGTGAGACGGGGGCAGAGCAGGAGACCGACACAGAGAAGGAAAGGGAGAGGAGGATGTCTCACAGAACGAGCGCCCGGATCAGCCCGTGACTCGGCGGCGGGCCTCAGACCCCAGCGCGGACTCGGACTTTGTCTTTGGGGGCCCGTGCTCTGCCCTTCCTGGTTTCCAGCAAGTTCGCAGAGGAGCCGCAGTGCCTCTGCCCCCCAGCCTTCCTCACCATGTCCAAGATGCCGGCCAAGAAGAAGAGCTGCTTCCAGATCACCAGTGTCACCACGGCCCAGGTGGCCACTAGCATCACCGAGGACACCGAGAGCCTGGACGACCCGGACGAGTCACGCACCGAGGACGTCTCCTCTGAGATATTTGACGTGTCTCGGGCCACGGATTATGGCCCTGAGGAGGTCTGCGAGCGTAGCTCCTCCGAAGAGACTCTCAACAATGTTGGGGATGCGGAGACTCCCGGGACGGTCTCCCCAAACCTCCTTCTGGACGGGCAGCTAGCGGCCGCGGCTACTGCTCCCGCCAACGGAGGAGGAGCCGCTTCGGCCCGGAGCGTGATTGGGGCGCTGGCCAATACTCTGGCGACAGCTGCCACCCCAGCCCCCTCCTCGGGGGCACCCGGCGCCCCCCCGGCCGCGGGCTCATCTGCGGGGCCAGCTCCATCGCAGCCCCCCACCACTTGTAGTTCCCGTTTTCGCGTGATCAAGCTGGACCACGGGAGCGGGGAGCCCTATAGACGCGGTCGATGGACGTGTATGGAATACTATGAGCGGGATTCGGACAGCAGCGTCCTGACCAGGTCCGGGGATTGCATTAGGCACAGCAATACTTTTGACCAGACTGCGGAACGAGACAGCGGCCTGGGCGCCACCGGAGGGTCGGTGGTAGTGGTGGTGGCCTCCATGCAGGGGGCACACGGGCCCGACTCGGGAACTGACAGCTCCCTGACTGCTGTGTCACAGCTACCCCCGTCGGAGAAAATGAGCCTGCCCGCTCCGGCCCCGCCACTGAGTTTTGGCGTTGGGCAGCTCCAGCCGCCGCCGCCGCCCGTAGGTGGGGCTGTGGCTCCAAGCTTGGCTCCGAGGCCGTCGTTCCCGGGAGCCGCAGCCGGGCCGCAGCAAGTGACGGCGGTTCCGCAGCCCATCCAGCCCCAGGGAACAGGGCCAGGCGTCGTCCCTCCGGGGCCCAGTGTACAGGGTCTTCCGCTAACGAATGTAACCCTGGCACAGCCCGGCATGTCTCTGCCTCAGCAGCCTGGCCCGGCCGCCGGCGCTTCTGCGACGCAGCAGCCCCAGCAGTTCGCATATCCCCAGCCTCAGATTCCGCCGGGGCATTTGCTGCCCGTCCAGCCCTCGGGCCCGAGTGAGTATCTGCAGCAGCACGTGGCCGGCCTGCAGCCGCCGTGCCCCGCGCAGCCCTCAGCCACAGGCGCAGCGGCCAGCCTTCCGGTGGGCACCGGCCAGAATGCCCCCTCGGGAACCGCGCAGATCATGGGCCCCTCTTCTCTGCCCAACGAAGCCGTGGCTCCGGGGCCGGGACCCGCGCCAGGCGGACAGGCCGCGCCTAGTCAGCCGGCTGGAGTTCCCCCAGCTCCTGTGGGAGGCACGGTGCAACCGGGCCTGGTTCCTACCGGGGCCGGGCAGCCCCAGCCCGCGCCTCCACCGCAGGTGGGAGGCAGCGGTGCGCCGTCAGCCGCGTCTGGTGGCCCTCACACCATGGTGCCCGGAGTTCCAAACGTGCCTGCCGCCGTGCCCGCTCCAAGCGTGTCCAGTGTGTCTACCACATCTGTTACTATGCCACATGTACCCACGGCCCTGGTCCAGTCGCAGCAGCTGAGCAGCCATGCGCCAGTCAGCAGGAGCGGTAGCATAATCCAGCAAGTCGGGCTGCCTTTAGCGCAAGGCACACCCAGTGCACCAACAAGTCTACCACAGTCTGACCTAAGCCAGTTTCAGACTCAGACCCAGCCTTCAGTCGGACGAGCTGACGATACTAGAAGAAAATCAGAACCCCTACCTCAACCACCACTTTCTCTCATTGCTGAAAATAAGCCTGTTGTGAAGCCTCCTGTTGCCGATGCCCTGGCAAACCCCCTTCAGTTAACACCTATGAACAGTCTGGCCACCTCTGTATTCAGCATAGCTATTCCTGTTGATGGTGATGAAGACAGGTATGAAAATCTTACATAAAATATTTTATAGGAATGTTTGGCCAAACGTAGTTTAGGGTGCAACTTTGGAAGAGTTCTTTTTCAATTTGAGGCTGTTAGCAGTTTTAAATATAACAATTAGTGTTTAGTAAAGTTGGTTTATCAATTCTTAAAAAAACCTTTAGTTTTAAAGATTGCTCATGTAAAGGTGGCTAATGAGAGAATTAGTCTTGTCGCAGTTGCTCAAACATACTAAAATGGATAGGAATGCAACATTGTTTATTCATAAGGGTGGATTTTATCTTAGTCCTCTCAATTTAGAGATGTAGCTAGTAGGATTGTCCCTTTTTTAGATGTCAATCACACTTGAACACTTATGGCAGACTTTTGTCAGTGTGAGTTTTGAGATTAAACAATTAGAAGTTTGCCATTCTGGAAAACCAGAAGGCCCCTTAGTACAGAAAGATCCATGTAAGATCTCTATCTCCTCCAGTGTATCTGGAAAGACTGGAGAGATAATCTTGAAATGTCAAATCCGGCTTTGAAGATCATATCTTCGATCAGCCTTTTAATGAAAGAGAATAGAAAGTCAAGAGGCTTCCCAGAGACTTACTTCTTTAGATACTTTTTTTTTTTAAAGTAAAAGTGTATCTGAAAATGCTTCCATCATCAGTCTTTGTACTATAGGAAAGGGTGATATGTATGAGCTGTAGTAAAAATCTGTAGTTCTTGAAATTAGAGTAATTTTATAGTAAAGGGGTAAATGTCAGCAATTGCCTCCCTCTATTTAAGGGAAGCTTCTTTAATTGTTTAAGTGAAAATTGGTGTATTTGCCATATAAATCCTACAACAGTTGATGTTTGGTTATTGCTTAATGGGGATTTTAAATGGTTTTGAGAAAATTCACATGAAAACTTGACATAATATACCTAACGCAAGTTTTAAAAACGGATTTGTCACAGCTTTAAAATTATATTTTAAAACTACAGAGAAAGTTTCAGGTACTTCACAAGTAGACCTTTATTTGCTGGAGGTTTTGTTTTCAGAAAGGTTAATTTTAGATGTGTTAAAAGATCAAAGCTGTTTTTATGGAATAATTGGTATGTAGAATACAATGAGATCTGTTAAAGCTTTTTCTTATGTTTCCCCTGGGTTCCTTCATATTCTTAACTTTTCATTTCTGTTTAGCCTTGTATTTTATATACTTCTGTTGGTTGGTGTGAAAAATGCTTACTGAAATTCATCTTCTCTGCTTTTTGTAATTCAAAGTTCATCTTTTTTTGTAGGTGACTTGCTTGTGGGGAGTCTTTCTTCCATTTGAGAACTCTTAGAGAATTCCACGTGTCCATAAGTGAGCTCAGCTAGCTAGTCATTGAGAAATTTTATGTGGATGGAACTACCAAGTAAAGAAACTGATTCCACAAGCCACTCAGAAAAATCCCTCTTTTGCTCCCATATTTTCACACATAGGAGCACACACCTAAAATGCAGATTGAGTTTTAATTATTCACCTTTGGTAATAGTCAACAGGTGACCTTCCCTTTTCTAGCTGCCAGAAACTATTTTTTTCTAGTGGGCTAGTAAATAAGCATTTGCTTACCTCCCTGAACCTGTTTTACACTGCCCCCGTATTCTTCAAGAAATAGTGACTGGTTTTCTAACCCACTCCCAAAACACCTGCACACCTGTGAATGAAGAATGTATTTTCTATTCTCTTCACACCTCTTTCAGTTTACAGAATATGTAATTACATTCCTCATAACTTTAATATGATGATATGGCATGAAGCAGAGAGATCTGTTGACAAATGGAAACTCTGGGATGTATTTTTAGAGTATACCTCTAAGGTGCATTTATTTCTCCTCCCCTTATTAAGAGTTGATAATCTCATCTCATTTCTAAACATGTGAATGTTTGAACTACAGATACTACTCTATCAGTGTTAATCAATTGCAACAGTTAATCCAGTGTAGGAATTTTGATGTGTGTGCAGTCCTATTTTAAATATGGCACTTCCCTCCCCAACCCAGTCTTTTAAAATCTGTTGCTTATCAAATGTTCATTTCTAATTTTTGTTATAGTCTTTCATTGGTTTTCAGTTTAACAAGCTAGTTTCCAAGATGTAATGTTACACATTTGACTATTTTGTCACTGCAACCAACATACCTGGTGAAGGAATAAATCCATTAACTAGAAATAGTTGTGTGTTTTTTAATGGGAAGCCTTTGGAAAAGAGGCATTTTAAAGTTCTGTGCTTGAAATTAAATAACACAGTTTTTCTAGGAGTATGTTTTGAGGATAAAGTACCAGCACAATCATAATTTAATATGGTGATTTTGGGTTGCCTTACTAAATTAAAATCTGCATACAGTTTTTAAAAAGTTGTGTTGAATTTATTGGGGTGACTGGTTAATAAAACTGTATAGATTATATACAATTTTATTTACAGTCATTCAAATGTAAAATAAAATGGAGTGAGAAGTCTTGAGTAATTATGACTTAAATTTTATGAATAGGTTGAAACAAATTTCAAATCATAAGAAAGTATTTGTAAGGTGTTTGCTTTAAAAAAATGTTGAAGGAAAATGGAAGATTAACAAAAATGTTTGAGGTGATTTGGTTGATATATTGAAAACTCTATGTTGTCATTTTGGTTCCATTACTAATACAAAGCTCTCCGTATTGGCTCATTTTGAGACTATTTATTTTAACGAATCAGAAAAGACCTTATGTTATTACATCATAATATTATCATACCTTTAAAAGAGCTGATGTTTGTTTATGCAAAGTAAGAAAATACCTTAAAGTTCTTGGTTAACGTTGCCCATTGGCCATATATTACTTATTACCATAAAGTTAATCTATTATTTTAGCTTTTCTCATTAGGCATATGATCATTTGTTGAGATGCATCAAATTGATTTTGTATAAACTAGAGGATATAATGATGGTTGAAAATAATCATAGAAAAATGTGTAGCCATTTTTACAGTGAAAGTTATAAAATTTGTTTAAACTACCTGTACACTTAACAGGCTCCTTTTTAGTAAATGGGGGAGGTACAGAATATTACTGGCCTTTTTTGAAAACGAATACAGTACAGATAATTTTCCATAGATAGCTGACCAATGTGAACTCTGTAGGCCACATTCCAGGAACTCTTATGAATGGCTGCAATTGTGAACTGTCACCTGCAACCAAAACACTGTTGAAAACATGATTGTAAGTCTTCAATCAAGGAAGGGTCCAATTAGAAGGGTCAGGTTCAGACAAAGAACTGCAGAATATATAAACCAGAGACAAAGGGACACAAAACACATTTTTTTAGATTGGTTTTCCTATTAGAAAGAGAGAACAGGCTTTTCCCATTGGGGCCCCTCCCCAAGGGGTCCCCTTTGGGGGCACCCCTGCCCAGACGGAGTTTGTATATGCTTCCAATAAACTTCTACATATTTATTTAAAAAAAAAAACAACAACAAAAACATGATTGTAAGGATTCCTTAGTGGCAAATATCTCTATATCTTGTTCATGGTTTTATTTGTGTAGTTAGTTATGTATTACTGGTAAAGTATTATAAATTGTAATTGGTTAGTGATGTGTCCTGGTATGTATTATAAATAGAAATTTTGTTTGTACAGTTTTAGACATATATATGTAAATGTATATTAGGAGGCAGAACTATAACTCTATAGATACTTAGAGCTTATTTTTCTTTATCTATATTAAATTGTGGAGGTAATTTTGCCCTTCCAGCTTTTCGGTTGATATTTAAATCACATAGTAGATGCCATCTATATTTATCTAAGTATCGAAGTACTCTTACCAAGGATTTTGTAATCCAAGCGTAAAATCATGTGATGAGTGACATATTATTTACTAAGAACTGATGATGCCTTCATCAGAGTGCCATGTTGATGACTAAAATTAAGGAAATTATCATTGATTTCCAGAAAGGCTGATGATCACAAAACCAAGAGTTGTATGAGAAGGAATATGGCCTTTTTAATTCACAGTGATACATACATTGTTTAAAAGTTTGTGTGGACTAAATCATATAGGCTGAACATTGATTAACTCTTGAGAAAACATGGGCTTGTATGTGTGAGGATAAGACATACTCGAAGTAACTATTTTAGTTACCCCTGTTTTTTCCTTGCAGGGGAAGGAGTGTATCGTGAACTTAATTGCTTTTATGAGAAGTCATTTTTTATAGTACTGGAAGTGGGGTATATATGTTCTCTTATTCCTGAAAATAAATTTACTACCAATCTTTTGATAGCACTAATTTGGAAATAGTAAAACATGGTACTGGATTTATGGATATGGTACTTGCTAATTTGGAGTGGCGTTTAGTCTTTCTCCTTACCAAAGGAGATTGAAAGCAGTCCTGCTCTCTAGTGCCCTCCAGTAGCAAAGAGCAGCCCCACCTGTGGTAAAGAAACCAAAATGAATCTCTTTCTTGAGGAATGGTTGCTAGGGAAGTATAAAAGGATCTTGACTTTTCTTTCCTAAAATGGGAAACTTGGGGGAAAGGGTGGCAGTGGGGAGGGGGGGTGGGGATGTGAGGGTAGAGAGTGACTGCAGATAACCAAGACAGAAAATATAGTGAAATGACATGAAATGTGATCTCAGAAGGAATAGGAACACTTGTTTCTACTGAGGAACCATGATCTAATTCCTTCTAATAATTGTTTAACCAGTATGCATTTCCTTTTCTGAACAGAAACTGTTTATTTCCTAATTTCATTACTCTTGAGTATGAGGAAGAGAGGCTTAACAGGTCTGGTTAAATGTAGCCTGAATGAATATGTACCCTAAGTAATTGAGGGACAGTATTAAAGGAGTATATGTAACACAGTTCTTGAATTGGAATAAATCATTCAAGTTTGTTTTAAATACTAAACCGGTGGACTTGTGATTAGATGGTATAATATGAATTACTACATCCACAAAGAATATGCATACCTGAATTGTTAGAATTTAGGTCTTTCCACAGCAATTCTTGAACATACCAAATTACTCAATATTTATTATATTCTTTTTCCCCCCATTGACCCCCTCCAGTACCTCCTCCCTCCCCCCATCCCCCCAAGGCCTTCAGCACCCTATTGTCTGTGTCCATGGGTTATGCATATATTCATACAAGGTCTTTGGTTAATTACCTCCCACCCACCCACCCCCACCTTCCTGCTGAGATTCTGTACTCTGTTCCATGCTTCCATGTTTCTGGATCCACTCCTATTTGTTATATTCTTAATCTTAATTCTTAAGACAAAAATTGGGACTCTTTCATAAAGATTTAGGAATAGTAACCAATAGTAACCAATCATTGCCTGACTTTTATTATATATGGTAATGTATACACTTTAGATTTGACTGATAATATTAAAGGTATATTGATTATCTGCTTTACCTGTAAAAGGTATGTGTATAATTTCTACTTCTAAGTCAGGTGAATTAAATTTCACCTATGCCACTTGGATTGCTTACCTTTCAAATTTAATGCCCAGAATCAGATACAAGTTTTTAGTTTTCTTTGTACTCAAGCTAACATCTATTTTAAAAAAAAATGAACTCTCATCCATTAATTTGTACATTTACATATGATGGTTATGTGAAAATTCTGCAGGTCATTGAGTTAATTTTAATCACCTAGGACACAGATTATTAGTAAATGCCTTGCTAATATATATTAATCAGAGTAGGCAAGACACATAAGTGAAGTTTGAATGTTAAGTTGCGTAAAGCCTCCTTTCCCATCTTTCACTAAAATTTGACTGTTTATTGATAGATAGAAGAGAAATTGATTAATATGTCGATTATTATAAATGCTGTTGGTGGATTTTAAATGTTATTTTTAATATTTTAGGCTATCCCTCTTCGTTATCACACACGTAGATTATGTAATTTGTGAATGAGGGCTACCCAAAGCAAAGTTTAAAGCTAACTAGAAAGTAGACTTTAAATTGAGTTTTACTTAATGGTTTTGTAAGGTGTAAACCAGAACAAATCCTTACTTGGTATATGGTCTACCTAGACTTTGAAAACAAAACAAAAAAGGAGAGGGAAGCTGTTGTTCAAAGAAAATCAATGGTGTGTTTAATTATAGCATTAGCATATTATATGACTGACCATTACAGAAAATGGAGTCAGATATGCCTGGGACAAAATCCAACTTCCTTCATACTTGAGGCATCTGTCCTTGAGCTATAGCCCTCTAAGCTTCTTGTTTCCCCCTTTGAGAGTTTGGGAGAATTAAATAAGTTATGCAATTTGTGAACAATCTGTTCATAACATTAAGTCGGTATGCATGGCAAGCATACATTATAGAAATGTCAATATTTCAGTGTCCTAACTGCCCTCCCAGATCACCTCTGACATCTACAAATCATACCAAGAGTCTTCTGTTTTAATCTGAAAGTGTAATTGCATGGTATGGATGTAATCAGAAGAGGAGATAATGTTTTAGGCCAGAAGTATGGCTAATTATGTTGTAATCTTGGCTCTTCTACCACTTAGCTGGTTTCTTTGGTCAGGTCATTTAATATCTCTCAGTTTTCCTCATTGGTAAAATTAGAATTTGAGACTTGGTCAGGTTTTTTTAAGTTCTCTATGTGTGAGTTCATACATTTAGACATATTTCATAATAGAGCTGCCTACTTAAGCCTTCCCCTTGTCAAACCCTTTCCCTACTACCAGATTACTGTATGACCAAAAAATGACATTTGCAGCCCTGGTGTTGTGGCTCAGTTGGTTGGAGTGTCGTCCTGTATAAGGAAGTGTCTCGGTTTTGATTCCCAGGCAGGGCATTGACCCCTGGTGAGGGTGTGTACCAGAGGCACACGATAGATGTTTCTTACATCAATGTTTCTCTCCCTTCCTCTCTCTAAAAATCAATCAAGACATATCCTTGGGTGAGAATTAAAAAGAGAATTTTTTAAAAAAATGAAATTTACAAATAGTAAGTAGGTTGAATACCCAAGAAGACATTTAAAGCAATGATAGATATATCAGTCATTCAACTATCTTTGTGCTCTCTGAGTCTGCGTACTGGGATACAGAAATAGGACTATTCTGTTCTTAAAGATATCAGGCTGTCTGAAAATAGTAAATATAAGGTGCTAATAGAAACAATTTAGGATATCCGTATGTCAATTTGGTGTGGGGAGGAAGTAATTAGACTGACTTACAGTTTAATTTACTCTCTGCATAGGTAATAAATATATTTATACAGTTTAAAAGTCAAAATGTACAGGAGTATAAATTGAAAGCGTCTCCGACATCTCTCTCCTCTAGCTACCCAGTTTCTGCCCTCAGAAGCAACCTATTATTACCTGTGCATTCTTCTGAAGCTAACTCTTGAACTAAATCTTAAAAGGGTCATTTATATTAGGCCACTGATAAAAGAAGGGGATGATTTTCCAAGTAGAGGGAAAAAGCAGTTTGTATAATAGTGTGGACGAGTGAGACTATGTCAGATTTGGGAAATGATGTGATTAATTTGACAGGAACCAGAGTGATGGGCTAAAATGTCATGGTAAGAAATTGAGATTTTTGTCATAAGTGTATGGTTGCTGTTGAAGATGTTTCTTAAAGCTTTTATTATTAAAGTAGTATGTATCTTGAACCCATTGCAGTACACTTTTCAGTGAGTATTCTATTTTTAATTAAAATCTTGTAATAAAATTGTGTATAAGGAAATCCTAGGGGAGCTCTGAGTCCCAGAAGTCAAGATTCTCATTCATTAGAAAATACTAAATAGCTTGGTATACCTAGCTCTAGCTTAAGTATTCTGTTTACCTTAAGTAGTTTGTTTACCTCAGTATTACCTTAATGATGAAATATTTTGGTATATGTTAAGATAGTCTACCAAAAAAGTATTTTTATTACATCATGCCTTGGAAACTAACTCTATATTAAAACACAAACCAAGCTTGTTTTAGGCCCTATGTGATTTGATCTGTTAAGCAACTCTAAGGAAGTGTTTCTACCCCTTTTTTTATGAATTAAAAAAACTGAGGCTCTGAGGATTTGAGTCTCATAGATATTAAGTGACAAAGCATAGATTCAGACTCGGGCCTCTGACTCCAAAGCCAGTGCTCTTGGATATTCCCAGAGTTAGTTTATTATTATTATTGTTGTTGTTGTCGTCGTTGTTGTTGTTGCTTTGCTGACTGTAAGGAGGAAGGAAAAACCTGTAGCCACTGATCTGTTGTATTGTAACCCTTCACCTGAAGGATGTATTTAATCATTTAAAATCCCTAGATGATAATGTTGGAGGTGGTCCTCTGCTTATTTTATTTCCCTGGTTTCTATTTAGAGATCTCTAAAGTTGAGTTTTGACATAAGAGAAGAAGAAATTTGCTGAGTTCTGGGCTCATGTATGTACTTCATCCTTTAAACTTCTACAATTTTTGTAGCTTAGTTTTGAGGTATAGTATATATGTATTTTTTTTTCTCTGTGTTATAATTAATTACCCTACAAAGGTAGTACCTTAGTAAAGCAAGTAGACAAATGTCACATTTGAGTCAGCTTTCTGATGTATTACTTTTTGTAAACTTGGAAATTAACATGACAGACTATTTAGTATATAAAGTAAGAGAGAAAAGAATATACTTTGTTCATTGGTTTTGAAAAATGATCAGGCCTGTCTATTTACAAATGGCTCTTTTGAAATTCTTGGTCAACTAAGGTTTCACAAACTTGACTCCTTTAATCTGTGCCTGTTAATCAATGTTTTGAGACTAATTCTTGTTAAATTTGCTAAAAATCCCTCAGATAATGGGTAACACTCCAGCTAAAATATTCCACAAACCCAAAATTTCATGTTATACTACTGTCTTTATCCTTGGAATATACTAAGTTTTTCTGGTGTACATAGATTGTATGACTTCATATAGTTTTTTCATTTTGAATATATGTAGAAGGTGATTGTTAACTGCACACTTTAGCAACCTCACTGTATTCGTTCTGACACTTAGGTTCATTTATAGTAGGGGTGGGGAACTTTTTTTTTTTTTGCCAATGGCCATTTGGATATTTATAACATTATTCACAGGCCATACAAAAATTATCACCTTAAAAATTAGCTTGCTAGCGGACTGGAGGGGGTTAATGGGGGAGAAGGGGGTCAGATGTAATACTTTCAACAATAAAGAATTATTTTTTAAAAAATTAGCCTGCTATATTTGGCCAAACATTTAATTAATTCACCCCTAATGCCTTGGCAGGGCCAGACCAAGTAATTTCTCGGGCCTTATACAGCCCGCAATCCAGACATTCCCCACCCCAGATTTATAGTATTTTATTTCACAGGTTCTTTTCTCACCCCAAGACTAATGACAGATAAGATCTTTTTTCACTTCTACATTTGACTTATGAGAACATTTCATTATTAGTTTATGTTGTAAAAATACTGGAATTTCATAACTTAAATCATATGACTATTTAAAACCAATTTATTTGGCATGTGAATTTTATTTAAATTAAATACATGTATGTTTTTCCAAAGTCAGTATCTGAATTTCTTTTAAAGAATGTTATCCTTATAAATATATTGTAAATACTCTTTAATGAATTTTAAATTTCAGACTTGCAGAATAAACTTCCAAGTTTACTCTTTGTTATTCTCTTGTATTTACTACTTTCCTTTTTTAAGTCAACCTGTTTATTTTAAACCCAAGGTCTCCCAAACAAACCTGTATGAATAGCATACTTGCTCCCATGTATACTTGCTCACAAGTCCTGGGTAAGCCTTGTGAAAAAGCCAAATTGAGTTTTCAATTGATTCAGTTGGCTTTCATTTAATTTGGCAGACCAATTCTAAGTACAGTGGAAAAAAGAGGCCTGGCAAATATATCTTGAGAGGATACAAGCTATTAAATAAACAGTAGTTAGCAGCCTCTTAATCATTTCTTGATATCTAATCAGTGCCTTTGATTGCCTTAGACCTAGTCAAGAGAAAAATAAAAGGTTGAAAGGATAGAAAGGAGTTGAAGTAGGACAAGCAAAAAGAAGTGCACATACTGAAGACTCCTAATTAATCAAATAGTTGCTTTGGTGACACTCTGGCAACTGGTGTGTGTCTACCTTTCCTAGTTTTAGATCATCTTAAGAGGTACCCTACCGTTTAAATTTTTTTAAATGCCTTTTAAAAATGGTGGTGCGGTGTGTGTTTTTAATTCAGTAGATAACACAATGGGTCTTAATCTGATTTTTGAAGTCATGGAATTCTATTATTTTGTTTGATGATCATTGATATTTGATTGCTATTCTAGTAGAACTTGGAAATAGTTTTCTTATTGTACTACTACTGCAGAGACTCTCTTAAGGTAATTGTTAGGGTCTCAGAAATGTCATATTGTATCTGAACCTCATTTTTATGACAAAATAATAGCTGTCATTTATTAAGCATTGACTGTCTACCAGGAGCTTTCTATATAGTCTTTACATATGAATCACTGCATTATTTAACTGATAAAGCAACAGACCTAGAGAGGTTAAAATTTAATTCTGCTATATATTTAGCATAGTGATTTAAGAGTATGAACTCTGGAACCAGATTGCCACCTAACTAACTCTGTGACATAAGACAAGTTACTTCTATCTGACCCAGTTTTCTTATCTGTGAGATGGGAATAGTAATAGCACCTACTCTTAGGGCTGTTGTAGAATTGAATTAATAAATGTAGAACAGTTAGTGTCAAGTATATAATCACTCATATTCTTAGCATGCTGCTGTTATTCTGCTACAGCATGGATCAAGAATTTTAGAAGTGATGTCTCAAGTTTTTGTTCCCTAAAGTACAGGTTGGGGATGGGAGAGACTTTAGAAATATGCTGAGCTGGGGGGGAACTGTAAGAGCAGTTTTGTCAAAAGTTTAGTCTCATGCCAGGCCACGGTGGCTCAGTGGTTGAGTACCTACCTATGAACCAAGAGGTCACGGTTTGATTCCTGGTCAGTGCACATGCCCAGGTTGTGGGCTTGATCCCCAGTGTGGGGCATGCAGGAGGCAGCTGATCAATGATTCTCCTCATTGATATTTCGATATCTTTCTCTCCCTCTCCCTTCTTCTCTGAAATCAATAAAAATTAAAGTTTAGTCTCTGGAAAAGCCGTTCCTGAGATGTGAGGTGGATCATGCTTGCTGGGAGCTTGCCCAGATGAGCCTATCAGTTAAGACTCTGTAGTTAATAGCCCTAGCCGTGGTCGGCAAACTGCGGCTTGAGAGCCACATGCGGCTCTTTGGCCCCTTGAGTGTGGCTCTTCCTAAGCCTTAGGAGTACCCTAATTAAGTTAATAACAATGTACCTACCTATATAGTTTAAGTTTAAAATATGTGGCTCTCAAAAGAAATTTCAATTGTTGTACTGTTGATATTTGGCTCTGTTGACTAATGAGTTTGCCGACCACTGCTAGGGAAAGTGTCCCTAGGGAATAGTAAAGATGGAAGGTAATTGAGATGCACAAACTATTACCCCTTAAATGCTAGAAGTTAGAAAGCTATCATACAATTCAGCACCATTTTTTGCCCTACCTGAGAGAAACCACACATAAATAAATAGACTCTGAAGGTGAAAATTTTGTTAAGTCCAACCTAGAAAAGGACTCATTCATCATCAAACCCTATCAAATAGATCCTATGAAGAATTTTGTATTATGAAGGTACAACTTATTTTACATGTACATCACAACAGCTTTATTAAACTGCTAAACATATAGAGATTTATGAAGGTATCTGATAAAGGGTTGTGTTGATTAGGCAATGAACTGGTTATATATATATCCACAAACATAATTGAGCACTAGCTAATATTTGATTTGACTTTTTATTACCCTTTTCTTTTAGAACTGTGATCCTGAATTGTCTGGGTCTGCTGGATTTTTGTGCAGTTTTAATTTCTTTCAGAATGCTTTTTTTAAAAAATTTTATTGATTTGAGAGGAAGAGAGAGATAGAAACATCAGTGATGAGAGAGAATCATTGGTCAGCTGCCTCCTGCGCGCCCCTACTGGGTATCGATCCTGCAACCCGGGATGTGACCTTGACTGGAATTGAACACAGGACCCTTCAGTCCACAGGCTGAACCAGCTAGGGCTCAGAATGCTTTTAAGCGACCTTATTGTGGCTCTCATTCTCCCTCCCTTTCTCTCTTGAAGCGGTTACACTGTATTAAAAATCTAAAATCTTCCATCTTTTTTTTAAAAGTAGTGAATTTACTATATTTTCTCAACCTCATCTCCAATTCTTGGATCTCACAGGAATCCTTCAACTGCTTTCTACCAAGCGTTCCATTTGAACACGTTTCAGGAATCAAAGAACCTCTGGGATAGGTATGAATACTCACATATGGAATGTGTACATGCAAAGGTGTATGCATGAATTGCTTTGCACTGAACTGGTTTCTCATCACTAAAACTGATCTTTGTTATTTTAGAGGGCGACTCATGTATTTAGCATGGGACAAAGCAGCAAAATAAACCAAAAGGACAGTCTATATTTTATATAGGATATAAACATTTCTTCTTACTGAACTTTTAATTATATTTATTTTTGGAAGGATTTACATTTTCTATTGAATTTTATTATATGAAATATTTACTTACCCTTGTGTATTTTAATGTTAAAATATATTCTATAAAATAAAGTGCCTACAGTTATTTTAATTTTGTGCTACTTTTATTTCTCTGTAAAAGCCTTAGTGACTCAAAGCAAAATGTTATCTTATATTAAGAAATTGGAGGAGGGACAAAACCAAGGAATCAAAATAGTAGTCATTGTTTAACTCTTGGCTAGAAACTTTACCATCAAGCTTGTTGGCTAGAATTCATTAGATCTGCATTACTGTTTTGTAAATCCCTAAAACGGTTTTCTTACAGAAATGTGTACATTTTACTTTTAACTTTTAAAAATATTGAATGAAGTCAAGTTCATTTATGGTAAAAGTTACTTTGGTTTATCTTTCTGCGTAATACACATTTTAAGTAGTATATGCTCTGTTGAGTTATTTTGCTAAATGTTTATTAGCACTCCATCATTTTGTGTCTAATTAAAAGAAGTTGAGCGCAAATGTTTTTAAAATTCTCACAAAGCTTTGTAAAGTTCTTTCAATTCTGCCTGGCAACGCATTTGTGTCCTCTGGCATAGTTTGGATAACACTCATGGACTTAACTCCATCTCTTTCATTTGAAAAGAGTATTGCTAAGTGCATGTCATGCTTAACATGTCATGTTAAGACATGGTCTACATTGCCTAGAAATGGTAACAGTCTTCTAATTATTTGGCTTGATTTGCTTTGTGTGTCACTTGAGAGAAATTTTCTAACAAACTGTCTTTTTTGTGATGTGTTCCTTACTTTACTAAAAATGTTTTTAAAATAGTTACTTGTAGAACAAGACATTTTAAAATTTATAGTACCATGTTTATAAATTTCATTTTTAAATTGTTCAGCTAAAATAAATAAGTAAAATTGTTCCACTCTAGCAATAAGTTAAGGCATAAATGTAAATTGTGGCATGAAACAGCATGAAGGTTTAATCATTCGAATGGCTTGCAAGATGTAGCCAGCCAGGGTGAGTACTTTGGTGTATATTTTATACTTTTCTCTTAGAAAAAGGAAGAATAGCACTCTATATAGAAATGTAAGAATGGTTTTCACATGTATGATAATTTATTTCAAATAACTGACTTTTGTGAGCTGCCATGACATCAATATGAAAGATATCTATTTTCATCAAATCAATGTAGAAAGGTTTGAGCTTTTTTTAAATATAATTTGTATGTAATACTAAAAGATTTCTTTTGTTTCATTATAAAACAACCATAGAAATTGCCTGCTTTTCATTTGTTATCATGGCTAAATGCTCCTTATCTAGTTTTGATTTTAGATACCAGAAACATTTAAGGTATCAGAAATGAGGCAAGTTACTATATCTGTAGTTTCTCATGGGTTAAAATATATTCTCTTCTCCTTGGAGCCTGTTGTCCAGAGCCAACAAAGTTAACGGATACTTGTCTATAGTATGTTAAAACCAAAATATAATCAGAATTCATATTCTAGATCAGCTATATTCAATGTAAATTGGCCTGTTGGTACTGAGGCTACAAGTCCTACCTGGTAGAAACTGACCAGTGGTTTCCTTTTAACTTTTTATCCAACTTACTAAATTTTCAGTTGAGAAGAATAGTAGCAGCTAGCTTTATTAGTTCCAAAACATCTACCACTTCACTTGGCAGATATCTAGACTTTTGAATTAGCTAAAAAAGTATTGTGGGACTATTTATTCTTTTTCATTGCAGACAGGGGTTGAAGATTTGTATGTGTTAAGCTTTAAAAAATATTATATATAACTTTTCCTAACCTTGTTTGTATTAGATCTCACCAAAGTGTCTTGTTCATTTTTTACTATTATAAATTTTGAATTTTAAAAAATTTTACAACTAATTTGGCAAGTAAGTATTTAATAGAATCATTCAGTATTTATCTTCTACTTGCTTTGAGGTATAAATTTGCCTATGTAAGTCTCCTATTTATAAAGTCTTGGAAATCATTTTCGGTAGGGGAAGCTTTTAAGTCCTGTGCCAGTTTTCATTAAGCCTGCCCTAGAAATCTGAAGAACCCTAATTTTGCCTACTTGAAAGACTAGAATCTTTTTCTAGGATTCTTTTCATAGAGTATCTTTTAATCAATATATAAGTAACTAATATACCTTTCTCACATTGACTTAGAGTTCTCTCATAGCCCCTCTGTTTTCTTCTCTATTTTAATTAGAATTAGCAAGTTGAGAAGCTTTTCACCAATCAGTCTGCTTCTGTCTGTATTTAGATATTCTCTTTCCTTTCCCTTTTACTGTAGGTGTCATCATTGTTTTCTGGCTCCCCATTTGTCATTTGCAGAGTCCTCAGATAATCATTCAGCTGAAACCATCACTAAATGTGTATAAGGACAGTAGATACTGATATGTCAAAAATAATACAGGCCTTTCTTAGGAAGCCCAAATGTTTGTGTGGACTATTTATTAAAATGAATAATGTAGCTTCCATAGTTAGCTTTATGGGGATTATTTTACCATGAAGAAGTTTCATTTTTAGTGATAGCATAGCCTATTAGCATTTCATTATAGTAGCTTTAAATTTTGACTTTCCATTTTCCTGCTTTAAAGAACTGCTTTCCAAATCTAAATATTGGCATTGCTTTGTTAAATCAATAGAATTGTTTTTGAAACTTGATCACTAGGGAGCAGGCGCCAATTGTGAGTCTTTTGAATGCAAAGGCTCAGAGTAAGAATTTACAATAAACAATTTTATTCTCTTGTAAATATCAGGTCAGTAAGGTAGAGAGTACTAGAAGGAAGAAACTTAAGCTCAGGTAGATTAAACAGGAAATCAGGTAACTTGTAAGGATTTAACCTAATTGATAAACAACTTGCAATATTTCTGCCTTAGTGAAGAAAAGGCGTAAATGTGGTTAACAGATGAGAGTTACAGTTGTTAGTTGCACCGTCCCCTTGAATCAGCTTGTCCTTCTTTATGATAGCACCAATATTTTAAGAGAAATAAAGAGAGTAGTACACATGGGTTACTAACTTAAAGTTAATGTCTGGTATGTCTTTTACTAGATACTTGATGATTTTGCTTAAATTTTATACAGTAATTATTTTTAGCTAGTTTTTTAAAATTATTAGATTAGGAAAAACTTAAAGTATTTTATGGTAGAAAAGGCTTCCAGTATTTCCTATCACTTTTCTGTATGAGATTTTATTTTTGAAATTAGGAGTAAATCAAAACTAAGCTGCTTGTATGAGACTATTTGTGTTGTTTTACTCATCCTCCATGAAGCTTTGATTCATTATTAAAACCCACCAGTACTTATTAACCCAAATGGTAAAACTCAGGTTTCAGAATTTGGCTAATCTAATCTATATTTTGAATGCTCAGTGATATGTCTTTGTAAAAATCATTTTATGGAAATATAATTTGTATCAGAAAAGTACACCATTCATAAATGTACAGTTCAAACTGAACACACCTGTGCAACCAGCACCCAGCTCAAGATACAAAATAGTATAAGCTTCTTCATGACCCCTTCCTATCACTTCCCACTTCAAACTAAATTCTAATAAATGGAATAATTCACTATATATTTTGTTTGTGCCCTTTGAATCCAGTATTATATGTCATCTATATGATTCAGCATAATTGTAGGTCTGAGCTACATACTTTTAAAGAATCACCAATAGTGGATCACTTGTTTGAGATTGTTAATTGTTTAATGTCCTCTCCTAGTGGTTATATTAGTTCTCTTGTAGCACCTCTGTTTTCTTCTCTATTTAAATTAGAATTACCAAGTTGAGAAGCTTTTCACAAATCTGCTTCAGCTGTATTTAGAGATTCTCTTTCCTTTCCCTTGAGTAAATGAATCTGAGCTGTTTTATAACCACCCCAAATATATTCCCTAATAATTTGTATCTAGTACTTAAATAATTTATTATCTGATTACATTTTTACCTATTCCAGTTAAGGATATCTAATAGAGGATAATCAAAGACACTAAAAATTAGAGGACAAAATTTAAATAACCTGTCACCTTTTAGTACTGGATCTCAGATTTCGATGAAAACCTACGGACATGCTTATAAAATGTCCAGATGACATTAAAGCAGGAAGTCATAGCTATTACTGGATGATAGCATTTATAAATTTAATAATCTGAAGCATGAGAAATTGAAAGAACTTGTATATAAATTTGGGAAGGTTGAATATGTAGAGTGTATTAGTTGATGGCATTTATAGTTTTAGTTAGCAAGTGACAGGCCTGCCACAAAAGCTAATGAAATTTTAGCTAGTGTTTTTGTAACTAGAATAAACAGGAAAAGATGGTGACAGACCTATTAAGCTCTAATGCAAAGCTAACTAGACAGTCTAGTTAGCATACTCTATCTGGACAACCAAGTGGGTGTTTCAGCAGGCAGGCTGGAGCTAACTTTCTGAAAGTGGATGGGCCCCCTGGAAAATAGTTTTGCCATCACTAGAAATAATAAAGCTGTCTTACTGGCTGTTAATTAGGAATGTTAACTTTGAGCAAGATTTAGCGCCAATTACTTTTTAAATCCCTACTCTGTAGAGTTTTATTTCCCTTAGTGCTAAATGGAAAAGAGGCAAGAAAAGCATTAGAATTGAGTTTCTTTACTTCTTTTTTGTCATTATTGGCCATGGTTGTCAGAAAACCTCAGAAAGTTACATGTTTGCTTAGGAATGGAAGGCTAGCAAACTATTTTCTGTTCGGAAAGAATCCCATATCATAGACAATTAAGTGGTGGTCCCAAATAGGGAAACCAATGAGCTATGTCTTAAGATGGAAAAAAATAGGTAAAAACATCATCATATGATTGAAAGTGATAGCTATATTTTAGAATTCAAGCATTTTATACCTCAGTATAGCTGGAGGGATTGGTCAAGGCTTGTTCATTAGGAGGTGGGTTTTTGAGTTGAAACCTGAAAGGTGAGTAGAATTTTGTCAGAAAGAGTTAAAGAACTGAGGGAAAGAGGGAGCATTCATTCCAGTTAGAGAAAATACTGTGAACCACTGTGAAAGTACAGGGCTAATGTGATAAGGATGGTTAGATTTGATTGGTGCATAAAATAATTAAAGACAACAGAGAAGAGATCTTGGATTGGATAGATACCAGAAAGCTAATGAAGGTGTTGATTAGGCAATGAAGATAAGGAGAGTGGTTATCAGAAGTTAGGAATTACACAATTTTGCAACAGATTGGATATGATATGATAGGGGAAGCAGTCAAATTTGTCTGCTTAATGTCAAACCTAATTGAACGCGGGAATGATGGCACTAGTGAAAGAATTGGTTTGGAAAGAAGAAAACAGTGATGAGATTCTGTTTTTAGCTACTTTTGGATGATTTGAAGGGCTGATGGAAAGTCAAGGTGGAAATACTTGGAATATAGCCGGAGATGCAGATCTGCAGCTTGGTAGAGAAATTAAGACTAGAAAAGATTGAAGATTGATTGATATATTTATATATAGCATTTCTTCTCTCTGAGCTTTGCTATGGCTAGCTGAAATGGGACACCTGACATGCTGACTTTATTTTCAGCACATGACAGAACTTCAGAATTGATGATGAGAAATTATTAATTGCTCATCCATTATTATATGCTTTTGCACATATGTTTACCACTTTCCTCTTTACTTAGTAATTTTCTTAACGTAAGTCACCACAGCCTACTCTTGACAGGTCATGGTAATTATTTTCAGAATGAAATCTGAGAAACAATTGAAAAAGGTGGAAATAGTTGGTAAGGTGTTGTTTATTTTGTTTTTATTTTTCACCAAATGGGTTTTAAGTAAACCAAGGCTTTGAAAAGAACAGAAACTTGTGCGCTTTTTATTAAAATTTGAGTTGATAGCAGTTAGAAGAGAAATGGCTGATACTGTATTCTAGCTGACATTTGTGTGTGTGTGCATGCACACATTAATATTCTAAATCACTTAAGTCAGGAAATATATTAATTAGATCTTGTGATTGATTAGAGCATGTAAATGTGTTAGCTTGCCAAAAATTACCTTTGTGTTTAGGTATCAGTTGACTACTTCTAAAATATTTTTCATATTTGACAAATTCATTTAAATGTGATAATTTAAATGTGTATTCATTGATTAACATCCTTAAGAGCCAGCATTTCTATACCATTTTGTTTCCTGATTGTTTCTAATATTGAATATCATTATAAATATTTAACAATTCAGAAGGTGCTCATTGTAATCTTTGTTTTAAGTTTTCAGTTGTGATAATTGGCCCAGAAATAGTAATGTATATATAACCTGTGTCCTGGAATCCAAAAATATATCTTTCTACATACAGGCAGTCCTCAGGTTACGTCTGACTAGACATACGTCATTTCGTGGTTACGTCGCCATTTCCCATTTACAGTATTTATTAAAAAAAAAAAAGTCCTGTAATTTCAACGTATGTACATATGTGCTTTATGCTTTTTATTATTTATTTACCTCCAGTAAAGGTCAGGAATTGTTATCTTTTAATTTTTTTTACTGTTTCACTTCAGTACTGCTGTGTATGTGCTCCATGTGAGTGATGTAGGTGCTTATGTAGGTGGGTTCCAACTTACGGCGAAAGTCGCATTATGTCGTGCCGTAGGAATGGATTTCCGATGTAACCCAATGACCTACTGTATTTAATTGGTAATCTATATATATAAAAGCCTAAGCGACCATTACGACCAATTGGCCGCTATGACACACACTGACCACCAGGGGGCAGACGCTCAATGCAGGAGCTGCCCCCTGGTGGTCAGTGCGCTCCCACAGCCAACTTCCCGCGGTCCCTCCCCCTGGCCAGCCCCTATCGCTGGCCAGGCTGAGGGACTCCACCAGTGCACGAATTCGTGCACTGGGCCTCCAGTCTAAAACAATAAAAGCATAATATGCTAATTAGACTGGACAGCCAAATGACCTTCCAGACGTCCTTCTGGACGAAGCTGGGGCTGCAAGGGCTGAGGCAAGCCACCACAGCTGTGAGGTCCAAGCCCTTTGCACGAATTTCGTGCAAAGGGTCTCTAGAATCAAGATAAATAAGGTAGTCTCTCCCAAAATCCACACACTATTAGAAGGGGAACAAGGAAGGAAAAGAGTTGATCTGACTAATCCCACTCCTTCTATTCACATGACTATTAACCATTGAGCTTCAGAAAATTCTGTTTATTTGGAGCCGCTGCTTCTGTTTTATTTTTATTATTTTATTTTTTTATTGTTTAAAGTATTACATGTCTTCCCTTTTTCCCCCATTGACCTCTACCTGGCCACTCCCACTCCCCAGGACAAGCTCCAGTGTGCATGTCCATTGGTTATGCTAATATGAATGCATACAAGTCCTTTGGTTGAGTTCTTACCCCCCTTCCTTCACCCTCCCCTGCCTTCCCTCTGAGGTTTGACAGTCTGTTCAGTGTTTCTTTGTCTCTGGATCTATTTTTGTTCATCGGTTTATGTTGTTCATTATATTCCACAACTAAGTGAGATCATGTGGTATTTATCTTTCTCCAACTGGCTTATTTTGCTTAGCATAATGCTCTCCAGGTCCATCCATGCTGTTGCAAATGGTAAAAATTCCTTCTTTTTTACAGCAGTGTAGTATTCCATTGTGTAGATACACCACAGTTTTTTAATCTACTCAACTCCTGATGGGCACTTAGGCTGTTTCCAAATCTTAGCTATTGTAAATTGTGCTGCTAGGAACATAGCGGTGCATGTATCCTTTCTGCTTGGTGTTTCTGCTTTCTTGGGGTATATTCCTAGAGGTGGGATTACTGGGTCAAATAAGAACTGTTTCTATTTTAGATATTACTTAGTTTTTCGGGGGAAAAAAAGTTGTATGTCTGGGATAATCCTAAACATACTTTGTTTTAAGAAATGAGATATCAGTTCTTAAAAACATAATATGTGGTGATACCTTAAATTTTAAGAACAGTTATATTTCCGTTATGTTAGCTGTTACTAATAAAAGCTCAGAGTCAAGGGTTCAGCTTTCTGTTAGCAAAGCCTGCAGGTCCTTATTGCATATATTGAGTAATATATAACTGGCTTCCACTTACTTTTCCATTTTTATCTTCTTTTCCCACCCCCATTTTCTTTCTTTTTTTGTATCTCTATAAACTTTTTACTTTTGAAAGAATGAGTAGTAGAAGTCATTTGCGAATAAACATGGTCTATTAAAAATATTGATAACTTATATTATTAGAGCTTTTCAAAACTGTATTATTGAAATTTTTAAGCCTTATGTTGTATATCTTCCACCAATAGATGCATTTGATATAATGCATAACTTGCTAAACAACTACTTTTTATATTTAGTATCTTAGCTCAACCACAGATACATGAGGTTTCCTATAATTGTGTATGTCTTTTTATATGTGAATTTCTTAGAACACAGTCTTTCTAGTGTTTTCATTCTAATAGGTACCTTTGGACTGTTTTTTTTCCATAAGTTTATCTTTGATATTTCTAGCATTATTTCCCTAATATATAATGTATGGAAAGACTGTATGTAATTTATTGGAGGCATACAGGGTTGCTCCATTTTCCCATTTCTCCATTCAAAAATAAGCATTTCTGACCTTTAGAGCAAGCATTAACTTATGTCCAGGATTCCTTAAAACAGTGTGTAGTGAACTTTTCAAAGAATGTGGTTTATACTGAAAATGAAATTTTGTATCAGACGAAGCTAAGCATATTTATTCAAATAATAAGTTCCTTTAGGAACACTTTTAAGTTTGTTTGATTTCACTTAACAGTTTTGACATAATGACTTGAAAATTAAAATCATCTACCTTTTTGCCGCTGTGCTATTTTGTTCTATTAATATCAATTTGCCATAAAACTATCTAAATAATGGTGAATGTAAGCCTAGTTCTTGCTGGACTGTAGTATCAGAACTTTTAATAAAGGAGAATGATAACTATCAAAATGATCAGGATTTGTTTTTTATCACAATCTTGAGACAGATTCAAGATTATTATTGATATATTAGAATAGATTTCTAAGTAAATACTCATTTTTAGGAGACTTCAATTTCAAATTAATTTTTAGATGATCACTAGTTAATCTTAATTCATCCACAAGCCCTTCAGTTACCTAAGTTTATTTTAGATTTTAATAAGGATTTTTTACATGTTGGAATTTAGTGATCAGAACTCAAAGTGTGACCCCTGTTCTTAGTAGCAACTAATTGTGAAAATGCATGCTCAGGAAAATTTTGATACAGAAGTTTTATTTTTTTTAAATGTATGTAGCTCTTAAAGTCAAATTTTACCATGCATTTGTATAATACACACACACTTTAAAAAAATTTTCTGTAAGCTGCATAGTGAAATAGCTAAATTTGCTTTTTATGGATGGTTTCTATTCTGGTTTCCAAGGCTTTCCAGGCATTTATCATAACAATGCTTGTTGTTGGTAGGCCTTTTAACCAAGTGTCAGGTAGTTTGCCCTTTAAGTGACCGGCTCATCAAAGCTTTACAGACAAGCAAATTACTAGCATACATATATTTCAGGAAAAATTTACTTTGCTTAATATGGCTAGGTTTTGTATCTTCTCATGAGACTTGTTTCACAAAAGAGTAAATTATCAAAATAACACTTTTTAAAATGTAGTACTTTAAATGGTAATATTTTGGTTGATAGGAGACAAGAGTTGCATTAAACTTTCAAAAACCATTTCGGTAATATGATGATGAAATGACCACAACTTTAAATTATTATTTATCTTCATAAACATGGATTTTTGCCTTCACCAGGTGATTACATTATAAGGCTGTGCTTTGACAAATGACAGTAAAGTTGTATGATTTTATTGAAGTCAAATGTGTTGTGAGATTACATTTGGAAAGATATTCATAATTTGGAAGTTTAAAACTTATAATAACCTAACTCCAACCCCTACATTTGGGTCAAATATCTCTGGAGATGGCTGCAGAGTTTTCTTTACAATGCTGTCTTTGAGTCTTCTATAACTTTGCACGTATTGATCTTCCTTAACAATGGCCTCCCTCCACCCCTCAACCCCATGATGTCATTAGGCAGTTAATTTAGGCAAAAATATGCCCATAAATATGTGGTTTGCCTTTTCTGTGGATTACTGGCAACTGAAAATATAAATTAGCATTCTTATCAGGAAGATAATTTTATTAATATTATCCTTCAGTGATTAAAACAGATGCCCAATTTAAAGCTTTCTTGTAAAAATTTAATAAGATTATATTCTTAATGATGCCATTATTAACTCTCCCTACTCCCAATTTTCTTAATGTGCTATACACAGATGAACAGTAGGACTACTTCTGAATAGGACACATTGTTATAGCTATTATATGAAACATATAACGTTTTATTCTTTCCATCATGTCTAATTTTAAATTGGGGGTGGTAGAGACAGACTAGGATTTAAGTATAAAAATTGCTGTCTTGAGCATTTAAATGATCAATATAAATCATAACTAATCCAGTCACCTGTTCTATAAGTCTAGAGCAGCCGTGGGCAAACTACGGCCCGCGGGCCGGATCCGGCCCATTTGAAATGAATAAAACTAAAAAAATAAAAGACCGTACCCCTTTATGTAATGATGTTTACTTTGAATTTATATTAGTTCACACAAACACTCCATCCATGCTTTTGTTCCGGCCCTCCGGTCCAGTTTAAGAACCCATTGTGGCCCTCGAGTCAAAAAGTTTGCCCACCCCTGGTCTAGAGACTCATAGATGGATGTGGGCCAAACAATAGGATTCCAGTGCCATTCTACAGGACTACAAAGCTGTCTATAGGAAGTTATGGTGTTAAATCATAATTTCTGGATCATGATCTTAAACCTATAATTGATTCCATTTCTATTGACTCTTTACTAACAAGGATTCCTGATAGCCTCAAAGTCCATGCTGAAATTTAAAGTTTGAAGTATCCAGATTAAATATGAACTTACTTTACATTAAAAAAAATATTTAAGTGCAAAATATCAGTTGTGTAATCATGGTAAAACATAAAAAACTTTGCTATAAAAGATTTTTAAAGGCTATTTGATTAAAACATTTATTTACTTAAACTCTTTGCTAGAATTTTTTTTAGAATTCAGCATCGGAGGAGGAATGTGACATAATAATGATGAAAGCCGAAAGTTTAAAAGTTGTGATGCCCTCACATGGTTGGAGGGTAATTCTAGCTTCTAAGGACTGAATGTTGTCCACAAGAGTGTCTCATCAGGTCATAAATTGGTAAGACATATGGATTAGATTTTATGTGTTATACCTGATGTTATTGTATTGAGATGACTATTTATGAACAAAATGAGCACATTGTATAACTAAGAATATAGTATTAACTATAAGTTAAAACTTAGAATTTTAAATACTTGATGTAATCCTTTCAAAGTCTCATGAAGCTAAAGGCCATATGTTTGCAGTGGTGTTTAATAAATAATCAGGTTTTAAAATAAAATGGCATCCTGTATTATAGTATGATTATGTAAATATTGCTTTTGCATCTGCTATGGATGCTTACTATATAGGTAAGAGCCCCGAATACTTTCTAGTTATCGCAGGAGATATTTGAGAAATAATATATTGATTTTTTTAAAACTTATATTTATTTTCTTCATAAACCAATTTAAATTAGTTTATTGCTTTGGGGATTTTATTTTTCTTAATAAAAGCCATCTTTCTTCTTGATGTCTCTAAAAATAAAGCCAAGAAAATTTTCTCATTTCTTGCATTGAGAACACCTAAGATGCTATTATCAACTGAAAATATGTTAGAAGTCAGTATACATTTTTGTATGCCCTGAAAATTAAACCATTTCCTTTCAGAATTATATTCAGCTTAGAAAACAAATTTTTAAACTGTTTTGTGTGCCTACTTATTTTGCTTTGTTTTTTACACAGCTATATTTTACAGGGGGTTTCTTGAAATAATACAGTTTAGATTAGGAAATCTTAATCTGCAATCTGAAGATAATCGTATTTTGCAGATGAAGTGAAAATTTGGGTTAAGTTATGTGTCACGGTTATATTGTTGAAGAATTAATATTTTTATTACAGTACGGTGCACAGATCCTGCAAGTCTCTTAAAGATTATTTGACATTATCATATAAACAGCCTTCTTTATCTATTTCTGACTTTATTCTTAACCAGAGATAGGTTATTCTCTCCCTTACACACACCCACACACACTCACTCGCTCGCTCACGCTCTCAATCACTCACTCACACCCATCCTTATTTTTAAATAATGTTCTACATGATTTCTGATATGGTATTTCATGACTTTATATGGATCATATTCTATAAACTTAGATTTCTTAAACCAGTCATTGTAGTCAATGGTAGTCTAGAGGAAATACAATAAAGTAACAACAGTTGTCCCTTATTTTATATACTTTTTTTTTAACTTTCTACCATAAATTGCATAACTTTGGTAATTAAGAAAATAATGTCTAACTTTTAGTGTAGCATGTCCATATTTAGTACTCAGTGAGTGAGCTTCAAGGGATCACGACCCCTTGGATTGAATGTTATGTATGTTCAGTTTTTAGTGAAAGGTTCCAAGTATTTGTCAGATTTTCAAAAACAGTTGAGTAACTTGCTGTTGAATGTTTGTGTCTAACGGCCAAAGCCTTGTTAGACACCTCAATGTGTAACTTATGAAAGATATTTTTAATGAATACACTGATTGTAACTGTTACTGATATTTATCCAAGACTGGTTTATTATAAATGACCATTAGACTGATGGAACAAATAGATCCTACCAGCTTTTAGTGTACTGTCAATCTCTGTGCCCAAGTGTGGGATTGGATTTCTCCGCAGAGTAGTTGTTTTTGGTACTGAGTGGTTACTACAGTCAGAAATAGCTGAGTGTTTTTGGCATGTTATTTAATTTTCACAATAGCCATGTTATACAGATACTATCAATATCCTCAATTTACAGAGAAGGAAATTGAAAGTTTTAGAGAAATTAAGTAACTTGCTCAGGTCACATAGCTGTTAGCTATGATACAAATCTAGCTTCCTAACTGGATCTTGGGCTTTCAGTTGGTATGGCAGTATGCAGAGTAACCCTGGAAAATTTGAAGGATAATCTAAGAGAGAATTTTAGTGTGTGTTGATGTAAATACATGAATTTGATTTCCTTTGAACTTAAGTGGTGATTGCTCAGTCTCTATTGTAAAACCATCTTTTAAAGCACTTGCCAAAAATAAATTTGGTAAGTTGCTTACTATCTAAAATTAAGTATCTATTGCATTAGAAAATAACCTATTTAGTGCTTATAATTTTAAGCATATTTATTATGTATTATTATAAAAGTTTTAGAACTGACCAGAATGGTTTTGTAGTACTAACCACTAAGGAACTCACCCTTTAATATTTAAGGTTTATTAATAGCAAACACTGGGGAGGGGTTTAAAAACCTACTTTAGGCTACAAATATTTCTTGGTAGAGGAATAAATCCCAGGTAAAACCCTTTACTAAGTGCTGAATTAGTTTCCCATTTGTCCTTAGTTGTGAATAATTCTATTAAAATCATCTTTTATGTCTACTTTTAAAATAGTTATGCAGCAAAATTTATTTTTTTGAATATGTGGAATTTTTTATTGAGTACCTACTTTATGTGAATTCTTTAGGTTAGTTTAATTTTATTCTCAAATGAGCTCCAAACTATATAACCATTTGCCTGCTTTTAAGTGTTTTTAATAAAATTCCTTTGTCTAAATATGGCTTAAAGTTAAGTACACAATAATAGTACTGCTTTAAAAAAAGTGAAACCATAAGAATTTGTTTATTTTTCAGTTAAATTGAAACAGTCTGCAGATCAAGTATAAGCTTAATTTCTTCAGGTCCATGGTTCAAAATATACAACTTGATACGTCATCAGAAAATGAGAATTCTATCTTAAAAGTCTTTTAGATATTTGTGCATCAGTTCTTTAGTAGCAATATAGTTGCCTTTTCAGAATTGAAATTATGGAAGGTTTGAGAAATAAAATCAAACCTAATTCTTTCTCTGACTGACTTATTTCGCTTAGCATGTAATACCTTAATCAATAAAGAAAATTTTTAAAAAAATCAAACCTAATCCAAATTTTCAATACTATTATTGTTATGTTCACATATTCCTTTCCTGACCTTGAGTATATTTGCATGGACACTAATAGTTGCAGTCATGGTTAAGTAGCTCTTAAGTAGTTTTTAGTGTTCCAACTATTTGTCTATTTGTACACAGGTAATAGTGGTATGTCATGGGTTTTGAATTTTGGACTGATATTTTGATATCTTTGAAATCCCTTCCAGTTTTGTGTGTTTTTTTCCTACCTTTGGTTATTTCTCCTCAGTACTCTTAGCAGACTTTTCCTTTCTATTTGTCCTTTTCAGTATTTTTGGTGTCCTCAGGATGCTGTCTAGACCTTCTTTTCACATTCTTCCTAGGCATCTCTCCTTACATTCAAACTTCCCTGATTTCTCATAGCCAGTTAATCAAGTAGTACTGCCATGCTTGTCTCCTGAGTATTTCTTTAGCCTTTTCACTTTTCTCATTCCAGTTCAGGGCACAGTCCTTTCTTATGAGGAAATTCAAAAGCCTTCTAACTGGTCTTCATTATTTGAATTTTCTAACATGGTCAGCTGTACCTACTGCTTTTACTTGGGATATTTTTGTTTGTACTCTTTTCATCTCTGCCCAACTGTGGCATTTCCTCTACTAAACATTCCTTCCTGACCCTAAATCTTGATATGTGCCCCAAAATACCCTGTAAATCTTTTTCTGTCTTAGCATTTCTCACATCTCTATCTTGTCTATCTCCTGCACTAGACTGTAAAGTTGAACTCTGGGATATTGTTTATTTGATATTGTAACCCTGTAATCAGCATTTAAGTACATTAAAATCCTTTGCAATGGGGTATCTGGAAAGAATGTTAGAAATTATTACATACAGTTAAAGCAATGAGCCAGATCACCTGACTCCTAAGTCAATATTCTTTGTGTATTTCATTATATTTAGAGTTTTACCATGAGCTTTACTAATACAAATTATATAGTTAACATATTGAGTGCTTGCCATGTTCCAAACACTAAACTAATGCATTATTTCACTGAATCCCTGTATCTGGCCCTATTATTATCCTTTGGAGAAGCTAAGTAACTTGGTGAAGTCATATTGTAAAAGTGATAAAGTTCGGCCATAACCGGTTTGGCTCACTGGATAGAGCGTCGGCCTGCGGACTGAAGGGTCCCAGGTTCGATTCCGGTCAAAGGCATGTACCTTGGTTGCGGGCACATCCCCAGTAGGGGGTGTGCAGGAGGCAGCTGATCCATGTTTCTCTCTCATCGATGTTTCTAACTCTCTATCCCTCTCCTTTCCTCTCTGTAAAAAATCAATAAAATATACTTTATAAAAAAGTGATAAAGTCCGGACCATCTCTAAGGTTATCTTCTGGGTCTAGATTATAAATCTGACTTGGGAGGGAATTTAGTAGCATTTATTGCAGCCACTTTTCTTATACTTGAACCATGTCTACAATACATCTTCAAAGTTGTCTTTTGAACACTTCAAGTGATGTTTATCTTGGCATCCTGGTCTTCTTTCTTTTCCCATTTTATGTTCAAACCTTTTATAAACCCTTCCTCTACAACAGGTAATCTAAAATGTAAAGCAGAAAAACCAGATGATTGCCATTACTAAAAGCATTTAGGAAAGGGATTAGGTTTGTGTGAAAATATAAGCTGCACTACAAAATCTGTGGAAACGCTGAGCTGAGAACATTCTCTAATTCGTTCTTTGGTTTCATAGCTGCCATATTTAAGAAAATGGGTCCCTGTTCATGGCCATAAGTTATTGGTATTAATACAAAGGTAGCTCTAAAGGTGTTTTGTTTTGTTGGTTTTTTTCAAAATGGATAAGGAGACATTGTTTAACATATTAGAGATCACAAGGATGTTTTCCCACTGCGTAATTATTGGTTATGCTGATGATGCAAGGATTTCATGGGACTCCTTTAGATGTGCTTTGATCCACTCGTGTAAAAAGAGTAAAGTGCATCTGAATTTCTTCAGAGTCCGGGATCTAGAACTTCTGTTTTTTCATGAGGCATGTTTAAAGACATGGCAGTTTGAATTGTCTTCTGTATCTGACCTGATCAAACCAGCAATCTTTTGGCCTCCTTTTTCCACCTTCATGGATAGCTGATAGTTTCTTCTATTTCTCCCCTTTAGATTCAGTTCTAATTGTCTATAGAATATGATATTAGGCAATTGAGAAAACCCACAGATGGATATTTATGAGGTATGATTATACATTTAAGCCTTTCACTAAGTTTACAATATGATTTCTCACTGAATTCATGATTCTAATGTAAAAAAATATTTTTCAAGGTTTTTATTTAAAAGATCATTAAGAGGTTTGAAAGACCACTTTATTTTCCACAAAGTCTTCCATGACTTTGTCATCACTGCTATAAGTATGTAAGACTGCTAAATTTCACTGGCATAATTTTGTCGAAGGTAACCTGAAAATCCATAGAGCTTTAGCTTTTCTATTCCTCAAACCTAAACAGTTTTTCTCCTTACTACAATTACCTGTAATATATTGAAATTGCTACACTGCCTTCCTCCTCAGTAACAGTCAGATGCAGGGAATGTCACAAAAAGGTTTATTACTTTTGTATTTATGCTATCTTTGTCAGGAACAAAAAAAACTCAGGAGATCTACCTGTTTTTTACTGTATTCCAGTGATACCCTCTAATTAGTTTCTAATAGTTGAAAGAGCTGGTTATTGAGCTGGTTATTTCTTTTTTTTTTTTTTTTTTTTTTTGCCTTTTTTTTTCCTTTATTGATTAAGGTATTACATATGTGTCCTGTTTCTTAGTTCTTTTTACTAGCATAATAAGCTTAACATAAGTTCATACTGAACTTACAAATATAATTAGCTAATATATTAAGTACTATATGTTTTATTCCATCTTTGTCTTCAATTAAATGTTTAATATGTTATATACAGCGTGTTGTAATTAATAGACCCTTGAGATAGACAAAGTCCTACCTTTAAGGTTTAATTCAAGGAGAAGAATATTCAATAAAGACACCAAAAACAAAATTATCTGTGGAAGAATCCAAGAGGTGGAGCCTGCATATTATAGAATTACCAGTATTCCTTAGAATTCAAGGATATGGGTCTATATTGAAATGAGAAAAAGTTGTTAGCTGTTAAAAACTTTTTGTCACTGAATGTGTACCTATTTGAGTACACCTCAAATTTGGTAGGATCACCCCACTAGTAAATATAATGCTAAAGCCTGTCTTCTTAAGCCACTTATTATTCCTTGATAATCCAGCCTTTTGCTTAGACAGATTCTAAAGAGGTAAGCTCTCTTACCCCCAAAATGAAGTAAAGTGCAAAAGAGAGTTTAGCCAGTGGTAGTAAATTGATAAACTAGAAAACTAATTCTTTGGGGCATATATTCCCAGCATTGTCTTTACGTTTATTGAAGATAAGCAGTGTATTTTTTTTTTTTTTGCTCAAACCCAAGCCAATCTAAATCTTTAAACATCCCAAATGCAAAACATTCATTGATTGATTAAAAGTAAAGTAGAACAGCCCTAACCGGTTTGGCTCACTGGATAGAGCATCGGCCTGCGGACTGAAAGGTCCCAGGTTCGATTCCGGTCAAGGACATGTACCTTGGTTGCAGGCACATCCCCAGTAGGAGGTGTGCAGGAGGCAGCTGATCGATGTTTCTCTCTCGTAGATGTTTCTAACTCTCTATCCCTCTCTCTTCCTCTCTGTAAAAAAAATCAATAAAATATATATATAAATTTTCTTCTTTTTATTAAGGGGTGATGACCATGCTTGGTGCTGTCCCTTTGGTCTAAATCTGAATGAAACAACTATCTCTTTAAAAACCTCATGGTACTCTTATTCTTCTGTGTTTATCTGTTTTCAAACAGTTCCTCAGTAACCTCTATTTTTATTCATTACTATCCCTGGACTTTGGGGACAAATTAGGAAGGAAATGTAAGGAAGCAAAGAAAGATTAGTTAACAACTTAGGAACAAAAGCTGGGTTTGGATTAGATAATCCTAATGGCTAACCTAATATAATTTTTACTTTGTCAAATATGTTGCCCGTAGAATTATGCTTTTTCTATAACACTATTTTAAATAACACCTTTGCACCTTCAAAAAAAATGGGCATAAATGAAAAAAGATTAGTTATGATGTGAGCAAAATTAGCTATGTGCTCCTCCCTGATATTTGGCATTTGGTATTACAGGGGATGGTCTTATTTCCACACATTTGGTTAAGCCTCATTGTGGAAATGGGATTGAAAGGATTTGTTAAGAATAGCTGTTTAATTGAAAAAAGTAGTAGAATGCTTGAGAAAAAAGAGGGAAATATGAAGCCAGTCAGTGAAATAAAAAAAGAGGTTTCCCACGAAGGTTAGTTTCCGTAACTCTTCCATAACTATTTATATGTTAGTGTTTTGAACCCATTTGACTTCTCACTGTTTAAAGCAAGCTCACCTCTCGCAGTTTGAGCTACCCACCACATTTGGACAACTCTCAACTCTAGACTTCTAGGTCAGAAATTACTCCTGAATTCTAGATAACCTATTTCCAGCAACCTTCTTTTTATATTTCCAGGATCTATAATTCAGAAGTCTCAAAATTCAATCCCAAGTGAAACTTGTATTTCTCATTTTCTCATCTTTATTCCCAAGTTCCTCTGCTACTCACTCTTTACGCCCAACAAAATCTAGCTTTCTTCCTGTGACACATTAGCCATCTCCCCAACTCCTAGTGGCTCTAAGCTAAACACTCCAGTCATCCTTGGCTTTTGTTTTTGTTAATTTTTTTCCATTATCATCCCTCTGATCTCTCACAGATTCTCAGTGCTTAGTTGTAAAAACTGTATCATTTTACCTTGCTTAAGTCCCATGACCAAGCATTTTGCAGTCATACCTCTTTCCCCTTACTTAGGTAACTTCTTTTCAATATCTATCTTGAATGTACTATCTTTCACTCTCCCCCCTCCCAAGACAAAAAGAGATCACATTTGAGTGGTTAGTTACTCTAAATTCTATAAAAAGTTTTGAAACTAATGTTGAAGGAAAAAAGCCCAATGAGAGTAACCTGAATTCCACATCCGGTGATCTTCCCACTGGTGGACACTGTCCAACTTCATATTATTCTAACCAATATTCAACAAATGTTGGGCATTGTGCAGAGGAGGCAGACTGTGATTTATCATTTTTCACAGAAGTGTCATCTAGAAAAAAAGTGTTACTGACACTTGGCTCTATAGGAAATAGGAGGCAAAGTTCAGTTCAGCATTTATGACCCATTGCCTCCAAAGGAATTTAGATTACCTAGATATATGAATTACATATTAGGCAGCAAAAATAAGTGCCAAGTTTCGTTTCAGACTGAAAATGAGGAATGAGATTAAATACTTTTTTGTTAATTATTTGTTTTTAGTTAAAATGATAGCATTACCACCCTAGCCAGTTTGGCTCAGTGGATAGAGCGTCGGCCTGCGGACTTAAGGGTCCCAGGTTCAATTCCGGGCAAGGGAACATGCCCGCGTTGCAGGCTTCATCCCCTATAGGTGCATGCAGGAGGCAGTCAATCAATGATTCCCTTTCATCATTGATGTTTCTATCTCTCTCTCCCTCTCCCTTCTTCTCTTAAATCAAGGAAAATACATTAAAAAAAAAAGAAAAAAGATAACATTACTCATATCCAAGAACTCCTTGGAAAAAATAATTTTGCTGTTAAGTGTAGGAAATAGCTTTGGGGGTAATCCAATACAGCTATCTCTAATCCTATATAATAAAAGGGTAATATGCAAATTGACCCTAATAGCAGAACGATTGAGAATGACTGTTCACTATGAAACACATTGACAACCAGTGGGCAGACGCTCAATGCAGGAGCTGCCCCCTGGTGGTCAGTGTGCTCCCACAGGGGGACCTCTGCTCAGCCACAAGCCAGGCTGATGGCTGCCAGCACAGCGGTGGTGGCGGGAGCCTCTCCCAACTCCTCAGCAGCTCTTAGAATGTCTGACTGCAGCTTAGGCCTGCTCCTCAATGGCAAGTGGACATCACCCAAGGGCTCCCAGGCTGCCAGAGGGATGTCTGACTGCCATCTTAGGCCCAATCCCCCTAGGGAGCGGGCCTAAGCCAGCAGGTGGACATCCCCCAAGGGGTCCCAGACTGCAAGAGGGCACAGGCCGGGCTGAGGGACCCCCGCAAGTGCACAAATTTTTGTGCACCGGGCCTCTAGTTGTAATATATTTAGGATTCAAATTCCAGGTATACGATTTGCGAGTCCAGGCTTCTATAGCATATCAATCCTTTAGTAGATGGCTGCCAGCCTTATAGTAAACTAGAGGCTGGTGCATGAAATTTATGCACTCAAGGGGGTCCCTCAGCCCGGCCTGCATGCTCACGCAGTCCAGGAGCCCTCAGGGGATGTCTGACTGATGGCTTAGGCGGGGAGTGGGCCTAAGCCATCAGTCAGACATCCTTAGTGCTGCGGCAGAGGAAGGAGAGGCTCCCACTACCGCCGCTGTGCTTACTACCTGGGGGCAGCTCCTGCGTTGAGTGTCTGCCCGCTGGTGGTCAGTATGTGTCATAGTGACTGGTCGTTCCACCGGTCAGTCAATTTGTATATTTGCCTTTTATTATATACTAGAGGCCCGGTGCACAAAAATTTGTGCACTCGGGGGGGAAGGGGCATCCCTCAGCCCAGCCTGTGCCCTCTTGCAGTCTGGGACCCCTCGGGAGATAACGACCTGCTGGTTTAGGCCTGCTCCCAGGTGGCAGAAGGCAGGCCCAATCCCTAGGTACAGCCCCTGGGCGGGCTCAGAGCAGGGCTGATTGGGGAGTTGGGGCGCCGCCCCCTGTCATGCACAGAGCAGGGCGGATCGGGAGGTTGCGATGCCACCCTCAGTCACACTCAGGGTAGGGTCGATTGGGAGTTGGGGCACCACCCCCTGTCACACTCAAGGCAGGGTCGATGGGGAGGTTGCGGCGCCACCCCGTCACGCACAGAGCAGGGTCGATCAGGGGGTTGGGGAGCTCCCCCCTGTCACACACAGAGCACGGCCAATCGAGGTTGAGGAGCTCCCCCCTGTCACTCACAGAGTAGGGCCAATAGGGGAGTTGGGGCACTGCCTCCTGTCACACACAGAGCAGGGCAGATCAGGGGGTTGGGGCGCCACACCCTGTCACACTCAGGGCAGGGCCAATGGGGAGGTTATGGCTCTACCCCGTCACACACAGAGCAGGGCCCATGGGGGGCGGTTGGGGCGCCGCCCTCTATCACCCACAGAGCAGGGCGGATCAGGGGGTTGGGGCGCCGCACCCTGTCACACTCAGGGAAGGGCCGATGGGGAGGTTATGGCTCTACCACGTCACACACAGAGCAGGGCCCGTGGTGGGGGGTTGGTGTGCCGCACTCTGTCACACAGAGCAGGGCCAATCAGGGGGTTGGGGAGCTCCCACCTATCAGGCACAGAGCAGGGCTGATCAGGGGGTTGGGGTGCCTTCCCCTGTCATGAACAGAGCAGGGAGGATAGGGAGGTTGTGGCCCCGCCCCCTGTCACACACAGAGCCACAGGGCGATCAGGGGGTTTGGGCGCTGCCCCCTGTCACACTGATCCTGGTGCCGGGAGGCCTCACAGGCTCCGCTGATCCGGGTGCTGGGAGGCATATTACCCTTTTACTATATAGGATAGAGGCCTGGTGCATGGATGGGGGCCGGCTGGTTTGCCCTGAAGGGTGTCCTGGATCAGGGTGGGGGTCCCCACTGGGGTGCCTGGCCAGCCTCGGTGAGGGGATGATGGCTGTTTGCAGCTAGTCACACACCCTTCAGGGTGGGAGTCCCCACTGGGGTGCCTGGCCAGTCTGGGTGGGGGGCTGAGGGCTGTTTTCAGGCTGGCAGGTGACTGAAGCTCCCAACCGCTCCTTTTTTTCTTTTTTTTTTTTTATTCTGGGCCAGCTTTAGCTCTGAGGCTTGGCTCCAGCTCTTAGGCCTCGGCTGCTGAAAGCAGGTATCTGTTTTGTTTGGGTTCTGTAATCGAAACACTGTTTCAATTCCAGCTCTGAGATCCCGGCTGGCTGAAAGCAGGTTTCTGGGGTTTTGTTTAGCTTCTATAGTTGTAACAATGTTTCAGACTGCAAGCTCAGAGGCCGGCAGCGACAGGCGGGGAACGTTGGAGTCCTCCGTCACTGAAGCAAGCAAGCCTCATGTTCGCTTCAAGCTGCCTGGCTGTCGGCCGCCATCTTGGCTGGTAGTTAATTTGCATATCGCCCTGATTAGCCAATGGGAAGGGTAGCGGAGGTACGGCTAATTACCATGTTTCTCTTTTATTAGGTAGGAGGATTTTATATGGCACATAGGCCTTTGTCTAGTAAGAGATAGAAGCAACTATTGAAACACTGCCTTGCCATAGCTGGTTTAGCTCAGTGGATAGAGCATCAGCCTGTGGACTGCAGGATCCCGGGTTCAATTCCAGTCAAGGGCACATGCCCAGGTTGTGGGCGGGCTTGATACCCAGTAAGGGGGTGTGCAGGAGGCAGCCAATCAGTGATTCTCTCTTATCATTGATGTTTCTGTCTCTCCCTCTCCCTTCCTTTCTGAAATCAATCAATAAATAAATATATATATATATATATATATATGATAAATAAATAAAAAAATAAAACACAGCCTTATATGGTTAGACGTAGTATGGGACATGACTCACTATACTACTTCTGAAGGAGTTAGAAAAGCTTTTACAGAAAATATTTTAGCTAAAGCTATAAAAGAATGATAGAATATCCACTGAAGTATTCAGGTAGTAAGAAAGAGTATGAGCAAAGAGAGTGCAAGTAAACCATGGAGGATCTCAATGAGTTTAGGATATCCAATTTAACACATTGTTTGCGGGTAGTTTTTATCGCGCACTAACAGGTGGTGCGGGCCATTTTTGCTAATTTTTTGTGCAAATGGCAACGTTCAGTAAAATTACGATAACTTTAGTTTACATATTTATACGTTACCGCATTCTACCGCTAGTCTATAAAAAATGTATTAATACGTGTCCCACGCCCTACTACCAGTCAACATAAAACGTATAAATATGTTTCCCGCATACAATGTGTTAAAAGTTGAGCTGGCATTTGGAATGGGGGAAAGACATCAATTAATAAAATAGTTTCTGATTCCCTACCCACTTGGCCCATTATGTCATTGCTGAAGAATTCTGAATTACTTTTAGAAATGATAGATGGATTTAAGCTTCCATTAAAAAGTTTTTATACCTATTGCTGGGTGAATATTTATTAGTATTTATTGATCTCTGAAATGAGTCAAATCTTAGAAGTTTTATTTTTATTTCCCTTGATATTCTTTTCTATCATGTCCTTTCTCTAGTTTTGTTCATTTCTCTATACTTACACTACTTTAGTAGTGAAAGTGCTGTTTATTTGCTTGTAGTCAGACAGAGGGAATGCTATTATCAACCTTTTGAAGGAGAATTAATCTTTATGATAAAACTGGAGGCCCGTTGCATGAAAATTCGTGCAAGAGTAGGCCTTCCTTCCCCAGGCTGCCGGCACCGGCTTCCCTCCGGCACCCAGGACCAGGGCTTCCCTCTCTCTGGCCAGCCACAGGCACCGGGACCCTGGGCAGCTTCCCCTAGGCTGGGCCCCGGCTTTGTCAGGAAGGATGTCCAGAATGATGTCAGGAAGACATCAGGTCTATCTGGTCTAATAAGCATTTTACCCTTTTATTAGTGTGTATATATATATATATATATATCTCCTATCTAATAAAGAGGGAATATGCTAATTGACCCCCACTCACACTGTTGCAAAGATGGCTGCACCCACAGCCAATAAGGAGGAAATATGCTAATTGACTGCCCCACCCTCAAAGATGGCAGCACCCACAGCCACAAGATGGCAGCACCCAGTCCCCTTAGCCCCGCCGGGGTAGCAGGTGGGTCTGGCTGCTCCGTGTGCCTGCCGCCAGAGTTCCCCAGTCACCTCAGCCCCCCAGCCACCCAGGGCCGCCCGAGGCTCAGGTGACCAGGGCCAGCCGAGGCTTGTGCTGCCGGCAGTGGCAGCAGCAGAGGTGTGATGGGGGCGTCGCCTTCCCCTGATTGCCGGGTCACCTCCCACCCCTGAGGGCTCCTGGACTGTGAGGGGGACAGACTTGGCTGAGGGACCCCCCCCTCTAGTGCATGAATTTTCATGCACCGGGCCTCTAATGTGTGTGTGTGTGTGTGTGTGTGTGTGTGTGTGTGTGTGTGTGTGTATTTCAGAGAGGCGGGGAGAGAGAAACATCAACAATAGAGAATTATGAATTGGCTGCCTCCTGCACTCCCCCTACTGGGGATCGAGCCCGCAACCTGTGCATGTGCCCTTGACCAGAATGAATTGAACTCGTGAGCCGAAGCATTGCTCTCTAGAGCAACAATCTATGCTTTTCAATTCAGTTTTAAAAGTGGAAGTTGTTTAAAATACCTGCACAAACATCCCTATTGGTAAGTTCTTGCTGCTCAGGATCTGCTGTGACACAGCTTGCAGGGGCTAAGTCTGCCCCAAGCCAGCCTCACCCCCCTGCTGCCTGGTCCTGTCTGGTACTGTGGAGGGCCCTGGGGAGGGCGCTGGCGGCACCAGCCAACCTTCTGCGGGTCTGGCCACAGGCTGCGTTGGACTTTGGGAGACGAGGGAGGAAGAGCGAGGTTCAGGAACAGCTTTGGGGACATGCCTGTCATGGTGACTGTGCTGTTCCCCTCAGGCCGAGGTGAGCGGTGCGCAGGGGGCGCCTTCTCTGAATGAGGCCGTCGGAGACAGGGAGCTCCTGGGTGCCCATCTGCAAGCTCCACTGCTCCCACTGTCCTGGCTTCTACGCCGCCTCAGAAGGCAAAGGTCTGATCAGCAAAAATGAAAACTTTAAAGAGATGACGTGGGCTCCACCTCGGAGTGGCTCAGACATGGTTCACGGTCCCACATGGAACTGCAGACACCAGTGGGTGTGAGCAGCGGCCAGGCAGGCCAGGCATGGCCCTCTGGCAGGGCCCAAGTGCAGGGAGGAGCCAGAGCTTTGTTGAGAGAGAAAGTTCACAGGGCTGAAGGTTCCCTCTTCAAACACTGATCGCTGGTCACGGTCTTGCCCCCAACCCCCATCCACAGGGCCCTCCTCAGGGAGTAAAGGGCACCAGGCGAGACCGTCCCCACGGACCCGTTGGCTCTCCTGAGTCTGTGGGGGCAGATTGTGAGGCTCTCCGCTGGGCAACCCAGTCACAGCTGCAGCCCTGAGGCCAGGCTCTGGGCTCGGAGCTGGGGTCCCCAGTGCCACAACCCCCTGGTCCGCAGTCCCCCTGGTGCATAACCCCCCTGATCTGCAGCCCACCTGATCTGCAGCTCCCTCCAAGCTGCAGCCCCCCTCTCCCCCGATCCACAGCCCCCCTGATCTGCAGCTCCCTGGTCCACAGTCCCCTGTGCAGTGACTCTGGGCTCGTTGTGAATGCATCATTATTCTAGGCCCAAGGGTGTGCTGGCTGCTCGGGGGCTGGCAGTGCTGGGAGCCTGCGGCTGCTTGGGTCCCTGCTGTTCGGTAGTGATGCATTACTGGGTCTGGGCTAATTTGCATAATGTGTATATATATACATATATATATATATATATATTAAACATAGTCCTTTCCCTGGATAGTCTTTTCTAAATCTTTATTTTTTCCCTAACACAGCTGAAGTAATTTGAATTCCTATTTAGGTTTTTAATGTCTTAATTTATGTTGAGAATTTTTATTGAATTTTTTCCTACATAAATTTTGTATTTTCTAGGAAAGATGGTTCCTAATATCAGTATTGAAAAATGTAGATCTTGCCCTGTTATGTGTGGCTCAGTTGGTTGGGTGTCATCCCAAAAGGTTGCTGGTTAGATTCCTGGTGAGGGCACATACCCAGGTTGTGGGCTCAATCCCCAGTAGGGAGTGTGCAGGAGGCAGCAGTTGATAGACTGATTGATGTGTTGCTCTCACATCGATGTTTCTCTCTTAAAAAATAAAAGTATCTTTAAAAGGAAAACATAGATCTTTTTCTATATTAAGCTGTACTTTAATTGCTAAATTCTGATGTTTATAGGAGTTGGGTGCCATCAACTTCTATCCCAAAAGACTAAAGGAATATTTTTAAAATATCTAGAATGAATATATGGAACTATATCCACTTCATTCCTTTTCAGTATAACTAGGTTATTCAGATTTTAGTTCAGTATTCTGAGCTAGACATCAACTGGCAAAATTGGAAATCCTTTCTAATCCTTCTCCCCATTTTTTACTCATAGGTACCAGTATACATTTCAGTCTAGATAATTATCAGTCATATACTGTTTTCCCAGTCTCCAGGAAATAATTTAAAGTAGCCAGAACTATAGTGTCAAATTTTTAATTTGAACTTAAGCCTCTTAGCATGTATCCTTCATTCCCTAGTAATGAATTGTGCTATCATCAAATTATCTGTTGCTGCGGTTATGTAAACAGTACAATGAAATCTCTGTCGAGAGAGCCTGATCTAAATGTAAGCATTCCAACATTGAGGAAATGCCACCCTCCTCCCACCCCTTTCTCACACCCTTTCTTATTTCATTCTGACTCAGAGGAAGGAAATAAATTTTTCATCCAGTCAAACCTTGCTTAATGTTAGTCTAATAAGAAATAACTAGCTAGTGTATATGTTCATTAATCTTAAGTAGATATGATTTTATGTTCTTATACCATTTTAGTATTTAACTTGAAATAATATATTAGTTAAACTTTATTAATTTATTTGGAATATTTGAGTTGTAATGCTAAAATTGCTATGTGTATTTCACTTTTGTGTCAGTTTCTAGTTTTTCCAGACTAAATTTTTATTATCTCTCATCTTGAATGTTTTAATAGAATTTTAGTTCAGTTTGTTTTTTAATTGTTTACTTAGAGTGGCTCTACAAGAAAAAGCTATAATTATATCAGAATTTTACTACCAAATATTAAAATAATTTCCCCCAGAGATCATAACTTAGAAATCTAAAGAGATTTGGAAAAAGAAGGTAAAGTTATGCCCTAGCCGGTTTGGCTCAGTGAATAGAGTGTTGGCCCACCGACTAAATAGTTCTGGGTTTGATTCTGGTCGAAGCCACATGCCTCAGTTGCAAGCTCCTCAATTCCCAGCCTTGGTCAGGCTAAGAGCAGGAGGCAACCAATCGATGTGTCTCTCACATCTATGTTTCTCTGTCTGTGTCTCTCCCCCTCCCTTCCACTCTCTCTAAAAGTCAATAGAAAAATATCCTTGGATGAGGATTAACAACAAAACACACACACACACACACACAGAAGGTAAAGTTAATATTAATCTTATCTACACCTTCTTTGAAATGCATTTTTAATGTAACATTTTTATTATGTAAGTTTTATGTAGCCTGTTGTATTATAGACATTTATTATAAACTTTTACTGTTTACTTACCAGAATCACTATAAACAGAAATAACTATACTGGGAATTATGAACATTATTTACAACATTTTTAAAAAAATATATTTTATTGATTTTTTTTTTTACAGAGAGGAAGGGAGAGAGATAGAGAGTTAGAAACATCAATGAGAGAGAAACAACGATCAGCTGCCTCCTACACAATCCCTACTGGGGATGTGCCCGCAACCAAGGTACATGCCCTTGACCGGAATTGAACCTGGGACCCTTGAGTCCGCAGGCTGACGCTCTTTCCACTGAGCCAAACTGTTAGGGCTACACCATATTTTTAAGTGACTATAATTCACCCTAAGCCAAGAAAATAAATTTTACAAATCACAAATATAATTTAACATTTATTATTGTTTCTTATGTTGACCATAGTACTTTATCTTCTAGAATGAAACATTTGCTAAAGAAAGTGGAGTTGTTGGCTCCTCTTCCCTCCTTTCCCCTTTTCCTGTTTGCCATTTGTTCATGTCTTGAGTTCACACTGTACAGGATAATAACTCCATGAGTCATTTTCATTTTGGAATAGTTTTCATTATTCTCCAAAATTCAATGAAAATAGTCTTACTTCTGTCCTTGTCCCCTATCTGCCTGCCTTCCCAAATATATAACCACTTCCATAAAGTGTATGTGTGTATCCTTGCCATTTCTTTATGCATATACAACAAATACAATATACAATATTATCTCCCCCTTTGACAAATGCTAATATACACACATCTGTATCTTTACTTTTAAAGATCTCCAAGGCACACTGTTTCTATTTCAGTACACAGAAAAGCATTTTTGTGGGTATTTGTTTTTTTATAAATGGGGTAGTATTCAGTTGAATGGATGTTCTACCATGGTTTCTTTAACCAGTTCCCTATTAATAGAGCATTGCTGTTATAAACAGTGATGTAATAAGTAGCCTTTTAAATACATTATCTCCTGTGTATGTATAAATATCTATAGGGTAAACCCAGATGTAGGATTGCTGGCTCAAAAAGTAAATAAAATGTGTGTGTGTGTGTGTGTGTGTGTGTGTGTGTGTAAAATTAAATAAAGCCAAATTGCTCTCTATACAGGTTATAACACTTGCAACAGTGCTGCATGAGAAGGCCCATTTTCCTATTGCCTCACTAGCAGTGTATTAAATTTTAATATATTTGCCAATCTGGGTAGGCAAATGGTATTACATTATAGTTTTACTCTGTATTTTTATTATGAATGGAATGTTGAGTATTATTTCTTATGAACTGTACATGTGAATTCTACCCATTTTTCTCATAGATTTATAGAAGTATTTTATATTTTAGGGAAATTATTGAAGTTTTTTATTTTGAGACATAATGAGAAAGATCTCTCCTACTCCAAAGTATTAAAGACTTTTTCCTACATGGTTTTTTTTCTCTTTTTCTTTTAATATATATGTATTGACTTCAGAGAGAAAGATGGTAGAGGGAGAGAGAGAGAAACATCAATGATGAGAGAGAATCATTGGTCAGTTGCCTCCTGTGCGCCCCCTACTGGAGATTGAGACCGCAACCCAGGCATGTGCCCTTAACTGGAATTGAACCCTTCAGTCCACAGGCCAAGGCTCTATCCACTGAGCCAAACCAGCCAGGGCATTAATGGGCTTTTTTCTTGTTCTTGTTGTTAATCCTCACCTGAGGATATTTTTCCATTGATTTTTAGGGAGAGTTGGAAAAGAGAGGGAAAGACAGAGAAACATCGATGTGAGAGAAACACATCGATTGGTTGCCTCCTGCATGAACCAGGGCCCAGGGCCCTTGACCGGAATCTAACCTGGGACCCTTTGGTCCACAGGCCGATGCTCTATCCATTGAGCCAACCGGCTAGGGCCATAAATGGGCTTTTTAAAAGGTCATTAATATAGAGAATACAAAGGCACCCTGAGGTAGGAGAGGGACTTTATTGGTTGTATACCCTTCTTGTGTATACTCTTTGAATTATTTTTTACCATGTGCATGTATCTTTATTTAACTCTTATTTTGAAATAATTATAAATTATAATTAGAGAGTCATAAGAAGTTGCAAAATAAAAGTACAGGGAGGTCTCATATATCCCTTCACCAAGTCCCCCCAATGATGATGTCCTACATGACCAAAATATAACATCCAAAGCCAAAAAATTGATGTGGATCCCTTTTTCCTCTCTAAGCATTCTTTTCTGGTAGGATTTTGACCTAAAATTAATTAGATGAATATAAAAATACGTTGAGGTATTGGTGAACAAGGTTTTTGTATAACTGTCCAAAATAAAAATAAGTATCAATCTTTATATAAATATTTACCTGGGTTTTTAATAGTTCTTTGGTAAGAGCTTTTTTCACACCATTGTAAGACTGGTTACTGGAGAAAATAATAGTCTTTAGTTTTGTGAGTATTCATTTTACCTGCTATGTTTAGCCTTCATCATTCACAAAAATCACTCAATTTATGTTACCAATCATAAAAATCTCCCTGGGGCATTTTTGTGAGTTTTTAAAATCATGAAATGTAACAGTAGGTGATTCCTGAGCCTGGCCTCCAAGAATGATTGTAGCTTCTACTTGAAAATTTATAATGAATCATTTTTACCTGGTTTGGGTGAAGCTTGACCATAAGTATATCAGATTTGCCAGCTCAGTGTAAGAAGTTCTTAATACAAAAGATTTGATTTTATAATTTGGGAAATTCCTATAGTGGATTTTGTGATTGTGGAAGTCAGAAGCGTCTTTGGGTAAAGCAAGGTAATTTTTTTCTGCAATATTCTGCATATAGACATATATTATGAAGATATCTTCAGCTTTCTAACAAACCAAAAGAACATTAGTTCTTAGCGACTAGGTAAACTATACTGGCTGTCGAAAGATCACTGAGCAAGTGCCTTTTCCAAGAAGTTACCTCCCTTGTTCTCAGAGCAGAACCTCTTCTAGGAATGTGCTAGATAAGATAAATGGCAGTTATGAACAGTTTTAGTCTATGGATCCATGCTATGGTTTCACAACTAGCATGTGGTGCTTAGTCAAAGCACTGTTCATACACAATTCTTTATTTCAGGTCATTGTAGATACTTGCTTTCTTCCGCAGTCTTACTGTTATGGTAGAAAAAGCCTGTGTTTTGACATTAGTTAGGTCTAGGTTTGAATCCTATCCCTAGCATTGTGTCTTTGAGTAAACTACTTGACCTCCGTTTTCTCAACTATAAAATGAGAATGTTGCTCATGTTTGTAAGAAGGACTCACTAAAGTGATGTGTGCCTGCTATAAAGTAGGCAGTCATTTAAGTGTTCTTTTTCTCTACCTTATTGCTTTGTTAATTAGCTTCTGTGTTCAGGGAAGAATAGAAGAAAGACAAAGTAGTCAAAATGTAAAAGAAGAAATTTGCAGCATTTTTAAACAAGTAGCCATGATGTCTTTGTTCACATTAATAAAGAAAAAAAGTGGGTTCCTCATAGTTGTTTTGTTTTGAATTTTTCTGTGTGGTTTTTTTCATGTTTATTTTTTTTTTTTATGTGAGATCAAATTAACATGACTCTCTGGTTTTACTTTTTAGAAAGGAAAGAATGGAGATGGTTTGTACAAAGTTGTTGAGCTGACAGTATGAATGAAGCAGTTGGTCCTATTAAGAAGGATGGCCCTAGCCAGTTTGCTTAGTGGATAGAGCCTCAGCATGCACACTGAAGGGTCCCGGGTTTTCCGGTCAAGGGCATGTATCTAGGTTACAGGCGCCCGGCCCTGGTCGGGGGCATGCGGAAGGCAACCAATCAGTGTGTTTTTGTCTCTCCCTCCCCCTTCCACTCTTTCTAAAAAGCAATGGATTAAAAAAAAATATGAAAATATGGGGAACTTGTGAAGCTGGAGGTTTATATCTGGCCTCCTCTTCTCAGTGAAGTTGTAAGTGATCTGTTGTGGTAAAAGTAAGGCAGCTTGGGAAGACAAGCTGTGGTCAGGAGCCAGTTGGGATGAATTAAAACATGAACAGAAGTATGGAAAGCCAAGCTATCTTGCAGTAGCATTGATTCTTTTGAGTTTTACTTCTCCTTTGAATGTGATTGTAATTAACATTTTTAAAACACTTAATTCAAGCTCATTTGATTCTTTGGGGGCTGCATTTCCAGTAAATAAAAATCCAATATACAAAAAATAGCATTCTTATTTCCCCCCCACACACACACACAATTCTATATTTCTGTCCATTTTCTCCATAGCCACTATTTTTTTATATGTTTTTTATTGATTTCAGTGTGAGAGAGAAAGGGAGAAGGATATCCTATCTAATAAAGATGGAATATGCTAATTGACCCTCATGCTGTCACAGAGATGACGGTGCCCATGGCCAATAAGGAGGGAATATGCTAATTGACTGCCCCACCCTCAAAGATGGCAGCACCCACAGCCACAAGATGGTGGCGCCCAGTCCCTTCAGCCCCACTGGGGCGGCAGGCATGCAGCAAGGCTGGGCACCTGCCTCTGGAGTCCCTCAGTCCCCTCAGCCCCCAGCTGCCCAGGGCCAGCCTAAGGCGCAGGCAAGCCTTGAATGGCGGCTGCCCAGCTACCCAGTGCCGCCCAAGGCTCAGATAACCAGGGCCAGCTGAGGCTTGTGCTGCCGGCCATGGCAGCAGCAGAGGTGTGATGGGGACATCACCTTCCCCTCATCGCCAGGTCTCCTCCCTCCTCTGAGGGCTCCCAGACTGTGAGAGGGGGTAAGCCGAGCTGAGAGACCCCCCCCTCCAGTGCATGAATTTTCATGTGCCGGGCCTCTAGTAGAGATAGAAACATGGATGAGAAACATCTATTGGGATGCCTCCTGCACGCCCCCTAGCGAAGATTGAGCCAGCAACCAGGCATGTGCCCCCACCAGCATTCAATTAAGGGACCTCTTGGTTCATGGGTCAACGCTCAACCACCGAACCACACTGACCAGGTTCCATACCCAGTTTTTAATTCACCTAGTAAATGCTAATCGAGGTATGATTTTATTCTAAAAGAGCGACCCATAGTAAACAGGAAGCTTCTTTAAAAAAAAAAATTATCCCTTGCCTTTATATAGCACTTAAAGTTTACGAGAATAGCTATAAAGTCTTAGGACGCCTTCCCTTAAGGAATTTAAGTTCAGAAACTAGTTAACCATCAAGTTATAGTGTAGTGAGTGCAACAAGAGAAAATAAAATAAGTATAATATTTAGTGTTAGGTCAAAGAAGTAAATGAAGGAAGATTATTCATCATTCTGCTTCAGTTGATCTTAGAGAACATGAAGCTCAAACCACTGTGTTGGCTTTGAACACAATAGAAAACTTGTTGCCCTCATTGAAACAATATTCTTAAACCACTTTCTGGGATCTTAGAATACCTCTTATCTGCTTATTTAAGACTACCTATCATAATAGTATCTTTATTATAAGTCAGGCTATTTAAAGCAGTGGTTCTCAAACTTTAGTTTTTATCAGAATCACCTGGAGGAATGATTAGACTTCCTGGGTCCTACCTCAAGAGTATCTAATTCAGTTGGTCTGGGATAGACCCAAATATTTACATTTCCAAGGTCCAGGTAATACTGGTGCTGCTGGTCCAGGGACCGTACTTTGAGAATACTGATTTAGTCAAACTCAAAAAATTTTAATGGCTCTCTAGTATGAGTCAGTAATTGTTTCAAGTCAAATTACTATCATATTGACTCTTTCAGCATGCATTTAAGCTTCTATGTGCCGAGCACTGTGCTCACTCTTCCCACAGGTGAAGAAGATAAGCAACATCCCTCCACGAGCACAGTTAACAGTGGTAGTATTGTTTAAGCCCACTTCATTGTCACAGGAATTTATGAGTTAGGGCATGTAATCCCTTATTTTAGATGGAAAAAAAATATGGTCTAGAAAGGTTTAATAATTTCCCAGAATTCACAGAGTGAGTAAAGACTTGTGGACCACAGGAGGGATGGAGTAATGAGTTCTACCTTAGGAAATGAAAAGGCAGCCCAGAAAAGATGGCACTGGAGCATCTAAAGCAGGGGTGGGGAACGTATAAGGCCTGAGAAATCATTTGGACTGGCCCTGTCAAGGCATTAGGGGTGAGGTAATTAAATGTTTGACTAAATATAGCAGGCTAACTTTGAAGTTGATAATTTTGTGTATGGCCCTTGAATGATGTTATGAATATCGAAATGGCCCTTGTCAGTAAAAAGGTTCCCCACCCCTGAAAGGAACAAGTGAAAGTGAACCAGGTGAATTAGAACTGTCAGCATTTCCAGTTGAGGGAGCAGTTTCTGCAAAGGCATGGAAACCTGAGAGAATATGTGTTCCACAGACCAAAAATAGTTATGTAAGACCATAACACAATAGGCCAGATGGAGTATGAGAGGAAAGGAGACTATAGAAGGCAGGGTTCAGGGTCATGAAGAGTTTTGTTTACCGGGCTAAGAAGTTTTTAAAATAGAATTAGGTTTTATTATTATTATTCTTACCACTTTCATCTCGGTAAGCCAGTGGTTCTCAAAGTGCATGTGATATGGTCTGTCCGGCAGCAGGGGCATCACCTGGACACTTGTTAGAAATGAAAATCCTGGGCCCCATCCAAATCTGTATCAGAAACTAAGGTGGAGCTCAGCAATCTGGATTTTAACAAGACCACCAGATGATTCTGCTGCTAAAGTTTGAAAACCACTGCAGTAGGTTCTAGAATTCACAAATAACAGGCGTCAAAATAGCTAAAGGTCACTACAGTGATAGTAGTTGTATCTGTGACTGATTTAATTCTTGTTAAAGTACAATGCTTAACAAAATTGAAATATTAATAATTTTTAAGGGACACACATTTTCAGCATGATTTATTTATGTTTAAAAACCTGTTCCTCTGTATCTGTTAAAAGAGGGCTGAGCCAGGACTACAGTTTACTAAATCAGCAAAGAATAGCATGCTAATTATTGTTCCTTAACTAAAGGAATGGTTTGGAAACTTACTGATTTTAATTTAAGAAAGAGGAGCAATGAACCCTTCTTTTGAGGGTTTGAGCTTTTTTTGTTTTAGATTTGTTAATATATAAAATTGAAGTTAAAATTAGCATTTAAGGTGTATTAATTAAGACATGTGTTAAAAGAATTGAATGTATTTAAGTCATGAAATGACTAAAACTAATTCAGTTTTCCCTTGACATAGAAATAAAAAATATAGCAAGTATAATCTAAGATTCTCAGGCAAACTTTAAATGTCTCTCACTATCTTTTTTACCAAGTTGTGGCCAATATAAATATTTATTAATTATATCTATAGATAGATAGATAGATACCACTTTAGGTATACAGAAGCCTTTTTTCATCTTAGAAAAAAATAGCAGCAAAAGGTGAAGTAGTATGCTGCAATTAATGTGGTTAATGATCAGATAAAAAAGCTTAGTGTTGCCGAGACCGGTTTGGCTCAGTGGATAGAGCGTCGGCCTGCGGACTGAGGGGTCCCAGGTTCGATTCCGGTCAAGGGCATGTACCTGGGTTGTGGGCACATCCCCAGTGGGGGGTGTGCAGGAGGCAGCTGATCGATGTTTCTCTCTCATCGATGTTTCTAACTCTCTATCTCTCTCCCTTCCTCTCTGTAAAAAATAAATAAAATATATTAAAAAAAAAAAAAAGCTTAGTGTTTTCCATGTTTTGATTCAGAGTTCTCACCAGGCTAAGAAGTTTTTAAAATAGAATTAGGTTTTATTATTCCTAGTGAGGAATTGACACCAATCCCTTCATTTTACAGATGAGGAAACTGAGGTGTAGGGAAGTTAAATATTGATTTGGTAGTGGTCATGTGGGTAGTGAGTAGCAGAACCAGGATTATGACCAGATCTACTTGGATTATAATGTAAAAGGCACTGCTACATCAGACATATTTCTGAGCCCCAGTTTGTTATAACATTGAGGGTCCTTATCATCTAAAGCAGTGGTTCTCAACCTTCCTAATGCCACGACCCTTTAATACAGTTCCTCATGTTGTGGTGACCCCCAATTTCATTGTTACAAATTGAACATAATTAAAACATAGTGATTAATCATAAAAACAATATGTAATTGTATACGTGTTTTCCGATGGTCTTAGGCGACCCCCAAAGGGGTCGCAACCCACGGGTGGAGAACCGCTGATCTAAAGTATAGTAGTCTTAAGATATGTTACCATTTAGATTTTCTTGGGTGGGGTATACTTTATAAAGAATATTTAGTGAGGTTTTATATAAAAGTTGTTTAAAGGTCTTTTTTTTATTGATACAGTGGGCTAAAATATCATGTTTGTCTTTATAAGAAAACCTAATCACTGTTCTTCAAAATTTACAAAAACACCTAAGAAAGGATATAGATCCTCACTACTGCCAAAGATGACAGTTATTCAGCCTTCTTTGTCACTGTCATACATGCCGATATTTGAACTTGAGATGTACTTACCTGCTAGACTATTTCCAATTATTTCCAGAAAAAACTAGTCCAAACCACATACCTTAGTAGGTGATTTTGCCAGCTAGTAACCTGCAATCAAAGCTTGTAGATCTGCCAGAATGTTGAGTTCCTTGTTAATCAACACTGCAAGTACTGTTTGCCCTAAAGCCCTTTGAATCATTTCTATAAGTCAGTTTAAAAAATTTTTAAACCAGACGTTAAAATATCAAATATATAGAAGAAAAGTCATCATCTGATGTTTAATGCAATAAGCAACTACTGGGATTTCCACCTGAAAGGCAATTTAAGATATATACTTGGTAAATGAAGTTTAAGAGGTGTGGAGAGGGTACAATTCATTCAAAATTTATCTTTTTAAATTCACTGAATTGAGAACTGAATAAAATTGGGAGTTACTTTTAAAGTAGCATATATTGTCATAGGCAAATTAGAAAAGTTGGAACTACAAAGGATTTTTAGAAGTCATCTATTTACTGAGATCCTCATTTTCAAAATGAGAGCTCTGAGTACTGAAATTTGAGAATAGACTTAAATTACTATTTTTTATTTTAAGTAAAACACAGATAGATGTTTTTAAGAGGTGGAAGGGAAATTGCATTTTTTAGAATAATTTAATGAAATATTGTAATTTTTTCCAGTGCATCTGGGGCAGGTGGTGTAGCCATTGACAACAAAATAGAACAAGCAATGGTAAGTAGAAGTTTATAGTCCTCTCATTTTATAGATTGTTGGTTCTATTGAAGCACTTGGTTATCAATTCTAACAAACAAACACCTAATTTATTTAAACCAAGATGACCAAAGTATATTTTTTTTATAATGAGATTTAGTTGAAGTTGTTAGAATATTGAAAATTTTTAGCCTAAAAATACCAATGAAGTAAATATTTTCCCCATTTCAACATCTCACATTTCATGCATTACCATTGATAAAAGACCATCTTGGGGGGTATACATAATCAAAATGCATTATGTTCCCCCAAAATATTTCAGCATCAAAAATAGTTTAGAGACAAAAGAGCATTAAAATGAAAACTTCAGCTGGAAAGTTTTGGCATCCTTTGGTCATTTACAGGCATTGTTTGTACTCTTAATACAGCGGTTCTCAACCTGTGGGTCGCGACCCCTTTGGGGGTCGAACAACCCTTTCACAGGGGTCGCCTAAGACCATCGGAAAACACATATATAATTACATATTGTTTTTGTGATTAATCACTATGCTTTAAATATGTTCAATTTGTAACAATGAAATTGGGGGACACCACAACATGAGGAACTGTATTAAAGGGTCGTGGCATTAGGAAGGTTGAGAACCACTGTCTTAATAGATAGACTTGTTTCTATTGATTCTGGTTCTGATTTCTATTACTATTAAAGTTTTTTGTTTCCTTAAAGATAGTCTGTTTATATTATGTAAAATATTCTTACATATTTTATATAAAGCTAAAATAAGGACCATTAGTCTCAAACTTTTTTAAAAAAACAGGGTTTTAAAGTTGGAAATTGCAGACCACTATATCTCTTAAAGTAGTACTGTATACCAGTTTAATAACAGACAGTTTAATATCTTTTGTTCTCTTAGCCCAGTGGTCGGCAAACTCATTAGTCAACAGAGCCAAATATCAATAGTACAACAATTGAAATTTCTTTTGAGAGCCAAATTTTTTAAACTTAAACTATATAGGTAGGTACATTGTTATTAACTTAATTAGGGTACTCCTAAGGCTTAGGAAGAGCAACACTCAAGGGGCCAAAGAGCCGCATGTGGCTCGCGAGCCGCAGTTTGCTGACCACTGTTAGCCCAACATCTAAGCATGTGGTTTTCAAACTTTTTTGTTTTGTTAATTCTAAGCTTGTAATTGACAATTTAAGGAGCTAGTATCTTTGGAAATCTCTCCAAACTTTGGGGAAAAAATCCTGGGCTTGCTGCCCTACTTGGAAACTGGGATTTTTTCTACCCCATCTTCCTTAGGGCCAGTCATGATATAGTAGAAACATTAAAAACAAGAGCAGGAAAACTAATATAAAAACACCTTACATTTATAAGGCACCAGGTAGGCTAGAATCAAATAGCAACACCTTTTCCTTTCTCTCTTTTTGACATTCCTAATTTTGTTTTTCACAGGATCTGGTGAAAAGCCATTTGATGTATGCAGTAAGAGAAGAAGTGGAAGTTCTAAAGGAACAAATAAAAGAATTAGTTGAAAGAAACTCTTTACTTGAACGAGAAAATGCACTGTTAAAGTCTCTTTCAAACAATGATCAATTATCCCAACTCCCAGCCCAACAGGCCAATCCTGGTAGCACTTCTCAACAGCAAGCAGTGATAGCACAGCCTCCGCAGCCAACGCAACCTCCACAGCAGCCGAATGTCTCCTCAGCATAAAGCTTTCTTGCCTCATTAAGAAAAAAAACTGAAAGCAATCTATCCTGTGTGCCACTGGTGTTCTTTCCACTTTATATGAAAGCAAGTAGCCATGCTTCGGTTATGTGTTTGGCCTTTTCAGTATTAGACAATCATTCTACAAGAGCTTTTCCTCTCTTTGAGATGTCATGCAGTGCTGTTGATGTCCAGTTTTATGTCATCAATACACAAGGAGAATAATAGATGGGGTTTATTAAAGCAAGCAAAGTCTGCATTTTACCTGGTGCGTATGAGGTCCTTTAAGAGCTTTAGTGGCTCTTCCATGTGTCTGTCATCCATGGATTTACCCTGAGCCTTCCTATCATATTATAAATAACAGTTCACCTAAAGAGCCACTTTTCTTTCAGTATCAGTAACATTTGCCTACATAAGTTTTCATTTATTTGTGTTTTATTTATTACAGGGCTGCTATTTTCATAATGTACATGAACAATGTCACAGAACTTTTTTAATTTTTGAATAATTATAAGTATCAGTAAAGGAATTGAAAGACAGGATTGCATTTAGCAGATTAAACGTTTAGGCAATAATTGAACAAAAGAATCCTGGCATATTTCTAACACTAATGGCAATTTACCTTCGGTATTTATTTTTAGTAGTAAAGACCCAGCTTGAATGTAAATTTTGTATAGTGTAAGTATGAAGAACATAGTGCAACTGTACAGGTAGTAACCAATTATTGTGATATAATAAATAATTGGGCTATTTTGATGAAGAAAACTTTGTTCATTTGTTTCTACTTTCTAATAGAGAAATTGCCACGATTCCTCTGCTTTTCAACATTTCGTATGACTTTTTTGGGGGTGGGGGGTGGGAAAAAAAAGCTGTGAAATTGTTCAACCTACTTTGTAACCAAAGAAGCAAAGCTGTGTAATGGAGTTTGGGGGGGGGAGGGGGTTGTTTTTGTTTTTTTTTTATAATGCACATTCTTTATGTATTTTTATTTAGTGTTTTCTTGGTCACAATTTTCTTTGCTGTCTAGCATGATCTGCATGACCTATACTCTTTGAACCACTTTCGTACCTCATGTTTTTATTCAGCACTCTTATTGTAATATGTACTAGTCTGTGAACAATGTCAAATAAAAAAGAAAGAACAGGTAGTATGGTGGAGCTGAGCTAGTGTATTATACACTAGTTGTAAAGTACAAAATAAAATGAAGTGAGCCATCTTTTGTTCATTTAAAATGGTGTTTTGAATTTCGTATGCAGAAGACGTTTTGTTACATTGCAGATTTTAATGTATTTAATAAATGCAACATGCAGATAAAGTGCAGTGTATACTGAGTATTTAAATTAAAATGTACATTTCATAAATACAGTTTCAAGAGAAAACATCATTTTGTGTATACTAACACATTAAGTGTATGTCAGAAATTGATGTATAAATATATATTTTAACACATTTTCTGAAATTAAACTGCAGTTTTGTTGAAATATTTGGCTCTATATGTGTTCAAAATTTAATTTGATTCAATTTGTATTTTCACAGTTCAAAATATTCCTTAAATGAAAATCTATGTTATTAATGACTTCATGATAGTTTTTAAGTTTTCAAAGTAAAATAGTTTAAAGAATGCAAGAATGTTGAGCAATATTTGTACTTAATATTCATATTATGTCAATGACTTTAAATAGGAAATCCTTGTCTACCAAAACTTTTACTTGAATTCAGAAAGGTGCCTATAAAAATTAACATGCTCTGTATCTATAGCCAGCTAGCTAATCAGGAGTTAATGTTCTTTATCTATTCAGAATAAAAACTTAATCAGGTTAGCCACAAACTAAATGCATAAAATTGGGTATACATCGGGTTACCAAATATTTTATATTCTAGTTGTGTTGCAGGATATATTCAGTATAAACAAATTTTAAAGTTAATGGATAACATTAAAAATAACTAAAGGAACTAAGTACACAGGCTTGAAAAAGCAGCCTTGAAGATGTGAGTGGAATACGGTGAGATAGAAAGTGGAACTTCCATGTTGTAATGTTAACCAAAAGGCTCACTAGTTGTGCCCCTCGAGTGCAAACAGTGTGATATTTAATACAGGTGGAGGAAAACTAGTATTAGAAAGGTAGGAATTTGTGAAAATACAGCTTTTGATTCAGGGGATAGAAAAACACTTTATAAACATAAAAGTAATAGTCACAAAGGAAATGATTAATGTTAGTTTAAAATGGTAATTAGAAGCAATTATTACCACTTTTACATTTTAAAAAATAACAATAGAAAAGAAACAAACATGGATAGTTCACAGAAGAAATGGCAGTTTCTAATAACCTAAGACATGCAAATTAATATTTAGCAAATTGTTAGATAGCAGGACCCATTGTAGAAAGACAGATTTTCCTGTGTACTTGTAGAAAGTAATTTGGCAACATGTATCAAGAGTCTTAAATATTAATACACTTTTCAGTTTAATGACATGAAAAGTTTCTCAACTCATGGTTCATTGTTCAAAAATTGCAAAACTATGATAGTCCTCTACTCTTATCCCTCCCTTCCCTTTGAATCCAACCTTCTCCCACATACACCACCGAAAGTAACTGAAAGGAAGCCTTTACATCCAAACCTAGTCATAAGGCACGTCCCCACTCCAAAGTCAGAGCCAAACTTAAGGATGGGAAAACTATTGTACTTTTCAGCATCAGATATAGTGTATTTGGAAATATCAGGCATTCTCCCAATTGATTAGTTTGTTTAGGATCTGAAGTAAATTTTAGTTTTACTTGAGAGGTTTAGGGTCTTCTGCTCCATATAGCTGGAATATTAATTTATTGAGATGCCAGTTTGGGGGGCATATTCTTACAGGAGTGCCATCTCTTAAATAATTCTTTGTGTAGGGTGCATAGGCCAGGGTGCCATATATTGCTATTACTTTAGCCAACCAGAAAATCATAGGTAGAAAATTTTGTTTCTGATATGGCAGTGTGTCTGTAATACAAACCTAACTTTCCCCAAAGAAAATTCGTTTCAGCTAGTTACAATGATATTACAGCTTGCCACACCCCTTCCCCCCTTTAGGTATTAAGTATGCAGTTGTTTTAACTCATATCTCCCAAATAGCTGGATATTTTCCAAAGTTCTAAGCTAAGTAGAAGTATTAAGACAAGAATGCTTTATCATCTAGCCCCAGTGATGGATAATCACAGATGTCATCATTTAAGAATTGTCACAGGTCAGAGATTGTGGTATTTCTCCAACCTCCAAACTCTAGTCACTCCTGGACCTTTAAGCTGGGGGAGGGGCGTGGGGGTGTTGGGGGGGGGGGGGGAGGAGATGCCTTAAGATTAGAATAATCAAAATACCTGTTCTTCATGGAAATATATCTGTGGACCCAGAAATAGCTAATTTTCTGGAAACAAATTGTCGAGATCTGAAGTCATGTTTTTGTGGATTTTTTTTAATGGCAGCTTTGTAGTTGAATGGCAGGTACTTTGATGACTCCATTTTCTTAAATAATCCTGCTAAAAGGACAAAACCTGGCCCTCAAGATTCACAGTTTAATCGGGAATATAGGCAAATCATCAGATACAATGCAATAATAATAAAGACATACACAGTCAAAGATGGCTGTCAGGAAAGGTTTCCTCAAGAGGTGACACCTGATTGACACTTGAAGATCACAAGAGTAAGAAAACTGCTCAAAGTTTTACTGGAGAACATAGAGCTCCCTGGTTGGCCACAGATTTGTTTCACTGGAGGCAGACTGGCAATGACTGCCTCCCCACCTCAGTAGTTTGGCTTCTAGTCATTCAGAAAGTAAGAATGATTTTAAGAAGTGGGATTGTGATCAGATTTGCATTTTAGAAAAATTAATCACTCCAGTGACAAATGGAAGGTAGATTGAAGGCTGAAACTGGAAGCTGAGAACTAATTGAGGAGGGACAATGATCCAAAAATGATGAGTTAAGTGAAATTACATAGGCAATCTCATGATGCTCATGAAGGAAGTCTGTCTTGGGTCTTTCAGTACCATTTTTTCCTCCACAATGAACATTCCATTCCCAGCATCAGGTTCCTGTTCTTTATTGCTCCAAGGAAAAATCAGAGAGCTGTAAGTCTTAGAAAGTTTGTGTCAGATTTTTCCTTCCAACAGTCATATATCTCTAGGAAATGAAAATCTTTGTTTCCTATTAAATAAATTTCCAGAATTTAGCAAAAGGGGAGTGGGGGTGAGGACTAGATGAGTCTTGGCTGTCACTTTATGCCTCTGCATAAATTCAGCCATAAAGGTAAACCAAATGTAGTACTTTTACGGTGACTGGCGTTAGAGTGGCCCAGAAGCATTAGTCCAAAGCTTGTCCCTCAGAGCTATCCCTTCCTCCCCAGAAAGGATAATATGGGCTCTGGCCCCATTGCAGGTATTGGCAGCCAAGTCCAACTCGGTTTTGCTAGGCTCCAACCTCTCCTCCTTTGCCATAGTTTGATTCAGAAAGCTGCTTTCTTTCCTTCAATTCCCTCACCGATGTGAGACTGGACCTTTTTTCCCACCTCCTCCTACCTCAAGCCTAGTAATCCATGTTTCTATTTTCTAACAATACTAATAGTTTATTATTTAGCCACGTATATTTGAATACTATTTTCTCCTTTTCAACATTCCAGAATACACCTGTTCCATATATTTCTATACCAGGTCACAGAATTTCTATAGCAAGATCTGCTCTCTGAGTGTGTGTGTGTGTGTGTGTGTGTGTGTGTGTGTGTGTATTTCCTTTGTAAGTGGAGAAAGAGCTATTTTATAATTTTCTTAGTGGGCTATAGTTGGTATGACATGCTGTGTCACATATGAAAAAGGCTAAGTGAGGCTACACAGCAAGCTAAAGGTCACAGACATTTTTTTTCTTAACAGAATCATCATAAAGATAGCCTTTCAAAACTGACAATGGTAAAGTAAGAAGCTGGTATTCTGCACTGGCATAGTCTATTTGGTTATAGCATTTGTTCAACATGCTTAGATGGTAAATTAGCTTTATTTTTCCTTCTCCTCACTGAGGAAACTGATAGGTAAGGCAGTTTGAGGAATTTTCCCATAGTCTGATGTCATAAAACACAGCAACTAAGTTTATGGACTAAGACCACAGAAGCCAAAGGTATCCCTTTGCAAAAGGGAAGGAAAAGGTGTGCCAAGTGAATCCATAAAAATAACTGAGGCAAATGCCACACTTCTTTCCCATAAAAAAAGCTCAGTTTCCCTATTCATTTCATTCTTTTGCATGCCTGAGATATTTCTACATAACATATGTAAAGCATTCTTGCCCCCTGAAATCTAAAATGTTTTCCAGATCAGTTGTTGCTGTCATTTCACAAGCATGTGACACATCTATCGATAAATTGTACCTGAGAAGTTCACGGACAGCAAAGGGACATTTCCCCACATTTGGCCATGAAATATCAGGTCAGTGTATAATTCTAGTGTTCCTACTAAAAAAAAATGCAGGGTTTGTTTTTTAGAAATTTGAGTTTTATATTTTACTTTGTAGAAACACTGTTGAAATGCAATAGAATCCTATTTCTGTTCATATTTGGGGACAGAAAGATGAACGGGACATGATTTGTGCACTTCAGGAGCTTGCAGTCCAATATGAAAGTAAAAGTTAAAGTGCCATATTGTTTATTCAAAGTCTAAGTCATAGTTTGTGAACTTCATATCACTCATTGAATGGAAGGTTCAACATGCCAAGTGAAACTCTGACATTGTGAGGAAGTAACTTTAACTCACCAAAAAGCTTTAATATCAAAAGATGCTTTTGCCCTAACCGGTTTGGCTCAGTGGATAGAGCATTGGCCTGCAGACTCAAGGGTCCCAGATTCGATTCCAGTCAAGGGCATGTACCTTGGTTGCGGGCACATCCCCAGTGGGGAGTGTGCAGGAGGCAGCTGATCGATGTTTCTCTCTCATCGATGTCTCTAACTCTCTATCCTTCTCCCTTCCTCTCTGTAAAAAATCAATAAAAAATATATATTTTTTAAAAGATGCTTTTAAAAGAGGGTTCCTGGTGAAAAGCCTCCCCCATCTCTGCTTTGAACCTATGAGGTGTCCTCTAAAAAAAAAAAAAGGAACCAATCAGAGAAAAGTTTACACATTTTTTTAATACTCCAAGTTTGTAGAGAATGGAACTGATTTAAATCAAACTTAACTAGAACAGAATTTGTGTCATGAATTATATCATCTATTGTCTCATAAGCAACACATTTTCTTGGCTGACAAAATCAGTTACCATTCAATGAACCAAGTTAAGAAAAACTCAGGTGCCTGATGCCAAAAATAAATCTGATAGAGCTAGAAATCTGGAAATAATAACAAATATACATTGAGTAAATGATAAAAGTGACATGTCAAAGCAATGGCAGAAGAATAATATATTTGACAAATAGTATTGAAACAACCACTTGGGAGGAAAATGAATTTAGTTCTCTAACTCATAAAAATTAATTCCAGCTAGATTAGCAGTGTGTCTTATGCTTTTCAGTCACATATCCCTTTTAGAAATCTCCCTGTGAAATGCACATAAAAAGTTTGTGGGGCTTTTTTAAGAAGCTCATTCATTTTTCTTTTCTTTCAATTAATTTCAGAGAGGAAGAGAGAAGGAGAGAGAGATAGAAACATCAATGATGAGAGAGAGTCATTGATTGGCTACCTCCATGCCCCCCACTGGGAATCGAGCCTGAAACCTAGGCAAGTACCCTGACCGGAATCGAACCATGACCTCCCGGTTCAAGGTCCCTCAATCACTGAGCCATGCCCGTCGGGCAAAAATGTTTTACAAAGAAGTTATGAAGAGATGTCCAATCTCAGCAAAATAAAGGATCTTCACATTAAAACGCAATAAAAAAAAAAAACTATCTCAAACCCCAATTGGAAAATATTTCAAATATGTATAAATCAAGAGCTGGTCAGGTTGTGGAAACATAGGGTCTGACATTGCTGGTGAGTGTATAAATTGGCACAACCACTTTTAAATGCAATTAAGTGGTATCCATTAAAATTTTAAATTCACATTCCCTTTGACTCAACAATTCCAATTTTTAATGAAACACACTTTACTCACTTGTGTTCACAAGGTAGCTTGTACAATGATGTCAATTACATCTTTGTAATAGTATAAAATTGGAAAAACCAAAATACTCACCAAGAAGAGGGAGCATGGTATACATTATAAAATACTAGACATCAATAAAAAAGAATGAGATCCTACTTGTACTAACATGGAAAGATCCCTAAGATACAATGTTAATTTTTTTTTTAAGTTTGGGGGGAAAATTGAAGGGCAATACATGTACTATTTATCACACCGTTGATGTTAAAACACATACTGCACATATTCACACACACAGATACTGTAGAGTATACTTCTTCAGTACCTATTTGTGTATTATCAAAATGTATAGAGAAGGTCTGGAAGGATAAACCCAAACAGCTAACAGTAGTTTGATGGAGTGCATTAGCTTTAACTGTAACATTGATGTGTTTGAATATGCATTCATGTATTGTTTGTGTAATGACAAAATTAATAAATTAGAAATAAAATAAAATAGAAGATGTTTTCTTCTTATATGCGCTGATGTTTCCCCTGGTGCTCTGGGCCTCGTCATCTTCAGCCCTCTCCATTCCCCAAGATATTTTCCCCTTTCTCCTGTTTCTTCTACTTTGCCACCTCCTTTGGCTTCACCACATTGGCATTTATACAGCCTCAATAAGTACATAAAGACAAATAAATAACCCTCCTCTCCTAACTGAGAATGTGCTCCCTCTGCTTGCTTTTTCTGTTACCGTTTCTTCCCTTCCACTTCTGCTTCCACTCTGCTTGTCACGCACATTCTGGTTGGGCTCCCACTATGCCACCAAACCTTGTGCTAATTTCATCTGATATGTTTCCATTCTTATCGTATTTACTGTTTTACCTAATTTCTATTTATCATTTGTTTAGTCTAATCATTTTTTTCTCTCATATTCCTCCTTTTCATTTTTTAGCGTTTTCTTTTGTAAAAAAAATAAATATATATAGCTGAAATTTTCAACCCAAACTGTCTTTTAATAGATTAATCTGTTCCCATTTATTAACATTACTGGCATATTTGGATGTATTTTTGTCATTTTATTTTGTGTTTTCTCCTCAAAATGCTGTGATATTTTTTCCCTTTTTCTTGGCTTTTATTCAATTTGTTTCCTTATTCACTTTTTTACCCCTCTAATGGTTGGGGAATTATACATTCCATGTCCATTCTCCCAGTGGTTTAATCTTACGATGTATCATTTTGTGGAAATTTTCAATCATATACAAAAGTAAATCCTATATAATAAAAGGCTAATATGCAAATAGACCAAACGGCAGGACAACCGAACTGAACAACCAGTCACTATGATGTGCACTGACCACCAGGGGGCATGCACAAAACATGGCAGGCGTTGGCCATGGCAGGATGGTGGAGCAGGTGAGCAGAAGTGCCAGATCAAGGCAGGGCACCAGTCGCTGTCATCAGGGCGAGCCTCTGGTGGTTACTGAAAATTCTTTGCTCCCGTGTGCTGCAGTCCCACCTGGTGCTTGCACCTGCTGCCAGCGCCGTCAGCGAGTGCTAGCCGTGGCTGCTGGCCCCAATCACCCCTCAGGGTTTCTCCACCTCCCCCTGCTCCTGAGGGGTGATTCATGCTGGCAACGGCCCCGCTTGCACCTGCTGCCAGTGCTGGAGCCACCGCTCACACCCACTATCAGCACCAGCCCCGTTTGCACCCACAGCCGTCACCAGAGGGGCAGCTCACACCTGCTGCCAGTGCCCGGCACCGGTCCTGATCACTCAGCGCCCTCAGCGGGTGTGAATAGCAGCTGCTGGCTCCGATCGCCCCTGAGGGCTTCTCCACCTCTCCCTGCTCCTGAGGGGCGATCAGGGCAGCAGCTGCCACTCGTGTCCACTGACAGCGCTGGCCCCAATCACAATGTGTCTTCAGCGGGTACGAGTGGGCCAGCGCCATCAGCGTGTGGGAGCAGCAGCGGCAGGAGCGGTACTGCCAGCAGACAGAGGACAGGAAGGGCCATGAGGGGGCGTGGAGGATGGGCTGAAACCCGCCCCTGTGCCCACTGCAGCCTTGGGGCCCACAGTTCCTTTCAAGGTCCACGAATTCATGCACTGGGCCCCTAGTAGTATAATAAACTCCTATGTACCTATAAACCAGCTTGACTGATTACCTAGCCCAGCCAGTGTAGCTCAGCAGTTGATTGTTGATCAATGAACTAGGAGGTCACAGTTCTGTTCCTAGTCAGGGCACATGCCCAGGTTTCAGGTTCAGCCTCCAGTAGAGGGCATGCAGGAAGCAGCCAATGGGTGATTCTCTTTCATCATTGATGTTTCTATTTCTCCCTTTCCCTTCCTCTCTGAAATCAATATATATATATCCTATATAATAAAAGGGTATTATGCAAATTGACCCTAACAGCAGAACAACTGGGAATAACTGGTCACTATGACACACACTGACCACCAGGAGGCAGGCACTCGATGCAGGAGCTTCCCCCTGGTGGTCAGTGCGCTCCCACAGGGGGACCTCTGCTTAGCCACAAGCCAGGCTGCCAGCTGCCAGCACAGTGGTGGTGGCGGGAGCCTCTCCCGCCTCCTCAGCAGTCCAACTGCAGCTTAGGCCTTCTCCCTTCTGGCAAGTGGACATCCCCCGAGAGCTCCTGGGCTGCCAGATGGATGTCTGACTGCCAGCTTAGGCCTGATCCCCCGGGGAGCGGGCCTAAGCCAGCAGGTGGACTTCCCCCGAGGGGTCCCAGACTGTGAGAGGGCACAGACCAGGCTGAGGGACTCCCCCGAGTGCACAAATTTTTGTTCACTGGGCCTCTAGTGTATGTATGTATCTATGTGTGTGTGTATATGTGTATGTATGTATATATATATATATTTTTATATAAATACATATCCTGTCTAATAATAGACAAACGGTAATTAACCATACCTCCGCTACACTTCCCATTGGCTAATCAGGGCGATATGCAAATTAACTGCCAACAAAGATGGCGGCCGGCAGCCAGGCAGCTGAAGCGAACATGAGGCTTGCTTGCTCCAGTGATGGAGGAAGCCAAGGTTCCCCGCCTGCTGCAGCCGGGCTCTGAGCTCCAGTCTAAGCAACAATGTTGCAATTATAGAAGCTAAACAGACCCCAGATACCTGCTTTCAGCCAGCCAGCCTCAGAGCTGGAGCTGCAACAAAGTTGCAATTACAGAAGGTAAATAAATCCTAGAATTAAAAAAAAAGAAAAAGAAAAAAAGGAGAGACTGGGAGCTTCAGTTGCAGGCTTGGCCCGCCTGAAAACAGCCCTCAGCCCCTCATCCAGGCTGGCCAGGCACCCCAGTGGGGACCCACACCCTGAAGGGGGTGTGAGCAGCCTGAAAACAGCCATCAGCCCCTCACCCAGGCTGGCCAGGCACCCCAGTGGGGACCCCCACCCTGAAGGGGGTGTGAGCAGCCTGAAAACAGCCATCAGCCCCTCATCCAGGCTGGCCAGGCACCCCGGTGGGAACCCCCACCCTAAAGGGGGTGTGAGCAGCCTGAAAACAGCCATCAGCCCTTCACCCAGGCTGGCCAGGCACCCAAGTGGGACTCCCACCCTGATCCGGGACACCATTCAGGGCAAACCAGCCAGCCCCCACCCGTGCACCAGGCCTCTATCCTATATAGTAAAAGGGTAATATGCAAACTGACCCTTACAGCAGAAAGACTGGGAATGACTGGTCACTATGACACACATTGACCACCAGAGGGCAGATGCTCAATGCAGGAGCTGCCCTCTGGTGGTCAGTGTGCTCCCACATGGGGGAGCTCTGCTCAGCCACAAGCCAGGCTGATGGCTGCCAGTACAGCGGTGGTGGTGGGAGCCTCTCCTGCCTCCTCAGCAGCGCTAAGGATGTTCGACTGCAGCTAAGGTCTGCTCCCCGCTGGCAAGTGGACATCCCCCAAGGGCTGCCAGGCTGCCAGAGGGGTGTCTGATTACCATCTTAGGCCCAATCCCCCGGGGAGCAGGCCTCAGCCAGCAGGTGGTCATCCCCCGAGGGGTCCCAGACTGAGAGAGGGCACAGGCCGGGCTGTGGGACCCCCTCCCCCGAGTGCACAAATTTTTGTGCACCAGGCCTCTAGTATTTATATATTAAAAAAACAAACAAAAATGATTACCTAGTCATGGCCAGTCTTGTATTATTTACACTCATACCCATTTTACCTCACTATCCTCTGGATTATTTCAAAAGTAATTCAAGATATCATAATATTCCATCCATATATATACTATATTATATTTCAGTATATACCTCTAAAAGATATTCTTTTATTTTTTAAAGCCTCTTTATTTTTATTTTTTAAAGGATGATCATCATCTTTACTTTTTTAATACATTTTTATTGATTTTTTTTTTTAGAGAGAGAGAGAGGAAGAGAGAGGGATAGAGAGGCAGAAACATCAATGATGAGAGAGAATCACTGATAGGCTGCCTCCTGGGGATCGAGCCTGAAACCTGGTCATGTGCCCTGACTGGGAATCGAACCCTGACCTCCTGGTTCATAGATAAATATTTAACCACTGAGCCACATCAGCTGGGCTGTATTTTCTGTAAATTACTTAGATCTAGAAGCTTAATCAGATTTGGGTTTATATTTTGTCAATATTAATTCATAAGTAATGGTGTATGCTTCCATCACATAATGTCCAATTATCTCAATTTTGTGATTTTGGCAGCATTCATAATCATTGCCTAGACACATTAGCCTATTAATTCTATCATTCCTTCTTAGTCACTAGTGAAATACTTCTCTAAAGAGAAACTTGCCTTTATCAACTGCTCAGTTACCTTGAGCTACAGTTCCTATAAGGAAGGCAAGTCTTAATCCTTTCCTTTTATTTTTAATTTATTTCTGAGTTAAGTAGCTAAAATGGAATAAAAATAAATAAGGAGCAATTGAAGAAAACTTTAATATTTTATTCTGAGAATGAGAAAGAGAATAAAGCAAGTTGATTTAGGATGCTATATTTCAGATGTTATTGGAAAGATGCCAGGAAATTATAACTCCTAAAAAGTTAATGACAGGAGATGGCATCATGAAGACTTGTGTTTAGTGCTGAGTCTGGGAGTAACTTCTGAGTCAAGAGTACCTTGAGGGTAGGAAATCCACATCTGGGCAAAGTGGAGGCTAGTTCAGAAGCAGCCCCCAAAAAGCAGGCCAGGATGCCCTGAGTATCCAGGTAGTGAAGAGTTATACAAATGAGCATCCTTTTTGTGTGCTTAATTTCTGTCAAATGGAGATGAGATATTCTCCTTACAAGCTGACAAGCCAGGAAGTTTTCTAAGAAGCCAGCAGGGCATGGGTAACAATTTGGCTTATGCAGCTTTACTTCTAAGCAAGGTCATAAAGACCAGCAGCACAGTTAGCATGTGTACTACTACTGCCTTTGTTAGTCAGGCCTTGACTCTGTGAGGATGGGTTTCTTCCTATGGTCTTGCCCTGGACACAAGAAGAGGTTTCAGTACTGGGACATCCGCTTTAAACCCAGATGTCTTGCGCAAGAACCTCAGTCTCTGTGGACCTTACAATAGCCACCTCTCAAACCCACCTTTCTCCAGCCCACATTCTCTCCCTTTCTTCTCCCCAGCCCATCCTGCCCCAGTTGACTGTCCTTGTTAAACACTCATTGAGAGAGATTAAAAAGGAGCCCTCCCTTCCCAGGAACATCACTCTCTTTTTAAAATGGGATTCTTAAAAGCTACACTATCCTCTCTCCAGAAAGAAAGAACAAGCAAAGACTTGGCGTGGCTGCAGAGACAAGGCCAGTGGCTGCAAGCTGAGTTCCAAACCTGTGAGGCTTTGCTTTTTCACTGACGTCAGCTTCCCGAACTCGCCGGGTTCAGTATTAGGTAATGGCTGTGATGACAGCTGACTCACACAGAAATGCAGCTTTCCTGGAAGTTTCCTTTGCTCAGATAACCACCCTGTGAGGAAAAACTGGTTAATACAGTCTTTTACTCCTGAATATTCACGCGTGTTGACACAGAGTGATGAGTCTCAGGGGAGGAGGAGAAAGGGCATCAGAGTTCTGGGAGCTACACGAGGGACTTAAAGTGAACAGTGTAGGAAGCGTGGGGTGGGAGGGTGCCAGTGCTAAAGCCAGAAGCTGAGTGGCGTAAAACTGAATGAGATTCCCCTTTGCCCTTTGATAGCTGGGAAACCTCAAACCAGGTTGCCTTGAAAGTAAGATCTGTGAGAGCAGGAACATCTACTTTTTTATTCACAGTTGCATTCCTGATACCTAGTACTATTATTAAGTGGATGGATGGATGGATGGATGGATGGATGGATGGATGGATGGATGGATGAGGGTTCACATTTATGTCACACAGGAACTATTGAAAACCACTGCTCTAGGGAAAGACTGGGTGATTTTTAGGTCCTGGGAATGGCACCTATGATAATTCAGGTGACCTAAATAAGTTAAATCACCTTCTTCAAAATCTTTTTCCCCTCTTTATCTCATTAGATCCTCACAACTGCCATAGTTAGTCTCAGGAAAGCAAGCATTTTACTCATTTGACAGACAGGTCCATGGAATCCAGAAGCATGTACTATAACCTGCCCGAGATCCAGACCTGGTTAGCGATAGAACTAGATTCCAGGCTGTTGGACACCACAGCCTATGTTTTTCTCCCTGTTATATTCAAATGGGTTAGAGGTCACAGGGAAAAATAACTCCATTTCTGGAACAAATTATAATGAAACTGTACACAAATTATTCCTAATCATTGATTCATCTATTTGATTTCATTGAGGCAGCTCAATGATTCAAAAGGTAACTGGGATAGACAAAATAAGAACAATATATGAAAATATATCCTCTTTGGAATAAAGAAAGGTAAGTTTCTATCCACAGAATACCAAACAGATTGTAATCAGTTTACTGATAGCTCCAAGATCTGCAGCCTCAGTGCAAGAGAGGAGTACTAACTGTTTATTTGTTAGAAATGTGTATTTTCTTAATAAGTAGCACATGCTTGCTGAAACATTCTAAGTTTTTTTTAAAGGCAAAACATCTCCTTCCTACTCATCTTCAACCCCACTCTGCAGTCAGAGTTTTCTCTGCATATAATTGAGATACACACACATATACGTGTGTGTTTTTTAACATGAATGGGATTATAGTAAATATATTTTTCTTCAATTTGCTTTCTACAAGTCAACAGTAATGGACATCCTTCCATAACAGCACAGAGATCATCTTTATTCTTTTAAATGTTTGCATAGTATTGTATAATAAGCCATATGATGGCATGCATGCCCCTACTTTTTTTATTGTAGTAGTTAATCCTCATCTGAGGATATTTTTCCTATTGACTTTTAGAGAGAGTGGAAAGGAGGGGGAGAGACAGAGAGAGAGAAACATTGATGTGACAGAAACACATCAATTGGTTACCTCCTGCACCCTGTACATGCCCAACCAGGGCTGGGGATGGAGCCTGCAATCCAGGTATGTGCCCTTGACTGGAATCAAACCCAGGATCCTTTAGTTCATGGGCCAACGCTCTATCCACTGAGCCAAACTAGCTAGGGCCTGCATAACCCTACTAATGGACACTTAGATGGCACTCATTTTTCTATAACCAGAATTGTTTCCCTACATATCTTTGTCCAGTTGCATGAGAATTTTTTCACAATAATAGCATTAGCCAACATTTCTTGAATCCTTTGCCTTTATATCATGTTCATAAGACAAACAGATGGCTGTAGATTACATCCCCATGACTTACTTTTTTTTATAGTGGAGGTTTATACCTCTTATTCCCCTTACTTTAATTTTATTAAAGTTAAATGAATAAAAAAAATGTTAAAAGACAAGAGGATGGCTGAGCCATGGGTATAAGATCATTTCACTGTAAAACAGTAAGGAACTAAGGCTCATAAAGGGTCAAGCCATAGTTTTTTGATAACTAATTAGAGCAGATAAGTAATCAGTTCCCTAGTTCCAAACTCAGTTTCCCTTTGTCCTCCAAATAAATTGATATTCTAATGATAACATGTCAAAAAGCATGTTACTTGAACCCCTTGTCCCCCTTCTTCCCTCTTAGCTACACAAATGCTTGCATCCAAGAAAAACTGAGTGAATAAAAAAGCAAAAATGGTACTCCCAGAAGACTCATTGAAACACAATTTAAAATAGCCTCTTATTGTAATACTAGAGGCTCGGTGCATAAAAATCATGCACTCGGGTGGGTCCCTCAGCATGGCCGCCGCCCTCTTGTAGTCCAGGAGCCCTTGGGAGATGTCCGATTGACAGGGAGCAGGCCTAAGCCGCCAGTCAGACATCCTTAGTGCTGCCGTGGAGGCGGGAGAGGCTTCTGCCACCATCACTGCGTCACTGCGCTTGTCAGCCATGAGCCCGGTTTCTGGCTGAGCGGTTCTCCCCCTGTGGGAGTGCACTGACCACCAGGGGGTAGCTCCTGCGTTGAGCATCTGCCCCCTGGTGGTCAGTGCATGTCACAGAGACCAGTCGTTCCTCCGTTTGGTTGATTTGCTTATTAGCCTTTTTATTATATAAGACTAGTGGCTCAGTGCACGTATTCATGCACATTGAAAGGAAATTAATCAAAAAAAGGATTCATGTGGTAATTATGTTACTGCAAAAAATTACACATCAAAATAGTATATATAACCCCTAGCCAGTTTGGCTCAGTTGATAGCACACCGACCACCAGGGCACAGACTCTCAACGCAGGAGCTGCCCCCTGGTGGTCAGTGCACTCCCATAGTGGGAGCGCCGCTCAGCTGACTGACCTGTCCCAGTGGCCCACCAGCCCAGCGGCAGCCACTCACTCCCTCAGTAGTCCTGCAGGTCCAATCTCTGGAGAACAGGCCAGGCACTGACGGACCAGTGCCACCGGTATGATCCTGACAGTGCCACCAGCCTCCTGGAAGTCGGCCTCAGGCACCACGGCCACTTCCCCTCCCTAGACGCTGGGCAAGGAAGAAATAATATAAAAGCAGCCACCAGGTGGCTCCCGACAACTGGTGTGAAGACAGTGGGATGGATCCGGATCCCTGGCCAGAAAGGGTGTCCCACCACCCACCCAGAGGGCCGATTGTGTCCAGGGACCCACCCACCTTCAGGAGAGGTGCCAGACACAGGGCTCATGGCTGGCAAATGATGCTGCAGTGGCATGAGCCCACAGCAGGCACAGCAGGGCCAGGATGAAGGGGAGCAGCAGGCAGGAGCGGTATGCAGCGTTGAACTGCGTGTTTCGGCTCGATCCCCACAGGCCACCCCAAGGGACCCCACTCCTGCACAAATTCATGCACCGGGCCTGTAGTCTATAATAATAAAAGGGTAATATGCTAATTAGACCAGATGTCCTTCCAGATGTCATTCAGGATGTCCTTCTGGATGAAGCCAAGGCTGGAGCAAAGCCCAGGTCCTGGGTGCCTACCTGCGGCCGGAGGGAAGCCAGTGCCGGCAGCAGGGGCAAAGACGGCCTACTCTTCCACAAATTTTCATAGGTTTCTTGGATCTCTAGTCCCTCCCATTCTAACCTTTGTCTGCTTTTTTAACACTTTAGATTTCTTGTTCCTTGAATTTCATATAAATGGAATCATGCAGAATTAATCCTTTGGGTCTGGCTTCTTTTGTTCAGTGAAATGTTTTTGGAGATGCACACATGTTGCTCTATGACTAACTTCAATCAGTGCAGCTTTCCCAAACTCCAACCTCAGTCTTCTCAGTTCAGTGGCACTGCTGCTCCCTCTTTGAGTCTTCCTTCCCTGTGAAGTGGTCGGAGATAACCTTAATGCAGAGAGCTAAGGCGATAGGGCTCATCTCATCTATGTTCCTTCTGTCAGTGACCACAGATCTGCATTGTTTTCTGTCCAGTTTTAGAAGACAGTTATTTCATCTATTCATCCAGTTTTCTACCTGTTTACAGTAGAAGGTTAAATCTGGTTTCAGTTACTCCATCATTGCCTAACATAGAAATCCTTTTTTTCTTTTTTTGAAAATTTACAAATTTATCCAAATTGAAACCTGTATAGGCCCATTACATAAGTTTATCAATTATCATGGCAAATAAGTTCTGAGAATCTAATAGTTAATAATACAATATTGTATACTTAAAAGTTGCTGAGAGTAGATCTTAAGCATTCTTAGCCTCCCTCACACACTCACAGAGTTAACTATGTGAGATGAGAGATGAGTGAATTATCTTGATCTTGTTAATCATTCCACGATGTATATTTATATCAACTCTTTAAATACATGTTCCACACTTTAAATACATACAATTATATTTGTCAAATAATCCTTAATAAAGTTGGAAAGATTAATTAATTAATTGAATTAATCAGTTATCAAGATTTTGCATTTCATTTTGTAGTGGACTGAATGGTGGTCCGAAAGATATGTCCACCCCCTAATTCCTAGAACCTGTGATATATGACAAAACAGACTATTATCTTATATGGCAAAAAATGTGATTAAGTTAAAGAGATTGAGAGGAGGCACTTACTCTAAATTACCCAGACGGACTGTAAATGCAATCCTATGTATCCTTGTTAGAAAGAGGCAGAGAGTTTTGACACAGAAGAGGAAGAGGCAGTGTGACCACGGAGGCAGAGACTGGAGTGACACAGCCACAAGTCAAGGATGCCTCGAGTCCATGGAAGCTGGAAGGAGCAAGGAATGAATTCCCCCCTAGAGTCTTTGGAGGAAGTGTAGCTTTACCAACATGTTGATTTTGGACTTTCGGCCTTCACAACTAAAAGAGAATATATTTTTGCTGTTTTAAGCCACCAAATTTGTTGTAATTTGTTTTGGCAGCCACAGGAAACTAATGCATATTCTTTTCACTTCTTTTTTCTTGCTGAAATATTTTAAAGCAAATATCAGCTCAAATGTTATCATTTAACCTCTTGTTCCCTCCTCTCACCCCCACTTCCTGTAAATAGGCGTTACCTCTGGGGGCCTGTTTGGATTCCAGCTCCCCTTTGCTGGCGAAAAGCTCCTATGTGGTGCTTTGGGCCTCATGCTTCATTCACATTAGCAGCTCACAGGCTCTGATTGTTCCTAATGCATTTTTAATCAGGCCCAGCTTTCAAATAAATTATACAATTTCTGCTTAAAGACAATTCCCAAATTAATTTTAAACCCATATTTAAAATGTGTCTTCTAAAAAAAATAAATAAAAATAATGAAATGTGTCTTCTAGTCCAAGCATAAACAAACATAGTGTTTCAAATAATATTTGGTTTAGAAAACTATTCTCATTCACACTTACCAAAACTACCCCCAACCTTTCTTGCTTCTAACCTAGATTAAATGCCTCTAAGCATCTGTCTCCAGCTATCACTGAGTAACTAACTGCTCATGCTCCAAGGCCCCCAGAATAATCAAATAAAGTAGGAATAACATAGACAACTATCAAATAACTTCCATTTCCCAAGAGGCCTATGGTTTGCAACTTTCAAGTGTGGATTTTTTTTTTTTTTAAGTTTGGAGCTGCTCTTTAAAATCTAATACTTTTTTTAATTTTTTTTTTTTTTTATTGATTTCAGAGAGGGAGTGAGAGAAACATTAATGAAGAGAGAGAATCACTGATCAGCTGCCTACTGCATGCCCCACACTCAGGATCGAGCCCAAAACCAGGTTTGGGCCCTGACCAGGAATCAAACTGTGACCTCCTGGTTCATAGGTCAATAATCAACTACTGAGCACATCAGCCAGGCTCAAGTATGGATCTTCACATTTCCTCCTCAGTCACATTGTAATGATACAATAGAGATGTCCTGATCACTATCTCTCTCTTTGGCACTTTATTTCTGTTCCAAATCTCCATACCTGACCCCTGGAAACTCAGAAATCCAACAGGTTCTTCTTTCTCTATTATTCACCTCAAAATACCTCACTGCTGACCATCCCCCAACAAGGCTGCTGGGCCCAGTTTGTTTTCTGGTCCAATACCTAAGGACCAGATGAGATTATTTCAAAATGAACGTTCTTCTGTATCATAAGAGAAGTGTACTACTGGACTAAAAGTCAAAGGGCCTAGGTTCGAGCCCTGGCTCAGCTCATTGTGCCTTAAACCTTTTCTATGGGAAAGTTAATAGATGATATAGGGTAGAGTATCCCACCCTGTGAGATGACCTGTGTTGACATTCATCCAGCAAAAATAATATTGACTCATATAGAAAGTTATCCAAATTTCATTAATTCTCAATTTGTATGATTAGATCACCTCAATTTTGTACTGTCGTACCTTTAGCATCTCTGTTAACATTGGCTATTCTCCAAGATAGTCTCTTCAATAAATGGTGCTGGGAAAATTGGACAGATATATGCAAGAAAATGAAACTAGACCACCAACTTACACCATACACAAAAATAAACTCAAAATGGATAAAGGACTTAAATGTACGACAGGAAACCATAAAAATTCTAGAAGAATCCAAAGGCAACAAAATCTCAGACATATGCCGAAGCAATTTCTTCACTGATACAGCTCCTAGGGCACTTGAAACGAAAGAGAAAATGAACAAATGGGACTACATCAAAATAAAAAGCTTCTGCACAGCAAAAGAAACCATCAACAAAACAACGAGAAAACCCACTGTGTGGGAAAACATATTTGCCAATGTCATATCTGATAAGGGCCTAATCTCCAAAATTTATAGGGAACTCATACAACTTAACAAAAGGAAGATAAACAATCCAATCAAAAAATGGGCAAAGGACCTAAATAGACACCTTTCAAAAGAGGACATTCAGAAAGCCAAGAGACATATGAAAACATGCTCAAAGTCACTAATCATCCGAGAGATGCAAATCAAAACAACAATGAGGTACCATCTCACACCTGTCAGACTGGCTATCATCAACAAATCAACAAACGACAAGTGCTGGAGAGGATGTGGAGAAAAAGGAACACTCGTGCACTGCTGGTGGGAATGCAGACTGGTGCAGCCACTATGGAAGACAGTATGGAGTTTCCTTAAAAAACTGAAAATGGAACTCCCATTTGACCCTGTGATCCCACTTCTAGGAATATATCCCAAGAAACCAGAAACACCAATCAGAAAGGATATATGCACCCCTATGTTCATAGCAGCACAATTCACCATAGCTAAGATCTGGAAACAGCCTAAGTGCCCATCAGTAGACGAATGGATTAGAAAACTGTGGTACATCTACACGATGGAATACTATGCTGCTCTAAAAAGGAAGGAACTCTTACCATTTGCAACGTCGTGGATGGAACTGGAGAGCATTATGCTAAGTGAAATAAGCCAGTCAATGAAGGAAAAATACCACATGATCTCACTCATTCATGGATAATAGAGACCATTATAAACTTTTGAACAATAATAGATACAGAGGCAGAGCTGCCTCAAACAGATTGTCAAACTGCAGCAGGAAGGCCGGGGAGGGTTGCGGGGCAGGAAGTAGGGGGGTAAGAGATCAACTAAAGGACTTCTATGCATGCATAGAAGCATAACCAGTGGACATAAGTCATTGGGGGATAGGGGAGGCTAGGGGACTGTCTAGGGCGGGGGGATAAAATGGACACATATGTAATACCCTTTGTAATACTTTAAGCAATAAAAAAAAAAAAACATTGGCTATTCTCTTTTCTTTAATATATTTTATTGATTTTTTACAGAGAGGAAGGGAGAGGGATAGAGAGTTAGAAACATCGATGAGAGAGAAACATCGACCAGCTGCCTCCTGCACACCCCCTGCTGGGGATGTGCCCACAACCAAGGTACATGCCCTTGACAGGAATCGAACTCAGAACCCTTCAGTCCGCAAGGCCGACACTATCCACTGAGCCAAACCGGTCAGGGCTCTTTTCTTTTTAATTGTGATAATACACACATCATACATTTTACCATATTAATCATTAAGAGTACAGTCCAGAACATTCACATTGTTGTGCTACCATCACCACCAGCCATCCACAGAACTCTTTTCACCTTAACAAATAAAACTCCATCCCCATTAAACAATAACTCCACATTCTCCATCCTCCCCCCGCCCACCCCCAGCCTCTGGCAACCTCCGTTCTTCTCTCTCTCTCTGTGAATTTAACTACTCTAAGTACCTCACCTAAGTGAAATCATACAGTATCTGTCTTTTGTGACTAGCCTATTTCACATAGTATGATGTCCTCAAGGTTCATTAATGTTGAAGGCATGTGTCAGAATTTCCTTCCTTTTTAAGTATGAATAACATTCCATTGTGTTTATCCATCTATCAAGGGGCATTCGGACCTTCTGTCCAATGCTGCTATGAACATAGTTGTAACATTGGCCATTCTTCCCTTTTAATGAAGAGATGGGGGTGTTCAGTAGACTCCTAAACATCTAGCTTGAATTGAACATTAGAACATTGTCTTATTATTTTTTTCTTTATTGATTAAGGTATTACATGCATCCTTATCCCCCCATTGCTACCCCACCCACCCACCCCCGCTCATGCCCTCACTCCCCTAGTGTCTGTGTCCATTGGTAATGCTTATATGTTGCATACAAGTCCTTTGGTTGGTCTCTCCCCCTTACCCCCACCCTCCCCTACCTTCCCTCTGTGGTTTGACAGTCTGATCAATGCTTCTCTGTCTCTGGATCTGTTTTTGTTCATCAGTTTATGTTGTTCATTATAGTCCACAAATGAATGAGATCATGTGATATTTATCTTTCTCTGACTTATTTCACGTAGCATAATGCTCTCCAGGTCCATTCATGCTGTTGCAAATGGTAGGAGTTCCTTTCTTTTTATAGCAGCATAGTATTCCATTGTGTAGATGTACCACAGTTTTTTAATCCACTCATTTGCTGATGGGCACTTAGGCTATTTCCAAATCTTAGCTAATGTACATTGTACAATACATTGGGGTGCATATATCCTTTCTGATTGGTGTTTCTAGTTTCTTGGAATATATTCCTAGAAGTGGAGTTACTGGGTCAAATTTTTAGTTTTTTGAGGAAACTCCATACTGTTTTCCACAGTGGTTGCACCAGTCAGCATTCCCACCAGCAGTGCACAAGGGTTCCTTTTTCTCTACATCCAAGCCAGCACTTGTTGTTTATTGATTTGTTGATGATAGCCATTCTGACAGGTGTGAGATGATATCTCATTGTCGTTTTGATTTGCATCTCTTGGATGATTAGTGACTTTGAGCATGTTTTCATATGTCTCTTGGCCTTCCTTATGTCCTCTTTTGAAAAGTGTCTATTTAGGTTTGTTGCCCATTTTTTGATTGGGTTATCTTCCTTTTGTTAAATTGTATGAGTACCCTGTAAATATTGGAGATTAAACCCTTGCATTGTCTTATTTTTATTGCATATGTTTTTATGGTTTTATTTTTATGGCAAGCATATTAGTTTATGAGGGCCGCTCTAACAAAAATAAAAATAAAAACCACAAACTGGGTGGCATAAGAAAACAAATGTAGCTTTCTGGTTTCAGCGGCAGAAGCAAGATGACCTTCAGCAGCGCAGCAACAAGGCGCACAGCAGTGGCTCCAAGACTTCCCACCTGCAAAGGCCAGATAGGGCAAGTGCCGCACAGGCGCAAGAGGCAGTGTAACTGGAGTGCCAGGGCCAAAGGACAAAGCACCACTGGAACTGGTCGTAGGAGGCACTAATAATTGTGTACCGCAGATTCAGGCATGGATTCCGTGAAGGAATGACACTGAAACCCAAGAGGGCAGCTGTTGCTGCATCCAGTTCATCTTAAGAATTTCAATGATTAGTCATTCGCACAATAAATGTCATGGTTTTAGGAAAAGAAAGGAAAAGAAAAAGAGGAGAGGAGAAGAGAGGAGAGGAGAGGAGAGGAGAGGAGAGGAGAGGAGAGGAGAGGAGAGGAGAGGAGAGGAGAGGGGAGGAAAACCAATATATTGCCATATAGTTAGACGCTAGAGGTTCAAAACCAAGGTATTGGCAGAGCCATGCTCCCCCTGGGACTCTCGGTAGAGTCCTTCCATGCCTTTTCCTAGCTCTTTGTGGTGACCGGCTGTCCTTGGCGTTCCTTGCTTGTAGCTTTACTCATCCAATCACTCTCTGCCCTTGTCATCACCGGACCATCTTCACATTGTCTTCCTTCTGTGCATACCTGTGTCTGCCCAAATGTCCCCTTTTCATAAGGACACCAGTAAAACTGGAGCAGGACCCACCCTAATGACTCCATTTAACTTAATTATCTCTGTAATGACCTTATTTCCAAATAATGTCAAATTTTGGGGTTGTGGGGGTTAAAACTTATCTTTTCAGGGGTCACAATTCGATCTATAACAACAATGAAAATTGGTTTTCCACTTAGATGGTGATATAGAGCAGCAGAATCGAAATCCCATAGTGACTAGATATCCATTATCAACTAAAAATGAACAAGTTCCCTTTTTTAAAAAATCATCAACCGAGGACATGTTCATTGATTTTAGAGAGTGGGGAAAGGGGGGGCAGGGAGGGAAAAAGGGAGAGAGGGAGAGAAACATCTATGTGAGAAAGAAACATCTATTGGTTGCCATATGCGCCCCAACCAAGGATCAAACCTGCAATCTGGGTATGAGCCCTGACCAGGAATCAAACCCACAACCTTTTGGTTTTGGGGCTGATGCTTCTACCAACTGAGCCACCCAGCCAGGACAACAAGCTCTCCTTTAACAGGAAGAAATGGCACATGGTTCCTTTTCACCTTAAATTTCCATTTTCTATTTCACTCCCCCCACAATATTGTAGCCTAATGCAGTGATTCTCAACCATGGGTGATTTGTCCCACAAGGGACTTTTGGCAATACCTAAATACATTTTTGGTTGTTATAACTTGGTGGGGATTGCTACTGGTATCTAGTTGGTAGAGGCCAGAATGCTCCTAATTATCCTTAAAAATACAGGAAAGATCCCTCGCCCCTCTACACAGCAAGAAGATGGCCATCTATGAACCAAGAAGCAAGTTTTCACCAGACACCAAACCTGCCAGAAGCTTGCTTTTGGACTTCCCAGCCTCCAAAAGGTGACAAACACATTTCTATTGTTCATAAGACATCTAGTCTAAGGTTCTTTTGTTATAGCAACCTGAACAGACTAGGACAGGGGTGGGCAACCTTTTTGTGAGTGCGTGCCAAAACCAGCAAAATCTCTGACTCAAAATTCTTTTGCGTGCCAACCCTAATTTTTTGAGAACATGTTAAGCCTACTTGATATCTCTTAAGGTGTACATATGTGAAGAACCTTGAAGAAATAATGAAATTCATTTGAGCGACAAAAACACAGTATATGATGATGAAAAATACATTTATTTTTTAATGTATACATATACACTGATAGTTCGACAGAAAACTTTATGACTCCGTTTGATATTATCAGTGGGACTTTTGCTGCTGTATCACTGATGACAGAGATTTTACATCAGGTTTATATTTCATGACCTTCAGAGATATGCACGAGCTACTACTTTCATCCATCAGACTACTCCTATTATGAGACTTAACAAAATTCATCACTGAGAACAAAGATTCACAAGCGTATGTGGATGAAACGAAAACACTGGTCGGATCTAGGAAGGCAGGGAGAGTTAAGGCAGAGGCATAGAAATTGCTCTTCCCCTCTCTCGTCAATCCATGTCTATGGTCTTTAAGATAACTTGTTATGTAAAATTATTTATTTATCTAAGATGCACCTACACTGAATTTATCTGAAAAATAAAGAAGTCGATATTAAGAAAAAAATTGTAAATGGAAGATTATAAGAGAGGGTTTCATGTGCCATCAAAAGTTACTGGCGTGCCATGTTTGGCACGCGTGCCAGGGGTTGCCCACCCCTGGACTAGGACAATTTTTATTGCCCGAGACCATACAGTTCTAGGTGTTAATTTTTTTCTCAATTAATTATAATTATATCAGCATAATTGTATAAGTATACAATTGATCAAAAAACTAAATATATTGAAAAGCATGATACATTTCAAACTTAAAAAGAAAAGCTGTACTGGAAACACACATCTTAGTAAGATGAATATGGCTTGGGCAGCTGGGAGGAAGGGGCAATGACGGCCACCGAGATTTCCGTGCCCCCGGGACCGCGGCCTTCCGGGCTGTCACCACCCCTGGGGTCGAGGCACAGCCCTGCTTGTCCCAGCCCCCGCGCCCACAGCCCCTCCTGCAGCCCAACAGCCCGGTCCTGGGTGACGCCCCCGCATGCCCTGTGTGGCCTCCGCCTAGCAGGCGGTCGAGCGCAGAGCAAGGGTGCCCCCTCGCGGGACGTTGCCGAAGTGCAATGGGTGAGCGACGGTGGCACGTGGACCGCTCTCAAGTAGGACAGCCACCGGGAAGGGAGTAGCAGCTGCCACTCATTTCACCACGGTCCTGAGACCCTGCCCTCTAAGGCTCAGCTGACGCTTCCAGGGAAAAGCTAGCGGATGACAGCTGCCACTTTCTCCTGCTTGGCCGGGCCACCGCTGTTGGGGGAGGAGACCAGAAGCCTGAGCAAAGCAGAAGCAGAAGCACCTGTGACCTCAGGCACCTGGGAGGTGACTTCGTTCTGTGTAATCATAGCACAAGGTATGAATCCTCCTGTGCTTGTCCTGAGCTGTCATCACAGTGCCTGACACAAACTTAAATATTTAACTGTGGTTGTTAAGTACAGCCTGCAGATATGTGAGAGGTTTTGAACGTGACTTTGCTGCTCCCCTCATCAAGAAGTTGAGTTTATTTCTCCACGTTTTGCCTCAGCTGAATATGACTTCTGGATAAAGGAATCTATGCCTGTTCCCAATCGAGGCCCCTAGAGGCCTGCTTGTTTCTGCTCCTTCTCTTAGAACCCTGAAGAGCTGCTCTGGGTACAGACTTGAGGTCACCTACGAGGTGGCAGAGACACACAGTGTGGTCCCTCTCCCATCGCTGGTCAGTAGTCCAGCGAAGCCACTCTGCTGACTTGCTGCACAGGTATGTGTGCCCAACCGAGACAGAGAGACCTGCTCGGCAAACCTGGCTCAACAAACCCCAGCCGTCATCCACAGAATCATGAACTAACAGTGATTGTTGTCAAATCATTAACCTTTGAAGTTGTTTGTTACACAGCAAAGCTCACCAATACACTATGTGCTTGTGACCTTGAGGTTTGGATCAGTATTTCTGAGGCTGAGCTTGGCTTGCCTACAAATGGGCCATGCTGATCTGGAAAAGAGCATGTTCTCATGTAGTCAGAGAAGAAAGGAAGGAGAAACCCTTGCCCCCATTCCTGTCAAGCCATTTGATACTGAACTATGTAACCTTCTGAATATGTGGGGACTTGGGTCAAGTTTAATTAGCATATATTGTGACACTTTGGTTCTGTAGCTAAATTACTGTCACATTTTAAAAATAATAAAAAAATTTTAAAAAGGTGAATATGGCTGGTAACATTTTTAAGTTAACTCACATATCCATGGATGAATATTGTTTACTGATTGAATGAGACAGATTTAGCACCAATTCTACTTCTGTTTTTCATTTTTATAGATGTTACCTCTGAAAAACCTGTTGACATAAGTAGATGAGAATCAGAATTTTCTTACAGTAATGATGATCTTTGAATTCACTGGAGTTCTACCCCAAAATGCACATAGTGATGTCTCCTCAGATCAGCAAGCTGAAAACTCAATTAGGTCTCTCTTCAATTGTGCCAAAACCAAAAGTGGAGAAACTCCTACCTTACACAATGACTCATTACCCATTAATACCAAAGCTGATATTTTCAATTGCCCATTTTGGACCCTGGAGATTTTTATTCCCAGGGCAAGTCCACACACTAAAAACAATGGGGATAAGGGAGAAGGAAGGACACATTCTCATTGTTAGTAAAAAAAAGTACCTATGGAAGTTTAGGGTCTGAAAAGCAATTGCCTTAAAACTATCCTTCCCTGAGTCCCTTTGTGAAGTCATTATTCCCTTCTTTGAAGATTACTAATTTCTTTTTACAATATGCTTATGTAAAACCAAAAAGAGTGGATTTTTTAAAAACTATATTTTATTGATTTTTTACAGAGAGGAAGGGAGAGGGAAAGAGAGTTAGAAACATCGATGAGAGAGAAACATCGATCAGCTGCCTCCTGCACATCTCCAACTGGGGATGTGCCCGCAACCAAGGTACATGCCCTTGACTGGAATTGAACCTGGGACCTTTCAGTCCACAGGCCGATGCTCTATCCACTGAGCCAAACCGGTTTCGGCAAAAAGAGTGGATTTAGAAATATACCTTAACCACCGGAGCAAATGGAGTGAGCAGCTGAAACTAATAACACCCACCCCGAATTGGCGAAATTGCTCAGCTGGTGAGACGGTTTGCAGCCGGGAAGAGCAGAACTCCCCTGGAAAGCAGATCCAAGCAACAGCAACCTCCTGAGCACCACACCCTCTGCTGAGGAAGAGCAGCTGTACGTGAAACCTCGCCCCACCAGCCAGAAGAGCCACCACAGCTGTGAACAGCACCCACCAGAGGAGCTGCTGCCAACTGAAGAGCAGTTGCTACCACAACTGCCCGAAGAGCAACCACAGACCAATAAGTCACTGCCACCAAGGGAGCAACCACTGAATGACTCAACGTCTAGATCTGTCAGTGAGATCAAACATGGGTAGACAAAGAAACCCCCAAAGGAAAGAGAAGGAGGACTCTCCAGAAAAGCAGCTAAGTAATACAGAGGCATGCAACATGACAGAAAAAGAATTCAGAATAAGGGTCCTAGAGTGCATAAACCGGATGGAGGAAAAAATCGACAACCTCTGCAAGAAGCAAGAAGAAACAGATGAAAAAATCAATAACATATGGAAGAAGCTAGAAGAAACAGATGAAAAAATCAACAACTTAAGTAAGACCCAAGAAGAAATGAAGAGTGATATAGCTGCAATGAAAAACTCCATTGAAAGTATCAACAGTAGACTAGGAGAAGCGGAGGACCGAATTAGTGAATTAGAAGACAAGGAAGCAAAACACACCCAAAATGTACTGCAATTGGAGAAAAAAATTAAAGACAGGAGGAGAGCCTAAGGGAGCTTTGGGACAACATGAAATGAAACAACATACGAATAATAGGGGTACCAGAACAACAGAAAGATGAACAAGGATTAGAAAACCTATTCGAAGAAATAATATCAGAAAACTTCCCTGAGGTGGGGAAGAAAAAGTCACACAAGCCCAGAGAGTCCCAAACAAGATAAACCCAAAAAGACCCACACCAAGACATATCATAATTACCATGGCAAATGTTCAGGACAAAGAGAGAATCTTACAGGCTGCAAGAGAGAGACGGAAAGTTACATACAAGGGATTTCCCATTAGATTGTCAAATGATTTCTCAACAGAAACACATCAGGCCAGAAAAGAATGGACGGAAATTTACAAAGTGATGCAAAGCAAAGGACTGAATCCAAGAATACTCTATCCAGCAAGGCTATCATTCAAACTTGAAGGGGAAATAAGAAGCTTCACAGACAAAAAAAGGCTAAGGGAGTTTATCACCACCAAGCCAGAAATGCAAGGAATGCTAAAGGGACTGGTATAAAAATAAGAAATAAAAAGCTCAGAAAGAAAACAGCCACACAAAAAAAGAAATGGCTACAAACAAATACCTTTCAATAATAACTTTAAACGTAAACGGACTAAATGCTCCAACCAAAAGACATCAAGTGGCTGAATGGATAAAAAAACATGACCCATACATCTGCTGTCTACAAGAAACCCACCTCATTAGAAGGGACTCACACAGACTGAAAGTGAAAGGATGGAAAAATATCTTTCAGGCAAATGGAAAGGAAAAGAAAGCTGGGGTAGCAATACTTATATCGGACAAAATAGACCTCAAAGTGAAGGCCATAACAAGAGATAAGGAAGGCCACTTCATAATACTAAAGGGATCAATACAACAAGAAGATATAACCCTGGTAAACATATATACACCCAATGCAGGAGCACCCTAATTCATAAAAAAACTCCTGGAAGATATCAAAGGAGAGATCGACAACAATACAATCATAGTAGGGGACTTTAATACACCACTGACAGCACTGGATAAGTCCTCTAGACAAACAATCAGCAAAGATACAGCAATCCTAAATGACTCAATAGATCAGATGGACTTAATGGACATCTTCAGAACACTTCACCCCAATGCCCCGGAATATACATTCTACTCAAGTGCTCATAACACATATTCAAAAATAGACCATATATTGGTCACAAGCAAAGTCTCCCGAAATTCAAGAAGATTGAAATCATAAAAAGCGTCTTCGCAGACCAAGATGGCATAATATTAGAAATAAACTACAATAAAAACAACCCAAAATACTCAAACACCTGGAAGCTGAATAGCATGCTATTAAATATTGATTGGGTTACCAATGAGATCAAAGAAGAAATTCGAAACATCCTGGAAACTAATGACAATGAAAACACAACAATCCAAAACCTATGGGACACAATGAAAGCAGTCCTGAGAGGGAAGTTTATAGCTCTACAGGCCTATCTCAACAAACAAGAAAAAATGGTAGTAAATCAGCTAACTCTACAACTCAAAGAATTAGAAAGAGAGCAACAAGAAAACCCCAGAGTGAGCAGAAGGAAGGAGATAATAAAGATTAGAGCAGAAATAAATGACATAGAGACCAAAAAAACAATACAGAAAATCAATGAAACCAAGAGCTGGTTCTTTGAAAGGATAAACAAGATTGACAAACCTCTAGCCAGACTCACCAAGAAGCAAAGAGAGAGGACCCAAATAAATAAAATCAGAAACGATAGAGGCGAAATAACAACAGACCCCACAGAAATACAAATGATTGTTAAAAAATACTATGGACAGCTCTACTCCAACAAACTAAACAACCTGGAGGAAATGGACAAATTCCTAGAAAAATACAACATTCCAAAACTCAATCAGGAAGAATCTAAAAATCTCAACAGGCCAATAACTATGGAAGAAATTGAAGCAGTCATCAAAAAGCTTCCAGCAAACAAAAGCCCAGGACCAGACGGCTTCACAGGGGAGTTTTACCAAACATTCAAGGAAGAACTAAAACCTATCCTCCTCAGACTACTACAAAAAATTCAAGAGGAAGGAACACTTCCAAGCTCATTCTATGAAGCCAGCATCACCCTAATACCAAAACCAGGTAAAGACAACACAATGAAAGAGAATTACAGGCCAATATCCCTCATGAACATAGATGCCAAAATCCTCAACAAAATCTTAGCAAATCGGATCCAGCAGTACATCAGAAAGATCATACACCATGACCAAGTAGGATTTATCCCAGGGATGCAAGGATGGTACAATATCCGCAAATCAATAAACGTGATACATCACATAAACAAATTGAAAGAAAAAAACCACATGGTCATATCAATTGATGCAGAAAAAGCATTTGACAAAATTCAACACCCATTTTTGATAAAAGCTCTCAGCAAGGTGGGAGTAGAAGGATCATACCTCAACATAATAAAAGCCATATATGACAGGCCCACAGCCAACATCATACTCAATGGACAAAAACTAACACCATTTCCCCTAAGAACAGGAACAAGACAGGGATGCCCCCTCTCACCACTCCTGTTCAACATAGTACTGGAAGTGTTAGCCATTGCAATTCAGCAAGAAGAAGAAATAAAAGGCATCCAAATTGGAAAAGAGGAAGTAAAACTGTCCTTATTTGCAGACGACATGATATTATACATACAAAACCCTAGAGACTCCATCAAAAAGCTACTGGACTTAATACATGAATTTGGCAATGTAGCAGGATACAAAATTAACCCCAAGAAATCCGAGGCATTTCTATACACCAATAGTGAACTTTCAGAAAGAGAGATTATAAAAACAATCCCGTTTACCATCGCACCAAAAAAATTAAGCTACCTAGGAATAAACTTAACTAAAGAGGTAAAAGACCTCTACTCAGAAAACTACAGGACGTTGAAAAAGATATAGAGGAAGACATAAACAGATGGAAGAACATACCGTGTTCATGGATTGGCAGAATCAACATCATTAAAATGTCCATACTACCCAAAGCAATCTATAAATTCAACGCACTTCCCATTAAAATACCAACGGCATACTTCAGAGATCTAGAACGAACTCTCCAAAAATTCATCTGGAATAAAAAAAGACCTCGAATAGCTGCAGCAATCCTGAAAAAGACCAAAGTAGGTGGGATCTCAATACCAGATATCAAGATGTATTACAAAGCCACTGTTCTCAAAACTGCCTGGTACTGGCACAAGAATAGGCATATAGATCAATGGAATAGAATAGAGAGCCCAGAAATCGGCCCGAACCAATATGCTCAATTAATATTTGACAAAGGAGGCAAGAACATACAATGGAGCCAAGATAGTCTCTTCAATAAATGGTGCTGGGAAAATTGGACAGATATATGCAAGAAAATGAAACTAGACCACCAACTTACACCATACACAAAAATAAACTCAAAATGGATAAAGGACTTAAATGTACGACAGGAAACTATAAAAATTCTAGAAGAATCCAAAGGCAACAAAATCTCAGACATATGCCGAAGCAATTTCTTCACTAATACAGCTCCTAGGGCACTTGAAACGAAAGAGAAAATGAACAAATGGGACTACATCAAAATAAAAAGCTTCTGCACAGCAAAAGAAACCATCAACAAAACAACGAGAAAACCCACTGTGTGGGAAAACATATTTGCCAATGTCATATCCGATAAGGGCCTAATCTCCAAAATTTATAGGGAACTCATACAACTTAACAAAAGGAAGCTAAACAATCCAATCAAAAAATGGGCAAAGGACCTAAATAGACACCTTTCAAAAGAGGACATTCAGAAAGCCAAGAGACATATGAAAACATGCTCAAAGTCACTAATCATCCGAGAGATGCAAATCAAAACAACAATGAGGTACCATCTCACACCTGTCAGACTGGCTATCATCAACAAATCAGGAAACGACAAGTGCTGGAGAGGATGTGGAGAAAAAGGAACACTTGTGCACTGCTGGTGGGAATGCAGACTGGTGCAGCCACTATGGAAGACAGTATGGAGTTTCCTTAAAAAACTGAAAATGGAACTCCCACTTGACCCTGTGATCCCACTTCTAGGAATATATCCCAAGAAACCAGAAACACCAATCAGAAAGGATATATGCACCCCTATGTTCATAGCAGCACAATTCACCATAGCTAAGATCTGGAAACAGCCTAAGTGCCCATCAGTAGACGAATGGATTAGAAAACTGTGGTACATCTACACGATGGAATACTATGCTGCTCTAAAAAGGAAGGAACTCTTACCATTTGCAACGTCATGGATGGAACTGGAGAGCATTATGCTAAGTGAAATAAGCCAGTCAATGAAGGAAAAATACCACATGATCTCACTCATTCATGGATAATAGAGACCATTATAAACTTTTGAACAATAATAGATACAGAGGCAGAGCTGCCTCAAACAGATTGTCAAACTGCAGCAGGAAGGCCGGGGAAGGTTGCCGGGCAGGAGGTAGGGGGGTAAGAGATCAACTAAAGGACTTGTATGCATGCATAGAAGCATAACCAGTGGACATAAGACATTGGGGGATAGGGGAGGCTAGGGGACTGTCTAGGGCAGGGGGATAAAATGGACACATATGTAATACCCTTTGTAATACTTTAAGCAATAAAAAAAAAATAATAAAAAAAAAATAAATAAAATGTTTGGAGACTAGTATTGTAGAAGAGAAATGTAAACTTTGTGTCATATCCCATTGCCATAGTCAGGGGGCAACTTGATTCTGACCTGTTGGGGCAGTTCCAACAGGAAGTACAGTTCTTTTTCTGGATTAGAAAACTGTGGTACATCTACACGATGGAATACTATGCTGGGGTAAAAAAGAAGGAATTATTGCCATTTGCAACAGCATGGATGGAACTGGAGAGCATTATGCTAAGTGAAATAAGGCAGTCAGAGAAAGATAAATACCACATGATCTCACTCATTTGTGGAATGTAGAGAACAACATAGACTGATGAACAGGGACAGATCCAAAGACAGAGAAACAGTGATCAGATTATCAATCCCCAGAGGGAAAGTAGGGGAGGGAGGGGGTAAGGGGGAGAGATCAACCAAAGGACTTGTATGCATGCATATAAGCCAAACCAATGGACATGGACAACAGGGGGATGAGAGCATGAGTGGGGGGCGGGGAGGTTGGGGATTAATGGGAAATGAGGACACATTTGTAATACCTTATCCAATAAAGAAAATTTTTAAAAAAATAAAAATAAAAAAATAAAAATATACCTTAACCAAAAAGTAAAGTCGTGCTACATGTGGCAAATGTTAGCAGTGAGTGATGACTGAAGCACAGGAAATCTTGCCATGGTGAATACAGGACAGACTTTGACATCAAGCAAGCACGAATTTGAATTCTAGGGACCTTGCACTAGTCAGTTGTTTTACCACTTTGAGCCTCAGTTTCCTCATCTGTAAAGTGGCAACACCACCTGATTCCCTTGCTAGATGTAACAATTGTGTCCTAAACCATTAAGATTCAGCAAATAATAAGGTTGCTTCCTACCCCAGAACGCTAGGAAATTGCAGAAGAAAAGTACTCATATGTAAGTGCATGAAGTGAATGCTGGGAAACACAAACGCTATCTGGTTACACACCTCTCCTGCATGACAACTGCTCCACAGCAGGTGTCTTACCACATAATAGCTACGCACCTTTGAAGTTACAACTTGAGGTTTATGACACTGCTATCAATATAATAAAAGTGTAATATGCAAGTAGACCAAAGGGCTGAACAGCAGAATGACCATCCAGACAACTTTCTGGATGAAGCTGAGGCTGTAAGGGCCGAGCCCCTTGTACGAATTTTGTGCATTGGGCCTCTAGTGTACTTATACAGATTTGTTCCTCATGGGCCTAAGGCTGAAAGAAAAAAGTTTTAAATGAAAAACAGTCTTGTAGTTCAAGAGCTTTGTGCAAATTAAAAAAGGAAAATAGTTGAACATGTCAACATAAAAATGAATGAATATAGCCATCAGATTCTAGAAAAATCAGCAGAGAACTATCAAACAGTATATAATTAAAGATTTTTAGAGTGTCTAAATTAAGAATATACGAATATCATGAAATGTCTATATTGTCTATGTGCTTCTTTCCTTTGTTATTGTGCTCTTACATAAAAATGGGATTTTTAAAATATTATGCTAAGACAACACATAACAAGAGGTCTGATATTTTACCACACATAAGGTTTTTACCCTAAGACAGTAATGCAGCTATTAAGCTATGTGATAAAATACCCCAAAAAGGTATTTAATTTAAGAGTTTTTTTTAATGCTATTCTATATAAAAAAGAGGTAATATGCAAATTAACCCTCACACCCTCACAAGATGGCTTCCTACAACCAGGCCAGCAGGAGGGACAACCAAACGACTGAACAAGCAGGCTGCATGGGGCAACCAGGCCAGCAGGGGGGCCATGAGGGGCAACCAGACTGGTGGGGGGGGGGGGCAGTTGGGGGAAACCAGGCCAGCAGGGGGGGGCTGTTGGGGGTGAACAGGCAGGCAGGGGGGCAGTTAGGGGTGACCAGGCTGGCAGGAGGGGCACTTAGGAACAACCAGGTTGGCAGGGAGGAGGCAGTTGGGGCAACCTGGCCAGCAGCAGGGGGCAGTTAGGGGTGACCAGGCTGGCAGAGGGGGGCAGTTGGGGGGCTGTTAGGGATGAACAGGCAGGCAGGGGGGACAGTTAGGGGTGACCAGGCTGGCAGAGGGGGGCAGTTGGAGGTGACAAGGCTGGTAGGGGGGGCACTTAGGAACAACCAGGTTGGCAGGGAGGAGGCAGTTGGGGGCAACCTGGCCAGCAGCAGGGGGCAGTAGGGGTGACCAGGCTGGCAGAGGGGGGCAGTTGGGTGCAACCAGGCTGGCAGGGGGGGCAGTAAGAGGTGACCAGGCTGGCGGGGAGCACTTAGGAGTGACCAGGCTGGCACAGAGGGGGCAGATGGGGGCGACCTGGCCAGCAGTGGAGGGCAGTTAGGGGTGATCAGGCCGGCAGGGGGGGGAAGTTAGGGGCGATCAGGCCAGCATGCAGAGGCAGTGAGGGGCAATCAGGACAGCAGGGAGGGCAGTTAGGGGCAACCAGCCAGGCAGGCAGGTGAACATTTAGGAGCCAGTGGTCCAGGATTGTGAGAGGGATGTCTGACTGCCAGTTTAGGCCCGATCCCCCGAGGGGTCCCAGATTGGAGAGGGTATAGGCTGGGCTGAGGTGACCCCCTGGTGCACAAATTTCATGCACCAGGCCTCTAGTATTTTATAACAAAATACAAAATGAAAACATTTTACTTAATCTCATTATACATTGTTCTTAGTAAAATGCAATGATTTAATTTTTCATCCTTATTATTCTTCCTGTTATAAACATTAAAAATTCAATATATTAAATTTACATCATTTCTTGCAGAATTAATCTCTTCAGGAGACATTGTTTACCTGACTCCTTTAATCTAAGCACACATTGTCTGCCTTGAGTTCTTGTGGATATGCAGTCAAAATACATTCTCATTTTCAAAGTGTTCTGAGGTCAGTTAAGTTTGGTAGACATTAAATTAAACATTTAAAATCTGCCAGTATTCAAAAGAATTGACTAGATATATAATGACACAGCAAAACATCCATGCTTTATTGTCTGCAGAAAAATTGTAGCATAACATCAATAATCATTCTATTTTTTAAAGGCTATATGTATGGATACTTTAAAAAATCAGAAAATAGCCTCAAAACTGTTAGAAATGGTTATTTGGGGGGTTGAGGCTGAGAATGGAAGTGGGGTATCAGAAGGTTTTCAGATTTTTAGACATATTTGTGTTGAATATATTTACAATGTGCAGATATTTGTATAAGATTTTATTCTTAATTATAGTCAATTGGGAATGTAGTTTTAGCAGTAACACAATCAAGTCAATGGTAATAGTTACTTTTACAAGTGGAGTCTCTACCCCACCAGTGTGTTTGAAACTTGCCTGAAGGAATTTGAGGACATCTACTCGAAGGCCTGCACCAAAGTCTCTGAGTCCAGGGGCTGTCCCACTGCCAGGAGCAATACTGTGGGCATGCAGGGCTCCCTCTGCTAGTGCTTCTCAAGCAGCCAGAGTGCCAGAGCTGAAGTGCTGGGCAGAACTGCAGGGCAACCGTTTCAGGAGAGAATCCCAGGCTCAGCTCACTCAAAATGAAAGAAAGTCCATTTCATTCCATTTAGAAATGTTTAGGTGGTTCCTAGCTTTTAATTTTCTGATTTGAATTATTTCCCAGCCTAAAATTTGTTTTCTCTGCAACAGCAGTTCTGCTCTGTAACAGTCATATTCTACAGACTCTCTAATTTCCATGTTTCTTGGTTAAAGTGTCTCCCAAACTTGTCTGATCACAAGAATCACCAGAGATGTTTGTCATCCTATCTAATAATAGACAAACATGGTAATTGATCGTACCTTTGCTACACCTCCCATTGACTAATCAGCGTGATATGCAAATTAACCACAACAAAGATGGTGGCTAATTTGCATACTGCAGGCAGATCCCGCTGCGCCGCCCCACCTGAGACTGGTGGCAGCGCGATTCCCCAGCCGCTGGCCGCCCCAGCACAGGATCCGGGCCTGCTGTGTGCAGAGCAAGGCGGGGCGGGGCGGGCGGGGCGGGTGGGGTGGGATTGGGCGTGCCATCTGCCACCAGGGGAGTGGGCCTAAGCCAGCAGGTGGTTATCTCCTGAGGGGTCCCAGACTGTGAGAGGACACAGGTTGGGCTGAGAAGCAACCCCCCCCCCCCGCCCCTGCCAGTGCACAAATTTTTCTGCACCGGGCTTCTAGTAAATAAATCCTATCTAATAAAAGAGAAACATGGTAATTAGCGTGTGACCGCTACCCTTCCCATTGGCTAATCAGGGTGATATGCAAATTAACTGCCAGCCAAGATGGCGGCCGGCAGCCAGGCAGCTGGAAGCGAACATGAGGCTTGCTTGCTTCACTGACGGAGGACTCCAACGTTCCCCGCCTGCCACTACCGGCCTCTGAGCTGCAACTCTAAGCAACTATGTTACAAATATAGAAGCTAAACAAAACCCCAGAAACCTGCTTTAGTCACCAGGCTTCAGCCAGCAGGATTGCAACATTGTTTCAAATACAGAAGGTAAACAAAGGCCAGAAACCTGCTTTCAGCAGCAGAGGCCTAAGAGCTGGAGCCTCAGAGCTAAAGCTGGCCCAGAATAAAAAAAAGAAAAAGAAAAAAAGGAGCGGTTGGGAGCTTCAGTCACCCGCCAGCCTGCAAACAGCCCTCAGCCCCTCACCAAGACTGGCCAGGCATCCCAGTGGGGACTCCCACCCTGAAGGCTGTGTGACCAGCTGCAAACAGCCATCATCCCCTCATCCAGGCTGGCCAGGCACCCCAGTGGGGACCCCCACCCTGATCCAGGACACCCTTCAGGGCAAACCAGCCGGCCCCCACCCGTGCACCAGGCCTCTATCCTATATAGTAAAAGGGTAATATGCCTCCCAGCACCGGGATCAGCATGACAGGGGGCAGTGCCCAAACCCACTGATTGCCCTGCGGCTGTGTGTATGACAGGGGGCGGGGCCACAACCTCCCTATCTGCCCTGCTCTGTTCATGACAGGGGAAGGCGCCCCAACCCCCTGATCAGCCCTGCTCTGTGCCTGATAGGGGGGAGCTCCCCAACCCCCTGATTGCCCTGTGGCTCTGTGTGTGACAGGCTGCGGCACTCCAACCCCCTGAGTGGCCCTGCTCTGTGTGTGACAGGGTAGAGCCATAACCTCCCCATCAGCCTTGCCCTGAGTGTGACAGGGTGCGGCGTCCCAACCCCCTGATCCGCCCTGCTCTGTGTGTGACAGGGGGCGGTGCCCCAACTCCCCTATCGGCCCTACTCTGTGAGTAACAGGGGGGTGCTCCCCAACCCCCTGATCGGCCCTGCTCTGTGCATGACAGGGGGAAGCTCCCCACCCCCCTGATCGACCCTGCTCTGTGCATGACAGGGGGCAGCGCCCCAACCCCCAGATTGGCCCTGCTCTGTGCGTGACAGGGGGTGGCGCCGCAACCTGCCCATCGACCCTGCCTTGAGTGTGACAGGGGGCGGTGCCCCAACCCCCCAATCGGCCCTACCCTGAGCATGACTGAGGGTGGCATCACAACCTCCAGATCCGCCCTGCTCTGTGCATGACAGGGAGCGGTGCCCCAACTCCCCAATCAGCCCTGCTCTGAGCCCGACCAGGGGCTGCACCTAGGGATTGGGCCTGCCCTCTGCCACCTGGGAGCAGGCCTAAGCCAGCAGGTCGTTATCTCCTGAGGGGTCCCAGACTGCGAGAGGGCACAGGCCGAACTGAGGGACCCCCCACTTGCCCCCGAGTGCACAAATTTTTGTGCACCAGGCCTCTAGTAAATAAGTAAGATTCCAAGTCCCTAGTCCCCCATCCAGACCTGATTATTTAGGATCTCCAAGGTACTTTTAAATCACCCAGGTGATTCTCATGATCAAGTAATTTTGAAAAATATTGCCTTACTTAAAGGAATATCTTAACAGAATCTTAAGCCTTTGTAACCAGATGAATTCTGGAATGTTCTAAGCCAGAGGTTCCATGGTCCAGCACTTGGCAGAACCACCAGGAATGTTCACTGAGCCATAATTGCTGGGCTGAACCCCACTTTCTGATACAGTGATTCTGGGGTGGGATAAAAGAATTTGCCTTCTTAACAAATTCTCATAGGTCTCTGCTGCTCGCCCAAGGATGGCACTTGGAGAACCACTGTTCTAGTCCACATTGTCTCAAATTTTTTTAACCACAAGCCACAATAGGAGAAAGATTTTATATCATTACCTAGTATTCACACATATTCATCTGAAAAGTTTCACAGAATAATACTTAATTCTTACTGTGAGCAATACACTCTAATATTTTATTTCACTCTTTAAAAATACACTAAATTTATCACAAACCAAAAAAAAAATAAGTTGCAACCAGTAATTTGAAAACACCAAATCTAGCCTAATCTTTGAAAGGTATAGATCAGTAATCACTTTTTTTTTTATTGTTGACAGCATTACAGATGTCCCCCATTTCTTACCCCCTTTGCCACCCTCCACCCAGCCCCGTTCAACCCCAGGCCTTCCCCACACTATTTTCTCTGTCCATGGGTCATTAACAGTATAACATTTTTGAGCATATACTTCCAAAAATTGTACATTTATAAACAAAGTAATTGTATTCTGTTGGTCCTAATATCAAATACTAGTAAAGCTTAATATTTTTCCTTGCATTTCAGATGGGGAAAAAAATATAAGTAAAGGTTCCAACATTTCCTCCAGCTGCCAGTTTCTCATCTTGGCACAGGCTCCAGGGACGCGCACTCCAGGGATAGGTGCTCCAGGGAATGTGTGCTCCAGGGACACCTGCTCCAGGGACACCTGCTCCAGGGACTTGTGCTCCAGCATCAAGACTCAGACACCCAGAGACATTCTATGAGTATCTCAAGGTCACACAGCTGCTTACAATGAGGCAATTTTGTTCTTGTTTTAAAGCTCTTACAAGTAAATAGGTACAGTGGGGCCTTGACTTATGAGTGTCCCGACTAACGAGTTTTTTGAGATACCAGCTGTCTCAGCCGATTTTTTGCATTGAGTTGATAATTTAACAAGCTCGGTCTCTGAATGAATTAAACTCGTAAGTCAAGGCCCCACTGTACTTGTTAAATAAAAAGACAGTGTTAGCTTTTTGGGGATTTTTGTTCCATTTTTTAAAATCCTCAGTTGGTATAGGACGAAATGTGAATACTGTTGTATATTTGTCAAAAGACTACCAACTTTCATGTGATGTAACTTCATAGAAGCCTCACATTATCTATGAGATGGGCTTTCCTGAAACAATGAGTCTAGTTCCAGTACCCTCATTACTTTCTAGTTACAGTGACAGCTGTGCCGGACAGTTTGCTAGACATTTCATGGGAACAGTAAGACCCTCCCAGAGAAGTTCTGCACACACCTGGGATCTGGCTCATTTCACTGCATCCAGTTCCTGGGAAAGAAAGAGAAGTGAGCTACAGACACAGGGCCATTTCCCTCTTTGCGGTGAGTTGTAATGACTGAAACTTTGGGATCCCTCCAGAGGCAGGAAGCAGGGTCTGCTGTTACCCCTGTTCCCCAAAGGGAAATTCTTTGTTCCAATCAGAGAACATCTTCACAGGGCTCTAATTAGGTATGCAGGCATGAGCTGTGGCTCTCTCACACACATAGACAATAGATTTGATTGGCAATGTATGGCCACTAGAATTATTATAACTTCCAATGGAATGAAAACCCCTAACTTAAAAAAAAAAAATAGACATAAGGCTGCCTGGCTGTTTCTGAATAATAAATAGCTCATCCCCAAAGCAAGCACTTGTAAAGTTACAAAGAGGGGACTTGAAAATCTCAAGTGGTTTCTTTATAGGGGTGAGAAATTTTTCACGTGTAAAGAAAAGGGAATTTTTGCTTTAAAATTAAACTTTGAAGTTTGCAAATAAAAGCAGACCCAATTCCCAGTCCAGAAAGGGGATGCTTGGAGGTTAGTCAGCCTTTGAAAGAGCTCTGTGGGGCTGCTGACCCGTATCCCCTCGATGCACAGGGACAAGAAGGTTCAAATGGTGCTGACCCCAGGACAGACAGTCTCCCCAGCACCCCCAGCTCAGCCTTCCCCACGCCCTGTGTTTCACTCTGTGTAGGCCTGTCTGTGTCTGCTGTTCTTCCTTCCTCTTTTTTTCCGACTGTTTTTCTCTACTTCATCTCACCCATCTTCTAACTGGCAAAAATGTAACATGGAAATATGTTTGCTTTTGTTAAACTTATTAAAAATACAGAGGTTTCCCAATTTCAAATCATTCATTGATTTGAACACATTATGGTTCCCTTTGAAAATTGTGTTTGTTTTGAATTGGCATGTGGCTTTGATTTAGGTGGTTTTATTCCCTGAGAGGTCAGTGGCTCACTCACGGACAAAAAAGTAATTCTCCGTGCTCCTGACTTAGCTTAAGGAATTGTTCAGTTAAAGAAGAAGAGCCCTAGCTAGTTTGGCTCAGTGGATAGAGTGTTGGCCTGTGCACTGCAGGGTCCGGGTTTGGTTCCAGTCAAGGGCATATGCCTATTGCTGGCTCAATCCCCGGGGAGGGAGGGAGGGGATGCGTGTTCAGAAGGCAGCCAATCAATATTTCTCTCTCATCATTTATATTTCTATCTCTCTTTCCCTCTCCCTTTCTCTATGAAATGAATAAAGATGTACTACTTAAAAAAAAAAAATGGCAAAAGACATACAGGGAATACATTAATTAGTTTTGTGTCATCTCCACCTGGTGGCTGGAAATCAGAACACAAGCCCTTAATGGAACTGGAAAAAAGACTCATTTCAGTTCCTCTGCAGACACAGAATCCACAAATAATGAGGGCACACTGTGTTTCTTTAATGTCAGTGTCCCTGCTGGACTGTGAGCCACACAAGGGCAGGACCTGTGGATCTGCCTGTTCCTCAGGGTACAGGGCCTTGCCTGTAGTCTACAAGTGTACTGTAAACAAACAAATCAGCACAAGGCACTTTACACAGTTCCACTTCTAATGTCTTTCCTATTGTTATAGTTCTTTTAATATACCATAATTATATTTTACATATATTTTTCATATTTAATGTTACAGAGAAATCAGGATGAGTCATATAACTTGACTGTGTCCTGTTTTCTGTCTTCAGGCAGCAGCTGTGGCATCGCTGTGCCATTAATATGACTGTCCATATTCTCTTCTGCTGAACTGTTTCATTGTCCTATTGGATGTGTTAAGCTTTACTGCCCTTTAAAATGTCTTCAAGTGCTTACAGCTCTTTTTGAATTTGTCCAGCAGATAGGTCTTCTGGCTTTTACAGGAAGGCCCTAAAAATAATAATAATAAAATAATAAATTAAAATGTCTTCAAAATTTTTATACTGTGATACACCCATCGAAGCAAAAAGTCATTGTATGCAAAGAGAGGCCTAGTAGTGAAGATGTGAGACTTAAATTTGATATTTGCAAAGTAAATATTTGTTGTTGGAGAAATTACTATAACTCTATGTTTTTTTGCAAAGCATTAATCAAGTGCTTTAGAATACCTAAAAAAAAGGAAGATACACATAAGCACATGAAGAGGAGTTCCATTTAGTTAAAAAGATATATGTAAAAGACTGCCTGTTACTCAACAAATGGTGTGTGACCAGGAGTATCAGCATTATCTGGGAGTTTATTAGAAATGCAGAATTTTAGCCCCACCCTAGACCTACTGAGTCAGAATCTGCACTCCAAAGTGATTCATGAGTTTGAGAAGCACTAGTATATCACACGCCAAGAAATGACCTGAATAAACTTGGCAATTTTGCCAAATCCCTCAGAACAGATGAAAGAATTGTCAAAGTAATGAGAGATTACTGTATTAGGACTTTGCTGAGGCACTGTGGCATAGAGTAATTGGCAGCATTCTTTTTTGTTCTTAGTGATACAGGCATGCCTCAGAGACATTGCAGGTTTGGTTTCAGACCACCACAATGAAGTGATTCATAATCTTTTGCTAGTGGAAGGTCTTGCCTTTAATTTGCAAACAAAGCAACATCTGTGAAGCACACCAAGTACAAGAAAACAAAGTATTCCTCTGTATAAAATAATGGTCCTTCCTATAATCAATGGCATCTTAGATTTGATTAAATGCAGTACTATTAGTTCAAGACCTTTTTTGCTCTAAATTATCATGGTCAGGTGTGGAGACCAAGAAGGAGATAATGTGTCACAACTTACAGTCATTGAAGCAGCAAGCTCTCAAATCAATAATGGTTTTCAGCTTCAGCTCTAGGGCGAGCCCAGGTTAAAGCATCTATGAAGCAGAGAGAGACAAAGGGCCATTCTTTGGGGAGAAGAAAGACAATAAGCTACCTCTTCACAGGTGATCAAAGTACATGAAAGAATTACTACTATGATTGAAGATTGAAGGAGGGGTTTGAAAGGTAGAAAAGAAAAAATATGCAAAACTGCTCTTTTAGAGAGGTAAATTGTCTTTAAAATTTCCATTAAAAATGTTACAAAGAACCAATAAATGCAGGTATTCACTGCCTTCCACAACCACATCAAAATTACAACTAAAATATAGCAAAACAATCATTCAGAACCACCTGAAAACTGGCTGAATGGAAGTCCTATAACTAGAGAAGTAAAGAAGAAAACACACTGAGACTGGTAGGAGGAGTAAAGGCACTGAACAGGCTGGTCCGACACCCACATGTGCTGTTTTTTTAATCTGGAGGGAGATCATCTCTGCAGAAGCCACCCATGAGAAACAAGGGGTCCCAACCCCACACCAGACCCCCAGCCCAGGGTTCCAGAGCTGGGAAGAGAAGTCCCTATAACTACAAGCTGTAAAAACCAGCGGGAACTGTGGCGGAGTGACACAGAGGCTGCCGAAGACCCAGGTGTTCCTCTTAAAAGGCTGGGCATGAATGTACTCAGACTCGATATCTCTGAGCTCCAGTACCAGGCATCTCTGGGGGACCCAGACACATACAGGGAAGAACTGGACTATCTGGCATCAGGGCAGGGACTCAGGGGTGGCTTTCTCCCAGATAGGGGTGCTCACAGGGGTCATTGTTCCTGCACTGGGACCTCCCCTGTTTCAGGGCTGACTGACAGCCATATCTGAGTTTCTGTCAACCTGAAGCACACTGTTTGCTCCACCCTGGTGATTCCCTGATACCCTGCCCCATCCAATTTGCAGCCCCATCCAAGCTGTTTGCCCCATCCAAGCAGCTTTTCCATATGAATGGCTCAGGCTTTGGAATTTGCTGAAATCTCTCAAACAAGCTGTAGCTGGTAACAGTGTGTCCCAAACCTATCAATAATAGGCCTAAGACCCAGCACTAGCAGCAGTTCAAGTTGCTTCACAGCTGGGCCTCACTTCCTGTACAGCAGCTCTCCCACTATAGTCACAGCTGATCCTCACAGCCAATTGGCCTGGAGGTCAAGTCCTCCCAGAGATTTCAATAGCAATCAAGGCTCAACTACAAGACTGCACACAGCCCACACAGGGGTGCACCTAGAGTGCCCAGCTCAGGTGACTGGGGAGGCTGAACCACTGGGCCCTACAGGATACCTACTACACAAGGCCACTCTACCAATTCCAGGAGACATCATAGCTCTACCTAATACATAGAAACAAACACAGGGAAGCAGCCAAATTGCAGAGACAAACAGGTCACAAATGAAAGAAAGGGAAGTAAGTAAACTATTGGGTACAGAGTTGACAACCATGGTTATAAGGTTACTCAAGGATCTTGATGAGAATGTCAATGACATGAAAAAAGACCAGTTAGAAGTTAAGCATACACTAACTGAAATAAAGAACAATTTACAGGTATTCAGCAGTAGAGTAGAGGATTCCGAGAATCAAATCAATGATTTGGAATATGAAGAAGCAAAAAAAAACCCCAATTAGAACAGCAAATAGAGGGAGAACCAAGATGACATAGGTAAACACCTGTACTCACTGCCTCCCACAACCATATCAAAATTACAACTAAAATATAGAACAACTATCATCCAGAACCACTGGAAAGCTGGCTGAATGGAAGTACTACAACTAGAGAAGTAAAGAAGAAACCACACTGACACTGGTAGGAGGTGTGGAGTCACAGAACGGTGGTCTGGTCTGGCACCCAGGTGTGCTGCTTTTTTAATTGGGAGGGAGATCACCTCTGCAGAGGCTGCCAGGATGAGCGAGGGGTCCCATCCCCACACCAGACCCCCAGTCCAGGGTTCCAGAGCTGGGGAAAGAAGTCCCTATGGGCAGTAAGAACTACGGACTATGAAAACCAGTGTGGATTGGGGCTGAGTGACACACAGGCTGCTGGATACCTAGCTGCTCCTCTTAAAAGGCCAGCACCACAAACTGAATTTACAAGTTCCCACTTCCTCTGAACTCCAGTGCCAAGCGAGGCTCTGGGGGACCCAGACACATATGGGGAGAAAATGGACTGTCTGGAATCAGGGCAGGAACTCGGGAGTGGCTTTCTTCCAGACGGAGGTGCTCGCAGTGGTCATTGTTCCCATGCTGAAACCTCCCTGGTGCAGGGCTGACTGGCAGCCATTTCTGTTTATTCTGCCCTGGTAATTCCCTGAGACCCCACCCCACCCAATTTACAACCCCACCCAAGCTGTGCACAGCGGCTTTTAAGCATATGAATGGTCTGTCCTTTCTCAGGCTACAAATCTGTCCAACAAGCTGCAGTTGGGTCAGGGAGCCCCAAACCTATCAATAAAAAGCCCAAGACCCAGCACCAGCACCAGCCTGCCTTGCTTCACTGCTGGGCCTCATCTGGGCACTTCCAAACCCCATACAAAGAAGAGGAATCTGCAGATCTCTCTGTAGCTTTTGCTGGATAGTCCCAGGTAGTGGCTGACTTTGCACCTCCCTGGAAACCCAAGAGCCAGTGTACCCAGTGGTCAGTATGAGACCATAGCAGATTACAACTCTACACATCCATAGCAACACACTCAAGGGGCAGACTCAGTGAGCACCAAAGCCCCACTGAAGCAAGTCCTGCCCCGTAAGAGTGTCTCCAGCACAGTAGTTCTTCCATTATAGACAAAGCGGGTCCTCACAGCCAATTGGCCTGGAGGTCAATTCCTCCCAGTGATACCAACAGCAATCAAGGCTTACCTAAAACAAGACTGTGCACACAGCCCACAAAGAGGTACACCAAGAGTGTCCACCTCAGGTGATTGGCGAGGCTGAGCCACTGGGCCCTATAGGACACTTACCACACAAGGCCACTCTATCAACACAGGGAAGCAGCCAAAATGTGGAGGCAAAGAAATATGTCACGAATGAAAGAAGTGGAGGAAAGCAAACTAATGGATATAGAGCTCAAAACCACAGTAATAAGGTTACCCAAGAATCTTCTAGAAACCTCCAAGGAACTTAGTGAGACCTTCAAGGATCTTCATGAGAATGCAAAAAAAATGGAAAAGGACCAGTCAGAAATTAAGCATACACTGACTGAAATAAAGGATAATATACAGAGATCCAACAGCAGACTAGAGGATCCCAAGAATCAAGTCAAAGATTTGAAATACGAGGAAGCAAACAACACCCAACCGGAAGAGCAAAAAGAAAAAAGAATCCAAAAATATGAAGATAGTGTAAGGAGCCTCTGGGACAACTTCAAATGTACCAACATCTGAATTATGGGGGTGCCAGAAGAAGAGAGAGAGCAAGATATTGAAAACATATTTGAAGAAATAATGACAGAAAAGTTCCCCTACCTGATGAAAGCAACAGACTTACAAGTCCAGGAAACACAGAGAACCCCAAACAAGAGGAATCCAAAGAGGACCACACCAAGACTCATCATAATTAAAATGCCAAGCACAAAAGACAAAGAGAGAATCTTAAAATCAGCAAGAGAAAAAGAGTTAGTTACCTACAAGGGAGTACCCATACGACTGTCAGCTGATTTCTCAACAGAAACTATGCAGACCAGAAGGGAGTGGCAAGAAATATTCAAAGTGATGAATAGCAAGAACTTACAACCAAGATTACTCTACCCAGCAAAGCTATCATGTAGAATTAAAGGAGAGATAAAGAGCTTCACAGACAAGAAAAAGCTAAAGGAGTTCATCACCACCAAACCAGTATTATATGAAATGCTGAAAGGTATCCTTTAAGAAGAGGAAGAAGAAGAAAAAGGTAAACATACAAATTATGAACAACAAATACGCATCAACAAGTGAATCTAAGAATCAAGTGAATAAATAATCTGATGAACAAAATGAACTGGTGATTATAATAGAATCAGGGACATAGAAAGGGAATGGCAGTTAACCTGGAGGTCAAATCACCCCCGGTATTGCTGACAACAATCAAGGCTTACCTACAACAAGACTGCGCACAAAGACCACAAGGGGGTGCACCAAGAAAGCATAAAAAATGCGGAGACAACGAAACAGGACAAAACTGTCAATGGAGGATATTGAGTTCAGAACCACACTTTTAAGATCTCTTAAGAACTGTCTAGAAGCCGCCGATAAATGTAGTGAGATCCTCAAGAAATCTAATGAGACCCTCGATGTTATGATAAAGAACCAACTAGAAATTAAGCATACACGGACTGAAATAACAAATAGTATACAGACTCCCAACAGCAGACCAGAGGAGCGCAAGAATCAAGGCAAAGATTTGAAATGTGAAGAAGCAAAAAACACCCAACCAGAAAAGCAAAATGAAAAAAGAATCCGAAAATACGAAGATGGTGTAAGGAGCCTCTGGGACAACTTCAAGCGTACCAACATCAGAATTATAGGGGTGCCAGAAGATGAGAGACAGCAAGATATTGAAAACCTATTTGAAGAAATAATGACAGAAAACTTCCCCCACCTGGTGAAAGAAATAGACTTACAGGTCCAGGAAGCACAGAGAACCCCAAACAAAAGGAATCCAAAGAGGAGCACACCAAGACACATCATCATTAAAATGCCAAGAGCAAAAGACAAAGAGAGAACCTTAAAAGCAGCAAGAGAAAGAAACTCAGTTACCTACAAGGGAGTACCCATACGACTGTCAGCTGATTTCTCAACAGAAACTTTGCAGGCCAGAAGGGAATGGCAAGAAATATTCGAAGTGATGAATACCAAGAACCTACAACCAAGATTACTTTATCCAGCAAAGCTATCATTCAGAATTGAAGGTCAGATAAAGAGCTTCACAGATAAGGAAAAGCTAAAGGAGTTCATCACCACCAAACCAGTATTATATGAAATGCTGAAAGGTATCCTTTAAGAAGAGGAAGAAGAAGAAAAAGGTAAAGATACAAATTATGAACAACAAACATACATCTATCAACAAGTGAATCTAAGAATCAAGTGAATAAATAATCTGGTGATCATAAATGAATCAGGGACATAGAAAGGGAATGGACTGATTATTCTTGGGGGGGAAAGGGGTGTGGGAGATGCGGGAAGAGACTGGACAAAAATCGTGCACCTATGGATGATGACAGTTGGTGGGGAGTGAGGGTGGAGGGTGGGGTGGGAACTGGGAGGAGGGGAGTTATGGGGGGAAAAAAGAGGAACAAATGTAATAATCTGAACAATAAAGATTTAATTTTTAAAAAAGTTTTAAAAAAGTTCTTACAATTCAATAATAAAAGTAAACAATTCAATTTTTAAATGGTCAAAAAAGATCTTGTATTAAATGTTCTTACCAAAATAAAATAAAATGAGCAAGAGGATCCGCATAGGTATTTCACCAAAGAAGATATACACATGGCCAATAAGAACATGGAAATCATTAGCCATCAGGGAAATGCAAATTAAAACCACAGTGAGGTACCACTTCACATCCACTAGGATGCCTAGAATAAAAAATACAAAGAATAATAACAAATGTGGGCAAGGATATAGACAAAATGGAATCCTCATACCCTGCTGGTGGGAATGTAAAGCAGTGCAGCAACTTTGGAAAACAATCTGGCAATCCTCAAAAATTTAAACATAGTTACCATTTGACCAAGCATTCTATTCCTAAGCATATATCCAAGAGAAATAAAAGCATATGTTCACACAAAAACAACAAATGTTCATGGCAGCATTATTTTTTCATTTATCAATTTTATTTTTTTATATTTTGTCCTTACACCATTTTTTCCCCCTTCACCTGATTTAATAGCTGTAAAACACCAACGAGGAGGGGCTTCGGTTTTGCTGGCTCTACTTTAAAACATCATGGCTTTCTGTTCTGTTTCATATGAGAGGAAAGGGGCGGCAGAGGGCCCAGCCCACGGGAGTGACTTTGGTTAAGCCCCTGATCTTGCTGCATAGACGAAGCTGGGGTTCGAGAAGACACCGAGGCACAGGTGCGAAGTTCCTGGCTGGTCCCACCCAAGCCGGACAATGTGCTACCTCACTCCACCACCAGGAGGCAACTGTTCCATCTGGCTTTTCTTCTTTTGGGGTTGCTGGCGGGATGGGGGGGGGGGGGGGGACAAGAAAAGGGATGTAGTGTGGGATCGCGGTAGGTGAAGCGAGACCTAGGCCTGGAAAGCTTCCTCTCTTTCTGCGGGGGGGTCCGATGCGTGAGGATTTCTCCCTGACTTAAGACTGGGAGAGGGAAAGTTATAGGGCCGGGCAGCAGTTAAAGTTGTCTCGTCTGCAAGGGAACCTCTTCCTTCAGAGGACGAGCTTTTAGGAAACGCTGCCTTCCCCGGTATGCGCATTACCCGGTCTGGGTCAGACTCCAGAATTTAACTGCGGTGGATCTGAGAGAGGCAGCCAAGCTGGTTTAACTACATAGATAGGGATGGCTCCGAACTCCCTCTTTCAGCCCCCGAAAGGATGGGCTGGAATTCTAGAAATTCCCAGAGGGAATACCAAAGTGAAAGGGAAAGGAAGTTATAAAACTAGATTGTCTTTCCCGATCTCCCTTCCCCACTCCTCGTCGGGGCGCCCCCTGCAGGCAGCCATCTCAGCACGCCTTCAGCACTTGCTGCAGAAGCGAGGCGCACGTCGTGGGCTGTCTCCCAAGGCACCAGGGTGGGCGAAACGAGCTGGGCTCGACCTTCCGCGCCTCCAGGATAAGGCAGTGCATGAGATAGCCACGGCGCGGGAGGGCCACGTCGCTGTTGGCTGAAAGGGCGAGGGCTACGCCCTCCATCTTACCCTGGATCCTCCATGTTGGGGCAGAGGCCATGTGCTCAGAAAAGTGCCTTCTTCCCGAGCCCAGGCCCCTGCTGGCCACGCCCAGGATTTCTTTGAACTAACCAATGACAAGCAAGGGATGTGCGTGCCATAGAGATGACCACATCCTGTGTAACAAGACCCGACTTGCGCCCGGCCAATCGGCAGGGCCACAGCCAGCTCCCCTCCCCTCACTATTAAAGCCCTGATTTTCACACGGGTCTCACTCGGTTTCCGGTCGCTGCGTCGACTGGAGGCCCGGGTCGGGTTAGCTAACTCAATAAAGGACCTTCTGCTTTTGCATCGGACTGACTCCCTGGCATGGTTTCTTGGGGATCTTGAATTCTGGGCATAACATTGGCCAGCAGTCCCATGGGAAGGAAGTCATTGGCGCTGTCGCCCACGTAGAAAAGGCACTCGAAGTGCGCGCCGTCTTGGACCCGCACGCGCAGGGAGTCGCTGAGCACCTTGTGCTTGCACATGTTGGTGGGGCACCGCGCGCAGCTGTGCGTGTGGAAGGACCGCAGCGCCAGCAGCCCCCCTGCGTTGGGCCCTGACAGGTTGCTGAGGATGCGGCGGAACAGGCCCAGGTGGCCGGTGGCGCTCAGAGCTCTCTACGACGAAGGTATTGGCAACCGAAATGCGAATCACCTCGAAGCCAGCTCCCTGCTTGGCCACACACTGCAGCAGGTCGCCCATGCCCCGGGACAGGGCGATGGCCTCACAGACGGCACGCAGGTCCCGCTGGCGCACGCCCTGATCATCCAGGTACTTGAAGACCCACTGCATGTACTCGTTGTAGAAGCCCTCGCGGTAGGTGGCATGCAGGCCGCTGGCCCCACGCTGTTTTCGTCCAGGATAGTTTCGTCCAAATCAAAGGTCAGTAGGTAGCGGGGCGCCCCTGCACAGCTATCCCGCCGTCCTGGGAGCAGGGGAAGAAGAGGAGGAAGCAAGCGAGGGCAGGCGCGGCAGGCGCTGATCCGGGAGAGGCTGGTTAGCAGGCCTCGGCCAGAGGCGCTGGCACATCCAAGACCCTAGCCTAGACAGACATGGAGGCCAGCAACCGGAAAACACCCACTCTTGGCTGGTACACCACCCGGAGCACTGCCTGTAGGGACTGTTGGTCTCTAGCCATCGTCCAGAGCTCCTCTAGAGCAGCGGTTGCCAACAGGTGGTCCGTGGACCACTGGTGGTCGGTGAGATCCGAAAGGTTGGCGACCACTGCTCTAGAGCAGTTTTGTCTTGAATTATCAAATCATTTTGTGTCACCCAAAAGAGTTCCTCAAATAAAAGGGGCACAGGATCTCTGAGCTTCTCCAGCAGGCTCGGTTGCAGGCTCCTCCCTGGCCGGTACCTGGCCAGAGCTTGTGCAGGAGGCCACCAGTTGACATGTTTCTCTCACATCAATGTTTCTCTCACATGGATATTTCTCTGTCTTTCCATCTCTCTTCCACTCTCCTGCAGAGCTGTGGTGGCAGAAATCTGTCCCTGCTGAGTTTGAAGTGCAGAGAGTGGAGAGATGTGGGGAGCAGATATAGGGTTAAGCCTCAGACTGACCTATTGGCAAAGTCACAAACAAGTCCCAGCTTAGAGGGCACAATCCTCAGCATAATTAGGCTTGACCTTATAACTCTCCCTAGATATTGTCTGGGAAGCTGATGGGCTGAGGGAGGTGCAGGAAGTGGCCAAAACAAGTGAAACTCACAAGAACAGTGTAACTATGGTCAAAACAAGTGAAACTCACAAGAACAGTGTAACTATGGTCAAAACAAGTGAAACTCACAAGAACAGTGTAACTATGGTAACCACTACCTTGTTTACCTCTGACTATAAAATGAAGGCTCAGCTTGCCTCTGCATCTCTCTCTGTGGCCTCAGCCAGGCACAGGGAAGATCCACGGAGAATAATGCTGTCTCCGTGTAAATCATGCTTCTTCCCTTTTTTTGTTTTTATAGAAAAGGTTTATATTGATGGAATTGTCAGTTTTTCTTTTTGTGTCAAGAGCTAACTTTGATGTGTTAAAACTAAGTAAAATGCATTTACTCAATCCAAAACAGGCATTAAAAAGAAAACCCCCAAATGCTCTCTTGTATCCATTTTAAGAGTAGGACTGGCACTTTCCGCTATTACCTGAGTCCTGATCTATCACCCCAGGGAGAGCTTGCCAATCCTGTACTTTCCCAGGGTGGGAAGGCTGCCAGTGGGGTTAAGGATAAGGCTCCTTCGGCCTACCTTCTCCCATGTCTTTACATTTACCTTTCCTTCCTCAGAAAGGTAAATGTACATAAAATAGACATACTTCTTGTATAAAACGTTCTGTCTGACTGGGAGTAACATTAACTCCTCTGCTAGCAAGCATATGTGTTAAAAGATAAATACAGTCTTTTTCCTTTAGACTCAGTATGGCACATCTTCTCAATCTAAGTTCTGTACTATCCACCTTCTTACCCTACTTATCCTCTATTGGGGGGTCTGCAGCACCCTGGTGGAGTCCTATCCATCCCGAGTGTGGGGTTTCTCAAGTTGGGGGGGGTTACCTAGGGGAATCCTGTTCAGGCGCCAGATGCCGGGCTCCAGCCCCAGTGGTCCAGTGGTTCCCAAATGTGTGGATGGAGTCAGCGAAGAATGATTTACACGGAGACAGCATTATTCTCCGTGGATCTTCCCTGTGCCTGGCTGAGGCCACAGAGAGAGATACAGAGGCAAGCTGAGCCTTCATTTTATAGTCAGAGGTAAACAAGGTAGTGGTTACCATAGTTACACTGTTCTTGTGAGTTTCACTTGTTTTGACCATAGTTACACTGTTCTTGTGAGTTTCACTTGTTTTGGCCACTTCCTGCACCTCCCTCAGCCCATCAGCTTCCCAGACAAGATCTAGGGCAGCTGTGGGCAAACTACGGCCTGCGGGCCAGATCCAGCACGTTTGAAATGAATAAAACTAAAAAAAAAAAAGACCGTACCCTTTTATGTAATAATGTTTACTTTGAATTTATATTAGTTCACACAAACACTCCATCCATGCTTTTGTTCCGGCCCTCCAGTCCAGTTTAAGAACCCATTGTGGCCCTTGAGTCAAAAAGTTTGCCCACCCCTGATCTAGGGAGTGTTATAAGGTCAAGCCTAATTATGCTAAGGGGACTGTGCCCTCTAAGCTGGGACTTGTTTGTGACTTTGCCAACAGGTCAGTCCGAGGCTTAACCCTATAGCTGCTCCCCACAGAGAGAGTGGCTCGGGGAGGTATTCTGGGGCAGGATGGAGCCCAGAGTGCTTACGGGAATTGGAGGGGATGCGGCATCTTTTCCACCCTCAGATTTTTGGGCTCATGAGTGCCTCAGGTTGACCGGAGGGGCTGTGGCTGATGTGCTTCTGGGGTGTCCCCTCCACCTGCCTTCCATCCTCCGCCCGGGCCTCCGCACGTCCCGAGAACCAGAGCTGGAGCCACACTGGCTCTGCCCCTCCACCATTTTTTATTATTATCCTCCTCCCCTATCCTTCGACAACTGTCAGCTTGTTCTCTATAGCTATGTGTCTGTTTCCATTTTGTTTTGTTTATTCATTTGTTTTGTTTTAGATTCCACATATAAGTGAATTCATATGGTATTTGTCTTTCTCTGTCTGACTTATTTCACTCAGTACAATAACCTCTAGGTCCCCAAATGGCAAGATTTTATTCTTTTTATTGCAGAATAATATTTCATTGTATATATGCACATCTTCTTTATCCATTCATCTATTTTTTAAATTTTTTATTGTTTAAAGTATTAGATATGTCTCAATTTTTCCCACTTTGACTTCTCCCTGGCCACCCCCACCCACAGCACATGCCCTCACCCCCTCTCATGCCTGTGTCCATTGGTTATGCTTATATGCATGCATACAAGTCCTTTGGTTGATCTCTTACTCCCTCACTCCTCCCCTGCCTTTCACTGAAGTTTGGTATCTGATCGATGCTTCTCTGTCTCTGTATCTATTTTTGTTCATCAGTTTATGTTGTTCATTATATTCCACAAATGAGTGAGATCATGTGATATTTATCTTTCTCCTACTGGCTTATTTCCCTTAGCATAATGCTCTCCAGGTCCATCTATGCTGTTGCAAATGGTAAGAGTTATTTCTTTTTTACAGCAGTGTAGTATTCCATTGTGTAAATGTACGATTGTTTTTTAATCCACTCATCTGCTGATGGGCACTTAGGCTGTTTCCAAATCTTAGCTATTGTAAATTGTGCTGCTATGAATATAGTAGTGCATATGTCCTTTCTTTTATATATGTGTGTGTGTGTGTGTGTGTGTGTGTGTGTGTGTGTGTATACTAGAGGCCCAGTGCACAGATTCATGCACTGGTGGGGTCACTTGGCCTGGCCTGTGGGGATTGGGCTGAAACTGGCTTTCCGACATCCCCCAAGGGGTCCTGGATTGCAAGAGGGCAGTTCTCAGGTGACACACCCCAGAATCGGGCTTCCTTCTCTCTGGTTACAGGTGCGTCAACCTAGAACCACAGCTGCCAAGTCACCACAGCTCAGCAGCTCCTGCATTGAGCATCTGCCCCTGGTGGTCAGTGCATGTCATAGCTACTGGCTGGTTGGCCGGTCGCTTAGGCTTTTAAATATAGAGATTTTTATTGTTTTTTTTTCAGAGAGGAAGGGAGAGGAATAGAGAGTTAGAAACATCGATGAGAGAGAAACATCAATCAGCTGCCTCCTGCACATCCCACACTGGGGATGTGCCCACAACCAATATGCCCTTGACCGGAATTGAACCTGAGACCCTTCAGTATGCAGGCCAATGCTCTATCCACTGAGCCAAACCGGTTAGGGCCATATGTCCTTTCTGATTGGTGTTTCTGGTTCTTGGGATATATTCCTAGAAGTGGGATTACTGGGTCAAATGGAAGTTGCATTTTTAAATTTTTTGAGGAAGCTCCATGCTGTTTTCCACAGTGGCTGCACCAGTCTGCATTCCCACCAGCAGTGCAAGAGGGTTCCTTTTTCTCACATCCTTGCTAGCATTTGTTCTTTGTCGATTTCTTGATGATAACCATTTGAAAGGTGTGAGATGGTATCTCATTGTCATTTTGATTTGCATCTCTTGGATGATTAGTGACTTTGAGCATGTTTTCATATGTTTCTTGGCTTTCTGAATGTCTACTTTCGAAAAGTGTCTATTTAAGTCATTTGCCCATTTTTTTGATTTAATTGTTTATCTTCTTTTTGTTAAGATGTATGAGTTCCCTATAAATTTTGGAGATTAGGCCCTTATCGGATATAACATTGGCAAATATGTTTTCCCATGCACTGGTCTTTCTTGTTGTTTTGTTGGTGGTTTCTTTTGCTGTGCAGAAGCTTTTTATTTTGATGTAGTCCCATTTGTTTATTTTCTCCTTAGTTTCCATTGCCCTAGACGCTGTATCAGTAAAGATATTGCTACAATATACATCTGATATTTTGCTGCCTATGGATTCTTCTAAGATTTTTATGGTTTCCCATCTTACGTCTAAGTCTTTTATCCTTTTTGAATTTTTGTATATGGTGTAAGTTGATGGTCTAGTTTCTTTCTTTCTTCTTTCTTTCTTTCTTTCTTTCTTCTTTCTTTCTTTCTTTCTTTCTTTCTTTCTTTCTTTCTTCTTTTTTTTCATGTATCTGTCCCATTTTCCCAACCATTTATTGAAGAGACTGTCTTAACTCCATTGGATGCTCTTGTCTGCTTTGTCAAATATTAATTAAGCATAATGGCTTGGGTTGATTTCTGGGTTCTCTGTTCTGTTCCAATGGTCTATATGTCTGTTCTTGTGCCAGTACCAGGCAGTTTTGAGAATTTTGTGCACTGGGCCTCTAGTATAAATATAATGTTCAAGAAGTAAATGAAAACCTGTAATTTTACATTTGAATTGGAAATATCAATATAAACTTATGATGTATTTTTTCCTAAAAATACTTTTTTTCTAGCTTTGTTCAACAAAAGTCTTAGAAGCAGTGAGAGCACAGTTGCAATGAGCTCCCCTAGCGTTCAGACTGTAAGCTCTAAATATCTTGGAAAAAAGAACCACAGCTCCTTGGAAAAATTGCTGATTCCAAGTCTAGGGGAGAAAATATATCAGGTGAATTGGGGGCATCTTATTATGCCAGTCTCTTTTCTATGTGCTTTACTTGTATTCACTCACTTATTTCATTTTATAGCTGAGAAAACAGCATTAAATAGAGTGCCCAAGATCACATAGATATAAAGTGGAGGGAAAAAATACAGCGCAGGGGAGGGGGGAAAATGGCAACCTAATAGGCAGACCTAATAGTGCACCTCGTCCCAGGGCTAGACTGGAAATACAACTAAAATGGAAAACATTCATCTGGAATTAACAAATGAGGCCCAGCTGAGGAGGTGATTTATAGTAAGGAAGTACAGAAAACATCTAGAGACCTGTAGGAAGGGCTGTGAGGTTGTGAGAGGGTGGCAGGCTGGCAGGCTGAGAGGGAGAGGGGGAAACTGCATTACAGGAAAATCTGTTCCCTCAGAAAAATAGAAGCCTGGTCCAGGCTGATCACCAGAGCTATGTCCTGTGGTAACATGCATAACAACCAACTGCTGGCTGCAGGGAATCTGGACCTGAGACCACAGCCACAAAAGGCAACCCCCACGAAAGGGGAAAGCAGTTCAGTGCTGGTGGGAGAGAAAGCCGATGTTTCATTATTGTTTTTGTTTTATTTTGTTTTTGTTTTTAATCTCTAAACCCAGAACACAGGAGTTTTCAGTTGCACCCACTCACCTGAGGCTTTGGTGCAGGGAGGAGGGCGCAGACTTGAAGTGCCTGAGGAGAGGCAGGGGAGGAAAAGCAGGGCAGGAAGAAGTGGAAAAGCAGTAGCCAGAAGTTCTGCATTGGGACATTCATAGGCTTCCAAACCTAAAGGGCCATTTCTCTGCAGAGGAGCTAGCCCCTCCCAATAGCCTCAGGGCAGGTGATAGAGCCTGCCACCCCCTGCATTTTGAGCTTTACAGAGGAAACAAAGGCAGAGGCCAAGCTTATGGGTTTGAACAGTCTTAAGGAACCTTCAGTGACTGTATTGAAACAGGAGCCATCCGCTTTGCTATTCTGGGGACCAGACTGATAAAAACTCCAGGGTCCCAGCTGACCCCATTGGTCTCCATACAAGAGTCTCTGACCAACCAAAGGCAGAGTAATATTTTGGGCCATCTCGGAGGAGTACCTCTGGGACAGGAAAAAACACCCATCATATTCCCTGAAAGCAAAACAGCACCAACCCCTGTCAGAAACAGATGCTTGAGTGATTAAGATTGACAGCTGGCAGACAGGCAAAGAGGGCAGATAGGTCCCACCTGCTTGCAGCCAAGGCCTGTGGAGACAGACACAGCAGTGGACCAGTGGATTGCTTGGAGCTTCAAGCAATGTGCTAAAAGCCAAAAAACAGTGCCTGACAGTGCTAGCACCTATATATCTAATTGGAAGCCCCGAATTGGCAAACAGGACAGAAGAGTGGGGTCCTAAGCCAGATCCCATGGGGCATTAAACTCAGCTGAAGTGAACAACACTTGACTTTATTATTTTTTATTTTCTTTATTTTTTTACACCTTTTTCTGCCTCTCTTCTCTTTTTTCCTCCTTTATTCTTCTCTTTTCTCCTTTTTAGTTTTTCTCCCCTTTTAAAAAATTGATCCTTTTTATCTATCTACTTTATTTATTTGTTATAATTCTAGTCTCTGTTGGTTTATTCATATATCTAATTTCTTCTTCCCTATTCTTACTCAGTTTCCCTTTCTCTTTTCTTTTTCATCACTACTCAATTTTTTCCCCTCTCCTCTGGCTCATTTCTTCTTCTCCTATTGTTTTCACTTGCTTCATTTCCTAAAGTTAGGCCTATCTGCTCTCTCCTCTATTCTCCTTTTCAAACTTTTTTTTCTTATCTTCTCATTTCTTTTCTCCCTTCTCTATTCTAAACCATGGTCCTTTCCCCATTCCTCTAATTCTTCAACCTTATCTTCTTTATTTAAGCTTGGCATCTATAGATTCTGCACCATCCCCCTCCCCCTTTTCTGGGTGTTTTTTGTTTGTGCTTTTTGGTTTATTTGTTTGTTCTGTTGTGTTTTCTCCACATATTTTTTCTTTCTTTTTTTTCTATCATTCTTGCTCTATTTTCTCTTTCTGGTGGTCACTTTTATTGTGGATATAGGGCACTTGTGTACATTCTTTTTCTGTGTTGTGTTTTGTCCTGTTATATTTTGTGCTGTTCGGTCAGCACCTCCACAACAGCTGGCACAACATGATACAGAGTGAGCCACATAATCAGACACCCTGAGTGGAGACTCCATCCACAAACAGGACAATTACATTCAAGACCCAGCTACAACAGGAGAACCCAAACATCACAAGTAGGGGACCTTCCTAAAACACCCAGCCCAGGAGACCTGAGGGAATGCACCACTGGGTCTCACAAAACATCTACTACATAAGACCAACCCAGAAAATCTGGGTGGCATGGAAGTTTGATCTAAGACATAGAAACAAATAGAAAGGAACAGCAAAAATGGGTAGACAAAGAAACAACCTCCCGAAAAAGAAAAGAAGGAATCACCAGAAAAGGAACTAAATGAAATAGGGACAAGTAATTTGTCAGAGAAAGAATTCAGAGTAATGGTTCTAAGGATGCTCAAACTTCTGAATGAGAAGGAAGAAGCACCTCAATGAGAATTATAAGGAGCTGAATGAGAAATACACCAACATGAATAAGAATCAACGGGAAATAAAAAATGACATAGCTGCAATAAATAAAACCATGGAAAGTTTCAACAGTAGACTAGAAGCTGAGGACAGAATCAGCAAGTTAGAAGTCAAGGTAGAATAAAACACCCAAGCAGAGCAACAACTGAAAAAAATTTTAAAAACAGGAGGAGAGTTAAAGGAGCTTTGGGACAACATGAAATGAAACAACATCCACATAATAGGACTATCAGAAGGAGAGGAAGCTGAGCAAGGAATAGAAGACCTGTTTGGAGAAATAACCACAGAAAACTTCCCTGACTTTGGGAAGAAAAAAATCACACAAATCCAGGAAGCACAGAGAATTCCAATTAAGATAAACCCAAAAAGAACTACACAAAGACATATCATAATTAAATTGGCAAATGTAAAGGAAAAAATCTTAAAGACTGCAAGAGAGAGGCAGAAAGTTACCTACAAGGGATCTCCCATAAGACTATCAACTGGTTTCTCAACAGAAACACATCAGGAAATGGCATGAGGTATACAAAGTGATGAAAAGCAAGAAACTGAATCCAGAATACTCTATCCAGCAAGGCTATCATTCAAAATTGAAGGTGAAATCAGGAGCTTCACAGACAAAAAAAGGCTAAGGGAGTTTTTTGCCACCAAACAACAATGCAAGAAATGCTAAAGGAACTATTCTAAAAAGAAGAAATAGAAAGGGATGACGGGACACAGGCATAAAGAATAAAATGGCAACAAACAAGTACCTATCAATAACTGCAATGGATTAAATGCTCTAGTCAAAAGACATAAGGTAGCTGATTGCATAAGAAAACATGATCCATATATATGCTGTCTACAAGAGACACACCTCAGAACAAAGGACTCACACAGATTGAAAGTGAAGGGATGGGAAAAAATTTTCAGTCAAGTGGAAATTATCAAAAAAGGAACTGCGGAAGCAATCCTTCTATCTGACAAAATAGACCTCAAAGGTCATAACAAGAGATAAGGAAGGCCACTTCATAATACTAAAGGGATCGATACAATAAGAGGCTATAATTCTGGTAAATATATATGCACTCAATACAGGAGTATCCAAATGTATAAAAAAAAACTTTTGGAGGATATCAAGGAAGAGATGGATAACAATACAATCCTAGGAATTCACTGGAAATCTTCTAGAAAAAAATCAACAAGGAAACAGCAATCCTAAAGGACTCACTAGTTCAGATGGAACTAATTGACATCTTCAGAACATTTCACCCAAAAGCTAAGGAATATACATTCTTCTCAAGTGCACACCGGACATTTTCAAAGATAGATCACATGTTAGGACACAAGATGTATAAGTAGCAAGGGATCCTAAGAAAGCTGGCAATGTCCTTCCTGCCAAGTAAAATACAGAGGCTGCAGGTCCTTCTTGTTTTCAGTGAGAAAGGCCTTTCACCCTTTGTTTTGGCAATTCACAACGTTACTGTCATTAGGTTTCATAACAGTTGCATGTCACAGAGAAGCCTGCGGAATTTGGGAATTTGCTTAAGGCCCTGGAACTAGAATGCTGAGCCCTCTTGAACACTGCTCACATGCTTAATTTGCATTCGATTCACCTGGGGATCCTGTGAAGATGAAAATTCTAATTTAATGGCCTTGTGTGGGGCCTGAGATTCTGCATTCCTAATAGGCTTCCAGGTTATTGTTGGTCCTCTGGCCATACTCTGAGTAACAGATTACTCCTTTTAGACCTCTGACAGAGGCTGGGTGTTAAACTGCACTAGTCTGCTTTCCCTGTCAGCCAGGTGGACTATAATGTAATGTTTAGCCAAAGAAAGGTATTTCACCTTTAAAAACATTCTGATTACTGTTCTCAGTCAAACAGAAATGACTTCAAGGTTCTGAGATGGTTTTCATTCTCTGTAGCACCTTGCTTCTTCATGTCATCCACCTGTAATTAACAGGTGGGGTGTGCATGAGTAACCAAGGCTGGAGGTAGGCAGACACATGCTTGGGTACTCCCAGTATTTACCTTTATGATTTGGGTTTTGTCAGAAATTAAAATCTCTCTCAGTCCCAGATGAAACTTGAGCCTTAGAATCTGGTCTAAGGGGCACTCCCAGGTGCCAGGAGGTAAGCACTCTTCCCAAACGAAGTGCTCTTTCCAAGCTCTGCATGTGTGTGTGGATGGCATTTTTCCAAACAGGCCCTGGGAATCTCCTTTGCACAATGTATGAAATCTATAATTTGGTAATCCTGCCACATTTTAAATGCCAGCCAACATGGCCTTACTGTAGAAAATTCCTTTCTGACGACAGAACAAGCTATCTCTGCCAGAGACTGGATATGGTTATGGGAGTACAGAGCCATTCTGGTTTTGTGGTCTGGTGTGAAGGGCACATATTGTGGCATCCTTGCCCCTCCTGCAACTTAGGATAAGATGGGACAGAGCCAGCTGAAAGCCCTCAAACACCTGCTGTAAACAGCAAGCATGGTTGTTTGACTTTTTCCTTATAACTGGACAAACTGGTGTGGTGAGGTGTCAGCTTTCTTTATAAAACACCTTTTGGTTTTCTCAGTGGCACTTACTATGAACAGGTCCTCAAATATGACTGAAGGACAAATACCTCTGTTGATACATTTCCAAAAATCAAACATATCCTGGGAGAGTTTGTTTCAAGGGCAGACTGAATTCTGGTGCTTAGCCCAGCCATTAAGCAGAGGTTGCCAGGATTGGAAAATGTTGAGGTAATGGCTATATCAGCGGTAGATGATTTTATAAAACATGTTCTTTTTTAAAGATTCTGATATAAGAGGGCATTCATCATTATCTTACACTTGATCACTCAACTAAAAAGGTGAGCTCTCCCTATGTGTGTAAAGTTTCATACTAACCTTGAGGGTGGTGAGAGTAGACGAGAGAGAGAGAGAGAGAGAGAGAGAGAGAGAGAGAGAGAGAGAGAGAGAGAGAGAGAGAGAGTTCTTAAGGATTCCATTCTCTGAGAAACTAAGAAATAAAATTTAAAAATAAAACAAATAAATATGGCAATATAATAAATGGTCCAGAGTCATAAATCCCAAAGAAAGTGTTTCTGATTTCCATGGCCAGGGAAAACTTCACAGAGGAGGTAAAATTTAAGCTAGACTTTGAAGAATAGGTATTTTAATGAAGGTAAACTGAATAAAAACACAGAGAGTTCAAGATATCTGAAAAATGAAAGTAGACTCTTTGGGCTAGAACGGGTCTATGGAGGGAAGCCGTGGGGAACAAGGCTGAAAAGGTAGGTTGTTGCCACGTTGGAAGTGTCCTGACAATCAAAGCTAAAGCTATTTCCATCGCAGTTGCAGTGGGAGCTCACTGAAGTTTAGTAAATCTTCAGATTTACCTTAATGGAACACTCATGGGGTTTCCTAAGATTAATATATATAATCTCCTAAAGTAAAGGGAGACATTCCTACACAACAATAATTCCTTGGCACTCAGAACACTAAAGAGCCAGTTTTTTGTGTTTTTTCTTTTTGTACTTTTCTTTATTAAGGTATTACAAATGTGTCCTTATTACATATGGTCATCCTCTCCACTCATGCCCTCACCCCCTGTTGTCTGTGTCCATTGGTTATGCTTATATGCATGCATACAAGTCCTTGGTTGACCTCTCACCCTTACCCCCACCCTCCCCTACCTTCCCTCTAAGGTTTGACATTCTGATCGATGATTCTGTCTCTGGATCTGTTTTTATCAGCTTATGTTGTTCATTATATTCCATAAATGAGTGAGATCATGTGATATTTATTTTTCTCTGACTTAAAGAGCCAGTTTTCTAATCCTTGCTCTGCTAAGGGCTCGTTGGTAATGGGAAAGGTAACTTCTCTAGGCCATAATTTCAACTATAAAATAAAGGGTTAATCAAGATCATTTCTAAAGTTCCTACCAGCCCTAGCTGTTTGGCTCAGTGGATAGAGCATCAGACTGCAGACTAAAGGGTCCCAAGTTCGATATTGGTCAAGGGCACATGCCTGAGTTGCGGGCTCGATCCCCAGTAGGGGGCGTGCAGGGGGCAGCTGATCAATGATTCTCTCATCGATGTTTCTATCTCTCCCTCTCCCTTCCTCTCTGAAATCAATAAAAAATATATATAGATAAAAATAAAGTTCCTTCCAGCTCTAAAATCAATTATTCTCATTCTCCTGTTAGAGACTTTCTCTAGTGAGGAAAGAAGAAAAACCTGTTATAACCTATTTAATGACACTGAAATCACAGTTTTAATTATTTAAATTTGCAGATTTGTTCTAATTCTGTCTGCACTGCAAAGTAGAAATTTGCACACTGGAAGTCACTGAACCTTTGATTTATTCACTGAACCTTTGTTATAAAAAGCACCTATGGAGAGCAAATGAAGGCATTTTTTTGACTAAATTATCAAATTATTTTTCAACATCACAGATGAACATTTTTAAAACAAATTACAATAAAATTATAGCAAAATACTTTTAAAAAGTGTACACTTGAATGTTATAGTAGATAACACTACTGATTTGATCTTTGTATTTTTTGTGCTGTACAGGAAATGCGAATACTAAATTTGTCACAAACTCATTTTCAAAAGAAATTGCATCCATAAAGGAACAAGTTCCTCCCTCCCTCCCTCCCTCTTTTTCTTTCTTCCTTTCTTCCTTCCTTCCTTTCTTTCTTTCTAATTAGCAACATGAAAAAAAAATTAAGAGCTTTTCTAAGAACAGAAGAAGAGTCATGGAAACAGAAGTGTTCTGTGTGAATGCTTCGCAGTCATCCCTAGGTTTCCGCAGGATACACTGAGGCAGAAAACCTTGTTTCTAGTTTCTTCTCTACCTCAGTTAGCTCTGTGAGGGCAGAAACCATTTATCAGGTTTTACCTCTCCTTTGAAATACTTACCACAATTATGGTCATCATTGTCTTTTCTCTCACTACTGGATTGCAAGATCTAAGTGCCGGGACTCCGTATTCACAGCTCTCTCTATCCAGCATGTAAGTTACTCAATATTTACTGAATGAATTTTTTAAATTAGCTGTAAAGTGAGGTAGTTGGACAGAATTTCCCATGTCCTTTCCACCTTTGATTCTAATAGATATGAACTTACTTTGGATTATCTAAGTCCAGACTGTTGAATTTTCTCCTTCAGCTTACTTTATAGCCTTTTATTGCATACTAGTACTTCTCCAAATTAGGACATTTTTGTTTTAATTCAACTTGAAGATAAAGCAGTACAAGGATTATGTCTAGACAAGGAAGGATTCTGAGGGAGTGATATTGCACATGCTCTTGAACCCAACTCCTACCTCTTGAAGTTGTGGTTTGTGTCTAAAACAAGTAAAAAACTAAAAAGGTAAAGGCAAATCAAACTTCAGAACAATTTATAAAATTTGATGATACTCTACATTTTACAGGTGCTAATGCACAATAAGTTTGTTGAACCTCCAAGAACATAATCCAGCACAATATGGTATTCCTTTGTACCAACAAAACTTAGTAAGAAGAATCATGAATTTTTTTATTTATCTGTAAAGGGATGCTTTGCACTTGAGTATACATATTTCTTTAATGTAAGTCAAAAGCCCATTACAGTGTATCCTGTTACAATGAAAATCTTTTACTTAATCTGGAAGCTCACTCAATTATTTTGAGCATTATATACAACTCAACAGATACAATGAAATCCTTGACAACTCTTTGAAATGTTGTAGCTAAATTACAAAGAGTAATTGGATAATGCAGACAACTGCAACAAAGCATTTACTCTCATACTGTGCTCAAAATTAGATGACATATAAAATTCAATTGGGAGCCCGGCCAGTGCGGCTCAGTGGTTGAGGGTCAACCTATGAACCAGGAGGTCACAGTTCGATTCCAGTCAGGGCACATGCCCAGGATGTGGGTTCCATCCCCAGTGGGACGCGTGCAGGAGGCAGCTGATCAATGATTCTCTCTCATCATTGATGTTTCTCTCTCTCTCTTCCTCTCTGAAATCAATAAAGATATGCTTTTTAAAAATTCAATTAGGAAAGGGAGTTAAAAAGAACCGTGCTTCTTCCTTGAATCAGACTTGGATAAACATGAGATAAGGGTAAATCCTAGGTGGGGAAGTATTTAATTCATTGTGCTTTTATATATTTTTCTTGTTACCTATTCCCAGTTATAAACTTTAAATCCGTGCATTTGGGTACTATTTGTTTTATCTCAAGTACAACATAATACTAGGCAGTCTTTAGAATCATTTTCTATTAATTGTAAAATATACATTCAGATAAGAACTCTGGTGAGCACTTGTGATCTTGGTTTCCAGCATGCATCAATTTGGTTCAAACAAATTCTTATTAAAAAAAAAAAAAGGAACTCTGTAAAATCATTTTCTTTTAGAAGGCATAAAATATCCAGGGAACTTTTATTTTTAAAGATCAAATAAGACATAGCTTTCATTGACCCAAACATGCATAATCCATCCTTAATATAAAATGCACTCAACTGGAAAATTACACATGAAATACAAAGGGAATGCAACTTTACATATGTAAAATGGTTGCTAGCTATAGCAATTTAACAAATTAATAGACATTGTATATTAAAAGACATCACCACCATCTTAAAGTCAATTACCTATGATACACCAAGGGAAATTCTGATATGGAATGGTTTGACTCAAAGCAAAGAATAAGGCACCTGCTATGAACTCAGAACAATAACTTTCATTTTAAAAGTTACAATAAAATAGAATTAACCAAGATACTTGTTTCAAAGAGGGAAACAAGTATAGGAGTTGACTTTCTGGGTGAGAAAGGCAGGTAACAATGAAGATAAAACCTGCTGGCCCCAGGTCAGCTGATTCTTTTCCTATTCTAGAGTAGTCAAATTCCTGACAAGCCTTACCACTCCCCTCCCACACTCTCTCCCATACCTTGGGGCATCAGAAGCTCTCTCTGAAGTTCACACTGAGTATAGACAAAGTAGCAGATTTCCCTTCTGTTCCTCTTAAAACAGCTTATTTTAAAAGAAATATCCTGAGGCAATTAAACAAAGCAAAGAAGCAGCTTTCTTTCCGATTAACAGACATCTCTCAGGTTTTTTTCATCAAGTTATGGCTAAGTATTTAAATAGCCAATACTTTCAGTTTTCAACAGTACCAGAAAACCCCAAATCTGCCTTCTTATTCCCCCTTACCATTACAATGGAAGTCTGATCATAACCTATAAAATTATACAACAAACGGAAAACTAAGGACTGATCCCTTATCAGTAAATCCATTTAATTCCAGATGATACATTAGTCTGATGTAACTAGAACCCCAACAATTTTAATCATAAATCTAGAAAAAACATTTCCAAACTAGGTGTAACTTTTTAGTTGTTGTGCCTTTTTGATGTTAAAAGTGCTAATAATATGCTAAGATGTCTTATGGCACATTGGGCTCAATAGTATGTCCTGATGAGGCATCCATTTTTAGTCATATTTTTCCTCTTAGACTCTGTCTACCATAGTAGACCTCTTTGATACACTAAAGTAATTCTGATGAAATCACTGGTGAGATAAACAAACCTTTCCTGACTGTACTCCACCATGATAGGTTTTAGTAAAACTGAAGTGACTAAATTACAAAATGCTCAACCAAGTTGTTTTCTTATGGCATCTCAGGTTAGTATATTCACTCATGCAAAATCCAGGGTAGTGTACCAGAAATAATATTAAAGTAAACATGGCTGTAAGCATCTCCTTTTACATTAGGCGTTTAGAAGCTTTTAGAATTTCCTAGGTGCTATAGATTGTGGGAAAACTAGGCTAACTGTATAGTTGTTCCATTTATAAGCACCTTATTACAGTACAGGTCCATGACCCTATATGGGAGTGTGCTTTCAATTCAAGATATTGTAATAAGTGCCTAGCTATATAAAAACCATAAGATTCCAAATTTTAAATTAAGCTAACTGCATGTACTCATTAGTTAACAAAATCTAGACCCTGTCCACACAGACTTAATCTAATTACCTATACTGTATACTGTTTTAATAACCACATTAAAAAACTTACTCTTTAATGACTGAATAAGTAGGGTCCACTATGGTAGCTTAACAATCAAATTTTATTGCTTTATTCATGTGGTGCTTTTGCAAGGCACTGTGGTATGAACTAGAAAATTTGGAATGACTTGTGAAAAAACCTTGGAATGACACATGAATGATGATATGAAAAATCATTCTGAGGCAGGATGATTTACTGAATTGTTTTTACCCAGGGTATCAAACATCGGGAATGAGTTCAAGTTAAAATTCACAGGAGAATGGAAACATCTTAAGGTCAGTCTCTTCACATGCCCATCCTGATACTTTGAATAATCTGGAAAATTGCTGTAAAGAGAAAGAACAAATATTAAAACATGCTTTGAATAAATTGGTCTGGCAAGGGGCAAATATTTATTAACACATTGCGTACCGCTCACGAGTTTTCTCGTGTATCGCGCGCCATCTGTTAAGGACGGCTCACGAGTGTTCTCGTTTTTTCACGCGCCATCTGTTATGGACCTTAGATGTCAGCACACTGTCTTGTCCACTGTGGGGCGCGGTTACAGTGTTTTGGCCAGGTTCAAGCCTCGGACTAATGAAAGGACAGGGTCCTCTCACTGCCACGTTTAAGTCCCAGCTGGAGGGCAGGGCCCTCCCAAGAACAATCATAGCCAACAGCTGGGTTGTAAGCTAGAACCTATGGTCCGAACACGTAGCCCCTAAAGTACTAGAAACTTTAATTGTTTAATTGTTTTTGTAAATAAAAATGTTATAATTATTGAAAAACAACACCTAAAGTGCATTATGATCTGTCGTTATGATGATTTAAATAACGTGCAGTTTGCCCAAAAACGTGCGGTCCCTGGCGTATGTCTTAGAGATTTCTATGCAGTACGCAATGTTAAGGTAGGGTACCCTTAAGTAACTCGCAAATGCTATGTAACTTCATTGTAATAAGAAATGAAGACACGCCTACCATAAAAAAACAAATGTCCATTAAGTTATTTTTTAAAATCTCAGCTTCTGAGTTTTCTATTTAAATGTCCCAGAGAGTTTGACAACAACATTTCAGAAAGAACTTAAAGTACCAAAGCAAACAGGTTTTTCAAGCACAGAATTATTTTGGTTTATCACTAGATATTACATGTCCTCTGAAGGCCTGGCCTGTAACATGCATGTTTCCTCATTCTCACAAGGCTGAAATTCAATCATCTTTAGGTTATATAAATTGCTTGGCTCTTGGCCATTTATCAGGAAAGCTTCCAACTGGTAAGTTTAGGAGACAGGCAAAGTGAAATGTTTAAAAGAAACCCCAATAAAGTTAGAATGTCAGAATTTGAAATGCAGAAACATGTACGTCAATATCAACAGCTTATATAAGATAATAAATGATATTCTGTAATGCATTTGCAGAATCTATAGCTAACAGCAGGCTGCCCTGATAACGAATTTTTCTACCATATGTCAAATGTTTCTTTTATTAATCTAAAACCATTTGTCACATATTAAATTGCCACGTTTCTTCTATAGTGAATCAGTTCTTCGCACTAGCTTTACCCTAAAATACACCTAGCTTTTGACATAAAGATGTTAGATTCTGGGGCATGTTAAATTAAGTTAGAACATCCATATGTACATAATATTCAAGCTTCTTTTTTTGCAAAGGGATTGATAATGGAATAGCAAACCATCCTATTTCCTTCTCTGAGATGTTTTCGTTTTTTGTTCTGCTCTACATTTTTCCAGCTTGATCATTACTAAGAACCTGACGACCTCCTTTTCTAGTATCCTGTGGGCACAAGTCAAGCTGGGAGAAGTTTCTGGAGCATCACCCTCTGCGCATATGTGGGACAAGTAAATTTGTTCGGATGAAAGAGAATTATGTGGAGCGCGCGGCAGGTGGGTAGAGAACTACGTGGTTCAGACTCACCACTGGGAGGTCACCACGTCATCCTAAACCCGTCATCCCACTTCCCACCCGACGTGGCCCCCAGAGCACTTACCAGAACCACAAACAACAAAAATGAAGAGAGCCAATAACCAAGGTCCTACAGACGCCTTCTCTTCGGGAGCATTTCTCTGCAAAAAGGAAAACCCATCGTTTCAAATGCAAAAATCCACTGCGACTCAGGACTCCCACAGCGGAGTCTCTCCTCCGTTCCCGAGCCGCCCAGCTCCGGCACCCCCTTCCCCGAACCCCCAACTTAGTGTCCAGCTCGCGGCCTCGGGCCCCCACAGCCGGCCGGGTCTGGGGAGGACTCGACGCGGCCCTAGACTCGGGCCTCAGCTCCGGCTGCAGCACAGAGGCGCGTCCGCTCTTTCCTTACCGAGGTCTTGGCTACGTTGCCGCGCTGGGTGATATTCTTGCTGTGCTTCTCGTTAGCCATACGGATCCGCTGTTTGGCGACCATCTTCGCGGCGCCACCACTAACCCAAACCACCCTTGGCCTCGCTCGCTCCCCCTCGGACCGCTGCGACGCCCCGCTCCCGGTGCCGCGCCGCGGAAACCGGGAGGTTCTCAGGCGGGCGCTAGGTTGGGCCTGAGAGCTGCAAACGCGGTGCTGAGCGCAGGCGGGCGTGGGCCGCCGGCTGCCTGGGAACCTGGGCGCGCCGGCGAGCGAGGCTGGAGCGCGGGTGGACAGCAGGCCCGGAAGAGGCTCGCAACGCCGCCGCCGCCGCCGCCGCCGCCGGGAGCGTGGAGTGAAAGAGGAAGAAACGAAACAAGTGGACCTCGTAACCCGTCAGCTCGAACTACTTCGGTTCGGCTGCCAACGTCAGCACTCGGAGAACTCCGCCCCGCGGAAGTGCGGGCCCCACCGGCAGAAGGGGGAGAGGGTGAAGGCGGGCGCAGGGGCCCTAGCCCAACCCTCCCAAGTTCTGTAAAAATGTGTTCCCCCCGCCCACACACACACACACCCCCCAGAGCTGCGCGTGCGCCTTGAGGCTCCTTCGCTGCTACAGTCTCCAAACGGAAGTGAATTGGCCCCGAGGCTGGTGACCCCGGAAATACTAAATTGCCGTGCCCACGCCGGAGTGGACGTGTAGAGGCCGGGTTTGGCCCTCGTAAACTCTGACCCGAGTGCATAGTTTTCTTTTTCCGGGACGAGATGGCGCCGTCCACGCCGCTTCTAACAGGTGAGTTCTGAACCAGCAAGGGTCTGTTTCTTCAGAGCAGTTTCTTTTTTGTGTCTTTGTCCTTGGGTTTGGAGTCCGATACGGCCTTTTTCTCGTAGATTGCGAAAGAGCCGGAGGGACGTTTGGGTTTTTTCGTGTTGCGTGGCAATCGGAAGTGAAGTCCCCGCCTCTGCGCTTCTGCGTTTCCTTTCCCTTTTGCTCATCCATCATTCTTTCCTGCCGTTTCAAGTTCTGCGGGATTAGAGGAAGGGTGATAACTGAAAATGCTAGTTGAATTTGTTACCCTGGGTTTGCAATCCTAGTATTGTAGGAACCCTTATTTGTTGACAGGCTTTGTTGACCGTGTGAAATCATTTAGCTTTGTAATAAGGAAAAAATATAAACACATGGCTAAGTTCACTAGAATGACCACCCAGGAAGAACACGTGAATTTAAGTAATACCAAGTTTTGTACTCCTCGCCTTGATGAAATTTGTAGGACTTAAAAGAGTGGAACTGTGGCAGTACGTGTGGTCTGGGATGGTAGCAGTGAGCATTATAGAGATAATATAGCACTGTTTGGTGTTGAAATGGTTATGAGCATTTTAGCATTAGAATATTAGAGGATTCCTGAGATTTTGAAGCTGACGCAGAGTTTATAATGTTGGAGAAGATAATAAACTTAGTCTTGGACAGTGTCAGGGAAGACTCTGGACTAGGGTAATGGCTGGGAGTCTCAAGTGAGCATCAAATAAAGACGGGGCAATTGAGAGGGGAAAAGACGGCTTTGATTAAATCACCAGCGGCTTAATAACTTATGTAGAAGGAAAAGAAAGTCATTAAGAGACAGGATGTTTACTTTTATGGAAAAGGATTATTTCTACCTGAGACATGAAAGGAACCTTTTTAACTTTTCAATTCTTCTATATTTTAAGATCGACATCAAGCGTGTGAAACTCAAAGGCTAACACGGGCCAAATAAACAAGGTTTAAGTTGATGTGGGCCGCAAAAAAACCAAAAGCTTCAATTTTCATAGAAACATAGGTTTATTTCGATAGAGACATGCTGAATACAAAGGGCTGAAATAAATGAGTAATCGTTAACATAAAATAATAGAACATTTTAATAAAAATTAATATTTTTTCTTGAACATTAACTTACCAGACACCGAATAACTGCACAAATTAATAAGTGTAACGCAAATAAACCTATTTTTCTTGTTCTCTGAAAGCAAAATATTTCCTGTTGCGCACACCAAACAAGTCAGTCCAAGACTAATGACGTGGCAATCGGCTGCTAAAATATTTGCTACTAGTATTAGTGGAGAGAAATGGTGCGCCTGCACATAAGGTGCGTACGGGAAATAAATGCAACACGATTATAGTAATCAGTCATTAGTAAATGTTCTAGTTTATTAATAATTATGTATAACAGGATATTGTAAAAATTAAGTTAGGAAATTTTTATTAAAATGTTCCTTATATACCATTATATTGGCTGGGCCGCAAAAATATTCATTGTGGGCTGCATGCGGCCTGCGGGCCCTGAGTTTGACAAGCTTGATCTACATCATACTACATTTTTAACATCTTTGTTATTATGTACTGTGCCCACTCACATTCAACCTGTCTACTATAGTTTATTCATCAAACATTTATCAAATACTGACTATAATTTGTTAGATAATATGCCAGGCAGATACTATTTAAAAGGCATAACTATATAATTAAACTGGAGGCCCGGTGTACAAATTCATTCACAGGTGGGGTCCCTTGGTCTGGCAGGCGATCAGGGCTGATTGGGGCCATGGGAGGTTGGCTGGCCGGGGGGAGGGACTTCAGGAGGTTGGCTGGTCAGGATAAGAGACCACAGAGGGGCTGCAGGAGGTTGGCTGTGGGAGCACACTGACCATCAGGGGGAAGCTCCTACATTGAGCATCTGCCCCCTGGTGGTCAGTGCAAGTCATAGCGACCTATCAACTGGTCGTTCAGTCGTTCAGTCGCTTAGGCTTTTATACATAGAGATTAGGTTTTTTTCCTTTAGCTTTATAAAGGTAATTTGTATGCTACTCACAATTTTAGAATACTAAATGCTTAAGGGTGCATATTTCAAAGGTGTGCTAATGTAGATGCACAGAAACAATGGACAGGGATTGCTTAAGGCAAAGATAAACCTTTTACTAAAATGTTATATGTCTGGACATGACTCCCCACCATGACTTCCCAGTTAGCAATTTATGATCTGATCACCCTGTGAGATTACTTTCCATAGGACTCCTCTTTTTCATCCACATGATTATATCTTTAAACACTTTTAGTATAGATATTTTAGTTAACAATAGATTCTTTTACTTCCAGAATCTTTTTAAAACTTATACTCATGGGATTTGTAGTTGTGAATAATTTAGAGATTATCCAGTAAATTGTATTAGTCATGACTTAATTGGAAATGACAAGGGGATTTTTTTTAGAAAACTTTATGTAACCTTAAAGCTTCAGTATTGTTGCATCTAGGTATTTGCATGACTCCAAAAATCTGTTTTTCTCATCCCTGTCTCTTGATTTCTTCACAGTTAAATTCATTCTCAGGCTAACATTCTACATGATAGCTCAAGGTTTGCATTCAACCAAATCAGTAGCCCCAAAGGAAAGAGCACATTGTTGCTAGTCACAAAGCTGGCTGTTTTTAGCTTGGCTTGACTCTTGCTCATCTTTGATTCAGTCATTTTTAAATCAGATCACCAGGACCAAGTTATATTCTAACCCCTGGATAGTTTTCAAAGGAAAATTAGAGTAATCTAAAAAAGGAGGGGGATTGGATGCCAAACAACAGTGGCCTTACACGAAACCCATACTGTCTAGTCAGCTTGCTTAGTTGAGGCCATTGAGATAATTTATTAAAAATTAAGCCCTAATCGGTTTGGCTCAGTGGATAGAATGTCAGCCTGCAGACTGAAGGGTCCCAGGTTTGATTCTGGTCAAGGGCATGTACGTTGGTTGTGGGCACATTCCCAGTAGGGGTTGTGTAGGAGGCAGCTGATTGATGTTTCTCTCTCATTGATGTTTCTAACTCTCTCTATCCCTCTCCCTTTCTCTCTAAAAAATCAATAAAATAAATTTTTTTAAAAATTAAGTCATTTTTTCAAAATTGATATATACTTCAGTGAATGTAAAGGTTGAAAAAAGTATCATTTATAATAATAAAAGCATAATATGCAAATTGACCAAACGGCCGAACAGCAGAATGACCATCTGACAACCATTTGGATGACCACGCTATGACACCCACTGGTGCCAGGCCAGCCAAGGCAGGTGCAATGCAATTGTTCCGGGGCCCGGCTATCGCCTCATGATTGCCCTGCAGAGGGAGGTCCAGGCCACCGGCCAGCGGTGCCATCAGTCAATTGGGGGGCTCCATGATCACCCCAAAGAGAGAGGCCCAGGTCACTGACCAGTGGGCTGCAGCAGGTGGGCAGGGCCTACCTTTTTGGAGCGATCGATCGTGGGGCTCCCGGACTGTGAGAGGGCACAGGCTGGGCTGAGGGACACACACACACACACACACACACACACACACCTACCTCTCCAGTGCACGAATTTGTGCACCGGGCCTCTAGTATTATAATAATCACCATATCCCTGCCATAGGACTCTTGTTAGTTGAAGCCCAGTAGTTTTCTCATATTAACTCAGGCCTAGAGCAATAAATTGAACGTGAGTATCTGGAAAGGATAGTACGTTTTAAAAATATGTATGTACAATATTTAATATAATTATTTTTAAATAGTTATTTTTTTGTGAAAGTCTGGCACTTATTTGCTTAATGAAAAAAACTTTAAATTCTAGGTTTTTCTTTTTAATTGGATTATCACCACATTCCCTTTGATTGAAAAGGGAAATCATTAAAAATAAGAAATCATATCAAGTCTCAATACATTATTAAGGTAGCTCCACATTCTATTCACTGTTTCATTCAGTTACTTCTAATTATTGAAGAATTTGTTTTGAATTTATGTTTTTGCTTTTGTTAACTTGTAATACAGTTTATAATCTGTTATGATCCTTGATTTTGTGTTTCTTCTAATAAACTTTGTATATCTGTTTATTTAAATTTGTGTAAAAAGTTGCTCAAACTGATTAAATCCAGTAAAGTATCTTTAGTGGTACCAAAATCTCTTGCAGTACTTTCACATAGTTATACTTCTATGAAGGGGGGTGTGAAGTAAAATAATTGTTTTGAATAATGTTTATATGTATGAACAAAACTGGAACAACTCAATATGATTTTTGTGATGGTTTCAGTGGATAATTAGCCCCCCTAAAATAGATATATCTATCTTAAAGCATCATGTACAAAGAAGGTTGTCTAATTTAATGAGTACTTTTGTCTCATGGAATATGTTCTTTATTACAAAAATCTTGGTCTATTCAATTTTTTATTTTAATTTAAAATTTTTGAAGAATGTTGCAAAACTTATAATTAGTTTAATTTCTTGTATTGTGAACAATTACCCCAAAAGATAGGCTTTTTATGGACCCTTTATTTTGATATAATTTAAGTATAAGAAGTTACAAAAACAGTTAAATAGAGTTTCCATGGACCCTTCACCTAGTTTTCCCCAATGAAGTCTTATATAATCATAGTACGTTATCAAAACCAAAAAATTGACAATAGCACAGCAGTATTTACTAAACTACAGTCTTTGTTTGAATTTCACCAGTTTGTGTATATGTGTGTATAGTCTAAGAAAATTTATCATGTGTAGATTGATGTAATCACCACTGTCAGAATATAGAACTGCTCCATCACCACAAATACCAACCTTTTATGTAACACCTGCTTCAAACTCTAACCCTTGGCAACCACTGATTTGTCTTCTATTATGATACTCTTGTCCATTTCAAGAGTGTTACATAAATGGAATCATAGCACATGTAACCTTTGGATTTTTGTTTTTAAAGTGTTCATTACGTCAAATGGGAATATGTGCGTGTTAAAAAGCAGTTGATTAGTTTGACTCAAGATTTTCACTTCTCCAGAAACATACTGAAACCAGGAATTGTAAACCATATGAGACTGAATGCTAATTGAGCAGGAAAGACATGACCCTTTTCACACTGACTTCTCTGTCAAGTGTTGCCTTGTAAGATTTGGATTAATCTACATGAAAGACTGTGGGTTAGGTGGGATTTCCACCCCCCCCCCCATTTCTGTCTTAGTCCATTTGGGCTCCTATAATAAAAGATCACAGGCTTATAAATAATAGAAATTTGTTTCTCACAGTCTAGAGACCAGGGAGTTCAAGATAAAGGCACCTGTAGATAAAGTGTCTACCGGAGCACTCATGTCCTGTTTTCTCTGTGTCCTCAAATGGCGGGAGAGGCAGGGGACCTCCCTGGAGTCTCTTTTATAAGGACACTTACGTTACCTCACAAAAGTCTCACCTCTAGATGCGATTGAATTAGGGATTAAATTGCAACATATGAATTTGAGGGATGGAGAACACAAGCATTTAGCCTGGCAACTCCTTTGGGGTCTTTTGCCTATCTTAGTTTGGGGTGTAGGTATGAAATAAGAATTTAGAAAAGGAAAGAAAGCCTTGTTTCAAAAAACCCTGAAATTTCAGTTTTCCCCAGGTAAGCATTGTGGTCACTGATAATGGTAATACAAGTATGAGGACCAAGGTCACTAATTACAAGTGTCATGAGAACATAAGCCAAGTTGGGCAAAGCTTTTTTCTTTTTCTTTTTTGCCAGTCACCTCAAGCATATGGGGTCAGCAGTTAAGTCAATAAAACATGGTTTGATTATATCACCATACTAGAGGCCCGGTGCACAAAAATTTGTGCACTCAGGTGTGTGTGTGGGGGGTCCCTCAGCCCGGCCTGTGCCTTCTCGCAGTCTGGGACCCCTCGGGGGATGACCACCTGCTGGCCTAGGCCTGCTCCCTAGGGGGGTTGGGCCTAAGCTGGCAATCAGACATCCCTCTGGCAGCCCGGCAGCCCTCGGGGGATGTCCACTTGCCAGCGGGGAGCAGACCTAAGCTGCAGTCGGACATCCTTAGTGCTACTGAGGAGGCAGGAGAGGCTCCCACCACCACCGCTGTACTGGCAGCCATCAGCCTGGCTTGTGGCTGAGCAGAGCTCCCCCATGTGGGAGCGCACTGACCACCAGAGGGCAGCTCCTGCATTGAGCATCTGCCCCCTGGTAGTCAGTGTGTGTCATAGTGACCAGTCATTCCCAGTCTTTCTGCCGTAAGGGTCAGTTTTCATATTACCCTTTTACTATATAGGATAGAGGCCTGGTGCACGGGTGGGGGCTGGCTGGTTTGCCCTGAAGGGTGTCCTGGATCAGGGTGGGGGGTCCCGCTTGGGTGCCTGGCCAGCCTGGATGAGGGGCTGATGGCTGTTTTCAGGCTGGCCACACCCCCTTCAGGGTGGAGGTCCCCACTGGGGTGCCTGGCCAGTCTGCGTGAGGGGCTGAGGGCCGTTTCCAGGCTGGCCTGTGACTGAAACTCCCAGCCTCTCCTTTTTTTTTTTAATTTTGGGATTTATTTACCTTCTATAATTGAAACTCTGTTGCCTTCACTGGCGCCCCAGCTCTGAGGCCGCTGCTGGCTGAAAGCAGGTATCTGGGGTTTGTTTAGCTTCTATAATTGAAATTTTGTTGCTTTTGGAGCTGTTGCTTTCGGGCTCAGAGCCGGGCCGTGGCAGGCGGGGAACCTTGGCTTCCTCCATCACTGGAGTAAGCAAACCTCCTGCTTGCTTCAGCTGCGTGGCTGCCGGCCGCCATCTTCGTTGGCAGTTAATTTGCATATCTCACTGATTAGCCAGTGGATAGCATAGTGGAGGTACGGTTAATTACCCTTTTTGTCGTTTATTAGATAGGATGGCATATTTTCTAATTACATTGCAGCTTAGTTGGCGATATGCCATTTTGTTTTCCTATGCCTGTATGTGGTTTCTCAAAGAGAGCTCTCAGTGTGTGCAGTTGCCACTGCAGCTTGTGGGAGGGACCTCATTAGGCTAACAAAATGTTAAATAACCTAGTTAAAGTAAAATCTGGTAACTGAACTCCTTAGTTTGGAAAATTCATTTTTTATTAATCCCTCAAATAAATGTTTGTTAAAAACTTAATTACAGTATTAAGAAAAGAATCTCCTGTTCTCTTTTAAACCATACTGTATGGTACATGATATTGCAGCAGATGATTGATTTTGATGATAAGAAATAGCATCATTTTGCCTGTGTAGTAAGAGAATAGTCAAAAGGCCAAGAAGTGATTAAGAATTTTCATGCTAGCCCTGCCAGTGTGGCTCAGTAGTTGAGTGTTGACCAATGAACCAAGAGGTTACGATTCTGTCTCATCATTGATGTTTCTGTCTCTCTCTCCCTCTCCCTTACTCTCTGAAATCAATAAAATATATTATAAGAAAAGAATTTTCATGCTAAAGAATTGAACTTCATAGTTTTAATTTTTATTATTTTTTTGTTAATTCTCACCTGAGGATATTTTTCCATTGATTTTTAGAGAGAGTGGAGGGGAGGGGGAGAGACAGAGAGAAACATGACATGAGAGAGACGCCTCACATCCATTCATTGCCTCTTGAATGTGCCCCAACCAGATCTGGGGATCAAGCCTGCAACCAAGGTACATACCCTTGACTGGAATTGAACGTGGGACCCTTCATGCTACAGTCACTGAGCCAAACCGGCTAGGGGTTTTTTTTTGTTTTTTTTTTTATTTTTTTAAATGTTTTTATTGATTTCAGAGAGGAAGGGAGAAGGATAGAGAGATAGAAACATCAATGATCAGCTGCCTCCTGCACGCCCCCTACTGGGGATCGAGCCCACAGTCCAGGCATGTGCCCTTGGCCGGAATTGAACCTAGGACCCTTCAGTCCGGAGGCTGATGCTCTACCCACTGAGCAAAACCAGCTAGGGCTTTTTTTATACTTTAAACGTATTTCTTTATGGATTTCAGAGAGGAAAGGAGAGGGAGAGAAAGATAGAAACATCAATGATGAAGAGAAACATTGATCAGCTGCCTCCTGTACACCTACACTGGGGAATGAGCCTGCAACCCGGGTATGGGCCCAGACTGGGAATCAAACCATGACCTCCTGGTTCATAGATCAACAATCACTGAGCCACACTGGCCAGGCAAGTTCTTTTTCTTTCATTCTAACTTTAAATTATTTTCTTTGGGAGTGAAAATTTTATCACTTTTGATAGCTAAAAATTGAGTTAATTAATTCTCAGATAGAATATTAGCAATCTGAGAACTGTCCGTGGAGAAGGAAAAGGAAATATGGACTAAAGTTGGAGCCAAGAGTGGCCCCTCTCTACTAGTAACCAAGAGAAGAGTGGAAGATTTATGAATAGCTGGCAGAAAAGAAAGCAGCTGTAATTGTGGCCATGGACCTCAGTAAAACTTTTCTTCTTTTCAGCTCTTATGCTATTGCTGAATTCTAGCTCATAAAATAGTAACTCTAGCTCATAAAATAGTAAATCTCTAGGCTAAGTCTTGTTAGTTTTATATTTTACATATTGAACACTCATTCTCTGCCTTCCATTTCCACTGCCCCACCCTAGCCCAAGTTTTCTTAATCTCTCCTGTGAGGCTACTGTAGAACCGCCTTGATTAGTCTCTTCACATCCACTCTTACTCCCGTCTAGTTTATTCTCTAAACTGACCTTTTCAAAATGCAAATCTAGTTTTTAAAATCTGCTTAAATTCCTCTTAAAGTCTCCCACCATTCTTAGGCTACGGTGAGAGACCAGTACTGCCAAACTTAGGCCACAAAATTCTGCTTGGTCTGAGCCCTTTTTTATTCCCCAACTCCATCTCCTTCTAGCCACACATGCCTTCTTTCCCTTCCTCTGATGTTTGGTCATCTCTCTTGCCATGGAGTTTTTGCACTTGTTCCTGTTCTCTTTGCTTGTTAACTGCTATTCAGCCTTCAGATGTCAGCACACAAATTACTTAATCAAGAACATGTTCCATAACCTTCCATTTAAAAAACTTTTATTATTCACTCTATTAGTCCCTTATATCTTTCCTTTCTAGCACTAAACAGTAATAGAATTCCATATATTTGACTAATTATTTGATTAATGAGGTCAGGGACAAGGCTGATTTTTCTCCCTGTTGTACCTTTCCAGTATTTCAACATAGGCTCTGAGAGGTAGTTTTTTGTTCCTGTTGTTGTTTTCCCCCAATAAGCATTTGTTGAATATTGAATGAATTTAATTGGTTCAGCTTTAGAAGCTTCTAATTCAGCCATTTTCAAAAGTATAATCTAGTTCTATAGATGTTTATGCTTATTAAATCTTTAATTTTGTTCACACAATATTTTAGGACATTACTATCATTGGGGACTTCGTAAATGAATGTGTCTAATCCCACTTGCTTTCTTAGTTTGAGAAAGTATAAATATATTAATAATGCCTTACATGTTTATTGATTTCAGAGAGGAAGGAAGAGGGAGAGAGAGGTAGAAAGATCAATAATGAGAGAGAATCATTGATTGGCTACCTCCCACACATCCCACTCTGGGATGGAGCCTGCAAGCTGGGCACGTGCCCTGACCAGGAATCAAACTGTGACCTAGTTCATAGGTTGACGTTCAACCACTGAGCCATGCTGCCCAGGCATGCCTTACATTTTTAAGAGCTTTGAATATATACTGTATTTTGATGTCATCATCTATATACTAGGGGCCCGGTGCACGAAATTCGTGGGTGTGGGGCGGTGTCCCTCAGCTTGGCCTGCACCCTCTCCAATCTGGGACATCTTGGGGGATGTCTGGCTGCCAGTTTAGGTCCAATCCCGCAGGGACATCTTTCTCACAATCCGGCACCGTTGGCTCCTAACCACTCACCTGCCTGATTACTTCTAACTGCTTCTGCCTGCCAGCCTGATTGTCCTCTAACCTCTCCCTGCCAGCTTGATCGCCCCCAACTGCCCTCCACTGCTGGCCTGATCGCTCACAACTGCCCTTCTCTGCTGGCCCGATTGCCCACAACTGCTCTCCCCGGCCCGATCGCCCACAACTGCCCTCCGCTGCTGGCCTGATCGCCCACAACTGCCCTCCCCTGCCGGCCTGATTGCCCACAACTGCCCTCCTCTGCTGGCCTGATCACCTACAACTGCCCTCCCCTTCCACGACCCGCCTCCTCTGCGGGGACCTGCCTCCTATGTGTGAGGTGGCGGGGACGCCGGGACTGGCCTCCATGCTGTGCAGAGCCACGCGACCCCCAGGCCTCACCACGCGGAGCGGCCACCGGGCCCCGCCTCCGCTGTGTGCGCAGCCATCTTGTGGCAGCGTTGCGTGAGGGCATTGCGTGAGGGCATGACGCCAACTAGGCTTTTATTATATAGGATATAAAAGCCAAGTGACTGGAACAACCAGTCACTGTGACACGCACTGTGGCTGGTCAACCTCCCGCAGCCCCTCCCTCCGGCTGGCCTGGCCCCAATCGGTGCACTGGGCCTCTAGTTTATATAAAGCACACAACCACCCTCTGTTCTAATACTTTCATTTTTACAGATTAGGGAACAAATTTAGAGGTGATATAGCCAGGGATTCACAGCCAGATAGAAACAAAAGTCTGCCTTTGAGTTCAGGTCCTTTCTATTATAGCACAATTACATTTTCATGAATAACAGCTAAGATTTTGAGTTGTTATTTATAAAAGTTACTTGAAAACTTAAGCTGATACAAAGAAAATTGAACTTAGACTCAGCTTCTAATTCTGTTTCCAACATCAACACATTCTGAAAATGAGATTAAATATGTAAAAATAGCTCTGACCAGGTAACTCAGTTGGTTAGAGCCATCACCCTAATATGCAGAGGTTGCAGGCTTGATTCCTGGTCAGGGCACACACAAGAAGCAACCAATAAATGCATAAATAAGTGTAACAACAAATTGATGTTTCTCTCTCTCTCTCTCTCTCTCTCTTTCAAATCAATAAATAAAAATTTATAGAAATGTGAAAATGTAACACTAAAATCACTTTTTTCATTTGAATGAAGTAATACAAGTATGAATGTTGTATCTCAGTGTACTTGCATATCCTAGCTAATAATAGACAAACATGGTAATTAACCGTAACTTCGCTACCCTTCCCATCGGTTAATCAGCGAGATATGCAAATTAACTGCCAACCAAGATGGCGGCCGGCAGCCAAGCAGCTGAAGCTTACATGAGGCTTGCTTGCTACAGCGATGGAGGAAGCCGAGGTTCCCCGCCTGCTGTGGCCCAGCTCTGAGCTCCGGATGCAACAATGTTGCAATTATAGAAACTAAACAAACCCCAGAAACCTGCTTTCAGCCGCCAGCGGGCTCAGAGCTTAGAGCGCCAGTGATGGCAACAGAGTTTAAATTATAGAATCTAAACAAACCCAGATACCTGCTTTCAGCCTGCAATGGCCTCAGAGCTGGAGCCGGCTCTCAGTTCCAGTGACAGCCATAGAAGGTAAATAAATCCCAGAATAAAAAAAGAAAGAAAAAAGAAAAGAAGAGAGCCTGGGAGCTTCAGTCACCCGCCAGCCTGAAAACGGCCCTCAGCCCCTCACCCAGACTGGCCAGGCACCCCAGTGGGGACCCCCACCCTGAAGGGGGTGTGACCAGCTGCAAACAGCCATCATCCCCTCATCCAGGCTGGCCAGGCACCCAAGCGGGACCCCCACCCTGATCCAGGACACCCTTCAGGGCAAACCAGCCGGCCACCACCCATGCACCAGGACTCTAGTCTATATAGTGTAAGCGTAATATGAAAACTGACCCTAACAGCAGAAGGACTGGGAATGACTGGTCACTATGACACACACTGACTACCAGGGGGCAGACGCTCAATGCAGGAGCTGCCCTCTGGTGGTCAGGGCGCTCCCACATGGGGGAGCTCTGCTCAGCCACAAGCCAGGCTGATGGCTGCCAGTACAGTGGTGGTGGTGGGAGCCTCTCCTGCCTCCTCAGCAGCACTAAGGATGTCCAACTGCAGCTTAGGTCTGCTCCCCGCTAGCAAGTGGACATCTCCCGAGGGCTGCCGGGCTGCCAGAGGGATGTCTGATTGCCGTCTTAGGTCCAATCCCCTGGGTAGCGGGCCTAAGCCATCAGGTGGTCATCCCCTCTGGGGTGCCAGACTGCAAGAGGGCACAGGCTGGGCTGCGGGACCCCCTCCCCTCCAAGTGCACAAATTTTTGTGCACCAGGCCTCTAGTCCTATATAATAAAGAGCTAATATGCAAATGGTTGTCAGGCCTGCATGCCGTCGTGCTAGAACTGCTCAGACACTCAACACTGGGGAGAGAGGAATGGGGACAAGCCAGGCACAAATGAGCTGGGGAGAGAGGAGTAGGGACCAGCCAGGCAGAAATGAGCTCATGAGAGAGGAATGAGGACCAGCTAGCCTGCGGCCCGGGATAGGGACAAACCGCCCACCCCACGGTCCCAGGCACCAGCGGCTGCGCCTGTTGCCCGGAGAGGGACAAGCCACCTGCCCTGCAGTCCCAGGCACCTGCGGCTGGGGCCCAGGCAAAACTGCCTGCCCACGGTCCCCTGCCGCTGTGGCCAGCCCAGGTGAAGCTGACCCGGGTCCTAGGTGCCTGTGAACAGCCAGAGGGAGCGAAGCCCGGGTGCTGGGCGAGGCAGAGGTGGTTAGGGGCGATCAGGCCAGCAGGGGAGCAGTTAGGGCCAATTTGGCCTGTAGGGAAACAGTTAGGGGCAATCAGGCAGACAGAGGTGGTTAGGATCCATCAGGCAGGCAGGCAGAGGGGTTTGGGGCGATCAGGCAGGTAGGTAGGCGAGCAGTTAGGAGCCAGCGGTCCTGGATTGTGAGAGGCAGTTGGACATCCCTTGGGGGGGTCCCAAATTGGAGAGGGTGCAGGCCAGGCTGAGGAACGCCCCCCCCCCCCCCACACACACACACACAAATTTCGTGCACCGGACCTCTAGTATTTCTTATAAAATAGTAAAAGTGGATTTATTGAAGTAATCTCCTTAGAGACTAAATGAATATGCTTTATAGGAAAAGAAATGAGGGGTATTACCTGTCTTAATTTGGACTTCTATAACAAATTGAGTAGCTTATAAACAACAAATTTATTTCTCACCGTTCTAGAGGTTGGAAGTCTGAGATCAGGGTGCCAGCATGGTTGGGTTCTAGTGAGGGCCCTACTCCAGGTTGTAGACTACCAACTACTTACTGTGTCCTGACATGGCAGAGAGCTAGCTAGCTCTCTAGGCTCTTCTTACAAGAGCACTAATCCATCCCATTTGTAAGGGCTCTGCCCTTGTGATCTAACTACCTCCCAAAGACCCCACCTTCAAATATCACCTTGGGATTAGGGTGTCAGCTTGAGGATTTGGGGTGGACACAAACATTCAGTCTGTTGCATTACCTATTTATTCTCAGCAGTTATATGATTTCATGCAATAGGGTAAGAAAATTGTGCCCTTTTCACACTAACATTCTATAAGTCTAAGAAATGTTTTATAATTTTATTAATATTTTGACAGAAAGCTTTTTGTTTCTTAAGACATTTGTGGTAACTATTTATTAACAGAGTCATGGTGATTCTTTTCATTTTATTTCTTTAGTCCGAGGATCAGAAGGACTGTACATGGTGAATGGACCACCACATTTTACAGAGAGTACAGTGCTTCCAAGGTATGGTTTGAGTGATGTTAGCTGGAACTATGTAATACACTCTAAATTATTTTTGTTGTTATATTCTAAGAAGGAGAAAAAACGGCTAGTTTCTTGTGGCACATTGTATAGTATTAACAGAAGTTGGAAAGAATGCATATATTCTATCAAGAAAAATGATCTTTAGATTTGAAAATAATAGATTAAGCATGTTTAAAAGAAAAGGTGTAGACCAGCGGTTCTCAACCTGTGGGTTGTGACCTCTTTGGGTTCACCTAAGACCATCGGAAAACACATATATAATTACATACTGTTTTTGTGATTAATCACTATGCTTTAATTATGTTCAATTTGTAACAATGAAAATACATCCTGCATATCAGATATTTACATTACGATTCATAACAGTAGCAAAATTACAGTTATGAAGTTGCAACAAAAATAATTTTATGGCTGGGAGTCACCACAACATGAGGAACTGTATTAAAGGGTCGCGGCATTAGGAAGGTTGAGAACCACTAGTGTAGACAATAGTGTAGTTGAGATCAACCACTACCTTCGAAGAATTTTGTCTTAGAGAATGAGGAAAAACTTACAAAAAGCACTGTCTATAATTTTCATGAAATCACAGAATGAAGAAGGTATTAAAAAGGAATAAAAGAATGAATATCCTATCTAATAAAAGAGAAACATGGTAATTAGTGTACGCCCGCTACCTTTCCCATTGGCTAATCAGGGCGATATGCAAGTTAACTGCCAGCCAAGATGGCAGCCAGCAGCCAGGCATCTTGAAACTAACATGAGGCTTGCTTGCTTCAGTGACGGAGGAAACCAATGTTCCCCGCCTGCCTTGCTGGCCTCTGAGGTTGCAGTTTGAAACATAGTTACAAATATAGAAGCTAAACAAAACCCCAGAAACCTGCTTTCAGCGAGCCGGGATGTCAGAGCTGGAGTTGATACAGTGTTTCGATTATAGAACATAAACAAACCAGATACCTGCTTTCAGCAGCAGAGGCCTCAGAACTGGAGTCAGAGCTAAAGCTGGCCCAGAAGAAAAAAAGAAAAAAAGGAGCAGTTAGGAGCTTCAGTCACCCGCCAGCCTGAAAACAGCCCTCAGCCCCTCACCCAGACTGGCCAGGCACCACAGTGGGGCCCCCCACCCGTGCACCAGGCCTCTATTCTATATAGTAAAAGGGTAATATGCCTCCCAGCACCGGGATCAGCGGAGCCGCGAGGCCTCCCGGCACCGGGATCAGCGTGACAGGGGGCAGCGCCCAAACCCCCTGATCGCCCTGCGGCTCTGTGTGTGACAGGGGGTGGGGCCACAACCTCCCTATCCACCCTGCTCTGTTCGGGACAGGGGAAGGCGCCCCAACCCCTGATCAGCCCTGCTCTGTGCCTGATAGGGGGGAGCTCCCCAACCCCCTGATCGCCCTGCAGCTCTGTTTGACAGGGTGTGGCGCCCCAACCTCCTGATCGGCCCTGCTCTGTGTGTGGCAGGATGCAGCGCCCCAACTCCCCCCCCACCCCCCACGGGCCCTGCTGTGTGTGTGATGGGGTAGAGCCATAACTTCCCCATTGGCCCTGCCCTGAGTGTGACAGTGGCGATGCCCCAACCCCCTGATCCGCCCTGCGGCTCTGTGTGTGACAGGGGGTGGGGCCACAACCTCCCTATCCGCCCTGCTCTGTTCCGGACAGGGGAAGGCGCCCCAACCCCTGATCAGCCCTGCTCTGTGCCTGATAGGGGGGAGCTCCCCAACCCCCTGATCGCCCTGCAGCTCTGTTTGACAGGGTGTGGCGCCCCAACCCCCTGATCGGCCCTGCTCTGTGTGTGGCAGGGTGCAGCGCCCCAACTCCCCCCCCACCCCCCACGGGCCCTGCTGTGTGTGTGATGGGGTAGAGCCATAACTTCCCCATTGGCCCTGCCCTGAGTGTGACAGTGGCGATGCCCCAACCCCCTGATCCGCCCTGCTCTGTGTGTGACAGGGGGCGGTGCCCCAACTCCCCTATCGGCCCTACTCTGTGAGTGACAAGGGGGAGCTCCTCAACCCCCTGATCGGCCCTGCTCTGTGGGTGACGGGGGGAGCTTCCCAACCCCCTGATGGGCCCTGCTCTGTGTGTGACAGGGTCCAGAGCCCCAACCCCCTGATGGGCCCTGCTCTGTGGGTGACGGGGTGGCGCTGCAACCTCCCCATCGACTCTGCCTTGAGTGTGACAGGGGGCGGTGCCCCAACCCCCCAAACAACCCTACCCTGAGCGTGACTGAGGGTGGCATCTCAACTTCCCAATCCGCCCTGCTCTGTGCATGACGGGGCGGCGCCCCAACTCCCCAATCGGCCCTGCTCTGAGCCCGACCAGGGGCTGCACTTAGGGATTGGGCCTGCCCTCTGCCACCCGGGAGTAGGCCTAAGCCAGCAGGTCGTTATCTCCCGAGGGGTCCCAGACTGCGAGAGGGCACAGGCCGAGCTGAGGGACCCCCCTCCCCGCCGAGTGCACAAATTTTTGTGCACTGGGCCTCTAGTTAAATATAAAGGTAGGGAGTAAATTCAATAAAATTGGCCATGAGTTAATTATTTAAGCTTGGTGTTAAGTACATTATCATACTCTTTCTCTTTTTTTTGTATGTATATTTTAAGTTTTTCATTTAAAAGATTATACCAGAAGGCTCTAGCGAGTTTGGTTCAGTGGATAGAGCATCGGCCTGTGGACTGAAGGGTCTGGGGTTTGATTCTGGTCAAGGGCACATGCCCGGGTTGTGGGCTCAATCCCCAGTAGGGGGAGTGCAGGAAACAGCCACTCAGTGATTCTCTCTTATTGATATTTCTCTTTCCCTCACCCTTCCTCTCTGAAATCAGTAAAAATATATTAAAAATAAGTAAATGATTATATCAGATGGAAATAGACCAAATAGCCTAATTGCCAAGATTGAAAAAAAGAATTAAATTCTGGATTCTGTAATCTAGTAAGCTTGCTTTGAACCTTAAACACTATTCTAGAATAAGTTATTAAAAAGACAGTTTATAATCATGATATAAAGGGCTGATTATTAGAATCAAAAAGAGCTTGCTAAGAACAAATTGTGTTTTTTTTATGACTTTAATTTTTTTTAAATATATTTTTATTGATTTCAGAGAGGAAGGAAGAGGGAGAGAGAGATAGAAACATCTATGATGAGAGAGAATCATGGATCAGCTGCCTCCTGCAAGTCCCCCACTGGGGATCAAGCCCACAACCCGGGCATGTGCCGTTGACCGGAATTGAACCTGGGACCTTTCATTTACCAGGCTGACGCTCTATCCACTGAGCCAAACTGGCTAGGGCAGCGGTCGGCAAACTGCGGCCCCTTGGGTGTGGCTCTTCCACAAAATACCACGTGTGGGCATGCACGTACAATGCCTTTGAAACTTCGTGGCCACACTCAAGGGGCCAAAGAGCCGCATGTGGCTCTTGAGCCACAGTTTGCCGACCAGTGGGCTAGGGCAAGACCAAATTGTTTTAAGTTTAACTCATTTCCTTTCCGAGTAGAATTTCCAGACACATCAGAATAAAACTAAGATCATGATTTTGGCAAAGTATCTGAGAAATGATAGTCTTTTGTTGTTGTTGTTGTCAATCGTCATCCAAGGATATTTTTTCCATTGAATTTTAGAGAGTGAAAGGGAGGGAGGAGAGACAGAAAGAGAGAAACATCAGTGTGAGAGAGACTCATCAATTGGTTACCTCCTGAATGCCCCTTTTACTGGGGCCAGGGATCGAGCATGCAACCGAGGTATGTGCCCTTGACTGGAATTTAACCTGGAACCGGGTGTGCGGGCCAATGTTCTATGCACTGAGCCAAACCCGCTAGGTTGACAGTTTTTTGGGTTATATGATGATAATGACAGTGTTTTTGGTTAAGAGCTGTGAAGTCAGCTGATAAATGAGTTGATTTTATTTTGAGGGAAGGACTATTGGTGAGCCACAGGATCTTAAGAGCTCATTCAGCATTCTTAATACTTAATTTAAATGATAGCTTAGGATGATGTTTTCTTTTTGTTTTTTTTTTTTAAATTTATTTTATTGATTTTTTACAGAGAGGAAGGGAGAGGGATAGAGAGTTAGAAACATCGATGAGAGAGAAACATCGATCAGCTGCCTCCTGCACGCCCCCTACTGGGGATGTGCTCGCAACCAAGGTACATGCCCTTGACTAGAATCGAACCTGGGACCCTTTAGTTCATAGGCCGACACTCTATCCACTGAGCCAAACCGGTTAGGTTCAGGATGATGTTTTATACTTCATGCATTCCATAAAGCTGTAAGGAATAACTAGTGTCTTAAAAGAGAAAAATCAAGATGTAAGTACATCTCTGTAGGCTAGAATAATAGACCCAAACCTGAGTGGAATTGACTATGATAATTGTAAAGTTCTGCCTTAAGATTCAGAAATGATTTTCACAATATAGGATGAAGGACATCTTGGTCATAGCTGTAAGAGATAAAAAATAATATTTTGGTAACCACAAAATGAGTATAAGCTGCCATTACTGTGTGATTGCAGAAACACAAATGTCATGTTCAGATGAATTAATGCAAAGATAATAACCTGTTTAAAAGGGGCGTAGTGGTTAGTTCTCAATGCACTGTTGTTTAATAATTTAAATATTTATTAGCCATGAAGTACTGATCTAATGTTGTGACTAAACATGGACATCAACATGTAAACACATACACTTTCTGTTTGGATCCTCACTATCACTGGGAAATCATAGTAGCCATCTCCAGTTGAGAGATACGGTACTTAGAGTTTTAACCATTTGGTAGAATATTGCCAAAAGTTAGTGTTTTCTACAGAATCCTGCATCTGCATTTATTAAATGTGAAGATCCTCATGTTATACTTTCTGTCTCTATATATGATAACTCCAGGGGAACTTCTTAGCCAATTGAGGATATTCTATTCACCATTGTTTTTTATGCAAGTGGTCTGGGACATTCTTCAAAAAGTCTCCCTTTTGAAATCCTTTGCCCTCTCAGTTTCAGGGCTGATAGCTGGTAACTTCCACATTCATTTACATTTTAGGGTTGTCACACAAACTAGATATTCACCCTAAACAGCCCCCCCCCCCCCCCTTAATATTGACCAGTTGGTATAAAATAAATTTCCAGCTTACTTCAGTGTTTGTTGAAGCTGCATTTTAAGAGATAAAGTATTTTGGTAGACAAAAGCATTTTAGAATTATTTTCTAAAATTTATATAAATTCTTAGTTATTAAATTAGTAGTAAGATTGTGAATTTTTAATCAGTTGTTTTTAAGTATTAATGCTTATTAATTTAAACTTTTTTTATTGTCCTTTTCAGGGAATCTGGGAAAAATTGCAAAGTCTATACCTTTAGTAAGGATGGGACCTTGTTTGCCTGGGGCAACGGAGAGAAGTTAGTGTTCATTTACATAAAATTTTATGTATGTGTCATGAATGTGAAACATAACCAGCATTATTTGAGTAATATGTATTTGGGTGTCATTAATAAAGTCCATCTTTTGATGTCATGATGCAGTTAGGTATTATCTCCAACATAATTTCCATGGCCTACCTCCAAAGTTGTTAGTTTATACTTATATGCCTGATTCATTTGAGTTATCTAATTACTTAGAATATAAAAGTAACATATGAGAAAGGGCAGTTAATTTAATGCTGAATAACCTGAGAGGTTGTTTTAAATAGTGCTTTCAGTTATTGGGTTTTTTAACACATTGTTTGCGGGTAGTTTTTATCGCGCACTAACAGGTGGCGCGGGCCATTTTTGCTAATTTTTTGCGCAAATGGCAACGTTCAGTAAAATTACGATAACTTTAGTTTACGTATTTATACATTACCCGCATTCTACCGCTAGTCTATAAAAAACGTATTAATACGTGTCCCGTGCTCTACTACACTGGTAGAACGTATAAATACGTAAAACGTGTAAACACCTTTCCCGCATACAATGTGTTAAGTTCCATAGTAACACTTAGAAAATAATTCTTGCTTGTTCAAGTACTAGAAGCCTGTTGCACGAATTCGTGCACGGGTGGGATCTGCCTGACCCTCCCCGATTGGGGTTGGAGAGGCTGATCAGGGGCGGGACTGGCCAGGGGGAAGAGCCATGGGCGGTTGGCCAGCCAGCCCCGCCCCCTGGTCGAACTCCAGGTAAAAGGGACAATTTGCATATAAGCCTCTTATTATATAGGATTTGTAAGGCATTCAAAATATGTTTAGTATAGTCTATATTAATATACATAAAGTAATTGAAAGTATGTTTAGTACAGTCTATATTACATAAAATAATTAGATTACAAAATTGATCTTGCAAAAAAAAAGTATTTTGATTAAATGCTCATATTTTACTAAGAAAACCAGTCCTTTTGAATTTTTCCATAGTCAGTATGTCAGTTAACAGAATCAAAAAGATGCCCAAATATTTGTTGCTCAGTTTAAAGTTATTTTGTTGTTGTTTTTAACCAGATATAATATCTTTTTTTTATTTCTTTATTGATTTCAGAGAGGAAGGGAGAAGACGGAGAGGGAGATAGAAACATCAGTGATGAGAGAGAATCATTGATTGGCTGCCTCCTGCACACCCCTTAGTGGGAATCGAGCCCGAAACCCAGGCATGTGCCCTTGGCTGGAATCGAACTTGGGACCCTTCAGTCCGCAGGCTGATGCTCTATCCACTGAGCCAAGCCAGCTAAGGCCAGATATAATATCTTAGGGTTTTGTTTTTTTTTTAAGGGGGAAAATACATACATTAGTCCCAAAAGCACATTTTAAATGATTTTTACACAGTGGTATTATATTCTGAAGTCTTTCAACTATCAGGTCATATTGGATAAAACACATGATTTTAAAAAATTAATGCTAAAAAGATTGTGCTGCATTAGCTGATTCACTTTTTTAAAAAAATATATTTTTATTGATTTTTTACAGAGAGGAAGAGAGAGGGATAGAGAGTTAGAAACATCGATGAGAGAGAAACATCGATCAGCTGCCTCCTGCACACCCCCTACTGGGGATGCACCCGCAACCCAGGTACATGCCCTTGACCGGAATCGAACCTGGGACCCTTCAGTCCTCAGGCCGACGCTCTATCCACTGAGCAAAACCAGTCAGGGCAGTTATATATTTTTAACCTTTTATTATTAAAAATATTAAATCAGTTTTTTATTTTTTAAGTTATTAAATCCAACCAATAAACTACTATCAAATTATTAAGTATATAATCATGTTGAGTCTTATCTACAATGTTGACAATCTCAATCTCAGCCTCAATGAAAAATGTACTGTCAAGACTTTCTTATTACTTATTTTACTTATTTATATTTTGGTGAACCTGTTGTGGGCATTTGGCTTTTATTTTTTTAAATCCATATTTTAATTTATGCTATTTGAGTAATGAATTCATAGAAATTTACTGTCTAATGGGACCTACCATACTTCTTTTCATTGTCTGTTATCTTTTTGTGGTAACCCTATCCTGTTAGCTTAGAGTTTATTGAGTAATCTGTTTTTACCTTGGTAGTTATTGTAATTATTTTATCTATTTCACATCTCCACTTGGCTTTCTCTTGGGTTCAACTCTGAATATTTTTTATTTTTTAAAAATATTTTTAAAAAATATTTTTATTGATTTCAGAAAGGAAGAGAGAAACCACACCAGCCAGGCATCAACTCTGAATATTTTTAATATGTCCCCATATGTTATGTCCATCTTTTTAATAGATATTTTCTGTACCTGGTTCTAGCATTTATTTCCTTAAGTGCTGTGGCTCAAATACATATCATGTCCCTGGGACAGGAAAAACATGTAGTGTATGTGGTCTTTGCTGAATTCATGGTTAACTAAGTCAGAAACTCTAGGTGATTTTTCCTTAAATATGTGATTTTTTTAAAAAATTTCAAAACAAACACCTTTCATTAAACATTCTAAGAATAACTATTCAAGGTTATCAACTACAAAAAAGAAAGCTTTATGTAATTCTAAAATATGAAATTCACAGTAAGTTATAAAAAATTTCAAGTGTTAAAACAATATGCAGTAATCTTGTATTCTTACCAATTTCTGCTTATCCTGATCCAGTGTCCTCAAACTTGAGTAGAACAAAGGAATTTCTGGAATAAAATGGATTATATCTTTTTTTTTAACCCCAGAGAATACATATTAGTAAGTCACTAAGCTGGTTTTAAAGGTTAACTCTGGCATTTATCAGTAGTATGATCTTGGGCAAATCATCAAATCACTTAATTTTTCATCAAATCATTTTTACCATTTGTAAAGTTGAGATGATAATACCTATTTTATAAGGTGTTGTGAGGATGAAATGAGAAAATGTGCATAAAGTGATTAGACTAGAAAAGGGTACATAGAAAGCATCAAAGAAAATGGAAGCTGGTACAGTTATTCTAATATTTATCATTATCATACCAAAATAACTCTTACAGTCTATCTTTTCAAGACTGCTTCTAAAATTTTAATAAGCATCCAAAGTCTCTTTGCTGATTTCCTCAGGGGCTACTCAGTTTTTAACATATACTTTTTCTGCTCAGCCAGTGTGGCTCAGTGGTTGAGCAACCCATAAACCAAGAGGTCACTGGTTCAATTCCCGGATAGGGCACATACCTGGGTTGGAGGCTCGATCCCTAGTAGGTGGAGGGGCAGGGGGGAGATGTGGAGGTGGATGCAGGAAGCTGATCAATGTTTTTCTCTCATCAATGTTTCTATCTCTCTATCCCTCTTCCTCTTTCACTAAAAATCAATAAAAACATATTTAAAACATACTTTTTCTGTGCAATGTGAGAACTAAGAAAGAAGGCAGCTTTCTACAAGCCAAAAAGAGGGCTCTCACCAGAAACCTAAGCTTCCAGCACCTTGATCATGGACTTCTTAGCCTCCAGAACTTTAAGAAATAAGTAACTGTTAGTTAAGCCAAAAATAAAAATTAAAAATTAAATAAAATGTGCTTTTGTTTTAGCATCTCTGTTTTCTCTTTGGTTTGATACATCTCATCTTGTCTTTAGGTAGCTCTGTTCAATTAAAATCTTATTGTGATTGTATCTTTCTATTAATTGCATGTAATTTCGAAGCACCAGCCTTATATAGGGGCCTTTTGGTAAAATGTATACTTTTTTTTAGTTAAGGTGTTTATTGGATATTTTCTAGAACTAACTGAAAATTGATTTTATGAAAAATAGATAGAGTGACCTATATTTGAAAGAGTTAAATGTTTTTGTTAGTGCTGGCTATTGTGAAACAGTATTTTGTTGCTGAAGTAATTTCTTTTGAAACCAGAATAAATATTATCAGTGTCACTAACAAGGGACTACTGCACTCCTTCGACCTCCCTAAGACAGTTTGCCTTGAATTCTCACCAAAAAACACTGTCCTGGCAACATGGCAACCTTACACTAGTAAGTATTTTCCAATTATAAAAATATTCTAACAGGCCCAATTCAATTCGGTGGGAAAAAAATGAGAATTTATAACTTATAAGAAAGTAATTAGTCTTTATGGTAGTAAATAGTGTGTAAATATTTTTAATCAACAGTGAATCTTGTATTCCCCAAATGTAATGTACTTTAAGTAATTGCATAGTAGGTTAATGAAAAGATCCATCATGAAATAGAGCAAAAGAAAAAGCCAAGGGAAATTTTATAAAGTAAATAACACTGGATAGAGAAGATCTCAAAAATTAAGAATAATAACCTTATAAATAAAAGCATTTAAAAAATGATTTCAGAGAGAGGAAGGGAGAAGGAGAGAGAGAGAGAAAAACATCAGTGATGAGTGAGAATCATTGATCTGCTGCCTCCTTTACGCCTCCCACTGGGGATCAGGCACACGTGTGCCCTGACCAGGAATCAAACCCTGACCTCTCCTGGTTCATAAGTTGATGCTCAACCATTAAGCTACGCTGGCTAGGCCATGTTTCTTTTTCTAAGTAGATAACTTTGAGTACTCACGTGCCAGACACTGTGTAAGTATTTTGTTATCATCATCTTATTAACTTCTTAAATAATGTGTATCTGAATCTAAAACATGTTTCTTAAAATAAACCCCGATACCAGTTCCCAGTATTTTATTACTTATCTATGAAGTACAGCTATATAAAATGTTTATGTAACATATTATATCTCTAAAAGTGTTAGACAATGGCACACCATTACCTGTTCTTTGTCATACCATACACATTTCTTAGATGTTGAATCTACTCTACTTCCTCTTTCATTTATAATGATTATTTAAAATGTTTATTTTAGCTGGCCCGTGTTGCTCAGTGGTTGAGCATCAACAATGAACCAGGTTGCAGGCTGGATTCCCAGTGGGGCATGTGCAGGAGGCATCCAGTCAATGAGTCTCTCTCATCATTGATGTTTCTATCTCTCCCTCTCCCTTCTCTCTGAAATCAATAAAAATATATAAAAAATAAATTAATTAAAATAAGTAAATAAGAGAAATGTGTCCTAATTTATGTGGATATTAAGCAAAATATTATAATAGCTCCTTGTTGGATTGTAAACCTCTTGGGTGTGTTCTTCCAAGAGGCATGGACTCTAATGAATCTTCTTTTTCCAAGTAAATAAAAGGGAAATTAAAAATCATGAGTCATATAACTCTGTGTGTGACTTATAGATATAAGCTTTCATATAAGACAGTTTAATCTACTTAACAGTAAACCTCACTAAACAAGAAATCTCTTTTAAGTATTCTCAGCTGTCATATTGTTATGGCTTTAGGAATGGGGGAGTAAATCCATAATTAAAAATAGTGGGGAAAGTTGATTTAAAGCAACTCTCTTACTTGACCTGTGTAATCTTGTTCAAATTGTTTCTAAAAATGACATCTTTTTTACTAGTGTTAGGAGACAATTACTATAAAAAAAAAAAATGTTGTTTCTACTTCAGCTTCTAAAGATGGCACAGCTGGAGTTCCCAACCTACAACTTTATGATGTGAAAACTGGGACATGTTTGAAGGCTTTCATCCAGAAAAAGATGCAAAATTGGTAAGTAAATGTTTTAGAATACTTATTATTATTTACAAAATATTTTAAATATCTTCATTGTATAATACTTGTTTCTTTGGTATTGGTTTAGAAAATAACTTCTCAGACCAAAATCTAGATCTATTAAGAAATTTGTACATAGGAATGTAATAAACACTTGATCTTTCTTTTGTTTAGTATTTTGTCTATTATATATACTGACTAAAACTATTAGTAACTGACTTAACATCATCTTATAAGTATTTTTCCTTAAATAGTAAGCAATATCACAAACTTTAACATGTTAACATGTGGTATTACATTCTGTTTAAATGTTTTTTATATTTTCTTTTCAATGTAGGTGTCCATCCTGGTCAGAAGATGAAACTATTTGTGCCCGAAATGTTAACAATGAAGTTCATTTCTTTGAAAATAACAATTTCAGTATGGAAAGATTTATGAAATAATTTTATTATTTACTATAAATGTATATAGTTTTTATTGCTTTATATGTATCATAGAGTTCTCTAAAATACTGTTAACATATTAATATTAATACATTGCTATATATTTATATACATACTATATGTAAACATAAAATATATTAAAATTACTATAGTAATTCATTTGAATAACTTATAAACACTAGTGAAATTTTGTAACACAAAAATTTTCTTTCATAATAACTTTTTATTCCCTAAATATCTATTAAACCAAGACATTTTAAATGTCTCTTTCTGTATTTATTTGCTATTGAAATTCTGTGATACAAATGAATGTTTTATTGTGTAGAATTTGAAACATAAATTAGACACCTAGTCCCAATAACCATAAACTCAATGCCAATCCTCTCTTATCCCTCTGTCCATCTTCCATTCCTCTTACTCTGCTACAGCAAATCCTAGAGGTCATATAATTTTACCTATAAGCATTTCAGTATGTATCTCAGGAGATTAGGACTCTTAAATTTTTTATAACTTAGCCAAAAGACCATTATCCCAGACTATAAAATACCTGTTCAGTGTTAAATTTCTAATAATCACAATGTTACAGTTATTTTAAAACTTATAATCCAAATAAGATTTTTCACATTGCAATTAACTGATGTATCTTTTAAGTTTCTTTTAAGCTACAGGTTCCCTCTCCATCTTTCCATCTCCCCTCTTGCAGTTTATTACTTAAACAAGGTTACTTGTCCTATATATTTTCCCATAGTTTGAATTGTATCCCATCCTATAATTTAACTTGTTCATCTGTCCCCTATTAGTAACTCATTTGGATCCAGTGTTGGTCAATTTCAGCATCTTTTCTGGGGGAGATTAGAGTAAGATTACATCATAAGACAGTATTGAATTATTTTATCAAGAAGCACATACTGTCTTACTGTCTTTAATTTTGTAGGGTTAACTGACATTAATGTTCAGTGCCTATTTCATGAGTGGTTGCGAATTGGTGATATTCTGATTATCCTCCTCTCTCATATTAGCTGTACTACTTCTATAAAGAGAAATTTTCTCATCTACTATTTGGTTGCCTAGTAGTACTGTATATATAGGAAAGGTAAGATCAATATTCTTTCCTTTTATCACTTTTGAAAGAATGAGTTCTTTCTTTGGCAATCTTCATTGCAACCAATTGTTCCCCTATCCCCGCCCCCCCATCTTTGTGAACTAGAAATTTAAACATGTGTTTCAGTCCACTGCAATTATTATTCTTATTGATGGCTCAGATTATCCCATGATTGGTCAATTATTCCTTAATGACTATTTTGCTATATAGTAAGACAAGCTGTTCTGAGACTACCGTGTTTATTATTTCCTGCTGTATACCTAGAATCAGTCATTTCTTTGAAATACTCTGGTTTCTTTTAGTGGAAAATGGTATTTAGAGACCACAATATGGGTGTGTGGGGGTTTTGTTGATCATTGTTTTTAGGCCTTTTTCTTTCTTTATTTTTTTTTATATCTTATATCTGTATTATCTTTTGCCAACACCAGGAATCCTGGTTCTCTGGAATTTCATTTGCTTTATTTCACACGAACCACATAATATTCTAAGAATAGCAATGCGAACAGTAATACCAATAACATGATTACTGAAAATGATTTAAAGAAAAAGTTTTGTAATTTCTTTTGTCCTTAGGGTATCCCATTAGTGACTGTACACTTTTGAGTATATTACAATAGAGTAGGAATTGGTAACTCTGTTAACATATACCAAAGGTGGCATTATTCACTTAATCTTTATAGCTGTACACTTCATTATCTTGCTTTTGAGGCTCATTCTAGCCCCCGCTGATTTTGGGTTCACTTGCCTGCCTCTTTGTGAGCATGCCAGAAGAAGGGCGCTGCAATTTGGCAGTTTAGTGTGCTACTTTTGAAGAGCTGTTGATCTCTGAATTTGAACAAAGGAAGAATAACAGCTCTTGATCCCATTAACTAGGGAAGTAGTATTATTCATAACATGGGTTCTGACTGCCTGGCACAGAGTTAGAACTCAAAAAAATGTCCACCACTGTTACTCTTGTTATCATTATTGTCATGTAATTAGTTATAGAATATCTATATCCACATTTTATATTAGTCTAAAAGTCATCTTTCCCATCTAATGGGCTCTAAAACTACTTTATTTCAGAAGTTGAAGAGAAGGGAACTGATGTTTATTAAATACCTATTATGTGCCTGATACTGTGCTCTTAAAAACCAATCACTGGGAATTAGGTGTGTAATCTCATTACTTGCCCAAGCTCGCACAGCTAATAAGTGACTGAGTAGAAACTCAAGTGTAAATCTGTCTACCCCCACCCATGCTTTTTCCACTATTTTGCTCTGCCTCATCTATATGAGACTACAATGATCATTATTGTGTATAGTTACACTAACCTTTTAAAATGCATTCAGAATTTAGCATTCACTATTAGCATCTCTTATCAATCTAACACCACTTCCTTTTTTTTAGATACAACTGCAAATAAATTGCATTTGCAAAAAATTAATGATTTTGTGTTATCACCTGGACCCCAACCATACAAGGTAATGGCTATGTTTGTTTGTTTATGTGGAATATTATAAGATTAACCTCTTTTTTAGTTTTTAGTGATATCCATCTTAGTTTATATGCTTCATAAATTAAATTATTCGTGTCTGTGTATCATAGGTGGCTGTTTACGTTCCAGGAAGTAAGGGCGCACCTTCATTTGTTCGATTATATAAGTACCCCAACTTTGATGGACCTCATGCAGCTTTAGCCAATAAAAGTTTCTTTAAGGCAGATAAGGTTACAATGCTATGGAATAAAAAAGGTACAATAAATATATTTTCTCTCATTTTGTTTATCAAGTATTGATTTAGACTTGATTCCTATGTGTATAGGAGAATGTGTCAATGCTTATTTAATGAACTTTTACATGGCTGTATTATATTGTTTAATATATTTTTTATCACCATTAGGTTAATTTGTGTTTTAAATCTAATTAAAGTTTTCACTGTTATAGCTACTGCTGTGTTAGTAATAGCTAGTACAGATGTTGACAAGACAGGAGCTTCCTACTACGGTGAACAAACGCTGCACTATATTGCAACAAACGGAGAAAGTGCTGTGGTACAATTACGTGAGTATTTCAGCCATCTTCCTTTGATAAAAACATTAGGGCAGTGAAAAAGATGATCTAGCCCAGCTGGCATGGTTCAATGGTTGAGCGTTGAACTATGAACCAGGAGGTCATGGTTCGATTCCAGGTGAGGGCACATGCCCTAATCCCCAGTGGGGGGCATGCAGAAGGCAGCTGGCTGATCAGTGATTCTCTCGAATCATTGATGTTTCTATCTGTCTCTCCCTCTCCCTTCCTCTCTCTGAAATCAATAAAAATATATGTTTTTTAAAAAAGATGATATAATCTAAATTCTTGATCAGGTGATAAGACTAACATGTTTTATAATCTTTATGATAAAATTCCTCTTGATTAAGAAACTTAAAGTCATTTCCAGACACACCTGATTTTCGCATAACCCAGTTAATTTAGTTATGATAGTTCTTTAGTAGGAAACTTGCCAAGTTAGGTAATTCAGTTGCTGTAGCTCTTTGGGGACTTATTGAACCTATTAGGACAGTAAGTTGATCTAGTGAGTTTAGCACCATCTTCAGTACTGAAGAATGTTAGTACTTCATCTTTGTTTTGTTAGGCTAAATTAACTATAGAATAATATAGATCTAAAATTCTGGCAACTCCCTAATTTTTTCATTTTGAATTGAACATGTAAAGAAAACGTTCTAATGAAGTCACAGACAAAACAAGGGTGACTCCCCGTTCCACTCTTAGTTAACATTCTGAAAGATCTACTTAGTATAACTGATCAAAAGATAACATATATAACCCAGCTGGTGGCTCAGTGGTTGAGCTTCGACCTATGAATCAGGAGGTCACAGTTCCATTCTTGCTCAGGGCAAATGCTGGGTTGTGGGCTCCATTCTCAGTAGGGGGCATTCAGGAGGCAACCGATCAATGATTCTTTCTCATCATTGATGTTTCTGTCTCTCCCTCTACCTCTCTGAAATCAACAAAAATATATATTTTTAAAAAAGGTAAAATATGCAGTCTTACTTATTTTTAGTTTTTAATCCTCACCCAGGGATATTTTTTCCATTGAGTTTTAGAGAGAGTGTGTATGAGAGGGAGGGAAACAGGAGAGAGAGAGAGAAACATCAAAATTGGTTGCCTCCTGCACACACCTCAACTAGGGCCAGGGATCGAACCTGCAACCCAGGTACATGCCCTTGATTGGGAATGGAACCCGAAACCCTTTGGTCCACAGACCATGCTCCTAAACACTGAAGCAAACAGGCCAAGGCAAGTATGCAATTTCATTTATTTTTTTTTAATTATTTTTAAATATATTTTTATTGATTTCAGAGAGGAAGGGAGAGGGAGAGAGAGAAACATCGATGATGAAAGAGAATCATTGATCGGCTGCCTCCTGCATGCCCCCTACTGGGGATTGAGCCTGCAACCCAGGCATGTGCCCTGACTTGTACTAGAACCCAGTACCCTTCAGTCCACAGACCGACACTCTATCCACTGAGCCAAACCGGCTAGGGCAAGTGTGCAGTTTTAAAAGGAAGAAAGAAAATCATCTCTGCTCATAGATGAAGTCACCATATAACAACAGCCACTTAAACATAATGGAAGGGAAGATTTCCTGTATGTATAGCAACAAAAAACAAATAGTATAGGTCCAATGGGGAAAAAAACTTCTGAGGAACAAACTGTGACCTTTAAGAATTTTATAAAGATGTCATTTCCCTCCAAATTGATGTAAAAGTGAAATTAAAATGCCAGTAGATTTAACTAGGTAAGCTGATTCTAAAGTTGATACTGAAAAATAAACTTGCAATAATGTTTTGAAAACTGCAAAAGAAGCCGAAACCGGTTTGGCTCAGTGGATAGAGCGTCGGCCTGCGGACTGAAGGGTCCCGGGTTCGATTCCGGTCAGGGGCATGTACCTGGGTTGCGGGCACATCCCCAGTGGGAGATGTGCAGGAGGCAGCTGATCGATGTTTCTCTCTCATCGATGTTTCTGACTGTCTATCTCTCTCCCTTCCTCTCTGTAAAAAATCAATAAAATATATTTAAAAAAAAAAAAAAAAAAGAAAACTGCAAAAGAAGAATAGGATGGGGGGATTCTTACACTATTAAATATTAAGATGTATGGCAGTTGTAATTAAGTCACTTTGGTTCTGCCTGCTGGATAGACAGGTAAACAATAAAACAGAACCGAATTCAGAAAGAGATGCACATTTCCATTGCTGCTGCTGTGTAAGAAAGTCAGCATTTGAATCAATGGTGGAAAATACTGATTTTTTAATATGTGGTATGGGAACAACAGTCTAGCTATTTGGAACAAAATATTAATAGTGTTGCCTCTTTCTGTGCACCGAAAGGTCATGAGTTTGATTCCCGATCAGGGCACATGGTGGGGTTGTAGGTTTCATCCCTGGTCTGCCAGAGGCAACTGATGAATATTTCTCACATCAGTGTTTCTTTCTCCCTCTTCCTTCCTCTCTTAAAAAAAAGAAAAGAAAAGAAATCAATAATGCTGCCTCTTCATCAAAAAAAAAAAAAAATCAAGTTGGGCCAAAAAATTATATCTAAAACTATAGAACTAGAAGCAGATATTTGTGATTTTCTAAAAATGGAAAAAGACTTTGTAAAGACTGAAGTTATGAGGGAAAAGGAATAAATTTAAATATATAAAAGTTATAGATTTCTACATTAAGGGAAGAAAAGAATTTAAAAATTAAGCAAAGCAAACAATAAAAATTGGGGGGGGGGATTTGTTTAGACTGCAAGAGATGAGTCTGAGAAAAGGTGAATACTGTTACTGTATCAAGTAAAGCAATAAAAGACCAATAACTGAAGAAAGAAATGGACATGGAACATTAAAAAATAGTCCACAGAAAGAGAAATGAAATTATGTATAAACTAGAGGCCCGATGCATGAAAATTCACTCAAGAGTAGGCCTGCCTTCCTCTGGTTGCCAGCACTGGCTTCCCTACGGCATCCAGGACCCACGCTTCCCTCCTCCGGCCACTGGTAGGCACCCAGGAACCAGGCTGGCTTCTCTCGGGCCCCGGCTTTGCAAGGAAGGACGTCTGGAAGACTTCTGATCTAATTAGCATATTGCCCTTTTACTATTATAGATTACTATTATAGATATATTTAAAAGGTGCTTAGTTTATAAGAAAATAGAAAACAAGATACAGTTTGCACCTTAGTAGGTTGGCAAAAGTAAAAATAAGAAACTACAGAGCATGAGTGAGAGTGAGGGAAAACTCCATATTGTCAAAAGTTATTCATAGTGTAAATTGGTATGTCTTTAAAGGAAAGTTTGGTGGTATGTCATCCAGTGACTGGGTGCGCCCTTTGACCAGGCAGTTGCACTTCTACAGATGTGTTTGTGAACACTCACAGAATTTGTAATGGAACACGGAACATCTGAAAAAGAATGAGGCAGATCATAATGCGCTTATGTGAAAAAATCTCCAAGATAGAGTATTGAAATGAAACAGGCCGAAACCGGTTTGGCTCAGTGGATAGAGCGTCGGCCTGCGGACTGAAAGGTCCCAGGTTCGATTCTGGTCAAGGGCATGTACCTGGGTTGCGGGCATATCCCCAGTGGGAGATGTGCAGGAGGCAGCTGATCGATGTTTCTCTCTAATCGATGTTTCTAACTCTCTATCTCTCTCCCTTCCTCTCTGTAAAAAATCAATAAAATATATTTAAAAAAAAAAAATTAAGAAATGAAACAGAGGGTAGAACTTTGGGGTTTTTTTGTATGTGTTTAAGGGAGAGAAGCTAAATTTCAACAAAAATATTCAGGAAGCATCCTATCTAATAATAGACAAACATGTTAATTGACCCTACCTTCGCTACGCCTCTCATTGGCTAATCAGCACGATATGCAAATTAACCACCAACAAAGATGGCGGTTAATTTGCATATGTAGGCTCCAAGCGGTGGAGCGAAGCCTCACGGCCCCGGGGCCGGCAGAGCAGCGAGGCCACACGGCTCTGGAGCCGGCTCCGGCCAGAACTCGGCCAGAGCGAAGGCCTAGGCCCCAGGTGCTGGAGGCAAACCAGTGCCAGCAGCCAGGGAAAAGGAAGGCCTATTGCACGAATCTCTTTGTGCAACAAGCCTCTAGTCTTACCTAATAATAGACAAACATGTAAATTGACCGTCCCTCCACTACGCTAACCAGCCAATCAGGAGAGTACGCAAATTAACCCAACAAAGATGGTTAATTTGCATACATAGGCATGAAGCGGCGGAGCAAAGACTGAAGGCTCCGGCCGGAGCAGTGAAGACCGAAGGCACTGGCCGGAGCAGCGAAAACTGAAGGCTCCCCGGAGCAAAGGCCTGGGAACCAGCTGCCAGAGGAAAAGTGGTGCCAGCAGCCAGGGGAAGGGAAGGCCTATTGCACGAATCTCTTCATGCAACGGGCCTCTAGTACGCAATAAATATATCAGAGAAGCCCTGGCGGATGTAGTTCAGTGGTTAGAGTGTGATCCCCCATGCAGATTCCTGATCAAGGGCATATATGCAGGTTCAAGTTCAATCCCCCGCTATGTCAGCATGCCTGTGGGAGGCAACCAATGTGTCTCTCCTTCTCTCTCCCTCTTTCCTCCTTCCTTCCTCCCACTCTCTCTAAAAATCAATGGAAAAAATACTGTTGGGTGAGGATTAACCAAAAAAAGAAAAGAAATATAACAAGTTTGCCTTTAGTGTAGAGGGGTTTATTTTTGTGGTGTGTCTTTTTATATAGTTCATATTTTTATTGCTATATGCATATACTACTACCTATTTCAATAAAAACTAGTTAATAACTAGTAGTAATAACCTATGCTACTATGAGCCCACATTGCCAAAATGTAAAAGAAATTAAGGTTTATTAGAGATTCTTAAATTTATGATTATACATTAATTTTTATATATATCATGTACAAATATTTTAATTTTAACATACCATGAAATTTTCGGGGTTTTTTGTTTCTTTTTTTTTTTTTTTTTTACTGTTTGACATGTTTGAGTGTTATGTGATTATAATTAGTGCTAATAAATATTATATTCATATAATTATTGCTAATTTGGGTTTTATATAATTTTTCCAGCAAAAACTGGCCCCATCTATGATGTAATTTGGAATTCGAATTCTACCGAGTTTTGTGCTGTTTATGGTTTTATGCCTGCCAAAGCAACGATTTTCAACTTGAAGTGTGATCCTGTGTTTGACTTTGGAACTGGTCCTCGTAACGCAGCCTACTATAGTCCTCATGGGCATATATTAGTACTGGCTGGATTTGGAAATCTGAGGGGACAGATGGAAGTATGGGATGTTAAAAACTACAAACTTATTTCTAAACCAGTGGCCTCTGATTCTACATATTTTGCTTGGTGCCCAGATGGTGAGCATATTTTAACAGCTACATGTGCTCCCAGGTTACGTGTTAATAATGGGTACAAGATTTGGCATTACACTGGCTCAATCTTGCACAAGTATGATGTGCCATCAAATGTGGAATTATGGCAGGTTTCTTGGCAGCCATTTTTAGATGGAATATTTCCAGCAAAAACAATAACTTACCAAGCAGTTCCAAGTGACCTACCCAGTGAAGAACCTAAAACTGCAACAGCTTACAGACCCCCAGCTTTAAGAAATAAACCAATTACCAATTCCAAACTGGTAAGTCAAGTTTACTACTTTAGTGGGAAAAGGTTTTCCAGTATGTGGAGCTTTCTAGACCTTTTTTTCCTCAGGCATGTGCTTGTGTTACTTAGTACCTGATAAGAGTATAAACTCTAGGGTAGAAACCATGGAGAAACTATTGCTGAAAATGGTGAACAGCTCATATTAGATTGATAGAGTAGTTAATTTGAAGCAGTTCACATTTTGCATGTCTGGGAAAGATAACTGAGTATATAACATACCAGCTTTGTAGACCGTGGGCTCAAATTCAAAGGCCTGCCAGTGTAAGACCATGCTGACTAGAAGAGATCATGCCCTCCTTAAAGGCCACAGCAACCACACAGCAGTAGTTCATTGTTTCCATAGGAGATTTTAGTCCCACTTTGCCAAAATGTTTGATTTTTCAAGACTAAACAAGTCTGGATGTTTATGTAAAGTTTCTGTTTCTGAAACACTGTTGCTCAAACAAAACATTTATTGTCCTTAGGCCATCAGTTCCCAACTTTGTTGTAAAGTTATGACCATAGTATTGTTCAGATTCTTATCTGCTCTAAAATGTTAGTATTTCAGAGTTCAGGAGAAGGCATTTGTAAATTACTTAAGTTTCTGTGGTGATGTTAAGGAACAAAGGTGCTCTGTAAGTCTTTCTATTATCTATTAGAAAGGTGACAATACAACAGGCTGGGACTGTTCCAAGTAAATGGTGTTATACAGCTACTTCATTATTAAGCACTCAGGGAAGTAATACTTTTTTAAAGGATAAATATTCCTATGCCTTCCTTGTGCCACTCCTCACCCTCTCAAAAACAAAAGAACCACTATCCTTTTCCTTAAAATGTAGCAGTGGTCTGTAACTTCTTAAAATGTTCTGTTGAAAATTTTTTGTTGTATTATTTAGTAAATATATATAAAAACTTATTTAACCAAGTAAGCCCTATTTATGATATTTTTAATAGGCCAAAAAAGAAAAGTATATTGTAATCAGATTTGTCCCATGTATATTGAGATTTTTCTTACCTAAATTGAAAACAGGAATAACCTCAACCTATCCTGCTTTCTAAATTCATGTCAAATAGCACAAGAGGAAGAAATTCTGAATTGGTGTGTATTTTTTTTCTCTGATCCATAAAACTAGTTTGTTTTAGTGGAGGAAGGTAGAGAAATTAATATAGAAAGATTATAGTTTGAAAATTGTGATAAAACTAGGTAAGAACTTCTTAAAACCAAAATTTTTTAGCATTTAAGATTTTCACTAAGCTTTTGCTTTTGTATGTGACATGGTAATTATGTGAGCCTAACAAATCATTTTAGTCAGTAACCACTCATGAGAAATTTTTGTTTGTATCTAATTACAGAAATTAGGTAAATGGCAAAGAAAATACTGTCAAGAAATTACTAGAAACAAAGATATTCTAGTTGATAACTTCACAAAGGAAGGGGGTTACACAGCAGACAGAAATAAAAATGTTGGGATTTTTCCCCTTGAAGAAAAAAGTTACTTTAAAAAAAAATATATATATATATATATATATATATTATTTCAGAGAGGAAGGGAGAGGGATAGAAACATTAGTGATGAGAGAGAATCACTGGCTGCCCCCCACTGCGGGGGATCGAGCCCACAACCCAGTCATGTACCCCTGGCCAGAATTGAACCTGGGACCCTTTAGTCCACAGGCTGACTCGACGCTCCATCCACTGAGCCAAACCGGCCAGGGAAAAAAGTTACATTTTTATAAGTAAATTTTTTTGTATAAATTATACTTAAGGAAGTATTTATTGGCTTTCGAAAAAAACCACCTTCACTTTTATTATATGTTCATCAAAACAGTCACATAAAAATTGTTATAACTGAAGAAACAAAATTTATTGATTTTTAATCCTCACCTGAGGACATGCTTAGAGAGAAAAACATCAATCAACTAGAGGTGCCTGTGCATGAATTCATGCACGGGTGTGGTCCCTAGGCCTGGCCAGCAATTGAAGCGCGAGCATCTGGCATGGAAGGGACAGTCCCAGCTGACCTCTGGACCCTGGGCAGCACCTGGGCCCCCACGTGCCACCCTCCACCTGAGTCAGGGTGTCCCCCACCCCCCACATGGAGTTGCGGTGAGCGTGACTGGACACTGTAGGCCGGGGCACAGCATGGACCTCTGGACCGCCCAGCAGCGCCACACGGAAGCCAGGTGGGCAGCACGCTCTCTCCAAGCTGGCCTCGCAGACCAGCTCCTATGTGAACCCACGGGGAGCCCAACTGGCCCCTGCAGCCCCCTGGCTGCTGTGCCCAGCTCACCCAGAAGAGGCTGCGCAGGTGTGGGGTGGGCTTCTCGCAGGTGCCTGGCACCTGAGTGGGAGGACTTCCCCGGCACACGAGCCCTGGTGTCCCAGGGGAGGGTAGCAGAGGGAGTGAGAGTGAGCTCAGTGGATACCCTGCATTCTCACTGCACCCCCGCCCCCAGGTAGCTGGTGAGAGGTTGCAGAGCATCTCTGACACCCGCCATGTTCTGCACTGCCCCCTGGTAGTCAGTGCACGTCATAGTGAGAGATCGAACTCCCGGTGGAACGACTGCCCAAGGGGACCATTTGCATATTAGGCTTTTATTATACAGGATTGCCTTTTGTACGTGCCCCAACAGGGGATCAAACCCAATACCAGGAATGTGTCCTGACCAAGAATCAAACCTGCAATCAACTGAGCTATTCTGGCTGGGCAAAGAAACACATTTTATTAGTAAGGATGAAATATGTACAGTGGTCACATAGAACTAAAGCCAGAAAAGGTCATGTTGCTTAGGAGCTGTGTGGATTTTTTGTTTTGTCTTAACTGAAAGTCTGTCAGTGGCTACATGGTTTGGAAGAGATTTGTAACTCATTCTTTCTTCTTACATCATTTTTTAATTGCTTTGTCATTTTTTAAAAAATATTTTTATTGATTTCAGAGAGAAAGGGAGAGGGAGAGAGAGAGAGGTAGAAACATCAATGATGAGAAGGAATCATTGATCAGCTGCGTCCTGCACACCTCACACTGGGGATCGAGCCTGCAACCTGGGCATGTGCCCTGACTGGGAATGGAACTGTGACCTCCTGTTTCATGTCAGTGCTCAACCACTGAGCCATGCCAGACAGGCAGCTTTGTCCTTTTCTGAAGTTCTTTTGAAATGAGTAGAAATTTTCTGCTGAAGCAAGATACTATACAAGAGCCACTATTGAAAGGATTCAGATGTATAAAACAAATGTTCAGCACATTCCCATTGTACTCAGAGTGGAGACAAAAAAAGACGTGACAGAGGCTTATCCTCCAAGTTTCTCTGTTTTACAAATGTGGGTTTTTATATATAGGGTGGAGCAAAAATAGTTTTATAGTTGTCTGTATGGAAAATAATATGATAGCCCAGTCAGTGTGGCTCAGTGGTTCAGCATCGACCTATGAACCAGGAGATCACGGTTCAATTCCTGGTTAGAGCCTGGGTTGTGGGCTCAACCATCACGGGGGGACGTGCAGGTGGCAACTGATCAATGATTCTCTCTCATCATTGATGTTTCTGTTTCTCTCACACTCACCTACCCCCTCTTTTCCTCTCCCCCTTCATCTCTGAAAGCATCTCTGAAATTAAAAAAATGTATTTATAAAGAACGAAAATAATCCTATATAATAAAAGGCTAATATGCAAATTGTCCCCATGGGCGGGAGTTTGACTGACCGGGAGTTACGCATGCGCTGACCACCGGGGGGGGGGCGCAGAACATATTGGGTGACCGCAGCGCAGCGCTGGCAGCAGGCGGCAGTGGAGGCACTGCCGGCCCTGATGAGCCTGACAAGAGTGGTACCACAGCAGGATGGTGGAGCAGGTGAGCGGGCGGTGCCAGGCCAAGGCAGGTACAAGCGGGGGCCCCAATCACCCTGCCCCTCGCCCACAGATGGCGATCAGCGGCAATGGCAGGGGGCAGGGCCAGCGAGTGGGCGATGCCAGGCCAAGGCAGGTGCAAGCAGGGGCCCAGATCGCCCCACCGGTCGCCCCACAGATTGGCCCTGATTGCCGACCAGGCTTAGGGACCCTACCCGTGCATAAATTTCGTGCACCAGGCTTCTTCTGGTATATATATATATATATATATATATATGCCTAAGCGACCAAACAACCAGTTGACCGGTTGCTTTGACATGCACTGACCAACAGGGGGCAGACGCTCAATGCAGGAGCTGCCCCCTGGTGGTCAGTGCACTCCCACAGCCAACCTCCCGCTGCCCCTGGTGGCCAACCTGTGGCCCTGATCGGCCAGGCCGAGGGACCCCACCTGTGCACGAATTTGTGCACTGGGCCTCTAGTACAATAAATAATAATAATACAGGAATAAATTCTGTGTTTCACGTACTCACAACTGTAAACCTCCTTTTGCCCCACCCCGTACTCAGCGGCTCCAAGTAGGAAATTTATATGCTCAGAATTTTAATGATCTGAAATAGTTAATGCAGCTGTTAAGATAAAGTCACTATGGTTTCCTACTTATTCCTCTGTATCTTAAATGTTTGAGCCCTGCCCATTTCCTGATAGCACTTTCAAGTTCAACACAGATCTGAGATCTAGTACTCAAAAACGTCATGAAGTTCTGGTCCTTTGATGTACAAGTATGATAGAGCCTAAAGAGACAGTTAAAACTAAGATAATAGCAATGTAGATAGAATCAATTGTTAGATGAATTTTTTTGTTTTGGGTGAAAACATTTCAGTTCTCTCTTAGCAAATTTCAGTTATACAATACAGTGTTATTTACTATAGTCCCATCTTCTACATTAGATGCTCCTCGATCCTATACTTAATTCACCCTCTTTCTGTTGTGGAATGTAGTTGATAGGTGTTTATATAAATATCCGGTGATGGAAATGACTATTTTCATTGTATAATCTGACAAGTTATTTAGTTTTTTATAGACCACTTCATTATGTTAATTCTAGATTTATAATTATGCAGTCACTTATTCCTTACTATTTGATCTGTTTTCTTGATGCCTGTTGTAGGTTTTCTATTTGCTTTTATTTTTAATCTCCTAATCTGATTTTGTAAGTAAAGATCTAGCAAATAATTCTTAGTTCAAAGAAAATAAATCAGGAAACTGAGTTTCTGTTTGCAGTAGTCAGATCCAAAAAGATTCCAGAAGAAGCTATTGTTGGTATCTAATTTAATTTCATAAGGATCATGTGTCAGTAGTAATACAAAAAAAAAAAAATGAAAATATTCCAGCCCTGGCCAGGTGTCTCAGTTGGATGGAGCATTGTCCTATACACCAAAAGTTGGTGGGTTCAATCCCTGGTCAGGGCACATGCAGGAGGTAACTGATCGATATTTTTCTCTCTCTTCCTCCCTTCTTCTCTGTAAAAATCAATTTTAAAAAATTAAAGTAAGGAAATTCCATTGTTTAAACAAAATTGAATTTTGCCAGTTCTTATGTAAGATACATCTATCAACTAATAGGCAGAACCTCATTAAATCCACCCTGACAGTTGGAATGTGCCTACTACTAATCAGAGTTTTGAAATATTCTTTGCTGGTAATCTTAAATTTGATTAAATAACTTTATCCCATACTAGCAAAATTGTGTAATTTGTTGTATATGTTTTTTAAAACATGGACTCTATTTCAAAATTGTTTCTTTTACATTTTCCATAGCATGAGGAGGAACCACCTCAGAATATGAAACCACAACCAGGAAATGATAAGCCATTATCAAAAACAGCCCTTAAAAATCAAAGGAAACATGAAGCTAAGAAAGCTGCAAAGCAGGTATTTGGGGATACTAATCTCTTCAAAACAAAACCTGTTAAATTAGCTTCAAGCCTTAAAGTTTTGTTGACCTAAAGACTTGACTGTTATGTTGTAAAATAATGTTGGAGTTAGACTTACTTAGAATGTCTTTCTTTTGTGTTTGACTATGAATTTTTAAGTATTCTCGTGTATATAATAGGAGAGTAAGGAAACTGCATCTGACCTTAAAACCTGAAACCCTAATGGCATTATGTAGTACTAGTGGCCCGGTGCATGAAATTCATGCACGGGGGGTGGGAGGGTGTCCCTCAGCCCAGCCTGCACCCTCTCCAATCTGGGACCCTTCAAAGGATGCCCTACTGCCGGTTTACAGGGATCGGGCCTAAACCGGCAGTCAGACATCCTTCTCACAATCTGGGACTGCTGGCTCCTAACCACTCACCTGCCTGCCTGCCTGATTGCCCCAACCACTCTGCCTGCCGGCCTGCTCACCCCCAACTGCCCCCCACTGCCGGCCTGCTCACCCCCAAATGCCCCCCCCGCCAGCCTGATCACCCCCAACTGCCCCCCCTGCCAGCCTGCTTGCCCCCAACTGCCCCCCGTGCCAGTGTGCTTGCCCCCACCTCCCCTCCCCACTGGCCTGCTTACCCCTAACTTCCCCCCTGCTGGCCTGCTCACTCTAAATTTCCCCCCCCCCCCACTGGCCTGATCACCTCCAACTGACCCCCACTGATGGGCCTGCTCGCCCGCACCTGACCCCCCCTGCTGGTCTGCTTACTCCCAATGGCCCCGCCCCCCATCAGCCTGATCACCCACAACTGCCGTCCACTCTTGGCCTCTAACCACCTCTACCTCGGCCCCGCCACCATGGCTTTGTCCAGAAGAACCGCTGGAAGGTCTCCCAGTCTAATTAGCATATTACCCTTTTATTAATATAGATAGAGGCCTGATGCATGGGTGGGGCCAGCTGGTTTGCCCTGAAGGGTGTCCCAGATCAGGGTGAGGGTCCGCTGGGGTGCCTGGCCAGCCTGGGTGAGGGACTGATAGCTGTTTGCAGGCTGGTCAAGCCCCCCAGTAGGGACCCTCACCCCATGGGGGTGTGGCGAGCCTCGCTGAGGGGCTGAGGGCCATTTTCAGGCTGGCCATGCCCCCCTGGCAACCCAAGCTCCCAGCCTCTCCTTTTTTTCTTTTCTTTTTTTTCAACACCTCCTTGAGCGGAGGCTGGGGCGGGCTGGAAGCAGGTATCTGGGATTTATTTATCTTCTATAATTGAAACTGTAGCCTTGAGCGGAGCCCAGGGCCAGCCAGGGCAGGCGGGAAGCCTGGCTTCCTCCATCTCCAGGGACAACCCAAGTGTCCTGCTCGCTCCATCTCCGTGGCTGCTGCCATCTTAGTTGGGTTAATTTGCATACTCACTCCTGATTGGCTGGTGGGTGTAGCAGAGTGATGGTTAATTTGCATGTTTCTCTTTTATTAGATGTTACTTGCTGTAGACTTCTGTGGGTAAACCTTTGTGAAGTGGTGTAGTTGCTTTATTGAAAATGTGTTTGTTAAGAGACCAAAAAGTGCATGCCTACAAAGCCAATTTTTCACTCAGCATTATATTACTATAGGAAATTATTCAGTTGGAAATCTAAATACCAGAAGTATCCAAACAATGGGATTGTTCTAAAATAAATTTTTTAGTATATATTTTCATTGATTTCAGAGAGGAAGGGAGAGGGAGAGAGAGATAGAGACATCAATGATGAGAGAGAATCATTGATCAGCTGCCTTCTGCATGCCCCACACTGGAGATAGAGCCCACAGTCCAGGCATGTGCTCTGACCAGGAATCGAACCATGACCTCCTGGTTCATAGGTCAACGCTCAACCACTGAGCCACACCAGCTGGACATAAAATAATTTTTAATACGACTGTAGTTGCAAAGCCACACCAGTGTAATAGTTGACAAATTGCAGTCCTGTGTGGCTTACAGTTAGACCTGCTGGGTTGGGACTCTGGTTAGTGAAGTCATAGTAACTACATATTTGAGATTCAAACAATACTATTTTGCTGATAATACTTTAACTTTTTTGACAATTCTAGGTTGCTTATGTATTTTGGTAGGCAAGTAACTGTTTTTAGGTGTAGAATTGCATTTGCAACCATATTCTGCTAAAATGTGGACTTAAAAAATCAGTGTGCTCTTTTGTAGTTAATAGATTTCATCCAGAAATATCTTTAAATAGCTCAGGTTTAGGTCATTCTGAGTAAAATAATCTACTCCACGTATTAAACTTGTGTAAAGCAGGACTTGTCCTTTCATCATTATGGCCCTGAATGTTACAAGTTACATTATTCTTATAACTCGTAGGTAACTTTCCTTCTTACTTTTTTTCTAGCTAATATAATTGACAAATAACATTTTTTTCTTTAAATATATATATTGATTTTTTTACAGAGAGGAAGGGAGAGAGATAGAGTCAGAAACATCGATGAGAGAGAAACATCGATCAGCCGCCTCCTGCACATCCCCCAATGGGGATGTGCCCACAACCCAGGTACATGCCCTTGACCGGAATCGAACCTGGGACCTTTCAGTCCGCAGGCTGACGCTCTATCCACTGAGCCAAACCGGTTTCGGCAACAAATAACATTTTTAAAGTGTACAACGTGATGATTTGATATATATGTACATGGTGAAAGGGTTCCCACAATCAAGTTAATTACACATCCATCACCTCACACATTTATCTTTTTGGGGGGTGAGAACATTAAGTTCTACTCTTTCAGCAAATTTTAATGCTACAGTATTGTTTTATCAACTATAGTCACCATATTCTACATTAGCTCCTTAGACACTATCTTATAACTGAAAGTTCTATCAACTCTTTTATCAACCTCGACATTCTCCCACACCCATCCCCTTGCAACTACCATACTAAATTTGAATTTCAACTTTTTTTTTAGATTCTACATACAAAGTGATACCATGTAGTATCTTATCTTTGTCTGGCTTATTTAATTTAGCATAATGCCCCCAGTTCATTCTTGTTAATGCAAATGGAAGGATTTCCCTTTTTTACCTTATTTTTTATAACCTGGGCTATTGTGCATAATAGTGAACATGGGAATACAGGTATCTCTTTGAGATAATGATTTTATTTCCTCTGGATATATACCCAAAAGTGGGATTGCTGGGCCATAAGATACCTCCGTTTTTAATTTCTTGAGGAACCTCCATACTACTTTCCATAGCAGCTGAGCAAGATTCTTTCTAATAGAGATTTAAGGGCCTTCTGAAACCCACCCACCTTAGAATCCTATCTTATAAATGATATTCTTGTTATCAGATATTTTCAATATGACTATCATTTGTACTGCACTAATAAAATGTTAGTTGTTTATTTTGTGTGTTTTTCTGATAAAATTTGTGTCGGGGGTCATTTAATCAGTATCTCTTATTTATAAAAATCAATTATTTTAAAATATTTACATTTTCTTAAAGAGAGCCCGTGTGGATGTTTTGAAAAAAACAAGCAGTGCCATTAATGTAAAATATAATAACTACAAAAACCAACCCCACCCCATACAACATGTTGTCATCCACACCTGTTACATACCAAAGATAATACCATCATTTATAGAGTTGCTCTTGGTGTGTTTTCCCAGTGATGGCAAAGGTTTTCTACTTGCAAGATAATCCTTTCAGTATGCATTTTTGAGATGACCGGCTGGAGTTAGCAAAAGTTATGATTGTGTGATAAAACAAAGTAAGTGGTCCATGACAGTGTCACCGTGACCACACCTTCTCAGCCTGGCTCCGAATATACTAACCAAAGATAAAGGAGTCAGATGTATATAATCTAACCAAGTACTTTTATAAACTGGTGATGATTTTATAAGTTTACCAACTGTACCAAAAAGAATTGAAACTAAAAATTTAGTTTTACATAACCTTTCCAGAGAATGACCAGAACTTAAGTATTATAATGCAGACATTTTAACTTATTCTTGGCATTTAAAGTATGGTAGAAATTTAAATTTTATATTTTGCTTAACTTTAATAGTCTTTCATATTTCTAACATTAATGTTACTTCTTACATTACAAATAACTAAATTTAAAATTTTTTAACCTGATGTCAAAAGTGAATTTTGATAGCAAAATATTTTTCTTCTCCTTTTATTCACTCTTATTGAGAGTAGAAACTAGTTTATTTCTAAATACTTTGTTAAAGTGCTCGGTAATATGTTTTCTATAGAAGGTAAGGAATTAATGTTTGCTGCATTGGAGTGTATAAAAAAGTTCAAATAAAATGACTTTCTAAACATGATTTTGTACTCTAAAAACTCTCAGGCACACATTTTTAGATTTGGAAATCTAGGAGTGACACTTGTTCCATGTTGCCCGGATGCTTTGGGAACTCTGAATAAGAGGTTTTGGATTCTTGGGGTTCTGTGTATTCCACTAGGAACTCTATAAAGAAGTAGAAGTTGGAGAAACCAAGATGGCGGCATAGGTAAACACCAGAGTTTGCTGCCTCGAACAACCACTTCAAAAATACAACTAAAAGACGGAACGGACATCATCCAGAACCACAGCAAGGCTGGCTGAGTGGAATTTCTACAACTAGAAGGAACGAGAAAAACATACCGAGACTCAGAGGAGGCGCAGTGCAGAAGTAAAATACGAAGGTATAGAGGCGCACACGGAGCGGGCTGGCGGCTGAGGGCGCGGTTGTCGTTTTCAATCGGGAGGGAGTCTCAGGCTCTGAGCTCCAGTTCCGGGCGAGTCTCAGGGGACCCAGACTCATACGGTAGAAGCGGGACTGTCTGGCATCAGTCGGAACTCGAGGGCAGCTTTCTCTCGGAGGGGCTTGCAGCAATTGCCATGACACTGAGAAGGGGGCCTCTGAGAGCAGCCATAACTGCTAGCCCCGCCCTGTTGATCCTGTGAGACCCGCCTCACCCAAGCCCTGCAGGGAGTCTTTTGCTGGATAGCCTAAGACAGAAGCTAGATTAGCACCTCACTAGAGATCCAGGAGCCAGTGTACCCAGAGGTCAGAGTGGGACCATCCAGTTTGCAGCTCCGTGGAACCATAAAGGACACACTCAGGGGGCAGACTCAGCACCAAAGCCCCACTGAAGCAAGTCTTGCCCCAGAGGGGTGTCTCCAGCACAGAAGTTCTTCCACTGTAGACACAGCTGATTCTCATAGCCAATTGGCATGGAGGTCAATTCCCCCCAGTACTACCTACAACAATCAAGGCTTAACTACAACAAGACTGTGCACAAAGACCACAAGGGGGTGCACCAAGAGTGTCCTCAGGTAATTGGGGAGGCTGAACCACTGGGCCCAGAGGACACTTAGCACAAAAAACCACTTTATCAACACAGGGAAGCATAAAAATGCGGAGACAAAGAAAAAGGACACAAATGACAGAAATGGAGGAAAGCAAACTACTGGATATAGAGTTCAAAACCACACTTTTAAGGTTTTTCAAGAATTTTCTAGAAACTGCCGATAAACTTAATGAGACCTACAAGAAATCTAATGAGACCCTCAATATTGTGATAAAGGACCAACTAGAAATTAAGCATACACTGACTGAAATAAAGAATATTATACAGACTCCCAACAGCAGACTAGAGGATCGCAAGAATCAAGTCAACGGTTTGAAATACGAAGAAGCAAAAAACACCCAACCAGCAGACTAGAGGATCGCAAGAATCAAGTCAACGGTTTGAAATACGAAGAAGCAAAAAACACCCAACCAGAAAAGCAAAATGACAAAAGAATCCAAAAATACGAAGATAGTGTAAGGAGCCTCTGGGACAGCCTCAAGCGTACCAACATCCAAATTATAGGGGTGCCAGAAGAAGAGAGAGAGCAAGATATTGAAAACCTATTTGAAGAAATAATGACAGAAAACTTCCCCTACCTGGTGAAAGAAATAGACTTACAAGTCCAGGAAGCACAGAGAACCCCAAACAAAAGGAATCCAAAGAGGACCACACCAAGACACATCATAATTAAAATGCCAAGAGCAAAAGACAAAGAATCTTAAAAGCAGCAAGAGAAAGAAACTCAGTTACCTACAAGGGAGTACCCATACGACTGTCAGCTGATTTCTCAACAGAAACTTTGCAGGCCAGAAGGGAGTGGCAAGAAATATTCGAAGTGATGAATGCCAAGAACCTACAACCAAGAATACTTTATCCAGCAAAGCTATCATTCAGAATTGAAGGACAGATAAGAAAAAGCTAAAGGAGTTCATCACCACCAAACCAGTATTATATGAAATGCTGAAAGGTATCTTTTAAGAAGAGGAAGAAGAAGAAAAAGGTAAAGATACAAATTATGAACAACAAATACACATATATCAACAAGTGAATCTGAAAATCAAGTGAATAATCTGATGAACAGAATGAACTGGTGATTATAATAGAATCAGGGACATAGAAAGGGAGTGGACTGACTATTCTTGGGGGTGAAAGGGGTGTGGGGGATGCGGGAAGAGACTGGACAAAAATCATGCACCTATGGATGAGGACAGTGGGTGGGGAGTGAGTGAGGAGGGTGGGGTGGGAACTGGGTGGAGTTATGGGGGGAAAAATAGGAACAAATGTAATAATATGAACAATAAAGATTTTTTAAAAAAAATAAGTAGAAGCCCTAGCTTGAGAGCAATAAAGACTTAAATAACTTTGTTCCCCTTTTGTCAAAATGCATGTCTTGTCTGAAATGCAAAAGGAATGTCATTCTTCTCTTTCATTTATTTAGCATGTGCAGTAAAGCACATATTATTCTGAGGCACAAATAGAACAGTGAACAAGGAAACCTCAGGTACAGATAGTACATATCTATAATAATGAAAGCGTAATATGCTAATGAGACTGGACGACCTTTCAGACAAAGCCTCGGCGGAGGGGGCCAAGACAGGTGGCTGCAGCGGCGGCAAGGGCCAAGCCCCTTGCACAAATTTTGTGCATCGAGCCTCTAGTAGTGTTAAAAAGAAATACATCTACATGTTGTGCAACTAATCTGATCTCTGGAGAGGCAGAAAATTTTGGGGGGAGGCCTAAAGGATAAGTAGGGTCAGCCAGGTCCCCTAAAGGTATTCTAGGCACAAGGAACAGTCAACAAGAATAGTGAACACAAAAGCTAGGAAACAAGAGTTTAGAGTACTTTAAGGGAAATAAAAGCGGTTCAAATCATGGTTCCCTTGTTAGGAGGGTCGAGGCCAGAAAGATCACCAATGTTCTGATCACGTTGAGACTAAGCTAGGCTACGGAAGCTTCAGAACCAATGCCAAGGTTACCTCCTGGGCTTAGTGAGGACAAGTGCAGGTTTCTTGTACCAGAGGCTGGACTTCTTCCTCAGCAAGAGGGAGCTGAACCACCTGGTCGTGGATGAAGCAATGTGGCAGCCTCTTCAGGGTCATCTCTGCCCTTCCATTAAATCTGCCACTATACCTTGTATCTTCCTATGCGTGAGTATCTAAAGGGCTTTTCTTGTGACTTCGCAAGAACCCATTTCCAGACTGGTCCAGCATATCTGCCTTGATCCTCGTTCACGTTCACGTTCAACAACAATATGGTACCCAATGCAGGGGGGTAAAGGGGGTGCTTCCATGGCACTTTGTTGCAGAGTTCAGCTGACCTGATTATAAATAAACTAGAGGCCCAGTGCATGAAATTTGTGCACTCGGGGCGGGGGGTCCCCTGCGCCCTCTCACAGTCTGGGAGCCCCATGGAGCAGGCCTAAGCCGTCAGTTGGACATTCTTAGCACTGCCACGGAGGCGGGAGAGGCTCCCGCCACTGTCACTGCACTCTCCAGCCACGAGCCCGGCTTCTGACTGAGCGATGCTCCCTCTGTGGGAGTGCACTGACCACCAGGGGCAGCTTCTGCGTTGAGCATCTGCCCCCTGGTGGTCAGTGCACGTCATAGCCACCAGTCGTTCTGCTGTTCAGTTGATTTGCATATTAGCCTTGTATTATATAGGATCTCTATAGGACTTGTCCTGTAGCATCATTCATTACATGCACTTGATTATGCATATGCATTATAGTTTTTGAGGCTATTACAAGAGTCAAATTTCAAATACCTTCATTAGAAAAGCCTTCTCACATTTCCAAAGCATCCATATAATGGCACCTCCCAAAATATCTAGATATTTTGAGTACTTATTGGCTAAAGCAGAAACCTCCTAGATTACCCTGTTATGGCCATTTCATTTCTTTTCATTTGTTCTTTTATTATTGCATAATGTTTTTAAAAAAATGTTGATATGTTACTTTAAATTCTAGATCTAGCAAAGTCTTCCTTGTTATAAATCCCATCTAATAATAGACAAACATGGTAACTAACCGTACCTCCGACACGCTTCCCATTGGCTAATCAGGGCGATATGCAAATTAACTGCCAACCAAGATGGCGGCCGGCAGCCAGGCAGCTGAAGCGAACAGGAGGCTTGCTTGCTCCAGTGATGGAGGAAGCCAAGGTTCCCCGCCTGCCACTGCCAGCCTCTGAGCTGCACTCTAAGAAACAATGTTGTAATTATAGAAGCTAAACACACCCCAGAAACCTTTTTTCAGCCAGCAGGGCCTCAGAGCTGGAGTTGCAACAGTGTTTCAATTATAGAAACCAAACAAACCCACATACCTGCTTTCAGCAGCGGAGGTCTCAGAGCTGGAGCCGAGCCTCAGAGCTAAAGCTGGCTCTCAGTTCCAGTGTCAGCCATAGAAGGTAAATAAATCCCAGAATAAAAACAAAAAAGAAAAAAGGGAGAGTTTGGGAGCTTCAGTTGCCCACCAGCCTGAAAACGGCCCTCAGCCCTTCACGCAGACTGGCCAGGCACCCCAGTGGAGACTCCCACCCTGAAGGGGGTGTGACCAGCTGAAAATAGCCATCATCCCCTCATCCAGGCTGGCCAGGCACCCAAGCAGGACCCCCACTCTGATCCGGGACACCCTTCAGGGCAAACCAGCCGGCCCCCACCCGTGCACCAGGCCTCTATCCTATATAGTAAAAGGGTAATTAATATGCAAACTGACACTAACAGCAGAAGGACTGGGAATGACTGGTCACTATGACACACACTGACGACCAGGGAGCAGACGCTCAATGCAGGAGCTGCCCTCTGGTGGTCAGGGCGCTCTCACATGAGAGGAGCTCTGCTCAGCCACAAGCTAGGCTGATGGTTGCCAGTACAGCAGTGGTGGTGGGAGCCTCTCCTGCCTCCGTAGCAGTGCTAAGGATGTCCGACTGCAGTTTAGGCCTGCTCCCCACTGGCAAGTGGACATCCCCGAGGGCTGCCGGGCTGCCAGAGGGATGTCTGATTGCCATCTTAGGCCCAATTGCCCGCTGAGCGGGCCTAAGTCAGCAGGTGGTCTACCCCCGAGGGGTCCCAGACTGCAAGAGGGCACAGGCAAGGCTGAGGAGCCCTCACCTCCCCCCCGAGTGCATAAATTTTTGTGCACCAGGCCTCCACTATTATATAAAAACCTTTTGGGTGTTTCTTTGTACTGTGGTATTTTTTTTAAGCTGCATTATATTTATTGTGGTAGAATGTCACATATTTTATGAAACCTTCAATTCAGATCCCTCCTTTATATAAAATGTAGCATAAAAGATAAAAATCACATTTTGGTTTCTGCATGTTATGTATCAAGGCAATGTTTTCATTTTAGACAATTGAATTTTTCCTGCAGGAAGCAAGAAGTGACAAGAGTCTGGATTTGTCACCTACACCTACATCACAGAGCTCAGCTCAAAATACAGTCTCTCAGCCAACTTCTGGAGACCCTGAGGTAGACAAAAAAATCAAGAACCTAAAGAAGGTGAGAATTCAGTGCAAGTCAGATGTGTTTATTGAAAGAAATGTGTGAGGATTCTATAAAGAAAATAATATTTAGACACGTAAATAGGCATCTAAGAAGTTTATAGCAGTTCTCGTTGCTTTCTCACTATGAAATGCTGTCATAGGAATGGCACTGATTTAAGTTCTATTCACAATCATCTAATGCCTATTCTTTTCATTATTGATTTTGAAGTAATAAATGTACATTTGTACAGAAATATGCTGAATACTTATACTTAGTATTTTATTAGACACATATAAGACAGGTAGGAACAGACCTTTGTCCCAGTTTTAAAGATGAGCAAACAGAGACAGAAATAAGTTGATTAGCTTGTCAAATTGCAACCAGGTAAAATGGAGGTAAAATCAGAGTCCTAGCCCTGACTGGTTTGGCTCAATGGATAGAGCCTCGGCCTGCAGACTGAAGGGTCCCGGGTTCATTTCTGGTCAAGGGCATGTACCTGGGTTGCAGGCACATCCCTAGTGGGAGGTGTGCGGGATGCAGCTGATCGATGTTTCTAACTCTCTTTCCCTCTCCCTTCCTCTCTGTAAAAAATCAATAAAATATATTTTTTTAAAAAAATCAGGTCTCTAGAGCCCCTTCCCAGGTTGCACTATTAAGTTTCTCTTAAAGCCAAAGATGTCATCCTGGTACAATGAAGTGCTAAAATAAATAATGAAGTTGGTGATATATTTACATACATATATATGTACATATATACACTCGCACACACACACATACATATATAACATTAATTAAAAACTTAGAAAATATTTTACCAAATCTATATTCTTTTTTCTCAGAGTTGGAGCACATTTTTTTAATTAATTAATTTATTTATTTATTTTTTCAATTAAAGTTGACAGTCAATATTATATTAGTTTCCGGTGTACAGCATAGTGGTCAGACATTTATACAGCTTATGAAGTGATTCCCCATGTCCCCAATAAGGCTGGTACCCACCTGCCACCATGCATACTTATTACAATACTAGTGGCCCGGTGCACGAAATTCGTGCACAGGGGAGGGTGTGTTCCTCAGCCTGGCCTGCACCCTCTCCAATTTGGGACCCCTCGAAAAATGTCCTGCCAGTTTACAGGGATTGGGCCTAAACCAGTAGTCAGACATCCCTCTCGTAATCCGGGACTGCTCTGCCCACACTGCAGCCACCGCTACTGCCTCAGCCACTGCCTGCCCAAGATCCATGGCTGTGGGGAGAGGGCCCGCGCCCACGCCTCACAGAGAATCAGCTGGGTGTGAGTGCTGTATGCTGGCAGTGGGGCCAAGGACCGGTCCCTGGACCCCGCCAAGTGGGCCCAGCTGCAGAGGAGCCTGGATAAGAAGCTGGGCGAGCTAAGCAGCCAGAGGAGGAGCAAAAGGAGGGAGAAGGAGATGTGAGCCGGCCCTCACACCCTCCGGCCTTGTCTTAGCAAATGCAAGTGTAAGCAAGCGGCTGTCCATGGTGCTTTCTGTGCCTTATAGCTGCTCCGGTGATGTGACCAGGGCTGCATGAGCAAGCCAGGGCCCTCTGGGAGGGGGTGGGTCCTCTGGCCCAGTGTGCCATGCCTTGCGCTGGGGTGGGGGCGGGCTGCAGTGGCTGTTCTCTGGACCTTCTGGGGAGAGCCGCCCTAGGTCTCAGTTTTGCTGGCACCAGGGCCCTGTGGGGCTCTCCGAGGTCCCTCGCCAACTGCCTTAAGAGAACCTTTAAGAGAGGTTCCGGGAGTCCAGGTTGCGGCCTGGCCTGCGCCCCGCCCTCCTGCCCTCGGATTGCCATGGCGATCGAGGGGCGCAGGCCCTCCCGCCCTTCAGTTGCCATGTTGGGGGTTCGTGGTTGCTGCCTGGACTGCGCCCCGCCCTCCTGCCCTTCAGTTGCCATGGTGGGGGTCCGCAGTTGCTGCCTGGCCTGCAACACGGCCCTCCCACCCTTCGATCACCATGGCGGGGGTCCGCAGTTGCTGCCTGGCCTGCACCCCGCCCTCCCGCCCTTCGACCGCCATGGTGGGGGTCCGGGGTTGCTGCCTGGCCTGCACCCCGCAATCCCGCCCTTCGACCACCACGGTGGGGGTCCGCGGTTGCCACCTGACCTGCGCTCCAGCCCTCCTGCCCTCCAATTGCCATGGCGATCAGGGCCGCAGGCCAGCTGGCAACCCCAGCTTTCCCATGGCGATCACCCACTGGGGGGTGGGGAAAGGCAGCCGTTGCCCACCCCGCAACTCTTGCCTGCCGCCTGGGTTGCCGATCACCATTCTTCAGTCCTTCCCCTTTCGCCTCTCATCATTGCGAGTATGCAAATTAACCGCCATCTTTGTTGGTGGTTACCACCATCTTGGCTGTCAGTTAATTTGCATATCTCGCTGATTAGCCAATGGGAAGGGTAGCGGTAGTACGCCAATTACCATGTTTCTGTATTATTAGATAGGATTATTGACTATATTCCCTATGCTGTACTTTACATTCCCCCACTTCCCCCCCATATTGTTAATATATCTAATTTTGCATTTAATTTAAAAAAATAGTTTACCTTAGCATTTTAACAGACTATTAATACAAATGTAAGATAATTGATTCTCCTTATTCAGGGTTCACATTCATATAATTGAGTTATTAATAAGGACATTTGCATTCTAAAATGACTTACTCTTCCTTCCTCTTGATATTTGTAGAAACTGAAAGCAATCGAACAACTGAAAGAACAAGCAGCAACTGGAAAACAGCTAGAAAAAAATCAGGTATTTTCTGCATTTTTAATTTGAGCTCATAGTCATGACTACTCTTCCCCTTTTTATTATAAGCAATTGTTTCATTGGGTAAAAGAACACATAGGTTTTAAAAACGTCTCTTGGAAAATATATGCCATATATTTTTTAATGTTCTTACTCTTAAACATGGATAGAGGGAGACATGATGTAGATAAGTGACTGAGAACGTCACTGTTTCTAAGAGGTGTATTAATGCTATTGCTGCTGAAAATAAGAGCATTTATTATGTTAGACAAATAGAAAATTCTCTTTTTTACTGTGTCTCAGGTTGCACTGCTCTTTTTTTTTTTTTTTTTTTTTTTTGCCCTTCCCTCTTCCTTTCCTCAGCTCTTTTATCCCCAGGTGTAGACTGGAAAGTTTACTGGACCTGAAGGAATGCAGTAAGACAGCTTCTGGCCTAGCTGGTGTGGCTCAGTGGTTGAGCATGGATCTGTAAACCAGGAGGTCATGGTTCAATTCCTGGTCAGGGCACATGCCAGGATTGCGGGTTCAATCCCCAGTGGGGGGGCATGCAGGAGACAGCTAATCAATAATTCTTTCTTATTAATGTTTCTATCTCTCTCTCTCCCCCTCTCCCTTCCTCTCTGAAATAAAGAAAAATACACTGAAAAAAAAATGACTTAAAGACAGCTTCTTTCCTTTGCCCCCTTTATTCATGCCAGATAACAAATTAGAACGTGTTTCCAATCTACACTTTTATTTTTGTTTTTTTAATTGATTTTCAGAGAGGAAGTAAGAGGGAGATAAAAACATCAGTGATGAGAGAGAATCATTGATTGGCCGCCTCCTACATGTCCTCTACTGTCATGTGCCCTGACTGGAATCAAACTGTGACCTCCTGGTTCATAGGTCAACACTTCACCACTGAACCACACCAGCTGGGCATCCAATCTGTACTTTTAAATCTATTTACCAGTGGATCTGATAAACTGTCAACTATATTCTCTGTAAATATTTTCTTCTTTGCTATTTGGCCATAGAGCCAGTAATTATTTTATTTCCTTTTTTTAATTTCCTTTTTAATAACTTTATTGTTTTAAACTTTTCTAGTTGGAGAAAATTCAAAAAGAGAAAGCCCTTCTCCAGGAGCTGGAAGATTTGGAATTGGGTATTTAAAGAGTCACAGAAAGCAAGTTATTACCAGAAATCAGTGGGAACTCATCTTCTGTTAAGTTCATTGGTGTATACGGAACGTTCATGTGCCCACATTTAACATTCATCTCTAATTTTAACCATTTTCCAAAGTTCTGCATATGCGTGAAATTACTTAATAATGCCTATTAAAATTGATTTTTGTGTCCTGCATCTTAGATCATGTTAACATATGAAATAAAAAAAAGACACATGACATATTGAAGTTTGACATATTGAAAGACAAATGTCATTGTTTTTTAGGAGGAAACAGTATTTACCATATAAATGAATAAAGACATTTTAAATTTAATCAATTTTGGCTTTGTTATAAGTTTTTCACTCAAGAAATCCTTTATTAATTTAGAAGGCAAGTTTAGGAAAATTGCCTTTGAATATATAATGTGGCTTTTTTGATCCTAAAATATTAGTGTATTAAAATTTTAAATTTTAAAAAAAAACCAGGTGTAGTAAATGAGTTAAAGTATTAATATTATTTGTATTATCTGAAGTAAAGTTTTTCTTAGTTCTAAAGTAAATATAGACTTTAAAAATAGAGTAAAATATTTTGTTCTGGTATTTCAAATAATAAACCTAGAGATGTGAGGATGAGGTAAATGTGTTCCAAACATGGACTATGATTGTTTTGGTTGTATTTTCATATGATGACAAAATGATATAATGATAATGCCAGACATTTGATTATCAAAACCAATTCATATTACAATTAATTATTTTCATCAGGTTTACATTTGAAATTATTTTTATTTCATTTGCATTGATATAGGTTTTCATTTTCCAGGGCTAATATTTAATCTGGTATGTAAAGGAAAAGAATCCAGAAACACCTTGAGAGACAAGCAAAACAGATGACTGAGTTTGCTGATGCCCCAAAGTTTCTATCAAGCTTTGGTCAAGATCTAATGCATTAAATTTGAGTGGCATTTTAATTTTTTTCTTTGTGGAGTGTATGTGTGCATATATGTACATATAATTGCTTTCAACATTTATTTCTGATATTAGAAATTGACACATTACTTTTATAATATATTACTTTAAAAATATTTTTCTAATAAAATGTTAAATAATGCATTCTGAAACAGTGTAATGTTTTTTTGGCTTAGAAGCCTAACAGTTGTTTTGGTTAATTCCCATTCATAGCACAGTTTATAATGAACTTATTAATCATTTATAAAATGTTTATCTCAGAGGTAGTATCATAGAAACTTTGTTCTTTTCACCAGAGTTACTGTTCCCACCAGAATTCTTAGACTCATTTTTTAAAAGAATTTTCTTTATTTCTGTAATGATTTAAGCCATTTAATTATTGGTAAAAAATTACTGAGCACACATCAATATAAAAATCACTGAGGTGTTCTTTGACTACCATTTTGTTTGGTTTTTCTTTTAAATACATTATCCTCAGGGAGTAAAAGTTAGGTGGTAGAAATAAAAAAGAGTGGCGATGAAAGTCTGCTTGAAATGAGATTTAAAATACAGTAGTCCCCTTTTATCCAAGTGGGATACATTCTTAGACCCCCAGTGGATGCCTGAAACTGCAGATAGTACTGAACCCTGCATATACATTTTTTCCTACACATACATACCTGTGATAAAATTTAATTTATAAACTATGCACAGTAAGATTAACAATAATAATAAAATAGAACAACTATAACAATATACTATAATAAAAGTTACATGAATGTGGTCTCTTTCCCTATAATAACTAAGACAGCCATTAAGTGGCTAACGGTTGGGTGGGTTATAGCATATACAGCGTGGATACGCTGGACATAGAGATGATTCACAACCCAGGCAGAGTAGTGAGATTTCATCACCCTACTCAGAGTGGTGTGCAGTTTAAAACTTGTGAATGGTTTATTTTTGGAATTTTCCATTTAATATTTTCAGAACACAATTGACCACAGTAACTGAAACCACAGAAAGAAAAACTGAATAAGGGGGGAGGGGGGGGCTGGCAGTGTGGCTCAGTGGTTGAGTGTTGACCCATGAACCAAGAGGTCACTGGTTCGATCCCCAATCAGGGCACATGCCTGGATGCAAGCTCAATAGGTAGGAGGCAGCATATAGATGACGTTTTTCTGTCATCGATGTGTCTATGTCCCTCTCTCTAAAATCAATAAAAACATTTTTTAAAAAACTAAGAACAGACTACTGTATTTCTTTGACTTAGTAAAATACTAGAAAGACAGAAATATTAAGAAAATTTTATATATATATATATATATATATATATATATATATATATATATATATTTTATTTCAGAGAGGAAGGGAGAGGGAGAGATAGATAGAAACACCTCCAAATACCTGCCCCACTTCCAAATACCATCATAGGATGAAAGAATCATTGGTCTGCTGCCTCCTGCATGCCCCTCCCCCCCGGCCACTGGGGATCAAGCCCCCAACCTGGGCATGTGCCATGACCAGAAAACAAACCGTGACCTGATAAAAGAGATTAATAGATCGACGCTCAACCTCTGAGCCACACCAGCTGAGCAAGAATTCTTATTCAAGGGAGAATTCAGAGCAGGTTCTGAGTTCCTCCACCTGTGCAAATTAATATTCAGAGCAGAGCAAACTGGCAAGAATTGGGTGTTTTGTTCTGGAAGGAAGGAATAGTGGAATAAGTTGACAGCAGGTGCCTATTTCTTGGGGTCATCTGCAGCTACCAATACAAAGTCAAACCAGATTTATTTTTTATTTTGTTAATCCTCACCCAAGGATATTTTTCCATTGATTTTTAGAGAGAGTAGAAGGGAGAGGGAGAGACAGCGAGAGACATCGATTGGTTGCCTCCCGCATGAGCCCACAACCAAGGTACATGCCCTTGACCTTGACTAGAATCAAACCCGGACCCTTCAGTACATGCGCTGACACTCTATCCACTGAGCCAAACTGGTGAGGGCAGTCAAACCAGATTTAGAAGTAATGACCATCACACTGTTTTTAAAGCTACTTAAGTACAGTGCAGGCTATAAAGGAAATACAGTGTACCATTCAGTAATGTCAAGCTATTTGTAGATGTAAGATTGGTTCATGAAAAAGAAGAAAATTGAAGAATTGAGGCCTAGTACCAAAAGATATGGCAAGTTCATCCAGGCTCCCATAACAAAATACCATAGACTGGGTGGCTTATAAACAGCAGAAACATTTCTCATAGTTCTGAAGGCTGTGAAGTTTAAGATCAAAACACCTGCAGATTTTATGTCTGGTGAGGTGGTTCATAGCCATCTTGCTGTGTGGGCATGAGGAGGGAGCTCTCTGGGTTCTCTCTTGTAAAGGCACAGGTCCCATTCATTAGGGCTCTGCCCTCATGACCTAATCACCTCCAGCTGCCCCACCTCCAAATACCATCACCCTGGGAATTAAGTTTCAATATAAATTTTGGGGAAACAAAAACATTCAGTCTTTAGCACCAGGGGAAATCATTATAGCAAGCATATACTAATTTAAAAAAGATGGGAGATCCCTGGCCTGGTTGGTTGGAACATCCTCCCATACATCAAAAGTTATGGATTTGATTCCCAGTCAGGGCAACATACCTGGGTTGTGGGTTCAGTCCCAGGTTGGGATGCATGCGGGAGGCAGCTGATCAATGTTTCTCGGTTCAATATATCTCTCCCTCTCTCTAAAATTGATAAAAACATTTCCTTGGATGAGGATAAATAAAAATTAAGAGATGAGAGATATTCTGATATTTCTTGTTCCCATCTGGGCATGTGGAGAATTATACTTCCACATCCTCTTGAAGTACTTCATGGGTAAGTGGCTTGCTTCAGCCACTGAAATGTTAGGGAGAAGTGAAATGAGTCATTTAAGAGCCAATATATGGGTTTCATGCCTCCCTGCTGTGGTGGACCCTGATTTCCAAGTTTTGTTGCACATTAGAGTCATCTGGGACACTTTTATAACATCCAATGCCCAAGTCCTTCTTTATGCCAATTAAATAACAGTGACTGATCATAGATATCCAGAAGACCAGTTGCTGGGTCATATGGCAGCTCCATTCTTAATTTTTTTAGGAACCTCCATACATACTGTTTTCAATTGTATTCTTTAAAGATTCCCCAGCTGATTCCAGTATGTTAGCAAAGTTTGGGAACCACATACCTAGCCTATGCTAGTCAATCTCCTACAGTGTTAATACATTCATGAAAATATATGTGGAAGTCAAGTGATTTTTTTTTTCTGTTGTAGGGTGTGTTCATCCTTATAGAGCTTAAAATATTAATGTTTTGCATCTTACCTTGTGGACTAGTCACTAAATAATGTTTTATATGATTTTAATATATGTTTTTGCTTACATTTGAACACAACAAACCTGTGAGCATAGATTTGCTAAATATTTTTCTTTTTTGGCACACCTAGTAAATTCATTCTTTTATCAGTGTTAAGTTGAATTTTAAAATGTATTGGGATAGTATCTACACTAATAAAAGAAACATGCAAATTGGTGTCACTCTGCTACACCCACCAGCCAATCAGAGTGACTATGCAAATTAACCCAACAAAAGATGATGGTTAATTTGCATACGCAGGCACAGAGTGAAGACTGAAGAGGCTTGGCTTCTCCACGGTGGCCAGACCAAAGGCCTGGGTCCCGTGTGCCAGAGGAAAACTGGTGCCGGCAGCCAGGGGAAGGAAGGCCTATTGCATGAATATTAATGCAATGGGCTTCTAGTTGGTTCATAATTTCAGATGTACAGCTATACTATGACATTTATATAATCTATTTCGTGCTCACCCACCTGAGGTCTAGTATCCTTCTGTCACCATATATTTGATATGCTTTACCCTCTTCATCCTCCCCCCGAATTCCCTTTCCCTCTAACCATCATTCAGTTTTTATCTGTAGGTTTGTGGTTTGTTTTGTTTGTTTTTGTTAATTTGTTGCTTTGTTTTATATCCCACATATGAGTGAAATAATATATATGGTTCTTGTTCTTTTCCATCTGACTTATTTCACTTAGTATAATACTCCCATGATCTACCCATGTTGTCATAAATGGTAATATTTTATCTTTTATGGCTGATTGATATTTCATTATATATATGCATCACATCTTTATCCAATCAAGCATCAAAGGACACTTAGGTTGTGTCCATGTCTTGGCTATCCTCCTTATATAGTAAAAGCGTAATATGTAAATTGTTCCCTTGGGCCATCATTTGACCAGGAGACCGGGAGTTCCATTGCTCACTATGATGTGCGCTGACCACCAGGGGCAGTGCGGAACATGGCGGGCGTCAGCGATGCGCTGCAACCTCTCACGAGCTACCTGGGGGCGGGGATGATGGGGACAGAGGTGCAGTGAGAATGCGGGGTGTCCACTGAGCTCACTCTCACTCCCCCTGCTACCCTCCCCTGGGACGCCAGGGCTCATGCACTGGGGAAACCCTCCCGCTCAGGTGCCAGGCACCTGCAAGGAGCCCACCCCACACCTGCGCAGCCTCTTCTGGGTGACTGGGCCACAGCCACCAGGGGACCACAGGGGCCAGTCGGGCTCCCCATGGGTTCACATAGGAGCTGGTCTGCGAAGCCAGCTGGGAGACAGCATGCTGCCCACCCAGCTTCCGTGTGGCGCTGCTGGGCAGTCCAGAGGCCCATGCTGTGCCCCAGCCTGCAGTGTCCAGCTGTGCTCACTGTAACTCCATGTAGGGGTGGGTGGCACTGTGTTTCAGGTGGAGGGTGGCGCATGGGGGCCCAGGTGCTGCCCTGGGCCCAGAGGTCAGCTAGGACCTTCCCTTCCATGCCAGATGCTCACGCTTCGATCACTTCCAGGCCTAGGGACCACACCCATGCACAATTTCATGTACTGGGCCTCTAGTTGTGAATAATGGCTGTAATGAACATAGGAGTACATGTATCTTTTTCTTTCTCAGAGGCTTGATTTTTTTTTTAGAGCAGTTCTGGATTTACAACAAAACTGATGGGAAGAATATATATATATATATATATATATATATATATATATATATAACCTTACCTAATAATAGACGAACATGGTAATTGACCATACCTTCGCTACGCCTCCCATTGGCTAATCAGCAAGATATGCAAATTAACTGCCAACAAAGATGGCAGCCGGCAGCCATGGAGCTGGAAAGAGCAGGAGGCTTGCTTGCTCCAGTGATGGAGGAAGCCAAGGCTCCCTTCCTGCCATGGCCGGCTCTAAGCTACACTCAAAGCAACCAAGTTTCAATGATAGAAGGTAAATAAACCCCAGATACCTGCTTTCAGCAGGCCATGGCCACGGAGCTGGAGCGAGCAGGAGGCTTACCTCCCGACCACCCTGGCTGGCTCTAAGCTCCTCTCAAGGCTACAAAGTTTCAATTATAGAAGGTAAATAAACCCCAGATACCTGCTTTCAGCTGGCCGTGGCCACTGAACCGGAGCCTTGGGTTGCCCCTGGCGATGGAGGAAGCCAAGCCCTGGCTGCCTCTGAGCTCCACTCCAGGCTACAAAGTTTCAATTATACAAGGTAAATAAATCCCAGAAAGAAAAAAAGGAGAGGCTGGGAGCTTCTGTCGCTGGGGAGGCTTGGCCAGCCTGAAAATGGCCCTCAGCCCTTCACCCAGACTGGCCAGGCACCCCAGTGGGGACCCACCATCCTAAAGGTGGTGTGGCCAGCCTGAAAACAGCAATCAGCCCCTCACCCAGGCTGGCCAGGCACCCCAGTGGGGACCCCCACCCTGAAGGGCAAACCAGCCGGCCCCCACCCGTGCACCAGGCCTCTATCCTATATAGTAAAAGGGCAATATGCAAACTGACCCTAACAGCAGAAGGACTGGGAATGACTGGTCACTATGACACACACTGACGACCAGGGAGCAGACGCTCAATGCAGGAGCTGCCCTCTGGTGGTCAGTGTGCTCCCACATGGGGTAGCTCTGCTCAGCCACAAGCCAGGCTGATGGAGGCCAGTACAGCAGTGGTGGTGGGAGCCTCTCCCACCTCCTCAGCAGCACTAAGGATGTCAGATTGCAGCTTAGGTCTGCTCCCCTCTGGCAAGTGGACATCCCCCGAGGGCTCCTGGTCTGCCAGAGGGATGTCTGATTGCCAGCTTAGGCCCAATCCCCTGGGAAGCGGGCCTAAACCAGCAGGTGGTCATCCCCTGAGGGGTCCCAGACTGAGAGAAGGCATAGGCAGGGCTGAGGGACACCTCCCGCCCCCATGCACAAATTTTTGTGCACTGGGCCTCTCGTATATATATCCTATCTAATAAAAGAGAAACATGGAAATTGGTGTACGACTGCTACCCTTCCCATTGGCTAATCAGGGAGATATGCAAATTAACTGCCAGCCAAGATGGCGGCCGGCAGCCAGACAGCTTGAAACTAACATGAGACTTGCTTGCTTCAGTGACGGAGGACTGCAACGTTCCCCGCCTGCCTTGCGGGCCTCTGAGCTGGCAGTTTGAAACATAGTTACAAAAATAGAAGCTAAACAAAACCCCAGAAACCAGCTTTCAGCTAGCCGGGATCTCAGACCTGGAGTTGATACAGAGTTTCGATTGTAGAACCTAAACAAACCAGATACCTGCTTCCACGAGCGGAGGCCTAAGAGCTGGAGCCTCAGAGCTAACGCTGGCCCAGAATTAAAAAAAAAAAAAAAGTAAAAAAGGAGCAGTTGGGAGCTTCAGTCCCAGCCTGAAAACAGCCCTCAGCCCCTCACCCAGACTGGCCAGGCACCCCAGTGGGGACCCCCACCCTGAAGGGTGTGTGACCAGCTGCAAACAGCCATAATCCCCTCATCCAGGCTGGCCAGGCACCCCAGTAGGGACCCCCACCCTGATCCGGGACACCCTTCAGGGCAAACCAGCCAGCTCCCACCCATGCACCAGGCCTCTATTCTACCTAGTAAAAGGGTAATATGCCTCCCAGCACCGGGATCAGCGGAGCCGCAAGGTCTCCTGGCACCGGGATCAGCATGACAGGGGGCAGCGCCCAAACCCCCTGATGGCCCTGCGGCTCTGTGTGTGACAGGGGGCGGGGCCACAACCTCCCCACTCCACGGGCCCTGCTCTGTGTGTGACGGGGTAGAGCCATAACCTCCCCATCGGCCCTGCCCTGAGTGTGAGAGTGGCGGCGCCTCAACCCCCTGATCAGCCCTGCTCTGTGGGTGATAGAGGGCGGCACCCCAAACCCCCCACCCCACAGGCCCTGCTCTGTGTGTGATGGGGTAGAGCCATAACCTCCCCATCGGCCCTGCCCTGAGTGTGACAGTGGTGGCGCCCCAACCCCCTGATCGGCCCTGCTCTGTGCGTGACAGGGGGTGGTGCCGCAACCTCCCCATCGACCCTGCCTTGAGTGTGACAGGGGGCGGTGCCCCAACACCCCAATTGGCCCTACCCTGAGCATGACTGAGGGTGGCATCACAACCTCCCAATCCGCCCTGCTCTGTGCATGACAGGGGGGCGGCACCCCAATTCCCCAATCGGCCCTGCTCTGAGCCCGACCAGGGGCTGCACCTAGGAATTAGGCCTGCCCTCTGCCACCCAGGAGCAGGCCTAAGCCAGCAGGTCGTTATCTCCCAAGGGGTTCCAGACTGCAAGAGGGCACAGGCCGGGCTGAGGGACCCCCCCCTCCCCCCCGAGTGCACAAATTTTTGTGCACCGGGCCTCTAGTATATATATATATATATATATATATATATATATATATATATATAGAGAGAGAGAGAGAGAGAGAGAGAGAGAGAGAGAGAGAGAGAGATATCCCTTACCATCACACATAGCCTTTCCTGTGTCAACATCATTCACCTGAATTGTATATTTTTTTAACCAAGGATAAGCCTATGTTGACACATCATAATCACCCAAAGTCCATAGTTTACTTTTGGGTTCACTCTTGGTATTGTACATTCTATGGGTTTGGACATATGCATAATGACATGTATCCACAATTATGCAGAATATTTTTTACTGCCCTAAAAATCCTTGGTGCTCCACCTATTCATCTGTCCCTGCTCCCTTCTCCACCAGCAACCAATTATGATTATGTTTTCAAATTTTCTGGGTAGATACCCAGAAGACCAATTGCTCGGTCATATGGCAGCTTTATTCTTAATTTTTTTAGGAATCTCCATACACACTGCTTTTTATAGTGGCTGCAGCAATTTACATTCACAGCAGCAGTGTATGAGGGGTCCCTTTTCTCCATATTCAATCCAACACGTTATTTTTTGTCTTATTGATAATAGCCATTCTAATATGTATGAAGCAGTTTCTCATTGTGGATTATATTTGTATATCCCTTATAATTAGTGATGTTAAGCATCTTTTCATACATCTTCTGGCTATCTGTGTGCCTTTCTATTCAGGTCCTCTTTATTTTTTAATCCAATTATTTGATTTTTGTTCTTGAGTTGTATGAGTTACTTTTTCAAAAAATATATTTTTATTGATTTCAGTGATGAAGAGAGAGAGAAACATCAATGATGAGAGAGAATCATTGATTGGCTGCCTCCTGCATTTCCCTTACTAGGGATTGAGCCTACAACTTGGGCATGTGCCCTTGACCAGAATCGAACTTGAGACCCTTCATTCTGTAGGCTGATGCTCTATCCACTGAGCCAAACTAGCTAGGACTTGTATGAGTTATTTATATATAGTGACCCCTTATCAAAATGTCTTAATGTACTGAAGCTCTTTAGTTTGATGTAGTCCCATTTATTTATTTTTTTATGAGATACATAAAAGATAAAGTTTACGATACAAAACGCAACAGTTAACCAATTGAGGATGAACAAATACTGAAGGAAATGATTCTTGATGTTTGTGATTCCATTGCTTCACATTATCAGCAGTGCCTGGACCAGAACGGTCATCAGTTTAAAAACAGGCATTGATAAAAGTAATTATTCATTTCTGTAGATTCGTTTAAAAATTGAAAATAAACTGTATCTTAATAAACACTGACTTTATAATCATTCAAAGTGTGTATACATTTTTTATGGACACCCTGTATATATGGGTTTATTCCTAAGCTCTCAGCTATGTTCCATTGGTCTGTGTGTCTGTTTTTCTGCTGATATCATGTTGTTTTGATTATTGTAGCTTTGTAGTATAGTTTCAAGTCAGGGAGTGTGATACCTCTGGCTTTTTTTTTTTTTTTTTTTTTTTTTTTTTTTTTTTCGAGATTGCTTGCCTATTCTAGTCTGTTGTATTCCGTACAAATTTGAGAATATTTTTTGTTCTAGTTCTGTAAAAAGTGCCACTGGGATTTTGAAAGGGATTGCATTAAATTTGTGTATTCCATTAGGTAAATATTCCATTAGGTAATATGGGCATTTTAACTATATTAATTCTTCCAATCCATGAGCACAGAATATCTTTCTATTTCTTTTTAAAAAAATATGTTTTTATTCATTTCAGAGAGGAAGAGAGAGGGAGAGAAAGAAAAATATCAGTGATGAAAGAGAGTCATTGATTGGCTGCCTCCTGCATGCCCCGCACTGGGGATCGAGTCCACAATTCATGACTAGGGATCAAACTGTGACCTGGTTCATAGGTTGATGCTCAACCACTGATCCATGCCGGCCAGGCTCTATTTCTTTATGTCTTCAATTTTTTTCAACAATGTCTTGTAGTTTTCAGTGTACAGGTCCTTGACCTTCTTTGATAAATTTATCCCTTGATATTTTATTCTTTTTGTTACAATTGTAAATGGGATCGTTTCTTTTCTATTACTGATAATTTTTTGTTAGTATATAGGAATATAATAGGTTTGTGTATGTTGCTTTTGTAATAACTGCAACTTTACTGTATTTGTCTATTTCTTCTAACAGTTTTCTTGGTGGAATTTTAGGGTTTTATATATATAGAATTAGCTAATCTGCAAATAGTTTTTCTTCTTCATCCAATTTGGATATCTTTTATTTCCCTTTCTTATCTAATTGCTCTGGCTAAACTTCTCTTGTTTATGCTCTTAGAGGAAAAACTTTCAGTTTTTCACCATTGAGTATGATATTAGCTGAGAGTTTGTCATGTACAGTCTTTATTATGTTGAGGTACTTCTTTCTATATACATTTTATTGAGTGGGGTTTTTTATCATATGTAAAGTGATGTTATTTCTTATAAAATGAATTTTATGCATCTGGTGATATGATATGATTTTTATCTTTTAGTTTGTTAATGTTGTATTTCACATTGATTGATTCCCTGGAATGAACCCCACTTGGTTGTGAAATATGATCCTTTTAATGTATTATTGTATTTGATTTGCTAATATTTTGTTTAGGATCTTTGTACATTCATCAAAGATATTGGCCTGTAATTTTCTTTTATTATGTTTTCCTTGTTTGGTTTTGGTATCAGGGTAATGTTGGCATCATAAAATGAGTTAGAAAGTATTCCCTCTTCAATTTTTTGGGAGAAGTTGAAAAGGATTGGTATTAAATCTTCTTTCAGTGTTTGGTAAAACTTGCCAGTGAAGCCATCTGGTCCTGAACTTTTTTTGTGTGTGTGTGTGAGGTTTTTGATTACTGTTTCAGTTTTCTTGCTTGTGATATGGCTATTTAAGTTTTCCACTTCTTCATGATTTAGTCTAGGGAGATTGTATACTTCTAAGAATATTTCCGTTGCTTCTAGGTTATTGAATTTGGTGGCATTTTTCTTGTTTCTTGATGTAGGCTAGTAATGCTGTACACTTCCCATTTAGTACCACTTTAGTACCGCTTTTACTACAACTTTAAAATTTTGGTGTGTCATATTTCATTTTAATTTGTATCTATGTTTCTACTGACTTGTTCTTGTATTTCTTCTCTGACCCTATAGTTGTTTAGTAGCATGTTGTTTAATCTCCAGGTATTTGTGGTTTCTCCAACTTTCTTCTTGTAGTTAATTTCCAGTTTTATATTGTGGTTGGAAAATATGCTTGGTCTGACTTCAGTCTTCTTAAACTTATTGTGCCCCAATATATGGTCTGTACTTGAGACTGTTCTATGTGCACTTGAGAATAATTTGTATTTTGTTTTGGAATGGAAAGTTCTATACATATCAATTAAGTCAATTTGGTCTGATGTGTCATTTAAGGCCTATATTGCTTTATTGACTTTCTGTCTAGATGATCTATCTATTACGGTTCAAAACTTTATTTTTATCAGTTTCTCCCTTTAGGTCTGTTAGTAATTGCTTTATATATTTTGGTTCTCTGAGGTTGGGTGCATATATGTTGATAAATATAAAATGTCCATCTTTGTCTCATTACCTTTTTTATCTTGAAATATATTTTGTCTGATATAAATACTGCTACACCTGTTTTTCTCTGGATGCTATTTGCTTGGAGCATCTCTTCCACCCCTTCACTGGGCCTTTGTTTGTCTCAGGAGCTATGATTTTCCTACAAGCAACGTATAGTTGGGTCTTATATGTGTTTTTTAAATAGTGTTGTTGTTATTATTATTATTAATTTGAGAGAGAGAGAGAGAAATGGATCCGTTGCCTCGGTTGCCTCCCATACATGCCAGGACCAGGAAGGAACCTGCAACCTAGGTACCTGACCTGTGACCTTTCTGTGTACAGGATGACACTCCAATCAACTGAGCCACACCAGTCAGGGTGGGTCTTGTTTTTTAATCCATCACTCTACTCTGTTCCCTTAGATTAGTGAGTTCAGTTCATTTACATTTTAGGTAATGATTGATATATAAATATTACAGCCATTTTATCTTTTGTTTTATGGTTGCTCTGTATCTCCATATTTTTCCCCCCTTGTGTTTCCGTTTGCTATTTTGGTTTAGTGCTTTTCTATGCTATTTTTTTCTTTTTCTTTGTTTCCTCTCTTATGTTTTATGTCTCAGCTCTAGACATTTGTGGTTACCATTAGGTATGTGTAAAATGTCTCATATATACAATAGTCCTTTTTCTTCTAATTTCCTTGTATGTTCATTCACCTACACACATTCAGTTCTTTTCCTCCTCCTGTTATGATTTTGTTGTCACAATTTATCTCTTTTTATTTTTTTATTTATTTTTGTTTTAATATATTTTATTGATTTTTTACAGAAAGGAAGGTGAGAGGGATAGAGAGTTAGAAACATCAATGAGAGAGAAACATCGATCAGCTGCCTCCTGCACAGGCCCCACTGGGTATGTGCCGGCAACCAAGGTACATGCCCTTGACTGGAATCGAACCTGGGACCCTTGCATCCGCAGGCCAATGCTCTATCCACTGAGCCAAACTGGTTAGGGCAATTTATCTCTTTTTATGTTGTGCATTCATTACCAAAGTGCAGTAGTTACAGTTTTTTTTAAAATCAAGATGAATTTTTTTAAACCAGTCTTGTGCTTTTATTTATTTATTTATTTATTTATTTATTTATTTATTTATTTATTTATTTATTTTTGATTTCAGAGAAGAAGGGGGAGAGAGAGAGAGAGAGAGAGAGAAACATCAATGATGAGAGAGAATCATTAATCAGCTGCCTCCTGTGTACCCCCTACTAGGGATTATTGCCCTCAATCTGGGCATATGCCCTAACAGGGAATCCAATTGTGACCTCCTGGTTCATAGGTCAATATTCAACCACTGAGCTACACCAACCAGGCAGTTATCATTATTTTTAATGCCTCCTTTACCCTTAAACTTTTGGTTGTAATTAAATGTTTAATATCCTGTTCTGAAGTAAAGTTGTAATTTCCTGCTTGTCTGTTTGTTAGTTATCTTACTCAAAGTTTTGTATCCTTTTGTCTTTTTGTTTCCAGTGGAAGAGCTTTTGACATTTCTTATAATGTATCTCTTATGATGGTAAATTCTCTCTGCTTTTGTTTGTAGGGGGAAGGATTACTTTGCTTGGTATGGTATCCTTGTCTGCTGTTGGTTCCTCTTTTTCAATATTTTTAATATTTCCTTTCTCACAGCTTGTAATGTTTCTAGTGAAATATCTGATGATAATTTAACGGAGTTTTCTTTGTATGTTATAGGCTAAAATCTTTCCCTGCTGGCTTCCTTGAAAATTCTTTGTCATTAATTTTTTTTCTTTCTTTTTTTCTTTTTATTTTTTTAAAATTCTTTATTAATTAAGGTATTACAAATCTTTCCTCATCTCGCCCCCCACTCATGCTCTCATCCCCCTGTTGTCCATGTCATTGGTTTGGCTTATATGTGTGCATACAAGTCCTTTGGTTGATCTCTTCCCCTTACCCCCTCCCTCCCCTACTTTCCTTCTGGGGATTGATAGTCTAATCGCTGTTTCTCTGTATTTGGATCAGTCCCTGTTCATCAGTCTATGTTGTTCTCTATAATCCACAAATGAGTGAGATCATGTGGTATTTATCTTTCTCTGACTGGCTTATTTCACTTAACATAATGCTCTCCAGCCCCATCCATGCTGTTGCAAAAGGCAAGAGTTCCTTCTTTTTTGCCACAGCATAGTATTCCATTGTGTAGATGTACCACAGTTTTCTAATCCACTCATCTGCTGATGGGCACTTAGGCTGTTTCCAAATCTTAGCTATGGTGAATTGTGCTGCTATGAACATAGGGGTGCATATATCCTTTCTGATTGGTGTTTCTGGTTTCTTGGGATATATTCCTAGAAGTGGGATCACTGGGTCAAATGGGAGTTCCATTTTTAGTTTTTTGAGGAAACTCCGTACTGTTCTCCACAGTGGCTGCACCAGTCTGCATTCCCACCAGCAATGCAGAGGGTTCCTTTTTCTCCACATCCTCTCCAACACTTATTGTTTATTGATTTATTGATGATAGCCATTCTGACAGGTGTGAGATGATAACGCATTGTCGTTTTGATTTGCATCTCTCGTATAATTAGTGACTTTGAGCATGTTTTCATATGTCTTTCGGCCTTCTGTATGTCCTCTTTTGAAAAGTGTCTATCTAGGTCCATTGCCCATTTTTTGATTGAATTGTTTATCATCCTATTGTTAAGTTTCACGAGTTCCCTGTAAATGTAGGAGATTAAACCCTTATCATTGGCAAATATGTTCTCCCATGTAGTGGGTCTTCTTGTTGTTTTGTGGATGGTTTCCTTTGCTGTGCAGAAGCTTTTTATTTTGATGTAGTCCCATTTGTTTATTTTCTCTTTAGTTTCCATTGCCCTAGGAGCATTATCAGAGAAGAAATTCCTTCGGCATATGTTTGCGATTTTGCTGCCTATGGATTCCTCTAGTATTTTTATGGTTTCCCATCTTACATTTAAGTCTTTTATCCATTTTGAGTTTATTTTTGTGTATGGTGCGAGTTGGTGATCTAGTTTCATCTTTTTGCATGTATCTGTCCAATTTTCCCAAAATCATTTATTGAAGAGACTGTCTTGACTCCATTGTATGCTCTTGCCTCCTTTGTCGAATATTAATTGGGCATAGTGGTTTGGGTCGATTTCTGGGTTCTCTATTCTATTCCATTGATCTATATGTCTGTTCTTGTGCCAGTACCAAGCTGTTTTAAGAACGGTGACTTTGTAATACAGTTTGATATCTGGTATTGAGATCCCACCTACTTTGTTCTTCTTTCTCAGGATTGCTGCACCTATTCGGGGTCTTTTTTTATTACATATGAATTTTTGGAACGTTTGTTCTAGATCTGTGAAATATGCCATTGGTAATTTAATGGGGATTGCATTGAATCTATAGATTGCTTTGGGTAGTATGGACATTTTGATTATGTTGATTCTACCAATCCATGAACACGGTATGTTCTTCCATCTGTTTATATCTTCCTCTATCTCTTTTTTCAGTGTCCTGTAGTTTTTCGCATATAAGTCTTTTACCTCCTTAGTTAAGTTTATTCCTAGGTATCTTAAATTTTTTGGTGCGATGGTAAATGGTATTGTTTTTTTAGTCTCACTTTCTGTAAGTTCACTATTGGTGTAAAGAAATGCCATGGATTTCTTGGCATTAATTTTGTATCCTGCTACATTACTGAATTCATTTATTAAGTCTAATAATTTTTTATGGAGTCTTTAGGGTTCTCTATGTACAGTATCATGTCATCTGCAAATAAGGACAGTTTTAATTCTTCTTTTCCAATTTGTATGCCTTTTATTTCTTCTTCTTGTCTGATCACAACGGCTAGTACTTCCAATACTATGTAGAACAGGAGTGGTGAGAGGGGGCATCCCTGTCTTGTTCTTGTTTTTAGGGGGAATGATTTTAGTTTTTGCCCATTGATTATGATGTTGGTTGTGGGTTTGTCATATATGGCTTTGATTATGTTGAGGTATGATCCCTTTATTCCTATGTTGCTGAGAGTTTTTTATCAAGAAAGGGTGTTGGATTTTGTCAAATGCTTTTTCCGCATCAATTGATATGACTATGTGGTTTTTTTTCTCTCAATTTGTTTATGTGATGTATTATGTTTATTGATTTGGGATATTGTACCATCCTTGCATCCCTGAGATAAATCCTACTTGGTCATGGTGTATGATCTTTCTGATGTACTTCTGGACCCGATTTGCTAGAATTTTGTTGAGGATTTTGGCATCTATGTTCATGAGGGATATTGGCCCGTAATTCTCTTTCATTGTGTTGTCTTTACCTGGTTTTGGTATTAGGGTGATGCTGGCTTCATAGAATGAGCTTGGAAGTGTTCCTTCCTCTTGAATTTTTTGGAATAGTCTGAGGAGGATAGGTTTTAGTTCTTTCTTGAATGTTTGGTAAAACTCCCCTGTGAAGCCGTCTGGTCCTGGGCTTTTGTTTGCTGGAAGCTTTTTGATTACTTCTTCAATTTCCTCCATAGTTTTTGGCCTATTGAGATTTTTAGCTTCTTCCTGATTAAGTTTTGGAAGGTTGTATTTTTCTAGGAATATGTCCATTTCCTCCAGGTTGTCTAGTTTGTTAGAGTAGAGTTGTTCATAGTATTTTCTAACAATCCTTTGTATTTCTGTGGGGTATGTTGTTATTTCTCCTCTTTCATTTCTGATTTTGTTTATTTGGGTCCTCTCTCTTTATTTCTTGGTGAGCCTTGCTAGAGGTTCATCAATCTTGTTTATCCTTTCAAAGAACCAGCTCTTGGTTTTGTCGATCTTTTGTATTGTTTTTTTGGTGTCTATGTCGTTTATCTCCGCTCTGATCTTTATTATTTCCTTCCTTCTGCTTACACTGGACTTTTCTTGTTGCTCTCTTTCTAACTCTTTGAGTTGTAGGGTTAGGTAATTTATTCTCATTGTATCTTGCTTCTTGCAGTAGGCTTGTAGAACTATGAACTTCCATCTCAAGCCTGCTTTCGCTGTGTCCCATAGGTTTTGAATTGTTGTGCTTTCATTGTCATTTGTTGCCATGATGTTTTTTATTTCTTCTTTGATCTATCTGGTAACCCAGTCATTGTTTAATAGCGTGCTATTTAGTCTCCATGTGTTTGATTTTTTGGGATTGTTTTTATCGTAGTTGATTTCCAGTTTTATGCCATTGTGATCTGAGAAGATGCTTGCTATGATTTCAATCTCCTTTAATTTGAAGAGACTTTGCCTGTGACCCAATATATGGTCTATCTTTGAAGATGACCCATGTGCACTTGAGAAGAATGTATATTCTGTGGCTTTGGGGTGAAATGTTCTGAAGAGGTCAATTAATTCCATCTGATCTAGTGAGTCATTTAGGATTGATGTTTCTTTGCTGATTTTTTGTTTAGACGATTTGTCCAATGGTGATAATGGGGTGTTAAAGTCCCCTACTATGATTGTATTGCTGTCAATCTCTGCCTTGATCTCCTCCAGAAGATTTCTTATGTATTTGGGTGCTCCTATATTGGGTGCGTATATGTTTACCAGAGTTATATCTTCTTGTTGGATAGCTCCCTTTAGTATTATGAAGTGGCCTTCCTTATCTCTTTTTATGTCCTTCACTTTGAGATCTAATTTGTCAGATATAAGTATTGCTACCCCAGCTTCATTTCCGCTTCCATTTGCCTGAAAAACCTTTTTCCATCCCTTCACCGTCAGTCAGTGTGAGTCCTTTTTTCTGAGGTGGATTTCCTGTAGACAGCAGATATATGGGTCATGTTTTCTTATCCACTCAGTTACCTTATGTCTTTTCATTGGGGCATTTAATCCATTTACATTTAAAGTTATTATGGATAGATACTTGTTAGTCACCATTTTTATTCTTTACCCCTGTGTTCCTTCTTTGTTTCCTATGTTTTTTCTTTTTACAGCAGAACCTTTAGCATTTCTTGCATTGCTGGTTTGGTGCTAATAAACTCCCGTAGACTTTTTTTGTCTGTGAAGCTCCTGATTTCACCCTCAATTTTGATTGATAGCCTTGCTGGGTACAGTATTCTTGGATTCAGACCCTTTGTTTGCATGACTTTGTATATTTCATTCCATTCCCTTCTTGCATGATATGTTTCTGTTGAGAAATCAGTCGCTAGTCTGATGGGGGATCCTTTGTAGGTAACTTTCTGTCTCTCTCTGGCTGCTTTTAAGATCCTTGCTTTGTTGTTGGTGTTTGCCAATTTAACTATAATGTGCCTTGGTGTCAGTCTTTTGGGGTTCATTTTGTTTCAGACTCTGTGAGCTTCTTGGAGTTGTATGAGTTTTTTCTTCCTTATATCAGGGAAGTTTTCTGTCATTATTTTTTTCAAACAGGCTTTCTATTCCTTGCTCAGTTTCCTCTCCTTCTGGCACCCCTATTATTTGGATGTTGTTTCGTTTTGTGTTGTCCCAGAGTTCTCTTAGGCTCTCCTCCTGCTTTTTAATTTTTTTTCTAGAAGCTGCTCTGCTTGGGTATTTTTTCCTACCTTGTCTTCTAGCTCACTGATGTGGTCCTCTGCTTCTTCTAGTCTACTGTTGATGCTTTCTATTGAGTTCTTTATAGCAGTGATGTCATTTTTCATTTCTTCTTGGTTTTTCTTCATTTCCTCTTGGTTCTTACACATATTGTTGAATTTGTCTTCCATTCGTTTCATCCACCTTATGGCCATTTCTCTGAATTCTTTCTCTGACAGGTTGCTTGCCTCCATTTTGTTTACTTCTTTTTCTGGTGATGCCTGTTTTTCTTTCATATGCGGGCTGGTTCTTTGTCTCACCATGATCTCTCTTCTCCAGGTGTTTGGTTATGTAGTTCTCTCTCTGCTGCATTTATTTAAAGGCACAAAATACAACACAACAAGGCACAACGTACAAGGCACTAAACACAAATGTATTCACGATATTAATATCTCCAAATAAAGGTGACCACCCAAGCAAAGAGAATTAGGAGATAAGGAAGAAAGAAGAGAAAAAGATAAAAGAGAAAAAGAAAAAGAAAAAAAGAAGTGCAGAAATGAAATTGGGAAAAGGGAGAAAAAGAAAAAAAAACAAAAGTAAGATAGAAAAGAGAGAGAATGAAATAGAAGAGGGGAAGAGACTATTTATATGGGTAAAAAACTCCAATAGAACCACCACTAATCCCAACAAATTCCAGCAACAGATCTCTGGAGATGAATGCAAGCTACAAACAACCACTAATATCAAGCAAGGCGAGGGAAAACAGAAGCAAAAAAGTAACCAGAGGAAAAAAAAAACCCAACAGAAAAATTAAAAAAAAGCAAAACCATTTCACAAACAAGCATGAAAAAAACCAATATACTCAACAATCAAGCAAACAATAACAAAACAACAGAGAGAGAGAGAAAAAATATTTGGATAGTGAAGAAAGATAAGAGAGAGGTGTATATGGATTTAGAGCAGGGGATTGGAAATTAGATATATAAATAGGGTGAAATTTAGACAGGGGGTAAAAAGAAGGAATAGGGAAAATCTAAAGCAGGAATAAGGTAAGAGAAACAGGACAACAAAAGGGGAAACGTGGGGAAGAGAGTTTTGGCATAAAGGTAAAGTTGAGGTAGAGAAAAATGATGGTAAAGGAATGATGAAAATAGAATGTAGAACACTAATCCCAAAATAAAATAAAGGGAAAATAAAATGACACTTTTAAAAATGGTAAAATGGTAGTAGTAATAATACTGGTTAAAAATAAAAATGTAGTAATTAAAAAGGTAAAATCAGGTGATGAAAAAAGAAAAAAAATAGTTTCTTAATTAAAAGATGAAAAAAGAATTTTAAAAAAAATAAAAATGTGCAGTAGTGAAGGTGCTTCAGTTCCTCTACTCTTCTATTTGGCGCGCCTTAGTCCTGCCAGGTATTCAGGAGAGTGTTGAATTTCCCTACGATACACTGTTCCTCCGTGTTGTAAACCACAGTCCTGATTTTAAGGCAGGCCGTATTTGTTTCCCAGACTGCCTTTATTTGTATTTACAGAAGAGTCAGTTCATGGATCAGCCCCTGGGTGGCAGTGTTTCTGGATTGACCTCCGAGGTTATAAGTCCTCTTTATCCAGCAGTTAGGGTTTATCTTCCCTATTGCACTTAAAACTGGTTTGGGAGAGTTGACTGCCCTAGAGCCTGTTCTTTAATCGTTACTCCCTGCTCTGTTTCCCAGTTTCCACAAAAACAACTTTCCCCTGTAGTCTCTGCGAGTTAGCCCAACTGGGAAATCCCATGCACTGGGTTTAATAATCAAACGCAAAGATTTAAGGGGAAGAGAAAAAAACAAGAGCCTGAGAAGTTGCGCGAATTCGCAACCCTCCACCTTCCAGCTCTGTGCGCAGTCTCTTCGTCGCACCCTTTCTCCCCTGGCACTAAGCAGCCGGCACACTGGCAAAATCTGAGGCTGCTTTTTTGCATTCAGTCAGCTATGGGCTTATTTTTAGCGTTCCCTTCTGCCAGCAGCCCTGTGGGAGCCCTTCCACACTCGCGGATCACGCTGTCCCCAACGGCTGTGGACTTTGTGGGGCTCAGATTTCCCCTGTGCGTGTTCCTCTCTCCAACCTGAATTGCAAACTGCACCTTTAGGAGAAATCTGACCTTTCTGTGAGGAGAAGCAGGGTTCCTCTGAGTCCATGTAGTCGCACTGCTTGCGATCTGGTGTTTCTGGGTTAGTAGCTGATCTCTGGATCTGTCATTAATTTTTAATAGTTGGAATAAAATGTTTCTTTGAGAAGATCTTTGGTTGATATAAGTAGTTGTTCTGTTAGCTTTCTCTATTTTAAGTTTAGTTATTTCCATGGGTTTGGGAAGTTTTCATCTATTGTTTATTTGAGTAGGCTCTCTGTTCTCTTCTCCCTCTTTTACCTGTCTGGTATATCCATTATTCTTATGTTGCACTTTATAATGGAGTCAGATAGTTCTTGTGGAGGTTTTTTTTTTTTTTTCTTCTTTGCAGTCTTAAATTTCCTTTTTCCTTTTGGGTCATTTCTAGGTTTCTATCTTCAAGCTCACTAAATCTTTCTTCCATGTGGCCTTCTCTGTTTCTAATGCTCTCTAATGCATTCCTCATCTCATTTATTTAGTTCTTCAGGTCCAAAATATCTGTTCGATTCTTTTTTTTTTTTTTTTATAGTTTTAATCCCTTTGGTAAAGTACTCCTTTTGTTCATTGATTTTACTCCTGAACTCGTTGAATGGCCCTTCTGAGTTCTCTTGTATCTTGTTGAGTTTCTTCATAAATGCAGTCATATATTCTCTGTCATTTAAGTCACAGTCTTCCATGATTTTGTATTTGGTTTCTGGAGATTTCATTTTATTTCTGTGCTCCAATGTTGTCTTGATTGTTCATGGTATTTGATGGATTGTTTCTCTGCCTGCACATTTGAGGTAGTGAATTCACTTCTTGTTTAGATAATGTTTTGTTCTCAACAATTCAAGTTGAGAGGTTGGGTGCCTTACTTTGTTTTCCAAGAGATGGTCTTATAGTGCAGGTTTTTTGTTGTTGTTGTTTTTTCTTACCTGCAGTATTTGTGCCTCTGAGATCATCACTTCAGTTAAGGAAAATGCTGTGTACCAACTGGGATGGTGGGTCCCCTCTGTGACCAGCTTGCCTCAGTTATAAGAGAGCACCAGTGGGACAATGTGGCAGATGGCAGAGAACCCATTTTGCATGCTTTCAGTGCTACCTCCATTTTACTAATTGTTCCTGGCCCCACTGTGTTTTTGAAGGTGTCCCCACTGGGCTTTTCCATGGGTCAGGAGAGGCAAGCTCACAGTTTTGCAGCTCTGCCTCTTTGCCAGCCATGGCTGTTTAAGGCATCTCATTTTTCTCTACCTGGCTCTGTCTGGATGTGGCTAGGGAAACAAGTTCATTATCTTGTAGGTGCACCCTCCTGACAGCACTGACTGGTAGCACCTCTGTACTGTTGGGGTTTCTCAGCTTTTTTTTTACCAGCCTCTGCCAGGATGGGTGGGGCAAGATAGGCAAGTTTGCAATCTCATGGTTCCACCCCTTTGCTATCAATGGCTGTTGGCACAGCTGGATGGTTTAAGGCTTACTAGGGTCTGCTAGGGTCTGCCACAATGGGGTATTGGGAAGGGAGGTACCTTTTCCAGGGGGAACACTGCTTTACCCCTCTTACACTCCAGGCTGTAGTGTAAAGGCTGCAGCCCAGCTTCTCCACTGCTACCACACTTTCTGGAGCCATGGTGGGCACTGAACTGTATCTGTGGTCACCGTGCCTGTCCTTCTACCCATCCTGCCTCCCCTATTCATTCCAATCTTCCCCACCTTTAGATGTATTTCCCACCTTCAGATGTTTTTCAGTTCTTTCAGGAGTTTTTTTGTGTGTGTTGATCAGGGAAAACACGTCAGCTATAACTCAACTGTGTTGAGTTGTAAATTGAAGGGCAGAAACAGGCATCTTCTCATTCACCATGAAGCTAATGTGTCAGTATTAAATTTATAAGACTTATAAGAACTTATTTATAAGTTCTTATTCCAAGCATCAGCACTATCTATATTCATTGTCCAATCATTTGAGTAAAATGTAATGAAATGTTAGATAGAAATAATAGATGATTGCACACATCCTGGTTAATTGACTGAGAAGGCAACACATATTGGTTGTCAAGGAGTAGCACTATGTGATTGTTCAAAATGTTCATCCTTCAGAGTACTTAAATATGAAATTGGCATAAGAAAGATAGGCTGGGGTGTGTTATAAATTGAATGTTTGTATCCCCCCAAACTTCATGTTGAAGCCCAATGTGATGGTATTCAGAGATAGATCCTTTGGGGAAGGCATTAGAGTTAGATGAGCTTATGAGGATTGGGCCCTCATCATGGGATTAGTGCCCTTAGAAGATACCAGAAAGCGCTCTCTCTCTCTCTCTCTCTCTCTCTCTCTCTCTCTCTCTCTCTCTCTCTCCCTTTCCCTCTCCCATGTGAGGACTTACTGAGAAGGCAGTTGCTGCAATGGAAGAAGAGATGTCTCACCAGAACTTCACTGTGTAGGCGCCCTGATCTTGGACTTTCAGTTTTCAGAATTGTGAGATAAGCAATTTCTGCTGTTTAACACACCCAACCTAAGCAGACTAATACAGGGTGGATGTATAAATTTCAGGTTGTTTAAAAGTCAAGGACAACCAATTAATCAGGAAGACTTCATGGAAATAAAAGATTTAACATGTATCTATTTGGGATGCTCTATATAGGAAAAAGTTTGCTTTGTTTATTTATGGTTTATCACATTTATCATGGTTGGTAGCTAAGTAGAGGACAGGCCGAGACAGAATCATTTGGATTTTCCTTCCATATGAACAGTGATGGAAATATTTACAATCCTGTTCTTTTCTCATTCATTTGTGTATCGTTATAAAATTTTTATTCTGCAGTCATATTGGGTAGAGTAGTTATCTTTCATTGTAAACTCAGTGAAAGTAGGGACAGCAACACCATCAACTTTACAGCTTTTCTCAGCTTCAGTTGAGTGGCTGGGACAAAATCATTTGGATCAATGACAACTTCACTGGCTTTGTATTTTAAAAAGGAAGCTAAAAGAAATAAATCAAAAGAATTTGAACTTAAAGAGGATGAAATAAAAAATGGGGGTGAAGAAAAGACAAGATAGATTAAGTCAAAAGAAGCTAACAAAAAGAGGGGTAGGGTTGCTTACACCTTTGTATATCCCTTTGACCCAGATAGTTCACCTCTAGAAATTTGTCCTAAGTAAATAGGGATGTGTGTAAAATTATACTACAAAAAAAGTTCATCCTAGTGATGCTTTTAATAGTGAATTATTTTAATTATAGAATGGAATTTATGCAGCCTTTTAAAAAATGATACTATAGACCAGGGATCAGCAAACAACGACCCTTGGGCTAAATCCTGTGTGTCACAGATTAGTTTTTACATTTTTAAATGGTTGAAAAATCAAGCAATTATTTGGTGATCTGAAAATTGTATAAAATTCAGATTTCTGTGTCTTTAAAAAAGGTTTATTGAATACAACCACAGTTGCTTTCAGGCTACAATTGCAGAGTTAAATAGTTGCAATAGTCCCTCTACTTTGCAAACTCTAGAGAACATGTATTCTCTGGCTCTTTACAGAAAAGATTTGCTAACCCCAACGGTACAATAATACAAAGTAACAAGGAAATAATCATAACATATAGTTATTTTGCTTCTTATATTCTTCACTACATAAATTCCTGGAAGTGGAATTGCTGGGTCACATCATAGTAAGAATTTCAAATACTTTTTTATTATATTTTTCTTCAGTAACCTCACCTGTTTGATAATTTTTTCTCAATCAGTTTTCACTTTTTTGTTTTTGTTGTTAATCCTCACCTGAGGATTTTTTTTTTCGTTGATTTTTTTTTTAAGAGAGAATGGAAGGAAGGGAGAGGGGAGAGAGAGAAACATAGATGTGAGAGAGACATATCATTTAGTTGCCGCCCGAAGGTTCCCTGACCCAAACCTGCAATCCAAGTACATGCCCTTGACCAGGAATCTAACCCACGACCCTTCGGTATGCAGGCTGATGCTCTACCCACTGAGAAAACCAGCCAGAGCCAGTTTTCACATTTGGTACTATTATTAGAGACTGTTGTTTTTATTAGGTGAGTGTGGAAATTGGCATTTTAACACCTAAACTTTTTTTTTTAAAAGAAATAAGGTAAAAGGTGAAAGGATTAAGCAAACAAACTCATAGACACAGGTAACAGTTTTGTAATTACCAGAGGGAAATGGGGAGGCGGGCAGATAGAGAGGGAATAGGGGGATAACTGGTGACTTTGGGGTGATGAACACACAATACAATATACAGATGATGTATTTATAGAATTATACACCTGAAACCTATATAATTTCATTAACCAATGGCACCCCAATAGATTCAATTAAAAAAAGAAATAAGGTAACCAATCTGGTGTGGCTCAGTGGTTTAGCATCAACCTATGAACTTGGAGGTCGCAGTTCGATTCCCAGTCCAGGTCCATGCCTGGGTTGCAAGCCTGATCTCCAGTGTGGGGTGTGCAGAAGGCAGCCAATCAATGATTCAATCTCATCATTGATGTTTCTATCTCTCTCTCCCTCTCCCTTCCTCTTTGAAATCTAAAAATATATTTAAAAAATAAGGTAATACTCCAGATTAATTTTTATATAGATTGAACATTTAAACATTTATTGCTTAAAACATTAATGAAAGAAGTTCATGGGCCAACCTGCTTCAGATAAAATGTTATGCCACTTTTTTTTTTTTGAAGCAGAGATAAGAAATTTATCTAAAACAGAGTTCAGAGTAATAATGGTAAAAATGCTCAACAGTATGAAAAAAGATATAGTAACTATGAAAAAAGAACAGCCTGAGATATAGAATGATATAACACAAATAAAGCAGATTATGGAAAGCTGAGGATCAAATCAGTGAATTAGAAGACAGAGTTGAAAATATCACTCAACCAGAGAACCAAAAAGAAAAAAAAACATTAAAAAACAGGAGGACAGCTTAAGGGAGCTGTGGGACAATGTGAAATGTAACAATATTAGAAGAGCAGGTGTGCCAGAAGAGGCAGAAAGGGAGAAAGAAATAGAGAAGGTGTTTGAAGAAATAATGGCAAAAAACTTCCCTAACTTGGTAAAGGAAAAACTCACACAAGTTCAGGAGGCACAGAGAACCCCAAACAAGGAGAATCCAAACAGACCCATGCCCAGACACATCATAATTAAAATGCCAAATATTAAAGACAAAGAATCTTAAAGGCAGCAAGAGAAAAGTAAACTGTTACCTACAAAGGAGTTCTCATAAGGCTGACACCTGATTTCCCATCAGAAACTCTACAGGCCAGAAGGGAATGGCATGAAGTACTCAAGGTAATGGTAAGCAAGGATCTGAGATCAAGATTACTATACCCAGCAAGGCTATCATTGAAAATAGTCAGTCAAATAAGGAGCTTCCCAGTCAAAAAAAAAACAAAACCCACCACAAAAGGCTAAAGGAGTTCATCACCATCAAGCCAGCATTAGAAGAAATGCTAAAGGGATTGCTGAGAAAAAGAAACAGAGAGAAAAACCTAGCCATACAGAATTAAAATAGCTATAAATACAGTGGGGCCTTGACTTACGAGTTTAATTCATTCAGAGACTGAGCTCGTTAAGGAGCTCATTAAGAAGCTCGTTAACTCAAATTACTCTGTCAACTCAATGCAAAAAATCGGCCGAGAGACAGCTGGTATCTCAAAAAACTCATTAGTTGGGATACTTGTAAGTCAAGGCCCCACTGTAGATGGCGGAGGAACAGGCAGACGTGTCCCAAGGCTTGTCCTGGAGCAAATAGAATGAGCAGCTGAAACGAATAACATCCACCCCGAATTGGCAAAGCAGACTCAGCTGGTGAGACAGTTTGCAGCCAGGAAGGGCAGAGTTCCCCTGGAAAGATAAAAACCAGGGACCTGGGCAGGAAAGTTTGCCAGATCTCTGAGCCCAGAGGGTCAGAGGGAAACCACGCGGCAGCACCCAGCCGCCTCCCTTGGGACAGGCGCAGCCTCTGACTGGGGCGGGGGTGGGGTGGGGGGGGAGATCCACAGTACTGTTGGTGCCAGGGGATTTGAGATCTGGGTTCCATAATTACGAAAGACTAAGCCCAGAGTGGGCAGCCTGAAGCGTTGACCAGACCATGCAGTGCCAGTAAGAGAGGGGCTCCCAGAGACTCAGTCTTCCCCGTTTCTGCGGCTGGCGTTTGTTTGTTTTTCACTGAACCCTGTTCATAGGACATTTCAGATACAGACACTCACCCATGCAGAGGAGCGGGAGAAGGTGCAGACAAGTGGAACCTGGGGAGAGGTTGGGGAGAGAAGGGGGTCCAGGAGAGGTGGCAGCAAGTTGAGTGCTGAGTCATGCCCGAGCCCAGGACCTCTGTTATGCCACTTTTTAAAAACTAAATTGTTGTTGGGGTCCAGCCCCAGCAGGTCCAGGGGTTCCCTAAGGTGTGGACGGAGTCGGCGAAGAAGGAATGACACAGAGACAGTGTTCAGTTGATCAGCAGCCTAGCCAGGTTCTCTAGCCAGGTTCTCTCTTTATTCTCCTGTTACATCTGTATTTATACCATTTGATCCTATAAGCATGCCTCTATAATCACATCATGGTATGTTTTGGGTCCTCCCTTGACCTCCTACAGTTTCTTGTTTCATGTCCATAGCTTATCTGACCTTTGCCAAAAATCCCATCTCCATCTAGTTCTGTTTAATTTAATCCTATCCATTCTATTCCAAAGGTTACGGCTAGTTATCTCCATTCCAAGGTCACTACTCTACTGTTCTGTTAAGCTACAAGGAAGTAACTGAAAGAGAGTATCCTAAGTAAAGATTATGTAGCTTAAGCTACATATGTGATTGTTTGTAGTTAAGGTGATTAACTACCCGCCTGGCACTTACTTAAGGGGTTTTACTGATTTATTCCCTTCCTTAGTCCTGTTAACTCCTAACTCCAGGGAAATATCCCTACCTGAGGAAACAACCTTTTTCGGGGAGGGGGGGCCTTGGTTAAAACACATAGCGCTAAGAAGGGGAGCAAACATATGCCATATATGCCAGGTCCCTTGAAACATATGCTGTGCAGATGTTTCTTCCCTGCAGTGACTGTGTCAAGCAGCAAGGGTGGACCGGCTTCTGGCAAATTGTACCCTTCCTGAACTTATATCCCCTACCAAGTAAAAATAATATACCTGTTTCGAAAGAAATTTTATATTAGAAAGTCTAAGAAACATGTGAAAACAGATTTTGAGTTCTCCATAAGTAGATAGAAAGGTGTGCATATTACTCATAGCTCTTCAACTGTCTACCTAAAGATACCATCCATTAACAGCCATTGTCCAGAGACTACCCGTAATCCTACCATCATATCAGGTATCAGTCCCATAAGATTGCCATTCCATAGGGACAGCTCAGCTTTGCAGAGTCTCTAAGGTTGTCAGGCATAGATGTTGCTGTAGTTGTGGAGACCTGTTTACACTGAAGGCCACTCCTGAAAGGGGGCCAACTGCCTATTCTAATTAGTTACTCAAGTTGCCACTTTACAGCCACTCCTTCCCTTTATATTACTTTATTTGGTTCTTGTTGACTCTCTAGGCCAGGGTTTCACCAGCTTCTGTCTGCATCTTTTTCCTAGTATGTTTTGGAAATGATAAGTAAACTAATTAGTATGGTTCCATCTACTTTCTGTTTTCTAGAGATTGTAGTCTCTGGCCAACTGCTTTCTTACAAATGTGATGGATTCATTGCTTCTAGTACTTTCCTGTTATGTCTCTGAGCTGCTGAGAGAGGAGAGAGGCAAATGCATGTGCTTATTTTGCTATCTTAAATTTAAGTCAGAAAAGCACATGTCCAATGTTTTTTTTTTTATAATATACTAGAGGCCCGGTGCACAAAAATTTGTGCACTCGAGGAGGAGGGGGGGTCCCTCAGCCTGGCCTGTGCCCTCTCTCAGTCTGGGATCCCTCAGGGGATGACCACCTGCTGGCTTATGGCAATCAGACATCCCTCTGGCAGCCCAGCAGCCCTCGGGGGATGTCCACTTGCCAGCGGGGAGCAGGCCTAAACTGCAGTCGGACATCCTTAGCACTGCTAAGGAGGCAGGAGAGGCTCCCACCACCACTGCTGTACTGGCAGCCATCAGCCTGGCTTGTGGCTGAGCAGAACTCCTCCCATGTGAGAGCGCCCTGACCACCAGAGGGCAGCTCCTGCATTGAGCGTCTTCCCCCTGGTGGTCAGTGTGTGTCATAGTGACCAGTCATTCCCAGTCTTTCTGCTGTTAGGGTCAGTTTGCATATTACCATTTTACTATATAGGATAGAGGCCTGATGCACGGGTGGGGGTCGGCTGGTTTGCCCTGAAGGATGTCCTGGATCAGGGTGGGGGTCCCGCTTGGGTGCCTGGCCAGCCTGGATGAGGAGATGATGGCTGTTTGCAGCTGGTCACACCCCCTTCAGGGTGGGGGTCCCCACTGGGGTGCCTGGCCAGTCTGGGTGAGGAGCTGAGGGCCGTTTTCAGGCTGGCAGGTGACTGGAGCTCCCAACTTCTCCTTTTCTTCTTTTTTTTATTCTGGGATTTATTTACCTTCTATGGCTGTCACTGGAACTGAGAGCCAGCTTTAGCTCTGAGGCTCGGCTCCAGCTCTGAGACCTTGGCTGCTGAAAGCAGTTATCTGGGTTTGTTTGGGTTCTATAATTGTAACACTGTTGTGGTCCTGCTGGCTCCAGCTCTGACGGCTGAAAGCAGGTTTCTGGGGATTTTTTAGGTTCTATAATTGCAACATAGTTGCTTAGAGTGCAAGCTCAGAGGCCCACAGCGGCAGGCGGGGAACCTTAGCTGCCTCTATCACTGAAGCAAGCAAGCCTCCTGTTTGCTTCAGCTGCCTGGCTGCCAGCCGCCATCTTGGTTGGCAGTTAATTTGCATATCTTACTGATTAGCCAATGGGAAGGGTAGCGAAGTTACAGTTAATTACCATGTTTCTCTATTATTAGATAGGACTAGTAGCCCGGTGCACAAAATTTGTGCACTTGGGGGGGGGTGTCCCTGAGTTATTAAACATTTTACAGCACAACACTGACCACATTGGTGGTGGTGGTGGTCTTGTCAGAATGTGTTATATTATGCAGATGAAAATCTATTTAAACAGATTTGATGTAGATATTTTCAAAGACGGAAGAATTGTCCCTGTCAACTATTTTAGTTGATTCATATCTTCAGTAATTGTCATCATTGCAAAGTTTTCAGTCCCCATATGGATTGCTGGATATAATAGGTCATGTGCTGTCCCTGTCCTTTGTAGCCTTTGTTACCTTAAGGACTCTAGTTTTCCATTTATATGTCTAAGTACCAACCTTACCGGCTTAAAAATGTAAGCTTTTAACACTGCTCTCTCTGTTCTGTATCCTTCCGATGAAAAGTGGAATTGGGTTGCAGCACAGGAGAGAAATTCAGAAGTGGAATATTGAAGTAATGACTACAGTAGGAGAAGAGGGAACTTGTTTCCCTGACCACAGATGCTGGTGCCCTGGACCACAGGGCTGGCAGCTTCTCCGGGTGCTGCAGCCTGGGACCTCTGGCCAGTAGCTTGTCCATCTCCTGGGCTGCAGCCAGCCCCAGGCGCTGGTGCCTGGACCAAAGGTGGGTGGCTTCTTCTTCTGGGGGCTTCTTCTTCTTCTGGGCTTCCAGGGAGGGCAGTCAGTTATGTGTCATGCAAAAATAGACATCACCAATTGCAGAAGCTGGGTGCGGGGCAGGGAAGCCACGGCCGGGGAAGCTGGCGGAGGCTGCTTTCCTACCCACGCACCTGGCTTCTGTGATTGCCCCTGCACCCGGCTTCTGCAGTCATGTTCGCTGTCTGTGTCCGCTTCCCTTCCCCACCCCCCCAGGCTTCTCCAATCACCAGTTTGTGGCAGGGCAAAGGTGGCCTCCAGGGCCAACCTTTGCCCTGCTCCCTGGCTGTTGCCTGCGCCTGGGTTTCTGATCACTGTCTTCCATTCTTCCCCTTTCTCCTTCCATCATTGCGAGTATGCAAATTAGCCGCCATCTTTGTTGGCGGTTAACCAAGATCTTAGTTGGCAGTTAATTTGCATATAACCCTGATTAGCCAATGGGAAGCGTGTCAGAGCTACGGTTAATTACCATGTTTGTCTATTATTAGATAGGATAATATCTTTATCTTTCAAATGAATTTGAAAGTTAAAAGCATTTAATAGGTTTACCCAAAACACTATTCCTGATATGGCCACTAGAAGATTCCAAAGATCAGGGTATATGAGAATTAATAAAGAGTTAGATATTTTAGAACATATCTGGAAAATACACATACACTTGTATGTTCACTCACTTAAAACTTGCCAATTTAGCCCTAACTGGTTTGGCTTGGTGGATAGAGCATCAGCCTGCAGACTGAAGGGTCCCAGGTTTGATTCTGGTCAAGGGCATGTACCTTAGTTGTGGGCACATCCCCAGTAGGGGTTGTGCAGGAGGCAGCTGACTGATTTTTCTCTCACATCGATGTTCCTAACTCTCTCTCTCTCCCTTCCTCTCTGTAAAAAATCAATAAAATATATTTTAAAAAACCTTGCCAATTTAATAGCCTGTGCTGCTGCTTTTTTTTTCATTGCCAGACTTCTTATGTGTGTGTGTTTTATTTTTATTTTTTGCCAAAATTTTTGAATTAATCCTCTTTAGCCCCTTAACCATAAGACTTATTTCTACACTTCCTTTGAGTTCTGTCAGCAATCTCCTATTGGCTGCAAATGAACCATGTCTGAAGAGTTTATTTGTAGGTTAACTGTTTACAAAATGGAATGTATTTTCTCATAGAAATAATACTGTAAGTGGTTATTGGTGCTGAGGCGAGCCCATGAAAACCTTAAATAAAAGAACTAGGTATAGATTGAGTTTTTTAAGCAGTTTAAAATTTAATTTTGAAAAATTAATGCCAGAATAAGAAATATGAGAAAATAGTATGAGAATTTTTTTTTTGAAAATTTAAGTGCTAACTTTTATTTAAGTAGATTTAAAAGAAGGAAATAAAGAATTTTTAGGAAATTTCTGAGGATGCTTTATATCATTTTTGTGTGCTCTAGATACTGGTTCTGTTATATTGTAAATCAGCAACTTAACCGAAGACACCTTAGTTAGCCAATTAATTGGAGTCTTTTATTACGCTACTGGGCCCAGACTGCTTCAAAGTCCGAGCAAAGCAACATGGAAGAAGTTTTCCTTTTATACCCTCCAGTCCCTTTGTCTTCCAAATATGGAGTTTCTGGACCTTTGCATGTTTTCAAAGAGCCCCATGTGTGCTTAGCAGATATCTTGCAGGAAGCCTGAGTACGACACAGTTCTATTCAGATAAAACACCTGGCATGAGAGTATGGGAGTATCAGTTCCTAGCCTACAAAGTCAGATAGCTAAGTTTATCTTCCCTATTATGCAAGTAAGTAAAAAGTGTATGTTTACAGAAGCTAGTAAGCAGAGTTAATTCACAGAATAAGGGACCGTCTAAGAATAGCAGAGTTGACTCACAGAACAAGGGACAATCTAAAATAGAAGAGAATTTCAAACAGCAGTTATACAAAATAGAGATTACTATTTTTCATTTCCCACTAGTTTTATGTACATGAGTCATATCATTGACTCTTGTGGGTCATTGTTGGGGAGGGGGTTGTACTGGCTCCTAAGGATCATGAGCTTGATAGAATTAATTCTTTGTTGAACAAAGCTAGTCAACCAGTTTATAAGACAAGGACCCAGAATGAGGGCAAGAAGTAATATGGTTAAAGGTCCTATAGCAGCAAATAGGAGGGCAGTTAGCCAGGGGGACCAATTGAATAGTTTCTGGAACCAATTCTGGGAGCTTCTTAGCTGCTGCTCTCATTTTTCAATATTTTTTCTGACTAGGGCCAAGCTCTCCTGTATGACTCCTGTGTTATTGGCGAAGAAACAGCAGGCTTCTCCTAATGCAGCACAAAGTCTTCCTTGCTGTAGGAGAAGGAGGTCTAATTCTCTCCGGTTTTGTAAAACCATCTCTGCAAGGGAGTCAACTTGTCTGTCTAGTTGGGAGATGGAGTCCTCGAGGTGCCCTAGATCCTGGTTTACTTGACTGGTTAATTCTCCTATACTGAAATACCCTTGGATTAAGGCTGTGGTCCCTATTGCTGTTGACCCCGCTATTCCCAATCCTATGAGAATGGGGATGAAAATTGGAGCTGGAGGTGGGTAAAGATGAGTTCTTTCTTCATCATCAATATATATATGGGGGAGAACATATACAAGAATACAGAGGATGGGTACAGATTGGTTCCGGAACCTGGAGGAGGAGGTACACTGGGTGAGGCCATCTGTACAGGCAAACCAGGTCTGATTTTGGGCATGGTAAAAGGTTTCAGTGTCATCAGAACTTATTAGAATGGTGGTATTTCAGAGGTCAGGATATGGGGAGGCCTGAAGGTTGTATATGGAGGATATGAGGCAAGTAACCTTCCCTTGAGAGTCCCCTAGGCCCTAGGGCTAGGGTTAGTCTTGGTCATCCCAAGTCATAGCCCTCGCTATCTTTGGAGCGGATTAGGGGCTCAATAACTCCTATTCCCATATTGTAAGGTGGTTTGGAGTTAAGACATAACCAGCAGTCAGCCCCTAAGTTGGGTTGGGAAGCGTTAATGAACTGGTGCATAGTTGCTAACATGGTTAGGAGAGATGGAGGGGGAGGTAGGTTGAGGAAGTGGTTTAGTGTGGGGAATATAGCTAGTTGGTGTGAGAGGGAGGTGATCTACAACGGGAGGTCTTGTTGGGGCAGGTCAGACTGATATGGGTAAAGCTAGTTCAGGTAGGACCCGGGCCCATCCTTGGATGGTGAATAGAGTACATGGGTCCCAGCCTGTTACATACAATCTTATTCCCCATGTTCTCCCAGTTTTCCAAGAAGAATCCTGGAAGTTTTTTATTTTAAATTCTACAGGGTTGCAATTTCCTATGGTACAGGAGGTAGGCTTGGAGGTCCTCCAAAACTTGAGATAGAAGTCACCATCTCTATGGTAGTTACTTATAGTGGAGAGGGTTTCGAAGCCCCAAAGGAGGCAGAAAAAACTCTCCTGAGCGTAGGCACTGATAGCTAACGTTTCCACTTCCCTGGCAAATATAGCTGCCTATATTCTGTAAGCCTTTTTCTTGTGTTAGAGCGCCACAACCCCATTCCCTGACACCTGCCCGCCCTCCCCTATTTACCGAAGGGCGTCTTTGGGGTACAGAGATGGTATCCTGGAAAAGGGAGCAAAGATCTATAGTGAACTGTATCCCATCCCTCAGTTGAATTTGTGAGAGTTTCACCTATTACTCCATTTCTGATTTCCCATATCTATTTTTTTAATTAAATCTTTATTGTTCAGATTATTACAGTTGTTCCTCTTTTTCCCCCCATAGCTCCCTTCCACCCATTCTCCCCCCACCTCCGCCCTCACCCCCCCCCCCACTGTCCTCATCCATAGGTGCACGATTTTTGTTCAGTCTCTTCCCGCAACCCCCACACCCCTTTCCCCCCCAAGAATAGTCAGTCCACTCCCTTTCTATGCCCCTGATTCTATTATAATCACCAGTTTATTCTGTTCATCAGATTATTTATTCACTTGATTTTTAGCTTTACTTGTTGATAGATGTGTAATTGTTGTTCATAGTTTGTATCTTTACCTTTTTCTTCTTCTTCCTCTTCTTAAAGGATACCTTTCAGTATTTCATATAATACTGGTGTGGTGGTGATGAACTCCTTTAGCTTTTCCTTATCTGTGAAGCTCTTTATCTGACCTTCAATTCTGAATGATAGCTTTGCTGGATAAAGTAATCTTGGTTGTAGGTCCTTGGTATTCATCACTTTGAATATTTCTTGCCATTCCCTTCTGGCCTGCAAAGTTTCTGTTGAGAAATCAGCTGACAGTCGTATGGGTACTCCCTTGTAGGTAACTGGCTGTCTTTCTCTTGCTGCTTTTAGGATTCTCTCTTTGCCTTTTGCTCTTGGCATTTTAATGGTGACGTGTCTTGGTGTGGTCCTCTTTGGATTCCTTTTGTTTGGGGTTCTCTGTGCTTCCTGGACCTGTAAGTCTCTTTCTTTCACCAGGTGGGGGAAGTTTTCTGTCATTATTTCTTCAAATAGGTTTTCAATATCTTGCCCTCTCTCTTCTTCTGGCACCCCTATAATTCGGATGTTGGTACGCTTGAGGCTGTCCCAGAGGCTCCTTACACTATCTTCGTATTTTTGGATTCTTTTTTCATTTTGCTTTTCCGGTTGGGTGTTTTCTGCTTCTTTGTATTTCAAATCTTTGACTTGCTTCTTGCGATCCTCTAGTCTGCTGTTGGGAGTCTGCATAATATTCTTTATTTCAGTCAGCGTATGCTTAATTTCTAGTTGGTACTTTTTCATAACCTCGAGGGTCTCACTAGATTTCTTGAGGGTCTCATTAAGTTTATCAGCGGTTTCTAGAAAATTCTTGAAAAACCTTAGAAGTATGGTTTTGAACTCTATATACAGTAGTTTGCTTTCCTCCATTTCTGTCATTTGTGTCCTGTTTCTTTGTCTCTGCATTTTTTTTATGCTTCGCTGTGTCGATAGAGTGGCTTTCTGTGCTAGGTGTCCTATAAGGGCCCAGTGGCTCAGCCTCCCCAATTACGTGAGGCAGACACTCTTGGTGCACCCCTTTGTGGGCTTTGTTCACAGTCTTGTTGTAGTTAAGCCTTGATTGTTGTAGGTAACACTGGGAGGGATTGACCTCCAGGCCAATTGGCTGTGAGAATCAGCTGTGTCTGCAGTGGGAGAACTTCTGTGCTGGAGACACCCCTCCGGGACAAGACTTGCTTCAATGGGGCTTTGGTGCTCACTGAGTCTGTCCCCTGAGTGTGTCCTTTATGGATCCGAGGAGCTGCATTCTGGATGGTCCCATTCTGACCACTGGGCACACTGGCTCCTGGATCTCTAAGGAGATGCCAATCTAGCCTCTGCCTGAGGCTATCCAGGAGGAGCCAGCTGTGAAGCAATGCAAGTTGCCCTGGGGCCTTGGGCAAGCTTCAGTTTGTTAGGTAATTATCAGTTTGCAAAGGGCCAGGCTTTTCATATGCAAAAGCCTATGTGCACGGATTGGGCAGGGCGGGGTCCCAGGGGATCAACAGGGTGGATGGAGCAGTTATGGCTGCTCTCAGTCCTGCCCTCAGAGGCCCTGCTTCTCAGTGTCCTGGCAATCACTGCAAGCACCCCTGAGAGAAAGCTGCCCTCGAGTTCCGACCGATGCCAGACAGTCCAGTTCCTCCCATATGAGTCTGGGTCCCCAGAGACTTGCCTGGAACTGGAGCTCAGAGCTTGAGACTCCCTCCTGTTTGAAAAAGACAACTCTGTCCTCAGCCACCAGCCCTCTCCGCATGTGCCTCTGTACCTCTGTATTTTACTTCCACACTGCACCTCCTCTGAGTCTCGGTATGCTTTTCTCTTCCCTTCTAGTTGTAGAATTTCCACTCAGCCAGCCTTCCTGTGGTTCTGGATGATGTCCATTCCATCTTTTAGTTGTATTTTGAAGTGGTTGTGCTGGCTCAGGGGATTCTAAGATCCAAAGTCTGAACACCTTATACAATGAGATTACTGCTTATATATATTTCTAAAATTCTTTGTTTCCTAACTTCCAGGCTTTTGTGGCAGGCTTTTGCAACCCTACATAAATTAGAATGGGGAAGTAAGATTACAGCTAAAGGGCCAGTGACCTCCCCTCTGGCTAAGCTGTTAAAAATTCTTGGTTTGTGGCCCTTGTAAACTGGGAATATTTAGGAAAACAGATTATTGCCTAAGGAAGGGGCAGTGACTTAATTATAGGCTAACAATAACGTGCATTAGGATACTGGTTAACTAGGTACAAATTCAGATTGCCAGGCCCACCCCACCACGTTGCCCCCTAATTTCTCCCTCATTATTAGTCATAGCCATAGTTACACTTGTCCTTTGGGTTTTTATATATAGTTCAACTATTTATAATTACTGAACATGTATAAAAGAACTGTTAATATTCTCCTAATGGTGTGTGTATGTTATACTAAATGGCAAATGAGACTGATGGCAAAACTTGGATCGTGATAGTTCAAAGGATAGAAATGACCTTGTTAGGGTCGCCGAAGGAGGAATACACAGGCCAAAGGGGTAAGGGATTATAAATTTATTAGGTCATCTGGATACCAGATGGGCTGAGCCCCAAAATGGCACCAGCACCCAAAGATGTGCTTAAAACAAACTGCAAAACTTATTCTCCAGAGCATTTGAGATTTTGCTCCCTAGCATGTCCTGAGTTTAGCTAAAATAAACTCACAAAAATTCTCTACTAGTTTGAACATTTCTTACATTGACAGCTTCAATATATAATTGTTTCTGGGAAGGGGAGGGGGCGGAGGAAGGGGAACAAACATTAAGCACATAACATTCACTTTTTGGATCACCCGTCCACAACCACCACCAAATTAGCCAATATTTCTTCCAGAAAAGTCTCTTACCTGTGTCTCTTCCTTTTTTTACATTTATCATCTATCTTCTGACCCTTTCTTATATTAATTGTACTGTTTCTCCTGGAAAACTCCTTCAGGACAATTTTGCTGATGGTTTTATGGACATAGGCTACTTTTCTGTAACCTGATTTGGACCAAGTTACCTGCCTCTGAGATTAAATAGAGTAACATTACCAATGCAACCTCATTTTCACTTACTCATTGGTCCCACATACAATTTATTTAATGCTCCCCATCCTGCTTCCAAGTATGTCTGGTAGACTCTTGGGGATGTCTGACTTATATTCAGTAAATCAATTCATTCTGTTACCAGTGCCCCCTCAGGGGCAGGAAGAAACTTTCCTCTACCCTTCTAGGTTCTTTCCCCTGAGCTAATAATTAAATCTACATGAGACAGATTTGATTAACAAGAGAAAACAACCAAATCTGATTAAATATGTATGTGTGGGAACCCTGAGAGAGTCAGAGGCCCCACATACATAAGAGGTTCAGAAGCAGAAATGGAAAAAGTGGGAGACATGACATTGGGGCTTCAGAGGGGAGGGAAGTTATTCACAGGATGATAAGAAGAGCAGATGTTCAATAATTAGAAGCTTTCCCTGGTCTATAGGTAGGTCATAAAAAAAGTTATCTCTGCTAATAACTCTTGTGATGGGCAAGGCCCAATATTTAAATTCTTTAAGGGAGAAGTAAGAGTTGTGTTTTTTTTTAAATATATTTTTATTGATTTTTTACAGAGAGGAAGGGAGAGGAATAGAGAGTCAGAAACATCGATGAGAGAGAAACATCGATCAGCTGCCTCCTGCACACCTCCCACTGGAGATGTGCCCGCAACCAAGGTACATGCCCTCGACCAGAATCGAACCTGGGACCTTTCAGTCCGCAGGCCGACGCTCTATCCACTGAGCCAAGCCGGTCCTGGCAAGAAGTAAGAGTTTTGTTTGAGCCTGCAGGGTCTGAACTGCCTTTAGCTCAAAATAATTCACATGACATAGTGAATAATTCACACCGGGGAGGCCTTCTCTGAATCCTTTCACCCCACATGTACCATAGGTCTTCAGATGAATGTTACCTCTGCTCTGCTGGACACCCCACCCGCTGCTGGCACTGGGGACTGCTCCACTGAGCACTGGGGTCTCTTTCACTATCTTGACACAATTTGTGTATCACAACCCTGAAATGCTAGAGCAGTGATGGCGAACCTTTTGAGCCTGGCGTGTCAGCATTTTGAAAAACCCTAACTTAACTCTGGTGCCGTGTCACATATAGAAATTTTTTGATATTTGCAACCAGAGTAAAACAAAGACTTGTACTTTTGATATTTATTTTATATATTTAAATGCCATTTAACAAAGAAAAATCAACCAAAACAATGAGTTCGCATGTCACCTTCCGTGTCATAGGTTCGCCATCACTGTGCTAGAGCCTTCATTGTGCCAGAGTTTGTGTCTCTGAATAAGATGGAGAATGTCTCTCTTCCATTTGTATTATATTCTTTTGTTGGGGGAAAGTTGTTGAAAATTGTGCTTTTAGGGTTCCAGTGTTGTGCCACATTTTTAGACTTTTAGACCTGTCACTTTTTTGAGTTTAGTTAGGCTGGGATGGGGATGGACTCTAAATGCCAGTCACATACGTGACTGTGCTGGGATTGGAATCATCTTTCCACCAGAGACCTGTGCTTTCTTGCTGCCTAGGTTCTTGATGTTTGGTCCCTTTTTCTATTAAGATGCATTATTTCCCAGAAGCATTCATTCACCCCTCCCCCCCCAGATATACACGTCTGACTGCCAGCCACACCCCATATGTCTGAGCCCGAGCAGTAGAAACCTCCTAGGCTTAATAAGATTCTCCATTTGCTACTTTTGCACATTTCATTGGCCCCACTTAGCATATTTTCTTATTTTATAGTCATCTTTAAAAAGTCTTTCATCAATAACACACCAAATATAATTATTCTTTGTGCCCTGGTTTTGCACTATGCCAATTGGTTTACAATGACTGTTCTGTGGTAACTGTCTCCCTGTTAGGTATGATGCCCTACCTGTAGATGCTTTCTACTTCAACTTTTATGCACATAGTTATGTTGTAATGTACCCCGCGAATCCCAGAAGGATGCCTCAAGAAGTCGAATTAAAGAGTCACATTTATTGCAATCCGGGACTATGAGGGGGCATCTTGCTGTCCCAAATCTCATAGTAATAAGATGGTCGCAAAACCAGACTTATATAGGCAAAGATCACAAAGGTATTGATTACATCCCAGGGTTTGGAATGGGGAACCTGGTTCGCAAAAAAGCAGTTTATAGAAGCAGAAGCAGCATGCTATCTAAATTATAGTTTTGGGTCTCCGGATCACTGAATTGACAGAAACACATTACCTAGAGCCCTAGGGTCTGGAATGAGGAACCTGGTCAGACTTAAGCATGTTAATTGTGCTGTCCTTCACAGGTAAAGGAAAATGTGCTTTCTAAGACCAGTATGACCACAACAAATGGGATTTCACATTACAATCAATAGGGTATTTAATCGAATGGGATGATTTATATAATTCAGAAAATCAAAATAACTTTTCTATTGTTAAACAAAGCAAATAAATACAGAAGCCAAACAGCAGGGTTAAAGTTAAACTATAGTTTCTACCCGAGATGATTGCTACCATACTTCAGTTAATGCCTCAGTATTACTAAGACAGTCATTTGATAATGTGACCAACTTCTCAATTGCTCCCATTTTTCTATAGAAAAAAAAAATTCCAACTGCTTAGCCTGGCATTCAAGGCCTTCCACAATCTGTCCCACCTACATTCCCAATCTGATTTCCCATTCTCCTGCTAGAGGGACCACACCTCCAGGACAGCAGTGATGGCCTTGCTTATGTTCTCTCCTTTCTTCTTCACTGTTTAAAATGTTAACCATCCATGACATGATTACATTCAAACATTTGCTGTGTCACTTTTACTTAATAAATGAATAAAAACAATATATGTAAAGGACTTACCAGCACCTTGTATATAGTTGGAATTTGATAAATAGTAGCTGAAATTATTTGTTCTTATTTTATTACTAGAGGCCCGATGCACAAAATTCGTGCAAGAGTAGGCCTTCCTTCCCCCAGCTGCCAGCACCGGCTTCCCTCTGGCACTTGGGAACTGGGCTTCCCTCCGGCTGCTGGCAGGCACCTGGGATCTGGGCTTCCCTTGCAGTCCCGGCTTCATCCAGAAGGTTGTCCAGAAGGATGTCTGGTCTAATTAGCATATTATGCTTTTATTATTATAGATTATTGTATTATCATTGTTATTATTGCAAGAACTCTATGGTCACCTGGGCTACAAGGATGAATGACAGTTCCTGTCCTTACCAAGCTCAGCTAAGAGCAGAAGAGGCTAAGGTAGTGATAAGTGATTTCAATGAAATGTGATGACTAAATAGGGAGGTCAATGCTGAGGGCTTCAGAGACAGTGCAGGGAGGACAGACTTCACTGAAGAAACTGAATTCGCCTTAAAGAGTGAATAGAAAGGTGTGTGTATGTGTATGTAAAGGTTTTGCATGCTTCATTTTAGATTTATTCTATGAAATACAGTTAAAGGATATTTTTATTAATTTTATTTTTTTAACATATTTTATTGATTTTTTATAGAGAGGAAGGGAGAGGGATAGAGAGTCAGAAACATCGATGAGAGAGAAACATCGATCAGCTGCCTCATCAGACCCCCTACTGGGGATGTGCCCAAAACCAAGGTACGTGCCCTTGACAAGAATTGAACCTGGGACCCTTTAGTTTGCAGGCTGACGCTCTATCCACTGAGCCAAACCAGTTAGGGCTTAAAGGATATTTTAAAAATTACATTTTCTAATTATTCATGAGAGATAACTATTGATTTTTATGAATTGAGTTTGTATCTAGCAACCTTGCTGTACTCAAAGTTTGTAGATTTTTTTGGTTTTCTCTATGTATGATAATATTGTTTGCAAACAATGGCAGTTTTTTTTTCTTTGCAGTCCCCACATGTTTTCCTTCCTTTTCTTGTTATAGATATAGGTAAAATTTCTAGGTATAGTTCACAATTGTACAATTCAGCACAATGCTGAATAGGAACAGTGAGAGTGGGTATACTTAACCTGTTTCCAACTGAAAGGGAATTTCAGTTGGAAATTCTGGTATTCTAATGTTTCAAATTAAGCATGATGTTTGCACTTTTTGTTACATACCTTTTATCAGATTAAAAACATTTCCTTTAAGGCGCTGAGCAATTTTATAATTAATGAGTTAATTTTATCAAATTCTATTGAAATATATTTCTCCTCTAATTCATTACTACAAAGAATTTCCAATAGATTTTTTTTTAAATTAAAAAGTTATTGTAAGCTTGCCTAGTTGGTGTGGATTGTGTCTTTCCATACACTAAGAGGTTTCTGGTTCAATTCCCAGTCGTGGCACTTGTCCAAGTTTTGGGCTCAGTCCCCAGTGGGGGGCGTTCGGGAAGCAGCCAATAGATGTTTCTCTCTCATTGATGTTTCTATCTCTCTTGCCCTTCCTCTAAAGCCAATAAAAAAAATGTATTAATAATTAAAAAAACTGCCCTTAAATTATCTGAACTTTCTCATGATGTATTTTTTTACTACATTAACTTAAATCTGTTTCTCTTACTTCAAAAGTTCAATTCCCATTGATACTAATTAAGATATGATTTTGTAGTTCCTATAGTCCTAAGACATCTAAGGTTTGTATTAGTCACTTAATGTTTAAGTGAGCTCAAATTAACTGTTGTGAAATATTTTCAGACTTGCACTGCATTCTTAAATTAGGAAAAACATTTTGATCATGTACTACATTTAAGCTATTGGATATGAGGAACTATGTACATACATTTATTGAGAACTTCCTATTCAACTGTTTCTCCAGCTCATATCTGATGTATTTCATGATTGCAATACCTGGGCTAAATGAATCAGAAATACCAGTGCTTATTAATACTGAGACTTTTTTTAAAGGTATGACCAAAATTTCCATTGCCACCCCAAACACTGTTCCCAAATCATCCAGTCAAAGCCCAGATACTATAATCTTTCTAACACCCTGTTACTGAGACTGCCCTTGCTTCCCCGAGGTGTGTGTTCCCCTTTGCTGCAATGAATAATATAGGAAACTTTTTCAATCCCTGGTGTATTCTTGGACTTCAAGGTTTTGACAGGACCAAAAGACTTATCAACTAATGCCAATAGATTAATTTTACTTTGTTCCTGATTTGAATAAATGAACAATAGAAAAGTAAATATTTACTAAAACAGGAGATATCTGAACATTGACTGGATATTTGATATTAAAAACAATAACTTTTTTAAGGTGGGATAATGGTAATTGTGGTCAGGTTTTTATTTTTAAAACCTGTCTTTCTTTCTTTTTTTCTTTCTTTCATAAGTACATGCTTAAATATCTATGGATGAAATGATATGATGTTTGATATTTGCTTCTCTGGGTGGAGAAGTTAGAGCTATAGACAATCAAGATACTAAAAATACCATTAATTGTTAAAGGTCATTAAGGTCATTCTGTTCTTGTATACAATTGAAATTTTCCAAAGTTCTTTTTTTAAAAAATTATTTTTCAAGAGAGCAATATTATAAGATCAAATAAAACTCCACAGCAAGACACCCCAGAACAGTTATGCATTCCGGTTAGGAGGGCCTGGGCTTTCTCTTTTCTCTCCCACATTTGAATCAAGTCTGTCTAGTAAGAAACTGTGTGTAGAACCCAGGTGTGCCAGCAGCTACAGTTAATAGGCTACTGGGACATTCCACCAGCTGATCATTCCCCGCCCTGTTTCTCTCTTTTCACCCAGAGTCCACGGCTACGCACACAACCAAGATGGTGGTGCCTGACAGTGAAACAAGTCAGTCCCCGTCCGGGCGCATGCGCAGGAATCGGGCCGCGCAGGCGCATTCCTGCCTCCCTCCCCGAATTTGGCGGACCGCGCCTGCGCTGTGGGCGCGGCTCCCGGCTCCCGCTGGGCCTTGGCTGGCTGCAGGCTTAGTCTGAGTGCGGCTGAAGTGGCTGGCTCGAGGAAGATGAAGCTTTTGCTATTACTCCTGGTGGCGGCGTCTGCGCTGGTCCGGAGCGACGTTTCGGCCAACCTGGGCGGCGTGCCTAGCAAGAGATTAAAGATGCAGTACGCCACTGGCCCGCTGCTCAAGTTCCAGATTTGGTGAGTACGTGCGTCGCCCCGCAGCGCCTCTGCTCGGTGTCTCTCGCTACGCGAGTCCCCGGCTTCGCGGCCTAGCGGGCTGACCCTCCCCTGGGTGGGAAGAACAGCGCCAGCAGCCTTCCTTAGCCTGCCTTCTCCGGGGCCCTTCCCAGGACGGCCAAGCCTCTCTCCTTTCCTCCAGGCACAACTGCTCACTTCCTTTTTGTTCCTAGAATGGTGGGAATGCGGAAGGTAGGGAATGAGAAGGGTAGATACTGAAAGGCGAGGACGTGGGGACACTTGTCAGTACCGAGGACCGGTCGGCGGTGTCCCGCCATGGCGGCCCCTGCTGCCTGCGGAGCTGGGCATGAGTCGGCGTGGCGTTGGCGGAGGCGCTCCTAGAGCTTTCCACCCGGTTCTCTTCCTCTGCCTTTTCCCAGGGTTATGCCAGGCAGCCCATTGCCCCGCTCGGTGAAGGTTAATTCGGGTCGTTGGACGGGACCCGCGAGCGATAGACGCCTTCCCCTGCGGAGTGTGTGGAGCGAGGGAGTAGGGCTCCCGGCAGCCGGAGGGCGTGGAGCGGGCGGGGAGGCTGATTCTCAGTTGGCAATTTCCAGTGTGAAAAAGCCCGTAGTTGCTCTTCTGACAACCGTTCTCTCCGGGACAACTGGATCGTCACCCTCATTTTCCCTACACCCGCCTCCCAAGAGTTGCCTTTGTACCTTTCAGGTTTTCTCTTGTGCATTCAGAGAAGTAGAAAAAAAAAAAAAAAAAACCACCCCCAAAAACAAAAACAAAATCCCAGCAGTTTTCGACATTGTACTTTAAGTGATTTTGTTGTTACCTAGTTATGTATTAGAAGCAGAGCAGTAATGTAGTATAATAAGGTAAATGGGTTCGGAGGTTTCAAAGACTCAGATTAAATAAACAAAAATTGTAAAAACGCAGAAATTAGAATCCTGTATCGCAAAAAGGTGACTTTTTTAAGGATAGGATGTTCAGCTTAGTAAATCTTCAGGGTCCTGATACTTTGCAAAATTAGTGTTGGCCAAAATGTTTTTTAAATCAGCTTTTCCCAACTTTAGGTATTAACATAAGTGTACTAAAAGTTTAGATTTTCTATTTATCAAAATAGTTTTTTGCTTAGTCTTTAACTAAAAGACTAAGCAAATCTTTAAAATTAAAAAAACCCATCAGTGACTTTTAACAATCAAAAAATAAGAATATGAGACTTTATTTTTATAGTGAAAACTAAAAATCTTGATTTTTTTTATTAAAAAAAAAAAAAGCAGCAGCAGCCCACTTGCACCATATGAGTATACAGCAAAACGATGGCCATCTATGAACCAGGAAACTGGCCCTCATCAGGCTGTGAATCGGCCTGCACCTTGACCTTGGGTTTCCCAGTCTCCAGAACTGGGAGAAATATATTTCTGTTTATAAGTCAAAAAGAGAAAAAAAGTTCTCTGTTTACTATGTGCCCAGCACATAACATATTTCATATAATACTGCAAATGGGAGTTATGGCTTGACCATCCTGATCTCCCCCCCCCCGCCGCCCCCCCAAATACTTTTTTAAATTAGAAGCTGGCAGTCATATTACCAAACTATAAATATTGTAATGTTGTTAAGGTTTAAATGTGATGCTTTTGGATTTGAGTAGTTTAAAAAAGACTGCAGTTTCTACCTTATGTAATTTTTTTACTTTTGTATCTCTTGGTTTCACTTGTGCTTTTCACAAAAATACTTCGCTTTTATAGTGGCTTGTATTGGACTACTTGTCACAATAAAAAGTGTACCTCCACAAAGAATATTCATAACAAAGTATTTAAAATTTGAAAAACAAATGTAAAGAGAGAGCATTCAGTCCTTCAAATTAAACTTTAAAAAAAACTTAAGTACTTCATTTGAACTTTTGACACTTAATTTTTGTTTCTTTTTTGCTGTTAGAACAAACTTGTCCCAAAAGTCTAATAAGAGTTTTCATTTGCAGTCACCCTGAGCATATTAAATACAAAAGTGCTTTAGGTTTGTTTTTGTTTTTCATGGCTAACTAAGGACTTCATTTCAAACAAAAATTTAAAAATTGAGAGCTATTTCTCGGTGTGGGAAGGGATCAGGGCAAGGAATTCCCTGTGGCTGGGGCCTGGCCAATACCTTCATGTAGGGGAGGTGTTGTGATAATCCTTCCTGGCCTCTTTGATGGGAAACCTTAGCAAGTGCAGAACCCTATGCAAGAGCCCATCTGCCAAGGGAAACTCAGGCTAGGAGTCAGTCCCTGGGAGGGAACAGTCAGGCAGCGGCATGGCCTAAGGCAGTGATGGCAAACCTTTTGAGCTTGGTGTGTCAGCATTTTGAAAAACCGTAACTCTGGTGCCCTGTCACATATAGAAATTTTTTGATATTTGCAACCATAGTAAAACAAAGATTTATATTTTTGATATTTATTTTATATATTTAAATGCCATTTAACAAAGGAAAATCAACCAAAAAAAAATGAGTTCGCGTGTCACCTCTGACACGCTTGTCATAGGTTCGCTGTCACTGGCCTAAGGTGAACCACAGGATCAAGTTGTCAGTACCAAGAACCCACTCTTTCCCCCCTTCCTGGGACCTAGAATAGATTAAGGAGATGGTCTGTGGAAAGAACCTCTCAGACCCTGGCGAGAAGAAAGGCCTAGTGCCCTCACATTTGTCACCTCTCTTCTCTGGGGGGGCACTGTGTCCTGGAGTTTGTCAGGTGGTAATACTGACACCGCTGGGGGCAGGGAAGCCCTAGCAAGCCTGGACCCCACATCTGGCTCTCCCCTGACAAGCTCTACAGTCACCACATGATCCTGTGTGTGTGTGTGTGTGTGTGTGTGTGTTTTTAAATATGCAGGTGAGAAATAACTTTATTAATTGCCCTATCAAATACAAGTAAATTTAGCTTGTTTGCTACTTCCCCTCAGAGATTAATCTGTATATAGTAAGGTGAATATTGGTTTTGGTAGAATCTTTTGGACATTCATTTGCAAGATTGTTTGGGAAAGGAGAGGAAGCTAAGACAACTGAGGATAAATATGTGAAAATTCTTTTAATTCTATTTGAAATCTGAGTACTGTAAAATGCACTCATTCACTACCAGGTGTACTGATTAATAATTCGGATTTTGTAATCCAAGAAAACAGGATAATTTCAAGAGAAACATCAAAAGTGCTTTATTCAAAGTAATGTCCATCGATAGCTACACATTTCCCCCATCTTTCAGGTAATTTGTGGATAGTGTCCCAATAGAACTTTTCTTGTTTAGAGGCAAACCATTCAGAGACCCAATTTTCCACTTCATACTTTTTTTTAAAAAAAATCTTTATTGTTCAGATTATTACAGTTGTTCCTCTTTTTTCACCCCATAGCTCCTCTCCACCTGGTTCCCCCCCACCCCATCCTCTTACCCCCCACTGTCCTTGACCATAGGTGTACGATTTTTTGTTCAGTCTCTTCCTGCACCCCCCAAACCCTTTCCCCCCCTCGAATTGTCAGTCCACTCCCTTTCTATGCCCCTGATTCTATTCTATTCACCAGTTTATTCTGTTCGTCATATTTTTTATTCACTTGATTTTTAGACTCACTTGTTGATAGATATGTATTTGTTGTCACTTTGTTGTTCATAATTTTTATCTTTACCTTCTTGACTTCCTCTTCTTAAAAAATACCCTTCAGCATTTCATGCAATACTGGTTTGGTGGTGATGAACTCCTTTAGCTTTTTCTTACCTGTGAAGCTCTTTATCTGACCTTCAATTCTAAATGATAGCTTTGTTGCATAGAGTAATCTTGGTTGTAGGTTCTTGGTATTCATCACTTTGAATATTTCTTGCCACTCCCTTCTGGCCTGCATAGTTTCTATTGAGAAATCAGCTGACAGTCGTATGGGTATTCCCTTGTAGGTAACTGAGTTTCTTTCTCTTGCTGCTTTTAAGATTCTCTCTTTGTCTTTTGCTCTTGGCATTTTAATGGTGACGTGCCTTGGTGTGGTCCTCTTTGGATTCCTTTTGTTTGGGGTTCTCTGCGCTTCCTGGACTTGTAAGTCTCTTTCTTTCACCAGGTGGGGGAAGTTTTCTGTCATTATTTCTTCAAATAGGTTTTCAATATCCTGCTCTCTCTCATCTTCAGGCACCCCTATAATTCGGATGTTGGTATGCTTTGAAGTTGTCCCAGAGGCTCCTTACACTATCTTCATATTTTTGGATTCTCTATATCCTGTAGTTTGCTTTCCTCCATTTCTGTCATTTGTGACCGGTTTCTTTGTCTCTGCATTTTGGCTGCTTCCCTGTGTTGATAGAGTGGCTTTGTGTGCTAGGTGTTCTATAGGGCCCAGTGGCTCAGCCTCCCTAATTACCTGAGATGGACACTGTTGGTGCACCCCTTTGTGGACTGTGTGCACAGTCTTGTTGTAGTTAAGCCTTGATTGTAGTTGGTATCACTGGGAGGAATTGACCTCCAGGCCAATTGGCTGTGAGAACCAGTTGTGTCTACAATGGGAGAACTGCTGTGCTGGAAACACCCTTATGGGGCAGGACTTGCTTCAGTGGGGCTTTGGTGCTCACTGAGTCTGCCCTCTGAGTGTGTCTCTTAAGGAAATGAAGAGTTTTAATCTGGTATGCTCTGGTATGCTCTCACTCTGACCACTGGGTACGCTGAGGCCACCCAGCAGGAGCTACAGAGAGATCTGCAGATTTCTCCTCTTTGTTTGGGCTTTGGAGGTGCCCAGATGAGGCCCAGCTATGAAGTAATGTAGGCTGCTGTCGAGCCTTAGGCCTTCTTTTGGAAGCTCTGGGGCTCTCTGACCCAGCTGCAGTTTATTAGGTTTTAGATTGCAAAAGGCCAGGCCATTCATATGCAAAAGCCTCTGTGCACAGCTTGGGTAGGGTTGTAAATTGGGTGGGGAGGAGTCTCAGGGAATCACCAGGGCGGAGCAAACAGCAATGGCTGCCCGTCAGCCCTACTCCGAGGAGGTCCCTGGGTCTCTGTGTCCTGCTGCAACGTGTAGGAACAATGAACACTGCAAGCACCTCTGAGAGAAAGCTGCCCTCGTGTTCTGGCCTGATGCCAGACAGTCCAGTTTCTCCCCGGGTGAGTCTGGGTCCCCAGAGTCTTGCCAGGAGCTGGACTTCAAAGCAGTTGGGAGCTTGTATCTCCCTCCCTATTGAAAAAGACAACAGCATACCCAGTTGCCAGCCTGTTTCCATGTACTTCCGCACCTCAGCACCTCCTCCCAGTCTCAGTGCACTTTTCTCTTCCCTTCTAGTTGTATAACTTCCACTCAGCCAGCCATCCTGTGGTTCTGGATGATATCCATTTTGTCTTTTAGTTGTAGTTTTGATGTGGTTGTGCGAGGCAGCAAGTTCAGGTGTTTACCTATGCTGCCATCATTTTCTTCATACGTTTTGAAGTGCTGCTCAGAAAGTGTGTGTGCCATCGATGGAAACAAGTGGTAATTTGAAGGAGCAAATTCTGGTGAATACAGCTGGTAGGTTAATACTTCCCAGGCAAGAAGTATTAACGCCTCTTTAACTGGTTTTGAAGTGTGTGATGGTGTGTTATCATGAAGCAAAATTACTTTGCTGTGTCTTCTGGCCCATTCTGGTCATTTATGATCAAAGCATGATTCAAATTGATTATTTGTTGTCGGTAGCGATCAGTATTAATGGTTTCACCTGGTTTTAGAAGCTCATAATATGCCACACATTCCTGATCCCACCAAACACAGTGTGTTGTCTTCTTTCCGAAGCAATTTGGCTTTGCAGTCGATGTTCATGGTTGACCTGGATCAACCCATGATTTTGTGCGTTTGGGATTCTCAAAATAAATCCACTTTTCATCTCCAGTCACAATTCGTTGCAAAAAAGACTATCTTTTGTGCCGTTGAAGCAACATTTTACTGATGACTTTTTGGTTTTCCATTTGTCTTTCGTTCAGTTGATGTGGCACCCATTTTCCTTCCTTTAAAATCTTTCCCATTGCTTGTAAATGATCGGAAATTGTTTGCTGAGCAACGTTTAATCTTTCTGCAAGTTGTTTTTGAGTTTGATGTGCATCTTCATCCAATAATGCTTGTAATAGTTTGTCTTCAAACTTTTAAGGTTGACCTGGACGTTCGTTGTCTTTCACATTGAAATCATCACTTTTAGGTGACACAACCATTGAGCCACGCCAGCCGGGCTGCCCCTTGAAATCATCACTTTTAAAGCGTTTAAACCAGTGTTCACAAGTGTCTTGAGATGGAGCATATTCACCATAAGCTTCCCGAAGTATACGATAACTCTCAGCAGCACTTTTCTTCAAAATAAAGTAATGAATTAAAACTTCCATGCCCTAACTCGCTTGGCTCAGTGGATAGAGTGGTGGCCTGCAGACTCAAGGGTCCCAGGTTCGATTCTGGTCAAGGGCATAACCTTGGTTGCGGGCACATCCCCAGTAGGGGGTGTGCAGGAGGCAGCTGATCGATGTTTCTCTCTCATCCATGTTTCTAACTCTCTATCCCTCTCCCTTCCTCTCTGTAAAAAATATATAAATAAAATATATTTTTAAAAAATTTCCTGCAAATGCTCACTTTTTGGCACGAAATTTGACATTTTTAAGCGTAAAAATATCTATGATGTTAACACCTTTATAAAATTTGACATATGAAGTTTTGAAGCTTGCTGTCAATACAACAAAATAGCATACATATCAGATCACATATATATCAACATATGTGTAACTCCATCTATTGAAAAAAATCTGCATTATTAACCGGTACACCTGGTAATCATCACTGTTAGCAAAAGATTTCCACAACCTTTGCAGCAGGGGTTCAGGATCTGAAGAAGGGGCCAGTGCACAAATGAAAATACTATACAAGAAATATGAATTTAGAAGGTATGGGGGGCCAGGTGGAGACCTCTCTCTTGGAGAGGCACACTGAAACATGGCCTTGTCCGCTTTTTATTCAATTTTAGATACATATCTTGCCCTCAGTAAAGCACAGCAAACAGGTAGCAGACAGACTCTCTCTAAGGTCAATAAAGATCAGTAAAGATCAGTAAGGTTCAGTAAACATTTACTTTGAGGCTATTAGATCAGGAAATTGCTTTGAGCCACCACTATCTCAACAGAACAATGGTGCTTGGCATTAGCCCTGCTAATGCCCAAGGTCCATCGGCCTTCCCGCGTTCCTTGGTGCACTCTCATGATAGTATCGGCAGTGAATGGCTTCCTGCAAAAGATAACTAATTTTTACCTTCCTTTCAGTTGCTTTTTTTCCTTATTTTATATTTCTTATGAGTACTCTAACTTTAGTTCAGTATAGATCATCTGTTAATTGTATACATTTTTAATTGCTAATAGAACAAAAGAGCATACAACACACAAATGGAATTGAAGGGAGAAAGATCATTGTGCAAAATAGCTTAAAACAAACTTTTCTATTCTACATTCAATATTTTTTCAATAAATATTTGTTCAATACTTGCTTGTGCTAGGGACAGCCAATGGGTATATCCCACATGATGTTTCCCTTACTCTCTCCCCTCTTCCTCCTTCCTTCCCACTCTCTCTGAGTATCAATGGGAAAAATTCCCTGGGGTAAGTATTAAAAACAACAACAACAAAAAAGAATAATAAGAAAAGGGAAAAGTGGGTTGGTTAGCACCATGAATTAGGAGACTGAAAACATGATGGACTTTAAAAAGCACAGAATCTATTTGAAATAGTTAGCATGGACAAAGGATTTTTCTGTATTTCCTAAATTTCCTTTCTATTCATTATACACAGATCACCTAATTTATATGCAAGCTCTTTTAGAAAAGTATTGTGAGAAATATTTTAGATTGAGCAGTTGCAAAAGTTGAATCCATAAGTAAGATATTTCTGTATTAATAGATTTTCAAAGCAATTAGTACTTAAACTTAAGATGTTCTTCAAAGTTTAAATTTACTTTTTAAGGATCTTTGGCCCAGGGGCAAAAGGAATGGGCAGCTATTGCAACATTTTTAGCATGTTTAGATATTTATTTGTTGGGCGTATACTACAAGTCATAGTTTTACTCACTGACCCAGGAAGAATGGAATAACTTGAAAGATATGGGTGTGATAGTTGCTATGGAATGACTACTGCTCCTTATGATGTACCAGTATGTTTGCCTTTAATTTAACATTTTGCCCACCTCGATAAACAGTATGTATGTTTTATATCCTGTCAGCAGTATTGATTGCTATTTCAAAACAAAAATTGTTTTGAGCCCAGCCAGCATGCTCAGTGGTGGAGCGTCGACCTATGAAACAGGAGGTCAGGGCACATGCCTGGGCTTGATTCCCAGTGATGGGTGTGCAGGAGGCAGCCAATCAGTGATTCTCTCTCATCATTGATGTTTCTATCTCTCCCTCCCCCTTCCTCTCTGAAATCAATAGAAAAATAGTTTTTAAAAAAGAAATAAAATTATTTTGAGGAAAACAATTATATAGGAAAAAAGCTCCTTGGTTTTTCTTTATGAGTCTGAAGGCAAATATAGAGAAGAAAGTTTACTTATGTATAAAAATATGGTGTTTTTTGTTTGTCTTGTAAACTGCTTCATTTTCAAAATACGAAAGTTACAGTTTTAAAGTCTTTTTTTGAATTTCAAGGTTATAGGCCAGTTTCATCTGGAGTTTGGTGCAAAGATCTGAGACATGGGACTGGGAGAACCGAGGACAGAGTCAGGCTTCTGAGCACGGTAGCCAGAAAACTCGGTAACTGGTAGGAATCTACCAATAGTGTTGTCTGCACATAGACACAACTCTCTAACTGGGGCTCTTAGGCTTCCCTTGGTGAAGGATTGGAACTCCCAGAGCAAATGTGACCCACAAGCTTAGGTCTCCTTGAGGGAGAATCTATGTCTTCACCATGGAAGAACCTCAGAGATCTCTCCCACCAGGAGGCCAACAATATGAGCAATTGATTGTGGCATTGTGGTCAAAGATAACTTAGTTCCTGGACACAGGGAAGGATAGCTCTTGTATTATCTAATTGTTCTATTGGGATCTAGTGGAAGTGGTCTAGGATCTCATGTCATGAAGTCTGTATTCTAGTCTCAGCCCTAACAAAGGTTACTCACCACTATCTACCCACTGCCTAATATAATGCTTGACACATAATGGGCATTCAATAAATATTTGAGTGAATTAATTAATGATACATGGATGTGTAACCATGGAAAAGTCCCTTGATCTCTCTGGGCTTCATGTTTTTCCGTTCATCTATTAAAAAAAGAAGTTTCAACTTAATTAGGTCTCTAGTTCTGAAAATATTGCATTAAAAGTTAGATACTGTTATTTTAGATAATCAACTTCATTGTAAACACCAATGCAAACTTGAGCATTGAACTCAGGTGGCATTTCTTGGTTTCAGGGGAGATAGGTACCTAGGTAATCTAGATTATTTTTATAATAGAAGCATCATTAAAATTTCTTACAGAAAAAAAGCAGTTGTGGCAAAATAAAATATTTGGTGAATCTAAGAACAGTAATAAGAAAATATTAGATAAGGTGAATGCTTAGTAAAGATAAGATATCTAGAAATTTATAAGTTCTTTTAAGAATTTAGCTATAGAGATTTGTCTTCCTTTGAAAAAATTTCTTACTTTTTAGTGACATAATCTTTCATGAAATTTTTATTCTAAATATAGAGAAAGTATTAATTGTTAAGAAAGACTAAATTTCTCACTTTTTTAAAAAATTAGTTTCTTAAGTTGAGATCTATTGATAGTTGTACTGTCTCACCTTGTCAGATATAAACTTGATGCCCTTTTCTTGGGTTGATGGTGATGTTTGGTGTTTTTCATTGATGGCAGTGTAATTAAAAAAGCTATCATATGAGGTTTTATTTTACTATAACTTAATTGCTAATCCTGCTTTCTCTGGATCAAGTGGTACCTTCATTGCTTTATATTTATGTGTTCCTTAACTTAGAACTTAATGTATTTAACTACTTAACAATCTTACCTGAATTTGTAAGCTCTTCTGTTGATATGGTGGTTCCATCCACCTTCCCCTTTGCAGTTTTATTGAAGTGTAATTGACAAATAGAAATTGTATATACTGAAGGTGATGATTTGATATATATATATATATATATATATATATATATGTATATATATATACACACATACATACATACACACAAGGTATGTTGTGAAACAATTACTACAAAAGGTTAGTGAACACATCATCATCTCACATAATTATCTTTGTTATGGTGAGAACATTTAATATCTATTCTCAGCAACTTTCCAGTATACAGTACAGTATTGTTCATAAGAGTCATCACGCTGTACATTTGATTCCCAGAATTTTTTCATTTTAAAACTGGAAGTTTTCATCCTTTCACCAGCATCTCCCCATTTTCCCAACCCTCAGCACCTGACCACCACCAATCTACTCTGTCTGTGAGTTCAACTTTTTATCTTTTTAAAAAATATTTTTATTGATTTCAGAGAGGAAGGGAGAGGGAGAGAGATAGAAACATCAGTGATGAGAGGGAATTCATGGATCGGCTGCCTTCTGCACACCCCCTACTGGGGACCAAGACAGCCACCCAGGTGTGTGCCCTGACAAGGAATTGAACTGTGACCTGGTTCATATGTTGATGGTCAACCACCGAACCACACTGATTGGGCGAGTTCAACTTTTTTAGATCTTACTTATATGTGGAATCTAAAATAACCATGTTTCTCTAATTTATTTCACTTAGTGTAATATGGTCAAGGTCCATCCATGGTATTCCAAATGACAGTATTTCCTTTTTCTTTGGCTGAATAATATTTCGTTGTATCATATGTACCATGTTTTTTAAAAAATATTTTTTTATTGATTTCAGAGAGGGAGGCAGAGAGAGATAGAAACATCAGTAATGAGAGAGAATCATTGATTGGCTGTCTCCTGCAAGCCCCCTGCTGGGAATCAAGCCCACAATTGGACATGTACCCTGGCCAGGGATCAAACAGTGACCTCCTAATGCTCAACCACTGAGCCAATGGGCTGGGCTTGTGCCATGTTTTCTTCATTCATTCATTCGGCATGGTTGTTTCCATGTCTTGGCTATCCTATATAATAAAGAGGCAATATGCAAATTGACCCTCATACCCTCACAAGATGGCTGCCTACAACTAGGCTGGCAGGGGGGTTAGTGAGGGATGACCAAACAACTGAACAGCAGGCTGTGTGGGGCGACCAGACTGGCAGGGGGGTTAGTGAGGGACGACCAAACAACTGAACAAGCAGGCTGCGTGGGGCGACCAGGCTGGCAGGGGGAGCAGTTGGGGGTGACCAGGCCGGTGGGGGGCAGGCAGTTGGGGGGGGTGCAGTTGGGGGCAACCAGTTTGGCATGGGGGGCATTTGGGGGCAATTAGGCTGGCATGGTGGGCAGTGAGGGGTGACTAGACTGGCGGGGGGGAAGTTAGGGGTGACCAGGCTGGTGGGGGGACAATTGGGGGCAACCAGGCCGGTAGGGAGGGGCAGTAAGGGGTGACCAGGCTGGCGAGGGAGGGGCAGTTAGGAGCAACCAGGCCAGCAGGGATGGGGCAGTTGGGGGCGACCTGGCTGGCAGCGGGGGAAGGGCAGTTAGGGGCGACCAGTCAGGCAGGCCGGTGAGCGATTAGGAGCCAGTAGTGCAGGATTATGATAGGGATGTCCCAGATTGGAGAGGGTACAGGCTGGGCTGAGGGGACCACCCCTTGTGCACGAATTTCGTGCACGGGGCCTCTACTTGTAAATAATGCTGTGATGAACATGGGAGTGCAAATATTCCTTGGAGATGGTGATTTCATTTATTTCAAATATATACCTGGAAGTGAGGTGACTTGATGAAATGGTAGTTCTATTTTTAATATTTTAAGGAACCTATGTACTGTTTTGTAGTGGCTGCACCAGTTTACATTCCCACTAATAGTGTACAGGGTTCCCTTTTCTCCACGTCCTTTCCAACCTTATCTCCTCTTTATTGATGATAGACATAGGATGTGATGTGCTATCTCATTGTGGTTTTGATTTGCATTTCCCTCGTATTTAGTGATATTGAGCACTTTTTCATGTACACGTTGGCCGTTTATTCAAGTCCTTTGTCCAATTTTTTTTTAAATCCTCACTTTGAAGTTATGTTTTATTGATTTGAGAGAGAGAAAGAGAGAGAACGAGAAAGAAACATTGGTGTAAGAGAAAACATTGATCAGTTGCCCCTCGTATGCACCTGATCAGTATTGAACCCAAAACTTAGGTATGTGCCCTGAATGGGAATCAAAGCCACAACCTTTTGGTGTACAGGACAACACTCCAGCCAACTGAGCCACCCGACCAGGGCCTTTTCCCTAATTTCTTTGTTATTGAGTTGTATGATCCTCATATATTTTGGCTGTTTACCTCTTATCAGATAATTTGAAAATATTTTTTCCTTTTCTGTAGGTTGCCATTTCATTTTGTTGATGGATTCCTTTGCTGTGCAGAAGCTTTTTAGTTTGACGTAGGCCCACTTGTTTATTTTTGCTTTTGATGCCTTTGCTTTGGTGTCAAATCCAAATAATAATTGCTAGGACTGTTGTCAAGTAGCTTTCCCTCCTATGTTTTCTTTTAAGAATTTTATGGTTTCAGGTCTATAATTCATTTTGAATTGATTTTTGTGTATGATGTTTAATTCTTTGCATGCAGCTAGTTGTCCAGTTTTCTCAACACCATTATAGAAGAGACTGTCCTTTTCCCCGTTGTATGTTCTTGGCTTCTTCGTTTTAAATTAATTGACCATATATGGGTTTATTTGTTGGCTCTCTGTTCTGTCTCCATTGATCTGTGTGTCTGTTTTTGTTTTTTTGTTAATCCTCACCACAGGATATTTTTCCATTGGTTTTTAGAGAGAGTGAAAGGGAGGAGGAGAGACAGAAACATTGGTGTAAGAGAGACATCAATTGGTTGCCTCCCGCATGCACCCTGACCAGGGCCAGGGATTGAGCCTGCAACTGAGATACATGCACTGGATCAGAATAGAACCCTGGACCCTTCAGTCCATGGGCCAGTGCTCTATCCACAGAGCCAAACTGGCTAGAGCTGTGTGTTTTTATGCAAATACCATACTGTGTGTGTGGTTTTTTTAAAAAAAATTTTTTAATTTTGAGAGTACATTTATTAAAGCTGGGAACAGTGAAACAAGGAAGGGCTTCGGGCAGAAGAAGCAAGAGGAGAGAGCCTAGGTGGGACTGCTTTGGCTCACTGAGAAATAAAAAGTCACAGTGAAAAGAAGTGAGCCAAGGCAGGACTGCTGTCATCTCATTGAAAAAGCAGAGAAAAGGCAGCCTTGGAGACAGGTTCAGGGGCTTAGCTTAGGAGGAGCTGCCAAGGAGCTGCTACCGCCCATTGCTCTTGGTTGCAAGTCTCTTGGGGACCCTTAGAATTTAGGAGATGCACACCTGTGAGGGAAGAAGAGGGGTAAAGGGCAAGGTGCAGGGGTGCATCCAGGAGGGAAAACACACCAATATCATACTGTTTTGATTACTATGGCTTTGCTATATAATTTGAAATCAGGAAGTACGATGCCTCCAGCTTTGTTCTTCTTTTTGAAGATTGTTTGGGCTATTTGGGGTCTTTTGTGGTTTCATTAAAATTTTAGGATTGTTAAAATGCCATTGGAATTTTGGTAGGGATTGCATTGAATCTGTAGATGGCTTTGAGTAGTGTGGACATTTAAACAATATTAATTCTTCTGACCCATGAACATGAGAGATTTTTTTATTTGTGTCTTCAGTCCTTTGATCAGTATACTTTTTTCCCCTCTTATATATGCACTGGTGGCATACTTCCTCTTTTCTTGTTGGGGCAGCATATATCATATCCATAATCTAGTAGTTCAGAAATTTTAATGAAGATGATTGGGTACTGTTGACTTAATTTCTGGAGTAATGATATGGATTACTATCATATTGTTGAAAATTATCTTCCCAATCTTTGTTTTCCTTCACAAAGTGGAATCAAATTTTAAAGTCAGAAGGGATCTAAAAGTTATTTAAGTTCCTCTTATTGTGATTAAGCAGGTATGTTTGCCCTGTTAGTGGCAGAAGGGGAATAAGAATCAGAGTTTCATGTCTCGTGCCTTGGTATTTTTTTAAGCTTCGTGTGCCCCATTTTTGAAATTCCCTATTTCAGATGAATAAGAGTTGTTTTTATTTCAGTGTTTATGTAGTCATTGATTTTTTTAAAAAGCCAAATTGATTTGAGAGCTCAAGATGCACTGACATATGTGAGTAGGTATTTGCTGTTGATCAACAGTAACCCAAATCTCTAAAGTGTAATATACTAACGGAAGGGTTTACTTGAGGGTGAGGTAACTTAAATATGTGAAGTTTGTGGGAAAAAAAAAAACCCTCTATGCCCATTATCCAGCATCAATCATTATTAATTTGTGACTGTTTTTGAGAAACATTTTTAATCTTGGTAATTTTAGGCTTTGTCCAACTGCAAAAGCAATCTTGGCATATTTTAAATCACTTAACAGGTAGCACTTTTGTTTTTCTGCAGTGTTTCCTGAGGTTATAGGCGGGTGTTTGAGGAGTACATGCGGGTTATTAGCCAGCGGTACCCAGACATCCGCATTGAAGGAGAGAATTACCTCCCTCAACCAATATATAGGTAAGTAAATTTTAGTGACTTAGGAGGAAAAGAATTTGACTTTATAAACTTTTGTGAATTGGTTCAATTAAATTTATTGGTTATTATCATTTCTTAGTTTGTTGTAACAATACACAGAGAACACGGTCATAAAAAGCAAATTTAGAATTTTTCTGTGGAAAGGAGAAGAGGAGAATCATTTTCTAGATGGCAACTTTTCAAAAGATGTGTTTTTCTGTAATTGTTATTGTGTAGATAGACCACAAACTCCCAAATTTTTATAGTCAATGGCATAAAATTCTGTACTGTTAAAATAATAGTATATGTAATCTTATAAGTTAATTTTTGATTGATTTAAAATACATAACATTTTTATTTTAAAACTGGTCAATAAACTAGTCACTATTTTTTTCACTAGTTATAATTAATAACTTTTAGATTTGGTGTCTAAAAATGTCTGTACACATACATTTGAGTTAATGAAATTTTGAAGTAAATGAGAATTTGCAGCTTCTGATGAATTTTTCTTTTCTCTTGATAGACACATAGCATCTTTCCTGTCAATCTTCAAACTAGTTTTAATAGGCTTAATAATTGTTGGCAAGGATCCTTTTGCTTTCTTTGGCATGCAGGCTCCTAGCATCTGGCAATGGGGCCAAGAAAATAAGGTATGTAACTTAATAGCTTTGACAACTGTAAGATTTTAGGTTGTCAGTGAATATGTTTTAATGAGTTTTCCTTTTTTTTTTTTTAAGTACTTATTGCCGATTAACCTGTTTACATATATTTTTTCAATTTAAACCAGTTTTTATCTCTGGGCAAGGCACTTAACCTCTTTTGGCTTTAGTTTTCATATTTATGTAAGAATGGTTAAATTGTTTTATTATTTGAAGGATAGGGAAGTATTACTTTAGTAGAAACTGGACACAGTAATTTAAAACCTGATTTTGATTCTATAACTAGGCTAATCATATCCAGCAAAGCATAATATATACATAACATATATATAAAAGCCAGTGACAGAAATGCTGTAACGACTGGAACAACTGGTCACTATGATACCCACTGCGGTCAGTGAACCAGCCCGATCGGGGAGTGGGGCGGGGCTGGTCAGCCAACTTCCTGCGGCCCCTCCCCCAAGTCCCGCCCCTGATTGGCCTCTTTTACCCTGATTGAGGGCGTAGCGGCCGGCCAACCCCCCATGGCCCTTTCCCCTGGCCAGCCCTGCTCACCATCCCAATCGGCTCCACCCCTGATTTCCCCCCTACCCCAATAGGGGGTGGGGCCGGCCGGCCAACCTCCTGCGGCCTCTGCCCCCGATGGGCCCCCATCACCCTGATTGGCCCGCAGCCCCTCCCCCCAGCCAGCTCCACCCCTGATAGACCCCCCCCCCCCGCCACCACCAATCCGGAGTGGGGCCGGCCAGCCAACGACCTGTGGCCCCTCCCCCAGGCTGCTGGCTCATGATCAGCCCCCACCACCCCAATCAGCCCATGGCCCCTCCCCCCAGCCAGCTCCACCCCAATCGGGTGGGGCTGGCTGGCCAACCTTCCATGGCCCCTCCCCCAGCTGCTGACCACCCCATTGGCCCCCCCACCTCAATCAGGGTTGGGCCCCGCCGGCCAGTTGCCCTCAACCCCTTCCCCCAGCCAGCCCGGCCCTGATAGGGCCCTGATTGGGGCGACCGGCCAGCCAACCTCCCGCCATCTCCTCCTCCCGACCGGCCGGGCCCCAATCAACCCCGATTGGGGCCAGGGCGGCCGACCTCACCCATGCATGAATTCGTGCACTGGGCCTCTAGACCTAATAATAAAAGCCTAATGTGCTAAGTGTCTGGTCTACTAGTTGGCTGTTCAACCAATCAAAGCATAATACGCTAATGATATGCTGCTCAACTGCTCGCTATGACGTGCACTGACCACTAAGGGGCAGACAGTCAACCGGTTGACCAGTTGTTATGAAGTGCACTGACCACAGGGCCAGACACTATGACCCGTAGGTTAGCTTGCTGCTGGGGTCCGGTTAATTGGGACTGAGCGAGATGGGCCGGACATGCCCTGGAGCACACCCATGGCCCCTCCCCAGCTGGCCAACCTCCCATGTCTCCCCCCAACCCTGATCGTGCACGAGTTGGGTCCGTTGGCCTGGCCTGCGCCCTCTTGCAATCTGGGACCCCTCAGGGGATGCTGGAGAGCTGGTTTTGGCCTGATCCTGCAGGCCAGGCCGAGGGATCCCACTGGTGCACGAATTCGTGTACTGGGCCTCTAGTATATACATAATGTATGCCTTTAATACCTACTGATATGGGTATTAATGATTTTTTAAAAATATATTTTATTGATTTTTTACAGAGAGGAAGGGAGAGGGAGAGGGATAGAGAGCTAGAAACATCAATTCAGCTGCCTCCTGCACAATTCCTACTGGGGATGTGCCCGCAACCAAGGTACATGCCTTTGACTGGAATTGAACCTGGGATCATTCAGTCCGCAGGCCAATGCTCTATCCACTGAGCCAAACTGGTTAGAGCATTAATGATTTTATTCATGTTAAAAACGGGATTTTACTGAATTGTTCTTATCAAAACCTACACACATACTTCGTTATTATTTGTCCTTTGATTCTTCTGTTCATGGGAATCTGTTTAGCAAATTACCTGAAACAATATATGCATAAGACTTTGTGCTATTTCTTTTTTTCTTTGTAGGGTCCTGCCACAGCATACATTCTCTGTAGATCTCTTTCCATCTGTTTTATTTAAACTCTTATTTTCTGGAGGGTCTACCTTTCTGCTGTAAGAAATGGGACTAAGTTTTTTTTCTCTCTTGATGAGATTGCACAAGTTTCCTTCTAAGAAGCATTATCCTTTTGGAGTCCTATGTGGTCTTGTTCTTTACTTCTAGACTGAGACTACCTTTAGCTGACTCCTGCTGTACTTTTTTCTTCTTAGGGAACCTCAGGTGCTACCTCTGCCCTGTTATTAATAAAACATCGATTCTCATAGGATTAAGAATTAGAGGTTAAGTACTTCTTGATAATATTTTATTATGTTTATTCTGTTGATTTCAAAAGATCTTCAGTGCATTACCTCTATAGACATCTACTGTGGAAGATGAATGTACTTGACAACTGTAGCTTACATTACACTTCTTGTGTGTTCTTTTCCTGGACTTCTATTTCCAAATGGTAGGGTAACTTCTATGAAATCAAAGGGCACCTAGCTCAAGGGGAAGGTGGGCAGGGAAAACTCTTCTTTGTTTTTAAATTAAATTAAATCTTTATTGTTCAGATTATTACAGTTGTTCTTCTTTTTTTCCCCCCATAGCTCCCCTCCACCTGGGTCCCCTGCCACCCTCCGCCCTCATAACCCCCGCCCCCATAACCCCCGCCCCCACTGTTGTCCTTCATAGGTGCACGATTTTTGTCAAGTCTCTTCCTGCACCCCGCACACCCCTTTCCCCCCCAAGAATAGTCGGTCCACTCCCTTTCAATGCCCCTGATTCTATTATAATCACCAGTTTATTCTGTTCATCAGATTATTTATTCACTTGATTTTTAGATTCGCTTGTTGATAGATGTGTATTTGTTGTTCATAATTTGTATCTTAACCTTTTTCTTCTTCCTCTTCTTAAAGGATACCTTTCAGCATTTCTTATAATACTGGTTTAGTGGTGATGAACTCCTTTAGCTTTTTCTTATCTGTAAAGCTCTTTATCTGACCTTTAATTCTGAATGATAGCTTTGCTGGATAAAATAATCTTGGTTGTAGGTCCTTGGTATTCATCACTTTGAATATTTCTTGCCACTCCCTTCTGGCCTGCAAAGTTTCTGTTGAGGAAATCAGCTGACAGTCGTATGGGTATTCCCTTGTAGGTAACTGAGTTTCTTTCTCTTGCTTCTTTTAAGATTCTCTCTTTGTCTTTTGCTCTTGGCATTTTAATGATGATGTGTCTTGGTGTGGTCCTCTTTGGATTCCTTTTGTTCGGCGTTCTCTGTGCTTCCTGGACTTGTAAGTCTATTTCTTTCACCAGGTAGAGGAAGTTTTCTGTCATTATTTCTTCAAATAGGTTTTCAATATCTTGCTCTCTCGCTTCTTCTGGCACCCCTATAATTCGGATGTTGGTATACACTTGAAGTTGTCCCAGAGGCTCCTTACACTATCTTCGTATTTTTGGATTCTTTTTTCATTTTGCTTTTCCGGTTGGGTGTTTTTTGCTTCTTCGTATTTCAAATCCTTGACTTGCTTCTTGTGATCCTCTAGTCTGCTGTTGGGAGTCTGTATAATATTCTTTATTTCAGTAAGTGTATGCTTGATTTCTAGTTGGTCCTTTATCACAACTTCAAGGGTGTCTCACTAGATTTCTTGAGGATCTCACTAAATTTATCGGCTGTCTCACCAGACTTTTTGAGGGTCTTAACTAAATTTATCGGCAGTTTCTAGAAAGTTCTTGAAAAACCTTGAAAGTGTGGTTTTGAACTCTATATCCAGTTGTTTGCTTTCCTCCATTTCTGTCATTCGTGTCCTGTTTCTTTGTCTCGGCATTTTTTATGCTTCGCTGTGTCGATAGAGTGGCTCTCTGTGCTAAGTGTCCTATAGGGCCCAGTGGCTCAGCCTCCCCAATTACCTGAGGTGGACTCTCTTGGTGCACCCCCTTGTGGGCTTTGTGCAGTCTTGTTGTAGTTAAGCCCTGATTGTTGTAGGTAACCCTGGGAGGGATTGACCTCCAGGCCAATTGGCTGTGAGAATCAGCTGTGTTTGCAGTGGGAGAACTGGCTTCTGGATCTCTAAGGAGGTGCTAATCTAGCCTCTTCCTGAGGCTACTCAGCAGAAACCAGCTGTGAAGCAATGCAAGTTGCCCTGGGGTTGTGGGCCTGCTGCAGTTTGTAAAGTAATTTTCAGATTACAAAGGGCCGGGCCTTTCATATGCAAAAGCCTCAGTGCATGGCTTGGGTGGGGCGGGATCCAGGAGATCAATAGGGCGGAGCGAGCAGTTATGGCTGCTCTTAGTCCTGCCCTCAGAGGCACTGCTTCTCAGTGTCCCAGCAATTGCTGCGAGCACCTTTGAGAGAAAGTTGCCCTCTAGTTCCAACCGATGCCGGACAGTCCCGTTTCTCCCGCATGAGTCTGGGTCCCCAGAGACTCGCCCAGAACTGGAGCTCAGAGCTTGAGACTCCCTCCCGATTGAAAAAGACAACCATGTCATCAGCCACCAGCCCTCTCCACATGCACCTCCATACCTTTGTATTTTACTTCCACACCGCACCTCCTCTGAGTCTCGGTATGCTTTTCTCTTTCCTTCTAGTTGTAGAATTTCCACTTAGCCAGCCTTCCTGTGGTTCTGGATGATGTCCGTTCCGTCTTTTAGTTGTATTTTTGAATTTGTTGTGGGAGGCAGCAATTCCTGGTGTTTACCTATGCCGCCATCTTGGTTTCTCCTCAGAAATCTCTTTCTCACCTGCTATGGACATTTTGAATTATTATTCTGAAACACATTTCTGTGAATTGACATCCTTACTCATCCTTCTTTTAGTCAGGTGATTTTGTTAAATTAAAAGCTCTCTGTCCATCAGGGAGCTTCTTGTATCTTTTGGAAGGGTAAAGATTTGCATTCAAAGGCAAATGAACATTATTTAATACTAGAGGCGTGGTGCACGAATTTGTGCATGTGTGGGGTCTCTCTGCCTGGACGGCGATTGGGGGTGATCGGTGCGTCTCACCCAGTCCCGATTGGGGCCTATTGGGGCTGGCTATTTGGGGGTGGAGAGGGACTGCAGGAGGTTGGCCAGCGGGGGTGGGGGTGGCTGTGGCAGGTTGGCCGGCCTGGAGCGATGGGCTGCGGGAGGTTGACTGGCTGAGGGGAGGGGCCATGGGAGGTTGGCTGTGGGAGTTCACTGACCACCAGGGGGCAGCTCCTGTGTTGAGCGTCTGCCCCCTGGTGGTCAGTGTGTGTTAAAGCAACTGTCGACCTGTCGTTCCAGTCATTTGGTCATAGCGGTCGCTTAGGCTTTTATATATATAGATAGATGCCTGTGCTTTCTTATCTACTTTTTTCTTAGTTTGTCTTTTGGGTTCATGGACCCAATTTAAACGTGGTGTGTGTGTGTGTGTGTGTGTGTGTGTGTGTGTGTTTCCATCACACCAGTTATTGGACATCAGCAGGGTGTCTGAGAATTCAACTCAATTCTTACACTTATCTACCTGGAGATAACATCAGATTCCACAGGTTAAGAATTCAGTCCAACAAGACACATCTCCTGGCCCCCCGCCTCCCCCCCATCCCCCAACACACACACACACACACACACACACACACACACACACACACACTATGGTATTCAGATGCTAGTTGCAAGCCCAGGTTGATACCTGTGCTTCTGATCAACTGGCTACAGAGTGGAAGTTCCCACAGACACCTCCATGGGTTTGTTTAATTTGCTTGAGTGGCTCACAGAGCTCAAAAGAAACATTTTACTTACTAGATTAGTTGCTTATTGTAAAAGGATATCTCAGAAACAACCAGATGGAAGAAATGCATAGGGCAAGATACATGGGAAGGGAGCATCCATGCCCTCTCCAGGTGTACCATTCTGCTTGCATCTTTTTCCTTTTGCATCGTTACATAAAGGTTCACTAACCTGGAAGCTCTTCAATCTGAGTCCTTTTGGGTTTTTGTGGAGACTTCATTACATAAGCATGAATAATTTAATCATTGGCAATTGGCAACTAATTTGGCCTTCCATCCCTCTTTTTTTCCCTGAAACGGAAATGTCCAATGCTCTAATCACCTGGCCGTCTTTCCTCTTTCCTGGTAGTCAGCTCCATCCTTAGGTACTGATCAAAAATCACTTCATTAACACAACAAAAGACACTTTTCCCATTCCCATTACCCTAGAAATTCCAAGGGTTTTTAGATGCTCTGTGCTATAACCTGGGAGGAAGACCAAATACATATTTCACAGTTTCACTTAAAATGATTTGTTTGGAACGTGGACATGTTGTGTTGAAAACATGGAGTTGCTGATTGTTGCATCAGTAGTCTCTTGTGAATTTATTCATTATATTATAAAAATGATAAAATGAACCCTTCTTACGCTGGTATTCTTTTTTTTAAAATATATTTTATTGATTTTTTACAGAGAGGAAGGGAGAGGGATAGAGAGTTAGAAACATTGATAAGAGAGAAACATCGATCAGCTGCATTCTGCACGCCTCTTACTGGGGATGTGCCCGCAACCACGGTACATGCCCTTGACCAGAATCGAACCTGGGACCATTCAGTCCCCAGGCCGACGCTCTGTCCACTGAGCCAAACTGGTTAGGGCATGCTGGTATTCTTTTGTTAAACTTACTAAGGCTATTAAGAGATCTCTAGAAATTCTGCCTCTACCTTAATATATACACATATATATGATATATATATGTGTATATATATATACATGTATATATCATATATATTATGATATATACCATATATATGTAACTTATCATATATAAGTTCTTTATCATGTATGGAGCTGTGAATTAATATTGCATTTTTATGTTTTTGTGTGTATTATTGAACTTATGGGATATCGCATTAGTAGTCTGTGTAGAAACTTTTAAAGTAGAATTAAAAATAGCAGTTACCAAAAATAAGGATACTACTTAAAGTCTGTATAGAAACTTTTAAAGTAGAATTAAAAATAGCAATTACCAAAAATAAGGATACTACTTAAAGGTTACTATGTCTTAAGTTGTCATGCATATTGTACTTAATTATATTATCTTTTAGGTCTATGCATGTATGATGGTTTTCTTCTTGAGCAACATGATTGAGAACCAGTGTATGTCAACAGGTGCATTTGAAATAACTTTGAACGGTGAGTTCTGAATAGTTTACATTCTGTGATAAATTTTAGGTGATTTATAGTGAGCATCAGGCTTTTCTAGTTCTCATAGTATGCTAAATTATCTCTTTATATGGCCTCATCTACTATCATGGCATTAAAATTACATCTGGCCTTGCCAGCATGGCTCAGTGGATTGAGTGTCATCCCATGCACCAAGAGTCTCTGGTTTGATTCCCAGTCAGGGCACATGCCTGGGTTGTGGGCTCAATCCCCAGAAGGAGGTATGCAGGAGGCAGCCAATTGATGTTTCTCTCTTCTCTATCTCTCCCTTCCTCTCTCTCTAAAAAAAAAAAATCAATAAAAACATATGTAAAAAAATAACATCTGTGTGATGACCCCTGAATGTATAGCTCTACAGAGTTCTAGATCTTTCATCTAGATGCTACACCCAGAATCTTAAACTTCTATTCCCAAACTCTTGATTACTTCTGCTTCCTGTAATTCCTGTATATTCCAATTTGTTCTTTCCCTGGCATTTCTCATTTATTTAATGGCACTATTATCATTTCATCCAATTGCCCATGTCAGAAACCTAGGGTAAAATCACTTCGCCCTTACTCTCTGTACCCTAATGGATTACCAAGTTTTCTCAGTGCCACCTTTTACATGTCTCAAAAATCAGTCCCCGTCCTTAGGTCCTCCATCTCTTTATCTTCATTGGCACCACTCTAGTCTAAGCCACAATTACCTTATTCCCCTCTAATACATTCTCTAAACCAGAGGTTAGCAAATATGGCCTATATTTCAAGGTAACAATAATTTTTATACATTCTAATTCTTTAAAAATATCACAGGAATATTTATGATACACAGAAATTATATGAAATTCAAATTAGTGTTATACCTAAAGTTTTGAGTTTCATCAATGAAAAACATTAGAAATTTAAATTTATCTCTCTAGTTATATAAGTACCTATATAATATCCTTGATTTTGCCTCTTGATCCATAAAGCAGAAAATATTTACTATCTGGTTTCTTATAGAAAAACTAGAGGCTCTGGTGCACGAAATTCATGCACTGGAGGAATGGGGGTTCCTCGGCAGACATCCCTCTCGCAGTCTGGAATCCCTCTTGCAGTCTAGGACGCCTCGCTCCTTACTGCCTGCTTGCTCGCTGTTTCTTACTGCTCGGCTCGCTGCTCCTTAGCACTGCTGCAGAGACGGGAGAGGGTCCCTCCACTGCCACTGCACTTGCCAGCTGTGAGCCCGGCTTCCAGCTGAGTGGCGCTCCCACTGTGGGAGTGCACTGACCACCAGGGGGCAGCTCCTGCGTTGAGCATCTGTTCCCTGGGGGTCAGTGTGCATCATAGCCACCGGTCATTCCACCTTAATGGTTGCTTAGGCTTTTATTATATAGATTGGCTGACACCTCCAAATAGGGTGATTTTTAAAAATGCACATTTCATCTTCTTGCTTCACTGCCTCAAATGCATTAACTGTCTTTACTTTGTTCTCAAGATAAAGACCAGAACATTTAATGTGGATGGCAAAAAGGCCCTGTATGATATAGCCTAGGGATCAGCAAACCAAGACTTTGTGGACCATATCCTATGCTGCATGTTTTGTAAACAAAGTCTTAGTGGAACACAGCCATGCCTATTCATATATGCATGCTTTCAAGCCACTAGGAGACTTGAGTAGCTGTGACAGATTGTATACCTTTTCGAACTGAAAATGCTTACTATCTGTCCCTTTGCAATTTGTTGATCCCTGATTTAGTTCCTGCCTACCTCTCCAGCCTCCCTTATACTACTATTCTATATTTCAGCTGTCACTTTTTTTTTTTATCCTCACTTGAGGATATTTTTTCCATTGGTTTCCATAGAGAGTGGAAGGGAGGGAGGAGAGGGAGAGAGAGACACATCAATTGGCTGCCTCCAGCATGTGCTCCCACCATGGCTAGAGAACCTGCAACTGAGATACACACCCTTGACTTGAACCCATGACACTTTGGTCCTCGGGCTTATGCTCTAACCACTGGATACAACTGGCCAGGGCTCAGCTCTCACTTTTAATTATAATCTCTCCTTTTAATAATAGTAGGTGCACCCTAGCCAGGTTATCTCAGTGGATAGAATGTCAGCCTGTAGACCAAAGGGTCCCAGAGTCGATTTGGTCAAGGGCATGTATCTTGGTTGCAGGCTCCTCCCTGGCCCGGGCCCAGGTTGGAGCTCATGCAGGAGGCAACCAGTCGATGTGTTTTTCTCACATCGATGTTTCTCTCTGTCTTTTCCTCTCTCTTCCACTCTCCTTAAAAATTGGTGGAAAAAATATCCTCGGGTGAAGATTAACCAAACAAACTAAGTGTAACAGCTCCTTTCCAGCCTCTCAGGTCTCCCTCTCATAGCATCTTCTAGTTTTAATTCTTAGTACACAATTGTGATTTTGTAGCTATTTGTATAGTTTTTTCAATTCTCCTACTAGAATGTAAATTCCTTAAGAGCAAGAAGCCTAATTCTTTTGCTCACTTTTTTATTCCCAGCTGTGTACATAGACAATAAATATTTGTGGAGTGAATGTTTATTACAGAATCATCTTTAATTTTGAGGGCTGGTACCATTTATTTTTATAGATGTACCTGTATGGTCTAAGCTGGAATCTGGTCATCTTCCATCCATGCAACAGCTTGTTCAAATTCTTGACAATGAAATGAAGCTCAATGTCCATATGGATTCAATCCCACATCATCGATCATAGCCCCACCTATCAGCACTGAAAACTCTTTTGTAAGTAGTTTAAAATATAAGAACTATGTATAGATATCAGTTTACTCACATCAGGAATCAGTAAGATACTAGATATTACATATATTATCACTTAGGTTTTCAACTTGGGATTTAACAGATGGATGTTTTCTTCATTAAAATTTAGAAAAGATCAAGTAAGGTTATATTAAGTTATCTTCAAGGCTTAATAATTGAGCTTATAATATTATTTTTTTGACTATGAACTTCTAATGGCCAGAATTGATATATTATACTATTTGCTTATATACATACTAGAGGCCCAGTGCATGATGTGCACAGGTGGGGTCCCTTAGGCCTGGCCAGCAATCAGGTTCTATCTGGGCTGTCTTGCCCAGTCTTGATTGGGGCTGGGCCAGCTGGGGCCTGCTGGCTGCTGGACCAGGGGGAGGGGAGGGACAGGGGGAGGGACCACAGGAAGTTTGCTGGCCAGGGGGAGCGGCCGGGGGAGGTTGACTGGCTGTGGGAATGCACTGACCACCAGGGGGCAACTCCTGCATTGAACGTCTGCCCCCTGGTGGTTGGTGCGCGTCATAGAGACTGGTTGACCAGTCATTTGCTTGGAATAATCGCTTAAGGCTTTTATATATATACTAGAGGCCCGGTGCACAAAAATTTGTGCACTCGCGGGGGAAGGAGGGTCCCTCAGCCCGGCCTGTGCCCTCTCGCAGTCTGGGACCCCTCGGAAGATAACGACCTGCTGGCTTAGGACTGCTCCTGGGTGGCAGAGGGCAGGCCTAATCCCTAGGTGCAGCTCCTGGTTGGGCTCAGAGCAGGGCCGATTGGGGAATTGGGGCACCGCCCCCTGTCATGCACAGAGCAGGGCGGATTGGGAGGTTGTGATGCCACCCTCAGTCACGCTCAGGGTAGGGCTGATTGGAGGGTTGGGGCACTGCCCCCTGTCACACTCAAGGCAGGGTTGATGGGGAGGTTGCGGCGCCACCCCCTGTCACGCACAGAGCAGGGCCAATCAGGGGTTGGGGCGCTGCCCCCTGTCACGCACAGAGCAGGGTTCCTCAGGGGGTTGGGGAGCTCCCTCCTGTCACGCACAGAGTAGGGCTGATAGGGGAGTTGGGGCACTGCCCCCTGTCACACACAGAGCAGGGCCGATCAGGGGGTTGGGGCGTCACACCCTGTCACACTCAGGGCAGGGCCGATGGGGAGGTTATAGTTCTACCCTGTCACACACAGAGCAGGGCCCGTGGGGGCGGTTGGGGCGCTGCCCTCTATCAGCCACAGAGCAGGGCCGATCAGGGGGTTGGGGCGTCGCACCCTGTCACACTCAGGGCAGGGCCGATGGGGAGGTTATAGTTCTACCCCGTCACACACAGAGCAGGGCCCGTGGGGGGTGGTTGGGGCGCCGCCCTCTATCAGCCACAGAGCAGGGCCGATCAGGGGGTTGGGGCACCGCCACTGTCACACTCAGGGCAGGGCCGATGGGGAGGTTATGGTTCTACCCCATCACACACACAGCAGGGCCGATCAGGGGGTTGGGGCGCCGCACCCTGTCACACACAGAGCCGCAGGGCAATCGGGGTTTGGGCGCTGCCCCCTGTCACGCTGATCCTGGTGCCGGGAGGCCTCACGGCTCCACTGATCCCGGTGCTGGGAGGCATATTACCCTTTTACTATATAGGAGAGAGGCCTGGTGCATGGGTGGGGGCTGGCTGGTTTGCCCTAAGGGTGTCCTGGATCAGGGTGGGGGTCCCCACTGGGGTGCCTGGCCAGCTTGGGTGAGGGGCTGATGCTGTTTGCAGCTGGTCATACACCCTTCAGGGTGGGGGTCCCCACTGGGGTGCCTGGCCAGTCTGGGTGAGAGGGCTGAGGGCTGTTTTCAGGCTGGCGGGTGAGTGAAGCTCCCAACCACTCCTTTTTTTTTTTTTTTTTTTTGTTTTTTATTCTGGGCCAGCTTTAGCTCTGAGGCTTGGCTCCAGCTCTTAGGCCTCAGCTGCTGAAAGCAGGTATCTGGTTTGTTTGGGTTCTATAATCGATACACTGTTTCAACTCCAGCTCTGAGATCCCGGCTGGCTGAAAGCAGGTTTCTGGGGTTTTGTTTAGCTTCTATATTTGTAACAATGTTTCAAACTGCAAACTCAGAGGCCGGCAGCGGCAGGCAGGGAACTTTGGCTTCCTCTGTCACTGAAGCAAGCAAGCCTCATGTTCTCTTCAAGTTGCCTGGCTGCCAGCCGCCATCTTGGCTGGCAGTTAATTTGCATATCACCCTGATTAGCCGATGGGAAGGGTAGTAGAGGTACAGCTAATTACCATGTTTCTCTTTTATTAGATAGGATTGATTCTCTCCCTACCTTTAAATAACTAGTTCCTAAGAGTATAAAAATTCTTTTAGCATGCTCAAGATAGAAAATTTATAAGCAAATATGTGTGAATGTGGTGAGGTGTTAACTTTTGCTTAGCAGAGATGTTCTCAGTTCTTTTCTGATAAAGGAGTTTATTTTATGAGTGAAGTTTGAAATAAAATATTCTTTTTCCTATGTGTCTTTCAGACATTACGGGATTTTTGCAAGAGCAGCGTGACTGACATTATGAAGGCCTGTACTGAAGACAGCAAGCTGTTAGTACAGACCAGATGTTTCTTAGCAGGCTCGTTGTACCTCTTGGAAAACCTCAATGGAAGACAGTTTTTAGTGCTGGCACATTTTGGAATTCTGCACATTCGTGGAGTGCAATAATACTGTATAGTAATTTTTCTCCTCCCAATCCACTGAGTTAATAGTTTTCTAAAAATGTAAACATTACTACTTGTACCATTTTTCCTTAGTCATATTTGAAAAAATTGCAAAATGAGTTAGAATTTGATTTTTTTTCAAGGATGTCTGTTAAATCTGTTGTGATTTTATATGAATTTTCCTTTTTTGTTTAGAATTTATCTTTTTGGGAATAAGCTGAAGTTCTCCCTTTATAAGAGTTTATCAGACATCTCTAATTTGGTTATGTTCTACTTATATAGGTTTCAAAATACTGCAGATTTTGAATAGTTAATTATACAAAATTATGGGGGGAGATCCTATATGCAAAATTCTCTAACAGTTTGTGTGTGTGTATGTGTGCACACGTGTGTGAATACCAGAGAAACAACTAAAAGACCAACCGCTTTTAAAATTCTGTTATAGTTTAAGTGTCTTGCCTTGACCAATCTAATAAATTGATTAACTGGGCCTTTATACTTAATTCAATAAAAAATAAGCAGATATAAGTTAAATAAAAACTTTGAATTTATTGCCCAGCGTACCTGTTAACATTATATTTAACCGTCGTCTGTTTAAATTTTTGTTTTTGACTTACAGATAATTTCATTAGGGATACACTTTAGATTCACAACAAATAATAGATCATTTACCATTTTTAGGGTAATTGAAACTCATCTCACTAAAGAAAGTTTAGTTGAACTTCTTTACAACATTAATATTAGACGGATGGAGATCACTTGTCTAATTTAACTTGCCTAACATCAGAATTTTATTATATTTGAGGTACAAAATTGAAAATTTTTTTATTCAGTGAGTTTAATATCTTTTCAGAGTTCTAAAAAGATTGTAAGAGTAATTTAGCAGAAGTAGGACCATGATGTAGAAAAAAGGTCATATAGCAACAGTCATAACATACTTCAGCCTCCATATAGGAATAAAAGTGTTAGTGGAAGTAAAGGGATTTATGGAAAAATTGGGAGATAATTCAATATTGGGCCCACCAAACAAACACTTAGCACAACTGTTTACTTTATCGTTGAATATTTTTTTTGTTGAACGCATGTCTGGTAATGATCATGATGTGACAGCCTCGAGGTGGGACATGGTGATAGGAAGTTAGCCTGCAGAAAATTGGTTAAAATGGCTTATTCTTTTCATTAAGACTGCAGACTGTTAACCTAATTTCATTCAGTTTAACCTGGGGAGTTACAGATTTTTATTATTTGGGTGTAATAACATTTTGTTATTTTCAACTAGGGCTAAAGCCTTAACTTGATTTTTACCAGCTCAAACTTCCTATCTTCTATAAGTTGAACACATTGTTGAGTATGTCCAGGGTCTTTCTTTAGCTGATGGACATTCCACTAGTGACAGTTAATCTTTTGGTATTTAGACTTTTCAACCTGGAGCCTTGGAAATGTTCCCATGTACTGTATCTGGCGGATCAATCATGAAGAAACGGAAAATTTGATTCTAACTTTTTCCATGTTTTCCCTGGGTGGATAAATTGTCTTTTAGAGAATAGCTTTAGGTAGTTCACACTATGATAAAACTCAGCTATTTTGTTGATATTCATCTCAATATTGTTGTTTTATCTTTGGCCATATTTAAATCTAGGATTTAATGGGGTTTAGTGAAAATGGAAAGAATGAATATAAAAAGACAAATTTAAGGGAGAAGGGAAAGTTTAAATGAAGCTATTTATAATATAGTTTTATTCCTAACATTTCAGAATTTATTGCTTGCAAATAAGTGTGGCTCTGTAGTTTATAAATGTGTATGTACTATATTAATTAGAAGACCATAGAACCTGATAGCACGTTTGCTAATGTCATTGGGGGTTTTCACCACAGTTACTATTGTGGCAGAAATTGTTAGATTAATAAAAAAAGTTGGTAAAACATGGCTATATACCTCAGTATCAAGATGTGCAAGACAGATATGTTTTCAGAATATACATGTGGTATTTACTTATGGCACTAACATCAACAACAGCAGTTGATCAACCTTAACCACTATCAAAATAAAACAGGATCCTAATGGTAATTCTTAGTTTGAACGTTTTTAGTTGGGACTTTGTTGGCATTTTATCATTGTCATAATTTTAAATTTAGATTTAAAAATAGCCTACAGAATTTTAAAGCATGATTTGATATTTAATTTTAAAGCTTTTAAAAAATCTTGTGAGAGAAATGTGAGGGATTACAAAGTTTGGGGCTTACCTCTCAAACATTGTGAAAATAAACTTTTATTAAGCTCGTGTGAAAGTAACCCCTCTGTTGTGTAATTAAATCTATGCTAGAGCACTTTATATGTTAACTGTATTTGGAAAACTTTATGTTGTAAAAATTTGTGTCCTCAAATAATGTTTATTTATAGTGACTTTGTTTGTTTGTTTGTTTGTTTTGTTTTTGTTAATCCTCACCCGAGGATATTTTTTCCATTGATTTTTTTTTTTTTTTTTTAGGAAGAGTGAAAGAGAGAGGGGAAGACAAGAGAAACATCGATGTGTGAGATACGCATCGATTGGTTGCCTCCTGCACGAGCCCCGACCAGGGCCCAGGCTGGGGAGGGGCCTGCAGCCAAGGTACGTGCCCTTGACTGGAATCAAACCCGGGACCCATTGGTCTGCAGGCTGAATATCCACTGAACCAAACCGGCTAGGGCTATAATGACTTCTTAAACCAACCAGTGCTAACCCAAAGTCTGGCACTCAACTCCTACCATTCTTGGATCTTAAACTACTTCTTGAGTCTGCAGTCTACTGTGCTTCTGTGTTGCTGAGCTATCAGCTCTGGTGGCTTCTGTGCTGGGGGTGGAGCAAAAAGGAGCCATTGCTCATCTTTACCCCCAACCTCCACAATTCCTGAGAGTCATACTGTTATCTCTAAATCTGGAGAGAGATAAAGTGAGGGTGTTTTCCTCTAGACTGGTATAGACAATTTAACAGTTCTAGAAGATAGAACAAAGTTCAGATATTTTTTAAAATTTCAGCTGAGGTTTTTTCTTCACAGTCCCTGGCTCCTTTTCTCTTGGCTGCTGAGAAGCAAATAGAAATAGGTTTAGCTCTGAACAGGATCCCGAAGAAAAGTATAAACTGGTCTCGCCTACTGTGGGATGAGTCTTATGTCACCCACTCTCAATCAAGACTTACAGAATGTCTTCTGTTGCCTAGGTTAAGCAGGAACAAGATAAAAGGAAACAATGTGGTAACTGTAAGTATACTCCAGCAAGCAGTGGCTTTAAAAATTGAGTGTGCCTAAAAATCATTGGTACAAATCCCTGGATCCCATCCTTAGAGATGCTGATTCATTTGGTCTGAAATGGGACCCGATAATTTGCATTTCAACCAAGCTTCCTGATAATGTGGATGGTCTCGGTCTATGGTCCACACTGAGGAACACTGTACCCCAGAGAACACCAGACTTAGGACTCACCTCGAAGAAAATGTAGTTCATGGGACAGAAGGGAATTTTGTACATTTGCTTCATGTTTATAGAAAAACTTAAGAACAAGAATTCAATAAAATTGGAACGCAAAAGAGAAAATGAGATGAGAGGAAGAGTGTTTCTTTTTTAAATGTATTTTTAAGATTTTCAATTACAGTTGACATTCAATATTATTTGATTTCAGGTAAGACGTTTATTTTTATTGGGTGACACTGGTTCATAACATTATATAGGTTTCAGGTGTATAATTCTATAATACATCGTCTGTATATTGTGTGTGCACCACCCCAAGCTGAGTCTCCTTCCATCACAGATTATGTTTCTAAGGAAACAAGTTGAGGACTTCATTGTCCCAATTAATTATGTGACATGTTTTTTAACCTTTGGTTAGTATTTTGGATCTTTTTGGATGGATGTTTTAAAAGGAAATGTTAAGTCTTTGAGTAAAATAACTGGTGTGAATGGCTAGATTTTTCTAGAGTAAAGCAGGTAACGTGTTTGCATTTTGCTTATATTTTATAATGATAACTGATCTTTACAGTCACATAAAACAAATCTTTAAATTTTTAATAGTTTAAGTAGATAAATTGCATACTTCTTTTTTTATTGTAGTAACCATGATAGAGCTCCAAATTACTAGGGAAAGCCAATCTGAGCTTAATTACTACCTCCCCTTCACACACACACATAAAGGATTTATTGATTCATGTCACTGAAAAATCCAATGTAGAGTTGGCCTCAGGGATTCAAATGTGGTTATCAGAACTCTTCATCTAAGTGGGGCTAGGAGGGATGGGGGAGAAATAAGAGCATGGATAAAGTCCCAGAAGTGTACTCTGGTGCAAGTTGGGTCACATTCCTATCTTTGGATTATATTCCTCACTTGATAGCCATTCAAATAATTTTATCATCTATTAACTCTTTCCTCTGTTTACTCCACTCAATCTCCTCCTTAATTATTGATTTAGACAAGTTTATTTATGGCTTTGTGTTTATAAGCTGCTCAGACCGAGTTCTTTGCTATTTGGGAATTATTTGGAAGGGGTGGAGTTAGCATTGGGCTGCTTGGCTTAGTTAATAACAGTATTAGAATCTGGCCAGCAGGTTGCTACCAACACTCCCTTGAGCCACTGGCTATACTCATTTAATTTGTGTACCAGCAACTTAAGAGAAAAAGAAACAAAGCTACTTCTTTGTTGTTGCTAAGGGCAGGTCTGTTTGCAGAGAAATGTACTGATGACAATTTCCCCCTAAGTATTAAGAAAACATACATATATTAGAAAATGCTCCTGGATTTCATCTTTTAATAGCCCATAGGATCTGAAGATGAGACACTATTTTAAAGTATTAAAATACAGATTTTTTTAATGCACCTGGTGCTGGTGGAGCACAGTCCGTATCGTCATCAGGAAAGATGTTGGTGTTGAGAATGTTAATTACCATGACTTTCAGTGCTTTAATGAAACCTCAGATGTTTGGCCTTTGAACCAGGGTCTGTAATTTCATATTGTTGGGGGGATCATTCTTTCCCTAGGGGCTGTAGCTTTCTATTTTTGCCGAATCAAGAAAGGCATATGCAGATTTCTACAGAAATTACGATTCTGTCATCAGATCAGTTCTGAGTCGGTGATGGCTCTGCCCTAGCATGCTTTGGGACCTTTTGTGTGTCAGCCCACCTTCAGGTTCTTGATTTGTGCAAGAAAAATTTCAAGAACAAGTCAAATGAGAATGATTTTTTCCTCCATCCGGTTTATGCACTCTAGGACCCTTATTCTGAATTCTTTTTCTGTCATGTTGCATGCCTCTGTATTACTTAGCTGCTTTTCTGGAGAGTCCTCCTTCTCTTTCCTTTGGGGGTTTCTTTGTCTACCCATGTTTGATCTCGCTGACATATCTAGACGTTGAGTCGTTCAGTGGCTGCTCCCTTGGTGGCAGTGACTCCTTGGTCTGTGGTTGCTCTTCGGGCGGTTGCGGTAGCAGCTGCTCTTCAGTTGGCAGCAGCTCCTCTGGTGGGTGCTGTTCACAGCTGTGGTGGCTCTTCTGGCTGGTGGAGCAAGGTTTCACGTACAGCTGCTGTTCCTCAGCAGAGGGTGTGGTGCTCAGGAGGTTGCTGTTGCTTGTATCTGCTGCGTTGATTTAAAGGCACAAAATACAACACAACAAGGCACCACGTACCAGGCACTATACACAAATATATTCACGATATGAATAACCCCAAATAAAGGTGACCACCTGAATTAAGAGAATTAGGGGATAAGGAAGAAGGAAGAGAAAAAGAGAAAAGAGAAAAAAGAAAAGAAAATTAGGGACCAAAAAAAGGAGTGCAAAAATGAAATTGGGAAAAAGGAGGGGGGAAAATAAAAGCGAGAAAAGAAAAGAAAAGAAAAAAAAAGCGCGAAAAGAGAGAATGAAGTGGAAGAGGGGAAGAGACTTTTTTATATGAGGAGAATACTCCTATAGAACAGCCATTAATCCCAACAAATTCCAGCAACAGCTCCCTGGAGATGAATGCAAACTAGAAACAACCAATAATATAACGATGAAAATAGAATGGAGAACACTAATCCCAAAATAAAATAAAGAGAAAATAAAATGGCACTTTAAAAAAAAAATGGTAAAATGGTAGCAGTAATAATACTGGTTAAAAATAAGAAGGTAGTAATTAAAAGGGTAAAATCAGGTGATGGAAAAAAGAAGAAAAAAAAAAGAAAAAAAAGAAGAAGAAAAGAAAAAAAAGAGAAAAAAAATTGGTTTCTTAGTTAAAAGGTGAAAAAAGAAAAAAAAAATATTGCAGTAGTGAAGGTCCTTCGGTTCTTCTATTCTTCAGTGTGGCTCGCCTTAGACCTGCCAGGTATTCAGGAGAGTGTTGAGTTTCCCTGCGATACACTGTTCCTCTGTGTTGTAAACCACAGTCCTTATTTTAAAGCAAGCCGCATTTGTTTCCCAGACTGCCTTATTTTGTGTTTAGCAAAGAGTCAGTTTGTGGGTCAGCCTCTGGGTGGCAGTGTTCTGGGGTTGGCCTCTGAGGCTACAGGGCCTCTCTGTCCAGTGGAAGTTCACTGCCCAGAGCTGGCTGCATAAGAGTTACCAGTGCTGTGTTGTTGCTGGGATTGAAAATCCCTCTATAGGCCAGACCCTGTTAACTCCCAGGGACTGATCAGGTTATTTTAATCCTTGATCTCCTACAGGGTGGAATCTGGGTGTGGCTGTGCTCCTTGCCTGGGGGCTGGGGGGAGGAGTCTCACTCTCCAGAGAGAATGGCTGCCTCAGTCCTGGGCTCAGGTGTGTCTCAGCACTCAATTCGCTGCCGCCTCTCCCGGCCCCCCTTCTCTCCTCAGTCTCTCCCCAGATTCTACTCCTCCGCACACTCTCCCTCTCTTCAGCACAGGTGAGTGTCTGTATCCGAAATGTCCCATGAACAGGGTTCAGTGAAAACAAACAAACAAACGCCGGCCGCGGAAACGGGGAAGGCTTGGTTTCTGTAAGCTTCTTCTCTTACCGGGACTGCATGGTCTGGTCAGCTCTTCAGGCTGCCCCCTTTAGGCTCAGTCCTCTGTGATCACAGACCCAGCTCTCAATTCCCCCGGCGGCGCCAGGAATCCCGCAGTTCTCCTTTCCCCCGTCAGGGGCTGTGCCTGTCCCAAGGGACGCGGCTGTCTGCCACGCGGTCTCCCTCCGACTCTCTGGGCTCAGAGGTGTGGCAAACTTTCCTGCCCAAATCCCTGGTTTTTTTACCTTTCCAGGGGAGTTCTGCTCTTCCCAGCTGCAAACCGTCTCGCCAGCTGAGGAATTTCGCCAATTCGGGGTGGATGTTACTAGTTTCAGCTGCTCACTCCATTTGCTCAGGGACACGACCTGGGACGCGTCTGCCTATACCGCCGCCATCTTCCAAAAGCCAAGAACAAGTCAAATGAGAATGAAAGCAAGTTTTATTCAGGCAGAGACAGACTAGGTCACAGTGATGGCGAACCTATGACACGCGTGTCAGAGGTGACACGCGAACTCATTTTTTTGGTTGATTTTTCTTTGTTAAATGGCATTTAAATATCAAAAATATAAGTCTTTGTTTTACTATGGTTGCAGATATCAAAAAATTTCTATATGTGACACGGCACCAGAGTTAAGTTAGGGTTTTTCAAAATGCTGACACGCCGAGTTCAAAAGGTTCGTCATCACTGGACTAGGACATGGGCCAAGTGGTAGTTCTTGGGATTTTATGTGTTTCCATTTTTTCGTTTTATGGTGCCAGATTCTGACTCCACTTCCTTTTGGAAGTGTCATGGCATTTACCCCCCATCTTTCACTGCCTTCTACTTGTAGTGTTGAGGCAGAATAGTAAGAAGCTAGGAAAATTCCTTGGCGAATGGAATGAGGGAACCTGAGACAAAATAGTTAAACAAAGCCGAGCAATTAACTTGCTAATAAATTGTAAGCTCTTACCTTCCCTAATCAAGGACACCTAAGAGCAGATGGTTTATACCTCTCTTGCCCAACCACAGAGTGAGTGAGTATCTTAAATCCCTGGTCAGGGAGATAGATAACAGACCCAGTTGATGCCATTAGTGCCAGCCAAACCCCAGAGGTGATGAAGTCGGGAATAAAGAAAAAAGCCCAATTAGATCCAGACAGACCCAAGGTAAAAGTAAAGCAGTGAAACTGACCAGAGGATTATCCCAAATTCCCCTATCTCTACACCGATTTTGATATATCAGCATGGACACACCTGGAAAGCTGTTGAAAATTCTGTTGAGACCTCCCCTAAAATCCCCCACCTTTAGAAGAGAGAAAAAACTTTTAAGGAAAGGGACACAGCGCGCTCTCTCTCTCTCTCTCTCTCTCTCTCTCTCTCTCTCTCTCTCCCACCCCACCCTCCTTTCCTCAGGCGTGTGCTTCTGCTTTCTTCTAAACTCTAAGGGTCCTCACGAGACTTGCAACCAGAGCATCATTGGGCAGCGGCAGCTCATCCCGGGCTAACCCCCTTGAACCTGACTCTGAGGACTCTTTGCCTCTGTAACTTGTTTCCTTTTTTTTTAAAAAAAAGATTTTTTATTTTATTTCTGCATTTATTGGTTGATTCTTATATGTGCCGAGACCACTTTGTCTGCATTTATTGAAATCATATTTCCCCCCTTTATTCCATACTATTGTCTATTACATTAATTGATTTTTCAGATGTTAAACCAACCTTATATTCCTGGGATAAATTTTACTTGGTCATGGTGTATAATTTTTTTTTATGTGTTGCTGGATTTGGTTCACTGGCATTTGTTGAGAATTTTTACATCTCTTCATTGACAGTAGAGATCTTGAGTTTCTTGTGCTATCTTTGATTTATATCAGGGTAGTACTGACCTTATAAGGAGGGTTAATATGTGTTCACTTCTCTTATATTTTTAGGAACAATTTGTGAAGAATTAATATTAATTCCTCTGAATGCTTGGTAAAATTCACCAGGGTAGCCATCTAGGACTGAGCTTTTCTTTGTGGAAGTGTTAAAATTACTAATTTGATCTCTTATAGGCCAAATACATTTTTTATTCTTACGATGTTGGTTTCAGGGTTTTGTGTATTCCTGTGAATTTGTTCATTTCATTCAAATTATCCAGTTTGTTAGCATACAGTTATTCACAGTATTTTCTTATAATCCTTTCTATTTCTGTAAATTTGGTAATGATGTCCCCTCTTTTCTTCCTGTTTTAAGTTATTTGAGTCTTCTCTCTTTTTTCCCTTTGCCCGTCTAGCTAAAGGCTTGCCAATTTTGTTGATCTTTTTAAGCAATCAACTTTTGGTTTTGTTGATGTTTTTCAGTTGTTTTTCTATCTTTTGAAAACCAAAAATGAAAAGAAAAATCTTTAAAACAGCCAGAGGAAAACAAGACACATTGCTTCTAGAGGAATAGAATGCCCTGAAATAAAGAAGATAATGAAATGATGCTGCACTTTAAATGAATGCATTGATTCTTTAAAAAAAAAAAAAGTGACTTGACAAAGCACTTTTTTTTTTAAGTCTAAGGCTGTCAGTTTGATCTCTGCATGAGATAGTCTCCTTTATCAGGAAGAACCAATTCTTCCCCTGTCCTCAAATTCCCAGGCAACTGCCATGTCCCAGAGGTTTTCATGGTAGAGGTGATGGTTTTTCCTTCAAGCTCAAAAGGGGGAAGGGGGAGGGGTTAGTGGGGGCCGGGGGGTGGGGGGAGAGGCCCTGCTGACACCACACTTTGTGATGGTGCCAATGTAGGCAGGAATCTGTGCCAATTATGCTTTTAGGGAACTAGTTTTTCTCTCTTATTTTAGCCCTAATCCAGTCATTATCAACCTTGTTTGAAGTTTAGCATCAGCTACATGGAGCTTTAAAAAACATACCCATTTACTTCCCAGACCAATTTAAAATTAGAAGCCAGTGGTACTGGCCATCCAAGTATATATGTGTATAAATATAAAATATGTGTGTGTGTGTGTGTGTGTGTGTGTTTGTTTAATGTGGGGTTTTTTTGTTTTACTTATTATGTGGAAATTTAAAAATATACACTAAAATGGAGAGAATAGTGATCTTCAAAAAGGTGATATGAGGATCCCCAGGGGTGAAGGCTTCTCTAAGGGATGAAATTTAGCTGAATATCCAGGTTAGAGTTGACACCCCAAATATACTTCATTCAATTTGCCACCCATGTGAGGCACAAAATGGAGGGGGTTCTTGATGAATACTAAGATACAATTACACACACACACACAGTTGTGAGAAAAACTTTTCTACCAACTTAGGTACTGGTGTCTGGGGGCTTGCAAATTAACTGACAACTGCCAGTTTGAAGATGACTGTCAAGTGATTTGCAATTCTTTGTTTTTAACCAAATGTTAAAAGGGTGAGTCACAAATTTTCATTGAAATTTTACTTTCAACTTATCAAAATTTGTCATGTTGTTTTGATCAGTTATGTGCTACTAATAATTGTGATGTTAACTGAATCAAAATAATTTTTTGAACACTTAGAGCCATGAGGTCATAGGAAGTAAAGTTTAAAATTTTACAAATATATACTTTTTGTGGTCAAGAATTGTAAGCAAATAACTAATAATTGATCTTCAAGTAGAAAGTGTAAGTTCAAAAAAAAATAGAATGTTAAAGAAGAGCTAGTTAATATAATTTTTCAGTGGATAATGGTGGGTATCATTGTTATTGTATTTAGATTCCATTGGATTTCTTTTATAAAATAACTAGAGGCCTGGTGCACAAATTCGTGCGTGGGTTGGGTCTGGCCAGCCCACGCCAATCAGGGCTGATGGGGGCTGGCCATCTGGGGGGGAGGGGATGCAGGAGGTTGGCCTAATGGCCCTGCCCCCAATCAGAGTGGGGGAGGCCTATCAGGGGTGGTGCCAGCTGCGGGGAGGGGCCGCAGGCAGTTGGCTGGATGGCCCCGCCCCATGGTCAAACTCCCTGTCGAACTCTGGGTTGAGGGGACAATTTGCATATTAGCCTTTTATTATATAGGGTGTTTTATTCCAAAATGTCACCATTTACAATACATTGGAAATTACATTCTTCACAACTGCTTAAACTTAGAAGGAATCATTATAGATGTCAACTGAAAACTGCAAGAGAGAACATGCATTAAAAACAATCTTTTAATGACCACATTGAGGCAGCCCAGGGAGTAAAGACTCCTGTTTCCCTGAGCTGCCTTGGTGCACTGCAGCATGTCCATGAGAAGGGCGGGTCCCGGGCATTGGGAAGCTGTAGGGCCAGTGCCCCCCCAACCACTGTCCCAAGTGGCCTTTTTTCTCCAGAGAACTGACCTTGGGACTTCCTCCAGGCCTAAGCCAGTCAGTGACTGAACACCAAGGATGGCCCAGGGACTGCACTGCATACATTTATCTTTATTTCACCACAAAGATATGTATCATTGACTCTAGGCTAGAGTTTAAAGGTTCACTTAAGCAGGTTGCCCTGGTCACACAGTTAATAAGAGTCAAGATTAGAACTCAAAGTTTGTACTTTCTTGAGACCTACAGTCAAGTCTTAAGTATTTGTTAGGAATGACTTCCATGGACTAATTGCAGGAGAAATATAAAGGAAATACAGGAGGGGATTCTCTCTTATAGTGTCTTATAGTCTAACTAGAGGCCTGGTGCGTGATATTCGAGTACGGGTGCGGTCCCTAGGCCTGGCTGGCAAATTGAAGCGCAAGTGTCTGATGTGGGAGGGCAGGTCACAGCTGACCTCTTTCTGGGCCCTGGGCAGCACCTGGGCCCCCAGACCCCACGCATCCCCCTCCACCTGAGTCACAGTGCCTGAGTCCCCTCGGGGAGATGCAGTGAGCACATCTGGACACCGTGGGCCGGGGTGCAGTGTGGGCCTCTGGGCTGCCCAGCAGTGCCGCACAAAAGCTGGGCAGGCAGCATGCTCTTTCCTGTCTGGCCTTGCAGACCGGCTCCTGCGCGAACCCACAAGCAGCCTGACCGGCCCCTTTGGTCCCAGTGGCTGTGGCCTGGCTCACCCGGAAGAGGCTGTGCAGGTGCCGGGCGGGCTCCTCGCAGGTGCCTGGCACCTGAGCGTGAGGGCTTCCCTTGGAGCCAGCCCTGGCGTCCCGGGGGAGAGTAGCAGGGGAAGTGAGAGCGAGCTCGGTGGGCACCCTGCATTCTCACCACACCTCCATCCCCGTCACCCCCACCCCCAGGTAATCAGTGAGAGGTCACAACACATTGTTGATGCCTGCCATGTTCCACACCACCCCCTGGTGGTCAGCATGTCATAGTGAGTGGTCGAACTGCCGGTCTCCCGGTCGAACAACCACCCAAGGAGACCTGTTAGGCTTTTATTATATAGGATAAGCTGCTTGAAATGAAACTGTTTGCTTCAGCCAGCTGCTGCTTTAGCACACGTAACACTGAACCTGTTTGAAATAAAGATTTTCTTCTTATTTTCATCATTCTTCTTTGACTAGCTGCAGACTTGACATGGTTGTTATATCAGTAAAAACCTGGAGACACAAATTCTTGAACACCAGCTTCCCTTTCCTCCTATTTTACGTTGCTTCATCTTCACAATTTTGAGTGAAAAAATATTAATTGGTTCAAATAAAATTATCCTTTAGAACAGTGGTTCTCAACCTTCCTAATGCTGCGACCCTTTAATACAGTTCCTCATGTTGTGGTGACCCCCAATTTCATTGTTACAAATTGAACATAATTAAAGCATAATGATTAATCACAAAAACAATATGTAATTATATATGTGTTTTCCGATGGTATTAGGCGACCCCTGTGAAAGGTTCGTTCAACCCCCAAAGGGGTTGAGACCCACAGGTTGAGAACCGCTGCTTTAGAACATAACGAATTTTTTTTTTTTTTTTAATTTTTAAGGGGCTGAGAAAGGAAAAGTTTCAAGATCACTGGTTTAGATGGATTGCTTTGTTTCCTTCTGGATGGCCAAGGGCTATTCATTAGAATGTAACTTATTTTATTATTATTTTTACTTTTAATCCTCACCTGAGTGTATGTTTTTAAAGTTATCATTATTGATTTGAGAGAGAGAGAGAAACATGGATCGGTCACCTCTCATATACACCCTGGCCTGGGATGGAACTTTTGTGTATGAGTTGATGCTCCAACAAACTGAGCCACCCAGATAGGCCTAGAATATAATTTATTTTAAATCTTATCTTTATAGTTTAATGAAGCATAATTTGATCCATATACCAGTATACAACTTTATCTGTTTTAGGATTGATAAACAATAAAGGCTGCAAAAACATGTGTGGATGTGCTTTATTCAGCACTTTTTAAACAGATTGTTGGTAAAGGAGAAAAAAAATGTTGGTATGGTGCAAAATCACCTTCACTATTTTTAGTACTTATTAATATAGCTTACTTTATAGTAATAATTAAATCACTCCATTTAGACACTAGGTTTCAGTTCCTATTGATTATTTAATCAAATCATCTAACCGAATTCTATAATCCATTTCTGTCTTAAGAAGAAAGGTGGTTGCATTCACTGGTTTGGTCAGGACTGTACTAGTAAATGAGAGGCTGGGACCTCTGCACAAGCTATTCCAGGCTCTGCAATAATCACAGTGGTTCCCATCATTGGGCATAGCTTACAACAGGCAGGGCAGAGGACATATGTTCTCTCTAATGGTCACTACGACCAAGGGCAGTTGATTTTATCCTTTTTGTTTACAGAGAGAGAACTGAGCCTCATGGTGGTTAACTGTTCCAAGGGCACATGCTAGTTGGTAGAGCTGGGCATTGCCCCAGGATTGTATGACAGTTTCCGCTTTAGCATGCAGGCCCTGGGCAAAGAGTGCACAGGTGAGGAAGGAAGGAAGGAAGAACATCCTGGGGTCTGAAGATCCAGGCTCACTATCCAGTTTCACTCACTGGTTAGATGTGAGACCTAGGAACTCCCATCATTTAGTTTTAGTGTTGCTGGGAATTTGCAGGATTATGTAAGATTTCAACTGTAAGCAGTTATTTTATCCTGTCTCCTAGACCTTATATTGTTATAGAATTCATGAAAAGCTGTCATATAACCTTTTGGTCTCAGAAGAATTCTTAAAGAATCATTTGGGCCTGACTGATGTGGCTCAGTGGTTGAGCATTGACCTATGAACCAGGAGGTTATGGTTCTATTCCGGTCAGGGCACATGCCTGGGTTGCGGGCTCGATCCCCAGTAGGAAATTTATATATATAATATTTATTGTTCAGATTATTACATTTGTTCCCCCTTTTTCCCTCCATAACTCCCCTCCACCCAGTTCCCACCCCCCCCTCCACCCTCACTCCCCACCCACTGTCCTCATCAATAGGTGTACGATTTTTGTCCAGTCTCTTCCGCATCTACCTCACCCCTTTCCCCCCCAAGAATAGTCAGTCCACTCCCTTTCTATGCCCCTGATTCTATTATAATCACCAGTTCATTCTGTTCATCAGATTATTCACCTGATTTTTAGATTCACTTGTTGATAGATGTTTATTTGTTGTTCATAATTTGTATCTTTACCTTTTTCTTCTTCTTTTTCTTAAAGGATACCTTTCAGCATTTCATATAATACTGGTTTGGTGGTGATGAACTCTTTTAGCTTTTTCTTATCTGTGAAGCTCTTTATCTGACCTTCAATTCTGAATGATAACTTTGCTGGATAAAGTATTCTTGGTTGTAGGTTCTTGGCATTCATCACTTTGAATATTTCTTGACACTCCCTTCTGGCCTGCAAAGTTTCTGTTGAGAAATCAGCTGACAGTCCTATGGGTATTCCCTTGTAGGTAACTGACTGTCTTTCTCTTGCTGCTTTTAAGATTCTCTCTTTGTCTTTTACTCTTAGCATTTTAATTATGATGTGTCTTGGTGTGGTCCTCTTTGGATTCCTCTTGTTTGGGATTCTCTACGCTTCCTGGACTTGTAAGTCTCTTTCTTTCACCAGGTAGAGGAAGTTTTCTGTCATTATTTCTTCAAATAGGTTTTCAATATCTTGCTCTCTCGCTTCTTCTGGCACCCCTATAATTCTGATGTTGGTACACTTGAAGCTGTCCCAGAGGCTCCTTACACTATCTTCGTATTTTTGGATTCTTTTTTCATTTTGCTTTTCCGGTTGGGTGTTTTTTGCTTCTTTGTATTTCAAATCGTTGACTTGATTCTCTAGTCTGCTGTTGGGAGTCTGTATAATATCCTTCCTTTCAGTAAGTGTATGCTTAATTTCCAGTTGGTCCTTTATCATAACATCCAGGGTCTGACTAGATTTCTTGAGGATCTCACTACATTTATCGGCGGTCTCACCCGTCTTTTTGAGGGTCTTTCTAAATTTATCGGCTGCTTCTAGACAGTTCTTGAAAAACCTTAAAAGTGTGGTTTTGAACTCTATATCCAGTTGTTTGCTTTCCTCCATTTCTGTCATTTGTGTCCTATTTCTTTGTCTCCGCATTTTTTGTGCTTCCCTGTGTTAATAGAGTGGCTTTCTGTGCTAGGTGTCTTATAGGGCCCAGTGGCTCAGCCTCCCCAGTTACCTGAGGTGGACTCTCTTGGTGCACCCCCTTGTGGGCTTTGTGCACAGTCTTGTTGTAGTTAAGCCTTGATTGTTGTAGGTATCACTGGGAGGAATTGACCAATTGGTTGTGAGAATCAGCTGTGTCTGCAGTGGGAGAACTTCTGTGCTGGAGACACCCCTCTGGGGCAAGACTTGCTTCAGTGGGGCTTTGGTGCTCACCGAGTCACTCTGACCACCGGGTATACTGGCTCCTGGATCTTTCAGGAGGTGCTAATCTAGCCTTTGCCTGAGGCTACTCAGCCGGAGCTCAGCTGTGAAGGAATGCAAGTTGCCCTGGGGCCTTTGGCCAACTGCAAGTTTGTTAGGTAATTTTCAGATTGCAAAAGCCTCCCTGTGCAGCTTGGGTGGGGCGGGATCCCAGGGGATCAATCGGGCGGGCAAACAGCTATGGCTGATCATCAGTCCTTCCCTAAGAGGCCCTGAGTCTCAGTGTCCGGGTAATCGCTGCAAGCACCTCTGAGAGAAAGCCGTCCTCAAGATTCGAATGATGCCAGACAGTCTAGCCCAGGGGTGGGCAAACTTTTTGACTTGAGGGCCACAATAGGTTCTTAAACTGGACCGGAGGGCCGGAACAAAAGCATGGATGGAGTGTTTGTTTTATTCATTTCAAACGGGCCGGATCCGGCCCGCGGGCCGTAGTTTGCCCATGGCTGGTCTAGCCTCTCCCCGTATCAGTCAGGGTCCCCAGAGACTCACCCAGAACTGGAGTTCAGAGCAGTAGGGAGTTTGAGACTCCCTCCGGATTAAAAAAGCCAACCGTGTCCTCAGCCGCCAGCCCTTTCTGTGTCCACCTCTGTACCTGTGCACTTAACTTCCACACCGCAGCTCCTCTGAGTCTCGGTATGCTTTTCTCTTTCCTTCTAGTTGTAGTATTTCCACTCATCCAGCCTTCCTGTGGTTCTGGATGATGCCTGTTCTGTCTTTTAGTTGTATTCTTGAAGTGGTTGTGTGAGGCAGCAATCTCTGGTGTTTACCTATGCCGCCATCTTGGTTTCTCGATAAATATATTTTTATTGATTTCAGAGAGGAGGTGGGGGAGAGATAGATAGAGAGAAACATCAATGATGAAAATCATTTATCAGCTGACTTCTGCACGCCCACTACTGGGGGTTGAGCCCAAAACCCAGGCATGTGCCCTGACCAGAAATTGAACCGTGACCTCCTGGTTCATAGGTCGATGCTCAACCACTGCGCCACCCTGGTTGAGCAAAAACATTTTTAAAAAATGTATATCTTTTTATTGATTTCAGGGAGGAAGGGAGAGGGAGAGAGAGATAGAAACACCAATGATGAGAGAGAACCATTGATCCGCTGCCTCCTGTATGCACCACACTAAGGATGGAGCCTGCAACCTGGACATGTGCCCTGACCAGGAATTGAACCATGACCTCCTGGCTTTTAGGTCGAATTTCAACCACTGAGCCATGCTGGCCAGGTCCAAAATGTATTTTTTTTTTTTTTTTTAAAAAAATAGAATCATTTGATTTTGACAAATTGTAGTGTTTTCCCACCTGTGAATGCTGCAGTGAATGGATTGTCACAGCTTGAAGTGTGGGGAAGTGTGTGGTAATCCCCAACTGGCTTTGGCGCTGGGGAAGGAAGTCAGGTAGTGTGGACACAGGAGAGTGTATCACACCTTCTTAGGTAGGGAGCTGTTACCTGCGTGCATTCCAGATCATCCAGCATTGCAAGAACGTGGGTAGAAAACGCCTACGTCATTCATTGTTCAACTCTGACCTGGTCTTGATTTCTGGAGAATTATGTAAGCACAGAGTTAAAAACAAGAATAACATTTGTGTTAAAGGAACGTTTGAATAAGGAGAAAACCTTTGATAAGGAGAAAATAAATTTCTAAGTTCCGTCTTTGTGGCAGATTCCCTGTTCTGCTTTCAAGGCTCAGTTGAAGCCTCTGCTGACTCAATTGCGGCTTCTCCCCAATAACTGCTTCAAATGGCCTTTCTCTGTCTGCTTGCCTGCTTCTCACTAGTCTTTAAAAAAAGAACAGTTGCAGATATGAAAAATATACAAAGGATAATCAGTGAGGGCTCACAAACTTACCGCCTTGCTCAGTGTCCACCCCTTGTAAACTTCTCCCCATCACATGCACTTACAGTGGGAAGCACCTGCCAGGAGTTTGACAGCATTCCCATGCTTTCTTTATACGGTTTCTGCATAGGCATGTCTAACTAACTGATACACGGGATTGTTTTGCATGTTTTAAAACTTCATATAAATAGAAAAATACTGAACATGTTTCTCTGCCCTTTTGATGTTCTTATTCAAAGCGAAAATATTTCTGAGGGTTGTTCATATTGATTCAGCGCCTGTCTTCCCATTGCTATATGGAACTCCACTCTATGTATAAACCATCTTAGTTAATCAGACTTTTCTAAAAAAGGTCCACAGGCTGGCAGCTTATAAACAACAGAAGTTTATTTCTCAAAGTTCTGGAGGCTGGAAATCTGAGGGTAAGGTGCCAGCATGGCTAGGTTCTAGGTTGCAGACTGCCAAGCTCTCCCTGTATCCTCACGTGGAGGAAAGAGTGAGCCTCTTCTCATAAGGGCACTAATCCCATTCTTAAAGGCTCCAGCTTATGACCCAATTCTCTCCCAAAGACCTCACCTCCAAATGCCCTCACATGGGTATTAGGTGTCAATAAATGACTTGGGAGGGACACAAACATTCAGTTTACAACCCACCACAATTTACCTTGTCTTCTGCTGATGGACATTTGGTTGTTGTTTTGTGTTACAAACAATGCTGCAATGAACAAGCTTATTTTTGTCTGTGTAAATATGTGTTTCTCTAGGATTCAACTCTGTAGCAATGGAACTTCCATGTGCTGGGTATGCACACCCTCGACTTTCCTAGATAATGTGAATTGCTCTCTAAAGATGGTACCAATTTATATTTTCTGCAAATACAATCAAGCATTCCAGTTGCTTTCTATCCTTGCTCCCAGCTTTCATTAATGGTTGAGCAGAGAAAAAGTACAGGGCAATGAGTTGTTAGATTAACTCTGCAGGCTTTTGAAATTAATGTTCCTTTAAGAGAAAGACAAGTGTCTGGGAAATAAAATCCAAACTCCTTACCTTGGCACAAACAGCCCTGGCTTACCTGGCTTTCTCCTACTTGGCCAGCCTCACCTGGTACCACACTCCCCTTCATTCACAGTGGCCTTCCTACTATTAGTGGAACATGCTTGCAAAGTTATTTCCACTCTTTTCCCAACTCATTGTATGACTGGTTTCTTCTCAACAACTACATATTGGCCCCTCCAGGAGGTCTTCTCTGACCACATAACAGTCTCCCAACTTACCCCATGGCACACATTCATCCACATTACTCTCTTTGGTTTTATCATTGCATTTATTACAATCTGAAATTATTTACTTTCTTGTTTCTCTCACTGGAATATAAACACCATGAGGGCATGTATAATGACTTGCATGTGCTAAATTTTAATTTAATTTATTTGTTATTATTTTTTACATTTTCATTTTTAAAAAATTAAATCTTTATTGTTGAAAGTATTACATATGTCCCCTTCTTTCCCCCATTTACCCCTTCTAGCCCGCCCCCACCAAACACTCCAGGCCTTCACCGCCCTACTGTCTGTGTCCATGGGTTATGCATATATGCATAAAATTGTTTGATCTCTTCCTATCCATTGACCCTCCCCCACCTTACCTCTGAGGTTCCACAGTCTGTTCTATGCTTCTATGTCTCTGGATCTATTTTATTCATCAGTTTATTTTGTTCATTAGATCCACATATGAGTGAGATACATGTGATACTTGTCTTTCTCTGACTGGCTTATTTCACTTAGCACAATACTGTCCAAGTCCCCCCCATGCTGCCTCAAAGGATAAGAGATCCTTCTTTTTTACTGCTGTATAGTATTCCATGGTGTAAATGTACCACAGCTTTTATATCCACTTGTCTACTGATGGGCACTTGGGCTGTTTCCAGATCTCAGCTATTGTAAATTGCACTGCTATGAACATAGGGGTGCATACATTCTTTTTGATTGGTGTTTCAGGTTTCTTAGGATATATTCCTAGAAATGAAATCACTGGGTCAAATGGCAGTTCCATACTTACATTTTTATTTTTTAAAAAATTATTCTTTATTGTTGAAAGTATTACATATGTCCCCTTTTCTCCCCCATTGACCCCCTCCAGCCTGCACACCCCCCAGGTCTTCAGCACCCTATTATCTGTGTCTATGGGTTATGCATATATGCATACAAGGTCTTTGGTTGATTACCTCCAACTCACTCACCCTCCCCCACGTTCCCTCTGAGATTCCACACTCTGTTCCATGCTTCGAGTCTCTGGATCCATTCTGTTCATCAATTTATTTTGTTACTTAGATTCCACATATGAGTGTGATCATGTGATACTTGTCTTTCTCTGACTGACTTATTTCACTTAGCATGATACTCTCCAAGTCCCCCCATGCTGTCTCATAGGGTAAGAGATTCCTCTTTTTTACTGTTGCATAGTATTCCATGGTATAAATGTACCTCTGTTGTTTATCACTCATCTACTGATGGGCACTTGGGCTGTTGGATCTTAGCTATTATAAATTGTACTGCTATGAATATAGGGGTGCATATATTCTTTCTGATTGGTGTTTAGGGTTAGAATATATTCCTAGAAATGCGATCACTGGGTCAAATGGCAGTTCCATATTTAATTTTTTGAGGAAACTCCATACTGTTTTCCATAATGGTTGCACCTGTCTGCATCCCCACCAGCAGTGCACTAGGGTTCCCTTTTCTCCATATCCTCGCAAACACTTGTTGTTTGTTGATTTGTTGATGATAGCCATTCTAAAAGGTTGTATTTCCAGTTTGGTCTTAGGAGAATGTCAGTGTAGCTTTCACTTATTCCACTGCTATTTTTAAACTCTTATTTGTTATTGTCGACAGTATTACAGATGTCCCCAGTTTTCTCCCCCTGTGGTTCCCTCCATCCATCCCCAACCCCACCCAACCCCAGTCTTTCACCACAGTATTGTCTGTGTCCTTGAGCTATGTATATATGCATAGAAGTTCTTTGGTTAATCTCTTCCAGCCCACTCTCCCTCCCAATATCTATCAGTCTGTTCCATACAGTCTGTTCCTCTGGACCTATTTGTTAATCTGTTTTGTTCATTAGATTCCACATATAAGTGAGATCATGTGATATTTGTCTTTCTCTGACCATAATACTCTCCAGGTCTATCTATGCTGTCTTAAAGGGTAAGATATCCTTCTTTTTTACAGCCACATAGTATTCCATTGTGTAAATGTACCACAGCTTTTTTATCCATTCATCTACTGATGGGCAATTGGGCTGTTTCCAGATCTTAGTTATTGTTATGAGCATAGGGGTTCATATATTCTTTGTTATTGGTATTTCGGGATCCTTAGGATATATTCCCAGAAGTGGGATGACTGGGTCAAATGGCAGTTCCATTTTTAATTTTTTTGAAGAAACTCCATACTTTTTTCCATTATGGCTGCACTAGTCTGCATTCCCACCACTAGGGTTCCCTTTTCTGCATTTGCTCATCAGCACTTGCTGTTTGTTGATTTGTTGATGGTAGCCATTCAGGCAGATGTAAGGTGATACTTCATTGTAGTTTTAATTTGCTACTCTCTGATGATTAGTGATGTTGAGCATATTTTATCTATTTTTATCTAATAAAGTATCTATTTAGGTCCTTTGCCTGTTTTTTAAAATTTAATTGTTTGTCTTCCTTTTGTTGAGTTATATGAGTTCTTTAAATATTTTGGAAATTAACCCCTTATCAGATATATATTGGGGAATATGTTCTTCCAAACAATGAGTTCCCTTTTCATTTTGTTGATGGTTTCCTTTACTATGCAGAAGCTTATTAGTTTGATGTAGTCCCATTTGTTTATTTTTTCTTTGTTGCCCTTGCGCTAGGAGATGTAGAGACTGTACTCCATTGTATGCTCTTACCTCCTTTGACAAATATTAATAAACCATAATGGTGTGAGTCAATTTGTTCCATTGATCTATATGTCTGTTCTTGTGCCAGTACCAGGCTGTTTTGATTATAATAGCTTTGTAGTATAGCTTGTCATCCAGTATTGTGATCTTTCCAACTTTGTTCTTCTTTCTCAAGATTGGTGAGGCTATTTGGGGTCCTTTTTGGTTCCATATAAATTTTTGAAATGTTTGTTCTAGATCTGTAAAATATATCATTGGTATTTTAATAGGGATTGCATTGTATCTATAGATTTCTTTTAGTAGTATGGACATTTTAATGATGTTAATTCTTCCAACCCATGAACACAGTAATGCTTCCACCTGTTTATATCTTCCACTATTTTTTTCCCCATGTTTTATAGTTTTCTGAGTACAGGCCTTTTACTTCCTTGGTTAAGTTTATTCCTAGGTATCTTATTTTTTTTGTTTTGTTATTGTTATTGCAATGTTAAATGGGATTGTGTTTTAGTTTCTCTACTTTAGAGTTCATTATTGGTGAATAAAAAGCCATCAATTTCTGGATGTTAATTTTATATCCTGCTACATTGGCAATTCATTTATTAAATCTGGTACTTTTTTGGTGGAGTCTTTAGGGGTTTTTGTGTACAATATCATGTCATCTGTGATTAATGACAGTTTTACTTCCTCCTTTACAATTTGGATGCCTTTTATTTTTTCTGCTTGTCTAATTGCTGTGGCTAGGACTTCCAGTACTATCTATATCATAAAAGGCCCATGGTCGTCATGCCATAAGGGCAGAACTACCAAACAACCAGTCACCAGGAGGTGCTGGAGCACCTCTCGGCCCCCCCCCACCCCCCCACCCCCCCCACCCCCCTCGCCGGGGCACCGGCAGCGTCTGCAGAGCATGCGAGGTGTCGCAGGGTGGCGGACATGGCCCTGACGGCAGGCTAGGCCTAGGGGACCCTACACACACATGATTTAATCGTGGTGTGGACCTCTAGTGTTGAATAAGAGTGGTGAGAGTGAATATTTCTGTCCTGTTCCTGTTCTTAAGGGAAATAGTTTTAGTTTTTGCCTATTGAGTATGATGTTGCTGTAGGTTTGTCATATATGGCCTTTATTATGTTGAGGTATGATCCCCTATTCCCACTTTGCTGAAAATTTTTATCAAAAATTGGTACTGGCTTTTGTTGAATCCTTTTCTGCATCTATTGTTATGATAATGTGATTTTTATCCTTGTCCTTCTCTTTATGTGTTATATCATATTTATTGATTTGTAAATATTGTACCAGCCTTGCCTTCCCAGAATAAATCCTGCTTGGTCATGGTATATGATCTTTTGAATAAATTCCTGGACCAAATTTGCTGATATTTTGTTGAGGACTTTAGCATCTATATTCATCAGGGATATTCGCCTGTAATTTTCTTTATTTGTAGTGCCTTTATCTGGTTTTGGAATTAGGATAGTGCTGGCCTAGTTAAAAGACCTTGAAAGTCTTCCTTCCTCTTGAATTTTTTGGAATAGTTTGGGGAGGTTAGGTGTTAGGTCATCTTTGACTGTTTGTTAAAACTTGCCTGTAAAGCCATCTGGTTCAGGACTTTGGTTTGCTGGGAATTTTTTAAAATTACTGCTTCCATTTCATTAGTTGTTATTTGTCTATTCCAGTGATGGCGAACCTTTTGAGCTCGGCGTGTCAGCATTTTGAAAAACCCTAACTTAACTCTGCTGCCGTGTCACATATAGAAATTTTTTGATATTTGCAACCATAGTAAAACAAAGACTTTATATATATATATATATATATATATATATATTTAAAATTAAATCTTTATTGCTCAGATTATTACATTTGTTCCTCTTTTTCCCCCCAATAACTCCCCTCCTCCCAGTTCCCGCCCCACCCTCCGCCCTCACTCACCACCCACTGTCCTCATCCATAGGTGCACGATTTTTGTCCAGTCTCTTCCCGCATCTCCCACACCCCTTTCCCCCCCAGGAATAGTCAGTCCATTCCCTTTCTATGTCCCTGATTCATTTATGATCACCAGATTATTTATTCACTTGATTCTTAGATTCACTTGTTGATAGATGCATGTTTGTTGTTCATAATTTGTATCTTTACCTTTTTCTTCTTCTTCCTCTTCTTAAAGGATACCTTTCAGCATTTCATATAATACTGGTTTGGTGGTGATGAACTCTTTTAGCTTTTCCTTATCTGTGAAGCTCTTTATCTGACCTTCAATTCTGAATGATAGCTTTGCTGGATAAAGTATTCTTGGTTGTAGGTTCTTGGCATTCATCACTTTGAATATTTCTTGCCACTCCCTTCTGGCCTGCAAAGTTTCTGTTGAGAAATCAGCTGACAGTCGTATGGGTATTCCCTTGTAGGTAACTGAGTTTCTTTCTCTTGCTGCTTTTAAGATTCTCTCTTTGTCTTTTGCTCTTGGCATTTTAATGATGATGTGTCTTGGTGTGGTCCTCTTTGGATTCCTTTTGTTTGGGGTTCTCTGTGCTTCCTGGACCTGTAAGTCTATTTCTTTCACCAGGTAGGGGAAGTTTTCTGTCATTATTTCTTCAAATAGGTTTTCAATATCCTGCTCTCTCTCTTCTTCTGGCACCCCTATAATTCTGATGTTGGTATGCTTGAAGCTGCCCCAGAGGCTCCTTACACTATCTTCGTATTTTCGGATTCTTTTTTCATTTTGCTTTTCTGGTTGGGTGTTTTTTGTTTCTTCGCATTTCAAATCTTTGCCTTGATTCTTGCGCTCTTCTGGTCTTCTGTTGGGAGTCTGTATAGTATTTGTTATTTCAGTCCGTGTATGCTTAATTTCTAGTTGGTTCTTTATCATAACATCAAGGGTCTCATTAGATTTCTTGAGGATCTCACTACATTTATTGGCGGCTTGTAGACAGTTCTTAAGAGACCTTAAAAGTGTGGTTCTGAACTCAATATCCTCCATTGACAGTTTTGTCCTGTTTCTTTGTCTCCGCATTTTTTATGCTTTTCTTGGTGCACCCCCTAGTGGTCTTTGTGCGCAGTCTCGGCAATACCGGGGGTGATTTGACCTCCAGGCTAACTGGCTATGAGAGTCAGCTGTGTCTGTAGTGGGAGAGCTTCTGTGCTGGATCTCTAGGGCAGTGCTAATCTAGCGTTTGCCTGAAGCTATCCGGCAAATGGCTCTGTGCAGGGCTTGGGCGGGGCGGGTCCCCGGGGATCTACAGGGCGGGCCGGAGCGAGCAGTTATGGCTGCTCTCAGTTCTGTCCCTAGGGGCTCTGCCTCACAGAGTCCCAGCAACCGCTGCAAACCTCGGAGAGAAAGCTGCCTTCGAGTTGCGACCGAAGCCAGACAGTCCCGCTTCTCCCGTTTGAGTCTGGGTCCCTAGAGACTCGCCCGGATCTGGAGCTCAGAGTCTGAAACTCCTTCCTGATTGAAAACAACAACCGCGCCCTCTGCCGCCTGCCCGCTCTGCGCGCACTCTGCACCTGAGTATTTCACTTCAGCACTGCGCCTCCTCTGAGTCTGGGTATGATATTCTTTTTCCTCCTAGTTGTAGAATTTCCACTCAGCCAGCCTTCCTGTGGTTCTGGATGATGTCCGTTCCGTCGTTTAGTTGTTTTTTGAAGTGGTTGTTCGAGGCAGCAATCTCCGGTGTTAACCTATGCCGCCATCTTGGTTTCTCAGACTTATATTTTTGATATTTCTTTTATATATTTAAATGCCATTTCACAAAGAAAAATCAACCAAAAAAATGAGTTCATGTGTCACCTCTGACACGCGTGTCATAGGTTTGCCATCACTGGTCTATTCATTAGTTGTTATTTTTTTTTTCTTCTGATTCTTCCTGATTGAGTTTTGGAAGATTGTATATTTTAGGAATTTGTCCATTTTGCTCAGGTTACTAAATTGGTTGGTATATACTAGTAGTTGTTCATAGTATTTTCTTAAAATCCTTTGTATTTCTGTGATGTGAGTTATTACTTCGCCTCTTTCATTTCTGATTTTATGAATTTTGTCCTTTCTCTTTGTTTTTGATGAGTCTGACTAAAGGTTGATCAATCCCGTTTATCTTTTCAAAGAACCAGCTCATGGTTTCATTGATCTTTTTTATTGTTTTTTTAAGTCTCTATGTCATTTATTTCCTTTCTGATCTTTGTTAGTTCCTTCCTTTTACTTACTCTGGGATTTTCTTGTTGTTCTCTTTTAGTTGTAGGGTTAGATAGTTTATTTGAGATTTTCTTATTGCTGGAGGTAAGCCTGTAATGCTATGAACTTCCCTCTCAGGACTGCTTCACTGTGTCCAATAGATTTTGGATTATTGGGTGTTCATTTTCATTTGTTTTCAGGAAGTTTTTTTATTTCTTTCTTGATCTCATTGGTAATCCATTCATTGTTTAATAACATGCCATTTAGCCTCCTTGTGTTTGAATGTTTTTGAGTGAAGTCATTTTCAAGGTCCACCAGTTCTTACTTCTTTTAAGTCGGGTCAAGTTTCTAAGCTTCTTAAATATCCATTTTCCAGCTAATGAAAAGAAAATGAGATTCCACCAAGTCTCCTATCGACCTACTCCAGGACTTCTGTGAGGATCAAATGAGATGAGGCATGGGAAAACACTTCACAGAAATTTGGTTAAAGTGTAAAATGTTTGCACCTGGCTATAAAGCAACTCATGTTCCTGGGCTGAATAAACTCCAAGGAGGCTAGTCGCTAGGGAGAGGAAGCTAGGCATTGCTACATGACATCATTATCTGGCGCCCACAGCCACCATTTCTGGACTGGGCTGGGCTGTGGGCTGCATTTTGTGCCAGGGTCCTGCCCCAGCAGGTCCAGGGGTCCCCAAAGGTGTGGACGGAATCGGTGAAGAAGGAAGGACATGGAGACAGTGTTCAGTTGATCAGCAGCCTAGTCAGGATCTCCAGTCAAGTTCTGGTCTGGATCTCCAGAGAGGTTCTGCTTAGGATCTCCAGCCAGGTTCTGTGTCCATGTTCTCTTGCTAGGTTCTCCAGCCAGGTTCTGTAGCCATGTTCCCTCGCTAGGTTCTCCAGCCAAGTTTTGTCCAGGTTCTCCAGCCAGGTTCAGTTACCAGGTTCTAGTCAGGTTCTCTTGCCAATTTCTGTAGTCAGGTTCAGTCCAGGATCTTTTGCCATGTTCTCTCGCTAGGTTCTGTCTCTAGGTTCTGAGGCCAGTTTCTGTCCAGGAACTTTTGCCATGTTCTCTCCAGCGAAGTTCTGTCTCTAGAGAACGTTCTGTGTAGGTTCTGTGCCTAGGTTCTGTCTCTCTTGGTTCTGTCTTCTTACATCTGTATTTATACCAGTTGATTCCAATCCTATCAATCTCTATTTCAAAGGTTAGGGCGTTTCTTATCTCCATTCCAGGGAGTAAAGATTATGTAGCTTAAGCATGATTGTTCGTAGTTAAAGTGATTAATTACCCACCTGGCACTTAGTTAAGAGGTTTTATTCCCTCCCTAACTTCAGGGGAAAATCCCTACCTGGGGAAACAACCTTTCTCAGAGACCTTGGTTAAAACACATAGTGCCAAGAAGGTGAGCAAACATATTAAGAACAGTATGCCATATATGCCAGGTCCCTTGAAACAGCAAGCATGGACCGGCTCCCGGCAATTTTGCTCCATGGGGTCTCAGCAACGTTGGCTGCAATCTGGTAGACTGTCACTCTGGGATGGTGGCACAACCTGGTCCCACTTGGGGGAGTCCAAGTGTTGCTTTGTGGGTTCCAGGTCCGTGGTGCTGTTTCTCTGTAAATGGCCAGTGTGGGTCACAGCAGCTCCTACATTGAGCATCTGCCCCCTGGTGGTCAGTGCGCATCCTAGTGACCAGTTGGAGGGTTGGACACATAGCATATTAGCCTTTTATATATATAGACTAGTGGCCCGGTGCATGAAATTCATGCACATTAAAAGGGGATTAATTAGAGAAAATATTTTAATATTGCTATTTGCCCTTTCTCTATAATAGAAGTGTCAGAGATGAAAGAAAATTAGTAAAATGTATATGAAAATCTTCCTCCTGTCAGAGCCTGGGGTGCACCATGGGACCCAGAGTCAAGTACCCGCCCACCCATGTGTGCCTCAAAATCGCACGAGACCATTGGGCTAGATCCAAACCTGTCCGGTTTCACCCTTGTCAAGCCCCGCTGTGTGTGGGGGGGGGGAGGCACAGCCACAGGTCCCCTGGCCCGGCGCTGGGGTGGGGGCATGGCCTGAGGCTCCCTAGCCTGGGCTGGGGTGGGGGGCATGCCTTGAGGTCCCCTTTCAAGCCCTCCCAGGTGGGGGATGTGGCCTGAGGTTCCCCGTCAAGCCCCGCCAAGTGGGGGGTGCAGCCTCAGGTCCCCCAGCCTGGCACTGAGATGGGGGAGCAGCCTGAGGTCCCCTGGCCCAGCACCAGGGTCGGGGGGCGCACCTTGAGGTCCCCCATAAAACCCCGCTGGGCGGGGGATGCAGCCTCAGGCCCCCCAGCCTGGCGCCAGGGCAGGGGGCACCGCCTCAGGTCCCTGCTGATTGCTCATTAAGGCTCGTTATGGGAACTTGGCCTCTACTATAGGTGCAGCCATCTTGTGTATGGAAACCCCGCCTCCACTGTGGGTGCAACCATCTTGTGTTACGAAAACCCCTGCCTCCACTGTGGGCACCGCCATCTTTGTGGTGGAGTGATGGTCCATTTGCATATTCCCTCTTTATTATATAGGACTAGGGGCCCAGTGCATGAATTTGTGCACCTTGAAAGGAACTGTGGGCCATGAGGCTGCTGTTGGCACAGGGGTGGGTTTTGGCCCATCCTCCGTGCCCCTGCCCAGCCCCTCCCGCGGTGTCCCCACTCTCCTGTCTTCTGGCAGCCCCAGTCCCACTGCCGCCACTCCCATGTGCTGAGGGTGCTGGCCCCCGCTGACGGCGCGGAGTGATTGGGGACGGCACCAGCAGCAGGTGCAAATAGGGCCAGCACCAGCAGCAGATGCGAGTGGCAGCTCCGGTGCTGGCAGCAGGTGCAAGCAGGGCCGGTGCCGGCAGCAGGTGCGAGTGCCAGGCAGGACTGTGGTGCGGGGGAGCAAAGAATTTTCAGTAACCACCAGAGGCTCATCCTGATGACAGCAAACAGTACCCCACCTTGGTCTGGTGCCCCTATCAGACTGCTCCACCATCCCACTGAGGCCGATACTTGCCATGTTCTATCTATGCTCTACCGCCTGCTGTCAATGCCCACCATGTTCCACGCGTGCCCCTGGTGGTCAGGGCACATCATAACAACCAGTTGTTCGGTTGTTCAGTTGTCCTACTGTTCGGACTATTTGCATATTAAGTTTTATATATATAGACTAGAGGCCCGGTTCACAAAAATTTGTGCACTCGAGGGGAAGGGGGCGTCCCTCAGCCTGGCCTGTGCCCTCTCACAGTCTGGGACCCCTCGGGAGATAACGACCTGCTGGCTTAGGCCTGCTCCCGGGTGGCAGAAGGCAGGCCCAATCCTTAGGTGCAGCCCCTGGTCGGGCTCAGAGCAGGGCCGATTGGGGAGTTGGGGCACTGCCCCCTGTCATGCACAGAGCAGGGCGGATCAGGTGGTTGCGATGCCACCCCAAGTCACGCTCAGGGTAGGGCCGATTGGGGGGTTGGAGCACCGCCCCCTGTCACACTCAAGGCAGGGTCGATGGGGAGGTTGTGGCGCCACCCCCTGTCACGTACAGAGCAGGGCCAATCCGGGGGTTGGGGCGCTGCCCCCTGTCACACACAGGGCAGGGCCAATCAGGGGGGTTGGGGCTCCTTACCCTGTCACACACGGAGCAGGGTCGATCAGGGGTTTGGGGAGCTCCCCCCCGTCACGCACAGAGCAGGGCCCATCAGGGGGGTTGGGGCACCGCACCCTGTCACACACAGAGCCGCAGGGCGATCAGAGGTTGGGGAGCTCCCCCCTATCAGGCACAGAGCAGGACTGGTCAGGAGGTTGGGGCGCCTTCCCCTGTCACATACAGAGCTGCAGGGCCATCAGGGGGTTTTGGCGCTGCCCCCTGTCATGCTGATCCTGGTGCCGGGAGGCCTCTCGGCTCCGCTGATCCCGGTGCTGGGAGGCATATTACCCTTTTACTATATAGAATAGAAGCCTGGTGCACGGGTGGGGGCCGGCTGGTTTGCCCTGAAGGGTGTCCTGGATCAGGGTGGGGGTCCCCACTGGGGTGCCTGGCCAGCCTGGGTGAGGGGATGATGGCTGTTTGCAGCTGGTCACACATCCTTCAGGGTGGGGGTCCTCACTGGGGTGCTTGGCCAGCATGGGTGAGGGGCTGAGGGCTGTTTGCAGCTGGTCACACACCCTTCAGGGTGGGGGTCCCCACTGGGGTGCCTGGCCAGTCTGGGTGAGGGGCTGAGGGCTGTTTTCAGGCTGGCGGGTGACTGAAGCTCCCAACCGCTCCTTTTTTTCTTTCTTTCTTTTTTTTTTTTTTTTTTTTTTTTTTTTTTTTTTTAATTCTGGGCTTTATCTCTGAGGCTCCAGCTCTTAGGCCTCCGCTGCTGAAAGTAGGTATCTGGTTTGTTTCGGTTCAAAACAATGTATAACTCCAGCTCTGACTCCAGCTCTGAGATCCCAGCTCGTTGAAAGCTGGTTTCTGGGTTTTTTTTTAGCTTCTATATTTGTTAAAGTATTCAAACTGCAGGCTCAGAGGCCTGCAAGGCAGGCGGGGAACGTTGGAGTCCTCTGTCACTGAAGCAAGCAAGCCTCATGTTAGTTTCAAGCTGCCTGGCTGCCGGCCGCCATCTTGGCTGACAGTTAATTTGCATATCACCCTGATTAGCCAATGGGAAGGGTAGCGGTCATACGCCAATTACCATGTTTCTCTTTTATTAGATAGGATACTCTTAGAAGTCCTAGCCACAGAGATCAGACAAGAAGAAACAAAAATGGCATCCAAATTGGAAAGGAAGTAAAACTGTCATTACTTGCAAGACTGATAAATGAATTCAGTAAAATAGTAGGATTCAAAATAAATATTCAGAAATTGGTTGCATTTTTTAAAAATCCTCATCTGAGGATATTTTTTCCCATTGATTTTCAGGGAGTGAAAGGGAGCAGGAAAGGGGGAGAAAGAGAGAAAGAGAGAGAAACATCAATATGAGAGGGACATTGATTGGTTGCTTACCCAATGTGCCCCAACTGGGACTGGGGATGAACCTGCAATCCAGGTATGTGCCCTTGACCAGAATCAAACCTGTGACCCTTCCATGCACAGGCCAATGCTCTAACCACTGCACACACTGACCAGGGCAATTGGTTGCATTTTTATACACCAACAATGAACTATCAGAAAGAGAAACTAAAAAAACATTCCCATTTACAATTGCATAAAAATAAATCAATAAAGTACCAAGCTGGTAAAAGATCTGTACTTGGAAAATTATAAGACACTGATGAAAGAAATTAGAGGATAGGTGCTCTCCCTCCTGGGAGCATGCCCAGGCCTTTCCTCCGCTTTCCCCCTACTCCTTCATTCAGACCATTACCATTCTCACTCCCAAGTTCCTAGGGCCCTTCCTTTACCTCTATAATTTGTTTTCTAAATCAATTTCTTCTACAAATTACTTCTATCTCTGTGACTTTATAAATAAATGTTCTCTTATAAAAAAAGAAATTAGAGAATATACAAATACCATAAATAGAAGCATATATTCATAAATGTTCACAGATAAGAAGAATTAATCTCATTAAAATATGTCCATACTCCCCAAAGAAATCTACAGATTCAATGCAATCCCTATCAAAATACCAATGGCATATTTTACAGATCAAAAACAAATAATTCAAAAATTTATATGGAACCACAAAAGTTCCCAAATAGTAATAGTGATCTTGAGAAAGAAGAACAAAGTTGGAAGAATCGTGCTACCTGATATCAAACTATACTACAAGGCCATAGTAATCAAAATAGCATGGTTCTGACATAAAAATAGACATATAGATAAAAATAACAGAGTAGGGAGCTCAGAAATAAACTCACACTTATATGGTCAATAAGTACATGACAAAGGAGGCAAAAACATGCAATGGGGTAAAGACATATTCAATAAATGGTGTTAAGGAAATTTGACAGATACTTAAAAGAAACCAAAACCTAGACCACCTACTTACACCATACACAAGAATAAACTAAAAATGGATAAAGTCTTAAATGTAAGATGTAAAACTATGTAACTTCCAGAAGAAAACATAGACAGTAAATCACCAACATCTCTCATAGCAATGTTTTTTTCTGACGTATCTCCTTGGGCAAAGGAATAAAAATACATAAAAATAAAAATAATAAAATAAATAAATAAATAAATAAATAAATAGGACTACATCAAACAAAAGTTTTTGCACAGCAAAGGAAAGCATCAACAAAATGAAAAGACAACCTACTGAATGGGAGAAGATATATCTGAGAGGGAGTTAATATCCAAAAGTTATAAAGAACTCATACAACTCAACACCAAAATAAACAAGCAATTAAGAAATGGGCAGAGAACTTTAATAGACACTTCTCCTAAGAGACCAATATGAAAAGAGATAAGCAAATTAAAATCACAATGAAATATCACCTCACACCTGTCAGAATGGCTATCATCAATAAATCAGCAAGCAACAAGTGTTGGTTTGGATGTGGAGAAAAGGGAATCCTAGTACCACCACTGGTGAGACTGCAGACTGGTGCAGCCACTGTGGAAAACAATATATAGGTTCCTCAAGAAATAGGAATATATCTGAGGAAACCAAGAACACTAAGTTAAAAGAATATATGCACCCTTATATTCATTGCAGCATTATTTATAACTAGAGGCCTGGTGCATGAATTCGTGCACGGGTAGGGTTCCATGGGGGTTGGGGACCAGGATGTGATCGGTCCTGCAGGCAGGTGGTGGGATGCCCTTGCCAGGCGAGGATTCGGATCCATCCCGCTGACATTTGCACTGGTTGTTGGGAGCCATCTGGTGTCCGCTTTTATATTGTTTCTTCCTTGCAGAGTGTCTAGGGAGGAGAAGCAGCCATGGTGACTGAAGCCGACTTCTAGGAGGCTGGTGATGCTGTTGGGATTGTGCTGGTGGCACTGGTCCATCAGTTCCGGGGCCGTTCTCTGGAGATTGGACCTGCAGGACTACTGAGGGAGTGAGTGGCTGCTGCTGGGCTGGTGGGCTGCCAGGACAGGTTGGTCAGCTGAGTGGCACTCCCACTGTGGGAGCACACTGACCACCAGGGGGCAGCTCCTGCATTGAGCGTCTGTCCCCTAGTGGTCAGTGTGCGTCATAGTGACTGATCAATGGGTTATTCCAATCATTCCCGTTGTTTGGTGGTAACGGCCACTTAGGCTTTTATATATAGACTAGGGGCCCAGTGCATGAATTCGTGCACCTTGAAAGGAACTGTGGACCATGAGGCTGCAGTGGGCATAGGGGCGGGTCTTGGCCCATCCTCCACACCCTTGCCTGGCCCCTCCCACCATGGCCCTTGGTCCCCTGTCTGCTGGCAGCCCTGCTCCTGCCGCTGCTGCCACCACTCCCACGCACCGATGGTGCTGGCCCTGCTCGCACCCACTGACAGTGCAGAGCAGTTGGGGCCGGTGCCAGCATCGGGTGTGAGCAGGAGGAGGTGGAGAGGCCCTCAGGGGCGACTGGGGCTGGCACTGGCTGTGAATGCAAGTGGGGCTGGTGCTGGCAGCAGGTGCGAGAGGCAGCTGCCGACCCTGATCGCCCCGTAGGAGCAAGGGGAGGTAGAGAAGCCTGGAGGGGTGATCAGGCCCAGCAGCTGCTGCCCGCACTCGTTGACAGTACTGAGGGACTGGGGCTGGTGCCGGGTGCCGGCAGCAGGTGTGAGTGGCAGCTCTGGTGCTGGCAATGAATGCGAGTGCCAGGCAGGACCTAAACTGGTAGTTGGACATCCCTTTTGCAATCTGGGACTGCTGGCTCCTAACCACTTGCCTGCCTGCCTGCCTGATCACACCTAACTGCCTCTGCCTGCCTGCCTCCCTGATCGCTGCCCTCCCCTGCTGGCCTGATCTCGCCCAGTCTCTGTCTCTCTTTGTTTTCCTCAGCAGCCCTCCAGGTCTCCCTGCCTCCCTGTCTCCCTTTTCCTCTTTCCCAGCTGGGAGGGGTTGGGGCTAGTGGGGGCTGCTCCACCCCCTTCCATCCAGGCCTTTTCAGGCCCAGTCTGTTTTGTTTCCTCATTCTGACAGAGGCTCTGAGAGCAAGCTGGGAGGGAGGGAAAGAAAGGGAGAAAAGTCTGTGAACTGGTGGGTGTTGTGTGTGTCTCTCTGTGTGTGTGGTTGTGAGTGTGAGTGCTGGCCCTGCCTCCCCCATCCCTGTCTCTGCTGCCACAAGTTCCCACCCACCAGAGCCTGCTGCACCTGCAGCATGGGTGTTAGGTTGAGTCTCTGGTCGTTGTGGATGTGACAGACCCAGGGTTTTATATATTAGGATAGCCAAGCTCTGGAAGCAACCCAAGTATCCATCAATAGGCCAGTGGATAATGAAGAGGTGATATATATAAATATATATACACTTGAGACCCAGTGCACGAAATTCGTACATGGGGGTGTGTGTCCCTCACCCAGCCTGCACCCTCTCCAATCTGAGACCCCTTGAGGGATGTCTGACTGCCCTAAACAGGCAGTCAGACATTCTTCTCACAATCCAGGACTGCTGGCTCCTAACCACTTGCCTGCCTGCCTGCCTGCCTGATTGCCCCTAACCGCTTATGCCTGCCAGCCTGATTGAAGCCTAACTGCTCCCCTGCTGGCCCAATTGCCCCTACTGCCCTCCCCTGCTGGCCTAGTCACCCCTAACTGTACTCCCCTACAGGCCTGATCGCCCTCAACTGCCCTCCCTTTCAAGCCTGGTTCCTCCCAACTGCCCTCCCCTGCAGGCCTGGTTCCCCTCAACTGCCCTCCCCTGCAGAGCTGGTCCCCCCCAACTGCCCTCCCCTGCAGGCCTGATCGCCCTCAACTGCCCTCCCTTTCAAGCCTGGTTCCTCCCAACTGCCCTCCCCTGCTGGCCACCTTGTGTCCACATGGAAGTGGCCATCTTGTGTGTTGGAGTGATGGTCAATTTGCATATTACTCTTTTATTAGATAGGATGTATATTACAAAATAGAAACAGACTCATTGATCAGACTGATGATTGATAGAGGGGAAGGAGAGGTGTTGAAAAAGGTGAAGGGATTAAGAACTACAGGTTGGCAGTCACAAAATAGTTACAGGGATGTAAAGTATAGTATAGAGAATATAGTAAATAATATTGTAATAACTATGTATGGTGTCAGATGGGTACTTGAAATATCAAGAGGTTACTTTGTAAAGTATATAATTGTCTAACCATTATGCTGTACATCTGAAACTACTACTGCAAAAAAAAGTCATCTCATTATTTTGCCTATGTCCAATTAATCAAGGTGTTATTCAGTATCTACTATGGGCTTTACATCCATGAAATAAGTTTTACTAATGTACAAGAACAGATTTAGTTGAGGCTTTGTTGTGACTGTTACTTGTACTTTATGTGCTATTTTTCAGAGATATGCTTATACATATTCGCTCAATTAATTTAATATTTCTATCTTACTTGAAACTAAAATTTCCCTCATCAATGAAAAAGAAGAGGCAAAAGTCAAAAATAGAAAAGAGAGATTTAGTGTTGATCCAGGCATGAGTCTAGTAACCTCTTTTTCACAAAGATAGCAGGGGAGATTAGCAAGTGTAGAAATGAAGAATAATAAAGTTAAATCTTCAATGTTAACAGAGTTCTTATAAAACAAGCTAACAAAAGGCAACAACAACATAAAAGGTGGCAAATGGCTTACTACCAAGAATTAGGCCCCATCTCCCAGTGACTCAGCTCCTTCCTACTGGTTCCTACTCAGCCTTCCCAGGAATATTTCATTCTTTCACTTACTCCTTTACCTTCCATTCCCAACTTGCACTTCCTCAGGTGGCTCTTTGTAGGAAAACAATAGGGTTTAGTACTTCACACTAAGTGGTGAATGGTTGATAGGCTTAATCCCTCTTGTGCATTTCACACCAAATTTGGAATTCACTATAAGGAATGGTCCCTCAAACTACATTTCTCCCTCTCCCAGAGAACAGGGTGTTGGGCGGAAAAGGAGCAGGGGCTTAAGAAGTACAAACTTCCAGTTATAATGTAAATCATGGGGATATACTGTAAAGCAGGGGTCCTCAAACTACGGCCCGCGGGCCACATGCAGCCCACCAAAAACATTTATCCAACCTGTCGGGTGTTTTTGCCGCAGCTGCCTGTTGCTTAGCAGCCAACTCATCCTGGGCCCGCAGTGCGCATGTGTGGAATGTGCGCTGCATTCTCCGACTCCCCTCCTTCTCTCTGTCTCTGGGCTCCTCCTCTCAGTCTTGGGTGTGATCAGACGAGTCACGAGCTTGCCTGTGCAGAGCCTGCTGCTGCTTGAGGACCGAGGTAAGAACAAGTTAGGATTTATTTTTTTTTTGAAGTTAGGAGGTCTATTTTTTTTTTTTATTTTGCAGTTAGTAGGGCCTTTTTTTTTTTTTTGAAGTTAAGAGAGCCTTTTTCCAGAATGAAACATCTGAAATCTCCAACCAGATCTAGACTAACTGATGCACACTTGTTACGACTAGCAGTGACAAATATGGAACCGGACATTGACCATCTCACTGGCCAAAAGCAGGCCCATAGTTCCCATTGAAATACTGGTAAGTTTGTTGATTTAACTTTACTTGTTCTTCATTTTAAATATTGTATTTGTTCCCATTTTGTTTTTTTACTTCAAAATAAGATATGTGTAGTGTGCATAGAAATTTGTTCATAGTTTTTTTTTTTTAAAAACTATAGTCCGGCCCTCCTATGGTCTGAGGGACAGTGAACTGGCCCCCTGTTTAAAAAGTTTGAGGACCCCTGCTGTAAAGCATAGGGAATAAAGTTAGTAATAATCATAATCACTATCTATGGTGACAAATGGTTACTAGGCTTATTGTGTTGATCACTTTGTAAGGTAAGTTAATGTTGAATCACTATGTTGTACACCTGAAGCTAATATTATATTGTATGTCAACTATAATTTAAAAAATAAAGTTGATTGATAGCTTTAGGTCATTCCACTCCAATAAAACTATTATAAAATTTAAAAGAAAAGAACAGGGAACTGAGAAATCCAGGAAGTTCAGAAAGGCAGTGTGCAGGTGTTCCTCTCAACTCTTCATTGTTCTCTAAAGCAACTTTATCATTGAGCAGAAGAAACTGTGCTGGGTTGTCCTTGCAGACTCAGCAGCACCCCCACCTTCCCCTTGGAAGGGGAAATACACGATGTTCTAAAATCCCTTGCCAGCAGTCCCAGTTATGATTCCCCAGCAAGAGGCACCTGCCTGATGTTTGCCAGGTGGGAGAGAAGCAGGCCCCCATTCATCCCTGGCAGGAGGGCGGGGGATCAGGCAGGTGGCCGTTTCTTGTTAGTCCCACTCTCAAATGTGAGGGGAGCTCTTCCAGGAGAGCTCCTGCCACCCTCACTTCCTTGCTGTTAGCTTCCTGAGATCCTCTCACTCCCAGTTTTCCTGGAAGCCAGTGGGGTTTTGTTGACCTTCACTTCCCTAGCCTTTAGGATGGTTTTGGAAATTCTGACCCCTCCCTGTTTTCTGTTTTCCTGATAGAACTCCAGTTGACATGAACACTTTTGCTGATTTGCTCATTCTCTGCTGTCCTGAAAGTGAGATAGTTTTCCCTGACCAAGAATGTAAACCAGTGATGACCCAGGATGTATTCTAAATTTATAATAAAGCCTATTTCTTGGTCTTCCCTAATCATTTTATATACTCTTCTTGAAATCTCCTGCACCCCCTCCTTAAAAAAAATCAATGAAACAAGTGAAAGCACCATTATACTTAGTTAAATTTTTTCATTTATTAGAGCTGCTATTGTTGTTTTGGTGTCTTTCTTTATACTGGAATTGTGACAAAGGGCCATCAGTTTTACAGAAAGTGAAGAAAGGTAGGAAGGTTGCTTTAATTTTCCCCAAACCTGACCAGAGGGAAAATTCACACATCCTTCAAGTTTATGAAACAGGCGTCGAATCCTTATTAAAATGGCCAGTAGAAGAAGGTCATCCCCGTTCACGTATTGGAGAACTGGAATCTCCTCAGGTTTCATCAGCTGTTCAGCAAAGGGAAAGAGAAGGGAAGCTGAGGACCTGGAGTGGGAAGGTGCCTGTGGAACCAAGGAGGTGGGGAGGCTGGTGGCGACACTAATTTGGGGTTGGATTCCCTAGAGTCTAATTATCTATAAACAGGGGCAGGGTGTTACTCTGACCTGGACGAGAAATGGAATGCTGTGGAGTCTTGAGAGACTCAAGAAGTCCAGAGCAAACAGAATTTGGATACTTTCAAATGCTTGCAATTTATTCAAATAATTTGACCAGCATATACTGAGGGGAGCACAAAGATGCTGCAACCCAGTTCCTTCCCTGGGAAACACCAAGTTGGGGAGAGCATTGTGAGTGCTGGCCTGGAAGCTTGGAGGAAACTGAGGGCAGCCCTCCTCAGAGGAGGGAGCACCCCAGTGGGGTTTTCAAGAAGAACTGGGATGACTACAACTCCTTTCCTTCTCCTAAAGGTACCCTTCTTCCAGGAGGCCATTCCACATTAACCTCTCTATGGCCCTTCCTTGGCCTCTGCTCTCCCCACTCCCCACAGCCTTTGATGATTCAGGCTGGTGTCTCTGTGCAGCTGCAGGGAAGGCGAATGGGTCTGCTCCACAGCCTTGCAGGAGGAGCTTCCAGGCTGCAGCTCCCCAGGGGCGGGGGTTCAGTGGGCAGGCTAAACAGAAGCTCAACCACTACCCTCTGCCAAATGAGTGACCACTTACCTGCAAAGGCCCCAGAACTCACAGTATTATTCTGCATTTTCATCCCTCCCCCCATGAAATAAAAGGAAGGAGGAGAGGAAGAGAGGGAGGAGGGAGTATGAGGTGGGTGAGTAACAAGAATTGATCAGCGTTTTTAACTTCCCTTCAATTCCAAGTCTCATAGAGAACAAATCAATAATGGTTCTAGAAAATAAGAAAAACTTTCATCAGCAGAAATAACCATGAGGAATTCCTAAACATAAAAAAGCAGATGGGACCATATCCAGAGTGGTAAATGACCAACTGAAATCACTAACCCCAAACACACCCTTTCTGAGCTCCAAGTCAACAGAAATGAGAAGCAGGAGGGGTCCTGAGGTAAATGTGAGGATGTCAGTCGGGAGGTAGCCCTCGCCCTCTCCTCTGTGTTGAGCCCCACTTGGGGCTGAGAGCCTAGTCTTTGACCCCTCAGCAGCACAAACCACTTATCCACAGTTATCAGAAGCAAACTTCAGTGAGAAGAACATGCAGAAAAGCAGGGATTCTCAAACACTGCTGGGAGGCGGTCCATCCTTGCTGTTTCAAAGGACCTGGCATATAAGGCATACTGTTCTTAATATGTTTGTTCACCTTCTTGGCACTATGTGTTTTAACCAAGGTCACCTCTCTGAGAAAGGTTGTTTCCCCAGGTAGGGATTTTCCCCTGAAGTTAGGGAGGGAATAAAACCCCTTAACTAAGTGCCAGGCGGGTAGTTAATCACTTTAACTACGAACAATCATGCCTTAGCTACATAATCTTTACTCCCTGGAATGGAGATAAGAAACGCCCTAACCTTTGGAATAAAGATTGATAGGATTGGAATCAACTGGTATAAATACAGATGTAACAAGACAACAGGACACAGAACCTAGACACAGAACCTAGAGACAGAACCTAGTGAGAGAACATGGCAAAAGATCCTGGACAGAACCTGGCTACAGAACCTGGCTGAAGAACCTGGCTACAGAACCTGGCGACCAAACCTGGCTGGAGAACACGGCTACAGAACCTGGGTAGAACATGGCAAGAGAACCTGACTAGAACCTGGTGACTGAACCTGGCTGGAGAACCTGGACAGAACCTGGCTGGAGAACCCGGAGAACCTAGCAAGAGAACATGGACACAGAACTTGGCTGGAGATTGTGGCTAGAGATCCTGGCAAGGCTGCTGATCAACTGAATCCTGTCTCCGTGTCATTCCTTCTTCGCTGACTCTGTCCACACCTTTGGGGAACCCTGGACCTGCTGGGGTTGGACCCCAGCAAAACACAAAAATGAACACACACCAAGAATCACCAAACACCTGAGGAAATTCAAGGCCACGACAGAGAGGCTCCAGGTTTACCTGTCAGAGATGCTTGTATTCAAGAACACAGAATTAGGAGCCAGAGGGAGATTATATATAAACTAGAGGCCTGGTGCACAAAAATTTGTGCACTCAGGAAGGGGGGGAGGTCCCCTCAGCCCAGTCTCTACCCTCTTGCAGTCTGGGACCCCTCAGGGAATGTCCACCTGCTGGCTTAGGCCACTCCCCATGGGATTGGGCCTAAGCTGGCAGTCAGACATTCCTCTGGCAGCCTGGGAGCCCTCGGAGGATGTCCACTTGACAGTGGGGAGCAGGCCTAAGCTGCAGTCGAATATCCTTAGTGCTGCTGAGGAGGCGGGAGAGGCTCCCACCACCACTGCTGTACTGGCAGCCATCAGCCTGGCTTGTAGCTAAGCAGAGCTCCCCCTGTGGGAGCGCACTGACCACCAGGGGGCATCTCCTGCATTGAGCGTCTGTCCCCTGGTGGTCAGTGTGTGTCATAGTGACCAGTCATTCCCAGTCATTCTGCTGTTAGGGTCAATTTGCATATCACCCTTTTATTATATAGGATTAGGATATATATATATATATATATATATATATATATATATATATATATATATATATCTATCTAATATTTTCTGAAGGACTTGAGAGTATTGTTGTCAAGGAAAATAAATAACTAGAGAACCTGGAAGTTAATTCTATTTATATAAAAAAATATAGTTGCCGAAACCGGTTTGGCTCTGTGGATAGAGCGTCGGCCTGCGGACTGAAAGGTCCCAGGTTCGATTCCGGTCAAGGGTATGTACCTGGGTTGCGGGCACATCCCCAGTAGGAGATGTGCAGGAGGCAGCTGATCGATGTTTCTCGCTCATCGATGTTTCTAACTCTCTATCTCTCTCCTTTCCTCTCTGTAAAAAATCAATAAAAAAAAAATATATATATATATATAGTTAACAGTTTTAGAGTAACCATTAAAATAGAATGTATTAAAAGATTGATTTTGTTAGGTTGAGGAAAGCAACAAAATCCATGTCAATGCTATTTACAAGAGACACATCCACCTCAAAACTAGGTTAAAAGGATGAAAGTCTAAAGATGAAAACAATGCACCAAGCAGATGCTAACTAAAGAAAGCAGGTGTAGCAATCTAACATCAGATGGAATAGTGTTTAAGCCAAAGACCACTTAAAGAGAAATTGTGAATAATACTCTGATCTTAAAATATTTGTCAGAAAAGCCCCCTCCAACACCCCTCACTGATACACTGAGTCACAAAATGGGCATAACTGAAGAGCAAATAAGTGATGTGGAAGCTGGCACAAGGGTGAGGGGCACAACTCACCAGGAACAGTGTCAACATCTTAATTTCATAACCATAAAGTTTCAAGATATACAAAGAAAAATTTGGTAGAAATAGTAGGAAAAATATGCCCTGGCCAGTGTGGCTCAACTGGTTGGGCATTGTTCCATGCATAAAAAGGTTGCTCATTCAATTCCAGGTCAGGGCACATGCCTAGGTTTCGGGCTCAATCCCTGGTAACATCATTGGTGGAATCATTAATGATGAGAGAGAATCATTGATTGGCTGCTTCCTGCATGCCCCCTACTGGGTATGGAGTTCACAACCTGGGCATGTGCCCTTGACTAGGATTGAACCTGGGACTCTTCAGGCCACTTTAGAGCACTACATATTAGAACTTGTGGCATAGGGCCAAAGAAGCATTCAGAGTGCCAGGGTGGAGGTGGGGATGGGGTGCTGTTGGTTAGATAGGGTGGGTCAGACACCTGAAGGAAGTGAGATAGCAGCTATGTGCTAAATGTAGGAGCAACATTTTAGGCTGAAGGAATAGCAAGTGCAAAAGCTCTGTGGCAGGCACATGCCTGGGATTGTCTAGGAACAGCAAAAAGGAGCAGGTGAGTGAGAAGGGGCATCTATCTATATAAAAGCCTAAGCGATCATTATGACTAAATGACTGGAACGACCGGTCGACCAGTCGCTATGACACTCACTGACCACCAGGGGGCAGACACTCAGTGCAGGAGATGCCCCCTGGTAGTCAGTGTGCTCCCATAGCCAACTTCCCACAGCCCCTCCCCCTGGTTGGCCCCCCAGTTGGCCCCGATGAGGGGGGGCTGGCCAGCCAGCCAACCTGCAGCCCCTCTCCCTGGCTGGCCAACTTCACATGGTCCTCCCCCCCATGCTGGCTGGCCCCCTGATAGGCCTCGATTGCTGAGGGACCCCACCTGTGCATGAATTCGTGCATTGGGCCTCTAGTATTAAAACAAAAAGTCAGGTCAGGTACAGTATTTTATAGGACCTTGGCTTACTCTGAGTAAGATTAGAAGCCACTGGATAGTTTTGACCAGACTTATGTTTTCAAAGTATCACTCCAACTATTGTATTGGAATAGACTTTAGGAAGACCAGAAGCAGGGAGATTCATTAGGAGGCTACTATAGTAATTGAAGCAAGAGATAGATTAGATATGAGAGGCAGACAAGAGAGATAGATTGGAGGATGTGAGAAGTCTTAGAGTCTGGACATGGGGTTTATAGGACTTGCAGATAATAGATGTGGGGCTATAAAACAGAAAGGAGGATAACTAGTTCAAAGTCTTTGACCTAAGTAAATGCGTTGCCTTTTTTTGGAAATGGAGAAGATGGAGGGTAGAGTGAGCTTTCAAGTCTAATTTTGCTAAGTAAAGTATTTAATGTTCTCTTAGGCACCCAAATAGAGGTGCAGGTTTGGAATCAGAGATATGCTAATGTCAAGTTCATGGGAGATCCCCTTGGAGATAAAACAAAAGGGCTATCAGCATGTAGGAGATATTTAAGGACAGCAGACTCAAAGAAATCAAGAGACACTCAAGGCAAACCCTGGAAACCCTCAATATTTGGGGGAAAAGGAAGCGAAGACAGTCAACAAAGAAAAATGAGAAGGAAGCAAAATCAAGGGAGAATAGTGACCTGGAAGCAATGGAAGACAAAGTTAGCAACAGTGAATTGCTGAGAGGTCATTAGATTTTGCATAAGTTAACTAGAGTACATAGGAAATATTATAAATACAATTTAAAAATAAAATGGACAAGTATGCCGGGAAATGCAGGCATGGAAAAACCTTTAGTACTTGTTAATTGGAAAACAAAAATGAATTGAAGCCCTAACACTATAATTGTATAGTTTAATCCAATTTTTATTTTAAAAGATGTATGTATGTATCTATAGATCCAAGATAGCGGCTGATGGGATGGCAGGCTGCAAGATAGTGTATGAGTGAGAGAGCAAAAGGAGAGTGTGTGGATCTGCAGGGAGTGTCTATATTTGTGAGTTAGGGGCACTTATATTCCACAGGACTGATGGAGACTGGCGGACCAGGCTTTCCTGGCCGGGCAGCCTCTACTACTGCTGAAATCTTTTCCAGAGCAGCCGGCTTTGTCACAGAGACTGCGCTATCTTAAAGGAGAGAGTGGCTGTGATCAGAAGCCCAGCCTTGCCTTCAATTGGGGAGACCTCGGATACCTCCCGGGACTCTACAACCACAATGCCCAGGGACCAGCTGCCTCAGCTGTGAACCCACGAACACTGAGCCTCCAGCCTCCCTGGCCACAGGTGCCTAAAATGTTTGTCCAGGGGGAGACAAGGTGATGGCTGAATATGCAGACGGGTCCTGCACCTTCTCACACAGCAGATAGAAGGAACAGCTGAATTGAATAACACCCACCTGGAATTAGTGAATTAAACACAGCTGGTGAGGCAATCCATGGACAGAAAGGTCAGAGATTGCCTAGAGCAGTGGTTCTCAACCTTGGCTGAACATTAGAATCACCTGGGAATCTTTTTAAAATCCTGATCTCTGGGGCTCATCCTCTGGAAATTCTGTTTCTTTGTTATGGGGTGGGGCCACAACATTAGTAACAACAAATGTAACATTAGAAACATCTGCATAATAGGGGTGCCAGAAGAAGAGGAAATGGAGCAATGATTAGAAAAACTACAATGATTAGAAGAAATACAGTGGGGCCTTGACTTACGAGTTTAATTCATTCTGTGATGGAGCTCATAACTCAAATTACTCATATGTCAAATCAAAAGTGAAAAAATGAGACATGTGATGCTGGGCTGATGTTGTAGCATTCACTGTGATGTTTGCTGTGCCAACTAGTGGTGGGGTATCTGAAGCTGGCTCATAACCCGAATTTTAGCTCGCAACTCAAAGCAAAAAATTGGCTGAGAGATGGCTCGTATCTCAAAAAACTCGTTAGTCGGGACACTTGTAAGTGAAGGCCCCACTGTAATGACAGAAAGCTTACCTGATATTGGAAGAAAAAACTCACACAAGTCCAAGAAGCTCACAGAGTCCCAAACAAGACGAACCCAAAAAAGCCAACACTAAGACACATTATAATTAAATTGGCAAACACCAGCAACAAAGCAAGAATCTTAAAGGCTGCCAGGGAGACACATAGTTACTTACAAGGGATCTCCCATCAGACTACCAACTGATTTCTCAACAGAAACACATCAGGCCAGAAGGGAATGGAATGAAATATACAAAGTGATGCAAAGCAAGGGTCTGAATCCAAGAATACTGTACCCAGCAAGGCTATCAATTAAAGTTGGGGGTGAAATCAGGAGCGTCACAGACAAAAAAGGACTAAGGGAGTTTATTACTACTAAACCAGAAATGCAAGAAATCATAAAGGGTCTTCTGTAAAAAGAAGAAATAAGAAGGGAAGAAGGAACACAGGCATAAAAAAATAAAAATGGCAACAAGCAAGTACTTATCAATAATAACTTTAAATGTAAGTGGATTAAATGCCCCAATCAAAATACATAGGGTAGCTGAATGGGTAAGAAAACATGACCCCAATATCTGCTGTCTACAGAAGACCCACATCAGAACAAAAGACTCACACAGACTGATGGTGAAAGGATAAAAAAAGGTTTTCTGGTGAACGTAAATGAAAAAAAAAGCTGGGGTAGCAATACTTATACCTGACAAATTAAACCCCAAAGTGAAGGCTATAATAAGAGATAAGGAAGGCCACTTCATAATACTAAAGGGAGCAATTCAACAAGAAGATATAACTCTGGTAAACATATATGCACCCAATACAGGAGCACCCAAATACATAAAAAAACTTCTGGAAATATCAAGGGAGTGACTGACAGCAATACAGTCATAGTAGGGGACTTTAATACCCCACTAACACCATTGAACAAATCCTCTAAACAAAAAATCAGCAAAGAAAAAGCAATCCTAAAAGACTCACTAGATCAGATAGGCTTAATTGACATCTTCAGAACATTCCACCCCAAAGCCACAGAATATACATTCTTCTCAAGTGCACATGGGACATTTTTCAAAGATAGACCACATATTGGGACACAGGCAAAGTCTCTTCAAATTCAAGAAGACAGAAATCATATCTTCTCAGATCACAATGGCATAAAATTAGAAATCAACTACAATAAAAATAATGGAAAAAATCAAACACCTGGAGGCTAAATAGCATGCTATTAAATAATGATTGGGTTACCAAAGAGATCAAAGAAGAAATAAAAAGCATTGTGGCAACAAATGACAATGAAAACACAACAATCTAAAATCAATGGGACACAGTGAAAGCAGTCTTAAGAGGGAAGTTCATAGCTCTACAGGCCTACCTCAAAAAAAACAAGGAAAAATGGTAATAAATGATCTAATCCTACAACTCAAAGAGCTAGAAAGAGAGCAACAAGAAAAGCCCAGTGTAAGCAGAAGGAAGAAAACAATAAAGATCAGACCAGAAATAAGTGACATAGAGACCAAAAAAACAATACAAAAGATCAACAAAACCAAGAGCTGGTTCTTTGAAAGGATAAACAAGATTGATGAACCTCTAGCCAGGCTCACCAAGAAGCAAAGAGAGAGGACCCAAATAAACAAAATCAGAAATGAAAGAGGTGAAGTAACAACCGATCCCACAGAAATACAAAGGATTATGAAAAAATACTATGAACAACTCTATTCCAACAAAATGGACAACGTAGATGAAATGGACATATTCTTAGAAAAATACAAGCTCCCAAAACTCAATCAGGAAGAATAAAAATACCTGAGTAGGCCGATAACTACAGAAGAAATTGAATCAGTGATCAAAAATCTTCCAACAAACAAAAGCCCTGGCCCGGACAGCTTTACAGGAGAGTTCTACCAAACATTCAAAGAACTAAAACCTATCCTCCTCAGACTATTCCAAAAAATTAAAGAGGAAGGCACACTTCCAAGTTCTTTCTATGAAGCCAACATTACCCTAATTACAAAACCAGATAAAGACACCACAAAAAAAGAGAACTGCAGGCCGATATCTTTGATGAACATAGATGCTAAAATCCTCAACAAAATTCTAGCAAATCGGATTCAGCATTAAATTAGAAAGATCATACATCATGACCAAGTGGGATTTATTTCGGGGATGCAAGGATGGTACAATATCTACAAATCAATAAATATGATACATCACATAAACTAATTGAGAAACAAAAATCACATAATTATACCAATCGACGCTGAAAAAGCATTTGACAAAATCCAATACCCTTTTTTTTTAAAAAAAAATATATTTTTATTGATTTTTCACAGAGAGGAAGGGAGAGAGATAGAGAGTTAAAAACATTGATGAGAGAGAAACATCGATCAGCTGCCTCCTACACATCTCCCACTGGGGACGTGCCCGCAACCCAGGTACATGCCCTTGACCGGAATCGAACCGGGGACCCTTCAGTCCGCAGGCCGACGCTCTATCCACTGAGCCAAACCGGTTTCGGCATCCCCAATACCCTTTATGATAAAAACTCTCAGCAAAGTAGGAATAGAGGGATCATATCTCAACATAATAAAAGCCTTATGTGACAAATCTACAGCCAACATCATACTCAATGGGAAAAAACTAAACTCATTTCCCCTAAGAATGGGAACAAGACAGGGATGTCCTCTTTCACCATTCCTGTTCGATATAGTACTGGAAGTGCTAGCCATAGCAATCAGACAAGAAGATAAAATAAAAGGCATCCAAATTGGAAAAGAAGAAGTAAAACTGTTCCTTATTTGCAAATGACATGATACTATATATAGAAAACCCCAAAGACTCCATAAAAAAACTACTAGACCTAATAAATGAATTTGGCAATGTAGCAGGATACAAAATTAACACTGAGAAACCTATGGCCTTTTTATACACCAAAAATAAACTCACAGAAAGTGAAATTAAAAAAACAAGCCCATTTACCATTGCACCAGAAAAATTAAGATACCTAGGAATAAACTTAACTAAGGAGGTAAAAGACCTGTACTCGGAAAACTAGAGGACATTGAAAACAGAGATAGAGGAAGACATAAACAAATGGAAGAACATACCATGTTCATAGATTGGTAGAATCAACATCATTAAAATGTCCATACTACTCAAAGCAATCTACAGACTCAATGCAACTCCCATTAAGATAGCAACGACACATTTCAAAGAGCAAGAAAAAACTTTCCAAAAATTCATCTAGAATAGAAAAAGACCCCAAATAGCCATAGCAAACCTGAGAAAGAAGAACAAAGTTGGAGGGATCACAGTACCAGATATCAAGCTATATTACTAAGCCATGGTTCTCAAAACTGCCTGATACTGGCACAAGAACAGATATATAAGACCAATTGAACAGAACAGAGAACCCAGAAATCAACTCAAGCCGTTATGCTTAATTAATATTTGACAAAGGAGGCAAGAGCATACAATGGTGTCAAGACAGTCTTTTCAATAAATGGTGCCGGGAAATTAAGTCAGATACATGCAAAAAAAAAAAAAAAAAAAAAAAGAAAAAGAGACTAGAACATCAACTTACACCACATACAAAAACAAACTCGAAATGGCTAAAGGACTTAAATGTAAGACTGGAAACTATAAAAATCCCACAAGACTTCATAGGCAGCAAAATAGCAGACATATATCATAGCAATATCTTTACCAACACATCTCCTAGGGCAATGTAGACGAAGGAGAAAATAAACAAATGGGACTACATCAAAATAAAAAGCTTCTGCACAACAAAAGAAACCATCAACAAAACAGCAAGAAAGCCCACTGTATGGGAGAACATATTTGCCAATGATATTTCAGATAAGGGTTTAATCTCCAAAATTTACAGAGAACTCATACAACTTAACAAAAGGAAGATAAATGATCTGATCAAAAAATGGGCTAAGGACCTAAATAGACACTTTTTGAAAGAGGACATACAGAAGGCTGAGAGACATATGAAAACTTACTGAAAGTCACTAATCATCTAAGAGATGCAAATCAAAACAATAATGAGATACCATCTCACACCTGTCAGATGATAGCCATTATCATCAACAAATCAACAAATGGCAAGTTCTGGTGAGGATGTGGAGAAAAAGGAACCCTCATGCACTGCTGGTGGGAATGCAGAGTGGTGCAGCCACTGTGGAAGACAGTATGGCGTTTCCTCCAAAAGTTAACAATGGAACTCCCATTTGACCCAGTAATCCTACTTCTAGGTCTATATCTCAAGAAACCAGAAACACCAATCAGAAAGGACATATGCACCCCTATGTTCATAGCAGCATAATTTACAATAGCTAAGATTTGGAAACAACCTAAGTGCCAATCAGCAGATGAGTGGATTAAAAAACTGTGGTACATCTACACAATGGAATACTATGCCACTATAAAAAAGAAGGAACTTTTACCATTTGCAACAGCATGGATAGAACTGGAGAGCATTATGCTAAGTGAAATAAGCCAGTCGGAGAAAGATAAATATCACATGATCTCGCTTAAATGTGGGATATAATGATCAACATAACATGATGAACAAAAATATACCCAGAGACAAATGGCAGGGTAGGTGGGGGTGTTAGAGACCAACCAAAGGACTTGTATGCATGCATATTAGCATAACCAATGGACACAGATACTAGGGCGGTGGGGACTTGCCTGGGATGGGAATGGCTGGGTGGTGCGGGGGGGGGGGGGGTGGCGGGGAGGGGGCCAATCAGGGAAAAAGGAGACATATGTAAAACTTTAGACAATAAATTTTATATATACATATATATATGTGTGTGTGTGTGTGTATGATGTATGTAAGTAATTTGTAAATGCATAGAAAAGAGAAATACACACCAAATTTTGGGTGATGGTTACCTTTGGGAAAGGGATTAGAATAGAAGAAAGGATAAAAGGAAAATCTAATTTTTAAACTGATTTTTGTATATTATTTGAATCTTCAAATACGAGAATGTATTCACATGTTCCATTTGTATTTTTAAAAAATCCAAAGAAAGGGTGATCATGAGGACAAAGAGAAAAGTAAAAACTTTAACACTGAATTCTTTCTTTTGCATCAAAGTGACTGCTTTTCTGATTAAAATTCATTTCTAAAGAGGGAGAGGAGAGAGAGTGAGCACATTTTGCACATTTTCTTTTGGTAAATATAATGTACCAAATGTACAAGGCTATATTGTAAATTTCTATGTCTGGAGCCTGAACAGCTGCTTGCAGTAGCTAGACTGGTTGAATGCAGCTAGAATAATTCACAGCAATTGTAGACGCTCTCTTTATGTTGGATGAATCTGAAGTCTCCCTTCTGTTTGCTTTTATGACATGTTTCTGCCTGTGCTGAATATTGAGGTCATACTTCCACCTAATTAAAAGTATAAACTTTAGCCAAACCAGTTTGGCTCAGTGGATAGAGCGTCGGCCTGCGGACTGAAAGGTCCCAGGTTCGATTCTGGTCAAGGGCATGTACCTTTGTTGCGGGCACATCCCAAGTAGGAGGTGTGCAGGAGGCAGCTGGTCAATGTTTCTCTCTCATCAATGTTTCTAATTCTCTATCCCTCTCCCTTCTTCTCTGTAAAAAATCAATAGAATATATTTTTTTAAAAAAGTATAAACTTTAGAGGTTGAAGACACCTTAGAAGTTGGAGCAGTGTTTTCCTTTAATAATTGATGAAACAAAGGTCAGAGTTAAAGGAACTTGTTCAAAGCCACACAGTATATATGCTACATAAGTATATAGACACACAGATCTGTATCTATTTCTACACCTGTGTATATATTTCAGCTTTATTGAAGTTTAACTGTTAAACTCTACATCTATCTTGAGCTGTCACTGACTGATGCCAAGCACAATGCTTAGTATCTTACATTCTCACTGAATCTTCACAACAATTGATATGGTAGGAATTATTATCCCCATTTTATGGATGAGGTGTGGAGGACAGACTGCCCCATGATGTGACTGCTGCCAGACCCATGAGCTAGATGTGGGCCAGACAGTGATGGTGAACCTATGACACGCGTGTCAGAGGGGACACGCAAACTCATTTTTTTGGTTGATTTTTTTTGCTAAATGGCATTTAAATATATAAAATAAATATCAAAAATATAAGTCTTTGTTTTACTATGGTTGCAAATATCAAAAAATTTCTATATGTGACACGGCACCAGAGTTAAGTTAGGGTTTTTCAAAATGCTGACACTCCGAGCTCAAAAGGTTCTCCATCACTGCTCTAAACACTCAGGGAGTGACTGTAATAGACACTTTCCTTCTAACATAAACAGTATCTCTGCCTTAAGCCCCATGGTGTTCGGGTTCTGGAATGACCCTTGTCCTGACCTGGGCACGCAGGTAAGGTATTTCCCTTTACCTGGGATGGGTCTGGGGCCAGTGCCCCATCCCTCCTGCCTTGTTCTGTTAGTTCTTTGGTGCCTGTCAAGCAGTCTGGAGGATACCCACTTCATCTGCCCAAGATATAAGTTTCCTTTAATAAACTCTGTTAATTGCCAGACTGGAGTGGCCTGCCTCTTTCTTCAGCCTTTCCCTGCCCATCACTTATGAAGGTACTAGTAGATTTCCAGTCTTGGGGCTCTCCCCTGGGACTGTGTGTACCAATATGAGGGAACTGAAGTTCAAGTTCACCTACTTAGCTAAATGGCAGAGTTGAGTTTTGAAACTACATCAAATGTAACCTGAAGTCCATGTTCTTAACTATTGCACTGTATTGCCAATTACTGAGAGTGCTTCTGGGCCATGCCCTGGGTGGGATAGAGGAATCAGTAAAATACTAGAGACTCTGCAATTCAGGAGCTCCCCATCCCATAGGAAGTGCAGCCAGGAGGGCAATTAAAGGAGCACAGTTCAACAAGCATAGAGACAGAGGTGAGTACAGCCCAGAGAAGGACATGACTGACCCTCACTCAGCCAAGGACTAGGCAGTATGGAAGTGTCTCCAAGGAGAAGGGGCTGATGCTTGGTCTTGAACATTGTTAGAATCCAGGTCTCCTGACTTAGCTCAGGGCTTTTTACTAGAGCAGCGGTTCTCAACCTGTGGGTCGCGACCCCTTTGGCAGTGGAATGACCCTTTCACAGGGGTCGCCTAAGACCATCCTGCATATCAGATATTTACATTATGATTCATAACAGTAGCAACATTACAGTTATGAAGTAGCAACGAAAATAATTTTATGGTTGGTTCACAACAAGAGGAACTGTATTTAAAGGGCCAGAAGATTGAGAACCACTGTACTAGAGCAAAGAGAGAAGCAAATGCAATCCTAAAACCAAACTCCCAAAGCAGCACTATGCATGCACTCACAGAGGAAATACTCAGTAAATGTTGCTTGGATCCAAGTCTGAACTAGAAGCAATTTCGGAGGATGAAGAAACAATTAATAAGACTCCCCCAACTCCATTTGAAACTTTCACCTCTTGTTTTTTCATTGAATTCCAAAATTCTTAGTGGACAGTAGATTACACACAAGTATAATCCTATATACTAAAAGGCTAATATGCAAATTATTCCCTTGACCAAGAGTTCAACTGGGAGTTCGAACAGGGGATGGGGCTGGCCTGCCAACCACCTGCAGTCCCTCCCCCTGGCCGGCCCGGCCCAATCGACCTTGATCGGGGCAGGCTGGCCAGACGCCACCCATGCACGAATTCATCCACTGGGTCTCTAGTTTATCAATAATAACAATAACAAAAGTTATTTTACTCTTACGATTTAACTGTTTTTAAAAATGTACCTACCTGCACTTTGGTTCCGACATTGATTCTTGCCTGCTGGCCCATTGCTAGGAAAGTGATTGAAATCTTGTCTTGTTCTAAGATGCGAACTCCAACATAATGGTTCAAAGCCAGAAAGACGGGTTTAAATGAAACAACGGGCGAGGAAGTGACAGAACTTGACCAATTCCAGGCTCTTACTCTATTGCCAGCTTGATCTGAATATTGACCTCCAAAGACATTGATGTAAACCCTGGGCAGGAAAGAAATTAATAATCACAAACAGAAACATTATAATTCAACTCTGAAATTTGACCTGACATTTTCAAACCAAGGGAAGTAGTAGTTTATGCTAGCCAATAGCATATAAATGATGGAAAAATCCCAGGTGATCCTAGGAGTGATAAGACCGTGACTGAATGCTATACATATGAAGTACTGGGTTTAATTCAAGACATACTAATATACCAAAATGGGTCAAATGATGGAACCAAGATGGTAAAGAAATCTGGAAAATGATGTGCAGGAAGAAAGATGAAGTAGAAGGTTTAATCTGTACAAGAAGAAATACAGGGGAGCAGGCTATATCTGAAAACCAGGAGAAGACCAGTGCTTAGATTTTCCCCATGGCAAAATGAAGACTGGGGGTGTAAATTTTGAGGACGGCCAAATTGACCTCAGTACAAGAGATCTGTTTTCTAACAGCATCTGGCACCTGGAAGCCAGGAGTCTGAGGAGGCCTCTCTCCAGGGTTGGGGTGGGCAGGAGAGCTCAGGGGATATCTCTGAGGCACTGTGGAAGAGAAGAGCTCTGTGACAGAGCAGAAGGTGAACTTAGACCAGCCAGGCTCCCCAGTCTCTTAGCGCCATCACTAATGCACATTTTACTACACACATACAAATTTAGCTATGCACAGTCTGAAAGCTAGTGGCACTAATGATTTCCATTCTACTCAGTTAACTCCTTCTCATGCTCTCTCACCTTCTTCCAAATTGGATCTCCATCTCTTCCTTGAGGAGACAGAATATGTAGAGTTCTGGGTGCTTAGAAAGTTGGCTTAATTTGATAATGAATTATTTCTTTAAAAACCAGATGAATTGGCCATGAAGGCCCCCCAAGTAAAGTCTCTAACATCTTATTTCCCCAGTATTGATTAGTGGCAGTAATGTAATAGCAAAAGAACAAATGAGAAATTGAGATGATTATCTTATTGTGTCTGGAAAGTAGGATACAAAATTATCCATATAAATTATTTATTTAATAAACATTCTTGAATCTAGACCATGTACAGATACATACTATGTAATGACAAAGATTCAGGGTGTGCCTTCAAGCATCTTCAGTCCAGTAGGAAGATGGGCTTGTTTCACAAGAGGCAGTGAGAAGGGGTTAAGAGTGTATCAAGGAATCATGTCAGAGGGCCCAGGAGTTGAGCTGGTGGGTCAGAGGGCTTCACTGGCAAGGGAAAAGTCCTAGAAACTAATGAATACCTAGTGACAATTAATATAGTGCCCCACCAAACATAATATAGAGTTGCTGCTGAACCCTGAAGGATAAGTAGAAATTCCCCAATATACATGGGGATAACACATTGATTACTGCCTTGGACTGAAAACACAAATAGCTTTCTGTGTCCTAACTCTCTCAAGTTCTGACAGTGTCCAAGCTTTGTCAATTATTGGCAGAATGTCTCAAGATGAGACTGTTATACCTTTAAATAATTTAAAGGGATAGAATATCTCTTTCTGAAAACCTCAAAAAGTTTAAATTGTATTTGAAGTTAGAATCTGAATTTCACTTGCTCAGGTTAAATGAAGTAAGATAAAGTCAGAGTATAGAGTACAGGAGTTAGTAGATCAAAATGGGATCAGGATCTTAATTGCTCTAGAGGTTTTGTTTGCATGTTATTGTTGTTAGTTGTGGCTATAGAAAGCTTACTTAGTTAGAAACATAGGGTGTCCCCAAAAATGTATAAACATACTTTGAATAATTATAAAGGTGGTGTTTATTAAAATACATTTAATTTTCAAAATTGAGCTATCAGCTGTTAAAGTGTGTATACATTTTGGGGGACACCCTGTATATCTCAGACAATAACAGTGCATTGTAGCACCTGTCCATTGTAAATTATTTCCATAAGTGAAGCAGTATAATATTATTAGGGCATTAGCTCTAGAGCAGTGGTTCTCAACCTTGGCTGCACATTAGAATCACCTGGGAATCTTTTTAAAATCCTGATTTCTGGGCCTCATCCTCTGGAAATTCTGTTTCTTTGTTACTAATTTTGTGGCCTCACCCCATAACAAAGAAACAGAATTTCCGGAGGATGAGGCCCAGAAATCAGGATTTAAAAAAGATTCCCAGGTGATTCTAATGTGCAGACAAGGTTGAGAACCACTGCTCTAGAGATACCCTCTGAGTTCATATTCCATATCCCTAATGTAATTTATATAGATTTTTTTTATAACATTGAAATTGTATACTTAATATTTTCTTTTCATTTATAGAAAGGATATGATGAAAAAAATTAAAAAACAAAATGAAAATAACATTAAAAAAGAAAAAGATATTAAAAGAAGAAAAAAGAAAGAAGCAAACAAAAAGAATATGATGAGCTTTGTTTTACAAAGTTGCCTAAGATTTTTCCAGAGAAGTATATGGAAAGGCATAAATCAAATAGTTCTATGAGTTGAACATTACTATCTAAAGACCATTAACTTAAATAAATTTTCTTAAAGCCATTTTTATCATTTAAAAGAAAAAAATAAAACTTCTAGTTATTAGATGAGTAAGTGGTTCTGGGGTCTAATGTATAGCATAGTAATTATATTGAATAATGCTATGTTATATATTTAAAAGTTGGTAACAAAGTATGTCTTCGGTGTTCTCAACACACACACAAAAGGTAATTAGGTGGAATGATGCATGTGTTAACTAATGATATGGTGGTAATCATTTTGAAATTTTTAACTATAGCAAACAAATAAGGTTGTACACCTTTAACTTACACAATGTTGTATGTCAATTATATCTCAATAAAGTTGGAAAAAATAAAAGGAAAAATAAAATTTCACAAACCCAGAAAGCACAATGGCAGCAGGAGGAAACTAGAAGCCTACCAGACATTTCCATTGGGATGATAGCAGGAACTTCGGCCAGAAGAGTCCAGCACTGCCAGGATCGCAGGGTTAGTGGGTATGTCTTCTTGGACTATACAAGTGAAACCATGGATCTTGTTGGGCACTCGGATGATGGCTAGGTTTCCAGATGGGTAGCTGAGATCAGATAAGGTCATTGTTCTAATGGTCCCTGGCTATACTGTGAATAAATTCAATTTATAAGAAAGACCTTTAAAATGGAAAGCATTCCCCAAAACAGGAGACACTGTTTTCATTTAAAAATGTTATGCATTTTATGTGAATCAAATCTCTATATATAAAAGCCTAAGCGACCTTTACGACAGAACAACCGGAACAACCAGAATGACCAGAATGACTGGTCACTATGATACGTACTGGCCACCAGGGGGCAGACGCTCAATGCAGGGGTGGGTGGTGGCGGACGCGACCCCCTTTCCCAGAGGGGCAGAGGGTCAGCTCCCTCCTTGGGGCTGGCAGCCAACCTCCCACATGCCTCCCCCTGACCCTCCTTGTCAGGGTTCTTGTTCCAGCATTAAGAAGAGTTCAGAAGGAGAAACCAAGATGGCGGCATAAGTAAACACCGGAAATTGCTGCCTCGCACAACCACTTCTAAAATACAACTAAAAGACAAAACGGACATCATCCAGAACCACAGGAAGGCTCGCTGAGTGGAAATTCTACAACTAGAAGGACAGAGAAAAGCACACTGAGACTCAGAGGAGGCGCAGAAGTAAAGTGCAGAGGTACAGAGGCACATGTGGAAAGGGCTGGCACCTGAGGATATGGTTGTCTTTTTCAATCGGGAGGGAGTCTCAAGCTCCCGACTGCTCTAAACTTCAGTTCTGGGCGAGTCTCTGGGGACCCAGACTCATACAGGGAGAAACTGGACTGTCTGGCATCGGTCGGAAATCAAGGGCAGCTTTCTCTCAGAGGTGTTTGCTGCGATTACCGGGACACTGAGATGCGGGGCCCCTTAGGGTAGGACTGAGGAGCAGCCATAGCTGCTTGCTCGGTCCTGTTGATCCCCTGAGACCCCACCTCACCCAAGCTGTGGCAGAGGCTTTTGCATATGAAAGGCCTGGCCCTTTGCAACCTGAAAATTACCTAACAAACTGCAGCTGGGTCAGAGAGACCCAGAACTTCCAAAAGAAGGCCCAAGGCTCCACAGCAGCTTGCATTGCTTCACAGCTGGGCCTCATCTGGGCACCTCCAAACCCCAAACAAAGAAGAAGAATCTGCAGATCTCTTCATAGTTCCTGCTGGGTAGCCTCAGGCACAGGCTAAATTAGCACCTCCTTAGAGATCCAAGAGCCAGTGTACCGAGTGGTCAGAGTGGGACCATCCAGATTACAACTCCTCAGATCCATAAGGGACACACTCAGGGGGCAGACTCAGTGAGCACCAAAGCCCCATTGAAGCAAGTCTTGCCCCATAAGGGTGTCTTCAGCACAGAAATTCTCCCACTGTAGACACAGCTGATTCTCACAGTCAATTGTCCTGGAGGTCAATTCCACCCAGTGATTCCTACAACAATCAAGGCATAACTACAACAAGACTGTGCACAAAGCCCACAAGGGGGTGCACCAAGAGTGTCCACCTCAGGTAACTGGGGAGGCTGAGCCACTGGGCCCTATAGGACACCTAGCACAAAAAGCCACTCTACCAACACAGGGAAGCATAAAAAATGCGGAGACAAAGAAACAGGACACAAATGACAGAAATGGAGGAAAGCAAAATACTGGATATAGAGTTCAAAAACTACACTTTTAAGGTTTTTCAAGAACTTTCTAGAAACTGCCGATAAATTTAGTAAGACCCTCAAAAAGTCTGGTGAGACCGCCGATAAATTTAGTGAGACTCTCAAGAAATGTAGTGAGACCCTCGAGGTTATGAAAAAGTACCAACTAGAAATTAAGCATACACTGACTGAAATAAAGGATATTATGCAGAGTTCCAACAGCAGACTAGAGGATCGCAAGAATCAAGTCAAAGATTTGAAATACGAAGAAGCAAAAAACACCCAACCGGAAAAGCAAAAAGAAAAAAGAGTCCAAAAATATAAAGATAGTGTAAGGAGCCTCTGGGACAGCTTCAAGCACACCAACATCCGAATTATAGGGGTGCCAGAAGAAGAGAGAGAGCAAGATATTGAAAACCTATTTGAAGAAATAATGACAGAAAACTTCCCCTACCTGGTCAAAGAAATAGACTTACAAGTCCAGGAAGCGCAGAGAACCCCAAACAAAAGGAACCCAAAGAGGACCACACCAAGACACATCATCATTAAAATGCCAAGAGCAAAAGACAAAGAGAGAATCTTAAAAGCAGCAAGAGAAAGAAACTCAGTTACCTACACAGGAGTACCCATACGTCTGTCAGCTTATTTCTCAACAGAAGCTTTGCAGGCCAGAAGGGAGTGGCAAGAAATATTCAAAGTGATGAATGCCAAGAACCTACAACCAAGATTACTTTATCCAGCAAAGCTATCATTCAGAATTGAAGGTCAGATAAAGAGCTTCACAGATAAGGAAAAGCTAAAGGAGTTCATCACCACCAAACCAGTGTTATATGAAATGCTGAAAGGTATCCTTTAAGAAGAGGAAGAGGAAGAAAAAGGTAAAGATACAAATTATGAACAACAAATACACATCTATCAACAAGTGAATCTAAAAATCAAGTGAATCAGTAATCTGATGAACAGAATAAACTGGTGATTATAATAGAATCAGGGGCCGAAACCGGTTTGGCTCAATGGATAGAGCGTCGGCCTGCGGACTGAGGGGTCCCAGGTTCGATTCCGGTCAGGGGCATGTACCTGGGCTGCGGGCACATCCCCAGTGGGAGATGTGCAGGAGGTGGCTGATCAATGTTTCTCTCCCATCGATGTTTCTAACTCTCTATCTCTCTCCCTTTCTCTCTGTAAAAAATCAATAAAATATATTTAAACAAACAAACAAAAAAAGAATCAGGGGCATAGAAAGGGAGTGGACTGACTATTCTTGGGGGGGATAGGGGTTTGGGGGATGCATGCGGGGAGAGACTGGACAATAATCGTGCACCTATGGATGAGGACAGTGGGGTTGGGGTGAGGGTGGAGGGTGGGGTGAGGGTGGAGGGTGGGGTGGGAACCGGGTGGAGGGAAGCTATGGGGGGGGAAAAGAGGAACAACTGTAATAATCTGAACAATAAAGATATAATTTAAAAAAATGCCAAGAGCAAATGACAAAGAGAGAATCTTAAAAGCAGCACGAGAAAGAAACTCAGTTACCTACAAGGGAGTACCCATACGACTGTCAGCTGATTTCTCAACAGAAACTTTGCAGGCCAGAAGGGAGTGGCAAGAAATATTCAAAGTGATGAATGCCAAGAACCTACAACCAAGATTACTTTATCCAGCAAAGCTATCATTCAGAATTGAAGGTCAGATAAAGAGCTTCACAGATAAGAAAAAGCTAAAGGAGTTCATCACCACCAAACCAGTGTTATAGGAAATGCTGAGAGGTATCCTTTAAGAAGAGGAAGAGGAAGAAAAAGGTAAAGATACAAATTATGAACAACAAATACACATCTATCAACAAGTGAATATAAAAATCAAGTGAATCAGTAATCTGATGAACAGAATAAACTGGTGAATATAATAGAATCAGGGGCATAGAAAGGGAGTGCACTGACTATTCTCGGCGGGGAAAGTGGTTTGGGGGGTGCGGGAAGAGACTGAACAAAAATCATGCACCTATGGATGAGGACCGTGTGTGTGTGTGTGGGGGGGGTAAGGGCAGAGGGTGGGATGGGAACCGGGTGGAGGGGAGAAATGGGAGAAAAAAGGAGGAACAACTGTAATAATCTGAACAATAAAGATTTAATTTAAAGAAAAAAAAAGAAGAGTTCAGCAATCTGGAGAAGGCTGTGCGTAGATTAAATAGGAGTCCAGAGATGAAGCATAATTTTGAAAGGCATTTGGGGGTCAGAGGAGCCTAGTTTAAAGGAAACTAAGATCTAAGATCTTCTCGTCTCAGATCCCATGCTTTTTATTAATACAAATTGTCCTTAGATGAGGCAGAGATATACACTTCAAAGTGTCAGGGTTTCACATACAGTGGCATTGTCAGAATGGAAGAATTAGCCTATGGTTGTTCAGGTGTTTGGCCAGTAGGAGGCAATAACATGTAGATTAAGATGCCCTGAGCTGTCTGGCAGCCAAAAATCATTTTTATGTATTCTATTCAGGTTTGGGGAAATGTCTTTAGCCATTCCCAGGTTCAGCCCTGCTGTCATGCTGGAACTGGTTCCCAGCACCTCTCCTCCTCCCCTTCCCCCAAGGCCCTGATCAGCCCTCTGTGGTGGCTGTTGGTCTCTCCTCCCAGCCAAAATCCTGGTCCCTCCCTGGGGTTGGTAGGTCCTGATCACCCCATCAGGCAGGCCCCGGGCTGGGACGGGAACCGGGTGTGAGTGGCAGGGGATATGAGTGGCGAGGGGAACCTAATCAGTCCTGATCGCTGGCCAGGCCTAGGGATCCCACCAGTGCATGTGTTTCATGCACCAGGCCTCTCGTATATTTATAAGACACAAAAAAACCTCAACATAATACTAGAAAATAGAATCTGGCATCACATAAAAAGGATTATGTACCACGACAAAATGGAGTTTTCCCCAAAATGCAAGGTTGGTTTAATATTTGAAAATCAATTAATGAAATGTACAATATTGATATAATAAAGAGCAAGTAATAAAACCCAATAATGAGTATTTTCCCTTTAAGATCAGGAACTAAAATATCTACTCTCCCCACTTCTACTCAACATTGCAATGGAGGTTTTTTTTGTTTTTGTTTTTGTGCAGAACAAGGCTTCAGTTGGCAAAAGAAGCTGGAAGAGGTTGGGAAGAAACAAGCAATTGCAAATATAAAATCGCGGAGACACTGGAGGGTGGACAGGTCACGTCCAGGAAGGATGTGATGCTGTGGAATGCGCTGAAGGATGGGGCGGGTCGGGGCCCAGCGGGCCTCCACATAGTTGGCCCGCAGCATCCCCGGGTCACCAGTGCGCTCCACGGCCCCGTACATCCAGCTGTCATCGATCTGCCGCACACTGATGATGATGTCCCCATCCTGGAAGGAGACCTCATCCTCGTCTGAGGCGCTGTAGTCTTAGAGGGCGCGGTACCGCTTCCCGCCTCACCTGGGGCGCTGGGATGTGTGGAGACTAGGGCTGCAGGCTCCTTGTAGCCACCAAAGAATGGGGCCACCTGCTGCTGCTGGGGCTGCTGGTAAACTGGGGCGCTGGTCGGGATGTGATGAGGCTGCTGCTCCTGGGGTCTCCAGGAGCTGGTGCTGTCCTGGGAATCTCGCTGGGGCTCCAAGCCCTCACCCCCACTGGGGCCCATGCGGCTCTTCTCAAACTTCGTGGTATTTTATATTACTGATCTGGTTCTGGGTCTTCTTGATTCTCTGGAGTTCGGGTGTGCCTGCCACCACGCTGAAGCCCTTGCCCTTGTTCTTCTCGAACTCCTCCTTGTAGCACACCTGACTCTGGAGCTCGCTCTGTTGTTTCAGGGGTGTCAGCCACCATGGTGAAGGACTGCTTGGGCTAGTGTGCTTTGCAGTAGGACTTCTTGTAGCCCCTGTAGTTCCTTACGTTGAGTGTCATCTTGCAGGTCTCGCAGTGGAAGCATGCTTTATGCCAGAACTTATCCAGACAGTTCACCTTCTCCGTGGAGTACACCATCTTGCTGCACCGGGCGCAATTGGAATTCATGGCTCCGGGAAAGGGTGGGGCGGGGACGCCAGGGGCTCGTGCGCGCTCTCTCTCCCGGGAGCTAGCTGGCGGGAGACGGGCCGGGGCTGCAAATACGCAGGCGGCGATTGCTGCAGGAGCCAGCGAACTGGCCTCCGCCTCCGCCCTCCTTCCCCGAACAAACACAGCGGGGAGGAGGGGCCGCACCGGTGCGGGGGGGGGGGGGGGGGGGGGGAGGGGGGGAGGGGGCGGGTTCCGGGCAGGGGTGTGGGGCGTGGGGGGCATGTCTAGGTGAGTCCTGAGGGCTCCTGGGGCCCGGGTGCTCCCAAGCTGGAGGCGCACTGGAGAGACGCTGGCTGTGCCCAGAGCCCTTCCCGCATGGGAGGCGTCTCGGAGCCGGTGTGGCGGAACATCTGGGGCAGCCGGGCTGCGGGAGGCGGGCAAACCTCTCGCCTCCGTTGAGGGTGGGGTTGGAACACTCCTGACCCGACTCACCACATTCGGGGACTTTCCTTTGTACCCATCGCTACTTGGCATGAACCTACGGACCGAATGGGAACCTCTTGTCCTACACTTACATTAGCCTCCCTTCCCCCTCATATCCTTTCCCACTTTTGTGGGTGCACTGGAGGTTTTAGGGAAATTTTATCGAAGAGAAGAAATGAAAGGCATTTAAATTGGTAATGGAAGATGTAAAATGATCCCTATATTCAGAAGACATGTTCTTACATAGAGAAAATCCTGAAGAATCTATAAAACAATATAGTAGAACTATTGAGTTCAACAGGGTTGTTGGCTACAAGATCAATATATAAAAATAAATTGTATTATTCTATTCTAGCAGTGAACATTCTGAAAGTGAAATTAAGAAAATAATTCCAGCCAGTGTGACTCAGTGGTTGAACGTGGATCTATGAACCAGGAGGTTATGGTTTGATTCCTGGTCAGGGCACATGCCTGAGTTACAGGATGATCCCCAGTAAGGGGCTTGCAGGAGACAGCCCATCAATGATTCTCTCTCATCATTGATGTTTTTCTCTCTTGCTCTCACTCTCCCTTCCTCTCTAAAATCAATAAATATATATTTTAAAAATTCAATTTATAATAGCACCAAAAGGAATCAAATATACTGAGGATAATTCCCTAACTGTTGATACTTATTCCTATCTAAACTGACCAGAAGTCCAGAGATGATGTAAATACAAGATTGATACTGAATCATTTTGAAAACCAGCCACAGTCTTTACGAGTTAGCAATTAAAGGCAGGGCATGAAGTGATAATTAATAATAAAAGCTGGGGAAGTTATTTTAAATTTATTGGTACAATTAAAATAAAACCTACACTCTTTCTCACAGGGTCTAAGGAACTAAAACTTTATCGCACTTCCTATGCCATGAAAGTAATTTTTCTGATTTATTATTGAGCTTTGACTCAACATTTAAGAAACTATACTAAAAACGACTTTCTCCTGCAAAGTGAGGCCCTGATTCACCAAAATTCCTCCACATTTCATAGGGCTTTTTTGTTGGTTTGTTTTTTCTTTCCTCAAGATACTAAATAGCCTCTATTTCAAAATACCAAAGGGCCCGGCCATCAGGCAGAAGTTCACGTGACCAACAACTTACTATTCCATAAAATGAATATTGAATTTTTGTATTAAAAAATAACATGGTGCTCATGGATGTGTAAGCTGCTACACATTTTCTTGGGGGCAAAATCTATCAAAGCTTTAAAATGTCCATAAGTTCTTACTCAGAATTTGTACCACTAGGTATTTAATTCAAGAAAATAAGTGATAAGTATGAAAGGAAAAATGCACAAAGCTGTTCATTTAGGTACTGTATATAATAGCAAAAAATTGTGAAACCACCTTTGTTTGGTAATAGGGGACAGGTTAAATGAATTATAGTACATTCTATAATGAAATACCATGTGGTTATAAAATGGTGTTAAAATTCTATATTTATTGCACTTTATATACTCATAACATTATCTATTGTATAATATATGTGAAGGGGGAAAGTTATAAAATATGAAATATAGTGGAAGAACTGATTTTTTAAAAAGTATATGCCCATAGGGAAAAATATGAAATGAAAAATAAAAAGATGTTAACAGCGTTTCTTTGGTTGGTAGAATTTGGGGGTAATATCTGTTTTAAAAATATTTTTCTATGTACTTTTTCTTTTTTTTAAATTAAATCTTTATTGTTCAGATTATTACATTTGTTCCTCTTTTTTCCCCCCATATATCCCCTCCACCCAGTTCCCACCCCACCCTCCTCCCTCTCCCCACCCACTGTCCTCATCCATAGGTGCACCATTTTTGTCCAGTCTCTTCCCGCATCCCCGACACCCCTTTCCCCCCTTAGAATAGTCAGTCCACTCCCTTTCTATGCCCCTGATTCTATTATAATCACCAGTTCATTCTGTTCATCAGATAATTCACTTGATTTTCAGATTCACTTGTTGATAGATGTGTATTTGTTGTTCATAATTTGTATCTTTACCTTTTTCTTCTTCTTCCTCTTCTTAAAGGATACCTTTCAGCATTTCATATAATACTGGTTTGGTGGTGCTGAACTCCTTTAGTTTTTCCTTATCTGTGAAGCTCTTTATCTGACCTTCAATTCTGAATGATAGCTTTGCTGGATAAAGTATTCTTGGTTGTAGGTTCTTGGCATTCATCACTTTGAATATTTCTTGCCACTCCCTTCTGTCCTGCAAAGTTTCTGTTGAGAAATCAGCTGACAGTCGTATGGGTACTCCCTTGTAGGTAACTGAGTTTCTTTCTCTTGCTGCTTTTAAGATTCTCTCTTTGTCTTTTGCTCTTGGCATTTTAATTATGATGTGTCTTGGTGTGGTCCTCTTTGGATTCCTTTTGTTTGGGGTTCTCTGCACTTCCTGGACTTGTAAGTCTATTTCTTTGACCAGGTAGGGGAAGTTTTCTGTCATTATTTCTTCAAATAGGTTTTCAATATCTTGCTCTCTCTCTTCTTCTGGCACCCCTATAATTCGGATGTTGGTGCACTTGAGGCTGTCCCAGAGGCTCCTTACGCTATCTTCGTATTTTTGGATTCTTTTTTCATTTTGCTTTTCTGGTTGGGTGTTTTTTGCTTCTTCATATTTCAAATCGTTGACTTGATTCTTGCAATCCTCTAGTCTGCTGTTGCAAGTCTGCATAATATTCTTTATTTCAGTCAGTGTATGCTTAATTTCTAGTTGGTTCTTTATCACAACATCAAGGGTCTCATTAGATTTCTGGTAGATCTCATTAAGTTTATCAGCAGTTTCTAGAAAATTCTTGAAAAACCTTGAAAGTGTGGTTTTGAACTCTATATCCAGTATTTTGCTTTCCTCCATTTCTGTCATTTGTGTCCTTTTTCTTTGTCTCTGCATTTTCTATGCTTCCCTGTGTTGATACAGTGGTTTTCTGTGCTAAGTGACCTCTAGGGCCCAGTGGTTCAGCCTCCCCAATTACCTGAGGAGGACACTCTTGGTTCACCCCCTTGTGGTCTTTGTGCACAGTCTTGTTGTAGTTAAGCCTTGATTGTTGTAGGTATCACTGGGAGGAATTGACCTCCAGGCCAATTGGCTGTGAGAATCAGCTATGTCTACAGTGGGAGAACTTCTGTGCTGGAGACACCCCTCTGGGGCAAGACTTGGTTCAATGGGGCTTTGGTGCTCACTGTGTCTGAGCCCTGAGTGTGTCCTTTATGTTTCCACAGAGCTGCAAACTGAATGGTCCCACTCTGACCTCTGGGCTTCCTGGCTCCTGGATCTCTAGGGAGGTGCTAATCTAGCCTTTGCCTGAGGCTATCCAGCAAAAGCCTCCCTGCAGGGCTTGGGTGGGGCGGGTCCCACAGGATCAACAGGGTGGGGCTAGCAGTTAAGGCTGCTCTCAGTCCTGCCCTCAGAGGATTTGCTTCTCAATGTCCTGGTATCACTGCAAGCCCCTGGAAGAGAAAGCTGCCCTCGAGTTCCGACCAATGCCAGACAGTCCCGCTTCTCCCATATGAGTCTGGGTACCTAGAGACTTGCCCGGAACTGGATCTCAGAGCCTGAGACTCCCTTCTGATTGAAAACGACAACCGCACCCTCAGCCGCCAGCCTGCTCCTCATGCACCTCCACACCTTTGTATTTTACTTCCGAACTGGGCCTCCTCTGAGTCTCGGTATGCTTTTCTCTTTCCTTCAAGTTGTAGAATTTCCACTCAGCCAGCCTTCCTGTGGTTCTGGGTGATGTCCGTTCTGTCTTTTAGTCGTATTTTTGAAGTGGTTGTGCGAGGCAGCAATCTCCAGTGTTTACCTATGCCGCCATCTTGGTTTCCCCCCCCATGTACTTTTTCTTTACCTATCTTTTTGTAAAGAAATAAAGCTGATAAAAGTAACTTGTTGCTATACCCCAACCCAGTGGTTGGAAAACCGTGGCTCGCGAGCCACATGCGGCTCTTTGGCCCCTTGAGTGTGGCTCTTTCACAAAATACCACGTGCGGGCACGCACATACAGTGCAACTAAAACTTCGTGGCCTATTCGCAGAAGTCGGTATTTTGTGGAAGAGCCACACTCAAGGGGCCAAAGAGCCATGGCTCACGAGCCGCAGTTTGCCGAGCCGTAGTTTGCTGACCACTGCCCTAACTGGTTTGGCTCAGCGGATAGAGCATCAGCCTGTGGACTCAAGGGTCCCAGGTTCGATTCTGGTCAAGAGCATGTACCTTGGTTGCAGGCACATCCCCAGTAGGGAGTGTGCAGGAGGCAGCTGATCGATGTTTCTCTCTCATCAATGTTTCTAACTTTCTATCCCTCTCCCTTCCCCTTTGTAAAAAATCAATAAAATATATTAAAATGAAAATAAAAAGCATCATTCTCCCCTTAAAAAACAAAAAGGAACTTGTTGCTAGAAAGGATACAATATTTGCGTTGTCCCATCTGGAAATGAAGTTAGAAACTTGCTCCCATGTTTATAGTGCTTCTCCATGAGCTCATTCGTCACGATCTATAAACCACAGGAGATAAAACAACACTTAACTGTTAATTGTTTCACATGGAACGCATTTAAGTGTGACATCCTTTGCTTGCTAGACAATGATACAAACCATTTCTTAATTTAACTTTTTGGCCCTGCATCTGACAAAACACTTGTGGAGTATGGGAAGATGAAGAGAGAAATATGGGGAGGGGGAAAGAAATACAGGGAGCTCTTACTTTATCTCTAAGTTTAACTCTTTTATAGGTAACTAGAGGCCCAGTGCACAAAAATTTGTGCACCTGGGGGGGGGGTCTCCCTCAGCCCAGCCTGTGCCCTCTCACAGTCTGGGACTCCTTGTTGGATGACCACCTGCTGGCTTAGGCCCGCTCTCCGGGGGATTTGGCCTAAGCTGGCAATCAGACATCCCTCTGGCAGCCCGGGAGCCCTTGGGGGATGTCCACTTGCCAGCAGGGAGCAGGCCTAGCCTGCAGTCAGACATCCTTAGCGCTGCTGAGGAGGCAGGAGAGGCTCCCACCACCACCGCTGTACTGGCAGCCATCAGCCTGGCTTGTGGCTGAGCAGAGCTCCCCCTGTGGGAGCGCACTGACCACCAGAGGGCATCTCCTGCATTGAGCATCTGCCCCCTGGTGGTCAGTGTGTGTCATAGTGACCAGTCATTCCCAGTCATTCTGCTATTAGGGTCAGTTTGCATATTACCCTTTTATATATAGGATAGAGGCCTGGTGCATGGGTGGGGGCTGGCTGGTTTGCCCTGAAGGGTGTCCTGGATCAGAGTGGGGCTCCTGCTAGGGTGCCTGGCTAGCCTGGGTGAGGGGCTGATGGGTGTTTTCAGGCTGGTCACACCCCCTTCAGGGTGGGGGTCCCCACTGGGGTGCCTGGCCAGCCTGGGTGAGGGGCTGATGGCTGTTTGCAGGCTGGTCAAGCTCCCCCCAGTGGGGACCCTCACCCCATGGAGGTTTGGCCAGCCTGGGTGGGGGGCTGATGGCTGTTTTCAGGATGGCCACACCCCCTTTAGGGTGGGGGGTTTCCACTGGGTTGCCTGGCCAGTCTGGGTGAGGGGCTAAGGACTGTTTTCAGGCTGGCCAAGCTCCCTGGCGACGGAAGCTCCCAGCCTTTCCTTTTTTTCTTTTCTTTTTTTAAATTCTGAGATTTATTTACCTTCTATAATTGAAACTTTGTTGCCTTCAGTGTAGCTCAGAGCCGGCCAGGACGGGAGGGGAGCTTGGCTTCCTCCATCACTGGAGCAACCAAGCCTCCTGCTCGCTCCAGCTTCGTGGCCACAACCCGGCTGAAAGCAGGTATCTGAGGTTTATTTATCTTCTATAATTGAAGCTTTGTTGCCTTCAGTGGAGCTCAGAGCCGGCTGAGGCAGGTGGGAAGCTTGGCTTCCTCCATTACTGGAGCAACCAAGCCTCCTGCTCACTCCAGCTCCGTGGCTGCCGGCCGCCATCTTGGTTGGGTTAATTTTCATATAGTCGCTCTGATTGGCTGGTGGGCATGGCTTAAGCTGGAGCAAAGGTATGGTCAATTGCATATTTTCCTTTTATTAGATTAGATACTTGATAGGGATATAAATTTGTCCCCAAGAATATTTTATAATAAAATAAAAGATTCAAAAAAAATAAATAAAAAATTCAATTTGATTCTACTTATTCCCAATCTTGAACTGTGATAAAATAGATACAGGGATTCCTAGGGGTTCCTGGCCAGCGTTGCTCAGTGGTTGAGCTTTGACCCAGCAACCAAGAGATCACTGGTTGGATTCCATCAGAGCACATGCCCAGGTTGTGGGCTCAATCCCAAGTAGGGGGTGTGCAGGAGGCAGTTGATTGACATTGTTTCTCTATCATCAATGTTTCTCTCTTTCTATCCCTCTCCCTTCCTCTCTCTCTAAAAATCAATAAAAAGCTTTAAAGACAAAGAATTCCTAGGGTAAAACAGTGAAACAACCTAAATTTTATCTAAATGTTGCTATTTTTTTTAGAAGATAATACATTTTTCATTCTTAAAAATATGAAATATATTCATATAGTTGTTAAAAAATGCTATTTTGTTAATCAGTAATTATAAATGCCCCTGTTATCACCACCTGAGTCAAGAAAGCACAGTGCTGATACCTAGAAGACCTCAGAGCATCTATCCCAAAGCTAATATCCTTCCTAGACATAATCACGAGCCCTAATTTCTAAACAATATAGTGTAATTTTACCATTTTAAATTTTACAGAAATGGAATCATACATTATATATTTTTATTATTTTATTTTTTTGTCAACATTGATACATGTCCCAGTATGTAGCTGTAGTCCAATAACTTTCATTTGTATATTATAAACAATGACACTGTGAATATTCTTATGTATGTATACTGGTACCCAGTTCCTTTCAGAAGAGGAATTGCAAATCCCAAGATATGTCTGTCTTCTAGTTTACTAGATAATGCAAAAATGACTTCCAAGTTGTACCAATTTACATTCTTACCAGAGGCAAATAATAGCATTGTTGCTCTATATATTTTCCAATACAGTATTATCAGACTTAAGTTTTTTAATATTTTTTTTTTTGCCAATATGATAGGTATGCACTGATCCCTAATTGTAGTTTTAATTTTCCTTTCCCATGTTACTAATGAGGTTAAACTCCTTATATATGTTTATAGATCATTTGAATTTTTCCTTTGAGAAGTATGCAAATTTTTTGGCCCATTTTCTATTAGATGGACTTTTTTCATGTCTTTTTACATTTAGGATATAAACCTTTTGTATGTCACATGTGCTGCAAATAACTATCGCTTCTTGGCTTGTCTTTCATAACTTTAATTTTTTAATAAGACTTTTTTAGCATTTTCTTTTTTAAAAATAAATCTTTATTGTTCAGATTATTACAGATGTTTCTCTTTTCCCCCCCATAGCTCCCCTCCACCTGGTTCCCACTCCACCCCATGCCCTTACCCCCCGCCACTGTCCTCATCCTTCGGTGTAAGATTTTTGTCCAATCTCTTCCTGCACCCCTCACACCCCTTTCCCCCTGAGAATTGTCAGTCCACTGCCTTTCTTTTTTTAAAAAAATATATTTTATTGATTTTTTACAGAGAGGAAGGGAGAGGGATAGAGTCAGAAACATTGATGAGAGAGAAACATCGATCAGCTGCCTCCTGCACACTCCCTACTGGGGATGTGCCTGCAACCAAGGTACATGCCCTTGACTGGAATCGAACCTGGGACCTTTCAGTCTGTAGGCTGATACTCTTTCCACTGAGCCAAACTGCTTACGGCAGTCCACTCCCTTTCTATGCCCCTGCTTCAATTATATTAACCAGTTTATTCTGTTCATCAGATTTTTTTATTGACTTAATTTTTAGTTTCACTTGTTGATAGATATGTATTTGTTATCACTTTGTTGTTCATAATTTTTATCTTTACCTTTTTCTTCTTCTTCCTCTTCTTAAAGAATACCCCTCAGCATTTCATATAATCCTGGTTGGGTGGTGATGAACTCCTTTAGCTTTTTCTTGTCTGTGAAGCTCTTTTTCTGACCTTCAATTCTACATGATAGCTTTTCTGGGTAGAGTAATCTTGGTTGTAGGTTCTTGCTATTCATCACTTTGAATATTTCTTGCCACTCCCTTCTGGCCTGCATAGTTTCTGTTGAGAAATCAGCTGACAGTCGTATGGGTACTCCCTTATAGGTAACTAACTGTTTTTCTCTTGCTGCTTTTAAGATTCTCTCTTTGTCTTTTGCTCTTGGCATTTTAATGATAATGTGTCTTGGTGTGGTCCTCTTTGGATTCCTTTTGTTCGGGGTTCTCTTCGCTTTCTGGATTTGTAAGTCTATTTCTTTCATCAGGTAGGGGAAGTTTTCTGTCATTCTTTCTTCAAATAGGTTTTCAATATCTTGCTCTCTCTCTTCTTCTGGCACCCCTATAATTCGGATGTTGGTGCACTTGAAGTTGTCCCAGAGGCTCCTTACACTATCTTCATATTTTTGGATTCTTTTTTCATTTTGCTTTTCCGGTTGGGTGTTTTTTGCTTCTTTGTATTTCAAATCTTTGACTTGATTCTTGCGATCCTCTAGTCTGCTGTTGGAACTCTGCATAATATCCTTTATTTCAGTCAGTGTATGCTTAATTTCTAGTTGGTCCTTTTTCATAACCTCGAGGGTCTCATTAGATTTCTTGAGGGTCTCAATACATTTATCGGCGGTCTCACCAGACTTTTTGAGGGTCTTACTAAATTTATCGGCAGTTTCTAGAAAGTTCTTGAAAAACCTTAAAAGTGTGGTTTTGAACTCTATATCCAGTATTTTGCTTTCCTCCATTTCTGTCATTTGTGTCCTGTTTCTTTGTCTCTGCATTTTTTTATGCCTCCCTGTGTTGATAGAGTGGCTTTTAGTGCTAGGTGTCCTATAGGACCCAGTGGTTCAGCCTCCCCAATTACCTGAGGTGGACACTCTTGGTGCACCCCTTTGTGGGCTTTGTGCACAGTCTTGTTGTAGTTAAGCCTTGATTGTTGTAGGTATCACTGGGAGGAATTGACCTCCAGGCCAATTGCCTGTGAGAATCACCTGTGTTTACAGTGCGAGAACTGTGCTGAAGACACCCTTATGGGGCAAGACTTGCTTCAGTGGGGCTTTGGTGCTCATTGAGTCTGCCCCATGAGTGTGTCACTTATGGATCTGAGGAGTTGTAATCTGGTATCTGACCACTGGATAAACTGGCTCCTGGATCTCCAAGGAGGTGCAAATTCAGCCACTGCATGAGTCCATCCAGCAGGAGCTACAGCTAGATCTGCAGATTTCTCCTCTTTGTTTGGGGTTTGGAGGTTTTGGAGGTCTCTGACCCAGCTGCCGGTTGTTAGGTTAGGCTGTGAAAGGACAGCCGATTCATATGCAAAAGCTGCTGGGCACAGCTTGGGTGGGGTTGTAAATTGGGTGGGGCGGGGTCTCAGGGAATCTCCAGGGTGGAGCAAACAGTGATGGCTATCAGTCAGCTGTCTCTGTGTCTCTGGGTCTCCGGGTCTCTGCGTCCCCGAGTCCCATGCCCCCACAATATCAATGATCCCTGAGAGCAGCTCTGTGAGAAAGCCACCCTCGATTTCCGACCCGATGCCAGACAGTCCAGTTTCTCCTTGTAGGAGTCTGGGTCCCCAGAGTCTCGCCGGAAACTGGAGTTCAGAGCAGTCAGGATCTTGTATCTCCCTTCTGATTGAAAAAAACAGTGCACCCAGTTGCCAGCCTGTTTCACTTGCCTCCATACCTCTGCTCTTGGTGCCTCCGCACCTCCTACCCAGTCTCAATTCACTTTTTTCTTTCCTTCTAGTTGTAGAACTTCCACTCAGCCAGCTTTCCCATGGTTGTGGATGATAGCCATTTTGTCTTTTAGTTGTAGTTTTAGTGTGGTTGTCCGGGGCAGCACATACTGGTGTATACCTTATGCTGCCATCTTGGTTCTCATTAATAAGATTTTGAGAGAGAGAGAGAGAGAGAGAGAGAGAGAGAGAGAGAGAGAGAGAGAAAGAGAGAGAGAGAGAGAGAGAGAGAGAGAGAGAGAGAGAGAGAGAGAGAAACTCTTTTTTTAAAAAAATATATTTTATTGATTTTTTACAGAGAGGAAGGGAGAGAGATAGAGAGTTAGAAACATTGATGAGAGAGAAACATCGATCAGCTGCCTCCTGCACATCTCCTACTGGGGATATGCCTGCAACCCAGGTACATGCCCTTGACCGGAATCGAACCTGGGACCTTTCAGTCCACAGGCCGACGCTCTATCCACTGAGCAAACCGGTTTCGGCTGAGAAACTCTTATGTGAGAGCAAAAAATTGGTTGGCTGCCTCCTACATGCCCCTCACTGGGGATGGAGCCCACAACCCTGGCCTGTGCCCTGGCCAGGAATCCAACCAACAACTTTTCAGTGCAAAGGACAATGCCCAACCAACCGAGCGATACTGGCCAGGGCCACACCTTTAATTTTAATTTATTAAATCTTTTATGGAGCCCTGACCAGTTTGGCTCAGTGGATAGGGCATCGGCCTGGGGACTAAAGGGTCCTGGGTTTGGTTCCACTCAAGGGCATGTACCTTGGTTGCGGGCACATCCCCAGTAGGGAGTGTGCAGGAGGCAGCTGATTGATGTTTCTCTCTCATCGATGTTTCTAACTCTCTATCCCTCTCCCTTCCTCTTTGTAAAAAAATCAATGAAATATATTTTTAAAAATCTTTTATAGATTTTTAGTAAATCTTTCCCTAATATAAGGTAATATAACTATTCTCCTATATAAAGGAAATCTTTGCATTTTTGAATTTCACATTTAGGTCTTTAATCCACTTGGAATTGATTTTTACATCTGATGTGAGGTAGTGGTTCCAATTTCACTAAAAAACTATGGATACCTGACTGTCCCAGTGCTATGTTTTAAAAACTTTCCTATCTCCATTATTAAGCAGTGCCACTGCTGTTATAAATCAGACATTTATGTATGTGTGAGTCTGTTCTGGACTATTTATTCTTTGTTTATCTTTCCATAACATTACACTGTCTTGATCACTATATTTTATAACTAGAGGCCCAGTACATGAAATTTGTGCACGGGAGGCAGGGGCATGTTCCTCAGCCTGGCCTGCACTCTCTAGCAATCCAGGACCTCTCACTCCTAACTGCCTGCCTGCTTGCTCCTTATCACTTGGCTTGCCGCAAGCGCTGCTGCGGAGGCGGGAGAGGCTCCAGTTACCTCCATTGTACCTCCCAGCCTGGCAAGGCTCCTGTCACCGCTGCTGTGGTGGTCAGTGCATGTTATAGTGACCAGTCATTCCATCTTTTGGTTGATTTTTATATTAGCCTTTTATTATATAGAATAGGTCTTAATTATCTGGTAGACTATGTTTCCATACTTCCCAGCATTCTTCTCAAGAATGTCTTGCCTATTCTAGATTATTTATATTTCCATGTAAATATTAGAATCAACTTGCCAATACTGCTTCCCCCCCCCACACATATGCAAATATACCATCCTGTTAGAATTTGAAATTTGGAAAGAATGTCATATTTAAACTATTTAATCTTCCATTCCATGAACAAATTTGTTAAATGGGATGTTCAAATATTCTACTGTATTATTGCTCCTTTTTAGTCTAATAGTCCTCTCAATTATGTGAGTAATAGGTTAAAGCATCCCATTAGATTATGAATTAAAATATTTTTATTTCTATGAAATTTTCTTTTATATATATTTTGAAACTATATTAATATGGGAAAATATTTTGTAATGTTATATCTTCATGGTAGATTAAAATTATTATGATTCTTAAGTGATCCTCTTTATCTCTAGTAATGCTCATTAGTATTTTCACAATATATTATTTTTACTTATTTATATATAATCTTTTTCTATCCTTATATTTTAAATATATTTTTTACTGATTTCAGAGAGGAAGGGAGAGGGAGAGAGATAGAAACATCAATGATGAGAGAGAATTATTGATCAACTGCCTCCTACATGCCCCCTACTGGGGATTGAGTCTGCAACCCGAGCATGTGCTCTGACTAGGAAACGAACAGTGACCTCCTGGTTCGTAGCTTGTTGCTCAACCACTGAGCCACACCAGCTGGGCTGTATTCATATATTTTAAATGTGTCTCTTATAAACAGTATATGGTTGACTTTTTATTTTTTAACTAGAGGCCCAGTGCACGAAATTTGTGCACAGGTAGGGTCCCTAGGCCTGGCTGGCAATCAGGGCCGATCTGTGGGGTGACTGGCAGGATGATTGGGGGCCCCTGCTGGCACCCACCTTGATCAGCCTGGCACCATTTTGGGGGCCACTGCTCACACCTGCCTTGGCTGGCCTGGGGCCTGCAGGCTCGGGGCAGCTCCTCCTTTGAGCATTTGCCCCCTGGTGATCAGTGCACATCATAGCAACCAGTCATTCTGCAGTTCCTTCCATTGTTCAGTCAATTAAGATATTAGGCTTTTATTATATAGATTGGCAATCTTTGTCTATTAACTGGGATATTTAGTCTATTTACATATAATATAATTTCTGACAATCCTTGATGTTTTCCACCTGCTTTTTTCTTCTCTTATTCTTTCTTTTTTTGGGGGGTATTTCAAATAAATTGTTCTATTTTTTGTTCAACCTCTACTAGCTGGGAGGTTATACTCTCTGCTTTTATTATTTTTTAAATGTCTGGCAACTCTAGACATTTCATCAAGCAAACTTAAATTTATCAAAGTCTGAAAGTTGAGCTATGTATTTGTCACTGCAAAGTGTGTAGTATTTACAAAATAAATCACCTTGCTTGGGATTTATTTGGTTTCTTAATTCTGTGGGTCAGTCTCTTTTATCAGTTCTGAAAAGATTGCCCATTATCTTTTCAAATACTACCTCTGCCTGATTATCTTTCTCCTCTCCTTCTGGGATTTTGAATAAATACATTTTAGGCCCCTCATTTTATTTTCACATCGTACACTCTCTTGTGTTTTCCTTACTTTTTTTGTCCCCATGATGAATTTTGTTATTATCTTTAACTCTCTTTTAAGTTTTCAATTTCAGTTGTTTTGTTTTCATCTCTGTAAGTTTATTTTTTCTTTTCAAACCTGTTATGTCACTTTATAGTATTCTGTTCCCTTCAAATATCTTGAAGTCAATCTTTTATTTTTATAAACATAGATTATTTCAATTTCCAAAGTCTTTGCAGGCCTTTTCTTATTGGATATTATTTCTCTGGATTTTTTAAAAAATTAAATCTTTATTGTTCAGATTATTACAGTTGTTCCTCTTTTTACCCCCCATAGCTCCCCTCCGCCTGGTTCCCACCCTAACCTCTTGCCCTTACTCCCCCTCCCCTACTGTCCTCATCCATAGGTATACAATTTTTGTCCAGTCTCTTCCTGCACCCCCACACCCCTTTCTTCCCTGAGAATAGTCAGTCCACTCCCTTTCTATGACCCTGATTCTATTATACTCACCAGTTTATTCTGTTCATCAGATTATTTATTCACTTGATTTTTAGATTCACTTGTTGATAGATGTTTATTTGTTGTTCATAATTTGTATCTTTACCTTTTACTTCTTTCTATTCTTAAAGGATACCTTTCAGCATTTCATATAATACTGGTGTGGTGGTGATAAACTCCTTTAGCTTTTCCTTATCTGTGAAGCTCTTCATCTGACCTTCAATTCTGAATGATAGCTTTGCTGGATAAAGTAATCTTGGTTGTAGGTTCTTGGCATTCATCACTTTGAATATTTCTTGCCACTCCCTTCTGGCCTGCAAAGTTTCTGTTGAGAAATCAGCTGACAGTCGTATGGGTACTCCCTTGTAGGTAACTGGCTGTCTTTCTCTTGCTGCTTTTAAGATTCTCTCTTTGTCTTTTACTCTTGGCATTTTAATTATGATGTGTCTTGGTGTGGTCCTCTTTGGATTCTTTTTGTTTGGGGTTCTCTGTGCTTCCTGGACTTGTAAGTCTATTTCTTTGACCAGGTAGGGGAAGTTTTCTGTCATTATTTCTTCAAATAGGTTTTCAATATCTTGCTCTCTCTCTTCTTCTGGCACCCCTATAATTTGGATGCTGGTATGCTTGAAGTTGCCCCAGAGGCTCCTTACACTACGTTCATATTTTTGGATTCTTTTTTCTGTTTTTCCGGTTGGGTGTTTTTTGCTTCTTCGTATTTCAAATCTTTGACTTGATTCTTGCGATCCTCTAGTCTGCTGTTGGAACTCTGTATAATATTCTTTATTTCAGTCAGTGTATACGTAATTTCTAGTTGGTCCTTTTTCATATCCTCGAGGGTCTCACTAGATTTCTTGAGGGTCTCACTAAATTTATTGGTGGTTTCTAGAAAATTCTTGAAAAACCTTATAAATGTGGTTTTGAACTCTATATCCAGTATTTTGCTTTCCTCCATTTCTGTCATTTGTGACCTGTTTCTTTGTCTCCGCATTTTTTTATGCTTCCCTGTGTTGATAGAGTGGCTTTGTGTGCTAGGTGTCCTATAGGGCCCAGTAGCTCAGCCTCCCCAGTTACCTGAGGTGGACACACTTGGTGCACCCATTTGTGGGCTTTGTGCACAGTCTTGTTGTAGTTAAGCCTTGATTGTTGTAGGTATCACTGGGAAGAATTGACCTCCAGGCCAATTGCCTGTGAGAATCAAGCTGTGTCTACAGTGGGAGAACTTCTGTGCTGGAGACATCCTTCTGGGGCAAGACTTGCTTCAATGGGGCTTCGGTGCTCACTGATTCTGCCCCCTGAGTGTGTCCCTTATGGATCTGAGGAGTTGTAATTTGGATGGTCCCACTCTGACCACTCGGTACACTGGCTCTTGGATCTCTAAGGAGGTGCTAATTTAACCTCTCCCTGAGGCTACCCAGCAGGAGCAATAGAGAGATCTTCAGATTCATCTTCTTTTTTGGGGGTTTGGAGGTGCCCAGATGAGGCCCAGCTGTGAAGCAATGCAAGCTGCTGTGGGGCCTTGGGCCTTCTTTTGGAAGTTCTGGGTCTCTCTGACCCAGCTGCAGTTTGTTAGGTAATTTTCAGGTTGCAAAGGGCCAGGCCTTTCATATGCAAAAGCCTCTGCCACAGATTGGGTGTGGTGGGATCTTAGGGGATCAACAGGGCTGAGCAAGCAGCTATGGCTGCTCCTCTGTCCTACCCTAAGGGGCCCTGCATCTCAGTGTCCCGGTAATCGCTGCAAGTACCTTTGAGAGAAAGCCACCCTCGTGTTCCACCCACTGCCAGACAGTCCAGTTTCCCCCCTTATGAATCTGGGTCCCCAGAGACTCACCTGGAACTGGAGTTCAGAGCAGTTAGGAGCTTGAGACTCCCTCCCATTTGAAAAAGACAACACTGTCCTCAGTTGCCAGCCCTTTCCACATGCAGCTCCGTACCTCTGCACTTTGCTTCTGCACCTCCTCTGAGTCTCAGTGTGCTTTTCTCTTTCCTTCTGGTTGTAAAATTTCCACTCAGCCAGCCTTCCTGTGGTTCTGGATGATGTCCATTTTGTCTTTTAGTTGTATTTTTGAAGTGATTGTGTGAGGCAGCAATTTCCTGTGTTTACCTATGCCGCCATCTTGGTTTCCGGTCTGGATTTTTTTATTGTGGTGTTGTTTCCTAGTGTCCTTGGTTCTTTTACATGTGTGCTGGTAATTGAACTTGAAAGATAATTTATAGGAGTAATTTGAGGGCTGGATGAGTAATATTCCTCCAGATAGTTTTTGTATTTGATTTTGCCAGCTACTTCAGTTCACTGCCACCCCTTAAATTCTATGTCACCCAAGAGAAACAAACCTCATCTCATAATTTAATTTCTAGGAATCTATTCTTAGGAATTATACCTACATAAGAAATAAATGTAGCTCTAACTAGTTTGGCCCAGTGGATAGAGCATCAGCCTGTGGATTCAAGGGTCCCAGGTTCAATTCTGGTCAAGGGCATGTACCTTGGTTGTGGGCACATCCCCAGTAGGGAGTGTGCAGGAGGCAGCTGATCGATGTTTCTCTCTCATCGATTTTTCTAACTTTCTATCCCTCTCCCTTCCTCTCTGTAAAAAAAAATCAATAAAATATATTAAAAAAATAAATAATCATATACACAAAGATATTCAAAGCAATGTTATTTTGTATAACAAAAAAACTGTTGAGAATCTGTATGTCCAATGCGAGGGGAATGTTTAGATAAATTATATGAAAAAGCACATAGATATTAAAAAATAATGTTAATATAAGCCACACAATATTATGGTAAATATTTTTTATAATTGAGTTTAAAAGGAGGTAAAAATTACATATCTCTCTATATAAAAGCCTAAGTGACCGAATGACCAGTTGACTGGTCACTATAACACGCAGTGACCACCAGGGGGGCAGACACTCAATGCAGGAGCTGCCCCCTGGTGGTCAGTGTGCTCCCACAGCCAACCTACTGTGGCCAGCCAACCTCCCACAGTCCCTCCTCTTAGCTGGCCAGCCCCTATTGGCCCCCATCAGGACTGGGTGAGATGGCCCCAATCAGCTCTGATCACCAGCTGGGCTGAGGGACCCCACCCATGCACGAAATTGTGCACTGGGCCTCTAGTGTAATATAATTATAAGTATGTTAACAAACACCAACGCATAAAATTGTCCACAATGGGTATTGTCTAACAGAACTTTTGGTGACCATAAAAATGTTCTATATCTGCCCTGCAATTTGGTAGCAATTAGTTACACACAGCTATTTAATACTTGACATGTGGCTAGTATAACTAAAGAACTACAGTTTAGCCCTGGCTGGAGGCTCAGTGGTTACAGCGTCAGCCTACAGACTGAAGGGTCCAGGGAGCACCTACAGGAGGCAACCAATCAATGTATCTCTCTTACATCAATGTTCTTCTCTCTCTCTGTCTCTCCTCTATTTTCCATTCTCTCTAAAAAAATCAATGGAAAAAATATCCTCAGGTGAGGATTAACAACAGTAACAAAAGAGAATAACAGCTTAAATTTTATTTAATTTTAGTTATTTTAAATTTAGCTGTATGTAATAGTATGCAATATAGGCTATTGCAGGTCTAGAAAATATTGAAATATTAATGATCTCTTTTGGAAGTGGTTGAGAGTTTTAGTGTCTTTTCCCCTTTCTATTTAGTCTTCAAAGGGTTCCAAATGTTCCTTAATGTACAATTTACATTTACATTTTAAAGTAAGAAGGTTTCAACCAAACTAGTCCCCCATAAAACATATATAAAGTATTGTTGTAAAGTCTAGTAGAAGTTAAAATGCCAAGGCTATACCAATTACTTTTTTACAAAAATACATTTTTTTTTATTGAGAGGGGAAGGGAGAGCGAGAGAGAGATAGAAATGTCAATGATGAGAGAGAATTATTGATCAGCTGCCTCCTGCATATACCCACTGGGGATCGAGCCCAAAACATGGGCATGTACCCTGACCAGGAATCAAATCATGACCTTCTATTTCATAGATTGATGCTCAACCATTGAGCCACGCCAGCCAGGCTATACCAATTCTTTTTGACACATAATTAAATGTGCCATGTACATAAGCTGCCATATTCATCATGATAGCTTTTATACTTTTAGGTAAAACTATTTTTTAAAGAGTAGCAAGAAAAAAAATTACAAGCTAATTACCTTTCCACATGCTGTCCTAGAATCACAACTAGTGATGGACATGTTTCTTTTATCTAGTTCAAAATCAAATAGTTTGTCATCAACTATCTTTTTTTCTGGAATATCCACAGAAAGTTGATAAGAAATTGTTTTACAGTGCTTTGGCTCTAAAAGGAAAAGAATAAAAAAGAAAAAGAATCACATGAAGTACATATATGTTTTAAATTTTCCAAAACCTGTATACTAAAATGAATTTTAAACTATTGCAAATGCATTGCTTCATCAGGCATATTTTAATGGTATAAAAATGAGAACCTTAAATAAATTAAAGTGAGGAACCTTCCTTTGTTAAAAAAAAAAATGAGACCATTTATTCCTTTGTTAAAAAAAGAAAAATGAGAATTGCTTTGGGATCCAGCACCTTGATCTGGAAGCAAAAATGGTGGCCGAACAGGCAGCAGTGTCCTGCACCTCCTCCTAGGGACAGGCCAGGAAAGCAATTAAATCATAGAATATCCACCCTGAATTACAAATTAGACACAGCTGAGGAGACAGTTTTCAATAAGGAAGGGGAGAGGATGCCTAAAGAACACCACTTGCCAGCCATGACCCATGTGGAACCACCACTGTGCCCAGGCAGTAAGTGGTGCAGTACCTCCTGGCAGGCCCCCAAATGTCTGCAGGGAGCGCGGGCTGTCAGAGTGAGCTCCCACAGCAGGCCTCCTCACCAGCTTCCTGGGACTGAGTATCCTAGGATCTGGCTTCAAGATCCTGCAGTGAGTGCAAGCCAGAGGGAATCCTATGTCTCACCCCTTCCCTAGACCCCAGAATCATGCCGCTAGCCTGAACCATAGCCACCTGGCACCTGCTCCACCCCCAGCCCCGGGACCTGCTGTTGGGGTGACCCGGAGGAACACAGAACATAACCCAGTCCAGACCACAGGGGAGTTATGTCTCTGCGGCCCAGAGAAATCTGCCCCCACTCCAACCAGGCTCCTGGGACAGTCCTTCCAGGGCCATCCAGAGCAACCCAATGCACATCTCACCCTGGGTGACAGGGGAGAATGGACTGAGCGACCCAGGGCAACCCAACCTCCTTCTACACTGAGGAGGGGTGAACTGGAGCAACCTAGCATGCATCCCACTCAGACCACACAGGAGCTCAGACTGTGTGACCCAGAGGAGCCCATACTCATTTCCCCCCAGTCCCTGGGACAGTTCTGCAGGGGCTACCTGGAGCAACCAAGCACACGCCTCACTCTGAGCCATAGGAAAGCACTGCAGAAGCATCCTGGAGCAAGCCAGTGTGCCTACTCAGGAGCCACAGGACAGCGCTGCAAGTGTGCCACCTGAGGGACCTAGGATGCCACCATGCCATGGGTGCTGGAGCCACACAGCAAATTGCATGCTCTGGGTCTTCACAGGGAGTTTCACATCAGAGGAATTGTGCACATGCTCCCACTACCCCAAGCATCTAAAGCAGACAACTGAGCCCTAGCCAGTTTGGATCATTGGATAGAGTGTCAGCCTATGGACCAAAGGGTCCTGGGTTTGATTCCAGTCAAGGGCACATACCTCAGTTGCAAGCTCCTCCCTGGCCCAGGCCCTGGTTGGGGCTCGTGCAGGAGGAAACCAATAGATGTGATTCTCTCACATCAGTATTTCTCTCTGTCTTTCCCTCTCTCTTCTGTTCTCTAAAGATCAATGGAAAAATATCCTCAGGTGAGGATTTAAAAAAAAAACCCAAAGCAGACAACTGAGGAACCAGATCCGTGGGAGAAGGGAATACAACTCAGAGCAGAGACAATAAAGGTGTGAAATTCAAGGCAGACCCAGCCTCTGGGTTAACGATTTCTGGACCATTGCCCTAATAAGATCTTTAACCTCTCAAATCCAAAGCAGGGTTCCCAGGGCCAGAAAGAGACAGCAAAAATGGGGAGGCAAAGAAACAACCCCCTAGGGAAAAAAAAAAGGACTTGCCAGAAAAAGAAATGAAACAGAGGCATGCAATATGTCAGAAAAAGAATTCAGAGTAAGGGTCATAGTTCATAAACCGGAAGGATGAAAGGATCAACAACTTATGTAAGAATCAGGAGGAAATCAAAACTGATATAGTTACAATAAAAAACATGATGGAGGTTTCAACAATAGACTAGAAGAAGCAGAGGACCGAATTTGTGAGTTAAAAGATAGAGCAGCAAAACACACCCAATCTGAACAGCAATTGGAGAAAAACATTAGAAAGCAGGAGGAGAGCCTAAGAAAGCTTTGGGACAACATGAAACTAAGTAACATACATATAAGAGGGGTACCAGAAGTACAAGAAGAGGAGCAAGGATTAGAAAACTTATTTGAAGAAATAATGACAAAAAATTTCCCTGAACCCTAACTGGTTTGGCTCAATGGATAGAGCGTCGGCCTGCAGATTCAAGGGTCCCAGGTTCGATTCCAGTCAAGGGCATGTACCTTGGTTGCAGACACATACCAAGTAGGGAGTGTGCAGGAGGCAGCTGATCAATGTTTCTCTATCATTGATGTTTCTAACTCTCTGTCCCTCTCCCATCCTCTCTGTAAGAAATCAATAAAATATATTTAAAAAAAAATAACAAAAAATCTTCCCTGATTTGGGGAAGAAAAAAGGTACACAAGCACAATGAGTCCCAAACAAAATGAACACCAAAAGACCCACACCAAGACACATAGTACTTACAATGGCAAACGTAAATGACAAAGAGCGAATCTTAAAGGCTGCCAGAGAGAGACAGAAAGTTATTTATAAGGGATCTCTCATTAGGCTATCAACTGATTTCTCAACAGAAACACTTCAGGCCAAAAGGGAATGGAATAAAATATATAAAGTGATGCAAAGCAAGGGACTGAATTCAAAATACTATACCCAGCAAGGCTATCATTCAAAATTGAAGGTGAAATAAGGAGATTCATAGACAAAACAAGGCTAAGGGAGTTTATTACCACCAAGCCAGCAATGCAAGAAATGCTAAAGGGACTGCTGTAAAAAAGAAGAAATTGGAAGGGAAGAAGGAGCACAGGCATAAAGAATAAAAATGGCAACAAACAAGTACCTATCAATAATAATCTTAAATGTAAATAGATTAAATGGTCCAATCAATAGACATAGGGTAGCTGAATGGATAAGAAAACATGACCCATATATATGCTGTCTATAAGAGACCTACCTCAGAACAAAGAACTCACACAGTTAGTGAAGGGATGGAAAACATTTTTTCAGGTGAATGGACATGAAAAAGAAGCTGGGGTAGCAATACTTATATCTGACAAAATAGACCTCAACGTTAAGGCCATAACAAGAGATAAGGAAGGCTACTTCATAATACTAAAGGGATCAATACAACAAGAGGATATAACTCTGGTAAACATATATGCACCCAATGCAGGAGCACCCAAATACATAAAAAAAAAAAAAAAACTTCTGGAAGATATCAAGGGAGAGATCAACAGCAATACAGTCATAGTAGGGGAATTTAATACCCTGTTGACATCACTGGATAAATCCTCTAGACAAAAAATCAGCAAAGAAACAGCAATCCTAAATGACTCACTAGATCAGATGGACTAAACTGACATCTTCAGAACATTTCACCCTGAAGCTACAGAATATGCATTCTTCTCAAGTGCACATGGGACATTTTCAAAAATAGACCACATATTGGGACACAGGCAAATTCTCTTCAAATTCAAGGAGATAGAAATCATATCAAGCATCTTATCAGATCTCAATGGCATAATATTAGAAATAAACTATAATAAAAACAATCAAAAAAATTCAAACACTTGGAGGCTAAATATCATGCTATTAAACAATGATTGCATTACCAAAGAGATCAAAGAAGAAATAAAAAAACATCCTGGAAACAAATGACAATGAAAACAAAACTATCCAAAATATGGAACATAATGAAAGCAGTCCTAAAAGGGAAGTTCATAGCATTACAGGCCTACCTCAAAAAACAAGAAAAACTGGTAATAAATTATCTAACTCTACAACTTAAAGAATAAGAAAGAGCAACAAGAAAAGCCCAGAGTGAGCAGAAGGAAGGAAATAAAGATCAGAGTGTAAATAAATGACATAAAGACCAAAAACAAACAAACAAACAAAAAGCCCCAAAACAAAAAAACACACAACAATACAAAAGATCAATGAAACCAAGAGCTACTTCTTTGAAAATATAAACAAGATTGATGAATCTCTAGTGAGTCTCACCAAGAAGTAAAGAGAGAGGATCCAAATAAACAAAATCAGAAATGAAAGAGGCAAAATAACAACAGATCCCACAGAAATACAAAGGATTTTAAACAAAAATAATATGAACAACTCTATTCCAACAAACTGGTCAACCTAGAAGAAATGGACATATTCCTAGAAAAATATGACCTCGAAAACTCAATCAGGAAGAATAAAAAAATCTGAATAGGTCTATAACTATGTAGGAAGTTGAATCAGTCATCAAAAAATGTTCAGCGAACAAAAGCCCTGGGCCAAAGGGCTTCACAGGGGAGTTTTACCAAATATTCAAAGAAGAACTGAAACCTATCCTCCTCAGACTAGTCCAGAAAATTCAAAAGAAAGGAAGACTTCCAAGCTCTTTCTATGAAGGCAGTAATAAATACCCTAATCCCAAAACCAGATAGACACTACAAAGAAAGAGAATTACAGGCCAATATCTCTGATGAACATAGATGCTAAAATCCTAGCAAACCAGATCCAGCATTATATTAGAAAGATCATATACCATGACCAAGTGGGATTTATTCCATGGATGCAAGCCTGATACAATATCTATAAATCAATAAACGTGATACATCACATAAAAAGTTAGAGATAAAAATCACATAATCATATCAAGTGATGCAGAAAAAGCATTTGACATAATCTAATACCCTTTATGATAAAAACTCTCAGCAAAGTGGGAATAGAGGGATCATACCTCAACATAATAAAAGCCTTATATGACCAACCTACAGCCAACATCATACTCAATGGGCAAAAACTAAAACCATTTCCCCTAAGAATGGGAACAAGACAGGGATGCCCACTTTCACCATTCCTGTTTGACATAGTACTGGAAGTGCTAGCCATAGCAATCAGACAAGAAGAAGAAATAAAATGCACCCACATTGGAAAAGAAGAAGTAAAACTGTCATTATTTGCAGATGACATAATATTATACATAGAAAACCCCCAAAGACTCCATAAAAAAAAAGACTAGATTTAATATATGAATTTGGCATTGTAGCAGGATACAAAATTAACATTGAGAAATTTATAGCCTTTTTATACACCAATAATGAACTCATGGAAAGAGAAACAAAGAAAAAATCCCATTTACCATTCCAACAAAAAAATTATGATACCCTGGAATACACTTAACTAAGGTGGTAAAAGACCTCTAATTAGAAAACTACAGGACATTAAAAAAGATATAAAAGAAGACATTAACAAATGGAAGAATATACTGTGTTCATGGATTGGTAGAATCAACATAATTAAAATGTCCATACTACCCAAAGCAATCTATAGATTCAATGCAGCCCCCACTAAGATACCAATGGTATATTTTACAGACCTGGAACAAACTCTCCAAAAATTCATAGGAATAAAAAAAGACCTCAAATAGCTGCAGCAATCCTGAGAAAGAAGGACAAAGTTGTCGGGATCACAATCCAGATATCAAGCTATATTACAAAGCCACTGTTCTCAAAACTGCCTGCTACTGGCACAAGAATAGACATATAGACCAATGGAACTGAATACAGAACCCAGAAATCGACCCAAGCCATTATGCTTGATTAATATTTGACAAAGGAGGCAAGAGCATACAATGGAGTTAAGACAGTCTCTTCAATAAATGATGTTGGGAAAATTGGACAGATACATGCAAAAATGAAATTAGACCACCAACTAACACCATACACAAAAATAAACTCAAAATGGATAAAGGACTTAAACGTAAGGCAGTAAACCATAAAAATCTTAGAAGAATACATATGCAGCCAAATATCAGACATATGTCGTAGCAATATCTATACCGATACAGCTCCTAGAGCAGTTATGGTGAACCTATGACATGCATGTCAGAGGTGACATGCAAACTCATTTTTTTGGTTGATTTTTTCTTTGTTAAATGGCATTTAAATATATAAAATAAATATCAAAAATATAAATCTTTGTTTTACTATGGTTGCAAAGATCAAAAAATTTCTATATGTGACATGGCACCAGAGTTAAGTTAGGGTTTTTCAAAATGCTGACACACCGAGCTCAAAAGGTTCGCCATCACTGTCCTAGGGGTGGGCAAACTTTTTGACTCGAGGGCCACAATGGGTTCTTAAACTGGACCGGAGGGCCGGAACAAAAGCATGGATGGAGTGTTTGTGTGAACTAATATAAATTCAAAGTAAGCATCATTACATAAAAGGGTGCAGTCTTTTTTTTTTTAGTTTTATTCATTTCAAACGGGCCGGATGATGCTTACTTTGAATTTATATTAGTATGATCTCACTCATTTGTAGAATATAATAAACAACATAAACTGATGAACAAAAATAGATCCAGAGGCAGAGAAGCATCAAACAGACAAACTTCAGAGGAAGGCAGGAGTGGTGTGTGTGTGTGTGTGTGTGTGTGTGTGTGTGTGTGTGTGTGTGTAAAAGATCAACCAAAGGACTTGTATACATGCATATGAGCATAAGCAATGTGCACAGACACTAAGGGGGGTGAGGGCATGTGCTGGGGGGTGGGAGTGGTCCGGGAGAGGTCAATGAAGGAAGTAAATAAATAAATAAATAAATAATAAATTAAAAAGACAGAAAAATGTTCATTTTCATTAAGTGCAATTTTCTGGCCTTAGACTTAGTAGAAACCAGTTGACTATCAAGGAACTTTATACTAGAGATTTAGTTTAAAAAACAAAAACAAAAATATATTTTCCCTATCTTCTCAATAGCACTGAGTGGTAGAGGAGGAGCCTAATGCTTGTAAAGATTAAGTGATTTACCCCAAAGCAGACAGCCTCTAAGTAGAAAAGCAAGGATATAAATTCAGAGCTTGTGATTCTAACATCAGTACTCCTTCAACAGTCCCGGCTCTTTAACTATACTGGCCAAGTGACTGATGGAACCTATGAAGAAAGAAATCTGTTTTATTTTTGACAGATTTTCCATACCCCAGCTTGAAAACAAAATGGAATATGTGCTTAATAAAACAAAAGACACTGAACCCAAAAGCTCTTTGCAGTTATCTGTAACATGCTCTATAGATGTTGCTAATTCACTTCAATCAATAACAACTAGATGAAGACTAAAAACTTCAAAAGCCGGATGACTTGAAACACCAGCTTTTCTGAGCCATTTTGACTAATGCATCGACTGAACTGAAAACTTTAAATACGGTTTTTTAAATATGCCAGTTTTGCCCTGGATAGTTTGGCTCAGTGGATAGAGCATCACTCTGTGGACTTAAGGGCCCCTGCTTAGATTCTGGTCAAGGGCACATACCTCGGTTGCAGGCTCAATCCCTGGCCCTGGGAGGGACACATGTAGGAGGCAACCAATTGATGTGACACACATCAATGTTTCTCTTCCTGTCTATCTCTCCCACTCCTTTCCACTATCTCTAAAAAAAAGTCAATGGAAAAATATCCTTGGGTGAGGATTAATAAAATAAAAAAAAATGCCAGTTTTAGCTCTTGGTCAAACATATGAGCTTTCTGATGTACGATTGATCTATAATAGGAGCACTGATGAACTCACCTTCTTCAGAGAAACTAGTACGTTCATTTGTTTTTATTTCCCAATTTTTGGCTACTTGTTGCTCCTGTTTTCTGCAAACAAACAAACAAAAATCCATAAATCTAATGTTTCAAGCTGTAAAAAGCATATGACAAATTGTAACTGTTTCAATGTCATCCCTTGTAATTTTAATTTGTTATTACTTGTGAGTCTATATATTTAATCAAAGCACATGTATCTCCATTTTGTTTAGTGGACCAATTTCTCCAAAATAGGAATTCTGAATTGTCCTGAGAATCTTGGTAAGGTTTTATTTTTAAATCAGTGAGTTCACTGAGTTTCTGGGAGCTCCTGAATCTCATAACATCCACCAGGTTTTGTAATAGGTTTGCTTTGGCCAATTTTATTTCTTCATTGGGAATATATCTTCAAACTTCCGTATTTTGAAAAACAAGGTTCATTTTACAAAGAGCTTTCTAAGTGGACTTATCTGAGTTTCAATATCCAAGGGTCAATGTTACCTCTGCAGGGCCTTTTCCTTTGCTCTGAATTTCTCCATCTCAGTGCCGTGGGATGTATGAGGGTCGATACAGATGAATTCTTCTTTAGAGCTTTGGATTTTTTGTTTTTCCTCATAAATGTAATCAACTAGATTTTGGAAAGAACTACAACAGATGGCCTAAAAACAAAGAGGTCATTTTCTTCTCTTTAGTTCTGGGTGAAGATAATTAGAGGGGGTAAAAACCAAAAATGGCTAATGGAGTTTGAATTACAATCTATCATAACACTTTCTGGTAAAAATTTTATTGAGATATAATTCATATACCAGACAATTGACCCATTTAAAGTGTGCAATTCAATGGTTTTTAGTGTATACAGAGTTGTGTAACTATCACCACCATCAAATTTAGGACATGAAACCTGTACCCATTGACACTTTACTCCCTATCCTCCTTTCCTCTCAGCCTCTGGCAACCACTGATCTATTTTCTGTCTCTATTATTGCCTGTTCTGTACAATTCATATACATGGAATCATACAATATGCAGTACTTTGTGTCTGCCTTCTTTCACTGAGCATAATGTTTTCAAGGTTCATCTATGTTGTAGCACGTATTAGTACTTCAATTCTTATGACTGGATAATATTTGATTTTATGAATACACCACATTTATTTGCCCATTCATCAGTTGAAGGGCATTGGATTATTTTCACCTTTTGGCTGTTATTAATAATGCTGTTATTAACATTTGTGTACAAGTTTTTGTGTGGACATATATTGTCAATTTTCTTGTCATCCCTTGGAATGGATTTGTATGTTATATGGTAAATGTGTGTGTAACTTTTGAGAAACTACCCAACTTTTTCCCAACACAGATGCACAATTTTATATTCCCCTTTAATAGTGTATGAGGGTTCAAGTTACTCTACCTCCTTGCCAGCACTTGTTATTATCTGTCTTTTTTATTAATGCCATCCTAGTGGGTGTGGAATGGTATCCCATTGTGTTTATGATTTGTATTTCCCCGACTGGTAACACATAATTTTAAAGAATGGCAATGCAAGGGGAAAATGCAGGAGAAAATACTACATATATTTAAAAATGGTATTTAAAATAACACCATTTCCTTAGTAAACCTGCTTTAGAACTTACTTGTTTTATTGGTTCAGAGCTACTGTTGTCAGAATAAATATCCACAGCAGAAAGAAATGTGCTTAGGTCACTCCCACAAAATTCACACGTCAGCAATATCTCATCCTCTTCTCCCTTGAGAGAGGGGAAAAAATGAAGACCTGCCCACAAGCAGCAGCAGGAGCCAGGGCTCTGGGCAGGCCAGCAAGTGCCCATTAGAACAGCGGGAGTATGGAGATGTGCAACGCTACTTGAGAGCTCCTGTCAAACACCCTGAAGTCTCTCAGAAATAGCTGGTGGGAAATTTTCAAGAGCCTGAGATTCTATACTAGAAGGCACCCAGCCAGAAGATCTATATATTCCAGAATGAGACATCACTTCTGTTAATGAGCTGGTGAGGACTGAGGATGCTGAGGTGGTGCTGAGGACCTCTATGTGATGCAGTTCACCAGAGTACAGCTGAGCCCATCAGGAACTGTGTTGGTCCTTTGGATGGCTCCTTAGTGTAAGAACAAAGTTGCAGAAATGACTGTTGACATCAGAGTTTCTCGTTGGGGAGGGGGCTATATAGTGTGTAACTAGATGCAAGAGACAGGACATAACATACAGTAGTTCCTCGGGTTACGTCGGAGATCTGTTCCTATGCCGCGACGTAACGCGATTTTCGCCGTAAGTCGGAACCCACCTACATAAGCACCTACGTCACTCAATGGAGCACATACACAGCAGTAATGAAGTGAAACAGTAAAAAAAAAATTAAAAGAAAGATAACAATTCCTGACCTTTACTTTTGGTAAATAAATAATAAAAAACATAAAGCACATATGTACATATGTCGAAATGACAGAACTTTTTTTTTTTTAAATAAATGGGAGATGGCCATGTAACCACAAAACGATGTAACCCGAGGACTGCCTGTATATCAAATTGTAGGCAAATGGTCTAAGATTTTGAATACCATCAACTCAAGAAGTGTCAGGTTAAAAAAAAGTCTTGACATTACTATGCAGGTCACCATTCACAATGATCACCGTTCTAAATTAGAGTCCTTTCTCAAGGGGAAGCCCAGATTGGGGATATGAATTCTCCTGTCTGGGCTATAAAGGTAATTCAGGAGGGGGAAGGAGAGAGAAGGGGAAGCAAGAAGGAGATCTGGAGTTAGGAGTTCAGGTGGCTCCGTGTGGGGTTGATACATTATGGCATGTTGGTGATTTGAGGTCATGATGGCGAGCAGGCAAGCCTCAGCACAGGTCTCAGGAAAAGACCGAGATTATGGCTCACAGGTCATGAATACCACAAGGGCATCTGTATTTTCCATAGAAACCATTCTCTCGGACTGGCAAGATGGCCATCCTGGGGCCAAAGTGTAACTGAGATGGCCACTACAGTCCGGGATTCATCACCCTGGAGTACTGCTCAATACCGTTAGCCATTGAAACTACACAATAATGTAGCTGAAAGCAGAGGACTTAGCGGATGGGTAGAGTGGTAAAGCCTTGTAATAGAGAAATGGTGGAGTAAATCAGGTGATGGAGCAGGGCTGAAGGAGAGCTTGACAATGCCAGGACATCTGCAACCTGTTCCATTCAAGGATCTTGGTAGTGAGCTCCTCAGCCTGAGGTCCCTTTATCGCTTTACCTGCGGTGAAGCAAGGTGGAGATGCTTCAAAAGACCATGAGTGGAGTTGTAATCTGCATTTGAAGAGGATATGACTGGAGGGGAACGTGGGCAAGCCAGCTGCTCTGTTCCCGAACTAGAGGATCTGGAAGGTCTGTCCAAAGAGCAGGAGGAGCCATCCATGCCCAGTTGCTAGAGCAGGGACAGTTCCCTGAAAGAAAGGACCTTCCTATTGTTCAGGCGCATCTTTGGGTGTCAGAGGAAGAAAGCTTGAAAAACTTCCCTGGATACGAGCCTTTGTGGTTCAGAAGAAGGAAGGTGTTATGTTTGAATAAAGAATTTCACCTGAGGAGTCTATAGGGTGACTAAAAATTTAGAGACCTGGGCTAAATATAAACAGTAAATGTTGGTTGACATTAAATGACATGATATATTCAGTGTGTTGCCCCTCACCAGATCGGCAATGAACACCACCTCAGAGCATCCATGCAGCATTCCCACCAACTCTTGCAATGCACTGACTGACACAGGCTGTCTCACATGATCGGTATCTTTTTTTCAGTGAATAAGTCTGCACCTTAGTGCACCCAGAAAAAATAATCAAAGGGGTTGCCATATGGGGGCTGTGCAGCTCTCTCCACATGGCCATAACGCCCAAGTTTGGAAATAATCATTCCACCAGGCTGCCCCTCACCACTCAGGTGAAGCGGGTGCTATGCCATCCTGTTGGAATTACTAAGTTGACCTTTTCCTTGCCCACCAAGCAAAGGCATTGGTCATTTAACATGATTAAATGTGGCAAACCTATGTCTTATCTATGTTTCCAGGCATTATGGCCACTCTCACAGGTTGAATTGTTTCCCCCCAAAGACACTGAAGTCATAACTCCTGGAACCTGTGAATGTGGTCTTATCTAGAAATGGGATCTTTGCAGATGTCATCAAGTTTAGATGAGGTCATTAGGGTGGGCCCTAATCCAACATGGCTGGTGTCCTTGGAGAAGAGAGACACTTGGACACAGACCCCCAGACCTCCAGGGCAACTGACACAGAAACTGAAGTGATGGTGCTGCCAGCCAAGGATAAGAACTGACAACCACAACCAGGAGCTGGGAAGAGGCAAGAAAGCCTGCTCGCCTACACGCTGCACTTACTGACTTTGGACCTCTAACCTTGAGAACTAGGAGACAACACGTGTTTGTCATTTTAAGGCACCTAGTCTGTGGCCCCTTTAGGCAGCAGCCCTAGGAAACTACTATAGCTAGCTATCCTGTCCAAATGCTGTTTCAAGTAAATGGGCTCTTTGCCTATGTTTTTTAAAAAAGTATGTTCACTGTCTTTTGTGCAAATCATCATGTGTCTTTTCACTTCACTTATTAGAGTAAAAAAAAGAAAGAATTAAAAATTACCTTGAAGTCAGTGCCTAAAGTGGAATGCTCCTGTTTGAATGCCAGAAAGGTTGGTGGCCCGACACTGGGTAATGTTCTCAGAGAAGGCTCAAACAATGTCATAAAGTCTTCCTCAAACTAAATTTTAAAGGAAGACACAGAAAAAGAAAATGAAGGTGAATGATCGATTTTACCATGAGCATGGTTTACTAGTTGGACTGAAATATTTCTTACCTCCAGCTCACATAAAATATTTAGTTTTAGCTCTTCTGGATTAATTACCCATTTTTCTGAAGAGAAAAGGATAGATTTAGAAGGAAAGTTTAAAGTCTTTGTGCAGTGTATCCCATTTTCTCTAGTTTGGAGATCCTACCCCATCACACACCCACACACATGCACACACACATGCAGTCATATACACAGGCAAACTTATGCAAATGCACACCCCCCCCCCCCCCCCAAGCACATACTGTTTAAATGCCCTGAAACCCTCCCTTTTCACCACCTTACTGCATGTATTCTTAGGGGAGGGATTTTCTAAAGGACATGAGAACCATCCAGGTTATGTAGGTTCCCTAATAGCAGTTTGCCTTTGCCACACAGGGGATGACCCCAAATATCCATTCACCTCTTAACATAGCAGCTATATTTTCAGATTCAGATTCCTTTATAGGTCGTGTTTTCTTCCCTGTCAAAAGAATATATATGTGTCATTAATCCTGACAAAATAGGAAAGAAGTTTAATATAAAAGAAAACATGAGCCCAGCGGGAGTGTGTCAGTGGTTGAGCATTGACCTATGAACCAAGAGGTCACTGTTCAATTCACAGTCAGGCCATATGCTCAGGTTGTGGGCTCAGTACCTGGTTTGGGGCACATGGGAAGCAGCAGATCAATGATTCTCTCTCATCATTGATGTTTCTATCTCTCTCTCTCTCTTCTTCCCTGAAGTCAATTATATATAAACTAGAGGCCCGGTGCACAAAAATTTGTGCACTCGGGCAGGGGGGGTACCTCAGCCTGGCCTGCACCCATTCACAGTCCAGGACCCCTTGGGGGATGTCCACCTGTCGACTTAGGCCCACTCCCCGGGGGATCAGGCCTAAGCTTGCAGTCAAACATCCTTCTGGCAGCCAGGGAGCCCTTGGGGGATGTCCAACTAAAGGCTTAGGCCCCCAAGGGATCAGGTCTAAACTGTTAGTTGGACATTCTTAGTGCTGCTACGGAGGTGGGAGAGGCTCCTTCCACCACCACTGCGCTGGCCAGCCATGAGCCAGATTCTGGCTGAGTGGCACTCCCCATATGGAAGTGCACTGACCACCAGGGGGCAGCTCCTGCATTGAGCATCTGCCCCCTGGTGGCCAGTGCGCATCATAGCAACCGGTCATTCTGCCGTTCAGTCAATGTGCATATGAGCCTTTTATTATTATTATATAGGATGTCCCTCTTTCCCCCCTTTTGTACCCTCTACCCAGCTCTTGCCCCCCCCACTTCTCTCTGGCCATCACCATACTGTTGTCTGTGTCCATGGGTTGTGCATATATTTTCTTTGGCTAATCCCTTCTTTAAATTCACTTCTTTAAATTTTTATTTTCAGATAAGTGCTTATAACTGCACTATTATATATTTTCTATTATATCATTTAGAATTAAGATATTTTTTAATTGAACCCTTGTAAATTTTAACACAATTTAATAAATTATGCTAGAAGCAATTAGGACATTTTTCATGTAATGCAGATACATTTCAATTAATATTTTATTAATATTTAATTTTTTAATACCTTAATTTGAAATAACCTCATACATGTAAAAAAAACTATAAAATACTACAGCATATTATATGTACCCTTCACCCAATTTCTTAGGTGTTAATAATTTAAACATAGCCATTATACAACTAACAAAATTTGGAATATATTTTTCTTATAATCTCTTTAATGCTACCTAATCCATTTACTTTGTTTTTGTTAATTTTCACCCAAGGATATTTTTCCATTGAATTTTAGAGAGAGTGAAGGGAAAGGAGACACATTGATTGGTTGGCTCTTGCACATGCTCTGATAGGGACTGGGGATCAAGCCAGCAACTGAGGTACATGCCCTTGACTGGAATCGAACCTGGAACCCTTCAGTCCATGGGCTAATGCTCTATCCACTGAACAAAACAGGCTGCAGCTTAATTCATGTACTTTTATTCTATATGTGTCTTTATATTTAAAGTGGATTTTGTTTTTGATTCACCCTCATAATCTGTCTTTTAATTGGTGCATTTATGCCACTGACTTTCAGAGTGCTTACTGATAGAGTTACTGCCATATCAGGTGGCTTCGGGGTCTTCTGGGGCTGGGCTACCTTGCTGCCTGGGATCTTAAGAGCATTTTTTTTTTTTTTTTTTTTTTTTTTACTTTTTAACATGAGGCACAAAAAAAAGATTCTCTTCGCATGAGCTGTTTTACAGCTACAGGCTGAGGGGAGAATGGCTTCCAGGGAGCAGCCTCAAGGCAGTCATGGCCCCCACCACCTGGGATGGAGGAAGGGGAGGCTGCAAAACGGCCTCGTCCGAGCTCAGCCGGACGCCTGCTCCGGGGGCTGCCCTGGACGTCCCATGTGCCTACAGCCTGAAAGCAGGCTGAGCCCTCGAAGGAACCGTCTGCCCCAAGCCTTCCGTCTTTTCAGGGCTAAAGTCTCACTCTTCCTATTGACCAAGTGTAGCAGCCACTTAAAATCTAAGGGGTGACCCCAGAACCAAACCTTGTCTGTGCCATGAACGTGAGGCCTGGCTGCCCAGGGGGTGGGCATGACTTTAACAGCCAAGATGAGGGGAAGGGAATAAAGTACCGTGCAACTACAACATCTCAAGTAATATTTACATTTGAAAACCTGGGCCGGGAAGCTTGGAACGGCTGGGCGACCTACCCTTTTCCTTCACTTGCCTGAAGCCACACCTCCTCTACCTTGCGCTCCTCTCCCGCTGCTCATGTCTTGAGGCGAACACCCAGCCTCAGCATGGTTCACTCCGAACGTAGCACCGCCCCACTCTGAGCCATGCCCCCTCTCTGTATGTAAACATGGGGCCACCTTGTGCTTAGCCATGCCCCCTGCCTTTCCGTACAGAAAATGGTGCCTCCCAACTTGGGCTTAAGCCTCCCACCTTGGACTTAAGCCTCCAGGTGAAGAGCTGCCTCCCACTTCCTGACACAGGGCTGGATCGGGTCCCAGGTGGTGATGCAGGCCGGCTTCTGGGTCTTCTCCGATCACCGATCACTGGCCAGTGACTGGTGATTGGAGAAGCTGGGCGGGGCAGGCAGAGGCGCCCGGCTCTCCAATCACAGGCTCTTGGCTGCTGCCTGGGTTACCGATCACTGTCAGCAGCAGGCGGCTTTTTCCATCCTTCCCCTTTCACCTCCCAGCATTGCGCCTACATATGCAAATTAACCATCATCTTTGTTGGCAGTTAATTTGCATATCACCCTGATTAGCCAATGGGAAGTGTAGTGAAGGTACAGACAATTACCATGTTTGTCTTTGTCATTTCAGAACTATCCTCAAGTTCTTTTTTTTTTTTAAATTAAATCTTTATTGTTCAGATTATTACATTTGTTCCTCTTTTTTCCCCCCATAACTCCCCTCCTCCCAGTTCCTGCCCCAACCTCCGCCCTCACTCACCACCCACTGTCCTCATCCATAGGTGCACAATTTTTGTCCAGTCTCTTCCCACATCTCCCACATCCCTTTCCCCCCCAAGAATAGTCAATCCATTCCCTTTCTATGTCCCTGATTCTATTATTATCACCAGATTATTTATTCACTTGATTCTTAGATTCACTTGTTGATAGATGCATGTTTGTTGTTCATAATTTGTATCTTTACCTTTTTCTTCTTCTTTCTCTTCTTAAAGGATACCTTTCAGCATTTCATATAATACTGGTTTGGTGCTGATGAACTCCTTTAGCTTTTCCTTATCTGTGAAGCTCTTTATCTGACCTTCAGTTCTGAATGATAGCTTTGCTGGACAAAGTAATCTTGGTTGTAGATTCTTGGTATTCATCACTTTGAATATTTCTTGCCATTCCCTTCTGGCCTGCAAAGTTTCTGTTGAGAAATCAGCTGACAGTCGTATGGGTACTCCCTTGTAGGTAACTGAGTTTCTTTCTCTTGCTGCTTTTAAGATTCTCTCTTTGTCTTTTGCTCTTGGCATTTTAATTATGATGTGTCTTTGTGTGGTCCTCTTTGGATTCCTTTTGTTTGGGGTTCTCTGTGCTTCCTGGACCTGTAAGTCTATTTCTTTCACCAGGTGGGGGAAGTTTTCTGTCATTATTTCTTCAAATAGGTTTTCAGTATCTTGCTCTCTCTCATCTTCTCGCACCCCTATAATTCTGATGTTGGTACGCTTAAAGCTGTCCCAGAGGCTCCTTACACTATCTTCATATTTTCGGATTCTTTTTTCATTTTGCTTTTCCGGTTGGGTGTTTTTTGCTTCTTCGCATTTCAAATCTTTGCCTTGATTCTTGTGCTCCTCTGGTCTGCTGTTGGGAGTCTGTATAGTATTCGTTATTTCAGTCCGTGTATGCTTAATTTCTAGTTGGTTCTTTATCATAACATCGAGGGTCTCATTAGATTTCTTGAGGATCTCACTACAGTTATTGGCGGCTTCTAGACAGTTCTTAAGAGACCTTAAAAGTGTGGTTCTGAACTCAATATCCTCTATTGACAGTTTTGTCCTGTTTCTTTGTCTCCGCATTTTTTATGCTTTCTTGGTGCACCCCCTAGTGGTATTTGTGCGCAGTCTTGTTGTAGTTAAGCCTTGATTGTTGTCGGCAATACCGGGGGTGATTTGACCTCCAGGCTAACTGGCTATGAGAGAGTCCGCTGTGTCTGCAGTGGGAGAGCTTCTGTGCTGGATCTCTAGGGTGGTGCTAATCTAGCGTTTGCCTGAGGCTATCCGGCAAATGGCTCTGTGCAGGGCTTGGGCGGGACGGGTCCCCTGGGATCTACAGGGCGGGCCGGAGCGAGCAGTTATGGCTGCTCTCAGTTCTGTCCCTAGGGGCTCTGCCTCACAGAGTCCCAGCAACCGCTGCAAACCTCGGAGAGAAAGCTGCCTTCGAGTTGCGACCGAAGCCAGACAGTCCTGCTTCTCCCGTTTGAGTCTGGGTCCCTAGAGACTCGCCCAGATCTGGAGCGCAGAGTCTGAAACTCCCTCCCGATTGAAAACAACAACCGCGCCTTCCGCCTCCAGCCCACTCTGCATGCACTCCGCACCTTAGTATTTCACTTCAGCAGTGCGCCTCCTCTGAGTCTGGGTATGATATTCTCTTTCCTCCTAGTTGTAGAATTTCCACTCAGCCAGCCTTCCTGTGGTTCTGGATGATGTCTGTCCCATCTTTTAGTTGTTTTTTGAAGTGGTTGTTCGAGGCAGCAATCTCCGGTGTTAACCTATGCCGCCATCTTGGTTTCCTCGCTCATGTTTGTCTATTATTAGATTAGAAGCCTGAGCCAATGACCAACCAAATGACTGAACCACCAGACAACCAGTTGCATGATGTGCACTGACCACCAGAGGGCAGACGCTCAACACTGGAGCTGCCCCCTGGTGGTCAGTGCACTCCCATAGCCAACCTCCCATGCCCTGATCAGCCCCAATAGCCAGCCAGGCCAAGGGACTCCACCAGTGTATGAATTCGTGCACTGGGCCTCTAGTAAAGTGTAATATGCTAATTAGGCTGGACAGCTGAATGACCTTCCAGACTTCATTCTGGATGTCCTTCTGGATGAAGTCGTGGTGGCGGGGGCTGAGGCAGAGGTGGTTAGGGGCAACCAGTCAGGCAGGCAGAGGGGTTAGGGGCAATCAGGCAGGCAGGCAGAGGGGTTAGGGGTGATTAGGCAGGAAGACAAGTGGTTAGAAGCCAGTGGTCCCAGATTGTGAGAGGCATGTCTGCGGGATTGGGCCTAAACTGGCAGTCGGACATCCCCTGAAGGGTCCTGGATTGCGAGAGGGTGCAGGCTGGGCTGAGGCCCATGCCTCCATGCACAAATTTTGTGCACCAGGCCTCTAGTGTGTGTGTATGTATATGTGTGTGTTTGTGTGTGTGTGTGTGTGTGTGTGTGTGTGTGTGTGTGTGTGTATATATATATATATATATATATATATATCTTTGAAAAATATATACCCTTATTATATATTATAAATATGTTATATATGTTATATATATGTTATATATATATATATATATTATATACCCTTATTTTGTTTGTATTTTTTATTCTTTTGGCTTTTTCTAAATAACATTTTTAAAATTGATTTTTTAGAAAGACAGGAAGAGAGAGGGAGAGATAGAAACATTAATGATGGGAGAGAAACATCATCAATTGGCTGCCTCCTGCACACCCCCTACTGGGCATCAAACCCACAACCGGGATATGTGCTTTGACCGGGAATAGAACCAGTGGCCTTTTGGCTCCTGGTGGATGTTTTTTTTTTGAAATATATTTTTTATTGATTAAGATATTACATATGTGTCCTTATCCCCACGTTACCCCTTACCCCCCTCCACCCTACCCCCCCCCGCTCATGCCCTCACCCCCCCATTGTCCGTGTCCTTTGGTTAGGCCTATATGCTTGCATATAAGTCCTTTGGTTGATCTTTCCCCCTTACCTCCACCCTTCCCTACCTTCCCTCCAAGGCCCGACAGTCCAATCAATGCCTCTCCGTCTCTGGATCAGTCCTTGTTCATCAGTTTATGTTGTTCATTATATTCCACAAATGAGTGAGATCTTGTGGTATTTATCCTTCTCTGACTGGCTTATTTCACTTAGCATAATGCTCTCCAGTTCTATCCATGCTGTGGCAAATGGTAAGAGTTCCTTTTTCTTCTTCATCTTCTTAAAGAATACCTTTCAGCATTTCATATAATGCTGGTTTGGTGGTGATGAACTCCTTTAGCTTTTTCTTATCTGTGAAGCTCTTTATCTGACTTTCAATTCTGAATGATAGCTTTGCTGGATAAAGTAATCTTGGTTGTAGGTTCTTGGCATTCATCACTTTGAATATTTCTTGCCATTCCCTTCTGGCCTGCAAAGTTTCTGTTGAGAAATCAGCTGACAGTCGTATGGGTACTCCTGTGTAGGTAACTGAGTTTCTTTCTCTTGCTGTTTTTAAGATTCTCTCTTTATCTTTTGCTCTTGGCATCTTAATTATGATGTGTCTTGGTGTGGTCCTCTTTGGGTTCCTTTTGTTTGGGGTTCTTTGTGCTTCCTGGACTTGTAAATCTATTTCTTTGACCAGGTAGGGGAAGTTTTCTGTCATTATTTCTCAAATAGGTTTTCAGTATCTTGCCCTCTCTCTTCTTCTGGCACCCCTATAATTCTGATGTTGGTACGCTTGAAGTTGTCCCAGAGGCTCCTTACACTATCTTCATATTTTTGGATTCTTTTTTCTTTTTGCTTCTTTGGTTGGATGTTTTTTGTTTCTTCGTATTTCAAATCTTTGACTTGATTCTTGGGATCCTCTTGTCTGCTGTTGGATTTCTGCATATTATTCTTTATTTCAGTCAGTGTATGCTTAATTTCTAGTTGGTCTTTTTTCATATCCTCTAGGATCTCATTAAATTTATCAGCGGTTTCCATAAAATTCTTGAAAAACCTTATAAACGTGGTTTTGAACTCTATATCCAGTCGTTTGCTTTCCTCCATTTCTGTCATTTGTGACCTGTTTCTTTGTCTCCACATTTTTTATGCTTCCCTGTGTTGGTAGAGTGGTTTTGTGTGCTAGGTGTCCTATAGGGCCCAGTGGCTCAGCCTCCCCAGTTACCTGAGGTGGACACTCTTGGTGCACCCCCTTGTGGGCCTTGTGCATAGTCTTGTTGTAGTTATGCCTTGATTGTTGTAGGTATCACTGGGAGGAATTGACCTCCAGGCCAATTGGCTGTGAGAATCAGCTGTGTCTGCAATGGGAGAACTTCTATGCTGAAGGCACCCTTCTGGGGCAAGACTTGCTTCAGTGGGGCTTTGGTGCTCACTGAGTCTGCACCCTGAGTGTGTCCCTTATGGATCTGAGGAGTTGTAATCTGGATGGTCCCACTCTGACCACTGGGTACACTGGCTCTTGGATCTAAGGAGGTGCTAATTTAGTTTCTGCCTGAGGTTACCCAGTAGGAGCTACAAAAAGATCTGCAGATTCCCCTTCCTTTTTTGGAGTTTGGAGGTGCCCAGATGAGGTCCAGCTGTGAAGCAATGCAAGCTGCTGTGGGGCCTTGGGCCTTCTCTTGGAAGTTCTGGGTCTGTCTGGCCCAGCTGTAATTTGTTAGGTAATTTTCAGGTTGCAAAGGGCCAGGGCATTCATATGCAAAAGCCTCTGCTGCAGCCTGGGTGGGGCGGGGTCTCAAGGAATCAACAGGGCGGAGCAAGCAGCTATGGCAGATTCTTAGCCCTGCTCTAAGGGGCCGCAGGTCTCAGTGTCCCGATAATTGCTGCAAGCACCTCTGAGGGAAAGCCGCCCTCAAGTTCAGAGTTCTGCCTGCTGTCAGACAGTCCAGTTTCTCCCCGTATGAGTCCTGATTCCCCAGAGACTTCCTGGAACCAGAGTTCAGAGCAGTCGGGAGCTGTGACTCCCTCCCGATTCAAAAAGACAGCCGTGTCCTCAGGTACCAGCCCCTTTCCACGTGCTTGAGCCTCCGTACCTTTGCACTTTACTTCCGCAGCTCCTGACTCTCGGTGTGCTGTTCTCTTTCCTTCTAGTTGTAGAATTTCCACTCAGCCAGACTTCCTGTAGTTTTGTCTTTTTGTTGTATTTGTGAAGTTGTTGTAGGAGGCAGCAAGTTCAGTGTTTACCTATGCCGCCATCTTGGTTTCTCCGGTAGTCGGCTCCTGGTGGATGTTAAGCCATCGAGCTGTACCCAGCCAGGCTAAATAACATTTTATCAACAATAAGGAACAAAGAGAGAAAATCCACCACTCCAAAGCCTCACTTTTAAAAATGTGTCTGCTCCAGATTTTCCAAAATGGCAGTGGAGTAAATGGAAGCTACACTGATACTCTCCCAGGACCAAACTGGAAATACAACTAAAATACAGAAGAACCACCCAGAAAAATCATCTGAGGACTAGCTGGAAAGAATTCAGATAACTAAGGATGGAAAGTGGAGACCGCTTAGAGACTGGTAGAAAGTGCAGAGGCATGAAAAGGCTGGCCGGGCTCCCACAGACAGATACCTCAGCCGGGGGGTGGGGTGGGGAGGGGAGCGGTGTTTCTGACTGAGAAGTCTGGGTTCTAAACCCCAAGTTGGCTCCATTTCCCAGAGCACCAAAAGCAACAGAGTTGCTGTCTGCCAGGGAGAGATGGCTTGAAATGCAGGTACCTTCTTAAAGGGCCAATGCAAAATTTTGTGTGCAGCCACTCACATTGGGCTCCAACAGAGGGAGGGCAGAGTGGACTGGAGCTGTATGAGGCGGGTCCAAGGGTGAGAACTCTGGGTTTGGAGCTTGGAGGGCAGCCACCTTGGATTCCTGTGTGAGTCATTCCCTCACATAGTAGAGGATATCTTTCTCCCATGTACATGTGCTATTCAGGCGGTTTTTGCTTGGAGGAAGGCAGTTGCCCCACCCTGTTGGAAGACCTCTCCCCCCACCCTATGGTTGATAGCCTTAGGTTAATCAAGGGTGATAACAATTAGACTACAGGTAGAGGAGAATCTCTGGAGGCTTTGAGTCTTTGCCTTATCTTCTGGGCTCAGGGCTAGAAAAAGCAGACCTTGGTGGACATCTTGGTCCTTTCCAAAGGCACCCTGACTCAGCAGAGGGAGCCAGAAGCTGTGGATTGCTGATAGCTCCAAACAGAGGGCTGAGGGCCAGTCACAAACAGTGTCTGAAATTGTCCTGCACTAGAGATTGGGAGTCATAGCAGATCTACCTAATATACAAACACAAATCCAAACAGTTAGCCAAAATGGGGACACAATAAAACCCCCAAATGAAAGAACAAGAGAATTCTCCAGAAGAAGAGATAAGAAATTATACGAGACATAGTGTAGTCACATAATGATGGTAAAGATGCTCAATGGAATGAGAAAAGATGTAGTAATTATGAAGAATGACATAGCACTAATAAAGAACACAGTGAAAGGAATACACAGAAGATTAGGAGAAGCCAAGGATCAGATCCAGTGAATTAGAAGACAGGGTAGAAATAAAAATCACTCAATCAGAGAACCAAAAAGAAAAAAAACAATTAAAAAACAGGAGGACAGTTTTAAGTGAGCTGTGGGACAACATGAAACATAACAATATTTGCATAATAGGTGTGCCAGAAGGGGGGGAAGAGAGCAATGGATAGAGAACATGTTTGCAGAAATAATGGTAGAAATCTTTGCTAACCTGGTGAAGGTTACACAAGTTCAGGAGGCACAGAGAATCCCAAGAAAGAACCCAAACAGGCCCATGCTGAGACACATCTTAACTAAAATGCCAAAAATTAAAGACAAAGAGAGACCCTTTACAGCAGCAAGAGAAAAGCTATTTGTTAACTATAAGGGAGCTCCCATAGGCTGTCAGCTGATTTATCATCAGAGTCTCTACAGGCCCAAAGGGAATGGCACGAAGTACTCAAGGTAATGAAAAGCAAGGATCTGAAGCTAAGATTACTATATCCAGCAAGGCTATCATTCAAATTAGATCCTGAAATAAAGAGCTCCCCAGACCAAAAAGAAAGGCTAAAGGAATTTATCACTATCAAATTAGCACTGCAAAAAATGCTAAAGGGACTGCTGTAAGGAGAAGAAGAACTATAGAAATAAACCTAGGAATAAAGAATTAAAATGAAAATAAATAAGTTACTATCAATAATAACCTTAAGTGTAAATGGCTTAAATGTTCCAATCAAAAGACATAAGGTAGCTGAATGGATACAAAAACATGACCCAATTATATGCTGTCTACAAGAGATCCACCTCAGACAAAGACTCACACAGGATGAGAGTGAAGGAATAGAAAATATTTTCCATGAAAATGGAAACAAAAAGAAAATCTGGGGTAGCAATACTCATATCTGACAAAATAGACTTCACAATGAAGGCCATTACAATAGAGAATAATGGTCGCTATATAATACGAAAGGGATTGATCCGACAAGAGGATATAACATTGGTAAACATATATGCAGCCAATATAGAAGCACCTAAATACATTAAAAAAATTGGGGTTTTTAAAGGGAGAGATCGACAGCAATACAGTCATAGTAGGGGACTTTAACACCCCTCTGACTTCACTGGATATATCTTCCAGACAAAATCTCAACAAGGAAACAGTGACTCTAAAGGACACACTGGATCAGATGGATTTAATTGATCTAAACAGTATAGAACATTTCACTTAAAGCTGCAGAGTATATATTCTTCTCAACTACACATGGGTCATTTTCAAAGAGGTCATATGTTAGTACATAAAACAAATCTCTACAAGTTCAAGAAGACTGAAATCATATCAAGCATCTTCTCAGATCACAATGGAATGAAGTTAGAAATCAACTATAATAAAACACTCAAAAACATTCAAACACATAGAGGCTAAATAGCATGTTTTTTTAAAAATTTATTTTTTCTTTTTTTAAAAAATTCTTTATTAGTTAAGGTATTACAAGTGTGTCCTTATCCACCCCCTCCCATTAACCCCCCCCCCCCATGTTCTCATCCCCCTGTTGTCCATGTCCATTGGTTTGGCTTATATGCATGCATACAAGTCCTTTGGTTGATCTCTTCCCCTTACCCCCTCCCTCCCCTACTTTCCCTCTGGGGAGTGATAGTCGGATCGATGTTTCTCTGTCTTTGGATCTGTCCCTGTTCATCAGTCTATGTTGTTCTCTATATCCCACAAATGAGTGAGATCATGTGGTATTTATCTTTCTCTGACTGGCTTATTTCACTTAGCATAATTCTCTCCAGTTCCATCCATGCTGTTGCAAAACGCAAGAGTTCCTTCTTTTTTACCGCAGCATAGTATTCCATTGTGTAGATGTACCACAGTTTTCTAATCCACTCATCTGCTGATGGGCACTTAGGCTGTTTCCAAATCTTAGCTATGGTGAATTGTGCTGCTATGAACATAGGGGTGCATATATCCTTTCTGATTGGTGTTTCTGGTTTCTTGGGATATATTCCTAGAAGTGGGGTCACTGGGTCAATGGGAGTTCCATTTTTAGTTTTTTGAGGAAACTCCACACTGTTCTCCACAGTGGCTGCACCAGTCTGCATTCCCACCAGCAGTGCAGAAGAGTTCCTTTTTCTCCACATTCTCTCCAACACTTGTTATTTGTTGATTTGTTGATGATAGCCATTCTGACAAGTGTGAGATGATACCGTATTGTCGTTTTGATTTGCATCTCTCGTATAATTAGTGACTTTGAACACGCTTTCATATGTCTTTTGGGCTTCTGTATGTCCTCTTTCAAAAAGTGTCTATCTAGGTCTGTTGCCCATTTTTTGATTGGATTGTTTATCTTCCTATTGTTAAGTTTCACGAGTTCCCTGTAAATGTTGGAGATTAAACCCTTATTGGTGATATCATTGGCAAATATGTTCTCCCATGTAGTGGGTCTTCTTGTTGTTTTGTTGATGGTTTCCTTTGCTGTGCAGAAGCTTTTTATTTATTTTTATTTTTTTTATTTATTTTTTCTTTTTTAATTAAATCTTTATTGTTCAGATTATTACATTTGTTCCTCTTTTTTCCCCCCATAACTCCCCTCCTCCCAGTTCCCGCCCCACCCTCCGCCCTCACTCCCCACCCACTGTCCTCATCCATAGGTGCACGATTTTTGTCCAGTCTCTTCCCGAATCTCCCACACCCCTTTCCCCCCCAGGAATAGTCAGTCCATTCCCTTTCTATGTCCCTGATTCTATTATAATCAACAGTTCATTCTGCTCATCAGATTATTTATTCACTTGATTCTTAGATTCACTTGTTGATAGATGCATATTTGTTGTTCATAATTTGTATCTTTACCTTTTTCTTCCTCTTCCTCTTCCTCTTCTTAAAGGATACCTTTCAGCATTTCATATAATCCTGGTTTGGTGGTGATGAACTCCTTTAGCTTTTCCTTATCTGTGAAGCTCTTTATCTGACCTTCAATTCTGAATGATAGCTTTGCTGGATAAAGTAATCTTGGTTGTAGGTTCTTGCTATTCATCACTTTGAATATTTCTTGCCACTCCCTTCTGGCCTGCAAAGTTTCTGTTGAGAAATCAGCTGACAGTCGTATGGGTATTCCCTTGTAGGTAACTGAGTTTCTTTCTCTTGCTGTTTTTAAGATTCTCTCTTTATCTTTTGCTCTTGGCATTTTAATGATGATGTGTCTTGGTGTGGTCCTCTTTGGATTCCTTTTGTTTGGGGTTCTCCGCGCTTCTTGGACCTGTAAGTCCATTTCTTTCACCAGGTGGGGGAAGTTTTCTGTCATTATTTCTTCAAATAGGTTTTCAATATCTTGCTCTCTCTCATCTTCTGGCACCCCTATAATTCTGATGTTGGTACGCTTGAAGCTGTCCCAGAGGCTCCTTACACTATCCTCGCATTTTTGGATTCTTTTTTCATTTTGCTTTTCCGGTTGGGTGTTTTTTGCTTCCTCGCATTTCAAATCATTGACTTGATTCTTGCGCTCCTCTGGTCTGCTGTCGGGAGTCTGTATAATATTCGTTATTTCAGACCGTGTATGCTTAATTTCTAGTTGGTTCCCCAATATAAGATCGAGGGTCTCATTAGTTTTCTTGTAGATCTCATTAAGTTTATCGGCGGCTTCTAAACAGTTCTTGAGAGACCTTAAAAGTGTGGTTCTGAACTCTATATCTTCCATTGACAATTTTGTCCTGTTTCTTTGTCTCCGCATTTTGTTATGCTTCCTTGGTGCACCCCCTAGTGGTCTTTGTTCGCAGTCTTATATTTAAATCTTGATTGTTGTAGCTAATTCCAGGGAGGGTTTGACCTCCAGGCCAAGTGGCTATGAGAATCAGCTGTGTCAGCAGTGAGAGAACTTCTGTCCTCTAGGGAGGTGCTAATCTAGCCTTTGCCTGAGGCTATCCGGCAAATGCCTGTGTGCAGGGCTTGGGCAGGGCGGGTCGCACAGGATCAACAGGGTGGGCCGGAGAGAGCAGTTATGGCGGCTCTCAGTCCCGTCCCCAGGGGCTCTGCCTGAGTCCCAGCACCCGCTGCAAAGCTCGGAGAGAAAGCTGCACTCGCTCTGACCGAAGCCAGACAGTCCCGCTTCTCCCGTTTGAGCCTGGGTCCCTAAAGACTCGCCCGGATCTGGGGCTCAGAGTCTGCGACTCCCTCCCGATTGAAAACGCCAACCGCGCCCTCCGCCGCCAGCCCGCTCCGCGCACTCCGCACCTCAGAATTTGACTTCAGCACTGCGCCTCCTCTGAGTGTCCGTATGCATTTCTCTTTCCTCCTAGTTGTAGGACTTCCACTCAGCCAGCGTTCCTGTGGTTCTGGGTGATGTCCCTTCCGTTTTTTGGTTTCACTTTTGAAGTAGTTGTTCAAAGCAGCAAACTCCGGCGTTAACCTATGCCGCCATCTTGGTTCTCTCCCAGCTTTTTATTTTGATGTAGTCCCATTTGTTTATTTTCTCTTTAGTTTCCATTGCCCTAGGAGCATTATCAGAGAAGAAATTCCTTCGGCATATGTTTGTGATTTTGCTGCCTATGGATTCCTCTAGTATTTTTATGGTTTCCCGTCTAACGTTTAAGTCTTTTATCCATTTTGAATTTATTTTTGTGTATGGTGCGAGTTGGTGGTCTAGTTTCATCTTTTTGCATGTATCTGTCCAATTTTCCCAACATCATTTATTGAAGAGACTGTCTTGACTCCATTGTATGTTCTTGCCTCCTTTGTCGAATATTAATTGGGCATAGTGGTTTGGGTCGATTTCTGGGTTCTCTATTCTATTCCATTGACCTATATGTCTGTTCTTGTGCCAGTACCAAGCTGTTTTAAGACCAGTGGCTTTGTAATACAGTTTGATATCTGGTACTGAGATTCCACCTACTTTGTTCTTCTTTCTCAGGATTGTTGCAGCTATTCGAGGTCTTTTTTTATTCCAGATGAATTTTTGGAACGTTCGTTCTATATCTGTTAAACATGCCATTGGTAATTTAATGGGGATTGCATTGAATCTATAGATTGCTTTGGGTAGTATGGACATTTTGATGATGTTGATTCTACCAATCCATGAACACGGTATGTTCTTCCATCTGTTTATGTCTTCCTCTATCTCTTTTTTCAGTGTCCTGTAGTTTTTGGCATATAAGTCTTTTACCTCCTTAGTTAAGTTTATTCCTAGGTATCTTAATTTTTTTGGAGCGATGGTAAATGGGATTGCCTTTTTAGTCTCCCTTTCTGTAAGTTCACTATTGGTGTAAAGAAATGCCATGGATTTCTTGGCATTAATTTTGTATCCTGCTACATTGCCGAATTCATTTATTAAGACTAACAATTTTTTGATGGAGTCTTTAGGGTTCTCTATGTACAGTATCATGTCATCTGCAAATAAGGACAGTTTTACTTCTTTTCCAATTTGTATGCCTTTTATTTCTTCTTCTTGTCTGATTGCAACGGCTAGTACTTCAAGTACTATGTTGAACAGGAGTGGTGAGAGGGGGCATCCCTGTCTTGGTCCTGTTTTTAGGGGGAATGGTTTTAGTTTTTGCCCATTGATTATGATGTTGGCTGTGGGTTTGTTATATATGGCTTTCATTATGTTGAGGTATGATCCTTCTATTCCTACCTTGCTGAGAGTTTTTATCAAGAAAGGGTGTTGAATTTTGTCAAAAGCTTTTTCTGCATCAATTGATATGATTATGTGGGTTTTTTTCTCTCAATTTGTTTATGTGATGTATTATGTTTATTGATTTGGGATATTGTACCATCCTTGCATCCCGGGGAATAAATCCTACTTGGTCATGGTGTATGATCTTTCTGATGTACCACTGGATCCGATTTGCTAGGATTTTGTTGAGGATTCTGGCATCTATGTTCATGAGGGATATTGGCCTGTAATTCTCTTTCATTGTGTTGTCTTTATCTGGTTTTGGTATTAGGGTGATGCTGGCTTCATAGAATGAGCTTGGAAGTGTTCCTTCTTCTTGAATTTTTTGTAGTAGTCTGAGGAGGATAGGTTTTAGTTCTTCCTTGAATGTTTGGTAAAACTCCCCTGTGAAGCCTTCTGGCCCCGGGCTTTTGTTTGCTGGTGGCTTTTTGATTACTGCTTCAATTTCCTCCATAGTTATTGGCCTATTGAGATTTTTAGATTCTTCCTGATTAAGTTTTGGAAGGTTGTATTTTTCTAAGGATATGTCCATTTCCTCCAGGTTGTCTAGTTAGTTGGAGTAGAGTTGTTCATAAATAGCATGTTATTGAACAATGAATAGGTTACCAATGAGATCAAGCAAGAAATCAAAAACTTCCTGGAAACAAATGATAATGAACACACAACAACCCAAAATCTCAGGGACACAGCAAAAGCAGTCTTGAGAAGGAAGTTCATAGCACTACAGGCCTACCTCAAAAAAATACAAAAATTATCATTAAGCTATTTAGCCCCATAATTTAAAGAGAATATCAAGAAAAGCCCAGAGTAAGTACAAGTAAAGAAGTAATAAAGATTAGAGCAGGCTAAAAAATACAATACAAAAATCAAGAGCTAGTTCTTTGAAAAGATAAACAACACTGATGAACCTTTAGCCAGACTCATCAAGAAACAAAGAGAGAGAGGACCCAAATAAATAAAATCAGAAATGAAAGCAGTAAAGTAACTACTGATAGCACAGAAATACAAAGACTTGTAAGAAAATAGTATGAACAACAATATGCCAACAAGCTGGACAATGTGGATGAAATGGACAAATTCCTAAAAAAATACAATGTTGCAAAACCGAATCAGGAAGAATTAGAAAACCTGAATAGGCCAATAACAATTGATGAAATTGAAGCAGTAATAAAAAAATAAACAAAACAAAACAAAAACAAAAACAAAAACTCCCAGAAAACAAAAGCTCTGGTCTGGAGGGCTTCACAGGAGAGTTTTACCAAACCTTCAAAGAACAACTAACACCTATTATCCTCAAACTATTACAAAAAATACAAGAGGAAGGAACACTTCCAAGCTCTTTTAATGAGACTAGCATTATCCTAATTCCAAAAGCAGATAAAGACACTACAAAGAAAAAGAATTATAGGCCAATATCCCTGATGAACATAGATGCTAAAATCCTCAAGAAAATATTAGCAAATTGGAACCAGCAATATACTAAAAAAGATCATACACCATGACCAAGTGGGATTCATTCCAGGGATGCAAGGTTGGTACAATATTTGCAAATCAATAAACATGATACATCACATAAATTAAAATACAAGAATCACATGATCATATCAATAGATGCAGAAAAAGCATTTGACAAAATCCAACACTCATTTTTGATAAAAACTCTTAGCAAAGTGGGAATAGAGGGATCATACCTCCACATAATAAGGCCATATATGACAAACTTACAGCCAACATCATACTCAATGGGCAAAAACTAAAACCATTTCCTCTAAGAACAGGAACAAGACAGGATGTCACTTTCAACCACTCTTATTCAACATGGTACTGGAAGTCTTAACCAAGGAGGTAAAAGACTTATACTCAGAAAACTACAAGACACTGAAAAAAGAGATAGAGGAAGACATAAACAGATGGAAGAACATACCGTGTTCGTGGATTGGTAGAATCAACATCATCAAAATGTCCATAGTACCCAAAGCAAGATGTAGATTCCATGCAATCCCTATTAAATTACCAGTGGCATATTTCACAGATCTAGAACAAATACTCCAAATATTTATATGGAACCAAAAAAGACCCTGAATAGCCGTAGCAATCTTGAGAAAGAAGAACAAAATTGGAGGAATCACAATATCAGATATCAAGTTATATTACAAAGCCATGGTAATCAATACAGCCTGGTACTGGCACAAGAACAAGCATATAAATGGAACAGATGAAAGACTGTAGATATCAACCCAAGCCAGTACGCCCAATTAATATTTGACAATGGAGGCAAGAGCATACAATGGAGTCAAGACAGTCTCTTCAATAAATGGTGTTGGGAGAATTGGACAGATACATGCAAAAAAATGAAACTAGACCACCAACTTACACCATACAAATGAATGAACTCAAAATGAATCAAAGACTTAAATGTAAGACATGAAACCATAAAAATCCTAGAAGAAACCATAGGCAGCAAAATTCTAGACATCTCTCATAGCAATATGTTTATGGATACATCTCCCAGGGCAAAGGAAACTAAATAGAAAATAAACAAATGGGACTACATCAAAATAAAAGGCTCTACACAACAAAATAAACCATCAACAAAATAAAAAGGGAGTCTACTTTATATGAGAGAATATATTTGGCAATGATACATCTGCTAAAGAATTATTATCCAAAATATATAAGGAACTCACACAACTTAACAAAAGGAAGACAAACAACTGAATTAAAAAATGGGCAAAGGACCAAATAGACACTTCTTCAAAGTGGACATACAGATGGCCAAAAGACATGAAAAAATGCTCAAAATTACTAATCATCAGAGAGATACAAATTCACCTCACACCTGTCAGAATGGCTACCATCAATAAATTAACAAATGACAAGTGCTGGTGAGGATGTGGAGAAAGAGAACCTAGTACACTGCTGGTGAGAATGCAGACTAGTGCAGCCATTATGGAAAACAGTATGGCGTTTCCTCAAAAAATTAAATATAGAACTGCAATCTGACCCAGTGACTCCACTTCTAGGAATATACCATAAGAGTTCCAAAACACCAACCAGAAAGAATATATGCACCCCTATGTTCATAGCAGTGTTACTTACAATAGCTAAGATCTAGAAACAGCTCAAGTGCCCATCAGTAGATGAGTGGATAAAAATGCTGTGATAGTGTAAAAAAAAAAAGTTGTACATTTACACCATGGAATACTATGGAGCCGTAAAAAAGAAGGAGCTCTTGTCCTTTGAGATAGCCTGGAGGTACCTGGAGAATATTATGCTAAGTGAAATAAGCCAGTCAGAGAAAGATAAGTATCACATGATCTCACTCATATGTGGAATCTAATGAACAAAGTAAACTGATGAAGAAAATAGATCTAGAGCAGTGGTTCTCAACCTTCTGGCCTTTTAAATACAGTTCCTCATGTTGTGACCCAACTATAAAATTATTTTTGTTGCTACTTCATAACTGTAATGTTGCTACTGTTATGAATTGTAATGTAAATATCTGATATGCAGGATGGTCTTAGGCGACCCCTGTGAAAGGGTCGTTCGACCACCAAAGGCTTCACAACCCACAGGTTGAGAACCGCTGATCTAGAGACATAGAAGCATGGAACAGACTGTGGAATCTCAGAGGGAAGGTGGGGGTGGGTGGGTGGGAGGAAAGAGAACTTGTATGCATATGTGCATAGCTCATTGACACAGACAATAGGGGTGAACACCTGGGTCATGGGATGGGACATTGGTAGAAGGCGTCATGGAGGAAAAGGGGGGACATATGCAATACTTTCAACAATAAATATTTAATTAAAACACAAAATGTTTCCGCTCCTTTCTACTAATAGAATACAGTATGGATGCATATTTTATTTGATTATAATCATACTAGAGGCCCGGTGCACAAAAATTTGTGCACTCGGGGGGAAGGGGGGATCCCTCAGCCTGGCCTGTGCCCTCTCACAGTCTGGGACCCCTCGGGAGATAACGCCCTGCTGGCTTAGGCCTGCTCCCGGGTGGCAGAGAGCAGGCCCAATCCCTAGGTGCAGCGCCTGGTCAGGCTCAGAGCAGGGCCGATTGGGGAGTTGGGGCACCGGCCCCTGTCATGCACAGAGCAGGGCGGATCGGGAGGTTGCGATGCCACCCCCAGTCACGCTCAGGGTAGGGCCAATTGGGGGGTTGGGGCACAGCCCCCTGTCACACTCAAAGCAGGGTCAATGGGAAGGTTGCGGCACCACCCCCTGTCACACACAGAGCAGGGCCCATCAGGGGGGGTTTGGCTCCTTACCCTGTCACACACAGAGCAGGGTCGATCAGGGGGTTGGGGAGCTCCCCTTTGTCACGCACAGAGCAGGGCCCATCAGGGGGTTGGGGCACCGCCCCGTCATGCACAGAGCAGGGCCCATCAGGGGGTTGGGGCGCTGCCCTCTATCACCCACAGAGCAGGGCTGATCAGGGGTTTGGGACGCCGCCACTGTCACACTCAGGGCAGGGCCAATGGGGAGGTTATGGCTCTACCCTGTCACACACAGAGCAGGGCCTGTGGGTGGCGGGGGTGGGGGGGTTGGGGCGCCGCACCCTGCCACACACAGAGCCGCAGGGCGATCAGAGGTTGGGGAGCTTCCCCGTATCAGGCACAGAGCAGGGCTGATCAGGAAGTTGGGGTGCCTTCCCCTGTCACAAACAAAGCAGGGCGGATAGGGAGGTTGTGGCCCCACCCCCTGTCACACACAGAGCCGCAGGGCGATCAGGGGGTTTGGGTGCTGCCCCGTCACGCTGATCCCGGTGCTGGGAGGCATATTACCCTTTTACTATATAGGATAGAGGCCTGGTGCACGGGTGGGGCTGGCTGGTTTGCCCTGAAGGGTGTCCTGGATCAGGGTGGGGGTCCCCACTTTGGTGCCTGGCCAGCCTGGGTGAGGGGATGATGGCTGTTTGCAGCTGGTCACACACCATTCAGGGTGGGGATCCCACTGGGGTGCTTGGCCAGCCTGGGTGAGGGGATGATGGCTGTTTGCAGCTGGTCACACACCCTTCAGGGTGGGGGTCCCCACTGGGGTGCCTGGCCAGCCTGGGTGAGGGGCTGAGGGCTGTTTGCAGCTGGTCACACACCCTTCAGGGTGGGGGTCCCCACTGGGGTGCCTGGCCAGTCTGGGTGAGGGGCTGAGGGCTGTTTTCAGGCTGGCGGGTGACTGAAGCTCCCAACCGCTCCTTTTTTTCTTTTCTTTTTTTTTAATTCTGGGCCAGCTTTAACTCTGAGGGTCCAGCTCTTAGGCCTCCTCTGCTGAAAGTAGGTATCTGGTTTGTTTCAGTTCTATTATCGAAACAATGTATAACTCCAGCTCTGACTCCCGCTCTGAGATCCCAGCTTGCTGAAAGCTGGTTTCTGGGGTTTTTTTTTAGCTTCTATATTTGTTACAATGTTCAAACTGCAGGCTCAGAGGCCTGCAAGGGAGGCGGGGAAAGTTGGAGTCCTCCGTCACTGAAGCAAGCAAGCCTCATGTTAGCTTCAAGCTGCCTGGCTGCCGGCCGCCATCTTGGCTGGAAGTTAATTTGCATATCTTGCTGATTAGCCAATGGGAAGGGTAGCAGTCGTACGCCAATTACCATGTTTCTCTTTTATTAGATAAGGATTTTGCAGATGTCGTTTTTTTTTCTGCATCTCTTAAGTACTATTCTGTCTACTTGATGTCTGCTATTCTATAAAAGATTTTTCAGGTAGACAGGTGCTCGGGGAGGGGTGTTAAAGTTCAAAACAATGAACTAATCCACTAGTATCATTTCCTCCACCTACTCCAGGGCAGTACTGGAAATGGGGAAAGCAGCTACCAACACAACAGCAACATGGAGTAAATCTAGAAGTTTAAACACACAGGATGCACTGATGAGAAACCAATCAGAACAATCTACAATTGCTCAGCGGAGGAGGCTTTTCAGTCTCCCAGTGGAGCTAGAGATGGAAGGACTGCTGCTGGGCAGAGAATAAGCTTCAGAGGTAACACACTTTTTATGTGGAGCATCTGAAATAATTTTAAATATATTTTAGGCATTTTGTCCAATAGAAATACAAACACTGGTACAGTATAAATCCTCATTTAAGTCACCAAAAGGTACTGTGACTTTAAGTGAAATGACCTATAACAAAATTGATTTTACCACTGGCTATTGATATGAAAGAAGTAAGTTCTTACATATGTAATACTTTCAACAATAAAGATTTAATATCATCAACATTATAATGAAATGACATTATTCAAGGACCTGCTGTATAAAAACATCAGTGCACAAAGATTTTCATTAAGGCATTATTTGCTGTTGGGAAGAACTCAAGGAACCAAACCTAACCAAACCAAACCAACCAAACCAAAACAACCTTGAAATACCTAGCAATCAGATTTGTTACATAAGTCACAATAACTGTACATATGGGAATACTGTGCAGTCATTCAGATGATTAGAGCAATCTTCCCTAACATGGGAAGATGTTCAATAAAAAAATTAAAGAAATAAAATTGCTGTTATTTACAGGAAATATAATTGTCTAATAGGCTTTCAAGTGACAAACTGATAGCATGAATAATAGGGTCAGAGATAGAAGATTAACACATAGAAATAAACAGTTTTCTTATGCAGTGACATAACCAATTAGAAAATATAATAGGAAAAAAAATGCCAATTGTTATGTTGATAAAAAGACTAAAAAGTACCTAGGAATAAACTAATAAGAGCTGCATATGAGCGCTAACCGGTTTGGCTCAGTGGATAGAGTGTTGGCCTGCGGACTGAAGGGTCCCAGGTTTGATTCCAGTCTAGGGCATATACCTTGGTTGCGGGCACATCCCCAGTAGGGAGTGTGCAGGAGGCAGCTGATCAATATTTCTAACTCTCTATCCCTCCCCTTTGCTCTCTGTAAAAAATTCAATAAAATATATATATATATTTTTAAAAGCTGCATGTGAGTCCTTTATGAAAAAAAAAAAAACTACAAAAGAAGATTCATTTTAAAAATGGACAGGTACACTAATCAAACACTGTTAATCAAAGAAGGAGAAATTAGAGGTGGCTGCAGTGTCTTGTCTGATGTAAGCAAACTGAAACCTAAGCCACAGTCAATTCCTGTAAGAAGAACAGCCAATCACAAACAGCCAACTAGGCTTCCCCAAATACTGTAAGCACTGTTGCTGTAGCCAATCAAATAATTTCCTTGCTTTGCTCCTGTGTCTCCTCTATAAAAACCTCTCCCATAGCTCTTGTCAATGTAGGGTTCCTAAACACTTCTGGTCTGATGCTGCACAATCTGAGTGAACATTTACTTAAATAAACACTTAAACATTTGAAAATGCCTCAATTTATCTTTTAACATGCCAACCCAGATCAAAGGATCAACTTTTCAAATTCCAATGAAAAATCTAATCAAAATTACATTGACCACATAGATTAACTTAGTAATAATTAATGTTTTAAAAATATTTTTACGCTAGGTTGTGTCACTCTTTTGTTCAAACCCTCTAGTGATTTCCCACTTCATTCCCACTGAAAAGATTTGGTCCTCATTATCTCTTTGACCTTGTCCCCTAAGATTCTCCTCCTTACTTGTTCTACTGCAGCCACACAGGATGCCTCTTTATTCTAGAAGGAGGCACTTCCTATTTCCTGTGCCTGGAACACTCTCTCCCCAGAGATCAAGATGGCTCATGCTATCACCTATTTGAGGTCTTTTTTTTTTTTTTTTTTTTTTTTTTTTAAATAGGTCTTTGAACAAATATTTCAGCTTCTCAGTGAAGATTTCCCTGAACACCCGGTATACTGTAAGATTGCATCCTTCCTGCCCAACATTTTCCATCCCTTTACGTGCTTGATTTTTCTCCTTAGCACTTACCTAATGTATTACATATTTACTTATTTTATTATTATTATTTATCTCACCATTACCTCCACCTCCCACACTCTAATAGAAGATCACTGAGACAAGGGTTTTGCTTGTTTTGTTCACTGTTGTTTCCCTGGAACAGGGTTGGGCCTATGATAGGTGCTTTGGCATATGGCAGGTGCTTAAAAAACACCTGATGAATAAGTGATATAACACAAAACAAATATAAAAATTGAAAGGAAAAACTATTCATAAAGATTACTTCTTTTTAAAAAATGTATTTTTATTGATTTCAGAGAGGAAGGAAGAGGGAGAGAAATAGAAATGTCCATGATGAGAGAGATTCATTGATAGGCTGCCTTCTGCACACCCCCTACTGGGGATCAAGCCTGCAACCCAGGCATGTGCCCTGACTGGGAATTGAAATGTGACCTCCTGGTTCCTAAGTCAATGCTCAATCACTGAGCCACACCAGCTGGGCAAAAAGATTAATTCTGAGGAGTATATTGGGATAATTTAAAATTTCAATTTTTACATTATATATTTAATGGTTTGACATTTAAAAAACAGTATGTATATGTTCTATATTAAAAATAAAGATATGTATCAAAATATAATGGCAGATTATTACTTGCTGTGAACATAAACACTACTGATAGGGGGATTTATAATCTGGTAGATAGAGCACCTGAATTAATCTGAAAAATAATCATATTTTAAATCTTAAAACACATATACTTATGTGAATAGGGGGTTAAGTTTCTCATATGTGAATAGGGGATTAAGTTTTACTTAAGTTTCCTTTTCAAGGCCTATGCAAAGCGATTGAAGGAGGTGACTCAGCTGTGAATCCAGCAAGTAGAACCAATAAGCAGGGTCAGACTGACCCACCAGGAGTCAAAACATCATCTCATCACCTGGTAACTAAGGACAATAGCTGACGTCTGCGGACCTTCAGGGCATTCCATTCTCAGTCTCATGCTAGCCCTGTGGTTCCCAACCTTTTTTCGATATGCCCCATCTAAGCATCTCTAAAATCCTGATGCCCTCGTTTCATGTAATTCTTACTAGAGGCCCGGTGCATGAAATTCATGCATGGGTGCAGCCCCTAGGCTTGGCTGGCTATCGAAGCGTGAGTGTCTGGCATGGAAGGGCAGGTCCCAGCTGATCTCTGGGCCCTAAGCAGCACCTGGGCCCCTTGACCCCCGACGAGTCATGGTGCCCACGTCCTCACATGGAGAAGCGGTGATCACAGCTGGACCGGGGAGCAGCATGGGCCTCTGGGCCGCCCAGTGGCACCGCATGGAAGCCAGGAGGGCACCGTGAACCCACGGGTAGCTGACCAGCCCCTGCAGTCCCTGCGGCTGTGGCCCAACTCACCCGAAAGAGGCTGTGTAAAAGTGGGGCGGGCTCCTCCCGGGCACCTGGCACCTGAGCGACTGCTGCCAGTGCCTTGTTGCTGATGCTCACCATGTTCTGTGCCACCCATTAGTGGTCAGCACATGTCATAGTGAGTGGTCAAACTTCTGGTCTTTTGGTCGAACAACCACCCGAGGGGACAATTTGCATATTATGCTTTTATTATATAGGATTATTAAAAAAGTGAGCTCCTATTCATGTGGAGGAAGCCTAAAAGGCCATTAACTTGGTCTAAACAAGCTTCCAAAGAACGTGGCATCCATGAAAGAGAAAAATAAAAGAAGGAAAGGACAGTTGAAATACTGAGGAAGAAATCACTAAGAAATTGTTAAAAAAAATAATATGAAGTGATATGAAAAAATAGCAAATAAAGTTCAAAACATATAAGAGAACTGAAATGCATAAATATGTGACAATATATATTTATACACTATATATGAGGCCTCTAGATTCATAAGAAATGCAAAAAACATCACTGTTAATAACTTATTCTTGAATTGCTCCCCCTTAAAAATCAAATTGTCCCCCTGTGCAATTTGGGCGTGTGCCCCACATTGGAACCACTGCTCTAACCTCTTTCCCCTTTATAATCCTGTCCCCTGAACTTTGTGTAAGACAGGATGTGAATGTTTCTAGGCACCCTGTTTTCTTGGTTGGCTGGCCTTCTCAATAAATGCCTTATATATACCGCTTCTCGGCCTTTTGGCTAAGATCAAGTGTAATAAATGCCTTATATGATTCAACCCTGCCTTTGTTATTGGACATAGTGACAGGCAACCAGAGCCCAACAGGGGGTTTACTAGTAACACTACTATTTCTTAAAGACTAAGTGCCAAGGAATGTAAACATTTAACCTCATTTTGATCTACATAACGGCCCTGTGACAGGAGCAGTATTATTGCCAGCATGTGAGGAAACTGAGACTGAATGACGTGAAGCAGCTTGCCCAGCCATCACAATGTTAGTGCTGAGGCTGGGGTTCAAACCTGGACTTACCAATTGCCTATACTGCTCTTCCCAATGTGCCATCTATCACCCAGCAAAAGCTAAAAAATCAAACTACTCACTAGGCTTCTTTTTGCTGGACATCTCTTGAAGCCAACTTTCTTCTGTTTGGATGGACATTGGGATTCCTGGATATAAACCATAATAACTCGTCCTGAAATTTAGACAAAACATTATTTTTGAGTATACCTATATAGTCATTACCAGTTGACCTAAGTATAGTGCATTTAACAATCAAATAACAAGTGCACTAGTACATAGAAGATCCTAAATTCTATTTTCTTTGAAATATTTTCTTCCATTTTTATCTCTACAGTAAGTCAGGCACAGTGTGTTTGCATGGTATCTGCTCTTTAGCAAGTACTCCTTTCTAAATTCTGGAGGCTCCCATATTACCTTCCTTAGGGACTAAATTACTACCATTCTGTGAGTGTGTGCTGATGGTGGTGGTAGTGATTGTGAGTGTGCTTAAACATTTCCTTGAATTTAAATGAGAACTCTTTTTAGAAGGCTGAAGCTATATGCATTGTAATAAAAAAAAAATCTGCATTCTTTCTACAAGTAGTTTAATCAGTTACCTGAGTTATTGACATGATAGAAAGGCAGGAATTTATTGACTTTTACTAGTTAAGATGACTGTTACTGGTAACAAGTACATGATAACTTGTTTTTCAAGTTCCTTTGCATCTTTGAATTTCATTTTCTTGTAATCATTTCTGGCATCTTCCCAAATTATCAAACAAAATTTTTCCAAATAATTTAGTCAATTTCAGAACTGTCCCTTTTTCCATGTTTCTCTGTTTTCCTCTGTCTCCACCTTCCTGTTTTGATGCTTTGTTCATTGGTACATTGTAGCAGTGGGTGTTTTGTTTTAATTCTGAAATGACTGCACCTTACAATGAGCGAAGAACTCCTCTGCCGAAGCTACCTGTGCAAGTCTGTTTATCTAACTTCCTGGAGAAACAAGTTATAGGGACCAAGAATACAGGCACATTGAAGAGCAATCCCTAGACAACATTTAAAGTTTGGGCCCCCCCTCCCCCCTGCCAAAATGCAATGGTTAACAAAAGCAGTGTATTATTTATTTAGGTCTCTTTGTTTTCCTTAAACCAACACCAAAGATTGTTTCTGAAATCCTGTGTCAAGATGGCAGATGACCAAGGATAATAACAAAATCAACATTTTCTGAGAACTTACTACAGTATGTAGTAGTACATACATAGTATTTGCTTTCTCACATTATTTATCTTTGCAAAAAACAATCAAGGCAGATATCCCTTTCTACAGGCAAGGCAATTGAGGCTATAGGGAACCTCTCAGAAATTATGTGTGGCAAAGGCAGGTGGGGGCTCAGACCTGTTTGGCTCCCAAACCTGTGTTACTCCACATTTACCTACTCCAAAGTTTGCCTCATTTTCAACCTGAATAGTAATAGGGCCATTAAACATAGAACTTGAGCCAATATTGGTGGCATTTTTATGGATTTTTAGGATTTCCTTAAAAACATACCTCACTAAATTCACCAGAGAATGCTTTAAAATATGAAGAAGCATTTTCTCAGGAAGATTTATGAGAGGAAATTAAGATTTGATCTGGGAAAGAGCTTCCCATGTAGAGAGTCCAGGTCAAGAGGGCATCTGAGCACATGGTTTGGCCCTTCCTTTCTGAGATACCAAACACTTAAAAGCAAACAAGAAACAGCCCTGGAAAATAAGAAAGCTGTCATAAAGGAGATAATATTGAAGAACTCCTTATAAAAAAGAAAGTAAGTCCTAACTGGTTTGGCTCAGTGGACAGAGCATTGGCCTGCGGACTCAAGGGTCCCAGGTTCGATTCTGGTCAAGGGCATGTACCTTGGTTGTGGGCATACCCCCAGTAGGGAGTGTGCAAGAGGCAGCTGATCAATGTTTCTCTCTCATCGATGTTTCTAACTCTCTATCCCTCTCCATTCCTCTCTGTAAAAAATCAATAAAATATATTTTTTTTAAAAAGAAAGTAAGTGGCCTCAGGTTGATGGAAAAGCAGAACAGGGAGCACCACAGCTCAAGACAAGAGAGTTTCGTTCTGAAGGGAATTTCCAAGGAGCTCCCAGCTCTGACTCAACAAAATGCAGACATAGGGCTGGGGCCTGTCATTCAAGTTCAAGGAGTGAACTTGGAAGAGCTGCCAGACAGACTCCTTCTTTCCCCTTGTACAGAGCATTTGGCAGGAGTCGCTTTTATTTCAGATGAAGCCCAAAGAACTGCTTTCTAGAAAATGTGAGCAGCTTGCCTGAGGGATTTAAGTCTAAAAGAGAAGCAGAGCACAGTAAGAGGTTCTTGAGGATCTGCTCAGCAGGCCTTAGTGAAGGGAAGGCACATTCTATCTACAGAGAACTGCAGCCACACAGTCAAGTGTCCTTATCCTAACTCTAGCAATAGTAGGGTTGCCCACCTTGCCTGCTCCCTGCTGACACTTCCTGGAAACTGGCTCTGGCATACGTCACCCACCTACATAGGACTCATAGTCAAACTCCCCTCTGCATACCTTGTCAGAAAACAGAACAACTCAGGCCCTGGAAGGGTAGCTCAGTTGGTTGGAGCATCACCCAGATGTGCCAGGGTTGTAGGTTTAATCCCTGGTCAGAGCATGTACAGGAATCAGCCAATGAATGCATAAATAGGTGGAACTACAAATCAATGATTCTCTCTCTCTCTCTCTCTCTCTAAATAAATAAATAAATAAATATATATATATATATATATATCCTATCTAATAAAAGAGAAACATGGTAATTAGCCGTACATCCACTACCCTTCCCACTGGCTAATCAGGGTGATATGCAAATTAACTGCCAGCCAAGATGGCGGCAGGCAGCCAGGCAGCTTGAAGCTAACATGAGGCTTGCTTGCTTCAGTGACGGAGGAAATCAAAGTTCCCTGCCTGCCATGACGGCCTCTGAGCTTGCAGTTTGAAACATTGTTACAAATATAGAAGCTAAACAAAACCCCAGAAACCTGCTTTCAGCCCACTGGGATCTCAGAGCTGGAGATGATACAGTGTTTCGATTATAGAACCCAAACAAACCAGAAACCTGCTTTCAGCAGCAGAGGCCTCAGAGATGGAGCCAGAGCTAAAGCTGGCCCACAATTAAAAAAAAAGAAAAAAAGGAGCGGTTGGGAGCTTCAGTCACCCGCCAGCCTGAAAACAGCCCTCAGCCCCTCACCCAGACTGGCCAGGCACCCCAGTGGGGACCCCCACCCTGAAGGGTGTGTGACCAGCTGCAAACAGCCATCATCCCCTCACCCAGGCTGGCCAGGCACCCCAGTGGGGACCCCCACCCTGATCCAGGACACCCTTCAGGGCAAACTAGCCTGCCCCCACCCGTGCACCAGGCCTCTATCCTATATAGTAAAAGAGTAATATGCCTCCCAGCACCGGGATCAGTGGAGCCACGAGGCCTCCCGGCACTGGGATCAGTGTGACAGGAGGCAGCGCCCAAACACCCTGATGGCCCTGCGGCTCTGTGTGTGACAGGGGGCGAGGTCACAACCTCCCTATCCACCCTGCTCTGTTCGTGACAGGGGAAGGCACCCCTACCCCCTGACCAGCCCTGCTCTGTGCCTGATAGGGGGGAGCTCGCCAACCTCTGATCTCCCTGCGGCTCTGTGTGTGACAGGGTGCGGCGCCCCAACTCCCCCCCCCCCCCCCCACGGGCCCTGCTCTGTGTGTGATAGGGTAGAGCCATAACCTCCCCATTGGCCCTGCCCTGAGTGTGACAGTGGCGGCGCCCCAACCCCCTGATTGTCCCTGCTCTGTGAGTGATAGAGGGCGGCACCCCAACCCCCTGATCCGCCCTGCTCTGTGCATGACAGGGGGCAGTGCCCCAACCCCCTGATCGGATCTGCTCTGTGCGTGACAGGGGGTGGTGCCGCAACCTCCCTGTCAACCCTGCCTTGAGTGTGACAGGGGGCAGTGCCCCAACCCCCCAATCGGCCCTACCCTGAGCATGACTGAGGGTGGCATTGCAACCTCCCGATCCGCCCTGCTCTGTGCATGACAGGGGGCAGTGCCCCAACTCCCCAATCGGCCCTGCTCTGAGCCCGACCAGGGGCTGCACCTAGGGATTGGGCCTGCCCTCTGCCACCCAGGAGCAGGCCCAAGCCAGCAGGTTGTTATCTTCTGAGGGGTCCCAGACTGCGAGAGGGCACAGGCCTGGCTGAGGGGTCTCCCCCACCCCCCCCCGAGTGCACAAATTTTTGTGTACCGGGCCTCTATTATATATATATAATCATAATATGCAAATCGACCAGATGGTGGAACGACCGGTTGTTATGACATGCACTGACCACCAGGGGGCAGATGGTCAATGCAGGAGCTGTCCCCAGCCTACCGACCCCAATTGGAGCCTGCCAGCCACCCTGTTGGTCCTTACCCCCAGCCAGCAGTCTCTGATCGCCCAATGGGGAATGGGGCACCCAGGGTGGGTGGTGGCAGGTAGCGCCAGGCCAAGGTGGGTGCGAGCGAGTGGGGCTCTGATCTCCCCACCAGTTGCTCCACACACAGAGGGCGACTGGCATTGGTGGTGGGGGTGGGGCCAGCTGCTGTCAGTTTGGGAAGATCGGCCCTGATCATAGGCCAGGCCTAGGGACCCTACACGTGCACAAATTTCATGCGCTGGCCTCTAGTCAATGAATAAAAAATTAAAAAACAACAATACACACACACAACAGAACTACTCAGCATAGGACTCCATCTTAGCTAACAGTCACTAGGTAACCAAGGCTTATCAAATGCTTAAGGACAATCAGTAGCATGGAAGAGAAGGATCAAGATAAACAAACCAGAACAACTGATCCTGAAAGAAAAAAGAAGCAATACAAAGAATAAAGAACTTTAGTATGTTGTAAGAATACCCCCAAAGACATTAAAAAAGACCCCACACAACTATTTGAAAAGCAGCAGAGAACAAAAACTGGTTCTTGGAAGCTACAAACATGAATCCTGAAATAAAATCTGTACAAGGGCTGCACAGTAGCGTGTAAACACCTAAAATCTTAGATATCCAGAAACCCAATAGCCGTCCTTCAGATACCTGCAGGATGGAAAGAACAGAGGCAGTGAAGGGCGGAAATAAGCAAGTATCAGAAGGGTTTGAAAGTCAGTGATCAGCAGTACCAGATACTAGAATGCAATAAAGCAATCAATGTATCAGAGCACAAGGGAAAGTGGTTTTAAATCTATTGTTTTATGCCAGGTTATATGATTAATAAAGTATGAGGCAAAATGAAGAAATTTCAAGACAGGCAAGGACTCTAAAATTCCTCTGAGATCTATATGAAATAATTACCTGAGGAGTTTCTCCAGCAAAAAGAAAAAGAATAAAAGAAAGCAAGCAATATGGGAATCAAGAAAGTATGGCTATTGAGCCCAACTCAGAAAAGTTGAAGACAACTAAAAACAACTAGGAGTTGAAAAATTCATCTTTTAGGAGTTAAGCTTTATGAACATAGGATTTCATTTTCCTGTGCATAAACTCAGTAACATTATTTGGTGTTAACATGAAATTATGAGTATTTTTGATTGGTTTTTAATTTTTAGAATCAACCTGTACCCAAAGTACTAGAATTAATTATAATCCTATCTAATAAAAGAGAAACATGGTAATTGGCATACGACCGGTAACCTTCCCATTGGCTAATCAGGGCAATATGCAAATTAACTGCCAGCCAAGATGGCGGCCGGCAGCCAGGCAGCTTGAAACTAACATGAGGCTTGCTTGCTTCAGTGACGGAGGACTCCAACGTTCCCCGCCTGCCGCTGCAGGCCTCTGAGCTGCAAATCTAAGCAACTATGTAACAAATATAGAAGCTAAACAAAACCCCAGAAACCTGCTTTAGTCCTGGGCTTCAGCCAGCAGGATCACAACATTGTAAGCAAAGGCCAGAAACCTACTTTCAGCAGCGGAGGCCTAAGAGCTGGAGCCAAGCCTCAAAGCTAAAGCTGGCCCAGAACAAAAAAAAAAAGAAAAAAAAGGAGCGGTTGGGAGGTTCAGTCACCCCCAGCCTGAAAACAGCCCTCAGCCCCTCACCCAGACTGGCCAGGCACCCCAGTGGGGACCCCCACCCTGAAGGGTGTGTGACCAGCTGCAAACAGCCATCATCCCCTCACCCAGGCTGGCCAGGCACCAAAGTGGGGACCCCCACCCTGATCCAGGACACCCTTCAGGGCAAATCAGCCAGCACCCACCCATGCACCAAGCCTCTATCCTACATAGTAAAAGGGTAATATGCCTCCCAGCACCGGGATCAGCGGAGCCGCGAGGCCTCCCGCCACCAGGATCAGTGTGACAGGGGGCAGAGCCCAAACCCCCTGATCAGCCCTGCTCTGTGCCTGATCGGGGGGGGGGGGGGAGCTCCCCAACCCCCTGATCGCCCTGCGGCTCTGTTTGTGACAGGGTGTGGCGCTGCAACCCCCTGATCGGCCCTGCTCTGTGTGTGACAGGGTAGAGCCATAACCTCCCCATCGGCCCTGCCCTGAGTGTGACAGTGGCAGCGTCCCAACCCCCTGATGGGCCCTGCTCTGTGCGTGACAGGGGGCAGCGCCCCAACCCCCTGATTGGCCCTGCTCTGTGAGTGACAGGGTACAGAGCCCCAACCCCCCTGATGGGCCCTGCTCTGTGCGTGACAGGGGGCAGCGCCCCAACCCCCTGATTGGCCCTGCTCTGTGCGTGACAGGGGGTGGTGCTGCAACCTCCCCATTGACCCTGCCTTGAGTGTGACAGGGGACGATGCCCCCAACCCCCCAATTGGCCCTACCCTGAGCGTGACTGAGGGTGGCATCACAACCTCCCGATCGCCCTGCTCTGTGCATGACAGGGGGCGGTGCCCCAACTCCCCAATCGGCCCTGCTCTGAGCCTGACCAGGGGCTGCACCTAGGGATTGGGCCTGCCCTCTGCCACCCGGGAGCAGGCCTAAGCCAGCAGGTCATTATCTCCTGAGGGGTCCCAGACTGCGAGAGGGCACAGGCCGGGCTGAGGGACGGCCCCCTCCCCCCGGAGTGCACAAATTTTTGTGCACCGGGCCTCTAGTTACAAAATATAATACAAATATAATAAAGCTTGGCAAAGCAATATGACTATATATATATGTATATATGTTTTAATATAGTTTGTTATATAATTTGTTGTTAACTGGGAGAGGAAAGGGTGAGAGAAGAGATAGAAGGGAGTAGAAGTATATTAATGTGTAATTTTTATAAGTTAATAGCTGCTAAAATAAAGAAGTACAGGTTTAGCCCTTGCTAAATGGTTAGAGTGTTGGCCCTAGCACAGAAGGGTGTCGGGTTTGATTCCTGTTCAAGGGCAGGCAGCTTGGTTGCAGGTTTGATCCCCAGCCCTGGAGATCAAGTTATGTCCTCTCCACAGGTAGGTGAATGCGGGAGGCAACGAATCTATGTGTCTCTCTCACATCGATGTTTCTCTCTTTCTCCCTTCCTCTCTCTCTTCCATTCTCTCTCTGTAAAAACAGTAGTGATTTAAATGTATTAATGTCCTAAAAGTTAGAAAAACTAAAAATAATGTAACTACCAAAAATGGAGAGGAGGGAAGTTACATTTCATGGTGGGAAGTCATTAGTTATATCAAAAATTGATAAGTCAAGAAATGAAAATATGCCACTTAAAATTGTACCAGAAGCAAAACAAACTGTTAACTGCAGGGACTGACCAGCAGACCCTGAGCGATGGATGAATGGATTACTCTGATACACGTTTCTGTGAAAGAGAGGGCTAAGGGGCTGCTTAGTTATCAGAACCAAACAGTCCTGTTTGCCTGCCTCTTTAGGTTTTTATTATAACAACAGCTTGAACTAAAATTAACTATTAGATACTATCAGCAGGGTAAGCATCCTTGAGAATACATATGTGTCTGTAGTGTTCTTTAAGCAAGGATGTCTAAGGACTAAACATAAAGATTCCAGTAAAACACCTGGGGGCTCAGACTTGTTTGGAAAAGTGAAGGCAGGTTCTACTGCCTTTGGCAAGGTCCCCCTAAAGGCCCCCAACCTTTCAGAGAATCCTCCTTAAAGACTTTCTGACCAAGTCCTGTGCTTCCCCACAGTTAACAGTATGTTAATTCTGATGAGTGGGAGCGGGTGGTGGTGAAGAAAAGTATGGAGATTTAAAATTTGCCCAGCTGGCATGGCTCGGTGGTTGAGTGCTGACCCATGAACCAGGAGGTCACCTTTTGATTCCAGGTTAGGGAATATGCTGGGGTTGTGGGCTCGGTCCCCAGTGGGGGGCATGCAGGAGGTAGCTGATGAATGATTCTCTCTCTCCCCCCCCCCTCTCTCTCCTCTCCCTTCCTCTCTCAAATCAATAAAAATTTATTAAAAATAAAATTTTATACTATTGTATACTTTAATATTTTAACTATGTACATATATTATCTTTTATTAAAATGTTGAAATAAGAGGGATACATAGAAACATATAAGTGGAACAGAACTATTGTCCTTATGCTTAATAATTTAAAAGTTGCTTGTAAAAGCAAAACTTAGGTGAATAGTAATTCAAGATTGTAGACTCAGGTTTGGTGTAGATTTCAGGGAAGATTTATAAAGATTTTTCAAAAGGGATTGCTCTGGTTTCTTCTTCTTACAAAGTACTCAAAGGCTAATAGCAACAACAGGAAGAAGAAAAAGAGAAGAAAAGGATCATAATTTCCACTCTCCTCCACAAGTGTCCCTGATCGCTCTTGAATTTAGCCAATAGAGACATATGTGCTAAATGTTCATAGCGCTTACACATGCCATACAGTTGTTATTGAGTTACATTAAGTGCACATGTCCTCTCTACAGGTAGGTGATGAGTTGGAAATGGGCAGGGGTCTCTTCCAAATTGTCTAACAGTGTAGATTTGTAAAAAACCTAAAACTTTAAAAAATTAATTAGTTGTAAATGTCCTGGGTTATTTTACTCCAATTCCTGACATGTTTATCCAAAAAGTAAATGCAATCAGCTTCAAAAATAACACGAAAACATTCTCTTACCTATCTAAATTTTCTTCAGGCATGCCTTTCCTAAATGTCTGGAATATCGTAGGAAAACCTGTTAAATGTAACATTAAAAATTTTAGCCATTGCCTCTAAATCAGTGGTTCTCAAGAAGACAATTTTGCCATCCAGGAGGCATTTGGCAACATCTGAAGACATTTTTGATTGTCACAGAGTGGGGTAGGGGCTAATGGCATAGCCAGGGCTAGAGGCTAGGGATGCTGCTAAAAATCCTATAATGCAGGGGACAGCCTTTCCCTCCTCCCTCCCCAACAAAGAATTATACTGACAAAATATTTCTAAGGAAGTGAATGGAGTAGTTTTAGCACAGGAAATTTAACAGAAAGGGGAGTTGCCTTTTGCAGGACTGTTTTTAGTAGCACAGCACCCTTAAGGCACTACTTCTCCAAGAGTTGAGAGAGACAGAGAGAGATAGGAGAGAGACAGGGGAGAGAGACTGGAGAGAGGGGAGAGAGGGGATGGAGGGGAGAGAGGGAGAGAAAAGGGAGAGATCCCTGTGTGCTGGGTGTTCACCTATATCCTAAATTGTAAACCATCACACCTGCTCAGCCAGGATTTCAGTCCTTTTACAGAAGGGACTGAGATAGAGGTGTGTCTGGTGGTGCTGGTGCCGGTATTTAGAAATCAGACACCCAGGTGGATGAAGGCTCTGGAGCCTTTGGGTTAGCTGCCCCCTAGGGCCCCGAAGCTTCCAGGGAAGGGCGGGCAGGGGCAGTACTTTTCTGGGAGGAGAGGCTGGAGGGCGAGCTGGAGCTGAGGCTCTCGGGGCTCACGGGCTGGCTGAACATCAGAGTCTCGCTGGATATCGAGCTCAGGCTGGGGCTCACGACGCTGGCTAAGCGGAGGCGAGCGGCTGGCAGGTCTTCCTCGCTGTCATCGTCGATGTTCATAATTTTCCAGAAGTACGCATCATCCAACGTCCTGCGGACCTCCGCCTCCTCCTCCTGCTCCTCTGCCTCCGCCTTCTCCTCCACTTCTACCTCCTCTTCCTCCTCTTCTCCCATGTGCACCTCCTCCTCATTCTCCTCCTCGTCCTCCTCCTCCTCTTCCTGGCCCTCCTCCTCGGGCTTCCTGAAGTTGCCCTGCCATTGCAAGCTAGCCATGGCGGAAGAGGGATGCGGTTGGTCCCGCGCCCCGGGCGCGCCCCATTGTTTGTCCATCTCCCTGGGCAACCGCCAGCTGCTTATAACTCGGGGCATTTAAAGCCCCAGTGCCCAGGGGTGGGTGGCTCAGTTGGTTGGAGTGTCCCCTGGTGACCAAAAGGGTAGCCATTTGGATTCCCAGTCAGGGCACATACGGAAAGAAACGATGGATGTTTCGCTCTCTCTCAAATCAATAAAAATATCCTCAGGTGAGGATTATAAAATATATAAATAAATAAATAAATAAATAAATAAATAAATAAAGAAATAAAGCCCCAGGAACCCCTTAGCTGGGTGGAATGATGGACAGAGATAGAGAGGTGGTGAGGCCAGGAGCTGCTGCGGGGAGCTGGGCCACTGCAAACTTGTTTTGCACAAGCTCTCCGTGGTCTCAGAGACACCTTGGCAGCCTGCGGCCAGATGATCTCCCTTTCTTCTATCAGCTCCTTTGGAGCAAGTCTTTTTTTTTTTTTTTTTAGTGTGGTAGGGGTAGCGATGGAGACCCATAAGGCCACTTGTTATTGCAGATGCTGGAGTGTATGTGTGTATAGACAGATGCTTGTTGGAACTTAGGATAAAACTTTATAAAACTATAAATAAACTTGGGTCCTAGTTTGCTGATTTGACTTTCTGTTGTGTATAAGCTACCCAGTTTATGGTACTTTGTTCTAGCAGCCCAAATAGAATAAGAAACAAGGTTACTCTGAAACCATGATAAAAAGAAACAAAGCAAGGCCAGGTCATAATTTTGTCTAAGCACAGATATAAATAAGGTGACTGTGCTACCACAAAACAACCCCATCATAGAATTGCCCCCACTTTCTAACAGCATCCAATTCAGAGCAAAACCTCGCTTCCTTAGTTTCTTCTTAGTCCTTCTCCCAAATCATCTAACTAAATCCTAAATCCTATAGGTTCTTTCTAACATCCTCTTACTAAGACATCTTACTGCTATGAGTAACAAACCAACGTATTTAACTGTATCCTGTTCCTAATGGTCTTTGGCTGAAATGCACCTTATTGATATCTGTGCTTACACAAAGCAAGTGCACTGTCAATTGTAGGTAGTCATTTCACATTCATTGATATGTTAACGTAAGAAACATTCAAAGCTGTAAAGAATTTTTGTGAGTTTATTTGAACCAAACTGTCGACAATTGCAGGGAAACAGAATTTCAATGCATTGAGACAATGTTCCAGGGAATGGTGTTTTTTCACCTATTTTTATAAAATAGGAGACATAAGTGGGTTACATGAAATCTATTGATGATAGATTAGGGAGGTGGGAGAAAGCAGAGGAGGGAAACCTCTGGGATTGGATAAAAAGTAAAATGATAGACACAAGCTTCTTTTACATAGGATAGTTAACAGTCAAAAATTAACATGACAATAGCAATGAGGAAATTTGTGGTCTCTGCCTGGCACCCTGGCACATAGGTTGTGCCCTGAGGGGTCCTGAAAAGGGGATGTTACAAGTTACCCTGACATTCCAAAGATGCAAAAAGAAAATAGGCTCTGTTAAGATCAAAATTGATCTTTATTAGGGAAGATACCGGCCTAGGATATGACTAATCACTATAGACTGCTTTTTAATTAAAAAGTTTTAATTTTAGACCATCTTTTGTGGTTACTTTAGGTTTCTGAATTTGCAAGGCCACCATGCAGGCCTTTCCTGAGTTACTCAGGTTAGCATGTGGCTCCTTTTTGGCCACAGATATCTGTTGGTGGCTGGTTTGAGAACTGGCACCAGGAGTCAGATCAGACCTAGGTTTAGCAACCTTGGTACTTGGATCTTGGCTAAGAAAGAATGCAGAGCCAGGGTTGAAACTATAAGAGAACATTTATTAGAAAACTAGAGGCCCGGTGCAGGAATTTATGTACCAGTGAGGTCCCTCAGCCCAGCTTGCAGGATCGGGCCAAAACTGGCTCTCTGACATCCCCCGAGGGGTCCCAGATTGCGAGAGGGTGCAGACCAAGCCAAGGGACTCCACCAATGCACAATCGAGGCCAGGGAGGGATATGGGAGGTTGGCCAGCCAGGAAGGGACCATGGGAAGGCTCCAGCATGTATCTGGTCCATCTTGCTCAGTCCTGATTGGCCGGACCCCAGCAGCAAGCTAACCTACCGGTTGGAGTGTCTGCCCCCTGGTGGTCAGTGCACATCACAGCGAGTGGTTGAGTGGCCTTAGCATATCATTAGCATAGTATGCTTTGTTTGGTTGAATGGCTGACCAGGCAACCGGACACTTAGTATATTAGGCTTTTATTATATACTAGAGGCCCGGTGCACAAAAATTTGTGCACTTGGGGGAAAGCGGGGGGTCCCTCAGCCCGGCCTGTACCCTCTCGCAGTCTGGGACCCCTCAGGAGATAACAACCTGCTGGCTTAGGCCTGCTCCCGGGTGGCAGAGGGCAGGCCCAATCCCTAGGTGCAGCCCCTGGTCGGGCTCAGAGCAGGGCTGATTGGGGAGTTGGGGCACCGCCCCCTATCATGCACAGAGCAGGGCAGATCGGGAGGTTGCGATGCCACCCCCAGTCACGCTCAGGGTAGGGCCGATTGGGGGGTTGGGGCACAGCCCCCTGTCACACTCAAGGCAGGGTCAATGGGGAGGTTGCAGCACCACCCCCTGTCACGCACAGAGCAGGGCCCATCAGGTGGGTTGGGGCTCTGTACCCTGTCACGCACAGAGCAGGGCCGATCAGGGGGTTGGGGAGCTCCCCCCTGTCACTCACAGAGTAGGGCCGATAGGGGAGTTGGGGAACCGCCCCCTGTCACACACAGAGCAGGGCAGATCAGGGGGTTGGGGTGCTGCACCCTGTCACACTCAGGGCAGGGCCAATGGGGAGATTATGGCTCTACCCCATCACACACAGAGCAGGGCCCGTGGGGGGCGGTTGGGGCATCGCCCTCTATCACCCACAGAGCAGGGCCGATCATGGGGTTGGGGAGCCGCCACTGTCACACTCAGGGCAGGGCCGATGGGGAGGTTATGGCTCTACCCTCTCACACACAGAGCAGGGCCCCTGGGGGGGAAGGGAGTTGGGGCGCCACACTCTGTTACACACAGAGCAGGGACGATCAGGGGGTTTGAGCGCTGCCCCCTGTCACGCTGATCCCAGTGCCGGGAGGCCTCGTGGCTCCTCTGATCCCGGTGCTGGGAGGCATATTACCCTTTTACTATATAGGATAGAGGCCTGGTGCACGGGTGGGGGTCGGCTGGTTTGCCCTAAAGGGTGTCCTGGATCAGGGTGGGGGTCCCCACTGGGGTGCCTGGCCAGCCTGGGTGAGGGGATGATGGCTGTTTGCAGCTGGTCACACACCCTTCAGGGTGGGGGTCCCCACTGGGGTGCCTGGCCAGTCTGGGTAAGGGGCTGAGGGCTGTTTTCAGGTTGGTGGGTAACGGAAGCTCCCAACTGCTCCTTTTTTTCTTTTTCTTTTTTATTCTGGGCCAGCTTTAGCTCTGAGGCTCCAGCTCTTAGGCCTCGGCTGCTGAAAGCAGGTATCTGGTTTGTTTCGGTTCTATAATCGAAACAATGTATAACTCCAGCTCTGAGATCCCGGCTTGCTGAAAGCAGGCTTCTGGGGTTTTGTTTAGCTTCTATATTTGTTACAATGTTTTAAACTGCAGGCTCAGAGGCCGGCAAGGCAGGCGGGGAACGTTGGTTTCCTCCGTCACTGAAGCAAGCGAGCCTCATGTTAGTTTCAAGCTGCCTGGCTGCCCGCCGCCATCTTGGCTGGCAGTTAATTTGCATATCCCCCTGATTAGCCAATGGGAAGGGTAGCGGTCGTACGCTAATTACCATGTTTCTCTTTTATTAGATAGGATCAGAGGCCTGATGTATGAAATTCATGCAAGAGTAGGCCTTTTGCACCTGTGGTGTCTGCCTGGATCTCTCCCTTGCAACCGTGGTGGCTGCCTGGATCCCTTCCAGCCGCGGCAACTTCCTCAATCCCATGGCTGCATCCCCAGCTTCATCCGGAAGGTTGTCCGGAAGGATGCCTGGTCTAATTAGCATATTACGCTTTTATTATTACAGAAGATCACAAAGGTGGAAAAAATGAGTGGTAGAAGAAATGGCTCAGGAAACAAGTTGCAGAGGCAAAAGAAGGGCCCTTGGAGCTTGCAAGTGAGGAAGGTAAAAGTAATGCACTTGGGGGGAAGAAGAGGACAAGGAGGAAGGGAAAGAAATGGGCCTGGGTCCTCTATCCTAAGGGTTTTAAGGGTGTAGTTTTCAGAGGAGGTCCAGGGGAAGATCTCAGTAGAATATTCAACAGCTTTCCAGGTGTGTCCTTTCAGGGTCTAGGTCTCCAGTGGTTCATTTGTTGGTGCCAGGGCCAGGAGTCATTAGGCAATGAAGCTGGTCCTGAGGGCAACTGGAGCATCACTTGTCTGGTTTTGCTACTTTTGCTGCTTTTCTGGGTCTGGAGCTGAAGTACAACTGAGGCCGAGATGTTATCTCTAGGGATGAAAGGTCACCCTGGAGATGAGGTCCCACCCTACAGTTGTCCATTGCTAGGCACCTGGGCTTTCCACCATGGTGACCTTCTGTACCTGGCCCATCATCCTTGCTCTGCTCAAGTTTAACTGCCTACCACATATCCACAAACATCTCAGGGGTAAGTCATATTATTTCCAATTTATACTGTTCCTCCCTTTGGGGACACAGCTTTAGATGTGAATCCCATTTCCTTTACTTGCTCCAAGTAAATAAAACTACCTTGGGACAACCTTGTCTTGTTCTTGAATAGAACACCCCAAGTGGCAAAAACCTTGTGTTGGGTAACAGTCCTATATAATAAAGAGGTAATATTTGACCCTCACACCCTCGCATCATCACAAGATGGCCACCCCACATCATCACAAGATGGCCACCCCCATGTTGTCACAAGATGGCCACCCCCACGTCATCACAAGATGGCCAGCAGGGGAAGGCAGTTGGAGGCAATTGGGCTGGCAGGGGAGGGCAGTTGGGGGGGACCAGGCCTGTAAGGGAGGGCATTCAGGGGCCATTGGGCCAGCAGGGGAGGGCAGCTGGGGGCAATTGGGCCAGCAGGGGAGCAGTTAGGTGTCAATCAGGCTGGAAGGGGAGTGGTTAGGGGATGATCAGGCTGGCAGGCAGGTGAGTGGTTAGGAGCCAGCAGTCCCGGATTGTGAGAGGGATGTCCGACTGCTGGTTTAGGCCTGGGATCGGACATCCCCTGAGGGGTCCGAGATTGGAGAGGGTGCAGGCTGGGCTTAGGGACACCCCCCCACCCCAGTGCACGAATTTTGTGCACGGGCCTCTAGTCTATATATATAAAAGCCTAAGCGACTGGTCGACCAGCCAGTAGCTATGATGCACACTGACCACCAGGGGGCAGACACTCAACGCAGGAGCTGCCAAGCTGTGGTGACTTGGTAGCTGCAGTTATTGGGTGATACACCAGAGAGGAGGGAGCCCGATTCCGGGGTGCATCACCTGAGTACTGCCCTTTCACAATCCAGGACCCCTTGGGGAATGTCAGAGTGCCAGTTTCAGCCTGATCCCCGCAGGCCAGGCCAAGGGACCCCACCAGTGCATGAATCCGTGCACTGGACCTCTAGTTAGATAATAAGGACAGAGCCCTTATGAATGTGAATAGTACCCTTATAAAAGAGACCCCAGAGAACTCCTTGGCTCCTTCTGCCATGTGCACAGCCAAAAGACAGAGGCCTATGAACCAGGAAGTGGGTTCTCACCACAACCTTGATCTTGGACTTCCTAGCCTCCAGAACTATGATTTTTTAAGACATTGCCTTAAATATTATTTACCTTGGTTAGTGAATCTGGGGCCTATTTGTTGCTTTTTTCATCCATTCAATCAGGAGGTGGAAAAGGCTTGAGGCATCTGGCCACCTAGGCACCACCTGAGTTTTTGGGGGGCTTTATTTTCATTTCATTGTACTTACTAAAATTTTTGTAAAATATTTATGTACACACAAATAGATATACAGCTATAATAGACACCTGTCTACCTACTACCCAGATTTGGAGCATACACCTTCACCGAAGAGTTCAGCTTCCTTTTAAAAACTTCTCAAAACAAATGTTCCTGGTGGGAGGGATTTTGTGAGAGCGGAACGTCTATTGATTGCCACCCACATGTGCCTGGACCAGGATTGAGCCTGCAATCTAGGCATGTGCCCTGACTGGGAATCAAACCCACCACCTACTGCTGTAGGGGATGACGCCCAACCAACTGAGCCATACCAGCTGGGGAAAACTAATATTTTTTGTACCTGTTTTATAGGCTGGTCATGAGGGTTCAATGAGTTAATATGTTATATAATGACTTGGCACATTATAAATATTGCATTATCTATTTACACTTTTGTTTTGTTAATCCTCACCTGAGAACCTGAGGATATTTTTTCCCATTGATTTTTTAGAGAGAGTGGAAAGGAGGGAGGGAGAGAGAGAGAGAGAGAGAGAGAGAGAGAGAGAGAGAGAGAGAGAGACATTGATTGGTTGCCTTCTGCACGCACCCCAACCTGGCCTGGGGGAACAAACCTGCAACCCAGGTACATGCCCTGTACCAGGAATTGAACCCACTGGCCAGGGCTAGCTATACTTTTGATTGTCTGTTACCTTGCAATTAGAATGTAATAACAGTTTGTGAATGGAGGCAGCCATGGAAATACTCCTTTCAAATCTTGTCAGTAACCCAAAAAATAAGTGAGATGGTTAAGAGAGATGGCTGCAAAGGAAGTGACAGCTTAATTGCACTCTCCTGTGCTTTTTAGCTCCCTACTGTCCCAGCAGTTTTGTAGCAAATAAGCAACTTAATAAATGACAGCTGGCTCTATATAAATGTGTGTGGGAAAACTATACAGGCACATCCATGAGGTGGGGGAAAAGCACTGGTTTTCTCTCTACTCTATTTTCTGGATTATAGTTTTTATTTCACCCTTTGACTCAAGTAATTATTAATAATGCACCAGCCTTGGACATGCAAGAGCAGATTGCCATGGGGTTAAAAATCTGGCTTTATTTCCTAACGTGGTTTTGATGAGCAGAGTAGGGCACATGGCCTGTTAGTATAAGAGAGGCCTTTTGAGTGTGTTTCAGGAGCCTGATGGTGTTTAAATGTTTGCCCTGCCCCATTAATGATTCCTTTTGGTGAACTGGTCAGCCAGGGTTCAGGTGTAAGTCATTTAATAAGCTATTGGCCTCCACTTCTCCAGCTGTGTCTCAAAAGACTTACCACCCCTGTGTCCAGGTCAACCTTGGAGCTGGCAGTCAGCCTTGGAATGCGGTCCATTCTCATTCAAGAATTGCCTATTAACAGGGAAAGATTAACAAAATTGTTTCTTGAGATAATATTTAAAAAACAAACAAATAAGTAAAAAACCCTTGTTGCCCAAACAATGGAGTCCCGCCCCAGCCTACTTCCCATGACTGTAATCCTTACTTCCCCATGTAATCTTTGTCCTACCCAATATAAGCTGGTTTATGGGGATTTTTGTGGATGACTTGCTGCCCTCCCATACTGCCTGCAGTATTGGAATAAACACTCATATATGATTCAACCCTGTCTCTGCTTAATTGGCTCAAGTAGTGACAGGTAGCCTAGACCCACTTGTTGTCTGGTTTCAACAACACCACAAAAATTCCATGTCCTTGACACTATTGAGAGGAATTAGAAACGGGATTAGGCAGATAGGATAAGGGGTGAAAGGAAGAAGGAAATATGGACATGACAGTTGGAGCCAGCTAAAACCACAGGAATTCTGGTCTTTCAGAAAAACAGGATGTCACAAGACAAGAATGCTTATCTTGCACACGCAGATGGTTACAAGAGATGGGGAGGAAGAGGAAAAAGAGGAGGGGTAGCAGCAGGTGGATTTTAAAATTGTTGCTGGACAAAAGAGGTAGAAGGAGCCAATCAGAGAGTGACATGGGATGGAAGGGCAAGGGCTACACCCTCCATCTTACCCTAGCAGCCATGTGCTCAGCAGGGCTTCTTCCTGGAAGCCCAGGCCTCTGCTAGCCACACCCAGGATTTCTTTGAACTAGCCAGTGACGGTCAAGGGAGGTGCGCGCTATGGATATGACCACATCCTGTGTGGCGGGACCCGACTTGCGCCTGGCCAATCGGCAGGGCCCACGGTCACCTCTCCTTCCCTTACTCCACCCCCCTATAAAACTCCTTCCCACCGGGCTAGCCCTCTCTCTGCCACTTGGCTTACCGTTGGGTCGGTGAGTGTGGTCAGGGAGCCGAACTAGTTTGAATAAAAGACTCTCTGCTTTTGCATCAGACTCGCTGGCTCCCTGGTGGTCTATTGGGGATCTTGAAATCTGGGCATAACAGGGAGACAAAGATCAGGCTTTTGGTAGATATAAACCCCTAGACAAGTGAGTTTTGGTGACAACCCATTCTTGGGCCCACTCCCCATGTGGGGAGTTTGTATCTGCTGATAATAAATGTCCATGATTTTACTTAAATCTTCTGGTCCATGATTTTACTCTTCAACTTTGTGAGACATGATCCCAGAAGAACTTCAGCTCAACTTTTGGATATCAGCTTTGGGGGTCCATCCGGGATATTCTATCCTCGTTCTTCATGTCAAAAAGTAAGCAAATGGACCCTATTGCTTCTACTTTCACTATCCTTCTAGTTTTGGAGGCATTGCCGGGTGCCCCCATCAGCCACTTAATTTGGCTGCAGTCTGTAATGGGTAATTTTCTTCCACTTTCCCTTTATTTAAAAGTGCAAGTTTCTGGGAAAAACAGCCACATGTGCAGACCAAATTAACTCATTTTAGCTTTGATTGCTAGATCTTCTGCTTTTATCTTTATTACAAAACTAGAGTTTCTCATGACTGTGGACCCAGATCTAGAATCCCCTGACACCAGCAGTCCTGTGGACCTCCTTTCTACAGTCAGACGCTGTGCCTTTCCCAGGGACACGGCCTCGGTGCCAAGCGGTTTCCCTCTGACGCTCTGGGCTCAGAGGTCTCACAGTTCTCCCCAGCCCAGATCCCTGATTTTGCTGTTCTCCAGGTGTCCTGTGCCCTTCCCAGCTGCAGATTGTCCACCAGCTGTGTCTACTTCACCAATTCGGGGTGGATGTTATTCAATTTAATTGCTCATTCTATCTGCTCTGGGACAAGGCTCGGGACACGTTCATCTATTCTGCCACAATTTTGTCTCCCTAAGAAGATCAATTTTTAACAAGATGTAAAAAGAAAGGAGAGAGTAAACTAAAGCAGGAACAGGAAAATAGAAACAGGAAGAAAAGGGAGAAGTGAGGAAGAAAAGGGTGAAAAAAAAGAAAAACTAAGATAAAATGAAATAATGATATAAAAATAAAAATAGAATGAAGGAAAATAATACAAAACATAAAAGGTTAAAAACATTAAAAAAAATTTTCCTTCCTTAAGTAAAAGATAAAAATAAAAAAGTGAAGTGTTGTTCACCTCAGCTGAGTTTTAATTCCCATGGGTCTGGTTTAAGACCCTTCTCTCCTGTTCTGTCTGCCACTTCTCAGTTTCCTGTTAGGTAGTCAGCACTGTGTTGAAGTTCCCAGTGATCCACCACTCCTCTGTGTCTGTCTCCGCAGCCTTGGCTGCAGGCACAGGGGACCAATCTGCACGCTTTGTTTATCTGCCTGCTTTCAGGCTTATTTACACAAGCATCTATTTCTTACATGGATTTTAGGTGGGTGTGTTTCTGGGACCAAACAGCCCCTCAACCCAATCCCCCAGGGCTCCCTCTGGCTATTCAGATTCCTCCTTTCCTCTGAAAAGTTCAAGGCTGGGTGTGGCTGCACTAGTTGCCCTGCAGGTGCTGCTGGGAGGGGCTGGCTCTTCAGGAGAAAAATGGCTGCTTATAGTTGGAGGGTCAAGAATGTCCCAGTGCCGGATTCCTGGTCACCTCTCCCTGTCTTGCTCTTCTCCACAGCCTCTCTCCAGCCACCACAAAACTGCACCTACACCTGCACCCCAGTCTTGGTGAGTATTTGTAATTGAAAGGTTCAATGAACTGGGTTTATCAAACAAAAGCTGGCTCCCCCATTTTACAGATGAAGAAACTGAGGCACATAGAGGCCAAATACCCCACCCCAAACCACATAGGTGGCAGAAGGAGAAGCGAGAATTGAACCCAAGTGGTCTGGCCGCAGAAGCCAAGCTCTCTGTCTTTCAGATTTGTTGCCTCTGTATCTTCATTCTCTTGTCTCCACCAGTAGTGTTAAATACACCTCATCTTGCTATCTTACATCCAACTGCTTCCCTTGACCACACATCTTCTTCCAGCTACTTCTCCCTTCCACCTTCCTGCCCTTTACCTCCATAGTTTTTGAAAGAGTTGTCTACTCATATCATCTCAATTTCCTCCCCTCCCACACACTCCTCACCTCACTGTATCCTGAATTCAGCCCCTTCCACTCAACCATATTCTTGCTCCTGTGGGGGAGGAAGAAACATTTTCCACCTGTCTAGATTCTTCCAGGTGGTCTTATAATCAAATGGTCATAAAACAGGTTAGCAAGAGAAAATAACCCAATTTAATTGCATGCAAATTATGGGAACCCCACATACATGAGAGGTTAAAGACAGCAAGTTAAAATGTGGTAGACATTCTGAGCTAAGGATGAGGTACAGGACCTTGGGGCTTCAGATGGGATGATAAGAAGAGCAGATGTTCAGTAATTCAGTAATGTCCCTGCCTCTATAGATAGGTTAGAAAACATTTTCTCTGGTAATAACTCTTATCATGGGAAAGGCCCCAAATTTAAATTCTTTTTTTTTTAAAATATATTTTATTGATTTTTTACAGAGAGGAAGGGAGAGAGATAGAGAGTTAGAAACATCGATGAGAGAGAAACATCGATCAGCTGCCTCCCGCACACCTCCCACTGGGGATATGCCCGCAACCCAGGCACATGCCCCCGACCGGAATCGATCCTGGGACCCTTCAGTCGGCAGGACGACGCTCTATCCACTGAGCCAAACCAGTTTCGGCCAAATTTAAATTCTTTAAGGGAGAAGTAAGAGTTTCTCATGAGCGCACAGGGTCTTGAGTGCCTTCAGTGAAAAATAATTCACATGTGGAAGTGGCACGCCTTGGGAGGCCTGTAATGAACCCCTCACTAAGGTTGCTGATTTTACCCCTCTGCTGTTAAACCCAGTGGCCTGCAGGAAGCCACTGATTTCCCAATACTGTCATAAGAGTGCTCCAAGGAACGTAGAAGGCTGATGGACCTTGGACTTAGCAGGGCTGTGTTGAGATAGTGATGGCTTGAAGCAATTTCCTGACCTAATAGCCTCAAAGTAAATCTTTACTGACCTTTGAGATAGTCTGTCTGCTACCTGTTTGCCTGAGGGCAAGATGTGTATCAAAAACTGAATAAAATCTGACAGGACCAGGGTTTCAGAGAGCTTCTCCACTACAGACAGGTTTCCACCTGGCCCCCTATGCCTTCTAAATTCATATTTCTAGTCTAGTGTTTTCATTTGTGCGTAGCCCTTTCTTCAGATCCTGAACCCTCACTGCAAAAGGTTGCGGCAGTGGTCATCATGTTGTATACCTCTTGGCAGTTTCCAGTCACATTGCTCATTTGCTCCTAAATTCTCTTAGTTCTTGAATAACTTCCCAGTTCTAATCTTACTACTTTAATCACTCCTCAGCTTCGTTTGCTGGCCAATTCTCTTCTATGTGACCTTTGAATATTGTAGTGGCTCATGCCTCCTCCCTGGGCTTCCCTCTCTCCTAATTCCATACCTTTCCCATTAATTGGCTAATTTCTACCAAGGTCACATTTACCATCTGTACCCTGAGCAGCCTACATGTGTATCTCTAGCTTGGAATGTTCCTCTGAGTTCCAAACTTACATATCAAACTCTCCACCCAGTGTTTCCTGCACACCTAAATTTAACTTCTCAGGAATGAGGTATGGTTTTCCCTGTCCCAGCCTGCTCTTTCCCTGGGTTTCCCATTATCAAGTCTATGGCACTGTTATCTTGACATCTTCCATTTCCTAGCCCCCCAAATCTAATCATCTACTAAGTTTCTTCAAAATTTCTCCGAATCCTAGAATTAAGTTAACTTTATCTCTGGCCTGGATTAGTTAAAATCACTTCCTGAAGGGTCTGCTTACATTCCCTCTTGTTTCAAATGGCACTCTGCACATTGCATTCTTCCAATTTCAGCCAAAGTGACCATTTAAAAACGCCACTACAACCCTAGTTCCCAGCTCTCTGTACTTAAAACCCTTTAAACAATGGTTTCTTACTGTTCTTAGGGAAAAGTCTGGACACAAGTTGTAAACCTTGTATGATCTGGCTGTGTCTCCAGCCTCCTTTTCTTGGTGTCTATACTGCAGCCATACCCACCAACTTTCAGTTCCTCACACCTGTTCAGCAACCCCTCCCTATAACTCCCACCAGCTCAGGCCTTCTCCTGCCACCAACCCCTCCCTGTTCTGACAGTGAACTCATCCTACCAATCTCCACTCCAACTTTTAAGGCCTTCCATGAGCCCTTACATCATCAGGACCCTCTGTTATGTCTCAGACCTTCTCCTATTTCTCTCTCACGGAGCATTTCATGACTGTAATTATTTCATTATGTAAATAGTTGCTTAGTCATGTCCCCTAACAGAATATTAAGCTCCATGAGAGCAGAGATTGTCTCTGTGTGTCTGTCCACCCTTTTCCCAGCACCAAGAACAGGAGCTTTGATAATGACTTGCTGTTTTCAGAACCTTCAACTCCATCTCTTCTGATTGTTTCTCATATTTTATCTGATATGTTTAGACTGTTAATAAAAGTAAGACTAGATTGTCTTAATTTGGCTTGTGTGGCTACTGTATTACCAAAAAGCAGTGGTTTTCTACTTTCAACATCGTTAGCTATCAGATACAAACAAAACCAAACCACAGGAGATGCTGCTTCACGCTCACTGAGACATGTGTTTTGGCAAGAATGTGGAGAAATTAGAAGTCTCAGGTACTGCTGGTGAGAATGTAAAATGGTGCAGCCACTTTGGAAAACAGTCAGGCAGGTTCTTGATATTTAAGCATGGAGTCATCTATGAACCAGCAATTCCATCCTAGGATTATGACCAAGAGAAATGAAAACATATGTCCACACAAAAACTTGTGCATGAATGTCCATATCAGCATTGTTCACAATAGTAAAAAAGTGAATCTAACCCAAATGTTTATAACCTGATAAATGGATAATTAAAATGTGATATATTTATACAATGAAATATTATTTGGAAATAAGGAGTAAAGCAGCCCTGGCCAGGTAGCTCAATTGGTTACAACATTATCCCAATATGCCAAAGTTGTGAGTTCAATCTCTGGTCAGGGCACATACAAGAAGCAACCAATGAATGCATAAATAAGTGGAACAACATGTCCAGTTGGTGTGGCTCAGCAGTTGAGCATCAACCCAGGAATCAAGAGGCCATGGGTTTGACTTCTAGTCAGGGCACATGCCCAGGTTTTGGGCTTGCTCCCCAGAAGGGGGCGTGCAGGAGGCAGCTGATCGATGATGTTTCTCTCTCATCGATGTTTCCATCTCTCTATTCCTCTCTCTTTCTCTAAAAAAAAAATCAATTAAAACCTATTTGAAAAAAAAAAAGTAAAACAAAATTGACATCTCCCTCCCTCCCTCCCTCTCTCTCTAAAAAATCAATTAAAAAAAGAGAAATGAAGCATGCTACAATGTGGATGAACTTTGAAAGCATGCTGAGGTAAAGCCAGTCATGAAGGACCATGTATTATGTGATTCCATTTTTATAAAATGTAAAGTGGGCAAAATAGACAAATCCACAGAGACAGTAGATTAGCAGTTGCATAGGATCAGAGGAGTTTGGGGAAATTAGGAGTGACTGCTAATGGGTATGTGGTTTCCTTTAGGGGTGATGAAAATGATCTAAAATTTGTTGTGTTGTTGCACATCTCTGTGAACATACTAATAATAAACATTGAATTGCATCCTTCAAGTGGGTGGATTGCATATGTGAATTACATCTCAATAAAGCTTTTTATTTTTGAAGATGACCTGGCTGGTGTGGCCCACTGTCTGAGCATCAACCTATAAACCAGGAAGTTACAGTTCTGTTCCAGGTCAGGGCACATGACCAGGTTGCAGGCTCAATTCCTAGTAGGGGGCGTACAAAGGCAGCTGATCAATGATTCATTCTCATCATCAATGTTTCTATCTCTCTCTCTCTCCCTCTCCCTTTCTCTCTGAAATCTCTCTCTCTATATAAAGATGGCTTAATTTGGAGAGTAATCTGAAAGTACATCATGCAGACACCAACAATTGATATGGCAGCACTATAGAGTGCAGACTCTGCCTTCTGTACTTCATTTCACTGTTCCTATTTGCAGAGCATGGCCCCTTTGCTTTGTTTGCTGTGATGTTTTATGTCTATCCCCTTTTGAACTGTGAGGCACTGCATAAGCTCAGACCAACTAATAGTTCTTCCCTCTGAGGATTTTTGTGAGGATTAAATGAGTTAATATATGCAATGCACCTAGCATTATGCCTTGCACTTGGTAAATGTACACTAAATCTTACCTCTTACTATTATGCTGACTATAAATTCACAAATTTTATATTGTTATAGAAAAAAAGAGCCATGGCTTATGTTTAATTAATTAATTTTTGTTAATCTTCACCTGAGGATATATTTTTAAAATGTTTTTTACATTTTTATTTAAAAGTTTTTTTCAATTACACTTTACATTTAATATTATTATTTTTTCTTAAATATTTTTTCTTTTAATCTTTATTGTTGAAAGTATTACATAGGTTCTCCTTTTCCCCCATTAACCTCTTCCAGCCCACTTATGTCCTTCTCCGTCCCCGCCAATAGGCCCTCATCACCCTTTTGCCTGTGTCCAGTGGTTATGCATATATGCATACAAGTTCTTTGGTTGATCTCTTCGCCCCCACCCTCTCCTGCCTTCCCTCTGAGGTTCAACAGTCTGTTCATGCTTCTGTGACTCTGGGTCTATTTTTGATAATCAGTTTATTTTTTCCATTGATTTTTAGAAAGAGTGGAAGGGAAGGAGGGAGGGGGGAGAAAGAGAGAGAGAGAGAGAGAGAGAGAGAGAGAGAGAGAGAGAGAGAGAGATGAGAGACATACATCAATTGATTGCCTCACGCCCTAGTCAGAAGGGGGTTGGGGGTGAACCTGCAACCCAGGGATATGCCATTGACTAGAAAGTCAACCCTCAACCCTTTCATGCGCTGGCCAGCACTCTAACCACTTAGCAACATTGGCCAGGGCCCATGGCTTATGTTTTGTGATTTAAGTGGCCATTTGTGTACTTTTAAAAGTTTTATCACATGTATAATACATTTATTTTTCCTCTTCAGGGAAGTTGAGGGGTAAGGAGGGACCTGCCTCCATTCTATTCTCATCCTATTACAACAGGGTGAAATAATATAGATGAACATTAGGGGACAACATGCAATTGCAATTAAAATAAAATCAGCACACTTGAAAATCTGACCAGAAGATTTCAAATGTCTAGTATCAAGGAAAGTAAAATGTCTTTCTTAATATAGTGTCTGTAGTATACTTCTGTAGGAGGGAAATATTATTACTATATCAGAGGGTGCTTTGGAAGAATGGCTGCAGCATTACTCAGATTCCACCTACACGTGCTGGCTATAGAAAGAGGCTATATCACTTCCTCACAGCTGTGCATTATATGCCAGTTCTCATGAGAACACTTAGATTTTCCTCTGATGGAAGGTATTTTGGAGCCTCTGTCAGTGTAGTACAGCCTTCCAAAGCACTTTACTATTTTTGGGAGGCTCAGCTGTGCTTCAAATCCTAGGCTTCCCCGAGATTGCTGATGAGTTCCCATTGAGGTGTGTGTGTCCCACTTCAAGATCCTCAAGGGCAGGGACCATACCTCACCTTCTCCATGTGTCCCCAGAAGTTTGTAGTGTGTGGCATGTCCTACTTAAGCTGGACAAATGTCTACAAGACTAACCTGCTCCATTAGCTGAAGCTAAAAATAGGGGGAAATTATGACCATCTTGGGCATGAGCAATGGAAATCCCCTCAGTGGGACTATTCTGTAATTGTTTTTTCTACTAGAGGCTCAGTGCATGAAATTCATGCACAGATAGGGTCTCTAAGCCTGACCAGCGATCAGGGCTGATTGGGGCCTTCCAGCTGCCAGCAAAGGGAGGCTCTGCCCACCTGGCAGGAGCGATGTGATTGATCAAAGTGCAGACGGAGGTCCCCCCCCCCCCCCCCCACTGCAGTGCCACCAGCCGGGTAGCCTGGGCCTCCCTCTTTGGGGTGATCAATCACCCAGCAGAGGGAGGCCATGCCCACCCACTGCAGCGCTATCGGCTGGATAGCCTTGGCCTCCTTCTTTGGGGTGATCGATCATGGAGGCCGCCCCTGATCAATCATCCTAAAGAGGGTGGCCTGGGCCTCCCTCTGTGGGGGCAATTGTGGGGCAATGGCAGGACTCCCCAACCAATCGCATCACACCTGCCTTGGCTAGCCTGGTGCCAGTGCATGTCATAGTGTGGTCTTCTGGACAGTCATTCAGACAGTCGTTCTGCTGTTTGGTCATTCGGTCGATTTGCATATTACACTTTTATTATTATAGATACTAGAGGCCCGGTGCACGAATTTGTGCATGGGTGGGGTCCCTTGGCCTGGCCAGCAATCGGGGCCCATTAGGGTGTCTCGCCTAGACCTGATTGGGGTCAGCTGGCGGGACAGGGGGCCACGGGAGGTTGGCTGGTTGGCTGGTGGGGAGGGGCCATAGGAGGTTCAGATTGGGGTGATTGGGGCCGTCCAGGGAGAGGGGCCATGGAGGTTGGCCAGCTGGGGGGAGGGACTATGGGAGGTGGGCTGGCTGGGGGAAGGGACCACAGGAGGTTGGCTGGCCGACCCCCCCTTTGGGGTCGTAGGGGCCAGCTGGCGGGAGGAGGGACCGCGGGAGTTTGGCCAGCTGGGGGAGGGACCGTAGGAGGTTGGCCAGTAGCAGGAGGTTGGCTTTGGGAGCGCACTGACACCAGGGAGCCGCTTCTGCCTTGAGCATCTGCTCCCCGGTGATCAGTGCGCAGCATAGTGACCAGTTGACTGGTTGAGTAGTCGCTTAGGATTTTCTATAATATAGATTACAAAAGTGGTTCATACTCATAATTTATAAAATGAAGCAAAGGAACATCTAAAATACTCCCATCCTCACAAACCTGGGAAATACTGTAGATTCTTTCAGCTTATGTCAGAACATAATATAACACACACACACATATGGGAATGTGACACATAGTATTCCATTGTATGATAGTACTGTCTTTAATGCCCCTCTATTGGGAATTTATATCATTTCTAAATTTTTGCTTTTTATAGCAGTGGTGACTATCCTTGTAACTAAATCTTACCCCCATATTCTTTATTCATTCCTTAGGATAAATTCCCAGAAGCAGACTTTCTGGGTGATGGGTAATTGACATTGTCACCAACAGTGACAGTGCCCTTGATCAGAAGAAAAGTTTAATTAAACATCACAGCAGAACTCTATAATCTTGTCTCCATAGTGTCATCACCACTAAAAACATTGACCGAACTCTGTGTTTGGTGATCCAAGCTATGACTCACACGGGAAAATAAATATTAATATCTCATCTTGCCTTTAATCTTGGACTGTTCAGGAAAATCTAACTTACCCCAAAAAGACAAAGAAAGGAACCCTGGAGGATATCTATATAAATGTGCCCCAGCGTCAGGAGGTAAGATAGAGAAGAGCCTCCCATGCGGTTGGAGCAGGAAGCACTTCAGCACATGTGTTAAGGGCTCCAAAGGCAGCTCTCAGTGTGCATGTCCTGAGAGAATTGTTTGAGAAGTTGTGTCATTGCACCCCACGTATTCTCCAGGTGCCTTCCTCTTGATTCATTTAAAATTTGAAGGTGGTTTTGTTTGTTTGTTTGTCTTACCCATCATTTTTCTAAGAGTTTTTGGAAATTAGAATGGAATTGACTGCTTCCCCATGATCATGGTATGTTTGGAACCTGGGAAGTTCAGAGAGACTGGAGTGGAGGGTGCCTAAAGAATGTGCATAGAGGAGTCTCAAAATCTGGGTACTTGCCACCCCCTGAGAGGTCAGAGAAGGGGCCCTGCATGCCTTCAGATTGTTTCTGGCCTGGTTCTGTCCTTCTGTACAAAGTAGCCCTCCAACCCTGGCTGTAGCTGCTGAGGAGGGGTGGACATCTGTAGAGATGAACTTGGGACAGGCCTGAGGCCTGAGTCTGCTGCAGATGCTCCTGGGACACTAAGTCTGGTCTCACTAGGCTCAGGTAGTGTGGGAGTTATTTGCATCCATTTCTTGCTCTTGGGGACAACCAGCATGCAGCCAGGGTCTCTGGGGTAGTTGGGAGGAGTGAGAATGTCTACCCTTCACCCCCATGAGAATGCCTGTATTGCTGCCTCAGAGCAGGCTGTGCAACCTTCTGCTTGTGTATGTTTTTGTTTTCTTTGCCATGAAACAGTCTTGCGTTGGGGCTGTTGATGTCTTTCCACTGACCGCCATCTCCTTGTGGCAACCAGGTAGCTCCTGAATCAAGGACATGCTAGTGACTAGAGTGGGGAAGAATGACTGGTGGTTGGCCCAGTCAAGCAGACCTCTTGGAGGCATTGAATCAGCAGCAGCTAGTGTAGGGTACAAGGTAAAGGCACCGGGGAAGAAGCAATGAGAATGAGAGAAGAGTAGGTAGAAGCACGTGCTGGTACAAGACAGGTAGAGAGGATGTGGCTGAGTCACAGTGATGCCACGGATCCAAGAGCCATGAGACAACCTCAGAGGGACCTGGAGGATCTTTCTGTTTCTGAACTGCATCCCAGACTTCAGAAGTCTAAGTATATGGCTGGATCTGTGCTCCCAGGAGCAGAAATAGCCACACACACTTCCCTCTCCTCTTACCTGCTCCAATGCAGACGAGTGTCATGAGCTCCACTGCCTAAGTTTGAATGCTGGCCCTGCCACTTACAAGGGTGTGAACTTGGGCTAGTGATTGACCGCTCTGTGCCTCAGTTTCCTCATTTGTAAACTGTCTAACACTGCTGTTTTCCTCATAGAGTGGATGTGATGACAGAATGACTTAATGGGTACAAATGCAGAGAAGAGCCTGGGATATATTAAACACACCAGCAGCAGCCTGGGCCTGGGCAGGACACTCCACTGGGTGATTGAGGAGAATGTACAGTGGTGTGGGTAAGCTGCAGGGACTCTGACAGGGAATAGTGGAGCACCCCGGGGCTAGCACTGCAGGAAGCCTTTACTGTGCCTAGGCCTGAAGGAGTGGAGGGCAGGAGTGGAGGGCAAACATACTTCCAAGCCCTCTCTCTCTTTGCTCTGATCTCTTGTTCATGCCTCCCAAAGACGAGTCCAACTGGAGGCCAAAAGGCAAGGCAGTTAGGTGGATACAAAACACAAGCCAGGCCCAGAGCAGGTGTGGAAGGGTGGGGAGGATGGGCAGCCAGTGCCCTCGCAGAGCAGGTGTCTGCTAGTGTGGCTGCTGCTGTTGTGACTGTTACAACAAATGCCAGTCATTGGAGGACTTCACTGATCTCCATTCCCTGCAAGCAAAACAGCCCAACACAGCAGACAGCAGCCAGAGGGCACAAAGGCAGGTCTCTGGGCCCTGGTCTCTGCTACCGGAATGTGCTGTGCTGTCCACGGATGGCCTCCCAAAGAAGCTGTCAGAACTCCACAGGAGACACAGAGGCAGTCTCCACTTCATATCCTGGGTGCCAGCACAGGCCCAGGCCCAGTCATATGTACTGAGGACTCTGTTGGGGAATAGCCGAGGAACCCATGAGAATGACTGAGCCTCCCCCAACGCCCTCAAATTTATTTTATTTTATTTTTATTGAATTTATTGGGGGTGATATCTATCTATCTATCTATCTATCTATCTATCTATCTATCTATATCTATCTATCTATCTAAAAGTCTAAGTGACCGTCCGACTGTTCGACTGACTGTCCGGTCGGTAGCTATGACACACACTGACCACTAAGGGGCAGACACTCAATGCAGAAGCTGCCGAGATGCAGTGACTTGGCAACTGCGGTTCTCCGGTGATGCACCTGGAACCAGAGAGGAGGGAGCCCGATTCTGGGGCGTGTCACCCTTTCACAATCTGGGACCCCTTGGGAGATGTTGGAGAGCCAGTTTCAGTCCAATCCTCACAGGCCAGGCCGAGGGATCCCACCAGTGTATGAATCCGTGCACTGGGCCTCTAGTTGGTTAATAAAATCATATAGGTTTCAGGTGTACAATTCTATAAGACATCATCTGTACACTATGCTGTGTGTTCACCACCCCAAGTCAAGTCTCCGTCTTTCACCATTTATCCCCTTTCCTCCCTCTTCTCTTCCCCCTATCCCCCTGCACTGGGTCTTTTTGTTTAAACTAGAAGCTGTTTGATTCACCACACAGCCAACACAGAGGGATGAGGACTCTTACAACCATGTTCACTGTGTGTGTATCTGTTAAAGTTTATGTTACCTACTCCAAAAGTGCCCTTAGAGCCCCATAGGGAAGTGAAAAAAATATAAAAAAGCAGAACTTATATAATCAACTGGCAGTGGGATGTTTTTTCATGTCTGTCAGGGCAGGCCACCTGCAGGAACCAGCTCCTCCAGCAGACGGAAATGATGCTGAGACATGGGAGCAGTGCTGGCGAGGTGTTGGGGTGATTACTGGAGAAAATGCTGAGTGTGGTGAATATTTATGTTACACCTGTCAGCGAGAGGAAGTTAAAGGCACCATGGGGTTGGGGTCAGGGAGGAGGCCAGGCCTAGACCAGGCTCCTCCCCAGCCCCTCTCTTGGGTTAGCCCAGTTTGTGCCTAACCCTGGCCTCCCTGCTCTCACTGTCTCATGACAAGAACCCTAAGGTGTTGGTTCCTGTTGTCCAGATGAGCACACTGAGGCTGTAAGTTCGAAAAGCCAGTGGCAATCAGGAAGGCCTGAATTTGGTCCAGGTGACTGTCTTCAGAGCCTGGGCCCTTCATTGCTGAGTAGGGCTTTCAAAAGCATCGTCCTTGCAGGCCACCATCAGAAATTTTGCCTCTTCTGTGTACTGGGTGGGGCAAAAGCAAGTTTGCAGTTGTTTATATGGAAAATAATACAGTAATCTATAATAATAAAAGCATAATATGCAAATCAACCAAATGGCTGACCTTCCAGACAATCTTCCGGACGACCTTCCAGGACTGAGGCACGAATTTCATGCACTGGGCCTCTAGTTAATAAATAATAATATAAGAATAAACTGTTTCACATACTCACAACTGTAAACCTACTTTTGCCCCACCTGTATTAACATTTACTTAATATTATTTTTAAAATTTGACTTTTTTGTTGTTGTTAATCCTTACCCGAGGATATTTTTTCCATTGATTTTTAGAAAGAGTGGAAGGGATGGAGGGAGGAAGGAAGAGAAAGAAAGAGAGAGAAACATTGATGTAAGAAATTGGTTTCTGGTTGCCTCCCCCCACTGGTGCCAGGGATCGAACCTGCAACCCAGGTATGTGCCCTTGACTGGGAATCAAACCAGTGACCTTCTATCCGAGGACCGACATTCTAACCACTGAGCAACACCAGCCAGCACAAGTACATAATCTGCCCTGAAAGCTCTGGTCGGCTCTCTCTCTCTCTCTCCCTCTGCTCTTGCCTTTATGAGGATTTTTTCCCCTGCCATCATTGCGTCTTTTCCCAGCATCATCCATTTCCCCTCTCTTCTGGATCATTCCTATTTGTAAAATACCATGCTCATAGCTCCAACTTTAAATACAAAATAACCTGTCACTGACCCCACTATTACACCAAAGCAACTGCTTTGTTTCTCTGCCCCTTCTCAGCATGACTCCTTGAAAGTGTTGTCTGTGACTCCCACCATGTCTCCTCACTCCCCGATCGGGTCCTCTCCCTGCCCTTCTCTGCTCTAGGTCTGTCCCCTCCCCTCCATTGAGTAGCTCCCATCAACTCACCTTGACTTCTTTAGTCTTAGCAGCAGTCAACAGCCTATTGCCCTGTTCTACTTGAACCTGACCTTTTCCCTGAGGATCCATGACACCACAACCTCTAGGATTCCTCCCATCCCCCTTGACAGCCACTCATAAAAGTCTAATTCCCTGGTTCTAGTTCCTCATGTGGCCTCTAAAATGTTGACAGTCCTGGGACATGGTCCTGTCCCCACCCTCTTCTCTGTCCTCATTATCCCTCCAGGTCTTCTCATGGTTTCCCACAGCCTGAATAGCACACATATGGTGATGGCCCCCTAATGACACTCCAGGTTGGCCTCTCTCTGAACTCCAGACTCATAAAACAATCATTTGGTTGCTGCCTTCAACCTTGTGTCTCTCTGGATTTCTCCCCTAAACTGGCTGGTTCTCCAGGCTCTTTCGTCTCTAGAATGGAACTTACCATACTCAGGGTAAAAGCCTAGGAGTGGGCACCTTTGGTTTTTCCCCTTTTCTTAGTCCTGTAATCACCATCCCAGCTTGCCTCCCCATCCAATCCTTTAGCAATTCCTATCAAGTGTATCTTTAAACACTAGCCCAAATCTGCCCACATCTCTTTAGCTTTACCTCTACCCATCCTTTGCCACACCTTACTCATCTTCCACTTGGACTCATGCAATAGCTTCCTAAATGTTGCCATACTTGTCCACTACCATCATTTTTCTTTACTGAACAGTTAGAGCTAGTTTTAAAAATCTAAATCAGATTATTTAAGATCCTTCTTAAAGTTCTCCAGTCCAGTGGCTTCCCATTGCACCTCAGAAGAAACCCAGACCCCTGGCCTCATAGGGCAAGAATCTAGCTCCTTCATGACCTCCCCTCAAACCATTTCCCCATGTGCTCTGGACTCTGGCCATGAGGGCTGCTTCTGCCTCAGGCCTTCTGCACTGCCATTCTCTTCTTACCTCCAGGTGGATTTTACATTGATTTGCATTCCTCAGCCTTCTCTGGCCACTCAACCTAAAGTGGCCACCTGGTCACCTCTAGAACATCACCCCATTTATGGTCTCTGCAGAGCACCTCTTACTCTGATATTTTTTGTCTATTATTTGCATCCTCCACTTGAATGTATGTTCTATGAGAACAGGCACCTTGCCTGTTTTCATGCACTGCTTTATCCTCAAGACCTAGTATATAACCTGATACACACTAGGTGCTGCCAGGTCAGGAATTGTATTCTACCCCACTCACAAGCTGTGAGTTAGCCGTTACTATCCTGTGGGTGCTGGTAGGAGACATGAGACTCCAGGGTTGGAAACAAAGGACTTTATTACTCCCGGGACAGCAGGCAGCATGTTTGTGTCAGGTTCCCTTGCTTCTGGTTCCCACGTGGGAGACCTGATTTGGGTCAGATGGAAACTGCAGGTGGAGGTGAGGAACACTGAATCTGGGGAATCCATGACTTTTTTAGGAAGCAGTAAGTAAGCCTGCCTTTTGTCCTCATGGGAGACTTTATCTCACCTCTCAAGGTTCCTTACTGACAACACAACCCTGAGAAATGGCCCAGGTCAAGGGCAGTCAGGCTGTGTATCCACAACTTACCCAGCAAGGTGTGTGAGAGTCTAATGGAGGGGTGTCTTTCAAGAAGTATGTGGTAAATATTTGTTGAATGAATGAATGAATGAATGAATGAAGATTTCATTTAGTGACCAGGTACCTAGTATCGGTGCCTGTGGATGAACTCACCTGAGGTCAACAGCTGCCTGGATCCCTGCCTATCACTTACTATCACTTACAAAAGATTCCCTTTGACTCTTCTCAGGCCTTATGGAGCCTCATTCCCACCTGCACTATCCGAGGCTGAATGGTTGTGGAAACTGGTAGCATCTTCTGTTACTGTTTGAGCCACCTACCATCCTCTGTGTGCTGGATGGGGTTTCCTATCCCTCCCCCCCCCCCCCCCCGCAGTGTCTGTGGCTGGGTCTGTCTCCTCAGAATCTGCTGCCCCACCACCACATTGCACTGCTGTTAAATGGCTCAAGATTGGTCCTGCCCCAAACAACATGAGGAGTGTTAAGGATGGTGTTAATGAGGGCATTTTCTGGTACATATTGGATGTGTAGGACCAGGGGGTCTGCTGCAGTCCTGTCACTCCCCATCCTAGAACATATTCCATGAAATGCATTAACTTGACCTTTGACATAACCCAGAGTCCAAACTTAAGAATTTGAAAGTTCAAATTGACAGTGTCCTTATCGACATAATTTGGTGATGCTGACTGACTGAAGAAATATTTGGAAACTAGCTCAATTAGCAGAAAGGCCCACATGGTCAAATAGTTAGGACATTTATAATAGTTTACCCAGAACATTCTCACCCTGTAAGCAAACTACACGGGAAGCTGAGTTGTATTCAGGAAGTTGTTTGGCAGGCACAGAATGAAACCCCAGGACCAGGAGCTGACTAGCTAGTAAGGAGGTTAATGGCATCACACTTTGAAAGCCCGATGTACCCATCTTCACATTAGAAGTACACCTGTTGGCTTCAGCCTTATCCTCTACCTGAAAGACTTCTTGGTTATGAGTCAATCTTTGTGTCTTGCATTCTCCTTTTTCAGTGTTACCAGGGTTGACAATTTTCCCATTTTGATCAATGCATTCTTTTTCTGTGTTTTACTTCCAATTATTTTCTATCTTTTTACAATATAACTAGTATGTAAACACAGTTTGTTGTTAAAGGTTCAAACAACACATACATATACAGAAAAAAAAGCCATAGAACTTCTCTGTCCGATCTCTCTGCCACCCTCTCTGCTGTTCCAGTTTTAAAGGGACACGTGAAGGCAAACGTGCTGGCATGTGGAAGGCATTGGACGAGACCTCACAATCTATCAGTGACTGCTTCTGTGAGAGGAGTTTGTACATGATTTTTACTTTTTTCTTTACATTTTCCTGCATTAATTTTTTGTAATAATAACTCATATATTCTATAAGAAATTTTTTTCTTGGAGAAAAAAAGCATTGCCTTGGGAGTCCTGCGGACATGGTGTGAAGCTGCATCCTTCCTCTCTCAGGGCTGTGCACATGCTACTCTCCTCCCCAAGCCTCCAGTTTCCTCATCTGTTAAGAATGTAACACCTCCTCCCTCAGTTTCAGGCTTGTTATGAATAAAGTGTGGAGGCACCTAACACATAATTATCATTCACCAAATAAATTTCCCCCTAGTGAGAGGAAAATACATGTTGCCTTGGGACCCCTTGTCAGATTGTTTCTAAATTTTAGATAGTCTCTAAATTTAAATGTGAAACATTTTTGAACCACAAAATCATGAAGATAGTGCATGCACATACATGTGGGCATGTGCAAGAAGAAAAGAAAGGAAGTATAAGAATAAAACTGTTAAACAGATGCACAACTATGTAAATGTACTTAATACCAATGGACTGCACACTTAAAAATGATTAAAATGGTCATTTTATGTTAAGTATATTTTAGCACAAAAATAGTTTTAAAAATCAGCTAAAAGGAGAGTGAGAAAACCTTTCTTTCCCCTTTTAAGCCCTGGACTCTCTAAAGTAAATATGCAAAGTCACATTTTGTGTTTTCTTACAGTGTGTCAGTTATAGTAAAGGCATTTATCCAAAGGGGCTATTTCTGCCTGTGTTAATTTTGATGTTCTAGTAAACACAGGTCAAAATGCAGTATAGAAAGTATTTTTTGTTTGTATGTTTTAAAAATACGAATTCCATGATTATACACTTTCAACCATTGGTATAAGCTGGTTCTACAGTCAGGGTACCAAGCTGGAGCAAAGTGAAGTAGAGGGGGTCTAGAGGCATAGGCTTGGGGGGAAGGGGGAGCAGAGGAGTCTAGGGGCATGGGCTTGGGGGTAGGGGAGAGCAATTGGATAGAAGGCCCCTTTGACTTCCTTCCCTGTGGAGTTTGCTTTCAACCGCTGTTTCCCCACATCTTTTTTTTTTTTTTAATTCTTTATTGTTTTAAGTATTACATATGTTTCCTTTTTCCCCCATTGACCTCTCTCTGGCCACCCCCACCACCCAGCACATGCCTCCCTAGTGTCTGTGTCCATTGGTTGTGCTTATATGCATGCATTGGTTGACCTCTTACTTCCCCTCCCCCTCATCCCCTGCCTTCCCTCTGAAGTTTTATGGTCTGTTCCATGCTTCTCTGCCTCTGGATCTATTTTTGTTCATCAGTTTATGTTGTTCATTATATTACACAAATGAGTGAGATCATGTGATACTTATTTTTCTCTGACTGGCTTATTTTGCTTAGAATAATGCTCTCCATGCCCATCCATGCTGCTGCGAATGATAAGAGTTCTTTCTTTTTTATGGCAACGTAGTGTTCCATTGTGAAGATGTACCACAGTTATTTTATCCACTCGTCTGCTGATGGGCACTTAGGCTGTTTCCAAATCTTAGCTATGGTAAATTGTGCTGCTATGAACATGGGGGTGCATACATCCTTTCTGATGGTGTTTCTAATTTCTTGAGATATATTCCTAGAAGTGGGATCACTGGGTCAAATGGGAGTTCCATTTTTAATTTTTTGAGGAAACTCCATAGTGTTTTCCACAGTGGCTGCACCAGTCTGCATTCCCACCAGCAGTGCAGGTGGTTCCTTTTTCTCCACATCCTCGCCAGCACTTGTTGTTTGTTGATTTGTTGATGATAGCCATCTGACAGGTGTGAGATGGTACCTGAAAGGTTCAGAGTGGGCTGGGATTTTTATTAGCTTCTGCTGGCTGCAGGCTGTTTCTGCTGACTATTGCTGACACACAGAGCTTGACTGGAGGGTCCTGTCCTTGGTTCCTCCCGGAGCCAGATGTCCAGTGGTTATCTACGCTGTGCCAAGCTCAAGGCTGCAAGCTTTCTGCAAGATATCTGCTAAGCACAATAAGTTTCCTCTGCTCCGTTTTATCCTCTTAAACCCTTTCATTCCCATCTTAAAGGGTATATACAAAGGAAAAGAAAGGGAATGAGGTTGTCATTTCTCTTTTGCTGCTTCCTGCATGAGAAGGGGTGACGTAGATGCCTAAGTAGTAAATTTAGATTATTTCCTGGGGTATAGGCCAGTAGGGTCCCTATACGTGGGTAAGGACAAACTGTCCTACTGTCTGGTTAACTAGAATTTGTAACCTTGTTTGTACAAATTTGGTAACTATCCTGAGAATGCAGGGCCCGAAGAGGAGGAGTAGGAGAAATAGTGTTAGGGGGCCCAAAAGGGGTAAAGCCAGGTTAATTTGGGCAGAGCTTCTTGTAGGCTGGACAATATGGACTGCTCTATGCTGTCCTGACTGATCTCCTTGAGCCATTGAGCATTCCATAGAATGTGTTGTGTGTTTTTTTCTCTATTTGACCTGTAGAGTTAAATAAAAACAACAGGAGGTGTTAGCAACTAAACAACCCCCTCCCTCTTTGGCTAAAAGATAGTCTAGGCCCTAGGGCTAGTAGGGGGACCATTTTAGGGACATAAGAGATCTGCAAGATTCAGAAGCACTATGAAGGTAAATAAATAGATGTGATCTGGGGAGAAATCCTGTAAATCGCCCTGGAGCCAGAGGTCAGTAATGAGTTTGAATTTATCTTGCACTGTTCAGATGGGATAGTTTGCGCCAGGTGGGGGAATGTTGCCTGGGTATATAATCTATTGGTTATTTGGTTGATAAGTGAGAGGGGCTAATTTTTCTCTAGGAAGGCTAATAGGAGGGTAGGTTACTCTGGGAGCGAAGTTCTTGTTTTTTCCAGTTTTGCCCCTTGCTAGGCATCTGGAGCTTTCTGCCCTGGTGAGTTTCTACACCTGTACATGGCCTATTGTCCTTTATCTGGGATGATGAGGCCTGGGCACAAAAGGAGATTGTGATGGTATCTACGGGTGGTATTCCTGAGTATAAGTAGGCCTTGTAAACTGGTGGAAACAAACTGTTTTGTACATTTTAGTATTACTGGGGCAGAAACTAGAATAATAAGAGTTATGACAAATCGTCTGGTGAAAAGTGAAGAGACATTAGTTTGCAGTGGTTCTCAACCTTCTGGCCCTTTAAATACAGTTCCTCATGTTGTGACCCAACCATAAAATTATTTTCGTTGCTACTTCATAACTGTAATTTTGCTACTGTTATGAGTCATAATGTAAATATCTGATATGCAGGATCGTCTTAGGCAACCCCTGTGAAAGTGTTGTTCGACCCCCAAAGGGGTCGTGACCCACAAGTTGAGAACCGCTGGTTTAGAGGGTGTAGTCTAATATACTAAAATGAGGTTTATTCTCTTAGTTTAATTTGTCCTTGGTTTAGGAAGATAAGACTTACAAGATGGCTGTGGACTGATGTCTTACTATCTCAGTTTCCCTATTCTACTTATTCTGGCTTATTGGCCTGTGTCATTTATATAACTTCCTTCAAACATTTCTCCCTATAAACTTTTATAACTTTCTTTTTTTTAACTTTTTTTTAATTTTTACTTTTTTTAATATTTAAATTCTTTACTAGTTAAGGAATTACAAATGTGTCCTCATCCCCCGCCATTAACCCCCATCCTCCCCCCCCCTTGCCCCCACTCATGCTCTCATCCCCCTGTTGTCCATGTCCATTGGTTTGGCTTATATGCATGCATACAAGTCCTTTGGTTGATCTCTTCCCCTTCCCCCCACCCTCCCCTACTTTCCCTCTGGGGATTAATAGTCTGATCACTGTTTCTCTGTCTTTGGATCTGTCCCTGTTCATCAGTCTATGTTGTTCTCTATATTCCACAAATGAGTGAGATCATGTGGCATTTATCTTTCTCTGACTGGCTTATTTCACTTAGCATAATGCTCTCCAGCCCCATCCAAGCTGTTGCAAAAGGCAAGAGTTCCTCCTTTTTTACCGCAGCATAGTATTCCACTGTGTAGATGTACCACAGTTTTCTTTTCTTTTCTTTTTTTAATTGCTTTAAGTATTACAAAGAGTATTACATATGTCTCCTTCCCCCCCCCCACCCTTGACAATCCCCTGGCCTCTCCTACCCCCCAGTGTCTTATGTCCATTGGTTATGCTTATATGCATGCAAACAAGTCCTTTGGTTGATCTCTTACCCACCCCCCTCCTGCCCTCCCACCCTCCCCGGCCTTCCTGCTGTAGTTTGACAGTCTGTTCGAGGCAGCTCTGCCTCTGTATCTATTTTTGTTCATAAGTTTATAAATGGTCTTTATTATCCAGAAATGAGTGAGATCATATGGTATTTTTCCTTCATTGACTGGCTTATTTCACTTAGCATAATGCTCTCCAGTTCCATCCATGCTGTTGCAAATGGTAAGAGTTCCTTCCTTTTTACAGCAGCATAGTATTCCATCGTGTAGATGTACCACTGTTTTCTAATCCATTCATCTACTGATGGGCCCTTAGGCTGTTTCCAGATCTTAGCTATGGTGAATTGTGCTGCTATGAACATAGGGGTGCATATATCCTTTATGACTGGTGTTTCTGGTTTCTTGGGATATATTCCTAGAAGTGGGATCACAGGGTCAAATGGGAGTTCCATTTTTAATTTTTTGAGGAAACTCCATAGTGGCTGCACCAGTCTGCATTCCCACCAGCAGTGCACGAGTGTTCCTTTTTCTCCACATCCTCTCCAGCACTTGTCGCTTGTTGATTTGTTGATGATAGCCAGTCTGACAGGTGTGAGGTGGTACCTCATTGTTGTTTTGATTTGCATCTCTCGGATGATTAGTGACTTTGAGCATGTTTTAATATGTCTCTTGGCTTTCTGAATGTCCTCTTTTGAAAGGTGTCTATTTAGATCCTTTGCCCATTTTTTGATTGGATTGTTTATCTTCCCTTTGTTAAGTTGTATGAGTTCCCTATAAATTTTGGAGATTAGGCCCTTATCAGATATGACTTTGGAAAATATGTTTTCCCACGCAGTGGGTTTTCTTGTTGTTTTGTTGATGGTTTCTTATGTTGTGCAGAAGCTTTTATTTTGATGTAGTCCCATTTGTTTATTTTCTCTTTAGTTTCCAATGCCCTAGGAGCTGTATCGGTGAAGAAATTGCTTCAGCATATGTCTGAGATTTTGTTGCCTTTGGATTCTTCTAGTATTTGTATAGTTTCCCGTCGTATATTTAAGTCCTTCATCCATTTTGAGTTTATTTTTGTGTATGGTGTAAGTTGGTGGTCTAGTTTCATTTTTTTGCATGTATCTGTCCAATTTTCCCAGCACCATTTATTGAAGAGACCATCTTGACTCCATTGTATGTTCTTGCCTCCTTTGTCAAATATTAATTGAGCGTATTGGTTGGGGCTGATTTCTGGGCTCTCTATTCTATTCCATTGATCTATATGTCTGTTCTTGTGCCAGTACGAGGCAGTTTTGAGAACAGTGGCTTTGTAATACAGCTTGATATCTGGTATTGAGATTCCACCTACTTTGTTCTTTCTCAGGATCGCTGCAGCTATTCGGGGTCATTTTTTATTCCAGATGAATTTTTGGAGAGTACGTTCTAGGTCTGTGAAATATGCCATTGGTATTTTAATGGGAAGTGCGTTGAATTTATAGATTGCTTTGGGCAGTATGGACATTTTAATGATGTTGATTCTACCAATCCAAGAACATGGTATGTTCTTCCATCTCTTTATGTCTTCCTCTATCTCTTTTTTCAACGTCCTGTAGTTTTACCTCTTTAGTTCAGTTTATTCCTAGGTACCTTAATTTTTTTGGTGTGATGGTAAATGGGGTTTTTTTTTTTTTTTGTCTCTCTTTCTATATGTTCACTATTGGTGTATAGAAATGCCATAGACTTCTTGGCATTAATTTTGTATCCTGTTACATTGACGAATTCTTTTATTAAGTCTAATAGTTTATTGATGGAGTCTTTAGGGTTTTTTAAGTATAATATCATGTCATCTGCAGATAAGGACAACTTTACTTCTTTTCCAATTTGGATGCCTTTTATTTCTTCTTCTTGTCTAATTGCAATGGCTAATACTTCCAGTACTATGTCGAACAGGAGTGGTGAGAGTGGGCATCCCTGTCTTGTTCCTGTTCTTAGGGGAAATGGTGTTAGTTTTTGTCCATTGAGTATGATGTTGGCTGTGGGTTTGTCATATATGGCTTTTATTATGTTGAGGTATGATCCTTCAATTCCCACCTTGCTGAGAGTTTTTATCAAAAATGGGTGTTGAATTTTGTCAAACGCTTTTTCTGCATCAATTGATATGACTATGTGGTTTTTTTCTTTCAATTTGTTTATGTGATGTATCACGTTTATTGATTTGCGGATATTGTACCATCCTTGCATCCCTGGGATAAATCCTACTTGGTTGTGGTGTATGATCTTTCTGATGTACTGCTGGATCCAATTTGCTAAGATTTTGTTGAGGATTTTGGCATTTATGTTCATTAGAGATATTGGTCTGTAATTCTCTTTGTAGTGTCTTTATCTGGTTTTGGGATTAGGGTAACGCTGGCTTCATAGAAGAGCTTGAAAATGTGCCTTCCTCTCGAATTTTTTGAAATAGTCTGAAGAGGATAGGTTATAGTCTTTAAATGTTTGGTAAAACTCCCCTGTGAAGCTGTCTGGCCCAAGGCTTTTGTTTGCTGGACGTTTCTTGAAGACTGCTTCAAAATCCTCCATAGTTATCAGCCTATTCAAATTTTCTAATGCTTCCTGATTGAGTTTAGGAAGGTCATATTTTTCTAGGAATATGTCCATTTCTTCTTAGTTGGCCAGTTTGTTGGAATAGAGGTGTTCATAGTATTTTTTTTACAATCCTTTGTATTTCTGTAAGGTCTGTTGTATTTTCCCTCTTTCATTTCTGATTTTGCTTATTTGGGTCCTCTCTCTCTGCTTCTTGGTGAGCATAGTAGAGGCTCATCAATCTTGTTTATCCATTCAAAGAACCAGCTTTTGATTTCATTGATCTTTTGTACTGTGTTTTTCTTTTGGTCTATATGTCATTTATTTCCACTCTGATCTTTATTTCCTTTCTTCTGCTCACTCTGGGCTCTTCTTGTTGTTCTCTTTCTAATTCTTTAACTTGTAGAGTTAGATAATTTATTACCATTTTTTTTTCTTGTTTTTTTGAGGCAGACCTGTAATGCTATGAACTTCCCTCTCAGGAGTGCTTTCACTGTGTCCCATAAATTTTGGATTGTTGTGTTTTCATGGTCATTTGTTTCCAGGATGTTTTTTATTTCTTCTTTGATCTCTTTGGTAACACAATCATTGTTTAATAGCGTTCTATTTAGCTTCCAAGTGTTTTACTTTTTTGATTGTTTTTATTGTAGTTTATTTCTAATATTATGCCATTGTGATTTGAGAAGATGCTTGATATGATTTCAATCTTCTTGAACTTGAAGAGACCCTGCCTGTGTCCCAATATGTGGTCTATCTTTGAAAATGTCCCATGTACACTTGAGAAGAACGTATATTCTGTGGATTTGGGGTGGAATGTTCTGAAGATGTCAATTAAGTCTATCTGATCTAGTGAGTCATTTAGGATTGCTGTTTCTTTGCCAAATCTTTGTTTAGAGGATTTATACAGTGGTCAGTGGTGTATTAAAGTCCCCTACTATGACTGTATTGCTATTGATCTCTCCCTTTATGTCTTCCAGAAGTTTTTTTTTTTTTTTATGTATTTGGGTGCTCCTGCATTGGGTGCATATATGTTTACCAGAGTTATATCCTCTTGTTGTATAGACCCCTTTATTATTATGAAATGGCCTTCCTTGTCTCTTGTTATGGCCTTCACTTTGAGGGCTATTTTGTCAGATGTAAGTATTGCTTACCCCAGCTTTTATTTCATTTACATTTGCCTGAAAAATATTTTTCCATCTCTTCACTTTCAGTCTGTGTGAGTTCCTTGTTCTGAGGTGGGTCTCTTGTAGACAGCATATATATATATTGGTCATGTTTTCTTATCAATTCAGCCACTCTATGTCATTTGATTGGAGCATTTAGTCCATTTACATTTAAAGTTAGTATCAATAGGTACTTGCTTGTAGCCATTTTTATTCTTTATGCCTGTGTTCCTTCTTCCCTTTCTATTTCTTCTTTTTACAACAGTCTCTTTAGCATTTTTTGCATTGCTGGTTTAGTAGTGATAAACTCCCTTAGCCTTGTTTTATTTGTGAAGCTCCTGATTTCCTCTTTGATAGTGAATGATAGTCTTGCTGGATAGAGTTTTCTTGGATTCAGTCCCTTGCTTTGCATCATTTTGTATACTTCATTCCATTCCCTTATGGCCTGTTATGTTTCTGTTGAAAAATCATTTGATAATGTAATAGGAGATCCTTTGTACATAACTTTCTGACTCTCTCTTGCAGCCTTTAAGATTCTGTCTTTGTCATTTACATTTGCCATTGTAAGTACGTTTTGGTGTGGATTATTTTGGGTTCATTTTGATTGGGACTTTCTGTGCTTGTGTGACTTTTTTCTTTCTCCAAATCAGGAAGTTTTCTGTCATTATTTCTTCAAGTAGTTTTTCTAATCCTTGCTCTTCTTCTTGTCCTTTTGGCACCCCTATTATACATATGTTACTTCGTTTCATGTTGTCTCAAAACTCCCTTAGGCTCTCTTTCTGCTTTATGATTTTTTTCTTCAATTGCTGTTTAGATTGGGTGTGTTTTGCTAGCCTATCTTCTAAATCACATATTTGGTCCTCTGCTTCTTTTATTCTATTGTTGAAACCTTCCATTGTGTTTTTTATTGTAGCTATATCAGTTTTGAACGCCTCCTGATTCTTACATAAGTTGATTTTCTCATTCATCTGGTTTATGCATCTTGTTTTTCTGACATATTGCATGCCTCTGTTTCATTTAGTTCATTTTCTGATGATGCCTCCTTTTCTTTCCTTGGGTGGTTGTTTCTTTGTCTCCCCATTTTGCTGTCTCTTTCTGGCCCTGGCCACCCTGCTTAGGGTTTGAAAAGTTGAAGACCCTATTAGGGCAAGGGTCTGGAAATCATTAGCCCAGAGGCTGGGTCTGCCTTGAGTCTCATGCCTTTATTGTATCTACTCTAAGTTGGATTCCCTTCTCCCATGGATCTGGTCCTTCAGTTGTTTGCTTCAGATTCTTGGGGTGGTGGGAGTGCATGCACAGTTCCTCTTATGTGCGAGTCCCTGTGAGGACCCAGAGCCCTCTTGCATGCAATTTACTGTGTGGCCCCAGCACCATCTGGCAGTGCACGTCTAGCATGGTCCTGTGGCCCCTTCTTGGGCACACTGGCTTGCTCTGGGTATCCCCAGCAGCACTTTCCTAAAGTGAGGCATGTACTTGTTTTCTCCAGGTAGGCCGTGCAGTACTTTTCCAGGGGCCAGGGAAAAATGGGTTCAGGTTGCTCTGGGTTGCAGTCAGAGATCCTCTGTGGCCTGAGTGGGCCATGTGCTGGGTTACTCCAGGTTGCCCCAGGAGCAAGACCCTGGGCTGGGGTGGAGTAGATGTGGGTTGCTCTGGGCCGCACAGTCCTCGCTTTCTTGTAGCCCAGAGTGAGACACATGCTGAGTTGCTCTAGTTAGCCTGTCCTCAGTGTGGGGTGGGAGCAGGTTGCCCTGGTGCTCAGTCCATGCTCCCCTGTTGCCTGGGGTGACATGCATGTTGGGTTGCCCTGGATGGCTCCAGCAGGACTGCCCTGGGGTCTAGGGTGGAGCAGGCCTGGGTTGCACTGGGTCACACAGTCAGAGCTCCCCTGTGACCCAGACTGGGCCATGCTTTGGATTGCTCCAGGTCACCCCGACAGCAGGTCCCAGGGCTGGGGGTGGAGTGGGCTCTGGGTGACTCTTGGCTAGCAGCACGCTTTGGGGGTCCAGGGTGGGGGTGGGGCACAGGGTTCCCCTTGGCTTGCACTCATTGCAGGGTCTTGGAGGCAGATCCTAGGATGCAGTGGGCTGGTGAGGAGACGTGGTGTGGGAGCTCACTCTGCTGGCCTGCGCTCCCTGCAGACCTCTGGGGGTCCATTGGGAGGTACCATGCCATTCACTGCAGGGGCACAGTGGTTATGGCTGGCAAGTGGCATTCTCTAGGCATCTTCTGCCCTTTCTTATTGAAAATTGTCTCCTTAGCTCTGTCTAATTTTTTTAATTCAGGGTAGATGTTCTCCAATTTTGTTGCTTTTCTGGCCTGGCCCTAGGAGGAGGTACATGACATTGTTGCCTGTTCAGCTGCCATTTTTCTCCCCACATCTTTTCATTAGCATTTTAACAAAAGCTATGTCAACTCATTGGCTCTACACATGTAGAACATACTGGGATTGGTATTGTGATGCATCAGGCTTTACTCCTCCAACAGCCATCTGCTGCCCCAACTGATCTGAGTTGGACAAGTCAGAATAGCTGCCACTTACCAGGGTCTGACTGTGTGCAAATGTTCTGCCTCTGTTTTTTATATGAAATTCTTACAGTGACCCTCTGTTATGCAAAGTGCTGCGGTCCCAGAAAACCTCAACATATTGTTCTTGAATTCCAAAAGCAATAACCCAGAGGATTGGCTGTGAAAGACATGGGTTTTTGAGGCCTTAAATGCACACTGGTGGAGGCCAAACTGGTGAAGTTTATTTCTGCATAGACTGCCACCAGTGACGTTGAACCACTAAGTCCTATCCAGCTGGTGCTATTGTTTCACTGCCACCCTGACTTTCCCAACACAAGGTTTTACAGAGTACAGAGAACAGAGAACAGGGCATTCAGGGGGCGGGGACGGGCCTGTGTAAGATAAAAACACTAGCAGTTTACAATCCAGGCTCCCATCTAGAAGCAGTTTCTCTTTGGCCTTTCTTGTGGCCAAGTTCCCAAGGTTTCACAGCCTGATTACAGATGACTTTCACTATATTCCCACAGGGTGGGAGGGGGAGTTGGGAGCATGGGAAGGGGCCTATGTTCCCATTTACCATAAGTGGGTGTGATTATCTCCCTTTTATAAATGTGAAAATAGCCCACTGAGAATAATGATTTGCCTATAGCCTCACTGCTAATAAGTGGCAGAATCAGGATCCAGTCTTGACCTGTTTAATTTCTAAAGGCCACACTCTTTTCACTACACTTGGTAAGTCACTGCATTTGTGTTTATACAAATAAGGCAGCAGGTTGGACTATGTTAATGTAAAAACATTCACACCTGTAAAGAATTTTTGTGAGTTTATTTGAGTCAAACTGTTGACAATTGCCAGGAAGCAGAATCTCTTTGGATTGGGATAATGCTCTGGAGATTGGCAGTTTTTCACCTTGTTTTATATATACAATCAAAGGAGGAGACATAAGTGGATTACATGAAATCCATTGGTGATAGATTAGGGAGGTGGGAGAAATCAAAGTGGGAAGCCTCTGGGATTGGATAAAAAATAAAATGATAGACACATTACTTAGGTGGTACAGGATAGTTAACATTCAACAATCAACATGATAACAATAACAATGAAGGAATTTATGGTCTCCTGTCCTGCCATCCAGGTGCATTTGATTGTGCCCAAGGGTCAGGAAAAAATAAGGGAAGTTACAAGTTACTCTGATGTTTCACAGGCATATTATCTTCGATGCAAACAGCCAATAGGCTCAGTTAAGGTAAAAATTGACCTTGTGAGGGAAAATAATGGCTTAAGACATGACTACCCACCATAACTGCTTTTAGTTAAAGTTTTAATTTCAGATCATCCTTTGTGGTTACTTTAGATCTTTGAGTTTGCAAGACTGCCATGCAGGCCTTCCCTGAGCTTGTCAGGTTAGCATGTGGCCTTTTTTTTCCGTCCACAACTAGATCAGTGGTTCTCAACTTCAACTGCACGTTGGACTCTCCTGGAGAGCTTTAAAAAGAATACAAGCTCAGCCCTACTGCCAGGGATTCAAACTTCTGGTAGCTTTAAAACTCCCCAGGCATTTCTAAGGGGGCAAGTGGGTTGAGAACTCCTGGTCTACACCAGAGCTTCTCAAACTGTATCCAAATCACCTGGGATTGTGTTAAAATGCAAATTCTGAGTCAGTAGGGGTGTGGCCTGAGAGGGTACATTCTAACAAGCTCCCAGGTGATGCTGCTGGTCCATGGACCACACTGAGTAGTGAGGGTCTGGATGATCTCTAGGTTTCTGTCCCCTTCTAACATTTTGTGAAGGTGGTAAAAGCAGTTTTAAAGCATAGCTCTGTCCTATATCCACCAAGCATCCTGCATCCCTATATCCTGTTCATCCTTATTTGTTACAAGTAAATAGTATTTCTGTGATCAAAACATGTGAAAGCCAAACACCAATAATGATGCATCATGAAACGTGGTGAAAGGGCATGCACTCTGCAGTATGTCCATATTCCAGTTTGATTGCTTACCAGCTGCGTGAGTTTAGGCAAGTTACTTAATCTCTCTGAGCCTTAATTTTCTCTACTCCAAATTGAGGCTAAAGAGCCCATATCTAATTGGGTGATGGGGAGGATTAAATGGGTTAATACAGACAAAGCACTTTGTAACAATAGGTACCCAACAGATGTCACCTGCTGTTATCTTGATGGACTTTGCAAGCTGATCTCTTATAATACAGCTCACTGCAGTTCAAAGGAACCTTGACTTGTGCCCCATGTGAGCATCAGCAAACACAGAGCAGAGTCTGCTTTTGATTTGAATGTCAGGTGACACTATGATGTAAGGAATTTCAGGGCAGAGAGCATTCAAGCCAGCATTTCTGCCAGCACCTAGAGAGCAACCCCAGGCAGAGAAACCCTTTGTTTCCTCCCTTCTCTGGATTATTAGAATATCTCCCCATCTCTGTTCCCTGCCTACCTGCAGCAAATTCCCCAGTGATTTTTGCTATAAAAACTCTTTAAGTTGTTGACTTTAGTGCTATTATGAGACTAACCAATGGCAGTAATTTATTCAATCAGATATTAACTGAGTGCGCAGGTACCAGGGTTACAGGGACAAACAAAAACTTCATCATCTCTATTATCCTGGAGTTTGTCCAGCAGAGCTAGACACTGAACAAATAAAATATACAATTGCAATTGTGTAGAATGCTATGAAGGAAAAGAACAGGGCACTGCAGAAGAAAATATTATTAAGAGCTCTTGCACCATACATTTTCACTTAAAAAGAGCCTTTAGATTGATTACCTATGTATAGAATGGATGGGAGCAGGGCAAGAAGAAAGACAAGCAGTTAGGAGTTCTCCCAGCATGGTGGCAGGAGAGCTGGGGAGTTGGTGCAGTCAAGACTGGGAGCAAATTTCTTTCATTTGCCTTAATTATCATAAAATGTCAGCTTGTAGTTTTTAATAGTTGTATAATTTTTTCCCTTTATTCATTACAGAAGACACCATGTTATCAACACAAAAAATTCTAACCAGTTGTGAGGTTTAGGGCCAGTGGCTTTCCCTTTGTAGGGTGTATTAATTCTTAAATTCTGTGGACGAAAAGGGACCACACGCAAACCCACTAGCTAGGGAAGGCCTGCATGGCAGTCTTGCAAACTCAAAGACCTAAAGTAACCACAAAGGATGGTCTGAAATTAAACTTTAACTAAAAGCAGTTATGGTGGGTAGTCATGTCCTAGGCCAGTATCTTCCCTGACACAGGTCAATCTTTACCTTAACTGAGCCTATTGTCTTTTTGCATCTACCGTAACATATTGGAATTTCAAACCACAGGCACCACTCTGTGGAGACCACAAATCCCCTCATTGTTATTAATTGTTGACTGTTAACTATCCTGCACCCAGAAGAAATATGTGTCTATCATTTTACTTTTTTATCCAATCCCAGAGGTTTCCCTGCTTCGTTTTCTCCCACCTCCCTAATCTAACACCAATGGAGTCCATGTAACCCATTTACATCTCCTTTTTTGATTGTAATGTATAAAACAAGGTAAAAAACTGCCATTCTCCAGAGCACTATCTCAATACGTTAAATGTATTGAGATAGTGCTTCTACTTCCCAGCAATTGTCAATAGTTTGGCTCAAATAAACTCACAAAATTCTTTATAGGCTTGAATGTTTTCTTATGTTAACAATTCATTCATTCATTCTTCATTCTGTAAAATAGTGCTATGGTAGCAGGTGTTGGTGTCAACAGGGTCTAACATTTTCCCCTGCCCTGTCATTTAGGAATTCCAAGACAAATTAAAAGTATTCACAAATACAAACTTTTAAGCTTCAAATCAGTAGCAGAAACAGATGGTTTAACAATAGAGAGAGCTAGATTTCCTTTTCTTTTTTTCTTTTTTTTTTCTTTTTTGCCAATGGAATGGAATATTTGTCTCTAGGGTGCTCCTGGATCGGGGGTTTCGGGGCTTTTGGCAGAGCCCTGGCTAGTGGAACCAACAAAGGTGACATCAGCCAGTGCCAGGCAGTGGGCAGCTCCAGAGTCAGGCTGAGACAGCCAGCACTTGGGCTGTTGCTTAAGACAGTTTCTGAGACTACTAAGTAAGGAATGTTGCCTCTGAATGAGGAGAGGGTCTACAGTTAGAGGAAGGAGGAGGAGAGGCTTGAGTTTCCAGTTGGGGCTCCAAGGTCTGAAGGTTGGGAATAACAGGGAGCAGGTCACAGGTCCTTCGTGGCCCACAAGACTGGGGGCTGGGGAAATATGATAGAGTGCCGTTGTCTGGGTGGGCTTGGCTCAGGCCTTTCAGGAACTCCCACAGCATACTTTGTTCCACAGCCTCCCCTAAGGGCATCTATTCCCCACAGTACTGATCCCCATTGACAATCCCAGGTGGGGTGGCCTTGGGTTGTCCAAGGCTCCCATATCATCCCATGGGCCATTGGGAGATGTCCACTAATTGGTACTGGATGTACTTCCCAGCCAGGATGCAGGTCACCTTGCGCTGCTGTGATTTCAGTCACTAGGGACCTGGTGACTGAAGTGCTATAGATGCACAGGGTGCTCATGCTGTGGGTGGACAAACTGATAGACGAACCTAGGTTTCCTATTCTTTTTAAATCTTCACCTAAGGACATGCTTTGAGAGAGGAAGGGAGAGAGAGAGAGAAAGAGAGAGAGAGAGAGAGAGAGAGAAACATCAGTGTGAGAGAGAAACATTGATCAGTTTCCTTCTGTACATGTCCTGACCTGGGCTCAAACCTGAAACCCAGGTATGTGCCCTAATGGGGAATCAAACCAGCAATGTTTCTGTGCACAGGACGAAGCTCAACCAACTGAGGCACTCAGGCTGGCCCTTTAAGAACTCTTGACTCCCTTTCTTCCCGGCCAGCACAGGTCAATGAAATTATAACCTTACTTCAAGTAAAGATTGAGTCAGGAAGGGTCAAGGCCACAGTTTTCTCAAGCCAGAACTACAAAACAAAACTGTCTCTATGCCCAGGCACCATCCTTAACTCTAACCATGGGAAGCTGAGAGGCAACTGGAGAGCTGGACTCACCTGCTGACACACTCACACATACTAGGTCACAATTATCCCAGAACCACCTCATACAAGGAAGGATTTACATACATAAACTTAAAAAACAGTATTTATTTTTTATTAATTTCAGAGAGGAGAAGAGAGGGAGAAAGAGAGAGAGAAACATCAATGATGAGAGAGAATCATTTGGGTTGTCTGACTCCTGCACGCCCCACACTGGGGATCAAGCCTGCAACCTGGGCCTGTGCCCTGACCAGGAATTGAACTGTGACCTCCTGGTTCACAGGTCGATGGTCAACCACTGAGCCACGCTGGCCAGGCCATAACTGAACTTTTTAAATATCTCAACTGTCTTACAGATATTAGTACTATAGTAAAAAATATATATATATAGAAAATAAACCTTCAAATGTTGTCAGTTAGGAAACTTGAAACCAGAGTGGTCAGCTGATAAACTTAAGGTCACACTTGGCAAGTCCCCAGAACTGCAGTTAGGTACAAGGACAATTTCTGTGGGGGTGATATTGTGAGGAATTTGCATGATTCTGCTGCTGAGACAGACTGAGCCATTGGTTTGAATCTGTTGGTAGTTTTAGGTTCTACTTATTAGAGTTCCAGACAGTGATGCCTCAGAGACCTCTCCCCTGGTTTCCCATAATTTACATGGGACAGTTCACTTACTCCCTTAAATTATAAGGATTCAGAGAAACCAAGGCTAGTTCCTCTTCACAGAAAGGTTGGGAACCCTGATCTCAAAGTTGGTTGTTTTTAAAGACTTTTTAAAAATAGAGAACCATGCAAATACTAATATAATATACTAGTGGCCCGTTGCATGAAGATTTGTGCAATAAGCCTTCCGTCCCCTGGCTGCCAGCACTGGTTTTCCTCCGGCACCTGGGACCCAGGCCTTTGGTCTGCCCACAGCAGCGAGGCTTGGCTTCTCCCCTCCAGCTGCTCCCAGATGCTCCTTTTTTTTTCTCCAGCTCCTCTAGCGGAGCCCAGGGTGGACTGGAAGCCTGGGTTGTCCCTGGCGACCCAGGCCCCCAGCCACTCCTTGAGCAGAGTCCAGGGCCCACGGGAAGCTTGGCTTCCTCCATTGCCGGGAGCAACCCAAGCCTCCTGCTCACTCCAGCTCCGTGGCTGTCGCCATCTTCAGTCGTCTTCAGTCTTTGCTCCGAGCCTGCATATGCAAATTAACTGCCATCCTTGTTGGGTTAATTTGCATAGTCGCTGATTGGCTGGTGGGTGTAGCGGAGTGGCCGAGTGATGGAGTGATGTCTAATTTGTATGTTTCTCTTTTATTAGTGTAGATACACAGGTTCCTGTCACCCAGAATTAATGACTATTTTTTTCAAGGTATTTTGAGTAATTTTTTCCTTTGAATGGCTCAGGCATCGTAAGGCACAAACTGAATCTACCGGTGTGCTCGATCAGCCAAATTTCTATCAAATTAGAATGTAGTGTTACAGAATTTACCAGGTGACTGGAAAATACACAATGAATACGCAAAGATTCCAGAAGCAACCCCTTATTTGCGGATGTACTAGTATGGTGGCTAAGGGGAGTTAGATCTCCAAAGACTGAGTGACAGAATATGGATGAAGCTTTCCTTTTATACTTTTTAGTACCTTTGTCCCCCAAATATGAATCAAGCTTCCAGACCTTTCACAGGCCTTGCAGGCCCCCTCCCCCACCCCCCCTAGTGGGTTGGAATGGGGGAAGTGAGATTACACCCAAAGGCCTGGCCTGGCGCCAGAGCTAATAACCCCCTCCGGGGTTTGTGTATAGTTCATGGTTTATGGCCTCTGTACACGCATTACAGATAAGAGGGTTGGGGCTCAATTATACTAGCAAGAATGTGCAGCAGAATACTGGTTCTGGCACAGATTCAGATTGCTAGCCTCCCCAAACTGTCTTATATTCCCCTTTAGTAGAACTGGGGCAGGAATAAAAAAAATTTGTTTTAAGAAAATGTAATGTGATGAGTTTGACAAGTGTCTATTGCTATGCTTTATTTTATTATTTATTATTTTATTGTTGATAGTATTACAGATATCTCCCATCTCTTCTTATTGCTGTGCTTTAAACTGCATTTGAAATTGGAACTATATAAAGAGACATTTAATTTACATAATCTATTTTGCTGTTTTCACTTCCTCCTAAATCAGGTTGGTTTTTTTCTGACAGAAAATGCCTAGTTTCAAAAAAAGTCAGAGTAAAAGTTCAGTTTACAGATTTCCAGTGACAGAGATTTAAGGGGGCTAAATAACCCTGGAAGTAAAAGTTCAGAGTTTTGTTGCCTAAAAATTTATTTTCATTTGTTACATAAGAACCATGTTTGAATTTGGAGTCAGAAAGTCTGAATTTTTGACTCAGTGCTGCCACCAGTACACTGTATGGCTGCTGATCCATGACTTCACCTCGGTGGGCTAAGGATCTAACATTTTATGCTTTGGGATAACTTGATTCCACTTTTGATTATAGCTTTACCCTTTGGTACTTATTGACTAATCCAGTCTTGATTTCTTCCATCATATATAATAAGAGTGGTTAGATCCAAACATGATGATGATGAACTCGGCTAGTTTATGCACAAAACACAGTGCCTGGGTGCCATGCCTGCACTGGACAGCAAGACCTGGATCAGCTTTGCTCCCAAGGGTCAAAATCCACCTGCTTCTGGATCCTAGTCTCACCTCCACAGATCCTTCCAGATATTGGCTTGAAATGTGACTGACTTGGTGACAAGAGCTATTATTTCCCAAACATATTCTAAGCACCCTTTCTGGTTCAGGGCACTGTTTTTCACTTGTACTTGAAGACTATCCTGAAAGATAAGTCACTTTGGCAATTCCTTAACTGCCAGAACTCTACCCTGGTTGAAAACTCAACTCTGGATCTCACCTAAAAAAAAGAACAACTCTAAAGCCACCACTCCCACCTGATACTACTCTAATGCCATTGGAGCAGTCTTCAATCCTCATGGAGCACTCAGGGCTAATATTATGAATTCTTTTAAGAGTTTAGGGTTGGGATTGAGGGAGTGGGTCACCCTAGCTCAAACCCAGCCCAGTACATCAGCTCTAGCTATGCCTACTCCTTCTGATTCTGTAAAGCATGAGAAATAATACTCTTTTTTCCACAAGCACTGGCACTGACAAATAACAGCTCCACAGAGGAGTCCTGTAACACCACCAACAGTCCATGTTCAAGGAAGTGAGTTTGGACCCTAATGTGGCCACTGACTCAAGCTATGATCTTGGGCAAATGGCTGTTTCCTCCTGTGGAGACGGTGAGAGCTCCAGGCCCAGGTGATGGTGCAGCCTCACTGCCCCACTCACAGGAGGCACACAATAAATGCCCGTTATTCAATTTGGAAAATGAAGTACAACATTCAGTTTTGAAAAATATTTATTAAAAAACTAAAGTGAATGTGGCAAAAAACAAAACAAAAAAACCCCAACACATACCTTTAAGTAGCAAGCATATAACATTGGTTATAAAGCTTTCCCCACTCTATTGACCTAGTCTTTCCCACCATTTATGATCAAGGAGGGCCTCCAAGGGAAGCCTCATGTAAACAGCTCTCCTGTACTGGTGATGAGCAAAATCTAATTACGTGACGACTATCAGTGGACATAGGACTCACTTTTCTAGGTAATCCACCCCAAACACAAGAGAAAGACCAAGTCTTGGGAATGTGTTCCTGGGGACCTGTAGTTCTAGTTTTAATTTGAGGGATGGGCTTTGGGGGATGAGATAGTAGAAAGACAAATGGTATCAGTTGAGGGCAACTGTAAAGCACCTTTAAAATCTGGACCCTTTCCCCACAACTTAACCCAGTAATTCTCAAACTTCACTGTTGATAAGTATCACCTGATGGGATTGTTAAATTCATAGGCTCTCAAATCTGCATGTCTAACAGGAGTACTCCAGGTAACTATGCATACTGATTAGCCTTCCAGTTTGAGAAACAGGAACACTGTTTAAAATGCACTAAACCAACTCCTACCCCTAAACACAAGATGAAAGCAATCTTCTGACAGTCACTGTGCTTTGTCAATTTGGAGGGACCACTTAGGGAGGGGGCAGGAAGAAGCCTCCAGTTCTTAACCTACTGGTCTGTCTGCAGGAGCCCTGAGCAACCGGTCAAGGGCTATTCAGGAAGTAAAATTTAATAATCAAGTTATAGAACCAACAGGCCAAAAGCATTCACCCCAGTTTAATGAACTCCATTGGGCTGATGTTCAAACAGAACACAAGGTAACTGGGGACCTTGACTTGTGAAGACATAGTGAATAAAACATCCATAAAATCCTTTATTAACCATAGAGCACTATGCCCAAATAATTTCGCTGCATCATGGACAACATGTTGAAATAGTCACATTGATTCCAAGGTTCCCATTATCTGCAAAAAGATGTGCTATGGCTGTGTCAAAAACTAGGCAATCGCTGTTCATGATGGCCGCAGCCACGCCGTCATGAATGGATCGGGGTGTGGCCTCCCAGGTCAGCCTCCGCCGGTTCCCATTCAGCTCCAGTCTGTAGGCAAAGTTCTCGGCCTGCTTGCGAGTGCCGATGAGCAGCACGATGGCAAAGAACTGCTGGTGGCCTTCGTACTTCTCTTGTTTCTCTAGCACCAGCATGAAGTGATGGCCAAAACACGACTGCATCATCACCCAGTCGACAGCCCCCGGCAGGTTAATGTCTGTAGCTAGAAAGACAATGTCTTCTCCCTGAAGGGTGGTAATGCTCTTGTGGGCGTGCATGAGATGGGACATCACCGCCTCCAGGGACCCCTGCCACTTGCAGGAAGCACCAGGACAGGGGCAGGAGTAGGGCCGGTATTCACAGATGTCTTCGTGCTCTGGCTTCTCTGTGTGGTGAAGGGTCAGGGAGCAGCCTGTGGTGGCATACTGTGAGGACAGAAAGAAATACAGTGAGCCATGGGCTTTTCAAAAGTTCTACTGGGGTGGAAAAAAACACATGGCAGCCGGCAGGACGAGAGGGAGGGAGAGAGTGAGTGGGGAATGTGGGGACATGTGTGGTGTGTGTGTGAGTGAAGGGACAGTTAGATCTGGCAGGAGTCTTGGGGGCTGGCGGATAAGGCTCCTGGACGGGGAGCCCCTGCTATAGCCACAGGCACTCCCCCAACTGCAAGGCTCTGGCACAGAAACCACACCGTTATGAAGGGGAGAGCAGCCAAACCTAGGGGTGCAGCCATACTAACACCCAGACTGCTTTGGATACCACCTTGGACCCTGCAGAGAGTGCATGCCACCCCAGCTAGAATCATGCCACCCTGGCCGCTGTCTCCGGGACCCCCGCAGTGAGTTGCCTGCCGAGTGAGCCCCAACCCAGCCAAAGTTGCGCCACCTCAGCCACAGACATCGGGACCCCTGCCTCCCTGGCCATGGACTCCGGGACCCTATGTGTGTCATGCTACACCTCCCATGAGCTACAGGACTCTGAAGTGTGTTGTGCCACTCTGGCAGTGGGCTCCAGGACCACAAAGTGAGTCCCACATCATGACCCTGAGCACATGCACAACAGCTTGCATGACGAGGTTGGGTGTGAGGTACATAGTCAGACAATCTGTGAGGAAACTCCACCCATGAATGGGACAATAACATTCAAGATCCAACTACACCAAATAACTCAAGTAGGGGGCTTTCCTAGAACACCCAACTCAGGAGATCTAAGAAAATGCACCACTGGGTTCCACAAAACACCTACTACATAGGACCACCCCTCAAAAGTATGGGTGGCATAGCAGTTTCATCTAAGACATAGAAACAAATACAATGAGACAGCAAAAATGGGGAGACAAAGAACAATCCCCAAAGGAAAAGAATCACCAGAAAAAGAACTAAATTAAATGGAGGCAAATAATTTGTCAGAGAGAGAATTCAGAATAATGGTATTAAGGATGCTCAATCGTCTGGATGACAAATACACGCAACTAAATGAGAATTATAAGGAGCTGAATGAGATTTTCACCAACATGAATAAGAATCAAGAGGAAATGAAGAATGACATAGCTGCAATAAAGAAAACCATGGAAGGTTTCACAGTAAACTTGAAGAAGCTGAGGTCCGAATAGGAGAGTTTGAAGACAAGGTAGAAAAAAACACCCACGCAGAGCACCAACCAGGGGTGAAAAAGTTAAAAAGCAAGAGGAGAGCCTAAGGGAGCTGTGGGACAACATGAAACAAAACAACATCCACATAATTGAGGTGCCAGAAGGAGAGGAAGCTGAGCAAGGAATAGAAAACCTAAAGAAATAATGACAGAAAACTTCCCTGACTCAGGGAAGAAAAAAGTCATGCAAGTCCAAGAAGCTCACAGAGTCCCAGTCAAGACGAACCAAAAAAGACTGACACCAAAACACAACATAATTAAATTGGCAAACATAAAAGACAAAAAAAAAAAAAAAAAAAAAAAGAAAAGAATCTTAAAGGCTGCAAGAGAGAGATAGAAAGTTACCTACAAGAGATCTCCTATTAGACTATTACCTGGTTTCTTAACAGAAACTCATCAGGCCAGAAGGGAATGGGATGAAGCAAGGCTATCATTCAAAATTGAAGGGGAAGTCAGGAGGAACACAGGCATAAAGAATAAAAACAAGTACCTATCAATAATAACCTTAAACATAAATAGATTAAATGCTTCAATAAAAAGACACAGGGTAGCCAAATGGTTAAGAAAACATGACCCATATGTATGCTGTCTACAAGAGACCTATCTCAGAACAAATACACACACAGACTGAAAGTGAAAGGATGAAAAAAAAAATCTTCAGGCAAATAAAAATGAAAAATAAAAAAGCTGGGATAGCAATACTTATATCTGACAAAATAGACCTCAGAGTGAAGGTAATAACAAGAGATAATGAAGGCCACTTCATAATACTAAAGGGATCGATACAACTAAAGGATATAACTCTGGTAAACATATATGCACCTAATACAGGAGCATCCAAATACATAAAAATAAAAACTTCTGGAAGATATCAAGGGAAAGATCAACAGCAATATAATCATAGTAGGGGATTTTAATACTCCATTGACATCATGATAAATCTTCTAGACAAAAGGTCAACAAGGAAACAGATATCCCAAATGACTCACTAGATCAGATAGGACTATTGACACCTTCAGAACATTTCACCCCAAGGTTACGGAATATACATTCTTCTCAAGTGCACGTGGGACATTTTCAAAGACAGACCACATGTTAGTACACAAAAAAGTCTCTATAAATTCAAGGAGATTGAAATCATATCAAGTATCTTCTCAGATCACAATGTCATCAAATTGGAAATCAACTACAATAAAAACACTCAATAACAATCAAACACATGGAGGCTAAATAGCATGCTATTAAACAACGAATGGGTTACCAAAGAGATAAAAGAAGAAATAAAAAACATCTCAGAAACAAATAACAATGAAAACAACAATCCAAAATCTATGGGACACAGTGAAAGCAATCTTGAGATGGAAGTTCATAGCACTACAGGCTTACCTTAAACAACAACAACAACAGAAACAACAAGAAAAACTTGTAATACTTTATCTAACCCTACAACTCAAAGAATTAGAAAGAGAACAAGAAAAGCCCAGAGTGAGTAGAAGAAAGGAAATAATAAAGATCAGAGTGGAAATAAATGACATAGAGACCAAAAGTACAATACAAAAGATCAATAAAACCAAGAGCTGGTTCTTTGAAAGGATAAACAAGACTGATGAACCTCTAGCCAAACTCACCAAGAAACAAAGAGAGAGAACCCAAATAAACAAAATCAGAAATGAAAGAGGTGAAGAAACAACTGACCCCACAGAGATACAAAGGATCATAAAAAATAGAGTTGGCACAAGTCTATTCCAACAAACTGCACAACCTTGATTGACCAAACAAACATAGTCTCAGAAAAATACAATATTCTGAAACTCAATCAGGAAGAATCAGAAAACCTGAATAGACCAATAACTACTGATGAAATTGAAGCAGTAATAATGATAATAATAATAATAATGATAATAATAAAACTCCCAGCAAACAAAAGCCCTGGTCTGGATGGCTTCACAGGCGAGTTTACCAAACAATCATGGAAGAACTAACACCTATCCTCCTCAAACTATTCTAAAAAATTCAAGAGGAAGGAACACTTCCAAGCTCTTTCTCTGAGGCCAGCATTACCCTAACCCCAAAACCAGAAAAAGACACTACAAAGAAAGAGAATTACAGACCAATATTTCTGATGAACATAGATGCTAAAATCCACAACAAATTACTAGCAAATCAGATCCAGCAATAGATTAAAAAGATCATACACCATAACCAAGTGGGATTTATTCAGGGAATGCAAGGCTGGTACATATCCTCAAATCAATAAATGTGATATAGCACATTAACGGATAGCAAGACAAAAACCACATGATCATATCAATTGTTGCAGAAAAAGCATTTGACAAAATCCAATACCCTTACTTGATAAAAACTCTGGGCAAAGTGGGAATAGTGGGATCATACTTCAACATCAGAAAGGCCTTATAGGACATACCTAAACCCAACATCATACTCAATGGGCAAAAACTAAAACCATTTCCCCTATAAACAAAACAAGACAGGAATGCCCACTCTCACCACTCCTGTTCAGCATAGGACTGGAAGTGCTAGCCATAGTGATCAGACAAGAAGAAGAAATAAAAGGCATCCAAATAGGAAAAAAAGAACTAAAACTGTCATTATTTGCAGACGACATTATATTTACAAAGAAAACCCAAAAGACTCCATCAAAAAACCACTCAATTTAGCAAATGAATTTGGCAATGTAGCAGTATATAAAATTAACACCCAGAAATCCATGTCATTTTTATACACCAATTATGAACTCTCAGAAAGAGAAACTAAAAAAATAATCCCATTTACCATTGCAACAAAAAAATTAAGATACTTAGGAATAAACTTAACCAAGGAGGTAAAAGACCTGTACTTTGAAAACTACAGGATGTTGAAAAAAGAGATAGAGGAAGATATACACAAAAGTGGAAGAATATACCATGTTTATGGATTGGTAGAATCAACATCATTATAATGGTCATACTACCCAAAGCAATCTATAGATTCAATGCAATCCCTATTAAAATACTAACAGCATATTTCACAGACCTAGAACAAGTACTCTAAAAATTTATATGGAATCAAAAAAGACCCCAAATAGCTGCAGCAATCTTGAGAAAAACAAAGTTGGAGGGATCACAATACCAGATATCAAGCGATATTACAAAGCCATTGTACTCAAAACTGCCGGGTACTGGCACAAGAACAGCCATATAGACCAATGGAATAGAACAGAGAACCCAGAAATCGACCCAAGCCATTATGCTCAATTAATATATGACAAAGCACACAAGAGCATACATTGGAGCAGAGACAGTCTTTTCAATAAATGGTGTTGGGAAAATTGGACAGTTACATGCAAAAAAATGAAACCAGACCACCAACTTACACCATACACAAAAATAAATTCAAAGTGGATAAAAGGCGTAAATGTAAGACATGAAACCATAAAAATCCTAGAAGAAACCATTGGCAGCAAAATCTCTCGGAGTAATATGTTTACGGATACATCTCCTAGGACAGTGGTCGGCAAACTCATTAGTCAACAGAGCCAAATATCAACAGTACAACGATTGAAAGTTCTTTTGAGAGCCAAATTTTTTAAACTTAAACTATATAGGTAGGTACATTGTTATTAACTTAATTAGGGTACTCCTAAGATGGCCTTTGCTAAAAATGTCCTCAATCTGATTAAGATACGTTCGCTGAGGTCGACCCCTTCCACCTCTCCCATCCACACTCGTCTTGTATACTTGTTTCCTCTATCTCCTTTCGTTCATCCTCTCTATATGTCCAAACCAACTCAACATACTTTTCTCAATCCTCGACACTACATCTTCTTTCACTCCACAGTGTTCCCTAAAATTAACTTAATAAGCTTTACTTAAAGTTTTAAGTCTTAGTTAAGCTATAGGTACGTTGAATAAAACTTGATATCATACTTAATAACGATATTATTTATTGGTAAGATTAAATTCCTTACAATTTACCTTACAATATCCATAAAATTAAATCATGACAGTGACTGACAAACACTAATGTGAACAATGGCCTTGCATCTCCTTGGAAAGTTTGGGTAAGTCAGGTTTGTATGTTGTTGTTTTTAATTTTAGGCATGATTCCAGGTTCTCATCAATAAGACGACTTCTCAATTTACTCTTGATAAGGTTCATGCTTGAAAATGATTGTTCGCATAAATATGTAGACCTGAATAAGGAAAGAACAGCAAACGCTAGTTTTTTCAGTTGATTATATGAGTCAGGAATATTATTCCAGGTGTTAAAAATCAACATACCTTCCTTCTCCAGGTCTTTCAAAGCCGACCACTTGTGCTGTGAACTAAGTTCACATTTTTTCCAATATTTCTATATCAGCACAAAGATGTTCAAGTTTCGAGCTCCATAGTTCTTTGTTTTTTTAAATCCAGCAATTGCATTTCAAAGTTGCCAATGTCAATATTAAAGGGACAAAAATTTAATTCTGTTACAGTAGCATTGAGAGGTTTTTAACAAAGACTAGTCACTTTGCTGTTTCTGAATTCCTGAAACCTGTTGAGAAAAGCTTCCCTTATATTTAAAAGTGTTGTTTTGAAATAGCAAATGTCAATATCAGAATTATTTTCTTGGCAATGTTTCAACAGGCTTGGAAAGTGAATCAAAGTTTCTCTTTCAAAATCTTGAGCAAAAAGAGATCCTTTGTTTTCGAATGAAATAACTTCTTCTAACATCGAAAAAACTGTGTTTCCTTTCCCCTGTAGTTTACGATTAAGCTGATTTAGATGAGCCGTAACGTCTACCATGAAATAAAATTTTCATGATCATTCGTTAGTTCTGGATAGTGAACACCCTTCTCAAGGAGAAATGCTTTAATTTCTCTTAATAAGGAAGCGAAACGTTTCAAAACGTTTCCTCTTGATAACCAACATGCCTTGTTATGCAGCAGGAGATCTGCGTACTCACTCTCCATTTCAACTAAAAATTCTTTAAACTGGCGATGATTAAGAGCTTTACCTATAATGGAGTTGATAATCTTAATCACCAATTCCATAACTTTGCAAATTTCTTCTGGAAATGTCTGTGCACAAAGGGCTTCTTGATGAATGATGCAATGGTAAGTAAGTATCTCATGATTAATTTTTTCTTTCAAAATAGCAACAAACCCGTTTCTTACACCGGTCATACTTTTTGACACGTCTGTTGAAACTGAGACAATTTCATCGAGTGGAATATGATGTTTTTCAATGCACTCAATTACAGCATTTGCTATATCCTCTCCACGTGTTTGACCTTTGAGTGGCAATAATCCTAAAAGTTCTTCTTTAGGACCTGTAGATGAAATAAATCGTACAAAAAGTGAAACGTGCGCTGTATCATTTATGTCACAATACTCGTCAACTGCTATTGATAAAGCTGAAACCAATTTAAGATCTTCGACTTGCTGGTTGGTTATATTCGAAGACATTTTGACTGTTCTATCTTTCACTGTTTTAGCAGACAATGGTAACTCTTTAATTTTTTTTTAGAATATCTGCTTTGTTCTTAAAATCCTGAAATAGCTCTTCAGATGCATTTATTTATAAAACAACTTTTTATGTATTCGCTGTCTGTATATGGTTTTCCTCTCTCAGCAATCTCTTGACTAACCACAAAACTTGCAATATTAACATTGTTGGAAGATTGCATCCAGTAATTAAATACAGAACTTGATTTTTCTTGACTCTTCTGAAGTTCCTCAACTGCTTTCTTCCTTGCATCACCGACAGGATATTTAGTACTAAATGACACGTGTTTAGTTGTAAAGTGTCTCTCCAAATTTGATTTCTTGTTATGCGCCAATTTTTCCTGACAAATAAGACAGGTCGGAAGGTCATTTAAGTTTTGAATAAACGCGAAAGTCTCAGTCCATTCAACTTTAAATTCACGGTTTTCGTCTTCCGTTTTTCTTTGCTTCTTCTTTGTAGACATGTCAAACAGGGCACCTAAACAAATGTTTCATTTTATAATAATAAAGCCACCAACACAAAATAATTACAACTCTTAAATTGATGACAAAAATACCTGTAGGATTTGCAGCTGGTTGGAAAAATACAGGTAACTTTATGCTTCGTGTAGGTACTTTTGTCACCCGCACTCGATTTGCGGACGCGACTAGCACTAACCACTGCACAATGAGACTGCTGACTGACTGGCTCACTCAACTCGTGCATGAACCACGCGCGCCTCCACTGCGCTGTGTATCCCACGGCCCCACTGCGCCGCGTGGCCTGACACGCCACTTTTTCAAAATAGATTCACCCAGGCCAAAAACCGACTTCTGCGCAGGGGCCATGAAGTTTCAATCGCACTGTATGTGCGCGCCCGTACGCATGTGGCTCGCAAGCCGTGGTTTGCCGACCACTGTCCTAGGACAATGGAAACTAAGGAGAAAATAAATGGGACTACATCAGAATAAAAAGCTTCTGCACAGCAAAAGAAACCATCAACATAAAAACAAGAAAGCCCACTGCACTGGAGAACATATTTGCCAATGATACATCCGATAAGGGGTTAATCTCCAAAATTTATAGGGAACTCATACAATTTGACAAAAAAAAGATAAACAACCCAATTAAAAAATGGGCAAAGGATCTATATAGACACTTTTCCAAAGTGGACATATAGGAAGCCCCAAGAGACATATGAAAAAATGCCCAAGGTCACTAATCATCCAAGAGATGCAAATAAAAATGACAATGAAGTACCACCTCACACCTGTCAGAATGGCTATATCAACAAATCAAGAAACGACAAATATTGGCAAGGATGTGGAGAAAAGAGAACCCTGGTACACTGCTGATGGGAATGTAGACTGGTGTAGCCTCTGTGGAAAACATTATGTAGTTTCCTCAAAAAATTAAAAAGGAACTCCCATTTGACCCAGTGATCCCACTTCTAGGAATATATCCCAAGAAAATAGAAAGAATATATACACCCCTATGTTCATAGCAGTGCAATTTACAATAGCTAAGATTTGGAAACAGACTATGTGGATTAAAAAACAGTGTTAGAGCTACACAATGGAATACTACACAGCTGTACAAAAGAAAGAACTCTTACCATTTGCAACAGCATTGATGGACCTAGAGAGCATTATGCTAAGCAAAATAAGCCAGTCAGAGAAATATAAGAATCACATGATCTCACTCATTTGTGGAATATAATGAACAATATAAACTAATGAACAAAAATAGATACAGAGACACAGAAGCATCAAACAGACTATCAAACCTAAGAGGGAGGACAGTGGAGGGTGGGGGAGGAGGGTGAAGAGATCAACCAATGAACTCTTATGGGTATATGCATAACCCATGGAATTAGGCAATAGGGTGGTGAAGGCCTTGGGTCAGGAAGGGGGGCAGGATGGGAGAGGCCATTGGAGGAACCGGGGGACATATGTAATACTTTCAACAGTGAAGATTAAAAACAAATTCTACCGGCTTAAGCCTCTAAGAGTACCCACTCAGGTTTACTACTTAACCTGTAGTCTTATTTCAACTATTTTTGCTGGAGATGAGTTGAAGACTTGAGTAAAAGTCTCAGTTCCTATTCACTGTCAGTACTACCCTGCACAAAACCAGGGCAGATCCTGCAGCAGGAATGTGCTGCATTCCAACCCCCCTCTAACATCAAAAACTTATAGCTCAACTACTCTTAGTATAAACACCAACAAAATTGCTGAGGCAGTCCTAGGAAACCTTATTTTCTGTGAATTTCAAGACCTTTTAAAAGAATTTTAAATTGCTTAGGGGTAGGGTTGGACAAGGAATATGTTATCTCCAGACTGGTTTTCACCTAAACAATTTAGAAAATACTACTCCTCTCTTTTTTTGGTCTCCACTTCATCCTGGATCAAACTAGTGACTGGCAGGCAGGCTGTGAGGAAGACTGCCCTTTGGCTCCATGCTTTTGCCTGCTGGTGTGATCAGTCTTGGGCAGAAGAAGGCCAGAGACCACTCACCTGATAAAAAAAATACCTCACCTTCTTTATCTTTTAAATTTTCCCCTGAGGGGCTCTGAACACACCTCTTGGGTGAGAGGAAATCACTTCTGACAGCTGCTTAACTAACTTGGGAGACTGCTGGTCGGTTTGGTTCCAGCCAGTGGAGGTTAAAACGAGAAGGGCTCCACACTCCTCTCAAAGCCCTCTGAGCTTTCCTGAGACCACTTCCTCAAGTTCAATTGCACATCTCCTATGACCAGGTATGTCAGGTCCTCGACAGGCCCAGGAGAAAGGTGACTAAAGTGGGTCCTGGAGTGGGTGTTGTCCTAGAGGAGTTTTCTGACTTGGTCAGTCCACCCCTTAAACTACTGCCTTAATAGGGTACAAACAAAACCTTTTTCTCCCTTGAGGTCAGGATGACATTCCTGATGGATAAATCACACCTATCACAGGAAAAGACCACATGGAAAGGAATCAGATATTTGTTCCCAATCTTCACAAAAATGACAATGTTCATTCCTAGCTAACGGATGGAGCCAGCCCACAAGTAGACACTTGCCCAGAGTACTATGCAATTGTCTTGTAAAGGATGAGGAAGCCTGAACAACTTTTTGGGTGAAGCTAGAAGTATGTCTCAGCACTCTCGAGCAGCAGTGGCAGGTAAGACTCCTCCAACCCCTTTTGAAACAAGACACCAAATTAGGGCAGGGTCAAGGCCATTTTCCAAGATGCTGTGTCCAACTGCTAAAAAAACAAAACAAAATCCCACAGCTGTTTTTGCTTCTCCCTACCCTGCCTTAGGGATTCAACCCCTTATAAACTTTAAGTAGGTCAACTTTGAAATTTTACAGCTGAATTTATCATTAGCAACAAACAGGCATTAGCACCTTCTCCATACAAGACCCCAAGCTATAGTCACTGAGGATACAGAAGCAATGAAGCCAGGCTGCATGCCCCTATTAAAGAGGGTGGCTTAGAGAAAGAAATGCAGCTCGTTCCTCCCAGACCTAAAGTGGATGATGATAATCTTCAATAGAAATTGTCAGAAATTTCACTGTTATTTACTTTGCCCATAGGAACTGCTTATTCATATTTTTCACATGGACTAATCTCAAAAGCATGGGCATAAAAAATTTAATCAGAGGAGAAAAACAAGTTTACTTACCCATATATGTTAATATTTTGTCTTCCTAACAAATATAAGGCCCTAATAAGCAAATCCTATTAACTGTGTTTTAAATCTAGGGTGCAGCTAGGAATAGAGAATCTTCTGATGTTCTGTGAGTGATGGGTGAGGCATTTCTGCCCAGAGTGTAAGACACATACGCACAATAATAATAATAAGAATTAACCCAGAGCCTGGCAGATTCTCTGGTTGAAATATTTGAATCTGAAAGCATTTCAGAATGGGCTGTTTACCATAGCTGCCCAGTACTAATTCCAGGAGCCAGAAGAACTTTGGCAGAGTGTACAGAAAAATGCCATCTGTACATCTTCCTCAACTAAAAGCCCCAAACCACTCCACATCCACCCACTCAATGCGCAGCAAATATTCATCACCTAGCAGTCATTTTAGAACTTTTTCTTGTGTAACTCAAGTAGAAATATTTATATTCTGAATTATTTGGTTTGCCTTACAAGTCACACACTATCCTTCAACCCAAATATAGAGAACAGGGAACCTCCCCAAATTATGCAAATAGAAAAGGCATTTACTCAGCATTTGTGCAAAGACCTTATGAAGAAAGATCTTGCCTTCCATTAACTTAAGTTTTTTTAAAAAAAATCTTTATTGTTCAGACTATTACAGATGTTCCCTTTTTCCCCCATAGCTCCCCTCCACCCGGTTCCCACCCCCTCCCATGCCCTCGCCCCCTCACTGTCCTCGTCCATAGTTGTAAGATTTTTGTCCAATCTCTTCCCGCACCCCCCCATATCCCCTCCTCCCCCCCCCCCCCGAGAATGTAAGTCCGCTCCCTTTCCATGCCCCTGATTCTATTACATTCACCAGTTTATTCTGTTCATCTTAAGAATTTTTAAAGTGTTCCATGCTTTTTCTAAACAAGCTAAACTTTAATGCTAAACTCTTCCTTCTCTTTTCCATCACAGGTGAGGGGCGTCTTCATGATCCCTAGTACCACTTTTATGATGTTTGGATTAGAAATTATTCTAAAAAGAAAACATCTAAACTTGAGCCCTGGCCAGGTAGCTCTGTTACAGGATTCCAGGGCAGGAGCAATAGGGAAACTGAGACAGGAAAGTTAAAACAAGTCCAAACAGTGCGGGCAATTTACAGCCAGCTTGTAACTAACAAACTATGATCTCCCCCAACCAAGGACACAGGGCAGATGGTTAAAACCCTCCCTCTTGAGAGAATGCAGAAAGGGAGGGGGAAGGGGAAAGGAAAAAAAGGCAGTTTTACTCCCCAAACAGAGAAGCCAGCTATCTCAAGACTTAAGGTAAAGTTGCCAGGTACTTTTCCTGAATTCTGGGAAGGCCACAACAAAGTAAAAAAGGGACCTTGAGAATTAATCTGTACCAAAATATTCAGCAGAGCAATTTGAAGCCTATTGACAGGAAGGTATATAACACCTTCAACTTGCTCTTTAGATAAGCTGAGAGCCCGTCTGTGCTCCATAAGCCAGATGTATGTTTGCTTGCTCTGCTTTTTCAAAAAAGGTGCATGCTTTAATAAATTGGCCTTTCATAACACAGTCAAGATCTCTTGTATAAATTCATTTATATGAAAAGACAAGGATGGAAGTTGGGGTCAGCCCTCTCCCACTGATTTCAGGGGGTTGTCCTAAGAACACCTCTATCGTGTTGATGAGAGGCGGCCTATAACAGCTCAGTTGGTTAGAGCGTTGTCCCTATACGCTAAGGTTTCAGGTTTGATGCCTGGTTAGGGCACATAAAATAATCAACCAATGAATGCATAAATAAATGGAACAACAAATCAGTGTTGTTCTCTCTCTTCCTCCTTTCCTCCCCCCCTCCTCTTATCCTCTCTCTCTCAAATCAATCAATAAATAAAAATTTTTAAAAAAACTTTAAACACTCATACACACACACACACACACACTCCATGGTCACATTTCACGCTTATAACAGTCTCAGCATCGTTCTGGAAAACACTACTGTGTTATTGCTACCTACATTAGGGGCTCGAATCCAGGGATAAGAGGGAGGGCTTCAGGGTCTGTGAATTCTGGAAACTGCATGGAAAACTGTCTGGGTGTTCTGAGAAGCAAACCCAAACTGCACTGGCCCCTGGGCTGTGCTTTCCTGATAAGCTCCCAGGGTTCTATCCTGGAGCCCATCCTGCCCTGGGATGTTTCCTGTGGAGAGGGGCCATCCCCTGCAACAATAAACAGCTCAACACAGCAGAAATACAGACAACAGTGCAGAGGAAGACCAGGGGCAACTCTAAATGTGAGGACAGGATGAGGAGGTGGTAAGTAGACAAAGGGACTGTGGATGGAGTGGTTCCAGCACAGGATGGTGGAGCAAACAGTGGGGATAAAACCTAAATGAGAAGCAGGGACTTGATTGATTACTCAGTTTATTTTTGTTTTTTTTCTATAGCGGCACTATCAACTTTTTAGACCGATACTTCTTTGTGACGGGGCTGTTCTGTGCCTTGTGGGGTTTTAGCAGTATCTCTGGCTTCTGCACACTAGATGCCAATAGCAACTGTCCCCCAACCCCCATCAGTTATGACAACCAGAACTGTCACCAGGCATGGCCAAATGTCTCCTGGGGGGCAAAATGGCCCCAGTTGAGAGGCAATGATTTAAATGAATGACAAAACCTGGCTGGGGAGCCACAATCAGAGCTGTGAGGGGGGGCCCACACGGGTAGGCAGGTCAGGCTGGTCACTACCCCGCCCACAGGCACCACTCAGGACAGCTCAGGTATGCCAGCCCCATACAGAAGTAGGTCTTGATTGTTTGCAAAGCGTGGAGGTAGGCCAGAGAGCTGGTTCCACCTGTGTTACAGACTGACTCTCAAGGCTGTGTAGTCATTTGTGGTCACTTTCATCCTGTGCTTAGGAGTCAAACAAAGAATATGAGAAAAAGAAACTAATTTACATTTGCCTTGATTTCCCAGCACCCAAATCTACAAGCGCAAAAACCAGAGTGGAGAGATCCACTGCTTTTAGAAGCAGGTTCTAAAATTAACTTCTTTGGTTTGCAAAGCAGAAAAAGAGCCCCGAAAGGCCTCTCCCTAAGGAAGGGGCAGCACACCTACAAATAAGGAACCAGTAATTAGGCCCGCCCAGCCTTCTCTGGCATCTTTCAAGAGGTTTCACTTTTCCCACTCTGGCTAGAGCTTGCCCCACCGACTGGGGCGGGTTCAAAGGAGGCCTGCTTTCCTTCAGACACCTTTGTCTTGGATGCACTCTCTTGTTCCCAAGAAGCACCTGGGCTCGTTTGTAGAGGGCTGCCTGTGGGTCTTGGGACTTGTTCTCAGCTATAAACAAGATTTCTCCACAGGGAAATAGCTGCTGGTGAGGTGGGAATATGCTTAAGTAAACCTCTTGGGGGTGGGGCAGGGAGGCACAACCACACACAGAAGCTCAAAGCAAAGAAGAATGCAAGGCGGGGGAGGATGGCCCAGCAGAATGAGAAACAAATGTTGAAATATAATTTCTGATTTCTCTTTAGAAACTTTTTGCATTACAATGGCTCAAAAGTCTTGTGCAAATGTGTCCTGTCAGGAAAGGCAATATGTGGCTTGGTACCTCATTAAAAATATAATAATAATAAAAAATATATATATATATATATATTTTTACATATATATTTTTTATTTCAGAGGGGAAGGGAGAGGGTGGTAGAAACATCAACAATGAGAGAGAATCATTGATCAGTTGCCTCCTGTATGCCCCCAACTAGGGATCGAGCCCACAACCCAGGCATGTGCCCTTTGACTGGAATCAAACCCGGGACCTTTCAGTCTGCAGGCCAATGCTCTATCTGCTGAGTCAGACTAGATAGGGCTGGTGCCTCATTTTTTTTTTGGTAAATATTTTATTGATTTTTTACAGAGAGGAACCGAGTGTTAGAAACATCGATGAGAGAAACATCGATCAGTTGCCTCCTGCACACCCCCTACTGAGGATGTGCCCGCAACCAAGGTACATGCCCTTGACTGGAATCAAACCTAGGACCCTTTAGTCCACAGGCCGATGCTCTATCCACTGAGCCAAACCAGTTAGGGCATGGTGCCTCATTTTTAAGTCTTTCCAGAAAGCAGTAAACAGAACTAATTCTTTTTCTCAGCATGGGTTTGAAGGGTGTATTTAAATGAATCTAGGCAGGGTTTTGGCATAGAAACCCTTTTATATACAAACTAGAGGACCAGTGCACGAATTCATGCATGGGTGGGGTCTCTTGCCCTTGGCTGGCGATGGGAGCCTATGGGGTGGGGGTGGGGGGCGGCTGGCTGGCCAGGGGGAGGGACTGTGGGAGATTGGCTGTGGGAGCTCACTCACCACCAGGGGGCAGCTCCTGCATTGAGCATATGCACCCTGGTGGTCAGTGCACATAATAGCAACTGGTCGACTGGTTGTTCAGTCACTTAGGCTTTTATACCAGGTATATATAGATAGGACCAGATCCATCAGAAACACAGTCAAACACTAGACACCTGTTATTTATCTAATAGACACAGTTGTGTTATATTTGCTTATGGAATGAGTATATAAACACAATAACCCTTCTTAGCCAGGTGCTTGGTGAAGGTCATGAATCCTGTGACTGGTTTAGGACATTTAACCTATTTAATTAAATGTGAGTCCATGCAATTCAAGAACAATTTGCTGAACTCCAACAATCAATGTCTTTTACAGCGGTGACGCCATGAGTTCGGGCAGAAGCATGCCCCTCCATGGGGACTGTGAGGCAACTGCCCTGCCTCCACCTGCTTCCCTCCTATGAAACAGTAAACTTTATTAGCAAAACATCTGCCAACACCTCAAATAAGAATGTCTCAAGGAAAACAAAGCACAATCAGTATTTTGTTGTTCGTGCTCTTAAACTTCTGAATTCAATCCAAGAAATGACCTTGTCTTGGAGTAAGCAAAAGCCAACTGCTTTTCTTCAATCTAAGTATGCTGTAATGATCACAAAATGCACCGTGACAGCTAAATGCAATGGAAGTGGGGAAACAAAATTGCCCAAGGGCAGAGTTGGAGCAACAACTGAAATTTGAATACAGTGGATTAGATAATAGTATCCACTACATATCAAATTTCCTGATTTTGGTAACTACCTTACTTATATAAGAAAATGTTTTAGGAGAAATGCAGTGAGGTATTTAGGGGCAAAGGGGCAGGATGCCTACAATTTACATTTGAGTAGTTAAAAAATATATATGGGAGAACCAAGATGGCGGCATAGGTTAACGCCGGAGTTTGCTGCCTTGAACAACTACTTCAAAAGTGAAACTAAAAAACGAAAGGGACATCACCCAGAACCACAGGAACGCTGGCTGAGTGGAAGTCCTACAACTAGGAGGAAAGAGAAATGCATACGGACACTCAGAGGAGGCGCAGTGCTGAAGTCAAATTCTGAGGTGCGGAGTGTGCTGAGCGGGCTGGCGGGGGAGGGCGCGGTTGGCGTTTCGAATCGGGAGGGAGTTGCAGACTCTGAGCTCCAGATACAGGCGAGTCTTTAGGGACCCAGACTCAAACGGGAGAAGCGGGACTGTCTGGCTTCGGTCAGAGCGAGTGCAGCTTTCTCTCGGAGCTTTGCAGTGGGTGCTGGGACTCAGAGAGGCAGAGCCCCTGGGGACAGGACTGAGAGCCGCCATAACTGCTCTCTCCGGCCCACCCTGTTGATCCTGTGCGACCCGCCCTGCCCAAGCCCTGCACACAGGCATTTGCCGGATAGCCTCAGGCAAAGGCTAGATTAGCACCTCCCTAGAGGACATAAGTTCTCTCACTGCAGACACAGCTGATTCTCATAGCCACTTGGCCTGGAGGTCAAACCCTCCCTGGTATTAGCTACAACAATCAAGGTTTAACTATAAGACTGCGAACAAAGACCACTAGGGGGTGCACCAAGGAAGCATAACAAAATGCGGAGACAAAGAAACAGGACAAAATTGTCAATGGAAGATATAGAGTTCAGAACCACACTTTTAAGGTCTCTCAAGAACTGTTTAGAAGTCGCCGATAAACTTAATGAGATCTACAAGAAAACTACTGAGACCCTCGATGTTATATTGGGGAACCAACTAGAAATTAAGCATACCCGGACTGAAATAACGAATATTATACAGATTCCCGACAGCAGACCAGAGGAGCGCAAGAATCAAGTCAATGATTTGAAATGCGAGGAAGCAAAAAACACCCAACCGGAAAAGCAAAATGAAAAAAGAATCCAAAAATGCGAGGATAGTGTAAGGAGCCTCTGGGACAGCTTCAAGCGTACCAACATCAGAATTATAGGGGTGCCAGAAGATGAGAGAGAGCAAGATATTGAAAACCTATTTGAAGAAATAATGACAGAAAACTTCCCCCACCTGGTGAAAGAAATGGACTTACAGGTCCAAGAAGCGCGGAGAACCCCAAACAAAAGGAATCCAAAGAGGACCACACCAAGACACATCATAATTAAAATGCCAAGAGCAAAAGATAAAGAGAGAATCTTAAAAACAGCAAGAGAAAGAAACTCAGTTACCTACAAGGGAATACCCATACGACTGTCAGCTGATTTCTCAACAGAAACTTTGCAGGCCAGAAGGGAGTGGCAAGAAATATTCAAAGTGATGAATACCAAGAACCTACAACCAAGATTACTTTATCCAGCAAAGCTATCATTCAGAATTGAAGGTCAGATAAAGAGCTTCACAGATAAGGAAAAGCTAAAGGAGTTCATCACCACCAAACCAGGATTATATGAAATGCTGAAAGGTATCCTTTAAGAAGAGGAAGAAGAAGGTAAAGATACAAATTATGAACAACAAATATGCATCTATCAACAAATGAACCTAAGAATCAAGTGAATAAAAAATCTGATGAACAGAATGAACTGGTGATTATAATAGAATCAGGGACATAGAAAGGGAATGGACTGATTATCCTTGGGGGGGAAAGGGGTGTGGGAGATGCGGGAAGAGACTGGACAAAAATCGTGCACCTATGGATGAGGACAGTGGGTGGGGAGTGAGGGCGGAGGGTGGGGCGGGAACTGGGAGGAGGGGAGTTATGGGGGGGAAAAAAGAGGAACAAATGTAATAATCTGAACAATAAAGATTTAATTAAAAAAAAGATTTAATTAAAAAAATAAAATTAAATTTTAAAAAAATCCTGATTTCTGGGCCTCATCCTCCGGAAATTGTTTCTTTGTTATGGGGTGGGGCCACAACATCCACACTAATAAAAGACAAACATGCAAATTGACTGTGCCTTTGCTATGCCTTAAGCCACGCCCATCAGCCAATCAGAGTGACTATATGCAAATTAACCCAACCAAGATGGTGGCCAGCTGCCAAGGAGCTAGAGCAAGCAGGAGGCTTGGTTGCCCCAATGATGGAGGAAGCCAAGCTTTCCAGCTGCCGTGGCCGGCTCTGAGCTCCACTCAAAGCAACAAGTTTCAATTATAGAAGATAAATAAAACCCAGATACCTGCTGTGGCCAAGGAGCTGGAGCGAGCAGGAGGCTTGTGTTGCCCCTGGCGATGGAGGAAGCCAAGCTTCCCTCCCACCCACCCTGGCCGTCTCTGAGCTCCTCTCAAGGCTACAAAGATTCGATTATAGAAGGTAAATAAATCCCAGAATAAAAAAAGAAAGAAAGGAGAGGCTGGGAGTTTCCGTTGCCGGGGGTTTTGGCCAGCCTGAAAACAGCCCTCAGCCTCTCACCCAGATAGGCCAGGTCCCCCCATGGGGATCCCCCCCATCCTAAAGGGGGTGTGGCCAGCCTGCAAACAGTCATCAGCCCCTCACCCAGGCTGGCCAGGCACCCCAGTGGGGACCCCCACCCTGGAAGGGGGGTGACCAGCTGCAGACAGCCATAAGCCCCTCACCCAGGCTGGCCAAACCTCCATGGGGTCTGGGGGGGGGGGGGCTTGACCAGCCTGCAAACAGCCATCAGCCTCTCACCCAGTCTGGCCAGGCACCCCAGCGGGACCCCCACCCTGATCCAGGACACCCTTCAGGTCAAACCAGCCGGCCCCCACCCGTGCACCAGGCCTCTATCCTATATAATAAAAGGGTAATATGCAAACAGACCCTAACAGCAGAACGACTGGGAATGACCGGTCACTATGACACACACTGACTACCAGGGGCCATACACTCAATGCAGGAGCTGCCCCCTGGTGGTCAGTGTGCTCCACAGGGGGAACTCTGCTCAGCTACAAGACAGGCTGATGGCTGCCAGTACAGCAGTGGTGGCGGGAGCCTCTCCCGCCTCCTCAGCACTGCTAAGGATGTCCGAATGCAGCTCAAGCCTGCTCCCACTGGCAAGTGGACATCCCCCAAGGGCTGCCAGAGGGCTGACTGCCAGCTTGGGCCCGATCCCTCAGGGAGTGGGCCTAAGCCAGCAGGTGGACATCCTCCGAGGGGTCCCAGACTGCAAGAGGGCATAGGCCAGGCTGAGGGACCCTCCCCCCGCCCCCCCGAGTGCACAAATTTTTGTGCCCAGGGCCTCTAGTTAGTAGTAAAGAAACAGAATTTCTGGAGGATGAGGCCCAGAAATCAGGATTTTAAAAAGATTCCCAGGTGATTCTAATGTGCAGCCAAGGTTGAGAACCACTGACCTAGACCCAGGTTATTAAAAAAAAAAAAAAATATATATATATATATATATATATATATATATATATATATATATATATATGTTTGAACAGAGTGAGCACAAATGAAAAAGCAAATGGGGCAAAAAGGAAACAATTGGTAATTCTGGAAAAAGGGTATATGGAATATTTTTTGGCATTATTATTGCAACTGATAATAAGTTTGAAATCACGTAAGAATAAACAAATGTTAAAGAATCTGGGACAGAGTTAGCATATTAATCCTTTATAGCAGCGGTTCTCAGTCTGTGGGGGTCGACCCCCAAAGGGGGTCGCCTTTCACAGGGGTCGCCTAAGACCATGGGAAACCCATATATAATTACATATTGTTTTTGTGATTAATCAGTATGCTTTAATTATGTTTAATTTGTAACAATGAAATTGGGGGTCACCACAACATGAGGAACTGTATTAAAGGGTTGCGGCATTAGGAAGGTTGAGAACCACTGCTTTATAGGATAGAAATTCCTTTTGCAGAATTGCTCAAATGAATTAAGTTTTATCATAATAGCGGTTTTTAAAGAAAAATATTTTAAACTACATATCTATGTGTAAATGCAACTTAGTTTTTCTTTTACTAGAGGCTCTTTGGGACTCATCTGAATGAACCAATAAAATTTTGCAATGAAGGCATCAGTGGTTATAATAAACAATACTTCTTTGACCCCCGTAGAAGCCAAAGCCTTCTCCTTCCTCCTTTGGCCCTTCTGAAGGTTTGTGGGCACAAGTCTGTTGCCCTGGCGTGCAGTTCCCAGCCACACCCCCAGTGGTCCAAGGTCCAAGGTTTTCTATTCCCCACTACATCAGAAAAAGGAGCTCCAGGAAAGAAACGTACCCTCACCCCAACCTCCTTTTCTTAAACCCGTTTTAGTACTAGGGAGGTGAACTCAGAAATGGAATGAGAGTTATCTGAATTCCACTGAAAGGATGAATTCCTGGCAGTGTAACTTATTATGTGTGATAAGCAGATAACTAGGGGACTACTTACTGGCTGTGGTCTCTCTAGCTTCTCAACATTCTTTGGACTCAGTGAAATGAGAGTTGTAGCAGAACCTAGTATAGACTCAAATCAAGGTAAAACTTACAATTTAACCAGCAGTTAAACTTAAATGTTACCACTTTTTAAAAAAATGTCTAGCAATTCAAGCTAGCTCCTCTGTGACTAAAAATGTTTACTGCCCCCAATATATGATCACAGGTGGCTTTCTAGTTAATTTATGGGCCTATTAATTTTGTTCATTGATTTACTGCTTTCTACAAAGCAATAAATCAATGAACAAAATTAATATTAGGTTTATCTCCAAGAAGATAATTGTTCTCCCACCATGTTAATTCACTTTAAAATCTTTACTGTGGGAAGAATTAAAACAAAATTTCAGTAGACTTGAGATCTGTAGGGAAAATATTTGTTTTGTAATTTTTGATAAAGGCATTTTCTATTTACATAAGATACTCAGAGTGGGGGTGTTCATGATTTTTTGTAATCTTAGATAGATTGAGAAAAAAGGTGCTGTCATCATTTTGATGGCTGTATGTTCCTCCTGTTCAAAAGGTGTTTACAACTATTGGTTGAGTCACTATAATTAGAACTCAAGTACCCAATGTCCTGTGTGACCTTGAATTAAGCCTACCATGTCACCTCTGAGTACATCCACAAAAATGTCTATGACTCATCTATTGACTATTAACAGTGAAGGAGGTCAGACATGGGCAGTAGGAGAAAGTGAAATCTCTTCTTGTGAATTAATTATAATACTCAACCTGCATCTGTCTAGCATCCTTCCTGTAAAGAGTCTCAGCAAATTTTCACTTAAATCGAATGGTAAATTCCTCACCTCCACTATGAGATAGTGCAAAAAGATAATTACTAACCAATAGCACAGTGACGGTTTCACAGATAATAACAGAAGACAGTACCACTAAGGACCAGAACTGTCAAACAGTGAGGAGACTAAGATACTTAACTTTACAAACTATTTTCTGGAGAAGGCAATTCTCATTAACATATTGGGTTAAAAAGTCCTTCTTTTGCCTGAGAAAGTTAACAAACCCCATGCTGCAAACAGCCTTCTCACTAAAGGTATCTTGGTGGAAGACTTTGAGGTAATTTTATTGCAGTAATCTGAGAACATCCTGCTTTTGGGGAAATGGGGGAGTGCATTTAGCCTTACAAAGACTCCCTGGGCTGGCAGGGGTCTATTTTTAATCTTAGACACTTTAAACAAAAGTTGACTTTTGACCAAGAATGTTTCTCATCTGACCACAGCCAGAGTTAGCAGGCAACCACACACTGTCTTGGAGAACCAGTTCTGTAAGGTCCCTTCAGAGTCTATGTTCAAGAAAACAAAAGCACCTTCAGGTAAGAGCTGCACTTAAAGGCTCTGTGCCATACTACCAGTAACCTCATCAGATCTTCCATCCTTCCCTTCTTTGTGGGCAGATTGCCGCTCATCCTGCAAAATGCAGGCCTGACACCACCTACTGCAGGGTGTCTCCAGACTCCTGCACTCCTACCACTTCAGAAGGGCCCTGCTGCTCTGTTAGACTCAGTTTCATAAGGACCTAGCAGGAGAGGGATAGCTGGCTAGGCAGACAGGCTGTAAGAAGGGGAGGGCTTGGGTCTGCAGGGAGTTGCAAGGGTTGGTACGATGATAAGTTATGGATAAGCCATCTGGAGGAGCCATCTCTGGCCTAGGTTATATCAGAGAGAAAAAGCAGGCAGCTGCATTAAGAAAACCAAAGGCTAACACCCAATGTTGGTGATGCTGGAGAAAAATGGGCCATGGTCAATGATTGCGAGTGAGAAGGCAATCTGGCTCTGCTAGCAAAGTTTTTCATTTCTGTACATACCCTTTGGCCTACCCCTCAACTTCTAGGAATATATAATTAGGAAATTATTATTTTCTTATACACAAAGATTCAGTAATAGCAGTGCTTTTTTAAAAACCACCGTAAGAAAACAATGACTTATATGATGACAAACAAGAGATTAAGTAACTCTGGTACTGCTATAAAACTGCACTGCGATGTAGCCATTAGACACAACCTTTAATATCAATGTGGAGAAGCAGCCACAATGTGTTAGATGTAAAATAGGTTATAAAATAGTGTGTGGATTCTCCATCTTACCTGTTTTTTGTTTTTTTTTAAAAAAACTCCATTGATGTAAAGTGGCAAAGACATATGCAAAATGATAATAGTGGTTATTTCTAGGCAGGGAGTAGTATAGGGGATTATAATTTATACTAGAGGCCCAATGCACAAAATTCATGCACAGGTAGGGCCCCGAGGCCTGGCCAGCAATCAGGGCCGATCGGGGCCTTCCTTCGTTACGAGCCGCCCTCTGGTGGTCAGTACATGTCATAGTGAGCGGTTGAACTCCCTGTCAGTCAAACTCCCCAGGGGACAATTTGCATATTAGCCTTTTATTATATAAGGATTACTTTCTATGTTCTATATTTTAAAATAATAACTTTTAACAATGTATTTTATTATGTGTAAAAAAATATACACATTAAAAAACATTGCTTCATCTAACCAGGCGTTTCCTTCTAAAAGCATTAAATAAATGAAAAAAAGATTCATCACTAAAAAGCCAATGCTGAGGCCAACTTACTCAGCTCTAGGGAAACCCTATATGATTAGGAGTAGGGAAGAGAAGCTTGGTAGAATCTATGGGCGAAAATAAAAAAGATTCCTTTTTTACTTTTTAAAGTTTATGCCTCCGCCTGACCTCATACACTGGCCACTTTCTATTAGCTTCTAACTATGCATGTCTCTAAGGGTTTACTCTGTGCTGCGGCTGTGCTGGGCACTGTGTGAGAATTATTACCGAGTTTGATCCTCACCCCCTTTTACCAATAAGCCAATGAGGCTTGAGGGGTCACCAATCCATCACAGTGAGATCTGGACCAGGAGGCTCATGTAGGTAGGGCCTGATCTCAAAACCACCTGAGTAAGAGGCAGCCTGGGGGGAGGAGTGACCCAAAGACACTGCCTTTGTTGATTCAAAGTTTTAAAATAGGGCCCAGACCCACACATTTAACACCAGGGGTGCCTTCTATTAAGTCTGTGGATGAAAACTTATCTCATAGACACTATAGAGTCTAAAAATCATTACATATAATCTTTACCCAAATGGAAATGAGGACAACAGTTTCACAATTTTTATGAAGTGAACGGAGATCAGCATCTGGGGCAAACCTGTTGAAATTCTGTTGCAGAGTCTTCAGCATTTCTCAGAAGTCTTAGAACAGACACTCCAAAGTGTAATATAAAGACACATCTAATCAGGAAAAGTGTTTAGCTTTCTTCGTCTCCGTTTCAGGATGTCTACAGTGCAATCACATTCTAATGCCTTATCTGACTGCACCCTCACGACTCACCCAACAGCCTGACTGCTGCCACTCACTTTAGCAAATGTGTACCCACTATGTGCCACTTTCAGGGCACGAGGACCTTTAGGATGTGATTGAGAAATGCCACTGTTTACAAGTTTTGTCAGATGTACATGTCTGGCTCTTAAGACATTTCACAATACATGGGGCTTCAGACTGGGATAACCTAATTCAACTTGGGCTGGGGACGTCATAGGCCAGACCTGCTGTGGATTGGCCTCCACTCTGGTTGTACTAAAAACTAACTTCAAGTCATAATGATTTACTCCAGTTCCAGTTATGGTAACCTGGGAAAAATCCTTGGCCAACTATGTGTGGAATCAGCATTAAGCTTCAGTACTCCTACATCGCATTCTAGTGCTTCTGATCTTAATTCTACACTTAAAAGCTGTATTTTCAACATCGTGCTTTACAATCTGGAGCCTCACTCTGACTGTATGTGGGCTCCAGGACTGCTAGCACAGTCAACGGCAGCTGGTAGAGAGGACCGCAGGGGCAGTTTCCAAAGAGATTATTTTGTCTTAGGGGGATTTCTGAGGTTAAGAGGAGATCTCTGAAATGGTTTTGGCAAATTGGCTTCTCCCTTCAGACTTCTAGATGATCATCACTCTCATCTAGCAACACCCCTAGTACCAGTCCTCTTCTATTTGATATGGTGAAGCAAAAGCCCTCTGTACCACTTCTAATCTGATTTCAGTGCACCCACCTGCTACGTGTTAGCTTCATTCTTTATAATGAATGAACAAACAGGCACAGCGAAGTACATGACTGAACCAAGGTCATACGAAGCCAGGAGGGGAACCCACTTCTATCTCCTGGTAGTGCTCTCTTCCCTGGTAGCTTACTGGGTTCTGAAAAAAGATCCTTGACATAATCATTTAGGCCAACCCCTTCTCTTTGAGATGAAGACACTCGGGTGCAAAGAAATAAACTGGCTGGTACAAAATCAAACATAGTCACTAGCACAACAGTGCAGGTCTCCCAATGGCCAGAATGGAATATTCTCTTGTCAAAATAAAGATTTAAAAAAGTGCTATAAAATCACATTAGTTGGGAACCTATCCGAGTTCCAAAGTTCATGACGATAAGGTTCAATGAACACTCTCTAAAAGAGAACCAGATAGGAGGTTGCCCACTGGCAGTTGGAATTTGGTCTGCAGACATGGTTGGTTTGGCCTGAAAGTGCCATCCTTAAATTTGAGTTTGGGCAATGCTAAAAAAAGAAGTGCGATTTTTATCACTAAAAGATGCAGATTTTTGTCTTTTCTTAAAAAAACAAAAACCAAAGGTCGGGCATGGCTGCAAACACTTTGCCAACCCTGCCAATCACCCAGAGCAGAGCAGAAGTTGGCCTTCGAAGAGGCATGTGCTCCCCAGCTCCCCAGCGGCTCCACTGTCCGAGGTCTCCCAACCCCAAGGCTACGGGCCTGACAATGCTCTCCTGGTATTTAGAACTTGTCTCCATTGAACTGGATGAGTCCATACTGGGAGCGTTTAACTTTCAACTGGGTTATCTAACTTTACTTTTTTTTTTTAAGGAACAAAAACACCACCTCACAATCCGAGTGCAGGGAAGATTTGCTGACCGAGGCTTTCCAGTTCAATAATTATTTAAAGACATGCTACTAGAAATTCTTAGAGAAGAAAAAGGAAAAATGGAAAGAAAATGTATCATGGTGTAAGTGAACTACAGTGGTTTTAGCATTTTCCACAGGTGTGGAGAGAAATACTTGGCGGATATTAAAAAAAAAAGTTGAGTGGGGGCACAAAGGTGTCACCTTCACTTCTCCTACACCCACGCTCCACTGAGGTGGTGGGTCTGAGATAGCGGAACAGGATGTCAAACTTCTCAGGCATGGAACAAGACATAGAATGGACTAAAAATACCACATGTGGAAAAGAGACATACTCTGATAGAGATCCTTTTTTAAAAAGGAGACCTGAGCTAGAAATGCATGTGGTACCCTCTATCAAAGGTACTGGCAACATTCTAGCCTTTAATTAAGTGGCCCCAAACCTATGTAAGGAAGCTATTTGGCAACACATCCATTTTGGGGCCAACTGAAGCATGAACAGTGCAGAAATGTAATGAAATGCCCCCAAATATTAGGCTTGTAGATTATTTTGCCTCCAATATTCCTACTCCATGCCCTACAAAATTCTTGCCAATGAATTTTGTAGTGAGCATGTCTGTTGTCTTTTGGAGATGTTCCCAGCAGAGGCCCACTTGGTGCATTTATCCAACCAGATGGTTTTGTTACTGGTGTCAACCTTGAGTTATGATTTGGAGCCTTGGAGATAAGCTCAGATTCAAAATCCCTACATAGTGAGTAGTACAAAGGATGTGTGTCTTTGGGATGAAGATTCAAGGGCTGGTCCACTTATTAGCTGTGCGATCTTGACAAGTCACTTAACTCTTAAACTCTCTATAGGCATGAGTTTTCTCATCTGAAAAAGAAGAAAGGCAAACTAAGAAAAGCTGACCCACACAAAGTAAGTAGCTGGCACACAGAAGGAACCCAATAAGCATTCCACATAATCTCCCTTCACTTCACAGAATGTTGGACGCTATGGGGCCTTAGAAGTTGAGAGCAGTCCCACCCCTTCATAAACACAAGAAGAAATTAAGGACCCAGAAATGCTCTCAAACAATGGCAACTCCAGCAACTCTTGAGACCTGGGCTCTGGTATTTCACCCAAAGTTGGTTTTCTCACATAAGCCACCCCATGAGAGATTCTAAGAGCAGATAGGGATAGTGACAAGGCAGTCCCTTTGTTTTCCAGCAGCAAGTGCAAGCCACAGGGCTAGGTACACAGATCTATTCAGTTGAAGTTGACATAGACCTTACTACTCCTTCCTGCTCTCATCCTCCCCAACTAACATATCTTAGTTGCTTGTTGGGACTCTATACATTCAGGTTTCGTTTGTCAAACTAAGTGGCTGAACTCCCCTGTCAATAGCTTGGATTATTGATCAACCAAAGGTAAGACATGATACTCCAGTATTATAAAATCTCTCTCTCTAATCTCTCTCTCTCTCTCTCTCTCTCTCTCTCTCTCTCTCACACACACACGCACGCACGCACGCACGCACGCACGCACGCACACACACACACACACATACACACACGACACTTTTATTACTCTCTAAGCTTGGTTCCTGGTCTGTAGGGAAATGGTTGACCCTGTTAAATTTCAGCTTGCAAAGTGCTGGCTTTGCCCAACTGCATTCTTACAGAATAGGGATGTGGAAAATCAATCATGTTTAGAGAAAGGTGAGTAACTGATTCCCAAGAGAACTACTCTTCAAAAAAGACTTCACTAGCATGTTAGATGTTGGAAAGAACATATGTGTCAATAGGAACCAGAATCCTAGATCCTGAAAGTGAAACTTCACAGTTCAGATAGCATGTTATAACTATTTCCTTCACTTTCTCTTGGGAGCAAAACAATTCTCTTAGAAGATTGCTTTTTGAAAATAAATTATGGAATATTGACTGATATAAAATACTCATTTGTGGACTGTAAGTCACCTAAAGCCATTTCTTCTGCCCACTGAAGGTTTGGGGGGAAGTGAAGGGCTGTGAAGATGACTCCCCAGAAATCCTGTGGCACACACCCCCTGTAACCCAGCCCCCACAATATATCTCCAACATCAAATGTCCACTCTTGTGTCACTATCACCAAATCTTCTCTTGATCATTAGGCTACCACCTTCTTCATGATCCTAAGAAAATTACAAAAATAGTTTGTCTATATATTAAGAGAAACAACTACTGATTAGACTGGGTAAATTTGTAAGCATTATGTGGAGTGGTTGAAAATAGAGTAACTTGTTAAGGTTGAAAGAGAAACCATAGTCCAAACATGAATTCAAACCCTTATTTGAATATGCTATTTTAAACTTATCTGTGGTAGGGCACAGACCAAATTAAATCACTCATTTACTGACTTGAGTCCCAAGCTTCAATTCTCGGGTGGATTATTTTTAATTTAAAAATAAGCTCTTGCCCTATAAAAATAAGCAGCACCAAGGAGAAATGCAAGGCAGCCTAACTGTCTCTAGAGGCAGAGCAGTTACTTTTACACAAAAACTCAAAAGTATTAATGACATTATTTCCATTTCTAAGTTTAGAAAAAGAACTTTATGGTATAGCTCTAGGTTGTAATGAAGTAATACAGACAGGTATATCTCTGATATTACACCTTATGATTTTTAAGTGACAGATGTAGGTAAATAGATGTTATAATATGACCACACAACGCAATACTACATAGCCACTTAAAATACAGCAAGGGAGAACTATGTTTCAGCCATAGAAAAATATGTGATAATATGAATTTAAAACAGCAAGCTGCAGAAGCCATTTTTGGAAAACAAAAGCAAACATGCCTACATATATATATAACCTTCTTGACACACACTGACATTTCCGATTCTAAATTCAGCTGCATGAGTGTATTTATACTTAAAGAACTGTAACGACAGCTCCTGTGTGCCTTTCCTGTTAAATTTCTGATTAACTTTTGTTTTCACCCCACTTAGCAAAAACACACACAACTCTCCAGTACTTAGGCTACACGAGGGAAAGGCTTGGCTTGCACGGGTTTTCTTGTTGCTGAATGAAAGAGAACAGGCTGTAGTCGTCCCCTCCCCCTTTTTAGCTATATTCCTGAGGGTTCCCACGTGTCAGGGGCAGCCAGATGGCAGGTGCGGGGTGCAGGAGAAATCCGGTGCCAATCCTGCCAAACTAAGTGCTGGTAAAGGGTGCGTGTAGCTCGCCCACTTCCTCCCATTTCAAACCTTCACAGATAGTCTGCTTCTCCATCCAAGTTTTATTTGTGCGGCCCACCCTTACACATCTGCAGAGCACACAGGCTCTGCATGGGGAGAGCTGTGATGTGTTCTAACAACAATCGCATGCCAATTCGCCTAGGGTCAGTGCTCGAGCAACCGTCAGCCCAGAGCTACTCCCAAAGTGGGCAGGTAGGGTATGGAGAAAGGAGGACAAAGTGTAAACATTTATTTTAAATAAATGAGGTGACACCTGCCTCTCAGCGCCGGCGAGTGGGATGGAGGACACAGGAGTTCTGGGAGATCGCCAGGCAGAGGTGCGCAGGTAGCACCCGGCCTTACCTTGCAGGGAAACAGGACTGCCGAGGCCACCTTCTCCATAGCAAGGTTCCTGATACTGGGCGTCAGGGCGCCCCTGCACGTCGGGCAGCAGCTCAACTTCTGGCGGCATTGGTTACACACCAGGTGCCCGGCCTGGCACTGCAGGATGGGGGGCAGGACATAGTCAAAACAGACCGGGCACTCGAAGAGCGAGGTCAGCTCGTGGTGCTGTGGGGACACCGGGCCAGCCGCGCCGCCGCCGCCGCCACCGCCGCTGCCGGGGCCCGAGATCACCGCCGCCGCGGCGGGCACCGCGGACGAGCCGGGGCCCGCTGCCGAGATGGTGGCGGCGGCCGGGGGCGCAGCCGGGGACGGAGCGTGCTGGGGCGGCGGCGGCGGCTGTTTGCTGCAGGGTTTGTTAGCGCTGGGGCCGGTGGAGGACGGGCGGCTCATCGCGCTCCGAACCAACCATGGAACTGCGGGTGTCTGCCGACCGCGGGGCCGCTGGGGTCAAGGCGGTGCGCGCCGCCCGGGCGGTGGGCTCCGGAGCAACGCCACCGCGCCCGCCCGGGACCCGGCAACGGAGACGGCGGGCGCTGGGCAGGCGGGGGCCGGACCGCGCAGACGACCTCCGCGGCCCCGGGCGTTCCGAACACCCCTCCGCGCCCCCAGGCCCCTCCTCCCGGCGGCGTCGCGGGCCCCGAACTCGAGCGCGGCGCAGAACCCGGCGCCCCAGCTCGGAGCAGCCGCTGACGTAAGCCCCGGGGGCGCGCGCGGACGTGACGCCTGGACACGTGTGTGGCGGCCCGGCGCGCGGGGACTGGCAGAGCCACCCTGTGACGGAGGCCGGCCCCTCCCGGCGCCAGCTGGCCGCGCGGGGACCGCCTAGCGCGGGCGCTTCCGGCTCCGACTGCAGCCCGGCCCTCGACCTGAGCGCGCCCGGCTCCGCGCGGCGCAGGGGCTGCTTTTCCGGGTTGGGGCGGGACCGCCCTTCGGGAAGGCGTCGCCGAAGTCGTCAGGCCACACTCCGTGGGGCCACCCCCGGGGGAGCCGGGCCGACGCGTCAGGGCTCAACCGGAAGGGCAACTTCAAGGGGGCGTGGGCGGGGTGCTGGCGGGGCGGGACCTGGACAGGTCTGAAAAAAACGTGCGGGTTCTCGTCCCCGGGTTGAGTCACCGGTGCCTGGGGAAGGAGTGTGGCGCGGCCCGCTGGGCTCCTAGTCTCTTAAATGAGATTTCGAGACCCCCTAGAAATGCCAGAAATACGGGTTGGGTCGTGAGGCCCCAGGAAGACAATGGGTGACCCTCCAGTTTAGCGCGCTGCGTCCTCATCCGAGATTCCCGCTGAAGTTAAAGGCTTTGATGCGAGGTGTAGGCACGCACCTTGCCGAGTGAACCACAAGTTAATTTAAGGTGCTCCGGGTTAAATTGCTTTTCATACTTTGAGCCACTGACACCAGAATTGGAGGAAGAGGCTACTTGGACGGGATTCAGATATTCTTTGTAGAAGAGACAGTGAGTGATAAGGAGCAAGAGACAGGACTGGGTGAAAAATGGTGCTTCCTGCTTACCATCTCTGTGACTCTGGATTTCTTTAATTTTCTGTGCCTCAATTTCCTCATCTGTAAAAGTAGAATGAAAAAAGTACCTATCTCATAGGTGGGATAGTGAGAATTAAGAGTTTGATATATGCCAATCATAAACATTGCTTAAATGTTAGTTATTTAAAAATATTGTTAGTGTTTAATATTAATAGTATCAGTGAATAAAATCAGTTTAAGAAATATACTGTTAGATGTCCGGCCTGTGTGGCTCAGTGGTTGAGTGTTGACCCATGAACTAGGAGGAGGTCTTGGTTCCATTCAAGGTCAGGGCTGGATCCCAGTGGGGGGCTTGCAAGAGGCAGCTGATCAATGATTCTCATCATTGATGTTTCTATCCCTCTCTCCCTCTCCCTTCCTCTCTGAAATCCCTAAAAACATTATATATATATATATATATATATATATATATATACACATATATATATATTCTAGAAAAAATTAAGTTTAATCTTAATTTCTTAGAAGGACTACATGCATGGGATTGGTGAATATGATCTGAGTCTTGAAAAAAAATAGATATGATGTTATTCAATCATTCAGTAAATGATTCCTGAGTATTTGTTATGTACAGTCCTTGTTTGGGCTCTGAGAATGGTTCTCATTCAGTTTACCTTCTAGTAAGGGAGTAATGAGGATAGCCACACACTCATGGGAGAGGATTTCAGATGAATAGGTGGGGTGGGGGTGAAGACATTGTAGCAGGAGCTAAAGCACAGGGAGGTAATGCATTTAGGAGAGCATTGAGCTTGGGGGTTGGGGATGGTGCATGGAGTCTCAATTGACCTGATAAGACCTGTACCTCAGTAACAAGGGGTAACCACTGTAGGTTTTTGAACAGCACTATAACATGATGAGTCAGAGTTTTGAAGGGGGAATACAAAATAATAATAACTAATATTTATTGAGTGCCCACTATGTACCAGGATTTTGCAACAACTCTACATGATGGGTACTATTGTTCTCATCTTCATTATTATAGTTGAAACTCAGACACAGGGAGATTAATTTGCTCAGGATCACACAGCTGATAATCTTTGGGAAAAGCTCCAGAGTCCTTTTTCTTAACTACCTAACTAGACTATACCCCTTTCAGTTATGTCCGACTCCTACTTATAGTCTAGTTAAGGAGTTAAGATTAGCACACTCAACACAGTCAGAAAACAGTTGCACAGCCTGAAATAAAGCACTGAATTTTGTGGGCACACTTTACATAAATTCTTTCCTTAGCTGGTCTTCAGAGGAAAAAATTAAATCATATTCTATTTATTCCATTTGTGCCTTTTTATATCATAAAGAACATAATAGTGACAACAGAAAAAAGAATCAGCCACAGTTTTACTTTTATTGGAGAAAATATAATATTTTCCACTCTTAATTTAACACCCAAGCCAGTGGAATTTATTACCAAGATTCCTTCCCTTTCCTTCCACCTCTGGCCTTTCAGTGCAGGTGTCCTCCATGCCCAGGGCTCACTAGCTCTCATTGGAGAAGTGGGATCCCCACCTTGTCATGTTGACATGAGCATTCATTGTTCCAGTCAATGAGGAACTAGTTGTTCAAAAGGCAATTTGGTTTCAGGGGTGTTGAAACAAAGAACAGGAAAAACAATTATCTGCAGAGAGATTTGGTTTATTTTTCCAAAAATACAACTAACCCATCCACTCTTACCCTGACAGGTGCCTCCCATGGTATGGAGAAGTTTCTTCTTGCTTCCACCTTCATAATATTGCACTCCTTTGGCAGTTGTTGAAGGTAGGTGGGATGGGAGTGAACAGGCTGCTGGTTGACCCACATTAGTGACCCCTCCAGGCTGCCAGGCTGGCCTTTCCAGTTCTTCCTTCCTCCTTCCTTGGAACTTTTGATACAGGGAAAGATGGCCTTTGCACATTGGACACTGTGAGCTAGAGCACTCTCTATCAGGAGGCCATGCATACTATTGTGAGGTTTATCTGCCCTGGAGAGTTGCTGGGCTGTGTTTAATGGGTGACTCTGAGGCCTCGAGGAAATGAAAGGGGGAGGGGGAGTCCAGACTTTTGTTAGCTCCTGATTTATGACTCATTTATCACATCTGTTGCATGACAGGTTGGCCTCCTTCCCCCACCCACTGCATCCCAAATTGCATAAAAAGGGCATGTGCAAAGCAGGACACCTCTCCTTAACTCGTCTCCCACTCTGTACTACCCTTTAAAGACTATGGGTGTACTGGATAACCTTTCTTTCCTTAAAATATTAGTGAATATTGTTTTTTTAAAACCCCTCACAGATGAGCCCCAAATCTCACCTAGACTGCTGAGCACAATGAGAAAGGCTCCAGCTAGGCAGATAAGCTCTTGCCCTTCTTTCTGTAACTTATAAATTGTGTGCTTTTGCAAATTGGGCAACTTCTGCAATCAGGCTAATGGTATGCATTTTCAGAGCAAAGTGTGGTTGGCTTTTTCTGTTTAGGTTTAGAGATGACTCAGGATGTCATTGGAGCTTGCTGCTTGGGAATTTCTAATGTGGGGAAAGCTTGTGGGAAATTTGAAGGTGGCTGTGAAGCCCCATGATAATTATGGTAGGAACTTTCATCTTTATAAAGTACTTTTGTTTCTGGGGTAATTTCCACATGCTCTAACTTTTTTTGAATAATTATGGGTCTTTTAATGCAAGTATTTTATGAACAATGGCCATGAACCTTGTATGTACTGGGTATTGCCACAGAGTATATATACATTTGCATTATTTTTGTATCCATACTTAGCTAATATTTCTTTAGTGCTCACCTTCTGCCAGATACTGTGCTAAGCACTTTACATATTTTAATTCTTTTAATATATGTTCTATTGTCTGTACATGTTTACAGACAACAGAACTGAGGTACAGAGAGGCCAAGTGAATTATAATAAATATATTTAGGATGGCTGCAATGAAACCTCCTCCTGCTGTTCTTCCTGGTGTGATCCCCTTCCTTCAGGTGAAAGCTGGATCTACTGACTCACTTTAAATGAACAGAATATGGCCAAAGTGATGGAACGTCATTTCCAAGATTAGGTTACAAAAAGACTAAGACTTCTGTATTTCTGTCTGTCTCTGAGCCTTCTATGTGGGTGAAGTAAGCTACCACAATGGGGGTAGCCCTATAAAGGCCGACACCACAAGGAATTAATGCCTCTGGCCCATAGCCAGCAGAGACCCCAGGCGTAGCTGACAATTGGATTGCACTTGTGTGACCCTGAACCAGAGGACCCAGTGACAACAGAGCTGAGCTGATATAGAAACTGATAATAAATGTGTTAAAAATTTTTTTTTGTTAATCCTCACCCAAGGATATTTTTTTCATTGATTTTTTATACAGAGTGGAAGGGAAGGAGGAGGGGGAGAAAGAGAGAGAGAGAAACAGAGACACATTGATATCAGACACATCAGTTGGTTGCCTTCTGAACTCGCTCGACCCAGGCCTGTGATCTAACCTGCAACTGGAATTGAAACTGTGACTCTTCAGTGCGAGGGCTGACAATCTAATCACTGAGCAACACTGGCCATGGCAATGTTTGTTGTTTTAAGCCACTAGGCTTGGGGGTAATTTATTACACAGCAATATAACTAATACACTTGTTCAAGGTTAAAAAGCTGTCTCTATTAAGAATTGCAGATTATAGACCCTGTACATTTTTCCTCTCTTAAATTATTTTTATTATAATGCTACTTAAGTATATAGAAACAAATCTAGGAATGCAGTTTTTATGATTATTGTTGTATACAGCTATAAAAATAAAAAATTGGAATACCAAATTTCATAAATACCCAGAATAATGTTTTTTTATTACTTATTCTGATTTAAATTTATACTTTTTAAAATGATAATGTCATTGCTCTGACCGGTTTGGCTCAGTGGATAGAGCGTTGGCCTGCGGACTGAAGGGTCCCGGGTTCAATTCCAGTCAAGGGCATGTACCTTGGTTGCGGGCACATCCCAGTAGGGAGTGTGCAGGAGGCTGCTGATTGATGTTTCTCTCTCATCGATGTGTCTAACTCTCTATCCGTCTCCCTTTCCCTTCCTCTCTAAAAAATCAATAATATATATATATATATATATATATATACACATATATATATATATATATTTTTAAAATGATAATGTCATATAATGGAAGCTGTACTAAAACGAAATCATTATCTAGTTTGGAAACAATGTCAATGTCCTTCAACAGGAAAATGAACTATGTAAGCCATCCCACAAAATCTTCTGCAACTTGGGAGATTAACTGCTATATGAAAAAAACAAGCTGCAACCAAGAAGTCCCTAAACAATCCCATTTATAGAAAAAGAACCAAAATAAAGTGACAATTTCTTTACATGCTTAAAAGGTATAGGAAGGTCTGAAAGGAGACAGTGAACTGATGACAGTGCTGGTTTCTGGGGAGAGGAGTATGAATGAATGTGGGGAGCTTTTGCTTTGTATTTTCTGTGTCTTTATAGGGTTGTGGTTTTTTTTGTCTTCTCTTTTTTCTTTTTTGTGGGGGAGGGGGAAAATAAGAATTTATTCCATGTGTTTCTTGTGTAATTAAAAAGAAAGTGTTGTCCTTGCCTTTCTGGGGTTATTTTAGAGTAGGATTTATTAGCTGTAGGGCTGGTGCCAAAATGAGTGACACATAAAAGATGAGCCAGCCAGAAGAGGTGGTCCTTGACGGACAGGCATGGGAGTTTCAGTCAGGCCTGGGTCTGGGAGGTTGGGCTGAAACTGGAAATTTAATAAGAGTAACTGCAAGGCAGGGTGTGAGTAGAACTTGGAGACCCTGGACAGCAGGAATTAGACAGGCTGTGGACCTGGTGCTTTAAGGGAGGCTTCCTGAGACAAGCAGAAATTCAGTCCTGGGGCAGAGGTAATTGGGGCTATCAGTCAACTGATCAAGTGCAAAGATTTATTCAGTTAACAGTGTCACATTTGGAGGCCAAGGATAAAATCAACCCAAGGTTCACGTGTTGGGGTGACAGTAGCCCAGAAAGGGGAATAATATTAATGATAACTCACCCTTACACAGTGCTTACTAGACACCTGACACCCTTTTAAGCACATTATATTTAATCCTCAAAACCCTATGAGGCATGTAGTATTATCCTATTTTATAGATGAAGAAAGTAAGGATCTTGGTCACACAGCTGATACGGGGCCAAACCAGGATTTGGGGCCAGGTTATTTTAATTCCAGTATTTGTGTGCTTAACAACTTGGTTGTCCTGCCAGAAACCCTTTTGATAAATGCCATAATAGTGTTTGGAAAAGGGAGGGTGAAACTTGTGCTCCTGAATAAGTATGAAGGAGATATCAAGAAAAAAGGGACATTGTTTGTGTTGGGTCTTGAAGCAAGAGTAGGAATGTGAAAGCAAAGGAGGGGGGTTAAAGAATGAGAGACAGGGAACAGTATTCATGAAGGCATAGAGCTCTTAAACCTTCTATTTACCCTCAGAGTCTTCTGTTCTCTTTCCTTTTTGTACCACCCCAAATCAGACCCCTGCTCTCCCCCTTTCTGAATTAGCTAGTGACATACAGTTATAGATCTGTCATACAGTTCTCCCAGGACTTTTTATTCTGAGATGTCTACCTTGGTGAGACAAACGATATTTAATCCTTAGTGGAAAAATGAAGAAAACCAGAGGGGAGAGAAAGAGTCCCTACATCCCTAGACTTGGTCCAGATTCACCAGATGGCCTCACCCATGCAGGGCCCAACACAGAATGTGGGCTACTGAGAACCAGCAAGATTGACATAACCTTGAGGCCTCAAATAATACATTCCTCTCCTTCAGTATCAGTTTTGTCAGATTAAAAGTCCAATGGCAGTCTGTCATTGAGTCTGAGAAAAGAGATGATGTAATAAAAGGGAGAATCTGACTCCCTGATGGAAAGCAGGTGATTTTTAAAAATTTGTCTCTATGGCTGTCTATGCTACAGAAATTTAGAAAAGGGAGATAAGCCTGTGCAGGTATCTTTCTCCCCAGATCTCCTCCTTCCCCTTCATTTTTCTTGGACTTGGTGAGTGGCCTCATCATTGCCCCTGTGTGCCTGGCTAGGACTCAGGGAGCAATTCTCACTTCCCCTCCCACTGGCTCAGCTTAGATCTGTCTCAGCTTCCACAACCTGCTCCTCTGGCATCCTGCTGCTCTGCCTTTCCTGAGGTCAGCATAAATCACGGGACTCTGCCGCCTGCCACCCTGTCACCGGCCTTCCTCCTCCAGTACCTCTTTTGCCATCTCTAAAGTACAAACATAAATAACCCTGGCAACTGAGTGGCTGGATGCCCTGGAATGAGTAATGGCATGTAAACCACTTCCCTTATTGTTGTATCCACCATGTGTAAAATAAAGTAAATGCTTACTTACTGTGAGACCTGCCTTGGGTAGGTTAGCCTGGCTCTTTGGCTTGCACAAGACAGAACTTACTTCACACTAGTCCAGAGGGTTCACATGGAAAACAAGGGTAGGCAGTGCTAGCAGGCCCTGACATTGAAGTCAGGAACCACAAAGCCTCCAGGAAGAGGCCAACTGTACTCTCCAATTCTTTCTCATAAAGAGTTTTTATTTGCTTCCTTTCTGCAGACTGGCTCTCATTGCTGCCCATAGCCCAGGAACAATATAGCGAACCCACACTATGATGAGGAGGCTGTGGCCAGACCAGCTTCAAGCCTACATCTGCGGAGAAAAAATCTGATTGGGCCAGCTTAGGTCAGCTGATCATTCCCAGTCCAATCAGCTAAGTGCAGGCAGGTGGCTCACTCAACTCAATCTGGCGTCTAGGGCTCCTCCCTCACTTGTTGGGCATGGAAAGACCTTTGAGAAGAGGAGTTTGGGGCTGGCCAGATGCTACAGAAGTTGTCTACTGTGTCTTATAAGGAAAGACATAATCTTTGTCTTCTCAGCAGTTAAGCCCCATTGGGAAAATTGAGTGCTGAGTTGGAGTTATTTCAAACCAATGTAAAATCTTTGTTTTGTGGACAGAGCTTGGAGTTTAGGGAAGCATGCAGCGTTGAGTTTTTTGGAGAATGGTAATTTCAAATGAGAATATTTGAAGGAGCATAGGTTCCTAACAGGAATGAATGAGGGCAGTAAAGATTGTCGAGTTCTTGTGCTCTGGCCCTTTAGGTGGGTAGAGTGGAAGCATTTATTGGAGGGATTTGAATATCAAATAAATAAGCTTAGACTCGCTTCATTAAGGATCAGGAATTGGAATGGCTGAATGGAAACTGGGTGTGTTCTGGAATCAGGTACTCCTTGATTTGAGTCTGTCCCTTCCCGTGTTTTATGGGACTTGGGAAGGTTCCTTAACTGCAGAACCTCAGGGTCCTCAACTAGAAAGTAGGGATAACAGTACTGGCCTATAGTAGGTATCTGTTGTTTTGTCTGTCCAGCATCCATTCCCATTCCTAATAAATGCTTCTCAGTGTCATGGGGGTGGTGGACCACTCTGGGTGGTTTGGGTAGGATTGATCCCACCTCCCAGCATGGGGATGGACACATATCCCTGGCCAGGGCTACCCATACAGCACCTTCCTCAGGACACTTTACTTCCACCTATTAGAAATTGTTGTAGTTCATATACAGATGTGTGATATCTGGAACGAATGGTGCTCCCTTACATGTGGTACTTTGTATACTACCTAACCTGCCCAGCTGTGCAAAGGTGCTCTGACCTGGGCCAATTAAAAGCAGACTACCCTCTTGTCCCAGATCAGGGAAAGGGAAGTTACCCAAGCTAGGCTGATAGGAGGTAGTTGTACCACATAAAATTCTGTCTGACAGTAATGCTAACACAATGGGAAAAACTGCTGAGAGATGGAAAGAAGCATAAACGCATCATGTGAGCTATTTGATCCAGATGTGCCTAGAGCTATGGAGTTATCTCTGGAATTTATCATTTAAATTACCTAATGTTGAGGGAGACAGTCCTTCCTTTGTCCCTCTTATTTGTATACATCATGTTGAGTGTACTAAGAACACAAGGCCCTGACCACTTTTATTGGGCCATTTCTCATAGTTATGTTCATAGCAAACAATCTTGAAGGATGAGGTGATGTCTGCCTACAGGGTAAAGAGAAGGTTTTCTTACTGCTTGCCAGAAAACCGATGGATTTTCCAAGCTCAGTGTTCCTCAACTGTGATGAAAACCTACTGTGTGCAGAGCATCCATCTAAGTCATACTGTGTCACCTCTGAAGGGCTCAGGGTTAAGGGAACCTAGGTAAATATGCTGGTACTCATGCTGCTTGTTATGCCATAAGTAGATCCAGGAATTTTGTGTTCTCTGCCAGCATTCATGAAATAGTAACAGGCTAACTTACTAGCTTATAAGTAAGGTAATATTCATACCAGACCAGGCAATAATCCTCTCTTCATTTTTGTTTCTTAATCCAGAAAGAATTGAGATTCTGCCACTTGCAACAACAACAAAAAATTGTAATAAATTCCCTTCCTCATCAGTTGAAATAATATATAAGAAACCTTCAAATCTGTGTTGGGCTGCCAAGTATGTGTGGTCCTATAATAGGCTGTTTTATTAAACAACTTGAGATTTAATTGACATACAATAAACCACACTTATTTAAAGTTACAATTTGGTAAGTTTTGACTTAAATATGCACCAGTGAAACTTTGCCGCAACTATGATAATAAACCTAAAGATAGATTATTTTTCCTTTTATTGTTAAGTTCTCATTGAGATCACCCATTCTTCCCCTAATGTCCTTGAGTATCCTTATAACCATTGTTTTGGGGATTTCTCTTGTTCTTTCATTTGGAGCATATTTCTTTGTCTCCCAATTTTGTCTGCCTTTTTGTGTTTAACTCTACGTATTAGATAGATCTGCTGTGACTTCCAAGTTTGTTATGAGGGCTTTCTGATGTAGGTACCTTGTGGGTCTCAGAGGTGCAGCCTTCTAGATAACCTTATCTAGGTACTCCAGAAATCTTTCTTGTATGGGTTATGTGCCCCTTCCTGTTGTAGTTGAGTCTTGAATGCTTTGGCCCATTCATGGGTGGAGTTAATCCTCAGGCTGGCTGACTATAAGGACAGACCTTGTTCACTGTGTATGAGTCACTGTTTAGGGGCTTCCCCCTGAGATGGAGTTGTTCCCAGCAAGTTCTAGTACCTGCTGGAGTCCCCTTTGGGTGTGCTGGTTTTGTGGCTAGTTGGGTCAAGCTTTGGTGAGGTTTGAAGCCCACCATTGGTTGTGTTAATTCTGGGCCCACTTCGATGGGATTCTGGTGCAGGTTGGTGTCAGATGTTGTGTAAATGACCTTGGGCTACCTGTCTGGAGCTACCACGTTATTCACTGATTATGGCTGTGTCTACTGGGCTTGGTGTGCATGGGAGGGGCCACCAAGCTGTGTATAAGGTTCGGCTTCCTGCAGCCCTGAGATGGGGACAGATCAATAAAAGGTCCAAGGCTCTCTGAGGTAGATGTCCACCTATCAGCTACTTTGTCACCCCCTGAGGTTGCCTGGATTTCCTCCAGAGACTTTTGAAAAAAAGACTGTAGAGTGGGCCCAAGTTGGCTGTGCCCCACTGCCTCTTCCACTCTGTGCAAGCTCAGTCAGGAGGAACAACCAGCTCAGGAGACAGGGCTAGCGGGTCCCATACTTGAGGGCAGTGTGGTCAGACACTCAATGGGCAGAATGTGGCCCCTACTCCAGAGCCATACCACTTAGTCTCTGCTAGCGTTCCCAATTCTAGCTCCCCTGGAGGAGCGCACCACAGATTCAGGTTGGGTGCAACCAGCTGTCCCCACTGTAGGAGCAAGCTCAACAGGACAGGCCCCTAGGACTTGGAAAAACAGATCAAGATAGTCCTTCATTGGGACTGGCAGGAGAGGAGTGAGTTCTATGTCTCCCTTTAGCTGCATAGTTGTGCCTGCTCGAGTCTTGGACCGCGAGGGAAGATGCATTTAGAAGGTCCCAGCTCTGAGTGGTGTTCCCTTCTCCCCACAGATCCGAGCTCAGCAGGATGGGGCCACCAGGACTTGGGAAGATAGAACAGAACAGTCTCCCATTGGGGGTGGTGCTGACTGAGCCTGCAGGTGGGGGGGAATACTGGCGCCCATTCCAAAGCCTTGCAGTTTAATGTCTCTCTGAGTGTCTGCCAAAAGTTTCTCCAGAAAAAGAGCAGACCAAAGGTCCCTATTGGGTGCAGCCAAGAGTCCTTTCTGCTGGACTCAAGCTTGGCAGGGTGGTGCCACCAGTATTTGGAGGACTGGGTTAGTGCACTCCCTAGGCTGGTGCTATAAGAATAGGATGGTTCCTGAGGGCAGTGTGGGATATTGACTCAGACGCTGACCCTCCAGATCTGTCTTCAGGGCTACGCCATCCAGGTCTTCTCCTTATGACTCTGTATGCCCTGAGTCGCCTGCCCTCTACCGGAACCCCAACTGACTGCAGAGACCAAGCTCTTGTGCTCTGGCCCTTTAGGAGAGCACCTGGGTTTCTAGCAGACTCCCTCCTCTTCCTGGCAGAAAGGGGCCTCCTGACTTTCACTGCCAGACACTATGCAGGTGCCACCTCCTGCCCTCGTGCTCTGGGTTCGGCGTACTGGGGAGGGGTCGTATGTGCTCCTTAGTTGAGACTTTTGCTGCCAAGCTATCCTTACAGCTTCTCAGCCACTGTTCATGGGTGCAGGGGTCAGCCCTCTCTGTGTCTCTGCCCTTCCTACCAGTTTCTATGTAGTTTCTTTTATAAATCCTGGGGTATAATACTCCTATTCAGCTATCTTTCAGTTGGTCATTCAGATTGATTGCTCTATCATTTAGCTGTATGTTTTGGTACCAGGAGGAGGTGAGTGTAGCTTCCACCTACTCCTCAGCCATCTTGAAAAACCTCCCACGACATTTAAATAACCTAGTGGATCTATGTGGCTTCAGTCAGCCATGGCACCAAAGCATTAATGCTCATTTTCCCCAGCATATCCTGTGCTAAAAGCATGATCCAAAAGTCCAGCAAACAATGTTTCCTCTATCAAATAATAATTAAAAGGTTATGTTTCAGGAGCTTGGGAAATATTGTGGCTTTCTTAGGAAATGGCTGTGGAAAGACTTCCCACTGAAGCTTGACTGTAGGTGACATGGAAATGAATATAGCAGCCATGAAAATGTGCACAAATCCCAGATCCTGGGCCTCAATGAAATATAATGAGCACCCGTTGGACCTTAACATTTTAGAGCCTGGAAAATTGCAATTTGGGGAGTTGTAAGCAGTTTATGCTTCCTAGGGCAGAGCTTACAATTTGTCTTTGGGGACTACATCAATGAGTCATTTGGTGCAGGAACAGAAACAGACATTGGCTGATTTTAGCAAAAGGGGCTGTATTGGTAGAACCGGGAGTAGCTCAGAGAACTGGATAAAAATGGATGACGGGTAGTCTTTGATAGAACTAGAAATCAGTTGGCAAGAGCTACCAGACAGCCTCTTTGGGTAAATGATTCATTTTCAACCTCAAAGTCACTCAGCTCAAGGTCTGGATTCCAGGGAAGAATGTTTGGATTCCAGGGAAAGACCTATTTCTAACAGGTCCTCCACTCAGGCCTGGAGGAAGTGCCCTCTGATTGGCAATTCCACCATGGTTGCTGGCCATGGGCTGGATTGTCAAAATCAAATTCTGATGCTGATTCCAGGAGGTAGGGGTACAATGCCAAGTAGTCCTTCCTTTTGTCCCAGGAAGGACTACTTCCCTTGACCTATCTACTGTTTAGAGGACAGGATTTAACCAAACCTGGGTCAAATTCCAGGGAAGAGCATTTGATCATCTAAGATTGGGTCAGATGTCCCCTTTTGGTCCAGGGTCATTGCTGCAATCAGCTTGTTAACTAAAGAGGCAACCATGTAACCTTGTTTTGGACCATAAGATTGTAGAAGATGTTGTTTGGTGGCCTGTCCAGCTCTCCGTTACTGGGACAACATGCCTATGCCCCAGGTGCTTTCAACCAAAAGAACCTCCTTTGGAAATGACTAGGAGATGATGCCACACATCCTAAGCAGCCTGCAGCCAATGATGGACTGATACGGGGATTCCAAAGCCAGAACCTCTTGCCTCCATATGGGATGACTCTGTGGTAGGATCAGGCTGAGCCCTCATCATTGCCTAACTTCTTTCCTCTGCTGTACACGGCTTCCTTTACTTCCTTAAATTTTTACTGAAAACACCCCCTCAGTAAGTCACTGCCACAAGAATCCCCATTTGAGACTGTAGAGAACCGAACCTCAGTCAGCCATAAGCAGAAGCCGGTGGGAGTGCCTTTCTGGGACAGCATTTGCCTTGAACATCGATTGCTGTGATGTCTGAAACTAGAGCTCCTATCTTGTGGCTAAGAGGCAATAGATGTAAAGAAGTGATCAGGAGAGTCGCAGAGCCAGTGCCAGCAGCTCCTACCTCCAGGGTTTTATATCTGAGAAAAAGAAATCCTATTTGCTTAAGTCACTTTAGGTCAGTGTTTCTATTATTTGTAACTGAACATACTGCCATCTAGTTTCGTTTTTGTAAGAATGTAATAAGAAAATAAAGAAACTAGCATATAGCAAACACAAAAAAATGGTAATTCGCCCTGGCCAGTGTGTTCAGTGGTTAAAGTGTCGGCCCACCCTCTGAAGGGTGATGAGTTCGATTCCCAGCCAAGGGCATATACCTGGATTGCAAGTTAGATCTCCAGTCCCAGTCAGGGCACGTGCTGGAGGCAACTAATCAATGTGTCTCTCTCACATCAATGTTTCTTTCTCTAAAAATTAATGGAAGAAATATGCTTGGGTAAGTATTAACAAAAATAAATAAATTTTAAAAATGGTAATTTTATTTCCCCTTATCTCTTCCCAAATTAATATTTCTGGTTGGAGGGTGAGCAGGCCGGCGGGGGAGGGGAGCAGTTGGGGGCGAGTAGGCTGGTGGTGGGGCAGTTGGGGGCAAGCCAGCCAGCTGGGGAGAGCAGTTGGGGGCCAGCAGGCAGGTGGGGGGGGGGCAGTTGGGGACGAGCAGGCTCGCAGGGGGGGGCAGTTGGGGACGAGCAGGCCGGCATGGGGGCAGTTGGAGGAGAGCAGGCCGGCAGACGGGGGCAGTTGGGGACGAGCAGGCTCGCGGGGGGGGGGGGGCAGTTGGGGACGAGCAGGCCGGCATGGGGGACAGTTGGGGATGAGCAGGCCAGCGGGGGGGGTGGGGGCAGTTGGAGGAGAGCAGGCCGGCAGACGGGGGCAGTTGGGGATGAGCAGGCGGGCAGGCGGGGCAGCTGGGGACAAGCAGGCCGGTGGGGGGAAGTTGGGGGTGAGCACGCTGACAGGGGGGGCAGTTGGCAACAAGTAGGCCGGCAGGGGAGCAGTTGGGGACAAGCAGGCTGGCAGGGGGGGCAGTGGGGGACGAGCAGGCCAGCAGGGGAGGCAGTGGGGGATGAGCAGGCCGGCAGGGGGGGCAGTTGGGGACAAGTTGGCCAATGGGGGAGTGCAGTTAGGGGCGAGCAGGCAGGCAGGGAGGTGCAGTTGGGGACGAGCAGGCCAGAAGTGGGGGGCAGTTGGAGGAGAGCAGACCGGCAGACGGGGGCAGTTGGGGATGAGCAGGCGGGCAGGCGGGGCAGTTGGGGACAAGCAGGCCGGCAGGAGGCCAGTTGGGGATGAGCAGGCTGGCAGAGAGGGGCAGTTGGGGACGAGCAGGCCGGTGGGGGGAAGTTGGGGGTGAGCACGCTGGCAGGGGGGGCAGTTGGCAACAAGTAGGCCGGCAGGGGAGCAGTTGGGGGCAAGCAAGCTGGCAGAGGGGGCAATTGGGGATGAGCAGGCCAGCAGGGGGGGCAGTGGGGAACGAGCAGGCCGGCATGGGGGGGCAGTTGGGGAAGAGTAGGCTGGTAGATGGGGGCAGTGGGGGTGAGCAGGCAGGCAGAAGCGATAGTTGGGGGCAATCAGGCTGGCAAAGGGGGGCAGTTGGCAACGAGCAGGCTGGTGGGGAGGCAGTGGGGGTGAGCAGGCTGGCAGCGGGGCCAGTTGGGGATGAGCAGGCCGGCATGGGGGGCCATGGGGGATGAGCAGTCTGGCAGGGGGGGCAGTTGGGAATGAGCAGGCTGGCAGAGGTAATAGTTGGGGGCAATCAGGCTGGCAGGGAAGACAGTTAGGTGTGATCAGGCCAGAATGGAGGGTGATCAGGCCAGCAAGAATAGTGGTTAGGGGCATTCAGGCAGGCAGGTGAGCAGTTAGGAGCCAGTGGTCCTGGATTGCGAGAGGGATTTACGACTGTGGGATTGGACCTAAACTGGCAGTCGGACATCCCCCAACAGGTCCCAGATTGGAGAGGGTGCGGGTCAAGCTGAGAAACAACCGCCCCCCCCCCCCCGCATGAATTTCATGCACTGGGCCACTAGTCTATATACACTGAGTGGCCAGATTATTATGACCACCTGACGTTTGTAGGCAAATTAGCTATAATTTCACACTGAAGTTGCTAGAGGGCCAGACCATTATAAATAGGTAAGCAGGTTGTTTACCACAACAGTAGAAGTGATTTTTTTCTGAAGATATGGGTAAACAATGCAATTTAACAGCCTTTGAATGTGGGATGATTGTTGGCACTCAGCAAAATAGCCAAAAGCCTGTTCGAACACCTTTGCTGTCTGTAGTTACCAAGATAAAACGTCTCTAATTCGCACAGGAACAGAAGGATTGGACAGTTGAGCATTGGAAAAAAGTCATGTGGTCTGATGAATCACGTTTCCAGTTGCATCATGCAGATGGCGGAGTGAGAATTTGGCAGAAACAGCATGAAAACATGCACCCCACATGCATGAGAACAACCCTTCAAGCTGGTGGGGGCAGTGTTATGGTTTGGGGCGTGCTTTCCTGGCATGATTTGGGCACTTTAATTTGTGTGGAACAACGTCTGAATAGCACAACATACCTAAGTATCGTTGCTGATCAAGTTCATCCTATCATGTTGATGGCGTATCCCAATGGAGATGGCTTCTTCCAACAAGACAATGTGCCATGCCACGGTGCTCATATTGTGGAGGAGTGCTTTCAAGAACATGAGGGAGACTTTACCTTGCTTAGGTGGCCCCCACAATCAGCAGATCTCAATCCAATCGAGCATTTGTGGGACAAAGTTAAAAGAGCCATCAGGCAGCTGGTTCCACAACCATCAGATCTCACAGAACTGGACAGTGCTATTCATCAGGCATGGTGTCAGATTCCTCACATCACCTTTCAACATCTCATGGAGTCAATGCCAAGAATCGCCGCAGTATTGAAAGCAAAAGGTGGCCCAACGAATTACTGATGGGGTGGTCATAATAATCTGGCTACTCACTTTATATAAAAGCCTAAGCAACCAGTAGGACAGAACAACCAGAATGGTCGGTCTCTATGATGCTCACTGACCACCAAGGGGCAGATGCTCAATGCAGGAGCTTCCCCCAGCCCACAGGCCCCGATCACCAATGGTGCCTGCCAGCCAACCTTCTGGTCCCTCCTGATTGCCAGATCAGGGCCTGCAGCCAACCTCCCAGTCCCTCCCCCATGGGCTGTGACAGGGAACCAGGAGTGGGTGGCAGCGGACACGGCCCCTTTCCCAGGGGTGCTGAGGGCTGCCTCCCTCCTTGGGGCTGGCAGCCAACCTTCTGGGTCCTTCCCTCCATCCCTCCCCTGGCCGGCAGGCCCCGATTACCTGATTTGGAGCCTGCCAACGAACCTCCCAGCTCCTCCCTCTGAGCGGGCTCCGGGCTGGGACAGAGAACCAGGGGTGGGTGGCGGTGGACGTGGGCAGCAAGGGAAGGAGGAGGCGGGAGGCGGGGAACATGATCAGCCCTGATCACCAGCCAGGCCTAGGGACCCCACCTGTGCACGAATTTCATGCACAGGGACTCTAATAAAGAGATAAAATGAGGCTTAGCACAGTTTAAAGCACTCATGTGGCTTTATATGATGAAGAACCCAGGTATTGTAGCTCCAGATTTAGTACTTTCTCTGTAGACCAATGGCTTTTACATTCCACAGAAATGGTTCTCAAACTAGGCTGCACATTAGAATCTCCTGGGCAGTTTAATAAATCCCCATGCCCAGGTTGTACTCCAGACCAATTAAATCAGACTCTAAGAGTATGTGTTTTTAAAAATTTATCTTTTATTTACTTATTTATTTATAAATTGTGGTGGAATACACATAACATAAAACTTACCATCTTAACTATTAAGAAAATATGCATTGATTTTTAGAGAGAGAGGAAGGGTGCGGGAGAGAGAGAAACATCAATGTGAGAGCATAACATCAGTGGCTGACTCCTCACAGCCTCTGCCAGGGATGAGCTCACAACCCAGGCATTTGCCCTAACTGGGAATCAAACCAGCAACCTTTGGTGCCTTGGATGAAGCTCAACCACTGAGCCACAGCAGTCAGGGCAATCTTAACCTTTTTAATAGTAAAGTTCAGGGCATGAAGTACATTCACAGTGCTGTGCTACCATCACCACTGTCCACCCATAGAACTCTTTTCATCCTGTGACACTGAAACTCCATAAATATTAAACAATAATTCCCTATTACCCCCTTCCCTCAGCCCCTGCCAACCACCACTCTGCTTTCTGCCTCTATGAATTTGACTACTTGAGGTACCTCATATAGGTGGGATTATACAGTATTTCTCTTTTTGTGACTGGTTTACTTCACTTAGTTATAATGTCCTGATGGTTCATCCATGTTGTATCATACGTCAGAATTTACTTCCTTTTTAAAACCAAATAATATTCCCTTTTATTTTTTTTAAGTTTATAGTTTATTAATCCTCTCATGAAAAATCTGCACAACCATTACAGATAAAGCCACCAAAGAATCTTTACTCCTGTAGTTCAATCTCCAGCTCACTTTTTGCCAGCACCAACATTGGCCTTTGCAGTCCCCCTGACTTTCTTCATTCTGTTCTTGTGTTCCTTTCTCTGTTTTCTTGAGGTCTTCTTCTTCTCATGTAGGCCATGTCTTGCAAGGCTGTGTTTGGGTTCATTTTTCTTTGTGTAATCCAAGGAATCATAAATCATGCCAAAGCCAGTGGTCTTGCCACCACCAAAGTGGGTTCTGAATCCAAACACAAAGATGACATCAGGTGTGGCCTTATACATTTTGGCTAGTTTTTCCCGGATTTCTGTCTTGGGTACTGTTGCCTTCCCAGGGTGAAGGACATCAATGACCATTTGCTTCCGCTGAAGTAGTCTGTTGGTCATGAACTTCCTGGTCTGGATAGTTACCGTGTCATTCATGATGAAGGTTGGTCTTCAAGCAGCCAGGGAGGAAAAGAGCTTCCCTTTTATTTTTATACCACATTTTGTTTTTCCTTTCATTGTCAATGGACACTTGGGTGTTACTTCAACCTTTTGGCAATTATGAATAATGCTACTATGAACATGGGTGACCCTGCTTTTAATACTTTTCAGTATATATTCAGAAATGGAATTGCTGGATCCTATGGTAATTATATTTTTACGTTTTTGAGGAACTACCATATGGTTTTCCATAGTGATCTCAGCATTTTACATCCCCACCAATGGTGCGTCAGTGTTTTTTTTTTTTCTTCCAAAACTCACTAGTGATCTGAGTGGACAGCCAAGGTTGAGAACTCCTGCAACAGACTGACCTCAAGGACAAGAGTGTTTTCTTCCCCTCTGTGTGCACAATCTCTGCAACACGATAGGCAAGCTGTATCATGGCTCTAATGTTGAGTAGAATCCTCTGTGCTGTGTTCATTTATTTCTATGTAATTTCTGCGAATCTGTAGCTAATCCAGCTTTCCCTACAAGGCAGGTGCAATGAGGGACCTCTGAAGTTTTCTTAAATTTTGAACATGTATTTTTCCCCTAGTCACAGTTATTCTTTGGTTTTGCAGGCACCACAGATACACTAGAAAGAGTTGCTTCTTCCAAACCAAATGTAAGATGAGAAATAAAATAAGGGAAAGGCAGACTGCCAGGTTTTGTTTGATCAATAACACATGGACCCACTGCTTTCCATGACTGACTGAATGCCGTCTAGATGTGACTTCTTAATTAAACTTCTTCACCTGCCTCTCCCCCTAATGCTTTTTGAAAACCAGGAAGGAGCTTTCTTTACTTAAAACAAACTGTGTTTTCCTTGTTGGAAATAGACAGCAATCTCCTCAAGCTAAGAGAAAATTTGGGGACTTGATCCATAATTATCTTAATCTAAGGGACACTCCCCCCCCCCCCCCCCCCCCCCCCCCCCACATATTATTAAGGACAAGAGTCTCTGAATGTGTGTAGAAGGGAGGGCAACAGAGGGGAGAACACAGGGTGGAGAGGAGAGACCAAGAGTCACTGTATTTGGTGTCTCTGTTTTCTCTTTGAGTTGTCAGGAATGATTTATTTAACTGTCTTGATTTAGAAGACTTTTAGAGTCTTTTTTATTACTGAGTGTTCCTAGGCCTCTTATATTTCCATCAAGCTATTGACATTCTGTCAGAATCAATAGCAGGCAAAGGTCTCTTTCTTGGATATGAGCATAGTATATTCTCCCTGGGATCATAGATGAAGAATTATAGCTGTTTAGAACCAAGAGAGACTTTGAGAGATGATCCTCCAGCCCAACTTTATTTTAGCCTATAGACTCCATTGCTGGTTAGTGGCAGAGCTGAGACAAGGACCCAGATCTTCTTTGAGTAAATCCATTATTTTTTGCTGTATTCTATGCTTACATTCACTCATTTTTTTTTTAATTGCAGTCTTTCTTTTTCTTGAAAAAAAAATATATTTTATTGATTTTTTTATAGAGAGGAAGGGAGAGGACTAGAGAGTCAGAAACACTGATGAGAGAGAAACATTGATTAGCTGCCTCCTGCACACCCCCTACTGGGGATGTGCCCGCAACCAAGGTACATGCCCTTGACCGGAATTGAACCCAGGACCCTTTAGTCCCCAAGCCGATGCTCTATCCACTGAGCCAAACCGATCAGGGCACATTCACTCATTTTTTCATTCACTATTTTTTGAGTATTTTAGATGCAGTGCTTGGCCTTGGGGAAAGGGAAACACAAACATGTTTTCTGTGTTAGGTATCTCCTCCAGTAGAGATGATAAGAATATTATCTTCTTATGATCTCCAGTGGAGGAGACACCTAATTACTCATGCAGTAGCACAAAGGGAGGAATCCAATCTCTTTGGTGGGGGAAATGAGGGAGAAATTTCTGGAGGAAATGATGTCTAAACTAAAAACTGATGAGCAAGTAAAAGTTTACTAGGGAAAAGGTGGAGGTGGTCTCAGGAAAAGCAGAGTACATGCAAAGGCCTCAGACAGAAGAGAATGGTGCAATTGAACTGAAGGAAATTCAGCGCGGAATCGGTAAGGCTCACTCTCAGTGCCATGTGGAGAAGGGGCTGGAGTTGGGCAAGAATGGGGAAGAGAAACCAATGAGGGTGGTGGTGGTTTGGACCAACTTTGTTGCAGAGAAGTGAACAGGTTTCAGAGGCATGCCTGTGATGGAAGGACCATGGGAGGTGGTGAGCTCAAGGGGTGCCATATCTTGGGGAATGGACCATGGACAGAGGATGAGGTCTAAGTGTAAAGATGGAGGTGATGGTTATATTGATCCTGAAGTGCCTTTTGGATTCACAGATATCTCAAGTTGACATTCTAAGTAGATACTTATCATGGGCTGAAATGCATTCTCCCCAACTTCATATATTGAAGTAGTAACCCCTAGTACCTCAGAACGTGACTGCATTTGGAGATAGGGCCTTTAAAGATATGATTAAGTTAAATGAGGCTATTATGGTGGGCCCTAATCTACTCTGACTGGTGTCTTTATAAGAAGAGGAAATTTGGACATATGAAGAGAAGCCAGGAATGTGCACACACAGAAGAAAGACCATGTGAGAATGCAGTGAAAAGTTTGGCTCTCTGTAAGTCAAAGAGAGAGGCTTCAGAAGACACCAAACCTGCTGACACCTTGATCTTGGACTTCCCTCCTCTAGAACTTTGAGACAATAAATTTTATTTCTTTTTTTAAAAATACTCACCCAAAGATGTGTTTTTATTGGCTTTAGAGAAAGGGGGAAGGAGGGAAAGAGCGAAACAGATCTGTTGCCTCCCATACAAACCCCAACCCGTTATCAAAAACTGCAACCTAGGTATGTACCCTGCTCAGGAATTAAACCCACAGCCTTTTGGATGATGTTCCAACCAACTGAGCCACCCTGCCAAGGCATAAATTTGCTTTTTATAAGCCACTCAGTCTGTAGTATTTTGGCAGCTCTAGCAAACTAACACAATGCCTCAAACAAGTTAATAATTAATCTCCTTTTCAGCTAATTATCTCTAAGTGGAGATATCCATAGGCAGTTGGCTATAGGCTTGCACAGGAGAGGGCCTAAAGTTAGCCCTTTGACATCCTCCTCCCTCTGACATAACTGAAGCCATGAGAGGATGGGCACCAACAGTGCATGGGTGGAGAAGTGAGGAGGGCCCAGGCCTGAATGCTGGGGAAGGCCATCATTTCAGGACCAGTCAAGAGGAAGGGGAAACCCAGATCTCTGTGCCCAGAGAGCCCAGGGAATGGAGTGAGCAAAGGTGTGAGGCTGAGGGGCTTGGAGAGGAGACATGCCATGTAACACTGTCATATGACAAAAGGTTACTTGTGTTCTTTGATGTTTAGGCCTCTCTGGTAATTTCTCTTAAGCTTACTTGTTTTGAAGACTTTCTTGAACTCAGATACTCATCACTATAGTAATTTACAAACATCACTTTTTCAAAGGCAATGACACTTGTCCACAAATTAGAACTGACAAACTGCAGGAGGCAGTGTGACCACTAGGGGTCAGGCGATGTCCTGAGAAAGGAGACCCTGGTGGTGGAGAGAAAGGAGAGGGGAGGACAGCACCTAGCCAACTTGCATTTCATTTCAGAGAGAGAAAGATGTAACCATTCCTGCAGGGACCTGAAATGTAGGCATTCTGAGCTTTAGCAATAAGAGGTGGGTTTTTGGTTTTTGGTTTTTTTTTTTAATTTGTTTTGTTTTAATTCTCTGAAGAGGACCATAGATTGTATATCTATTTTGCTTGCAGTTTCTCTTCTTGGCAGATTTTCAAACGTCATTTAATTCTCCCTTATTAGCCCTGTGTGGCCATTTCTAGTGGATTTAGGGTGCGGAAAACTGCAACGTTACTTTCATTTCTCACATCATTTTTATTCAGGTGAATTCTGGATAAAATGAAAAAGGATCAAAGAAGAGGTGGGCTGGGGGTGGACGGAAGGCAGGGTTATTCCGATCCCTGCTTCCTACAGCCTCACTGAGGAAGAGGGACAAGGATGATGTCTTACCCAGATCAAGAGCTCCCAGACTTTTAAGTCCCAGGAGACAATCCCACTCTCTTCCCATGGGATATTGTCCCTTTAGATTCTTGTGCCCACAGCACACATTGCTGCCCAGTCTCTCTTTTATGGTAAGTTGTGATTGGCCTAAGAATGCTTCTCATCCAGTGCTTTAGAGGTGGTCAATACCAACGTGGCTCTCTTCAGGTTTGGCAGTGCCTAGGTGTCAAAAAATAGTTTATGTTGAACTTAACATTCATCTCTCCTGCCTTTGTGGCGGTGGCCATTGTTTGCAATTTAGATGTCTCTGGAAATTTCTTGAGAGTCTTTATTAAGATGTGGTGGAGGGATTTTTTTGCACAATGGCCAAACAATGGACTACTTTCAGGCACTGATTGATTTATAGCTAAAATGGTGTCCAGGAGATTACAAATGGCAGTGGAATAAGTGGAAGCTCACAGACACGCTCCCAGGACCAAACTGGAATTATAACTAAAATACAGAAGAATGACCCTGAAAAATCAACTGAGGACTAGCTGGAGAGAACCGTGATAACCAAGAACAGAAACTGAAGACCGCATAAAGACTGGTAGAAAGGGCAGAGGCGCGAAAGGGCTAGCCAGGCTCCCATAGACAGCAGCTGAGGTCCTGGAGGAATATCTCAGCTGTGGGAGGTTCCCACTGAGAATTCTAGGTTTTAATCCCCAAGCTAGGCCCCCAAGAAGAGAGCACAAAAACTGAGAAAGGTACCCACATAATATCTGGTTGTGAAAAGCAGCAGTGTTGCTGTCTGCCAGGGAGAGGTGGATGGAAATGCAGGCATCTTCTTAAAGGGCCAAATGCACAAAATTCCCTGCAGAACCACTCACCTTAGGCTCTGGCAGAGGGAGGGCAGAATGGGCTGGAGCTGTAGAAACATAAGCCAGGGTTGGGGGATCCGAAGATAGAGCTTGGAAGGCAGACACCCTGGTTTCCTGTGCTGAGTCATTCCTTCACACTGCGGAGGTCATCTTTCTCAGCCAATCCTGTGCTATCCTGAAGTTTTTGCCTGGGGAGAAGACAGTTGAGCCACCCTATTGGAAAATCTCCTGCCCTACCCTGTAGAGTTTCTGAGGCCCAATAAGAGACTGAAAATAACAATTAGCCTTCAGGCAGAAGCAGTTGTCCCATCCTATTGGGAAACCTCTCAACCAACCTATGGACAATTGCTTGAGGACACTTCAGACTGAACCCAATCAGTCTGCAGGCAGAGGTGGTTCCTTGGAGGCTTTGAGTCTTTGCCTGATCTAATTAGTCAGAAACAGCAGTTTGGGTCCCCACCACAGACACCATCCCAAGACTGCTCAGTGAGGCAAAAGCCAGCAGCACTCCAAGCACCTGCAGCTGACACCTGCAGGAAGAGGTCCATAGAGGAAGGAAGTACAGGTCAGAACAGGGTCAATCAAGGTGTGAGACTCAAGGCAGACCCAGCCTCTGGGCTAAGGAGTCCCTGAACACGAGGTAGATGGCACAATGACTGGTTGAACCTCACTGGCAGCAAGTCAGAGGGGAGACCCCTCCCATAAATGGGATATCAGTAATCAAGTCCTAATTGCAATAGGAGAATCCAAACAATGCACACAAGGGACACTCCTAGAGCATCCAGCTCAGGTGAACAAAAAGACTACAGTGGGGCCTTGACTTACGAGTTTAATTTGTTCTGAGACCAAGCTTGTTAAGGAGCTCATTAAGGAGCTCGTTAACTCAAATTACTCTATCAACTCAATGCAAAAAATCAGCCGAGAGACAGCTGGTATCTCAAAAAACTCATTAGTCAGGACACTCGTAAGTCAAGGCCCCACTGTACACCACTGGACCCCTCAAGACACCTACATAAAGCCATCCCACAAAGACTGGGAGGCATAACAGTTCTATCTAATATGTAAAAGCAAATATAAAGTGACAGCTAAAATGTGGAGATAAAGAAACAACCTCCAAATGAGAGAAAAGAAGGAATCTCCAGAAAAAGAACTAAATGAGATGGAGGCAAGCAACCTATCAGAAATAGAGTTTAAAGCAATGGCTATAAAGATGCTTAAGGAACTTAATGCAAATTATAACTGCACAAGAAGGGAAATAGAAGCCATAAACAAGAGTGAGACAGACATGAAGCATGATATATTTGACATGAATGATATATCTGACACTGGAAGGGACTGAAAGTAGATTGATTGGATGAAATAGAGGACTGAATCAGTGATTTGGAAGACAGGGTAGAAATAAATATTCAATTAGACCAGCAAATAGAAAAAATAATTGAAAAGCAAGAAGATAGCTTAAGGGAGCTCTGGGACAACATGAAATGTAACAACATCTGAATTACAGGAATGCCAGAAGGGGCAGAGGATTAGCAAGGAACAGAGAATTTGTTTAAAGAAATAATGACAGAAACCTTCCACAATCTGGTGAAGGAAAACACCACACAAGTTCAGGAGGCACAGAGAGTATCATTCAGGATGAACCCAAAGAGACTCACACCTAGACACATCATAATTAAAATGGCAAATGTTAAAGACAAAGAACGAATCTTAAAGGCAGAGAGAGAGAGAGAGAGAGAGAGATACAAAGGAGTTCCCATTAGAATGTAAACTGGCTTCTCAAGAGAAACACTTGATGTCAGAAGGAAGTGGCATGAAGTACTCAAAGTAATAAAAAGCAAGGGCCTAAATCCAAGACCACTGCATCCAGTGAGGCTGTCATTTAAAATTGAAAGTGAAATAAAAAGCTTTCCAGACAAAAAGAGGTTAAAGGAGTACATTACCACCAAACCAGCAATGCAAGAAATGTTAAAGGGACTGCTTTAAGAAGAGGAAAATTGCTGGAGACCAATTCCAGCATGACGGCAGGGCTGCATCTGGGAATGGCTGAAGGCATTTCCCCAAACCTGAATAGGATACATTAAATTGATTTCTTGGCTGCCAGACAGCTAAAAGGCATCTTAATCTACGTTATTGCCTCCTACTGGCCAAACACCTGGACAGCCATAGGTTAATTCCCCCATTCTGAGAATTCTTGTGTATACCCTTTGAAGTGCATATCTCTGCCTCCCCTCAGGACAAATTGTGTTAATAAAAAGCATGGGGTCCTGGGACGAGGAGACCTTAGACCTAAGACCTAAGACCTTAGAACTTAGCTCCTTTAGCTAAGCTCCTCTGATCCCCAAATGCCTTTCAAAATTATGTTTCGTCTCTGACAGGTGTGAGATGGTACCACATTGCCATTTTGATTTGCATCTCTCAGATGATTAGTCTGGACTTCTATTTAATCTACGCACAGCCTTCTCCAGATTGCTGAACCCTTCTAGATGCTGGGACAAGAACCCCGGCAGGAAATGAGAGAGGATCATAGGCATAAAGAATATAAAAATGGAAATAAGTAAATACCCATCAATAATAACCTTAAATGTAAATGGACTAAATGCTCCAATCAAAAGATATAGGGTGACTGCATGGATAAGAAATCATAACTCATATATATGTTGTCTACAAGAAACCCACCCAGAACAACAGATACACACAGACTGAGAGTGAAGGGATGGAAAAATATATTCAATGCAAATGGAAAGGAAAAAAAAAAAGCTGGAGTAGCAGTACTCATCCTATACAATAAGAGAGGAATATGCTAATTAGCCCAGATATGCTAATTAGTTAGGACCAGTCAGGCACTTAATAGTCACCACCAGTCAGGCGGGGCCCAGGAGTGGCGCCCAGCGGAAGTGGCCACGGGCAGGGGCATGCATGGCTCACAGCACTGCCCAGCCTTGAGGCTGACCCAGTCGGGGGTCGCAAATAGGCACACCACGCCGCCTGGCCTAGGAGCGGCCCCTGGCGGATGGCCACCTGTGAGGCTGTCATGATCCTGCACTCCTGGTTCCTGGATGCCAGATGGAAATGCCAGAACTTCAGCAAACAGGCCACCGAGGTCCTAAATGAGTATTCCTATTCCCACCTGAGTAACCCATATCCCAGTGAGTAGGCAAAAGAGGAGCTCGCCAAGAAGTGTGGCATCACCATCTCTCAAGTCTCCAACTGTTTTGGCAACAAGCAGATTCACTATAAGAAAAATATCAGAAAGTTTCAAGACGAGGCAAACATCTATGCTGTCAAGACCGCCGTGTCTGTCACCCAGGGGGGCCACAGCCACACCAGCTCCCTGGCACCCCCTTCCTCCGCAGGCTCTGGTGGCTCTTTCAATTTTTCAGGACCCGGAGACATGTTTCTGGGGATGCCTGGGCTCAAGGGAGATTCCTACCCTGCTTCCCAGGTGGAATCACTCCGACACTCGATGGGCCCATGGGGCTACAGAGATAACCTCGGGGAGGCCAGATGGACAGCCCTCGGGAAATGAGGGCAAACGGCGCTGGCAGGAGGCTGTGACCCCGTCCTCAGTAATGTCCCCAACAGAAGGACCAAGGAGCGTTCATTCTGACACTTCCCACTGCTCTCACCCCTCAGGTCACAGGGTGGGGGCTTGATGACAGGACAAAGGCATCTAGAGGACAAGCCCCAGACACAGGAGAAACACAAGATAGAGAAGGGCAAATGGGGTCACCCTACCCCAGCTGACTCAGTGCTGGGGTTGCTGACTACATGGCAAGGAGAAGGGGGTCCCCTAAGGGGAAGGTGGGGTCTGTCTCCCCTTTTTTCCCTACTTTTCAATCTTTTTCTCTCCCCATTTCTTACACAGAAACACACCCAGAACCCTCTTTCAGATTCTCTGTCTCTCTCATAGACACATACACAACTATTCTGTTTCTCTCTCTCATAGATACATGCACAACTGTTGTTTCTCTATAGACATATATACATTCTCTCTCTCTCTCAGACACATATATGACTATTCTGTTTCTCTCTCTCTCTCTCTCTCTCTCTCTCTCTCTCTCTCTCTCTCTCTCTCTCTTCACCCATTCTCTCTCTCCCACCCCTTAACTGCTCTGGGATCTGTGGAGATGCCAACCTTGCCCTACCTACCAGAGATGCCAAAAATGGGGACACAACTCAAAACTTCTAGACTCCTGGATTGGAGAGGGTGCAGGTTGGGCTGACCCCCACCCCCACCCCCTGTGCACGAATTTCATGCACTGGGCCTCTAGTCTATATATATAAAAGCCTAAGTGACTGAACGACCGAACAACTGAATGACTAGTCGACTGGTTGCTATGATGCACCCTGACCACCAGGGGGCAAACGCTCAATTCAGGAGCTGCCCCCTGGTGGTCAGTGCACTCCCACAGCCAACCTCCCACAGCCGGGCCAACCTCTGCAGTCCCTCCCTGCAGTTGTCCGGCCAACCTCCTGCAGGCCCTCCCCTCCATCCCCCTGCTGGCCTCCTGCGGTCCTACCCCCCAGCTAGCTGGCCCATCCATTGGCCCTGATCAGGGAGGTCAGCTGGCCAACCTCCCTCGGTCCCTCCCCCCGGCCGGCCAGCCTCCCTCCAATAAGCCCCCATCGCCGGCCAGGCTGAGGGACCCCACCCATGTACAAATCTGTGCACTGGGCCTCTAGTATCAGATAAAATAGACTTCAAAACAAATGCCATGAGAATAGACAAAGAAGGCCACTTCATAATACTAAAGGGAGTGATTCAACAAGGAAATATAACCCTTGTAAACATATATGCACCCAATATAGGAGCACAGAGTACATTAAAAAACTCTTGATGGACTTTAAGGGAGAGATTGACAGCAATACAGTTATAATGGGGGACTTTAACACCCCACTGGCATCACTGGATAGATCTTTCAGACAAAAAATTAATAAGGAAACAGAGGCCTTAAATGAACCATTAGATCAAATGTATCTAACCAATATTTACAGAACATTTCATCCAAAAGCAACAGAATATACATTCTTCTCAAGTGCATATGGTACATTTGCAAAGATAGACCACATGTTAGGGCACAAAACAAGTTTATACCAATTCAAGAAGATTGATATAATACCAAGCATCTTCTCAGATCACAATGTCATGAAGTTGGAAGTCAACTACAACAAAAAACACTCAAATAACACGGAGGCTAAATAGCATGTTATTAAACAATGAATGAGTTACCAATGAGATCAAGCAAGAAATTAAAAACTTCCTGGAAACAAATGAAAATGAACACACCACTACCCAAAATCTATAGTGCGTCTGCAAAAGCAGTTCAGAGGGAATTTCTTAGCACTACAGGCCTACTTCAAGAAATAATAAAAAGGACTAATAAACCATCTAGCCCTAAAACTAAATGAATTAGAAAGAGAACAGCAAGAAAAGCCCAGAGTAAGTAGAAGGAAGGAAATAAAGATCAGAGCAGAAATAAATGACACTAAGATTAAAGAAACATTACAAAAGATCAATAAATCCAAGAGCTGGTTCTTTGAAAAGATAAACAAGATTCATGAACCCCTAGCCATATTCAGCAAGAAACAATGAGAAAGGACCCAAATAAATAAAATCAGAGATGAAGAGGGAATATAACAACAGATACCACAGAAGTGCAAAGGATTGTAATCAAACACTATAAGCAAGTATATGCCAACAAACTGGACAAGCTGGGTGCAATGGACAAATTCCTAGAAACATACAATCTTCCAAAACTCAATCAGGAAGAATCAGAATACATGGGTAGGTCAATAACAAGTGATGGAATTGAAGTAGTAATAAAAAATCTTCCAGAAAACAAAAGCCCTGGTCTGGGTGGCTTCACAGGGGAGTTTTGCAAACATTCAAAGAAGAACTAACACCTATCCTCCTCAAACTATGCCAAAAATTCAAGTGGAAGGAACACTTCCAAGCTCTTTTTAAAAAGGCAGAATTATTCTAATTCCAAAACCAGATAAAGACACTACAAAGAGAGAATTACCGGCCAATATCCCTGAGGAACACAGATGCTAACATCCTCAACAAAATATTAGCAAATCAGACCCAGCAATATATTAAAAAGATCATATACCATGATTAAGTGGCATTTATTCCAGGGATACAAGGCTGGTGCAATATTTGCAAATCAATAAATGTAATATCACATAAACATACTGAAAAATAAAAACCACATGATCATATCAATTGATGCAGGAAAAGTATTCGACAAAATACAGCACCCTTTTTTGATAAAAACTCTCAGTAAAGTGGGAATAGAGAGAACATACCTCAACATATTAAAGGCCATATGCGACAAACCTACTGCCAACATAATACTCAATGGGCAAAAATTAAAAATGTTTCCCTTAAGAACTAGAACAAGGCAAGGATGTCCACTTCCACCACTCTTATTCAACATAGTACTGCAAGTCCTAGTCACAACAATCAGACAAGAAGAAGAGATAAAAGGCATCCAAATTTGAAAGGATGAAGTAAAACTGTCATTCACAGATGAGATGATATTGTACATAGAAAACCCTAAAACTCCACCAGGAAACTACTAGACTTAATAAATGAATTTGGCAAGGTAGCAGGATACCAAATCAACATCCACAAATTGATGGCATTTTTATACACCAATAATGAATTCTCAGAAGAGAAACTAAAAAAGCAATCCCACTTACCATTACAACAACAACAAAAATAAGATACCTATGCATAAACTTAACCAGGGAGGTAAAAAACCTGTACTTGGAAAACTATAGGACATTGAAAAAAGAAATTAGAGGAAAATACAAAGAAGTGGAAACATACCATGTTCGTGGATGAGAAGAATTAACACCATTAAAATGTCTATACTACCCAAAACAATCTACAAATTCCATGTAATCCACCTTAAAATACCAATGACATACTCACAGAGTTAGAAACAACATACCAAAAATTTATAGGAAACCATAAAAGACCATAGCTGCAGCAATCTTGAGAAAGAAGAATTAAGTAAGAGGGATCACAGTACTGGATATCAAAGTATATTACAAAGCCATTATAATCAAAACAACCTGGTACTGGCACAATAACAGGCATATAGACCAATGGATCAGAACAGAGACCCCAGAAACTGACCCACACTATTACAGTCAATTAATATGTGACAAAGGAGGCAAGAACATACAGTGGAGTAAAAACAGTCTCTTCAACAAATGGTGCTGGGAAAACTGGACAGACACATGCAAAAAGATGAAACTAGATCACCAACTTACACTATACACAAGAACAAACTCAAGGTGGATAAAAGACTTAAATGTAAGGCATGAAATCTTAAAAATCTTAGAAGAAAACATAGGCAGTCAAATCTCAGACACCTTATGCAGTAATATGTTTATGTCTATTAGGGCAAAGGAATAAAAAAAAATGGTATTACATAAAAAAAGCTTTTGCACAGCAAAACAACAACAACAAAACAAAAAACCACAAAAAAAGCATCAGATTGAAAAGGGAACCCACTGAATGGAAGAACATATTTGCCAGTGATGTATCTGACAAGGGGTTAATATCTCAAATATATAAAGTACTCATACAACTCAACAACAAGAAGACAAACAATCTAATAAAAAATGGGCTGAAGACATGAATAGACATTTCTCCAAAGAGGATATTCAATGGCCAAGTAAGTGACACATGAAAAAATGCTCAAAGTCACTAATCATCAGAGAAATGAAAATTAAAACCACAATGAGATATCACTTCACATCTGACAGAATGACTATGATAAAAAAAAAATCAACAAACAAGTTCTGGCTAGGATGTGGGGAAAAGAAAACACTAGTTCATTGCTGGTGGAAATGCAGATTGTAGCAGCCACTACAGAAAACAGTATGAAGTTTCCTCAAAAAATTAAAAATGGAATTTCTGTTTGACCCAGTGATCTCACTTTTGGGAATATATCCTAAAAACCTCAAAACACCAATCAGAAAGAATATATGCACCCTATGTTCATAGCAGCATATTTACAATAGCTAAGATTTGGAAACAGCCAAAGTGCCCATCAGTAGATGAATGGATAAAAAAACAGTGGGGCATTTACACTATAGAATACTATTAAGCTGTAAAAAAGAGGGATCTCTTACACTTTGGGACAGCATGAACGGGTCTAGAAAATATTATGCTAAGTGAAATAAGCCAACCCGAGAAAGACAAATATCACATGATCTCACTTATTTGTGAAATTGAATGAACAAAATGAATGGACCAACAAAATAAGACCTGGAGCAGAAAGTCATAGAACAGACTGACATACCTCGATGTGGGGTTGGGGGGAGAAGAGATAAACCAAAGAACTTATATACTTATATATATAGCTCATGGACACAGGCAATAGGGTAGTGAAGACCTGGGAGCTGGGAAGGGGCTGGGAGGTGTGGGTAAATGGCGGGGGCGGGGGGGGGGGCAGGAGGGGAGATATCTGTAATACCATCAGCAATAAAAATACATTTTAAAAAATGGTGTCCAGATAACAGTTGTAGGTTATTTTGCTAGAGATTTAGTCTGACTCCTCCATTTTTTTCTCAGGAGCATAGAGTCTATGTAGATTAAGAGTCTGACCTGCTAACTAAATTTATTAAACAGTGAGATGAACCACCTTACTAGCATTCAGAAATACAAATTAAACAACGTGAAGTACGATTTTTTTTCATCAAATGACAACAATTAAAAACACTGTGACATACAGTGCTGCTGGGAGTAGAAAAACAGGCACCCTCATGTGATACTTAAGAATATAAATTATTACTATCTTTGGGAAAGTATATAGCAATATATATTAAAATAAAAATATTTTTTGTCTCAAATCTCATTTGGCATAGTATATTCTTTAGATATGAAAACTGTTAGAACATGCAGATTAAAAATGACGGCAGAGTAAGTGGATACTGCATGGACATGCTCCCAGGAACAAACTGGTATTACAACTAAAATACAGAAAAACTTCCTGAATAATCAATGGAAAACTTGCAGGAGAGAACCTGATACTCAAGGACCAAAAGTGGAGACTGAATAGAGACTGGTAGGAGGGATGGGGGTGCGAAAGGGCTGGCTGGGCACCCACAATAGCAACTGAAGTCTCAGAGAGACTTCAGCTCTTGGGGGTTTCCATTGAGAACTCTGGTTCTACTCCCCATGCTGGGCCCCCTAGTAGAGTGTACCAAAACTGAGGAGGTTACCCACATAACATCTGGCTGTGAAAAGCAGTGGAGTGCTGTCTGCTAGGGAGTAACAACTGAAAATTCAGACACCCTCTTAAAGGGCCAATGCATAAAATTCCCTGTGGAGCCACCCACCTTGTGATCCAGCAGAGGGAGGGTTAAGTGCACTGGAGCTGTCAGAGCAGAAGTCAGGACTGGGACTAGAGCTCAGAAGGCAGATACCCCAAGTTGCTCAAGCTTGTCATTCCCTCACGCACCAGAGGTTATCTTTCCCACAAAGACATTTGACTTGCCTGGTGGGGAGACAGTTGACACATCCTATTGGAAAATACCTTGCCCTGAGGCCACTTCAAAGATTAAAAATAAAAATTAGCCTCCAGGCAGAAGAAACTGCCTCACGCTGTTGAAAAAACACACCACATCTGAGGATGATTGCCTGAAGTTCAATTCAAGTTGGAATCCTATCAGTCTGTATGCAGAAGTGGTCTCTTGAGGCTTTGAGTCTATGCCTGATCTAATTAATCAGAAACAGCCTTTAACACTATCCTGCACTAGTGATTGAGAGGTGTAGAGGATCTATCTAATATGTAGGCACAAACCCAAACAGAAAGCCAAAATGAGAAGACAAAGAAGCACCCCCCCAAATGAAAGAACTAGAGAATTCTCCAGAAGAAGGGATAAAGGAAGCAGAAATAAGAAATTTATCTGACAGAGTTCAGAGTAATGATGGTAAAAATGTGCAACAGAGTGAAAAAAGATATAGTAACTATGAAAAAAGAACAGTCTGAGATAAAGAATGACATAACACAAATAAAGAACACATTGGAAGGAATAAAGAGCAGAATAGGGGAAGCTGAGGATCAGATCAGTGAATTAGAAGACAGAGTTGAAAATATCACTCAATCAGAGAACCAAAAAGAAAAAAACAATAAACAAGAAACAGGAGGACAGCTTAAGGGAGCTGTGGGACAATGTGAAATGTAACAATATTAGAATAGCAGGTGTCCCAGAAGAGGCATAAAGGGAGAAAGGCATAGAGGTGTTTGAAGAAATAATGGCAGAAAACTTCCCTAACCTGGTAAAGGAAAAAGTCACACAAGTATAGGAGGCACGGAGAACCCCAGAAAAGAAGAACCCAAACAGGCCCATACCCAGACACATGATAATTAAAATGCCAAAAATTAAAGACCAAAAGGACCAACACCCGATTTCTCATCAGAAACTCTACAGGCCAGAAGGGAATGGCATAATGTCCTCAAGGTAATAGAAAGCAAGGGTCTGAGACCAAGATTACTATATCCAGCAAGGCTATCATTCAAAGTAGACGGTCAAATAAAGAGCTTCCCGGACCAAAAAAAAAAAAAAAAAAAAAAAAAATGCTAAAGGAATACATTGCCACGAAGCCAGCATTATAAGAAATGCTAAAGCAGGGGTAGCAATACTTATATCGGACAAAATAGACCTCACAGTGAAGGCCATAACAAGAGATAAGGAAGGCCACTTCATAATACTAAAGGGATCAATACAACAACAGGATATAACCCTGATAAACATATATGCACCCAAAGCAGGAGCACCCAAATACATAAAACACTCCTGGAAGATATCAAGGGAGAGATTGACAACAATACAATCATAGTAGGGGACTTTAATACACCACTGACATCACTGGATAAATCCTCTAGACAAAAAAATCGGCAAAGAAACAGCAATCCTAAATGACTCACTAGATCAGATGGACTTAATTGACATCTTCAGAACATTTCACCCCAAAGCCACGGAATATATGTTCTTCTCAAGTGCTCATGGGACATTTTCAAAAATAGACCACCTATTGGGTCACAAACAAAGTCTCCCCAAATTAAAGAAGATTGAAATCATATCAAACATCTTCTCAGACCACAATGGCATAATATTAGAAATAAACTACAACAAAAACAACTCAAAATACTCAAACACTTGGAAGCTGAATAGCACGTTATTAAATATTGATTGGGTTACCAATGAGATCAAAAAAGAAATTAAAAAAACATCCTGGAAACTAATGACAATGAAAACACAACAATCCAAAACTTATGGGACACAATGAAAGCGGTCCTTAGAGGGAAGTTTATAGATCTACAGGCCTATCTCAAAAAACAAGAAAAAATGGTAGTAAATCATCTAACTCTACATCTCAAAGAACTAGAAAGAGAGCAACGAGAAAAGCCCAGAGTGAGCAGAAGGAAGAAAATAATAAAGATTAGAGCAGAAATAAATGACATAGAGACCAAAAAAACAATACAGAAAATCAATGAAACCAAGAGTTGGTTCTTTGACAGGATAAACAAGATTGATGAACCTCTAGCCAGGCTCACCAAGAAGCAAAGAGAGAGGACCTAAATAAACAAAATCAGAAATGATAGAGGCGAAATAACAACAGACCCCACAGAAATACAAATGATGGTTAAAAAATACTATGGACAACTCTACTCCAACAAACTAGACAACCTGGAGGAAATGGACATATTCCTAGAAAAATACAACATTCCAAAACTCAATCAGGAAGAATCTAAAAATCTCAATAGGCCAATAACTATGGAAGAAATTGAAGCAGTCATCAAAAAGCTTCCAGCAAACAAAAGCCCAGGACCAGACGGCTTCACAGGGGAGTTTTACCATACATCCAAGGAAGAACTTAAACCTATCCTCCTCAGACTACTACAAAAAATTCAAGAGGAAGGAACACTTCCAAGCTTATTCTATGAAGCCAGCATCACCCTAATACCAAAACCAGGTAAAGACAACACAATGAAAGAGAATTACAGGCCAATATCCCTCATGAATATAGATGCCAAAATCCTCAACAAAATCTTAGCAAATTGGATCCAGCAGTACATCAGAAAAATCATACACCATGACCAAGTAGGATTTATCCCAGGGATGAAAGGATGGCACAATATCCGCAAATCAATAAACGTGATACATCACATAAACAAAATGAAAGAAAAAAACCACATAGTCATATCAATTGATGCAGAAAAAGCATTTGACAAAATCCAACACCCATTTTTGATAAAAACTCTCAGCAAGGTGGGAATAGAAGGATCATACCTCAACATAATAAAAGCCATATATGACAAACCCACAGCCAACATCATACTCAATGGACAAAAACTAACACCATTTCCCCTAAGGACAGGAACAAGACAGAGATGCCCACTCTCACCACTCCTGTTCAACATAGTACTGGAAGTATTAGCCATTGCAATTAGACAAGAAGAAGAAATAAAAGGCATCCAATTCGGAAAAGAAGAAGTAAAACTGTCCTTATTTGCAGATGACATGATATTATACATAAAAAACCCTAAAGACTCCATCAAAAAACTATTAGACTTAATAAATGAAGTTGGCAATGTAGCAGGATACAAAATTAATGCCAAGAAGTCTATGGCATTTCTATATACCAATAGTGAACATATAGAAAGAGAGACAAAAAAAAAAATCCCATTTACCATCACACCAAAAAAATTAAGGTACCTAGGAATAAACTTAACTAAAGAGGTAAAAGACCTCTACTCAAAAAACTACAGGACGTTGAAAAAAGAGATAGAGGACGACATAAAGAGATGGAAGAACATACCATGTTCTTGGATTGGTAGAATCAACATCATTAAAATGTCCATACTACCCAAAGCAATCTATAAATTCAATGCACTTCCCATTAAAATACCAATGGCATATTTCACAGACCTAGAACGAACACTCCAAAAATTCATCTGGAATAAAAAAAGAGCCCGAATAGCTTCAGTGATCCTGAAATAGGTGGGATCTCAATACCAGATATCAAGCTGTATTACAAAGCCACTGTTCTCAAAACTGCCTGGTACTAGCACAAGAACAGACATATAGATCAATGGAATAGAATAGAGAGCCCAGAAATCGATATGCTGAACCAATATGCTCAATTAATATTTGACAAAGGAGGCAAGAACATACAATGGAGTCAAGATAGTCTCTTCAATAAATGGTGCTGAGAAAATTGGACAGATACATGCAAAAAAATGAAACTAGACCACCAACTTACACCATACACAAAAATAAACTCAAAATGGATAAAGGACTTAAATGTACGACAGGAAACCATAAAAATACTAGAAGAATCCAAAGGCAACAAAATCTCAGGCATATGCTGAAGCAATTTCTTCACTGATAAAGCTCCTAGGGCATTGGAAACTAAAGAGAAAATAAACAAATGGACTACATCAAAATAAAAGCTTCTGCACAGCAAAAGAAACCATCAACAAAACAACAAGAAAGCCCACTGCATGGGAGAACATATGTGCCAATGTTATCACCGATAAAGGTTTAATCTCCTAAATTTATAGGGAACTCATACAACTTAACAAAAGGAAGATAAACAATCCAATCAAAAAATGGGGAAAGGACCTAAATAGACACTTTTCAAAAGAGGACATTCAGAAAGCAAAGAGACATATGAAAACATGCTCAAAGTCACTAATCATCTGAGAAATGCAAATCAAAACAACAATGAGGTACCATCTCACACCTGTCAGAATGGCTATCATCAACAAATCCACAAACGACAAGTGCTGGAGAGGATGTGGAGAAAAAGGAACACTCGTGCACTTCTGGTGGGAATGCAGACTGGTGCAGCCACTATGGAAGACAGTATGGAGTTTCCTCAAAAAACTAAAAATGGAACTCCCATTTGACCCTGTGATCCCACTTCTAGGAATATATCCCAAGAAACCAGAAACACCAATCAGAAAGGATATATGCACCCCTATGTTCATAGCAGCACAGTTCACCATAGCTAAGATCTGAAAACAGCCTAAGTGCCCATCAGTAGATGAATGGATTAGAAAACTGTGGTACATCTACACGATGGAATACTATGCTGCTGTAAAAAAGAACGAACTCTTACCATTTGCAACAGCATGGATGGAACTGGAGAGCATTATGCTAAGTGAAATAAGCCAGTCAATGAAGGAAAAATACCACATGATCTCACTCATTTATGGATAATAAAGACCATTATACACTTATGAACAAAAATAGATACAGAGGCAGAGCAGCCTTGAACAGACTGTCAAACTATAGCAGGAAGGCCGGGGAGGGTTGGGGGGCATGAAGGGAGGGTAAGAGATCAACTGAAGGACTTGTTTGCATGCATATAAGCATAACCAATGGACATAAGACACTGGGGGGTAGGGGAGGCCACGGGATTGTCAAGGGTGGGGGGGAAAAAAGGAGACATATGTAAAACTCTTTGTAATACTTTAAATAAAACAATTTAAAAAAAAGAAAAAGAAATGCTAAAGGGATTGCTGTAATAATAAGAAGAAACAGAGAGAAAAATCTAGCCATCCAGAATTAAAATGGCAATCAAGAAATACCTATCAATAATAATCCTAAGTGTAAATGGATTAAATGCTCCAAACAAAAGGCATAGGGTAGCTGAATGGATAAAAAGAAAAAACATGATCCAACTATATGCTGTCTACAAGAGACCCACTTCGAAACAAAAGACACACACAAGATGAGAGTGAAGGGAAGGAAAAAATTTTTCCATGCAAATGGAAAAGAAAAAACAAAGCTGGAGTAGCAATACTCATATTGGACAAAATAGACTTTAAAATGAAAGCTATCACAAGAGGCAGCAAAGGTCACTACATAATATTAAAGGGATCAATTCAACAAGATGATATAACCTTGGTAAACATATATGCACCCAATATAGGAGCACCTAAATATATAAAAAACTTTTGGATGATTTTAATAGATCAACAACAATACAGTCATAGTAGGGGACTTTAACACCCTTCTGACTTCAATGGATAGATCTCCCAAACAAATATCAACAAGGAAACAGAGACTCTAAAGGACACACTGGATCAGATGATTTAATTGATATTTATAGAACATTCCACACCAATGTAGTAGAATATACATTTTTCCCAAGTGCACACGGATCATTCACAAAGATAGACAACATGTTAGGACACAAAACAAATCCTTATAAATTCAAGAAGATTGAAATCATATCAAGCATCTTCTCAGATCACAGTGGAATGAAATTAGAAATCAACTACAATAAAAACACCCAAAAACATTCAAACTCATGGAAGCTACCTAGCATGTTATTAAACAACTAGAGGCCCGGTGAAAGGATTTGTGCACAGGTGGGGTTCCTCAGTCTGGCCTGTGCCCTCTCGCAATCCAGGATTCCCCCAAGGGATGTAGCACTGCTGAAGTGGCAGGCAGCCCGGGAGGAGCCCCAGCTGGGGCTGGGCGCAGCTCTGCTGCAGCTTATCCCAGCCCTGCTATGCCAGCTGCCACTGCCGTCACAGTCACCACCTCCTCCACCGCCACTGCTGCTTGTTAGCACTGCCATGGAGGCGGGAGAAGCTCCTGCCACTGCAGCTCTGCCCGCCAGCTGTGAGCCCGGCTTCTGGCTGAGTGGTGCTCCCACTGTGACCACCAGAGGGCAGCTCCTACATTGAGCATCTGCCCCTTGGTGGTCAGTGCACACCATAGCAACTGGTTGTCCTGGTCGTTGGGTAGTAATGGTCACTGAGGCTTTTATATATATAGATGAATGGGTTATCAATGAGATAAAAGAAAGAAATAAAAAACTTTTGGGAAATAAATGAAAATGAACACACAACAACCCCAAATCTCTGGGACACAGCAAAAGCAGTCCTGAGAGGGAAGATAATAGCACTACAGGCATACCTCAAAAAAACAAGAAAAATCAGCAATAAACTATTTAACCCTGCAACTTACAGAACTAGAAAGAGAACAACAAGAAAAGCCCAGAGTAAGTAGAAGGAAGGAAATAATAAAGATTAGAGCAGAAATAAATAACATAGAGACTAATATAACAATACAAAAAAAATCAATGAAACCAAGAGCTGGTTCTTTCAAAGGATAAATAAAATTGATAAACCATTAGCCAAACTCATCAAGCAACAGAGAGAGAGGATCAATATCAATAAAATCAGAAATGAAAGTGGAGAAGTAACAACTGACACCACAGGAATACAAAGGATTGTAAGAAAACTATGGACAACTATATGCCAAATAAACTGGACAATGTGGATGAAATAGACAAATTCCAATAAGCCAGTCATTGAAAGATTAATACCACATGATCTCACTCATTTATGGATAATACATTACAAACTGTTGAACAAAAATAGAGGCAAAGAGGCATTGAACAGACTGTCAAACTACAGCGGGAAGGTAGGGGAGGGTGGGGGGGGGATAAGAGATCTACCGAAGGACTTATATGCACACATATAAGCACAACCAACGGACGCAAGACACTGGGGGTAAGGGGATGAGGGCAAGTGCTGGGGGGTAGGGGGCGCTGGGGGGAGGTCAGTGGGGGGAAAAAGGAAAAAAGAGACATATGTACTACTAATTGTAATACCTTAAACAATGAAATATAATTTAAAAAAAGAAATAGACAAATTCCTAGAAAAATACAATCTCCCAAAACTGAATCAGGAAGAATAAACAAACAAACAAACCCCAAATAGGCCAATAACAACTGATGAAATAGAAGCAATAATCAAAAAACTCCCACCAAACAAAAGCCCAGGTCTCGACAGCTTCACAGGGGAGTTTTACCAAACATTCAAAGAAGAACTAGTACCTATACTCCTCAAACTATTTCAGAAAATCTGAGAGGGAGGAACACTTCCAAACTATTTGTATGAGGCCAGCATTATGCTAATTTGAAAACCAGATAAAGACACTACAAAGAAAAAGAATTATAGACAAATATTCCTGATGAACATAGATGCTAAAATCCACAGCAAAATATTAGCAAATCACATCCAGCAATATATTAAAAAGATCATACAACTTGATCAAGTGGGGTTTATTCCAGGGATGCAAAGCTGGTACAATATTTGCAAAGCAATAAATGTGATACATCACATAAACAAATTGAAAAACAAAAATCACATGATCATCTGAATAGACACAGAAAAAGCATTTGATAAAATCCAACACCAATTTTTGATAAAAATGCTCAGCAAAGTGGGAATAGAGGGAGCATATGTCAACATAATAAAGGTCATATATGACAAACCTACAACCAACATCATACTCAATGGGCAAAAACTAAAACCATTTCTCCTAAGAACAAGAATAAGACAGGGATGCCCACTCTCACCACTCCTGTTCAACATAATACTGGAAGTGCTAGCTATAGCGATCGAACAAGAAGATGATATAAAAGGCATCTAAATTGCAAAAGAAGTAAAACTGTCATTATTCACAGATGACATGATATTGTACATAGAAAACCCCAAAGACTCCATCAAAAAAAAAATACTAGACTTAATAAATGAATTCAACAGGATACAAAATTAGCACCCAGAAATCTATGTCTTTTTTATACACCAATAATTAACTCACAGAAAGAGAAACAACAAAAACAATCCCATTTACTATTACACCAAAAATATTAAGGTACCTAGGAATGAACTTAACTAAGGATGTAAAAGACCTGTACTCAGAAAACTACAGGACATTGAAGAAAGAGATAGAGGAAGACATAAACAAATGGAAGAATATACCATGTTCATGGATTGATAGAATCAACATCATTAAAATGTCCATACTACCCAAAGCAATCTATAGACTCAATGCAGTCCCCCTAAAATACAAACAACATATTTCACAGACCTAGAACAAACACTCCAAAAATTCATATGGAATCAAAAAGACCCTGAATAGCTGCAGTACTCCTAAGAAAGACGAACAAAGTTGGCGGGATCACAACCCAGATATCAAGCTATATTACAAAGCCATTGTTCTCAAAACTGCCTGTGACTGGCGCAAGAACAGACATATAGACCAATGGAACAGAACAGAGAACCCAGAAATCAATCCAAGCCATTATGCTCAATTAATATTTGACAAAGGAGGCAGGAGTATACAATGGAATCAAGATAGTCTCTTCAATAAATGGTGCTGGGAAAATTGAACAAATACATGCAAAAAAATGAAACTAGACCACCAACTTACACCATACACAAAAATAAACTCAAAATGGATAAAGGACTTAAACTTAAGGCAGGAAACCATAGAAATCTTAGAAGAACCCATAGGCAGCAAAATATCAGACATATGTTGTAGCAATATCTTTACCGATACAGCTCCTAGGACAATGGAAACTACAGAGAAAATGAACAAATGGGACTACATCAAAATAAGAAGATTCTGCACAACAAAAGAAACCATCAACAAACCAACAAGAAAGCCAACTCCATGGGAGAACATATTTGTCTATGTTATATCTGATAGGGTTTAATCTTCAACATTTACAGGGAACTCATACAACTTAACAAAAGGAACATAAACAACCCAATCAAAAAATGGGCAACAGACCTAAATAGATACCTTTTGAAAGAGTACATACAGAAGACCAAGAGACATATGAAAACATGTTCAAAGTCACTAATCATCCAAGAGATGCAAATCAAAACAACAATGAGGTACCATCTCATACCTGTCAGAATGGCTATCATTAACAAATGACAAGTGCTGGTGAGGATGCGGAGAAAAAGGAACCCTCATGCACTGCTGATGGGAAGGCAGACTAGTGCAGCCACTGTGGAGAACAATGTGGAGTTTCCTCAAAAAACTAAAAATGGAACTCCCATTTGACCCAGTGATCCCACTTCTAGGAATATATCCCAAGAAACTAGAAACAGCAATCTGTAAGGATATATGTACCCCTATGTTCATAGCAGCACAATTTACCATAACTAAGATTTGGAAACAGCCTAAGTGCCATCAGTAGATGAGTGGATTAGAAAACAGTGGTACATCTACACAATGGAATACTACACTGATGTGAAAAGGAAGGAACTCTTACCATTTCCAACAGCATGGATGGTTCTGGAGAGCATTATGTTAAGTGAAATAAGCCAGTCAGAGGAAGAGAAATATCACATGATCTCACTCATATGTGGGATATAATGAACAACATAACCTGATGAACAAAAACAGATCTAGAGACAGAGAAGCATTGATTAGATGGCCAAACCTCAGAGGGAAGGTAGGGGAGGGTGGGGGTAAGAGGGAGAGCTCAACTAAAGGACTTGTATGCATACATATAAGCCTAACCAATGGACACAGACACCAGGGGGGTGAGTGCATGAGTGGGGGTGGGGCAAAGGGGAGATAAGGACACATATGTAATACCTTAATCAATAAAGAAAGAAAAAATATATATCCTATATAATAAAGAGCTAATATGCAATGGTTGTCATGCACTCGCACTTTCACGCCCTCGCACCCTTGTGCCCTGTGCCCGGCGTTGGAGCGGGGGGACCTGAGGCTGTGCCCCTCACCCCGGTGCTGGGGCTGGGGAACCTGAGGCTGGGCCAGGGGATCTGAGGCTGTGCCCCTGCCACTATGCTGGGCCGGGAGACCTGAGATTTTGCCCCTCACCTGGTGGAGCTTGATGGGAGATCTGAGGCTGTGCCCCCTGCCTGGCGGGGCTTGACGGGGGACCTGAGGCTGCACCCCCTGCCCTGCAGGGCTTGATGGGAGTGGGGCTGGCTGGGTGGGTCTCACGCAATTTTGAGGCACATGCACTGGGTGGGGACTTGACTCTGGGTCCCGCGGCATGCCCCAGACTCTGACAGGAGGGAGATTTTAATATATATTTTACTAATTTCTTTCATCTCTTACACTGCTCTTATAGAGAAAGGGCAAATAGCAATATTAAAATATTTCCTCTAATTAATTCCCTTTTAATGTGCAAAAATTTCATGCATCGGGCCACTAGTATATATATGTTCCCATTTATCCTATCTAATAATAGACAAACATGGTAATTGACCATATCTTCGCTACCCCTCCCATTGGCTAATCAGCCTGTAATGTAAATTAACTGCCAACAAAGATGGCGGCTAATTTGCATACTGCAGGCAGGGCGGGACAGTGCAGTCGCCAGTGTGAGCTGCCATCCTGGGCCGCAGACTGGCCCCAGAAGCCACAGATGCCGCCCAGAAGCCGGTGATAGGGGGGAGATGGGGGTCCCCTGCCCAGGCCTGACACCTCTGGCGGAGGCATCAAGCCTGGGCAAGAGGTTGATCTGGTGATCAGAGGGTGATGGAGGTCAATGCCTCTGGCCAAGGCGTCAGGCCTGGGTGGGGGGCAGAGCTGGCAATCGGAGGGGTCTGGGGGTCCCCTTCCCAGGCCTGACGCTTGGGCCAGAGGCATCAGGCCTGGGAGGGGGGTGGAGCTGGTGATCGGGGGAAGATGGGGATCTCCTGCTCAGGCCTGATACCTCTGGCAGAGGCATCAGGCCTGGGCAAGGGGCCGATCCGGCGATCAGAGAGTGATGGGGGTCAACACCTCTGTCTGAGGAGTCAGGCCTGGGCGAGGGGCTGATCTGGCAATCGGAGGGAGATGGGGTCCCCTGCCCAGGCCTGAAGCCGGTGATCGAAGGGTGATGGGGGTTGATGCCTTTGGCCGAGGCGTCAAGCCTGGGCAAGGGCGAGCCAGCGATGGGAGAGAGATGGGGGTCCCCTGCCCAGGCCTGATGCCTCTGGCGGAGGCGTTAGGCCTGGGCAAAGGACTGATCCTGCAATGGGAGGGTGATGGAGGTCGACGCCTCTGGCGGAGGTGTCAGGCCTGGGCAAGGGTGGGGCCAGTGATGGGGGGGTGGAGATGGGGGTCCCCTACCCAGGCCTGAATCCTGGGCCAGAGGCATCAGGCCTGGGGGTTGGGGGACCAAGCTGGCAACTGGTGTGAACTACAGAGGAAACACCTTTTCTGACGCTCATTGGTTAAGCTCCCTGTATGCCACTGGTAATATTCTTAGTAACTTGGGTAATAAGAATCCAAAAAGGTGATCTAGGGTTTTTCACCACACTCCTGGAGAAAAAAACGAAGGTCCGCTGCTGGAGGGCTAAGAAATCTCATATCCTGCCCTAGCCGGTTTGGCTCAGTGGATAATGCCTTGGCCTGCTGATGGCAGGGTCTGGGTTCAATTCTGACCAAGGGCATGTACCTAGGTTGCAGGCTCCTCCCTAGCCGGGGCCCAGGTCAGGGCTCATGCAGGAGGCAACCAATCAAAGTGTTCCTCTCACTTTGAGGTTTCTCTCTGTCTTTCCCTTTCTCTTCCACATTCTCTAAAAATCAATGGAAACATATCCTCAGGTGAAGATAAAAAAAAATAATAAATTATTATTATATGAAAGACACATCTTGAAAATGCCTAAAGAACGTTGTCATTTTTCCATGGTGAAGGGACTGGAGTCCGTGTTGATGAAAAAACCTTGCTGGCTGTGGTGACTGGCAGTGGCTGCAGCAGCCAGGTGATGGGGCTGGTGCCTTCCCCTGATCAGCCCGGTCACCTCCCACAAAGGGAGGCCAGATTGTGGCTTAGGCCCTATCCCCAAGGGGAGCAGGGAGCGGGCCTAAGCCGTCACTAGGACATCCCCTGAGGGCTCCCAGTATTTGAGAGGGGGCAGGCTGGGCTGAGGGACAACCCCCCCAGTGCACGAATTTTGTGCACCGGGCCCCTAGTATATATATAAATGGGCAAAGGACCTAAATAGACACTTTTCAAAAGGGGACATACAGAAGGCCAAGAGACATATAAAAACATGCCCAAAGTCACTAATCATCTGAGAGATGCAAATCAAAACGACAATGAGGTACCATCTCACACCTGTCAGAATGGCTATCATCAACAAATCAACAAATGACAAGTGCTGACGAGGATGTAGAGAAAAAGGAACCCTCGTGCACTGCTGGTGGGAGTGCAGACTGGTGCAGCCACCATGGAAGACAGTATGGCATTTCCTCAAAAATTAAAAATGGAACTCCCATTTGACCCAGTGATTCCACTTCTAGGAATATATCCAAGAAATCAGAAACACCATTCAGAAAGGATATATACACTCCTATGTTCATAGCAGCACAATTTACAATAGCTAAGATTTGGAAACAGCCTAAGTGCCCATCAGCAGATGAGTGAATTAAAAAATAATGGTACATCTATGCAATGGAATTCTACAAAGCTATATATATATAAAAAAAAAGAACTCCTACTATTTGCAACAGCATGGATGGACCTGGAGATCAGTATGCTAAGCGAAATAAGCCCATCGGAGAAAGAGAAATGATCTCACTTAACTTTTTTGATATTATACTACTTGTATATTAGTATAATTTTGATAATAATGTTTATTGCATAAAATATATTTAAAATCATTTTTCTTGAAATATCAGTTTTTATTGCATGTAAATGGCTAATTATTTTGTATGTACAATCTGGTAATAGATTTATTTTGTATATTGTAAAAATAATTAAAGAAAACTGTTAGAACATAAAAATAAATAGTCAAGGATGCTCGGGTGCATTTTTTTTAGTGGCAAAAGAAAACAAAACTGAATGTCCATCAGTGTTTTGCTTTAAATATAATTTGGTACATTCATAATTTCAATTTTAGTGAATATAATGAATGAATTGCTCTAAAGGATGGGCAAGTTGAGTAAAAAAATGAAATTGTGGAATCTTGAACATAGTATATTCTGTTTTTGTAAGAAGAAAATATGAAAACTCTCTATGTAGGAACATATGTTTGCACACAAGCAAGATGAAAGGTTTGGAAAGGTACCTACTAGGCTTTTGATCACTGGGAGGATAGCATAAGAGGAGGGATGTGTGTGTGTGTGTGTGTGTGTGTGTGTGTGTGTGTGTGTGTGTGTGTGTTTGCATGGGTTATTATGATTTTTCCCTTTAATGCACTTTTTAAATAAGATGCCCATAAATACTTTTAGAATTAAAAAATTGCATGAGGGTTGGTTCCTAAGAAGTTAAAGCCATTGAACAGAGTCTTAACAACTGATTAATTGTCCTGCTAGAATGCTGGTATGATGAGCCAGTACCCAATGTTCAATCCCCTGCACAGGTTGCTATTTGAAAAAAACATGTATCTGGAAAAATTCCTCATTGCTTATTCTATTTGATTTTTTCACCCTTCCCCCTTCCTTCTCTATTGAGTAGCCAAGCTAAGAGAACAAGAGCTTTTAGCCAGATCCTCTGCTGTTCATCCCAGGCAGACACACATTCTTTTTGACTGGGGAGTACATTTCCATGGCTAGGTTAGTTTTTGTATGGCAGTCTCCAGAGTTAAAAGGATTGAGGAGGTGACTGAAGACATATATTTTCTCATTGTCAAGTCAGGATATTCTCCTTGATCTGATAATTTTCAGAAGCCAGCATTTTATTTCATTTCCAGCTTGACAGAAGTTATTGTGTCCTTGGGGTTTTAAGAAATATCATCTCACCTGTGACCTCACTTTCACACTGCAAGCTCTCCAAAGACGTCATGGAACCTATACAGTTTAATTTGGGCTTTGCTCAGTCTTTTTTTGGTTACAGTTAACTTGTAGATCCTTGTGAATAGTTTGTCATTTAATCCAGGGAGAAATTGCTATCCATCAAATGGAACACATTGCTGTATCCACTTAAGTTTTTCTTTCTATTTCCTGGAAAATACTTTTTTCTCCATGACATTCTTTAAAAAAAAATATATGTTTTTATGGATTTTTAGATAGAAACATTGATGCGGGAGAAACATCGTCGATCAGCTGCTTCGTGCATGCTCCCCACTGGGGATTGAGCCCAAAACCCGGGCATGTGTCCTGACTGGGAATCGAACTGGTAACCTCTTGATTCCTGGGTCGATGCTCAACTGCTGAGCCACACCAGCCAGGCTTCCTTGACATTCTTAACCTCTGTCTATAGTTTGGAAATATACAACCACAAAGTGTGAATCTGGGCCTGAGAAATTATGAAGCGGTATGGTAGGCAGAATAACGTCCTCCCGAAGCTGTCCACATCTAGTCCCTGGAATCCCTGAGCTTATTGTTTTACATGACTTTGCAGATGTGATTCAGTTAAGATGTGAGGATTATCCATTGTTGGGGTGGGTCCAGCCTAATCACATGGGGCTTTAAAGGCAGAAACGCTTTTCTGGCTATTGTCAGAGGGGATGCGACTGTGGAGTTGTGTCCAGAGAGGTGCAACATTGCAAGCTTTGAGGATAGAGGAAGGGTCCATGGAGCCAAGGAAGGCAGGAAGCCTCTAGAAGCTGGAAAAGGAAAGAAAATGGATTCTCCCAGAGCCTCCAGAAGGAACGCAGCCCTGCTGACACCTTGATTTTAGCCCAGTGAGACAGACCTATGTGAGTTCGAGAGGCAAGGTAATGTGTTACAGTGAGGGTTCTGGCTCTACTTCCCACTCTTTTTTTGAGTTTCCCTTCCTCTCTGTGGAATGTTCTCAAGCTGACTTTCCCTCATGGCAGCAAGATGATGATCAACAGCAAATGAACAGTAGACTTCCTTGTTCACATCCATGGGAAGGAGAAGAAAACCTCTCCCTCAAGCATGAAATAAGGTATTACCTGCAGCCAGATTAGACGGATTGGGTCATATGCCCCCTGGACCAGTCATGGGAGTGCTAGCTACTGGCAGGTTAAGCCTGGGGGTCCTGAACCAGCCACTGGCAGGGGAGGTATAATGGCTGTGATGGGCATCCACACAGGAGGGAAAAGCCAAGGGAAGACTGGGTATTAGAGCTTAAACTTTCACTCACCCTGCCTCTCAGAATCTCATTAGGTGAAATAACACAGTTACATATTATTCAAGCCAGTTGAATTTGGTTTCTTTATTACTTGCCATTAAAAATATTCTCTACATATTGTGGCACAGGCCCCTCCTGCCTACTTTTTCTTTTTTGGCACCTGCCTGGCTTCTGCAGGCCATCCAGTTTATGACTTTCAGTATCTGGTAAGACACAGCTTTCTCCGGAGAACTGGCTCCCAGCCCATGCAGCAGTACATTGCATGCCAGGGCCTCTCCCCACTCCACCTGCGACTGGCATTATTAATTCTCCCTAGTGCACCTTCTTGCTGAATCCATACACAGCCTCACGGTGTTCAGCACTGTGCTCCAGGCAGCCATGACCAGTTATTGCAGCTGGCACAGGTGATGGGACTGATTTGGCATAACAGTGTCACTAGACATCGTCTTTCTTCCTTTTTAAATAGATGCTTTGCCTTGTCAGTTTATACTGAGATAATAACAAATTACAGTTTTCAGGCCTCCCTCACTTGTTTATCTCCATATTTCTCTAGGCCTGAGCTTGGCACAGCCTGTGGGTAGACAGCCAGAGGGTACCATGGGCCTAGAGTAGACTGTTAGTATTTAACCTTGAACCTGCACTGCTTGATGAACATAGATGCTAAAATTCTCAACAAAATTCTAGCAAATCAGATCCAGCATTACATTAGAAAGATCAAGTGATATTTATTCCAGGGATGCAATGATGGTACAATATTTGCAAATCAATAAATGTGTTACGTCACACAAACAAATTGAGATACAAAAATTACATAATCATATCAATCGATGCAGAAAAAGCATTTGACAAAATCCAACACCCTTTTTTGATAAAAACTCTCAGCAAAGTGGGAATAGAGGGACCATACCTCAACATATTAAAAGCATTATATGACAAACCACCAGCCAACATCATACTCAATGGGCAAAAATTAAAACCATTTCCCCTAAGAACAGGAACAAGACAGGATGCCCACTATCACCACTCTGGTTCGACACAGTCCTGAAAGTGCTAGCCACAGCAACCAGACAAGAAGAAGAAATAAAAGGCATCATTTGGAAAAGAATAAGTAAAACTGCCACTTTTCACAGATGACATGATATTTTTACATAGAAAAACCAGACTCCATCAAAAAACTACTGGACTTAATAAATGAATTTGGCAATGTAGCAGGATAAAAAATTAATACCCAGAAATCTATGGCTTTAAAAAATTTTTTTTCAAGTTTTACTTCTTTTTCCCAATTTGGATGCCTTTTATTTCTTCTTCTTGTCTGATCGCTTTGGCTAGCACTTCCAGTACTATGTCGAACAGGAGTTGGTCTCTATGTCATTTATTTCTGCTCTGATCTTTATTATTTCCTTCCTTCTACTTTGATCTTGTTGCTTTCTTTCTGATTATTTAAGTTATAGTGTTAGATTACTTATTACAAGTTTTTCTTGTTTTTTTGAGGTAGGCTTGTAGTGCTATGAACTTCCTTCTCAGGACTGCTTTCAGTATGTCCCATCGATTTTGGGTTGTTGTGTTTTCATTGTCATTTGTCTCCAGGATGTTTTTTATTTCTTCTTTGATCTCTTTGGTAACCCATTTATTGTTTAATAGCATACTATTTAGCCTCCATGTGTTTGATTGTTTTTGAGCATTTTTATTGTAGCTGCTTTCTAATTTCATGCTATTGTGGTCTGAGAAGATACTTGATATGATTTCAGTCTTCTTGAATTTGTAGAGACTTAGCCTGTGTCCTAATGTGCAGTCTATCTTTGCAAATGTGCACTTGAGAATAATGTATATTCCATAGCTGTGGGGTGAAATGTCTGAAGATGACAATTAGTTCCGTCTGATCTAGTGATTCTTTGAGGATTGCTGTTTCCTTGTTGATTATGGTGGCATATTTTTATGCTTTAGTCTTATTGATTGCCCTATTGTATTTTCTATGACAAATATATGCATGTAAGTCTATTTTATAATTCATTTTATTTCCTGTTACTGTAAGTGTTAAAACATTATTTAAATTGGGTTATCATTACAGTTACTTTTTGCATACAGTTGATCAAAATAATATAAATGTATTATAAAGTTTGATAAACATGTACTAAAGAAAAATTAAACTTGTATTAAAAATAAACTTAATATGATTTTAAAAAATAACTAATATATCTGAATGAATATTATTTATTTTTAGAATGAGACAAGGGTTAGCATCAAGTACTTTCTCAATTTTATTTTTATTGATATAAAAAGTGAGAATATTTATTTATCTACAAGCATAACTCGGTGATATTGTGGATTTGGTTCCAGACTACCACTATGAAGTGATTATCACAATAAAGCATGTCATAATCTTTTTGCTGGTAGAAGGTCTTGCCTTTAATTTGTAAAAAACACAACATCTGTGAAGAGCAATAAAGTGAGCTATGCCTTTATATAATTAAATAACTGTGGAAGGAGTCTTCCTACAGCAATATCATTCTAGTCTTTGAACTCTGCACATTTCAAGGGTTATTATAACAACTGCTGAGAAATAACTTGTAAGATAGATTATGAAAGTCATGAGGTTATTATTTAAATCACATGGACCTGATAGAATTGATTTGTCCACTCTACCTGGCAAGGAATCATGATTATCTGAGATGTTTGATGAGGGTAACAGGAATATGAAAGGTAAGAACTATACACACATGCCCAGTTGCAAATGAATACTTATGGGTATTTCCTATTTTTATATATATCAACCAAATATTTTTAATTGATTTTTTTTGAGAGAGAGAATCTATTTTTTGTTCTACTTATTTTTATATTCATTGGTTGATTCTTGTATGTGCCCTGATTGCGGATTAAACCTGTAACCCTGGTATAACCAAGTTGACAAGGGGTAGAGTGTTGTGGCTTTGAAACGTGTCAAATTGGCTAGGCTGACATGCATTACTCAGAATTTCCTTTCCTATGTTTCCTGTTAGGGTTCAACAAAAAAGAGATTCTTGGTGGGTTTGGAGGGTGGAAGTGAAACAGCTCATGCATTGTTATCTGCTGGCTCACCTTGTCTGCAAGAGGCACCAGGTAGGTCTACTTTAAGTCTTCTGACTCCTGGGCAAGGATCTGTATTTAGCTACATGACAAAAGACCCTGACTTCTGCAGGACACTTTCAAATCAGAGGCAACAAAAACTGACATAGGTTTCAGTCTGCCCTTGTGGGTTCGCAACCACTTTGTGCTTGTGGGTTCCAGCTTGTTCTTGGTCCCCCCACCCTTTCTTTACATCTATCTTCCCTTCATAATTGCCTGCTCAGCATCAGTCAGGAAGACCAGTGCCTTAGTGTGGATGGTTAATTTTAAGTGTCAACTTGACTGGGCTAAGGGATGCCCCCATAGCTGGGAAACATTCTTTCTGTGTGTGTCTGTGAGGATGTCTCAGAAGAGATTGGCATTTGAATTAGTGAAGCAGGCAAAGCAGAAGGCCCTGTCCAACCTGGCCAAGTGTGATCCCTGGCATGATCTGATCTACTGAGGGCCCCATCACTTAACTCCCACAGTTGCATGAGGTCCAATTCCTGTAACAAGTCCCAGCATAGTGGTTTGTTCTGTTTCTTTGATAAAACCCTGATTGGATAGTAGGTTATAAAAATAAATTGAAACCAATATGCTATTTAAAAAATTTGTAATACTGCAATGCAATCTGTGGCTTACATGGTAAGTTATTTTATTACTGAAGCCAGGTTTGTTTTTTTTTAGATTTAATTATTTTTATTTATTTTTTAATAAATCTTTATTGTTCAGATTATTACAGTTGTTCCTCTTTTTTCCCCATAGCTCCCCTCCACCCAGTTCCCACCCCACCCTCTGCCCTTACCCACCTCCCACACTGTCCTCATCCATAGGTGTAAGATTTTTGTCCAGTCTCTTCCAGTACTCCCCTCACCCCTTCCTCCTGAGAATTGTCAGTCCACTCCCTTTCTATGACCTTGATTCTATTATATTCATCAGTTTATTCTGTTCATATTTTTTATTCAGTTGATTTTTAGATTCAGTTGTTGATAGATATGTATTTGTTGTCACTTTGTTGTTCATAATTTTTACCTTTACCTTTTTCTTCTTCTTCCTCTTCTTAAAGAATACCCTTCAGCATTTCATATAATACTGGTTTGGTGGTGATGAACTCCTTTAGCCTTTTCTTATCTGTGAAGCTCTTTATCTGACCTTCAATTCTGAATGATAGCTTTGCTGGATAAAGTAATCTTGGTTGTAGGTTCTTGCTATTGCTCACTTTGAATATTTCTTGCCACTCCCTTCTGGCCTGCAAAGTTTCTGTTGAGAAATCAGCTGACAGTCGTATGGGTACTCCCTTGTAGGTAACAAACTGTTTTTCTCTTGCTGCTTTTAAGATTCTCTCTTTGTCTTTTGTCCTTGGCACTTTAATTATGATGTGTTTTGGTGTGGTCCTCTTTGGATTCCTCTTGTTTGGGGTTCTCTACACTTCCTGGACTTGTAAGTCTATTTCTTTCACCAGGTAGGGGAAGTTTTCTGTCATTATTTCTTCTAATAGGCTTTCAATATCTTGCTCTCTCTCTTTTTTTGGCACCCCTATAATTCAGATGTTGGTACGTTTGAAGTTGTCCCAGAGGCTCCTTACACTATCTTCATATTTTTGGATTCTTTTTTCTTTTTGCTTTTCCTGTTGGGTGTTTTTTGCTTCTTCGTATTTCATATCTTTGTCTTGATTCTTGCGATCCTATAGTATGCTGTTGGATCTCTGTATATTATTCTTTATTTTAGTCAGTGTATGCTTAATTCATGATTGGTCCTTTTCCATATCCTTGAAGGTCTCATTAAATTTCTCGGAGGTTTCTAGAAGATTCTTGAGTAACCTTATAACCATGGTTTTGAGCTCTATAGCCAATATTTTGCTTTCATCCATTTCTTTCATTTGTGACTTGTTTCTTTGTCTCTGCATTTTGACTGCTTCCCTGTATTTGTTTCTATGTACTGGGTAGCTGCTAAGTCTCCTTGAGTTGAGAGAGTGGCCTTGTGTGGTTGGTGTCCTATAGGGCAAAGTGGCTCAGCCTTCCCAGTCACCTAAGGTGGACGCTCTTGGTGCACTCCTTTGTGGGCTGTGTGCACAGTCTTGTTGTAGTTAAGCTTTGATTGTACTTGGTATCACTGGGAGGAATTGACCTCCAGGTCAATTGGCTGTGATGACCAGCTGTGTCTACACTGGAAGATCTGTTGAGCAGGAGACACCCTTATGGGGCAGGACTTGCTTCAGTGGGGCTTTGGTGCTCACTGAGTCTGCTCCTTAAGTGTGTCTCTTATCGATGTGAAGAGTTGTAATCTGGTATGGTCTCACTCTGACCACTGGGTACACTGGCTCTTGAATCTCCAAGGAGGTGCAAGGTCAGCCACTGTCTAGGGCCGCCCAGCAGGAGCTACAGAGACATCTTCAGATTCCTCCTCTTTGTATGGAGTTTGGAAGTGCCCAGATGAGGCCCAGCTGTGAAGCAAGGCCGGCAGGGCCTCGGGCCTTCTTTTGGAAGCTCTGGGGCTCTCTGACCCAGTTTCAGTTTGACAGGTTTTAGGTGAAAGGACAGGCCATTCATATGCAAAAGCCGATGTGCACAGCTTGGGTGGGGTTGTAAATTGGGTGGGGCGGAGTCTGTGGGAATCACCAGGGTGGAGCAAACAGCAATGGCTGCCAGTCAGCCCTGAACCAGAGAAGTCCTTGGTTCTCTGTGTCCCATGCCTCCGTGCAGGAACAATGATCACTGCGAGCCCCTCTAATAAAAAGCTGCCCTCGTGTTCCTGTCCCAATGCCAGACAGTCCAGTTTCTCTCCATATGTGCCTGGGTCCCCCAGAGTCTCGCCCAGAACTGGAGTTCAGAGCAAGCAGGAGCTTGTATATCCCTCCCAATTAAAAGAGCAGCACATCCAGGTGCCAGCACTTTCCGCACCTCTGCACCTCCTACCAGTCTCAATGCGCCTTCTTCACCTCTCTAGTTGTGGAACTTCCACTCAGCCAGCCTTTCCACGGTTCTGGGTGGTAGTTGTTCTGCTGTTTAGTTGTGGTATTGATGTGGTTGTGAGAGGCAGCAAGTACAGGAGCATACCTATGCCTCCATTTTGGTTCTCCAATCTCAAACCAGTTTTTGGTAAAGGCATGGTATTCCTCCCATAATTGAGTGAGGGAGCACATAGAAACCCTGGTTTTCTGTCTTGGAGAATTATTATATTAGAATTTAGCACAATAGTCAGAAACAACTATAATGCTTTTAAGAACACTGTAATCAAACTTTTCCAATTTATTTTATAAAAAGAGAAAGTTAAATACTGCTAAAAACTAATTGGCCTACCAGCTAGCATATAACTTTTATTTTTTTTATTAATAGGAGATTAAAAATTAAACATTTTATAAAATAAATGAGATTTTACTGTAATTAAAATAAATATTTCATGATAAAGAAAATGTTTTAATAAACTAGTAGTCATATACACTAAACCAAAAATATGCTATCTATAGGTTATTCCAGTGTATCTTGAAAATCTCACCAATCTGGAAACTATTCTTGTTCATTTAAAAGAATCAGCATCACTATCCTCTTCTGCTTTGTCTGCTCAAAGTTGCTTTTCTTTCCAACTAAAGATGTGAGTATTGAGAATAGCAGAAAATATTTGCTTGTTTAAATATATGAAAAAAGTTATTTTTAGCAGTCAGATTTCTATCTGTGCTCTCTTTGCTTTGCTCTCATGAAATTCCCCTCAGATTTATCCTTTGAAAATAGATAGGCTGATTAAAAAACAATGGACAAGAGAGATGAATAAACAGACCACAGAAAAAGAATTGCAAATTACTTATAATCATAAGGAAAAATGTTTAGCCTCATTCAAAATAAATAAAATGCAAGGGGGAAACTATGCTGAGAGAAGTGAAACTCATGGAGAAGTGAGGGGGAGAGACCTGGGTGTGCAGTGGGTCAGTAGGTGATGGGAATGCATGGATAAGTTTCAGAGCTGGGATTCAGAGGGACGAGGGAGGAACTCTGGCTTCCAAGTGGCAATGATGAATGAAAAGGACACCTCCAAGTGTTAGTGAAGTGAGGGAGCAAACAGCCACTCCTTGAGATGGCTGAAAACAAAACTCAACAAATGTAAAACTGGCAAAAAAAAAAAAAATCAAATGTTTGACAACTTTGTTGACAGGACTCTGGGGAAACAAATTCTTACATTGTTGGTGGGAATGTAAAATGGTATAACCCTTGTGGAAGGGATTTGATAAAATCTAGCAATAGTTCATATACATTTACCTCCATCCCACCTATAAAAATCAATTTTACAGATTTACTGGCACAAATATGAATTTACACACACACACACACACACACACACACACGACTGCGTTTTAAATTAAATCTTTATTGTTCAGATTATTACAGTTGTTCCTCCCTCTCCCCCGCCCCCATAGCACCCCTCCACCCGGTTCCTACCCCACCCTCTGCCATTACTCCTCCCACTGTCCTCATCCATAGGTGTACGACTTTTGTCCAGTCTCTTCCTGCACCCCCTACACCCCTTTCCCCCTGAGAATTGTCAGTCCACTCCCTTTCTATGCCCCTGATTCTATTATATTCACCAGTTTATTCTGTTCATCAGATTTTTTATTCACTTGATTTTTAGATTCACTTGTTGATAGATATGTATTTGTTGTTCATAATTTTTACCTTTACCTTTTTCTTCTTCTTCCTCTTCTTAAAGAATACCCTTCAGCATTTCATATAATACTGGTTTGGTGGTGATGAATTCCTTTAGCTTTGTCTTATCTGTGAAGCTCTTTATCTGACCTTCAATTCTGAATGATAGCTTTGCTGGGTAAAGTAATCTTGGTTGTAGGTTCTTGCTATTGCTCACTTTGAATATTTCTTGCCACTCCCTTCTGGCCTGCAAAGTTTCTGTTGAGAAATCAGCTGACAATTGTATGGGTACTCCCTTGTAACTAAATGTTTTTCTCTTGCTGCTTTTAAGATTCTCTCTTTGTCTTTTGTCCTTGGCACTTTAATTATGATGTGTTTTGGTGTGGTCCTCTTTGGATTCCTCTTGTTTGGGGTTCTCTACGCTTCCTGGACTTGTAAGTCTATTTCTTTCACCAGGTAGGGGAAGTTTTCTGTCATTATTTCTTCAAATAGGTTTTCAATATCTTGCTTTCTCTCTTCTCTGGCACCCCCATAATTCGGATGTTGGTATGCTTGAAGTTGTCCCAGAGGCTACTCACACTATCTTCATATTTTTGGATTCTTTTTTCTTTTTGCTTCTCCTGTTGGGTGTGTTTTGCATCTTTGTATTTCAAATCTTTGACTTGATTCTTGCAATCCTCTAGTCTGCTGTTGGATCTCTGTATAATATTCTTTATTTCAGTCAGTGTATGCTTAATTTCTAGTTGGTTCTATTTCATATCCTCAAGGGTCTCACTAGATTTATTGAGGGTCTCACTAAATTTATCGGTGGTTTCTAGAAAATTCTTGAAAAACCTTATAACCATGGTTTTGAACTCTATATCCAGTAGTTTGCTTTCCTCCATTTCTGTCATTTGTGACCTGTTTCTTTGTCTCCACATTTTGGCTGTTTCCCTGTGTTGATACAGTGGCTTTGTGCGCTAGGTGTCCTATAGGGCCCAGTAGCTCAGCCTCCCCAATTACCTGAGGTAGACACTCTTGGTGCACTCCTTTGTGGGCTGTGTGCACAGTCTTGTTGTAGTTAAGCTTTGATTGTACTTGGTATCACTGGGAGGAATTGACCTCCAGGCCAATTGGCTGTGAGAGTCAGCTGTGTCTGTGATGGGAGAACTTCTGTGCTGGAGGCACACTTATGGGGCAGGACTTGCTTCAGTGAGGCTTTGGTGCTCACTGAGTCTTCCCCCTGAGTGTGTCCCTTATGGATCTGAGGAGTTGTAATCTGGATGGTCCCACTCTGACCACTGGGTACACTGGCACTTGGATCTCTAAGGAGGTGCTAATTTAGCCTCTGGCTGAGGCTACCCAGCAGGAGCTACGGAGAGATCTGCAGATTCCTCTTCCTTGTTTGGGGTTTGGAGGTGCCCAGATGAGGCCCAGCTGTGAATCAATGCAAGCAAGCTGCTGTGGGGCCTTGGGCCTTCTTTTGGAAGTTCTGGGTCTCTCTGACCCATCTGCAGTTTGTTAGGTAATTTTAGATTGCCAAGTGCCAAGCCATTTATTTATGTAAAAGCCTCTGCGCACAGCTTGGGTGGGGTGGGGTCTCAGAGAATCTGCAGGGCAGAGCAAACAGCTATGGCTGATCCTCAGCCCTTCCCTAAGAGGCCCCAGGTCTCAGTTTCCTAAGGGAATTGCTGCAAGCACCTCTGAGAGAAAGCTGCCCTCGAGTTCCACCTGATGCCAGGCAGTCCAGTTTCTCCCCATATGAGTCTGGGTCCCTAGAGACTCGCCCGGAACTGGAGTTCAGAGCAGTTGGGAGCTTGTGTCTCCCTCCCGATTGAAAAAGACAACCGTGTCCTCAGTTGCCAGCCCTTTCCCCATGCTCCTCCATACCTCTGCACTTTACTCCCGCACCTCCTCTGAGTCTCAGTGTGCTTTTCTCTGTCCTTCTAGTTGTAGAATTTCCACTCAGCCAGCCTTCCTATGGTTCTGGATGATGTCCGTTTTGTCTTTTAGTTGTAGTTTTGAAGTGGTTGTGCGAGGCAGCAATTTCAGGTTTTTACCTATGTTGCCATCTTGGTTTCTCCTCACACATGACTCTTCATTGCAGCACTAAACTATAAGTGCAAATGGAGAGAATGCAAATGTCAATACATAAAGGACTAGTTGAAGAGCTATGGTACACACTTACTATGGTGTACTACACAGCTATAAAAATGAAAAGAGTTTTATGAACAAATTGTCCACTTCTTTCAATAAATAAGTGGCAGGAATAAAAAATGGGCAAGGGAAACTGTTAGGTTAAAATAGATTTAATAAAAATGCAATGCATGAACCTTGTTTAGATTCTACTTCCAACAAACCAAAAAAGTCATTTTTGAGACAATTAAGAAAATTTAAATATGGCCTGGGTATTAGATGACATAAAGGAATCATTTTTATGTACATAAACTAGAGGCCTGGCGCATGAAATTTGTGCACAGGTATGGTTCCTAGGCCTGGCCTGTGATCAGGGCCATCTTCCCTGGTTGCTGGCAGTTGGCCCTGCCCCCTGCCACCACCCAACCCCGTTTCCCCATTCCACATCGGTGATCGGATCCTGCTGGCTGGCGGGGAGGGACCGAGAGGTTGGCCTGTAGCTCCTGTGTTGAGCGTCTGCCCCCTGGTGGTCAGTACACATCATAGCGACCAGTCATTCCACTGTCCGGTTGATTTGCATATTACACTTTTATATATATACTAGAGGCCCGGTGCACAAAAATTTGTGCACTCGGTGGGGAGGGGGGGGTCCCTCAGCCTGGCCTGTGCCCTCTCGCAGTCTGGGACCCCTCAGGGGATGACCACCTGCTGGCTTAGGCCTGCTCCCTGGGGTATTGGGCCTAAGATGGCAATCAGACATCCCTCTGGCAGCCCGGCAGCCCTCAGGGTATGTCCACTTGCCAGTGGGGAGAAGGCCTAAACTGCAGTCAGACATCCTTGGTGCTGCTGAGGAGGCAGGAGAGGCTCCCACCACCACCGCTGTACTGGCAGCCATCAGCCTGGCTTGTGGCTGAGCAGAGCTCCTCCCATGTGAGAGCACCCTGACCACCAGAGGGCAGCTTCTGCATTGAGCGTCTGCCCCTCTGGTGGTCAGTGTGTGTCATAGTGACCAGTCATTCCCAGTCTTTCTGCTGTTAGGGTCATTTTGCATATTACCCTTTTACCAAATAGGATAGAGACCTGGTGCACGGGTGGGGGCCAGCTGGTTTGCCCTGAAGGGTGTCCCAGATCAGGGTGGGGGTCCCGCTTGGGTGCCTGGCCAGCCTGGATGACGGGCTGATGGCTGTTTGCAGCTGGTCACACCGCCTTCAGGGTGGGGGTCCCCACTGGGGTACCTGGCCAGTCTGGGTGAGGGGCTGAGGACCGTTTTCAGGCTGGTGGGCGACTGAAGCTCCCAGCCTCTCCTATTTTTCTGTTTTTTTTGTTGTTGTTTTTTTTAAATTCTGGGATTTATTTACCTTGTATGGCTGTCACTGGAGCTGAGAGCCAGCTTTAGCTCTGAGGCCTGGCTCCAGCTCTGAGGCTGCCGCTGGCTGAAAGCAGGTATCTGGGGTTTTTTAGCTTCTATAATTGAAACATTGTTGCTTAGAGTGTAGCTTAGAGCAGGGCGAGGCAGGCGGGGAATGTTGGCTTCCTCTGTCACTGGAGCAAGCAAGCCTCATGTTCGCTTCAGCTGCGTGGCTGCCAGCCACCATCTTGGTTGGCAGTTAATTTGGATATCCTGCTGATTAGCCAATGGGAAGGGTATCGGAGTTATGGTTAATTACCATGTTTGTCTATTGTTAGATAAGGATAGATAGCCCTAGGTAAGATAGTACAGGGTGCAAACTGCACCCTGTACAAAGGCTCCAGAGCAGGAGATACATCTTTCTATAAATATAACTACAATGTCATTAAAAAAAACTTGGAAATTTTGTGAATAAAGAAAAATTCTACCACTTAGAATAACTATTGTTAACACTTTCATGTCTTCTAACTATTGCCTTTTCATGTATCAGGCCTCTATGTGGCTATATTGGACAGTATTGGGAATAACCTGTATTGACAGTTTTATATCTTGGTTTTGTCATTTAGTCTTTGAACATATTTTTTTCTTTATTGCTTAAAGTATTACAAAGGGTATTACATATGTATCCTTTTTTCCCCTGCCCTTGACAATCCCCTGGCCTCCCCTACTCCCCAGTGTCTTATGTCCATTGGTTATGCTCATATGCATGCATATAAGTCCTTCAATTGATCTCTTACCCCCTCTTCTGCCCCCCTCCCCTCCCCGGCCTTCCCACTGCAGTTTGACAGTCTGTTTGAAGCAGTTCTGCCTCTGTATCTATTTTTGTTCATAAGTTTATAATGGTCATTATTATCCATGAATGAGTGAGATCATGTGGTATTTTTCCTTCATTGACTGGCTTATTTCACTTAGCATAATGCTCTCCAGTTCCATCCATGCTGTTGCAAATGGTAAGAGTTACTTCTTTTTTATAGCAGCATAGTATTCCATCGTGTAGATGTACCACAGTTTTCTAATCCATTCATCTACTGATGGGCACTTAGGCTGTTTCCATATCTTAGCTATGGTAAATTGTGCTGCTATGAACATAGAGGTGCATATATCCTTTCTGATTGGTGTTTCTGGTTTCTTGGGATATATTCCTAGAAGTGGGATCACAGGGTCAAATGGGAGTTCCATTTTCAGTTTTTTGAGGAAACTCCATACTGTCTTCCATAGTGGCTGCACCAGTCTGCATTCCCACCAGCGGTGCACGAGTGTTCCTTTTTCTCCACATCCTCTCCAGCACTTGTCGTTTGTTGATTTGTTGATGATAGCCATTCTGACAGGTGTGAGATGGTACCTCATTGTTGTTTTGATTTGCATCTCTCGGATGATTGAACATATTTTTTGTTTTTACTTTTAACAGTTAAGAAATGTAATAGGGTCAGGCTGGTGTGGCTCAGTGGTTGAGCATCGACCCAAGAACCACGAGGTCATGGTTCAATTCCTGGTTAAGGCACATGCCCTGGTTGTGGGCTTGATCCCCAGTAGGGGGCATGCAGGAGGCAGCTGATTCATGATTCTCTCTCATCATTGATATTTCTATCTCTCTCTCCCTCTCCCTTCCTCTCTGAGATCAATAAAAAGATATATATTTTTAAAAAGAAATGTAATAGGAAAGGCACTATGCCGGGCTGTGGTGTATACAGTATGTGTGAGTGTGTGAGTGTGTGTGTGTGAATTTGTGTATCCATGATTCTATTTTCCAGCTTGTTCCCCAAAGTAAAGAGGCATGTGATATTTTCCACACCTTCTAATCTGGTAGAAGTGATACATGTGCATAGTTAACAGCACGATGGCAGTGCGTAGTAAGTCATGAATTCCTCAGGCACCTTGGGGATGGGATAAATCTATATATGCACACTCCAGGTATTTTCCTAGTTTAGTAGCTGACATTGAGGAACTATAACAATAATCATGAGGCTTGCCCCAATCTGTGAATGAACAATTTCTGCTTTTCAAAGGCAGAAATCATTGAAAGGTTTGGTAAGCTCATGACTAAGGGATGTCGGAATCAATGGAATCTGTCTGATTTTCATGTTCCCCACCTCTGAGTGGCCATGCTGCAGTGCTCTGTTTTGCCAGAGGCAATTAGAGTCCTGGGGAGCTCTTCCACCTGTCTCTAGAATGTTTTGAGGGCAAGGAATTCATGAGTCATTCAAAGAGTGAGAAGAGGTTTTGCTCCTCCCTTCTTGCTGTGCCATGGGAAAACACTAATTTAGCGTACCTAGAGCTAAGTGATGGAGAAGCTAGAATGGACATTAGCCATGCATGTGACACAACGGGAGATTGCCCTGCTAATGAGGGGACAGGACCCAGTCTCCAGTAATCGAGAGACTTAACTGTGAATTCCCATGAAAAGTTAGACTTTCAGATAGGAGGGGTCTGGAAGATCAGAAGTGAACCCATGATGGATGGGTACCTTTGCAGAGGCAGAGAATTCCCACCTTGTGTATGTCTCCTGGTGTGATTCATGTAATTTTCTTCTTCAGTGCCTGATCACCATTATTATAAAGTGCATAATGCAAAGACCAAGGGTCGCCTATGCCTTTATAGCCGAGGCTCTGCAGACCTAACTGGTTATCCTTCCAGAAAATAGAAGTGGTATTCTAGTGCTTTTTATTGTCTTTCCTGGGAAGCTTTCAGGATTTTGGTGAATTTGGGTACACTCACTGCCTATGGAGAAACTCCATTAAATCATGATTCGTGGTGATTTTATTTGAGAAATAAAATCAACCCACCTTTCTGCAAAGATTTGCATATGTTATTTATTTCCCTTAGTGCAATTGTGGATATATTTTACAGGAAAGTGTGCAGACCTTATTTGGCGTTCTTTATTAAAGGAAAAGAGTCACAATATTTTTGGTACTCACCCTTTCTGAAGGAAGGAAAATCACTACATGACAGGTTGAACATCAGGTGGCGACGTATCAGAACGCCCGCACAGGAGCCCTCTGCTTCCAGAGCTCTGGTCAATAGACTGCGATGTTCTGAAGGTTGTTAACAAATGGGCAAAGGCTTGAGCATTTTTCTGATATGCTTGCATGGAACAACCAGACAAACGCAAGTCAGTTTTCATCGTGAGAAGCGCTTCAGTGAATTTAGCCCTGCAATGAGGGAACCCTCTGTCCGCTTAATCTCATTCAGATGGAAAATGGCACTCGGTCCTCTGATGATGGACATTTTCCTGAGCAAGACAGGAAGTGGGAATTTAGGCTGTAATGGAATAATAACAGCAAAAGAAATACAGTAAACCCTCGATTTTTAGAACCTCAATTTAATGTACTTCGGATTTAATAGACAAAGTTTCTGGCCTGTATGTCATATATAAAAATTAACACCCTGTTAATTTTAAAATGAGTTTAACCAATATTTGCTTATAATTAAATTAACAGGTTATTTATTATTATTTTTAATTCACTGTTATTTTTTAAAAAATATTTTTATTGATTTCAAAGAGGAAAGGAGCAGGAGAGAGAGAAACAACAATGATGACAGAGAATCATTGATTGGCAGCCACCTGCACACCCCACATTGGGGATCGAGCCTGCAACCAAGGTATGTATCCTAACTGGGAATTGAACTGAGACCTCCTGGTTCGTAGGTGGATGCTCAGCCACTGAACCACTCTGGCCGGCTGGGCTTCACTGTTATTTTTAACAAATTTTAAAGAATACGCCAAACGTTGGAAAAACACTAGTAATTTCGCCAACATAAATAAATATTACATGTTTACAGCTATAGTCTACATATATAATTCCATAGTCACCACTCATAAACAGTGCTTAGTGAATGATTATCATGTGGTGACACCGCACAGCGCACGGTAATTGGTTCTGCTGTCACCTGCTATGATTTTCTGCAGCAGTTTTAACTGTGCTGAGCCACGTCCCCAAGCCGAGCCCCAGCCTGTGCATTTGTTTCCTGGTGGTGAGAGGTGAATGCATGCATTTACTAGACCTACTCAGTATATATATATTTGTTTCCACTGCATTTATTACTAATATATATTTAAAAAACACGTTAAAAAGAAAAAAATTCATTTTCAGTTCTCCAACGGCTCTCACCCTCTCTCTTGCCCACACAGCTCCTGACCCCTGTCCTCAGGGCCAGTTCAAGACTGAGTCTGCTCATTGCCGTTTTCAGAGAAAACAACCAGCAGCAGCGATGCAGGGACGGGCGTCGGGAGAGGGCGGCAGGACTGTCCAGGTGGAGAGTCACAGAATTCAAACGGAAGGCCCGTGGCCTCCAGTGACGTAGTCTAAGGAAAACGGGCTGTAGAGGAAATAGGGGAGGCCCACCAGAGGCTTAGAGCACATCTCATGGGCCCATCAAACCCAGAAAAAGCGACACCAGAAGCATGGGGAGGCCAGGGTGGCAGTCTCACGGAAGTTCCGGGTGCTCCTGTGTTGGGGGTAGGGAGATCCTAGAGGGCACCAAGAGCCTCACTCGTTTTCGGCAGAAACACTCTAGTGGGGAAGCCGCAGAAATGCCCGGGCACCAAGAAAGGCTACGAGGGGATGCGTTCACCAAGCACAGCGATCACAGGCCACAGCAGTGGGGGCCGTGCTACTGATGGAGAAACTACGAAATCCAAGAGCAGGGAGAGTGGCCTATCAGGAAGTGACTCTGTTCCAGTCATCCAAACTTGACCCCAGGTCAGTCAACCTGGGAGTTCCTCAGAGCAGCTGCTGACACGGGGGACAGGGGTTCGCACATGAGAGGACTTGAAACAAGCAGCCAGAAGGGAATGGTGGGAAACTGCTCCAGGCTCAGGAATCGAGGGCAGTCCCGGGAGCTGGATGGACAGATGCACAAGAAGCAGCACCAAATGCATCTCCTGCTCAGCAGTCAGTGGTGGGGGCAGGGGCGGGGGGAGGACCCAGGAGGCAGTTGAGGTAGCAAAGATGGGGTCCTGAAGGTGAGTCTCTGGAGGCTGGATCAGCAGAAAGAGTGCACACCTCACCCCAGTGATGAAAGCAACTCTGAACCCCAAATGGGGTAGGTGGTGGACGGGGGTGGTGTCACTGAGGGAGGGCAGTGGGTGGAACAGCCTCACAGTAGCTGCCACAGGGAAACACGTGGCCTAGGTCACGAGGGCTCCCTCCAGCTCTGCTGGGAGGGCTCAGTCTCACAGACGAGGTCCCTTGACGCCTGGGTGGTAGAAGGCACCGAGGTCCTCATATCGACAGTGGCCTTTTTTGGCAGAGTGTCAGCAGACTGGGCAGCTGAGTTTGTCTTCCATAACCTGGGGTTCACCCTTGGGGGGCAGGTATTCTTGACAAGAGACCAGCTTTTGAGCCTTTGAGGATGTCTCTATTCTTTGTGAAAACCTCTCCTGGGGGGGACTACCTTGGTCTGGCCCAGGAAAAGGAGGCTCAGCACTGACCCCCCACCAACCACGACCATATGTGTGAGACCTGGGGCCCAAACCTTCCCAAATTGGGCCTCTGCCCCTGGAAGGAGGTGGGAGACCTGGCAGTGGTGGAATCATCAGTCCCCTTGATCCTGGGGACCTCTGGAAGAGAGCCTGTATTCTTTTGTGTCTAGCTCCTTTTGGTCAACATCATGTTTGTGAGATTCGTGCAGGTTGTGTAGCAGGAGTTCACTCATTTTCATTGCAGTGTAGCATCCCATTGCATGCACACACAGCAACTTATTTATCCATTCCACTGATGGTAGACATGTGTTTCATCACTGGGGTGAGGTGTGCACTCTTTCTGCTGATCCAGCCTCCAGAGACTCGCCTTCAGGACCCCATCTTTGCTCCTTCAACTGCCTCCTGGGTCCTCCTCCCCGTCACCACTGACTGCTGAGCAGGAGATGCATTTGGTGCTGCTTCTTGTGCATCTGTCCATCCAGCCCCCGGGACTGCCCTTGATTCCTGAGCCTGGAGCAGTTTCCTACCATTCCCTTCTTCTGGCTGCTTGTTTCAAGTCTTCTCATGTCATTCCAGCTTGGGCTGACTTAGGGTCACCAGGCTTTCCGTTGGCCATGGGGGGAGGGCCCACAAGGCTGGGTGGTCCTGGGGCGACGGATGTAGCTGAGCCTGCTTCTTCTGTTTTGGCGTCCTGGTGGCAGTGGCAGGGCTTCTCTTTCCCCTTCCAGGGCAGCAGTGCGGGGGTAGTGGGTGGGGAGTGGGGTGAGGGGGTGGGGGTAGAGGCTCTGGGTTGAGTTTGCTGGAGGCTGTGGGAGCCTTTGTGTGGTTTCTCATGCCACCCTCCCCGCATCTCTGCCTCCACGCCCACCGCACTGCGAAGGCGAGGCCTCCTGCCCCACAGGAACCCCACTTCTCCTATAAATTTAAAATTATAGTAATACATATAGAAAACTTTGCTATGAAATTAAACTTTTCATATATACTTAATTTTAATTACACAAATGTGTCTACATAAGTAAAAACAGGTAAACTAACTAATTTGTTAATTTTTAGTATACAAATTCAAAAAACCTACTTTATTATATAAAGGACTTTTGGTTTTAATGGACACCCCCTCGCCCGAATTTGTCCATTATATCAAGATTTTGCTTTAATAAGCTTTCCTTTTAGACAAAGATAAGGCAGTGTGAATTGTCATTACCAGGTAGGTAACCTGTTGATATTACTCAGTTCACCCAGTGTCACTATTACAATTTACAAAATAGGGTGTGCAATGTGTGGAATAATGCTTCTTTGTGAAAAGCCAGGATTCATTTAGAAAGAAGGCCAAGCGCCTTCTGACCATGTCACTCTGCTGTCAAATTGAGCTCTTGAGGCAGAAACCTATCTGAATATGTTGATTTCCTGCCTAAAATCCCTTAAGCTCCAGGATGAAATCCATCTCTCTGACGATGTGGTTACAAACTGTCCTCTAGTCCCATGGTCGCCAAACTGCGGCTCGCGAGCCACATGTGGCTCTTTGGCCCCTTGAGTGTGGCTCTTCCTAAGCCTTAGGAGTACCCTAATTAAGTTAATAACAATGTACCTATATAGTTTAAGTTTAAAAACTTTGGCTCTCAAAAGAAATTTCAATTGTCGTACTGTTGATATTTAGCTCTGTTGACTAATGAGTTTGCCGACCGCTGCTCTAGTCTCATCTCTGGTAACTTCACTTTGCCCTCGGGGTTCCAATCAGACCTACCAACTTTTCTCTTTTTTAAAGCTAATATTCACTGAGCCTACTCTGTACTACAAGTCAAGTACAGTGCTAAGGATTGTATATGGGTTATCTCATTTAGTCCTAATGACAACTCTAGGAGGAGGACTCAGAGGGCGTAAGTAACTTGCCTAGGTAACTCCCTATAGCCAGTCAGTGTTAGACTAAGATTTGAACCCACGCAGTCTGACCACAGAGCCAATGCCTTGCCTCTCCCTGGAAGCACCAAGCTCTGTCTTGGCTTTCCGTCTTTGTTTATGCTGTTCCTTTTGCCCTTCATATCTCAGTAACTCCTTTGCCTTGTTTAGAAGTCAGAATGGACATCACCTCCTCTCACATGCACTCACATGGCACCTGTAGTTAATTCTGTCATCAGTTGTCATACGTGTGTGTATGTAACTTTTTATAGTCTCCCTCCTTACCAGGCTAACAGCTTTCTTTAGCTAAGGACTACATCTTTTATCTCCATATCCCTACTCTGATCTCCTAGAGCTTAGGAAGTCCTAAGTATGTAAGACAGTCAACACAGTTTTTTTTCATTTAGGCAATGAATGTGTAATGTGTACCTTTTCCTCACCTAACAGTCTGGATCCAGCATTCAGGACTGGGAGAGAAGCACCAGGGGGAAGGGCCCAGGCTCCTTCCATCTCTTTGTTCCTCCATCCTGAAAGTGCTGCTCTTGTCCACCCACATTCAAACCAGTGGGAAGGGAGAAAGGAATAAGGGAGCACTCACCATTTCCCTTTAAGGACCCATCTTGGTATTTGCACTACTCACCTCCGCGCACATACTGTTGGTCAGAACTGAGTGATGTGGCTACTCCTTGTAAGAGAGCCTGGGAAATGCATTCTGGGAGGCCATGTGCCCAGATAAAAACTATTAGTGTTACTATGTTACTATATAAGAAGGGAAATGAATACTTGGGCATAACTATCAATTTCTGCCACAGTGAACAAGAATTTAAAAATCAATATAGAGTCTATCTTGGGTATATGCTTGTGCTGTGTTAAATCAACATGTTGAAAGTAATTTACTTGATAGACTCTAAGAACTCTTTGGCTGGAATAACTTGGCAATGTTTGCATTATTAAGTGAATCAGTTTAGTGGAAGGATGGAGGAATGGCTTGTCAGAGAAGGTTTCATGAGGGAGGAGGGTCTGGTCTGACTTCTGAAGCATCAGTAGGAGTTAGCCAGGTGAAGGTGAGCCTATAGCTCCAGGTCCCGAGGCTGCAATGGTGACCAGATACACATAGGCCACCATCAACTCCATGCCAGTGCCACCTGACAGCACCCAGCTACATGCCTGTGCTCAGAACTCTTGCATTTGGTTCTAGGGCTTCCCTGTTGATGGTGAGTGTGAAAGGTTCACACAAATACACCCTATGCCTGAGATAAGCGCTGATAGATTCATTTATAGCCCTTTCTTTCCAGGCTGAATGACCCCAAGGCGTGTTTTCAGTGGGTTCTCAGAGGAGTGGTCTGAGGTCTGGCAGTCAGGCGCACACTCATGTGTCGACCTTCTTCCCTGTTTTACTTTCTGTCCCTCGCTTCTGCCCATGGAGTTCCCCTCCCTAATAAAGGACAAATGCCCAGGCCTTCACCTCTCAGGCTGCTTTCCGGAGATTACCTTGATTCCTCAAATACCACTTCCCATTCCATCAGCAACAAAATTCATTCTCTTCTCTGTCATCTCTGTGAAAAGAGTGAGAGGCATAATACCCGTGCACAGGAGCATTCTTCTTCCCCATCCCTCCCTTTTCCTGAAGGATTTTAACTTTTGTAAAGACTTACAGGCACAGGACTTTTTCAGAAAGCCATTCAACCACATATTTCAATTTAGATCCCATTGATCCCATGTTAGCATGTGGAGAGTGAGTTATTAAGTCTGCTCTTGAATGGTTCTTGCCCTTGCCTCTGTCTGCCACAGAGGAGCTTGTCATCCCACGGGGGTGGGGCAGACAGGCAGGTGGAGCTGGGGCATCAAGGAGTTGGAGTCAAGTTAATGTTAGAAGAAAAGTCCTCTCTCCCCCACCTCATACCCACAAAAGAATTCCCCCCCCCAGACACTCAGCAAGGAAAATAGTACAGAGTCTCATCTTGACTGTTGAGTCCCTACTTGAAATAATAGAGATTTTATCTACTACCTGTTAGCCAACCTTGTTTTTGCCTCCTTTTTTTTTTTTTTTTTTTTTTTAATTATAAGGCCCTGGCACTATATTAAGTGATGTGTTTCTCTTCCCAGTCCTGCTGAGGCTGACAGCCCATCACCTTCCCAGGCCCCGTACTTGTCCCATGGTAGAATACTGGGGCCTCACATGGGCCAAACCCTGGAGTGGTTGAAACTTCGGGGTACAGTACAAGTGGTTCCCTCATTAGCCAGAAAGTGCTAACTCTTTGGGTCTGGGAGCAACTTCCTGCCAGTGGGAGAAATTTGAATGTTTTTGATCCAGTAGTAAAGCATAAGGGCTTAGGTGTTAATTTTCTTAAATAACTGTAGAAAACAGAGTGTAAAAATAGTCATCCATAATACCAACATTTTATGATAATTATTATTACTACTGGAATCTATTTTCTTCTATATCTACACATAAAAGGGTCTCTGCTTATCCTGTGATGGCTTGAGCACTCATACTATCTCATTAGCATGAAGCCCAGTGTTTCCTTCACGAATTCTGAAGGGATGTCTCCTTCCACTTATTTGTTGAAAAACTGCAGGAGTTTACTTGGGATAGTGGTTTAGTCCTGCTTTCAGATGTCAGGCATGCGTAGCACCAGAAACTGGTCATTCCTTCACCACTCATTGCTTCCTAGTATGTATTGCTCTTGAAGACTATTCTGTGCTATTGAACCAATGACTTCCATACTCTCTGAAACATTGCAAAGGTGCTTCACATGTTAGCTTCCAGTTCATAGCCATGGGTGCCCAAGGCATGAAACTTCTGAGGAATTGTTGTAATGTACCTCGCGAATCACAGAAGGACGCCTCAAGAAGTCGAATTAAAGAGTCACGTTTATTGCAATCCGGGACTATGAGGGGTCATTCCCAAATCTCATAGTAACCATTTAGTCACAGTTCCAGGATTATATAGGCAAAAAATCACACAGGTATTGATTACATCTCAGGGTTTGGAATGAGGCACCTGGCTCGCAAAAAAAGCAGGTTACAGAAGCAGAATTAAGCACATTAATTACAGTTTCGATTCTTGGGGTCACTGAATTGACAGAAATACATTATCTAGAGCCCTTGGGTAACCTGGGTTAAATTTAGGCATGTTATCTAAATTACAGTTTTGGGTCTCCGGATCACTGAGTTGATAGAAACACGTTATCTAGAGCCCTCGGGTCTCCCGACCACTGAGTTGTCAGGACAATTTAGAGTAATTGTGCTGTTCTGGTCTCCGGACCACTGAGGCAGCTGGAACGCACCACCTGTGGCCACTAAAACAATTTAGGGTAATTGTGCTGTCCTGTTTCCCAGGTACAGAAGAATGTGCTCTCTAAGACCAGTATGATAACAATCAATGGAATAGTCATTCAATCGATAAGGCATTCAATCGAATGGGATGACTTATACAATTTAGAAAATCAAAGTAACCTGTCCATTGTTAAATAAAGCAAATAGGTACCATACTTCAGAATGACACAGCTGGGGAACCTATAGCCCCTCCTGAACCTTCAAGTCCTTTGGGTTGAGTCTGGACCAGTCTAAACTACCCCTTTTCCTTAGGGTAATTTTATATCATGACCTTGTTGCCCTTTGCTAAGCTGGGTTTTGCTTGGGATCACCCCATGATTCTCCTAACAGATCTCCCTAATGTGAATTTCAGTAAGCAGGGGACGAGCAGACCGCACCTTCTTACCCTGAAGGAGCTTCAGCACTTTATGCTAATAGATCTACTCATCCTGACAATCCTCCAGTACTACTTACCACAAAAAAATGGGGACCAGTTACACTCTTTTCTCCAGGACCACAGGTGGCCACCACCTTATACTTCTATTGTTAAGAGGACCTCTCAATCAGCAGTACATTGGCAAATGTTTAACCACAGATCTCTGAAAAAATTAAAAGTTCTGATTGTTTGCCAATTTCTGTGATGTAAATACTCTTACCATGGCCAATTTAACCTACCAAGGTGATGCCACTAGGCTGGGAGTTGGGACTTGATGCATTGGCACACTATGCTCTGGAGAGTCCAGCCATCGCCAGGACTCCGCTGCCTCAAGTGACCAGGCATGAGGGGACCTTTTGCCTTTGCTTACTAGAGAACTGCTAGAAGCATTTACTAAATATGTAAATAAAGTATACCATATCTTATAGTTAAACTCTGGGATCATACCAAACAATACATTCTTTAAACATTATTGAAATGAGGCTTCTAAAATCCAGGGTGTTGTTGTTGTTTTTTTGTAATTATCAAACACCTTACAAAACCAGGGTTATTTTGTTGTTGTTTAACTATTAGCTTAAAAAAGTGTGCCCAATCATGTAAAGTGCCTCCTTCCTAACCAACTCCATTACCTCTGCCATTTTTGCCCCTCCCCCACCTCCCTCCTCCCTCTGCCCTTTCTGCCTTCCTGCTGAGGAATCAGGACATTGAGAAGCCAAGTCCAGTGTGCAGCAGCTCCAGGCTCTGTTCCTAGACCCCTAAGACTTGGACTTTGCTGTTTAAGGCTGTGTGATTTTTTATTTTTATTTTTTAAGTTTAGAGTGAAGCAAAATTCAGTAATGACTTTATTTTTTCAGTTAACATAACCAGCCCACAATACAGCACACTGACTCCTAGAGTACAAATTCAAGGAAGGGAACACCTTCACTAAGTTACAAAACTTTGGCAAATTAATACAGTACTCTTTAATAGAATCAAATCATATTTTTGTTGGAGTTATATTTTACTTGAGTGATAATTTTCACTCCCAAAATGTGTGGACGAAAGGGGCCACATGGCAATCTTGAAACTCAGAGACCTAAAGTCACCACAAAGGATGGTCTGAAATGGAACTTTAACTAAAAGCAGTTATGGTGGGTAGTTATATCCTAGCTGGTATCTTCACTGACAAGTCAACCTTTATCTTAACTGAGCCTTTCTGTCTTTTTGCATCCATAATAACATATTCTTGCAATGTCTGGGTAGCTTGTAACTTCCCTTTTTCCGGACCCCTTGCAGAACAAGCTAACGTGCCTGGGCGCCAGGACAGATACCACAAATTCCTTCATTGTTATCATGTTAATTGTTGACTGTTGGCTATCCTACACCCTATCCTACACCCATCTAAGTATATGTCTATCATTTTACTTTTCATCCAATCCCAGAGGTTTCCCCGCTTTGCTTTCTCCCACCTCTCCAATCTATCACCAATGGATTTCATGTAACCCACCTACATCTCCTCCTTTGATTGCAATGTATAAAAATAGATGAAAACCCACCATGCTTAGAGCACTATCCCAATCCACTGAGATACTGCTTCCCGGCAATTGTCGACTGTTTGGCTCAAATAAACTCACAAATTCTTTACAGGTTTGAATGTTTTTACATTAACAAATGTCATTTTAGTGCCAAATTAAAACACTGTAGTTTTTAATGGTGGTTTATAGCAGAGCAAGTTATACTAATTAATATCTTTTAAAACGATACAATTTCTCCTTAGGAAGTTCCCTCTTGAAGTCTTCCTCAGCAGGGCATTTGTGTCTATTTGCAGGTGGCTCCGCTTTGTCCTGGGGTTGCTCCAAAGCCCCGTAGAGTTCCAATGCATGAAAAGCTTTAAAATTCTACCTGAAGAAGATTTAATATGCTAACACAAATTTCCAAGTACTTAAAAAAATTTGTTTAATTTTTACATAAATAATGGAACATTCAAAGCCAGACAGTCATTTCAAATAACATTAATAATTTCACTGTTCCCTTTTATTTAGAAACACTGTACCTCTTTGTTTTGATCAAATCACATAACCTTTTTTCAACTTATTTTTTTAAAAAATTCAACCTAAAACATAGTTGTATTTTTTAAATGACAAATAATTATAACGCCAGCTAGTAGAGATCTGGGACTGGGTGTTATATATCAACTTCCCTCATTTCTCTACAACAAGCATATCAAACTCAAAGGCTAACATGGACCAAATAAACAAGTTTTAAATTTATGTGGGCCACAAAAAAAAACCCCAAAAGCTTCAATTTTCATAGAAACGTAGGTTTATTTTGATAGAGATATGCTGAATACAAAGGGCTGAAATAAATGAGTAAATAAATAATCGTTGCAGGCTGCGAGTTTGACATGCTTGCTCTACAAATGCTGCTGCTGTCATTGGCATCTGTATGCTCCCTCCTGTCGAAGCAGTCAGTTCTTAATGTCAGCGTTTAATCTATGCATTAGTCATTCCATTGCTTCTTGGCCTCTGTTAGCATTTGAGATATCGTACTTGCCAGAGATGACTTCTGAGACTGGCTCCTTTCACAGCGATTATGGCCTCTGGAGTCGAAACTTTTTTCTGGGTCTTGAGGATGTGGTTTGTGTATAAGTCTCTCATCTACTGAAACCATATTTGCAAGGGAAATATTAGTGGATTTTAGTTCCATTGTTTTCTCTACAGAGTCAACCTCAGAATGGTCTTGCACATGTGTTTTGGTTCCTGCCACACCTATCAGAGATTTCACAGTGGAAGGCAGTCCCCACTCTGTGCTGAGCAGTCTATGGCTGTGCAGCTTTCCAGAAAGATCTCTATGTTTGTCCAGTACATCATCTCCAGCCACACTTAGGTTCATAGGGTTTGGGTATTTCTGCATTGCGGTTGTTGTAACAGTTTCCCATGGTGGTCAAAGACGTGCTCCAAAGTCCAGATCTTCATGGTGCCACAGCCTGAGCGGTGTCTGGGCAATGCAATGAGGCAAAGGGCTAAAGCTCTGTGATATTCTGATGAAGAATCTTTTGTCATTTATTAGGCATTTGGTCCAGCGGTGTAATCAATATCTGCTAGCATCAATTTCCTTTAGGGATCTTAGTTACAAATTATGATACATATTTGCTTTAATATCCAAATTGAGAGCTTTGTCTCAAAAGCCTATCTAGTGATTTAAAAAAAGAAAAAAAAAGAAATGCTAGGTTACACTGTAATTACCCCATCTACCTTTTCAATGTTTTGAAAGAGGATTGTTGGGACTGAGCTACTATGTGTCCCTCACTCCCCTTATATCTTAGTATGGCCTCCAGGAGAGAGAGGGTCCCCTTCTGGGCAGCTCCCTCCCATAACATTTCCTTTTTCTTCTGGGGATTTTGCCTATGGCCTTAAATACACATGATGGTGAGATATAATTTAGTCACAATAGGGGAAGCTTATAGGAACTGTGCATTTATTCAACAGTTTTTGATAGACTCACCTTTCCCTGGAATGTGATTACTAAGCCCGCCCGTCCCTGGAATGGCGATGACTTACTGTAAATGTGATATGGCCCCAACCCAGAAGGAACACCTTGTATGGACATATACATTGACTAACCAACCAGCTCTCTTCAAGTACCCCAAGCCCTCGTGCCTTCCTCATTCTCCTTAAAACGAGTTCTAACCGCTGCACAGACTGCTGCTCTCCCTTTGCGAGACAGCCCGGTAGGTCTTTCCTCTAATAAAGCCTGTGTCACCTGGTTTTTGGCCTTTGACTGATCTTTCAGTTTTATTCGGAGCTTACAACATGCAAGGCACTGTAGTAAATGCTGAGTTTTATCAGTGAACAAAACATAAAGTTTCTGTCGTCAAGGAGATAATAAATGAGTGAATGAATGAATGAATGAATGAATGAATGAATGAATTCTGTGCAAACAAGGACCAATGGCCTGCTGGGGCAGTATTCACTTTTTTCTAAAGGACACAGAAGAGTCCTGGAGTCTTTCAGAAAGACTTCAAAATTCAGCTATCATGTCATAGACTCATGAAGAGCGCTGTTTGGGGTCAGGGAGATGGCAGAACAGTACTTGGCTCTGAAGTCACCCTTTCCATCAGCCCTGAAGACTCAGGGGTGGTGGGCTGGCCTCCCCTGCACACCTGATTTAGTGAACAGGTGGCAGCAGAGACAAGGATAGAAGTATACATCTCCCCCAATGGAATCACAAGTCCCAAGTTTGAGTCCTTCTAGGTGTAAGACTTCAGCTTGTTTACCTTCTCTGAATGTATTTCCTCACCAGTAAATGGGCTGCTAAAACACCTCCAGGATCATTGTGAAGTTTACAATAGCTGATACATGGAAAAGCATGTTGCAAACCTAATGCACAATTTCAGTCTATTTAATGCTATATTGATTATGAGGAAAAAAAAAAAACAAAAAAAAAAACCAAAAAAACACACCAAGTGACAGAGGTGGTCAGTTTGGAAATCTGTCGTGTGCTTTCTTTGTGACTCTTTCTCTCTTGCTATGTAAATTGCATTTCCAATTTGGTATTAAATGCTGACTATTTTCAAGTGGGGGTTTAAATCAAAGATTAAGGAAGCATGTAAGACACCTATCTGGTGATAGTGTGAGACTTCTCTTTAAGTCTGAACCTCCTCTGTTGTAGTAGGGGGCTCTTAGGATTTGACCTAGTAGCAAAGTCCCTGTTCCTAGGGCTGAAAGAAGGGGTGGAAGTTCACAGGGTGTCTCAGGACTCAGGAGGAGGTGGGATGGAGGGTGATGAAGGTTCAGGTTCAGAACCACTAGGAGAAATGCTGTCTCAGTCAGGGTAGACAGAGGTCTTTTAACAGGTCTGAACCTCTCTGCCATCTTGCACGAAATTCCATTCTGTAGTGTCCAAGGGAAAGCCATTTTCTGTGGTTCTGATTTACACATACAGGGTGTCCTTTGCTGTAACTTAATAATAAACTTAATTTTTGGTCATTATTTGCCTGAAACCTCAATGCTGACTGTAATCTCATAAGCAACCTTTTTGGTCACACTCGGAATATTTATTGATGCTCTAAAAATATTAAATTTATGTCAAGGCATTTGCATGAAATAACTGATTGTGTTCACAATTTGATAATGAAATCTCACAGCTGGAGAGTGGGGAGTGAGGAGAAGAGAGCAATTGCAAAGCTTACACCTAAGTCAATGTTAGGAACCATTGCCTGCACTCTTCAATTCCACATCTTTAAAGTGCACACACACATTGGGTTTAAAAACATATGCCAAATGTTTAACTATTAAACTTGAACTAAACGTTGAATCATTTTCCCCCTTGTTGATTGTTTCACTATTGTCATAAGGAGCCTAAAGCACTTAATGTATTGTTGTAGTCCTAATACTTTTGGAAATATATTGTGGACTGTAGTTATCCTATCTAATAATAGACAAACATGGTAATTAACTGTACCCCTGACACGCTTCCCATTGGCTAATCAGGGTGATATGCAAATTAACTACCAACCAAGATGGCGGCCGGCAGCCAGGCAGCTGAAGTGAACAGGAGGCTAGCTTGCTCCAGTGATGGAGGAAGCCAAGGTTCCCCGCCTGCTGCTGCCAGCCTCTGAGCTGCACTCTAAGAAACAATGTTGCAATTATAGAAGCTAAACAAACCCCAGAAACCTGCTTTCAGCCAGCCGGGCCTCAGAGCTGGAGTTGCAACAGTGTTTCAATTATAGAAGCTAAACAAACCCAGATACCTGCTTTCTAAAGCCGGCTCTCAGTTCCAGTGACAGCCATAGAAGGTAAATAAATCCCAGAATAAAAAGAAAAAAAGAAAAAAAGGAGAGGTTGGGAGCTTCAGTCGCCCACCAGCCTGAAAATGGCCCTCAGCCCCTTACCCAGACTGGCCAGGCACCCCAAGCAGGACCCCTACCCTGATCCGGGACACCCTTCAGAGCAAACCAGCCGGCCCCCATCCGTGCACTAGGCCTCTATCCTATATAATGAAAGGGTAATATGCAAACTGACCCTAACAGCAGAAAGACTGGGAATGACTGGTCACTATGACACACACTGACCACTAGGGGGCAGACACTCAATGCAGGAGCTGCCCTCTGGTGGTCAGGGTGCTCTCACATGGGAGGAGCTCTGCTCAGCCATAAGCCAGGCTGATGGCCACCAGTACAGCGATGGTAGTGGGAGCCTCTCTTGCCTCCTCAGCAGCACTAAGGATGTCCAATTGCAGTTTAGGTCTGCTCCCCGCTGGCAAGTGGACATCCCCCAAGGGCTGCCGGGCTGCCAGAGGGATGTCTGATTGCCATCTTAGGCCCAATCCCCTGGGGAGCGGGCCTAAACCAGCAGGTGGTCATCCCCTGAGGGGTCCCAGACTGCGAGAGGGCACAGGCCGAGCTGAGGGACCCCCCTTCCCCCCAAGTGCACAAATTTTTGTGCACCAGGCCTCTAGTCTACACTAATAAAAGAGAAACATGCAAATTGGTGTCACTCTGCTATGCCCACCAGCCAATCAGAGCAACTATGCAAATTAACCCACCAAAGATGGCAGTTAATTTGTATACACAGGCATAGACTGAAGACTGAAGGCTCTGGCTGGACTGAAGACTGAAGACTGAAGACTGAAGACTGAAGACTGAAGAGGCTTGGCCAAGCCTCACTGAGGCCGGAGGGGAGAAGCCAAGCCTCGCTGCAGCCGCAGCGGACCAAAGGCCTGGGTCCCAGGTGCCAGAGGAAAACCGGTGCCAGCAGCCAGGGGAAGGAAGGCCTATTGTGCGAATCTTCATGCAATGGGCTTCTAGTTTAAAAATAAGAAAACAAACTCAGTGAGAGAGTACTATTTTCTTCTGGTACAAAATATGCCAGACATGATAAGAAGTCAGCTTTTCTGACTAAGCAGGAGACTGTTATGGCTTTTCACAAAATGTGCACAATTACCAGGGCGCACTGTTCTGTTTCCTCCCAGTCCAGCTCTCTGGGCAGCTTGCCCCTTACTAGCCTGTCTTAAACACCCTGGGGCGCTCTCTCTCTCTCTCTCTCTCTCTCTCTCTCTCTCTCTCTCTCTCTCTCCCTCTCCCTCTTTCCCTCCTCCTCCCTCCCTCCCTCCCTAAAGATACCATATAATCAAAGGATGGATTACATTTATTTCTCAGGCCAAAAGATGACTCACAAGACAGAAGCAAAGAAGTAATGGAAGGGATGGAATGGTTTTGAATTATTTATTCAGTAGCAGACTCCATGTAAATAAAACTATCGAAAACCTCAGGATTTCCAGGGAAAGGAAGCCAGAAAAGAGCAGCCCAGATGTGGCCTGCAGGTTGGCATGGCAGTTGTTCAGACAATTTTTTTTAATGTTGAGGCAGAACAAAGAGCCCCGGCATCTTACATCCTTAGTTCATTCTTTCCCTTAGCTAGCAAGCTCAGCCCTGAGTGTGCAGGGCAAAGTGACCCAGGTCACTGCAGGAGCAAAGTATTTTCCATGCTGTACTGTTCCTTTTTCGAAATGGGAAATCTCATTTTCTGGAAGATTCCAAATTGGCTTTTGGTTTTACATCCCAATTGCCGGGGCAGCTGCAAACGACTTTAAGCAGTGATTACAGCTATGTGCACATAACTTTCTGTCTTTTTATTGCCTAGAAATTCAGGCGCTGGACTCTCTCTGCTGTTATTCTAAACTGGTTTCACATTCAGAGATGTGCACTCACACACACCTCACATGTGGTCGGCACTTCCTGCGCTGAGACTGGCCTGAGAACCAGTCAATAGCAAGGGGCTATTTTATTTCTACAAACACGACAGTTAAGTTCCCTTAGCCAGCTCATGTGCCCTGCCCTGCCCCGCCCCCATGGTTTTAAATTGCTTAGTTAGTGCATCTGTCTTAATGTTAAGTAGCAGTCAAGCAGGTTGCTCACCTGCCACTTTTGTTTTGCTCGCCAGGCTCCCCACCTTTCTGGGCCGTCAATTCTGATTAGCTCTTGCACAATGTTGCTTCTTGGGCTGCTGCTGAGGGTAACCTGTGTGCTCCCTGTGCACATCTGCGAATGGTGCTCAGCTGTGCAGGCACCACAGGGAGGCAGGGGAAAGAGTGCTGTGAACCCGAGTGTCCTTGGCAGAGGAAGGGGCCAGTTGCACCCCTTCTGTGGGGTTAAAATCTCATGCAAAACAAAAGCTACTTAGAAGTGACGTAGGGGAGGGTCTGCTTTCAGGGTGTGAAGCAGGCCATATATTAGTTTCTTATAAAGGAACTGTTTTGGTTACCCAAAGGAGGGGTATGGTGATGAAATTTTCACCACCTCTCTCCCAGATACACTTATGCCTCGCAAAACATTCTGGTTAGAGAGAGGCTTTTTGTCCCCACAAATCTGACAGGTTTTTATAATTTTACTATGACCCCTTTCAAATGAATGTATCAGTACTCCTTATAAGTAGCTATCTTTATAAACAGCTTTATTGAGATACTAGTGGCCCGGTGCATGAAATTCGTGCACAGGACGGGGGGGGGGGGTGTCCCTCAGCCCAGCCTGCACCCTATCCAATCTCGGACCCTTTGGGGGATGTCGACTGCTGGTTTAGGCCTGAGCCCAGGATGTCCCTGGATATCTGGCAGGCCTGATCCCAGGATGTCTGGCAGGCCTGATCCCAGGATGTCTGGCAGGCCTGATCCCAGGATGTCCGGCAGGCCTGATCCCAGGATGTCCCTGGATGTCCGGCAGGCCTGATCCCAGGATGTCCAGCAGGCCTGATCCCAGGACGGCCCTGGATTCCAGCAGGTCCAATCCCAGGATGTCCCTGGATGTCCAGCAAGTCTGATCCCAGGATGTCTGGCAGGCCTGATCCCAGGATGTCCCTGGATGTCCGAAAGGCCTGATCCCAGAATGTCCAGCAAGCCTGATCCCCAGATGTCCCTGGATGTCCAACAAGTCTGATCCCAGGATGTCCAGCAGGCCTGATCCCAGGATGTCCCTGGATGTCTGACAGGCCTGACCCCAGGATGTCCGGCAGGCCTGATCCCAGGACGGCCCTGGATGTCTGGCAGGCCCGATCCCAGGATGTCCATGGATGTCCGGCAGGCCTGATCCCAGGATGTCTGACTGCCGGGATCAGGCCTAAACAGGCGGTTGGACATCCCTCTCACAATCCCAGACTGCTGGCTCTTACTGCTCGCCTGCATGCCTGCCTGATTACCCCTAACCATTTCTGCCTGACAGCCTGATCACCCCCTAACAGCTCCCCTGCTGGCCTGATCGCCCCCAACTGCCCTCCCCTCTGGCCTGATCACCCCCAAGGCTTTTATTAGTATAGATATAACACTTCACAGAAAATTTCACTAACCTCGCTTTACAATAAGGACTTGATGATTGAATCACTGGGGCCAGGCACCAAGATTTCCTTTCTTTGAATAGTGGAGGGGATAATTATGTTGTCTTTAAGTTGCCCTGAACATCAAATGAGATAATGACTTAAAAAAGTATAAAAGCACCATATAAAGACAACTGTCTTTTTCATGTACTGAAAAGACGGTAAAGTGGTAAAATGAAAAACACTATTTGTATTCTCCCCTTCCTTCCTTTACAGCCTTTATTTAAACTTTGAAATTTATAAAAATTTCACTTCTATTTTCATTTCTTTACATTTAATATTATTTTGTATTAGTTTCAAGTTTTATATTAGTTACAGAATAGTGGTTAGACAATCATATACTTTACAAAGTGTTCCCCGATATTTCCAGTACCCACCTGGCATCATACCGTCATTACAACACTATTGACTATATTCCCTATTTAAGTGACAATAGGTTTACAGGTTCCTTCCAATCTTCCTTTTGTGTTGCTCACCCTTCCTTTTCTTTCTCACTTCTTCACTCATTTTCTTTATATAGTATTTCAATCGGCCCTCAAACCTCAGTGAAGGCACTGGGACACGCTTAATCCATTTTACAGACCAGGGAACTGAGGCCAGTTCCAGTTTGCTGTGGAACTGGACTCAGCGCACAGGGAGTCCTCACAACTGTGCTCTCCACCTTTCCTAAGGGACAGCCTCGGGGCAAACAGAACAAACCTCCCGGTGAGGCTTCCAAGCCTCGTTCTCAAGCACCTCTTCATTGTGGATGCTCCACATTCTTTCCTCTCCACCACCCCTTAACCCAGGGGTGGGCAAACTTTTTGACTCGAGGGCCACAGTGGGTTCTTAAACTGGACCGGAGGGCCGGAACAAAAGCATGGATGGAGTGTTTGTGTGAACTAATATAAATTCAAAGTAAACATCATTACATAAAAGGGTACGGTCATTTTTTTTTTTTAAGTTTTATTCATTTCAAACGGGCCGTAGTTTGCCCACGGCTGCCTTAACCCCATTCTTTACTGCCTCTCCTTCTGTGGAGCAGGTGGTGGAGTTCGCACTCACCATGCAGGTGCGCACCCTCATGGGGCGGGGCGGGAACTGGAAGTGGGGCAGGCACAGGCTTGCTTTTGGGCCAAGGCGGGAGCAGGAGTCCCGGCCTCTCAAGTGCGCAGGCCTGGTTAGCCCTGGGAGCTTCACTGAACCGCTGCAGTGGGGTACCCAGAAGTGGGGCGCCCTTCCACTGAGGTGGCGCTGCCCCTCAACCCCTGCCTCAGGGCTGCGAGTCCGCGCCCCTCTGCCTGGGCATCCTTCCATGCTGGCAGTCATCGCCTCTTGTTTCCTGCGTCTTGGGGCCACTGCAGAACCTCGCTCTCCGCCTGCCAGCACCCTGCCTCAGCCTGAGCCCCCTCCAGTGCGCCCCACCTTGGAGCCGCTCTGCGCCCCTTGGGCCACCGCCTCCTGGCCAGCTGCTTAGTCGAAGCTGAAGCCGCAGCACTGGCCCAGGAGCCGACTCTCAGGTGGAGGCCTGTCCGCAGCTCCTGGCTGGCCGCTTTGCCAAAGCTTCCTCTTCCTTCAGGCGCTCTCCTCAGACCCTCAGGAGCTTGGCTCAGGCAGCCCGCCCTTCCGTGGCTCCCTGCAGCCCCTGCTCCACTCAGATCTCCTGGGCTGCCCACCTGTTAGAACGCTGCCCGGGAGCCTTGCTGTGGGCAGTGCAGTTCTGGGGCAGGGGGTGGGGGTGTGGGGAGCAGCTCCAGTGAAGTTTAGTAAACCCCAGGCTCCCAGCTCCTCCTTGAGCGGAGCCCAGGGTAGCAGGAAGCTTGGCATCCTCCATTGCCGGGAGCAACCCAAGCCTCCTGCTTGCTCCAGCTCCGGGCCGCTGCCATCTTCAGTCATCTTCAGCCTTCACTCTGTGCCTGCGTGTGCAAATTAACTGCCATCTTTGTAGGGTTAATTTGCATAGTTGCTCTGATTGGCTGGTGGGTGTGGCGAAGTGGCTGAGTGATGGATTGATGGTCAATTTGCATGTTTCTCTTTTATTAATGTAGATAACTTACATTCCATAGTTTATGTATTTAAATGCTCTTTAGTATACAGGGTGCCCCCATCTCATGTATACATTGAAAGTGCCATTTAAAGTAACAAAGTTTGAACAGTTGATTGGTATGATTTCAGATTCCACATTGCAACTAAACTTTAAGAAATGACTACTTGTAGCCCTAACCAGTTTGGCTCAGTGGATAGAGTGTCAGCCTGCAGACTCAAGGGTCCCAGGTTCGATTCCCGGTCAAGGGCATGTAACTTGGTTGCAGGCACATCCCCAGTGGGGAGTGTGCAGGAGGCAGTTGATCGATGTTTCTCTCTCATCGATGTTTCTGACTCTCTATCCCTCTCCCTTTCTTTCTCTCTGTAAAAAATCAATAAAATATTTTTTTTAAAAAAGAAATGACTACTTGTAGAGTTTTGAGGTAGCATCAAAGAAGAACAGCCACAAAGCTATTAAATTTCTCCTTCCTTACTAGCTAAATATCTATGTGAGGCTTGACTTTCTTCATATATTTCTACCTAAAAACATATCACAATAGATTGAATGCAGAGGTAGATATAAGAATATAGCTGTCTCATATTAAGTTGGCCTTTAAACAGATTTACAGAAATGTAAAGTAATGCCACTCTTTTCTCTATTTTTTTTGAAAAATGTTGATTCTTTTTAAAAAAAATACTATTTTAGGTTAATATGTAATAGGTTTATTATTGTTATTTTAAATAAATAAATATTTAAATAATTTTTTAGTTTTAATTTCTAATAGGATAAATATTAAATAGATATAACCCAGATAAACAAAAACTCTTTGGGGTTATTGATAATTTTTAAGAGCATAAATGGGTGCTGACACCAACAAGTTTGGGAACCATTGTCTAGTGCAGCCGTGGGCAAACTACAGCCTGCAGGCCGGATCTGGCCCGTTTGAAATGAATAAAACTAAAAAAAAAAAAGACCGTACCCTTTTATGTAATGATGTTTACTTTGAATTTATATTAGTTCACACAAACACTCCATCCATGCTTTTGTTCCGGCCCTCCGGTCCAGTTTAAGAACCCATTGTGGCCCTCGAGTCAAAAAGTTTGCCCACCCCTGGTCTAGTGGGTAGAAAGTATTTACACATAAGCATACACATAAGTACATAATTGAAACCATGGTGATATAGAGAAGAACAAGGTGCTGAGAAAGGACCAGGGGAACCTATTAGATGGGGGATGCTCTCAGAGAAGGCCCTCCTGAAGAAGCAGTTTCTTAAGCAGAGATCTGAAGAACAAGATGGGTGAAGATTATTGTGGGCAGAGGGAACAGTATGTCCAAAGCCCTGAATTGGGGGTGACCTTGATTTGGGTGGAGAAGGAGAATGGCAGGAGATGGGTCAGGAGCTATCTATAATAATAAAAGCATAATATGCTAATTAGATTGGACGTTCTTCCAGACATCCTTCCAGACGATCTTCCAGATGAAGCTGGGGCTGTGAGGGAAGCCCAGGTCCTGGGTGCCTGCTGGTGGCCAGAGGGAAGCCCAGGTCCCATGTGCTGGCAGCCGGAGGGAAGCTGGGTGCTAGAGAGAAGCCGGTACAGGCAGCGGGGGAAGGAAGGCATACCTTTGCACACATTTTGTGCATCAGGCCTCTAGTCTATCCTATCTAATAAATAGAGAAACATGGTAATTAGTGGTACCTCCGCTACCCTTCCCATTGGCTAATCAGGGCGCTATGCAAATTAACTGCCAACCAAGATGGCGGCCGGCAGCCAGGCAGCTTGAAGTGAACAGGAGGCTTGCTTGCTTCAGTGATGGAGGAAGCCAAAGTTCCCTGCCTGCCTTGATGGCCTCTGAGCTTGCAGTTTAAGAAACATTGTTACAAATATAGAAGCTAAACAAAACCCCAGAAACCTGCTTTCAGCCAGCCGGGCTTCAGCCAGCAGGACCGCAACATTGTTTCAATTATAGAACAAACGAAGATCCCTGCTTTCAGCCAGCCGGGATCTCAGAGCTGGAGTGAGCAGGACCGCAACAGTGTTACAATTATAGAACCCAAATAAACCAGATACCTGCTTTCAGCAGCCAAGGCCTCAGAGCTGGAGCCAAGCCTCAGAGCTAAAGCTGTCCCAGAATAAAAAAAAAAGCAAAAAAGGACAGGTTGGGAGCTTCAGTCACCCGCCAGCCTGAAAACGGCCCTCAGCCCCTCACCCAGACTGGCCAGGCACCCCAGTGGGGACCCCCATCCTGAAGGGGGTGTGACCAGCTGCAAACAGCCATCACCCTCTCATCCAGGCTGGCCAGGCACCCCAGTGGGGACCCCCACTCTGATCCAGGACACCCTTCAGGGCAAACAAGCTGGCCCCCACCCGTGCACCAGGCCTCTATCCTATATAGTAAAAGGGTAATATGCCTCCCAACACCAGAATCAGCGGAGCAGCGAGGCCTCCCAGCACCGGGATCAGCGGAGCTGCGAGGCCTCCCAGCTCCTGGAGCAGCGTGACAGGGGGCAGCGACCAAACCTCCTGATCGCCCTGCGGCTCTGTTCGTGACAGGGGAAGGCGCCCCAACCTCCTGATCAGCCCTGCTCTGTGCCTGATAGGGGGGAGCTCCCCAACCCCCTGATCACCCTGTGGCTCTGTGTGTGACAGGGTGAGGCGCCCCAACCCCCACCCCCACAGGCCCTGCTATGTGTGTGACGGGGTAGAGCCATAACCTCTCCATCGGCCCTGCCCTGAGTGTGACAGTGGCAGCGCCCCAACCCCCTGATCAGCCCTGCTTTGTGGGTGATAGAGGGCAGTGCCCCAACCCCCTGTTCTGCTCTGCTCTGTGTATGACAGGGGGCGGTGCCCCAACTCCCCTATCGGCCTACTCTGTGAGTGACAGCGGGGAGCTCCTCAACCCCCTGATGGGCTCTGCAATGTGCGTGATGGGGGGGAGCTCCCCAACCCCCTGATGGGCCCTGCTCTGTGCGTGACAGGGGGTGGTGCCGCAACCTCCCCATTGACCCTGCCTTGAGTGTGATAGGGGGCGGCGCCCCAACCCCCCAATCGGCCCTACCCTGAGCGTGACTAGGGGTGGCATCGCAACCTCCCGATCCGCCCTGCTCTGTGCATGACAGGGGACGGCGCCCCAACTCCCCAATCGGCCCTGCTCTGAGCCTGACCAGGGGCTGCACCTAGGGATTGGGCCTGCCCTCTGCCACCCGGGAGCAGGCCTAAGCCAGCAGGTCGTTATCTCCCGAGGGGTCCCAGACTGCGAGAGGGCACAGGCCGGGCTGAGGGACCCCCTCTCCCCCCCAAGTGCACAAATTTTTGTGCACCAGGCCTCTAGTATATATATAAAAGCCTAAGCGACTGTTAAAACCGAATAACTGGAACCACCGCAATGACCCATCAACCAGTCGGTATGATGTGCACTGACCATCAGGGGGCAGATGCTCAATGCAGGAGCTGCCCCCTGGAGGTCAGTGCGCTCCCACAGCAGGAGTGCCGCTCAGCTGACTGACCTAGCCCAGTGGCCCTCCAGCAGGCGGAAGCCACTCACTCCCTCAGTAGTCCTGCAGGTCCAATCTCCAGAGAACAGGCCAGGCACCAATGGACCAGCACCTATGGCATGATCCCGACAGCGCCTTCTGGAAGTTGGCCCGTGCACCCTGGCTGCTTCCCCTCCCTATATGCTCTGCAAAGAAGAAAGGATATAAAAGTGGCTGCCAGGAGGCTCCTGACAACTGGCGATTGATCTGTATCCCAGGCTGGCAAGGGCATCCCACTGCCCGCCCGGAGGGCCTATCGCAACCCGCCCCCCCCAGCTCCATCCCCCTTGGGATGGGCCCCAGACTCAGGGCTCACAGCTGGAGAGTGCAGCTGCAGCAGCACAAGCCTCTCCTGATCAGGACTGACTGGGCACGAGCCTGCGGCAGGTGCAGTGGGGGGCCAGGATGAGCTGGAGTTGCAGGCAGGAGCAGCAGGCAGCGTTGGACTGCTGGATTTGGCCCAATCCCTGCAGGCCATGCTGAGAAACCCCACCTGTGCACAAATTCATGCACCGGGGCCTCTAGTATCTTATAAGCTCTTGTAAATCATGTTAAGATTTTGGCATTCTGTCTGAAGTACATAAAAATGATTATAATATGAATTATTATACTATGATCATTCAAATTTTAGAAGAGAGCCAATTGCTTTGTTGGAAAAGGATTGGAAAGGGACAAGAGAAAAGATGAGGAGAGCACTTGGATGGCCATTTTAAAGGTCCAGGTGAGAGACAGTGGCTTCTGTACTGGGAAGAGATGGTGCACATGGAGCTACTTTGTTTAATATAGTTCTTGCTGTCCCCACTGGAGAGAAGACTCCTACTCACCATGCTTAGTGACACCAATTCTAAGTATCACGAAGATTACATATCCATTACATCAATTTTATAATTATTTACTTTGTGCGTGTGTATTGTGACTAAATTGTCCATATTTACTTTGATAATTATGTTGGATAACGAGGTTGAAAAAAAATTACTCTAATAGCACCATCTTGTGGACAAGTGAGAAGTTTTTTTGTTGTTTGTTTATTTGTTTTTAAATTGGGTTCAATAACAAGAACCTGAAGACGTACAAAGTTCTCCAGAGGGTTTACCGGTTATCAGCCACCCTGAGTCCTTCTGGAAGGAGATAGGATATGAATGCATTTAACAGAGTTGAAGTTAAACTGGATATCCTGAAAATAACTGACTGGATTGAATAAATAAATAAACTTAATCCTCTCTGGTTGATTTTAACACAAAGAGTCTTTGACTGAAAATCATTCATTCATTCACTCATTCATTCATCCATTATAAAGATAGTCCCACAAGTTGCAGAAGCTCTGGGCCTCACATAACCAGAAGCTTGAAAATACCTTTTAGTTGGGTATCACTGATGGCCACGTCCTCTATCTGGCTGTGTGTTCTCTGCCTCCTTTCTAGGGTATTACTAGTCAAGTACCTCACTTGACTACTGACTCTTGAATTGCTCGGGGCTCAGTTGTAGGTCCTGCTCTTTTCTTGCTTCATAGTTTCCATAGGCAATTTTATTCCAGACTATCATGTTACCATCAGTGACTTCCACATGTATTTCTCTGGTCCAAACCTCTCCTCTGCATCCCAGATCCTTAATTTAATGCAATATTTTTTTAAATTGATTTTTAGAGAGAGAGGAAGGGAGAGGGATAGAGAAATAAAAACATTGATGAAAGAGAAACATCATTGATTGGCTGCCTCCTGCAGGCCCCCACTGAGGATTGAGCCTGAAACCTGGGCATGTTGCCCTTACTGGGGATTGAACCAGTGATCTCTTGGTTCCTGAGTCAATACTCAACCCCTGAGACACACAGGCTGTGCTTTAATGCACTCTTTTTTTTAAAAAAAAAAAAATTCTTTATTGTTTAAACTTGCAGTGGTCGCCAACCGGTGGTCTACAGACCACTGGTGGTCCGTGAGGTCTGAAAGGTTGGCGACCACTGGTTAAAGTATTACATATGTCTCCTTTTTTCTCCATTGACCTCTCCCGGCCACTCTCACCCCCCATCACATGCCCTCACCCCCCCCCCCCCACCCTGTCCCCTACTGTCTGTGTCCATGGGTTATGCTTATATGCATGCATACAAGTCCTTTGGTTGCTCTCTTACTCCCCTCCCCCCCACTCCCCACCTGAGGTTGGGTGGCCTATTTGATGCTTCTATGTCTCTGGATTTATTTTTGTTCATCAGTTTATGTTGTTCATTATATTCCACAAATGAGTAATATCATGTGATATTTATCTTCCTCCGACTGGCTTATTTCGTTTAGCATAATGCTCTCTAGGCCCATCCATGCTGTTGCAAATGGTAAAAGTTCCTTCTTTTTTTACCACAGCATAGTATTCCATTGTGTAGATGTATCGCTGTTTTCTAATCCACTCATCTGCTGATGGGCACTTAGGCTGTTTCCAAATCTTAGCTATGGTAAATTGTGCTGCTATGAATGGGTGCATATGTCCTTTCTGATTGGTGTTTCTGATTTCTTGGGATATATTACTAGAAGTGGGATTACTGGGTCAAATGGGAGTTCCATTTTTAATTTTTTGAGGAAACTCCATACTGTTTTCCACAGTGGCTGCAACAGGCTGAATTCCTACCAGCAGTGCATGAGGGTTCCTTTTTCTCCACATCCTCACCTGACTTGTTGTTTGTTGATTTGTTGATGATAGCCATTCTGACAGGTGTGAGATGATACCTCATTGTTGTTTTGGTTTGCATCTCTCGGATGATTAGTGACTTTGAGCATGTTTTCACATGTCTCTTGGCCTTCTATGTGTCCTCTTTTGAAAAGTGTCTGTTTAGGTCCTTTGCCCAATTTTTGATTGGATTGTTTATCTTCCTTTTGTTAAGTTGTATGAGTTCCCTAGAAATTTCGGAGATTAAACCCTTATTGGATATAACATTGGCAAATATATTCTCCCATGCAGTGGGCTCTCTTGTTGTTTTGTTGATGGTTTCTTTTGCTGTGCAGAAGATTTTTTATTTTGATGTAGTCCCATTTGTTTATTTTCTCCTTAGTTTCCTTTGCCCTAGGAACTGTATCAGTAAAGATATTGCTACGACATATGTCTGCTATTTTGCTGCCTATCGATTCTTCTAAGATTTTTATGGCTTCCCATCTTGAATTTAAATCCTTTAACCATTTGGAGATTATTTTATGTATGGTGTAAGTTGGTGATCTAGTTTCATTTTTTTGCATGTATCAGTCCAATTTTCCCAACACCATTTATTGAAGAGGCTGTCTTGACTACATTGTATACTCCTGCCTCCTTTATCAAATATTGAGTATAATGGCTTGGGTCTATTTCTGGGTTCTCTGTTCTGTTCCACTGGTCTACATGTCTGTTCTTGTGCCAGTAGCAGGCAGTTTTGAGAATAGTGGCTTTATATTATAACTTGATATCTGCTATTGTGATCCCTCCAACTTTGTTTTTCTCTAATGCACTCTTCTATCTCTCCACATGAATGTTCATGTCCAAGACTGAACTTGTGACTTTCTCCCCTCCAAGTCTGTTGTTCTTTAGTGTTTTCAAATTCAATGGAGGCACAACCACCACTTTTCAAACAAGAAACTTAAAAGTCATTCCTGAGCCCGTCTTCTCCTTCATTTCCATCCCCCTGCAATCAATCTCTTCCCCTTGTCTATTTTACCCCCAAGTGGTATTTGCTCTACACTTATTGCTACCCCTCTACTCTTGTCCTGTCTTGCCTAGTCACTGCTATAGCTTTCTAACTAGTCTCTGCATTTACTCTGGGTTCTCTCCAACTCATTCTCTACATTGAGCCATTTTTTCAAAGTGCAAATCTTACCAGGCCACTAAAAACCTTCTGAGGTTGCCCATACCTCTCATCTACCCTGCCTGTGGTGTGCTTACCTGCCCCTCCAGCTGCCTTTCCACCATCTCCACCCTGCTCTCTGCATGGCAGCCCCTGGGGCTTCTCTGTTCCTCAGGCTCATCCACTACAGGGATTTGTACCTTTGTCCTCTTCCCCTCTCCTAGTAAACTCTACTCAGCCTTCCAAATGCAGCTTAACTGTCTGTTCCTCAGAGATGGTGTTTCCTAAACTTCCAGGCCTTTATTACAAGATATTACTCATCAGAAATCCCTGCCCTCTGAACCCTTGTCTCACTTTTCAAGTTTATAGTCATTAAGGTGTTTTTATTAGTCCTATTGTCATCGCCTCAGAGAGCCTAAGCTCTGTGAGAGAGGAGGGGCCACAGCTAGCTCTGCTCACTGTTTCTCCTGCCTCCACCTGGCACGTAGGGGAAGTTTAAAAAGTTTCCCCAATGAATGAACAGTTGTGTCAGTCTAGGGCCCTGACAAGGCATTTACAACAGTTAACAATGTCCCTAGTTTGTTACTCACTTAAAAATAAAATCAGGTCCAGGTGTGACTGAAGTTTGCACATAAACCTGTACAGCACGAAGCCAAACCAGCCAGTACTAGGTGAAGAGGATCGCTGGCCTACACATTTGGAAAAATATTACATGCATCTTCTTTAAGAACAAACAATGATTTTGAGGGACATTCCAGTCCAACTCAATATTTGAGAAAAAGAAAAGTGTTTGCCATCTCCTTCAGGGCTCAGTTCCACTAAAGACACAGTCAGTTTAGGTAACTATTCAGAAAAATCATGATCCTTGTCTTCAAGCAAATGGCTTTTGCCTGCTCCATGTTTGAGAAGCTGAAAGGACAATCAGTCATTTTTCTCAAAACACAGAAAGTTCAAAGGTAAACTGATGATCCCAGGAAATTTCTAGCTACTTTTAAATAATTTTTTATTGGGAGAAACCAAGATAGCGGCATAGGTAAACACCTGAAATTGCTGCTGCGCACAACCACTTCAAAAATACAACTAAGCCCTAACTGGTTTGGCTCAGTGGACGGAGCGTCGGCCTGTGGACTGAAGGATCCCAGGTTTGATTCCAGTCAAGGGCATGTGCCTTGGTTGCGGGTGCATCCCCATGGGGGTGTGCAGGAGGCAGCTGATCGATGTTTCTCTCTCATCGATGCTTCTAACTCTCTGTCCCTCTCCTTTCCTCTCTGTGGAAAATCAATAAAATATATTTTAAAAAAATACAACTAAAAGACAAAATGGACATCATCCAGAACCACAGGAAGGCTGGCTGAGTGGAAATTCTACAACTAGAAGGACAGAGAAAAGCACACTGAGACTCAGAGGAGGTGCGGAAGTAAAGTGCAGAGGTATGGAGGTGTGCATGGAAAGGGCTGGCAACTGAGGACATGGTTGTCTTTTTCAGTAGAGAGGGAGACACACGCTCCCGCTCTGAACTCCAGTTCTGGGCGAGTCTCTGGGGACCCAGACTCATATGGGGAGAAACTGGACTGTCTGGCATTGGTCGGAACTCAAGGACAGCTTTCTCTCAGAGGTGCTTGCAGAGATTACCGCCGGGACACTGAGACCTGGGGCCTCTTAGGGAAGGGCTGAGGATCAGCCATAGCTGTTTGCTCTTCCCTGTTGATTCCCTGAGACCTCACCCCACCCAAGCTGTGCACAGAGGCTTTTGCATATGAATGGCCTGGCCCTTTGCAATCTAAAATTACCTAACAAACTGCAGCGGGGTCAGAGAGAACCAGAGCTTCCAAATGAAGGCCAAAGGGCCCACAGCAGCTTGCTTGCATTGCTTCACAGCTGGGCCTCATCTGGGCACCTCCAAACCCCAAACAAGGAAGAGGAATCTGCAGATCTCTCTGTAGCTCCTGCTGGGTAGCCTCAGGCAGAGGCTAAATTAGCAACTCCTTAGAGATCCAAGAGCCAGTGTACCGAGTGGTCAGAGTAGGACCATCCAGATTACAACTCCTCAGATCCATAAGGGACACACTCAGGAGGCAGACTCAGTGAGCACCAAAGCCCCACTGAAGCAAGTCTTGCCCCAGAAGGGTGTCTCCAGCACAGAAGTTCTCCCACCATAGACACAGCTGACTCTCACAGCCAATTGGCCTGGAGGTCAATTCCTCCCAGTGATACCAACTACAATCAAGGCTTAACTACAACAAGACTGTGCACACAGCCCACATAGGGGTGCACCAAGAGTGTCCACCTCAGGTAATTGGGGAGGTTGAGCTAGCACAGAAAGCCACCCTATCAACACAGGGAAGCTGCCAAACTGCAGAGACAAAGAAACAGGTCACAAATGACAGAAATGGAGGAAAGCAAACTACTGGATACAGAGTTCAAAACTATGGTTATAAGGTTTTTCAAGAATTTTCTAGAAACCACCGATAAATTTAGTGAGACCCTCAATAAATCTAGTGAGACCCTCGAGGATATGAAAAAGGACCAACTAGAAATTAAGCATACACTGACTGAAATAAAGAATATTATACAGAGATCCAACAGCAGACTAGAGGATCACAAGAATCAAGTGAAAGATTTGAAATACGAAGAAGTAAAAAACACTCAACAGGAAAAGCAAAAAGAAAAAAGAATCCAAAAATATGAAGATAGTGTGAGTAGCCTCTGGGACAACTTCAAGCATACCAACATCCGAATTATGGGGGTGCCAGAAGAAGAGAGAAAGCAAGATATTGAAAACCTATTTGAAGAAATAATGACAGAAAACTTCCCCTACCTGGTGAAAGAAATAGACTTACAAGTCCAGGAAGCGTAGAGAACCCCAAACAAAAGGAATCCAAAGAGGACTACACCAAGACACATCATAATTAAAATGCCAAGAGCAAAAGACAAAGAGAGAATCTTAAAAGCAGTAAGAGAAAAACAGTTTGTTACCTACAAGGGAGTACCCATACGATTGTCAGCTGATTTCTCAACAGAAACTATGCAGGCCAGAAGGGAGTGGCAAGAAATATTCAAAGTGAGCAATAGCAAGAACCTACAACCAAGATTACTTTACCCAGAAAAGCTATCATTCAGAATTGAAGGTCAGATAAAGAGCTTCACAGATAAGAAAAAGCTAAAGGAGTTCATCACCACCAAACCAGTATTATATGAAATGCTGAAATGTATTCTTTAAGAAGAGGTAGAAGAAGAAAAAGGTAAAGATAAAAATTATGAACAACAAATACATATCAACAAGTGAATCTAAAAATCAAGTGAATAAAAAATCTGATGAACAGAATAAACTGGTGAATATAATAGAATCAGGGGCATAAAAGGGAGTGGACTGACAATTCTCGGGGGGAAAGGGGTGTGGGGGTGCAGGAAGAGACTGGACAAAAATCGTACACCTATGGATGAGGATAGTGGCGGGGGGGGCGGGTAATTGCAGAGGATGGGATGGGAACCTGGTGGAGCAGAGCTATGGGAGAAAAAGGAACAACTGTAATAATCTGAACAATAAAGATTTAATTTAAATAAATAAATAAATAAGTTTTTACCTTAAAAACATTTCAATTATTACTGGGTGCCCTGTTTATAAGATAAAATAAAAACTTATTTTCACTGAACATTGACATATAAAGTTATTAATACCTTTATATATAGAAATTATTATACCTTTATGTACAAAACATAGATACTTAATCTTTGCTGTATTATTTTACTTAAAGATTTGTTCCAAGAACAATTTAAGATAGAATACAACAACCTCTAACATATGGCAAAATAATATATATTACAAATAAATTAAAATTCAAAGACAAAATATGGTAGGAACAGAAAATAAATTCAGAAACTAGGTCAATTAAAAATGCCTTTTGTGCGAGGCTGGGGTCTACAAAACCATCACCCTGCCCTTCCTTTTACAGGAACCAAGGGTCCTGTGCTCAGTCCTAGAGGGTGAGCTCTGACTGGTGTAAGAGTCATGGACCCCTTGCTGGACCATTCTTGCTAGAAAGGAATGTCCTGGCTGTGTGAGACACTTGTAGTGAGATCTCTTATCAGTGGCTGGGTCCTTGCTAGGGTTCTCATTTGGCAATAGCTTCCTAGCAGTCCACTCCAAAAGGGACATTTTGTTAGAGATAACTCCGTGTTCCTAAAACAAAAACAGGCTGCACAGGGAAAACACAATATTGCTAAATTAAGACCAAATGAGACAGGGGTCTGTAGGGACTCATTCATTTGCCCAGTGTATTTAAAATCCTGAATGAAAATACCCATGATACAGATGTTGTAATCAGCAATCCACGCCAAATTGTCTTTCTCTTTTGACATAACTTATTACTCGCCTTGAAGTTTCATTTTCTGCACGCTCCCTAAGTTAAAACATTTTTCTTTTAACCAAATGAAAATGCATTAACAAATTAACTTGGAAAATATGTGCAGAAAAGTTGTTCTTTACAAACTAACCTTTGGCTTGTGTGTGAGTTGGCAGACCAGTAGGGTGGGTAGGAAAAGGTGTAGGCGGCTCCTATGTGCTCCTTTAGAAAGAGTATGTCTTACTCTGTGTATTTCTTCAAGAGAAATGTAGGCATTCAACAGGACAGGGAAAGATCAGATTCTCAAAAGAGTTGTTTCCTCTAAGCACTGCTGAACAGAGACAAAAATGACATGAGAGATTTTATTTTTATATATAATTTAATTTTATCTAGGAACCAGATTTCTTTCTGTTTGTCTTTCTACGTATCTATATCCAGCTTATAAAGAAAAGAAACAAACAGCACTGAAAGGTTGTCTCCTTCTGTGTGCTTGCCATGACTATTTGAACCCACAAGTTCACTGCTATGCACGCCAGCCCACCAGGAATAGCACCCACATCAAGCCCTACGAAGCCCATTTATTTTTTTAATGACAAGAACTTGCTAAAGTGGGCACATGGAATGTAACCTTGGAAAGGCATGCTCTCCACACCGGGAGGTCTTTGAGAAGCTCGAGTTCTTGCCAGGACTAAAAGTTTGATGCATTCCCAATGACTTCATCCCGAGTGAAAGCTAGCCTCCCGCTCTGTCATCCTCGGGTAGAATCACACCAAGCAAGGACAATTTAGAAATAGCATGCAGGAAATAGACTTCATTTTTCTTTTGAATAAAATAAAAGAAGTAGTCTACATGTGCATACAGGATGCAGCTCCCAGACCCTGCAGTAAGGGCCCATGTTTCTCCTACAACTGCAGAGGGCTTAACACAGAGTGTCCCAAAATATAATGGGGGTTTTCTGTGAAATGATCTCCCCCCAAATTGATCTTTGTATCCCATCATTCTGACACTTCATTGCACACCCTGGCTTTCTCTTTAGAAAAAGGGAACAGATCCATTCCAGTTAATGGTGGCTTCTCTCCACTTGGTTCTGATTGCCATCTCCACTGGAGAAAACCGTCTTCCTGGTCCATGTTCCTCCTCACGTTGGTTACTTTCCCAGTGATGAGAGTGAGTATCTGAGGGAGGAACAGCCAGCACTTAGACCCCAGCCTATGCACACCATTCCCGAGGAAGCCAGGAAGGAAGGCAAACAGGATGGGTGAGCAGGAGTCAGGCTCAGCGTGTGTGTTCCTAGAACCAGTACGCAGAGGGGGGTGGTATATAGAAAAACTGGGTTGTTTTGTATTTTGGAACATGAATATTGACAAGTCATGTAATGAACGTGGCAATACCATGATCTAACCTAGAGCAAGGTGTAGGTCACCGGATGTTGTCAGAAAAAAAACAGGAAAAGTGGAGTGCTATCGCCTCTTCAATGCTTCTGTGAAATTTTGGGTGAAGAGCAAAATGATTCTTGACTCTGGTAAGGTAATCAAGAACTGGGTTCAAGGCCCAGATTTGTTTCATGCAACATTTGAGAAGGCACTGAACATCTCTCAGCTTCCTTTAGTCAATTAGTAACTATTGGCCACCTCCGTTTCCTCCATGTAATAATAGATATCATAGTATCTACCTCATATGACTGTTGGGAGAATTTAATGGGATAATGTATGCAAAGCTTTCAACACAGTGCCCAGAACGCTTGCCATGCACATGAGCTAATAAAAAATGATGCTTTCCTCAAAGAAGACAGTAAAGTAGAAATGATAACATATTTTAAGGAACATATTGCCCATACCCCACTAAATTAAATAGGTTAATATATATTTCTCAGATTTAAATAAAAAGAATCAGTAGCTGCACAGATAAGCCAGTCACTAAGATACTTCTCCAGATTTAGTCTTAATAACAGGCCTGTGATGCCCAAAGAGTCAGAGATGAAATCGACAGACGCCATTCTCATCACTTTTATTCCCTTGTCCAAAGGGTCAGTGTTTAAAGCCATCTTAAGGTTAGTCTTTTTCCTCATGAGTTAAAAAAAAAGATGGTTGAAATTGCAGTGAGGTGACCCATGCGGTTATCTGCTTGTTCCACTGGACTAGAACCTTCTGATGTTTGCAGGACTGTAACTTAGTCTTCTTGCTTTCCTGGTGTTTAGCACAGTGCCTGGCACTTAGTAGGCCCTCATAAAGGCTTTGTGAACTAATCTGAACAGAAATGCACCATCAGATTGGTTATTTATGTCACTGGATGCGCATCTGATGTTGGGTCATGGGGTAGCATTGGCCAGTGGGAACCCTCTCCTCCCAATTGTTTTAGCGGTTCTTTCCTCAGGCATGAAATGCCACAAGCTCAAAGACAAACGACCCTGGAGAAGGCTTTTTGGAAATTTGACTCCACCTTTTGTTTTTTTTCTAACCTATAAGTTATTTGTGCCTCTGTGCTTCTTCTAAGCCCCTGCTCTACTTACAGCTGGCTTAGAATTCCCAGGTTACAGTGCGAGGTTTAGGCCCATGGGGCTCACGCAGGGTTTCCTTTCAGATATCAAGCCTAAGCATTCGCTTGCAGACTTAGTATGAATATCCACACCTGTTAAATGTCTCTTTGAGCCCATTAAAGCACACGGCCCACGGAGTTGGGAATGCTCACCAACTGTAAGACGGGCAAGCTTTTTCTGGAAAGGCTGCCCACCATACAAGTGCAGATCAAACCGCCGCTCCGCTTTCCAGTCTGCTAGGAGCTGCCTGTTTGTGCTAAAAAGGACACTGTAGCTTCCATTGATGTTGCACAGCCAAATGGGCAATTTGGGAGTCTTCAGCATGCTGCCCACCTGGGAGGGGGAAGCACATGCAGATGAATAAATAGCTTTTGCCGACTTTGTGGCCGATGCTGATACAGCCTCGTAATCAAAAAGCAGCTCTGAGACACCTGGCTGCACTGGTAGCCAAGAAGGGCTCTTTAGGAGGAAGACTGGAAACGAAGCTTCGTGAATGAATTTACATTGATGAATGGTGCCTTTTGCCAATCATGCTGTTTTTCTCTCAATGGATTTTATTTTAAAACTAGAGGCCCAGTGCACGAACTTGTGCACCTTGAAAGGAACTGTGGGCCTCGACGCTGCCATGGGCACAGGGGTGGGTCTTGGCCCATCCTCCGTGCCCCTGGTCCCCTGTCTGCCCACAGCCCTGCTCCCACCACCACCATTCCCACACGCTGATGGCACAAAGCGATTGGGGCTGGCGCCAGCAGTGGGTGCGAGCAGCGGCTGCTGCCCAATTGCCCCTCAGGAGTAGGGGGAGGTGGAGAAGCCCTCAGGGGTGATTGGGGCCAGCACTGGGCGCCAGTAGCAGGTGCGAGCAGGGCTGCCGCTGGCAGCAGGTGTGGGCGCCCAGCAGGACCGTGGTGCGCGGGAGCAAAGAATTTTCAGTAACCACCAGAGGCTTGCCCTGATGACACGATTGGTGCCCCACCTTGGTCTGGCACCCCTGCTCACTGGCTCCACCATCCTGCCATAGCCAATGCCTGCCATGTTCCATGCTCTGCCGCCTACTGCCGATGCCTGCCATGTTCCGCATGTGCCCCTGGTGGTCAACGCACATCATAGTGACTGGCTGTTCAGTTGTTCCTCCCTTTGGTCTATTTGCATGTTAGGGTTTTATATATATAGATGTTTGAGGGCGGCCTCATGGAGGAGGTGGAAACACCTTATTCTGGTTTTGAAGTGAGGTAGAGAGCACAAAGATAAACTGAAATATAGATGGAGGGTGGAACAAGAGAACTCCCATTTGTCTTTACCGACTAGTGTAATGACTCCTGTTCTGAAAGTATGACAGACTGCATTCAGCAGGTGGTCAGACTTCAAGCAACATTAACCATTTAGAATATGGGGAAAATATTATTTAGGATATAGAAATATAGAATATACTTTTTGAATCCTACCCGAGGATATCTCTCTCTCTCTCTCTCTCTCTCTCTCTCTCTCTCTCTCTCTCTATATATATATATATATATATATATATATATATACTAGTATTATATACTAGTGGCCCTATGCACAAAATTTGTGCATGGGTAGAGTCCCTAGGCCTGGCTGACGATTAGGGCTGGCTGACAATTAGGGCTGATTTGTGGGGCGACCTGCAGAGCGATTGGGGCAGGGAGGGCACAGGCACCCACCTTGGCTGGCCTGGGGCCTGCAGGCTGGGGAAAGCTCCTGCATTGAGCATCTTCCCCCTGGTGGTCAGTGCGCATCATAGTGACCAGTCATTCCACCAGTCATTCTGCTGTTCTGTGGATTTGCATATTAGGCTTTTATTATACAGTGGGGCCTTGACTTACGAGTGTCCCGACTAACAAGTTTTTCAAGATATGAGTGTCTCTTGGCTGATTTTTTGCTTTGAGTTGCAAGCTAAAATTCAGGTTATGAGCCAGCTTCAGATACCCCACCGCTAGTTGGTGCAGCGAACGTCACAGTGAATGCCACAACATCAGCCCAGCATCACGTGTCACACTTGTTCACTTTAAGATTTGACATATGAGTAATTTGAGTTACGAGCTCCGTCACAAAACAAATTAAATTCATAAATAAAGGCTCCACTGTATAGGATAGTTGAACCCACCACCTTTTGGTATATAGGATGATGCCATAATATTTTGACTACAGAAAAAATTTCTGGGAAATGAGGTGAACCCAAACACACACACACACTCATCTATATATATAAAAGCCTAAGCGACCATCCAACCATTGGACCATTCGCCTGTTAGCTATGACGTGCAATGACCACCATGGGGCAGATGCTCCAACCAGTAGAAGAGAGTGCCCGATTCCTTGCGGAATTGGCCGTGGGTTAGGTTGCAGCTGGGGTACTGTCGGCCCCGAATCTGCTTCACCTGCACCCCAAACCCAGAGAGGAGGGAGCCCGATTCCAAGGTGTGTCACCCAAGAACCACCCTCTCACAATCCATGACCCCTCAGGGGATGTCAGAGAGCCGGTTTCAGCTGATCCCCGCAGGCCAGGCTGAGGGACCCCACCGATGCACGAATTCATGCACCGGGCCTCTAGTATGTATATACACATATCTGTATGTTAACACATAGATCAATTGTGAAGATGTATTTGGAGCTGAATGTACTAGTTTGGTATTATATATAGTAAGTTTACTGCTATAACCACATTGCTGTTTTTTTTTTTTTTTCAGGCAACTGTCAATTCGGCCTTGAATTCTCACAGCTAATGGATCAGATTCACAAAAGCATCACTCTGGGACCCAGAGTAAAAGGGGCCAGCACATTTCAGTAGTCCCTGAAGGTACCATGCTATTGTAGCACATTTCTATTAATGATAGCTACCATTTTGTTTAAAGAGGCAGAGAAGCAAATGTTTTTTAAAAGATTGCCATTAAAACTCATTAACATAAAAAACAATTCTTTCCTACTTAGAGAGAGAAACATGAGCTACATGGGAAAACCTCTACCATGTTCATGTGATGCCAAGTAGGCCAATGGGACTCTCTGCCCTGGCATGTCTTCCCGTGACGATAGGATCTGATTCTGTCTCTTTCCTTCTCAGTTCTCAGAGTTATACTGTATATTCAGGAACAAGTTCTGTCTTATGGAAAATCTAGCTTTGAAAAATTATCACATGTTTTGTAAACCCAAGTATTAAAGGCTAATAACTTGATATTTTGATTTCTCAATAGTTCTATTCCAATCTCTTTTTCTTTAAATTCTTCAGTGTGGGTGAATCAGAGATGCTTTTGTCTTTAAGCTTTTCACTTGGCACTACCACAGAAAAATCATATAACCGTACTTGAAAGAAATGACCTCAGTTTTAATTGATAGTTTAAAAAGGCTGTAAGCCTAGCACCCCAATCTGGACCTACTCATAGTGGGTGCAGGGTTTGCTCATCTCTTCACACTCCAGTTGGACCCTTGGTGCTGCATATAACAGGAGCATCTCCCATATCAAACATGGGGCAGGTTCCCCACTGGCTGGAAATAAAACAATAAGGATGTGTCATTGAAGCAGCTACATGAAGTAACCTTCCAGATCGACCCCAAAGTTCCAAATAACATTGTAGCCATTCATTAGCTATAACTTAAGCACTTTCTTTCGTAGGCCTTCTTGCAACAGCACCTTCTATACTAACGTTACATATAATCTAGGATCCAGAGGACATGGAATTCTTAGGGTTGGAAAACTTGGATAAACTAGTTAGGAATCAAGGGCTCATAATACTAGTAAAATGCCACTCACGTGGGACTTCAGGTGCACATTCTGGCTGATTTCAAGCCAATGAGTGATCCTGTGAATTATGTCTGGTTGATGTAATAGATTGTAGACACATATGATATTGCTTGACAGAATCTTTGTGAGGTAGGAAAATTGAGCTGGCACTCAGATAACATGCTCTGCAAGGAGCTGACACCACACGAGTGTCACTTTATGCAGCAGGCAGTTTTCTTTCCTCGACTCGAAGCTATTCAAGATTTTATTAGAGTAGGGCGAAAAAGAAGGATGGTTGACCCTTGAACAACGCAGTGAGGGGATAGTAGCGCTGACCCTTGGAAAATCTGTGTATAACTTTTAACTCCTTCAAAACTGAAGTTGTCCCTCAGTATCAGCGGGGGATGGGGTTGGTTTCAGGACCCCCAGGGATGCCAGACTAGCTGATGCTGAGCCCCCTGTATAAAATGGTGGACCAGTGCACATGCTCGGCCCTCCACATCCAGACTCCCAACTGCTGATCAAAAGTAGTACAGATATTTGTTGAAAATATCCACGCATAAGTGGATGGTGGAGTTCAAACCCATGTTGTTCAAGGGTCAGCTGTAGAGTTATAAATGCAACAATCTCCAACCCCCAAGTGATCAGACAGGGACCCCACGCTGAGCAGACAGAGCCTTGCGTGCCTTGGGAGATGCTGGTGAGAAGGAAAATACCACGTGTGGCTGTCATGGTACTTTGGGTATTAACTCAAAGAGGTGAGCCTCCGGATTACACTGAGAAACACCTGGCTTACAGTGAGGTCTGCAAAAACACAGCAAAGCACCCCCACCCGCCCCCCGCCCCGGCTGAATCCAACCAGGTATTCCACCCCCTTCTTTTCTTGGCAGATCACATAATCTGTCTGACTGGAATTTTTAGTCAAGAATTTGTATTGCTTTTAGGTAGTTTATCAGCTACCCTTCCCCCCAAAGCAGGATTCTAAATATGTTTTACTGGTGAGATTCCACCAGTGCAGAATTGGTACATGCTGCCTTGTTGCCATGGTAAAGAGGAAATTAAATTGTGATATAGTGGTGCTATAAATAAAATACCTTCCTTCTTAAGTTTACTCATTGTGTAATAAGCCCAGTAGGTTCAACATTACATGCAGCAACCAAGCCTTTATAACATGTATTGTTTAAGCCAATGCCAAATTACAAGAACAAGAGAAGGGATGGACAGATTCTAACATTAGAGGGCAAGAATTGAGTCTCTGTAATTCTGTTTTCATGCCCTCTAGAACAATGGCACATAGAATGTCCCTTTGCATAATGAGCTTGATATTGTAAGTCCCTAGGCCCCAGTATGATAATCTGAACAAGATAAAGGGGTCAGAAACCTTGCGTTTTATTTGCTGATTCCTGAGGATCTCACATGCATAACTGTTAAAGGCCTGGCTCTCGTCTCTGCCACCTGGAACAGAGTCGATGTACCTTCTGTGAGTGCGTGCTCTGTGCTGTTGTGTGTGCAAGACACTTTCTCAGCAACTCAGGGGCAGAGTGCACAGGGGCAGCTCCATTTGGTATTTTTATGGTTGGAGTTTAATCAGTCTCTTTAAAGGGAAAATGTAACGAGGGAAGAGCTACAGCAGGGAGGGGCTGCGCTCTGCCAGGCTGCTGGAGAGTCGTTCCAGGAGACCTGACTGGCTTCAGTCCCTTCTGAAATCAGTGTTGGTTTTTCTTCTCGGTGGCAGGTGCGAAGATAATGTGAACCTCCTAAGGCTTTCCAGATGGTGTTAGACTCAAACTGCTTTATGTTCTCACTCAAGTATTGGAACCTTACACTCAAACCTGGACCTTCAATTAGAAAAATGATGGGAGGCTTCCAAACAGCCTCGTCCTGTGAGTCCTGGCTGTGTTCCATGGGCATTGCCAGTCTGGTTGCTCTGGGGGCTTTCCATGTCATCTAATGAGCGCTCCATTAAAAAAATCTCACCCACTGGGCTGTGACATTGGGACTGAAAGACATGTGTTTTTGCAGCCTCTGCAATTTTGTCACAGACTAAGGAGCTATTCACTTGGTATATTATTGATTCACTATAGATATTAAAGATTAGGGAATGTGAATCTGCATCTACATATAAAGATATCTATATTAATAAAGAGCTAATATGCTAATGGTCGATATGCTATTATGGTAACGACCAGGTTATTAGCATATTAGCTGGGGCGTTGCTCTGGAGACGGGGCGGAAGCGGAGAGGGCCTAGAGGAGGCAGGACCATTCTGTGCTGGGGAGGGCAGGGTTGAGAGCCCATAGCGCCCCCCTCCCCAGTCCTTTGCCACCCATCGCTCGCACTCTGAGTGCCGCACAGCCCACCTGCCAGAGGAAGGAGCACAGCGCAGCACAGGCTTCCGCTCTCCTCTGGCGCCATGAGGGGCAAAGCTGCCGTGTTGCTCCAGAGACGGGTGGAAGTGGGAAGGCACCCAGAGAAGGTGGGACCAGCCTGAGGCCTCTGGAGGGACTGAGGTCAGAGCTTGAAGTGGCCAGAGAAGGCCAGAGGGTTTGGGGGCTGGGCCAGACGTGCTGGAGCTCTGCGTGGAGAGGTTCTGGTGTCAAGGCAGGGCTGCAAGTGGGTGGACCATGCCGCGCCGCACGATTTCGAATTGTGCGCTGGGCTTCTAGTATATATATGATAGACTATAAAAGCACTTACAGCAGGGGTGGGCAAACTTTTTGACTCGAGGGCCACAGTGGGTTCTTAAACTGGACCGGAGGGCCAGAACAAAAGCATGGATGGAGTGTTTATGTGAACTAATATAAATTCAAAGTAAACATCATTACATAAAAGGGTACAATCTTTTTTTTTTTTAGTTGTATTCATTTTAAACGGGCCGGATCCTAATGAAACCAGTTTTAGGCTAGACTAGTTGATATAAACAAGAGTTAAACTCCTATGGCATGTCATGAATGTAACTTAAACGACATTGAACAAAATGGTATTATTTGTTTATTTGAGGATCTGCTGTACTTTCTTTAATTACCATTTCCTTTTTCCTTTTTATTTTTTAATATATATTTTTATTGATTTCAGAGAGGAAGGTAGAGAGAGAAACATCAATGATGAGAGAGAATCATTGATTGGCAGCCTCCTGCATACCCCCCACTGGGGATCGAACCCATAACCTGGGCATGTGCGCTGACCAGGAATTGAACCGTGACCTGTTGGTTCATAGGTCTATGCTCAACCACTGAGCCATACTGGCTGGGCTGTAATTATTTTAATAATGTAGATGAGTTATATATTACTTTTAACCTAAAATAATAAGCTGATATCCTATCTAATAAAAGAATAATATGCAAATTAACCATCACTCCTTCAGCCCCTCATTCCATCACAAAGATGGCAGCAGCCATGGAGCTGGAGTGAGCAGGAGGCTTGGGTTGCCCCTGGCGATGGAGGAAGGAAGCTTACTGCCTGCCATGACTGGCTCTGAACTCCACTCAAGGCTACAAAGTTTCAATTATAGAAGATAAATAAATCCCTGATACCTGCCTCCAGCTGGCTGCTCAAGGAAGGGCTGGGAACCTCGGTTGCCAGGGGCAACCCAGGCTTCGAGCCGGACCAATGCTACAATATTTCAATTATAGAAGTTAAATAAATCTCAGATACCTGCTTCTAGCCTGTGGGTGTGGCCAGCCTGAAAACAGCCCTCAGCCCCTCACCCAGGCTGGCCAGGCACCCCAGTGGGGACCCCTACACTGAAGAAGTGTGGCTAGCCTGAAAATGGCCATCAGCCCCTCACCCAGGCTGGCCAGGCACCCCAGTGGGGAACCCCACCCTGAAGGGGGTGTGGCTAGCCTGAAAATGGCCCTCAGTCCCTCTCCCAGGCTGACCAGGCACCCCAGTGGGACCCCCACCCTGATCCAGGACACCCTTCAGGGCAAACCAGCCGGCCCCCACCCATGCACCAGGCCTCTATCTTACCTAATAATAGGCAAACATGCAAATTGACCATATTTTCACTATGCCTTAAGCCACGCCCACCATCCAATTAGAGTGACTATATGCAAATTAACCCAACCAAGATGGCAGCGGCAGCCATGGAGCTGGAGCGAGCAGGTGGCTTGATTACTACAGTGATGGAGGAAGCCAGCCTGCCGCTGGCTCTGAGCTCCACTCAAAAGCAACAAAGTTTCAATTATAGAAGGTAAAGAAACCCCAGATACCTACTTTCAGCAGGCCGTGGCCACAGAGCTGGAGCGAGCAGGAGGCTTGCTTGCCCCTGCGATGGAAGAAGCCAAGCTTCCCAGTGGCTGCTGCCTCCTCTCAAGGCAACAAAGTTTCAATTATACAAGGTAAATAAACCCCAGATACCTGCTTCCAGTCACCATGGCCATGGAGCTGGAGCAAAAAAAAAAAAAAAAAAAAAAAAAAAAAAAAACCCGAAAGGCTGGGAGCTTCAGTCATCAGCGGTCTTGGTCAGTCTGAAAACAGCCATCAGCCCCTCACCCAGGCTGGCCAGGCACCCCAGTAGGGACCCTTACCCTGAAGGGAGTTTGGGAAGCCTGAAAACAGCCATCAGCCCCTCACCCAGGCTGGCCAGGCACCCCAGTGGGACTCCCACCCTGATCCAGGACACCCTTCAGGACAAACCAGTTGGCCCCCACCTGTGCACCAGGCCTCTATCCTATATAATAAAAGGATAATATGCAAATTGACCCTAACAGCAGAACGACTAGGAATGACTGGTCACTATGACACACACTGACCACCGGGGGCAGACGCTCAAAACAGGAGATGCCCCCTGGTGGTCAGCGTGCTCCCACAGGGGGACCTCTGCTCAGCCACAAGCCAGGCTGACGGTTGCCAGCACAGCGGTGGTGGTGAGAGCCTCTCCTGCCTCCTCAGCAGCACTAAGGATGTCCGACTGCAGCTTAGGCCTGCTCCCCACTGGCAAGTGGACATTTCCTGAGGGCTCCTGGGCTGCCAGAAGGATGTCTGGCTGCCAGCTTAGGCCCGATCCCCCGGGGAGCAGGCCTAAGCCAGCAGGTGGACATCCCCCGAGGGGTCCCAGACAGTGAGAGGGCACAGGCTGGGCTGAGGGCCCCCCCTCCCCCCCCGAGTGCACAAATTTTTTGTGCACTGGGCCTCTAGTAGAAAGAATAAAAAACATTTTGGATAAAATAAACTTTGTATGTATACAAGTATATGTCTAACACATTTATATATCCCAGCAGTTCAAGGAACAAAACTAGCTCCCAGCTGTATTTGCTCTTTAATATGTTTGTTCTGAAACCCAACTTCAAGAGCACGACAGAGATAACTTAATAAACATCCTCAGGGTTCCAGGCCATTAGTGCAGGCAATTTTCACTGTGGCCAGGATTCACAGGAGTCTCCTTGGGGACAGACACTGAGTCCAAAAGGAAGGATGGGAAACCACATTAGTCACTTTTGAAAAAATGGAAGCAGCATAGGTTTGATTTCCATGTAGATGTAGAGCTAGCCCGAGCACTTCCTGTCCTTGGCCTACCTTACATTTGTGGGCAAGCATCACGATGGCATCGTATTATCTGGTACATTTTGCCTTCTTCCCAGCAGGAAAGCTCTTATTTCTTATGCCTCAGCCTCTTCACTGGCTTTACTAGTAAGTTTCTTTCAAACATCTGCTTTATGTTTTTTAATTTTTATTGGATGATCTTCTTCCATTATTTCTTTCTTTTTTAAAATTTAAAGAAAATCTTTATTGTTGGAAGTATTACATATGTTCCCTTCCCTCCCCCCATTGACCCCTTCTAACCTTCCCCTTTCCCCCACCCCTGGCCTTCATAACACTATTGTCAGTGACCATGGGTTTTGCATATATGCATACAAGTTTTTTGGTTTATCTCTTCCTACCTACCCACCCACCCACCCCTGCCTTCCCTCCGAGGTTCAACAGTCTGTTCGATGCTTCTATGTCTCTGGATCTATTTTTGTTCATCAGTTTATGTTGTTCATTAGATTCCACATATGAGTAAGATCATGTGATACTTATCTTTCTCTGACTGACTTATTTTGCTTAGCATAATTCTCTCCAGGACTATCCATGCTGTTGTAAATGGTAAGAGTTCTTTATTATTGCCGTGTAGTATGCCATTGTGTAAATGTACCAGTTTTTTATCCACTCACTTGCTGATGGGCATTTAGGCAGTTTCCAAATTTTAGCAATTGTAAATCGCTATGAACATAGGAATGCATATATCCTTTCTGATTGGTGTTTCTGATTTCTTGGGATATATTCCTAGAAGTGGGATCACTGGGTCAAATGGGAATTCCATTTTTAATTTTTTGAGGAAACTCCATATTGTTTTCCACAGTGGCTGCACCAGTCATCATTCCCACCAGCAGTGCACGAGGGTTCCTTTTTCTCCACATCCTCACCAACACTTGTCATTTGTTGATTTGTTGATGATAGCCAACAAATAAGTGTGAGGTGGTACCTCATTGTCATTTTGATTTGCATCTCTCAGATGATAAGTGACTGAACATTTTTTCATGTGCCTCTTGGCCTTCTGTATGTCCACTTTGGAGAAGTGTCTATTTAGGTCCTTTGCCCATTTTTTAATTGGATTGTTTGTCTTCCTTTTGTTAAGTTGTATAGGTTCCCTATATATTTTGGATATATCATTGGCAAATATGTTCTCCCATGCAGTGGGCTCTCTTGTTATTTTGTTGATGTTTCTTTTGCTGTGAAGAAGCTTTTTATTTTGATGTGGTCCCCATCTACTTTGTTATTGGAGAATATTTTAAGATCTGAAGCCCAGCCAGCATGGCTCAGTGGTTGAGTGTCGACCTATGAACCAGGAGGTCACAGTTCAATTCCTAGTCGGGACACATGGGGGTTGTGGGCTCAATCCCCAGTGTAGGGGTATAGGAGGCAGCCGATCAACGACTCTCACTCATCATTGATCTATCTCTCTCTCCCTCTTCATTCCTCTCTGAAATCAATAAAAATATATTTTTAAAAAAGATCTTCAGATAATTTTTGTTAGAGCATGATTTAATAGCCCTACTGGTCTAAGCCAAGTTGTAGAAAGAAATGTGATCCAGTGAAAATGGTAGCACTGGGTGCCTATACATTCTTGACTCTCTGAGTCTCTCCCCCTCCCTCCCTCTTTCCATCAGTGGCATATTCTTTAGTACAGTCCCTTCTCAGAGCTACTTACGAGCTATTTAGCAAACTCCTGTTTAATTTTAATTTAAGATAAGGTCTGAAACTTGTCCCCAGAGCCCGGTGAATGTTAAAAGGGAACAGGAAGCTTTCAACCTTTCTGATACTGATTAAAAGAAGAAACTCTTGTAATATCAGTTGAAATAACTAGTTTTCCAATTCTACTCACATGGATTTAGTTATCTAAACTTAACGAGATCTTTTCCCACTCTTTCTTTAGAGTGGTGGTTCAACTGGGCAACTTTGTCCCCCAGTGGACATTTGTCAGTGTCTGGAGACATTTGTGGTTGTCACACTGCGGGGAGGAGTAGTGGTGCTACTGGCATCTAGTGTGCAGAGGCCAGGGATGTTGCTAAATATCCCACAATGCACAGAACAGCCTGCCACAAAAAAGTATCGATCTAAATCGTCAGCAGTGCTCAGGCTGAGCAGCCCCACACTAGAACAGAGGTTTCTAACCTTCGTGGTACATTAGAATCACCTGTAGGCTTTAAAAATTTCTGTCAAGGTTCTCCCCAGATCAAATAGTCATTGGGTAGGACTGACTATACAATTTGTGGAGGCCAGGGCTGTTTCTGACATGCTACAGGACCTCCTCACTTTTACACCAGGTTTCCACAGTGTGGAGCAAGTGCCCACTGGTGGCGTGTGGCATGAAGTCAGTGGCACAAAGAGGGAACTTTGAAAACAAAACATGTTTATTTATTTAAATACTAGAGGCCCAGTGCATGAAATTTGTGCATGGGAAGGGAGGTGTCCCTCAGCCCGGCCTGCACCTTCTCCAATCTGGGACCCCTTGAGGGATGTCTGACTGCTGGCAGTCGGACATCCCTCTCACAATCTGGGACAACTGGCTCCTAACCGCCCACCTGCCTGTCAGCCTGATCACCCCCAACCTCTCCCCTGCCAGCCTGATTGATGCCTAACTGCTCCCCTCCTCGCCTGATCATCCCCAACTGCCCTCCCCTTCTGGCCCGATCACTTCCAACTGCCCACTCATGCTGGTCCGGTCACTCCCAACTGCCCTCCCCTGCTGGCCCATTTGCTCCCAACTTCCCTCCCCTGCCGACCCGATCACCCCCAACTTTCCTCCCCTGCCAGCCTGATTGCCCACAACTGCCCTCCCCTGCTGCAACCTGCCTCCTCCACTGGGACCGGCCTCCTCTGCACTGTGCAGAGCGGCGGGACCCCCAGGCCTCACTGCGCGGAGCAGCCGCCAGGCCTCACCTCTGCTGTGCGTGTGGTCATCTTGTGGCAGCCACCTTGTGGCAGTCATCTTTGTGGTGACCATCTTGTGGCGACCATCTTGTGACAACGTCACACACAAGGGCGCAAGAACCACCTATGCTTTTATTAGTATAGATGTATTAGGAAAGAAAACAGCACATCAAGTCTGTGGTTTGTATTATTGCTGCAGAAAAGGTTAGATTCAATTTTTTTAGATTTAAATTTTAAAAGTGAGTTGGTTTAAATAAAAGTATTAAGCAAATAATAGCAGAGGTGGTGTGGAGAGACAGCAAAGCTTGTGAATTATCTACTCAAATAACTGAAATATGAGACACACTGTTTTAAATCTTTGTAGTTAATAATGAGGATACAGTGAACTAACATTGTAAAAGAGCTTTGTAAAAGTAGACAAAGCATTAAATTGTTATTGTGGGTTTTGTGCCTCCACTCCTTGAAACTTGTGATGCCATTTTCCTCCAAACGGAGTCTTGGCATGTTGCTGGGCTCTGAATGATAGAGTGCTTGACCGTGGACATTTTATATATATAACAGATTCTAAGATGAATTTCCAAATATCTGGGAAAAGTGACTAGGAACTTTATAATAATAACAGATTCCAAGTGCAGTCCTTCCTGTTTGTACAGTGGGACCCTTTGCATCCATTAAATATAATGAAGGACAATTACTGCTGATGTGTGAAGATATTTGTGTTAAATTAGAAAAGCAGGTTTCAGGAGAGTAGAATGGAACACATTTATATTAGAAAGAAGAAGAGAAGGATACATTTGTGAAAGGATTGACCCAAGTGATAGGATTGGATTCATCTTTTTTACTTTTAGCTTCTCTGTCTCTCCTCATTTTTCTGTGATGAAGTTAGATTTTAAACTTGAGGAATAAGGTTTGTACACAAAACACACTAATTCTGCTGTGGTCACACATGACTGTCCTGACACCATTGGATGCAGGGTTTGTATGTGTTGTGAGATGCTGATTTCATGCAGCTGGAGCCACCAGTGGGCGGGAAGGTGAATGGCGCTGTGGATACAGAAGGACTTGTCAGGTGTGTGGCCCTACACACATGGAAGGATTGTGAGCTGGGACGGGGAGCATGAGGGGCGGGACAGGCACTGAGCTGCAGGCCTCCTTGGTGCTGCAAGTCAGGAGATGTTGGGGATGGCGAGGCCTGGGGATTTCTGTCAATATCATATTGCATTACATCACAACTAGTTCAAGGCCACTCCAGAGAATTAGTTGCTTTTCACAGAATCCACAATGCCTTCCCTGGGTCTCAGAATAAAAAATTTTGTGAAAATAGCATAAAAGCACCTTTGATTTGTGGTCTGGGTGAGTATATCTGCTTTCTTACTCTCTCCTGTTTGTTTTGTGGAATGTCATCTTGCTGAACTTGCTCATTGTGCTTTTGAATAGCACATTATACTTTCTGGTTGTCACAGGCTATAAAGCCCCTGAGTGGGAAAGCTTGTGAGGGGAGTTTCATACATGGGCCCCCTTCACTGTGTTGTGCACCTGAAACTAATATAAAATAACACTGACTGTCAACTGTAATATATATATATATATATATATATATATATATATATATATAGCCAGTGACCAGAACGTCGGAACAACTGAAATAACCAGAATGACCCATTGCTATGATGCCCACTGTGGCAGCCAACCAGCCCACTGGGGGCAGGGCTGGCCAGCCAACCTCCCGCATCCCCCCCCCCCCCCCACCAGCCCAGCCCCACCCCACCCGTGCACGAATTCATGCACCAGGCCTCTAGTATATATATAAAAGCCTAAGCAACCGTTATGACCAAGCAACCGGAACGACCAGTTGCTATGATGCGCACTGACCACCAAGGGGAAGGCACTCAATGCAGGAGCTGCCCCCTGATGGTCAGTGCACTCCCACAGCCAACCTCCCCTGGCTGGCCAATCTCCCAAATTCCCTCCCCCTGGCCAGCAGGCCCCGATCAAGCACTTGATCAGGGCTGAGCCCAGGGCTGGGATGGGGAACTGGGGGTGGGTGATAGTGGATGCGGCCCCTTTCCCAGGGGTGCCAAGGGCCGACTTCTTCCTCAGGGCCAGCAGCCAACGCCCCACAGTCCCTCCTCCCTTTTCCCTCCCCCCAGCTGGCAGGCCCCAATTGGCCTGGCCCCAATCAGCCTGGTCCCGATTGGCCCTGATCACTGGTCAGGCCTAGGGACCCCACCCATGCAGGAATTTCATGCACCAGTCCTCTAGTTGAAAAATAAAATAAAATAAAATAAAATAACTAAAAAACCAAGGGTTTCCCTTTATCCCCCAGACTTTTTTTAAGGCTTTGAGCAATAGATAAAATGTATTTGCTCATTTTCATAAATAAAGGATTGGGAAGATACCCACCAGCTATTGACAGTACTGATTTCTGAGAAGGGGATCTGTAGCTGGGTGGGATGCCAGAGGACTTTCCTTTTATCTGTATATTTCAAGTTTGTTTTTTTTAAAACCTCACCAGAGGTTATTTTTCCATTGATTTTTAGAGAGAGTGGAAGAGAGAGGGAAAGACAGAGATATATCAGACGAGATTGGGCGCTTTCAGGGTGGTATGGCCGTAGACAAGACAGAGATATATCAGTGTGAGAGAAACACATTGATTGGTAGCCTCCTACATGAGCCCTGACCAAGGCCTGGGACAAGGAGGAGACTGCAACCAAGATACATGCCCTTGACCAGAATCAAACCCAGGACCCTTTGATCCGCAGGCCAACACTCTATCCACTGAGCCAAATAGGACTATTTCAGGTTTGTTTTTTAAAAACTTATTTACATATTACTTGTATTACCTATACTTTCTCTATACCTATAATAATAAAAGGATAATATGTTAATTAGGCTGGACGCCTTCCAGATGTCATTCCGGACATCCTTCCTGACAAAGCCGGGACCAGAGGGAAGCAGCCTGGGTCCTGGGTGCCTGTGGGCAGCCGGAGGAGGGAAGCCCGGGTCCCAGATGCCAGAGGGAAGCCGGTGCCAGCAGTCAGGGAAAGGAAGGCCTACACTTGCATCAGGCCTCTAGTAAAATACATAAAATAAAATATGAAGTAAGTGGAGTTGGATATTTCTGTTTAGACCTGAAAGTCTCTATGTATGTGTGCGTGCATGGCGTGTGTGTGTGCGTGTGTGTGTGTGTGTGTGTGTGTGTGTGTGTGTGTGGTGGGTGAGGAGTATTCAGGAAAGGGTAAAGGTAAGATCACACTTGAACTACCTTAACATAGAGACTTACACATGTCAAAACATTGGCACTTGGTCGTGCAGTTGAGAATCAGGACCACTCACCTGGGAAAGCCCATCCTCTGAGGTGTGCTTCCCCCACTGCAAATAGCCGACGTTGCTGCGTGCTGGGACTCCATGTAGTATTTCTTGAGACTTCCCATTTTGACAGCCATTAAAGACATGTGGACTTGCTCTTCCAGTTAAAACCATGTTCAAAACTGCCTAGTGACACAGTTTATAAATAGTACATTTTAGGTAGCAATGACACAAGGACTTAATTTCTTTTTTATTTTAATAATCATTTTAAAATTACCATTTTTATTGAAAAGAATGAAATCACACATGTAATTCTGGAAAAATGTATGTCATTAACATTTTAGGGTTAAAACAACTGTTTTTCTTGAGCCATAGTCCGTAACTTCCCATGTGCCCACTCAGAACCTGCTGCTCATCCTCCCTTTACTTCCTTTTAAACTTTGGTTTTCATGGTAAGGATTTAAGGAGCAGGAGACTAATATGTTATTATAGAGCTTTCTTTCAGTTATTAGGGATTCCTGGTGGGCCTTAACAAAATATTTTGGGGAGGTGAAGGAGGGAATTGGTGGAGAAATGGTGATGGAAGGAGACTTGACTTGGGGTGGTGAACACACACTACAGTGTACAGATGATGTGTTGTAGAATTGTGCACCGGAAACCTGTATAATTTTGTTAACCAGTGTCATCCCAATAAATAAAAAGGAAAAAAAGATATTTTCTAATGTTTCTAGACTCTCAGGGATAGAGGCCTCTCAGAGGTAAACTAGAAAGGACTGTAATGGGAACTGAAGGTCAGATCTGATAACAAACTCAGGGCAGCATCTTAGTCTTTCAAGGATAAGTTGACCTCTCTTCATTTAAGAGAATATGCTCAATTTTTAAAAAGCCTGATTCACATTCCACAACAGAAGCCAGTCTTCCCCCTACCTGCCTGCATAGGAAGCCTCCAGCATTTGGTTGTAGCAGATGAATGGTGGAGACATCTAGGTCCTTCTGAAGCCTGCAGAATGGGAGATTCCATAAGCATTTGGTCAGAGAGGATGACTGCACCAAGGACCTGCAGCCTCTCCTCCCTCCAGCACAACACAAAGCGGCAGTCACATGGGTTCACCTGGTCACTGTCCCTCCCCTGTGCCCTCCCTGTCTCCTTCTCTCGCAGGAAAGCTTCTAGGACTGGGGCTGCACAGGGAAAGCTGTGGGTGCAGGTGGGAGAAGCCACAGACCCCATGCGTTGGAATCCCTGTGTATGCTCCAATGCTGGGCTCAGTAGAGACACTGCTCTGGGACAAGGGATGCTTAGCTTAGGGTGGTGATAGGTGACCACTCCAGAGAGAACTGGCCCAAGGCAGTATTGAACAGACTGTTTAAGTGGAAAACACCAGCTTGGGGGTTGAGCTCATTTCTTGGCTATAGAAGGGCAGCCTCTACTGTTTCATCAGAGACTAGGGGTTGGGTTTCTACCCTGGACAATGTTAAAGTCAAGGTGCAACATGGCTCCTATTGTCACCGAGAGGAAGGTGCTGGTATGAGAGCTGTATATATTCTTGACAGAACCTATTTCCAGGACTAGAGGTCACTCCCTTTTGAGAATACAACCCAGAGACTGGTCAAGCATGGCAAATGCCTTGAGGTCATCAGGTATAATTCAGGGCAGTGCTTACCAAAGTGTGGCATGATTTTGGATGGTACAGAGATGAGCATTTAAAAATGTTTTATAGTGATGTTTTTAATACATATTTGTCTTCAGCACACCAAATACGTGATTTAAAGGATATTAATGTTAGGAAAGAAGTTAATATTTAAATGCGTGTTGATTTAAAGCAAGCTTAAGGAAATAATAATATAGACCACAAAAAATGTGATGGTGATATACAAAAGGCAGGTTTCAGGAATACTGCTTCAGGGCTTGTAATTCTTCCCTTCTGGGGGCTCTCTAGCTCTCTCCAAGCTTACCCCTCTTTCAGTCTACTTCTAAGAAGCCTTCCTCCTTGACTCTCTGCTGGGCACCCTTCCTCCTCTGGAACCCACTGGATTAATTGTCTTCACACCTCATTTGGCCCATCAAGTACCAGCTGGGACTTGCCCAGGCTCTACATCAGTGGTTCTCAACCTTCCTGATGCCGCGACCCTTTAATACAGTTCCTCATGTTGTGGTGACCCCCAATTTCACTGTTACAAATTGAACATAATTAAAGCATAGTGATTAATCACAAAAACAATATGTAATTATATATGTGTTTTCCGATGGTCTTAGGCAACCCCTGTGAAAGGGTCGTTCGACCCCAAAGGGGTCGCGGCCCACAGGTTGAGAACCGCTACTCTATATGGACCTCTCGTCTTTCCCAGACTGGAACCTGCAGGAGGCCAGAGTTCTATCTTTTATTTGTATTTTTCACAGTGTGAAGAACAGGCCTTTGCATATTACAGAGGCAAAATAAACACTTGAGAATCTATTTTACTGTGCATATAAGTACTAAAACATTTTATATGAAAATTGTACAAATAAGCTTTGTTGTCTGCCAATATTTATAACCACAGAAAGGACCCTAGTACTGTACCACAAAAGCAGATTCAAAGTTTCCTGATGACAGTCATTTACCCATTACTATGGCCAAACTGATGATAGAAACGGACGTATCAACAGAAAGAGCATCCACCAGAAAAATATTGCACTCATGTTTCCAGTAGGCATGAAAGTATTCTCCAACACCAGAGTACATGGTTTATGAGACCCCAGAGCCAAAGGAAATGCTGGGTAAATATTTGTAGAACATACCTTTCAAATGTTCTGGAGAAGATCAGGCTGTAAAGAAACAGGATGACACCGTGGCTTCCTTCCCCACTGAACTGTTTGGAAAGCAAGGGAAAAGCACGTTTGCCTCCAAGCAATGCAGCTATGTATACCTGTGGGCATGAGGATTTACTGCCTGAGAGATTTATTTTCTAGCTGCTTAAAGGGCAGCTGGAGCTCTCTCTGCTCTCCTAGATCTATCTCCACTCTCAAATGCATTCTCCTTCCTGCTTCCAGCCTGCCAATGATACCATCATTCTCTCGATTTTCAACCTCTCTTTCTTTCCTCCACTTCTGTCTTGTGATTTTCTTCAAACCATGGCTAGGATGTAGCATATCTTTCCTCTCCATTTTTTCTGGGTCCATCCTAGCCCAAGTCCCAGGGCTGCTCTTGGCTGGCCTCCCTTCCCAGTCTCTCCTTAGTCAGGGCATCCCTCTTGGTTGCCCAGTTAAACTCAGGGGGAGTGTGGCAGGGGTGGGGGATGAGAGGCTTTATAGAAATACAGCCCTGGAGTTATACAGACCTGGATTCAGAACCAGTTCTACTACTCACTAACTCAGAGTTATCTTACTTCTTTGAGCTCAATCTCCTCATCTGCAATTGCATATAAAAATACCTTTCCCCCAGGTTTGTTACAAAAGTGAAATGACGCATGCAAATACCTGCCTTGAGTCTCAGAAGTGCTAGGTCCCAGTATCTGTTCTTTTCTGAGGCACTTCTCCTCTGTCTCTTCCCTTGGGCAGGTTGCTTTTATGCTCAGAACCTTCTGAAGGTGCCCTGTGATCTCCAGGATCAAATCAAAATTGCCCAGCCAACATTCAGGGCCTCTCCTTCATTGGCCTTATCTTAGTTTTTGGTCCACACTCTACCTACTGCAAAGAAGCTCCTTGGCTGGCTTTTGAGATACCAGGGTAAGGCCCCTCCCTTAGAGGCACTGTATCAGGAAGGCTTCAGCTAAAATGCCCATGCTTTGCCTTTTATGGATTCATTTGTCCCCTTCACTATCTGTGACTGGCAGGAGAATAAATTCCAGTGCCCCAGGAACCAGGGCCTGACAAACGCCGGTGCCATAGGAGCTAGACAGGAACCCAAATGGGCACACTGCAGGCTGTGAGGGAGGGCTGGGCCGAGGCAACCTGGAGAAGGCTTGCATGCTAGTTTCCTGTCACTGCCATAGCAAATTACCACAAACGTGGGGGCCTAAAACAACATGAATTTATTATTTGAAGTTCTGGAAGTTAGAAACCCAACTTGGTGTCAGTGCCCCTGGTTCAAACGGCTGGCCAGCCTGCATCCCACCTGGAGGCTTTCCTGCCTCTTTCCAGTGTCTGGAAGCCGTCCTCGTTTCTTGGACGAGGATCCCACATTACACAGCCCTCCCCCCTCTGCTTTGGCACTGCACCTCTTCCTCTTTCTCTCCCACCACCTCATTTTCCTTATGAAACCCATGACTAATTCAACCCACCAGGATAAGCTAAGATAATTTCCCCATGTCAAAATCTTAAACTTCATCAGAGCCCTTCATACCTGATAGGTAACATCATTCACTCCACCACAACTTGTCTAATGGGAGTCATGCTCAGCTATCTGAGGACATGCTGAACTATAGGTCTAGAGCAGCAAATGTCCTGATTTTTTTGGGGGGGGGTGGGGGGTGGGGGGGAGGGGACGGGTGGGCAGGGGAAGCTAAAGTCCAGGTTTTTATGTGGGATTTTCTGATTGGCTTTGACTGTTGATGATTCAAATTAAAAAAAAAAAAAATCTAACACTGTGTGGGTTAATGCTGCAGATATAGGTGTATTGCTTTCCTAGCACTGCTATAACAAATTATTAAAAATCTGAATTACTTACAACAATAGGACACTATTCTCTCCTGGTTCTGAAAGCCAGAAGTCTTAACTGAAGGTGTCCGAGCAAGGCCACACTCTCTCTCCAGGCCCCGGGGAGGATCCCTCCTTGATCTTCCCAGCTTCTGGTGGGTGCTGGCAATCCCTGGTGTCCCTTGGTCTGGGAGATGCATCACCCCAGCCTCTGTCTCCATCATCACAGGGTGCTCTCCCTGCATTTCTGTGTCTGCGTCCAAATTTCCTTCTTATAAAAACACCAGTCATTGCATTAGGGCCACCCCAATCCACCATGACCTTATCTCAACTTGATTGCATCTGCAAAGACCCTGTTTCCAAATCAGAGCACATTCATCGGTCCTGGGAGTTAGGACTTGAACATATCATTTTGGAGGGATGCACTTCAACCTATAACAACAGGTCTGCTGCTCACATGTAGCCCTCAGACCCCTCACTTGAGATCCGTGCTTTAAACTAGGACACAGTACTGGTGCATTTTGATAGTGAATGGGGGATGATCACAACAAGCAGCCTCTGGTCAGGAAGCGCCCTTCAGAATATATGCATCAAGTTCCCTCTGGTTCAGGAAATGGGGCCAACCTGTCCTCAGCGTGGCTATGGAAAGGATCAGCTTGGATCGGCTTTGATGCCGGCAGTTCTGTGCCGAGCCACCTGTGCTGCGCAGTCGCAGTGGTTCTCAACCTTGGCTGCACATTAGAATCACCTGGGAATCTTTTTAAAATCCTGATTTCTGGGCCTCATCCTAGGAGAGAACCACTGGCTTAGGGCCTTTGTTAGCTTTTCCAACTCACTCCTAGCCTTTGATGGGGAAAGTCGGTGTGGAGCTTCAGCGCTGGCCCTCTGATTCTCAACTCCTGAAAAGACCTTGCAGATGTGGGGGCCTTTTCTAATGAATTAGACTCTCCCAGGTCTGAGTTGAAGAGATGGAAGACAGAGGGGGAAGCATGTGCCTCTTTTAGCTGGAAGGATCATTTTTTTCTTACATGGCTCCTCTCTCTGTGTAACCCCATTAAGCATCTTCCGCTTGCAAGATAGTCTCTAAGCAGGCTTCCAGCTTAACATTTCATGTCAGCCATTGAAACTCTATCATCAGGTTTTATTAGTTTCATATTGCTGCTATAACAAATTACTATAAATTTAGAAGCTTGAATAATATAACCTTATTACCTAACAGTTCTGGTGGTCAGAGTCTGAAAAGGCTACCTCACAGGGCGAAAATCAAGATGCCAGCAGGGCCACTTTCTTTCTGGGGGCTGCAGGGCAGAATCTGTTTCCTTTCCTTTCCCGCTTTAGTGGCCCTGCCCACATTCCTTGGTTCATGGTCCCACCTTCCATCTTCAAAGCTGCAACAGTGGTGACACCTGTCATCCCACATCCCTCTTCCCCTCTCTTCTGCCTCCTCCACATTCAAGGATCCTGTGAGTACCTCGGGCCCACCTGGGTAATCCAGGATACTCTCCCTATTATAAAGTCAGCTGACTAGAGACCTTCATTCCCCTTTGCCATGTGATGTAACAGTCATAGGTTCCCGGGACCAGGGTACGGACATCTTTGGGAGACCATTCTTTTGCCGAACACAGACCTATGAGATGGTAGGCGAGATGGGCCCAGGGGAACCAGGCTAACCAAGGTCTTATACAGTTAGTGTGGCTGAGAACTCAACCCCCAGGTTTCTGCCTCTACGGCCTTTGAAAGGAGCAGAGCAGTGAGTTCCATGGATCACAGGCCCCGTACGCAGCCCAAAGTTGTGTGGCTTCACCGTCACCCTGCTCAGGTTCCTCTGCTTTCACACTGTCATCTCAGTTTCTCAGAAAATCAGTTTTCCTTTGTTTCTCCACAGAGGGATCTTTTAAAATAAACCTTCCATTACTTTCCAGGGGCTGGGTGAGAACCATTGCGGAGGAGAACACTGTGTGGAAGGTGCTGATAGAAGAGGTGAAACAGGGCCACCTTTTCAGACCAGAAGTAATTTCCTTAGCATCAATGTGAATGGTCACTTTGGCAATTCGGACTAGAACCTTCGTTGTCTACCATTTTTGTCTTTTATTCACTAGGTGAGGCAAGACTGCTTTAACATTTTCTCTCCACAAAAGAAATCTTGGCACATGCCCTCTATCGTATTATTTTCTGGGCTTGATTAGCCAAGGAGTGGCCGGTGTGTGATCTGCCTCTTTCTAGGTTGCGGGGAGGGAGAGGCGGGCTTCCTTTCTCTTGGTCTGCCCTTCCTGAGCCCTCAAGACGACCTGGTTTTCTTAACAAGTATCATTAAAAAGACACTTTGTAAAAGAAAGAAGGTTCCTGTAAGATCAGTTCAACATAAAGTAATTATCTCAGTACTTAAACACTTACACATTGTAAATGATCATAGATGAATTTCTCAGTGGCCTCTTTCTCCAAAACTTCAAACAGCTGAAGCTATAAATCAGAAAAAGAAGATTAAAATGAGAAGGAAGATGAAAGTTACACCTATAAGATGTCAATTCACTGTTATTACCTCAAGCGAGATTTTTGCTTCACTGTAAAATCACATTGCTAAAAACTGACATATTCTCTTATACAAGGCCATATAAAACATGGTAAAATTGGGTGGCTACTGACCTCATGTTTAAATCCCTCAGTTTTAAATCAATATGATATCTTAAGCAGTAAAACCATAAACAGACCCCTTCCCCCAAATAGGTAGAGTTTAGCTATGTTTAGCTATGTTCCCCTGGGACATGGAAATGCACTTTATGATGATTTCAGGTATGGGATATTCTTGATCATGGTGGAAGGAGAGATCCGTAGCAGGATTCTCTGTTTTGGCTGCTTGGATTACCTACAATCCTTGCCCCTCACCTCTTTGAATGGTGCCTTTGGCCACAGCAGACACTCACAGAAGCATCGAAGGGGCCCCACCTCCACTTGCATGGTGAACCAGTACCCAGACTGCACTCACCCTCTCAGTGAAATTGTCCCCAGCATAGTCAGGAGTCGAGGTGACTTGAGTGTCCTCAGTGACAAGACAGATGGTGGCCTTCTGAGCTTCTCCTGCCACCCACAGGATACCAGCGAGTGCCACAGCCAGGGCCTGCTTCTGCTCTTGCTTGCTTATTGCACATAGACTGCAAGGCAGGAGGTGGGGTTAAAATGGACTGTCATCTGGCCATGTGCTGGGGCCTCCACTCTTATGAACTATGAATACAGGGTTGGTTCCTTCATCAACCTACACTGCGAGGATGTCATGAGGGCTTGTCCTATCTGCTGTCACTGGAACTTGTGTCCTCTCAGCAGCATATTGCTCTTGGTAATATGGTAGGAGGGCGGTTACTACTGCCGACATCGAGTCCCACCACTGTCCTCTCTCCAGAACTCCAGCAGGGACTGAGCTATGTTCTTTAACCCAATAACACAGGCCCTTTCCTAGCACAGCCCCAAACAATTACCCCAGTTTTATCTCCCAGATTTCCATTTTGCAAACCCTCTGCCCCAGATGGACCAGTCCCTGAACATATTTCCCACATTTGCTCATGCACTTGTCTGCCTTTAATGTGCATGCCACATATGTCCTGTCTGCCTGACCACAGCCTGTGCATCACTGGAGGTCTACTTCAGGTTGCCCTTATTAACCCGGAGCTGACACTCACCTGGCACTCACTGTGCCCAGTGTTGTTCTGAGCACTTCACACATATCACCTCATTTAGTCCTCACAACAATCTGCGAGGTAGATACTATTAGTACTCCCATTTTAGAGGTGAGGAAGTTAAGACAGAGAGGTTGAGTAATTTGCCCCTGGTCATTCATCTTTAAAGTGGTAGAGCAGTGATTTGAATGTGAGCAGTCTGGCTCCTGACTCCCTAGTCCTAACCATTACACTCCATTGAGTAATAATCTCAGGCTGTCCAACCTCCCAGGAAATAGGAACCCATCTTTAGTGGTATACTTAACTATGCCTGTTTTCTCAATATTTTACATTGACAACTGTTGTCCCAATGAAGAAACACATAGGGTTTCATTAATGAACTCAGCAATAACTTATAGAATCCATCTAGTTCTGTGGCAATACAGAAATGAGTCACAAGGAGCCTCATACCCCAACATCCTAGTAGGAGGCGGATGAGAACAAAAGAGAGTGCTGTGAGAGTACAGGAGAGAGAACGTGTGGCTGGGAAGGTGCAGGAGGCTTCATGAAGCTGATCTATCACAGCAGTTACTCATCACCATGTATTTCATATTTGCCACATACCAGGACTGTGTTAAATGCTTTACATTCATGCAGCAAATATTGTGTGTGCTCCATCTAGATTCCCTGGGATCCCTTTTACTTAGTTGGTGGACATGTCACCCAGCTGTTTCCAGTACTGCTGCTACTGGCTCCTACTTTTCAACTTTCTCTGAAGTACTGGAGGCACCTGGCCCAGATGTGACGAGGATTTATGCCTCTCCTGCAGGATGGCCAAGGTTGATGCCTGATGGGGTGGATGTACCAAAGCCCTGCTCTCTCAGCTGTGGATGGGCAATAAGCTCCCGGGATCAGGCTGAGGCTAGACTTCACAAGAATCCCATTCTTTTTTTTAAAATTTTATTTTCTTGTTTAAAGTATTACAAATAGTAGTACATATGTCTCCTTTTTTTTCCCCATTGACCTTCCCCCGGCCTCCCCTACCCCCCAGCACATGCCCTTACACCCCCCCCCCCCAGTGTCTTGTGTCCATTGATTATGCTTATATGTATGCATATAAGTCCTTCTATTGATCTCTTACTGCCCTCCCCAACACTCCCAGCCTTCCCGCTATAATTTGACAGTCTGTTTGATGCTTCTCTGCCTCTGTATCTATCTTTTTGTTCATTAGGTTATAATGTTCTTTATTATCCATAAATGAGTGAGATCATGTGGTGTTTTTCTTTCACTGACTGGCTTATTTCACTTAGCATAATGCTCTCCAGTTCCACCCATGCTGCTGCAAATGGTAAGATTTCCTCCTTTTTTATAGCAGCATAGTATTCCATTGTGTAGATGTACCATAGTTTTCTAATCCACTCATCTGCTGATGGGCACTTAGGCTGTTTCAAAATCTTAGCTATTGTAAATTGTGCTGCTATGAACATATGTCCCCTTTCCACCCCGCCCCCCCCCCGACTCACTGCTTCTAGCCCACCCACTCTCCCCCTCCGCCCCACACACTCCTGGCCTTCACCACACTATTGTCTGTGTCCATGGGTTATGCATCTATGCATACAAGTTCTTTGGTTAATTTCTTCCTATCCACCCACTCATCTCCACCTTCCCTCTGAGACTTGACAGTCTATCCCATGTTTCTATGTCTCTGCTTCAATATTGTCATTCAGTTTATTTTGTTCATTAGATTCCACATATGAGTGAGGTCATGTGATACTTGTCTTTCTTTGACTGTCTCATTTCACTTAGCATAATACTCTCCAGGTCCCTTCATGCTGTCTCAAAGGGTAAGAAATCCTTTTTTTTTTTTTTTCTGCTGCATAGTATTCCATGGTGTAAATGTACTACAGCTTTTTTACCCACTCATCTACTGATGCGCACTTGGGCTCTTTCCAGATCTTAGCTATTGTAAATTGCACTGCTATGAACATAGGGGTGCATATGTTCTTTCTGATTGGTGTTTTGGGTTTCTTACAATATATTTCTAAGGGGTCACTGGGTCAAATGGCAGTTCCATATTTAATTTTTTGAGGAAACTCCATATTGTTTTCCATAATGGCTGCACCAGTCTGCATTCCCACCAGCAGTATACTAGGGTTCCCTCTTCTCCACATCCTCTACAGCACTTTTCATTTGTTGATTTGTTGATGGTAGCCATTTTGACAGGTGTGGGTTAATTCCTCATTATTTTTTTAATTTGCATCTTTCTGATGATTAGTGACTTTGTGAGAATTTTTTCATATGTCTCTTGGATATCTGTTTGTCACTTTGAATAAGTGTTCATTTAGGTTCTTTGTTCATTTTTTAATTGGATTGTTTGTCTTCCTTTTGTTAAGTTGCATGAATTCCTTATATGTTTTGGATATTAACCCTTTATCAATATGTTTACCCATACAGTGGACTCCCTTTTCATTTTGTTGATGGTTTCTTTTGCTATGCAGACCTTTAAAAATTTTGATGTAGTCCCATTTGCTTATTTTCTCCTTAGTTTCCTTTGCCCTAGGAGATGTATCCACAAACATATTGCTATGAGAGATGTCTGAGATTTTGCTGCCTATGATTTTTTTCTAGGATTTTTATGGTTTTATGACTTACATTTAAATCTTTTATCCATTTGATTTCATTTTTGTGTATGGGGTAAAATTTAACTAGTTTCATTTTTTTTTGCATGTATCTGTTCAATTTTCCCAACACTATTTATTAAAGAGACTGTCTTGACTCCATTGTATGCTCTTGCCTCCTTTGTCCAATATTAACTGAGTAGATTAGATTGATTTCTGGTGTCTCTGTTCTGTTCCATTGATCTATATGTGTGTTCTTGTGCCAGTACCAGCAGTTTTGATTATGGTGGCTTTGTAGTATAACTTGATATCTGGTACTATGTTTCCTTCATCTTTGTTTTTCTTTCTCAAGATTGCTGCAGCTATTCAGGTTCCAGGTACAGTTTTGGAGTATTTGTTCTAGATCTGTGAAATATGCTGTTGGTAATTTAATAGGGATTACATTGAATCTATAGATTGCTTTGGGTAGTATGGACATTTTAATGATGTTAATTTTACCAATCCATGAACACAGTATATTCTTCCACTTGTTTATATCTTCCTCTATTTCTTTTTTCAATATCCTGTAGTTTTCTGAATATAAGTCTTTTACCTCCTTGGTTAAGTTTATTTCTAAATATCCTATTTTTTGTTGTTGTTGTTGTTGTTGCAGTGGTAAATGGGATTGTTTGTTTAGTTTCTCTTTCTGAAAATTCATTATTGATGTATAAAAATGCCAATGATTTCTGGGTTTTAATTTTGTATCCTGCTACATTGCTGAATTCATTCATTAAATCTAGTAGTTTTTTGGTGAAGTCTTTAGGGTTTTCTATATACAAGGTCATATCATCTGCAAATAATGAGAGTTTTACTTCCTCACTTCCAAATTGGATGTCTTTTATTTTTTCTTCTTGTCTGATCGCTGTAGCTAAGACTTCCAGTTGAATAAGAGTAGTGGAAGTGGACATTCCTGCCTTGTTCCTGTTCTAGGAGAAATGGTTTTAGTTTTTGCCATTTGAGTATGACGTTGGCTACAGGTTTGTCATATATGGCCTTTATTATATTGAGGTATGATCCCTCTATTCCCACTTTGCTGAGTTTTTATAAAAAATGGGTGCTGGACTTTGTCAAATGCTTTTTCTGCATCTACTGATATGATCATGTGATTTTTTCCCCTTTCAGTTTCTTTATGTGATGTATCACATTTATTGATTTGTGAATATTGTACCAGCCTTGCATCCCTAAAATAAATCCCACTAGGTCATGGTGTATAATCTTTTTAATATATTGCTGGATCCAATTTTCTAATATTTTGTTGAGGATTTTAGCATCTATGTTCATCAAGGATGTTGGCCTATAGTTTTCTTTCTTTGTAGTGTCTTTATCTGGTTTTGGAGTTAGGATAATGTTGGCCTCATAAAAAGAGCTCAGAAGTGTTCCTTCCTCTTGAATTTTTTGGAATAGTTTGAGGAGGATAGGTGTTAGTTCTTCTTTTAACGTTTGGTAAAACTCTCCTGTGAAGCCGTCCATACCTGGCTTTTGTTTGCCAGGAGTTTTTGTTTGTTTGTTTGTTTTTTACTGTTTTAATTTTGTCAGTTATTATTGGCCTATTTGGGTTTTCTGGTTCTTCCTGATTCAGTTTTGGAAGATTGTATTTTTCTAGGAATTTTTCCATTTCATCCACATTGTCCAGCTTATTGGCATATAGTTGTTCATAGTATATATATATATATATATATATATATATATATATATATACACACACTGGGTGGCCAGATTATTATGACCACCTGAGGTTTGTAGGCAAATTAGCTATAATTTCACGCTGAAGTTGCTAGAGGGCCAGACCATTATAAACGTCTGAATAGCACAACATACCTAAGTATCATTGCTGATCAAGTTCATCCTATCATGTTGATGGCATATCCCAATGGAGATGGCTTCTTCTAGTAAGACAATGCACCATGCCATGGTGCTCATATTGTGCAGGAGTGGTTTCAAGAACATGAGGGAGACTTTACCTTGCTTAGGTGGCCCCCACAATCACCAGATCTCAATCCAATTGAGCATTTGAGGGACGAAGTTAAAAGAGCCATCAGGCAGTTGGTTCCGCAACCATCAAATCTCACAGAACTGGACAGTGCTATTCATCAGGCATGGTGTCAGATTCCTCGCATCACCTTTCAACATCTCGTGGAGTCAATGCCAAGAAGAATCGCCGCAGTATTGAAGGCAAAAGGTGGCCCAACGAAGTACTGATAGGGTGGTCATAATAATCTGGCCGGTCATAATAATCTGGCCACTAAGTGTATCTATATCTATAGCTATATCTATATCATCTATATCTATCTCTATCTCTATATCTATCTATCTATCTATCTATCTATCTATCTATCTATCTATCGAGAGAGCGCCATGGTTGTAACATCCACAATGACCGGAGGCTCAACCAAATGCCAGGCTGCACACGCAGCAGGCAAGCAGGCTGAACTGCTGACCTCTGAGAGAGAGAGAGAGAGAGAGAGAGAGAGAGAGAGAGAGAGAGAGACGAGGCTAATCAGCAGCAGCAGCCAAGCCTCTCCCAGAGGTCAGCAATTCAGCCCACTCACCAGCAGCCTGAGGCGGCTGCTGATCAGCCCCACCTCTATGATCAGGCCTGGAGATAGGCCCAGAGATGCTGGTTGGCATAGAAACCAACCAATCAGAACCAAATCTGGGTGAACTGCGAAGGCAGAACCTAAAGTGGGGGCTGAGGAGGGGTTTTAAGGGCAACAGCTATTTGGTGTAAGGTGTAAGAAAGTGATTCAATTTTTTAATGACCGGTTTGGCAGTATAGTGCATATGGCTGGCTATCAGGCCAGATATAGGGATTATGTGTTTTTGTCTTCCAAGAGCATCTCCTCCTGCTGAAAAAGGCTTTTCCCCCCAGTTAAGCAATCCTATCCTATATAATCTATCTATACTAATAAAAGGGTATTATGCTAATTAGACTGGGTCAACCGGCCATCTTCCAGATGTCCTACTTCCTTCTAGACAAAGCCATTGTGGTGGGGGCTAAGGCAGAGGAAGTTAGGGGTGATCAGGCCTGCAGGGGAGGGCAGTTGGGGGCGAGATCAAGCCAGCAGAGCAGGGCAGTTGGGGGCAAGATCAGGCCGGCAGGGGTGGGCAGTTAGGGGTGATCAGGCAGGCAGGCAAGCGAGTGGTTAGGAGCCAGTCATCCCAGATTGCAAGAGGGATGTCCGACTGCCAGTTTAGGCCCAATCCTAAACCTGCAGTCGGACATCCCTTGGGAGGTCCCAGATTGGACAGGGTGCAGGCCGGGCTAGGGAACCCCCACTCTGTGCATGAATTTCATGCACTGGGCCTCCAGTTTCCTTATTATCCTTTGTATTTTTGTGATGTCAGTTGTTACTTCACTGTTTTTGTTTCTGATTTTATTTATTTGGGCCCTCTCTCTTTGTTTTTTGATGAATATGTCTAAAGGTTCATCAATCTCATTTTTCTTTTCAAAGAACCAGCTCTTGGTTTCATTGATTTTTTGTAGTTTTTTCAGTCTTTGTCATTTATTTCTGCTCTGATCTTTATTATTTCCTCCCTTCTAGTCACTCTGGGTTTTTCTTGTTATCTTTCTAATTCTTTAAATTGTAGGGTTAAATAGTTTATTGTAAATTTTTTTGTTTTGTTTTTTAAAGTAGGCCTGTAGTGCTATGAAATTCCCTCTCAGGACTGCTTTTGCTGTGTTCCAGAGATTTTGGGTAGTTGTATGTTCATTTTAATTTGTCTCCAGGAAGTTTTTTATGTCTTTCTTGAGCTCACTGGTAACCCATTCATTGTTTAATAACATTCTATTTATCCTCCATGTGTTTGAATGTTTTTGGGTGTTTTTACTGTAGTTTATTTCTAATTTCATGCCATTGTGATCTGAGAAGATGCTTGATATGATTTCAGTCTTCTTGACCTTGTAGAGACTTGTTTTGTGTCCTAACATGTGGTCTATCTTTAGACCTGTGTGCACTTGAAACAAATGTATATTCTGTAGTTTTGGGGTGAAATATTCTGTAAATGTCAATTAAATCCATCTGATCTAGTGTGTCATTTAGAGTCACCATTCAGAATCTTATTCCTTCTCAGCCTCTCCTTTCTCATCTGGCTTCCCACTCTCTCTCCCAGGTTTCAGCTGAGGGAATTCCCTTCATTAACCCCTCATATAAGGAATTCCAGTTCTGGCTCTGCTTCTAAGGAACCTGGCAATTCACCACCTTAGAATATATTGTACATTTAATTCTAGTTTTGGTGATAACTTACCTTGCTTGAAGGCAAATAGATGCCTTTTACTTATTTATATTTTCTCTAATAGCAAGCATAGAGTTTTGCAAACAATAGGGTTTGTTAACGTCTAAGAATAAAGTAATTTGAACTAATGGCAACTACCAAACACTGTACTTTGGTAGCCTGATTAAAGAGGAAGATTAGTACTTCATTTATCAAGGGTTTTCATTGCCATTTTGATCCTCCCTGGACTTGCTAGGTTGAAACTTTCTGTCAAATATTATCAAGGAACCCACCCAAGACCTGGTGCTTTATGTTACCTGACAGGGTGATCTGCAGCAGAGCATAAAACTGTCAGCATTGTTCTTCAGCTGTGCTTTGAGAGTAACTCCAGGACAGCCATCCCCATCATAGAATCCAGCTCCGAGGGAAGAACCAGCCCCATTTTTGTCTGTGAGCAAGTCCCTTTCCTGAGGGGACCCAGGGATTTCTGCTGTGATTATCTAGCATATAAAGGTTCTCAGGAAATGAGTAACTCTCCCAAGTACTTCCTCTTACCTGTGGAAGTTACAGTCTTTCCCCTCCCTTGTAAACAGCAAGTACTTGATGATCAATCCTTGTACGGCCATCTGAATGCTTTGGGCACCTCCCTGCAAAGGGGAAGATGAATGGTAAGGCTGGGTGCAGGGCTTCACACCTCTCAGGACTGACGTTCCAAGGGAGACCTCATGCAAGTGAATGTCATGCTCTGTTCTTCTGCGCAGCCCTTCCCTTCTGGTGTACAGCATCCCCTACTGAGCAAGAGACATTGTACTACACTGACCTATCCTTCTCCATGGGCTGCTGCCAAGCTGGAATCTGCAGTGATCAACTTCTTTACGGAGTACTGGCACCTGGGGATATATGCCCTCTTCCACCCTGCCTCCATGGTGCCCCTGCTTCATATCAACTTGCACATTTGTAGGAGAGGATGAAATAGATGTCTAGCTCTTGAAATTCTGTGTGACTGGTGATCAATGACATGAATTATTGAAGTTTTGAATAAGCCAGCCTCTACATCCTCAGGGATGCTTAGGACTTGGGTAAAGAGCCAGGAAAATTGGAAGTTACAAGGAGGGAGAGAGAAGAAAAAGAAGTCTGAGTCTTTGTTACAACCCAGACAGTAAGTTATAATTGTAAACAGTCTGTTATCATTTAAGGTCAATTTTTAAATTATTGATATGTTTCTACAAGTTATTATAATGAAAACATGTGTTACAGGAATGAGAATGAAAGGAAACATAGATAAGGAACATGGAATTGGGGTTTTTAAAAATTGTCACCTGCTATTACCTTTCCCACTTCCAAAGCAAAAGCCAGGTCAGAAAAAGGCTCATGGAACCTGAAACAGGCCTTTTTCCAATCACAGCTGAAGACATAGACCGTATTTCCAAAGAGGCTCTGCCGCAGCTTCTGAGAGGAGGGGATACAACTGGTGAGTTCAAAGGAAGATAATTCTGAGACACATTCCTCATCAATCTTAAGTAAGGCAGTGAAACCATGGAGGTGGCCTGTCCCCTTTCTACATTTAGAGCTACGCTTCTCTATTTTAATTGTAAAGTCCTGTGCAAAAGATTCATGTTAGGTTCACTGAGGACATTTTATCCTCAAAGCTCAGTGTGCCAACCCTAAACCTATATCATCCCTATTTGATGAAAGGATCCTTGTATCCCCTTTCATTGCTAGCCATCTCTCCTTTTACCCCACACAGTACACTCCAGGCTGTGGCTCTGTCCTTGTGCTGCTGCCCCTATATTCATGACTTGCTCCAGAAAAAAAAGGAAACCCAGCTGGTGTAGCTCAGTGGTTGGGCATAAACCTATGAACCAGGAGGTCACAGTTCAATTCTAGCTCAGGTCACATGCGTGGTTTCTGGGCTCTATCCCCAGTAGGGGGTGCACAGGAGGCAGCAGATCAATGATTCTCTCTCATCATTTATGTTTCCATCTCTCCCTCTCCCTTCCTGTCTCTGAAATCAATTAAAAAATAAATAAATAAAAAGAAGTAAACCTAAAGGAGGAAATAGCTCTCTCTCTCTCTTTTTTTTAAAGGAATATACAGGACTGTGTTTCTGGCCTGAGTACAATAGTGGTTTCAATTATATTAAACAAGAATTCTCTGTTCTCTTGCCCCAGAATCCTTAAGGTCTTCCAAAGTACTTGATAGTACATTGAGATTTGAAACCATCAAAATGGAAACAAGCCTTTATTAACCAAACACATGAAAAAAAGGAATCCATTCATAATCAGAGGTGTATTCATCATTTAGCATGTGCTAATCCTGTGTGGGCTATAGATATGTGAAAAGTCTAACATCCCACAACTATGTATAAGACAGAGGTCTGAAATTCCACAAATCAAGTGCAAAGTGCCATGAATGAACAAAGGAAGGAGAGAGAACCTTTGACTGAAGTACTTGAGAAGGCTTTGGAAGAGGTGGCATTTCAACTAGGCTGGCAAATGACATCTAGCATTTATTGAGTATTTTCATGCACCAGGCACTGGGCTAAGTGCTTTACATTCACTATGTTAATTTAATTATTTGAAGTAGGTACATTATTACCCCCTTTTTACAGAGAAGTATTTGCCAAAGGTCACCCAGCTAGTAGAAGCAGAGCTGGAATTTGTGCCCATTCTACCACTGGTTGCCTCCCAGCTTTAATCCTGTATGTGCCATTGTGACTGTCTACCAAGGAGAGGGAGCAGATGGGCACAGACGCTGCTCTTAGAAGACACAGACTTAGTGTGTACCATGGCCAAAGAGGGCCACCAGCCCAGGACATCCCCAGCAGAGGACTGAAAGTGACAGAAAGTGGTTCCTTGCCATCAAGGCTACATAGCACAGAGGAAAGGCTGATCAGTGCAGAGAAATCCCAGTTATGCTCCTACTGACTGTGTGAAATCGACAGGTTGCCCAGCCGCTGTACGATTTATTTGCTTATCCCAAAATGGGGAGAACCCCTGCTTGATTAATATGGTTATCCTTGAAAGAGAAAAGGTAAGAAAAATGGCTTTGGGACCATACTGCTGAGTAAACGGAGGGTGTTACTACCTTTGTGAAACAGCTTGTCTGCGCTGAAACATCTTATGCAGTAGGAAGAAAGTCCTAACACAGGGAAAAAGACCGGAGACTGGCAGGAATGAGGGAGAAGCTGTGTGTGAATGCAGAGATTAAGACTGTTGAGACTAAAAAGGCTTAGAATACAAATTCAATTAGAAAAATTCTGCAAGTCAAACCATCCCATCTCCTGTTTCTGTTGCAGAGTCACCATCCAGATGCACCTGGGGAGGCCTAGGACAGAGGCCTGCAGGCCTCTCAGGCCAACCCCCACTGGTTAGAGTGACAGCAAAGGTGCTTCATCTTACTGTTTATTTTACATCAAATATAATTTACAACAAGATTAACCTGAGGCATGTTCAGTGACATACATATGTTGCTCTGCTGCCTGGTAACTAGACACAATGGTAAGTGGTCTTAATAAATGACTGTAATGATCATTACTATTTAATACAGACAAATACAGTTTATAGTTTTTCTCTTTTCACTTTGTTTTCTAGGATTTGTAATGGATACCTCTTTCCTGTTTGCTGTGATGATGATAATGATGATGATCATTAACACACACACATAACACACACACACACACACACACACACATACACACACACATACTCACCAGGTTTAATTTCCTTATTCCAGCTGTTTGTCCCTTGTCACTGGGCTTAGAGTTTCCTTGGGACAACCTGGTCCAGTCCAGTCCTCTTCTACCCCACCCCCCCACCTTCACCCAATATGAAGTAGAATAATTCTCTTTGAAACTCCTTCCATAAATCTTTTCTTGTCTTAAAAATTACTGGCTCATCATGGAACAGAGATTGTCAGAATTAGTGCCTCTTGGCCTATCAGACTAGGCTCTTGGAGGGGTTGTGTTTGCCATGGATTTGTCCACATCTGGAGTAGTGCCTGGTACAGAGTAGCTCACAATAAGCATTTGTTGAATAATTTTTTAAAAATCTAATTCAATCCTTTCATTTTACATGTAAAGATCTTGAGGCCCAGAGCAATTAATTGGGATGCCCAAGGTTACATAATTAGTAAATGGCAGTGCCAGAACCCAAATGCAATCCTTTCAACATATACCAGTCAGGGTCCCAGCAGGAAACAGTTGCTCTCTCAAGTCAGGATAATTAACTTGAGGAAAGTTTAATACTATTTACAAAGATGTGGGATACTTACAGGGAAACCACAATGACTAATGCGGTGGGAGGAGGGGGGAGTGGTTACCTGAACCCAGAAGGAGAGTCCAAGGGAGGGGGCTGCATTGGAGGAGGGGGATCCAACCAGCTCTGCACAACCTGACTTCATTCCCTTCTCTCCCTCCAGTCTCCCTCCAGGGTTCCCATTGGATAAACTGGACAGGAAGCCAGAGGAGGAGGGAGCACTACAGTTAGTCTCATAGGCAGAAAGCAGGATGGAGCAGGTTAAAGGGTGCATTGGAAGTGGCACAAGAATGATACCCACCATCTCATGCTGAGATGCCTCTCCAGGGGATCATCCAGAGCAGTGAATTAATGAATTAAGTAAACATCTCCTGGGGCCCATCTATTGGCCAGACTTTATGCTGGGGCCACCAGGCTGTGTTTCCTGCTCCCCCAAAGCCATCTCTTTGCCTGCTGCCCTCTATTCTCTATTACAGCTTCATCTATTACAGTCTCCTCAGAATATTTGCTCTCCCAGCATTACATGCGGTCCAGCCAGTGTAGTGTGATCCTGCTGGGTAGAGTTGCAAATACACCAAGGTTTGTTTATTGATTGCCAATAAAAGAGGCTACAGGAGTGTGTTCCAGGATGGGTCCCCGAGAAGGGCCTGATTGTGGAGGAGGATGGAAAATTGCCACTGGAGGGAAGAAAGGCAGTGGTGTGAGGCTGGTGGAAGAGCCCAGAGGCAGGTGCACCCCTTGTCCACGAACTCAATGGGGCCAGCAGTCCTGACCAGAGTTCACTGCAGCACATCCACCTAAGATGTTAGATTGGGGGAGGAAGAAGGCTATAATATTGGAAATAGGGCCACAAAAATGTGAGAAACAGGAGAGCTGGGGAAAGCAAGGGTACGTAGGGCCCTTCACCTACCCCTACTTCCTGAGCAGATTCCCAGCAAAGAGTGTGTGCCAATGGCAAGAAATCCCACACATGCCTACTTCAAACAGAGGGGGAAGAAGACAGCAGAATGGTGACAAAATGCATGCTTCAGGGGATGTTAGGATTCAATAGCTCTGATAATTTGCCAGGCAGCTGCACTGCCAAAACGTGTAGAATTGGCCAAGCTTCCAAACGACCTTCTGGGACACACGTATTCAGAGCCCCAAGGTGTCATCTTCAAGTCCCAGGGAGTGTTTAATTAATGGGACCACAATTTAAAGGACACCCTATCATCTGGCACACATAATGGGAATAAGTTTTTTTTTTTTTTTAAAGAAAAATCGATCATTTCTACTTCTGGGACTTCCTTAATACCCCATCAATCCATTTCAGGCTATAGTGGTCCGACTCCTTTACCTCCCAGTCTTTTCCGAAGGGAGAGAATTGCGATGGGAGTCATTGGGGAGGTGTCCAATTGCGTTGTGTTTGTGTTTGGGAGAAAGGAGAGAATTCAGACCCAGACTCTCCTGCCTCCACAGAACAGAGGGAGACTGGAAGGCTCTGGAAGTATCTGTGAATGCTTTTTTCTATTTTTAAAGTTTGTATGTGTGTTTTTAAAAATAGATTGTACATTCACATGGTTCAAAATCCAGAGTAAAAGAAGGCCACCAAGAAAGACTCCCTCACACCCGTGCCTCTGGTCCCCGTGCTCCCATGGCTCCACGCTATGCACTAGTCTGGAATTTCTGCAGCATACACAGGCAAATACCAGTAGAGAATCATAGTTTTTCTCTTTTTCACACAAAAAGTAGCCTATTCCCAGATATATATAAATTTTAAAGTGATATTCTCCATAAGCATTTATTTCAATACTACATTTTTTTTATTAGAGGGTGTTCATTAAAAGCATTATCTTGGCCAGTAAAATACAGCTAGTTGCTCTAACTTTTGTTCCTCTAGCATAGTGTGGCCGCGTAACCACACTCAACAGTATGACGCATCACCTGTTTTCATTACCCAAAGGAGAGGATTCACTAGATAGATACCTAAGACACAAGTGAAGGCACCACCCAGGAGCTGGGAGGCCAGCAAGCAAAGTGTAGCATCTTATGAGAGCCTTGCTGACCTATCTTCTGTGACGTCTGGCGTTTGAGTAGAAGAGGGAAGGTGGATTGAGGTGGAAAGACTTTTGATGAGAAGGAGCAAATAGGTCTCCATTACACTTGTACTGCACATGTGACAGTGGGGCCTGTGAGAACATGCATGATAAAAAGCAATGGGGTGAGGGAGGTGAGGGTGGGGCTGGAGTCCCTAAATCTGATGTTTCATCTGGGGAGCTTAAGGAAAGGCCATATTCAGAGCAGAAAACACTGTGGTCTGGCCAGCTCCACTTCTGTGCTCAAAAAGCAGGTACAGCCCTGGCTGGGTGGCTCAGTTGGTAGGAGCATCATCCCATACACCGAAAGGTTATGGGATGATGCTTGGGGCACGTAGGGAGGCAACCAATCCATGTTTCTCTCTCATACTGATGCTTCTCTCTCTCTCTCTCTCTCTCTCTCTCTCTCTCTCTCTCTCTCTCTCTCTCTTTCTTCCTCTCTCTAAAATCATTAAACATATGCCTGGGTGAGGATTTTTTAAAAAACAGGTGGAGACTGTGACTCCCCCTGGAGGGGTTCCATGCCCCCTCAATAGCCCCCTCAGCAGGGGCCAAGGATGGTGCCGGCCCATGGAGCTATGAGCACAGGACACCTGTTGCTGCTGTGTGCTCAGATGGCCAGGCTCAGCCCGGAAGTTTCTGTGCCCGTGCCCAGGGGTAGGACAGCCTGTGGTCAGGAGGGGGTGCTTCCTCCTCCTCTTGCTCTTAGGGTCTAGGGAGAGGTCTCTGCCCAAGGCTCTAGAATACAGTGTGAGGTTTGGGGATGAGGTGAATGTGGGGGCTACATTGGAGGGCTGTGCAATTGGAGAGCTCTCTCACCCTAGCAGGGACTGTTTTCCTGGCTCCGTCCTTGGCTGAGCTTCCCCAGTTTCCAACGTGGCTCTTTGACTACAACAGCTGGTTCTTTGGACACTTGCCAAAGCCCTGTCTCCAGCCCTGACCTGTTTAGTCCAGTGAGTTGCCATTGGTCCTGCCTCCTAGCTGGGTCTCCATAGCCTTTTGCCCCCACCCTGGCCAAATTTTGAAATGAGCAAATGGTCCTTAGAACCCGAAGCTTCCAGATCTACTTGGATCCTCAAGTATCAGGTTCTTTTTCAAATCTGCCTATTAGTCGGCAGTCCCAGAAAATCTTTTTTTCCTGAGATCAGCTCTTGCCCAGGACTGGGCCTGGCACAGGTCCCCACCTCCCTTCCTCCGGCCCAGGCTCGGACAGGGTCCTGTCTCACCCCTCGACATTGTCTTGCATGTTTGCAGCACTCCCCAGCCAACCTACCCTACCCTACCTTATATGGTGACTCATCTGACTTTACTCCCTCAAATTTAACTTTCATGTCCAGGAAGTGAATAAAGAGAGACTCATAATTTGGGAGGAAAAGACTGTAATGTCAGCAGTGCCTTTGAAAAATACTATAAATAAGTCATTTTAATTATATCCTCCTTCTACCAATAACAACCGTCTGTAGTCTTATCTTCAGAATGCTCTCACATGACAGCAGATAAGATTCTCTAGCCCTGTTGTTTGGGGAAGATTACGTTTCATTTCATGTTTAATTGACAAGCTGTACTCACCGTGGCCATTGCTAGGGAGATAGGAAAGCTGCTCGATTTTGAAGAGATGATAGAGGGCTTGGGAGTAGAACAAGGGCCACTTGATGGCAAGAGTCCTTGTCTTTTGGGCTGAGGTGTTCCTGATCCATCTTCACTCTTAGCAGCAGACACATGGCTGCCTTCATGATTCTGAGTAACATGCCACTACCAAAAACAAAGCAAACAGTGCTGTGATGACCTCTCCCCTTTTCTTTCTTTCTCTCTGAAATAATTTTTATCAGAAAATGTTGTCTCCCTTTTCAAGATGTTTGAAAATTGTGATACATACCAATAAAAGAGGCAGAAAAACGCCAGTGTCTGTGTCAAAGAGGCTTCTCCTAAGTTTTATGTGACTCGAGGAGGTTAAATGCAACTATGGAAACATAATTAATGCTATCAAGACCTTGACTCGAAATTATGTTTAGGGAAGAATACAAATGTCAGTGTGTCTCGTTTTGAGAGGACACCATCTTATAAATAACGAGTAACTCTTTCAAGTCTATACAAGGTATTTTTCATTATATTGTTAACTGGCCAGTAAATGAAGTCAAGTTACCTCCCTTTACTTTTTTCAGATTCCTATTCCCCAATAAGTGAGTATAATTTTCTCCTTCCTTTTTTAAAAATACATTTTTATTGATTTCAGAGAGGAAGTGAGAGGGAGAGAGAGATAGAATGATGAGAGAGAATCATTGATCAGCTGCCTCCTGCACATCCCCTACTGGGGATCAAGCCTGCAACCTAAGCTTGTGCCCTTGACTGAAATTGAATCCGGGGCCCTTCAGTCCACAGGCTGATGCTCTATCCACTGAGCCAAACCAGCTAGGGCAAATTTTCTTCTTTAAAAAAAATTCATGCCCCATCTTTAAGGCAAAAAATTTATTTTTATTTTTTGTGACTGATTTTATGGCATTTAAATATGTTAGCATCACCTCTTCTTCCAATTTACTTAACTTCTACACTAATGTTATGAAACAAATCTGCCCTATTGATAGCTGAAGCATGAAAGAAACTGCTTTCTTAGTTTTTCTGGATTCCTAGAGGCAAAGATGCTTTCTTATCTCAGAAATATAGCATCCAAGTCACAGGCTACTGATGGGATAAGATGCATTTTGTAAATCAAATGGAAAATCTTTACCTTTGTGCCAGGGTGTAAGGCATAACTTGGCATTTATTTATTTATTTTCTTTCAAAGATTATTTTATCATTTGAGCATTCTATTTCCCCAAATGTCAGCTATCTCCATTTAATACTTCCAGGACTAAAATACAATCACTATCTCCCTGATTCTCATTTAGACTACAGTTAAGAGAGTAGCACAAATAAAGCTTTTGATCACAGGTTAGTTGGGGCAAGATGCTTTAGTGTTGTGGTTAAAGTATTAATAATTCAATTGTTTGATCATATCATATACTACTGAAAATCACCTTAATATTTTGTGCTGTGTTTATTCAATGATTGAATTAGTATCTAAATACTAAGTCTATTACCTTCTAACCTTTTCAGGTGACATGAAATACAAACACTTTTTATCTTACATTGTATAACAGATTTTAAAATACTTTCTTAACACCAGAATTCTGTCATCTTTCTCTCCTTTGAAAATGGTGAAGGAAAACAATTTCTCAGAAGTTGAATAACGGTAAGTGTTTTCAAAACTGCTTTTCTTCAGGGACACTGAGCTCTTTGTTCTCAGAATACAGTGTCATTTCACAAGTGTGGGAACTCTAGATTCTATTACTTTTTTCTAAAATAATAACCATATGGTGCTTTAATGATGAAAAATAGCTCTTAAAAGTAGAAAGAGATCTTTATGAAAAAAAGAAAGCACAAGAAAAGATATTCAGCAGGCTTTCTAGCTATATGTTTTCACATGTTAAATGCTGGTGCCTGAGTGACATTATGTGCATAGAATAAGTGGGTTTTGCTGTTAACGTGGTTGTTTGAAGAAGCAACTAGAAGAAAACACATTGGCTTTGAGAAAAGTAATTACCTGAGGAGTTGTATTATTGGTTCCCAACCTAAAGATGAAAGAGAAACATCAAGAAAATTACTCACTCTTTTCTACCCTTACATGCAAACCTCCTCAACCCAGCCTTGCAGGGAAAGCCTTTTTCTGCAAATAGTTATACCTGAAGTGTTTTAAATGTAAATTGATAATAGAGACTTTTCATGGAGCAAACATAAAAGCTGACTACTTAAACACCTAAAATCCCTCTGGTTCTATTTCTAGAAATAGAAAAATGAGAAAACGAGAGCATCTTACCTGTGATAACTAAAGATTTCCCTCCATTTGTCAAGAAATGAAATTTTCCTAGTTATCTCCTCCAAATCCAGCTCCTGGGAGCTTTGTTCCTGGTCCAGGAATGCCACAGCCATTTAGTTATATGATGTACAGAAATGGAAGAAAGAAATAGTTAAGATGGGTGAAAGGTCTGGCAGTGGAGAGGTGTGGTGGCTGTCACAGGTGGCCAGGTGAGAACTGCTACCCCTACCTTTGACCAGCAAGGAGATCACACCACAGTTGCTGCCCTGGGCTCTCTGTGAGCCCCTGTTATCAGATCCTGATTAAACTTTCATTAGAGGTGGAATACTTTGTGTATTTTTGTTCACTGTATAGATGCCATGAATGTTTAATCCAAGACACAGATTTATAAACAAAAGGATTACAATTACTTATCTGTATCAAAGCAACTGGGATACTTTAATTGATGAGAGATGCATGCTGGTGGAATGTGATACTACCTAGTTCTGTAGTGCCTCTAGGAAATATTAGTGAACAGAAAATATAGCAAATAACTCTATCAACTACAGTTGTGTAATATGTAGGCCAAGGAAAACACAGGCCAGCAGATATTTGATGTAGATTTTAGTACACAGAAATCTTGCACACAGTTTGCAGAAGAACTAGCTTGATTTGTTTAAGGGAGAAACAAATTGTAGTTGTAATAACAGAAATAATAATGAAGATTGATGGTTGTGATAGTTAATTTTATGTGTCAACTTCCTAGGCTATGGTAACCGTTTTTGGTCAAACACCAGTCTAGTGTTACTGCAAAGGTATTTTTTACATGTTATTAACATTTAAATAGATTTTGAGTAAAGAGGATTAATCTGTATTATGTGGGTGAGCCTCATCCAATCAATTGAAAGTCTTAAGAGAAAAGACTGGGGTCCCTAAAGGAAGAAGGAAGTCTATCTCCAAACAACCTTCTGACTGGAGCTGCAGCATCACCTCTTCCTTGGGTCTCCAGCCTGCCAGCCGGCCCTGTCTGTATATTTCAGAATTGCCAGCCTCACAATCATATGAGCCAATTTCTTAAAATAAATCTCTCTCTCTCTCCTATCTTATTGGATCTGCTTCTATGTAGCACCTTGAGTAATACAGTGATGTTCATCAAAAACAAACTGGTGCCCTTGCCAGTTTGGCTCAGTGGATAGAGCATCGGCTTGTGGACTGAAGGGTTCCAGGTTCGATTCTGAAGGGCACATGCCTGGGTTTCAGACTCAATCCCCAGTAGGGGGCATGCAGGAGGCAGCCAATCAATAATTCTCTCTCATCATTGATGTTTCTCTCTCTCTCCCTCTCCCTTCCTCTCTGAAATCAATAAAAATATATTTTTTTAAAAAACAAAAACTGGTTACCAGTAAGTATTCTTGTCTTTTCTGTCTTGGTTGAATACTAAAACTGAACCTCTTCAGCAGGAGGTCATCTTATATAATAAAGAGCTAATATGTTAATTAGACTGAACAGCTGAACGACCTTCCGGATGACCTCCTGGACGAAGCCAGGGTTGTGAGGGTCAAGCAGGGCTGCGAGGGCTGGCCGGGGCTGTGAGGGCCAAACCCCTTGCACGAATTTCTTGCATCGGGCCTCTAGTTTTCTCTATAAACATTTTTGATCATGAGTTTTGTAAAATCCTGGGAATGCTAAGAGGTCAAGGAAAAGAGGTGCTTTGGATTTATTATGACTCAAGTGGTCAGGGCTGAGGGGACTGCATATATATAACATTGTAAAGACCTTGAAACACAGAAAGTCACTACATAAACCAGAGATGAATTTAGGTGTCCACAGTTTTGCCTGGGTTTCCAGTTTTTTTACACCTCCAATTTCTTAAGCTAATTTTTGGTGGTTGTTTAGCCACTTCACAGGTCCCATAAGTTTCCCCCAGATTTAGTATTTTTATTGTAAATATAAAGGGCATAAAAATTCTAAGTTTTCTTTTTTTAAAAAAAGCTTTATTTGTTGTCCTCTTTATAATTTTATAGTTTTAATGGTAGTATCAGCATTTAATACTTATTGCTCCCCCCAGTATAAAAAAATAAAAGGACTTACTAGATTTTTGCTGTCAAATAATATCATGGTCAGAAATGTCTATGAATTTTCTATTCAGAAAGTCATATTAAAAATTAATTCTGAGCCTGCTATTTAAATTATTTAACAACCCAAAGCTAAGAAAATTATTTTTCTTAAGAGTCATTATTAAATATGTGTATTTTGGGTTATGTCTGTGTCTAATTTACAGAATTCTGTGATGGCAGAAGTATAAATCTTAATGATTAGGCCACTTACCAATAAATCTTCTATTGTTTCAAAAAATAGATTTGGGGTTCAATAAACATATTTTGAGTATTTCCTGTGTGCCAGACACTTGGAGATGCCAAGGCAGGTAAGATGTGGTTTGTGCTCTTCTAGTGGAAGAAACAGACACATGCAAAAAAGAAAGTGCTTCGTGGACAGTGGCTAGGGGACTGTGGGAGCTCAGGGGACAGGAAGAAAGAGAGAGAGAGAGAGGAAGGGAGAGAGAGAAGAGCATGGCTTCTGGGTCCAAACTCTTAGTTTTGAATCATGGTTTCACCTCCTACTAGCTTTATGGCCTTGGACAAATTATTTAATCTCTCTATGCCTCAGTTTATTCATCTGTGAAATGGGCATAATTTCTTACCTTTACTATATTGAGGCTTCTTCTAATCTATGAAAATGGCATATCACTTATTTAGACCTTTTTTATCTTCCCCCTGTTTAATTCCCAGAAATGGGATGCCTGAATCAAATACAGTAATTTTAAAGACTTTGCTACATATTGTCAAATTTCATCATTGTTCTTGACCATTCCTTGCTAAGCCCCTCTTATTCCTTTTATTCCCAACTTAGAATTCATGGTCCCACCCCTTTCAATAAAGAAAATGCTGACTTTACTTCCCTACCTTTCTCTCTCTTCTCAGTTAGATGTTGATAAGGGCTCTACAGATGGAAGGGCTGGTCTCTGGAATATACCAACAGTTAAGCACATCAGAGGAAACCACCATTTTCTTGGGCAATTTGTCCAAAGACTTAGAGTAGGAGTCCTGGCTGTAAGAAGTGGGGTGGAAAGAAAAAAATGGGATTTGGGGGTACTGGTCCAGATCTGGAGGAATAAATAGGGCAGGGAGGGATACAGAAATATGTCGAATCTGGAATTGCCCCTTCAATATTCATAATGCCTTGCCTCCACCACATGCATATGAAATCACCGAAAACTTCTGTCCTAAGACTGCCCCTGACCCCTCAAAGGCTTGGGGTAGCAATAGGCCTGCAGTGGCAAAGGGAAAGAGCAAGGACAAAGCAGGGGCCATGGGGAGGAGGGGAGTTTTGCAGCCATGTGGTTGTTTGGGGGGGGGGGGGGACGGGGCGGGGACAGTAGAGATTGTTCCCTATAAAGGAAATGCACTGAGTAAGTGCAGGAATCTGTGCCTTACCCATCTGCTTTCTTTGCTGATATTTTGAAAAAATAATAGCTCTGATTTCATGAAAAAAGCTAGTATTTATTCCAAACTTGGAAATTAGTATGTAAAAATTTAATGTTATTAACATTTTCTATAGTTTCCCAGAAAGCTATGACTGATCTTTATAATCATTTACTCAATTTAGTCTTAAACTGAGATTTGAAAAATGTTGGGCTTGCCAGCATTTTTGACTAGCTTGCAAAATTATCCCCAACCTTTTTCCTTGTTGTTTTCATGTGTTTCATGATGCTTCATAAACAGTAATCGGAAGCAGAATTTTAGAGCCATTGATTTAAAAAAAAAACAACCCAAAATCTTATTAGTGTTTAATTAACCTTACCCCTGAAAAACTCTTCCTTAGGATTAAGTTAAATCCTTTATGCTTTAATTATCATTCATTTTATTTACTTCTACCTTCTGTGGAGATGGAAATTTCCTGATTATATTCCTTCCCAAAAGATTTCTGCCAATCCACTGGAAACTGGAAGATGGCTGATATATTCTCCTTTTGTTCTTTGGTGTCGGAGAGAAAGAGGGTGTCAGGCCCAGGATTAAATCCCAGGGCCTCCTTCTGACTGTGTAACCTTGGAGAATGTATTTAGTCTCTCTGAGCTTCATTTTTCATATCTTCTTTTACTTACCTCAGAGAATCAAAATGAATATTATTTATGTGAAAACTAACCTTTAACCAATGTTTTCTTGCCTCTTATATGTTAAAAATGCTCTTTTAAAAGTTTTATTTTTCCTGCGTTTATGTATGTTAGGAGTTGCAGCCTGGGCCAGGGATAGAGCTAAAAGTCAAAAGTCCTAAAGTGATATTACTGGGGCATTGGTCCTAACTCAACCCCCTAGCTACTGGCTATGTAGCCTTCTGTTGGTCACTTGGCCACTGGTGTGAGTCCCAGTCCTCACCTGAAAGGCCTGAAGACCAGTGTGGTATGACGGAAAATACATATTTGGTTATTGTCCCCAGTGCCTGGCATAGAACTCCTAAAATCCTTAGAATTTCCCGAGTTGCAAGGATGATAGGATTGTCTTTTGTTCTAATGCGGCGTGGCTAAGCCCTCGATGACTTCATAGTTGAACTATGAAGTCTCCAAATTCCTTGGCTAGTGGAGTGATGAAACCGCAACAGATAATTAAACAAGCACAATTTGAACAACTTATAGCCAGCTAGTGAATCACAAGACTTTGCCTTCCCTAACTGAGGACACTTAAGAGTAAATGGTTTATACCTCACCTCCCTAACAAGAAAATCAATAGCTTCAATCATTCTGGCCAGGGAGATTGGTAACAAAGACCCAGTTAGTGCCATTTGTGCCAGCCAAACCCAAGGACAGATGAAGTCAGGGGAACTAATAACAAAAACCCTATTAGAGCCAGACAGACCAAAGATAAAAGTAAAGCAGTAAAGCTGACCAGAGAATTATCCCAAAGTCCCCTTTATGCTCCTTTTAACGCATCAGCATATTAAAGAGCACACTTGGAAGCTGATGCCTATTCTGTTGAACCCTTCCCTAAAATCTCCCTTAATATTCCTGCCGCAGAAGAGAGATAAAAACCCTCAAGACAAAGGATGCCAGCATGGACTCTCTCTGGACACATCCACACATTTCTTCCTTCTCAGGTGTAGATCTTTACTTTTATCTTCTAAATCCTAAGGATCTCCATGAGACTTGCAGCCATGGACGCAGCAGGCACCTGCAGCTTATCCAGAGCAAACCCCTTGAACCTGTCTCCAAGGCCCCCTTTCTCTGACTTTCCAGTGCACTATCAGCAGCCCCACCGTTGCTCACCTCTTTCCTGTAACGTTTCTTGGGAACCAAAACAGAGCTCCACCTAGGCTTTCTCCAGTTGCTTCTTCTGCCTTAAGCCCTGTCTTAGTTTCACTGTCCCCAGCTTTAATAAATGTACTCTCAAGATCACCTGGACTGGTATTTGAAATCGTTTCTGCATCCAGTCAGGAACTCACACACTACCAGCCAGTGGAGGCAGCCCTGCTCCTGGTCCCTTTCCAGTGAGAATAGGAATTGTGATAAATTTAGTGATTGTTTTGGGTAATATGGACATTTTTTTCCAATTGGTTTAATTTTATTTCAAAATTGTACAAAATGACCATACTGGTAATAAAAAAGCTTTGTCTTCAGACACATGTAAATTCAGGGAAAAACACAGCAAAACAGATATTATTCACAGTGTAATGAGAAAGCTTCCTCTGAGGCAGAGTATGAACATTTTAATGATGTTAATTCTTCTTATCCATGAGCATGATATAGGCTTCCACTTATTTGTATCTTATTCAATTTCTTTCTTCAGTGTCTTACAATTTTGTAATTGATCTATTCAGATTTTCTTATTTTTCCTGATTCAGTTTTAGAAGATTGGATGTTTCTAGGAATTTAATTCTCCTGTTTCACTTCTGATTTTATTTATTTGGATCCTTGCTCTTTTTTTCTTGATGAGTCTGGTTTAAGGTCTGTCAATCTTGTTATCTTTTCAAAGAACCAGCTCTTAGCTTCATTGATTGTGTGTATTGTTTTTTAGATTATATTTTGTTTATTTCTGCTCTGATTTTTAATATTGCCTTTCTTCTACTCACTTTGGGCTTTGTTTGTTATTCTTTTTCTAGTTCCTTTAAGTGTAAAGTTAGATTGTTTATTTGAGATTTTTCTTGTTTCTTGAAGTAGGCCTGCTGTCACTGTGTCCCATATATTTTGGGTTGTTGTGTTCTCATTTTCATTTGCTTCAAGGTATCTTGATTTCTTCCTTGATCTCATTGTGAACCCATTCATTGTTTAGCCTCCATGTGTTTGTGTGTTTTTCAGTATTTTTCTTGGAATTTATTTCTAGTTTTATGCTAGAGAAGATTCTTGATATGATTTCAATCTTCTTAAATTCATTGAGACTTGTTTTATGTCCTAGTATGTATCCTATCCTAGAAAATGTTCCATGTGAACTTGAAAGGAATGTGTATTCTGCTGCTTTGGGGTAAAATGCTCTGAAGGTATTAATCAACCCATCTGATATAGTGTGTCATTTAAAGGTGCTATTTCCTTGTTGATTTTTCTGTCTGAAAGGTCTATCCATTGATGTCAATAGGGTGTTAAAATCCCATACAATGACCTTAGTACTATTCATCTCTCCCTTAATGTCCATCATGATTTGTTTTATATAATTAGGTGTTCCTATGTTCCTATGTTGAATGCATACATGTTTACAAGGGATATATCCTCTTTTAAAAATATTTCTATTTAAATTCTTTATTATTTAAAGTATTACATATGTCTCCTTTTTCCCCCCATTGACCTCTCCCCAGCCATTCCCACTCCACAGCATATACCCTCACTCCCCTACTGTCTGTGTCCATGGGTTATGCTTATATGCATGCATACAAGTCCTTTGATTGATATCTTACCCCCCAGCCCTCGCCTGCCTCCCTCTGAGGTTGGACTGTCTGTTTGATGCTTCTGTCTCTGGATCTATTTTTTTTCATCAGTTTATGTTATTCATTATATTCCACAAATGAGTGAGATCATGTGATATTTATCTTTCTCCAACTAGCTTATTTCACTTAGCATAATGCTCTCCAGGTCCATCCATGCTGTTGCAAATGGTAAGAATTCATTCTTTTTTACAGTAGTGTACTATTCCATTATGTAAATGTACAACCGTTTTTAAATCCACTCATCTGCTGATGGGCACTTAAGCTGTTTCCAAATTTTAGCTATTGTAAATTGTGCTGCAATGAATACAGGGGTGCACATATCCTTTCTGATTGGTGTTTCTGGTTTCTTGGGATATATTCCTAGAAGTGGGATTACTGGGTCAAATGGGAGTTCCATTTTTAATTTTTTGAGGAAACTCCTTACTGTTTTCCACAGTGGCTGCACCAGTCTGAATTTCCACGAGCAGTGCACGAGGGTTCCTTTCTCTCCACCTCCTTGCCAGCACTTGTCATTTGTTGATTTGTTGATGATAGCCATTCTGACAGGTGTGAGATGGTACCTCATTGTGGTTTTGATTTGTATCTCTCAGATGATTAGTGACTTTGACCTTGTTTTTATATGTCTCTTGGCTTTTTGTATGTCCTCTTTTGAAAAGTGTATATTTAGTTCCTTTGCCCATTTTTTTTTATTGGATTGTTTATCTTCCTTTTGTTAAGTTGTATGAGTTCCCTATAAATTTTGGAGATTAAACCCTTATCGGATATAACATTGGCAAATATGTTCTCCCATACAGTGGGCTCTCTTGTTTTGTTGATGGTTTCCTTTGTTGTGCAGAAGCTTTTTGTTTTGATGAAGTCCCATTTGTTTATTTTCTCCTTAGTTTCCATGGTCCTAGGAGCTGTATCAGTAAAAATATTGCTATGACATATGTCTGATATTTTGCTGCCTATGGATTCTTCTAAGACTTTTCTGGTTGCCCATCTTAAGTTTAAGTCCTTTATCCATTTTGAGTTTATTTTTTTGTAAGTTGGTGGTCTAGTTTCATTTTTCTTTTTTGCATGTATCTGTCCAATTTTCCCAACACCATTTATTGAAGAGACTGTCTCTGCTCCAATGTATGCTCTTGTGTGCTTTGTCAAATATTAATTGAGCATAATGGCTTGGATTGATTTATGGGTTCTCTGTTCTGTTCCATTGGTCTATATGTCTGTTCTTGTGCCAGTACCAGGCAGTTCTGAGAACAGTGGCTTTGTAATATACCTTGATATCTGGTATTGTGATCCCTCCTACTTTATTTTATTTCTCAGGATTGCTGTGGAATAAATTTTAAAATTAAAATAAAAGAAAAAAATTCATTCTAATCAAGGTGTTCTGTACAGCCTTCAGGGTAGGTGTGGGGCAGCAAGCAGCTCACCTGACAAAGGAAAGGTAGTAGCAGGATTCTGAGAAGATGAATGTTTGCTGCTCTGCTTGGGTGCTTTTTTCTACCTTGTCTTCTAACTTACTCATGTGATCCTCAGCTTCTTCTAGTCTACTGTTGAAACTTTCCATTGTGCACTTTATTGCAGCTATATCATTCTTCATTCACTCTTGATTCTTCTTCATTTCCTCTTGATTCTTACACATGTTTTTGAATTTGTCTTCCATCCTTTTCAGGGTCTTTATAACCATTGCTATGAATTCTTTCTCTGACAAATTGCTTGCCTCCATTTTGTTTATTTCCTTTTATAGTGATTCCTCCTTTTCTTTTGTATGGGAAGTGTTTCTTTGTCTCTCCATTTGTGCTGTTCCTTTGTGATTGTTTCTATGTATTACATCAAACTGCAATGTCACCCAGATTTTTTGAGTTTGTCTTATGTAGATGTTTTGTGGACCAGTGGTGCAATCTCTCAGGTCTTCTGGGCTAGGTATTCAAGGAATGCCCCTTACTTGGGATATTTGGGTTCTCTTGGTGTAGTTGGGTCTTGAGTGTTATTGTCCTGTTCGTGGATGGAGTCTCCTCTCAAGGTGTCTGGCTATGTGACTTGCTATCTACCATGTTGACTGAACAGCACAAAATACAACTCAACAAGACACAACAAAAAGGGAACAAAACACAAATGTACTCACGACACCAATAACCCCAATAAAAGTGACCACCAGAGATAAGAGAATAATGAGAAAAAAGAGCAAAAATGATATCAAGAAAAGAAAAAAAGGTAAGAGCGAAAAGAAAAAGAAGAAAAAAATACATGGGGAGAAAACACCACAAAACAAACAAATAAACCAAAAAATGCAAACAACAAACACCCAGAAAAAGGGAGGGACAGAGTCTGTAGAGGCAGACCTTATATACAGAAAGTAAGGTTAAGGAATTAATGAATAGGGGAAAGACCATGGTTCAGTATAGAGGAGGTAGAAAGAGAATGAGTGAATAAGAAGAAAAGAAAAACAAACAAATAAATAAAACAACAATTTTTTAATGTATCTATTTATTCATTTATTTTTGGAAAAGGAAAATAGAGGAAAGAGCAGATAGTCTTGAGTTTAGCGAGTGAAACTAATTAAACAGTTAGAAGAAGAGAGCAAGAGAGAAGAGGAAAAACAAAAGCATAACAAAATTGACTAGTGAAAAAAGAGAAAAAAGAAGGGTGAATGGACTTCAAGCAGAGGAGAGGAAATTAGATATATGAGTAAGCCAACAGAGACTACAATAATAATAACATGTCAATAAAGCAGATAAAGAAGATCCATTTTTTTAACAAGAGGTAAAAAGGAGAGAAAAAAAACTAAAGCAGGGACAGGAGGAGAGAAAGCAGGATGAAAAAATGGAGAAGTGAGGAAGAAAAAGGTGGAAAAAATAAGATAAAATGAAATAACAATTAAAAAATAAAACTAAAATGAAGAAAAAAATAATACAAAAAATACAAGATAAAACAAAACAAAAAGATAAAGGAAAAAAAATTTTAAATAAAAGATAAAAAATAAGAAAGTGGTGTTGTTCACTTCAGCTGAGTTTTAATGCCTCATGAGGGCTGTTTTAATACCCCTCTCTACTGCTACTTCTTAGTTTCCTGTTAAGAAGTTCCAAGCGATCCACCGCTCCTCTGTGTCTGTCTCCACAGCCTTGGCTGCAAGCAGGTGGGACCAATCTGCCGGCTTTGCTTGTTCGCCTGCTGTCAATCTTTTTTTTTTTTTTTTTTTTATTAGTTAAGGTATTACAAATGTGTCCACATCCCCCCCATTAACCCCCAACCTCCCCCCCACACACAAACTCATGCTCCCATCCCCCTGTTGTCCATGTCCATTGATTTGGCTTATATACATGTATACAAGTCCTTCGGTTGATCTCTTCCCCTTACCCCCGCCCTCCCCTACTTTCCTTCTGGGGATTGATAGCCTGATCGCTGTTTCTCAGTCTTTGGGTCTGTCCCTTTTCATCAGTCTATGTTGTTCTCTATAATCCACAAATGAGTGAGATCATGTGGTATTTATCTTTCTTTGACTGGCTTATTTCACTTAGCATAATGCTCTCCAGTTCCATCCATGCTGTTGCAAAAGGCAAGAGTTCCTTTTTTTTTACCGCAGCATAGTATTCCATTGTGTATATGTACCACAGTTTTCTAACAAACAACAAGTGTTGGAGAGGATGTGGAGAAAAAGGAACCCTTCTGCACTGCTGGTGGGAATGCAGACTGGTGCAGCCACTGTGGAGAACAGTATGGAGCTACCTCAGAAGACTAAAAATGGAACTCCCATTTGACCCAGTGATCCCACTACTAGGAATATATCCCAAGAAACCAGAAACGCCAATCAGAAAGGATATATGCACCCCTATGTTCATAGCAGCGCAATTCACCATAGCTAAGATTTGGAAACTGCCTGCTGTCAATCTTAATCGCTCAAGAGTCTGTTTCTGACAGGGATTTCCCTGGGGGTGGTGCTGTATCGATTTTTGGGACTAAAGGGCCCCTCTTCAACCCAGTCCCTGAGGGCTCTTTGAGGCTATTCAGAGTCTGTTTCCTTTGTAAATCTCAAGGTGTAGGCTGGATGTGGCTCTATTAGCTGCCTTGTGGCTGGCTCTTCAGAAGAAAAATGGTTGCTGAGGTTTGGAGGATATCGAATGTCTCAGTGCTGGATTCCTGTTCACCTCCCTCTGTCCTGCTCTCCTCCACAGCCTTTCCCCAGACTTCACCTCTACCTGCACTGAAGCCTCGGGTGAGTGTCTGTAATTGAAAGGTCCTATAACTGGGTTAGCAAATAAAAGCAAAGACAAGACAGAGGTAATACAACCATGCAACTGTGAGTTTCTCTACCCCCAGCACTGTGTAGCTCAGGCAGCTCTTCATGGCCTCCTTTCTGGGTGCAGCCTCTCGCAGCTGTGGACTTAGATCTAGATTCCCCAGCCGCTAGCAGCCCTGTGGACTTCCTTTTCACAGTCAGATGTTTTGCCTGTCCCCAAGGGATGCAGACTAGGTGTTATGCAGTTTCCATCTGACCCCCTTGACCCAGTGGTCATGCATCTCTCTCCAGCCCAGATCCCTGATCCTACCATTCTCCAGGTGTTCTCTGCCCTTCCCAGCTGTGAATTGTCTCACCAGCTGTGTCTAATTCTCCAATTCAGGTGGATGTTATTCGATTTAGTTGCTCCTTCTATCTGCTCTGGGACAAGGCGCAGGACACGTCTGCCTATTTGGCCGCCATTTTTCCCCCCTCAAGGGATATATCCTCTTGTTGGATGACCCCTTTATCATTATGTGTGTCCTTCTTTGTCCCTAATTATAGCCTTTCCTTTAAAGTCTATTTTGGTTGATGTAAGTATTGTTACTCCAGCTTTTTGTTGTTGTTGTTGTTAATCCTCACCCAAGGATATTTTCCCATTGATTTTTAGAGAGAGTAGAAGGGAGGGGGAGAGACACAGAGAGAGAAACATCGATGTGAGAGACACACATTGATTGGCTGCCTCCTGCATGAGCCTCAACCAGGGCCAGGAATCGAGCCTGCCACCAAGGTACATGCCCTTGACTGGAATCAAACCAGAACCTTTCAGTCCATGGGTTGATGCTCTATCCACTGAACCAAACCAGCTAGGGCTACCCCAGCATTTAAAAAATGAAAATTTGTTCTATCCTTTATTCTTGGTCAGTGTGTCTTTCATTCTGAGGTGAGTCTCTTGTAGATGGCATCTATATATGGCTCTTGTTTTCTTATTCATTCAGTGTCTTTTGATTGTAGCATTTAAGCCATTTTCATTTAAAGTGATTATTGATAGGTATGCATTCATTGCCATTTTATTCTTTTAACGATGTTCCTCTGGTTTTTTTGTTTGTTTGTTTTTATTTTTCTTAGTGAAGACCCTTTAACATTTCTTATAATACTGGTTTGGTTGTAAAGATCTCATTTAGTTTTTTCTTGTCTGAAAAGCTCTTTATTTCTCCTTCAATTTTAAAAGATAGTTTTGCTGAGTAAAATAGTCTTAGTTGCAGGTCCTTGCTTTTCATCACTTTGAATAATTCATGTCAATACCTTCTGGCCTGAATGTTTCTGTTGAGAAATCAGCTTACTTGCAGTGGTTCTCAACCTTCCTAATGTCATGACCCTTTAATACAGTTCCTCATGTTGTGGTGACCCCCAACCATAAAATTATTTTCATTGCTACTTCATAACTGTAATTTTGCTACTGTTATGAATCGTAATGTAAATATCTGATATGCTATATGAGTTTCCTGATGGTTGCAACCTACAGGTTGAGAACCGCTGGCTTACAGTCTTATGGGAGCTCCCTTACAGGTAATTATCTGTCTTCCTTTTGCTGCTTTTAAGAGTCTCTCTTTGTCTATAATATTTTCCATTTAAATTATGATATGTTTTGGTTTGGGCCTCTTTGGGTTCAACTTGTTTGGGACTTTCTTGCTTCCTAGACTTGTGTGTCTTTCTCCTTCACCAGGTTAGGGAAGTTTTCAGTCATTATTTCTTCAAATAGGTATTCAACCATTTGTTCTCTCCTCCTTGTTACCCTTATGAGGAAGATGTTCCTACACTTCATATTGTCCCAAATGTCCCCTCAACTGTCCTCATACTTTTAAATTCTTTTTTCTTGCCCTAATTGGTTTGGCTCAGTGGATAGAGCATCGGCCTGTAGGCTGAAGGGTCCCAGGTTCAAGTCCGGTCAAGGGCATGTACCTTGGTTATGGGCACATCCCCAGTAAGGGGTGTGCAGGAGGCAGCTTATCGATGTTTCTCTCTCATTGATGTTTCTAACTCTCTATCCCTCTCCCTTCCTCTCTGTAAAAAAAAAAAAAAAAAATCAATAAAATATATTAAATAAATAAATAAATAAATAAATAAATAAATAAATAAATTCTTTTTTCTTTTTGCTGCTCTGATTGGGTGTTTCCTGCTATCTTGTGTTTCAAATGGCTGATTTGATCCTCCTCTTTATCCAACTTACTGTTTAATCCTCCTAGTGTACCAGTTAATCATGTGGATTTTTTTTCAATAGATGGAGTTACACATATGTTGATATATATGTGATTTGATATGTATGCTATTTTGTTGTATTGACAGCAAGCTTCAAAACTTCATATGACAAATTTTCTGAAGATGTTAACATCATAGATATTTTTACCCTTAAAAATGTTGAATTTCATGCCAAAAAAAGATCATTTGCAGGAAGTGTTAATTCATTACTTTATTTTGAAGAAAAGTGCTGCTGAAAGTTACTGTATACTTCGGGAAGCTTATGGTGAACATGCTCCATCTCAAGATACTTGTGAACACTGTTTTAAATGCTTTAAAAGTTATGATTTCTATGTGAAGGACAAAGAACATCTAGGTCAACCGAAAAAGTTTGAAGACCAACAATTACAAGCATTATTGGATGAAGATGCATGTCAAACTCAAAAACAACTTGCAGAATGATTAAATGTTGTTCATCAAGCAATTTGAGATTGTTTACAAGCAATGGGAAAGATTTTAAAGGAAGGAAAATGGGTGCCATATCAACTGAATGAAAGACAAATGGAAAACCAAAAAGTCATCAGTAAAATGTTGCTTCAATGGCACGAAAGAGTCTTTTTTGCATTGAATTGTGACTGGAGATGAAAAGTGGATTTATTTTGAGAATCCCAAATATACAAAATCATGGGTTGATCCAGGTCAACCATCGACATCAACTGCAAGGCCAAATTGCTTCGGAAAGAAGACAATGCTCTGTGTTTGGTGGGATCAGGAATGTGTGGTGTATTATGAGCTTCTAAAACCAGTTGAAACCATTAATACTGATCGCTACTGACAACAAATAATCAATTTGAACCACGCTTTGATCATATAACAACCAGAATGGGCCAGAAGACACAGCAAAGTAATTTTGCTTTATGATAATGCACGATCACACACTTCAAAACCAGTTAAAGACACATTAAAAGATCTCACCTGGGAAGTATTAACCCACCTGCTGTATTCACAGACCTTGCTCCTTCAGATTACCACTTGTTCCCATCGATGGCACATGCACTTTCTGAGCAGCACTTCAAAACATACGAAAAAGTAGAAAATTGGGTCTCTGAATGCTTTGCCTCAAAACAAGAAAAGTTCTATTGGGACGGTATCCACAAATTACCTGAAAGATGGGGGAAATGTGTAGCTAGCGATGGACATTACTTTGAATAAAGCACTTTCGATATTTCTCTTGAAATTATTGTGTTTTCTTTGATTCTTCATTTCAGATATTGTATTCATTTCTGACTTGTTCTTTTTTATGGTTTCTATGTTCTTTTTTCATGCTGTTTAATTCCCAGTAACTTCTTTAAGCATCCTTATAGCTATATTTTGAACTCTATATCTGGTAAATTGCTTGCCTCCATTTTATTTAGCTTTTTTTTCTGAAGATTTCTCCTGTTCTTTCATTTGGGGCATGTTTCTTTGTTTTCCTATTTTGGCTGCCTCTTTGTGTTTGGTTTTATGTATTAGGTAGATCTGATCTGTCTACCAGTTTTGGTTGGGTGGCCTTATATAGTAGGTATTTTGTGGGACCCAGTGGCACAGTCTCCTTGATCGTCTCAGCTGGGTGCCCAGGTATGTCCCTTATGAAGGTTATGTGGGTCCTCCTGTTGTAAATGGGCCTTGATTGCTATTGGCCTGTTTGTGCACAGGGTTGACCCTAAGGCTGGCTGACTGTGATGATCAACCCTGACCACTGTGTACAAGCTGCTGTGCAGATGCTGACCACATGAAGCAGAAATTGACTCAGCAGGGTCTGGTGCCTGCTGAGATCTCCCTTTGGATATACCTTTCGTGAAGCTATTTGGATCCTTCTCTGATGTTGTCTAAAGCTGGCCACTTAGCATGTTGGTTCTGGGGCCTCATGGAAGGGACTCCTGTGAGGGTTAATTTGAGACGCTGTCTGTGACTAGCCCTCGACAACATTTTAGGAGCTACAAAGTGATCCACAGTTTCTGACTGCCTCTTCTGGACCTAGGTAAGCATGGGAAGGACCAGGCTGGCTTTTACCAGCACCAGGCCTGGGACCAGTCAACAAAAGTCCCAAGGCACCCCAAAATCTACCTCTGCCTGCCAGCTGCCTGAAAGACACTGAAAGATTTTCTCACAGTACTCTAGTTACATGAGGTAGGTTCTCGTTGAGCCATCAGGTAGGGGCAAGTAGTGTTTACCAGATTGATATAGGTTCAAACCCAGTTGCAGTGCTTGTGTCTGAGGCTAATAAGCAAATTCCCTAGTGTATATCAAGTCTAGTTGCTACCTGATGTATGCTTTGCACACTCTTGTGGTGGAGTGGAGTCTCACGTAGTCATTAGGGTCAGGCTTAAAGAGAACAAGATTTATCTATGTGAAAGGAGAGCTCTCACTGGTTGGCATACCAGGGAAAAAAGACCCCCATCCTAGAGCCATACAATTCAGCCTTTCACAGATTCTGTCAGTAGAACAATCTCAGCAGGGTGGGGTCATAGGGAGTTGAGATGATGGGGCTAGTGCAGGCGTGTGCAAACTTTTTGACTCGAGGGCCACAATGGGTTCTTAAACTGGACCGGAGGGCCGGAACAAAAGCATGGATGGAGTGTTTGTGTGAACTAATATAAATTCAAAGTAAACGTCATTACATAAAAGGGTACGGTCTTTTTTTTTTTTAGTTTTATTCATTTCAAACGGGCCGGATCCGGCCCGTGGGCCGTAGTTTGCCCACGCTGGGCTAGTGGATCTCCCTTGAGGAGGAGATACCAGTCAGACTTGGGAGAAGGTGGGAGAAGTGGTCACCTCCCCAGAGCCACACAAATCAGCCTGTCCCAGATTCTGCCTATACCTTGGCAGGGTAAGCCACCAGGAGTTGGGAGGGTGGGTCCGGTGGGAGCCCTGAGAGTGCAGCTAGGGAATCTCCCTCCTGTGAGGAGGAGGTACCAGTCAGGTTCACAGAAATTTGGATGGAGTGGCATCCACACAAAAGCCACACAACTCAGTCGTTGACACCCCCTGAGTCTGCCCAGATCTTTTCATCCTGGCTCAGGCAGCTAACTCCTCAGTAGGGTGTAAGCTCCACAGGATGGAGCAAGAGGGAGTCCAGTGGGTAGGGCTATTGCATTCCTCCAGGCTGATGCAGTAAGAAAGGGAGTGCCCCATCCAAAGAAGATGGCATCTGCAGTATGAAAGAGGAGCTCAGTGCAGGGATCCTGGCAGCTGTCCCTTCAACTCTCTCCCCAGAGACACAAGCCTCAGTCTCTCCTCACATGAATCTAATCCGCTCTGCCCTCCCTCCACTGGAGCCCAGGGTGAGTGACTGCAAACAAGATTTTATGCTTTGGCCCTTTAAGGAGGCACTTGTGTCTCTAGCAGACTCCTTGGCAGACAGAGACCTCACTGATTTTTCATAGCCAAATGTTATATGGGTGCCTTTTTGTGGCTCTGGTGCTCAGGGCTGGGGAGCCTGGTCTGGTGTTGAGACCCCACTCTCCTCAGAGGGAACCGTTGCAGCTGCGATAACCCTCCAGAATCTCAGAATCTCTGCCTCTGCCCATGGGAACAGGGCTAACCCTTTTCATGTCTCTGCCCTTCCTAACTGTTTCTATGTGGCTTCTTCTGTAAATCCTTGGTTATAATAGTCTTCAGTAGGTTATTCAGGTTGATTGCTCTATATTTTAGTTTTTTGTTTTTTTTAATATATTTTTTATTGATTAAGATATTACATATGTGTCCTTGTCCCCACGTTACCCTCTACCCCCCACCCCCCCCCACCCCCGCTCATGCCCTCACCCCCCCCGTTGTCCATGTCCATTGGTTAGGCCTATATGCTTGCATATAAGTCCTTTGGTTGATCTTTCCCCCTTACCCCCACCCTCCCCTACCTTCCCTCCAAGTCCCGACAGTCCAATCAATGTCTCTCCGTCTCTGGATCAGTCCTTGTTCATCAGCTTATGTTGTTCATTATATTCCACAAATGAAGTGAGATCCTGTGGTATTTATCCGCTCTCAAGTTCCATCCATGCTGTGGCAAATGGTAAGAGTTCCTTTTTCTTCTTCCTCTTCTTAAAGAATACCTTTCAGCATTTCATATAATGCTGGTTTGGTGATGATGAACTCCTTTAGCTTTTTCTTATCCGTGAAGCTCTTTATCTGACCTTCTATTCTGAATGATAGCTTTGCTGGATAAAGTAATCTTGGTTGCAGGTTCTTGCTATTCATCACTTTGAATATTTCTTGCCAGTCTCTTCTGGCCTGCATGGTTTCTGTTGAGAAATCAGCTGACAGTCGTATGGGTACTCCCTTGTAGGTAACTGACTGTCTTTCTCTTGCTGCTTTTAAGATTCTCTCTTTATCTTTTGCTCTTGGCATTTTAATTATGATGTGTCTTGGTGTGGTCCTCCTTGGATTCCTTTTGTTTGGGGTTCTCTGCGCTTCCTGGACTTGTAAGTCCATTTCTTTCACCAGGTAGGGGAAGTTTTCTGTCATTATTTCTTCAAAAAGGTTTTCAATATCTTGCCCTCTCTCTCCTTCTGGTACTCCTATAATTCTGATGTTGGTACGCTTGAAGTTGTCCCAGAGGTTCCTTACACTATCTTCATATTTTTGGAATCTCTTTTCTTTTTTCTTTTTCGGTTGGGTATTTTTTGTTTCTTTGTATTTCAAATCTTTGACTTGATTCTTGGGATCCTCTTTTCTGCTGCTGGATCTCTGTAAATTATTCTTTATTTCAGTCAGTGTATGCTTAATTTCTAGTTGGTCCTTTTTCATGTCCTCCATGGTCTCCCTATACTTATTGAGGGATTCATTAAATTTATCGGCGGTTTCCATAAAATTCTTGAAAAACCTTATAACCGTGGCCTTAAACTCTATATCCAATCGTTTGCTTTCCTCCATTTCTGCCATTTGTGACCTGTTTCTTTGTCTCCGCATTTTGGCAGCTTCCCTGTGTTGATAGAGTGGCCCTGTGCGCCAGGTGTCCTGTAGGGCCCAGTAGCTCAGCCTCCCCAGTTACCTGGGGTGGACACTCTTGGTGCACTCTTGGTGCCTTGGTTGTTGTAGAATCACTGGGAGGAATTGACCTCCAGGCCAATTGGCTGTGAGAATCAGCTGTGTCTAAAGTGGGAGAACTTCTGTGCTGAAGACACCCTTCTGGGGCAAGACTTGCTTCAGTGGGGCTTTGGTGCTCACTGAGTCTGCTCCCTGAGTGTGTCCCTTATGGATCTGAGGAGTTGCAGTCTGGTACCCTCTGACCACTGGGTACAGTGGCTCCTGGATCTAAGGAGGTGCTAATTCAGCCTCTGCCTGAGGCCACACAGCAGGAGCCACGAAGAGGCTCAGCTGTGAAGCAATGCAAGCCGCTGCGGGGCCCTGGGCCTTCTCTTGGAAGTTCCGGGTCTGCCTGGTTCGGCTGCAGTTAGGTACATTCACATGCAAAAGCCTCTGCCGCAGCCTGGGTGGGGCGGGGTCTCAGGGAGTCAGAGGGCGGAGAAAGCGGCCATGGCCGATTCTCTGCCGGAGTCGCGCATCTCAGTGTTCCGGTAACGGCTGCAAGCACTTCTGAGGGAAAGCCGCCCTCAAGTTCGCTCGCTGCTGGACAGACCAGCTTCTCCCCGTATGAGACCTGGGTCCCCAGAGACTTCCCGGAACCGGAGTTCAGGGCCGTCGGGAGTTTATGATTCAAAAAGACAGCCGCGTCCTCAGGTGCCTCCCCCTTTCCTCGCGCGCGCGCATGCGCGCGCGCCGCCGTACCTCTGCACTTCACCTCCGTAGCGCCTCTGGCTCTCAGCGTGTTTTTCTTTCCTTCTAGTTGTGGAATTTACACTCAGCCAGCCTTCCTGTTTTTCTGGATGATGTTTGCTCAGTCCTTTGCGGTAATTTTCAATTGTTGTATGAGGCGATAATTTCCCGGTGTTTACCTATGCCGCCATCTTAGTTGCTCCTATATTTTAGTTTTAATTCCAGTTTGGTCTTAGGAGGAATTGAGTGTAACTTCCACCTACTCCACCACTATCTTCTATCCCTGATAACATATACTTTAGTAATAATTTTACTATTGATATATAATCACTTAAAATTTTAAAGTAAATATTTAAAGAAAACATATAAATTAATACTAACTTCCTAGCCAAATACACCAAATTTTTCTTTTGTATTTTTAGCCCGTACATTAATCATGGAAACATTTAGAATTTACCAGTGCCTACTAGAATACTGTGCACGATGCATCACATTTTATTATTTCTTCAATATAACTGTTATAAAATTATTTCTTGGACTTGAAAATAAGTCTGGGTTGGCAGTGATTGATTGGTAACCTCCCAATTATCAGTAACCAATGCTTCTTCCGTTTTGTGGCTCTGCCATTCTCATACTTGGTTTGCTTCTCATGGTCCAATATGGCTGGTTCACCTCCTGCCATTAGCTTTGCATTCCAGAATGTTGGAAGGGGAAAAGGGTAAAAGACATGCCCTTTAAGAGTGTGACATGGATTTTGCACATGTCACTTCTGCTTACATTCCAGTAGCTATTCTATCTGTGATCTTGGGTTAGTCAACTAAGCTTTGTAAGCCTCGTCTTCCTCATCTGAAAGAAAGCATCATTGCATCATAGGAAGTTCCTACCTCACTTACTTTATGTGATCACTGAGGATGGGAAGAGTTGTGAGAAAGTGATTGGGCTTTATAAAGGGTGAAGCCACTGGCTGGGCAGTCATGTGTGAAGGGAGCCCAGGTTTACTGCACTTCCCTCAAACCCTACACTTTGTCCCTCTCACAGAGGGCACATGTGTCTATAACATGACCACACCCCAGTCACACCTGGTTGATTCAAGCATAGAATCTTGTCCCAAACAGGCTTGATTGTTTATTTTGGGAATGTCTGTTTGGACTTGAGGGTCATGTGATGATAATAGAATCCTATTATTAGTTGATGTCAGTAGGGACCATCTTCACACTGAGGTCCTGGAGTCTTTTCTGAGTCCTAGAGGTCAATCAGTCCTTGTATTCTGTGAGATACATTGGTCCTTCAATAAATTCCATTTCTTTTCTCCAGTTTGTTAGCTTCTCATCCTTACAAGAATCTCAACTAAGTAATTCTATTATTGGCAAATTTGGCAAAGTTTAACATTTGGTGCTTTTGTGTTATAAATATGTGATGTGCCCTTTCATCCTATCAAAGTGAAAAGTAAATTGTGGTTTCTTCCTGTTTCCATGTTTTGTTTTGGTTTTCCAATCAAATTTAGCCATTAGAGAAAGCTCCAATGGCAATCATTGACACTGTAAAAAATGTGAATTTATAGGTATATACCTCTCTCAAGGTAACCATGTAAGCCTTACTTCTTAATTACATAATAAAACATTTTTTTTCTAATAAAATGATTTTATGAAGCAGGAAAGGAATGGGGGAGGTTTCTGGACAAAGGGAAGAACTTTCAACCCTCTCCAACTTTACTTAATACTCTACTGTGAAGGTGGATACCTAGCTTTCTTGTGTGGATTTCCACATTTGCACACCACACTGTGCAATCACAGGTGAGCTTAGTGGTTCTGGATTTGGAGACAGAAGACCTGACTTCTCATATTTACCTGAGTCTTTCTCCTTGCCCTTTGAGGTACCTCCTAAGCATTTAAACCTTCTGCCCTGGGTCTTGCCTCTGAGGCTCTAGTCCCACATTCTTTCTTCTCACTCCTCACTCACTTCACAGCATGTAGGTGGCTTGCTGTAGTATGGGAGAGAAAATTCACAGCAGACACTTGTTAAAAATGGCAAGCGAGATTTTATTCAAACGATTTCAGTAGGGGAGTGAGACATCAGTATGGAACTGAACACAATGCTGAATACAGTAAAGATAGCCATTCCTCACTTTTACACATTTGATCAATGACCAAATTTTGACTACTTTGCCTCATGAACATTTCTGCATGCCTCCATTGTCTGAGTCAGACTCATCATCTCGTGGATGAGTTTCTGTAAAATGTCCATGTGGGTGGACCAGTCTTTGTTCCTATCCCTCCTCAACAGGTCCAGCCTGGTGCTCTTCTGTTGTGTGAATCTAGCTTTGCCATTTCTCCTCTATGATCTTTTGGAGAAATGCCTAATACACAGGCCCCTCCCCAGGATCTGTGCTTGCTTCCTCCATGCAGCCTCCAGAGTTGGCTCCCCAGGACACTGTGCACCTCTCCCTGGCCAGCCTGCCAGGTAATCTAAACCAGCCTTACATGTGCCTCTCTCTGGTTCTGTCAGCTTGCTAAGCCAACAGTGTCTTCCCTGCCTTTCACAGATGCAGGATGATACCTCAGCTGCAGGCAGTGATTAATTGGACTTGGACTCTGGAGCATTTGTAACTCACAAGGTGCTGGAGATGGAGCTTTATACTTTCTGAGCAAGGAGCATATGTGGAAAGCCCCAAAAGTTTCCTACACAGAAACTTTCAATTCCAAAGTGAGCCATTAAAAAAAAAAAAAATGATGTAAACCTTTCACTGCTTAAAGAAAAATAGAAAGCAGTACTAATATAAGGGAAGATGCAAAAAATGGGAAAAAGAAACCTCAAATATTAAATGAGTATGGAATACCAAGGACCTAAAATACTGGCTGTCTACCTTCTTGTTTCCTTGGTCTGCATGGTGGGCCCTGCATGGAACAGACTCCCAACCATGCATGGTATGGGGCTGCCAGGTTAGGGCAGGCCCAGGTAGCCTCTGCTCACCCTGTGTGGCCAGAGCCAGTGCCCCCAGTGGTGCTCTGCACTGCCTGGTAGACCTGTGTTCTGGAGGAAGCACTGGATTCCTTTGCTCATAGGCTGTAGAGATCTTTTAGGTGAATCATTTTTCATGCAGTGGATGATCCAGCTGTGGATTAGATCCCAAGTCTACAGAACTTGGGCTGGGACCTTCTAGATGCATTGATAAGATAATGACAAGTAGAGAAGTGTGAGGCTTCTCCTTTTGGGTTGGAGAAGGAAATTTTATAGCTGGGTGCCTGGAGAAGAGAGGGGAGGAGAGAAGAGGGACTTATGACAGAAGAGAGTGCAAGCACATGACATTTGTGTCATGCTCAGCCTGTGGGTCTATTGTGGAGCTTTCTTGGAAGACGTGTGACAAGCCAGACACAAACAAGGCTAGCTGAAGGCACAGATGACTCAGTATTCAACAGAGTTGGGGAGGGGCTCTTCTCCATCCCGCCCCACTCTATCATAGACCTCAGTGCATTCGGGAACCAGTCTTAGGGTTGCAAAACATCCCTCAGGGAGAAACTCTTTTGCCTTGGGAAAGCAGTCCCCTCACAGAAGCCTCTGAGTCAGGTAAGCTGTGAGCTGCCTAGGTGTGGACAGACTTGTTTCTGAGGAAACAAGACTTAGAAACTCCTAAAACAGCGGTTCTCAACCTGTGGGTCGCGACCCCTTTGGGGGTCAAATGACCCTTTCACAAGGGTCTCCTAAATACATCCTGCATATCAGATATTTACATTACGATTCATAACAGTAGCAAAATTACAGTTATGAAGTAGCAACGAAAATAATTTTATGGTTGGGGCCACCACAACATGAGGAACTGTATTAAAGGGTCACGGCATTAGGAAGGTTGAGAACCACTGTAAGGGGGTGGTTCTTGGGGAGAGGGCAGGGATGGAAGCAATGTCTTTTTTCTTTTCTTTTTTTAAAATTTAAATTCTTTATTGTTGAAAGTATTACATAAGTCTCCTTTTTACCCCCATTGGCCACTCCCCAGCCGCCCCCACCCCTAGTACATACCCTCACTCCGTACACATACCCCATCAGTGTCCATTGGTTATGCTCATTTGCATGCATACAAGTCCTTTTGGTTGATCTCATACCCCTTCACCCTCCGCCTTTCCTCATAGGTTAGACAGTCTATTTGATAGTTCTATGACTCTGGTTCTGTTTTGTTCATCAGCTTATGTTGTTCATTATATTCCACAAATGAGTGAGATTGTGTGATATTTATCTTTCTCTGACTGGCTTATTTCACTTAGCATAATGCTCTCCAGTTCCATCCATGCTGTTAAAAATGGTAATAATTCCTTATTTTTTACAGCATCATACTATTCCATTGTGTAGATGTACCACAGTTTTCTAATCCACTCATCTGCTGATGGGCACTTAAGCTGTTTCCAAATCTTAGCTATTGTACATATTGAACAGTATTGTTCAATGAACAGTATTGTTCATGCTGTTATGAACATAGGGGTGCATATATCCTTTCTGAAAGGTGTTCCTGTTTTCTTGGGATATATTCCTAGAAATGGGATCACTGGGTCAAATGGGAGTTCCATTTTTAATTTTTTGATGAAATCCCATGTTTTCCACAGTGGCTGCACCAGCCTGTATTCCTATCAGCAGTGCACCAGGGTTCCTTTTTCTCCACATCCTCGCCAGAGCTTGTCATTTGTTGATCTGCTAATGGTAGCCATTCTGACAGGTGTGAGATGGTACCTCACTGCTGTTTTGATTTGTATCTCTCAGATGATTAGTGACTTTGAGCATGTTTTTATATTTCCTCTTTCAAAAAGTGTCTATTTAGGTCCTTTGCCCATTTTCTTTTTATTGGATGGTTTATCTTTCTTTTGTTAAGTTTATTTTGATGAAGTCCCATTTGTTTATTTTCTCCTTAGTTTCCATCGCCCTAGGAGCTGTATCGGTAAAGATATTGCTAGGACATGTGTCTGCTATTTTGTTTCCTATGGCTTCTTCTAAGATTTTTATGGTTTCCCATCTTACATTTAAGTCCTTTATCCATTTTGAGTTTATTTTTGTATATGGTGTAAGTTGGTGGTCTAGTTTCATTTTTTTGCATGTATCTGTCCAATTTTCCCAAGACCATTTATTGAAGAGACTATCTTGACTCCATTGTATGTTCTTGCCTCTTTTGTCAAGTATTAATTGAATATAATGGCTTGGGCCAATTTCTGGGTTCTCTGTTGTGTTCCATTGGTCTATATGTCTGTTCTTGTGCCAGTACCAGGCAGTTTTCAGTATTGTGGCTTTGTAGTATAGCTTGATATCTGGTATTGTGATCTCTCCAACTTTGTTCTTCTTTCTCAAGATTGCTGCAGCTATTCGGGGTCTTTTTTTATTCCAGATGAATTTTTGGAGAGTGTGTTCTAGGTCTTTGAAGTATGCCATTGGTATTTTAATGGGGATTGCATTGAATCTATGGATTGCTTTGGTAGTAAGGACATTTTCATGATGTTGATTCTACCAATCCATGAACACGGATGCTCTTCCATTTGTTTATATCGTCCTCCATCTCTTTTTTCAGCATCCTGTAATTTTCTGAGTACAGGTCCTTTACCTCCTTGGTTTAATTTATTCCTAAGTATCTTAAATTTTTTTGTTGCAATGGTAAATGGGATTTTTTAAAATTTCTCTTCCTGTGAGTTCATTATTGGTGTAGAAAAAAAGCCATAGTCATTCAGCAAATATTTATTGAATGCTTAGCACATATCAGGCATTGTTCTAGGGACTGGGGATTCATCAATAGACAAAGCAGAATTGATTTAAAGTGAAAGCTCTTTGAGGATCAGGTTATATTTTATTTACACCTCATCTTATGCTCTTGTGAATGAAAAAGGGGTTCTATGGAAAGTAACCTTACAGGGTGATCTGATCATAAATTCCTAACTGGACATGTAATGGTGGATAGTCACATCCCAGGCCTATAACTTTTTTAGTGAAAAGAGCATTATTGACAATAGCTAAGATCTGGAAACAGCCCAAGTGCCCATCAGTAGATGAGTGAATAAAAAAGCTGTGGTACATTTACACAATGAAATACTATGCAGCTGTAAAAAAGAAGGATCTCTTGCCATTTGAGACAGCACAGATGGACCTGGAGAGTATTATGCTAAGTAAAATAAACCAATCAGAGAAAGACAAGTATTATATGATCTCACTGATATGTGAGTCTAATGAACAAAATAAACTGGTGAAAAAAAATAGAATCCCGAGGCCTAGATACATGAAACAGACTGGCAGAGGTCAGAGGGTAGCTGGTGGGGACTGGATGAAAGAAGGTGAAGAGATTAGCCAGAAAACTTATATGCATAGCCCATGGACTCAGGCAACAGTGTAGTGATTGCCAGAGGGGGTGGGGGGAGAGAGGGATGAGTGGAGGTGGGTAAAGGGAGGGAAATGAGGGACATCTGTAATAGTGTCAACAATAAAAAAAAAAAAAGAACTTAATGTGATTCACAGGATAGCTGGAAGCAAAGGAGGAGGGAGATAAGAAGGCTTATGTCAGCATCTTGCATTGAAATGTGTGTCTGTAAACATGATCAGAACTCTCAGCTCAGGCCATTTGGTTCCACCAGCTACTTGTGTCCCAAGGGTTTGGCCATTGGTATGCTGTGATGTGGGTGAGGAAAGACCAGGGAAAGAAAGGAAACCTTCTGTCATACAGAAAATTCCTTCCCTGGTCTTCATTTCAGCAGGTGATGGACAATGTGGCCAGAGGACACAGCTTCCAGGACAGCGGCACAGACAGCAGCTCAGCGCTGGTGGTGGGGGGTGCACCTGGCCTCAGGCTACACCTTCAGCCACCTAGAGCAGTGTCTCACTGGCACAAAGCAGAAGAGCTTCCCTGGAGAAGAGGACCTGTTGGCTAGGCTATGAGAGGCTAAGCTGCAGTAACAAATAACCACCCAAACTTGGTAGCTTTATAGAAAGTTCATTTATTACTCTGGTCACACTCCAGTCCAGGTCTCAAAGCCTATCAGTTTTGTAGCCTCCCCATTTGGATCCCACAACCTTCCAGGCAGCAGTACCTGGGAAGATAGAACTCAAGTGTTGAGTGGGATGTTCTTCAGCGCCAGGGTGGGAAGTGGCACAGGTCATGTGAGCCTCCAGACTTATTCAAACAGACCCTCTTACAAAGGAGGCTGGGAAATGTAGTTTAGCTGTGTGCCTAAGGAGAATGTGATAGGGGACACACTACTCTCTGCCACAGAGAGTCAGTGGGGAAAGGGTGACTGCAAAGGAGTGCGAAGGGAGTACCTAATTGCAGCAAATGAAAGGGAATATACCAGCTTCTCTTGGCCTGGGATGTGGGACAGACACTCTTCTTCCCTAAGTTAAGACACACTCTTTGTTATACTTGGCTAAATGGAAGGATGGAAATGTAAGTGAAAATCTGTGAGCTGTGGCTTCCTGGAATCCATACCTCCGAGTTAGATATGACACACTTTTTTGCCTAGGTTAAGATCATGGCAAATAAGAAGTTGAGGAAACTGCCAGGACAAGGTGAGCTGCTTGTGTACACTGAGATGGCATGCCTCTGGTAGGGCGTGGGCTTAAATTATGTGAGGGCCCAGGCCACCCTCTCCATGTGCCCCTTACTAACCAGACTGGAGGAGAGAGGGAAGAAAGGCTTTCAGGAGCACCCGAGTCTCCCATCTTCCTCCTGAATTAGTCACGGCCCACAGGGAAGGGGTGGACTTTGGCCTAGTGAGGGACAAAACTGCCTCGTGGCTCCGTTCTGTTCATGTTGGGTGGGTCAAAATCCTTCAGACCAAGATTCTAGCAAAGAAGCAATCTTTTAGACCAGGGGTGGGCAAACTTTTTGACTCGAGGGCCACAATGGGTTCTTAAACTGGACCGGAGGGCCGGAACAAAAGCATGGATGGAGTGTTTGTGTGAACTAATATAAATTCAAAGTAAACATCATTACATAAAAGGGTATGGTCTTTTTTTTCAATAGTTTTATTCATTTCAAACAGGCCGGATCCGGCCCGTGGGCCATAGTTTGCCCATGGCTGTTTTAGACACTTGCCTTTAACTTTTGGGTGGCTTGTCTAGCACCATCCCCCATTCTCTACCCCTCCGCCCCACCCTGCCCCCAGGTCTGATATTAGCTCATGCAGTCCTTTAAGCCCCACAGGGGACATTCTCTGGGGACTGGAGATTTTGGACTTAAATCATCCAGTCAGCCTCGGGCTCCTTTGGATTTTCCAAATAGCCCAGTGAGTGCTGGGTTGTGACAGCCCAGGTATGTCTGTGGGTGGGAGCAGTGGGAGTCACAAAGTCTCTAAATCAGTGGTTCTCCACCTTCCCAATGCCGCGACCCTTTAATACAGTTCCTCATGTTGTGGTGACCCCAGCCATAAAATTATTTTCGTTGCTACTTCGTAACTGTAATTTTGCTACTGTTATGAATCGTAATGTAAATATCTGATATGCAGGATGTATTTTCATTGTTACAAATTGAACATAATTAGAGCATAGTGATTAATCACAAGACCAATATGTAATTATATATGTGTTTTCCGATGGTCTTAGGCGACCCCTGTGAAAGGGTCGTTCAACCCCCAAAAGGGTTGCGACCCACAGGTTGAAAACCACTGCTCTAAATCAAAGTACAAGTTTATCAAGTTTACATTAGCATTTTGATAAGCAAGAGGGCTTTCCCCAAGGGGGAATTTCATCCCAGAATCCAGAGCCCCAGGCCTGCCTGGCCTTCTCTCTGCCTGCTAGCTTCAAGGAGCAGCTCCCTTTTCTCTAAACCAATCAGCATGGCTCTGTCCCTTGTCACTTGGAGGAGGGGGCTTATCTGCCCCGAGCCATGAACTACTACCACTGTGAAGGTTGTTGAGAATGAAAGACTCGACAGATCAAACCTGAGCACCCAAATAGCACAGGATTTGAATAGAATATCTAAACAGAAGTGATTAGGGCCAGCCAGGCAGGTAGAAAACCAGGGCGAGTGGCCTGAGCCTGGGCTTGAAGCAGCATTTCTATAACAACAACACTATTTTTACCTATACTGGATCTTACTGGAAGGGGAGAGGAAGATTGAGAGAGAGGGTAAATCTCTCTGTAGTCCGCAGCTTCCCTCCCAGTCTCCCCCCTGGTTCTTATTCAGGTTTTGATGGGTAAACAGTTGGGACCAATATCCATTATAATCACAAGCTGGAAGCTGGGGCACCCTAATGTGGACAGTGGGAACCCCTCCTCCCTCCACCTGCTGCCCTAGGGTTGTGTAATGAGTGAGCCACCAGCAAAGTCATCCACACTGAAAGCTTATGAAGTGACTGAGGGGCTGCTCTGGAGGGGCAGAGGGGACCACCAGAGCACAAGACCTTCGCAACCTGCAAGCACCCTCCTCCTCCGCGCACTGTGGCCTGCCCTGTCCCACAGGTTAGTTCAGGAGCCCCCTCCCATTCTGGTGAATGTGTCTTGCCAAGTTCATGGCACAGTCTTCACAGGAGGGCTTCAGATGACTTTCATAGCTTCTTGCCATTCTTTCTCACCGCATAATAAGCCCTGATATTCTCGGTGCTGAGGGTGTCTGCTGACTACCTGGAACTGAGCACCCAACCATGGCCTTGTGTTTGTGGCCCCAGAGCCAGCAGGGGGCCTTGTGTCCTCATGAGAATGTGGGAATGCTGGCTGCCACATGGATGGGAGGTCGGATGGGCCTTTGATCCCCACAGAGAGAGCCACAAAAAGACATCCTGGCCAGTTCCCTCTTCTGAGGGCTACTCTTAGAACACTGGTGACCACACATTTCATCCGAGAGAAGAGAGAGAGACAACTTAATAGCACTCTGAGGACCCGATTGTATTTATTTTTGTGAGCGACACAATTTACAGGGACCATGGCCTCTACTTCCCACCGAGGGAATAGTGTTAGTTTGCCTGGTAGGTTCTCATTGGATTTTCAGCTGCTGCTCAAAGTTTTTTCTTTTTATAGAACAGAGAACAACCAGGGTTGTAGTGGGGTCCTAGGCATGAGAGAAAATACCCTTAGCTTTGGTCTTTCTTCTTGGTTACTTTTTTAAGTTTGCAAGTTTAAATCAACAGGCATGATAGTAAGACTGTACTTTAAATGAACTTTTTTGAAAAGGTCACTTAATGCACTATCATTGGAAGAAGTTATTACTGCTCTTTTTTCTGGTGTCTGTGGCAAGAAATGTATGGTTATATCCAAAATAGTATGTTTCTATTAAAATAGATGCCCATGCCTTCTGATGCCCCCATGATGGAGTAGGCATTTTGCATGTTGCTATGTAGGAGTAGGTTTGTCCATTCCAGTTGACTGCCTTGACAGCCTGGTGAAGCGATTCCCCCCCCGGGCAGCACACCTTCCAAAGCCTTCCTTCTGCTCCCCTTCTTCCAGCCTGTGCCTATAGTGCAGTTTGTAAACATTATCACCGAAGGTTGGGTGGCCTGACTGAGGCATCTTAAAGGATTCACAAAATTAACCACATCCAAGCGGATGCAGCAAGTCTGCTCACTGCCTTGGAAAACCGCAGAAATGTTTGCCGTTCAGTACATTAGATCCACAGCTACATTCGTAGTTGTCTCTGTGTCTTTAGATTTTGCAAAGGGGAACTGAAATCCAGCAAGTCGTATTAGAAGCCCATTCAAAAAATGAACAAAAAAGCAAATGAAAACGACCCAGAATGAGGTGGTGTATTTTTCACTTTGTGTTTTGTAGGCATAAATCCCTTCTTTATAATTTGCAATTTTTTCTGAGAGGTGGTGAATTTTCACTTCAGAGGCAAACAAAATCATGACAAGACAACCGCAGGACCCTGCAACAGAAGCAACAAACACCATGTTGGGACAAATATTTCCTGATGGAAAGGAACAGGGAAGAAGGCGGAGGTGCCAACTAAAGAAAGCCTTTACAGGTATTCTCATTTGCATTTTTCTGCAAAAAAATGTATTATTTCAAATTAGTAATCATGAGCCTGATTGCCCACACAGTGGGTGCTAGTGCCTGGGTGATGGCTTTGAGCAAGAGGACTTGTGGGAGCCGGGTCAAGCTGACCTGACAAAGACAGGGATGTTCCTCTGTGTGGTGAGAAGGCTGGGTTGTTGGGCACCTTAAAAGGACAATGACGAAATCAGGCACAGAGCAGCCACTGCTGTGATGTGGCTTCAAGAGAACAAAATTCTCTCAACAAATTTCTCAAAATACTTCACAGGCCATGCAGGAGAAATGCCAATCATGTAGCTCTATGGAAAGCCTGGGCTTCCTTCAGAGGGTTACGTGCCTCCTCCTCCTTCAGCTCCCACCTGGCTGCCGCTGCCCAGAGGAGCCCCTGAGCAAAGTGAGCCATGGATGAGGTGTTGAGGCAGAGAGTACCTGTTCTCCTTGTTTGTTAACAACTCGGGATTTTCACCTCTGCGTGTGGCTGCCTTGAATAAAGGCTGCATTGTTTGGCTGAGAGTGGCTGAGATGTAGGGGCAGCAAAGTCCCCTTGAATTATGCATGTATTAGAGTCTTCCACTATGATTATTTTTCTCTGATGTATCACTCATTGGCAGCCTAATCTAATCTTAACTGTTGCAGCTGCCATCTGGGAGAGACCTCTGAGGACAGGGGCATCCTTACTCACCAGTGCCTGGAAACTCTGATAGGACCTCCCCCTTGAGGAGGGTGGACTGCTGGGTGGGTGGGTAGCACAAGGGCAGAAGCAGGTGGCAGGAAGGCAGGGTGAGGAACACAGTGGGTGGCTGGGACTCCCAGGGCTTCCACAGCCTGGGCTGGATTCCAGGCCACCACAAAGGGGTGCCAGTTAATAGGAGACTTGTTGAGATGGTTTTCCAACTTAAGTCAAACCAATTTGGATTCTTAACCCGTGAAATTAAGCAGTTTTAGCCCTAACCAGTTTGGCTCAGTGGATAGAGCGTCAGCCTGCAGACTGAAGGGTACCGGGTTCGATTCTGGTCAAGGGAATGTACCTTGGTTGCGGGCACATCCCCAGTAGGGGGTGTGCAAGAGGCAGCTGATTGGTGTTTCTCTCTCATTGATGTTTCTAACTCTCTATCCCTCTCCCTTCCTCTCTGTAAAAAAACAATAAAAAATCAATAAAAAAAATAAAGAAATTAAGCAGTTTTAATCACCAAATCTCAATTTCATTATCTATAAAATGTAGATAATAGAGATGACACAGATTAGCATTTGGCATTAGAATTGATATGCATAAATGCTTATTAGTTGGTAGCTAGTCTTATGGTTTTCATGTATTACTTTCTTCTCAAAAGTTTTTACCTTAATTCTTTACCCCACCACACATCAGGTAGGTAACCCAAAAGAATGTATTACAGTTCCTTGCTCCTCCAAATACTCTCCCATTAGGATTATGACTCCTTTAGGAGGGGTGATGCTTTTGGTTCTTCAATTATAGTTCATCAAATACTCTGGGAGCAGCAACAAGTGGCTTAAGTTCCCATCCATTAATTCACTCCTTCATTTATTCAACTAGATTCATTCTATGCCACACATGGGGATAGTGGTGGAGATTGAAACATTAAAACAAGCATATATTAATATTAATATTCCTGCTCTAACAGAGTGTGTAATCGGGCAGGGAACGTAGATACAACAATGATTAAATCAAGCGCAGTGAGTGTGATAGTAAGGAGGTACAGGTGGCCATCACTGAGAGGGTGGGCAACAGCATGGAAGGTTCCTTAGAAGTAGCTAAAGAGAAGTTAGCCAAGCAAAGGGAAGCTGGCCTGTGGGGGAGAGCATCCCAGATGTGGGGAGCTGCAAGGCAAGCGACGGTCCCCATTACTTCCAGAGGCCAGGATTGGGTTGGGGTGGAGGTAAAGACTGGATCATGAGGGGTGGGGAGTGGGGGGGGGGCAAGAAAAGGGAAATCACATTTCTTTATTAGAATTTAGCTTATGACTGGCCCCATCAGCTTGACAATCAACATAATACACCCCAAATGATCAAATGATATAACTTTCTTGAAACTTCACTTCCCACTAGCTTCAGAGCAGTAGTTGAAAATATTCCTATGTAAAATTTTGTCAGCCTAGTTTTCCCCTGGCAAAACTGTTTTATTCCTTCATTGTTAGATCCAACAAGAAGGCTGCAATGCTGTTTTCTCTTTATTTGAGAATGGAGAAAATGCCATTGCTTTTACAAGAGTCTTCTTTATCTGAGAAGGTGGTGAATTTCAGACAGAAGAGAAACACTGTGTTTCCTTAGTGCTTGCAGGGAAAATTCAAGCACGGTTTCATTTTCAAGTTGTTAAATATTTTAAAGGTATTACTTTGTTAAGGAGACAGCATCCTAGTGAGACTGCATTTCAAATTCCTAAAGTAAAAGTTGCTTGGGGTGTCTTAAACTCACAGCTCTTCCTCCCCTTTATTTTTTAAATTTATTTTTCCATCCCCATTTATTTCCCCACCCATACCCTCTTCCACCTCCACCTACCCCTGCAATCACCAGACTGTTATCCGTGTCCACGAGTTCTTTCTTTTTTCAAATCTTTTTTGCTTAATCCCTCCATTCCAGCCACCACCCCAACCCCCACCAGAGCTGTCTGCCTGCTCTCTATCTATGAGTCTGTCTCTATTTTACTTGGTAGTTCAGTTTGTTCATTAAATTACACATGTGAATAAAATCATATGGTACTTGCCTTTCTCTGACTGGCTTATTTCACTTAGCATTTTGCTCTCCAGGTCCATCCATGATGTTGCAAAGGGTAAAATTTTCTTCCTTTTTACGGCTGTAAACTCAGCCTTTTGCCATAGCTAATACTTTAAGTGCACAAGCTCTCGAATCAGAACATGTGGTCCAGTAGTTGAGAGGATGGACGGCCTTAGGTCTGCTCTGGATTCTGGGCTTGGCCATGTGGTCAACTTTGCCATTTCAGAGTCAGAACATAGAACCCAGCCCGAGCCTTAGCCAGCATTGCTAAGAGATGTGAAAGGAAACAACTCACTGTGGACTGAGAATATTTTTGCTTTTCTCTGTCTATGGCTCTAAACCATACATGAGAACAACTGTAACTGTTTATGACTTACAGACCAAAAGGTACACGGAACGTTTCTGTTGGTGGTCTGACTGCCAGGAACACAGAGGGGAGTGTGAGAGATGTGAGTGATGGTGAGAACAGGGCTCAGTATGTTTCCGCTGTGACTCTCAGGCTCCACAAGGGGGTCCAGCAAGGGGGCCCCACACCCAGAGGTCCTGCTCCTTCTCTCTTCTGGAGAGCCCTCCTCCATGGGGCAAGGGATCTTTGAGGTCCGTGGGCCTGGCCCAGCTGGAGTCCCTGACTCGCCTTATAGATACATTTCTGGGACCTGGGAATTCCTTTCCCAAACACCTGAGCGCTTTCCAGGGCTGTGTGGGTATCTTCCCTGGGCCGTCCTCCCAAGGGCAGACTCTGTGGCTGATACACAGCCCTGAGGCCTGCAGGTCTCCAAGGCACAGCTGCTTTGGGCATGGTCAGAGCCCCTGGAGTTCTTTCACAGTGTGGATGGAACCAGGCATGGAAGGAAAGAGGACAGACAACAGCCAGCTCTCTTCCCATCGCCGCATTCAAGTGTAGAATTGCCAGGGCTCAAGGATTCTAAATGTGAATCTGGCCTCCCAGGTCCTATGGAGAGATGTTTGTTCAGGCAGTAGCCTAGAACACGCCTTGGTGAATAGTTTGTTAATGTTTAACTTTTAAATGTCTAGACACGGGGTATGTGAGCTGTCATACTCTTGCCCAAGGGTTTACAAATGTTAGGATCAGGTCTGCTTGCTTCTCTCCTCCTTTTCCAAGTTTTCCATGTACACCAAGAGCCCAAATTTAGTCAGGTCCATGGCTGTCCATCTGACCAGCACTGCTCCGACTCATAGGAAAGGTTAGAGCACACTAGACTTCGGAAACCTGTCAAGCCTTGCTCAAGCTAGAATTTGAAGTATAACCAGGCATAGGGCCCAGGTTTTACTGCCCAGCATCTTACTCAAAGACCAGCCATTTTTCCTTCATGTGTTTGATTTCCCTACCATCTGGCTGATTCAGTAGTGTGTTTTTTTCCTTTAATGACTTTGATTACTGAGTTAATTTCTGACTGAATGGGATTGCTGAGTTACAAGGCTGTCACACCACGAATTATCAGTCAATTACCAAGCGATTGTAATGTCCTAGACACTGCACACTCAGGACTCTCTCTGGCAGAGAGAATTGGGCACCTCTCTCCCCCTGGCCTTACAATAAAGGGGACAAAAGTCACAGCAAGGAGAAAACTGCTTCTTCATTGCTGGCTGACCCCTGAGAGGGAACATCCTGCCAGGACCTAGGTGAGTCCAGGGCAGCAGGGGTTTTGGTAGAGAAGTGTCCTCCAAGGTGAAAATCTATGAAACATTCTCTCATTATCACTGAAATTGTATTTTTGGAAATAATAAATTAGAATTTCAGTTCCATCTAAAGTAATGGCCAAAATTTCCAGAAAGCTAACACATCATCTTTAAACCCTCTTATAGATGATAAATGTCAGAGTCACTCCATTTTCTCTACAGAATAATAAATCGATAATTTCCTTCTTTAAGAAGTCTTGAGAAATTATAAGTGGGAGCGGGAGAGCCACAACTTTGCAGGTGCAGGTGCTAATTTTCTGTGAAGTTATGCATTCTCACTAGAAAGCAGGTATTGGAGATGAAATTCCCAGCAACAATTTCTTCTCCGAAGGAAGTGGTTCTGGCTTCCATGGCTTTTAGAGACCAATGGCTACCATCTAGACAACAGGCAGAGGGTCAAGTAAAGCAAACTAATCGCTAAGGGAGATTCTGAGGTCATAATGAAGAGCAAGTTGGTCTTGTGATTCCAAAGAGCAGCTGTGGGTGAAGGATTAACAGCAGCGGGCACAGCGCTTCCTCTCCCTCCTCTGTAGCAGAGGTTTGAAGAGCCCACATCTAACTAGAGCTTCACAAATGTCATGTTAGTGAGAAGGGTGATTTGTGCCAAATAAAATGGTCTAAAAGCACAGTCTTTTTCCAATTTGAATTGATTTTCAGAAAGGGAGAATGTCATCTGTTACCAGGAAATATGCAGGACTGCTCCTATTTTACTCATTTACTCAACAAGTATTTATTGGGTGCTTACACACTGTCTTGGCAGCAGTGAACAAAGCAGACAGAATTCCCTATCTTTGTGCAGCTCTTGGAGGTAGACACAGTGCAGAGAGAGGAAATAACGAAATAGATTTAGTTTATTGGAGTGTGATACACACCAAGGAGAATAAAATAAAGCAGGGAAGGGCCTCCCTTGAGGAGGCCTCAGAGAGATGACATTTTAGTGTCTCTTGAAGGATGCCAGGGTGTGAGAAAGTGGATATTTGAGGAGAAGAGTATTTCATACGGGGGGGGGGGGGGGGAGGAGTACAGCAAGTGAAAAGGAACCAGGTGGTGAGAGCTGAAAAAGAGAGCCAGGTAGACGCGTAGGAGATGAGCCGTGTGTGTGTGTGTGTGTGTGTGTGTGTGTGTGTGTGTGTGTATAGCTGGGGGGTGGGGAGGGGAGGCACATCAAGTGGTGCTTCAGAGGGCTTTGACCCTAAGTGAAGCAGAAGGGAAGACATACAAATACATTCTGAGTAGAAAGGAGTCTCCTTGCAATCATGATAGAACAAGATTGAGCACCTCCTTGCACAAGGTCATTGCTGGGCCTTTCGCAGAGTGAGTTAGATCGTCCTTGTCCTGCATCCTCGACAGGAGTGACCCAGAGTGCAATCCTCTCACAACAGTTTTGCCCCTTCAGCTGCTGCCTGCATATCAAAGCATTTCCTTGCTCATTGCCACCATGAGCTGGCTAACTTATTTTCTCCTTCTGCAGCCTCCTTTCTAAAGGCTATGCTGAGAAACTGATAGAATATTTCTATTGCTGACTTTTCTACCCAATCCTTAACCTTCCTCAGGCTCTGTGGCTTTGGTGCCAGGATATCCTGTTTCTCTTTCTCGGACTCTGAACAACAGCTCCTCCATAAGGACCGAAGTGAAAAGAGATGCAGATAGTTGCAGAATAATGAGTCCTAGACATATTAAAGAGGCCAGGACGTTATTGACACTAAAACTGATATACAATGAAAGCATTCTTCTATTTTTGTCCTGCTCTTTATTTCCTGGTCTTCATGTTTCATATATGACTTGTGCTTATTTATGTGCCCTGCCACTGTTGTAATTATCATAATTAATTAGACCCATATTAGTAGCATCCCCCTTTTAAAGAAAGGCAGTCATTTTATTTGTTTGCCTTGCTTGGCATAACTTATTGCATGATGCTCTACGTAAGAGAGGACATAATAAATGTAATTTGCAGTAAGCCCACATTTCGGAGGCTTGCTTGAGCTAATACATGTCTTATCATCCTCAGAGACTATTCCCTGAACTATTTAGGACATTCCCACGTTGATTCACAGCAAGTCTTCCACCTAGCCTGCTTTCTTTTACATGCAGTTGATTCTGCGATCAACTAGGAAACTCCTAACATGGAACATATAAAGGCATACACTTACATATCGATGCTCCAGTGTGGAACTGTGGGTCCATTTGCTTCTATATTCAGTTTCTCTCTCTCTCTCTCTCTCTCTCTCTCTCTCTCTCTCTCTCTCTCTCTCTAATTTAATCGGAGTCTCTGGAGGTTGGGCCTGAGCAGTGGTATTTTTTAAAGCTTTCGTAGGTAATTCTTTTGTGTGGTGAGTGTGGATACAGGCACAGCGATACAGGTGCACATGTTCCATTTACTCAGCAAACTCCGAGTGAGGACTCACTAAGTGCCAGCTGTTACCAGGGCCCCGCGATACCACAGTGAATCAGGCGCACAGTTCTGCCTTCGTGGACCTACAATATAGTGAGAGGTCACACAAAAGTGGACATAAATAATTAAAGATCACAGTAATTATAATTGGGGTGCTATGACAGAAAATGGAGGCGGAGAGGAGATAGGGCTTCGATGTGGTGGTCAGCAAAGGCTACGCCCAATAGCTGAGTTCTAAAGGTACAAAGGGGCTGAGGATCCTCAGAGAAGTTCTGGAGGAGAGGAGAAAGCACATGTAAGGATTCTAGGGAAAGAGGTCACCTTGCTGAAGGAACTGAAAGTAGGACCTTGTGGTCAGGGGGCAGGCAGGGAGTGGGAAATGGAAAAGAAACTAGATTGGAGAGATCAGTTAATGCTAGTTAATGTCAGATATCCAAAGCCATGGAAAATCTTTGGGGATTGATTCTAATTGCAATACGAAGTTTGTGAAAGACTTTAAGTTTTGGATAGCTGATTTACTTTCTAAGAAATGTCTGGTGAAAGACTAGGCTGCTGCATTGGAGATGGAGAGAGATGAATTCTAAAGACATTTCAAAAGTAGATCTAAAACATTTTGAAGGTAGCTTAAGCAATTAGTAGACAGTGGTGGCATTAACCAAGATAAATAAAATAGGAGAGGAAAAGGCTTAGAGTTTAGGGCAATAAGGAAGCAGGGAGAAGAGCTCAGCACTAAAAATCAGATGTTCTACCTGGGGCATGTCAAGTTTAAGATGCTGCGAGGTGTACAAGGGGAAATGTCAAGTAGATAGTTGGATATATGAGTCTAGAACTCAGAGAAGAGGTCTAGATGAAAAATATAAATGTAGGAGTTTTCAGGATGTAGATATTATTTAAAACAATGACAATGGATAAGATCATCTAGGGAGAGAATGTAGTAAGACAAGAATCGGCCTGAGACCCGACCCTGAGAATACCATCAGTTACTTTGGGTGGTGGAGGGGGAGGAACCAGCAGAGGACACTGACTAGGTGTGTGCCAAATTGGAGGAAGGAAACCGGGAGACCTCCATGTCCCAGAGGCTGCAGGAGGGAAGTTTCAAGAGTACTGGTCAACACTGAGCTCTGTGAAAGAGTCAAAAGGAGAGTAAATGGGAGGGGAGGGAAAGGGGCAGGGGAAGCAGAAGGGAGGAAAAGGATGGAAAACACTTCCCTTGAGGCTTAGAATACAGTAGGGGAAAGTGAGAGATGTACACAAATTAAAGAGGTGAGGAGAGGGATCCAGAGAAAGAGAGAGAAAGGGAGAAAGAGAGAGAGACCTGGGGACCTGGTGTTAGTGTTTTTGAAAACTCTTCCGTGATTCTAATGTACAGTCCAGGAAGAGATTCACTGCCCACAATGAACTGTGGGGGACCATTAAGATATGGTCTAACTAGAGAAATGATTTCTCAGACCTGGTTTTAATTGACAGGAGGAGAGAGAGCAAGCTGACTTGCTGGGTTACATGGAACAATGAGAGTGGTCAGAAATGTTGCACAAAGAAGGCTGAGGAATATGATGAGCCGAACTGGAAGCCACGAGAAGGGGAAGGAGTGTCTGGTCCAGAAGGACCACAGTGTGAGCAAGCTGTGGGGGCCTAATCCAAAGTGCTGTTCCCTTTCGTTTCTACATCCAGGGCTAGGCCCGCACCACACTAGGAAACATGGAGCGGCTTGTAGCACAGTTACTCTGGGCAGTTGGAAGGTCCTGCCTAGACAGTAGGAGGACTCCCTTCCCCTCCCTTCTCCTGTCTTCATGCCTCAGGACCAGGCAGCTGAAAAAATGGCTCTGCAATGACATCAGCACAAGGAAAGGGAGAACCAGGGGGTAAGTACAAGAAGGGAAGATAAAGAAGTTTTCTCTGACTGTGAAGGAGAAGGTGGAAGAGACATGCTCCCTGAGGGGGTCTCTGATGAAATGTGACTCACACTAGAACGAAAGGACCTCCCAGTCCAGGCTCTGGCCGCGGCGCGTGTAATTTATTGGCTTGCATGGGTTTCATGGAGCAATTCAGTGTTTGAAATAAGGGCTGTGAAACTCCCATCCTCCACCTTCAGGGTTTAAACTGGGGTCTCCATGAATATTACAGCTTCAGATAAATCTTCCCACACTCCCGGGGCCTCCAGGGACTGTCTGTAGATGGACAGGGAGTCTGTGATTTAAGAGTGACTCTTTTATCACCAAAGGTCAGAGTGGGAGTCCATCTGACCCTCACACATGTTTTTTAAAGTTATTGAAAATTTTGGTATTTAAAAATGAGGATTTTGGGCTTAAAAGAAGATGATCTGGAAACACTAGGCCTTTCTCCTCTGCAAGACACAGATCTGGAACTGGCTCCTTCTTTCCTTTCTCCCACTTTCTCCCTTCCCTCACCCACAAACCTTTATTGAGCACCTTGCTTTTGCCACAAGTTCAAAGCTAAGGTATAGTGTAAGCACATGGCCCGTGTGCTCCCACATATATTCTGTGCTCACGTTTTCTTTTCATTAGACTTGGCCAAAGGCCACGATAAGATCTGGGACTTGGATTAAATTCTGCATTCTCTGAGTCATGTTTTTCAAATACTGTTAGTTTGGTTGCCCATTAGTACTGTTCAATAATTTGTCTTCCAAATGGGCTGCCCTGAATTTTATTCAGAAGCTATTGTGAGATGGCTATGCCAGTTAATAAGCTGCTGGGTCTCAGCTTCAAATCAGCTCTTTTTTCTCTGCTTTGTGATGCTGGGTTAAGACTCTGGTTCTGCCTGTCAGCTGCTTCCCACACGGAGAGCATGGCAAGGTAGGGAGGACAGGGAAGCAGAGGGTCTGCTGCTTCCGCAGCTGGGCGTTCCCCAGATGGTTCCACACTCACACAGCTGCCTCTTGATGTCCCCTGACAGTGCCATCTCCGCAAGGTTCAGTGCCTTTTCCCAGTGGTCTAAGACCAGCGCCCTGGGTCTTTCCTTAAGTCTCTAGGTTCTGGTAACTCCAGACTCTCCCCCTTAGTTCTCAGAGCCCCAGGGATGGTAGCTGCTTTCTGAAACTATGGTTCCTGAGTTACTTCAGGTCTCCTTTGTGTTTTTCCAGTTCTCCCAACACCTGTTTAATTAATTCCCTGTTACTCTGGTTCTCAAGCTTGAGCTTGCTTCAGAATCCCCTGAAAAAAGGGCTTGTTAAAGCTCAGCGTGCCAGGCTCGGCCCCCAGAGCTTCTGAGTCTGTAGGTCTGGGGTGGGGCCTAGAATCTGCTTTTCTGTCAACTTCCCAGTGATGCAGATGCTGCTGAACATTCACTCCCTCTGTTCTGTATTCTGTTTTCTAGCTGACCCGATTGACTCAATGGCCTTCACTGAGAGCACACCACCCGTTTGGTTTGGCATGTTGGGTGGGAGGAAGTAGTGGCAACACCCACTTCTGACCTAGGCCTTCCCATGAGATCCAATCACTATCTAGGTCTGTCCATTCACACTCTGTACTGGTGCTCTTGCTCCTCTGCCCTGATTGCAAATCCCTTGGCTTTCCATTACCAGCTTCCATTCCATCTCTCCCTGGCTCATGTCCCACCTTCTCTATGGGCCTGCTCTGCTAATTCCAAACCATTTGAATTCTGATTTCTCTACTCTCTACTGCGTTAAGTGACCAAGTTAACATCTTTGGGGCTTGCTTTTTCAAGTCCGCAATACACACTGAATTGTTTATTGTGTGCAGAGCCTCACACTGGATGCTCTTGCTAGAGTTAAAAGATGAGACTTAGACTCAGCCCTCACAGGTTAATCAACACTGCACAATTGAAAATGGTATTATTTGCTTGTGAAAGATCTGGAAAATATATCAGTAGAACTCCCTGCCCGCCCCCCCCCCCCCGCCCCAACTAGAGAGAGAACTACTTTGGTAGCGTGTATCATTTGATTATCAAGATGAGGGTGGGATAAGACCAGAAGAAGTGAACTCAAGCAATAATGGCTAGAGGCTTGAATGCCTGCTGATGAGCAGGCTTTGCTTCACAGAAAGGGAACTATGGCAAGTGTGTGGCTGGAGTGGAATTATGTGGAGGGAAGGGAGTGATGTCAAGAGAAAGAAGAAGCTTGGGGCCTGATGATAGTCACAGGACAAATCAGAGGAGAATGAAATGGAAGAGAATGGGGATTTTCAATACACTACTTGCTGATATGTTATAATCTCATGCATCTCTCCATGAAATCATTAGTAAAGCTACTTGCTTCCTGGGACTATGACAAAGTATTGAGTCTTTATGCAACTTTGTAGTGGGATGAAATCAGAGACATCCTATAGGAAAACGGTTACATGGAATTATATATTTTATTTTCTTGGTTTTTTCTTCCTTGTAAATATATGCTAAGCACCCTGTGGCCCTGATGGATTTCATATTCTTTCCCATCAGTCCTGGTTACGAGTAGCACATGTTTATTGATGAATTAGTTTTCAGGTTTAGAATTTATCCTTGCCCAGCCACACTTTCCATTAGGCCACTCAAAGTACCAACAGGCCTGAATACAACAACTCATTTGTGAGTGAAACACTCGTCCTTTGCTTTTTTTGATGATTTTTATTTATTTTTCTGATTATATGTAAATAAATACACATTATTTAACATTTGTAAATAATAAAAAGTGTGAAAGAAAATGAAAATCACCTATAATTTCATTGTTCAAAGGTAACTACTACCAACAGAATGGTCTCTCTATATATCTTTATCTATATATATGTATTTATGTAGTGGAGGCTATATTTAGAGAGTATATATGCAATATATATTTATATATTCTCTCTATATATATAAGACAAATTAGTTCCATATTTATAAAATTTTATATACTGCTTTTTAAACTTAACTTATTGTTATAAGCATTTATCCTTTTGATTATGTCTTATTCAAAAATATAATTTAATATCAGCATCATAATTATTCACATAGACTATCATAATATATTTATTGAAATCCTAATGTTGGATAATTATATTTTTCTCCACTTTTTGCTATCATATGTAATGCTACTGTGAACATTTATGTATATATATATATATATATATATATATATATATAGTGACACTGTATTTGAGTAGACCTATCTTTTGATATTAAAAAACACATTTGTCTTCAGGAGTAGAATTTTGTTCTTACCTGAAATGAAGCTCAGAAGATACAAACCTAGAGGGCCGTGCAGAGTTTCAAAGGGCTTGCCAAAAGCGTTGTACATGAAGAAGGCTGTCCCCACCATGGTTAAGACAATCAGGATCATGGAGAAGAGAATAACATTGACGTGGATGCTCACTGGGATTGCTTTGAGCAAATTGGGGAAAACTGAAGGTAAAACAAAGATTGGAAGGAATTTAATTAGCAGTTTTCTGTAAGTTTAATTTAAAAAATTAAATCCCTATATTCTTAACTTCAAAAATTACTAAAAATCCTTCAGATGAATACATTCTCACTAATTTACAAGGGATTTATAAAAAGATTTAAACATGGGATTATTTTATAGAACTCACCAGTAAAAACTAGCAAAGGAAAGATTTGAGGGAATTTATTTTCTGCTTTGGTCATATGTAATTACTTCAGTAAACAAGTGCTGGCTAATTTTTTTTGATTGATTAAGGTATTACATATGTGTCCTTATCCCCCCATTGCCCGCCCCTGGCTCATACCCTCTCCCCTCTGGTGTCTGTGTCCATTGGTTATGCTTATATGCAACAAGTGCTGGCTTTGTAACCAAAAACTGTACATAAGTTTGATGCACAAAATTTCTTTAAATTGATTTTTAGAGAGAAGAAAGAAGAGAGCGAGAGAGAGAGATCAGTTGCCTCCCACACATGTCCCCACCAAGGATCGAACTCACAACCTTTTGATGTACAGTATGACGCTCCTACCAATTGAGCCACATTGATGACATTTCTCAGTCATCATCAATATTTTGACATTTTCATCAAAATGACATTTTCAGTTTGGGAATCTCTGGGAGAGTTCAAATAGCAGGTTTTTATATTTCCTTTACCAACTTTAAAGACTAGGATATTTGCAGTCAACTTCAATATTGTGATGTAGCACAAGCTGTGGGAAAATAATTTCTGGTGGTACAAGAAATATTTTCCATTTGGAAACAGACCAAGTTTATTTCTAGATTTTGTGTTCAGGGTAAGTTTTTCTTGTTTTCAAAAGAAATGAAATGCTTTGTAAATGTAGGGTTTCTCTTATCTGGTGAGACATCAGCATGCTTAACATCAGCAAAGCTGACATAACCAGTCTGGGGAAGTCTATTTCAGTCTATGTTAGTTTCCTGAACATTTATCAAGTGTGTAATTTATTTATTGAGCTACTACTACGTGCCAAGCATTCTTCTAGGTGCTGGAAATATAACCATCAAACAAGACAGACAAAGTCCCTGTTGTGGAGCTTATGACCTAATTAGAGGCCTGATGCATGAAATTTGTGCAAGAGTAGGCCTTCCTTCTCCCGGCTGCTGGCACCGGCTTCCCTCTGGCACACGGAACCCAAGCTTCCCTCACAGCCCAGGCTTCGTCTGGAAGGATGTCTGGTCTAATTAGCATATTATGCTTTTACTATTATAGATGGGAGTAGATGGACAATTAACAAGTAAACACACAAATATGATACCTTATTGCCAAAGATGGCCACCATCAATTCCTTTCCTTCTTTTACACACACATAACTTCCCCTTCAAGAGGTAGAATTTATTCTTCAGTTCCCTTGAACCTGGGCTGGCTTGTGACTGAGCACCTGAATCTGACAGCAGGGGACCTCTGCCAGTTGCACACCTAGCCTATGAGAGAACCAGCAGTTCCCACTGCTTTCCTTTTGGAGGCTTGCGCTGCCCACCACTCAGGAGGTCCAGGCTACTTTGCTGGAGAGAGAGGCCCCTGGAGGCATAGGAGGAAAGAGTGTTGGACATCTACCCCAGCAAAGTCTCCAGATGATGTCAACCCCAGCTGCTATTTAACTGCAACAGTAGGAGACACTCAATCAAGAACTGTCCAACTGAACTAATAAACTTGTTTTAAGCCCTGACCTTAAATGATAGAATGATACACATTTTTTCCAAGTAGTGCCAGGGGGTTATTTTGCAGTGATAACAATAAGACACTTTCCATTGGTGATAATGTTATGGGGAAATATAACAGGGTAATGATATTGGCAGTGATTGAGTGAGTGATGGGGGTGGTCAGGAAAGTAACACCTGGGCTGACACCTGAGTGTTGAAAGGAAGTGGCTGTGCAGAGATCTTGGAAAGAGCATTCCAGGGAAAAGGAACACAGGGGTGACAGTGAGCCTGGTGAAAGAGGGAGATGGAAGTGAGATTGCTTTGCTGAGCTCAGATTGCTGCCCCTGCTAGGTCCTGATCTATTGATCATGGGAAGGAGTCTGCTTTTAATTCTAAATTCATTTGGAAGCCACTGGAGGGTTTTAGGTAGGAGAGTGACACAATCTCCTCAATGGTGTAATTGCCTTCTCCCTTACCCCAGACTCATCAAGCCTATTTGACATCTCCACTTGGGGGTCTTAAACACGACTCAAACTTAAAACATCTAAAACAGAACTCTTGCATCATTTCTCACTCCCATGCACAAACCTGATCCTTCTACTTCCATCTCAGTTAATAGCATCGCCATTTATTCAGTTGCTTGGGCCAAACACCCAGGAGTAATCCACTGTTGACTTGGTTTATGCTAGCAGTTACCAAACACCTGCTTTCTCCTACCTCCCTGCCTGTAAAAGAGGTGGTAACCTCTTCATCTCTGATAAGATAGCTGGGTGAAGCCTCTCTGAAAATCGAGGGTTGTAACCACCTTGAAACAAACACAGAAAGAAGTTGCACTGATTTACTCCTGGAAAGAAAAGCCAGAAGCTAAAATAAATTATGTGCAGCATTTTAGTTCTTATGAAGTCTCTTAAAATTCCATGGCAGAAAACCTGGCAAAGATAACACACACACAAAAAAAACCCCAAAAACCTACAGACCAATATTCCTGATGAATACACATGCAAAAATCCTAACCAAAATACTAGCTAATCAAATACAACAGTACATCCAAAAAATAATAGATCATGATCAAATGGGATTCATTTCAGGGGCACAAGGGTGGTTCAACATTCCCAAATCAATCAACGCAATACACCACATTAACAAAAGAAAGGATAAAAATTATATGATCTTGTCAATAGATGCAGAAAAAGCATTTGCTAAGATACAACATCCATTTATGATTAAAGTCTCAATAACATAGGAATAGGAGGAAAGTACCTCAACTTAATAAAGGTCATCTATAATAATAAAAGTGTAATATGCTAATTAGACCAGACGTCCTTCCAGATGTCCTTCAGAAGAAGCTACAGGGGTGGGGGCCGAGGCCTCTAGTATATGACAAACCCTCAGCCAATATCATACTCAATGGTGAAAAACTGAAAACTTTTCCCCTAAGATCAGGAACAAGACGAGGATGTACTCTCTCACCACTCTTATTCAACATAATACTGGAAGTACTAGCCAGAGCAATAATGCAAGAGAAAGAAATAAAAGGCATCCAAATAGGGAAGGGATAAGTCAAAGTGTCACTTTTTGTAGATGACATGATGCTGTATATAGAAAACCCTAAAGAGTCTACCAAAAAACAACTGGAAACAATAAACAAATACAGTCAAGTTGCAGGATACAAAATCAGTGTGCAAGAATCCATTTCCTTCCTGTATACCAACAACAAAACTTCAGAAAAAGGAATGAAGAAAGCAATTCCTTTTGCAATTGCAACCAAAAGAATAAAATACCTAGGAATAAACTTAACAAAGAATGTGAAAGACCTATATACTGAAAATTACAAAACATTATTAAAAGAGATTGAAAAAAACACAACGAAATGGAAAAATATCCCATGTTCATGGATTGGAAAAATCAACATAGTTAAAATGGCCATTTTACCCAAAGCAATACACAGATGTAATGCAATCCCCATAAAAATCCCAATATAATTTTTTAAAGAAATAGAACAAGAAATCATCAGATTTGTATGGAACTGCAAAAGACCCAGAATAGCCAAATCAATCCTGGAAAAAAAAAAATAAAAAACAAGGCTGGAGGTATCACGCTACCTGACTTCAAAATATACTACAGAGCGATGATAATCAAAGCAGCATGGTATTGACAGAGAAACAGACACACAAATCAATGGAACAGAACAGAGAGCCCAACTATAAAACCACACATATTTGGACAGACAACTTTTGACAAAGGAACCAGAAATGCACATTGGAGTAAAGATAGTCTCTTCAGTAAATGGTGCTGGGAAAACTGGAAAACCACATGCAAATGAATAAAACTGGATTGCAGTTTGTCCCATGTACAAAAATTAATTCAAAATGGATCAAAGACTTAGACATAAGACCCAAAGCTATAGGTCACATAGAAAAAAATATAGGTACCAAATTTATGAACCTGGGTGGTAGAGAACATTTTATGGACTTGACCCCAAAGGCAAGAGAGGTAAAGGCAAAAATAAATGAATGGGACTATAACAAACTAAAAAGCTTCTGCACAGCAAAAGAAATGGACAATAAAACAAACAGGCAGCCAACCGGATGGGAGATGGTATTTGCAAACAGTAGCTTCAACAAAGATTTAATTTCCAAAATATATAAAGAACTCATAAAACCCAACATCAAACAAATAAAAAATCCAATCAAAAAAAGGACCTGAAAATACACCTCTCCCAAGAAGACATACAAAAAGCCAACAGATATATGAAAAGATGTTTAACTTCACTGGCCATCAGGGAAATGCAAATTAAAACTACAATGAGATACCACCTTACACCAATTAGAGTGGCCGTTATCAACAAGACAAGCAACAACAAGTGTTGGAGAGGTTGTGGAGAAAAGGGAACCCTCATTCACTGATGATGGGAATGTAGACTGGTACAACCACTGTGGAAAGCAGTCTGGTGATTCCTCAAAAATTTAAAAATAGAACTACCATACAACCCAATAATCCCACTCCTGGGTATATACCCAAAAAACTAGAAAGCATTTATACGCAAAGACTTACGCACCCCTATGTTCACTGCAGCATTATTCACAGTGGCCAAGAGTTGGAAACAGCCAAAGTTCCCTATGATAGAGGACTGGATAAAGAAGATGTGGTATATATCCTCAATGGAGTACTACACGGCCATAAGAAACTATGAAATAGCATCATTTACAACAACCTTGAGAACATTATGCGAAGTGAAAAAAGTCAAACAGAGAAACCTAAGAAGTATATGATTTAACTCATATCCTATAGAATAAAGAGCTAATATGTTAATTAGACTGGACGGCAGAACAACCTTCAGGAAGGACCAGTGGGTGGGGGATGGGGCCAGAGAGCCTGTGCTGCCAGGCCAGCCATGGTGGTCCCGGCGCTGCCCCTTCTGCAGAGGTGTGGGAGAGGGGACAGCATGGTCCCGGCACCTCTGCAAAAGTGGGATGGAGCGTGACCATGGTGCCTCAACCTCCCATGGCCCCTCCCCCAGCCAGCCCAGCCCCTGATCGCCCCTCCCCCACCTGTGGGCTGGGGTGGAGTCAGAACAAAGGAGCAGCAAGTCTGGCTTCTGGTTGAGTGGCGCTCTCCCCCCTGCCTCCTACCCCCCAAATCCTCCCTCAGCCAGAAGCCAGGCTCATGGCTGGTGAGCGCAGTGGTAAAGGAGCAAGGGGTCCTGGACCGTGAGAGCCCCGAACTGTGAGAGGGATGTCTGAGTGCCGGTTTAGGCCCAACCCCCAGGGGGGATTGGGCCTAAGCCAGCAGGCAGACATCCCCTGAGGGGTCCTGGACTGTGAGAGGGCAGAGGCCAGGCTGAGGGACCCCCCCCCCCCCCGCCATCACGAATTTTGTGCACTGGGCCTCTAGTGTGGAATATAAAACTGAAACTTATGTACACAAATAGCAATGTGGTGGTTGCCAGGGCGAGGCGGGTGGGGGAAGAAAGGGGTCCTAATATGAGGTGACAGGAGAAAATTTGACTTTGGGTGGTGGGCACATGGTCCTATATACAGATTTTGTAAATTAATAATCCACACATGTAACCTATATATTCATGTAGACCAGTGATGGCGAACCTTTTGAGCTCGGCATGTCAGCATTTTGAAAAACCCTAACTTAACTCTGGTGCCATGTCACATATAGAAATTTTTTGATATTTGCAACCATAGTAAAACAAAGACATATTTTTGATATTTATTTTATATATTTAAATGCCATTTAACAAAGAAAAATCAACCAAAAAAATGAGTTCGCGTGTAACCTCTGACATGCGTGTCATAGGTTCACCATCACTGATGTAGACTAATGTCAGCCCAGTAAAATTTAAAATAATGGAAAAAAATTCCCATGGTGGTGAGAAAGTCCCCAAGCAGGTTCAAGCCCTCTCTGCATGTTATACTCATGTTTTATTAGGTGTCCTGATCTGATGAAAATTCCCTGAGTCTGTGGTGACCATCTAGAACTCTGGTAAAAACCTTCCATTTTCCAAATATCATTCTAGCTGCTGAGTAGTGAGTATAAGTGGAGAGGGGAGACCTGGGGGTGGCCATATACTAGTACAGTGGCCATAGACAGGACCTGGCCTGAGGGAGTAGGAGCAGAAGTGGTGAGAGGTTGTCAGATTTGGAATATATTTTGGAGATAGAAGACAGGACTTGTTGAAAGAGTGGACTGAAGGGTAACTCCTGGATTTTTGGCCCAAGCAACTGAATAAATGGCAATGCTATTAACTGAGATGGAAGTAGAAGGATCAGGTTTGTGCATGGGAGTGAGAAATGATGCAAGAGTTCTGTTTTAGATGTTTTAAGTTTGAGTCGTGTTTAAGACCCCCAAGTGGAGATGTCAAGTAGGATTGATGAGTCTGGAGGTACAGGGAAAAGGCAGGAGTATGTAACAGGTGGAACGGGGGTATAAAACTCAAGGAGACAGTCTCTCTCCAGAGCCAACCTTGCACTTGCAGAGCCTGAGAGTGAAGGTCTCCCTAAATTTTATGTCCTAGCTGCCTCAGTGGCCTCACCTTGGCCCTGGTCCTGGTATTTGAAGCCATGGAAAGGTTATCACCTATGGAGAAGCTATAGTTACAGGAAAGAAAGGCTGAGAAGGAGCATTAAAATGCACATATTCCGAGCTGACCAATTTTTATTTCCAGGAGTTTATCTTATGGATATTTTTGCACACTAATAAAATATTGCAAACATCTTCATTGTAGTGCTTTTTTTGGTAAAAACAAAGTATTAGAAATAACTTATATGTCTATCAATATGGCATCCATACAATGGAATATAGCAGAGAGGGTATAGCTTAGGGGTAGAGCATTTGACTGCATACAATGGAATATAAGTTAATGATTACAAACAATGAAGCAAATCTATAAGAACAGCTATGGAATTATCACCAAATGTGATGTTAGATGAAAAAATGAAACAAACAAACGAAGAGAAATGTATATCATTTAAGGATAAGCCAAACAGGAATGTATATAATAACGAATAATTATTTAAGTACTTTGCTTATCTGTTTAATTCTCTTAACAACCCCATAAAATATGTGCTATTATTAGTCCCACTTCCCATAGAAAAAAACTGAGGCTCAGAGGTGATTAACATGCCCGAGATGTTTACTTAGTAAAATCAAACTTCTTCAAAGAACAACATTCTTAGTAAGTGTCAGAATAGAGATTTGAATTCATGTCCTCACTCTTAACCACCAGGCTTCATCGGGCTGAGGGATCGATCCTCCCTCCAGTGCATGAATTTTCATGCACCAGGCCTCTAGTATTAAATCATATTACATAACTATTATTGATTCTGTTAATGGTATCATTGTTGTGTTTTTAAAAGTCCTTATCAATTAAAAATGATATGGATAGCCTTGACCGGTTTGGCTCAGTGGATAGAGCATCAGGCTGTGGACTGAAAGGTCCCAGGTTCGATTTCAGTCGAAGGAATGTACTGTGGTTGAAGGCTCGATCCCCAGTAGGGGGTGTGTAGGAGGCAGCTGATCAATGTTTCTCTCTCATCGATGTTTCTAACTCTCTATCCCTCTCCCTTCCTTTCTGTAAAAAGTCATTAAAAATATATTTTTAAAAAATGATATGGATAAATGGAGAGAAGAGAGAGAGAAAAGAAGAGGAGAGAAAGAGAGAGAGCTCTGTTGGGAAGGATGCAGTAGTGTAGTGTGGGTGTTCCAGCTCATAGTGCTGAACTCCTGCTGTCAGTGACCACAGCATCCACTCTGTCCATGTCTTGGGGGTGTAGAGGAGCCAGCTCATCTCGTGCTACAACTGCCTGCACTCTGGAGCTTCCAGCTGTTGAACACCTGCTTTCTTCTACCTCCCGCCTGTAAAAGAGGTGGTAGCCTCTTCATCTCCGATAAGATAGCTGGGTGAAGCCTCTCTGAAAATCGAGGGTTGTAACCACTTTGAAATAAACACCGAAAGAAGTTGCACTGATTTGACTCCTGGAAAGAAAAGCCAGAAGCTAAAATAAATTATGTGCAGCATTTTAATTCTTATGAAGTCTCTTAAAATCCCCACGGTGGTGAGAAAGTCCCCCAGCAGGTTCAAGTCCTCCCTGCATGTTATACTTATCGTTTTATCAGGTGTCCTGTTCTGATGAAAATTCCCCGAGTCTGTGGGGGCATCTAGAACTCTGGTAACAGACCTCCATTTTCCAGCCAACACTAATGTGTCTTTTCCTTGGTTGAAGCTGAGAGCAAATAAATATTTGGAGGTGTCACATTGATGGCATTAAAGATTGTGTATCTAGAAGGTAGACTTTTTTGGCCTTCTCATTCTTTTAGGTTTAGGATTACAATACAGAAAAATGATTTCAGCATTTTGATCTGTGGAGGGGCTGTCGTTAATCCAGCAAGTCACTTCTGCCTCTAGAAATTCTCCAGAAATTACTTGATTTACTTTGACAAGTGCAATGGAGTTATTTCTTAAAATGGGTGGCTGATGTCACATTATTAGCACGGGATTGGGCTGCATGTTCAGAATCAATCTTTCATTCTCTTACCAATGGCTTCCTCCATTTTGTCCATGAGTCAATGTTCCTTAAGCCACCCCAAGCCCCTAATTGCCCTTCTTTTCTGTCCATTATTTCATCACCAAACTTCTTCAAAGAGCAATACACAAGTAGCAATAAGAAGAATAAAAATAACAGGCAATAATTATTTAGCACTTTTTATGTTCCAGGTAATGTGTGTGTATATATATATATATATATATATATATATATATATATATATATATTACATAAGTCAACACATTACATTCTTACAACATTATAAGGAAGTTACTATTTTATCTTTAATTTATAGACTTTTAAAAACTAAGACACCGAGAAGTTGAGTAGCTTGCCCAAAGTCACACAGTATCATTGATGTCTTTGCTTTTATTTTTTTCCATTTTTAAGATTAAAGTAACATTAACACATTAAAAATCCTCCCTTTCTGGTATATAGTTCTGTAAATTTTGACAAACTCATACAGTTGTGTAACCACCACCACAAAGAAGATATAGAACAATCCCACTTTTCCAAATACTTCCCTTTTCCCCTTTGTAGTCAATTCATCTTCTCTTCCCCCCACTCCACCGCCCCCCCCCCCGCCCCCCAGCTCCTGTGACATTATAAGAAACTGCTGCCCTGGCTGGTTAGTTTGGCTAAGTGGATAGAGTGTTGGCCTGCAGACCAAAGGGTCCGAGGTTCCATCCTGTCAAGGGCACGTACCTCGGTTGCAGGCTCCTCCCCTGGCAACCAATCGATGTGTTTCTCTCACATCGATGTTACTCTCTGTCTTTCCCTCTCTCTTCCACTCTCTCTAAAAGTCAGTGGAAAAATATTCTTGGGTGAGAATTTTTTAAAAACCACCTATCTAGTAAAGTCATTTTTTGAAAAAATAAAAAAGAAACTGCCTAGTGTTTTCTAAAGTGGCTGAACCACTTCACCTTCCCACCAACAATGGATGAGTCCCCAGTTGTTCCTCATTCTTGCTGGCACTCGGCAGGTTTTCAAAAATTGTAGTCATTTAATAGATGTGTAGTCTGTCACATTGTAGTTTATTTGCATTTGCCAAATGGCTAATGTTGTTGAACATCTTTTTTTGTGAGTTTCTTTGCCTTCTATATACCTTTCTTTGATGAAATGTCTGTTCATGTCTTTTGTGCATTTTTATTGGACTGTATTACTATTATAATTGAGTTTTGAGCATCCTTTATGCATTTTCGGCCCCTTATCAGATAAGGAACTCACAATATTTTCTCCAAGTCTTAGCTTGTCTGTTCATTCTCTTATCAGTGTCTTTTGAAGAACAGTTCTTATTTTTATGAATTCTAGTTTATCAATTTTTTCTTTTATGTATCATGTTTTACATGTCAAATATAAGCAGTCTTTGCCTAATACAATGCCACAGTTATTTTCTCCTATGTATTTTTCTAGAAGTTTTTTAGTTTTAGGTTTACATTTAAGTCTATGATCCATTTGAGTATTTTTTTTAATTGTTATAGTACTTAGAAAGCTGAACATAGACTTAACATAAGACCCACAATACCATTTCTAGGTATTTCCTAAAGGAATTAAGAACACATGCCTACACAAAACTCTGAATGCAGATGTTTAAAGTGGCTTTATTCATACTTACCAAAAACTGGAAACAGCCTGAGCTGTGGCCCATCCATATGGTAAAATACTGCTCAGTAATAAAAAGGACCAGACTATTGGTGACACATCAACATGGAAGGCTCAGAACTGCGTTTTGAGGTGAAAGAAACTCAAAAGGCTGCATATTGTATGATGCTATATATGTGACATTCTGGAAGAAGCAAATGGTAAGGACAGAAGGTGAGGAAAAGAAATGACCACGAGGCCAAGAGCCAAACACCCCAGGGTTCTAGTCTACTGTGGGACCTTCAGCAGGTTGATGGGTCTATTTTCCTCTCTGTAAAGTGAGAGGGCCCCAGAGGACAAACTGAGGAAGTACCAAGTATTTGAAATCTGAGAAGGTTCATATTATACTTCTCTTCTAACTCCAAGAATTCCCTAAACCTTGATTTGAAACCTTATCTGAATAAAAGACTAATTCCACCTTTCTCTCAGATTTGTGAGGATTCAATGACATTAGTGTAGGAAGTACCTAGCACATAGTAAGTGCCCAGCCAAGGTTCAATATGGCCCATTCCACTACTGGTCATGATCTCACCTCCTCCTCTCCTCCGCACCATCAGTTTTCCCCTCTACTGGATCCATCCCATCAGCACGTTATTTTCTCATCTTAAAAACACACCTCACTTAAGTCCTCCTCTAGCTCTTGAACCCACCGCACTGATCTGACATTTCCCAGGCAATAGTGAGCTTCCAACAGCCCAGTCCAAAGGTCCGTTCTTCATCCTCATCTTGCCTTGTCTACGTTTGACACAGCGGCTCACTCCTTCCTCCAGGAAAAGTTTTCTTCCCCTGGTTCCAGACACTACACTGTCCCAGTTTTGTTGCCACCTCACCAGCTGCTGTCTCGATCTATTTGTTGGTTCATCTTCATCTGAGTCATTTAGGGGCTGACTCAGTTGTCATATGTTTTCTCTTCTGCGTCTTCACTCGCTCACTTGGTGCTTTATCCGGTATGATAGGTTTTCCTAGAAGCACTCTCAAATGAATTATTTCCAGTCCAGACTTTCCCCTGAATCCCACATCTGCATGCCGTCCAATTCTTATGGAACATCTTGACGGGCGTATTGAACGGGCACTTCAGTGTGTCCCAAACTGAACCCATATTCTTCCTTTAGGTTTCTGTACCTCAGTTGCTGACAGTTCCATTCTTCCTGGCATTATCCTTGATTCTTCTCTTACTCTCACATTTCATGTGCAGCCCATCCCAGAAACCTTTTGGCGCTGCATTCAGAGTTTGGTCACTTCTCACCATCTCACTGTTCCATCCTGGTGTGAGCCACCATCATGTCTCACTTGGGTGACTGCAAGAGGTCCCCAACTGATCTCCCTGATTTCACCCCTCCTACCTACAACCTGCTGTCAACCCAGCAGCCAGAGGGATTTTTTTAAAAAGTGTATTGGTTTAGTTCTGGCCAGTGTTCTCAGTGCTTAGAGCATGCACCGAGGGGTCACAGGTTCAATCTCAGGCAAGGCCACGTACCTGGTTTGCAGGTTTGATCCCTGGCCCTGGTCGAGGCGCATGCAGGAGGCAACCGGATGATGCCTCACATTGATATTTCTCTCTCTTTCTCTCCCTCCTCCCTTCCATTCTCTCTAAAAAGCAATGGAGTGTTCACGCCGTTTCATCTGTGAGCACTTGTTGTGCTGCCTGGCACTCAGTATTCAGAGTCCACAACCAACACTATGTCTCAGCTGCCCCTCCCCAGATCAGAGACACTTCAGGGTCTAAAGGCCTGACATTGGATTCAGACCTATGAGTGAGTCCCAGTGGCGGAAACAGAGAAAACAAGAGCAAAGTCCAGCCAGCATGGCTCAGTGGTTGAGCATTGACCTATGAACCAGGAGGTCATGGTTTGATTTCCGGTCAGGGTTGCAGCCGAACCCCAGTAGGGGGCATGCAGGAGGCAGCCAATCAATGATTCTCTATCTTCATTGATGTTTCTACCTTTCTCACTCCCTTCCTCTCTGAAATAAATAAAAATATGTTTAAAAAATAATAATAAAATAAATAAAAAGCAATGGAGCCCTAGCCTGGTTGGCTCAGGGGATAGAGCATCGGCCTGTGGACAAAAGGACCTCGAGTTTGATTCCAGGTCAAGGGCATGTACCTCATTCAGTTGCAGGCTCCTCTCCTGCCTGGGCCCTGGTGCAGGAGGCAACCAATCGATGTATTTCTCTCACATCAATATTTCTCTGTGTCTTTCTCTCTCTCTTCCACTCTCCCTAAAAATCAATGGAAAAATAACCTCAGGTGAGGATTAAAAAATAATAAAAAGCAATGAAAAAAAATACCCTTGGGTGAGGATTAACAACAACAAAAGTCTTGGTTTATATCAATCCCCTCCAATGGACTCTAATCTCACCCAGAGGATAAATGAAATCATTACAATGGCCGAGAAAGGATACATGACTGGAATCCTTACAGACTCTAACTTCCTCTGCTACTGGTTTCCTTGCTCAGTGTGCTCCAACCACTGTTGTCCTGACTGCACTTAAGACATGCCAGGAATACTCCCACCTTTGGGCCTCTGCACTTCCTGTGCCTGTATATTTCTCCAGATATCCTCCTGGCTTGCTGTCACCTCCATGTCTTTATTTAAATGTCACTTCCTCAGGGAAACCTTCTTTAACTATCTTATGTAAAGTTGCAACCCCCCCTCCCCCCATGTCCAGTTACCTCCCCACTCCCAAACCCATTTCCTCACTTTTATTTTTCTACACAGCAAATATTACCACTGACAAATGCTATATTTTTATTTATTTGTTTATTTTTGTTCACCCCTGGTATGAGGCAATTGTGTTGGTCTGTTTTTTTCACTGCTGTGCTCCTCGTACCTAGGGATGCCTGGCACAGTGAGATCAGTATTTCTCAGCATTGTTTTTATTGTTGCTCTCCACCCCGGGAGTCTTTTAGACACTTCTCCTAATTACTCTCCCCCATCACATTTTTAACACCACAGATATATTGTATATTGGTTTCTGTATTGTGTTTATATCTGTTTTAAATACATATACAATTTTTAAAGTGTCAGGTGTGTTTTTTCCTACAAGAACCAATTTTCACCCCTGTAGGGGATACTTGCTGCTGTTAAAAATGCATAACAACCCTGGCTGGTGTGGCTCAGCGATTAAAGCATTGGCCAGTGCACCAAAGGATCAGCGGTTCAAATCCCAGTCAAGGGCACGTACCTGGGTTGCAGGTTCGATCCCTTGCCTGATTGGGGTGTGTGTGGGAGGCAACTGGTCTATATGTCTCTCTCACATTGATGTTTCTCTCCCTCTCTACCCACTCCTTCCCTCCCTTTTATTCTCTCTAGAAAAATAAAATAAAATAAAAAAGCAATGAAAAAAATATCCTTGGGTTAGAATTTTTTTAAGAAGCATGGAGTAGCTGTTGGACACTCATATGGGGGATGGGTCATTTTGCTTGGAGTAGGACGCAGGAATGGAGTCTGAGGTGGTTAGCAGGTCTCGGTTTCTTGATGGGAGCCACTGGTTCAGACTGAAGGAAATTAGTGTCACACTGGAGAGGAGGGAAGAAAGAAGAGGAGCCAATAGTCCAGTTAGCGACATGGGCCAGAGCAGAAGTTGAGGGGATTGGCAGTGTTAAGTGTGATGGGAAGTTCTGGTTAAGAAACAGAATTTGTCCACTGAGTCAGGAAGTCACTGATGGCCCTCATGTAAGCTGTTTCTTGGGGCTACTGATAACAGCTGGATTGAACAAGTTTTCAGAAAGAATCTGGGGCCTTGGAGGCAAAATGAAATAGTTGCCAGAGAAGGTGATAGAACCCAGAAGGGTTTTCTGTTTGTTTGTTTTCTTTTGTTTTTAGCAGTTGGAAGACCTCATTGGCAACTGGAATGAAATTTTAAATCTCTTTATTTAAATAAAAACTTTAGTCCAACATACTTGGGTGATTGTCAACATGTTCTATGGAAACTGACTGCTTTTTAATAATAGGTTTAAAGTTTGGGGTTTGGGAAAAGAATTCATCTCAAACCTGAACGTGACCAAGCTCTTTTGTTAGCAGGGCCAGAAGGGATTTGCTCCTCACCTTGTTTCCATTAGTTTGTCCAAAGCTCAAACTGTTTACAGAGAAATTTTCCTTTTTAATGCACAAGAGAACAACAATGAAATGGATATTAAGACAGAAATTTCACCCACAATCCTACCAACATAAAAGTAAGATTTTCCTTTATTTTTGTTCCTTTCAAATCTTTGTCCATCTTAATATTTATATCCTATATTACTATAATCAAAATGCAGTTTTGGGGTCACATTCTGTTCTTTTTACTAAGAATATAAGCATTTTCCACATTTTAAATATTGTCTTCAAAACTATCATTAAGTAACTATATGACCTTCCATGAAACTAGTATTAGACAAACTGTTGTCTTCTACAGTTTCAGAATTATAGCTAATGCTTCCATGAACACCTTCAAGCACATACCTTTTTATTTTTTATTATAGGGATGGATGATGGATGGGGATAACCTTTATAAATGAATTCTCATTTATAAAGTAATCTTGGGTCAGAGTGCCTTCTAAAATTATATGTAAATATTAACTTAAAGAACATTAATTATATTTTATTAATACATATTAAACTCCATTGTTTCAACCTTGGTTCATAGCTCAGTTCGTCCTCTGTGAAATCTGGACAGCAGAGATTTCTGATACGATATCTCGTCAGAAACAGAAGCTAGAAGAAACTAATCATTAGCTTCACTCTCCTAATAGCAAGGGTGCCAAGTCACAGGCGGGAGCGGGGAAAAGGCAATTTACATTGCGTAGGTCGCTCAGCACGCAGAGAAAGGCTGCCATGCTCTCATCACTCCAGTGTGCTACTATGAAACTGAACTAAGTCATAAGCTAATGACGTGGAGTGAAAACTCGGTTCCCAGGATGCTCCCTATAGTTTACCCTTCACAGTCCTTTACTGGGGACTGTATTCTTTGAGCTGGGCCCTCTGCCTCTGCACCGCCATTCTCCTGGTCAGAGGGTGACTCCTCAGCCTCTGATCTGTGGTCCCCCAATTCTGAAAAGCCTTTTCCAGTCTTCATTTTCTGTCCCTTGTCAAATATTCCAAACTTCCCCCACTCTTAAGTACATATCCCATCCCCATCTCTATTTCCCTTAGTCTTATATGCCTGGCTTACGCAAGGCTTAAAAATCTTTAGTGAACTGAAGTCTTTCATTTCACAGAACAAACACAGGCTATCAGGGGAATTCCCTCAGCTTTTCAGTTCCCATTGCCATCCACCCACTCCTTCTCTTTGGTCCATGTCCAACCTTTCCTCTATTCTTAGTGAATTTTTTTACTCTTGTCCAAGGTGTGGCCTTCTACCTGTACTTTAAGACCCACCCTTTTCCACCTTCACAGGGCGCTTTCTAGACATGTTACCTAACTTTCCTATCTATCTTCAGCCTTTTCCTCTAGTGCTCTATCCCCTCAGCATAGAATCATGCTCAAGGCTCAAGTCCCCCCCCCCCTGTAAACACACACACACACACACACACACACACACACACACACACACTCACACACATATGCACACGCACACACACATACACCAAGCCTGGCCTTAGGGTTCATCTAGCTACTACCTGACCTCAGTGGGTGATTGTAAAGTGCAGCCAGGGATGTGGACCACTGATATAACGGTTAGGTCTCATGAACCCTTTGCACCATCTGGCCAGATGTAAAATGCAGGTAGCACCATCTCAGAATGAAGGCAGTCTCTGATAAGGATGTCGGCAATGGAGCAGAAGGTTCTTCCTAGATTAAAGCCATAATGTAGCTTTTGAGGCCGTTTTCCTTCTCAACTTGCCCTTCTTCACATAAAAGGTGTGTAAAAAAAGAAGTCACATTTGGCTCCTTAGTGCTCTGCTATTCATTTTCTTGAAAGGGAATAAGTAGGAAGATTTCTTTCTTCTTACAGAAACGTTCTTGATGTGACTTTCCCCTCAGCCGACCTGCAGCCAGTCATTATGAAAATCCAGTGAAAGCCATTCTTTGTCACCCGCTCAATGCATTCATCTCCTTTACTATCACCTTAACCTCATGCCCAGGTACAGAGCAGGCTTCTGGTGGCTGCATGGTCAGGGAGAATGAAACCCAGGACCCAGCACTTAAAAGGGGGAGACCTGGTGGCATTTAAAATACAATTTTCTCAGTACCTCCCCTGAATTCCTCTCAGCTGAAAGGCATGTACCTGACTCAAGCCTCTTTGGAGGCAGCCCCATCAGTGAGTCTTAATCACCCATGGTGGCTTAGGGACGGCAGCTGCTTTGGCACATAGGTACCTCTGATAACAGAACCCCTTTAACTGCTCCTAATCCACAGGGTATGATTATGTCGGGGAAATAACTCCCAAGAATGGCTTTGCCATAGTTATAACTTGCTGGGAACGAGCGAAACCTGAATCCTGCATGAATTAGTCTGCAGACACAGTTCACTGTTAGGTCTATCACACCAGCAATAAAAGTGTGTCATACCACAACCAGTCTGGGTGTTCAGCTGCATGACTAGATGAAAGGCAAGTTTGTCATTGTTTAATATAAATTAGCTTTGTTTTTAAAAAAGTGCCTTCAACTTTATAAATTCCTGATATATGTGACAGTAAAAATGAGTTTTTGGTGTGTGTTTTTTAAACGAGATTTTAATTTATGCTCTAATTCTCCACTAGCTCTTAATGAATGTTTTTGGAAATTTTGAAAGTGAATACAATGCGATGTGTCTGCTTTTCTTTTTGTCCCTGCCTGTATTTTGAAACTGCTCCTATCACCCCAGGAAAGACTGTACCATTTGGGATTGCTATGATGAAATAATTGTTGTAGTCAAAGAAATAATTTGAAGATCGTACCATGAAGATTTGGGTTGATAGTGATTCTAAGTCAGCTCACCACATAGGCAGTCAGATACCTCTGCCATCAATATTAACAGTCAACATCATGGTAATATGCTTACAAAACCCAAAGATTAGAAATAAGTGTGTGACCTGCTCAACATAGATTATTAAACAGGCTTGGTTTGGCTATTTTACCTTCAAAAAAAAAGGTCAAAGATGGGGCTTAGACATCAGGGTCCATGGAAATATGAATAGAAGAGGCAATGAATGAACCCGGGTCTGAAGGCCAAGGGCCATCACATGGCTATTTGAGAACTCGTGCTTGTGAAGTCACAGCATCATCTTTTAAATGGATGGTGAAATCGAAGGCTATTCTTACATTTTCTTCATCTCTGTGTCCGTTTTGCGCATTGTAAGGAGACCAATGTGTCAGAAGACTAGCACAGTCTATCCTGTGCATCTGAATTTCAGTCCCAGGTCTGCTCCTACTAGCTCTGTGACAGGGAAATTTTTGTGATCTGAGTTTCCAGTGTCTGCATTTGTTTAAGAGGAATAGTATCACACCTCCATGGAAGGGCTAGAAATAATATATGCAAGAGGCTTGGCACCTCTGAAGTACCAAATAAATGGGCAGCTGAAATAAGTATTCTTTTTGGGGGGTTGTCTGAAAGTCCTTGGTGAAGAGGAGTCACCCTCAGAAATTAGAGGAGAAAGCAGAGCAGCAAATTGTGAAGAGAATTTTGGAGTCATTCTCCAACCGGCAAGGCTCACACACCAGGGCCAAGTTCCAGAGGTCCCACTTAGGACCTGCCATGCAGTTCCAGAGGCAACTCACTCAGCCTCTGCTTCCTCTCTCAGGTGAGCACAGGCCACAACTTTACTGGCTGTCAGGGTGAAGGGTAATGGAACCATTCAGCCACTCTGTGCCCTTTGATTGGTGACTTCAACCATTTACATTTAGAGTGATTATTGATGCACAAGGACATACTACTGCCATCTTTTCCTCTGATTTCTGGTGTTTTGAAGTGGAGGATAATTTAAAAGGAAAAACGGTGTGTGCACATATATGCACACATGCAATTCTCAAGGCTGATTCTGTCGAATTGTTTTCTGGTAAGGATATTGGAGGTAGTTGTTAGGGAGGAGGGAGAAACAAATGTTCTCTTCTTGGACTATACAAGGAGAACCAGAAGTTTCTTTCCTCAAAAGCACTTTCTCCATATTCCTCACCAATTCAAGGATAATTGCTGCTCTAATTCCTCCTTTGAAGAAAGAATACTCTTGAAGTATTATACACAACTAGAGGCCTGATGCACGAAATTTGTGCAAGAGTAGACCTTCCTTCCCCCAGCTGCCAGCACCGGCTTCCTTCTGGCACCCGGGACCCAGGCTTCCCTCGCAGCCCCAGCATCGTCCAGAAGCACATCAGGTCTAATTAGCATGTTATGCTTTTATTATTATAGACCAGTGGCCCAGTGCATGAAATTCATGCACATTGAAAGGGAATTAATTAGAGGAACGTACTTTGGACTCACTATCTAGTATCAATAATATGTGAGCGTGAGACAGTCCATGGTTCTGAAATTCAATGACATGAATTTTAGCTATTACTTTGCCAAATAAATGAAATTTACAGATATCATTTAAAAGAGCATTCAGCTTAATATTAAAAACTCTGGCTACCAAGTCATGTCTGTTTTCAACTTTTTGCCAGCATTGTAAATTGTTTGCAATATCTGCCCATTTGTGGTTGCATGTCATGGTTATGAATAAATCAGCTTTGCCATACTTCGTTACAATTGCCATAGCATCCTGATATCGCTGCTGCATATTTCTGGGACTACCCTCAAAAGATTATGGAAGTATTATCATTTTACCAATCAGCACATTGTCATTTTCAGATCTAGATTTGAGATAATCCATCAAACCACTATATTTTTCAACTCTCAACTTAGATTGGTTTGCTTTGGTGAAATTTATCCAGTTGGCCTCCATTTTTTTTAATATGAATCCATGATAAACTGTTGAGTTAATTTTCCTGCATTTAAAATAGGATTGAACATGTCCTGCACAGAGAGATGAAATCCATAATACTGCATTTGTGTGACTCGTGTCCTTACATTTTGTCTAGTATTATTGTCGATTACACTGTTGTCTCTGAGTCTTAATGCAATATCTGTTCCCCAGCCTTTTTCACCATGTGGGAAAAGAATAGGATATGTCATTGCATCTAATGTAGGAAACAGGATATTGCTTTGTTTCATTTTAGTGGCATTTGGATTATTGGGATCTGGTTTACAATGAATGAGCAAGTCCCTTTCAAAAGGAGGTTCTCCATCTTCGTTTCTGAATATGACAGCAACCTCAGTTACACAGGCTACCTGGGTCACTGTTACGATCATATTTAATTGCCATTGTTACTTCTGTGGGAGCAATACCTTTTGCTACTGCTTCAGATTTGGCTTCCTTTTTTACCTCATGTAGCATCTTTTATGATTTTGTTAATTCATTTATTTCATGCATGAGGTTGTTGATGTTGATCATGAGTCTTTCTGAGCAGCCCTCGTTTTCTGGCATTGCTAATCTTTTACTTGTAGCTTCGGCTGTATCCAAAATATAGAGTAGAGCAAACTTCCAAGAAACACCATCCAAAGGATGTAAAGTTCCAGTACGGTGATAAACTTGTCCGTGTATTCTAAAACAGTATGGCCCATATCCTGATGGCGATGCAATACTTGCACCCATGGAAGCAAAAGCAAAAGAACTATTTATGGAACGAATATTTGCCAAGAAATTTTTCCTGTCCGAATCTTCGTTTTTCGTTAACCTTTGTAAATATGCCAGGTAATCTGGAAAATGTATATTATTTGGACAGACTTTCCCTTTGCTACAACATCGAGTAAATTTCCCATTGGATGGTTTTTCATCAGAGAAATTTAGTGATAAGCAAAATTCACATTTAACAGTCATTCCACCACAACTATGTTTGAGAATTGCATCCTCATGTACTCCATTTTTGCTGATAAGGCACCGCATTCTGTCACAGGTGCCTCCTTCTTTCAAGATCAAACGCACGTTGCTCTTCAGACATTTTCTGTTGATAATGCCAGCATCTTTTGGCTGCGGAGCTATGTTGTATCAACAGTTGTCCTTTAGACATAGTTTCAACTCTCTACTGTCACGGTCTGAGATGCAGGTGAATGAGAGTCCTGGCTGTCAGGCCGCTGTGAGCTGTCTGGCCAAAGGGTGATTCTAGCTGATTCTGTGGGGGTGGAACTTCCTCCTCCCTGCTGTCAGTTTCCACAGCTGTGATGAGGAAGCTGGGGTGACAGAGGGAGCCACACTTTTCAAGCTGCCCTCTCTCTCTTGCTCTGCTCTATGTCCACCGGCCTCCTGCTCTGCCAAGTCCTCCAAACCTCCCACTCTCCTGCTCTGCTCTCTGCCAGCAAAGGTCCTGGGAGCCTGCAGGCATGGCTAGGCATGGCTGGCCTCGCCTCCTGGGGCGCATGACACCTGCATATGCAAATTAACCCACCATCTTTGTCAGGTTAATTTGCGTACTCACTCCTGATTGGCTGGTGAGCATAGCAGAGGGATGGTCAATTTACATGTTTCTCTTTTATGATATAGGATGGTCATTCCTAACTTCTTGCCATTTTCAGCTTAACATGTCAGATTCAGGAAAGAGGATTTTTCAGTGAGGATGGAAGAGGAATTTCTAGAAAAAAAATGGAAGAAGAAAAAAAAGGAGGTAGTAAAAGATCAGCCTCTCACTATTTTTTAATCTTCCTTTTTTGCTTTCTCAATAGCACCATCTAAATTGAGTGTTTGTGGCTACTACTGCTCTCTGGAACCAATTAGTGTATCTCCCTAGTTTTCCAAAGCTTCTCATCCATTTTCTCCTTTTTTAACCTGCAATTTTTTACACAAACAGTTAAAGGTTATTATGGGAGGAAGAAGGGGGAAAGAAACATTCACTGGTAATGAAATTCATTTAGGTCCTGACAAGTGGTAGGTATTTCAGAATACTTTAAGAACTATTAGCTTTGAGGACCAAAGGGCAAAGGCGCACAAAACCACCACTTCCAATGATGGGCTAAAGTCTGCCAATGAAGGCTTTGTGAGGTAGAGACTAGAAGGGTCATAAAGTTTTAAAGCTGGAAGGACCTTTCCTAGGGTGCCAGTCCCACATTATACAGGTCATTGAGAGTTTGAACTTTACACTAGTGCTTCTTAAACAATACTCTCTTCTATTCTACTAATCACTTTTTTTTTCCAATGGAAGGAAAACAAAAATCTCCATTTGCTGGACTGTTTTTTAAAAAATATTTTTATTGATTTCAGAGAGGAAGGGAGAGGGAAAGAGAGATAGAAACATCAGTGATGAGAGAGAATCAATTGGCTGCCTCCTGCAAGCCCCACACTGGGGATTGAGCCTGCAACCTGGGCATGCGCCCCCCGATAAGGAATTGAACTGTGACCTCTTGGTTCCTAGGTCAATCCTCAACCACTGAGCCATGTCTGTGGGCTGCTGGCCTGTTTTGATGGGTGAGTGAGACTAAACATTAGGGCCTGGAGCTAAAAGGCAGGAGGACCCATGTAGGTTAGGTGAAATGATGCAAGCCGCTTCCTTTCCCCACTCATCCCACCAGGTAGTCTTAACAGGTGAACTCCATAGGCTTCCGTTCCACCCCCACAAGCCTGCTTCCACCAGGCCACACACTAAGGAAGGGAGGAGAGACAGGTACTATTATTAGAAGAAGGTACATCAAAGACCTTTGCAGCTCTGTGTGGTTTGGCAAGGTAATGGGGAGGGTGCAGGCGGGTTAGCAGGAGACAGCAATCATACTGCGGAGACCATGGCAACAGAGTGGCAGAGATCCAGAATCCCAACTCTTCTGCCCCAAATATGTTTGAGAAGCCACCTGCTTGTTCATAGAAGTAGTCTCAACATTCCCTCTGCAGTCTGGAACATATGCTTATTTGGTAAGGAAACTCTGCTTAAAATATGAAAATCTAAGCCTCTGTTAAGCTTTCTACAAAATTTCAATCATTAAATTAAAATGCTTTGTATGACTGAAGTAGCAAGCTGTGATACATGATTGGTTAAATTTTATTTTTCACAACCCCCCCCCCAAAAAAAAAAGATTCCATATGTTTTACCAGCTCATTGAACTTTCTTGGCAATGAACAGATTGGCGTATCTAGGAATGATTGATACCATGTGATTCTTGGGTATCATATTTTGATAATGCTCTGCAGTGTTTCAAATCACCAAAGCAGAAACCTACCCACACACACTGAACACAAAACTGGCAGTTTTTGTCTTGATGGCATATTTAGAGTTTAAAATCATCATTAAAAATTTACAGGTGACATATCAGGAAAAATTAAGCCCACCACTTGTGTTGCCTTGAAAGGAAAACAGTTCTTCATTATAACGAATGAAATTGCATGTTAGGCATGAGTGCTGGTGACCTCTAGAAAATGAACCACTCACCCATAAATGGATGAGAACTGGCCAGAGTAAATGAGGCATAAGTTTTCCCAACATAGCTGTGCATGCTGGCAGGGAATATTCTTGTTATAATTAAAAGAGATAAGAGTAGTCAATAGGACCATTTAATAAGAACAAAAATGACAACATTGCCTAACTATTTTTCTGGCCTAGTCTTCATCCTCATGTTATATCATATATCTGGGTTTTAAAAGTTACACATACATTGCACATAAAAATAACACACATAATCTTGTAGAGAAACAAGCAAAAATTCATTTAAAATATGGACACCTTCAATGCCCAATGAATTGAGAGCAAATCTCCATCTAGATTTGACTCTCCAGCATGACAGCTATTAGCCACATCAAAATGGCTAGTGAACACTTGAACTATGGCTGGTCTGAGTTGAGATGTTTGTGTGTACAACGTGCACACCACACTTCCAAGACTTAGCACCAAACAAAAGTAAAATAGTTCACTTCTTTTTTAACAGTTAAATTGATAGTATTCTGGACATCTTGGGTTACAGAAAATGTGTCATTAAAATTTATTTCACTTGTTTCCTTTTACTATTTTTTCTACTATGGCTACTAGAACATTTGAAATTACATATGTGGCTTGTATTACATTTCTGTTGGCCAATGCTGATCTAAATGAAAAGTTTGGTAAACAAGGCAGCATTCAGCAATCCAACAAAACTGAAATATACATGCATATCAACTGGTGATAACATGACCACGAAGAAAACTGGCCATAAAGTTACTGATACTTTGATGAGTACCTTTTCCACTCTGGCTACACTGGAAAGTTTCTGAAAATCCAGATGTTTGCTTAATAACTTTCTAAAAGGAAAAGGAGAAAGAGGAAAGTTCTGGGAAATGAGGTATACTCTATATTTAAATTGAATTCGAAGAAACAAAAGAATCATCCACTCTGAGCTTTTTGGCAGCCCTGGATTTTGCTCTAAGAAAGCTATTATTGAGAAGACAGGGTTGGGCTCTGATTCTTTAATGTGATCAGGGCTATATTTTCCTATCAGGAAGAATATCAGAGAGCTCTTTCCCTTCAAGGGAATGTTATGGAACACCCTAGACAGGGTGCTGGCATTTTGAACGGGAAACTGTGGACCAAGAAGCTCTATTGCACTGAGAGTGTAAACTGGGTGTGTCCTGAGGCACATTGATTAGGAATTTTTTAACACTCAGAGAGGGTGTTTATTTAAATGAGCATTATGCCTTTTAGGGAGTCTATTGGATCTATTTATTCTACAGTTTTCCCAACTTTCTCTCATGTTCCATTGAAAAGGATACTTTTCTGCTTAGACAGAAAAAGTTATACTGTAAGTACACTTCACTGGGCCTCAGAAATTAATGGGGTGTTAACGAGTCTGGGATAGTATATGGAAAGGGTTGTCACCACAGAACAAACAAGCAAATATAACATTTTCTTCACTAGGCTGGGGGAAAATAAGGGATTAATACAACTCTGTGAGCTAGGGGAGGGTATTGTTTAAGCCCACCAGCTCTGAGTCCTCACAGAAAGCAAAGGGAGGGATGCCTGATTGGACCAACTTTATCTGAGACAAGACAAGCACAGAATACAGCCATAACAGCCTGCCATTGAATCACAGAGAAATGTGGCTGAGTGAGGGTTAAATGGGACAAAATGTGCATAGTGCTTAGTATCTAATAAGCATTCAGGAAACATTGTTTTTGAAACATTTCTCTGTAGAAAATGCAGACTCCAGGAACCTCATTGTATGCTCCCTGCTTTTTGTCTAAAGTCATCTGTGAGAAGCTTTACTCCTGCTTTAAGCTGCCAGCAACTCATGGTTAATCACCTCACTCCTTTTTTTAATTTATTTTGTAATACGTTGCAAATCATGTGGCATTCTGCTTTGTTCTCTGCCATCCCCCCGCCCCCTCAAAGAAAGCTAAGCAACTCTAACAGCTCCATTACCTTGATAAGCTGAAGCCATTCAGTAAAAAGAGTTGGTATCCACTTCATAAAATCTAGTGTATAGTAATGTCTTGAAAAGCTGAAGACTAATCCTTGGGGAATCGCTGGCACCCTATGAAAATTCCTATCACTTATGAACTCGCTATGTGAGAGGAAGGTTGGTGGCCAATGACTGCTGAGAAGATGTAAGGAGTGTTGCAGAGATATGAATAGATCAGCTCTGAAGTTTCATTAGACACTGCACATGTTAATAATAAATTCAATTAGTCTAGCCTCTAACTATGCTGGTGAAAAAAATACCCAGACAAAATAATAATTCACTCTCAATGCCTCATTGGCAACCTCCTTTCCTGAGGAGTGATTTATGCACTAATTTACTGGTTGTGTCTTCATAGGATTGTTCCAAACCAGCTCTTTTGAAATAATAATTTCTACATGTGTGTTGTGAAAGATATAACAAATGATTTCTTATTAATTTTCATTTAATGAGTTGCCTATTCACATGGTAATTTTTAAGAAGTTCTCTTCTTAAGATAAACAGGTTATAAATATTGAGGATAACACTTCCATTTCACAAAAATTGTGAGAGGAAATCTGTCTCACATTCTCTACTTGATTTGAAAGTCAATCACGTGAAAACTTTCTATACTAAATAGGCAACTATTTCTCTCCTAGTTAGTACAGCTGATTGCTTTAAATTTTTATAGCCAAGTGATTCCAAATTGGTTTTAAAAAGTATTCATGAGCAGGAGAGGACCTTGCAAGGATAAAGGGAAGTGGACAGGAAACAGAGTCCTGAGTGGGGTAGAAAGCAGCGAGGCTTGATTAAGGAGCCACAGCACTGGCTGACCCTTTTTTAAAGAACAAAATGAAAATCATTTCTAAGCCCCTCCCTTTTTAACAAGACCCCATAATTTCTTATGTAAATATTAATATTCAATAAAAATTTTTTCTTTGCAAAAAGTTTAACACTATAGCCATTCATTAACTATATGTTGTCATGATAAAAATAGCAGGGATGAAATAATCAATAAAATTAACACAAAATAAAAACTAGGGAGAAGAGATTACTCAGAAGAGTCTTAGGTATTTCAAGTGGTTCATACCTGTATAAAAAGTCCTGCAATAGACAGGACAAGGCTCTTAAAAATGATTTCCTGCATCCTTGGAGGAGCGTGCCTAAGATATTAAAAAAAACAAAATGCAGTTGCTACTTACATGAGAACCGAAAGGGCCGCGCTCCTAGTCCACACTGCCTCACACCCTCTCCATGAAAGAGCCCGTACTGCATCTCCCCCATGAACTTGTCCAGCTCCTGCCCCGAGGCGTTAACCAGCAGAGCCCCTGTTTTGCAGAGGAAGGTGGCTTTGATCCACAGCGGTGTCCCCAGGGCTGTCACAACTCCAAGGGCGCACACGAAGCTTAATACCCCCGCCATGCAAAAAATGACTTTCTTCTGTTGGTTTGGCATAATGAGAAGAGGACTTTGTGAGGGTGAAGTTCAAAAATAAGACCTTTGTGAGTGATGAGAAGCGACTCGACTGTCCCTTTGACTGCATTGATTATAGAAGCTGAACAGACGGAACGCAGCTGAAGAGGAGCTTTGTCGCCAGGGGCTGCGGTCAGGTGAAATGTCAGCAGAAGGCCATAGAAGGCTTCTTCAGCACACTTACTTGTCTTTTCTCCTTTTTTGCTTCTACTTCTCTCTAATTTGAAATCTTTGGACTAAGAATCTGTAAAATAAAACTCTTTCAAACTGCCTTGAGTATCTCCTCCTGTGTCCCTTGGTAACAGAGGTCTAAGATAACAGATGGAGTCCTCCGAGTAACTTGATAAATGCCTCCCTTTCTTCAGCCTTTTGTCTGATTGGGTGAGTTGAAACTTTCAGAAACAAGCTTGGTTCCTATGGTAAATTTTCAGCAACTTGAGAAGTTCGTGTATTGATGTGTTTTTATTTTTGTGAGTTTGGTTTTGTGTGTGGGGGGCGAGGGGGAAGGGGCTGGCAGGGGGGGTGTATTTTTAGTGGGACAGAAGAGGAATCTTTGCAGAGGTGGAAAGGACGTGTCTATTTATTGGTTGGTATTAACTGATTTTGAAAAATGATCATTGTAGCAGGACAAAATATAGGCTTGAATTGGGTCCTGCATGGATATGAAGTGCTCTACACCAACCACCAGGGCTTGTCTTCCTAGCTTTTTTTTCCCTCCCAGATCTATGATTTAGAACCAATGTGTCAATGGAAAATTTGATTCAAGTTTTTCCTGGCAAACGAAAATATGGAGATGTAGTTACAAATATCTAGGTTTCTAAATGCTTTTCTTTCAAATATTTGGCTGCTTCAGGACAATAGTAAGGGGGTATTATTATGTCTGAGAAGTACCAGAATCTGTAAAGAAGATAAGCGCATGGTCATGAGAAGAAGAGACTGTGGTCAGATGGGAGGTTCTAAGGATTTGCCACAGAAAAACAAGGGTCCCAGCAGAGGTAATTCATTAGGGAGTAAAAAGACAAAGTCATAAACGAGATTAAGTAGCAGGTGAGTTTGATTAAATTTTCAAGATCTGAAGACTAAAATTCAGAATTCAGTGACAGCTTTTAAATCCAATTTCCAATGAGATTCCTGTTCTTGCACACAGATATGGGGGGTGGGAGGTGGGAGGGGTGTTTACTGAATATCTATTGTATGCCACACTATTGTGCTAGGCTCTGACCTACAAAGAATTCTTAACATTAAGGACAAAAGTTCTTAACTTTTGGTAAAAACTTCATATGTCTGTCCACCTTGCTAACTATTTTACCTAAATTATCTAATTTAATTCTCATAGTTACCATATAAATGGTAATGAAAATGATGATGGTGGTGGTAGTCAAGATGATGATATCTCATTTTAAAGATAATGAAACTGAGGCTCAGAAAGATAAAGCAACTTGCTCAAGAGAGTAGAGGAGCTAAATTCAAATTCAGGTTTAATTCTGAAGTGTATGTGCTATTCTAAGCAACCCATGACCTTGAGGAGATGCAAGCTCTTCAGTCGGGGTTGGGTTGAACTGGGAGTTAACAAGGACAGAGTAGCCCTCTGTTAGTTATACATCTTGGGCGCTTGGAGAACAGAAATGTTTGCAAATAAAATTTCCCAAATTGGTCAAAAGCACATGCTTATGCTAGCTTCTGTTCTCTTGATCCATTGTGAAGCATCGCAGCTTAGAAGAAGTCAATACATGAGGATTTATTTCACACATTGGCAGCATCGATGGATCTCTAGGTTGTGTGTGCTTGGAGGTGAATATTAAGATATAGTCTTGGACTTTGGGGCACAGCTATCCTCTCTTGTTGAAGATATACTGCTAAGGGTAGAACTGATTCAAGAATTCCAAGGTCCCTTCAGAGGAGGAGGGGACAACACAAAACATGGCCTCAAAAGAATGGGGCATACACAAGATTCAAAAGGGGAACTCAAAATTAGGGTTAGGATATAAGTAAGACTTTATTGCACTTAACTTGACACAGAATAAACAACTCATCACAGGTTATTTGCCCTCCTAATTAATTATCTACTGGATTTAGACTAATTATCATCATTGTACACTGAAAACAAGGGAGTACCAGCAGTTATCTGGAGGTATATGTGCCACATTCAATCCAGAAACCTTAACTTAAAATATCCAAGGAGAGTCCTAATTAAATCAACATATTATGTAATAGGAAGAGACAACATTTCCAAGCCTGGAGGCAGAAATTACCTACAACTTAATCAATAATACTAACGCCTTTACAGAAATGAGAGTGCTAAGGAGGGTTGGGGGTAGTTAGCATAGGACAGTGGTTTAATGAACCAAAACCTTGCCAAATGTCTTTAGGCTGTGCAGGAAGAGAAGCCCTGCCTGTGACTGCAGAGAGCAATTAGATGACACCCGTTCTTAAGTTTGCATCAGTTTAAAGTGAGAAAAAGAAACACAGCATAGTGAGTTAATCTTTTATCGTGAAATCGTGTCCTTCCTAATGTTTTCTGTTAAGATTTTTTTCTTTCATAAAATAATGGTAATTTAACTTTTAATTAAATTGCTTGGCAAGTTAAAAAAAAATGCCAAACCTATATCTGTTCCTAACTTAAAATTATAAAACAAAACCACATTGGTCTATAACATTCAAGAACATGGATCCCTGTGTTGAAAGGATGAGGCCTGAAGACCTCTCAGCTCTAACCTAGCTGTTCAATGGAATCACTTGAGATTTTAAAACTATTGCTGTCTGGGTCCTAGTCCCTGAGACTTAGATTTGTTTGACTTCAGAGTATGGCCTCAGGTGATTGCAGTGTGCAGCCAGGGCTGAGAACCGGGGCACTTCCCCTCCTCACAGGCTGCCTTGTGAGCTTGGCAGCGATCTCATGCTGGGATACAAGGAGACATGAATGTCTAGTCACTAGAGGAGAATATTCTCATTGCAAATTAATAAATTTACACTATCCTTTGTAGCTCAAACTTTCCTGAATTTTGTTCAGTACCAAGAGCATGATCTTGTTGAAATGTCCTGAGAGGGGTAGGTTCCAGGATATCCAAACTTCAAGACCAGGCTCTGGATCAGAGATTTACCTCCAGTCATCATATGAATGTCACCGGTAGTGTCTCCTGAATGTGAGGCGGCCCCCTTGGGTCCTACGCCCACCTCATCTCCTCTCTGTACAGCTTCTTTTCAAAATTCCATACCACCCACCCACAAGCTGCAGAGTAGTGTGTGTGATCCACCCCCTGGGAGTGATATAATAGAGCCTGGCAGTCATTGTGCCTGACAGCCTTCCCGTGAAACTTCATCTTAAATGTATTCAATGACAGTGATGACACCATTTTCCTTGCAGTTGCTCTGAGAATTTGAGTCATTAATGTCAGCAAGTTTTCACCAAGCATGCTACAGAAATCTTCTCGCAATCCTAATAGCAATACATTTGGTGATATAAGAAAATGGAACTAGGCCTTTCCATCCCCCCCGCCATGACCCTTTCAGGTTCTGGATGATGACATAATCCTTAAGTGTGCCTAGGAAGAATACAGAAAAAGAGTATATATAATTGAGGACTATGCCTTTATGCCTCTTCTCACACTAAGTTGGATTTTCCTTATAGTCATTCAAAAACAAAAACTTCCCCAAAAAGGCTCAACTCCAAAGGCATGGGAATTCTCACCTGAGTTTCTCCCTCTGTGTAAGAGACAGCATGGTCTGGTGTGGAGAGAGCACTGGGAGAAAGATGTGATCCAGGTTCTGGGTCCAAGTCCATCATTAAATCAAGAATTCCTTCATTTTGGGGGCATTTATTTTACTCTTTAAGAAAAGAGTGGTTCTGGCTCTCTAGGTGATTTTCAAATTATTTTTAACCAGAGAAACCATTTCCTCCACTGAACTGTTGGGTGGATTAAGAGATAAAAATTGAGCTTCGAGAGAAAAAATGGCTGCCAACAGGAAGGCAGACTGCAAGATAGTGCGTGAGTGAGAGAATGAAGGGAGAGTGTGTGGTCGCACGGGGAGTGTTTGTTTGTGAGTTGAGGGACAGCTATACTCCAGGGGACTGTGGGGGGTTGCCAGACGGGGTTCCCCTGACCAGACAGCTTCCACTGCTGCTGGGATCCCTCCTGGAGCGACAGCCTCTGACGCGGAGACCGTGCCATCTTGAAGGGGAGAGTGGATGTTGTCAGAAGCCTGAAAACCCCGAGAATCTACAACAATGGCACCCAGCAAACAGCTGAGAACCCGGGAGCACGTGGATTTGGAGTGGCTCTGCACCCCCACGGAAAGGTCAGATTTCCCCTGGGATAAGGTGTGGTCTGTGGTCCGGACAGGAGAGAGAAAGCGCACGGCAGGATCTGGAGGATCCAGGGAAGTCTGTGCCCAGAAAAGTCCCCGGCCAGTGGGGCTGGTGTGATCCGCGAATGTGGAAGGGGATCTCAGGGCTGCTAACAGAAGGGAACTCTAAAAAGCAACCCATAGCTGAACTGGGCACAAAAGGGCAGCCTAAAAATGTTAACAGTGTGCCGGCTGCTTAGACCCAAGGGGAAAAAAGACTGCACAGACTTGCGCCGCAGTGCCGGAGTTTGCGCACCTACTCTAGCTCTTTTCTCTCTCTCTCTCTCTCTCTCTCTCTCTCTCTCTCTCTCTCTCTCTCTCTCTCCTCTTTAAAACCTTGCTTTTGATTACTAAGCCCAATACATAGGATCACCCAATTGGGGACACTCTAAGAAACTGCAGGGGAAAGTTGTTTTTGTGGAAACTGGGGATCAGAGCGGGGAATAAAGATCAGAGAACCAGCTCTAGGGCAGCCCATTCCCCCAAACCAGTATAAAGTGCCACAGGGGAAACAAAATCTAAAAACTAGCTAGAGAGGACGTATAGACCCGGAAGTCAATCCAGAAACACTGCCACCCAGGGGTTGAATCACAAATTGACTCTTGTGTAAACACAAATAAAGGAGCTTAAGAAACAAAGTACTGCCTGCTTGAAAATCAGGACTGTGGCTTACAACACAGAGGAGCAGTGGAACGCAGGTAACTTCAATACTGTCCTGACTGGGAAACAGATGTGCCAAACAGAACAGTAGAGGAAATGAATGACCTTCACTACTGCACATTTTTATTTTTTTTTTCATCTTTTACATAAGAAACTAAATTTTTTTTTCTTTTTTCCTCACTTGACTTTACCTTTTTAATTATTACATTTTTATTTTTTATTTTTTTTAATTAAATCTTTATTGTTCAGATTATTACATTAGTTACTCTTTTTTCCCACAATAACTCCTCTCCACCCAGTTCCCAACCCACCCACTGTCCTCATCCATAGGTGCACAATTATTATCCAATCTCTTCCCTCACCCCCACACCCCTTTCCCGCCCCCAAGAATAGTCAGTCCATTCCCTTTCTATGTCCCTGATTCTATTACAATCACCAGTTCATACTGTTCATCAGATTATTTATTCACTTGATTTTTAGATTCACTTGTTGATAGATGTGTATCTGTTGTTCATAATTTGTATCTTTACCTTTTTCTTCTTCCTCCTCTTCTTAAAGGATACCTTTCAGCATTTCATATAATACTGGTTTGGTGGTGATGAACTCCTTTAGCTTTTTCTTATCTGTGAAGCTCTTTATCTGGCCTTCACTTCTGAATGATAGCTTTGCTGGATAAAGTAGTCTTGGTTGTAGGTTCTTGGTATTCATCACTTTGAATATTTCTTGCCACTCCCTTCTGGCCTGCAAAGTTACTGTTGAGAAATCAGCTGACAGTCATATGGGTATTCCCTTGTAGGTAACTGATTTTCTTTCTCTTGCTGCTTTTAAGATTCTCTCTTTGTCTTTTGCTCTTGGCATTTTAATTATGATGTGTCTTGGTGTGGTCCTCTTTGGATTCCTTTTGTTTGGGGTTCTCTGCGCTTCCTGGACTTGTAAGTCTATTTCTTTCACCAGGTAGAGGAAGTTTTCTGTCATTATTTCTTCAAATAGGTTTTCAATATCTTGCTCTCTCTCTTCTTCTGGCACCCCTATAATTCAGATGTTGGTACTCTTGAAGCTGTCCCAGAGGCTCCTTACACTAGCTTCATATTTTTTGGATTCTTTTTTCATTTTGCTTTTCCGGTTGGGTGTTTTTTGCTTCTTCGTATTCCAAATCTTTGACTTGATTCTTGCGATCCTCTGGTCTGCTGTTGGGAGTCTGTATAATATTCTTTATTTCAGTCAATGTATGCTTAATTTCTAGTTGGTTCTTTATCACAACATCGAGGGTTTCACCAGTCTTCTTGAAGATCTCACTACATTTATCGGCGGTCTCACCAGTCTTTTTGAGGGCCTTATTAAATTTATTGTAGGCTTCTAGACAGTTCTTTAAAGACCTTAAAAGTGTGGTTTTGAACTCTATATCCAGCATTTTGCTTTCCTCCAATTCTGTCGTTTCTGTCCTGTTTCTTTGACTCGGCATTTCTTATGCTTCGCTGTGTCGATAGAGTGCCTTTCTGTGCTAAGTGTCCCAATTACCTGAGGTAGACACTCTTGGTGCACTCCCTTGTGGGCTTTGTGCACAGTCTTGTTGTAATTAAGCCTTGATTGTTGTAGTTATCACTGTGAGGAATTGACCTCCAGGCCAATTGGCTGTGAGAATCAGCTGTGTCTGCAGTGGGAGAACTTCTGTGCTGAAGACACCCCTCTGGGGCTAGACTTGCTTCGGTGGGGCTTTGGTGCTCACTAAGTCTGCCCCCTGAGTGTGTCTTTTATGGTTCCAAGGAGCTGCAAACTCACATTTTTATTTTTAATCAGTATTATTAGTACTACTATTTTACCTTTTTTAAAAAAAGTGTCATTTTATTTTCTCTTTATTTTATTTTGGGATTAGTGTTCTGCATTCTATTTTCATCTTTCCTTTAGCATCATTTTATTCTATTTCAACTTTACCTTTATGCCAACACTCACTTCCTCACTTTTTCACTTTTGTTGTCCTGTTTCTCTTACCCTATTCCTGCTTTAGATTTTCCCTATTCCTTCTTTTTATCCCCTGTTAAAATTTCACCCTACTTATATATCTAATTTCAAATCCCCTGCTCTAAGTTCACACACACCTCTCTCTTCTCTTTCTTCACTATTCAATTTTTTTTCTCTCTCTATAGTTTTGTTGTTGTTTGCTTGATTGTTGAATATATTGGGGGTTTTTTATGCATGTTTGTGAGATTGTTTCACTTTTTCTTTTTGTTTTTTGGGGGGTTTTTTGGTTATGTTTCGCTTCTGTTTTCCCTCGCCTTGCTTGATACTAGTTGTTGTTTGTAGTTTTAATTAATCTCTAGGTATTTGTTGCTGTCATTTGTTGGGATTAGTGGCTGTTCTATTGGGGTTTTCTCCCCATATAAATAGTATTTTCCCCTCTTCTATTTCATTCTCTTTCTTTTCTCTCTTACTTTTTTTTCCTTTTCCCAGTTTCATTTTTGCATTCCTTTTTTTCTCTTTTTTCTTTTTTTCTTCTTCTTTCTGTCTTATCTGCCCACCTAATTCTCTTTTCTCTGGTGGTCACCTTTATTTGGGGTTATTAGCATCATGAATACATTTGTGTTCAGTGCCTTGTGCCTTGTTGTGTTGTATTTTGTGCCTTTAAATCAATGCAGGAGAGAGAGAACTACATAACCAGACACCTGGAGGAGAGAGGTCATGGGGAGACAAAGAAACAGCCCCCATATGAAAAAAAAACAGGCATCACCAGAAAAGGCAGTGAATGAAATGGAGGCAAGGAACCTGTCAGAGAAAGAATTCAGAGAAATGGTCATAAGGTGGACGAAAAGCATGGAAGACAAATTCAACAATATGTGTAAGAACCAAGAGGAAATGAAGAAGAACCAAGAAGAAATTAAAAATTACATCACTGTTATAAAGAACTCAATAGAAAGCATCAACACTAAACTAGAATAAGCGAAGGACCACATCAGTTAGCTAGAAGACAAGGTAGGAAAAAATACACAAGCAGAGCAGCTTCTATAAAAAAAAAAAAATTAAAAAGCAGGAGGAGAGCCTAAGAGAACTTTGGGACAACACGAAATGAAACAACATCTGCATAATAGGGGTGCCAAAAGGAGAGGAAACTGAGCAAGGAATAGAAAACCTGTTTGAAGAAATAATGACAGAAAACTTCTCTGATATTGGGAAGAAAAAACTCACACAAATCCTAGAAGCTCATAGAGTCCCAAACAAAATAAGCCACAAAAGACCAACGCCAAGGCACATTATAATTAAATTTGCAAACTCCAACAACAAAACTAAGAATCTTAAAAGTGGCCAGAGAGAGACAGAGAGTTACCTACAAAGGATCCCCCATCAGACTAACAACTAATTTCTCAACAGAAACACATCAGGCAAAAGGGAATGGAATGAAATATACGAAGTCATGCAAAGGAAGGGTCTGAATCCAAGTATACTGTATCTAGCAAGGCTATCAATCAAAATTGAGGGTGAAATCAGGAGCTTCACAGACAAAAGAGGACTAATGAAGTTTATTACCACCAAACCAGCAGTGCAAGAAATGCTAAACAGTCTGCTGTAAAAAGAAAAAATAAGAAATGAAGAAGGAACACAGAGATGAATAAAAACGGTGACAAACAAGTACAGCTCAATAATAACTTTAAATGTAAATGGATTAAATGCCCCAATCAAAAGACATAGGGTAACTGAGTGGATAAGAAAACATGACCCATATATCTGCTGTCTACAGGACACCCACCTCAGAAAAAAAGACGCACACAGACTGATGGTGAAGGGATGGAAAAAGGTTTTTCAGGCGAATGGAAATGAAAAAAAAAACCTGGGGTAGCAATACTTATATCTGAAAAATTAGATCTCAAAGTGAAAGACATAACAAGAGGTAAGGAAGGCCACTTCATAATACTAAAGGGAGCAATCCAACAAGAAGAAATAACTCTGGTAAACATATACGCACCCAATACAAGAGCACTCAAATACATAAAAAAAACTTCTGGAGGAGATCAAGGGAGAGATTGACAGCAATACAATCATAGTAGGGGACTTTATTTTTTTTTTTTAGAGACTGTACTATTTTTTTATTATTATTATTATTATTATTATTATTATTACTTAAAGTAATACAAAGGGTATTACATATGTGATCATTCTCCCCCCGCCCTAGACAGTCCCCTAGCCTCCCCTATCCCCCAGTGTCTTATGTCCATTGGTTATGCTTATATGCATGCATACAAGCCCTTTGGTTGATCTCTTACCCCCCTACCTCCTGTCCCCCAACCCTCCCCAGCCTTCACGCTACAGCTTGACAATCTGTTTGAGGCAGCTCTGCCTCTGTATCTATTATTGTTCAAAAGTTTATAATGGTCTCTATTATCCATGAATGAGTGAGATCATGTGGTATTTTTCCTTCATTGACTGGCTTATTTCACTTAGCATAATGCTCTCCAGTTCCATCCATGCTGTTGCAAATGGTAAGAGTTCCTTCCTTTTTACAGCAGCAGAGTATTCCATCGTGTAGATGTACCACAGTTTTCTAATCCATTCATCTACTGATGGGCACTTGGGCTGTTTCCAGATCTTAGCTATGGTGAATTGTGCTGCTATGAACATAGGGGTGCATATATCCTTTCTGATTGGTGTTTCTGGTTTCTTGGGATATATTCCTAGAAGAGGGATCACAGGGTCAAATGGGAGTTCCATTTTCAGTTTTTTGAGGAAACTCCATACTGTCTTCCATAGTGGCTGCACCAGTCTGCATTCCCATCAGCAGTGCACAAGTGTTCTTTTTTCTCCACATCCTCTCCATCACCTGTCGTTTGTTGATTTGTTGATGATAGCCAGTCTGACAGGTGTGAGATGGTACCTCATTGTTGTTTTGATTTGCATCTCTCAGATGATTAGTGACGTTGAACATGTTTTCATATGTCTCTTGGCTTTCTGAATGTCCTCTTTTGAAAGGTGTCTATTTAGGTCCTTTGCCCATTTTTTGATTGGATTGTTTATCTTCCTTTTGTTACGTTGTATGAGTTCCCTATAAATTTTGGAGATTAGGCCCTTATCAGATATGACATTGGCAAATATGTTTTCCCACACAGTGGGTTTTCTCGTTCTTTTGTTGATGGTTTCTTTGGCTGTGCAGAAGCTTTTTATTTTGATGTAGTCCCATTTGTTCATTTTCTCTTTCGTTTCAAGTGCCCTAGGAGCTGTATCAGTGAAGAAATTGCTTCAGCATATGTCTGAGATTTTGCTGCCTTTGGATTCTTCTAGAATTTTTATGGTTTCCTGGCGTACATTTAAGTCCTTTATCCATTTTGAGTTTATTTCTGTGTATGGTGTAAGTTGGTGGTCTAGTTTCATTTTCTTGCATATATCTGTCCAATTTTCCCAACATCATTTATTGAAGAGACTATCTTGGCTCCATTGTATGTTCTTGCCTCCTTTGTCAAATATTAATTGAGCATATTGGTTCGGGCCGATTTCTGGGCTCTCTATTCTATTCCATTGATCTATATGTCTGTTCTTGTGCCAGTACTAGGCAGTTTTGAGAACAGTGGCTTTGTAATACATCTTGATATCTGGTATTGAGATCCCACCTACTTTGTTCTTTTTCAGGATTGCTGAAGCTATTCGGGGTCTTTTTTTATTCCAGATGAAGTTTTGGAGAGTTCGTTCTAGATCTATGAAGTATGCCGTTGGTATTTTAATGGGAAGTGCGTTGAATTTATAGATTGCTTTGGGTAGTATGGACATTTTAATGATGTTGATTCTACCAATCCATGAACACGGTATGTTCTTCCATCTGATTATGTCTTCCTCTATATCTTTTTTCAATGTCCTGTAGTTTTCTGAGTAGAGGTCTTTTGCCTCTTTAGTTAAGTTTATTCCTAGGTATCTTAATTTTTTTGGTGCGATGGTAAACGGGATTGTTTTTATAATCTCTCTTTCTGAAAGTTCACTATTGGTGTATAGAATTGCCTCAGATTTCTTGGGGTTAATTTTGTATCCTGCTACATTGCCAAATTCATGTATTAAGTCTAGTAGCTTTTTGATGGAGTCTCTAGGGTTTTGTATGTATAATATCATGTCATCTGCAAATAAGGACAGTTTTACTTCCTCTTTTCCAATTTGAGGGGGCATCCCTGTCTTGTTCCTGTTCTTAGGGGAAATGGTGTTAGTTTTTGTCCATTGAGTATGATGTTGGCTGTGGGCCTGTCATATATGGCTTTTATTATGTTGAGGTATGATCCTTCTCCTCCCGCCTTACTGAGAGTTTTTATCAAAAATGGGTGTTGAATTTTGTCAAATGCTTTTTCTGCATCAATTGATATGACCATGTGGTTTTTTTCTTTCAATTTGTTTCTGTGATGTATCACGTTTATTGATTTGCGGATATTGTACCATCCTTGCATCCCTGGGATAAATCCTACTTGGTCATGGTGTATGATCTTTCTGATGTACTGCTGGATCCGATTTGCTAAGATTTTGTTGAGGATTTTGGCATCTATGTTCATGAGGGATATTGGCCTGTAATTCTCTTTCATTGTGTTGTCTTTACCTGGTTTTGGTATTAGGGTGATGCTGGCTTCATAGAATGAGCTTGGAAGTGTTCCTTCCTCTTGAATTTTTTGTAGTAGTCTGAGGAGGATAGGTTTTAGTTCTTCCTTGAATGTTTGGTAAAACTCCCCTGTGAAGCCGTCTGGTCCTGGGCTTTTGTTTGATGGAAGCTTTTTGATGACTGCTTCAACTTCTTCCATAGTTATTGGCATGTTGAGATTTTTAGATTCTTCCTGATTGAGTTTTGGAATGTTGTATTTTTCTAGGAATTTGTCCATTTCCTCCAGGTTGTCTGGTTTGTTGGAGTAGAGCTGTCCATAGTATTTTTTAACAATCATTTGTATTTCTGTGGGGTCTGTTGTTATTTTGCCTCTATCGTTTCTGATTTTGTTTATTTGGGTCCTCTCTCTTTGCTTCTTGGTGAGTCTGGCTAGAGGTTTGTCAATCTTGTTTATCCTTTCAAAGAACCAGCTCTTGGTTTCATTGATTTTCTGTTTTGTTTTTTTGGTCTCTATGTCATTTATTTCATAGTAGGGGACTTTAATACCCCACTATCACCATTGGACAAATCCTCTAAACAAAAAATAAGCAAAGAAACATCAGTCCTAAATGACTCAATGGATCAAATGGACTTAATTGACATCTTCAGAACATTTCACCCCAAAGCCACAGAAAATACATTCTTCTCAAGTGCACATGGGTCATTTTCAAAGATAGACCATATATTGGGTTACAGGTAAAGTCTCTTCAAATTCAAGAGACAGAAATCATATCAAGCATCTTCTCACATCACAATGGCATAAAACTGGAAATCAACTATAATAAAAACAATCCAAAAAAATCAAACACCTAGAGACTAAATAGCATGCTATTAAACAATGACTGGGTTACCAGAGATATCAAAGAAGAAATAAAAAACATCATGGCAACAAATGACAATGAAAACACAACAATCCAAAACATATTGGACACAGCAAAAGCAGTTTTGAGAGGGAAGTTCATAGATCTACAAGCCTACTGCAAAAAAAAAAAAAAAAAAAAAAACCAAAAAACAAGAAATAATGGTAATAAATTACCTAACCCTACAACTCAAAGAGTTAGAAAATGAGTAACAAGAAAAGCCTGGTGTAAGCAGAAAGAAGGAAATAATAAAGATCAGAGCGGAGATAAATGACATAGAGACCAAAAAAAAAAAAAAAAAAAACAATACAAAAGATCAACAAAACCAATAGCTGGTACTTTGAAAGGATAAACAAGATTGATGAACCTCTAGCCAGGCTCACCATGAAGCAAATAGAGAGGACCCAAATAAACAAAATCAGAAATGAAAGAGGAGAAATAACAACAGACCCCACAGAAATACAAATGATTGTTAAAAAATACTATGAACAACTCTATTTCAACAAGCTGGACAACCTGGAGGAAATGGACATATTCTTAGAAAAATACAACCTTCCAAAACTCAATCAGGAAGAATCTAAATATCTCAATTGGCCAATAACTATGGAAGAAATTGAAGCAGTAATTAGAAAGCTTCTAGCAAACAAAAGCCCGGGGCCAGATGGCTACACAGGGGAGTTTTACCAAACATTCAAGGAAGAACTAAAACCTATCCTCCTCAGACTATTCTAAAAACTTCAAGAAGAAGGAACACTTCCAAGCTCCTCCTATGAAGCCAGCATCACCCTAATACCAAAATCAGATAAAGACAACACAATGAAAGAGAATTACAGGCCAATATCCCTCATGAATATAGATGCCAAAATCCTCAACAAAATCTTAGCAAATCAGATCCAGCAGTACATCAGAAAGATCATACACCATGACCAAGTAGGATTTATCCCAGGGATGCAAGGATGGTACAATATCCGCAAATCAATAAACGTGATACATCACATAAACAAATTGAAAGAAAAAAACTACATGGTCATATCAATTGATGCAGAAAAAGCATTTGACAAAATCCAACACCCATTTCTGATAAAAACTCTCAGCAAGGTGGAAATAGAAGGATCATACCTCAACATAATAAAAGCCATATATGACAGGCCCACAGCCAACATCATACTCAATGGACAAAAACTAAAACCATTTCCCCTAAGATCAAGAGCAAGATAGGGATGCCCACTCTCATGACTCCTGTTCAACATAGTACTGGAAGTGTTAGCCATTGCAATCAGACAAGAAGAATAAATGAAAGGCATCCAAATTGGAAAATGAGAAGTAAAACTGTCCTTATTCACAGATGACATGATATTATACATAAAAAACCCTAAAGACTCCATCAAAAAACTTTTAGACTTAAAAAATGAATTTGGCAATGTAGCAGGATACAAAATTAATGCCAAGAAATCTAAGGCATTTCTATACACCAATAGTGAACTTACAGAAAGAGAAACTAAAAAAGCAATCCCATTTACCATCGCACCAAAAAAATTAAGATACCTAGGAATAAACTTAACTAAAGAGGTAAAAGACCTCTACTCAGAAAACTACAGGATGTTGAAAATCGAGATAGAGGAAGACATAATCAGATGGAAGAACATACCATGTTCTTGGATTGGTAGAATTAACATCATTAAAATGTCCATACTACCCAAAGCAATCTATAAATTCAACGCACTTCCCATTAAAATACCAATGGCATATTTCACAGACCTAGTACGAACTCTCCAAAAATTCATCTGGAATTAAAAAAGACCCCGAATAGCTTCAGCAATCCTGAAAAAGAACAAAGTAGGTGGGATCTCAATACCAGATATAAAGCTGTATTATAAAGCCACTGTTCTCAAAACTGCCTGGTACTGGCACAAGAACAGACATATAGATCAATGGAATAGAATAGAGAGCCCAGAAATCGACCTGAACCAATATGCTCAATTAATATTTAACAAAGGAGGCAAGAACATACAATGGAGTCAAGACAGTCTCTTCAATAAATGGTGTTGGGAAAATCGGACAGATACATGCAAAAAAATGAAACTAGACCACCAACTTACACCATACACAAAAATAAACTCAAAATGCATAAAGGATTTAAATGTAAGATGGGAAACCATAAAAATACTAGGGGAATCCAAAGGCAACAAAATCTCAGACATATGCCGAAGCAATTTCTTCACCAATACAGCTCCTAGGGCATTGGAAACTAAAGAGAAAATAAACAAAGGGGACTACATCAAAATAAAAAGCTTCGGCACAGCAAAAGAAACCATCAACAAAACAACGAGAAAACCCACCGCGTGGGAAAACATATTTGCCAATGTTATCACCAATAAGGGTTTAATCTCCAACATTTATAGGGAACTCATACAACTTAACAAAAGGAAGATAAACAATCCAATCAAAAAATGGGCAAAGGACCTAAATAGACACCTTTCAAAAGAGGACATTCAGAAAGCCAAGAGACATATGAAAACATGCTCAAAGTCACTAATCATCTGAGAGATGCAAATCAAAACAACAATGAGGTACCATCTCACACCTGTCAGAATGGCTATCACCAACAAATCAACAAACAACAAGTGTTGGAGAGGATGCGTAGAAAAAGGTACCCTTGTGCACTGCTGATGGGAATGCAGACTGGTGCAGCCACTATGGAAGACAGTATGGGATTTCCTCAAAAAGTTAAAAATGGAACTCCCATTTGACCCAGTGATCCCACTTCTAGGAATATATCCCAAGAAACCAGAAACACCAATCAGAAAGGATATATGCACCCCTATGTTCATAGAAGCACAATTCACCATAGCTAAGATCTGGAAACAGCCTAAGTGCCCATCAGCAGATGAATGGATTAGAAAACTGTGGTACATCTACACAATCGAATACTCTGCTGCTGTAAAAAAGAAGGAATTCTTACCATTTGCAGCAGCATGGATGGAACTGGAGAGCATTATGCTAAGTGAAATAAGCCAGTCAATGAAAGAAAAATACCACATGATCTCACTCATTTATGGATAATAAAGACCATTATAAACTGATGAACAAAAACAGATACAGAGGCAGAGCAGCATCAAACAGACTGTCAAACTACAGCGGGAAGGCCGGGGAAGGTTGGTGGAAGGGTGTAAGAGATCAACTAAAGGACTTGTATGCATACATATAAGCATAACCAATGGACACAAGACACTGGGGGGTAGGGAAGGCTGGGGGAAGGTCCGGGCGAGGAGAGAAGGAGACAGATGTACTACTCTTTGTAATACTTTAAACAATAAAAAAAAAATTGAGCTTCTCTGCTGGAAGGAATGGGCTCAAGGAGCTCTGCCACCAAGCCCCTCATTTCTAACCCTGAAGTCAGCTCTAAGAAGCACTGTGATGAGCATGGACCAGATGATCCTTTAGTTCTCCTCTAACTACAAATTTCTTTGCAAGTTATAAAATTAAAATTTTTCCTTTTGTTGGATTATTTCTCTTCCTTTCTTCTTTGCTGTACTAACCTGTTAGATATTATAGGATATTACATTACCTAGACATATTAGGTGGTTGATTATTCCAATTATTAATTTTTTTAACTTTTTAAAAAATATATTTTTATTGATTTCAGAGAGGGAGGAAGAAGGAGAGATAGAAACACCAATGATGAGAGAGAATCATTGATTGGCTGCCTCCTGCATGCTCTCTACTAGGGATTGAGCCCACAACCCAGGTATGTGCCCTGACTAGGAATCAAACTATGACCTGGTTCATATGCTCAACCACTGAACCACACTGGTTGGGCCCAATTATTAATTTTAGATTACTTAATGAGAGTTTCTGGGTTTTGTCTGATTTGTCATTGGTAATACTGACTTCGATTTTCTTCCAAATGGATCATTGTACTCTAAGGCCTCTCTAAGAGAGATTCAACAAGGGTTTATCAAGCTTCCTATTCTAAGACAAGAAGCTTTTGTGAATCTAACCCACTTTTCTTATCTTTAAAACAAAATCTGGTAAATCTGATTGACATTTCTTGACTAATTCAAGTTGCTGGTGATACTCAAGTAGCATTGTAATTCTCTAATGACTGTAAGGGGGAAAAACACACTCCACAGAAAGAATTGATTGATTTATTAGGGGGAAATTATCACGTGTGCTAGACCTTGATTGCAGCTATTATTTGTAGAGCTAATTGCTTGAACTAGAGGATTAAAAGGGTTGAGGGAAGGAGGGAAAAAGAAAACAAAGTTCTCTTGGAATATAGATGAGCCCACAGCAGATTTGGACTGGGAGGAGAATTCAGTGCAGGGGTTTTCAGGGAAGATGACAGTAGTGGTATATTTAGAGTGAATGCAGGAGTTGGACTTATTTGACAGAGCAACTATAGAGTGAGAGCCAGAAGTGGGAAAAAATGCCTGCTAGTGGAATCCATCAAATAAGAAGTGTGGCACCTGCCAATTTCTCTGGGTTTCTTGTTGGTAGCTTATACCGAGGCTATGCTGATAGTTAAATCTCAACACATCAGAATGTCTGAGCTATTATAGGAAGGTACAAAAAGTTCCTTAACCTAAAGGAGTGAAGAGGGAAGGCACAGTTTGAGACAACTACATCAACAATAACAGATGGACTAGAGTCCTATACTAGTGTGAGGAATTAGATACTGATTTTCCTCATTGCTATGACCTGTGGTAGATGTGATGAGACAGCAAACTTTGAAGTAGTTTGATTCTGTCATTGCCAGTTATTGTTGTGTACATGTTTTCCTTTGTATGGGTCTGTGACACTTAAAATACTGACAATTTCCTTGATGACTTGGATCAAAATAATTGTAGCAGTATTAAAAAAAAATGTAACACATATGGGGATTCAGCTCTATTCTAAACACTTTCTGTGTATCACTTTATTTCTTTTCAGACACACTGGGCAATTATTAGATTTCCTACTGAGGAAGGTTAATAAGAAGCTAGAAAAACATGGAATGGGGAAACTGAGACAGATAACTGAACAAACTGGCTGAGCAATTTACAGCCAGATACAGAAGGTCACCAGGGTGGAAAGCCCCAGGTGCCTAGCAATGGGCAAAACTGGTGCTGGACCTCACCCCAGGGTAGCCTTTCCTCCCTAGAGATAATATCTAGGCCTCAGCTGTATTTCAGCTGCAGGTCCAAAAGAGCAACAAAACCAATTGGTGGAGTCAGGACTAGCTTTGAAGATTAATAATTCCCTGCCCTGGTACTGACCAGTCAGTGGAGACCACAGCCCTTAAAGGACACACCTGGAAAAATTGATGAATAATTCTGTTAAGATCCTCCCCTAAGACCTCGCTAAACTCCCAGCCTTTAAAACCTTCAAGACAAAGGACCAAGTGTGTGCTCTCCTTCCCAGGAGCATGCTTACACCTTTCCATTTCCCCTCTTCTTCCCTCACAGGCATGCATCTCCTAAACTCTACGGGACCCCATGAGACTTGCAACAAGGGGAGCAATGAGCAGTGGCAGCTGGTCCCTGTCAAATCCCCTGAACCTGTCTCCAAGGTCTCCTTTTCTCTGACTTCTTAGTGAATTCACACAGCCCAGTGTGGTTCTATGCCTTTCCTATAACATTTCTAGAAAACCAAAGCAGCTCCATCTACGCTCCTGTTGCTTCTTCTGTCCTGAGCTCTTCCTTGTTTCACAGTCCCCAGCTTTAATAAACCTACTCTCAGTCACCTGGACTCATGTTGTGAAACCTTTCTTGCATGAAGTCAGGAACTCACATACTACCAGCTGATCCAAGGCAGGCCCTCTCTGGGCCCTGGCCCCTTTCTGGAGACACTACCCCTCCTCTGTTAAGATATGCCAGATAGTAGGATAGTTTAGTTTTCAGTCAGACAAATCTCAAAGTCTCCTAAAATAATCTGTGGCCAAGAACTGTATAATAGTTCAAGTAGGTGGATTTATAGCTTGTCAAATCTCCAGAAATAAGGAGTGTTGACTTATGGAGCAATGCAAGCTAGAGAGATCTTTAGATTAATTTCCCCATACATTTTTATCAGTTATTTGCTTAGAAACATAGACTATATATCATCCAAAATTTTAGCTTCATATCAAAGCTTTATTTGAGCATTAATTATGAACAGAGACAGCTAAAAATAATAGAAGACCAAATGGAGAATCAAGGCTATCTTAACCCTTATATAATAAAAGGGTTGTCCAGTTGTCCATTCAACCAATCAAAGCATAATAAGCTAATGATATGCTAAGGCTGCTCAACCACTCTCTATGATGTGCACTGACCACCAGGGGCAGACAGTCAACTGGTTGACCAGTTGCTACGATGTGCACTGACCACCAGGGGGCAGACGCTCCGACCAGTAGGTTAGCTTGCTGCTGAGGTCCAGCCGATAGGGACTGAGTGAGACAGGCTAGACACACCCTGGAGCTCTCCTGTGGTCCCTCCCCGGCTGGCCAACCTCCCAAGTCCCTCTCGCTCTGATCGTGTCCCGGTGGGATCCCTTTGCCAGGCCTGTACCCTCTCACAATCTGGGACCCCTTGGGGGATGTTGGAGAGCCAGTTTCAGCCCAATCCCCCATGCCAGGTCTAGAGACCCCACTGGTGCATGAATTCATGTACCGGGCCTCTAGTAATTTATAAGAATGGGACCAAAGTAACAAGATGTCTTTGGATTTAAAATGTAATTGCTTGGGGATCTGGGTTGGTGTGTGTCCTATGAAAAGACAAATAGCCAGACAATGAGCTTACACAGCCAACACTGTGACAGGATCTTTATAAGTGCTGTGACAGTGTAACTACATTTGAGGTGTCTGCCCAGCCTTTGACCCTTTCTTCGAGAAAGTCCTTCAATACCCACATTTGTACTATGCAACCCATTCTTTCTAGCCTTCTTTGGTTAAGAATAGACATATGGTTCAATCAGATTCTTATTTCAGTCCCCTGAAAATATAGGGTTCTGTCTCCTGAAAAAAATGTATACATACACTTTAAATAATTAGAAAGTCAGTGTTTATTAAAATACATTTTATTTTCAAAATTGAGCTATCAGTTGTTAAAGTGTGTTTGCTTTTGGGGGGACACCCTGTATAGCTTTGGTGTTGAGATGTGAGTCCTCAGAAAGAGGGGGGGAACCAGAGTCTTTTCCATACAGAAGCCCTTGAACTGCCCTCTACTGTCGAAGCTGATGGCTCCATTTTCCCACCAGTAGTCACCCTTCTCCTTCCTGGAAGTCAAATGTAGGTCTATGCTTCCAAAGTTGTCTTAGTCTTTCACTGTTTGTTTCTAAAGAAAGTCCCTGGAAGCACAGATTTCAGCTCTTCCCACTGTGTGGTTCTTAGAATGGTGCCCAGGTGAGGCTGAGTGATGGTCACCTGAGTGAAGACTATGTGGTGGCTGCCTTAGGCTCAGCGTGAACTTATATCCTTTCCCAGTTGTAGGATGTATGTCTAACATGGCCCTACCTCGGGAGCTCTCAATCAGGCTGGTCTCACCTTGCCCCTCCTTGATTAGGGATGAACCCTTTTTTATATGCTGTCATGTCCCCCTTAGGTATCCAGGGCCCCACCTTCCAATCCTGGAAGAACCACAGGGTCTTAGGCTGCTAAACCTCCTGGGATTGACTTCATAGAAAGAAACAGAAGGGCGTGAAGAGGGCTGAAATGAGTCTGGAAATGCAGACAAGCAACTCTGCTGCAGGTCTACTGTTGGCAATGTGCTGGCTACTGTCCAGTAGTGGGCCTCACAGCTAACCATGAGGACTGGGTAACAGTTCAGTTAGGTACAATGATCAGTGACTTGACTTCCACTCTGGTCTGGGCTCTAGCTCCAGCTCAGTCCCCATACACACTTCCCTGAATACTGGGACCTTTCCTCCTCTTCACTTTCTCAGACTGCAATGTCCTTTAGCAAATCTGCAGGTAGCAATGCAGGCCCTACTCAGATCTTATCCTTTTTGTCCACCATTAGGGTAGATCACACATAAATTAATCTTACTTCCCTTCTTCCTCTCTCCCTCCCTCAGTTTGATTAGCAAAAAATAGTTTGTCCATCCATAAGAAGATCCTGAATTATTTACCTTTTTATGCACCTTCAGAAAACAATACCTTGGATGGTGAAACACACTAGAGCACTAGAGCAGTGCTGTGTTAAAGCCAAACATTTAAGCACTTGTAAACCAAGGAAAATTTTCTAGGTTGAGTCCTTTGTCAGAAAATTTAGATTGAAATGAATATAAGATCTTTATTAATTTTCTGACTTCTTTGTGCATAGTACTTATTTGAAAAATAATTAAGGTAAACTGTAGACCAAGCAACCTAAAGGCTATGAATGTCTTACCATTAAAGTCTCTATCTAGGATGAACAGCCGCAGATGGGTAAGTGCTGGGAAACCCAACCTGGACTGGGAACAGCCTATGGAGTTACCATACTTGGAAGACAAAATTCTTTGGCTTGTCATGTGTTGAAAATCACCAGCAAGCCAGATAACACATTACACTGTGTCTTTAAATGCTGTAAAATGCTTGGGCTCTAACCCATGGGCACTACTAAGAAGAGATGTAAATTCAATGAACCTGGATCCTTATGCTGCACATACGTCCGTCTTTCTTTAGTACTCTCTATTGAACTTATATCAAGCTTTACTTCATTCCTTCACTTCTCTGGGAATGAAAGGTAGACTAGCCCATAACTTTTAATATTGGTAACACAGAAATATTTTTGCTATTATGAAAAAGATTATTTTGACAAAGGTATTTAAAAATGAAAGGTGTACCTGATTTAAAAATCAATTAGGAGAGACAAAATGGCGGCAGAATAGACGGATGTGTCCCCAGCCTTGTCCCAGAGCAAATTGAAGAGCAGCTGAAACGAATAACATCCAACCCAAATTGGTGAAGGAAACTCAGCTGGTGAGACAGTTTGCAGCTGGAAAGGGCAGAGGACCCCTGGAGAAAGGTAAAATCAAGGATCTGGGCAGGAGAGTCTGCCAGACCTCTGAGCCCAGAGGGTCAAAGGGAATCTGCACACAACCAAGCCACATCCCTGGGGACAGGCACAGTGTCTGACTGTGGAAAGAAGGTCAACAGGACTGCTGGAGGCAGGGGATTCTAGATCTGGGTCCACAGTCACAAAAGCCTGAGCTCAGAGGGGGCAGCCTGAAGGGCTGACCAGACTGCACAGTGCCAGCAGTAGAGGAGCTCACAGAGACATAGCCTTTCCCCTCTCTGTGGCTTGTGCCTTTCTTCACTGAACCTAGTTCATAGGACCTTTCGGATATAGACACATAGCCATGGCTGAGGTGCGGGAGAAGGTTCGAACTTGTGGAATCTGGGGAGAGGTGGGTCCAAGAGAAGTGGCAGTGAGTCTGGCGCTGAGTCATACCTGAGCCTGGAACTCGAGAGCCATTTTGTTCTGAAGAGATAGCCTCTCCCTCCAGTGTCCAGGCAACTAATACAACCCCACCCAGCTTCCACCCTGAATGGTACAAAGGATTAAAATAAAAAAATCTGAATAGTCCCTGAGAGTCCACAGGGACTGGCCTAAAGAGAAACCTTCAGTCCCAGCAACAGGAAACTGAGAAACAGTACAGTACAGAAGACTGGGATCTTAAGCCAGCCAAAGGAATGACACTTCATTTTTTCATTTTTTTTTTTAAATTTCTTTATTATTATTTGTTTATCTTTCTTTTTCTTCTTTTTTCTTTGTTTTCCTGTTTTTGTTTGTTGCTTTATTTTCTATTTCTCTTTGCTTTATTTTTCTATCACTCTATTTTATCTTATTTTTATTTGCTACTTTTTATTTTTTTATACCATTTTTGAAATCAATTTTTTGGTAAATTTATTATTATTATTATTTTCCTCTAATTCTCTTTCTTCTTATCTACTCATCCCCTTTCTATTTCCTCTATACTGAATTGAGATCCTCCCCATATTCATTCATTTCCTAACCTTATTTTCTGTATATAAGCTCAGCCTCTACAGATTTCATGTATCTCTCAGCCCCTACAGCAAATCTGATCAGATTATTTCAATGCTTAAAATCCCCTACATAGCACACCTACCAAGCTCTAACTCCTTCTAAAAAGACTAAAAATTTTGATTAGTTTCCAATTGAAAACCTGACCAACAATACCCATGACCCCCCAAAAGAATTATTCCTCAGCCTGGCATACGCAGTCCTCACCACCTTATCTGCCCATCTTCCTGGCCTGACCTCCTGCAACCAGGCCCCTGCATTTCCCAGATGTTCCACCTGCTGCCTTGTAATTGGTCTCACCTTCTCTCCTGGATTGTTCTTCCCTGCTTTAGCTTCTTTTGAAAGTTCCTGCTCTTTCTCCCCTTTGAAGTCTTCCTGATACCTCCAAGTAGATTTGGCTCCACCCTCTAAATGACTGATTAGTGCACTGTCTTACTTTTCCCAATGCTACTGTTTCTTTGAGAGCAAAGAGCATATTTATTTATTTAACTTATATGTTTATATTTTTAATTTTGGCATTACTAACATTTTCCATGTACAGCAAATAAATATTTTCTATGGAATGTTTATGCTGAATAAATAATTGAGTGAATGAATGAATGTAGAAAGCACAGACTGGGAATTATTAGATGTGTAGTCTAGTTTTATTTCTGATATTCTAGCTGGATCTCATTTTTCTCTCATTTTTATGGCACATTGAACATTCCCCACTTTTATGATTCTAAAATAATAATTTCTTAGCTCCTGATTTTATTAGATACCAAGTTGTGATGCCTGGGGGCCTAAGAGGTGCCCTAGAGTCTAATTTCACCCTGGTACCTATTACAGTTTTGTTTTGTTCCATAGTTTTCTTCAGCTTAGTAACAGTGCCACTTGGAATTTCCCTACACCTTCATTTCTTGAGCTGCAATGTGAGGTTTATAATCTGGTTACCTCTTAGGGTGTCAGTGAGGATTAGATCAGGTAATGTAAAATGCTTAGAACAATGTCCAGCATATGGAATACAATAAACTAGAGGCCCGGTGCGCAAAGTTCATGCGTGGGAAGCGGGAAGGGGGGGGGGTGTCCCTCAACCCAGCCTTCACCCTCTTCAATCTGGGACCCCTCAAGGGATGTCTGACTGCCCATTTAGGACTGATGCCAGTGGTATCCAGCCTAAACGGGCAGTGAAACATCCCTCTCACAATCAAGGACTGGTGGCTCCCAACCACTTGCCTGCCTGCCTGCCTGATTGCCCCTAACCACTTCTGCCTGCCAGCCTGATCATCTCCTAACCACTCCCCTGCCAGCCTGATTGATGCCTAACTGCTCCCCTGCCGGCCTGATTGCCCCTAACTGCCCTCCCCTGCCAGCCTGGTTGCCCCTAACTGTCCTCCCTTGCAAGCCTGGTCTCCCATAACTGCCCTCCCCTGCTGGCCTGGTCACCCCTAACTGCCCTCCCTTGCCAGCCTGGTCCCCCCAACTGCTCTCCTCTGCAGGCCTGGTTCCTCCTAACTGCCCTCCCCTGCTCGCCATCTTGTACCCACATGGGGGCAGCCATCTTTGACCACATGAGGGTAGCCATCTTGTGTGTTGGAGTGATGGTCAGCTTGCATATTACTTTTTTATTAGATAGGATGTTCAATAAATATAGGTAATGGTGGTTTTTTTTTGTTTCTGAGGGCAGTTTGTACTTTTCTTGCATAGGAGGAAGGTAAACAATGAGGCCAATGTGAATTGCTGCATTTTATAATGATTAATAAAGCACTGTATCATTGTGTTACATGACCAATACAGAGCTAGATGGACATAGAAAAATTCAATTGTCTGCAAAGAGTTAGACTTCAAAGTGAACCAAGGCAATTTAAGATTTTATTTAAGTGACTACTCTCATGTGTCTAAAAAATTCCATCACTAGAAATTTTATTCATTATTAGGATACTTTGTTCTAAGAAGTAGGACCATGAGTCATGTAAGCCATAGAGTGAATGGGTGAATTAAATCTTTCCCTGAGAATAGTGTTTTTGGGAAGAAGAGAATTGTTGCTGGGAGCCCAAGGAATAGAGGGGGAGGAGAGGAAGAGTAGCCTGCAAGGATCCCTCAGATGTGATGGGTTTGGAGACTGCAGAAATTCTTGCACGGTTGGCACGCTGGACCAACCTTTGGATTGCAGACTGGCCTCAACCAGGAATTAGGGTCTGCTCAAGGGCAGCATTGTTCTGGTTGCTGAAAGCTCACATCCAGAACTGCTGGCCTGGGGCTGGCCATCTGATCACCCAGTCTTTGAAAAGCTGTATTATTTTCTAAATCAATAAGAATTTTGTGTGCAAATGACTGAAGTGTCAACCAAAAACTGGTTTAGGTATAAAGGGAATTGTTTGGGTTCCTATAACTGAGAAGATCAGAAGTAGTGGTAGCTTCAGGGCTCAGAGGAAATCATCATGCTCAGTATCATTCTGCCTCTTGTCTCAGCCTTGAACTGTGTGGACATCCATCCCAGGCTTCATAGCTTGATGGTGACAACAGCTTCAGTCTCTACCTAACCTCAGCTTCAAGGCACATGGAAATAGAGGTTGTTTTTGCTTCAAAAACCTAAAGAAAATTTTTCTTTTCTCTCATAAGCTCTGAAAGGGCTATGTGCCAATCTTTAAAGAAATTACTGTGGGTAGGGGAAATGCAAGCTCTAATGGGCCACAAATAAATAGATAGACATTCTGTGTTCATAAATTAAAAGACTTAATATTATTAAGATGTCCATACTACTCAAAATGAGCTACAGATTAATGTAATTCCTACCAAAACCCAAATGGCTTTTTTTTTTTTTTTTTCAGAAATGAAAAATTCAGCCTAAAATTTATATGGAATCTCAAGAGACCACAAACAACCAAAACAATTTTGAAAAAACAAACAAACCAAATTTGGAGGACTCACACTTCCTAATCTGAAAACTATTATGAAACTACAGTAACCCAGTGTGAAGTTAGCAAAAAAACAGATATATAGGTCAGTGGGACACAATAGAGTGCCCCCAAATAAACCCTTGCTTATATGGTCAATGATCTTTGTAAACTGATGAACAAAAACAGATGTAGAGACAGAGAAGCATCAATCAGATGCTCAAAACTCAGAGGGAAGGTAGGGGAGGGTGGGAGTGAGGGGGAGAGATCAACCAAAGGATTTGTATGCATGCATATAAGCATAAGCAATGGATGTCGACAACAGGGGGTGAGGGTGAGGGCAGGAATGGGGGGATGAGGGGACACTGGGGGGATAAGGACACATTTGTAATATCTTAATCAATAAAGAAGGAAAAAATAATAAAAAAATTAAAAAATTATCTTTGGCAAATGTACCAAGACCATTCAATGGAGAAAGTCTTTTCAACAAATAGTGCTGGGAAAATTGGATATCCATATGCAAAAATAAATAAATAAAATTGGGCCCTTGTCTTACTCCCTATGCAAAAATCAACCCAAAATGAATTAAAGACCTAAATATAGTAACCCAAACTATAAAACTCCTATAACAAAACATAGGGGAGAGATCCAAGATGGCAGTCAATGGGATGGCAGGCTGCAAGATAGTGTGTGAGTGAGAGAGCAAAAGGAGAATGCGTGGACGTGCAGGGAGTGTGTGTATGTGTGAGTGAGGGACAGCTATATTCCACAGGACTGTTGAGGACAAGCAGACTAGGTTCCCCTGGCCAGGCAGCCTCTACTAGTGCTGAAATTTCTCCTGGAGCAGCTGTATCTGCCAAAGGACCACACCATCTTGAAGGGGAGAGCAGCTGTGATCAGAAGCCCAGACTCCTAGCTGCTGGTGTCTAAAAAGTTTGTCCAGGGGGAGACAAAGCGGTGCCAAATATATGGACAGGCTCTGTGCTTTCTCACAGAGCAGATAGAAGGAACAGCTGAATGGAATAACATCCACTGAGAATTAGCAAATTAAACACAGCTGGTGAGGCAATCCGTGGCTGGAAAGGTCAGAGATCACCTAGAGCAGTGGTTGGCAAACTGCAACCCCTTGAGTGTGGCTCTTCCACAAAAACCATGTGCAGGGTGCACGTACAGTGCGATTGAAACTTCGTGGCCACACTGAAGGGGCCAAAGAGCCGCATGTAGCTTGCTAACCGCAGTTTGCCAACCACTGACCTAAAGCAGTGGTTCTCAACCGTGGCTGCACATTAGAATCACCTGGAAATCTTTTTAAAATCCTGATTTCTGGGCCTCATCCTCCGGAAATTCTGTTTCTTTGTTACTAATGTTGTGGCCCCACCCCATAACAAAGAAACAGAATTTCCGGAGGATGAGGCCCAGAAATCAGGCTTTTAAAAAGATTCCCAGGTGATTCTAATGTACAGCCAAGGTTGAGAACCACTGACCTAGAGAGAGCTCTGCCTCCTCAGATTCAGCTGGGTGTTTGTTTTTTGGGTGTTTGTTGTTTGCATTTTTTGGATTAGTTGTTTGTTCTTTGCATTCATCTCTGGTGTTTGTTGTTTTCATTTTTTGGATTAGTTGTTGGTTTTCTGGAGGTTTCTCCCCATATACATATATATTTTCCCCTTCTCTTTCTTTTCTCTCTTATATTTTTTCCTTTTCTCAATATCATTTTTGCACTCTTTTCTCTCCCCTAATTCTCTTTGCTCTGGTGATCAACTTTGTTTGGGGTTATTGGTATCGTGAATACATTTGTGTTTGGTGCCCTGTGCATTGTGTCTGGTCATGTTGTATTTTTTGCCTTTAAATCAACACAGGAGAGACAGAGCTACATAACCAGACACCCTGAGAGGAGTGAACATGGGGAGACAAAGAAACAGCCACCACACAAAAGAAAAGGAGGAATCACCAGAAAAGAAGTAAACGAAATGGAGGCAAGCAATATGTCAAAGAAGAATTCAGAACAATGGTCATAAGGATGCTGAAAAGTTTGGAAGACAAATTTAACAATATGTGTAGGAACCAAGAGGAAATGAAAAATGGGCCCTAACTGGTTTGGCTCAGTGAATAGAGCGTCAGCCTGTGGACTGAAAGGTCCCAGGTTCGATTCCAGTCAAGGGCATGTACCTTGGTTGCAGACACATTCCCAGTAGGAGGTGTGCAGAAGGCAGCTGATCAATGTTTCTCTCTCATCGATGTTTCTAACTCTCTGTCCCTCTCCTTTCCTCTCTGTAAAAAATCAATGAAATATATATTTAAAAAAAGAAAAGAAAGAAAAATGGCATCGCTGCAATAAAGAACACAATAGAAAGCAACAACAGTAGACTAGAAGAAGAGGAGGACTGCATCAGTGAGCTAGAAGACAAGGTTGGAAAAAAATACCCAAGCAGAGCAGCAACTGAAAAACAAACAAACTTAAAAACAGGAGGAGAGCCTAAGGGAACTTTGGTACAACATGAAACAAAACAACATACACATAATAGGGGTGCCAGATGGAGAGGAAACTGAGCAAGGAATAGAAAACCTATTTGAAGAAATGACAGAAAACTTCCCTGATATCGGGAAGAAAAGACTCATACAAGTCCAAGAAGATCACGGAGTCCCAAATAGATGAACCCAAAAAGACCAACACCAGGACACATTCTAATTAAATTGGCAAACACCAATGACAAAGTAAGAATCTTAAAGGCTGCCAGAGAGAGACAGAAAGTTACCTACAAGGGATCTCCCATCAGACTATCAACTGATTTCTCAACAGAAACACATGAGGCCAGAAGCGAATGGAATGAAATATACAAAATCATGAAAAGCAAGCATCTGAATCCAAGAATACTGTATCCAACAAGGCTATCAATCAAAGTTGAGGGTGAAATCAGAAGCTCCACAAATAAAAAAAGGACTAAGGGAGTTTATTACCACCAAACCAGCAATGCAAGAAATGCTAAAGGGACTGCTGTGAAAAAAAGAAATAGGAAGGGAAGAAGGAACACAGGCATAAAGAATAAAAATGGCAACAAGCAAGTGCCTATCAATAATAACTTTAAATGTAAATGGATTAAGTGCCCCAATTGAAAGACATAGGGTAGCTGAGTGGATAAGAAAACATGACCCATATATCAGCTGTCTACAGGAGACCCACCTCAGAACAAAGGACTCACACAGAGTGATGGGGAAGGATTGGAAAAAGGTTTTCCAGGTGAATGAAAATGAAAAAAAGGTAGAGTATCAATACTTATATCTGACAAAATAGACCTCAAAGTGAAGGCCATAACAAGAGATAAAGAAGGTCACTTCATAATACTAAAGGGAGCAATTCAACAAGAAGATATAACTCTGGTAAACATATATTCACCCAATATAGGAGCACCCAAATACATAAAAAAACTTCTGGAGGATATCAAGGGAGAGATTGACAGCAATATAGTCATAGTAGGGGACTTTAATACCCCACTAACACCAATGGATAAATCCTCTAAACAAAAAATCAGCAAAGAAACATCAATCCTAAATGACTCACTAGATCAAATGGACTTAATTGACATCTTCAGAACATTTCACCCCAAAGCCACAAAATATACATTCTTCTCAAGCACACATGGGTCATTTTCAAAGATAGACCACATGTTGGGACATAGGTAAAGTCTCTTCAAATTCAAGAAGATAGAAATCATATCAAGCATCTTCTCAGATCACAATGGCGTAAAATTAGAAATCAACTACAATAAAAACAATGAAAAAAAATCAAACACCTGAAGGCTAACTAGCATGCTATTAAAAAATGATTGGGTTACCAAAGAGATCAAAGAAGAAATAAAAAGCATCATGGCAACAAACAACAAAGAAAACCCAACAATCCAAAATCTATGGGACACAGAGAAAGCAGTCTTGAGGGGGAAATCCATAGTTCTACATTCCTACCTAAAAAAAAAAAAAAAAAAAAAAAAAAAAAAAAAAAAAAAAAAAAAAAAGGTAATAAATTACCTAACCCTACAACTCAAAGAGTTAGAAAGAGAGCAACAAGAAAAGCCCAGCATAAGCATAAAGAAGGAAATAATAAAGATCAGAGTGGAAATAAACAACATAGAGACAAAAATAAATAAAAAGATCAACAAAACCAAGATGTGGTTTTTTGAAAGGATAAACGAGATTGATAAACCTCTAGCCAGAGTCACCAAGAAGCAAAGAGAGAGGACCCAAATAAACAAAATCAGTTATGAAAGAGGTGAAGTAACAACAAATCCCATGGAAATACAAAGGATTATGAAAAAGTACTATGAACAACTCTATTCCAAAAAAACGGACAACCTAGACAAAATGGACATGTTCTTAGAAAAATACAAGCTCCCAAAACTCAACCAGGAAGAATAAAAAAACCTGAGTGGGCCGATAACTACCAAAGAAATTGAAGCAGCGATCAAAAATCTTCCAGCAAACAAAAGCCCTGGTCTGGACGGCTTTACAGGGGAGTTCTACCAAACATTCAAAGAAGAACTAAAACCTATCCTCCTCAGACTATTCCAAAAAATTCAAGACGAAGGCACACTTCCAAGCTCCTTCTATGAAGCCAGTGTTACCCTAATTCCAAAACCAGATAAAGACACCACAAAAAAAAGAGAACTATTGGCCAATATCCTTGATGAACATAGATGAACAACAAAATTCTAGCAAATCTGATTCAGCATTACATTAGAAAGATCATATACCATGACCAAGTGAGATTTATTCCAGAGATGCAAGGATGGTATGATATCTGCAAATCAATAAATGTGATACATCACATAAACAAATTGAGAGACAAAATTCACATAATCTATCAATTGATGCAGAAAAATCATTTGACAAAATCCAACACCCTTTTTTGATAAAAACCCTCAGCAAAGTGGGAATAAAGGGATCATACCTCAACATAAATAAAAGCCTTATATGACAAACCCACAGCCAACATCATACTCAATGGGCAAAAACTAAGCTCATTTCCCCTGAGAATGGGAATATGACAGGGATTCCCACTTTTACCACTCCTGTTTGATATAGTACTGGAAGTGCTAGCCACAGTGATCAGACAAGAATATGGGGGTGCGTTCTCTCTTCCCGTGACCAGCACTGAAAGAGAGAATGCAGGGGTTCATGAATCTTGAGTAGAATGTGAAGAGGATTAAGGAAAAATGAAATAATGAGACAAGACACAAAAATAGAAGAAGCTGGGACCGGGTGTGGCGTCTGCCCCCTGATAGATGAACAGAGCCCCCAACACCGAAAGTAAGTTTAATATATACTTGAAGTAACATGAAATTACATCACATATGGGTGGGCCTTGAGTTCCTGGCAACATAATGGGATCCACCCCCTAGTACCTGGCAGGAAAGGTCAGACTGAGTGGTGTCCTTGCCTCTTGGCTAGGACCGCCTCCAGGGAGTGGCTCTGCCAGCGTCCTGGGTTCAGCCAACATATTTAAAAACACCTGCTGTGCTTTCCAGCAGCCCCCCCATAAAAGAAGAAATAAAGGGCATCTAAATTGGAAAAGAAGAAGTAAAACTGACCTATTCGCAGATTACATGATACTATATATAAAAAAACCCCAAAGACTCCATTAAAAAAACTACTAGACCTAATAAATGAATTTGGCAATGTAGCAGGATACAAAATTAACAACCAGAAATCTATAGCCTTTTTATACACCAAAAATGAACTCACAGAAAGTGAAACTAAAAAAACAATCCCATTTACCATTGCACCAAAAAAAATTAAGATACCTAGAAATAAACTTAACTAAGGAGGTAAAAGACCTGTACTTGGAAAACTACAGGACATTAAAAAATAGATAGAGGAAGACATAAACAAATGGAAGAATAGAGGGTATTCATGGTTTGGTAGAATAAACATCATTAAAATTTCCATACTACCCAAAGCAATCTACAGATTTAATGCAATCCTATTAAAATACCGATGGCATACTTCAAAGATCTAGAACAAACTCTCCAAAAATTCATCTGGAATAAAAAAAGACCTCGAATAGCCACAGCAATTCTGAGAAAGAAGAACAAAGTTGGAGGAATCACAATACCAGATATCAAGCTATATTACCAAGCCACAGTTCTCAAAACTGCCTGGTACTGGCACAAGAACAGACATATAGACCAATGGAACAGAACAGAGAACCCAGAAATAGACACAAGCCATTATGCTCAATTTATATTTGACAATGGAGTCAAGACAGTCTCTTCAATAAATGGTGCTAGGAAATTTGGTCATATACACGCAAAAAAATGAAACTAGATCACCAACTTACACCATACACAAAAACAAACTCAAAATGGTTAAAGGACTTAATTGTAAGACGGGAAACCATAAAAATCCTACAAGACTACATATGCAGCAAAATAGCAGACATATGTTGTAGCAATATCTTTACTGACACAGCTCCTAGGGCAATGTAGACTAAGGAGAAAATCAACAAATGGGACTACATCAAAATAAAAAGCTTCTGCAAAACAAAAGAAACCATCAACAAAACAACAAGAAAGCCCACTGCATGGGAGAACATATTTTCCAATATTATCTCTGATAAGGGTTTAATCTCCAAAATTTACAGAGAACTCATACAACTTAACAATAGGAAGATAAATGATCCAATCAAAAAATGGGCAAAGGACCTAAATAGACACATTTCAAAAGAGGGCATACAGAAGGCCGAGAGGCACATGAAAACATGCTCAAATTCACTAATCATCTGAGAGATGCAAATCAAAACAATGAGATACCATCTCACACCTGTCAGAATGGCTATCATCAACAAAATGACAAGTGCTAGAGAGGATGTGGAGAGAAAGGAACCTTTGTGAACTGCTGGTGGAAATGCAGACTGGTGCAGCCACTATGGAAAACAGTATGGAATTTCCTCAAAAGTTAAAAATGGAACTCCCATTTGATTCAGTAATCCCACTTTTAGGACTATATCCCAAGAAACCAGAAACACCAATCAGAAAGGATATATGTACCCCTATGTTCATAGCAGCACAATTTATGATAGCTAAGATTTGGAAACAACCTAAGTGCCCATCAGCAGATGAATGGATTAAAAAACTGTGGTACATCTATCTACACAATGGAATACTACACCGCTATAAAAAAGGATGAACTTTTACCATTTGCAGCAGCATGGATGGAACTGGAGAGCATTATGCTAAGCTAAATAAGCCAGTCAGAGAAAGATAAATATCACATGATCTTATTCATATGTGGGATACAATGATCAACATAATGTGAAGAACAAGAATAGATCCAGAGACAAATGGTAGGGGAGGGGGGAATTAGAGAACAACCAAAGGACTTGTATGCATGCATATTAGCATAATCAATGGACACAGACACTGGGGCAGTGGGGGCTTGCCCCGGGGTGGAAATGGTGGGGGGGGGTGTCAATTGGGGAAAAACTTTAAACAATAAATAAAAAAAGAAAACAGGGGAAAACCTTAATGCAGTGGATTTGGCAATGGTTTCTTGGCTGTGACATCAAAAACACAGACAACAAAAGCAAAACTAGACAAATGGAAATAATTCAAACTTAAAACTTTGTGTGTCAAAGGACACAATCATCAGAATAACAAAGCAATCTATGGATTGGGAGAGAATATTTGCAAATCATATATCTGATCAATATCCAGAATATACAAAGAAATCCTACAACTCAACAACAACAAAAAATCAAATAACCTAATTTAAAAATGCCCTGGCCGGTTTGGCTTAGTAGATAGAGCGTCAGCCAGCAGACTCAAGGGTCCCAGGTTCGATTCTGGTCGGGGGCATGTGCCTTGGTTGCGGGCACATCCCCAGTGGGGGGTGTGCAAGAGGCAGCTGATCAATGTTTCTCTCTCATTGATGTTTCTAACTCTCTATCCCTCTCCCTTCCTCTCTGTAAAAAATCAGTAAAATATATTTTTTAAAAAATGGCCAAAGGACTTGAATAGATATTTCTCCAAAGATCCTATCTAATAAAAGAGTAATATGCAAATTTACCATCACACCCTCACTCTGTCAGTCCATCACAAACATGGCGGCGACCACGGAGCTGAAGTGAGCAGGAGGCTTAGGTTGCCTCTGGCAATGGAGGAAGCCAAGCTTCCCACCTGCCCTGGCCAGCCCTGAGCCCCACTCAAGGCTACAAAGTTTTAATTATAGAAGATAAATAAATCCCAGATACCTGCTTCCAGCCAGTGTGGCCTCCGCTCAAGGAGGGACTGGGAACATGGGTTGCCAGGGGCAACCCAGGCTTTGATTGGGACCAAGGCTACAAAGTTTCAATTATAGAAGTTAAATAAATCCAAGATACCTGCTTCCAGCCTGCGGCCATGGCCAGCCTGAAAATGGCCCTCAGCCCCTCAACCAGGCTGGCCAGGCACCCCAGTAGGGTCCCCCACCCTGAAGGGGCTGTGGCCAGCCTAAAAACAGCCCTCAGCCCCTCACTCAGACTGGCCACACTCCCATGGGGTGAGGGTCTCCACTGTGGGGCTTGACCAGCCTGCAAACAGCCCTCTGCCCCTCACCCAGGCTGGCCAGGCACCCCAGCGGGACCCCCACCTTGATCCAGGACACCCTTCAGGGCAAACCAGCTGGCCCCCACCCATGCACCAGGCCTCTATCCTATATAATAAAAGGGTAATATGCAAACTGACCTTAACAGCAGAACAACTGGGAATGACTGGTCACTATGACACACACTGACCACCAGGGGGCAGACGCTCAATACAGGAGATGCCCCCTGGTGGTCACTGCGCTCCCACAGGGGAAGCTCTGCTCAGCCACAAGCCAGGCTGATGGCTGCCAGTACAGCGGTGGTGGTGGGAGCCTCTCCTGCCTCCTCAGCAGTGCTAATGATGTCCGACTGCAGCTTAGGCCTGCTCCCCACTGTCAAGTGGACATCCCCCGAGGGCTCCCGGGCTACCAGAGGGATGTCTGACTGCCAGCTTAGGCCCGATGCCCCAGGGAGCAGGCCTAAGCCAGCAGGTGGACATCCCCCGAGGGGTCCCAGACTGCAAGAGGGCATAGGCCGGGCTGAGGAACCCCCCCCCCCCCGAGTGCACAAATTTTGTGCACTGGGCCTCTAGTGATATATAAAAGACCAACAGACACATAAAAAGGTGCTCATTATCACTAGTCATAAGAGAAATTCAAATCAAAATCACAATGAGGTATCACCTTCATTTCTCACACCCATTAGAATGGTTATTATAAAACAAACAAAACAGAAAATAGAAAATGTTGGCTTGTGCTCTTGGAGAATTTAGAATCCTTGGGCATTGTCAATGAGAATGTAAAATGGTACAGCTGCTATGGAGAACAAACAGTATGGAGGTTCCTTAAGATATTAAAAATGGAGCCATTCCAATCAGGGCACAAGCCCAGGTTTCAGGCTTGATACCCAGTATGGGGCATGCAGGAGGCAGCTAATCAATGATATTCTTTCATCATTGATGTTTCTATCTCTCTCTCCTCTCCCTTCTTTGAAATCAATAAAGATATTTTAATTAAATTATCATATGGTCCAGCAATCCCACTTCTGGGTATCATCCAAAACAATCTGAAGCAGGGTTTGAAGATTTATTTGCACACCCATGTTCATATCAGCATTATTCACAATAGCCAAGAAGTCCATCATAAGATGAATGGATAAACACAATATGATATGTACATACAATGAAATATTACTTAGCCTTAAAATAATATTGCCTAATGCTAAAACTTGGCTTAACATAGAGGACTTTATGCTGAGTAAAATAGGCAAGTCACAAAAAGACAAAGAAATATCTAAAGTAGTCATATTCATAGAGACGGAAAGTGGTATGGTGGTTACCAGGGCTTAAGAGGGGAGTCAGTGTTTGTTGTTTAAGAGTATACAGCTCAATCTGGCAAGATAAAAGGCACTGGAGATCTGTTTCCCAACACTACTGAACTTGTATACTTAAAAATGGTTATGATGGAAATTTTATGTATTTCCTACCACAATTTAAAAAAACACCCATCTGTCATCCCATATCAGATCAATTACATCAGGTGGAGTGAGGCTAGGACTTCAATATTATTTACAAGATCCATTGATTATTTTATGGTACAGTCAGACTTACAAGTAACTGCTCTAATCTCTAATCCTGAATCTAATCTGTCTACCCATTATTCCTCCTTAGTGGGTTACTGCAAGGGGCAGGCCCTTACCATTTCACACAGAGCAGTATGGAGTCAGAAGTTTATTGAGTGCTTCATTCAGAGCTGGGCTGGGATGCAGACTCTATGTGGGCCACCAAACCAGTAAACTCAGGCTTCCTTACACAACCTTTTGTGTAACATATAGGCAGGCAAAATAGGAGATGCCTGGGTAGCTCAGGGTGAGGACCCAGTCAGAGGCACACCTTTCTTTAGGGTTAGTTAGCAGAACATAGAGACAAGGCAGAGAGGAAAGAGACACTAATAGCCCAGCGAGTGGGAAATCACAGTGGGCAGCAAGAGGAAGTGATCACTTTGGATGGATGATTGGGGGAAAGACAGAGAGAAAGTCCCAGAACCAGAATCAGAAAATTGAGAGAAGGGGAGGGGAAGCAATATAATTTTTTTGTCTAGACCTAGACTTATTTAATTTGTCTTAAAATAAAATAAGAATTGCCGGTAGGGGGTAGGGGGAATATATCATCATTTATTAGGAAGATAGTGGGGAGCAGGTAGTACCCCCGCCACCTGTGTTTATACAGGGAACAGTAATCAGTATTTGAAATCTTCTGAATACATGGATGGTTGAAATCAGGCTTTAGCATCATTTACTTAAATGGACTATTGTTTTTCTTTCTCGCTGGTTTTAGGGAGGAAGTTGTGAGTATGAGGTGAGCAGGATTAGGTTCTAACTGAAGCAGATCTACCTGCCTCAGAGCCAAGTAGGCCTGTGCAAACAGACTGTGACAGCTTTCATGTCAATTCATATTCAGAGGGCTGTGGCAGATGGATACCCCTTACCTTCTTGGTTTCCAGGTTTAGAAAGCTGGGGGGGGGGGGGGGATGTTGAGTGAGTTCTAAATTCTTTAACGTTACTGTTAGCTAGATGATGTTGGAACTCTGTAATTTGTGCTTCTGCAACACTTTTCACCAGAAAATGTGTTTAGATTGTATTTTCATTTAAAAATGGAACCAATATTTAAGTGCCTACTGTATAGTAGCAACTGAGGAGTTTCAAATGCACTGCCTAAAGAAATTCCCTCAATGACACCCATTTTACAGTTGAAGAAACTGAGGCTTGGGGAGATTTTAATAAAATTTTCAAGGTCACTTAGCTAATAAATAGCAGAACTGGGATTTGAACCCAGTTAATTTTGGCTCTAAAACCAATGTTCTTTTTGTTAGTTAACCCAGATTTTAAAGGAAGTGAAGCTAAGGTGTATAGTTCCTTTGATTTTATTTTCACAGAGAAAAACTTAGAAAGATGATATAAATACAGGGTGGGGCAAAAGTAGGTTTACAGTTGTTCATATGGAAAATAACATTAATTAATACAAGAATAAATTCTGTGTATCACATACTTACACGTGTAAATTTACTTTTGCCAACCCTGTATTAGTCCTCAAGTTCAGAGGCCCCAAAATTTATTTCTTTAATTTGTATAAATCAACATAATCATAATCTAGGGCCTCTACCCTGCTAGATGTTCTCCTAATTTCTGCTGAAGTGTTGGCTCATTGTCCCAGCCCACGTGCTTCCTTCAGGTCTGCATGCAGCTCTTTCCACATCGTGCTTTGGCCTCGCTGACCTTAGCACATCGTGGCTGCTGCCTGGGACCCCAGCCACTGAGGGCTGCTCCAGTCCTTGGAGCTTTATCCTGACAAAAGGCCTTTTTCAGTCATGCTTCCCAGAAAAGTGCTCATCTCTCAGCTCAAATTTTGGTCTCAAAAATGGGTTTAGACTTTAAAAAATAAAAGCCAGTAAGAGAATAACAATAATACCTACCTCAAAAGGTTGTTGTGAAGATTAAATAAATTATCTATAAAGTGCTTAGCACAGTGCCAAACACATAAGACATGCTCTGTACATGTCTATTGTTACATTATTTTAGAATATACTTACATGTACATTTTTCTTGTTTTACTTGTGTAACTTACAACATACATAATAAGATACAAACTTTGTAATAACTTGCATATAAGCTGGGATGATATTAGGTTATGCCCAACTTTCATAGGAATTCTATTATTTTATTTCACATAACTCCCATAAAAAAAGTGGGGAGGGCATAGTATAATGCTGTTACAATTGTATATTCTGAATTATACAGTACTAGAGGCCTGTTGCACGAAAAGATTCATGCAGTAGGCCTGGGTCCCGGTTGCTGGAGGAAAACCAGTGCCACTCCGGCCGGAGCCGCCTTCATAGCCCTCGCTGCTCCGGCCGGGGCTGCCTTCAGTCTTCGCTCCGCCACTTCGCGCCTACGTATGCAAATTAACCACCATCTTTGTTGGTGATTAATTTGCATATCTTGCTGATTAGCCCATGGGAGGCGTAGCGAAGGTACAGTCAATTTCAATCTTTGTCTATTATTAGATAGAATATTCTTGCTAAGGGAGAACTTCCATTTCCTCTAAGCATCAGTGAGAATTCAATCCTCCTCTTACAATTGTACACATCTGGTGACTTGAAAAATTTTTCAGAGATTGGCTTCTGACTCTGTTTTTTCAGGTCTTGTTTCTTGTCCACAGCCACGTACCCAGTCTGATGTGCTATAGGTCCCCTTCATCTGACATGGTCTCTGAAGCATTGTTTCACGATGAATCGGCATAGTAGGCAGAGAAGCATTCCTGGATGGTTGTAAAACACCTAAAACTATCCTGAGGAACCAAACTAAGTATAATCCCAACACAACTTCTCATTAGCCAGATCTCCAAAATTCCCACAGATACTGGATGGCACCTGACAAAAGGGAAACATGACAGTAAGAAACCTGAATGAAAAGAGACAGCATTTTAATTAGTTACAGTAAACATATCTTACATTTAACATTTTTCCAAAAATGTGACCGTGTGAAGTCATTTTTGGGTCCCTCTAAGCACCTTGAAAGATGTTATACAAGTAGATGGCCCTGAAGCTTCAACTTGGTTAGTTTTGTGGTAAATCACTTCACAAGTATGAAGTGGGATTGTTCATGTAAAGGACCTAGGACTGTGCCTAGCTCTCTCCTATGCAGCTTTCAGGAAATTTGCTACACTCATCGAAAGATGAATTGTCACATCATATTGCATGAGATGAAAACCTGACCCCATTCAGCTGCCAGTGCAATAGCTAGAGAAGACATTAAGTGTGAACTGATTCTCAGTCCTGAGATCCTTTAGTGTTTCTACAAGCTGCACAGATAGCTGTTTTTCAAAAGGAATCTAGTGTCAGCCGTTGTTGCTGCTGAGTGGCAGTGAGGGTACCACGTGTGGTGACTTTTGTCCGCATGCCCTCTACAGCTCACCCATCCCTGCCCTGGCTTCCTGTTGCCTTTGGCCCATGGGAGGTACCAGCAGGAGACTGGTGAGTGGGATGAGAGAGAGGGTGAGATACTTATCTCCCCACAGTTTGCTGATGGTTCTGACCCAGACTGCAAACAGCTCCAGCTCCTGGTGGGTGGCTCCTCTTCCAGGACTACAGAGCTTGCTGTTCCAACAGCACCCCTTCTACCCTTTGTTCTCATTAGGCCTAAAGTAGAGCCTCCTGCTGTCGTTAGTCCCTGGGTGCCCACTATCCCTTGTTAGTTCTGTTAACCTGTCCACACCTCTGTAACGAGTCCCTTCATTAAAGCCTTCAGTCATTCCTTTTGAATGGGCTATTTCCTGCTGGATCCACACTGATACATTGTTCTGACCCCAAATACCCTGCCCTGTCATTGATGGCTGTATTACCTTTTCTTTCTTCTGGTATGCTGAGAAAAAAGGTGCTGCTTATTTTCTTCTTCACAGAGTGAGTCATGGAAAATGTGTAGCTAATTTCCTCCTCCCATAGTGCAGCCATAAAACTGTGCGAGCTTCTTGTGGAACTTGGAGCACAGGTCTGCTTGTTGACCCAGCTAATTTTCCCCGGGCGTCACATGTCCCTCAGAGTGTTTAGCCTCTCTTTGAAGTCTCCTAGTCTCCATATGTGTTTATGTAACCACTTAGCTCCTATGTAGGTCTAGGGAAATTTGCTACACTCATCACAAGCTGAATTGTCCCATCATATTGCATAAGAGGAAAGCCCGACCTCATTCAGCTGCCAGGGCAATAGCTGGAGAAGAGATTAAGTGCAAACTGATTCTCAGTCCCAAGATCCCTCCCCTCCATGAGTCCTTTAGGGTTTCTCAAAAGGAATATCGTTTTCTTCTGCCCTTAGAAAATTCTTAATCTGGACATTAGAAATGCTTCTGAGAGTTGGGAGGAACACAGTAAGAACTCACTAGGACCATGTTTATCTGTAGTAAGAGAAGGGGAAAGGAACAAGCAGATACGGAGCACCATATGTTTTCTTCTTCAGACAGCTGCCAACGAGGGCTCCAGAGACTCTGACTTAGACTCTTAGACCAACCTAGAGTCTCTGTGACAACACTGCCTTTGAAAAGTGCTCCTCAGGCTCCTGCCCCATCTGATAGTCATGACCACCCATGTATTTCTTGAATGTCCAAGAAAGCTCACACCTGACTCTGTCCTAGGCTGCACTGCTGACCTCTTTCCTTCCTTCAGCCAGTATTCATTGAGAGCCTCTGATGAGGGAGCCCCTGTTCAAGGTGCTGAAGATACTGCAGTGAATGTGACAAAGTCCTTACCCTCAGGAGCTTACATTATAGTAGGAGAGGCAAAAAATAAACAAGTAGGCCACTAAATATATGCAGACATCTATAATACATAATAATGTTAGTGTTAAGTGCTCCATGGCAGTATTACAAAGTAAATTTATTATAACTAATAAATAACTTAAATGATGTTGGTATGCAGACAATAATTAACATAATAGGCTTGAGGCTGCTGTGTTTAGAAAGGCTGCTTGCAAGGCTAGCCCTTGGCTGGTGTCTGGGAACTTGTGTGGTAAACAGTTCTCTATGCTGACAGAGAAGGAAGTGATAAGAGTGGCTCACTGTGCCCAAGATGTCTGAACACCTGCTTTCCCTTTGGGAGTCTGGAATTTTGTTATGTGTTAGGCAGAGAGGGCCTATGTGACCAGCCCCCAGTGAAAACCCTGGGCACCAAATCTCTAATGAGCTTCCCTGGTAGACAAGCTTTCACACATGATGTCACAGTTCATTAGGGAAGAGTTAAGTGACTCTGTTGGGAGAGGACTCTTAGAAGCCTGTGTCTGGCTTCCTCCAGACATCACCCATGTGCCTTTTTCCTTTGCTGAATTTGCTTTGCATCCTGCCATAGTAATGAATCCTGGCCATGAGTTTGATTATTTGCTAAGTCCCCAGAAGCGAGGGTAGCCTTGCGACACACTTGGGAACTCCAGAATTTCTAGAAACATGATGATTAAGGAGGCAATCCAATTGAAAGATGCTGGTGGGATAGCTTAGAGTGCCACATGAAAAACTGGGATGGATCTCAAAAAAGCTATTATTTAAAACAAATACAAAATAACAACAAAAAACTTGGGTAACACCTAAAGGATATTTAGGGGAAGCTAACAGCTCCTCAGCTGAGACACCCTGGCATTGGTATAACCTAAAACATTGTGGCCACACTGTATTCTTCCTCTGTGAGTCAGTAAGCTCCTTGAGAAAAGGTTGTTGCAAGATCTTTGTATGTTCCTACTCAGAGAAGGTCATTTAGTAGAATGATGAGATGAATAAAATCTTATCTTTAAAAGTTTTAAAATTTACAGGAGCTCAGAAAACTTAAGCAGAGGACCCATGATCACATAACCAGCCAATGGTTGAAGGACATTTTAAACCTCTCAATTTGTTTTAAGTTTTGTTCTGTCAGCAAAATAGACCTGGATCTGAGGCTTCGTGGTACCCTATTATGTTTAACATAGAGGTTCAACAATAAAAAAAAAAAAAAAAAAAAAAAGCATGAGCTTCTGCAGTTACATTCTTTTAGTTTCTCTTGAAACCACTGTCCATTTAATTGACAAAGACCTTTTAAACATAAAGCTCTGGATTTCAGCAGTAGGATGGAGGATGTGGGTGGGAATGGATGTGTGTGTCCCACCCCCCGTGTTTGTGGTACCAACACAAAGAGATTTACAGGTGGGTCCCAGGCCCAGCTCCCTGGGCAGACGCAGTGGAGGGTCTGGTGCCAAGGCAGGCCTCTGAGCTGCAGAGTTGGGACTACCCTTTCCATCTTGCTGTGCTCCTCACTTTTCTTCCTTTAATGCTTCTCTTTCTGTCTCAGTACTTTCAGACTTCTCCGTTCCTCTCTTCTTTCTCTCTTTTCTTAATTCCCTTCCTTTTATCTCTTAATTCTTGCCTCCTTCTCTCTGGCTCTATCTTGATAGCATCTTCTCAATTCATGTCCTCCCCTTTGCTAGGCTCTGGACTCTTCCTCTGTCCTGTGCTATGAGCTTCCTTGACCAGACCAGAACGAGCACTTTTAGTCAGCTGAAAACTGGAAAAACCAACTATGGTAAGAGTCTTCTTGAACTAAGTATTACCTTCCTCCTGATGCTAAAACTTGGGTGTCTAAAGATGATACTAAAAGTTCCCTGAAGGTCTCTAGAAGATAAATGCCTTAAAGATGACAGTGATACTTTTTCACTGGGTCTGTATTTTTAGCCACAGTATTTGCCACCCCTAAAGATAGTATTGCCATGTGTTGTAGTAAATACACTGCATACCAAAGGCTAGAAAAAAATCACTCAAACATGAAGACTTGTGTCACTGAGAATTCCCAACCTCCAGCCTCAGCTGGGCCCTTGAGATCATTCAACAACCCTTGTGGTGGTCCTCAAAGAGACTCTGCTCTCCTTCCTACCCAGGAACTCTGACAAACTTTCACCCAAATTCACAGTTCTCACATTTAACAGATGACCCTCTCTCTATTATGAAAGTGATTAGAGCCCAGCCAGTGTGGCTCAGTGAATGGCAACCCAGGAACCAAGTACAGTGGGGCCTTGACTTACGAGTGTCCCGACTAACAAGTTTTTCGAGATACAAGCCGTCTCTCCGCTGATTTTTTGCTTTGAGTTGCAAGCTAAAATTCGGGTTGCAAGCCAGCTTCAGATACCCCACCGCTAGTTGGTGCAGTGAACGGCACAGTGAATGCCACAACATCAGCCCAGCATCACATGTCTCACTCATTCACTTTAAGATTTGACATACGAGTAATTTGAGTTATGAGCTCCATCACAGAACAAATTAAACTCGTAAGTCAAGGCCCCACTGTAGTCATTGGTTTGATTCCCAGTCAAGACATATGCCCGGGTTTGGGGTTCTATCCATAGGAGGCAGCTGATAGATGATATTCCTCTTTCATCAATGTTTCTATCTCTCTATCCTTCTCCCTCTCCCTCTAAAACTCAATAAAAACATATTTTTTTTAAAAAAAGGAAAGTGATAAGACATAAGGATTTGATTTACAAACTTACCTTTTTTCCATAATTTTCTCCTCTCTACCATTCATGGGAATAAAGAGTTCCTTAGCCAGGCCCTTTCCATACACTCTTGATCACATTCCCTCCCATATCTGGCACCTTCTTCTATGCATTATCATCTCTTTTATCCATCACCAATTATCTCCTTTCTATTGGCTTTTTACATACAATCCATAACTATGCTCCAAGACTTCCTTTTGTAAAGAACAAGGCCATGTTTACCTCCCCATGCCTCTAGATACTCCTCAGATGTCAGCTGCTTTTTCCAGCCAAGTATGTGGAAAGAGAAAAATTAACTTGCTACTCCACTTGCTCACCTTCCATTCACTCCTCTCACCCCTGAGATCTCATTTCCATTATTCATCCCTTTGTTGAAAATGATTCTGGCAAAGATCACTAATGTTCTTCTTCATGTTGATAAACCCAATAAGCACTTTCCAATCCTTATCTAATTATACCTCTCTATAGTACTTAACACTGTTGAACTTCTCATTACTGAAATTTTTTGGCAACTAGGACATTTCTCTTCTGTTTTCTTTCCATTTCTCTCACTGTGCTTCTTGATCTTTCTATGGGATCCTCTTACTTTATTTACCTTTTAAGCTGGGAATTAAACACTCATGTATCTACCAGGGCCAGGCAAGTAATACAAACAAATGAAGCAAGTGTGTGAAATAGCAACACCATAGTAATAATTAATGGAGTTGACATTACTTTAGTGTTAGAAAGTGGTGAGTAGTATAAGCTATAAAGAATTGGAGGACATATATCCCATTTAAAAGGGGAAGCTGTGAGAGATTAAAACTAGCAATATAGTAAGTGAATGCTACACAGACACATTCCCAGAACCAAAATGGAATTACAACTAAAATACAGAAGAACCACCCTGAATAAGCAACTGAAGACTAGTTGGAGAGAATCCTGGAAACCAAGGATGGAAAGTAGATACCACATAGAGACTGGTAGAAAGGGTGGAGGCACGAACGGGCTGGCTGGGCCCCCACAGGCAGCAGCTGACATTCCAGAGAAATTTCTCACCTGTGGGGTGTTGCCACTGAGAACTTTGTGGTCTAAACCCCAAGATGAGCCCACTATCAGAGAGCATCAGAACTGAGAATGATGCCCACATAACATTTGGTTGTGAAAAGCAGGAGGTTTGCTGTCTGCCAGCAAGAGACAGCTGGAAATGCAGGCACCCTTTTAAAGGGCCATCACACAAAATTTTTGTGTGCAGCCACTCACCTTGGCCTCTGGCAGAGGAAGGGCAGAATGGATTGGAGCTGTGTGAGCAGAAGCCATGATTGGGGGCTCTGGAGTTAGAGCTTGGAGGGCAGATACCGAGGTTCCCTGTGCTGAGCCATTCCCTCATATTGTGGAGGACATCTTTCTCAGGCAGACTTTTGATACCCTGGCAGTTTTTGCCTGGGGGGAAGACAATTACCCCACCCTATTGGAAAACCCCTAGCCCCACACTGTGAGCTTTCTGAGGCCCATTAAGAGACTGAGAATAGCAATAGCCTCCAGGCAAAAGCAACTGCCTCTCCCTGTTAAAAACCACTTGCCACACCTGTGGATGATTGCCTTAGGCTGTTCAAGACTGAATCCAATTTGCAGGCAAAGGTGGGTCTCTGTAGGTTTCAGTCTTTGCCTGATTCAATTAGTTAGAAACAGTGTTTGACACTGTTCTTCACTAGAGACTGGGAGGCATAGAAGATTTGCCTAATACATAGTCACAAACAGGCAGCCAAAATAAGGAGACAAAAAAACCCCACCAAATGAAAGAACAAGAGAATTCTCCAGAAGAGCTAAATGAAATGGAGATAAGAAATTTATCAGACAGAGTTCAGAATAATGATGGTAAAAATGCTCAACATTCTGAGAAAAGATATAGTAACTATGAAGAACAGTGGAAGGAACACACAGCAGATTAGGGTAAGCCAAGGATTGCATCAGTGAATTAGAAAACAGTGTAGAAAAAATTACGCAATCAGAGAACCAAAAAGAAAAAAAAAATACAGGAGGGCAGCTGTGGGACAACATGAAATGTAACAATATTCACATAATATGTGTGCCAGAAGGAGAAGAAAGTGAGCAGGGAATAGAGAAAATGTTTGAAGAAAAAATGGCAGAAAATGTCCATAACATGGTGAAGAAAAAGTCACACAAGTTCAGGAGGCACAGAGAGTCCCAAGCAAGAAGAACCCAAACAGGCCCACACCCAGAAACATCATAATTAAAATGCCAAAAATTAAAAACAAAGAGAGAACCTTAAAGGCAGCAAGAGAAAAGCAATTTGTTACCTACAAAGAAACTCCCATAAGGCTGTCAGCTTATTTCTCATCAGAAACTCTATAGGCCAGAAGGGAATGGCATGAAGAACTCAAGGTAATGAAAAGCAAGGTTCTGAAACCAGTATTACTATATCCAGCAAGGCTATCATTCAAAATAGATGGTGAAATAAAGAGCTTTCCAGACACACACACACACAAAAAAAGACTAAAGGAGTTGATCTCCACCAAACCAGCACTAAAAGAAATCTATAGGAACTGCTGTAATGAGGAAAAATATATGTAGAGAAAAACATAGGCATACAAAATTAAAATGACAATAAATAAATATATATATATATATATATATATATATATATATATATATATATATAAACTTAAGCGATCGGCCTACCAGCTGACTGGACGGTAGCTATGATGTGCATTGACCACTAGGACGAAGATGCTCAATGCAGGAACAAAAACCACAGGCATGGAAACATGGAACAGACTGATGAATCTCAGAGGGAAAGGAAGAGGGGCAAGGGTGGGAAGAGATTAACCAAAGATCTTATATGCATACTAGAAGCCCCATGCACAGATTTGTGCACTGGTGGGGTCCCTCAGCCTGGTCTGCAGGGATCAGGCTGAAACTGGCTCTCCAACATCCCCTGAGGGGTCTCAGATTGTGAGAGGGCGCAGGCCAGGTCGAGGGACACCACCGGTGCACGAATTCATGCACTGGGCCTCTAGTCTATCAATAATAACCTTAAATGTAAATGGATTAAATGACCCAATCAAAAGACATAGGGTACCTGAATTGGTATAAAACATGACCCAATTATATACTATCTACAAGAGACCCACCTCAGAACAAAAGACTCACGCAGGATGAGAGTGAAAGGATGGAAAACAATTTTCCATGCAAATAGAAAATTTTTAAAAAGCTGGGGTATCAATACCCGTATCTGACAAAATAAACTTTAAAAATGAAGGCCATCACAAGAGACAATAAAGTTCACTACACAATACTAAAAGGATCTAGCCAATAAGAGGATATAACCCTGGTAAACATATATGCAATCAACACAGGAACACTTAAACATATTTAAAAAGTTCTAGATGACTTTAAGGAAGAGGTTGACAACAATACAGTCACAGTAGGGGACTTTAACACCCTGTTGACTTCATTGAATATATCTTCCAGACAAAAAATTAACAAGGAAACAGCGACTCTAAAGGACACACTGGATCAGATGGATTTAATTGACATTTATAGAACATTTCACCTCAAAGCTGTAGAATGTACATTTGTCTCAAGTGCACAAGGGTCATTCACAAAGATAGACCATATGTTAGGACACAAAACAAGTCTATACCAGTGATGGCGAACCTTTTGAGCTCGGCGTGTCAGCATTTTGAAAAACCCTAACTTAACTCTGGTGCCATGTCACATATAGAAAATTTTTTGATATTTTCAACCATAGTAAAACAAAGATTTATATTTTTGACATTTATTTTATATATTTAAATGCCATTTAATAAAGAAAAATCAACCCAAAAAAATGAGTTCATGTGTCACCTCTGACACATGTGTCATAGGTTCGCCATCACTGCTCTATAAATTCAAGAAGATTAAAATCATATCAACCACCTTCTCAGATCACAATGGAATGAAATTAGAAATCAACTACAGTAAAAACACTCAAAAACATTCAAACACATGGAGGCTAGTAACATGTTATTAAACAATGAATGGGGAAAGAAAATGGTGACCAAATAGGTAGAAGTGTCATGCACCTCCTCTTGGGGCCAGTCTGGAAAAGCAACTAAATCAGAGAATATCCACCAAGAATTAACAAATTAGACACAGCTGAAGAGACAGTTTTTAATAAGGAAGGGGAGAGGATGACTGGAGAACGGTAGGAGTGAGGATCTAGGCTGGAGAGGGACGCCTAGCCTCCAGGCCAAGAGGTTGAGGTGGAGGCTGCATTGCACCAAACCTGTGTGCCTTGGTGACAGGTGTAATACCCAATTGTGAAAAGGAAAAAAAAAACAGGCCTGCTGGTGGCCAGAAAATCTACACCTGGAACCACAGCCTCAGAGGACTGGGCCCTGAAAGATGGCCTGAAAAGCAGTGCAAGTGACATGGTGCCACGGGAGAGAAACCCAAAGATTTGTGGTAGTTTTGCTTTTGCTTTGTCTTTGATTTTACTTGCTAAACCCAGAATATAGGACTTTTCAGTTGCAAAAACTAACTCAAGGCTCTGGTGCAGGGAGAGGCACGGATTTCTGAGTAGAGGCTGGGCAGGGAGGCAGGGCTGCAAGACATGGCCAGGACTCTTTGTAACCCTCCAAACCCAAGCGGCTATTTCTCCCCCCAAAAACTAGCCCCTCCCAGTGGTCTCAAGGCAGGGAATACAGCCTGCAACACTCTGCCTGCATTTAGAACTATGCAAAGGAAACAAAGGTTCTAGATAGCCCCAAAGAGCCCTCAGTGGCTGGATGGGAAGACGGGCCGGTCCATCACACTATCCTGGGAATGACTGACAAAAACTTCCAGTAAACAAAAGTCCTGGTCTGGAAGGCTTCACAGGGGAGTTTTACCAAACATTCAAAAAAGAACTAACACCAATCCTCCTCAGACTATTCCAAAAAATTCAAAAGGAAGGAACACTTTCAAGCTCTCTATGAAGCCAGCATTACCCTAATTCCAAAACCAGAGAGAGAACTACAAAGAAAGAGAATTACAGGCCAATAATCCTGATGAACATAGGTGCTAAAATCCACAACAAAATAATAGTGAATTGCATCCAGTGTTACATTAGAAAGATCATACACCATGACCAAATAGGATTTACTCCAGGAATGCAAGGTTGGTACAATTCCCACAAATCAATAAATGTGATATATCACATAAGCAAATTGAAAGACAAAAACCACATTATCATATCAATTGATGCAGAAAGAGCATTTGACAAAAATCACCCCTTTTTGATAAAAACCCTCAACAAAGTGGAAATAAGGAAATCATATGTTAACATGACAAACCTAAGCCAATAGCTAACAGCATACTCAATGAGCAAAAACTAAAACCATTACCCTTAAGAACAGGAACAAGACAGGGATGCCCACTTTCACCACTCCTGTTCAGCATAGTATTGGAAGTGCTAGCTATAGCAATCAGACAAGAAGAAGAAATAAAAAGGATCCAAATTGGAAAAGATGTAAAACTGCCATTATTCGCATAAGACATGATATTGTACGTAGAAAACACTAAAGACTCCATAAAAAACCGCTAGATTTAATAAAAATTTGACAATGTAGCAGGATACAAAATTAACACCCAGAAATCTATGGCATTGTTATACACCAACTAGAGGCCTGGTGCATGGATTCGTGCACTGGTGGGGTCCGGCCGGCTGGCCCCTGATAGGGGTGGGGGGGCTGATCGAGGGCAGAGATGGCAGGGGGTGGGGCTGTGGGCAATTGGTGGGCCAGCCCCACCCCCTATCAGGGTGGGGGCCAATCGAGGGAGGGGCCAGCCAGGTGAGGGGCTGCGGGCAGTTGGCGGACCAGCTCTGCCCCCTAGTCGAACTCCCCATCGAAGTCTGGTTGAGGAAACAATTTGCATATTAGCCTGTTATTATATAGGACTAGTGGCCCGGTGCACAAAATTGTGCACATTGAAAGGGAATTAGAAGAAATATTTTAATATTGCTAATTGCCCTTTCTCTATAGTAGAAGTGTGAGAGATGAAAGGAAATTAGTAAAATGTATATGAAAATAATATATAAATTTATTAATAAATAAACAATAACAACATGATATAACAACAAAGACATGATATAAAAACAACAAAAACATGTTATAAAAGCAACATTGATACAAAACAATGACTGATAAATTGATTAAACTTATTCTAATATTTCCCTGTCTACCACATTAAGAGTGCAAACACTTTCAGAGTGCTTGACTAATTTCCCTTGTGATAAAGTATTTACGACTTTAACTTTAATGTCACACGCTCTTTGAACTTGAGAGAAAGCAACATATAACTGACCATGTCCAAAAATGGGTTCAGGTAGAAATATTCCTACTCTGTCTAGAGTTTGTCCTTGGATTTATTAATAGTCATTGCAAATGCTGGCATCACAGGAAACTGTCTTCGAATTAATTTAAATGGGAGGCCAGTGTCATGGGGACAAATCAATTCTTGGAATCAGAACAACCTGTCCTTCTGCAGATCCTGTTAACACTTCAGCTTTGATTACGTTAGGTCATAATCTTTTGATAATAAATCTAGTACCATTACAAAGATTCCATTTACTATTAAGATTTCTCAATAGCATGATGATTGTACCCACTTTCAATTTTAATTTATGACACGGCATTCCTGAAGGAGTATTACTATTAAGAAATTTGATGGGAAAATTTTCCTTTTCAGCATCATCTGTTGAATCAATGGAATCATCACTCAAATATGTGTGAAAATCTCCATTGAGTATATCCAAAATTTCTTCATTTAATTTTTGAACGTGCTCATTTTTTGGACAAAGAATCGCACATTTAAATATATTTTTAATATTATATATAGATATAGTATTTCCAAAGGTAACTTCAATAATAGATCTGTTAGCCCTAGCTGGTTTGGCTCAGTGGATAGAGCGTCGGCCTGCAGACTCAAGGGTCCCAGGTTCGATTCCGGTCAAGGGCATGTATCTGGGTTGCGGGCACATCCCTGGGGGGGGGGGGAGGGGATGGCGTGCAGGAGGCAGCTGAATTGATGTTTCTCTCTCATCGATGTTTCTAACTCACTATCCCTCTCCCTCTCCCTTCCTCTCTGTAAAAAAATCAATAAAATATATTTTTAAAAAATAATAATAGATCTGTTACAAATCATTTCACAAGGGATTACAGTAATATCCATTCCTAAATGAAAACTGCTATCAAGTTTGCCATCTCCAAGTTTTACTAACCATTCACTATAAGAAGAATTCTCTGATCTGATATTTCTTTTAAGAGACAACTTTCTGAAACATCCCCAAACATTACAGTACTTTAAACTCATCTGTACTATGACTGATCACATAGCATGCGGCACAATACTGAGACATTGTCGAAAATCCCCTCCAAGAAGGAGTACTTTCCCAACAAATGCAACGTTCAAATTCATAAATTCTCTTAGTAATCTGTCTATAGCATTTATAGCATGGCTGGATGCCATGGTGCATTCATTAATAATGAGAAGTTTGGCCTTTTTTAATGGTTTTAGCAACTTCATTCTTTATATCAAGTCTAGAACTTAAAGTATCATTTAATGGAATGGGTAATTTATATTGGGAATGAAAGGTTCTTCCACCAAGAATTAAATTTGCAGCAATTCCTGGGGGTGGTCTAGAGGGAGTTAATGAGAGGAAATGGGGGACATATGAAATAATTTCAACAATAAAAAAATTGTAAGTTAAAAATAAACAATAGAAGCGGAAGCTTATACTTAGTTTTAGCAGAATGTTGCTATGTAAAAGTGCAAGCCCAGTGGATCCAGAACTCCTGATTTTAAGAGAATTTAGAAATTTTTATTTTCTGGTGAAATATACTGATTTTTGCATGTTGTTAGAGATTTCACATTTGGCTATGTCAATCAAAGCAAACATGCTGAACTTGTTTGTAAAATTTGCCTTAAATATTGCTGCACCTCTTAATTGTATCCTGATACTTTACTGTTTCTTTACATACTCTTCTTGTAGTAGCTCATCTCTTCTCATGATTTTAACTCCCACTGAGGAACTAAGACCCCATCTCCCAATCTCCTGTGACATTGAGATGCATTAATCCAATTATTTGTTAAATATTATAATTGCATGTTTAATAAGCAATTCAATTTCTACATGTTCAAACTTGAACTCATGGTTTCCCATACATCTCCTCTACCCTCTCAGCTAGCTATATCACCATCCTTCTAGCCATTCACTCCAAGTTTCTGGGCATTAATTTGGATTTTTTGTTATTGTTGTTCTCTGTCAATCATGGCTCTCCACAACCAAGGCCTGCCAATTATACCCATTACAATGCTTAATCTGTCCCATCCTTTTACACCCTCAACATCTCTTGCTTGACTGAATATGTTCGATTCCAGTCCATTTGTTTGCCTCCAGATTAGGCATCTGAAGAATCCATTCTTCCTACTGGGGCCAGAGTGATAAAGGCAGATCTGATTACTTTCCCATCTTCTTGAAGCATGTCAGGGCTCCCCATTGCCTACCATGTCAAGCCCAAGGTGGAAAGTGAGGTGTTCAGTGACCTTACCCCCTTGTCTAGTACTTGATGCTCTAATACTGCCCAATTACCTGTAGCCCCTCATACACCACCAGGTTTCCTGTGTCCTTGACTCTGCTCTTTCTGTCCTGTCTTCCCACATTCTTCCCAGTTCCCTCTAATTCTTACATTCAAATTGCATCTCTTTCTGGGAACACTTCCCTGAATTTCCAGTTTGGGCCAAGAGGCCTTCACCTGGGCACCCATAACCACTGTGTTTATATGTTAAAATTCTTCCTATATCACATTGTAATGGTGTACAGAGGTGGGTGTTTTCTCTCTTCAGCCAGCAAGCTACCCTGGGATAGAAATCATACCCTGATTCATTTGTGTTCTCTGCTTCCACCTTAGCATCTAATACAATTATTGGCACATGGCAATGACTCAATAAATATAACTATACAAAACTGAACTAATACCTCAGTTGAGGAAATGGGAGCACCAGTCATGGCACTTGGCAAGAATAAGGGGTCAGAAAGAGGTATGAGATTCTGCACAAAACTTCAAAGGAGTTTTATGTATATGTATAGTTGTAAAACCACAAGAAGAAAACAGCTAAGTGGTAGTACACTGAAATCCCAGAAGATGGGGTTATAGCCTCAGCAGAGACAAATGCAGTCTTGGGCTGTAGTAGTTTTATCCTGATGTCCAGTTTAGAAGAGGAAATCATTCTACTATTCTCTATTCTGGTCACCCTACATCCTAAATGCTGTGTCCAGGTCTGGGTGCCTCATGCTTGCATGACCACCTGAGCCATGAAGACCAGCATGGTGAGCCCAAAACCATGTCCCTGAAGGGGATGTTAGAGAAGTGGGGCTTTTTGGTCTCAAACAAGAAAGTGTTTGTGGAAATATGAGAGGAATATTGAAACATTGGAAGGACCCTCATTTGAAAGAAAAGTATCTACTTCATGAGGCACCAGAGAATAAAACTGGGACAAATAAATAAAAGCAACATGGAAGCAAATGACAATCCCATGTCAGAGACAGTTGTCTAAGTATCAGGTCTGTCCAGAAAGAAATAAACTGCTTCACTGAGTAATAAATTCCATCCCTGTGACTGTGAGGAGTAGCCAAGCATTCAGCTGCCCAGGCAGTTTCAGAATTGCCTGGACTGGATGCCAGTAGATGACTTTCTGGTACTAAAATTCTGTAGGATTAGCGAAACCATCTTTCTTTCCTAAGGAGAAACTTAAAGTTCTTTTCTCAAGTGAAGATGTAGAGAGACAAGAGCTGTCATTTGATTTCAGCAATTCAGAGACCTTCATGGCACTGCTCCTTCCACTTGAAAGACTTCACAGTCAGCACTCTTGGTGTTCCCCAGTCACATCCTCCTACTTTCCTTAGACTTGGATCTCTATCCACAATACATTCTTCAGTCATTCACAGTTTCCTGGTCCCCCACTTCCTGTGGGCTGCAGGAGTTTGAAGAACTTCCTAGGAACCAGGGGTGACTCCAGAAGGCCACAGAAGTGTAAATGACTATCCTGTGACTAGAGGTTGGATTATTCTGCATCAGTGCCTCTGCTTCTTGGAACTAGATGGAAGGGGACTTCTTAACAGAGATATCAGCATGTTCTTCTAAGTTAAAACCCTCCCATAAGACAGGAGGGTTTGGATTGCCCCACTCTTAAAAATACAATAAAAGACAAGGTATAAAAATAAAAGAGAATATGTCAGTACAGTAGGACTTGGAGTTGACTCCGCAGAAGTAATCCAGATCTGGAGATAAAGTTCTATTACACAAGAATTTTACTAGAACCTGGAGCCGGGCAACTTCTTTCTGGTTGTGCTTCCCATTGTCCTGTCTATTTTCTCTCGGGAAAACTTACCATCCCCTGGAATCCTGCAGTTGGTCTTGAAGGGAGAGAACAACCCCAAGGGATAGTGGACCCAGGAAGAGAAGGAACCTGGCCCCTGGGGCTTAATCATAGAGGGTGGATTCCCTGAATGTCCTCCTGCCTGGCCTGGATTCTAGTCTGCTCCTTCTACCTGGTCATCATGGACACTCCTGATTTCTTTGTTTCATTGCCATCACCAACCCTGTGTCATCCATGTCCTCTAGCCCTGTTTTCACTCCCAGGACCTGAACTGCTGCTGTGAAAACTTTGAGAATCTGCAGACCAGCTGAGCCAGCTTTCTACAGCCCTCATATGTCTTTGTACTAGTTGTTTCCATCTAAACACTCAGCATAGCCCTAATCCCCCTCCTAGAAGACCTCACCTCCCACTTTAATAATATATCAACTGTTCCATTTGCAGTCACCTGCCCTTCAGACTATCTCCTGTTTACAGAGGGAGTATTTCTCTCAGATCTAGGAAGAAACTGTTCCCCTAAGCTCTCCATTTAGATTACTCCTATCTGCTTGCTCCTTCAATCCTCCTCCTCAACTCTGACTTCTGTCTTCAAATCCAGTTCTGTACCCCTAAGTGCCTACAGGACCCATGTGCTGAGTGTCATCACATCACCAAGTCCCCTGACCCTATATGCACCAAACAGAACTTTTCATTCATCAGAACCATCATCCAACATCACCGCCACCAACCCATTTGCTCACATTCCTCCTTCCCTCAGAGCCATCTGGTCACCACTAAGTGATGAGTATGAAAGAAATGCCAGGAGCACAGCAGAGATGTGGCTCCTCATGGTCCAGGCCCAGAACCACAGGCAGCAACTGCTTCCCTCCAGACTTCTGATAATTGACAAAAATTAAAAGGCTAATTTGAGTCAGTATGCAGGGCAAGGCAAAAGTAGGTTAACAGTTGTGAGTACACAAAACACAGTTTATTCTTGTATTATTATTTATTAACTAGGACCCAGTGTACGAATCCATGCACCTTGAAAGGAACTGAATTGGCACAGGGTCGGGTCTCGGCCCATCCTCTGTGCCCCCGTCCAGCCCCTCCCACTGTGGCCCCCGGTCCCCTCTCTACTGGCAGCCCCACTCCCGCCACCACCGCTCCCACACTCTGACAGCGCTGCCCTACTCGCACTCGCTAACAGTGTAGAGCAGCGGTTCTCAACCTGTGGATCACGACCCCTTTGGGGGTCGAACGACCCTTTCACAGGGGTCACCTAAGACCATCGGAAAACACATATATAATTACATATTGTTTTTGTGATTAATCACAACGCTTTAACTATGTTCAATTTGTAACAATGAAAATACATCCTGCATATCAGATATTTACATTACGATTCATAACAGTAGCAAAATTACAGTTATGAAGTAGCAACAAAAATAATTTTATGGTTGGGGGTCACCACAACATGACAAACTGTATTAAAGGCCCGCGGCATTAGGAAGGTTGAGAACCACTGGTGTAGAGCGATTGGGGCCGACACCAGCAACGGATGTGAGCAGGGCTGGCATTGGCAGCGGGTGCGAGTGGCATCTGCTGTCCTGATCACCCCTCAGGAGCAGGGGGAGGTGGAGAAGCCCTGAGGGGTGATTGGGGCTGGCAGCCACTGCTCCCACCCGCTGATGGCACCAAGCGATCAGGGCCAGCGGCAGGCGCTAGCAGCAGGTACAAGCACTGGGCGGGACCATGGTGTGTGGGAGCAAAGAATTTTCAGTAACCTCCAGAGGCTTGCCCCAATGACAGCAACCAGCACCCCTCCTTGGTCTGGTGCCCCCACTCACCTGCTCCACCATTCCGCCATGGCCGACCCCCACCATGTTCCACACTTTGCCACCTGCTGCCAATGCCTGCCATGTTCCGCGTGTGCCACCTGATGGTCAGCACACATCATAGTGACCAGTTGTTCCACCGTTCGATCTATTTGCATATTAGGGTTTTATATATATATAGATTATTGTATTATTTTCCATGCAAATAATATAAACCTACGCTTGTCCCACCCTGTAATTTGGGTATTCTTTTACAAATAAAATGCATTCCAAACTTGTACACCAGTTCCACCCAACTTTAGAGCCAGTGTTCTTTCTGGAATAGCTTCCTGAGACTTTCCATCAGAATTTAGAACAGATCTTGGTACATAACCTGCACTCAAATATTTTTTAATGAACAAATGAATGAATGACTAAATTTGACATACAAAATTTTTAAAACAAACAGGTTCAAAGTTTAATTTTATGAGAGCACCTAGGAGATTTCCAGTCTGTGAAATTAAAATATATATAATCTTATGGGAAATATTTTTTTATGAGCAGAGGCAATGAATAAATTTTGATTAGACTAAAACTTTTTTTTACAACTACAATAGTTCAGGAATTTTCTGGTCTGTCACAGGGATTGTTAGGATTGGGTCTAACACTTTTGTAAGCCCAGGGATTCCTAATCAGCACATGTTTTTATTTGGACCTTTTTAACTGCTCATTTGGCAAATGCCAACATGGCTGCTAATCACATTCTGGATTCCTAAATCTCTATGTTTTTAACAAGAGCCTTCATTTCTTAGGCTAAGCTGTTCCAAAGTGTTCAATAACTGAGGCATAAAGAATGAGTTTTCAGAGGGACAATTTCCTGACCAGGTGACTGGAAAAGTGTAGCTGTCAGTAGTAGTATTTTATGTGGTCTAGCAGCCAGATTTTGATGACAAAAAGAAGGCATTGCCTAAAGTTATAGTTTGGAAAAAACTGAAGCTTCATGTTTTCTCAGTCACTTGTATCCATGGTTGTCAAACTCTATCCATTTTGCAGTTGCTGATGCCAATGTGGGCCAGTAAAACTGGTTTCAAACTGTATTAATAAAAAAAAAAAAAACTCATTATTTTTCTCTTCACTTAACCTAATAATGACATGTTGTAAATTTGCATTTAAAAATGTCTACTAATAAATACTGCTTTATTAGTTCCATATGTTAGGATTCCTGTGAGGTTTTACTTTTAAAAAGCCTCTTCCATTAAAAAGATTGAAAACTTCTGAAAGGTCAACACAATGGAGGACGTTTGCTTAGGGAAAAGTAAGATTCCCCGCCTTGGAGAGAAATTTTAAGAGTTAATCAAAATTTGGGAAAGCATTTAGCACAGTGCTTGGTACAAAGGTTAATAAAGTTTAGGTGAAGGAAGGGATGGAAGGGAAGAGAGGAAGGAAGGAAGAAAAGAAGGAAGGAAGGAAGGAAGGAAGGAAGGAAGGAAGGAAGGAAGGAAGGAAGGAAGGAAGGATGGAAGGAAGGGAGGGAGGAAGGGAGGAAAGAAAGGAGGAAGGAAAGGAGGAAGGAGGGAAGGGACTTAAAAGCAGGTGCCAGATATCTTTGGTTTGCCTTTCTAGATACAGTGAGTGGCTGCATATCCCCACAATAATTTTTACCTTCACACACACACACACACACACACACACACACACACACACACACACACTTTGTATCCTCAGAGGCAGCTCTCTGGAGACCTCCAGCTGGGTTTGGCCATTGGGAGTCACCATCAAGAGATCTGATGGGTTATTTATTCCTTGCCAGACTTTGTTTTTGCAATTTTATTACTCTAACCACAGCTCTGGACAATGAGCCCAACCTCACCACCACCCAGACTGGCCTGAGACACCACCCCAAATACTATAGCCATACCGGCCAAAGACCTGCGACCTCATCTGCAGATCCACAGACACTGGGACTCCAGCCTCCTTGGATGCGGGCTCCTGTGGGTCCTGGAGTGCTCCCCGCCTCCAGCCAGCCCACAGCATCAGTCCCAGGCACCACGCACCCCAACAGTGAGTCTGGACTGCGCTCCCCACCTGCCAAGCTCACTACATTGGCCCTGGCCCTGCACATCCTGCAGGCAAGCCTCTGACTGCACTCCCTGACTGCCAAGACCACAGTGTGGGCCCTGGGCCACACACATCCCACCTGCAAGCCAGGGACAGCACCCCCCACCTGCCAAGCCTGAGGCATCAGCCTGGCTCTAGTGTGTCTCAGTGCCTGGACCTTCCATGAGAGAAAAAATGGAGAGACAAAGAAACAACCCCCAAAGGAAAGAAAAGGAGGAGTTGTCAGAAAAGGAACTAAATGAAACAGGCATGCAATATGTCAGAAAAAGAACCCAGAATAAGGGTCATACAGTTCCTAAACTGGCTGGATGAGAAAATCTAACACATAAGAATCAAGTGGAAATAAAAAGTAATATAGCTACAATAAAAAACACTATGGAAGGTTTCCATAGTAGACTAGAAGAAGCAGAGGACTGAATTAGCAAATTAGAAGACAGGGCAGAGAAGCACACCCAATCTGAACAGCAACTGGAGGAAAAAAAATATAAAGCAAGAGGAGAGCCTAAGGTAGCTTTGAGACAACATGAAATGAAGTAATGTATATATAACTAGAGGCCCAATCCACGAAATTTATGTAAGAGTAGGCCTTCCTTCCCCCGGCTGCCGGCACCAGCTTCCCTCTGGAACCTGGGACCCAGGCTTGCTTCCCTCCAGCTGTTGGCAGGCACCCAGGACCTAGGCTTCTCTCCCTCTGGCTGCCTGCAGGCATCCGGGACCCAGTCTGGCTTCCCTCCAGCCTCCCACAGGCACCTGGGACCTGGGATGGCTTCCCTCTGGTGGTCCGCAGGCACCCAGGACCCAGGCTGGCTTCCCTCTGGCCACCTACAAGCACCCGGGACCCGGGCTGGCTTCCCTCCGGCCACCCGCAGGCACCTGGGACCTGGGCTTCCCTCGCAGCCCCAGCTTCATCTGGAAGGATGTCTAGAAGGATGTCTGGTTTAATTAGCATATTACCCTTTTATTATTATAGATAGGGGTGCCAGCATGACAAGAAGAGGAACAAGAATTAGAAAACCTATTTGAAGAAATAATGACAGAAAACTTCCCTGCTTTGGGGAAGAAAGAAGTCACACAAGCACAGAGAGTCCAAAACAAGATGAATCCCAAAAGACCCACAGTAAGACATGTCATAATTACAGTATCAAACATTAATGACAAAGAAAGAATCTTAAGGGCTGCAAGAGAAAGACAGAAAATTACCTACAAGGGAACTCCCATTAGACTATCAAATGATTTCTCAACAGAAACACATCAGGCCAGAATAGAATGGAATGAAATATACAAAGTGATGCAAAGCAAGGAGCTGAATCCAAGAATACTCTATCCAGCAAGGCTATCTTTCAAAATTGAAGGGCAAATCAGGAGCTCCACAGACAAAAAAACAAAAACAAAAAACAACAAACAAAAAAAACTAAGGGAGTTTATCACTACCAAGCCAGCAATGCAAAAAAATGTTAAAGGGACTGTTGTAAAAAAAGAAAAAGAAATTTACAGAGTAAGGAGGAACACAGGCACAAAGAATAAAAAATAGCTACAAACAAGTTCCTATCAATAATAACCTTAAATGTAAATGGATTAAATGTTCCAACCAAAAGACATCAAGTGGATGAATGGATAAGAAAACATGGCCAAAACCGGTTTGGCTCAGTGGATAGAGCGTCAGCCTGCGGACTGAGCGGTCCCGGGTTTGATTCCGGTCAAGGGCATGTGCCTGGGTTGCGGGCACCTCCCCAGTGGGAGATGTGCAGGAGGCAGCTGATCAGTGTTTCTCTCTCATCGATTTTTCTGACTCTCTGTCTCTCTCCCTTCCTCTCTGTAAAAAATCAATAAAATATATTAAAAGAAAGAAAGAAAGAAAGAAAACATGACCCATATATAGGCTGTCGACAAGAGACCCACCTCAGAACAAGGGACTCACACAGACTGAAAGTGAAGGGATAGGAAAAATATCTTTCAGGCAAATGGAAATTTAAAAAAAAGCTCGGGTAGCAATACTTATATCTGATAAAATAGACTTCAAAGTGAAGGCCATAACAACAGATAAGGAGGGCCACTTCATAATAATAAATGGTTTGATACAATAAGAGGATATAACTCTGATAAACATATATGCTCCCAATGCAGGAGCACCCAAATACATTAAAAAAAAACTTCTAGGAGAGATTGACTCTAATAGTACAACCATAGTAGGGGACTTTAATACCCTATTGACGTCACTGGATAAATCCTCTAGACAAAAAATCAGCAAAGAAACAGCAATCCTAAATGACTCACTAGATCAGATGGACTTAATTGACATCTTCAGAACATTTCACCCCAAAGCTACAGAATATAAATTCTTCTCAAGTGCACCTGGGACATTTACAAAGATAGGCCACATATTGGGACACAGGTAAAGTCTCTTCAAATTCAAGAAGATTGAAATCATATCAAGCTTCTTCTCAGATCACAATGGCATAAAATTAGAAATCAACTACAATAAAAAAAATTAAAAAACTCAAACACTTGGAGATTAAATAGCATGCTATTAAACAATAATTGGGTTACCAAAGAAATCAAAGAAGAAATTAAAACATCCTGAAAACAAAGACAATGAAAACACAACAATCCAAAACCTATGGGACACAGTGAAAGCAGTCCTGAGAGGAAAGTTCATAGCACTACAGGCCTACCAAAAAAAAAAAAAATACAAAAAAAAAAAAAACAAGAAAAACTGGTAACAAGTTATCTAACCCAACAATTTGAAGAACTAAAAAGAGAGTTACAAGAAATGCCTAGAGTCAGTCAAGGGAAGGGAATAATTAATATCAGAGCAGAAATAAATGACATAGAGACCAAAATACAATACAAAGATCAATAGAACCAAGAGCTGATTGTTTGAAAGGATAGAGAGGATTGATAAACCTCTAGCCAGGCTCACCAAGAAGCAAAAGAGAGGACCCAAATAAACAAAATCAGAAATGAAAGAGGCAAAGTAACAAGAGACCTCACAGAAATACAAAGGATTGTAAAAAAAAATACATTAACAACTCTATTCCAACAAACTAGTCAACCTAAAAGAAATGGACATGTTCCTAGAAAAATACGACCTTCCAAAATTCAATCAGGAAAAATAAAAAAATCTGAATAGGCTGATAACTATGGAAGAAATTGAAGCAGTATTCAAAATATTTGCAGCAAACAAAAGCCCTGGGCTTCACAGGGGAGTTTTACCAAACATTCAAAGAACTAAAACCTATCCTCCTCAGACTATTCCAAAAAATTCAAGAGGAAGGAACACTTCCAAGCTCTTTTCATGAAGCCAGCATTACCCTAATACCAAAACCAGATAAAGACACTACAAAAAAAAAAAAAGAATCACAGGCCAATATCTCTGATGGATATAGATGCTAAAATCCTCAACAAAATTCTAGCAAATTGGATCGGGCATTACATTAGAAACATCATACACCATGATCAAGTGGGATTTATTCCAGCGATGCAAGGATGGTACAATATCCACAAATCAATAAATGTGATACATCACATAAACAAACTGAGAGATAAAAATTACATAGTTATATCAATGGATGCAGAAAAAGCATTTGAAAAAAATTCAACATGCTTTCCTGATAAAAACCCTCAGCAAAGTGAGACTAGAGGGATCATACCTCAACTTAATAAAAGCCTTATATGACAAACCTATAGCCAACATCATACTCAATGGGCAAAAACTAAAACCATTTCCCCTAAGAACAGGAACAAGATAGGGATGCCCACTTTCACCACTCCGGTTTGACACCGTACTGGAAGTGCTAGCCATAGCGATCAGACAAGAAGAAGAAATAAAATGCACCCACATTGGAAAAAAAGTAAAACTGTCATTATTTGCAGATGACATGATATTATACATAGAAAACTCCAAAGACTTCATCAAAAAATCTACTAGATTTAATACCTGAATTTGGCAATGTATCAGGATACAAAATTAACATCCAGAAATCTATAGCTTTTTTATTCACCAACTAGGGGGCCAGTGCATGAATTTGTACACCTTGAAAGGAACTGTGGGTTGTGAGGCCCATCTTCCGTGCCCCCATCCGGCCCCTCCCGCCATGGCCCCTGGTCCACTCTCTGCCAGCAGCCCTGCTCCCGCTGCTGCCGCTCCCACACACTGATGGTGGCGGCCCCACTTGCACCCGCTGACAGTGCAGAGCAATTGGGGCCAGTGCCAGCAGTGGGTGCAAGTGGGGCCAGTACCGTCAGCAGGTGCAAGTGGCAGCTGCTGCCCCAATCACCGCTCAGGAGCAGGGGGAGGTAGAGAAGCTCTCAGGGACAATTGGAGCCAACAGCCACTGCTCACACCCGCTAACAGTGCCAAGCGATCGGGACCAATGCTGGGCACCGGCAACGGGTGCAAGCAGCAGGTCTGATGTCAGCTGCAGGTGCGAGTGGGGCCAGTGCCAGCAGTGGGTGTGAGTGGTGGCTCCAGAGATGGCCATGGGTGTGAGCAGGGCTGGCGCCACCAGCAGGTGCAGGTGCCAGGTGGGACTATGGCACACAGGAGCAAAAAATTTTCAGTAACTACCAGAGACTCGACTCGATGATAGTGACCGGTGCCCCGCCTTCGTCTGGCACCCCCTGCTCACTTGCTCCATCCTTCTGCCACGACCAATGCCCTCCATGTTCTGCACTCTGCCACCTGCTGCTGACGTCCACCATGTTCCACGCGCGTGCCTCATGGTGGTCAGCGCACATCATAGCAACCAGTTGTTTGGTTGTTCGGTTATTCTACCTTTTGGTCTATTTGCATATTAGGGTTTTATATAGAGAGATAATTAACTCTTGATAATTATCTTGATAATTAATCACACCCATGGCCATCTCTTGATAATTAACTCACAGGAAGAGAAACTAAAAAACAATCCCATTTACCATTGTAACAGAAAAATTAGGATACGTAGGAATTCATTTAACCAAAAAGGTAAAGGACCTGTACTCAGAAAATTACAGGATGCTGAAAAAGAGATAGATGAAGATATAAACAAATGGGATAATATATCATGTTCATGGATTGGTAGAATCAACATCATTAAAATGTCCATACTACCGCCTTAACCGGTTTGGCTCGGTGGATAGAGCATCGGCCTGTGGACTGAAAGGTCCCAGGTTTGATTCTGGTCAAGGGCATGTACCTTGGTTGTGGGCACATCCCCAGTAGGGGGTGTGCAGGAGGCAGCTGATCGATGTTTCTCTCTCATCGATGTTTCTAACTCTCTATCCCTCTCCCTTCCTCTCTGTAAAAAATCAATAAAATATTTTTTTTAAATGTCCATACTACCCAAAGCAATTTATAGATTCAATGCAATCCCCATTAAAATACCAAGGGCATACCTCAAAGACCTAGAACAGGCTCTCCAAAAATTCATCTGGAATAAAAAAAGACCCTGAATAGCTGCAGCAATCTTGAGAAAGAAGGACAATGTTGGAGGGATCAGAATACCAGATATCAAGTTGTACTATAAAGCCACTGTCCTCAAAACTAGCTGGTACTGCACAAGAACAGACATATAGACCAATGGAACTGAACAGAGAACCCAGAGATCAACCCAAGCCATTATGCTTAATTGATATTTGACAAAGGAGGCAAGAGCATACAATGGAGTCAAAACAGTCTCTTCAATAAACAGTGTTAGGAAAATTGGACAGATACTTGCAAAAAAATGAAACTAGACCACTAATTTACACCATATACAAAATTAAACTCAATATTGAATAAAGGACTTAAATATAAGACGGGAAACCATAAAAATCTTAGAAGACTCCATAGGCAGAAAAATAAAAGACATATGTTGTAGCAATATTTTTACTGATACAGCTCCTAGGACAGTGGAAACTAAGGAGAAAATAAACAAATGTGACTACACCAAAATAAGAAGCTTCTGCACAGCAAAAGTAACCATCAACAAAACAACAAGAAAGCCAAGTGCAGGGGAGAACATATTTGCCAACGTTATCTCTGTTAAGGGTTTAATCTTCAAAATTTACAGGGAGCACATACAACTTAACAGAAGGAAGATAAACAATTTAATTTAAAAAAATGGGCAAAGGACTTAAATAGACACTTTTTGAAAGAGGACATACAGAAGGCCAAGAGACATATGGAAACATGCTCAAAGGCACTAATCATCTGAGAGATGCAAATCAAAACAACAATGAGGTACCATCTCACACCTGTCAGAATGGCTATCATCAACAAATTAACAAATGACAAATGCTGGAGAGGATGTGGAGAAAAAGGAACCCTCGTGCACTGCTAGTGGGAATGCAGACTGGTGCAGCCACTGTGGAGAACAGGATGGTATTTCCTAAAAATATTAAAAATGGAACTTCCATTTGACCCAGTGATCCCACTTCTAGGAATATATCCCAAGAAACCAGAAACACCAATCAGAAAGAATATATGCACCCCTATGTTCATAGCAGCACAATTTACAATAGCTAAGATTTGGAAATAGCCTAAAGTGCCCACCAGCAGATGAGTGGATTAGAAAACTGTGGTACATCTACACAATGGAAGCCACTTTCTGGACAGCCTTAGTACTATCATATCCAAAGAAATTTCGACATCCCCAAATCATTGACTACAATGAAAATATCACCAGAAACCTCCCAAATATGCACCAAGGGAATTCCTCTTACAACACACAGCGACATTTCTTTTTTAAAAAAATACGTTTTTATTGATTTTAGAGAGAGAGAAAGGGAAAGGAATAGAGAGAAACATTGATGTGAGAGAGGAATATTTATTGGTTGCCCCCTGTATGCACCCTGACTGGGAATCAAACCCACAACCTGGGCATGCGACCTGACTGGGAATTGAACTGGTGACCTTTTGGTGCATGAGACAGTGCTTAACCAATTGAGTCAGGGCCAGCTATACTTCTTAAAATCTTTTCCCCCTATGTTTTTCTTCTTCTTCTTCAGATCTCACCTTACAGCAGCACAAATGCCTTCACCCTTTTCTCTTTCTCACACACAACTCCCTAAATTCTAAATTCAGTCTGCAATTGTCCTTAAAAATTCCAAATGTATCAGGTTTATTTTTCACTTTTAAAATATTCGTTTTTACTATATATATATATATATATATATATATATATATATATATATATCATTTTACATGATTATAAATATATCAACATTATTTTTTTAGTGCAGCTATTTCTTTCTTCCCCTTGGCTTTCCTTTCTTCTAACTTTTCACCCTTTGTATTAATTTTTTATTGTGTAAGAAATTACAACAAACTCAGGGCCTTAAAACAACACCTATATTATCTCCCAGTTTCCATGGGTCAGGATTCTGGGCCTGGATCTTAGCTGAAGCCTCTGCTCAGGGCCTCACAGGCTGAAATCAAGGTGTCTTAGGGGGCTGCAGTCTCATGGCTGTCGGCAGAATCCATGCTCTGGGCTATAGAACTCATGGTTATCAGCTTCTATAGGCCAGCAGGACAGAGTCTATGTTGCTCCAACTCTGTGCTCTCAGGGAAGATCCAAGCCTTCTAAGAGTTCACGTGATTAAGTCAGATTCATCAAAGATAATCCCCTTTTTGATGAATTCAAAGTCAAACCTAATTACATCTTCAAAAATGCCTTCACCTTTGCCATATGATGTACTCACAGGAGTGATATCCCAGAATCTTCACAGGTTTCACCCACACTCCAGGAGAGTGAACTCTATAAGGGTGAAGGTCATTAGGGAGTCATAGATTTTTGCTTAACACACCCTCTACCAACATCACCCCTGTATGACTCTTCTATCATTGGTAACAGATATAGTGGCTTAAAATAGAAATTTTTCTCTTGTAGTTATGGAGGCCAGAAGTCCAAAATGAGTCTTACAGGGCTAAAATCAAGATGTAGGCAGGGATAAGTACTTCTTGAGGCTTCAGAGGAGAATCTGTTCCTTGCCTTTTCCAGCTTTTGGTGGCTTCTGGCATGCCTTGGTTTGTGGCTGCATCACTCCAACTTCTGCTTCCATCATCACATTAGCTTCTCCTCTTCTGTCTCTTTGATCACCTGCTTTCCTCTTATACTAGTAAGAACCCCTGTGGTGACATCAGGTCCACCTGAAAATCCAGGATAATCTTTTCACCTTGATATCCTTAATTTAATCATACCTGCAAAGTATTTTTTGCCATATATGGCAATAGTCACATGTCTGAATACTAGAACATGGGCATTGGGGGGGCATTAACCCTTTGAGTGCCAACCAATATCCTAGGAACTATGCTAAAATTGCCAAGACATTTTTGCTGATTTTCCTTAGGTGCCATCTGTCAATAAAGAGTGAACTACTAGCATCTAATAGTGACACTGCAGGAGGAGCGCGATCGCGCTTCCCAGCACTCTAGGGCTTAAGACTGCTTACCTCTCTTCCCACCGTACTATATAATTCATGTTTTAATTTCTTGTGTTATCTTTAGATAGTTTTCCATGCTCAGTTCATTTTCCACACACATATACACATGATCACATATTTGCATGCACATGAACGTATACTAGATATTGATAACTGTTTAGTGAAAATACATTTATGCTATTTTCACTTTTTTGCATTTTCCTTTTCTTACTCAACAAAGCCCCATGGAAATCCCTCATGTTATTTGATTTAGCACTAATGTATTTTTTCAAATTTGCAGCATAACTTTGCAAGAAATTAATATTTTATCATTTATTTAATGATTCCTTTACTGATAGTTATTCAGTAACTTGTTCCAAGTTATGTTTTCATTGTTCCTGTCTTTGTCATACACACACTTTGTAATAAATATCCTCTTAAAAAAATATCCTTGTATCACCTTTATTGCCTGGATTGGGTTCCCAGGAGTGAAACTACTAAAGCAAAGAATAACTGTATTTATTATTTCATATTTTTATAATTTCTAAAAATCTTTGGGGGTAATGAATATGTTTTTTACCTTGATTGTGGTGATGGTTTCATGGACTTTATACATTTGGTAAGACTCATTACATTGTATGTTTTAAATAAGTGTGGTTTATTTTACCTCAATTGTAAAGTTGTAAAAATATAATAGGGAGGGAAAGTGCACCCCTTGAGGAAAAGAAATCAGTTTACTGAACAGCTAGACAGTCTCTCTCATAGTTATATGTATATTTATGAATATCTTTCCAAATTTGCCACTTGTATGTAGTCAAATAGATCAATTAGGGTGAAGAAAAGTGTCTGGCTTATCAGGACTTGTCAAGAAGGTAGGTCTCCTTTCACAAAAAGGACTGACACCTCTCCCACAAGCAGTGGCTCAGATCCTGGAGGAATATCTTAGCTGCTAAGGTTTCCCCTGAGGAGTGTGGGGTCTTAACCCCAAACCAGGCTCCCCAGCCCAGAGCACCAGGGCCAGGAAGAGGCGCCCACCTAATATCTGGCTGAGAAAATCATCAGGGATTCTGTCCACCAGGGAGAGACAGAAGTCACTAGAGACACAGGCACCCTCTTGAAGGGCCAACTCACAAAATCTCATTCACAACCACTAAACCTGGACTTCAAAGGAGGGAGGGCAGAGCAGACCATAGTCCTCTGAGGAGAGTCAGGGGTTTGTGGCTCTCAGGCGAGAGCTGAAGGTACAGCCTCCAGGTTCCTTGTGTTGAATCCCTCTCCCAGACTTAGGCGTCATCTTTCTTGGATAGAGCACTCCCCTCCTTACTGTATCAGCCTGGGGCCATGCCATAGCCCCACCCTCTGGTCTCCCTGTCTTCCTTCTCTGTGGGTTCACATCCTGCTGAGAAGTCAGCTGTCTGGGCCAGAGAGCAGCAGTTCAGGCAGACTGAGGGGGTGTCAGTGACTGAGTTGTGTGGCTGTGGAATGAGAGCCATTCCCCTCACTTTCTCATAAACCTGAGATCTGCTAGTCCCACACTCTAGATCCTAGCGACCCCACTCCCCCAAACTCCTGATAGTTCTTCTTTAGGAAGGTCTAGGTAGAATCCAGAACAGAGTGAGTGTGTGGATATGGGAAAGGGGCCCCTCCTCACATCTTCCTCAAAGCCTGACCGTCACCTCCCCCTTGCATGAGATCCACCCACCTCCCCTCCTCTCCCCCGGCCCTAACTCCTGGTGGCTGCCCTGCTGAGCTTATCTTAGACAGACTGAGTTGTGTGGCTCTAGGATGAGGCCAAAATTCCTTTGCACACTGGACCAGTGCAGAGCTCTCTCCTCAGATGTCCAAATCTTCGTCTGTCTGGGCCAGATAAACTTTGCTGGCCTCACCCTGCTGAATCCCTGAGATCCTGTCCCAATTCAAAGGTCTATGGGCACCTGGCAGGTGGCAACTAGACTTGAAATTATGCTAAGTGCCCTCAGACAGAACTGGCACTGAATTTGAACGTGTATCAGTCTGGTAAACACCACTCACCCTTACCTGGTGACTTACTGAGAAACTTCCTCATGCAACTCCAGTACCGCCAAAGGCTCTTTCAGTAACTGAGCTTAACAGGAAGCAGGCTGAGGGAGGAAGACTTGGGATGTCTTGGTTCTTTTCATGATCTGCTTCCAGACTCAGTGCTAGCAAAAGCCAGACTGTGGTGTGCACCTCCATCCTTCCCATGCACACCCAGGCCCAGAAGAGGCAGTCACAAACAGTAGATTGCTTTGTAGCTTCAAACAGGTTGCTCAGGGCCACTCACAGACAGCGTTTGACATTGACCTGCTCAAGAGTCCCTCCCAAGAGGCCCCAGTGACTAGCTTCAGATAGCATCAGACTAGGATCCAATTAGCCTCAAAAGTGGCATATCAAGAGAGAGATCTTGGAAGGCACCAGACCTACTGAGGCAAATTTTGCTTAATAAGGTCAGCTCCTGCACTGCAGCTTATACACTGTAGTTTGGGTCAATCTTCACAATAAGCCAGCCTGAAGGTTGACTCCTCTCATAAATGGGGCCAATAGCAATCAAGATTCAATTACAACAGGAGGGCTCACATAACCCACACAAGGGACATGCCTGGAGCACCTAGCTCAAGTGTTCAAGGAGACTGTGCCACTGGGTCTTACAAGACACCTACATAAGGCTACCCTACAAAGACTGGGAGACATAGCAGATTTACCTAATAGATAGAAACAAACACAAAGAGGCATCCAAAATGGGGAGACAAAGAAACATGAAAGAACAAGAGAAATCTCCAGAAAATAGCTAAATGAAGTAAATACAAGCAATTTACCAGATATAGAGTTCAAAAAATGGGTGTAAGAATGCTCAAGGAACTTAGTGAGAACTTCAACAGAGTTAGCAAGCATAAAAAAAGACATAGAAACCGTAAAAAGAACCAGTCAGAAATGAAGACTACAATATCTGAAATGAAGAATACACTGGAAAGAATAAGCAGTAGGTTAGATGAAGCAGAGGATTGAATCAATGATTTGGAAGACAAGGTGGCAGTAAACAACCAATCAGAGCAGCAAAAAGAAAAAAGAACTTTAAACAATGAGGATAGCTTAAGCAGGTCTCAGGGAGTTATCAGGTTAAGGATAGCAGAGTTTATCAGGCCCCAACAAACCATGATTTGGCCATGTGTAGAGAGGCCTCTGCACTGATCAGGCATGTGAGGGAAAAAAGGGCCCCATCCTAGAGCCACATAACTCAGTCTGTCTCAGATTCTGCTGGAACCTCCTGGAAGCCTGAGCTCAGCAGGGTGGGACCACCAGGAACCTAGAGGAGGGGGCTTATGGGAAGGTGGGGGATGTCCTCTGCCCCAGAGTCACACAACTCAGTCACTGATACCCCCTGAGTCTGTCTGGCCCAGGCAGGTGACGCCTCCTCAGAGCATGAGCTCCACAAGATGGGATGACATGGAGTCCAGAGGGTGGGGCTACTGCATTTCCCCAGGCTGATGCCATAAAGAGGAGAGTGCTCTACCCAAGAAAGATGGCATCTGTGGTGCCAGAGAGTGGCCTCGCCTAAGGATTCTGGTAGTTGTACTTTTAGCTCTCTCCCCAGAGCCACAAACCCTATTCACCAAACCCAGAGAATTAGCTTCAAGTGATCATTTGTGCATTGGCCCTTTAAGTGGATGCCTGTGTCTCTAGCAGATTTCTGTCTCTCCCTGGTGGACAAAATCTCTGCTGATTTTCACAGCCAGATGTTATGTGGGTGCCTCGTCCTGGCTTTAGCACTCTGGGCTGGAGAGCCCAACTTAGGGTGAGAACCCTTGCTCCTCAGAACTAACCTTAGCAGCTGAGATACCCCTCCAGAATCTCAGCTGCCACCCCTAAGAGCAGGGCCAGCCATTTTTGTGTTTCCACCCTTCCTACCGTCTAGATATGGTTTCTTCTGTAAACCCTCAGTTATAAGACTTCTCTTCAGCTAGTCTTCTGTTGGTGTTTCCAGTTAATTGTTCTATATTTTAGTTGTAATTTCTGTTTGGTCCTGGGAGGAAGTGAGTGTAATTTCTACTCACTCCGTGGCCATCTTAGATCTCCAGAAATTCTTATTTTATAAGTTTATAAGGTTACCTGAATATAATGAATTAATGTGTAACTTTTGAGAAGACCTAAGGCATCAGGAAGAAAATTGGGCATTACAGAAATCCATTTATATTTCCTGTCAAATATATAATCAATTTGCTTCAGATTTCCTATACAGAGCAGATACAAACACATCCCATACTGCTCCTGTGATTGTGTGGGGGAAGATTGACTTTATTAACATACAGATCCCTAGAATTTTTCATTTTAAAACACATAAAAATGTTTTGTTTAAAGTTAACTTGTTAAAACAAAAGCAAGCAATAAAAACCTTAAAAAACAGTCCTTAAAACTATGATATTAGATAAAAAATATCAGTTCTATTGCAGTGGCCTATGGCATCCTAGTGTCTAGGTGGGGTGCACAGGGTGCAGAGACCCTAATGGGACTTCTGTGAAACCACCACAGATTGCCACTTCCTGTGTCAATCCCCATAACCTGCTCCTTTTGCTTTTATCAAGCTAATAGTCTTTGCTCTCATTCCACTCCACAAGGCCTGTCCTGTCACTTTCCCATTTCCCACCAGTCCTTCTCATGCTGCTGTCCAGTTGTAGAATGATCTTGCTTATGATTTGCCTCACAGCTTCTTTCCTTTATTTTGATATGCCCTCAGTTTCTACTTCCTTCATGGAAAGTAAGCAGATGAAATAGAATTAGAAAATATATTCTCAGCAAGAATCTCTCATATTTTTCCTTTATTTAAATTGTAAAAAAAGTAGTACAGGATGAAAACAGTATATCTTACCCTCAGTGAAAACTGGTTCTCTTTTCTTATCAGAATTTAATTAGATAGAATCATGTGCATACTGGAAAATAAATGGATTTTGTCATCAGTAGAACTGGATTTGAATATGGATCCAATCATTGACTAACTGTGGGATCTTGGGCAAATTATGTACCTCTCTGAAGCTAATTTTTCTTATTCATAAAGTTGGAATAATAGCATTCTATCTCACATGGCTATAAAGTTGATTATTTAAGTCATATGATAAGAGCTAGTATTTCCTTCTTCTCCTTCTTAAGAAGTTCTGCATGGAAGAAAATTTCTCACAAATTACCCAATCTTTGACACTACTCTTCAGCTTAGTATTTCTTTCTAGTCTGTTAACAGGAGTTACAGAAAGATAAAAGATAAACGTCTGTTTTATGAGTGAGGAAACTGTGACCCACAGCAGTACAGTGACTTGGCCAGGTCAAGCCATAGGAGACTCGGATCAAATTCCAGAAGTCTTCAAATTCATTTGTGGAATATTTATTGAAAATTTATCATGTGTCACTTGCCATGCTAGGCACCAGGAATATAAAACTAGAGTTCAAAATCTTCTAAGAGAGATAAACACATTCAACAAACCATAATATGATGTTATGTATGCTAATATTCCTCCTGTTAAAGAAATTTAGAATGAGGGCATGTGCTGGGGGGTAGGAGTGGCCGGGGAGAGTTCAATTGGGGGGAAAAGGAGACACATGTAATACTTTAATCAATAAAGAATTAAAATAATAATAATATTGTAATAGCTATGTATGGGTCGGGGGGGGGAGTACTTGAAATATCAGGGGGACTACTCTGTAAAGCATGATTGTCTAACCACTATGTAGTACACCTGAAACTAATACAGAATAATATTGAATGTGAACTATAATTGAAAACAGATGGAAAATTGTATGTTATATGTTTTTCATCACAATAAAAAAATAAAAATAATCTTAAAAAGAAAGAAATTTAAGAGCCCAGGGCTGCATTCGTTCCAGAATGTGAATGTGAAAATCAATTGATTTTTGTTAAAGAGGCTGCAGAATGCTTCAGGTTGAATCATAAGGGAAGGGAAGTGACCTATTATAGAATTTCCCCTCACCCTAAAGCCCCACCAGTCATTCATTTACTCTTTAATCCAACAGACATTTATGGAGGCCCACTATGTGCATCACGCATGGAACCAGGTTTACAAAGATGAACATAGTTAAGACTGCTGCCTCAAAACTCAAGAATCGAAGAAATGTAAGTTGACAGCTTTCTGGGCCTTTAATATGTATACATTTTAAAGAAATCTTAGGAGTAATCTAAATGTGATGTCTTAATGCAGGTACCTAAAGAAAATACTACAATTAGAACCTTATTACTTCAAATACAGTAAGTCCTCACTTAACCATAGGCTAATTGATATAAATAAGAGTTAAGTTCCTATGGCATCTCCTCAACATTAAAATGAAACAATCTACACTAATAAAAGACAAAGATGCTAATAGACCTTACCTTTGCTATGCCCACCAGCCAATCAGAAGAGTATGCAAATTAACCCAGCAAAGATGGCCGTTAAATTTGCATATTGCAGGTGGGGCAGGCAGCGCCAGACGTCACCGGCAGGATCCAGGCTGCAGATTGGGGACCGGGGAGGCGGGACAGGCAGTGCCAGATGCCACCCAGGGAGGCAGAGCCGGCAATCATCCCAGCCAGAAGCCTGAGGCCTGGGCAGGGGCAGAGCCGGTGATTGCACAGGACTGGGGGTCCCCTGCCCAGGCCTAACACCCTGGCCAGAGGCCTGAGGCCTGGGCAGGGGCAGAGCCTGCTATCAGAGCAGGCTGGGGGTCCTCTGCCCAGGCCTAAGCCCTGGGCCAGAGGTCAGAGGCCTGAGCAGGCAATAGGAGCAGCCTGGGGGTCCCCAGCCAGAGGCCTGAGGCCTGGGTAGGCCTAATGCCCTGGCAGAGGCCTGAGGCCTGGTCAGGGGTGGAGCCTACAATCGGAGGGGGCTGCAGGTCCCTTGCCCAGGCCTAAGGCCCCGGCCAGAGGTCTTAGGCCTGGGCAGGCGATCAGAGCGGACTGGGGGTCCCCTGCCCAGGCCTAACACCCTCTGGCCTGGGCAGGGGCAGAGCCTGCTATCTGAGGAGGCTGGGGGTCCCCTGCCTAGGCCTAACACCCTTCTGACCTGGGAGGGGCAGAGCCTGCCCAGGCCTAACGTCCCAGCCATAGGCCTGAGGCCTGGGTAGGGGCGTAGCCGGCAATCGCCCGGGCTAGGAGTCCCCTGTCCAGCCTAATGCCCTGGCCAGAGGCCTGAGGCCTGGACAGGAGCAGAGCCAGCGGTCACATAGTGCTGGGGGTCCCCTTCCCAGGCTTAATGCCCTGGCCAGAGGCCTTAGGCCTGGGCAGAGGCCGAGCTGGGGATCGGTGTGAACTACAGAGGAAACACCATTTCTGAACACTCAGTGGCTAAGCTCCCTGTATGCCACTGGTAATATTCTTAGTAACTTGGGTAATAAGAATCCAAGAAGGTGATGTAGGGTTTTTCCACCTCACTCCTGGAGAAAAAAACAAAAGTCTGCTGCTGGAGGGCTAAGAAATGTCATATCCTGCCCTAACCGGTTTGGCTCAGTGGATAATGCCTCGGCCTGCTGACCACAGGGTGTGGGTTCAATTCTGACCAAGGGCATGTACCTAGGTTGCAGGCTCCTCCCTGGCCCGGGCCCAGGTCAGGGCTCATGCAGGAGGCAACCAATCAAAGTGTTCCTCTCACTTTGATGTTTCTCTCTGTCTTTCCCTTTCTCTTCACATACTCTAAAAATCCATGCAAACATATCCTCGGGTGAGGAGAGAAAGAAAGAAAGAAGAAGAAAGAAAGAAAGAAAGAAAGAAAGAAAGAAAGAAAGAAAGAAAGAAAGAAAGAAAGAAAGAAGAAAGAAAGGAAGGAAGGAAGGAAGGAAGGAAGGAAGGAAGGAAGGAAGAAAGAAAGAAAGAAAGAAAGAAAGAAAGAAAGAAAGGAAGAAAGAAAGAAAGAAAGAAAGAAAGAAAGAAAGAGAAAGAAATGTCATATCCTATGAAAGACACATCTTGAAAATGCCTAAAGTAAGTTGTCATTTTTTCATGGTGAAGGGACTGGAGCCCGTGTTGATGAAAACACCTTGGTGCTGCGGTGACTGGCAGTGGCTGCAGCAGTGGGGTGATGGGGCTGGTGCCTTCCCCTGATCAGCCCAGTCGACTCCCACAAAGGGAGGCCAGACTGCGGCTTAGGCCGGTTCCCCAAGGGGAGCAGGGAGTGGACCTAAACCGTCAGTAGGACATCCCCTGAGGGCTTCCAGTATGTGAGAGAGGGCAGGCTGGGCTGAAGGACCACCCCACCACCAGTGCACGAATTTTGTGCACCAGGCCCCTAGTATTAAATAAAATGACATTATTTGAGAACTTGTTATATATATCTTCGATATAGGGAAAGCTTCTCCTTTGAAATTCAGGAAAAAAAGGTGATTCTTATAACTTGGTCAAGATTCATATTTACTCTTTGGCTATCATGAATAAGCAGTTTAAATTGCCATGGTCAAGAACTGATTTCTAATGTATGTCAACCTCATTGCAGTTGATTTTCAAATCTCAAATCTTTTCTCTGACCCTGAAATAGAAATTATAAACTTGACATGCATATGTATATTATATATATTACATATATATAATTTTTCACCAAATCATACTAACTCAACTAGTTCACCACTGTTAAAATACAGTTGTGAAGTTATCAAATTAATGTTACAACAAAATCAATATCTATTAATGGGTTTTTCTTTTGTTTTCCCCTGCATCTTCTAAACCATTTTCTCTTAAAATAAGCCAACCTCCCAAATGTTAGGGTGTTAGTGTCAGCACATAATAGAACTGATGGACTAATCAATTTTTTGCTTTTTAACATTATCTGCAGGGCCTAGATAAGCATTATTTATTCATTTTTATTTGGAACCAGCTTCATGAAACTTCATTGAGGGGATGTGAGAACTATTTTATTTCTATAAGTACCTTCTGGTAGTGGGTATAGCATACAGGAGAGAAGTGTTGCTTTCAAAGATTTATAATTACCTCAATTACAATACTTTGAAAAAGAAGTGGAGAGAATAATAAATATTCTGTTGATGCCTTTCCTTCAAGCTTTGTTAAGATTGCACTCCCCAAAATGTTTCTAGTGTTGAGTAGAAAGAAGAAGTGTTCATAATGTTTTTATTTTCAATTTCTTTTTGCAATATCAAGAGGTCTGCCATGGATGGTAAAACTGTCAAAACAATTTGTGATAGAGAAAAACTCAATTTTTAGAGCATAATATCTCCATACAGTGTTTCTGCAGCCTGATCTGAAATTATCCATTTAAGTCAAGATGCCTCTCTACTGTTAGAGACTAGTACAGTGCACTCTAAGCAAGGATTTTAGACCTTAGAATTTTGATAAAGGAACTGGTGTTTGTTAGAAATAATGTCTTTTCTAGGGAAGCTTAATCACAGGAAAATCTTTCTTAAGTAAATGCTCCAGGAAAGGGCAAAAATCGACTGCCTTGTAGAAAGGTCTTTCCCTAAAGGTCAAAGCCACTTTCACTATAAAGCGCAGAGAGTTATTTATATAGAGTAGTTCAGAAGTAGTGAGACATGCCACAGCTCCTTTTTCTCTTTACTTTAATATGGAAAGACAAAGTCACATTTAAAATCCACACTCTTCTTGAGGTGTGTATATAAAGGCCAAATAAAATCTGCTTTCAGATTAAACTCTTTCAGTGATAACTAGCACTACCAAAAAGGAAGCATGGGTTACTGGTATCTCTTAACTTGCTGTTCATCTCAAGGTACTGGAATAGCATAGTACTTCCTATTGTTAAAAAAGGAAACGAGGTGATATTATTCATATTGTAAAATACAAATTTGGATGATTGTCTCTCTTCTCTTCTTGCATCTCTGACTCTCTTCCCTCTACCTTCCTGGTATTACAATTTCTGCCTCACATGCATTCTACTAATTATCTGGAGGTAGATCAGAAAATATTTCTGTAAATATAGGACAGGAAATACTCCATTGGTATGTTGATATTTTAATGTATTCCACTAATCATAACTGTTAGTGTAATTCTTTCATTCATATTAGGGTAACAGAATAAGTTAAAGTAGAATAAAGTTGGCATCCTTCTGTGCCAGATAACAGCATTTGGAAAGATTCATGCCTTACCCAACAAGACCTCCTACTCTGATTACTTAAAAACCTGCCTTTGAACAGAAACTGCTACCACAGTTCATATGGTCTTTATAACTTAGATTTGTTGGCTCCAAAACCAACAAGATGCTTTTTCTTAAACTGAAATACCTCATTACACATTATAGCAAGCCAGTGTGATATGCTTACTGTTATGCTTTCAAGATGTGATCATGAAGTTTCCATATTTGAATTGTATTCTCAGAGCCCTCCCATTTCTGAAACAATTAACAGAGCAATTACGTGGTGCTTTTATATTCCTCTCAAAGGATCAGGTGCTATATTGAAATCCAAGTCGACTGACCTCCCTGCTTTGTGCCAGGTATGCACCTGAGGTCTTCGGAGTGGAGTGTGAGAACTTTCCTATTCCAGAGGTGTTCCTCTCCCCCTCAAACAGCCCCATTCTTATTGCCTCAGTCCTGAGCCTTGACCAAGCCTCTCTTCTTTTTCTGTACAATCAGAGCCACATCTCCGCTGACTCCTTCCAGAGAACTAGCATCTTCTCATCTACCAGAGATTTGAATTCTGAGGGTAAAGTAAGCTTCACAGCTTGTAACCACTGGGAATGGCAGGCATCAATTATTTAGGCATCTTTGGGGCAGCTAAATCCCTCTTTCCCCATACCCCTACAATCCCTGCTCACCACTCAGGTGTAATTTATTCTGGTTGTCTCTCTTCTGTCCATTCTGCTCTGGACTTTTTCATCAAACTTCTTCCTGCCTTCCTCTTCAATCCTGTCCCACAGTTAGCACAATCCACATATCCTCAGCTGCTTCTCTAAAGACTCTGTTTCTTATCCTTGAGACCAGGCTCATTCTAAAGGATGCTACTTGCACTCCAGGCTGCAGGCTTCCAAACCATTCTTCTCCGCCCTCAGGGAAAATGGGCCCAACCCATGCCTTTGAGCCTCTTTGCTGTTTACCCTCTGGCCCTACTTTACCATTTTCACCAGCCACTTTATCATTATTCCTCTCACTGAAGAGTTTTTCACCTAGACAGGGCTTTAGTTCTCCCCCTCACCCTCTACTCAACCTGAGTCGCTTTACATCCAAATGGATGACTGTGGAACACTCTGCTCTCTGTCACCAAGTCTTCTGGTTGATCAGCAACCCTACTCCCTCTTTTTCTTGGGCATTCATTTCCCAGCCTCCTTGGCACATGAGTCATGTGACTGAGTTCTAGCCAAAGCAATGTGGTCACAAGCAATACGGTAGTTCTCCCTTATCCATGGGGCAATCAAATACTCTAAACCATGGCTAGTGCTGAATCCTATATATACTATGTTTTTCCCTATACATACATACCTATGATAAAGCTTAATTTATAAAATAGTGACAAGAAGAGATTAACAACAATAACTAATAATTAAAGAGAACAATTATAATGATACTAGAGGCCCGGTGCATGAATTTGTGCATGGGTGGGGTCCAGCTGGCCCACCCCAATTGGGGCCTATCAGGTGGGGTGGGCTGGGGGGAGGGGCCAGGGTGGCTGGTAGGACGGCCCTGTTCCTGATTGGGGTGTGGGGTGGTGATTGGGGGAGGGGCCTGTCAGGGGGAGGGGCTGTGGGCGGTTGGCTGGCTGGCCCCTCTCCCAATTGGGGGAAAGCCAAATCGGGGCAGGGCCTGCCGGAGGGTGGGGGCATGGGCGGTTGGCAGGCCTGCCCACCCCCTGGTCAAACTCCCAGTTGAACTCCCGGTCGAACTCCCTGTTGAACTCCCGGTTGAGGGGACAATTTGCATATTAGCCTTTTATTATATAGGATACTGTGACAAAAGTTATGTGAATATCATTTCTCTTTCTCTGATATCTAATCTGATAACATAGATGGCTTCTAAGTGACTAACAGGTGGGTCAAGGGATGATTCACTTCCCAACTGGGATGGTGTGAGATTTCATTATGCTACTCAGAGTGGTGCACAATCAAAACTTACGAATTATTTATTTCTGGAGTTTTCCATGTAGTATTCTTCAACCATGGTTGAATGCTGGCAATTAAAACCATAGAAAGCAAAACCTCAGGTAAGGGGAGACTATTATATATGCCACTTTCTGGCTTGAGCCTTAAAAGCTTTTCACACATAATACCCATACCTTTCCCCGCCTTTTGCTAACTGAGTTGAGAATCTCAAGGTGGCCTTGGGACCAACTTATAGAATATGTCAGAGGCACAAGTGAAAGCAGTGTGGGTTCTTGGGTCACTGCTTGGAGAAAAGCAACCCAGTGAGGAACACCCATATCAGCCCATTAAGTGAGTGGGGGGAAAAACAACTTCTGCTGTGCTAAGCCACTCAGATTTTGGAGTTTATTTGTCCCAGCAGCTGGCTATTGCCTTAACTAATATCCATTAGAAGGTTATTTGACTTCACTTTAGCTATATACCCCCAGGGTCACAAATCATAAATTTCCCTTTTCACCTCAACCACTCTCTGACCAATATTTTCAACTCCTTTTATATTTTTTGGCCCCTAAATGCATCTGGAAAATCCTCTACCCTGTTTGAATCCAGTTATTCACCTTTTCAGCCTTTGTCCCCAGAGCGCTGGTGCTGCTAAAGAAAATCCCAACCCAAAACAACAAGAAAGCCTACTGCATGGGAGAACATATTTGCCAATGTTATCACCAATAAGGGTTTAATCTCCAACATTTATAGGGAACTCATACAACTTAACAAAAGGAAGATAAACAATCCAACCAAAAGATGGGCAAAGAACCTAAATAGACACTTCTCAAAAGAGGACATTCAGAAAGCCAAGAGACATATGAAAACATGCTCAAAGTCACTAATCATCCGAGAGATGAAATCAAAACAACAATGAGGTATAATCTCACACCTGTCAGAATGGCTATCATCAACAAATCAACAAACAACAAGTGCTGGAGAGGATGTGGAGAAAAAGGAACACTCGTGCACTGCTGGTGGAAATGCAGACTGGTGCAGCCACTATGGAAGACAGTATGGAGTTACCTCAAAAAGCTAAAACTGGAACTCCCATTTGACCCAGTGATCCCACTTCTAGGAATATATCCCAAGAAACCATAAACACCAATCAGAAAGAATATATGCATCCCTATGTTCATAGCAGCACAATTTACCATAGCAAAGATCTGGAAACAGCCTAAGTGCCCATCAGCAGATGAATGGATTAGAAAACTGTGGTACATCTACAGAGTGGAATACTATGCTGCTGTAAAAAAGAAGGAACTCTTACCATTTGCAACAGCATGGATGGAACTGGAGAGCATTATGCTAAGTGAAATAAGCCAGTCAATGAAAGAAAAATACCACATGATCTCACTCATTTATGGATAATAAAGACCATTATAAACTGATGAACAAAAACAGATACAGAGGCAGAGCAGCCTCGAACAGACTGTCAAACTACATTGGGAAGGCTGGGGAGGGTTGGGGGGTAGGAGGTGGGGGGTAAGAGATCAACCAAAGGACTTGTGTGCATCCACATAAACATAACCAATGGGCATAAGACACTGGGGGGTAGGGGAGGCAGGGGGAATGTCAAGGGAGGGGGGAAGGAGACATATGTAATACTCTGTAATACTTTAAGCAATAAAAAATTTAAAAAAAATAAAAAGAAAAGAAAATCCCAACCACGCCAACTGTGTCATGGGCAGCCACCAGAGTCCTGCTACACTTGGTTAGTCACCTCTCCCTGGCTCTGCTCTCTTCAAACCTCTGACTCTGTGCCCAACCCCACCCCCGCAGTGTGCCACCATGCTCACACAGCTCTCTCCTCCCATCTTTCCTCCCTCTAACCACCACCTGCATCTAAAGCCAATCCCTCCAGCCTTTCAGATACCTTATATTCTGCAGGGTCCTTCTTCTGTAGCTACAAATGTGCCTTCTTTATGTGATCTCCCTGTCAGCATTGAACACACTCTTCCACCCTCATTCTCACCTTCCATCCCACTCCTTATCTCTCCTTCTCATCACAGATAAACTTCCTGAAAGAGCTCCCTCTTCTCCTCTGCCACTGGTATCTGCCCTCATTGTATCAGAGAAACTTGTTCTCATTTGGAGATCACCAAGGACCTACTTGTTAAGTCCAGTGGACACTTTCAATTCTTGTCTTATTAGACCCCTCAGCAGCATTCATCTGGTTTCCTGACTTCTTACACTTCTGGTTTTCCTTCTACCCCTCTGCCTGTCCCTTTTCCATTTGTGTCCCCATTTAGCATCCTCTTTCTTTAAATGTTCCTCAGAGTTCTTTTTGCCTTAGGCATCTTCATATCTCTATGTACCTACTCCCTGGCCAATCTTATCCACTGTCATATATTCAAGGATTTTTTTATCTGATGGTTCCCAAGTGGAAATATCCATCCTAAAGTCTTCTCCTGGGCCAGGGAATTGTCTTAGTCCATTTGGGCTGCTGTAACAAAAATGCCACTGAAAGGTTGGCTTATAGACAATAAACATGTACTCCTCACTGTTCTGGAGGCTGGAAATCCAAGTCAAAGCTTCAGCAGAGTGTCTGATGAGAACCTTTTCCTGGTTCATAGACATCCATCTCCTTGCTATAACCTCACAGGGCAGAAGGGGTGAGGGAGCTCTCTTGGGCCTCTTTTATAAATACATTAATCCTATCCATGAGGGCTTTGCTCTCATGACCTAATCACCTCCAAAGGCCCCAGCTCTTAATAACATCACATTGGGGATTAGATTTCAACATATAAATTTGGGGGAATTCAAATACTCAGTCTTCAGAAGGGGATATATATTGAACATCTGTGTCCATTTAGATGTACCTATGGCACTTTAATCTTAAATTTTCTAAAGCTAAATTCATGATCTATCCTGTCTATGCCCCAAAGCCTTTCTTCTGCTGCCGTTTCTATCCCAGCAAAAGGCCCCTCCAACTAGTCTGGAGCCTGAGCCTAGAAATTCAGGACTCAACTTTGGCTCTTCTCTTTCAACCGCCACATCAATCCATTCATAGGTCCTATAGATTCTCTTCAATGCCTCTTGAGCCTGTTCACCTATTTCAACTCCCACTGCCACTAGTCTAGACTGAGTCACCATATATCCTGTCCTGAGTAGTGCAGCTGCTTCCTGACTATCCTTCGGGCTCTAATGTTCTCCCTTACTAATCCATCATCCAAGTGGGTAGAGTGATCCCTGTCACAAAGTTAACATGATTGCCTATCCCCACTTAACTTCTTCTCGTAGGATCACAGTCAGTGTCTAGACTCCACTGAAAACTTATAGAAGCAGAATCTACCAGAAAAGTTTATAAAAGTCTCATGATAACATTCACCCAGGGTCTTGCCAAATTTACAGCTTCTCGGATCTCTTGCCTGGAGAGTCTAGTCCACTGAGTTTGAGACGAGGCCTGGAAATGTGTGTTTTAACCAGTCCCCATGCATACGTACCCTCAGGAGCATTTGGAAAAGATCACTCAGGCCCCTAAGCTCCATGCAGGTAGGGATTATTTCTGTCCCTTACATATCTGTATCCATTACACTTATGCCCTTATGCGTGTGCCAACAGAAAGTTGAGAGGAAGAAAGGGAATGAGAGTGGGCTGACTTTCCCCAGGGGATCTGCTGCTAGCGGGAGACCGGCGCAGCCTCCTGATAGTGTTAGTCCTCAGTCAAATTAACAAATCGGCAGTCTGGCTGTGTGGTGTGAGTCCCTTGAGAACTTAGACACTGTGAGTCTAACCCCAAAGGTTTCACCACCTCTGTATGGAGATCACAATACTGCCTGCTGGTGACAGAATGAAACAAGATAGTGTTTGCAAGGTGTCCATTATGCCTAAAGTAATCTCTGTGGGTGGGATCTGGAGCAATCAGATACCCCGCCCTATGCTAACATGTCCTTTGGAGAGAGATGGAGTGGGGAGAACAGAACTGAATTTATCCCTAAATGTTACATAAATTTTAAGTAATCTCTAATGCAATTTTAAAGCCTTGGTTGTTGTTTTGTCAGGTACACATGGTGTGGTTGTATTGTTCTGTTTTGTTTCTCTGGGCAGGGTCCAGGGAGCAGAGAAGCCCTTCAGCAGCCCCTGAGTCCTGATATGAAGCTACAGTGGCTGCTGTCTTTGCCTCCTTTCCACTGGTCCTGGGAGCACTCTTTAACAGTGCCAATAATTCCCCAAAGGGTCAGAACACACTTAAGAATCCTGGGCAAAAATACTCATTGAGTCATAGTGTTTATATGGCTCCTGACAGTAGGAAACATCAACCTCACAACAACGGTGATGTCATTTTTCTGCCATCCATTTGCTGGAATTCTTAGGGAGTGCATGCAAAGATGAAGAATGAAGAAACGCCCCAAACCGTTAAACCAAGACCTCTTTGTGTGGTTAATAACCATATTTTTTACTGAGCATTCTGGTCCTGTAATATTTATAGCACCCTAAAATATTTAACTCTCTCTAGGTCACAGGAATGTTACTGTTTCAAACTGTTGTCAAAATAATTTCTAAGATACTTTTCCAGATTTTAAGGAGCACTTCTAAATGCATGCTGGGCCCATCTTTCACTGCATTTTTTTCACAGAAGCACAAGTCTGCTTAAAACATCACACACATTGTGGCCAAGTGATTTTGAGTCCTTATCATTGTTTTTCACAAGAGGACTAGCTTCATTCTGCTAGGAGAGCACTGGAACCCACTCTTGGTGGTTCTCACTCTACAACTCTGTGCAAAGTGTGTGCAAGGTAAACTATCAATTCTTTTTTATTTTTATTATTTGACTGGAAGCCCATGCTCTGAAAAATAAAAATGAGCTGAAAGCAAATGACAGAAGTGTTTGTGCACCCGTGTACACACACACACACACACACACACACACACACACACACACGCTCATGCACACAAGGCAAAGTAATCCCACTTCTCTTGGGCTCACTGTGATTAAATCCCCCAAACTGTCGGTTCATATCCAAGTGCTACATGTGCCACATGATATGATGCACTTGTTTTTATTTATTTTTTTTTAAATATATTTTATTGATTTTTTACAGAGAGGAAAGGAGAGAGATAGAGAGTTAGAAACATCGATGAGAGAGAAACATCGATCAGCTGCCTCCTGCACATCTCCTACTGGGGATATGCCCGCAACCCAGGTACATGCCCTTGACCGGAATCGAACCTGGGACCTTTCAGTCCGCAGGCCGACGCTCTATCCACTGAGCCAAACCGGTTTCGGCTACTTGTTTTTAGATGAGAACTGCTGGGAGATATGGCTATCATTTACTCCGGATGCATAGCCACAGGCAATGAGCCAGAGCACACTTAGTTCCCTATATAGGAAGTTGAATGGCGATAACAAAAGGTCAAGAGGACTTTGAGAGTTCACCAAAATTGTTGGTTCTGTAAGTTCATTATCTCTGAGACATGAAGCCAGTATTGGATCACACCCATAAGACCCACATTTCTTTTGTGATCTCACTGACCCAGGGAATCAACATGTGATCATAGAAAACACATGAGTGATCAAATAATTAAGATACAAATTACTATGCAAGAGAGGGGAGTGCAAGGTGCTCTAGAAGGAGAGTGGACAGAGCAGTGAGTGGTGTGAATAGAGAGGCAGGAGGTGGAACAAGATGACCACTTGATTGACATTTGTTTCATGAATGTATGTTGCATGGGTTAACATCCCAGCTGGCTTTTCAGGATGAATAGGAGTGGCTGAGCAGAAAAGAGGAGAAACAGCACTCAGGGGAAGATGTGGTTCAAGAAAAAGCCACCTCTGTGTAAAACTTGCATGATCTTACATAATTCTGAGGAATCTTGGAGATAAAATATCAGAGTCATAGAGGTGGAAGGAGTTTAGATATTACCTAACCCACCTTCTAATTTTACTTAAGGCCTGAGAGGATGAAAAGGTTGCTAAACTTTTGAGGATCTGAGATTTCAAATTTCATGCTGAAAAGAGGTAAATAAAGAGGAAAGAATCAAGCATTTATTCTGCTTTTATTATGTAAGCCATACCTCAAGCGTATCTATCAATGAATTGCAATCTGTCTCTTGGTTAGAGACAGATTTTTAAAAAGTATAAGGAAAAAATTAAGGGAAATTTGACTCTGACTTTAATATTTGATGATATTAAAGGATTATTAAATTTTTGGAGTGACACTGATATTTGCTTATGTTTACAAGAAAGAGTCTCAGCTCTTTGACATCCATACTAAAATATTTAAAGATGAAAAGATATAATATCTGGTATTTGCTTTGAATAATCTAGTGTGGGACAAGGAGGGAAATTTAGGTGAAACAAGTTTCACCATGAACTGGTAAATGCTGAAGCTGAGTACACAGGCATTTATCCAACGATTTTCTCTATTTTTGTATGTTTAAAATTTTCCACTATGAAAAGTTAAATAAAAGCCTACCTAACTAGTAAGTATTTTCTCATTTTATTTCTAGGGATTTTTCCTCTAGAACTTACTTCCACCCAGATTTATATTTATAACTGGAGTAGTTGGAGTTTAAGGATTGTTATTTGTTGTTTAAAGAATAATGTTGAAATATTAGCCAACACCAAGAGTGCTGATGGACTTCAGAGTACTCTGGGTGCTTTGTCTGTATCAACTCATTTAATCCTCACAACAATCCTATGAGGTAATTCATTATTATAATGATCCCCATTTCACAGGTGAGAAAATGAGGCACAGGTTAGTAATTCACCCAAGGCCTCAAGGTGGAAAATGGCTAGTAACTGTCTGGTCTGGCTTCTTTGCACATAACCAGGAGGCAGAGTGCTTCTCAGTAGTGTGCACATGTGGCTTCAGTTACAGCCATATTACTCACCTATTGCTATGTAAGAAACCACCCCCAATGCTGGGGTCTTTTCCTGGATCTGCTGGGGTTCAAGGAATCTGGAAAAGGGGCTATGCATAAATGAATGAGACTAGAGAAGAAATATGAATTTGGAAGGCATTTGGGGGAGCCAGACGGAAACTTAATTCTAGTGACTAAGCTCTCTGAATCTCTGGACCCGTGGCTTTTTATTCCCACATTTTGCCCTATAGCAAAGCAGATATACATATCAAAGGTAAGGTTTGGTAAACAACTAAGATTATCAGGTTGGGGGAACTGCCCTCAGCTGCCTGGCAGCAGGCAATAATATACGTAGATTTTCAGCCCTGCTGAATATAGAAGCCCAAACTTTTGAGGAACTTCTTGCACAATTATAACCTGCTGGAATTTGCTTCCAGCACCCCAAACCTAGTAGCTGTTACATCTCACAATTCTTTGGGTCGGCTGGGCTTTTGTGTCTTTCACCTGGGCGTGGCATTCAGCTGGAGGGTCAGCTAGTTCACTTCTCTATGACAGAAGCTGAAAATCCCAGGGAGTTAGGAGGTCAAGGAGAGAATAGATCCTGTGGGCTGGGCTGGATTTTGTGCTTTCTAAAATATCAATTTTAAGTTTATCAATGTTTATATGTAAATAGATAAAAAGATAATTAGTTCTTAAAAGTTTATAATAAACCTGTAGCCCCTCAGGCCTCTCTTTCCTCTCAGACATCCAGGTCCCTGAAGGCAATTACTTTTAACCCCTATCACCATGTCTGTGGTCCCCCAGTTTTTAACATGTTCACTTCCACCTTTTCTTGCCTGCCTTCCACTCTGTAATATAATTGTGTCTCTATATTTTAATTTTTAGTTTCCATGCTCAATTAAATGCCATGTTTTTATTTGTATCATTAGCTCTTGACTCAAGGATTGTACTGAGCTTGCACTTACTTTCTTTAACTACTTTCCCCCTGAAAATTTACAGTTATCTCATTTTTAAATTACTGGAGTTATTTTTTATTTTTATTTTTTTAAATATATTTTATTGATTTTTTAGAGAGAGGAGTGGAGAGGAATAGACAGTTAGAAACATTGATGAGAGAGAAACATCGATCAGCTGCCTCCTGCACACTCCCCACTGGGGATGTGCCCGCAACCAAGGTACATGCCCTTGACCGGAATCGAACCTGGGACCCTTCAGTCTGCAGGTCGACGCTCTATCCACTGAGCCAAACCGGCTAGGGCTGGAGTTATTTTTTTTAAATAGTTGATGTCTTCCTACACACTGTAACCATTTTATAAAAGGCACTTTAGTAACTGTTTCTAAATAGTCAAATCTCTCAGAAAATTTATCATTTCTCCTCCCCATTTTGCTTTGCTTTGATTTTGTTTTTATTGAAGAAATTTTTCTGGAAGCCCTTCATTATCCTCCTGGTTGCACTGATTACTTTTTAGGTCTGTTGCCCAGCTTCTCAGAAATTTTCTTTGCTTCTCTGCTGCACCTCCTGTTTCCTGGATCCTCCTTCCTAATTTATTCTCTTATTGCATAGTGGAGGAGTGGGGGAGGGAGTGGGTGCAGTGGGGTGGAGATATATGCCAATAACACTCTGAAAAAGGGTGAACAAGAGATTTTTGCTTTGAGACTCCATAAGTCTAAAAATATCTTTATTCTCTCCTTATATTTGACTCACAGTTTGGGTGCAGAATTATAGGTTGGGAATTCTTTCCCCTCAGGAATTTGAAGGCATTGCTCTACTCTTTGTGAGCTTCCATTCTTGCTGTTGAGAGGACCAACGATGCCCTGATTCCTGATCTTTGTAAGTGGGCTATCTTTTTCATGATCTTCTCTTTATTGTGAGTTTCTGAAATTTCACAATAATGTGTATTAGGAAGGTTTTTTTATCGTTCATTGTGCTGGGCATGTGGGTGGGCTTTTCTGGTCCTTAAGTCTAGAAAACTTATACTCTTTTGATAACACTTTCCCCTTCCTTTTGTCTTTTCTCTCTTTTGGAAACTCCTATTATTTAGATATTTTATAATCATTTTTTAATGTTCTTATCCTTGCTTCTCTGTTGTCCCAGTCAATTTAGCCATTTTCTGAGATATTTCCTAAACCTCATCTTTTAAGTCATATGTTAACTTTTTCATTTCTATTAATATATTTTTAATTTGAGAGCAGTTCTTGTTTTCTGATTATTCTTTTTATAGCATAGTCTTCTTGTTTTATGGAAGAATTTCTTTTTTATCTCTAAAAATTTATATACCAGGTGTACCGGTTAATAATGGCAGATTTTGTAACCAAAGAAAACATGATAATTTCAAGAGAAATATCAGAAGTGCTTTATTCCAAGTAATGTCCACCGCTAGCTACACATTTTCTTCATCTTTCAGGTCATTTGTGGATACCATCCCAATAGAACTTTTCTAATTTTGAGGCAAACCATTCAGAGACCCAATTTTCCACTTCTTTGTATGTTTTGAAGTGCTGCTCAGAAAGTGCATACGCCATCGATCAGAACAAGTGGTAATCTGAAGGATCAAGTTCTGGTGAATACAGCGGGTGAGTTAATACTTCCCAGGCAAGATCTTTCAACGTGTCTTTAATTGGTTTTGAAGTGTGTGATGGTGCGTCATCATGAAGCAAAATTACTTTGCCATGTCTTCTGCCCCGTTCTGGTCATTTTACAATCAAAGCATGGTTCAAATTGACTATTTGTTATCGGTAGCGATAAGTATTAAGGTTTCACCTGGTTTTAGAAGCTCATAATACACCACACATTCCTGATCCTACCAAACGCAGAGCATTATCTTCTTTCCGAAGCGATTTGGCTTTGCAGTCGATTTTCATGGTTGACCTGGATCAACCCATGATTTTGTGCATTTGGGATTCTCAAAATAAGTCCATTTGTCATCGCCAGTCACAATTCAATGCAAAAAAGACTTTCTTTCGTACCGTTGAAGCAACATTTTACTGATGACTTTTCGGTTTTCCATTTGTCTTTCATTCAGTTGATGTGGCACCCATTTTTCTTCCTTTAAAATCTTTCCCATTGCTTGTAAATGATCAGAAATTGTTTGCTAAGCAATGTTTAATCTTTCTGCAAGCTGATTTTGAGTTTGATATGCATCTTCATCCAATAATACTTGTAATTGTTGGTCTTCAAACTTTTTTGGTTGACCTGGACATTCTTTGTCTTTCACATCGAAATCATCACTTTTAAAGCATTTAAACAAGAATTGTGAGATAGAGCATGTTCACCATAAGCTTCCCGAAGTATACGATAACCTTCAGCAGCACTTTTCTTCAAAATAAAGTAATGAATTAAAACTTCCCACAAATGCTCTTTTTTTGGCACGAAATTCGACATTTTTAAGCATAAAAATATCTATGATGTTAACCTTCAGAAAATTTGACATATGAAGTTTGCTGTCAATACAACAAAATAGCATACATATCAAATCACATATATATCAACATATGTGTAACTCTATCTATTGAAAAAAATCCACATTATTAACCGGTACACCTGGTATTTGCCAATGTTACCACCAATAAGGGTTTAATCTCCAATATTTACTGGGAACTCATACAACTTAACAAAAGGAAGATAAAAAAGCCAATCAAAAAATGGGCAAATGACCTAAATAGATACTTTTCAAAAGAGGACTTAAGGAAGGCCAAGAGACATATGAAAACATGCTCAAAGTCACTAATCATCCGAGAGCTGCAAATCAAATGACAATGCAGTACCATCAATTTTTAATTTTTTGAGGAACCTCCATACTGCTTTCCACAGTGCCTGCGACCAATCTGCATTCCCACCAACAGTGCACAAGATTCCCTTTTCTCCACATCCTTGCCAACACTTGCTGTCTGTTAATTTATTAAGGAAAGCCATTCTGACAGATGTGAGGTAATAGCTCCTGTGGTTTTAATTTTCTTTTCTCTGATGATTAGTGACATTGAGCATCTTTTCATACGTCTATTGGCCATCTCTATGTTCTCTTTGGAGAAGTGTCTACTCAGGTCTTTTGCCCATTTTTTAATTGGATTGTTTCTTTGATGATAAGTTATATAAGGTCTTTATAAATTTTGGATATTAACCCCTTATCAGAAGTATCTTTGGTGAGTATGTTCTCCCACTTAGTGGGTTGTCTTTTCATTTTGTTGATGGTTTCCTTTGCTGTGCAAAAATTTTTTAGTTTGATATACTCCCACTTGTTTATTTTTCATTTGTTTTTTGTTTTTGTTGTGCCAGAAGAGATATGTTAAAAAAATAATATTACTGAGAGAAATGTCCAAGATTTTACTGCCTATGCTTTCTTTTAGGATTTTTATGGTTTCAAAGCTAACATTTTAAGTCTTTAACCCATTTTGAGTTTATTGTTGTGTATGGTGTTGTGAGGAGGTCTAGATTCATTTTGATTTTTTGCACAAATCTGTCCAGTTCACCCAACACCATTTATTGAACAGACTATCTTTACTCCATTGTATGCTCTTTTTTTAAAAAAAATATATTTTATTGATTTTTTTACAGAGAGGACGGGAGAGGGATAGAGAGTTAGAAACATCGATGAGAGAGAAACATCCATCAGCTGCCTTCTGCACACCCCCTAACTGGGGATGTGCCCACAACCAAGGTACATGCCCTTGACCGGAATCGAACCTGGGACCCTTCAGTCCATAGGCCGACGCTCTATCCACTGAGCCAAACCGGCCAGGGCACATTGTATATTCTTGCCTCATTTGTCAAATATTAATTGACCATATAGGTGTGGGTTTATTTCTGGCTCTCTATTATGTTCCATTGATATATATATATATGGCTGTTTTTATTCTAGTACCATGCTGTTTTGGTTACTATGGCCTTGTAATATACTTTGATATCAGGTTGCATGATTCCTCCAACTTCATTCTTTCTCACTATTGCTATGGCTGTACGAGATCTTTTGTAATTCTATATACATTTTTTGAATATTTGTTCTAGTTCGTTGAGATATGCCATTGATATTTTAATAGGAATTGTGTTGAATCTATAGGTTGTTTTGCATAGTATGGACATTTTAGTAATGCTGATTTTTTCTATGCATGAACATGATATATGCTTTGACTTATTTGTATCTTCTTCAGTTTCTTTCTTCAGTGTCTTATAATTTCCTGAGTACAGGTCTTTTACATCTTTGATTAAATTTATTCCTAGGTATTATATTTATATTTTTGATGCAATTCTATATAAGATTTTTTTTCTTAGTTTCCCTTTCTGATAGTTTATTGTTGTTGTATAAAACTGCAACAGATTTCTGGGTATATATTTTGTATCCTGCTACTTTACTGAATACGTTTATCAGTTCTAGTAGTTTTTTGGTGGACTCTTTAGGGTTTTCTACATACAATAGCCTATCGTCTGCAAATAATTGCAACTGCATTTTAGTTGTTCTTTTCCAATTTGGATGCCTTTTATTTCTTCTTCTTGTCTAATTGCTATTGCTATGTCTTCCATTACGGTGTTGAATAAGGGTGGTGAAAGTGGACATCCCTGTCTTGTTTCTGATCTTAAGAGAAACACTTTTACTTTTTGCCCATTGAGTATGATGTTGGATGTGGGTTTGTCACATATGGCCTTTATTATGTTGAGGTGAATTTCCTCTATTCCCACTTTGCTGAGAGTTTTTATCATAAATGGGAGATGGATTTTATCAAATGCTTTTTCTGCATCTATTGATGTATGTGATTTTTATCCTTCACTTTGTTTATGTGCTGTATCATGTTTATTGATTTATGAATATTGTACCAAGCTTGCATCTTCGAAATAAATCCCACTTGATTGTGGTGTCTGATCTTTTCATTTATTTTTATTTTTTTATTTATTATTTATTTATTTTTTTTAAAATATATTTTATTGATTTTTTATAGAGAGGAAGGGAGAGAGATAGTTAGAAACATCAGTGAGAGAGAAACATCAATCAGCTGCCTCCTGCACACTCCTTACTGGGGATGTGCCTGCAACCAAGGTACATGCCCTTGACCAGAATTGAACCCAGGACGCTTCAGTCCACAGGCCGACGCTCTATCCACCGAGCCAAACTGGCTAGGGCTATTTTTATTTTTTAATTAAAAATTGTAATTGATTTTGAGAGAGAGAGAGAGATCAATTTGTTATTCCACTTATTTTGCATTCATTGGTTGCTTCTTGTGTGTGCTCTGACCAGGGATCAAACCTACAACCTAAACATATCGGGACAATGCTCTAACCAACTGAGGTACCTGACGAGGATCTATGATCATTTTAATGTATTGCTGGATCCAGTTTGCTAATATTTTGTTGAGAATTTTAGTATCTCTGTTTATCAGGGTTATTGGCCTATAATTTTCTTTCTATCTGGTTTTGAAATTATGAATTTCAGAGTCTTTCCTCCCCTTAACTATTTTGAAATCTTTTGAGAAGAATAAATGTTAGTTTTTCTTTGAATGTTTGATAAAATTCACCTGTGAAGCCATCTGGTCCAGGTCTTTTGTTTGTTGGTAGTTTTTTTTTTTTTTATTAGTGTCTTAATTTTATTAGTTATAATCAGTCTGTTCAAATTTTCTGTTTCTTCTTGATTCAGTTTTGAAAGATGGTATGTTTCTAGAAATTTTCCCATCTCATCCAGATTATCCAATTTATAGGCATAGAGGTGTTTGTAATATTTTCTTATAATCCTTTGTATTTCTATGGTGTCAGTTATTACTTCTTCTCTTTCATTTCTGATTTTATTTATTTGGTTCCTCTTTCTTTTTTTCTTAGTGAGTCTGGTTAAAAGTTTTTCAATCTTATTTAGCTTTTCAAAGAAACAACTCTTGGTTTCATTGATCTCTGTAATTGTTTTTTAGACACTATTTTGTTTATTTCTGCTGTGATCTTTATTTGCCTTCTTCTACTCACTTTAGGCTTTGTTTGTTCTTTTACTGATATTTTTAAGTGAATAGTTAGATTGTTTTTGAGATTTTTCTTGTTTCTTGAGGTAGGTCTGTGTTGCTATCAATTTTCCTCTAAGGCCTGCTTTTGCTGTATCCTATAAATTCTGGGTTATTGTGTTCTCATCTTCATTTGTTTCAAGATAACTTTTGATTTGTTCCTTGATCTCATTGTGAACCCACTCATTGTTTAATAGCATTTTATTTAGCCTTCACATCTTTGTGTGTTTTTCAATTTTTTTTCTTGTGATTGATTTCAAATTTTAAACAATTAAGTTCAGATAGATACATGCAAAAAAATGAAACTAGGCCACCAACTTATACCATACACAAGAATAAACTCAAAAATGGATAAAAGGTTTAAATGTAAGTCATGAAACCATAAAAATCCTAGAAGAAACCACAGACAGCAAAATCTCAGGCATCTCTTGTAGCAGTATGTTTATGGATTCATCTGCTAGGGCAAAGAAAACTAAGGAGAAAATAAACAAATGGGACCACATCAAAGTAAAAAGCTTCTGCACAGCAAAAGAAACCATCAACTAAACAAAAAAGGAGCCCACTGTATGGGAGAACATATTTGGCAATGATACATCTGATAAAGGGTTAATATCCAAAATATATAAAGAACTCATACAACTTAACAAAACGAAGACAAACAATCTAATTAAAAAATGGGCAAAGGACCTATATAGACACTTCTCCAAAGGCGGCATACAGATGGCCAAGAGACATGAAAAAAATGCTCAAAGTCACTGATCATCAGATCGATGAAAATTTAAACGACAATGAGGTATCACCTCACACCTGCCAGAATGGCTATCATCAACAAATGACAATGCTGGTAAGGATGTGGAGATAAGGGAAACCCTACTACACTGCTGGTGGGAATGTAGACTAGTGCAGCCATTATGGAAAACAGTACGGAGTTTCCTCAAAAAATTAAATATAAAACTACCATTTGATCCATTGATCCCACTTCTAGGAATGTATTCTAAGAAACCCAAAATACCAATCAGAAAGAAGGTATGCGCCTCTATATTCATACCAGCATAATTTGCAATAACTAAGATCTGGAAACAGCCCAAGTGCTCATCAGTAGATGCTTGGATAAAAAAGCTGTGGCACATTTATACCATAGAATGCTATGCAGCAGTAAAAAAGAAGGATCTCTTACCCTTTGAGACAGCATGGAGGGACCTAGAGAGTATCATGCTAAGTGAAATAAGTCAGTCAGAAAAAGACAAGTATCACATGATCTCATTCATATACAGAATCTAAGTAAAAAAATAAACTAATGAACCGAGTGGATCCAGAGACAATGAAAGCATGGAATAGAGTGCAGATTCTTGGAAGGAAGGCGGGGAAGGGTGGGTGGGTGACAGGTAATCAAGCGAGGACCTTGTATGCATATATTATGGCCCATGGACACTATCAATAGGGCAAGTGAGGGCCTGGGGCAGGGTGCAGAGGTGGATTGGAGGGGGCCAAAGGGAGGGGAGGTCAGGAGACATATGTAATACTTTCAACAATAAGGAATTATTTAAAATAAAATAAAATAAAATAAAATGTGACTAGATTAAAAAAAAACACAAACAATTAAGGTGAGAGAAAGTGCTTGCTATGATTTTAATATTCTTAAATTTACAGTGGCTTGTTTTGTATCCTAACATGATCTATTCTAAAAAATATTCCATGTGACCTTGAAAAAAAAATGTATGCTCTGCCTCTTTGGTGTGAAATGCTCTGAAGATATCAATTAAATCCATCTGATCAAGTCTGTCATTTAAGGTTGCTGTTTTCTTGCTGATTTTTATGTCTGGAAGATCAATCCATTAATGTCAATGGGGTGTTAAAATCCCCTGTTATTACAGTGTTACTACTGATCTCTCCCTTTATGTCATCAAGATTTGCCTGGTAGTTTAGATGCTCCTGTGCTGGATTCGTACATGTTACTAGTACAAGGGTTATATCCTCTTATTAGACTGATCCCATTATCATTGTGTAGTGATCTTCTTTGTCTTTTATTGTAGCCTTTGTTTTAAAGTCTATTTTGTCTGATATATGTATTGCTACCCCAGCTTTTTTAAAATTTCCATTTTCAAGAAATATATTTTATCATCCCTTTACTTTTAGCCTGTGTATGTCTCTCATTCTGAGATGGGTCTCTTTTAGACAGCATCTATATAAGTCTTGTTTTCTTATTCATTCAGTACCCTTTCTTTTGATTGGAGCATTTAAGCCACTTACATTTAAAGTTATATTAAAGTTATGTATTTATTGCCACTTTATTCTTTTTCTCCTTTTTAAAATCCTCACTCAAGAATATGGTTTTTTCATTGATTCCAGAGAGAGATGGGCAAAGAGAGAGTGAGAGAAACATCGATATAAGAGAAACATTGATCGATTGCCTTCCATATGTACCCTGACCGGGATTGAATCCATAACCTGGGTATGTGCCCTGGCCAGGAATCAAACCCACCCCCTTTGGTCCTCAGGACGATGCTCACTTGCCAGGATGACATTTTATTCTTTATCACTATGTTTCTCCGTGTGGTTTTTTTTTCTTCTTCTTTTAAAAGAAAATCCTTAACACTTCTTGTAATACTGGTTAAGTGGTAATGAACTCTTTTAAGTTTGTCTTATCTGAAATACACTTTATTTCTCCTTTAATTTTAAGTGATAGCCTTGCTGAGTAAAGTAGTCTTGATTGTAGGTCCCTGATTTTTATTACTTTAAATATTTCATGCCAATCCCTTCTGGCTTGAAATGTTTCTGTTGACACTCTAATGGGAGCTCCCTTTTAGGCAACTATTTTTCTTTTGCTGCTTTTAAGATTCTCTCTTTGTCTTTAGCATTTGCCATTTTAATTATGATATGTCTTGATGTGGGCCTCTTTGGGTTAATCTTGTTTCGGACTCTGTGCTTCCTGGACTTGTGTGTCTTTTTTCCTTTCCAGGTTAGGGAAATTTTCAGCCATTATTTCTTCAACTAGGTTCTCAAATCCTTGCTCTTCCTTTTCTCCTTCTAGTAACCCTATGATGTGGTAGTTTTTATGCTTCAGTTGTTCCAAAGGTCCGTTAAGCTATCCTCATTGTTTTATTGTTTAAAGTATTCCATATGTCTCCTTTTTCCCTGATTACTCGCCCCCCCCAACCCCCCCCACCCCCGGCCAGGACTCCCACCCACGAGGGCAAGCCTCCACCACCCCAGTGTCTGTGTCCATTGGTTTTGCTAATATGCATGCATACAAGTCCTTTGGTTGATCTCTAACCTCCCCCCCTACCCCTTGTCTCTGGATATATTTTTGTTCATCAGTTCATGTTGATCATTATATCCCACATATGAGTGAGATCATGTGATATTTATATCTTTCTCTGACTGGCTTATTTCACTTAGCATAATGCTCTCCAGTTCCATCCATGCTGTTGCAAATGGCAAAAGTTCCTTCTTTTTTATAGCAGTGTAGTATTCCATTGTGTAGATCAGTGGTCAGCAAACTGCGGCTCATGAGCCACATGCCGCTCTTTGGCCCCTTGAGTGTGTCTCTTCCACAAAATACCACGTGGGCGCTCACGTACAGGGCAATTGAAACTTCGTGGCCCATGCGCAGAAGTCGGTTTTCCGCCTGGGTGGATCTATTTTGAAGAAGTGGCCTTAGAAGAAGTGGGGGGTGTTGGTCAGTCAGGCGACAGGAGACGCGGCGCAGGCGGGCCGGGGATACGCAGCTCGGGGGAGGCGCGCGCGATTCATGCACGAGTTGAGTGAGCCAGTCAGTCAGCAGTCTCATGTGCAGTAGTTAGTGCTAGTTGCGTCCGCAAATTGCACGCGGGTGACAAAAGTACCTACTCAAAGCATAAAGTTACCTGTATTTTTCCAACCAGCTGCAAATCCTACAGGTATTTTTGTCAGCAATTTAAGAATTGTAATTATTTTGTGTTGGTGACTTTACTATTATAAAATGAAACATTTTTTTAGGTGCCCTGTTTGACATGGCTACAAAGAAGAAGCAAAGAAAAACGGAAGACGAAAACCGTGAATTTAAAGTTGAATGGACTGAGACTTTCGCGTTTATTCAAAACTTAAATGGCCTTCCGACCTGTCTTATTTGTCAGGAAAAATTGGTGCATAACAAGAAATCAAATTTGGAGAGACACTTTACAACTAAACACGTGTCATTTAGTACTAAATATCCTGTCGGTGATGCAAGGAAGAAAGCAGTTGAGGAGCTTCAGAAGAGTCAAGAAAAATCAAATTCTGTATTTAATTACTGGATGCAATCTTCCAACAATGTTAATATTGCAAGTTTTGTGGTTAGTCAAGAAATTGTTACGAGAGGAAAACCATATACAGACGGAGAATACATAAAAAGTTGTTTTATAAATGCATCTGAAGAGCTATTTCAGGATTTTAAGAACAAAGCAGATATTCTAAAAAAAATTAGAGTTACCGTTGTCTGCTAAAACAGTGAAAGATAGAACATTCAAAATGTCTTCAAATATAACCAACCAGCAAGTCGAAGATCTTAAATTGGTTTCAGCTTTATCAATAGCAGTTGACGAGTCTTGTGACATAAATGATACAGCGCAAGTTTCACTTTTTGTATGATTTATTTCATCTACAGGTCCTAAAGAAGAACTTTTAGGATTATTGCCACTCAAAGGTCAAACACGTGGAGAGGATATAGCAAATGCTGTAACTGAGTGCATTGAAAAACATCATATTCCACTCGATGAAATTGTCTCAGTTTCAACAGACGTGTCAAAAAGTATGACCGGTGTAAGAAACGGGTTTGTTGCTATTTTGAAAGAAAAAATTAATCACAAGATACTTACTTACCATTGCATCATTCATCAAGAAGCCCTTTGTGCGCAGACATTTCCAGAAGAAATTTGCAAAGTTATGGAATTGGTGATTAAGATTATCAACTCCATTATAGGTAAAGCTCTTAATCATCGCCAGTTTAAAGAATTTTTAGTTGAAATGGAGAGTGAGTACGCAGATCTGCTGCTGCATGACAAGGTGCGTTGGTTATCAAGAGGAAACGTTTTGAAACGTTTCGCTTCCTTATTAACAGAAATTAAAGCATTTCTCCTTGAGAAGGGTGTTCACTATCCAGAACTAACGAATGATCATGAAAATTTTATTTCATGGTAGACGTTACGGCTCATCTAAATCAGCTTAATCGTAAACTACAGGGGAAAGGAAACACAGTTTTTTCGATGTTAGAAGAAGTTATTTCATTCGAAAACAAATGATCTCTCTTTGCTCAAGATTTTGAAAGAGAAACTTTGATTCACTTTCCAAGCCTGTTGAAACATCGCCAAGAAAATAATTCTGATATTGACATTTGCTATTTCAAAACAACACTTTTAAATATGAGGGAAGCTTTTCTCAACAGGTTTCAGGAATTCAGAAACAGCAAAGCAACGTTAGCCTTTGTTAAAAAACCTCTCAATGCTACTGTAACAGAATTAAATTTTTCTCCCTTTAATATTGACATTGGCAACTTTGAAATGCATTTGCTGGCTTTAAAAAACAAAGAACTGTGGAGCTCGAAATTTGAACGTCTTTATGCTGATATAGAAATATTGGAGAAAAACAAATGTGAACTTAGTTCACAGCACAAGTGGTCAGCTTTGAAAGACCTGGAGAAGGAAGGTATGTTGATTTTTAACACTTGGAATAGTATTCCTGACTCATATAATCAACTGAAAACACTAGCTTTTGCTGTTCTTTCCTTATTCAGGTCTACATATTTATGCGAACAATCATTTTCAAGCATGAACCTTATCAAGAGTAAATTGAGAAGTCGTCTTACTGATGAGAACCTGGAATGGTGCCTAAAATTAAAAACAACATACAAACCTGACTTACCCAAACTTTCCAAGGAGATGCAAGGCCATTGTTCACATTAGTGTTTGTTAGTCATTGTCATGATTTAATTTTATGGATATTGTAAGGTAAATTGTAAGGAATTTAATTTTATCAATAAATAATATCATTATTAAGTATGATATCAAGTTTTATTCAACGTACCTATAGTTTAACTAAGACTTAAAACTTTAAGTAAAGTTTATTAAGTTAATTTTAGGGAACGTTGTGGAGTGAAAGAAGATGTAGTGTCGAGGATTGAGAAAGGTATGTTGAGATGGTTTGGACATATAGAGAGGATGAACGAAAGGAGATAGACGGAACAAGTATACAAGACGAGAGTGGATGGGAGAGTTGGAAGGGGTCGACCTCAGCGAACGTACCTCAATCAGATTGAGGACGTTTTTAGCAAAGGCCAGCTTAGGAGTACCCTAATTAAGTTAATAACAATGTACCTACCTATATAGTTTAAGTTTAAAAAATTTGGCTCTCAAAAGAAATTTCAATCATTGTACTGTTGATATTTGGCTCTGTTGACTAATGAGTTTGCCAACCACTGGTGTAGCTGTACCACAGTTTTTTAATCCACTCAGCTGTTGATGGGCACTTAGGTTGTTTCCAAATCTTAGCTATAATAAATTGTGCTGCTACGAACATAGGGGTGCATATATCCTTTCTGATTGGTGTTTCTGGTTTCTTGGGATATAATCCTAGAACTGAGATTACTGGGTCAAATGGGAGTTCCATTTTCAGTTTTTTGAGGAAATGCCATACTGTTTTCCACAGTGGCTACACCAGTCTGCATTTCCACCAGCAGTGCACAAGGGTTCCTTTTTCTCTGCATCCTCTCCAGCACTTGTTTGTTGATTTGTTGATGATAGCCGTATGACAGGTGTGAGATGGTACCTCATTGTCGTTTTGGTTTGCATCTCTCGGATGATTAGTGACTTTGAGCATGTTTTCATATGTCTCTCGGCCTTCTGTATGTCCTCTTTCAAAAAGTGTCTATTTAGGTCCTTTGCCCATTTTTTGATTGAATCGTTTATCTTTCTTTTGTTAAGTTGTATGAGTTCCCTATAAATTTTGGAGATTAAACCCTTATCTGAAATAGCATTGGCAAATATGTTCTCCCATGTGGTGGGCTTTCTTGTTGTTTTGTTGATGGTTACTTTTGCTGTGCAGAAGCTTTTTATTTTGATGTAGTCCTATTTGTTTATTTTCCCCTTAATTTCCATTTCTAGAGTCTAGAAGCTGTACCAATAAAGAAATTGCTACAACATATGTCTGATATTTTGCTGCCTATGGAGTCTTCTAAGATTTTTATGGTTTTCCATCTTACATTTAAGTCCTTTAACCATTCTGAGTTTGTTTTTGTGTATGGTGTAAAGTTGGTGATCTAGTTTCATTTTTTTGCATGTATCTGACCAAATTTCCCAGCACTATTTGTTGAAGAGACTGTCTTGACTCCATTGTCAAATATTAATTGAGCATAATGGCTTGTGTCTATTTCTGGGTTCTCTATTCTGTTCCATTGGTCTATATGTCTGTTCTTGTGCCAGTACCAGGCAGTTTTGAGAACAGTGGCTTTGTAATTTACCTTGATATCTGGTATTGTGATCCCTCCAACTTTGTTATTCTTTCTCAGAATCGCTGTGGTATTCAAGGTCTTTTTTTTATTCCAGATGAATTTTTGGAGAGTTTGTTCTAGGTCTGTGAAATATGCCATTTGTATTTTAATGGGGAGTGCATTGAATCTATAAATTGCTTTGGGTAGTATGAACATTTTAATGATGTTGATTCTACCAATCCATAAACATGGTATGTTCTTCCATTTGTTTATGTCTTCCTCTATCTCTTTTTTAATGTCCTGTAGTTTTCCATATCCTCATTTTTTAAAAGTGTTTTTTTTTTCTGCTCTGTTTGGATATTTTCTGCTACCTTGTTTTTCAAATTCCTGGTTCAATGTTCTGCTTTATCTACTCTGCTGTTTATTCCTTCTAGTATATTCTTCATTTCAGATATTATATTCTTCATTTCTGACCGGTTCTTTTTTATATTTCCTATGTCCTTCTTCATGCTGTTGAAGTTCTCACTAACTTCCTTGAGCATCCTTATAACCATTTTTTTTCTTGAAATCTATATCTGGTAAATTGTTTGCCTTTATTTCATTTAGCTCTTTTTCTGGAGATTTCTTCTATTCTTTCTTTTGGGGCATGTTTCTTTATCTCCTTAATTTGGCTGCCTCTTCATGTTTGTTTCTATCTGTTAGGTAGATCTACTATGTCTCACAGTGTTGGTATGCTGGCCTTATGTAGTAAGTGTCCTGTGTGTCCTTGTTGTGCACTCTCCTTGATCACCTCAGCCGGGTGCTCCAGGAATGTTCCTTGTGTGGATAATGTGAGCCCTCCTTTGGTAATTGAGCCTTGATTGCTTTTGGTCCATCGTACCTGGGGTCAACCCTCAGGGTAGCTGACTGTGAATATTGACCCCCAACCACTGTGTATGAACTGCAGTGCAGGTGCTGGACACAAATGGAATTTGCCTCAGGAGTGTCTTGTACCTGCTGAGATCTTCTTTTGGATATGCCCCTTATGAAGCAAATTGGATCCTGATCTAATGTTTAAACCTGGCCACTGGGTATGTTGGTCCTGGGGCCTCTTGGGAGGGACTCTGATTCAGGTCAATATCAGCTGCTGCCTGTGTCGGGCCATGGGCACCTGTTTGAAGCTACAAATTGGTACACAGTTTGTGGCTGCTTTTGCTGGATCTGGGTGTATACAGGAAGGCCCAAGCTGCACACCAAGGTTGACTTTTACCAGCACTGGGATCTGGGCAAGTCAACAAAAGACCTAAGGCACTTTGAAATCTGCATCTGTCTACCTCTGCTTGACAACTGTCTACCTCTGCCTGTTAAAGTCAGTCACTGAGAGCCTCTGGAGGTATTCAAGTTGCATACGATAGGTTCTCAATGAGTCCAGGTAGATGCGAGTAGTGGTAGATACCAGACTGATACAAGTTCAAACTTGGTGACAGTGCTGGGTTTGAGGCCACTCAGTATCAGTTTCAGGGTATACCAAATCTAGCTGCCACTCACTATGTGCTTGCACAACTTTATGGTGGGGGCGGGGTTTCAAGGCATTATCAGGGTGAGGCCAGCAGAGTTTACCAGGCACAAACAGTCTAAGATTTGGCTGTGTGAAGGGAGGGCTCTGCACTGGTTGAGCATTCAAAGGAAAAATGGCCCCAGTCCTAGAGCCACACAACTCAGTTAGTCCCAGATTCTGCCAGTAGCCAGATCTCAGTAGGATGGGGCTAGTGGATCTCCCTTGAGGGCTTGGGGGAAGGAGAGGGGGTGGCCCCCTCTCTGGAGCTACACAGCTCAGTTTGTCCCAGATTCTGTTCAGACCATGGCAGGGCGGAGCCAGGAGGAATCCAGCAGGTGACGTCAACAGGGAGCCCAGAGGGTGTGACTATTGCATTCCCCCAAGCTGATTCCATAAGGAGGAGCATGCCCCACCCAAGAAAAACGTCATCTGTGGTGTGAAAGAGTGACTTAGCAAAGGAGTCTTAGTTGTTATTTCTTCAGCTTTCATCGCAGAGCCACAAACCTCAGCCTCTCCTGCTAATCTAGTCCACCCTGCTCTTTTCTCAGCTGGAGCCCAGGGTGAGTGGTTCCAAGAGTTTGTGCATTGGTCCTTTAAGATTGCATCTGTGTCTCTAGCAGACTCTTTTCTCTCCTGGAGGACAGACTCCCCTCTGATTTTCACAGTCAGATATTATATGGGTGCGCTTCCTGGCTCTGGTGCCATGGCTGGAACGCCCGGTTTGGGGTTGAGACCTCATGCTTCACAGAGGAAACTTTGCAGCTGCATTATCGCTCTGGAATCTCAGTCACAGCAGGCCCTGTGAGAGCAGGGCCAGACATTTTGGCATCTCTTCCCTTCCTGCCAGTCTCGATGAGACTTCTTCTGTAAATCCTTGGTTATAAGACTCCTGATCAGCTGGTCTTCAGTTGGTTATTTGGGTTGATTCCTCTATATTTCAGTTGTAATTTCATTTTGGTCCTGGGAGGAAGTGAGTGTAACATCCACCTAGTCTGCCGCCATTTGGGATCCTTACATGTTCTTTTGTGACGTATTTATTCAAATATTTTATCCACGTTTAATATTTTCTTTTTATTATTTTGTGGTAATTCTTTATGTATACTTGATTTCATGACTCTATCAGATATTAATATTATAAACATTTTTGTCCAATGTGTGAGTTGCCTTTACAATTACTTAATGTCTTAAGACAGCAAAGTTTTTAATGTTGATGAGGCCAGATTTACCTTTTATAATTTGTATTTTGTGTATGCTAATAAATCTTTGCCTGCTCCAAGATTGATAAGATTTTCTCTTGTAAAACTACCTTACACTTAACTTTACTGCTCCTTCACTTTGTTATATTGTACCACCTTAAGTTCCTTGTAGTCAATTTCCCTTCTGACTCTTCTTCCTCTCACTTAACAATGGACATTTCCAAGATTTTTCTCCCTTTGATTATCAAATAATGTGTGTTCCTCAAAAAAGATTTAGAAAACAAAAGAAGTGCAGTAATTATAATAATAATGGCACCAGTTTTGAGTGCAGTACTTACCATATGCTAACTATATAGTGATGGAACGTGATGGTTAGGAGATCAAGTCTAAGAGTGAGGCTGCCTGGGCTAAAATTCTGTTTCTATAACCTTCTAGTTGCAGGGTCTTGGTTAGTGTTTTACTCAGTGAAAACTTACAAGATACAATAGCAATTTGCAATAGAGTTTTTAGTAGCAAAGGATACAGAACAAAAGCATCAGAAAAAAAGATGTGCATCTTCAAAGTCCTGAGTTCAGGCATAAGCTTCCGGAGTTCTTCCTCATCTGAGGCCACACAGGATGTCCTTTTTCTCTGACAGAGAAGCACTGGGGGATGTATGGAATGTCTCTGCCCAGGGAAGCCTCTTTGATTCCTAAGGTTCAAGGCCTTTTTGTGGGGGCTAGTAGCGTAGGCACATTCTGCTTCAAAATCTGCCATGACAATCAAAACTCTGGGCCCAACACTAAAACCAAGTGCACATCGGCAGTCTTAATGTTAGTGCAAAGGAACCTGACAAGCCAGCAGGACATGGCCCATTGCTCCAGGTGTATATAACAAAATCATTAATTACTAACACAAAAAACTCTCCAAGGGGCACATTCCCTGGGGTGGCCAAAGGTCAATCATGGTTCCCTTGGAGACAGCAAGGAGTTAGCAACTACACCTGCTGTGTTCATTCTTTTCTCACAAGTAGCCTCTCTAAAGCCTCACTTTTTTCATCTGTAAAATGAGAAAACAGATGTGCTTCCTTTATAGGGTTGTTGTGAAAATTAAATGAGATTATATATGTAAAGCTTTCAGCATTATTTTGGTACATAGTTATTGCTCAATGACTACTAGATATTATTAATACTAAGCATTTCCTCCTCTGTCATATAAGGATGACAGTATTTGTTTCATTGCCTATAGCAAGACTAAAATGCATTCCTAGCTGGTTTAGCCCAGTGGATAGAGCGCCGGCCTACAGACTGAAAGGTCCCGGGTTCAATTCCAGTCAAGGGCACATGCCTGGGTTGTGGGCTCATTCCCCAGTAGGGGGTGTGCAGGAGGTAGCTCATCAATAATTCTCTCTCATCGTTGATGTTTCTATCCCTCTCTCCATCTCCCTTCCTCTCTGAAATCAATAAAAATATATTTTAAAAAAATAATAAAATCCAGGCCTAGTAGATAGAGAGCTTAGCATAGGGCTTGGCCTTAGATCCCTATGCTAAGCTCTCTACTACATGCTATGCACTCTGATATATTTGTATTCTATTTAATGTGTTGTTGTTTTTTCAAAAATGTTTGTCAAATATACTAGGGAAAAATGGGTTACTACTCAATGTTCTTGGGTTCCTAAAGTTGGGTAAATGACACTTGGCCCCTCTCTTTCTCTTTTTTTCTTCCCACACTCCATCTGTCTTGGTTGGTTTGCCCTAGAAGTAGAGCCAAAGATACAGGTTATTTATTTGGGAAGTGATATAAAGAAACAGAGGACAGAAATGAGAAGGAAAAGCTAAAATGAGGTGTTATTGAGCCAGTTGCTGCTGTGGGTGACTGGGGCTCAGTCCTACTGGGAGCCTCTGGGGATCTGGGTAGAATTCCCTCAGAATGGTTTCTCCAAAGGATGGAAGTCTGGGACATTTATCCACAGACTTCTCTCCTCCTTAGTTGAGTGTGTCTAATTCACTTCCCCACCTGGCTGCAGAAAAAATGGAGAGGTGAAAAGTGGGTACTTGCATGGGGCTGTCATCATGCATAGAAGCCTCCACACAGCCTCCACTGAAATACCAGTGAGCCAAGAGCATGTGGGCAGAGCACAAAAAGCAGCTGCTGCTTCCTCTAAGCAGGAAGGAGTAAACATAGGCATCTCTGTCCAATACATAGTGCCTTCCCCTAGGCAGCCAATCTCAGGGTCTTGCTGCCATTCAGACAGGCATAACCTGAAGAACTTGCTTTTCCAGGCTTGGCTCTCAACACATAAATATATTTTAGAAAAATCTTCTGCCTTTCTGAACAAAGCTATTTTTCTGCTGTAGACTCAGATAAAAATCGAATTTTAGTTGTAGTTAGAAATGCCTTCTAGATCAAAAGGTAACTCCCCATTCCATTGATGCCCATCATTGCTTCAATGGGTGGGGAGGAGGGGATTGAGGGAAAAAAGAAAAAGCTCTAAAACTAGTTCCAGAATATTCTTTCTCTTACTTTAATCACACTTCCAAAATATTCATAATATAGGATGAGTATAGCCTAATTTATTTATTTATAAAATTTCCTAAAATTGGATAGTGTTTTCATTTTCTCAGTATCAAAAATAATATTGTAGCAAACATCTATATATATAAAAGCCTAAGGACCATTATGACCAGACAACCGGACAACTGGACGACTGGCCTGTAGCTATGATGCACACTGACCACCAGGGGACAGATGCTCAATGCAGGAGCTGCCCCCTGGTGGTCAGTGTGCTCCAACAGCCAACCCCCGCAGTCCCTCCCCCCCTCCCCCCCCGGCCAAACTCCCATGGTCCCTCCCCCCAGCCGGCCAGTCTGGATTGGCCCTGATTGCCCACCAGGCCAAGGGACCCCACCTGTGCATGAATTTGTGCACCGGTCCTCTAGTCATTGTACATAATTCTTTTCCTGAGTTTCATATCATTTTACCAAGAGAGATAGGTCACAGTGGAAACAGAGAGTTAAAGAGTATGGACGCTGTAAAAGCTTTTGATCCATATCCACCTGTTGCTTTCCAAAAAGTGTAGATTTAACCAATTTGTACTCTCACCAGTCATGTGTGTGCATAGGGAAATTTAAAAACATTTTAGAAAATCTCAGTGTTGAAAATTTAGCAAATATAGAAAAGTGTAAATTGTCATAGTAATAAATAACCCATAACCTTGAGACAGCCACTACTAACATTTTAATATATTTTAGTCTTTTTCATTCTTATATAATGTACATGTATAATTTATGAACAAAATAGAACATACCACATATAGAATTTTGTAATCTGGTTTTCTCATCTAATATTACATTCCATTTCCCAAAAAGATAATGGTAAATGGTTGCACAATGTTTTATGGGTGTCCGTTAGGAATCGTGTTTGGCTCCTACGAACAGAGTTTGACTAATATAAACATAACGGTTTATTTTTTCTTATGTAATAGACATCTGGAAGGTGGCAGTTGATGGCTTTGTTACAGTGGTTCCAGGATATCAGAATTGCAGTCGCTATGATTCTCCTGGCTTTTCTCTCATTGTCTCCAAACGGCTGTTGGAACTCAAGCCATCATGCCAGTTATTAAGACAGTTGGGGCCAAGCAGCAATCTAGGCAGCTGCAAGTCCCACCCATAAACTTCTACTTATATCTTATTGGCCACCCTAATCTTCAAGGAAGGCTGTGAAATTAGGTGTTTTTTTTTTTTTAGCTAAGCACATTGCTGGCCACAATAATATAGGATCTTGTTAATGACAAATAAGAGGAGAATGGATATTGGGCAGCCAGCAATCTGCCACAGCCTTATAAGTATGGATGTAATATTTTATTTAACCAATCTCCTACGGAGTAGTATTTATTTTTTTCCTAATTTTCACCATTATGCCAATTGCCATAGTAAGCATCCATACACAAGCATCTCTTAATTGTTTCTTATGATAAATTTCCAGATGGAATTAATAAATTAAATCATGGAATGCAAAATTGCTTTCCAGAAAGGTTCTACTTTCTGAAGCAGCATATAAAACCACTGGGCAGTTATTCTGAGAATCATTCATTGAATACGTGCTTCCCATCCAACTCCAGATGGTCCCTTGTGATTCTTTCTTGAATATTAATATTTTTCACAAATGTTAGAAAATGTAATCAATCCTTAAATAGAATATGTCAAAGTGGCAAATGCTGAGCAGTATGTCTTTAATTAATTAAATATATACCAGAAGGAAATGTCCTTGTGGAATGAGCCTGCAAAGTGACACATTTTAGACTGGTAAGTTCTTATATTTTCATTTTTTTAAGAAGTTCCTGAAGTAGTTTTGATGCCAATAATGACATGGGGCCACAGGAGAAAGGATGACAAGGAAAAGACCGATCTGAGAATCATCAAGAAACCTCAATCAATTTAGGATCTTTAAAGTTTAATATTAGAAGCTATTATGGAAGATATGAATCTTAATACAACTATTAATACAACTTAATACAACTATTCTGCAAACCAATGCAATTTTAGCAAAGTTTTGAAGCCCCATCTATTGACTTGTATTCTTGTGGAACTAATGTTAGCAGAAACAGCATAGCTAAGTCATTGAGCTAGATTCCTCCACAGACACAAGTGAGAGCCAAAATTTGAAATACTTACTGGTGTATACAGATAATATGTTCTCAAAATTTATACTTCAAATGAATTTATGGTAAATTAAATTGAAATGTTTAAGGCACTGTGGAACTACATTAAAAAAAAAAACCTCAGAGTAGCTCACATTCAATTAATGTAGTAAAATTAAAAAGTGATTGCAGCAAATGCTTTAGTAAAGAAGATCACTTTTTAAATAAGAATAATCACCCAGTTGTTCATTTTTTGAGAGTTTGGTTTGTACTCCCAGGTTTCTTTAGGCAACGCAGGGCTTTAAATGCTGTCAAAATTTCCATGGTCTTTAGCTTGTCTTGCTCAACAAAGATGAAAGCCATTGGAAAAGTTACATTTGCACTGTGTTCTTAGAATTTTGTCTGTGTTTTAAATAGTGCTGTGTATGGCCACCTAGGTCCATGGAATGTCACACATGTACCTACTTCATGTGTAACACAGCTCAACACTCCAGGGCAGATTTTATTGCCCATATCTCACACCCAGGAGGCAGGGGCCATCACTCGCTCAGGAGGGAGGACACTAATTCCACCTCCCTGAGGCACAAGTAGTCCAGTCCCAGTGCTTCAAACCAGACCTGTCCCCATCGTAGGAGGCCAATAAATATTTGTTGAATTTTTTATATGGTACAAACCAAATTTATGTCTAAGTGGTAGGATTATATTTGAATTTCTTCTTTTTGCTTTTTTATATTTTATGAATTTCCTGCAAGACATAGCTGGGACATTTGTCATCAGGTAACTGTGTGCATAGCTGCATGTTTGGGGCATTCCAGATCATAGTTCCTGGAACATTTCTGCTAACTTTTTTGAACTAGTTGAAATGGGTTTGTTGTATCATACTGAATTGAGTATCTTTATTAAATATAATTAAGTATTTAATTTTAATATTTAAATTAGACATGAGCTTTGAATTCAACTTTTATTTCCCAGTACAAATTAGGTAATGAACAGAGACTAAAAGAAAATTAGTAAATATATCAATCAATTGAACTCGAACTTTTTACTTAAATTAAGTCTTTAAAACCAACACAATAATATATGAATACTACAGTCTTACATTTTATGCTAAGAATTTATTTATATAATTAAAAATTCAGACTGGCCAGTGTGGCTCGGCAGTCAAACGTCAACCCAGGAACCAAGAGGTCACTGGTTCGATTCCTGGTGAGGGCACATGCTTGGGTTATGGGCTTGATCCCTAATGGGGGATGTGTAGGAGGCAGCCGATCAATGATGTTCCTCCCTCATTGAGGTTTCTCTATCGCTCTGCCTTCCTCTCTCTCTAAAAAGAAAAAAAAATCAATAAAGACATATTTTTTAAAAAAGAGACACATTTTTAAAAATTCAGATTCGGAGATTTGTTCTTTCTATTTGTGATTTTCCTATTTACTTAAGCCTTTACTTTATTTCATCAATATTAAGAAAATTATATAAAATTTTAATGGATTTTTATTAAACCCAATGTACTGCTTATGGTTTAAATATTTTTAATGATTTAGTCATAATATACTTTTATTTTTATTTCTTCAGATAAGATTTTTTCAAATTAATTTTAAATGTTTTCAATTATACATTCAATAGCATTCTGTATTAGTTTCTGGTATACAGCATAGTGGTTCAACTATCATTTATTTTACCAAGTGTTCCTCGCTGATATTTCCAGCACCAAACTGGCCCCATACAACATTACATTATTGACTATATTTCCTCTGCTGTACTTTACATCCTCATGACTATTTTGTAACTACCAATTTGTACTTCTCAATCCCTTCACCTTTTTCACCCAGACCCCAACCCCCCTCCCCTCTGGCAAACATCAATCTGTTTTCTGTATCTATGAGTCTTTTTATGTTTTGTTTGCTCATATATATTGTTCTTTAGATTCCACATGTAAGTGAAACCATATGGTGTTTGTACTTCTCTATCTGACTTATTTCACTTAACATAATGCCCTCTCCATCCATGCTGTTGCAAATGATAAGATTTCATTCTTTTTATAGCCAAGTAATAGTTCCATTGCACATATGTATCTATTTTTTTTTTTTTTTTTTGGCCACTCATCTATTGAAGGTTACTTGGGTTGCTTCCATAGCATGGCTATTGTAAATAATGCTGCAAAGAACATAAGGGCGCATATATTCTTTTGAATTAGTGGTTTGAGGTTTTTTGGATATATACCCAGAAGTGACATCACTGAATCATAAGGCAGTTATATTTTTAATTTTTTGAGGAACCTCCATACTGTTCTCCACAGTGACTGCACCAATCTGCATTCCCACCAACAGTGCACAAGGTTCCCTTTTCTTCACATCCTGGACAACACTTGTTTGTTGATTTATTGATGACTAGAGGCCCAATGCATGAAATTTGTGCAAGAGTAGGCCTTAGTTCCCCCAGCTGCCAGCACTAGCTTCCCTCTGGCACCCGGGACCCGGGCTTCCCTCACAGCCCTGGCTTCATCTGGAAGGTCTTCCAGAAGGATGTCCGGTCTAAGTAGCATATTACACTTTTATTATAATAGATAGCCATTCTGACAGGTGTGAAGTGATATCTCATTGTGGTTTTAATTTGCATTTCTCTGATGATTAGTGACATTGAGTATTTTTTCATATGTCTATTGGCCATCTATATGTCCTCTTTAGAAAAGTTTCTATTCAGGTCCCTAGTGTGTGTGTGTGTGTGTGTGTGTGTGTGTGTTTGATTTCAGAGAGGAAGGGAGAGGGAGATAGAGATAGAAACATCAATAATGAGAGAGAATCATTGATCAGCTGCCTCCTGCATGCCCCCTACTGGGGATTGAGCCCTCAACCCAAGCATGTGCCCTTGACTGGAATTGAACCCAGGACCCTCCAGTCTGCAGGCCGACGCTCTATCCACTGAGCCAAGCCAGCTAGGACCCTAGTCCATTTTTTAATTTGATTGTTTATTTTCTTAGGGTTGAGTTTTTTTTTATAAATTTTGGATGTTAATTCTTATTAGATGTACCTTTGGAGACTATGTTCCCCCATTCAGTGAGTTGTCTTTCCATTTTGTTGAAGGTTTTCTTTACTGTGCAAAAATATTTTACTTTGATGTAGTCCCATTTGTTTATTTTTTCTTCTGTTTACCTTGCCTGAAGAAATTTACCAGAAAATGTATTGCTAAGAGAAATGTCCAAGATTTTACTGCCTCTGTTTTCTTTTAGGATTTTTATGGTTTCGAGTCTTACATTTAAACCTTTAATCCATTTTTAGTTTATTCTTGTGTATGGTGTAAGAAGGTGGTCTAGTTTTTTTTTTGTTGTGTTTTTTTTGTTTTTTGCACAAATCTGTCCTATATACCTAACACCATTTATTGAATAGACTATCTTTACCCCATTATATTTTCTTGCCTCCTTTATCAAATATTAATTAACCATAAAGGTGTGGGTTTATTTTTGGGCTCTCTATTCTGTTCCATTGATTTACATGTCTGTTTTTATGCCAGCACCATGCTGTTCTGATTATTATGGCCTTGTAGTATAGTTTGATATCTGGTAGCATGATCTCTCCAACTTTGTTCTTTCTCAAGATTGTTGTGGCTATTCAGGGTCTTTTGTGGTTCCATATGTATATTTGAAATATTTGTTCTAGTTCTGTGAAATATGCCATTGGTATCTAGCTAGAAATTGCATTGAATCTATAGATTGCTTTAGGTAACATGGACATTTTAATGATGTTAATTCTTCCTATCCATGAACACGGTATATGATTCTATTTGTATCTTCTTCATTTTCTTTCTTCAGGGTCTTATAATTTTCTGAGTACAGGTCTTTTACATTCTTGGTTAAACTTATTCCTAGTCATTTTACTTTTTGTATTCAATTGCAAATGGGATTGTATTCTTAGTTTCCCTTTCTGATAGTTCACTATTGGTTAAAATGCAACTGATTTCTGGATAGTTATTTTGTATCCTGCTACTTTACTGAATTCATTTATCAGTTCTAATAGTTTTTTGGTGGCATCTTTAGAGTTCTTTATATACAGTGTCATGTTGTCTGCAAATAATGACAGTTTTACTTGTTCCTTTCCAATGTGGATGCCTTTTATTTCTTCTTTTTGCCTGATTGCTGTGGCTAGGACTACGTTGAATGAGTGTGAAATTCCTGTCTTATACCAATTTTTTTGTTTTGTTAATCCTCACCCAAGGATATTTTTTCCATTGATTTTTAGAGAGAGTAGAAGAGAGGGAGAGAGGGGGAGAGAGAGAAAGAAACATCAATGTGAAAGAGACATATCCCACACGTGGCCTGACAGGGGATAGGGATCAAACCTGCAACCCAGGTACACGTCCTTGCTTGGATATCGAACCTACAACCCTTCAGTTCTTGGGCAGGTGCTCTAACCACTAAGCACAACAGCCAGGGCTAATTCCTATTCTTAAGGGAAATGCCTTTAGTTTTTCCCCATTGAGCATCATGTTAGCTGTGGGTTTGTCACATATTGTATTCTTCATTTCTGACAGGTATATGGTTTTTATGTACTTTTTTATGCTTGCTATCTCTTTGTTGAAGTTCTCTCACATTTTATTGGGCATACTTAATACTATTTCTTTTAACTCTATATCTAGTAAATCACTTGCCTCCAATTCATTTAGCTCTTTTTTCTGGAGATTTCTCCTGTTCTTTCATTTGGAGCATATTTCTTTGTATCCTCACTTTGGCTGCCTCTTTGTGTTTGTTTCTAAGTATTAGGTAGATGTGCTATGTCTCCCTGTCCGGGTAAGGTGGCTTTATGTAGGAGGTGTCCTTTGGGACCCAGTGGCACATTCTCCTTGATCATCTGAGCTGGGTGCTCCAGGAATGTCCCTTGTGTGAATTATATGAGCCCTCCTCTTGTCATTGTGTCTTTTTTTAAAATATGTTTTTTATTGATTTCAGAGAGAGGGAGAGAAAGGAAGCAAGAGATAGAAACATCAATGATGAGAAAGAATCACTGATCAGCTGCCTCCTGCACACCCTCTACTGGGGATCAAGCCTGAAACCCAGGCATGTGCCCTGACCAGGAATCAAACTGTGACCTCCTGGTTCATAGGTCAATGCTGAACCAGTGAGCCTCTCGAGACGGGCTTGTAATTATGTCTTGATTGCTATTGGCCTGTTCATGCATGAGGTTGACCCAGGCTGTCTGACCGTAAGATTCAACCCCAACCACAGTGTATGAGCTGCTGTGCAGGTGCTGACCACACAAAGCCTAATTCACCTTAGCAGGGTCTGGAGCCTGCCGAGATATCCCTGGTGAAGCTAATTAGATCCTGCTCTGTTTAAAGCTCAGCCACTGGGTGTGTTGTTCTGGGGTCTCTGCTGCAGGTCAATGTCAGATGCTGTCCGTGACTAGCCCTGGGCAACCTGTTAGGAGCTACAAAGTGATACATAGTTTGTGGTTGCCTCTGCTGGGCCTGTGTGTTTGTGGAGAGTACCAAGCTGTCCACCAGCACCCAACCCGGAGTCAGGTCAGCCAAAGGCCCAAGGAAACCTGAGATCTGCCTGCCAGCTGCCTGTTAGGTTCAGTCACTGACAGAGCCTCTGGTGGTACTTGAGTTGTATGAGGTAGGTTCTTAGTGCATCACCAGATAGGGGCAAGTGGTATTCACCAGACTGGTACAGGTTCAAACTTGGTGCTAGTGCTGGGTCTGAGGGCTTTCAGCAAAAGTCCCAAGATGTATCAGGTCTAGCTGCCATCCATGCAGTGCCCACAGACCTTTGTGATGGGGTGGAGTCTCAGATAATTGTCAGTGTGAGGCCAGCCAAGTTTATCAGATCCAAACAGAACAGGATTTGGCCGTATGAAGGGAGGGCTTTACACTGGTAAGGCTTGTGAGGTAAAAATTGCCTAGAGCCACACAACTCAGTCTGTCCTATATTCTGCTCAGACCTTCTGGAAAGCCCCAGTTTGACAGGGTGGGGCCGCCAGGAATCCAGATGTTGGGGTTAGTGGATCTCCCGCGAGAGAGAGATGCTGGTTAGGCTACAGGAAGGTGGGAATAATGGACCCTACTACAGAGCCACAAAACTCAGCCCTTGAGCCTGCCCAGAACTCTAAACTCTGGGCCCCAGGCAGCTGACTTTATCACGGGTTGTGAACTTCCCAGGGTGGGGCAACAAGAAGTCTGAAGGGTGGAGTTATTGCATTCCTCCAGGCTGATGCAATGAGGAAGGTGTTCCATCCAGAAAGATGGCCTCTGCGGCATAACAGAGGGACTCAGCACAGGGGCCCTGGTGGCTGTGCCTTCAGCTCTTTCCTGGGAGCCACAAACCCCATTTGCTCCTCCGCAACTTGAGCCTTCTCTGTTCCGCTGCTGGAGCCCATGGTGAGTGGCTGCAAACGAGATTTTGTGCATTGGACTTTTAAGAGGGTGCCTGTGTCTCTAGCAGACTTTCATCTCTCCCCGTGGGCAGAATCCCTGATGATTTTTCACAGCCACATGTTATGTGGGCACCTTTTCCTGACTCTGGTGCTCTGGTTTGGGGGGACTAATATGGGGTTTGAGACCCTTTGCTTCTCAGAGGGAGCCTTGGTTGCTGAGATATCCCTCTGTGATCTCAGCTGCCACCTGTGGGAGCAGGGCCAGCCTATTGGCATCTCTGCCCTTCCTACCAGTCTCAATGTGGCTTCTTCTGTAAATCCTTAGCTATAAGACTTCTGTTCAGCTGATCTTTGATTGATTATTCCGGTTGGTTGTTCTATATTTCAGTTGTAATTCCAGTTTGGTCCTTGGAGGAAGTGAGTATAACTTCCACCTAATCCACTACCATCTTAGATCCAGTTCATCATACACTTTAAAATTCAACTATAATTTAATGAGCTTTTATAAGTTATCATTGCAATGTAAATTCCTCTATCACTTTTGTCACGACTAGTATAATCGTTTTCATTTATTATTACTAATAATTAGTTAGTATGTGTTTATTATGTACCAGGAAGTGTACTGTTTTCATATAATAACTCATTTAGTTATTATAATAACTCTATGAGATGCATATTATTATTTACATCTTAAGAAATTGAGGCATAAAGATAGAAGTGACCCACCAAATATTACACAGCTAATTATTGTAATTCAATATCAGAATTTGAACCTAACTCATATTTTAATTGCTATGTTCTACTGTCTCCCAATTTCATACATCTATTTTTCCATCAAGATGTAAGATCCTTAAGAGCAATGACCATGTCTTACTCTACCTCTGGTGCCCAGACCCACACAGAGAACTTAGTGAACATTGAGATAAACTGAATTTGTTTAAACTTTGGTCTGTAATTTGAGGGAAAACAACAACAAAAAAACTTTACAAAACTGTTTCTTCACAAGTAAGTTCAGTTGTAGCTGATCTTTTTCCTGCTCTAAGCTGTTTAAGAGCTTGTTTTGTTGTCCTATAGAAAAATGGACAATTTATAACAACCAAAAAGATAAAAATAACTCTTAGCCTATGAAAAGACAGTCAGATTTCCTAATAGTAAAGAAATGTAATTTAAAACAACAATGAGATAAGATTTTATAATTATACCAGGTGCCCAGCTCCCGATTGGGAATCGGGGTGCGCAGCCCACCCACCTGCCGCCCTGCCTTGACACCGAACGTCCACGCAGAGCAGAGGGCCTGGCCCAGCCCCCAAGCCCTCTGGCCTTCTCTGGCCTTCTCTGGCCGCTTCAAGCCCCACCCTCAGTCCCTCCAGAGGCCTTGGGCTGGCCCCACCTTCTCTGGGCCCCTCCGGCTTCCACCCCATCTCCGGAGCAACACGGCAGCTCCGCCCCGTCATGGCGCCCCCTGGAGGAAAGCGGAAGCCTGCGCTGTGCTCCGTCCCCTGGCAGGTGGCCCGGGGCACTCAGAGTGCCAGCGGTGGGTGGCGAAGGACAGTCCCGCCTCCTCTAGGCCCTCCCCACTTCCGCCCCGTCTCCAGAGCAACGCCCCGGCTAATATGCTAATGACCTGCTCGTTACCGTTAGGGCATATCGACCATTAGCATAGTAGCACTTTATTAATATAGATTGAAAAAACAAAAAGTATGGCAACAGTTTATTGATGAGGTGGTACAGTGATGGTACTCTCATATATTGTTGGTGGAAATGCAGAATGATAAACCCCTATGGGAATACATTTTTCATAAACTAGCAAATTATTTATTTACCCTTTGACTCATAAATCCAGTTTTTAAGAGTTTACTGTAGGAGCCTCTCAACTTCAGTTTTACTCTTTAATACCTGCTCTGTGATAACAGGACTCAAAGCATTTCTCCATAACAGACAGCACAATGTTTAGCTTTGTCAGTAGAGGGCGCAGGAGGAACATTGCAGAAGGATGGGGGCTATTGTGGTTCTGAGGTGCTGGGGTTTGCTCTTGCTCCTTGCCAAAGCGTCCATTATGGTATGCAATGGGGATAATGAGGGTGGAAGTGAAGGTGTTGATGAAACCAAGTGGTGTTGGAGTGCCTGGTCCCTTAGAGAGTTCCAGCCCCAGCCCAAGCCTCATGACCAGCTTGCTGTGGACCTCCTGGTGGGGATACCAAGTGTTCCAGGGGGGGCCCTGACCAATTCTGTGCCTATGTGTCAGAGGGTTGTTTCCTGCTTGCCTGGCAACTGTGGAAAACTTTGGCCTAGGAAAGCCAGCAAACTCTCCGCCATCTAGGAGGCTGCAACCATGCCTTCTCTAAATAGGTTTAACTTTACTGAAAGGATTCCTCCCTTCCAATTTTGTCCTATCTTGGGTTCTCTCCTTCAGCCACAGGGCATTCTTTAGAGCAGTGGCTGAGAAACCATGGCCTGCTGGCTAAATCCAACTCACCAACTCTTGCAAATAGGATTTTATTGGCACACAACCATGCCCATTTATTTAGGTAAGGGCTTTGCAGCTATCAAAACAGAGATCTCCGTGAACTATTTGGGGTGACTTTCAGAATATGATTATTGAGTGAAAAAAAGCACAAAAGCATATACCAGTATAAAGCCCTGGCTGGTGTGGCTCACTTGGGCATCATCCTGTGTACTGAAGGGTTGCTGATTCGATTCCCAGTCAGGGCTTGATCCCTGTGGAGGGTGCAGGAGGCAGCAGGAGGAGATGCAATGTTTTACTTTTGCATCTCTCTCTCTCTCTCTGCAAGTCAATTTTTTTTAAAAAAGAGTATATGTAGTATGTCATGTGAGTAAGAAAGTTTCTCATTTCTTAAAAAACACACAAAAACATAGGAAGGAGAAAACAAATTAATAATATTGGTTGCCTAGCGATGATGGGTTGGAAATAAAATGAATAGAGGAGGAATCAACACTTCTCTGCATATAGTTTTGACTTTAAAACTTTGTTAATGTTTTACACATTCAAAAATGAAATAAATCAACAAGGATAAGAAAAAAGAAAATTGAATGCAAACAGAAACCAATGAACCATATTTTAAATTAATAGCATGACCACATGAAAGAAAAAGAAAATAAATAATAAAAGTAATATTTGGACCAATACTTTATCTAAATACTCTCAGTTGAAAAAAAATTGCAAAACAGAAATATTAAAATCTGCTTAACAGGTTCTTTTGTAGGCCATAATTATAGTAATTTTGAAACTATTTTGGTGGATTGTAAAATTAAGCAAACAAATATATACATTGGGGTGTTAGGAGCCAGGTTTCTCATTGTAGGAGAAGATAGATACAAATTGAAATGGGAGGAGGCTAAAATGAGTACCGAGGTATTTGTTGCACTGGAGTTAGAGTAATCTAGATAGACAGATATAAAGGTAGATAGACAGACAGAAAGTCAGAAGAAACAAAACCCCGACAGCAATAAGCAACCCAGTGGCCAGATCTTGGTTTTTAAATGTCACTATGCTAAAAGAAGCCAGGGATTCTTGAAAACCTGGCTGATTCTGGGCTGAAACAATAAGATACAAGGTGAGCCTGGATCATCTTATTGTGCTAGAAAATAAGGACAAGCTCAAAACATTATAGGAACAACCCTAGCTGGTTTGGGTCAGTGAATAGGCCTGCGGAATGAAGGGCCCTGAGTTCAATTCCAGTCAAGAGCACGTACCTCAGTTGCAGGCTCAGTCCCTGGCCCTGGAATCTCCCCTCCCTTCCACTCTTTCTAAAAATCAATGGAAAAATATCCTTGGGTGAGGATTAACAAGATACACACACACACACACACACACACACACACACACACACACACACACAATGTGGGAACATTTCAAGGGACACGAAAGCTATTGGAGGGGATTTTACTGGTCAAACTGGTCACTGATGCTAATTTTGTCACCTCATTTAATAGCAGACTTCCGAACATATTAAGTATTTAATAAATGAAGGGTGAATCACATGTTCAGAGCAGATCAATTTCTTGTCTCTCTGATTGGCTTCTATGCTCCTTATTGTCCTTGTTTTGTTAAGTGTTAACACCATGATTTGGACCTTGTATATCCTGTGGGTGCTGACTTAACATAACACATTTCACCCACTTTAAGGACTTTCATAATTCTTTTTTATTCTTGTGTAAGGGTATCTCAGTAAATTTGGATGAGGACCCAGGAGTACCTGGCCTGCTTACTAATCATCCCCCCCCCCCCCCCCCCCCCCCCCGGCCATTATTCTGAGGAAGTTGGGCAAACAATAGAAATGGGAGGGGAGAATTAACCAGTCTTTTGCTGGTATCTGTGTGTTAGGGTTCATCAGAGAATTGGAAGCATAAAGAGTGCTAGCTTGTAAGTGATTTACTGAGGGAATTTGACCTGACATGGGAGTGGGAGCCGGTGACCGCCTGTGGGAGCCTGTGGCTCTGCGTCTGGTGGCTGTCCTGTCCTTGGGGAGAGAAGCGGGGACAAGCTGGCACCCAGGTCATTTCCCAAGGCCTCCAAACCTCCCACTTTGATACTAGGGTCCTGCAAGAAAAGTTGGTGCCTGCCCCAAAGCTAACAACCCTCTGACTCAGGAGTCAGAGAAACTGTGGGAGGATGGGGAGGCAGCTGGAGGAGCCTTAGGATTGGCAAGGAAGGTTTCAGGGTCCCTGGAAGTTATCAATTACTTGTTAAGAAAAACAGAGAAGAAAGGAGGGAGGACACATTGGTCAGGATAGGCTGGCTTGAACTGTGACAACCACCCCAACCTCAGTGGACTAAAGCTAGATTTCTACCTTATCCACTGTCCTCGTCATTCATGGGACAGTGGTAAGGGCTTTATTTCCTCTGGGCATTACAGGTCCAGCTGATGGAGTGGCCACCATGGCAGGGCTGCTGGGAGTGGTGATGGTTAAGGTGATGGTCCCAGTGTGATCCCACCCCACCCCCACCAGCACTGTGTCCCCTTACTGTGTGGTTCACTCATCATAAAAGAAGGAAAGAGAGCCCTGAAGTGTCTCACATCTGTAATCAAATTTAAGTGGAACTTGTTATTCTCACCACAATTCATTGGCCACAACTGATCATATGACAACACCCAACACAAAGTGTCATGAGATGATAGATATCCAGAAATATTCAGAGAGAACCATTGACTCCCACAGAGATGTGGGAGGGATGTGGAATCCTGTTCCATACGTATGTTTGGGGAATGAATTACGTTGACCAAAATGTCTGTCCCTGAAGCATTGCTTCTCTTGGATAACTTCCTGTTCCAGAGCCCCCATTTCTGCCTTACAACCCCCAGAACAAAAGACAAACTCCTTTATGAGGTCACTCCAGATGCTCTAACTGTGCCCAGAGGAGGAGTCAGGCACAGCAGGACATTCTGGGGTGCAGACCCCCCCAGGGACGATAAGGAGAAATTAGGGGACCTCAGTGGATCCAAGTCTGATGGGAGAAAGACAATGCACACGCCTGTCACTGAGAAGGGGTTATGCTGGATCCCTTGGCCAGGGGGCTGACTGCCAAGATCAAAATGAGTTATTTTCACAAAAATTATCTGGAAGCTCAAGGCAGCCTTGTTCTGGGATGTGGGTAAAGATATGGCCTCTTCTTCAGTGGGGACCAGGCCCCGAAATTCTGCACTGCCGGGTTATCAGGGTCAATGGTGGTTCAGGCTTGGGCCCAGCTGACCGCTTTGGTACAGTGTGGTTTGGGCAGATATGGGTGGGAAATGGCACTGGGTATTTTGATAATAAAGGAAGCAGCAGTGCCTTGGCAGTGGTGGAAGATGTCAGAGGTGATGGTTATGCACACGCCCATGGAGAGACGGTGCCAGGGAAGAGTGGGCCTTCCACAAGTAGCAAGAAAACTGGGCTTCTAGGTGCACGGGGGGCCACTCTGAGAATAGGCAATTTACTCATCTATGCAATAGTTACTGGACACCTGCTATTTAGGTAGCAAAAAAAAAAAAAAAAAAAAAAATGGAGAAAGTCCCTGACTTAATGGAACTTACATTCCAAAGGGAGAGACTGGCAAAACAGAAACATATCCATAACTAACTGTGAAAAGTGGTAAGCGCTACAAGACAGTAAAAACATACACACATACTATTTTATTATGTATAATACAATTTTAGTGTATAAGGTGAGATACTTCGCATTTCTTCTATTGTGAATTAGAGTGGAATAACATTATTATGATCCTAATTTTACTACTAGGCTATTGAAGCTGGGAGATCTGCAAGGCCATCTGCCACATTGCCACAGCTTTCATAGACTCCACGGGCCTTGGCCATGAAGGATGACAGGTCTTCATTTGATGGGGGGAGGGGGAAAGTAGGCTGAGACTGAGAAGGAGCCAGGGTGCTAATGCTGCTGTCACCAAGGTGGAGATAAAGAAGTTATCACTGCAGTGGCTAACGGGACATTGGAAATCTTCTCCTAGTCCAGGCAGGCACTGGTGTCTGAAGGTCCACTTGGGTGAATAATACCAGGAATCTCTGGTAAGCAGTGGTGTCAATGACAAGTGGTAGAAGCTCTTGGTTCTAATAGGGTCCATCCTGGAAGAAGGAGGACCATGTCTATGGCAGATGTCTACAGAGGAGTGCAGTAACCTGAAGTGTGGGCAAGGGCTGGGAAGGTTGTCAGTGGCCCATTCATTCATACTTATTAAGATCCCACTATGAGACAGACTCTGTGCTACATGTTAGGAATACATGATAAACTCCCAAAGACCCTTCCCTTATGGAGCTTATATACCACTAGGTCTCAGCCCAAAGAGCTGTAATTCTAGTCCTAGCAGAGAAGTACAGCACAAACTACCAACCAGTTGGGTAGTAGAGTCTGGCCACATACCTTGGGTGGTATCTGCAGTTTTATGGGCCCATAGAGAGAGGCTGAGAACTCCGTCCAGGTAAAGGATGGAGGCAGAAGGTGAAGACGGCTTAGTCCTAACACCATCTGAATTGATTTTTATTAACTCAGAGCAAAAATGGGTATGTAGTCTGCAGAGAGGCTGAAAGGCAAGCTATGCATGGCTGAAGAGGGTGGGGGTAGCCAGTGTCCTCCCAGAGTCCCTGAATATTAACGTAGCTCAGCCACTGTACCATGTAGCTACCAGCCAATGAAAGGAATCACAGACCCTCAACCCTTTAGCTTCTTCCCTTACTCATCCCCTCCACCTTCCCCCAAATCTAGCACAGGAATCCCTTAGACTAGATGACTGAATTCTTCCTCTTCTGTTCTTAACTTCTGGCTCCTTGTTGGACTTAGCTGGTACTTATTCTCAGATTCTTTAGGCTTTTGATCATTTGGGATAAAATTCTTACCCTGAATATTCTTGGCTCCAGGCCTTCATGTCCACTCATCTGGTTTGCATCCTACTCAAACCCCCATCAGCAACCTTTAAGAGAGGCCTGATTATTTTGTCATGAACCCATGGCTTCAGGGGCAAGCCTGTTGCTATGGCAACATGGATGATCTATCAGCCACATGCTGTCACTCTTCTTTGGGACTGTGAGGGCTCTGGGAGGGGAAAACCAGCCTCCTGAGGGAAATAGCAAACCTTGTGGGCCAATTATCAGAGGAGAAGGCAAACGGCCGCCTCCCTGACTCTGCCTTGGCATGCCCTATGGCCCACAGGTCCTACCCCTCCCCAGCTTCTAATCCTGCCCAAGGAGAGATAAGAAGGGAATCCAAAGACATTGTCAGGTTTCATTATGTAGCTTTAAACCTGCATCTTGATTCTCCAGAGAAGCCAAAAGGATTACATTTTTCTTTTCTTGCCTAACTGAGGATGTGGAAAGATGATGGCCCCACTCATGCAACCTGGTAATCCCTCTGGGAAGCTAACATAGGTTTCTGTCCTCAGAGACTTGGAGATCAAATCCATCATGCCTCCCAGTGCTGTTTGTGTTGGCCAACATCCAAAGTGTAACCTCTACCTTCATGCCCATTCTGTCATTTGATCCCCTTCCACAGTTATTCTCATGAAGCTCTTTGCATCCTTCTGCCTCAGCCTTCCACCCTCCTCTCCTCCATATTCATTTCCACTCTGGCCCTGGAATCCTTTTGCCATAACTACTGCAACTCTCTCATGTGGTAACTACTTTCTCATATCCCTTGTATTTCAGAACAACAAGGTGAGTTGATATTTCTATGGGGGATACAATTAATTATAAGTAATAGAAAATAAGTAGGATTCATTTCATATAATCAGAAATCTGGGTATAGATAGCTGCTGGAACTGGTTTGGTGGCCAGTCAAAATGAAGACTCACATCTCTGTGATTATCTTTGCCTTTTCCTCATGTTTATAACCTCTAGGTCACAATATGGCCATTGCAGCCCAGCCATCATGTCTGGATTCCAGGCAAGAAAGGGTAATGAGTGCATCAGAAAAGCAAAAACATTCTCAAATTCCCTGGTAAATTAAGCTGATGTTTCATTGGCTAGATGTATGCCACATGGCCACTCCCTAATAAAAGGAGATCTCAGAAGGTAAGTATACTTAGCTGGCATATTGCAGACTAGAAAAAAATCAGAATTTTGTTAGTAAGAAAGAAAAGAATAGCCCTAACCGGTTTTGCTCAGTGGATAGAGCGTCAGCCTGTGGACTGAAGAGTCCCAGGTTCGATTCCAGTTAAGGGCATGTACCTTGGTTGCGGGCACATCCCCAGTGGGAGGTGTGTAAGAGGCAGCTGATTGATATTTCTCTCTCATTGATGTTTCTAACTCTCTATCCCTCTCCCTTACTCTCTGTGAAAAATCAATAATATATATTTTTTTAAAAAGAAAAGAGTAAAAATATCAGGCAGAGAGCAACACTGTCTGCCACGGTGTCTCTCTACTCCCCCACATTATATTTCCACTGTTTTGTCTAAGATCCTACTTCTTTTTTTTCCTTATTGATTAAGGTATTACATATGTATCCTTATCCCCCCATTGCCCTCCTACCCCCGCCCCCCACTCATGCCCTCACCCCCCTGGTGTCTGTGTCCATTGGTTAGGCTTATATGCATGCATACATGTGCTTTGGTTGATCTTAAGATCCTACTTCTTTGCACTCAGGCCATTTAGATATTCTGCTCTATCCCCTGTTGCTGCTGTCATCTACCGGGGAGTCATCTCTTTCATTGTGTACATTGACAATGGCAAAAAGCTCACTGCTCCATAGGGCAAGCCAGTTGCTTGCCCACTATACCCAAGCTTTGATCAATCTGGATGACTCCAGGCAGGTTGCCTGTCCAACATCATGGCCACTTGTGTGCTCACCTTTTTTTCATGTTCAGAGATTTTTCTCTCCATTTCAGCCATTCACTTCCATTTACATTCCTTGGATATTGTCACTACCTATAATGGTACTCCTCCTGAGTTACTAATTGAAGTACTCCTCTGCTTGCCTGTGACCTCCCCTTCTAACAGGGGAAGGATCATTGTCCCTGCCTGTCCTCTGCTATGTCCTTATCTATCAACCTTTCCCTTTCTATTCAGCATGGATTTCATGAGCAGTATTTCTATACTCTCTTCTGGCCCTACATTTCTCTACTCCCATCTTTATTCTCTGCAACTCTCTTGTCCCTCTGTTGCCTCCATTTGTCTAAGCTCTTTACTTGGATGAACCCAACTATCTATTTCACTGTGCCTACATCCAAACACCTGATCATTACCTAATGAGGCAGACTAATTCCTGTATAAGTTCAAGGCCATTAAATTCAAACAGGTCCTCACACTATACAAAGCACTGCAGTTCTGTTTCTCATTTTCCTATTTTCCACAGTGTCTGTGGAAATCTTTCTCCTTTCCACAGCCTCTAAGGTCTCTTCTTAGATTGTTAGAGAAAAAAAAAGCAGCTCTCACATAGAAACACTGTTAACCCTCTGAGTATTTCTGCACCTGTTCTGTGGGTCCTTCCCTCCAGTTCTAGTAACAGAGCTGCCCCACCTCCCATTTACTTAGAATCTCCTTCTGCCTTCCAGGAACCTCACACTTGTTTACCATTTCTGTTTTCCTAGTTGTATATTCAATCTTTTTCTCATCTGAACCTTTCCAGTTGTATTTATACATTTCACATTTCTCTCATTAAAAAAAAAATAACAATAATAATCAACTTCAAGTTATTACCTAATCTCTCTTCCCACCTACACAGGTCAAACTCCAGAGAGCGCTGTCTATATTTTCTGTCTTGATTTCTGTATATCCCAACCTCAATCCACATCATTCTGCCTTTCCATCTTACCATCAGCTTTTGCTGGAATTGTGGATTACTCTCATACTGACACCAGTATTCCAGTATTTCTCCTATGTGACCATTCCCTACTTTTTTCTCCTGGCTTTCTTTCTACCTCTCCAGCTGTTCCTTTTATATCTCTTTTGCAAACTCATTCATCTCTACTTGGCCAGTAAATTATGGAGATCCTCAAGACTTGTTCAATAATCTTTCCTTCTTTACTACATTCTTTCTAAGTGACCATGAATGTCAAGTCTGTACCTTTAGTCTAGACTTCTCTGAGCTCTAGACCTATAACATCTAATTTTCTTTCAACTTAACATATGTTCTTCTATAAGATACTTGACTTTATAAAAGTCCAATGTATTAATTATCTATTGCTGTGTAACAAAGCAAAACTTAGCACTTAAAACCACAAACATTTATTACCTCACAGTTTCTGTAGGTCAAGAGTCTAGGTGTGGCATAGTGAGATCCTCTGGCCAGGAGTCTCTTAGGAGGCTGCAAACACGGTGTTGGCCATGGCTGGGTCATCTCAGGACTCCAGTAGGGATGAACCCACTTCTAAACCCACTCAGGTGGCTGTTGTTGGGCTTCAGGTCTGCACAGGCTGTTGCTCAGAGATATCAGTGTCTAACCACAGGGCCTCTGAACAAGGCCACTTGTAGCAGGAAGGCTTGCTTCTCCAGAGTGAGGGAGGATTCAGAGGGCTTGGAGGTCGGGGAGAGGAAGATGGAAGTCAAATTTTATGTGTAACCTAATCTGAGAAGTAACACCCTGCCAGGGCTGACAAGAAGCCCCTGAAAGACAGATGAACAGATTACTCAGATAGTTTGACTGTGCAAGAGAGGGCTAAGGGGCCCCTTGCTCTAGTGGCCAGAGCAGCCTCTATTGCCTGCCTTGTTAGGCCTTTATTAGAATTTTTATTTATAGATACAATCAGTAGGGTGAGTAATCTTGGGAGGTTTACATTGTCCTCTAGGCAAGGGCATTCAGGATTAGCATAAGGATTCCAGTAAAAACCCAGGGGTCAACACTTGCACAGACTTGATTGGAAAGGTCAAGGAATAATTAGGGGCGCTGCCTTCAACACTCCCCTAAGTCGGAATTCTGGTAAACAGGTAAGGCGGCCTTCCACGCACTTCCCTTTTATCAGAAAGTCCTCCTTACAACTTTCAACCAAGTCGCTTGTGCTCCCCAACATCTCCCCCTTTTTCATTTTGCTGAAAGTAGAAGACAGAGGGAGGTGGTGAACTTTCTGCTTTGGAATGTCCGGGTCCACAAAGCACATTTACTGCTGGAGTTCTGATTTTACAGACTATAAGAAAAACAAAAAGAGCAATGGTTAGTTATCTGGAATGCGTACAGTGTGAGTATGCTCCAATAATTGCTCAGCCTCTGCTGTCAGCTTCTTCATCATTCCCCAGGTTATTCCGGGGGCCATCTGGGTCTGGGGAAGGCACAATGTTAGGTGCTGCGGAGTCCCCAAGCCCAAGTTCTTCATTTCTGGAAGAGGATTGGTCCTGTACCATGCCATGATAGGGTTCAATCTGACAAGATGGAATCTACAGCGGCCCTAGTGGGGGTAGAAGCATAGGCATATCCCTCCCCCCAAGTTAATTCATTGGATCCCATCCAGTTATTAGTGTCCACATCTTGCACAAGACTTGTGGTTTCTGAGATGGGGTTACTGAGGATTACAAATGATCATTCCGATTTTAAAAATTAAGGGTAGCTACAATTGGAAACAGGTCTTATTGAATAAATGCAAAGAAATGTATTACCACTTACTAAGAATTGCCAAATTCTGGAAAGACAGGTAGGGAGAGAAATATATAATTTACTAAATTTGTGTTAAAAATGCTTCCTTATATCTGAAAAGCAAAAAGTTTAAGAATCAGCAATACTTGCAAATGACATGGAATCTTGTCCTTTCTGCAAAACACAGTATTCCAGAATAACAATTAGAGCTATAAATGAATGCATAATATAGTTATTATTTGACAGAGCTTCCCATGTACCTTAAGCAGAAAATTTTCCTTCATGAGAGAGAAAACAAATACTTGAGGCATTTCAGAGTCTATTGGAATGATCTAAAGCCAATTCTAGGTGAAGAAAAAGTTTCTTAAAATTTAAACCCTGGAAGGATTGTCAAATTTATTTTGCCAAAAGATAGATACAAACATAGGCTAGAAAACTTCAGTTCCCACCATTAAAAGATGGCCTTTTTGTAAAAAATACCTGATTAATATGAAATATAACCATTTTAATAGTTTATAGGATTAGGAAAGGACTAACCAAAATAAGGTTTATTCTCTACTTGGGTGTGGTCAGCAAATGACACTAATTGGAATTTTGCTATCAGTCTTCCTGAGTACATGATATAAGCTATTTACCATATGTTTAGACCAGTGGTTCTCAACCTTCTGGCCCTTTAAATACAGTTCCTCATGTTGTGACCCAACCATAAAATTATTTTCGTTGCTACTTCATAACTGTAATGTTGCTACTGTTATGAATCGTAATGTAAATATCTGATATGCAGGATGGTCTTAGGCAACCCCTGTGAAAGGGTCGTTCGACCGCCAAAGGGGTCATGACCCACAGGTTGAGAACCACTAGTTTAGACCTTATAGTTAGGGAGGCAAAATGCAAATCATTTACTCTTAAGTGTCCTTGGTTTAGGGAGGATAGGATTTACTAGATGGTTCCAAATTAACCATCTCAGTTTCCCTTTTCTACTTGTCCTGGCTTACTGGCCTGTGTCATTTATACCATTTCCTTTCAACATTTCTCTTCACAAAATTCCACAACTTTCACAAATATTTCTTCAGAAACCTTACAACTTTCAGAAATAACCAGCTCTAGAATCCACATTCTTTTCCCTTCAAAATGCATCTCTATGCTTCATGCTTTCCATGACATCAAAACCATAATTTCTTTCTAATTAGTTAGAATTCTTAACCCTTCCTTAGAAACCTTAATTTTTAGGTGGCATGTAAGTAATTAACACTCCTCAGATTAGCAATACATTCACATTTTAAGAGATATTTCAAGTAAAATACAAGACATTCATTAACAGATTCAAATCCATCCTCTAGTTTTTCATATGAGGCAAACTCAGATTAATTAATATTTCAGTATCCTGTTATTTCAAAATACCTAGATATTTAATAATTTTTACTATTTAATCCAGCAAACTCCAAAGTTTTAAGTTACGAAACACTTTGGAAAACTATGTTTAGGCATATATAATTACCACTGAAAAAGCTTTATCATATACCTTTCTTTTTTTTCTTTTTTCTTTTTTTTACAAAAATAGGAGTGGCCCCCACACTGCAGCCTGCTGGAGGGAACTTCTACAGGTCTAATCATCCTAGGAAAAAGACTTGGGGGGTTTAAATGATTATTTTCCATATTTTTTCTTTCTGAGTAGACTAATAACATGAAATCTTACATAACATACATTACAGACAGAAACAAATTAAACCAAACAACAAAGACAAATCAACAGACTCTCATATATGATATTTACAGGTGTGCATAACATACAGACAAGACTTAATAAATCAGTTCTTTTCATGGATCTTGCAGGTGTTTTACATTGGCTGTGGCTTACAGCCAGATGAGGCCCAGAGGGCTCCCAGGTGGGGTCGCCAGGGAACACCCACAAGCAGCCTGTTGTTCACAGATCTCATCATATTCTGCTCTCCATAGCAAATATTGACCCGAGTCCAGAGTGGTTTCAGCCAAAATCTGCCAGTTCCAAGGCATCATATGGTAATTTTCAGACAAAGCATTAAGGAGTCCTTTTGTAAACAGACTGTTAGCCCCATTTTCTCTAGTTGATGAGCCATCCCACACTAGAGGCGGAGGATCAGGGCTTTAGGTATTACAGGCTTTACAGGCTCTACTTCAGGAGGAGGGGCAGTGGTAAATCCTCCGAGTTCTGTAGGCTTTTGAGCCTCAATATGAAGTGGACATAGTGCAGGTTGAACAAGAGCCCACATAGTTAAAGATGACAAAGGCACTCGTTTTCCCCCGAGCCTGATTTCTCTTTAAATCCTGCCCACTTGTTCCCAGAGATCAACATCTGATGTTCCATCATCAGGAAACCAAGGACTATAAATGATAGCACCATTTGCATATAATAACTTTTTAAGTAACAGAGAGATGTTACTTGGTGGACAGTTGCTGTCCTACTGTAAAACCTTAGCTGAAAAACAATTCCCTTGAACTTGGAAACCCCAAGCCGGCTCCAATGACTTACTGCGCAGTTACTTTTGTCCTTCCTTTTCCTTTTCCAGGGTTCCGCAGCGTTTTGTTGCGTTCTTTGGTCCTCCTCACCTGGGACACCACCTTGCCAGGGCTGACCAGCAGCCCCTGAACGACGGATGAGCAGATTACTCAAACACAGTTTGACTGTGCAAGAGAGGGCTAAGGGACCCTGGCTTTTTTTTTAAAAAAATAATTCCTGTACTCTTTCTTTCTTCCTTCCTTTCTTTCCTTATTTATTAACTTACTAGAGGCCCGGTGCACAAAAATTTGTGCACTCGGGGGGGGGAGGGGAGAGAGGGGGTCCCTCAGCCCGGCCTGTGCCCTCTTGCAGTTTGGGACCCCTCGGGAGATAACGACCTGCTGGCTTAGGCCTGCTCCCGGGTGGCAGAGGGCAGGCCTAATCCCTAGGTGCAGCCCCTGGTCGGGCTCAGAGCAGGGCCGATTGGGGAGTTGGGGCGCCGCCCCCTGTCATGCACAGAGCAGGGCGGATTGGGAGGTTGAGATGCCACCCTCAGTCAAGCTCAGGGTAGGGCCTATTGGGGGGTTGGGGCACAGCCCCGTCACACTCAAGGCAGGGTCGATGGGGAGGTTGCAGCGCCACCCCCTGTCACGCACAGAGCAGGGCCAATCAGGGGGGTTGGGGAGCTCCCCCCGTCACGCACAGAGCAGGGCCCATCAGGGGGTTGAGGAGCTCCCCCTGTCACAGAGTAGGGCCGATAGGGGAGTTGGGGCACCGCCCCCTGTCACACACAGAGCAGGGCAGATCAGGGGGTTGGGGCGCTGCCCTCTATCACCCACAGAGCAGGGTCGATCAGGGGGTTGGGTCGCTGCCCCCTGTCACGCTGATCCCGGTGCTGGGAGGCCTCGTGGCTCCGCTGATCCCAGTGCTGGGAGGCATATTACCCTTTTACTATATAGGATAGAAGCCTGGTGCATGGGTGGGGGCCGGCTGGTTTGCCCTGAAGGATGTCCTGGATCAGGGTGGGGGTCCTGCTTGGGTGCCTGGCCAGCCTGGGTGAGGGGATGATGGCTGTTTGCATCTGGTCACACACCCTTCAGGCTGGGGGTCCCCACTGGGGTGCCTGGCCAGCCTGGGTGAGGGGCTGAGGGCCATTTTCAGGCTGGCAGGTGACTGAAGCTCCCAACCTGTCCTTTCTTCCTTTTTTTAAAATTCTGGGCCAGCTTTAGCTCTGAGGCTCAGCTCCAGCTATGAGACCTCCGCTGCTGAAAGCAGGTTTCTGGCCTTTGTTTACCTTCTGTATTTGAAACAATGTTGCGGTCCTGCTGGCTGTAGCCCGGGGTTTTGTTTAGCTTCTATATTGTTACAACGTTGCTTAGAGTGCAGCTGAGAGGCTGGCAAGGCAGGCGGGGAAGCTTGGCTTCCTCTGTCACTGGAGCAAGCAAGCCTCCCTGTTCGCGTCAGCTACCTGGCTGCCGGCCGCCATCTTGGCTGGCAGTTAATTTGCATATTGCCCTGATTAGCCAATGGGAAGGGTAGAGGTCGTACGCTAATTACCATGCTTCTCTTTTATTAGATAGGATTATTATTATTTTTAAATATATATTTTTATTGATTTCAGAGAGGAAGGGAGAGGGAGATATAGAAACATCAATGATAAGAGAAAATCATTGATTGGCTGCCTCCTGCACACCTCCCACTGGGGATGGAGCCCACAACCCGAGCATGTGCCCTTGACTAGAATTGAACCCGGGACCCTCCAGTCCGCAGGTCAACACTCTATCCACTGAGCCAAACCAGCTAGGGCCACCCCAGGCTTTAGTAGCCAGAGCAGCCTCTATTGCCTGCCTCGTTAGGCCTATATTGGAATTTTTATCTTTAGATACAATCAATAGGGTGAGTAATCTTGGGAGGACACATGTTTACATTGTCCTCTAGACAATGGCATCCAGGGATTAAGTATAAGGATTCCAGTAAACACTCAGGGGTCTGCACTTGTTTGGAAAGGTCAAGGAATAATTAGGGGTGCCACCTTCCACACTCCCCTAAGTCTCCCCTAAGTCGGAATTCCAATAAACAGGGCAGGCGGCCTTCCACACACTTCCCTTTTATCAGAATGTCCTCCTTACAACTTTCCAACCAAATCTCTTGTGCTCCCCAACAACATCCCATTACTTTTGCTTTATTTTATTCATTAGTAGCAAAATACTCACAAAGTCACACAAAGGGAAGGGATTATATAAGGATGTGAGTACCAAGAGTCAGGAACCCTTGGGAGTCATTTTAGAGGATGACTACTACCCATGACCTCACATTCATCATTGTGTCCAAAATTAAACTCTTGCTCTACCCACCCTACTAGCCCCCACCCCAGAAACATGGCTCCCCCAATTGCTCTTTCTTAGTGACTGACACTGCCATAGTTTCTGTTCTGCAACCCAGAAACCTAGGAGTCATTCTGGACTAACTCGTCAATCTACCCCTCCCCCCATATCTGATCAAAACTGAATTCTGTCAATTTATTTATCAAATATGACTCGATGCTGCTCATTTATCTCCACCACCAGTCATCAGTCTAATAGAAGCAAGCATCATTTCCTGCTTGGGCTTGCAATTACCTACTATCTGGTCCTCCCTCCTCTGGCCTGACCACTTCCCTCCATGTTGCAGACAACGTGATCTGTACCATATAAATCTGATTGCAACAACAACAAAAAAAGAATAAAAAAAAATCTGATTGCAACACTCTTCTCTTTAAACCATTACATTGTTTCCTATTTCCTATTGGATAAAGACAAAACTCCTCAATAACCTATACTGTTCTACATAGTCTGGTCTTACCTCACATCTGGCTCATTTCACTCTTCTCTCCAGGTATCCTGGCTTTCTTTCAGTCCTATTAGCCACAGGGTCTTTGTATAGGCTGTTCCTGCTTAGAGCCTTCTTCCTTCCTTTTTGCCTACTTAATTTTTATTTATTTTTTAGATCTCAGCTCAAGCATTGCTTCCATGAGAAATCCCCTTTCTAGAACCTCAGAGACTCATGCTTTCTTCTTGAAGCTCTTGTCACAGTTGCAATTTTATACTAGTTTGTATGATTGTGTCTTTTATGTTCTGTAAGTGCCATCAACTGAGAGTCATAGCACTGTTGTAACCCCAGCATTCAAAGTACCTGGTACATAGTAGATGTTCAATAAACATGTATTAAGCAAATGGAATTTTATGACCGCAACTCTCCCCAAATAGATGCAGGTCTACTTGCTTGGCCTGGTGAGAATCACTGGGCCAGCATGTGATTAGATTTCACCTGCTTGCTCAGAATCCTGGACTGAGCTGGACTCCAGATCCAGACCCAGGAAGGTCTCACTTCAGATTTAAGGGATGAACTGCCCCAGACTACTGGTCTCAGCAGCAAGCCTACTTAACTGACCTCTGTATCCAATAAAAGTCAAAGAATCACAGGCTATCAGGCCATACGTTCTTGCTCACTGGACCTGGCTAGGCATGGTTTGTGGAAGGGATCATCCCTTCCCTTCTTTTCATCATTAGGAGAGAGCACTGTGGCACATATGACTATTTCCTTCTTTGCCTGTAAATGCCACAGTCTGCTGGTGATGGAGCATACTGGCTTTGCCCATCAACCCTGTCCTCAGATCCTTGTAAAAATGGGAAATGAAAGCTCTGCCAGGACTATGATGGTCTCACTGTGGTACACATATGGGAATGCTTCTTACTCCTGCCCCTCTCCACCTATTGTTTTACACCAGAGTAAGCAACAACTGGCCAAGGCTCGGCCTCTGAGGCACCTACAATCTTATTTAAGTACAAGAGGAAGTTGGGGTCGGGGGGGAAGAGGCAGTGGATTTGGTCAGAATGGTTTTAAGTAGTGCCAAATGTAGTGTATGCCCCACAGTGCTCCAAATACTCAGGAAGGGACTTTAAAGAAGAGGAGGTGAAAGCATTCCTGGATGGTGGCTTAATTAACTCTCCACACTGAGCCCACATCAGCCTCATCCCTTCAGCACATTATGAGAAGACCTTGATTTTCAGATTGAGGAGTTTAAACTTTATATTTAAAGAAGCAGCAATATCCCTGGCCAGTGTGGCCCAATTGGTTGGGCATCATCCCATGCAGTGAAAGGTTGCTGGTTCAATTCCTGGTCAGGGCACATGCCCAGGTTGTGGGCTCAATCCCTGGTAGGAGGCATGCAGGAGGCAGCCAATCAATGCTCCTCAATCACATGGAGGTTTCTCTCTCCCTCTCCTTTCCTCTCTCCCTCTAAAAATAAATTAAAAAAGATTTTTAAAGTAGCAGGGATTTAGCAAAGAGTTTTTAGCAAGAAATAAGATTTTTTGAAAAACTTATCTGATTACCTTGTGCATTAGATTTCAAAAAGACAAGTAACTGGGGCAGGGACAAATTGGGGTATAAAGATAATCCAAAGCAAGAGAAGTTGCAGGCTTGGACTAAAGCTGTCGCTGAGAGATTATTGAGGACTGGATGAATCTGAGAGATTTGGGCCAGAAAGATCCAATAGGCCTTAAGTGTGGATAAAGATCTAAAATGATTCTACATTGGAAAGTGGGGAGATGTCTGCCCTCTATTTGCACTCGTCTGCCTATGTACTAAGAGTACCCAGATTTCCTCGTGTCCCACATTTACCGTAATTTCTTCCTGTTCACCTGGATTGACAGCGCCCATCTCCTCCAGCCTCCCTTGCTGATTTGACACCCTGCTCCATCTGATTTGCAACACTCTCTGAGACATATTTTTATATTCACTTTGCAGCCCCACATATCACAAATGTAGCCAAGAGGTGTTCTCCCTTCTCTCCTAACCCCTGGACTCCCAGCCACCTGGTCCTGTCCTGCTTACAGGAAACGGGGCCAACGGGGGGTGCAGTGACAAGTCTTAAGTTTAAGGAAGACATGAGTTTGAGGAGACAGAGGAATCCCCTTTGAGCAGCAGTAAATGGAGGCTGGAGAGGCTGTGAGCAACGTGGACTGGAGTGAGAGGTGGGAGTAGAGACTGGCTGGGCAGGGCTGAGAGCAGAGCAGAGAAGAGCTGAAGATTAAGTTTAATGACAGTGGGGGAGGCAGAAGGAGAGGCCTGAGCCATGGCCTTTATCAGATCATTTGTCGTCAATTCTGATTAGTCAAAGGCTGGTTTTCATGTTCAGAGACTTAGCAGGAATTCTGATTCTCTTTTCTTTCATCCTCTTGCTGACTATTTTGCCTGATTGACAGCATCTCTGCCAGAGGGTGAGCAAAATAAATGAAGAGATGAAGTCAAATTGGTAAACTTTACTTTTTGTTAACAGCTTTGGAAAATTCCTGTGATGAGAATGTTGGGCAATGGTTTAACAATACTAATAAAAATGCTAATATAAACGGACTCATGTAATTGATTTGTGCCCTGCTATTCCCGAAATGCTACTGAGACCAGAGTTGGCAGCATTTATTTTTAATTCTTATAATTTCAATTTTAGATTTAGCAAACAGTAGGTACCAACCTGTCTTTTATATATCCAGTAGACAAGGGAAATACATCCTTATATACCAGTAAAAGTTGATCCTGTTACACTTAGTTTATCATTTCAATCTATCAAGAAATTTTCTATAATATCCAATTTCTGCCATCCAATTTATTTTTCATGCTTTCCTGTCTGTGTGAAAAGAAACAATACTCTGAGAACTGAACTATTTTATAATTAATAAATATAAAAACTACTAATTATGTAACTGAAAACAAATTAATCAATTCCCTTCACCCCCCACCCCAATATCTGAGGCCATTGTTAGCAGAGGTCTCCATAGATAGGGTTCTCACTCCCATGAGTTGTTGGAGCCGGCCAGGAAAACCAGCCTCTGAGGGGAGCTGGCCATACTCAAGGGGTGGGTCTGCCTCAGCTCCAACAGATTGATGTCACTGAAAATGTGGACCCACATTTGTGGGCCACCTGGAACCTCTGGTATGAAGTAACTAATAAAGACTTTGGACAGTAACGACCAGTCTGTGTATCCACCAAAGGTACCAATGAGCAGAGGTGTGGCATCTGTCCTATTCCTGTCACATGGGAGGTGGCTTCTACTGTGGGGCAGTCTGAGTACACAATCCTTGGAGATGATCCAATTCCCTTTGCTTTAATTTTATGCTCACCAAAAAAACTTTCGCTTACTAATTTGACTTTGCAACAAGTTTTAAAATTAGCAAGGGGCTGATCTGAATAGGGGATGTACTGATTTCAATCCCTGGAATAGGCTATTCCTGTGTATCAATAAATTAGCATTCTGGTTTTCTACTGTGTCTGCCTTGTAGAGCTTTGAACAGCACTGAGTAAGCTAACGAAATAAGATTCTGGTGCTGAAAATCTAAATCTGTGACCAGCAAGTAGGCCTTCTTTTTGTAAATGTGGCAGGCACCATTCTGCTAGTGAATGAGGTTAAATCTTCAGCCTTGTCATTGGTTCAGCTTGGTAATTCAAGATTCTCTTATCACACCCTTAGATTTTTTAATCCCCAGACTTCTCTTTCCATGTTCTTAACTCCTTGGCACTTTCATCTACCTAGGAATTAATTGTTTGTTGGGTGTCCACTGTGTTCCCAGTCATCTTTACTTTTCTTTTTGAACTTCTTTGTCACTCTTTCATTACTTTTTAAATCTTTTTCTTTTGATGTCCACCATTTCCCCACCTACTTTACCCCCTCCACCCAGATCCCACCCTCCTTCTGGCCGTAACCACATTGTTGTCTGTGTCCATGGGGTATACATATACGTTCATTGACTATTCTTTTCACCTTCTTTATCCTGTCTGCCTGCCCTCCCTCCTCCCCTCTGAAATCTGTCAATCTATTCCATGCATCCATGACTGGTTCTATTTTGTTCCTCAGTTTATATTGCTCATTATATTCCACATATAAGTGAGGTCATATGGTATTTGCCTTTCTCTGAATGGCTTATTTCACTTAACATAATAATTTCCAGGTCCATCCATGCTGTCACAAAAGTTAAGAATTCCTCCCTTTTTATAACTGTGTAGTACTCCATGATGTAAATGTACCACAGCTTTTTTATCCACTCACCTACTGATGGGCATGTGGGCTGTTTCCAGATCTTAGCTATTGTAAATAACTCTGCTATGTACATAGGGGTGCATATATTCTTTTTGATTGGTGTTTCAGATTTACTAGGATATATTCCCAGAAGTGAGATTGCTGGGTTAAAAGGCAGTTCCATTTTTAATTTTTTGAGGATACTCCATACTGTTTTTCACAGTAGCTGCACCAATGTGCATTCTTACCAACAGTGGACTAGGATTTCTTTTTCTCCACATCCTGGTCAGCACTTGTCATTTGCTCATTTATTGATGATGGCCATTCTGGCAGGTGTGAAGTGATACCTCATTGTGGTTTTAATTTGCATCTCTTTGGTGATTAGTGATGTTGAGTTTTTTTCATATGTCTACTGGCCATCTGCATGTCCTGTTTGGAGAAATGTCTGTTCAGGTCCTTTGGCCATTTTTTAAATGGATTGTTTGACTTCCTGGTATTTAGTTGTATAAGTTCTTATTATTTTGGAAATTAACCCTTTATCAGATGTATCATTGGTGCCAAAACAATCTATAGATTCAATCCAATCCCTATTAAAATACCAATGACATATTTTACAGATCTAGAAAAAATATTCCAAAACTTTATATGGACTTAAAAAACAACAACAACCAAATAGCCTTAGTAATCTTGGGAAAGAGGAAAAGAGTTGGAGGGATCATGGTGCTGGATATCAAACTATAGTACAAAGCGATTGTAATCAGAACAGCCTGGTTCTGGCATAAGAACTGGCATATAGATCAATGGAAGAGAATACAGAACCCAGGAATCAACCTATGCCTCTATGGTCAATTAATATTTGATAAAGGAGGCAAGAGCATACAATGGAGTAAAGACAGTCTCTTTAATAAATGGTGTTGGGAAAATTGAACAGGTACATGCAAAAAAGTGAAACTAGACCACCAACTTACACCATACACAAGAATAAACTCAAAATGGACAAAAGACTTAAATGTAAGTCATGAAACCATTAAAAATCTAGGAGAAAATATAGGCAGCACAATCTCAAACATCTCTGGTAGCAATATTTTTGCTGATATCCCTCCTTGGACAAGGGAAACAAAGAAGAAGATAAATGGGACTACATCAAACTTAAAAACTTCTGCACAGCAAAGGAAGCCATGTACAAAATGAAAAGGGAACCCGCTGTATGGAAGATCATTACTTTTAAAAAATACATGTTTTTATTAATTTTTAGAAAGGGAGGAAGGGAGAGGGAGAGAAAGAGAGAGACATCGATGTGAGAGAGAAACATTGACCAGATCAGTTGCCGCCTCACACACCCCATTCAGGATCAAACCTGCAACCTAGGTATGTGCTCTGACTGGGAATCAAACCCCAACCTTTTGGAGTATGGGACAACGCTCTAACTGAGCCACCTGCCAAGCCTCATTACTTTTTGTTGTTTTAATTTGGAAACTCACCTGCTTCCTCAGTTATCTTACTAAGACCACATATATTACAGGTTCACTAGGACTAAAACAAACATCCCTTTAGAGATGGGCTGTACAATATGGTAGCCACTAGCCACATGCGACTTTTAAACATGTAAAATGTGCTGGTCTGAAATGAGATGTGCTATTAAGTGTAAAATTCACCCTAAATTTCTAAGACTTAGTATAAAAAAAAAAGTAAAATAATATATTGTAAAGTTGATCACATGTTTAAATGACAATATTTTGGCTAGGTTAGGTTAAACAAATGTATTATTAAAATTAGTTTCACCTATTTTTTATATTTTTAATGTGGTGACTAGAAAATGTAAAAGTACTTATTTGGCTAGCAATATAATTCTATTGTCAGTGCTGCTCTAGGGAGTCTTAATGTATGTATTCTTTACTGTTCTATAAGTCACCTAAAGATTATATTAAAAACTGCAGTTGGTTGGAATGCCCAAAATTAATCCTTCACTTTTTAAAAATTATATTTTATTGATTTTTTACAGAGAGGACGGGAGAGGGATAGAGAGTTAGAAACATTGATCAGCTGCCTCCTGCACACTCCCCAACTGGGGATGTACCTGCAACGAAGGTACATGCCCTTGACCAGAATCGAACCCGGGACCCTTCAGTCCGCAGGCCGACATTCTATCCACTGAGACAAACTGGCCAGGGCCTCCATTTCTTTTTTCTCTATCCTAACCCACCTTCTCAACTCATTCTTATTTTTCCTTTTGTTTAAAGGCTAAAAGAAAGGGAGGGAGTTTCTTTTTTGATTCACAAGTAGACACAAGATAAATACATTTAAGTGTAATGGGGATATAAGAAAAACTGAAAGTAAGCAAGACTTCCTGTAGACAACCTTTTAACAAAACACAGTACTATAGAGAAACCAAAATGGCAGCATAGGTAAACACTGGAAATTGCTTCCTTGCACCACGACTTCAAAAATACAACTAAAAGACAAAACGGACATCATCCAGAACCACAGGAAGGCTGGCTGAGTGGAAATTCTACAACTAGAAGGAAAGAGAAGAGCACTCTGAGACTCAGAGGAGGTCCAGTGTGGAAGTAAAGTGCAGAGGTACTGAGGCGCACGTGGAAAGGGCTGGCAGCTGAGGACGCAGTGCACATGGAAAGGGCTGGCAGCTAAGGACAGGGTTGTCTTTTTCAGTCCAGAGGGAGTCTCAAGCTCCCGACTGCTCTGAACTCCAGTTCTGGGTGAGTCTCTGGGGACTCAGACTCAAACGAGGAGAAACTGGCATCAGTCAGAACTTGAGGGCGACTTTCTCTCAGAGGTGCTTGCAGCGATTACCGGGACACTGAGAAGCAGGGCCTCTTAGGGTAGGACTGAGGAGCAGCTATAGCTGTTTGCTATGCCCTGTTGATCCCCTGAGATCCCGCCCCACCCAAGCTGTGCCCAGAGGCTTTTACATATGAAAGGCCTGGCCCTTTGCAATCTGAAAATTACCTGACAAACTGCAGCTGGATAAGAGAAACCCAGAACTTCCAAAAGAAGGCCCAAGGCCTCACAGCAGCTTGCATTGCTTCACAGCTGGGCTCCTGCTGGGTAGCCTCAGGCAGAAGCTAAATTAGCACCTCCTTAGAGATCCAAGAGCCAGTGTACCCAGTGGTCAGAGTGGGACCATCCAGATTATAACTCCTCAGATCCATAAGGGACACACTCAGGGGGCAGACTCAGTGAGCACCAAAGCCCCACTGAAGCAAGTCTTGCCCCAGAAAGGTGTCTCTAGCACAGAAGTTCTCCCACTGCAGACACAGCTGATTCTCACAGCCAATTGGCCTGGAGGTCAAATCCTCCCAGTGATACCTACAACAATCAAGGCATAACTACAACAAGACTGTGCACAAAGCCCACAAAGGGGTGCACCAAGAGTGTCCACCTCCGGTAATTGGGGAGGCTGACCCACTGCGACCTATAGGACACCTAGCACACAAAGCCACTCTATCAACACAGCAAAGCATAAAAAATGCAGAGGCAAAGAAACAGGTCACAAATGACAGAAATGGAGGAAAGCAAACTACTGGATATAGAGTTCAAAACCACACTTTTAAGGTTTTTCAATAATTTTCTAGAAACTGCTGATAAATTTAGTAAGACCCTTAAGAAGTCTAGTGAGACCCTTGAGGTTATGAAAAAGGACCAACTAGAAATTAAGCATACACTGGCTGAAATAAAGAATATTATACAGAATTCCAACAGCAGACTAGAGGATCACAAGAATCAAGTCAAAGATTTTAAATACAAAGAAGCAAAAAACACCCAACCTGAAAAGCAAAAAGAAAAAAGAATCCAAAAATATGAAGATAGTGTAAGGAGCCTCTGGGACAACTTCAAGCGTACCAACATCCGAATTATAGGGATACCAGAAGAAGAGAGAGGGCAAGATATTGAAACCCTATTTGAAGAAATAATGACAGAAAACTTCCCCTACCTGGTGAAAGAAATAGACTTACAAGTCCAGGAAGCACAGAGAACCCCAAACAAAAGGAATCCAAAGAGGACCAAACCAAGACACATCATAATTAAAATGCCACGAGCAAAAGACAAAGAGAGAATCTTAAAAGCAGCAAGAGAAAAACAGTCAGTTACCTACAAGGGAGTACCTATACGACTGTCAGCTGATTTCTCAATAGAAACTATGCAGGCCAGAAGGGAGTGGCAAGAAATATTCAACATGATGAATAGCAAGAACCTACAACCAAGATTACTTTATCCAGCAAAGCTGTCATTCAGAATTGAAGGTCAGATAAAGAGTTTCACAGATAAGAAAAAGCTAAAGGAGTTCATCACCACCAAACCAGTATTATATGAAATGCTGAAAGGTATCCTTTAAGAAGAGGAAGAAGAAGAAAAAGGTAAAGATACAAATTATGAACAACAAATACACATCTATCAACAAGTGAACCTAAAAATCAAGTGAATAAATAATCTGATGAACAGAATAAACTGGTAAATATAATAGAATCAGGGGCATAGAAAGGGAGTGGACTAACTATTCTCAGGGTAGGGGGAAAGGGTTGTGGGGGTGTGGGAAGAGACTGGACAAAAATCATACACCTATGGATGAGGACAGTGGGGGGGTCTGTAAGGGCAGAGGGTGGGGTAGGAACTGCGTGGAGGGGAGTCATGGGGGATAAAAGAGGAACAACTGTAATAATCTGAACAATAAAGATTTAATTAAAAAAACAAAACAAAAACACAGTACTATATATCCCTGGACAAGCATCAATCCCAGGGGGAGACACAGCAACTTTACCTACAGACCCTGCACTGAGAATTGTGTCTTCCCACCTGAGTGGAAGCATGTTCTATTCCAGAGTGAGCTGTTGGGAGTTTTGCTTCTCTTATACCAGACCTGTCTACTGAGGCTCACTTTTACATGTTATGTAAATTATTTTTTATACCTGTAGCACACTGACAATAATGAGTCTCAGTTGGACAGTCAGAGGAATCTCAGTTTGATCCTGGCTTGTACCAGTTACATTACCTCTAGAACTTCACCAGCTAATCTGCAAAATAGTTAACAGGATCATTCTTCCTCTTCTGATGGGGAATACCCTGCCTCTGTTCCTAGCCATTCTCTACTCTCATTTTTTGAAACCTGCTCTGCAAATACAATTGTGTCTTTGCCTTTTGCTAAAGAAATTGTAGTCCTGACCTCAAGTCTTGTGAAAAGAGTTTTGAAAAGACAATTAGCCTGGGCACTTGACATTTGTCTACTGGCTTAGACTAGAGAACGTTGAAGGTGAAGAAGTGTGGCATGCAGGATGCATCCATGCTGTGAGAAAATGCCTGCACTAGAGTATGTGCAGACAAAGGACATCTGTGTGTTTTCTGCAGACCAAACATAGAAAGAGAAAGCCAGCCATGGGCCATCTTAAAGGGACTGCCAAAGAAAAGGGGTCTCACCCTAGCCGGTTTGGCTCAGTGGATAGAGTGTTGGCCTGGGGACTAAGGGGTTCCTGGTTCAATTCTGGTCGAGAGCACGTACCTCAGTTGTAGGCTCCCGTTCCTGGTGGAGGGAGGCAACCAATTGATGTGTCTCTCACATCGGTGTTTCTCTCTGTCTCTCCTTCTCCCTTCCATTCTCTCTAAAAATCTATGGGGAAAATATCGTTAGGTGAGGATTTAAAAAAAGGAGAGGTCTCAACTATGAGGAAACTCCTTGCAGAATTCTGAAGACCAGGGCTTACAGTAGGAGCATAATCAGCCAGGGAGGTTAGTTACTAAGTGGTCTTTGAGAAGCCCTTGAAGATGACCAAGAAAAAGGGTCAGCTTTTAAATACTTGTCAATGCACAGAAGCAGCTCTAGACAGTTAGCGTCATCTTTGGAGGATAAAGTCCCATATGTTTAAAATGGTTTATAATTCCACCTTTCCCAGCCACATTTCAACCCCTTTCTCTCACCAGCTATACTAAACTTCCTCAGGTGTCTGAACTCGCCTTCTTTCTAGGCTGAGGTCTAGGGAAGCCTATGGTTTTCTCTGAGTAATCCTGTTCCACACAAACTGTTCCTAGGCTCAGGAAGGGGGGCTGTCATTAGCCTGGTGAAGATAAGATGCCCATTACAGGGACAGTAGCAAATGAGACTCACATTTTTCCAGAATTTGTGGTTATCCATTGTGTTAACCAGCACCGTGATGGAAATTGAAGCAGACCATAGAACACAGTGGCTTCCATGTTAAGCCCACTATGTCAACTGGCTTAAGTCAGCTTAAAGATGAATTCAAGAATGGAAGGAGAGCAAGAGAGTAAGGCAGGGATGGGGAAACAAGACTGTTTTTTGTGGCATAGCTGAATGCATGCCAATAAATAATGAGGTGTTAAAAGAAGAGCTAGTGAAATATACATGCTAAGGCAGCGGTTCTCAACCTGTAGGTCACGACCCCTTTGGGGGTCAAACGCCCCTTTCACAGGGATCGCCTAAGACCACTGGAAAACACATATATAATTACATATTGTTTTTGTGATTAATCACTATGCTTTAATTATGTTCAATTTGTAACAATGAAAATACATCCTGTATATCAGATATTTACATTACAATTCATAACAGTAGCAAAATTAGTTATGAAGTAGCAAGGAAAATAATTTTATGGTTGGGGGTCACCACAACATGAAGAACTGTATTAAAGGGTCGCAGCATTAGGAAGGTTGAGAACCACTGTGCTAAGGGGACTGAAAGAAATGAAGAATCATGTACTTTGAGTTTGAGTTGGACCCTGGCAGGTGTGGCCCAGTTGGTTGAGTATCATCCCATGCATTAAAAGGTCGCTGGTTGGATTGCCTGTTAGGGCACATGCTGGGTTTCAGGCTCTATTCCTAGTAGGGAGTGTGCAGGAGGCAGCTGATTAATGTTTCTCTCTTATATTGATGTTTCTTTCCCCCACTCCCTTCCTCTTTTTCTCTTCTCCCTCCCTTCCTCTCTCTTTCAAATCAATAAAAACGTATTTTTTAAAGAGTTTGGGGTGAGCTTCATATAATCCAGACTCCAGGGACTGTCCCCAGGTAGCTACCAAAAAATGAAGGCTGGGAATTCCTTATTTGGGAATAGTAGTGAGAGCTAACTGAGGCCAGGGATTAAGGAGAAATTGTTGGATTGGTAAATGGGTGTGGATTGGGGAGAGCACAAATGCCAGGGTGAGGGAGCAAAATTCCCATGGGTAGTCCATGTAGTGAAAGAATGATTTTTGAGGAATTAAATGATATTTGAATGTATTAAAGCTCTCTCTTAATGAACCCATGCCAGGCTGTCTCAAAACAAGGGAAAGAGTTAAGAAAGCTATGAAGGGAGACCAACAGGGGGAGAGCTATCCTTTTCCCTCCAGCCTCAAACCCTAGAGACACATTATTAACACATTTTGATTTTAAAATGAAATCTTTACGGTTAGCTAAGATTTTGAGTGATTCAACAATTTCTCCTTTGTGGAGGCCAGGTAGAGGTTGTTGCCTAGGTATACAGGGGGAGAATTTAGGTTACATCTCCCATCAGACTAGGGCAGCGGTTCTCAACCTGTGGGTCGCGATCCCTTTGGGGGTGGAATGACCCTTTCACAGGGGTCATCTAAAACACATATATTACATATTGTTTTTGTGATTAATCACTATGCTTTAATTATGTTCAATTTGTAACAATGAAAATACATCCTGCATATCAGATATTTACATTACGATTCATAACAGTAGCAAAATTAGTTATGAAGTAGCAACGAAAATAATTTTATGGTTGGGGGTCACCACAACATGAGGAACTGTATTAAAGGGTCGCGGCATAAGGAAGGTTGAGAACCACTGGACTACGGTATCAGCACAAGGCATCCCCAAAGTACCACTAGTGATCTATTCTTCCACACACCTATCCACCCACCCACCCACCTATCTTCCATCCACACCAGCAAATGAACGTTTTTTTCTGAGTGCCCACTATGTGCCACATTCTGGGCTGTGCCTAGGTTGAACAATAAATGTTCTCTCCAGTGTATGTCTATATACTGGGGGTGAGGAAGATAAAACAAGAATGGCAAAATTCTGATAACTGTCACAGCTGGAAGATGAGTACTTGGAAGTTCATTACAGCATTTCTTCTGCTTTTATAGTATGTTTGATAATTTTCCTAATAAAGTTAGATAACTTGTTTTTTTCAAGCAAGGAAGAGGAGTTGATAGATGCCTATGTCACAGGGCAAGTTCAGCTTGGAAGTTACACCAGGGCATCAGTGGAAGATAAGTCATTGGGGTAGGGTGGGTGCAGAAGGTGGACAAAAAAAAAATGCCTCCAAGTGGAGGGAGGGTAACTGTTCTCTCAAAGTACTTGCCCACATGGAGTAAAGAAGCCAAACAATTACAGGTGTGACTTGGCCTCAAGGTGCCTTGGTGCTAATAGGCCAAGGTCAGGAGTGAGAAACTAGCTTCTACTGCACTGCCTTATCTACTCTTTTCTTCCTTTCCCTTTGCTTACAATCATAAGTAGATACTCAGATTTGGCCAACATCTCCTGAGCACCTACTATGCGCCAGGCGTTGTACAAAGTCTTTGGATCACATTCTGCCCGCCATCTTACAGAAGTTAGAACCAGGGGCCGAGAAATTCCTTATGGTGTGGGAACGTGACACAATCAGTCACGGGCAGTTCAGGACTCTGTACTTCCAATGCAAGCCCAGGAGAATGGGTCAGAAACTTCGGATCAGGCTACATGGTTCTGAGCAAGTCCCTGGGCCTCAGTTTCTCTCCCGATAAAAACGGCACAGTAAAACCTTGTAAGGTTTCTTTAAGGGTCAGAGACCTTTACTGTCAAAGGTCCTGGCACCAAATGAAGGCTCCATAAGTGGCAGCCATCATTCTTAGCCAAGTGCGGGCGCAGCTTGCAGCGGAATCCCTCGGGTAGGGCCGGGCCCGCCCCCGCAGCTCGGGCCTCGCAGTCTCCGGGCAGGTGTCCCGGCATCTCGGTGCCCACGCCCCGCAACAAGCGCGGAGAGCGGGCGGGTTGGAGGACTAAGGTCTCCCCTGGAGTATCACCTCCCTCCTTCCGCACGCCGCGCGCAGGTGAGATTTTCAGCCCAGGCCACGGGGACAGCGACCTCAGGAGAGGTCGCGGCGGACGGCGCTGCCCGCGGCCGGGAGCGGGGTTCCGGAGCGCCCCTTCCTTCGTCCGCTTTCACCCGGGGCCGGTCCCGGCGCCGGGAGCCGCGGGCTGCGCGCTCTGCGGCTGCGAAAACCCGGAGCGGTGGACCCGGGCGCTCGCAGCCGCCGCCTCCGCGGTCCGGCCGCCGAGCTGGGCATGCTCAGTGCAGCCGGCGCGCCGCCGTCCGCCAACTCGGAAGCTCGCGCTCCCGGGCCGGGGGCGAGGACGGCGGCGGCGGCGGCGGCGGCGAGCGGCGTGCCTGCCGCCCCCAGACAGCCGCAAACTTCGCGGCGTCCCCGGAGGTGGCCCGACGATACTGATATCTTACAAATAAAATCTAACCCTACCCCCCATCCCAACCCGAATCATGGAGGCTGCGGCCGCCGGAGTGCCGCCGCCGGCCCCTGCCCATTAGCGGGGGACCAACAGGTAAACTGTTGGGGTGGGTGGGAGGAGGAGCGGCGGCGGGGAGGAGGGCGCCGGCCTGGAGGGGCCCGAGACGCCCGCGGGATGGCTGCCCCCGCCGGCTCAGCCAACCCTCCTCACCCCCTTCCCCAGCCCCTGGAGGGGCAGCAAAGGGTTAAGTCGGCCCCGCGCCACGGTGAGCACGGCCCCCTCCAGCCGCCGCGACCGCCTGCTGCGCGGCTCGGCGCCTGCCCGGAGCCGCCGGTGCGCCACCGGAGCCCAGCGGGCGTCCGGGAGGCATCCGCCGCCTCCTCGCCGGCCGCATCCCTGCCTGCCCATCCCCTCCAGGCCTCTTTCTCTCTCTCAGCTCCGGCCGGCTCCGCGCCCAGGTGGCGAGGTCTGCGGGACGCGTGGCGGCCGCAAAGGATCCCCGCCGAGGAAGAGGGGCGGGGGTGGGCCGCTCCGCTGCCTCCGCCCCGGGCTGAAGGGGCCACCCTTGCCTGGGGCAAACACTTGGCCACCCGCCAGGGCGCCGAGAAAAGTTTTTTTTTCCTCCCGGGGCCCCTCCCCCACGCCTTGCCCTGCGTCCGACTGGCGTGGGTTTGGGTCCTTTGGGGAAAAAAGTCGCAGGTTCCCATCAGCTTCTCCTCCCCCTGGGGACCCGGTGTGTAGGGAGGCGTCTGGAGGCAGCCCCTTTGCCGGCACAAAAGCGGTGCGTCCTGGGGCTCCAGCGCAGCCGGGTGCCGGCCGAAGGCTGCCCCCATCAGTGCGTGTCTGCGTGCCTGGCAGAGGCAGCATCCAACCTGCTTTATTTCTTCCTGCAGCGCCACAGCGAGCGAGCAAGCGAGTGAGAAGGGGGAGAGAGGGAGTCGTCTGTCTGCAAAGTGCTGCTCCCTGGTGCTCAGAGGCGGCTGCTCCAGCTCCAGCTCCAACTCTCATTCATTTTGCCGGTTAACATGAGAGATCATGGCCGCCTTCGGGCTTCTCAGCTATGAGCAGAGACCGCTGAAACGCCCCCGGCTCGGGCCGCCGGACGTCTACCCGCAGGACCCCAAGCAGAAGGAGGTAAGGGCGCCGGCGGCCTCCCGGGCAACCGGGGCCGCGATCCGCAGCGCTGACCCGGGGCCAAGTTGGCAACGGCAGCGCTGCAGGGGAAGGGTCGCGGAGGGGACTGGCGGCGGGGGCTGGGCTGGGGACTACCCCCCCTTCCCCCCCACCTCGCCCCGGCAGCATAAACCGAACCGCTGTCAGTTCCCGCGCTCCACTGGGGCGCTTGCTCCTCCGGTGCAGTGCAGGGTCACTACTCGGTTAGCGGGCCTTGCATGGCATTGCTGGGCGCTTCATCGGGTTCTTCTTTGCCATAATCCTCCAGTTCGCTCTCCCCCGCTTCTGCATGCTTAATTTTTCTTCCCGCCGTTTCGGTAAATCTTCGTAAACTTTTTGGAAAATGTTGGAATGGGGTGCATCCGATACAGGTCTTGTGTTTTGCGCCAGCTGAGCAGGAACCAGGCGAATGCCTGTGTGTGTGTGTGTGTGTGTGTGTGTGGAGGGGGGCTTTTCTGTTCAGAATTTCCAGTTTAGAATGAAGTCTTTTTTATCGAGGTGATAAGTATTTAGTTCTTTGAACCTACTTCTTTCTATATCTCGTCTCCCCTTTAAAGATCAATATTACCGGAAACACTGATTTCGTCCGCAGAGGCTATTGGCTTAATTGCTGGAGTCTATTTTGTATATGTAAAAGCAGTTGGGTTACCTTGGAAGGGAATAGGTCCCGAAATTAATTGGAGAAACCTTGACTGGTGCACTGGTTACACTGTCTTCAATGGCTAGAGTAACCATGGCTTTTCGTAGCCATGTATTGTCTGTCAGTAGTTAACAAGTAATTATGTAACAACTCTCCAGTTATAATGATCAACATTGGCTACACAATTTGCTCAGGGATTTGCTTTTTTTTTAAGATTACCTGCTACCCAGCTGTGCTTTCTGAGTTTGTCAGTTGCAGCCCACCCATCCTCTATTTTCTTCAGCTAAACAAGAAGTGAGCGCATTTCAGAACTTCTTTCTGGAATCTAAAGACCCTATTTTAAAAGCTTACAGGTCCGCTGACATCACAGAAAGGGCTCTGTAAAGAAGGCAAGGAGGGTTCCCTTAAGACTTCCCTTTTGATAAATGTATCTAATTCAATAATAGAGAAAAAATGTTCTGGTCCCACTGTTAATAATGTTTCTGAAAAATAAGGAGTGACAACTTTTAGAAGTTTGGCACACTAAATATGTTTGAGCATCTGTGGAGTAATTCAAATTGAACTGGAAAAGTTTTACAGGTAGTTTTCCGATGAGGCTTAATATAAGTTTGAGATTTTTAAAGATTTCTTTCCCATTTATTCTCCTTGACTCAGAATAAACTTGATTGTTAAGGACTGAAAACAACACATGAAGGACCAAATGTAATGAAAATTAATAATTTAAAAATTAGCGGCAGGAAATTTTTTGTTGTTAATCCTCATCGCAGGTATTATTCCTCTGATTTTCAGAGAGAGCGGAAGGGAGGGGGAGAAACAGAGAGAAACATCAATGTGAGAGAGACACATCTATTGATTGCCTTCTGCAAGTGCCCTGAACGTGGCCCTTGACCAGGAATCGAACCCAAGACCCTTAGGTGCTTGGGCTAACGCTCTATCCACTGAGCCAAACTGGCTAGGGCAGTGGCAGGAAATTTTTAGAGTTTTGTTTGGGACAGGTACATTGATTGGCTGATCTTTGTCATCCTGTAATTCATATCTTGCTACATCTTTCTAGAGGGCAGCATAATTGATAGCATTCCCAGTTGAGGTATAGTGGCCTGGGATGCCATTCATTAGAAAGTGTGTTGTACTCCACAGGACTTTATCATATATTGTGCTGTTAATACTTTGCTCTCTGGAAACATAGACTGACCATTTATTTCTCAGATCGACACTCATTTAGGATTGGGGCCTCTATGATTCTGGAAAAAATAATTTGGGATTTTAGGATCTTGCAACAGTTTATGGAATTCTAAAACTGGAAGTGACTTTTGTGGTAACTTTCTTTTGACAAAGTGAAACTGAAGCCCAGAAAAGGGGACTGGACTTAATCAAGGTGTGTGGCAGATAAGCAGAGGAGTTGGACCACCAAACCAGTATTTATGTCAACCAATACTGTGTTAAGGATGATTTGTGCTAAATTGTTGTACTGATGTTGTGCCCTTCCCCTCAAAGCAGCCACATTTTATCTCCCTGGAGCAGAGTTAGAGTTATGTGTGACTATAGTCAAATTTGAGTACAGTATGGAACAAGCAGGTGCTTGGCTGTTCTTGGGTGGTGGTGTGGTGGTCTGGTGAGCAGTGTTTTCTACAAGCTTCAGTGATTTATGTCTTGTCTCAGAATTTATACCCTATCTCTGTATCGCCTGTTCTTTTATCCTAATGTTTCCTTTAAATTATCTTTTAAGAAACTTTTTATGTTTCATGTATACACATAAAATGTAAAATTTATTTCATGTCTATAATTTAAATTTTTTATTTACTTAATATTACATATGCACACATGACTATAAGGATTTAAACAAGACTATAATATTAGAACTTAAAAGTTTGCCCTGACCAGTGCATTCAGTGGTTAAAGCACCACAGCGTGTGCACCAAAGGGTCGCTGGTTCGATTCCTGATCTAGGGCATGTGCCTGGGTTCAGTCCCCACCCCAGGTTGGGGCATGTTCAGGTGGCAGCCAATGGATGTGTTTCTCACATGATATTTCTCTCTTTTTCTCCCTCTCCCTCCTCATTTCTCTTCTTTTCCTCCCCCCCCCCCCTCCCTCTAAAAATCAATGGAAAAAATATCTGCTGGTGAGGATTAAGAATAACAACAAAAAAGGCCACCTTTGTGTGTCCTGCCTTGTGGGAAATGCTGATTAATGGAGGAAGTGTGGACTTCCCATTTGTACAGACCTGGACATGAATTCTGGTTCAGCCTCTTTGCAGTTGTGTGGTCTTGGGCAAGGTGCATAACTTCTCATTTGTAAATTAGTATAATGGTGCTTTTCAGAGAAATTCAGGAACATGGTGCTAAATTAGCATTACATTTGTGTGAGAAAACCTCTCCTGGTAGAAAGTATTCTTATTACTGTAGCTGTGAGTTTTAATTGTGTAAGTTTGACTATCATTGTTTTAGTTTATGTCTTATCTGTAGAGAACTTGTAGACCACTCTCCCTTATTCTGACCTGCTCCCCACTCTTTGATGTGTTAGAATCTTTAGACAAAGACACTGTTCTAAGTGTTAGTACCTTTTGGTACAAAATAGTGCAAATGAGTTTAGCTACTTTCCCCTGGAAGTTTTGTTCTAATCGTGGTTCCCAGCATAGTCTTGTTTTCTGTCAGCTGTGCATGGTTTATAGCAGAGTAGTATTCTATTCCTCAGTCTTTAAATATCCACAGCTCCCTCCTGCAGGCACTTGGCTAAACTGGGGCCCTGGGGAGCAGTTCTTGTTTTGTCCCATGAGGCTATTCTTTGAACTTGTCTGGGCTGCAGAGATTTTTGACTCTGGGTGTGGGTCTCAACTGGGCACTTTGGGGACTCATGCAAAGCTGTTAATTTGGGGTGCAGCCACTATCCTTCAGTCTTTCGGTATTTCACTTGGGCTGGTGCCTGTGGAGATATAGTGCCAGGAAGTGAGGTCTGAAAGTTGCTGGGTTGGCTGGGTACTAAGTAGGGCAAGATGAGGATGAACACAGTCCTAGGATTTTAGTTAAACCAGTTAGCAGGGCCTCCCATGGGGTGCGTGCACCTAGACATGAGGGCAAAGCAGACATGGAAGAATGGAGCTAGTAGAAGTTGGAAATTCCAAGAATTGTGATGTATTTAATGAGCTCTGAACCCTCCTTCTGAGGCTTCTTGACAGACAAGACAGGAATTGGAGAAGTTGGAGGGACCCATGAGAAGAGTGGCATGATGAAGAGTTCTCTTCAGTAGTGTTCTCCCAGCAGCACTGCAAGGAGCTGGCTGACTCAGCCTGAAGTCTGAGGGGAAAGCCAGAGGGAGAGGCCTGCCTCCTACACGTTCCTCCCTGAGAAGGGAAGTGGAAACACTGACTTTTAAATGTCTGTAGATAATTTCTGAAGCTGGGTGATGGCCACAGCAGAGCTCATTATACCAACCTTCAACCTATGTCTCTATGTTTTGGGAAATTTACATAATAAAGAAAACTGTCTTTATATTGCAAAATAGCATGACTTCTTAAAAAATATACAGGGTGGGGCAAAAGTATGTTTACAGTTGTTTGCATGGAAAATAATAAAATAATTAGTAAATGATAGTTCAAGAATAAACTCTGTGTTTCATGTACTCAAAGCTGTAAACCTACTTTTGCCCCACCCTGTGTGTCTAATATTCTGAAAAGATTATCACCCACATTCAAACAGTTGTTATCTCTTGAGGATGAGATTAAGGGTGATTTTTCTTTTTTTGTACTAATTTGTATTCTAAGCTGTAACAATAACCATGTACTACTACTGTCATAGAAGAATATACCTTATAGAATAATTATTAGGCAACTTTGACTGAGTTTACAGGAATTGGTCTTTGTTATTGTTTCTTAACCAAACTAGAGCCCTTTAGCTGATAGGTAGGCCGAGGGATATTATAGGATGTAGATACAGGCACTTACACACCTGATGCTGCAAACTGTGGTAGGGTTGGGGTGGGGGCTCTCATGTGAGCACTTCAGCTCTGCCACATGTGCAGTGTGATTTGGGGTGCTGTGTCTTTTCCCTCACCTATGAGCTGGGAGAATACCACCGAATCATCTAGAGTGTTTTAAATATGAAGGAGCATTGTAAACTTAAATTATTACCAAGTGCAAGGTATACATTCAGTGGTGTGCTTGTACCTGCTGAGCATAAAAATTTCAGGAATTTTGTGAGCTGGTTAATACTATGTTGGTAGTTTGAAATCTAGCACAATGGGAATATTCACACCAAGGATATTGGCAAATGCTACAAATTAGAGTTTTGTTTTTTTGTTTTTTGTTTTGCTTTTCCCCCCTCTTCACCCTCACCCCCCTTCCACAAAAAAAAAAAAATGTTTTTTTTAAAAATATATTTTTTATTGATTAAGATATTACATATGTGTCCTTATCCCCACATTACCCCCCCCCCTCCCCACTCCTGCCCTCCCCCCCCCCCCCCATTGTCCATGTCCATTGGTTAGGCCTATATGCTTGCATATAAGTCCTTTGGTTGATCTTTCCCCCTTACCCCCACCCTCCCCTACCTTCCCTCCAAGGCCCGACAGTCCAATCAATGCCTCTCTGTCTCTGGATCAGTCCTTGTTCATCAGTTTATGTTGTTCATTATATTCCACAAATGAATGAGATCATGTGGTATTTATCTGCTCTCCAGTTCCATCCATGCTGTGGCAAATGGTAAGAGTTCCTTTTTCTTCTTCCTCTTCTTAAAGAATACCTTTCAGCATTTCATATAATGCTGGTTTGGTGGTAATGAACTCCTTTAGCTTTTTCTTATCCGTGAAGCTCTTTATCTGACCTTCTATTCTGAATGATAGCTTTGCTGGATAAAGTAATCTTGGTTGTAGGTTCTTGCTATTCATCACTTTGAATATTTCTTGCCACTCTCTTCTGGCCTGCATGGTTTCTGTTGAGAAATCAGCTGCCAGTCGTATGGGTACTCCCTTGTAGGTAACTGACTTTCTTTCTCTTGCTGCTTTTAAGATTCTCTCTTTGTCTTTTGCTCTTGGCATTTTAATTATGATGTGTCTTGGTGTGGTCCTCTTTGGGTTCCTTTTGTTTGGGGTTCTCTGCACTTCCTGGACTTGTAAGTCTATTTCTTTCACCAGGTAGGGGAAGTTTTCTGTCATTATTTCTTCAAATAGGTTTTCAATATCTTGCCCTCTCTCTTCTTCTGGTATCCCTATAATTCGGATGTTGGTACGCTTGAAGTTGTCCCAGAGGCTCCTTACACTATCTTCATATTTTTGGAATCTTTTTTCTTTTTTCTTTTTCGGTTGGGTATTTTTTGTTTCTTTGTATTTCAAATCTTTGACTTGATTCTTGGGATCCTCTTGTCTGCTGTTGGATCTCTGTATATTATTCTTTATTTCAGTCAGTGTATGCTTAATTTCTAGTTGGTCCTTTTTCATATCCTTGAGGGTCTCACTAGATTTCTTGAGGGTCTCACTAAATTTATCGGCGGTTTCCATAAAATTCTTGAAAAACCTTATAAACGTGGTTTTGAACTCTAGATCCAGTCGTTTGCTTTCCTCCATGTCTGTCATTTGTGACCTGTTTCTTTGTCTCCGCATTTTTTTATGCTTCCCTGTGTTGGTAGAGTGGTTTTGTGTGTTAGGTGTCCTGTAGGGCCCAGTGGCTCAGCCTCCCCCGTTACCTGAGGTGGACACTCTTGGTGCACCCCCTTGTGGGTTTTGTGCACAGTCTTGTTGTAGTTATGCCTTGATTGTTGTAGGATCACTGGGAGGAGTTGACCTCCAGGCCAATTGTCAGTGAGAATCGGCTGTGTCTGCAGTGGGAGAACTTCTGTGCTGAAGACACCCTTCTGGGGCAAGATTTGCTTCAGTGGGGCTTTGGTGCTCACTGAGTCTGCCCCCTGGGTGTGTCCCTTATGGATCTGAGGAGTTGTAATATGGATGGTCCCACTCTGACCACTGGGTACACTGGCTCTTGGAGGTTACTCAGCAGGAGCTATGAAGAGAACTGCAGATTCCCCTTCCTTTTTTGGAGTTTGGAGGTGCCCTGACGAGGCCCAGCTGTGAAGCAATGCAAGCTGCTGTGGGGCCTTGGGCCTTCTCTTGGAAGTTCTGGGTCTGTGGCCCAGCTGCGGTTTGTTAGTTAATTTTCAGGTTGCAAAGGGCCAGGGCATTCATATGCAAAAGCCTCTGCCACAGCCTGGGTGGGGCGGGGTCTCAGGGAATCAAAGGGCGGAGCAAGGAACTATGGCAGATTCTCAGCCCTGCCCTACGGGGCCGCGCGCGTCTCAGTGTCCCGATAATTGCTGCGAGCACCTCTGAGGGAAAGCTGCCCTCGATTTCCGAGTTCTGCCCACTGCCAGACAGTCCAGTTTCTCCCCCGTATGAGTCCTGGGTCCCCAGAGACTTCCCGGTACCGGAGTTCAGAGCAGTCGGGAGCTTGTGACTCCCTCCCGATTCAAAAAGACAGCCGCGTCCTCAGGTATCAGCCCCTTTCCGCGCACTCTCGAGCCTCCGTACCTTTGCACTTTACTTCCGCAGCTCCTGACCCTCAATGTGCTTTTCTCTTTCCTTCTAGTTGTAGAATTTCCACTCCGCCAGCCCTCCTGTAAGTTCTGGACGATGTCCGTTCTGTCCCTTTATTGTGTTTCGAAGTTGTTGTAGGAGGCAGCAATCTCGGCGTTTCCCTATGCCGCCATCTTAGTTTCTCAACAAAATGGTTTTGAAGCATTTGCCAGCACACCACTGGGTCTACTTTTATGTTGCAGAAACTTGGCTGGTGCTTCACCATCATTCTTATCCCAGGTTTCCCTTATCCACTTCCTATAAAACAGTTTTTTAAGAAAAGCCAGATCTCACTTTCCTAGCCTTTCTTGAATTTTGGAGCGAGCAGATGACTTAATTCTGGTTATAGACATTTAATGGTAATTTACTACTGGACTTCTGTAGAAGAATTTTTTCTTTACAGAAAAAAATACAGGCACAGGGGAAGAGTACCCTTTATTCCTGATAGCTCCTTAATTTCCTGTCTTTGGAAAAGTAGTAAGAGGATGTGGTAGTTGGAGCCAAGGAGTCTCTCTGTACCATGAGGCAACAAGGCTGTGGATGAAAAGTCAGTACAAGAGGAGGCAATTGAGTGGCTTTATGAAATTGTTAAAGCTACTGAATTTACCTTGGGACCACCTCTCCCTGAACTTCTTGTTAAGTAAAATGGTAGATGTCCAGGTGGTGTAGCTATTGTTGGACCAGTTGTCAATTTCTTGTAGCTGAAAGCATTCTAATGTTGTCATGGTACTTCCCATTTAAATTCTGGCACCCTCAAATCATCACAACATGAGCCCGCTTTTCAGAGAATACACATTTTCCAGAACTCTCCTGCTCTCTGGCTTCCTGAGTGCACAGCAGACACAGTGCCTGCGTGGCAGCACTCTGAACCCTGCCCAGTGCTTCTCAGATGCGGAGGTGAAGTTGAAGTGGCTCCTTTATTTATTTCCACTTTTGGCAAAAAGAGTTTTATTAGGAAGGGAGGAAGAGCTCTATTCAGTTTTGTTTGGAGAGGGAGATTCTGTGGGTCTATATTTTGAGAGGGGGGAGACCAGGTATATTTAGAGCTAGAATGCAATTTAGAGGCAGTCTAATTTTGTCATTCAATACAAAAGGAAATTGAGTCCCAGAGAGGTTAACGTGACTTGTTAAGGCAGATCTGGGCCACACACTTGTGTGTCCTGATTTGTTCTTGCAACTTTACTTGGCCTTCCTCTGTAAACAGCCTGGCTGCTGGTGAGCACCCTCACGTTGCCCCGGCAATGAGAATTGTTCTGATTTTAGGGCATGCAGAGCTCTGTGAGCTGGGGACTGCTCGGCTCACCACTTGGTCTTCTCTGAGCTTGTCTGAATCTTGGATGGTGTTTCTTAGGCAGAAGGAAGAATGCTCCGGAAGCTCAGGCACTCCACTCTTTGTGGTTTTGGTGGAAGGCTCGCAGTCCTTCTGTGGCCTTTGGCATAGATAGCCTGGCGTTGGCGTTTGTGGGCAGTGCATGTGTAGGGGAACGTTCCTATAGAGTTTTCTTTTTATTGATTGAGACACTCCTTTATTTATGGGTAGCTTTCTTGGAGATACAAACACACAAGCTGTACCAATAGCCCACTTCCAGAGAGCAACACTTATATGGCAGTCTATAGAAATGGCTCCCCCTTACTCTGCAATGCTATGGCCCTGAGAAGAGGAGAAAAAATTTAGCCCTTGGGTTTTATTTTCCATGCTTTGAGGGAAACATTAGTATGTATATGCCTGCCAAACAAATTCAGTCATTCACCCAATATTATTGAATACCTTGCAGGCCCTGTGGCTTCATGATCACAGGGCCCAAGATTTTTACTTCCTGCCGTATGCCTAACTTTGAGCACAGTGCCTAACCCATACCTGGGACTCAGAATTTCTTGTATAAATGGATGTAAGAATAAAGGAATGCTAAGAGCATTGGGTATGGTCCTAGGCCCCCAAAGACTTCAGTATAGAGCAATGGTTTTCATCGGGGGGAGGTGCACCTCCCTCTCCCCCACTAACATTAGAACCGTGTGTGTGCTTGTGTGTCCATGTTTGCATGTGCGCACACATGCTGTTACTGGCATGTAGTTGGTAGAAGCCAGGGATGTTGTTAACATTCTCCAATGTTCTGGACAGCCTCCCTCAATAAGGGATTATCTGGCCTCAAATGTCAGTAGTTCCAAGTTTGAGCGAGTCTGGTGTAGAGGGACTAGAGCCTCGTGAGTGAGCAATAGCATGTTTCAGATATTCTTTGAGAGGCGTGTGCAAAGTGCTGTGGCAACAAGAAGGAGCAGCCCATTTTTTGACAGGATCTAGATTTTTGAGTCTGGAACTTGGAGGATGTGTAGGAGTGGATGGGGATGAGAATGTGGGAGGAAATTAATTCTAGGAAGAGCGTTAGACCAACATGGGCCAAGGGTCAGAGGTCTGAAGGAACATGGGGTTTGCTCTGAGCTGTGGGCCTGAGGCATGGTGGGTGTACAGGTGTGGGGTAGCTGGGTTGGAACAGGAAAGAAAGGTGTGATTAAGTTATGGGGGTTTTGTATGCTGTGTTGAGACGTTTAGATATCACGGTCCAGTCAATGAGGTGCCATTCAAGGGTGGTAAGGGAATTCTATTTTAGATGACTAAGGGTCACAGTTTGAGGGGACAGTGGCTCTGAGGGTCACTCACATTAAGGCAAAGACTGAGTAGCTAGGTGGTTACTGACATTCCAGTCCTGGTGGTTGGTATATTAGTTTCTTGTGGCTGCCATAACAAGTTACCACAAACTGGGAGGCTTAAAATGATGGAAATTTATTCTTTTATAGTCTGGAAAATAGAAGTCCAAAGAAAGTGTCAGTAGGGCCTACCTCAGTGATGGCGAACCTATGACACGTGTGTCAGAGGTGATATGCGAACTCATTTTTTTGGTTGATTTTTCTTTGTTAAATGGTATTTAAATATATAAAATAAATATCAAAAATGTAAGTCTTTGTTTTACTATGGTTGCAAATATCAAAAAATTTCTATATGTGACACAGCACCAGAGTTAAGATAGGGTTTTTCAAAATGCTGACACGCCAAGCTCAAAAGGTTCGCCATCATTGGTCTAGCATCGCACTCCCCGTGGACGCTCTAGGGCAGTGGTCAGCAAACTCATTAGTCAACAGAGCCAAATATCAACAGTACAACGATTGAAATTTCTTTTGAGAGCCAAATTTTTTGAACTTAATCTATATAGGTAGGTACATTGCTATTAACTTAATTAGGGTACTCTTAAGCTGGCCTTTGCTAAAAATGTCCTCAATCTGATTGAGGCACGTTCGCTGAGGTAGACCCCTTCCACTCTCCCATCCACACTCGTCTTGTATACATGTTTCGCCCAGGCCGAAAACCGACTTCTGTGCATGGGCCACGAAGTTTCAATCGCACGGTACGTGCGCGCCCGCAGGTGGTATTTTGTGGAAGAGCCACACTCAAGGGGCCAAAGAGCCGCATGTGGCTCGCCAGCCGCGGTTTGCCGACCACTGTTCTAGGGGGAGAATTCTCCCTTCCCTCTGATGGATCTAAGTGTTCCTTGGCTTCTCTGTGCCCACCCCAATGTATTTCCTGCCTCCGTCTTCACATGGCTGCCTTCTCTGTGTGTCTGTTCTTTTCTGAGTGTTTTATAAGGATACTTGTTATTGGATTTAGGGCCCACCTGGGTAATCTAAGATGATTTCCTCTCAAGATCTGCAAAAACCCCTTTTCCAAATAAGGTACCATTCACAGGTTCCAGGATTTGATGTGGACATCATTTGGGGTTTGTTTATTGGCCTATTGGTGTTGGGAAGAAATGAAGAAAGGCTTTAAGAGGTTATTTGGATGGTAGGATAGACACAGTATGGAAAAGAGAGTGATGGGTATAAGAATATACCAACATTTTTAGCTTAGGCTAAAAACTTTTTGATCTTAGGACCCCTTTAAAATAGTAAAAAAAATTTTGAGGACTCCATAGAGCTTTTGTTTATGTAGGTTATATATTCATATTTACTGTATTAGAAATGAAAACTGAGAAATCTTAGAAATATATATAGTTCATTTAAAATTAATAAGCTTTCATTTTGAAAATATTTCTTATGAACAGTAGCCATTTTCCCAAACACAACAGTGAAAATTGTTTTACATTTTTGCAAATCTCTTTAATGTCTGGATTCTCACATTGAGTTCTACATTCAGTCTGTTACAATATGTTGTTTTGGCTGAAGAATATGAAGAAAACCTGGCTTCACACAGATATATAGCTGGAAAGTTCTTGGGAACCTCAAAGGTCTTGGACTGGCTTACACAGTTGGTAGGTAGATTGATGGTGGTCCCAAAACACACTATTGGGAACAAAATAATGTTTTTTACTTTTTTCCAAGGGTTGGGGAGTGGGAGGAGAGAATGAATTTGTTAACATGAGAAATATTCAAAGCTGTAAAGAATTTTTGTGAGTTTATTTGAGCCAAACTGTTGACAACTGTTGGGAAGCAGAATCTCACCATATTGAGACAATGATCTGGAGACTGTTTTTCACCTATTTTTATGAAGTACCATCAAAGGAGGAGTCGTAAGTGGGTTACATGAAACCATTCGTGATAGATTAGGGAGGTGGGAGGAAGTAAAGCAGGAAACCTCTGAGACTGGATAAAAAGTAAAATGATAGACACAAACTTCTTTTACATAGGTGGGCATAGGATAGTTAACAGTCAATAATTATAATGATAACAATAACAGTGAGGGAATTTGTGGCGCCCTAACACATTGGTTGTGCCCTGAGGGGTCTGGGAAAAGGGAAGTTACAAGTTACCCTGACATTCCAAAGGTATGTTATTATAGATGCAAAAAGACGATAGGCTCAGTTAAGATCAAAGTTGATCTTTGTCAGGGAAGATACCTGCCTAGGACATGACTACCCACCATAGATGCTTTTTAATTACAAAGTTTTAATTTCAGCCCGACTAGCATGGCTCTGTGGTTGAACATTAATCTACGAACCAGGAGGTCACGGTTCGATTCCCTGTCAAGGCACATGCCTGGGTTGCAGGCTTGATCCCCATTGGGGAGTGTGCAGGAGGCAGCTGATCAATGATTCTCTCTCATCATTGATGTCGCTTCTCATTTGTTTCTTTGTCTTCTCTTTTTCTTTCTCTTTCTCTTTCTCTTTCTCTTTCTCTTACTCTTTCCTTCCTCTTTCTTCTCTTCTCTTTCTCGTTTCCGTTCTCTTCTACCTCTAGACCAGATCTCTTCGCGCTCTCTCTCCTCTCTCTCCCCTCTCCCATCCTCCTCTCCCTCGCCCTCTCCCCTCTCCTTCCCCTCTTCCCTCTCTCTTCCCTCTCACCCCCCCCCCCCCCCCCCCCCCCCCCCCCCCCCCCCTCCCCCCCCCCTCCTCCCCCCCCCTCCCCCTCCCCCTCCCCCCCCCTCCCCCTCCCCTCCCCCTCCCCCTCCCCCCTCCCCCTCCCCCTCCCCTACCTCCCCCTCCCCTCCCCCTCTTCCTCTTCCTCTTCCTCTTCCTCTCCCTCTCCCTCTCCCTCTCCCCCTCCCCCTCCTTCTCTGTGAAATCAATAATAAAAAAAAGTTTTAATTTCAGACCATCCTTTGTAGTTACTTTAGGTCTCTGAGTTTGCAAGGCCTTTCCTGAGCTAGTCAGTTTAGCATGTGGCCCCTTTTTGTCCACACCTGTCGAGAGTGTGCAAATAGATGGAGGAGCAGGCTGACTCTGAGGATGCAGCCTTCTAGAACTGGACTTCCTGCATCCTGTCAGCAGGACCTCTGAGGAGAGCAGTTGGAGGGAGGTGAGTATGGGGTGATGGGCGGCCTGAAGGGAGAGCTAGCGGGGTGACTCTAGCTACATTTGCCCCTCTTAGGTTAGCAGCCTCTCCTCATCATGACCTTTGCACCTGTGGCTCCTGCGGCCTGCTTGCCTTACTCTCTTTATTACTCTCTTTATCACTTCAAAGTGATGGTTTGCTCTTCAGCATGCAACACAGTTTGTATTTGATTTGTTTATTGTCTGCTCTGTTCCCCAGCCATTGTTAAGTTCCATCAATTGGGGACCATGTCCCTTTTGTCTCCCACTGGTAACCAGAGGCAAGGAGAGGTAGGTGGTAGGAGTTAAATATTTGTTGATAGGATTTGGTGGTTATTAGAAACCTGGTAAATCAAGACGTAGTATGTTGAGTGTTTCCTTCCCACGTCCCGCGTGGGTCAGGGTTCAGGAACTGGAAGCAGAGCCTCACACAAATGAATATGAAAAGACGAGATAATTTGGAAATATTAGGGGACCAGGCGGGCAAGTCCAACTCAAGGGGAAGGACTTCCTCCCGTGCTCAGGCCTCACCAAGCTTTTATTGATTTGGGATGCACCCATAGCATAGCCCTTAGGCAGGTGACCCCCCAGTAACAGGCAGACTAGCCCATCAGCAAGGATTACATAATAATAAATGAGGGAGTAGTTTCAGCTACCACTGTCTGGACAAACAGAGATGGCGCCTAGCTCCAACCTTTGCTAGGGCTTCAAAGGCACCCAGCCTTGGGGGGAGTGGGGGGGGAGTTCTCTGTCTATACTTATCAGATAGTGAAGACAGTAAACTGTTTCCCACAGTAGTACAGAGCATGGGGGTGCCAGAAGGTATTAAAATGTGGTTCCCACCATTGAGGAACTTTGGGTGGAGGGCTGGCAGTCCTGTCTGCAGGTAGTCAGCTCAATAAAAGGTTCATGGGGTGGCGGGAACAAATGAGGGAGCAGCCAGTACTCTGGAGGGGTCAGGAAAATCTCCAGAACTGTGGGTGTTTTCCAGGTGGCAAGGACACAGAGATGGGAAATAGGACCCCATTTTCGGAGGAATTGCTAAAAGTTCAATAAAGCAAGAGTATATTGAATCTATAAACTTGACTGTGTTCACAGATTTTGGGAATGGTTGAGGGAGAGGAAGGGATAAAACCTGCTGGAGAGAAAAGGGGTATCAGCTTAGTCCTGGGGTCAGAGGGTCAAGACCCATGGGAGTGATGGCTTATGTATACTGCGTTCCAGATCGCTGCCTCCAAGGAAGAGGGGAGACAGGACTGGGATGGGGCTCCCTGTTTCCCTTGAATTTTCTACAGGAATTTCCAGTCAGTTTGAATGTGCAGAGATTTTCCCCAGCAAAAATAAACTGAGCCTTCAAGCCGCATCCAGTGTGCCTCCGCTCAGCTGTGCACACGCCGTCTTGTCAATTAAAATTTGGTAGAATTTGCTGCTTTTCTTTCCCAGTCATTCCATTCATGGATTAATCTAATGAAGTTGTTGAGATTAGGACCGTATACAGCATTGGCCACAGTGAAAAACAAAAAAAATGTGTTTTGTCTGAAGTGTTGTTGGAATTTTTTGCTAAGATTCTGGTTTATGTAAAGATATGAGGTTCCATCAAAACTGTGCACAAGACTGAGCTAAATAATTTTTCTTTCTCCGTTTTTTTGGTTTTGTTTTGGTTTTTTAAAACTACACACCGTGCTGTCTTAGTAGGCTGCATGGAAAATATTTTCCGGTCAGAGATGTTTTTACTCTTTGGTCAGTTTGAGATTAAATGTCAGCTCCTTCTGGAAAGAAAATTATGAATTGGAGACACTGTTTACTAGTACATTATTCTCACATGAGACCTACTTTTAAGTCATCATGAAATAATTGAAATGTTTTTGAAGTTATGGTTTTATTAGTACTTGATGTATATATGCCTCCCACTAGCCGATGTGCGGTGTAGAAAAGATAGAAGCCTGCCGTCTGTCGCCTCTGGCACAGAGCTTCTCAAAATATCAGTAGTGAAGAACCGGTTTTTCTTTTTAAAATTAATTTTCAACCTGTTGCACTGGTATAGATATATGATGAAGACGAATTACTAGAAAAATGATATGCTGATGGAATGCAGTGGCATTTTCAAACTTCTGCAGGTTTCTTGTGGGACCTACACGGGTTTCAGATCACACTCTGAGTAACACTGCTCTAGAAATTAACATCTCGTGCACATAAAACTGTTCGAAAATGACCAATGTATTGCTTTTATTTATTTTAAACTTGAGGAATAATATATCCATTCAACATGGTGTGTAAAGTGCCACTTTTCATTTTTTTATCTGATGTTGATTGTGTTGTCATTTGAATGTTTTCTGTGTTTGGTTTTATGCCAGACTCATAAATACCCTTGAGGTGGGTACACTTATCACCTTTTTACAAATGTGGAAATTGAGGTATGGAGAGGGGTACTTGAGGTACTTGAGCTTGCCAAGGTCATTTAGCTGCATACTGATGGAGTCGGGCTACTGAGCCCCTGCTGCAGCTATTGTGCTCTCTATATAGTGAGGCTAAAAGTGCTGTGAGTTCAGAAAGGAGAGGGTTGGAACACGTGAAGGTTTCACGGGAAGATGGAGGGTATGAAGGACAGGATCTGAGTAAGAGGGGACATGCTGCCCCCTTTCTTACGACAAAGCTGGGAGGTAGGATGAGGGAGGCACAGAGTGAGGGGGTGGTGTCTCCGCAGATCAAGCAGGTTGGGCTGAGGATAAGCTCACGAGGTCCTGCTGTCAGATTTATCTCACTAGCTCATGTCTAATAAATCCAGTAGGGGGAGAGTGGAATCCAGGAGGCTGTGAGGGAGGCGGCTGTGGTAACCAAAGCATGAAGTAAAAAGGACTTTAAATAGGACTGGAGAAGAATGGGCAGCTGGTGACAAAATTGGTCAAAAGAAAGGAAGAGAGGAGTGTGCACAATACTTGGGCTTCTTTGACACTGTTCAGGATGAAAGTGCTGTTGCCTGAGGACCTGAGTCCCACCTTTTTGTGCCCTGTCTTTAGTGATCTGACCAGGTACCTAGAAATACTGGATTGCTGAATTGGAAGGAATGTTTGGACTCCCATCTCATTCACCCTGTGACTTCTTGGCATGAACTTGTTTACTGAAGAGCTTATGACTGAAAGGGCCTGTTTGCCGTTGGTTTATGCCACCTGTCCATGTCCTCAGTACCTTGTGCCCACCTGCCGTGGGCTGCTTTGGTGACGGTTAATCGACAGAATTGCTTGGAAGGCTGGCTAAGCACCGTGGAAGAGGTGGGGAGATCAACCTCCTGAAAATAAAGAGGGTGAAGGCTGAGGGGTGGTCACAGAGGTTAATGTTTAGATTACATTTTTGGAGGTGAACTCAGGACATTTGTTTTCTTGGCTCGAAATTGAAGGTTTAGCCTCTCTGTTTTCGAGCAATTGACCTAAAACAAAATCGCCACCAGCCTCAAAAAGAGACATTCCCAATTTCTGTTCTCTCCCAAGCAGGAAGAAGAGTGTTCTGCATTTTTACCTGATTTTTCCTGCATCCATTTATTCGTATCACCAACAAATTTTCCTTTTTTATGAATGTGCAGTTCATTTGGTGGAAATCGCACATGCCTTCCTGCAGGCGTGTGCCTGGTGTGGTCAGGGAGGGAATTAGGCAAGGGGGTCAGAGGATAAGCAGAAGGGACCAGGCTTCCTGGACAGTTAACTTCCGAGGACAGAAGCCTTGCTTGTGTGTTTCTCTGCCCTCACGTCACCCATCATAGTGGGCAGGAGATCCAGTACTAAGTGAAAAATAGGATTTACAGACAGAGTTTACATTTGATAGGATTGCAGTGTAAGAATTTTATAGGACTGTGATTTACCCGAGCAGTTGGGGGTTCCGGGGAGAACACTACCTTTTGAGGCTGTCTTAAATGAAATTCCGGGTGGGTTAAACTTGTGGGCACAAGTCCTCTTTCCTGCATTATGATCATGCAGTTTTCCTGCGAGCCACATCCAGGTGTTTGGTAGCGAGGGTGGCATGTGCTTGGATGCGATCTGAATATAAATTAATGGGATACAACAATTTAGACAAGAGTGTAATAAATGCTAAGTGTATTTAGATGTAATTTGAAGCCAAATCTCTCCCACTTTAAAATGGGAAGGAGGGACTGGCTGCGTCACTAGGCCACTTATGGGTCGGGCAGGCTATCTTGGGGAACTGGCCGTCGGAGAGCTGTGCATTGTCAGCATGTCATCCTTGGTGGATGTTTCATCCAATTCATTGGCAAGTTACTGAGTAACCGGTCATGTGCTTGGGGGGCCCGTATGTGCTGGCCATACAAAAGATCTCAATTACGTGATGAGGACCACATTTTTGAAGTAGTAGGTGTGTGCCTCCCATGTGGTTTTCACTTACTCTTTACAATGGGCATGTGAAGGTGGAGGTATCTCCATTTCACAGAAAAGAAGGCAGCCCGATTCCATTGTAGGTTTGTTGGGGCCATGCTAACTCCACAAAGGTCTCGCTGTACTGGGGAGTACATGGACATACTGGGGGCCCGATTCTTCCATGGTCCCTTAGCCATTTCACTTCTGCCAACCTCCCAGCCTTAGTTTCTCTCCCTGTAGAATGGGGACTTATCCTGCCACGGCCACTTGGCTCATATGAGGATGGCGTGAATGCTGCTTCAAGGCCAGAGTGTGGAATTATCATCACCATGGTTTTCCTTTCTTCCGTTTTTGCCTGCTTCTCAGTACAGATGTGAAGACCGGACATGTTTTGTGTTGAGTTCATATCCTTTTGGTTTCCCTAAGTCCCCACCATTAGTGATTGATGGCCTGCAGGTGTGATTTGGGTGGGGTTAACTATTAATAGCAATACAGATGAGGGTGGATATATAGAACTGAGTTTCAGATACGGCTTTGATGCAAATGTGGCCCTGGTGTTTAGAGACATAGTACTGGGTTGCCATTTAGGGGAGCTCTGTCTCCTTTAAGTCAGTCTGGCCCAGCCGTGGGCAAACTATGGCCCGCGGGCTGGATCCGGCCCGTTTGAAATGAGTAAAACTAAAAAAAAAAATAAAAAGACCGTACCCTTTTATGTAATGATGTTTACTTTGAATTTATATTAGTTCACACAAACACTCCATCCGTGCTTTTGTTCCGGCCCTCCGGTCCAGTTTAAGAACCCATTGTGGCCCTCGAGTCAAAAAGTTTGCCTACCCCTGGTCTGGCCCATTCCCTGGGCCCTCTTCAGGAGGGCTCTCTTTTTATTAAACTTCTCAAACCACTATTAAGTGACACCTGACTTAGAAGAATTGCAAGCAGAAATGACTCCCCATGGCTCTGTTGCAGGGGACTGGTGTCTGCTTATACAGAGCCCTGATGCCGCTTTTCCCAGCCGTGGTGCTCTGCAGCTGGTCCTGCTGCTGCCACGTGGCCCGGATCCCGATTTTGAAGGGTGGTCTTGCCCTGAGGGGTAGTGCAGAGCTTCGCTTCCCACATCCCCTACAAGTATGTTTTACTTTCCCAGGGCTGCCGTCACCAAATACCACAAACTGGATGATAACAGTTGTGGAAATACATTCTCTCGCCGTTCTGAAGGCAAGAAGTCCACAAGATGGGGCCCCACCTAGGAAGCTCCAGGGGAGGATCCTTCCTTGCCCCTCCAGCGTCTGCAGCCCAGGCATACGTGGCTGTGGCTGCATAACTCCAGCCTCTTCCTCTGTCTTCCCTGTGGTCTCTTTTCTGATAAGGGCATCAGCCACCTTTAGCAGTCATTGCCTTCTCACAGCATTGGAAGTCCAGATAGTTCTGCCAGGAGTTCTTGGTCTCGTTCTGGTTGGGGAAGTAGCTGTCGAAAGGAGCAGGCTAGCCCTAGCCGGTTTGGCTCAGAGGATAGGGCGTCGGCCTGTGGACTGAAGGACCCTGGCTTCCATTCCGGTCAAGGGCACATGCTGGGTTGTGGGCTCTGTCCCCAGTAGGGGGCGTGCAGGAGACAGCCAAATCAATGTTTCTCTCTCATCATTGATGTTTCTATTCCTTTCCCTCTTCCTTCCTCTGATATCAAAAATATATTAAAAAAAAAAAAAAAAGAAAGGAGCAGGCTGACAGGTCTTGATTTTGGTCTTGCTGTCTTCTACCTTGTTGCTGACCCCTAACGACAGCCCTGAAGCCACTCTATGTAGTTGGGTTTTGTGTTTTTATCCATTCTGACAATCCCTGTCTTTTAATTGGAATCTTAGTCCATTAACATTTAATTAGCCTTTAATGTAATTATTGATATGGTTGGATTTAGGTATATGATTTTACTATTTGTTTTTTCATTTTACTATAGTTATTTTTTTTTATAATTTGTTTTTTTTATTGCTTAAAGTATTACAAAAAGTATTATATATGTCTCCTTCCCCCCCCCCCCCCCGCCCTTGACAATCCCCTGGCCTCCCCTGCCCCCCAGTGTCTTATGTCCATTGGTTATGCTTATATGCATGCATACAAGTTCTTTGGTTGATCTCTTACCCACCCCCCTCCTGCCCTCCCACCCTTCCCGGCCTTCCTGCCGTAGTTTGACAGTCTGTTCGAGGCAGCTCTGCCTCTGTATCTATTTTTGTTCATAAGTTTATAATGGTCTTTATTATCCATGAATGAGTGAGATCATGTGGTATTTTTCCTTCATTGACTGGCTTATTTCACTTAGCATAATGCTCTCCAGTTCCATCCATGCTGTTGCAAATGGTAAGAGTTCCTTCTTTTTTATAGCAGCATAGTATTCCATCGTGTAGATGTACCACAGTTTTCTAATCCATTCATCTACAGATGGGCACTTAGGCTGTTTTTACTATAGTTATTTTAAAAAATAATTTTAATTAACTCTTGATATTTTAGTTATGCCTCTTTACGTAGGGTTATTTATTTATTTGTGATAGATCTAGGAGTTACAATATATATCCCTAATTTTTCATTCTTAAGAGTTCATATTGTATTACTTTATGTAAGATGTCAGCCTGGTCATTGTAAGGTTCATCCTCTTAGTTAGCTCTACTTCTGACTCACCGCTCAGCTCAAAGGTGGCTTCTTCAGGGAATTCTTGTTTGACTTCTTAGACCAGTGAAGTCCCTGTTATGTACACTATGAACAGGTGGCGCTTTTCTTTGGGGAATTTATCACACTTGCAGCTTGCTGGCTGTGGGAGCCCCAGTACTTAGCACAGTGCTGTATCCTTAGTTATTCGTTGATTGAATGAATGTTCCCTCAATGCTGTTAAATCCCCTCGATGTGTTAATGATAAAGAAATAGATGCAGGGGAGCCCTGATGTGTGGCTTAAGGAAGTTTTCATGATAATGTACTCCAGAGGATGGGAATGGCATTATGTAAGGCTGAGAGGTTGAAAAGACAGTGTGTGTGGGAAGGAATATTATAGTCAAGTAGATTAAATGAGAGTTAAAATATAAAAATAAAAAGTAGCTCTAAGTTTTTATAACAATAGCCACCATTTATAGAGTACTTTATGGGCTAGACACTGTGCTTAACTCTTTGTACATTTTCTCTTATGTAATCTCACCCCTGTGAATTATTCTTGTCTCATTCAAATGAAGCATCTGAGGTGCAGAGAGGTCAGTTACCCTGTTTCCAGTCACAGGTAAGGGCCCTGCATTCACACTCAGACAGACCCTGTGATTTTGCCACTTAGAATGGAAGCGAGACTGGGAAGTAAAGCTTAGCTGTTCAGGCATTGAATGCCTGTCCTAGGTAATTGTGTTTTGATCCAGGGTCTGAGTCCAGTGGAGAGAGGGCCCATAGATGTTATTGACCGTGTATATGTAGACTGTTAGGCTAGAATCAGGGGTGGACAAACTTTTTGACTCGAGGGCCACAATGGGTTCTTAAACTGGACCGGAGGGCCGGAACAAAAGCATGGATGGAGTGTTTGTGTGAACTAATATAAATTCAAAGTAAACATCATTTCATAAAAGGGTACGGTCTTTTTTTTTTTTTTAGTTTTATTCATTTCAAACGGGCGGATCTGGCCCGCGGGCCGTAGTTTGCCCGCGGCTGGGCTAGATGCTTTTATTCTTTAGTCCCTTGTGAAAAAAAAAATAGTGGAAAGCCCTCTGAGGTTTTGAAAAGGTGAGTGTAGGAAAGAAAACCTGTTTCAGGAAGATTAATTTGGGGGCACCTGGTAGGGTGCATTCAGGTGAAAGTCTGGACAGGGGAAGAGCAGTGTGTGAGGAGCTGTAGTCAGGGCCTACTGTGACAGTGGCCATAGATGAGGGAGGTGGCTGTCATATTTTAAAGGAAGGAGTAAATGTGAGATGTTGTGAGAGAAGTATGGATAGAATTGGTTAATGGTATGGTGTGAAGAGAGAAGGATTATTCCCTTATCTTCTAGGTCAGCGGTCGCCAACCTGTGTTCCTTGGACCACTGGTGGTCCATGAGGTCTGAAAGGTTGGCGACCGCTGGTTTAAGGAAACCTTTAGAGCAGCGGTTGCCACCCGGTGTTCCGCGGACCACTGGTGGTCCATATGGTCTGAAAGGTTGGCGACCGCTGTTCTGGGTCATTTGTATCTGCTAACTGTGCTTCCTGAAGATCATTAAATACATCCGTAAGGAGGATTATCATAGTCTCGTTTCTCAGGTTGGGATCTGCAGACTTCCCCAGGGATCTGAGAAACTTCTTTTCAGGGAAAGGTGTCCAAGGCTAGGGACAATAGTCGTAGAGCTTCTTTAACATTTCATTTGTTTTGGGGAGGACTTAGCTCTCACAGCCTGCCAGAGAGGGATATTTTTCTACTTCTGTCATTGCCATCCCTGTGGACGTTTGTTTAGTTCAGTTACTCAGTTTGTTTGTAATGTGAGTAGGTGACTGAGGAAAGTGAGTTGTACCTGCGCATGCTCTGTGAGTCAGGTGAGACGTCTGGAGGAGGTTAAATGGGTGTGTGTGTGACCACCTGTGTCTGTGTTTGTGTGCATTTCTTATCTGCTTTTTAGAGGTCATTGAAAATCAGGTTTAACTGATCTAGGGTCTGAGTCCGATGGAAAGAGGGCTTTGAGTGAGAAAGAGCTTAACCAATTTCCAAATTAGCATCAAAATGTTTTCACTTTCCTCAAGGAACTTTTTATTGAAATTAAAAGATTGCTTTGAAAGTGATCCAAAAAGTAAGATCATTCTCTGAAGTTTAAGATAAATGCATGAGATTTATGGATGCATTTGGAGTTCACCCAAAGTATCAAAGCCTGATTACTGTACCAGTATTAAATATGAAAACGCACAGTGAACACTGGCCTTGCATATGGACATGGGCCAGTTTCAGGCTTTTATTTCTGTTTGTCTCTGGTTTCCTGTCCCTCTAACATTGCTCTAAGGCTTGTTATTTTAGTTAAAACAAATGGCAAGAGGTGTGAGAGTCTGCTTTTCTCCATGTTGGGTCCAATGATTTTAGAACCAATGATTATTTTTGTTTTATTTATTTATTACTTTTTTCTTTTTTGTTTATTGATTAATATATTACATGTCCTTATCACCCCATTGCCCCCTCAACCCCCCAACTCATGCCCTCACGCCCCTGGTATTTGTGTCCATTGGTTATGCTTATATGCATGCATGCAGGTCCTTTGGTTGATCTCTCCCTCTTACCCCCACCTTCCCCTACCTTCCCTCTGAGGTTTGATGGTCTGATCAATGCTTCTCTGTCTCTGGATCTGTTTTTGTTCATCAGTTTATGTTGTTCATTATATTCCACAAATGAGAGAGATCATGTGATATTTATCTTTCTCTGACTGGCTTGTTACACTTAGCATAATGTTGTCCAGTTTCATCCATGCTGTTGCAAATGGTAAGAATTCCTACTTTTTTATAGTGGCATAGTATTCCATTGTGTAGATGTACCAAAGTTTTTTAATCTACTTGTCTGCTGATGGGCACTTAGACTGTTTCCAAATCTTAGCTATGGTAAATTGTGCTGCTATGAACATAGGGATGCGTATATCCTTTCTGATTGGTGTTTCTGGTTTCTTGGGATATATTCCTAGAAGTGGGATCACTGGGTCAAATGGGAGTTCCATTTTTAGTTTTTTGAGAAAACTCCATACTGTTCTCCACAGTGGCTGCACCAGTCTGCATTCCCACCAGCAGTGCATGAGGGTTCTTTTTCTCTACATCCTCTCCAGCACTTGTCCTTTGTTGATTTGTTAATGATATCCATTCTGACAGGTGTTAGATGGTACCTCATTGTTGTTTTGGTTTGCATCTCTCGAATGATAAGTGACTTTGAGCATGTTTTCATATGTCTCTTGGCCTTCCTTAAGTCCTTAAGTCCTCTTTCAAAAAGTATCTATTTGCCCATTTTTTATTGGATTGTTTATCTTCCTTTTATTAAGTTGTATGAGTTCCCTTTAAATGTTGGAGATTAAACCCTTATCGGTGATAACATTGGAAAATACCAATGATGTTTTTGACCTGTTGAAATCCATGTGCTGCCTGGTCTGGTGCACGGCTGCTCTGGGCCACCGGGCATGGACTGTGATACACTGTTAGCTGGCATTGGCTCATGGTGAAGTAAATATCAGGTCTTGCACATGTTATACAATGTTCCCTCAATGCTGTTAATGATAAAGAAATACATTTAAGCCTTAGCTGGTTTGGCTCAGTGGATAGAGCGTTGGCCTGTGGACTGAAGGGTCCCAGGTTCGATTCTGACCAAGGGCACATGCCTGGGTTGCAGGCTTGATCCCCAGTAGGGGGCATGCAGGAGGCAGCCAGTCAATGATTCTCTCTCATCATTGATGTTTCTATCTTTCTATCCCTCTCCCTTCCTCTCTGAAATCAATAAAAATATATTTTAAAAAATTAAAAAGAAATACATTTAAAACTCTCTGAATTCATTGTTGTTCACCCCTCCCAAGTATTAAAAATATTTTCTTTTACTCCCCATGTCATATAGTGGGAAATTTTAAAACCTTTAACAAGGGGTCCTTTTACTGGAAAAGGTTTGGTACTGCTGATCTAGTGCCCAAAGCACAGTTCTGGAAATGAGACCCTGATTAATAATTGGGTGTGCCCCAGGTTATTTAGGTTTTAGTTGTTTCAACTTTGCATATAGGCAAAGTAGCAGCTGGTGGTTCTGTTTATTCTAAGAATCATTGAGTAGTTGTAATGGAAAACGTTTAAATCTCTGTAAGGAGCATTGTAAGAATTTTGGTGGTTATACTCTTTTATTTAGAAAAATCTTTTTTTTTTTTAATATATTTTATTGATTTTTTACAGAGAGGAAGGGAGAGAGATAGAGAGTTAGAAACATCGATGAGAGAGAAACATCGATCAGCTGCCTCCTGCACACCTCCTACTGGGGATATGCCTGCAACCCAGGTACATGCCCTTGACCGGAATCGAACCTGGGACCTTCCAGTCCGCAGACCGACGCTCTATCCACTGAGCCAAACCGGTTTTGGCTAGAAAAATCTTTGAAGAGACTTGTGAAACAATAAACTGAAGCATAGTATAATTTTAGGAATTTATTTGAGCAAAAATCAAATTGGGCAGCAAAAAATTAGACGTGGTTAAAAGTGCCCCATTGTCTGGAGCTGGGGAAAATTTTTTATAGAGAAATGGTGGAGGAGAAACCAAGATGGCGGTATAGGTAAACACCGAAATTGCTGCCTCCTACAACAACTTCAAAAATACAACAAAAAGACAAAACGGACATCATCCAGAACTACAGGAAGGCTGGCTGAGTGGAAATTCTACAACTAGAAGGAAAGAGAAAAGCACACTGAGAGTCAGGAGCTGCGGAAGTAAAGTGCAGAGGTACGGAGGCTCGAGCGCGCGCGGAAAGGGGCTGGTACCTGAGGACGCAGCTGTCTTTTTGAATCAGGAGGGAGTCACAAGCTCCCGACTGCTCTGAACTCCAGTTCTGGGAAGTCTCTGGGGACCCAGGACTCATATGGGGAGAAACTGGACTGTCTGGCAGCGGGCAGAACTCGGAACTCGAGGGCGGCTTTCCCTCAGAGGTGCTTGCAGCAATTAAATTACCAGGACACTGAGACGCGTGGCCCCTTAGGGCAGGGCTGAGGATCTGCCATAGCTGCTTTCTCCGCCCTGTTGATTCCTTGAGACCCCGCCCCACCCAGGCTGCAGCAGAGGCTTTTGCATATGAATGCCCTGGCCCTTTGCAACCTGAAAATTACCTAACAAATTGCAGCTGGGCCAGACAGACCCAGAACTTCCAAGAGAAGGCCCAGGGCCCCACAGCAGCTTGCATTGCTTCACAGCTGGGCCTCATCAGGGCACCTCCAAACTCCAAAAAAGGAAGGGGAATCTGCAGATCTTTTCGTAGCTCCTGCTGGGTAACCTCAGGCAGAGACTAAATTAGCACCTCCTTTGATCCAAGAGCCAGTGTACCCAGTGGTCAGAGTGGGACCATCCAGATTACAATTCCTCAGATCCATAAGGGACACACTCAGGGTGCAGACTCAGTGAGCACCAAAGCCCCACTGAAGCAAGTCTTGCCCCAGAAGGGTGTCTCCAGCACAGAAGTTCTCTCACTGCAGACACAGCTGATTCTCACAGCCAATTGGCCTGGAGGTCAATTCCTCCCAGTGATATCTACAACAATCAAGGCATAACTACAAGACTGTGCACAAAGCCCACAAGGGGGTGCACCAAGAGTGTCCACTTCAGGTAACTGGGGAGGCTGAGCCACTGGGCCCTATAGGACACCTAGCACACAAAACCACTCTACCAACATAGGGAAACATAAAAAATGCGGAGACAAAGAAACAGGTCACAAATGACAGAAGTGGAGGAAAGCAAACGACTGGATATAGAGTTCAAAACCACGTTTATAAGGTTTTTCAAGAATTTTCTGGAAACTGCCGATAAATTTAGTGAGATTCTGGAGGATATGAAAAAAGACCAACTGGAAATTAAGCATACACTGACTGAAATAAAGAATAATATACAGAGATCCAACAGCAGACAAGAGGATCCCAAGAATCAAGTCAAAGATTTGAAATACGACGAAGCAAAAAATACCCAACCAGAAAAGCAAAAAGAAAAAAGAATCCAAAAATATGAAGATAGTGTAAGGAGCCTCTGGGACAACTTCAAGCGTACCAACATCCGAATTATAGGGGTGCCAGAAGAAGAGAGAGGGCAAGATATTGAAACCCTATTTGGAGAAATAATGACAGAAAACTTCCCCTACCTGGTGAAAGAAATAGACTTACAAGTCCAGGAAGCACAAAGAACCCCAAACAAAAGGAATCCAAAGAGGACCACACCAAGACACATCATAATTAAAATGCCAAGGGCAAAAGACAAAGAGAGGATCTTAAAAGCAGCAAGAGAAAGAAAGTCAGTTACCTACAAGAGAGTACCCATACGACTGTCAGCTGATTTCTCAACAGAAACCATGCAGGCCAGAAGAGAGTGGCAAGAAATATTCAAAGTGATGAATAGCAAGAACCTACAACCAAGATTACTTTATCCAGCAAAGCTGTCATTCAGAATTGAAGGACAGATAAAGAGTTTCACAGATAAGAAAAAGCTAAAGGAGTTCATCACCACCAAACCAGCATTATATGAAATGCTGAAAGGTATTCTTTAAGAAGAGGAAGAAGAAAAAGGAACTCTTACCATTTGCCACAGCATGGATGGAACTGGAGAGCATTATGCTAAGTGAAATATGCCAGTCAGAGAAGGATAAATACCACATGGTCTCACTCATTTGTGGAATATAATGAACAACATAAACTGATGAACAAGGACTGATCCAGAGACAGAGAGTCACTGATTGGACTGTTGGGCCTTGGAGGGAAGGTAGGGAAGGGTGGAGGTAAGGGGGAAAGATCAACCAAAGGACTTATATGCAAGCATATAGGCCTAACCAATGGACACGGACAACGGGGGGGTGAGGGCATGAGCGGGGGGATGGGGGTGTCGGGGGTAACGTGGGTAAAGGACACATATGTAATATCTTAATAAAAAATATATTAAAAAAAAAAGAAAGAAATGGTGGTAGCAAAGTAAGGAAATGATTGGTTGTAGCTTAAGCCCTAGCTGGCTATTTGTGATTGGCTAGGTTTGGCTTTTGTCTCATTAGAGCCACCTCAGTTGAATGGCCTCCTTGTTTAATTGATTAAAAACAATTTAAAATTGATTTTAGAGAGAGGAAGGGTGGGGGAGACAGACATCAATTTGTTGTTTAACTCATTGATGCATTCATTGGTTGATTCTTGCACATGCCCGACTGGGGATTGAACTGGCAACCTTGGCATATCAGGACGATGTTTTAACCAACCAAGACACCAGACAGAGCCTTTATTAATTTAACAGTTTTCCTTTTGGTGGACCTCTCATACATGAAAGATTAACCAAAGATTTGGTATTAATGTCACTCTCAGAGTTAAATTGCTCTTTTCTCATTGTGAAACTCACAGGTTATGATGTCAGGTTCATGGAAGAATTGCTTTTGCTGTTGATCCTGTTTTTCATCTTGTTTCTGTTTCTCTAAGTGCGATGGGACTATCGGATGTGTTGCTGATGGCTGCAAACATGCATTTAAATCTGAGAGAACACAGCGCACCAGGGAGGTTATAATGACTTTTAGGAGGATTGTACCAAAAGACTGAAGTGTGCTTCTTACCTAGGGTCCCCATTGAACCAAACCAGTTGATGTCAAATAAGCCACAAAAGTACTTTATGAGTTATCAACCTGTTTAGCCACATAGCTTGTCTATTAATTTTTATTTTAATTAATTAGTTAGTTAATTTTTTGCACTTCTATAATACCAGAGGTGTTGATTCAGATACACAGGAGGTATTTGCTATGGCACAGACTCCTCCTTGTTCAGCCAACAAGTAAAACAAAGCAATTCTGTTATCTAAAATCAACTTAGAAAGAGAGCCTAGGGACTTTGTTGTGCTGCCATGGCCTTAGGAGTGGACTCAGCAGTGGTTGCCAGAGTTAAGGATAAGTTTCTAATCATGTTTGTACTAACTCCAAGCCAAGGAAGAAGGGACTGTCCAAATGACCACCATCTGGAGGGGTTAATATCTGCTGGTAAACTTCTTTTTGGTCGATAGTATAAATACAAGGGAATAGACCAAAGGTGAGTTTCTGAGGTATTATGAAGGGACAGTGGGACATTAAATACAGCAAAAGCACATTGTCCTTTCATCCTCCAGCTGTCAAGACAGTGAGTTACCCAAGTATAGGGACGGGTATCAAACCACCACATAAAAAGGAGTAGCTAGTCTGGCTAGTGTGACTCAGTTAAGCATCATTTGGTGCACTAAAAGGTCGCTGGTTCAATTTCTGGTTAGGTCAGGCCACTGTCCGGGTTGTGGGCTCCATCCCCTGTCAGGGTGCATGCGGGAGGCAACCAATCTATGATTCTCCTCTCTTCCTCTCCATTCCTCTCTCTCTCAAATTAGTAAAAACATATTTTAAAAAAAGGACTAGCCAGGAGGTGTAAATAGGGTAGGGCTCCCTGGTAAGTATAAGCATATCAATAAAAATACATCATATAATTTTGGGGAAATTTGGGGTGTGAGCATCATTCAACCAAGACTCAAATATGGTATTATCACATATTGGAGGACCACCTAAATATATGGGCCTTACAGCAAGTCTACAAATTATATGATTTATACTGCCTGTGTCCTTTATATGTATTCAGTGGATCTCATTTTCCCACCCCATGGGTGGGTTAAATTGAGGAAAGGAAAGTGGGTATGTGAATTTGGTGTTTTAACTTTACAAAAGGGACCTGCAGAACAATTTAAGCATACAGTGGCATTTGAGAGCCCAGTGAAATTCCTTGTAGGATAAACTAAGGGGTCTCTCCCTTCATGCACTGATTATGGTTTGGCATGACAAATCCAGCAATGAAATTTCCTGCAGGAGCTGTTGTTTGTGAAATCCTGATAAAAGTGTTGTCTTCCCATGCACTGATAGAGAGAAAAAGCAGATAGCAAATAGGCAAAAGGGATTAAGGTTTCATACTGGAGATGCAAGTCTTGATCTTGAGAGAGCTGTTCACCTCGAGATGTCTGCCCCTGGGGATGCATCTCTCTCTGGCCAATTTGAACTTGAGGTCTCTGGCTATGTATTTTTAAGAGTCTGTAGAGTCAGTTGGAAGAGGTGGACCCAGGGTTCAAGTCTCTGAAGTTTGGCTGCTGCCTGGGTAGTGAGGAGGACCTGGTATGGTCTCTCCCAACCTGGTTCAAGGACAATCTTTCTTAGGTGTCATTTTCAGAAGACCCACTCTCCAGGTTCTAAGTTGTGGAAGGTTCAACTATCTGTAGGAGGAAAGGTCCTGGAAAGCTTCCTTTACCTGGTGGAAATAAACTTTGACATAGTGCATTCATTAATTATGCTTCACAATATTGAGTCAGAATTTATGAGTGTAGGAAAAATATGTGGTGGTATCATTAAAGGTGTAGGTCTTCCCGTTACTATTTTATAAGGTATTAATTTATACTTTCCCATAGGCATTGATTTAATTGTCATCAAAACCAGTGGTAGAACTTTTGGCCAGGGCAGTTATTCAGTTAATTTAACTAGCTTTGGTTTTGTTACCATTTGTCCATTCAACTTTTCCAGATGACTGAGGATAGGAGGGTCGATGGTAATATCATTGTATCAGCAGCACCTTATTTAATTATTTGTCTAGAAATGCATTTCTCTATCACTAGAGATTTTCTGGGGATACCCCAATATGGAAATATATTTTCTAAAAGTTTCTTAGCCACATTTGTGCTGTCAGCCTTTCTGCATGGGAAGGCTTCAATCCACCCTGAGAACATACAAACAATGACAAGAATATTGATAACCCTTGTAGGAAGCAGTAGGATGAAACCAGCTTATAAGTGTTCAGATGGTGGGAGTGCTCCATCTAATACCTTGATGATATTTGCAGGGCTATGGGTTTGCAGATCAGACATTTGTTGTAAACCAATTTTGTGACCTTGGAGCAGTTCCTCCACCAATACTCTTTTGTAATTTGGATCCTTTTATCTGTGCCAGGATGAGTTGCAGAATGTAAAGCTTTTAATAATGGCATTTTTAGGGACTCAAGAAGAACTGTCTGAATCATGTTTAGTACAGGATGTGCAAAAGTAGGTTTACAGTTGTTTGTATGGAAAGTATTACAATAATCTATACTGATAATAGAGGAATATGCAAATTGTCTGGGACACCATCACAGTAACAGTAACTACTGAACAGCAGGCTGTGTGGGGCAACAAGACTGGCAGGGGGTTAGTGAGGGACGACCAAACAACTGAACAGGCTGTGTGGGGCAACCAGGCCGGCAGGGGGGTTAGTGAGGGATGACCAAACGACTTAACAGCAGGCTGCGTGGGGCGACCAGGCTGGCAGTGAGGACAGTTGGGGGCGACCAGGCTGGCAGGGGGGCAATTGGGGGCGACCAGGCTGGCAGGGGGGGCAGTTGGGGATGACCAGGCCAGTGGAGGGGGGGCAGTCCCTGGGATTGGGCCTAAACTGGCAGTTGGACATCCCCTGAGGGGTCCCGGATTAAAGAGGTTGCAGGCTGGGCTGAGGGGACCCTCCCCCCATTCCCCGCTGTGCATGAATTTCATGCACCGGGCCTCCAGTTAATAAATAATACAACAATAAATTGTGTTTCGCATACAACTATAAACCTGTGCTTGCTCCACCTCTGTATTAAAATTTGGGATCCTTGTTAGTCCCAACATTGTTCCTCCAGCTCTGGTGCCTGATTTAGCTTTTTGAGAGCTTGTTTGGAGGTTCTAGCAGGGGAGCGCAGCTACTCGTATACCCTTGACCGAAGACCGGTCCTCTCCTCGGGGGGAGAGGGGGGGGAAGGTCGTCCTCTTCGACCGAGCGCGCAGCTTCGGGAGGGACGCACATGGATCGGTGAGGGAGGAGGGGGACACCCGCCTAGCCAGCCAGATCAGCCGAATCAACCCTGGCGATCAATGGGGTGACAGATGTCGCAGCCAGATCGCCCTCACATCCTGATTTAGCTTTTTATATAAATTATCAGAAATAATTTGGTTAGAATCAGTTATTATGGAGTTTGTTCAGGTTGCATAGCATTTCCCTAATCCTCAGGTTTTGTTTTTCTTGTGTGAGCTTCAGTTTTTTCTGTTTGTTTGTTTTTTGTTTTTGTTAATCCTCACCCAAGGATATTTTTCTATTGAGAGAAGTAGGGAGGATGAGAAACAGAGAGAAACAATGATGTGAGAGAGACAGAAACCAGGGCGGGGGATCTAGCCTGTAACCGAGGTATGCGCCCTTGACCAGAATCGAACCTGAGACCCTTCAGTGAGTGAGCCGACGCTCTATCCACTGAGCCAAACCAGGTAGGATAAACTTCAGTTTTAATGATTGCAATTCAGTTGGGCAGTAGAATGGCAGAGAGAAGTTCATTTACTTGAAGAACCCGAGTCAAAACCGATTTCTACAATATACCAAAGCCATGAGCCACCCAAAGAGATATTGCTATCGATATAAATGTTTACTGATTTTCCTTTGGATAGCCGACAAGCCTGCTGGTCAAGCAGACTTAAATTGGTGAAGGGTTCCCCTTTCCAGTCATTCATATTGAGTTGTTAAGAGCATATCCTGCTTGATACTATCAAGTCTGGATTTTCTAATAGCGTGTTCTGTAGGTCAGTGTGAGGGGTCAGTAACCATGACACCAAATCTACATTTACGGTGATCTTGTCCATCATCAGGCATGCATACAGAGCTTACGATAGGGCTTGAAAGTTATCGTGAGGGCAGATTACTGGAGGATACCTCGGAGCCCCATCAATGCTTATTATTAATTTTGGTGATCACAATTTAAAAGACTTTCTCCCCTGTGGAAAAACAGTAATAGATGGAGGTCTATGAAGCGATGGGTTCAGTAGGGGGCACTCTATTTTCCAGTGCCCTGTTGTTTACAATAAAGACAGACATTTTGGGCACAGTATTCCTGAGGGGAGGACTTCTAGGTTCTGGCATGAAATGCATATGTGGAAGCCCTCCTGGCCCTTGAAGCAGGGTTATAAGTTTGCAGGCTTTTAAAATCCCATCTTGTTCCAAGGGTATTTTCAGAATGCTCAGCTAGAGCTGTTAATTCAACAAGAGGGACGACCTCCCAGAATGGGCTGGAGCCCAGTAATGAATAAAGAAGTCAGGGTGTTTTCTGTGCTGGTTTAATACAAAACCCAGTCTGGCCGGTGTGGTTGAGCATTGACCTGTAAATCAGGAGGTCATGGTTCGATTCTCAGTCAGGGCACATGCTCGAGTTTCGGGCTAGATCCCCAATGTGGGGCATGCAGGAAGCAGCCAGTCAATGATTCTCTCTCATCATTGATATTTCTCTCTCTCCCTCTTCCTTCCTCTCTGAAATCAATAAAAACATATTAAAAAGAAAAAAGGCCCAGAATGTTTCACAAAAATGGTTGCCAATCTTGGTTTCCTTTTTTTGTTTGTTTGTTTGTTTGCAAGATTGAAATGGACCAGTAGTCTTTTGAGGAAACAGTTTATCAGTACTTTCCTGTAGGTCCTGGGCTAATTGCCTGGCGTGTTTTGGGCCATCCTTGGTAGAGCAGGGAGTATGTGGGTCTTTAATATCACTCTCGGGATACTCCCATGGGGGCTTCAGCCATCCATTTTTAGGCATTGCCAGGCTCTAGTGTCGTATGAATAAATTGGTAGAGTTCCAGGAGTCCTGGGTAAATTCCAATTAAAATTCTAAATTTCTCATAACACTTTTGAGGATTCTCTTTAGAATTTGGAAAATCTTTGATGGCCCTAGGTCAGTGATGGCGAACCTTTTGTGCTTGGCGTGTCAAAATTCTGAAAAACCCTAACTTAACTCTGGTGCTGTGTCACATATAGAAATATTCATAATTTTTTTTTTTTATATTTGCAACCATAGTAAAAAAAAGATTTATATTTTTGATATTTATTTTATATATTTAAATGCCATTTAACAAAGAAAACTCAACCAAAAAATATGTATAAAATGAACAAAAACAGCCCTAACCAGTTTGGCTCAATGGATGGAGCGTCGGCCTGCGGACTCAGGGGTCCCAGGTTTGGTTCCGGTCAGGGGCATGGGCCTTGGTTGCAGGCACATACCCAGTAGGGAGTATGCAGGAGGCAGCTGATCGATGTTTCTCTCTCATCGATGTTTCTCACTCTCTATTCCTCTCCCTTCCTCTCTGTAAGAAATCAATAAAATATATTTTTTAAAAAATGAACAAAAACAGAAAAACAATGTACATTTAGGAAAAAATAATAATAAAAACAATGATAATCAAATGGTACGAAAACTAGAAATTAGTGACTTTTTTGGTGCTGAAGTTTGTCTGCTAATTCTTCGATTGTAGGTTCATACTTGGTGCACTTCAAGGCCAAGCAAGTGCCACTAACTTCATCTGTTAGCCAGTTTCTTTTGTTCATTTTAATATTATTTAATGCTGAGAACAAAGTCTCAAAAAATATGTTGATGAAAAAATTGTTAGCAAAGCCATCGCTAGATTTTTTTATGTCGCTAAAAGTGTCAGGTACGCTGTTCCAAGCACTCAAAATTTCTTGTTCGTAATTGCACTCTGCTTCATTATTCAAACAATTTCGTTCCAGATTTTCAAGTTTCGACCTTAATTCGACAAACACATGAGTCCAAATGCTACCTTGAAAATCTGCAAGTTGCATCTCTAAATTGTCAATTTGGATCCATTGGAAATCCTTTAATCCCAAAGTACTGTAAACAACTACATCCAGATACTTAATTATTTTAATGGTCTGTTCTAGGCTTCTAAATTGGTCGAATCTTTCGCTGAACTATTCAAATAATGAGTTACTATATTCTGGTACATAAGTATGGACTCCATTACTCTCGTTGCAGTGGCCTTCTCGAAATACTTTTTTATCTGAGGAAAATACTTATAAGTTTTAGTTTCAATATCTTGCTTGAAAATTTTAAGTTTACTTTCAAAAGATTTGATGTATCCAAACATAATGTCAATACTTTTGCCAAAAGGTTGTAATTTTAAGTTCAGTTCATTCATATGAATAGAGATCTGTAAAAAACATCAAATTGCTGACCCACTTATGATCATTGATCTGAGGAAAGTTTGCCAGATCCTTATTCTCAATAAATACCGTAATTTCTTCAAAGTACTCCACAAATCGCTCAAGTACTTTACCTCAACTCAGCCATCTCACATTATTGAACATCAGTAGTCCACTGTAGGTTGAATCAACTTCCCGTAAAAGTGCAGAAAATTCTCACTTGTGAAGGGGTCGAGAAGCTATAAAATTCACAATTTTTGTTACAACTGACATTAAATCATTCAATTCTGAGAATCCTGATTTGGCACACAACACCTCCTGATGGTTAATGCAATGAAAAGGTACAGTGGATGTCTAATAGCTTCCATAAATAATTTCAGGAATCCCACATTTTTCCCACCATATTTGGTGCCCCATCTGTCGTGACTGACACAATTTTAGAGTTATCAATGTTTAGGTCACTGAATGTTTTTATAACAACCTTACATATTTTGTTTCCTGATGTACTTATTGGCACTGATTCTGACTTTATCAACTCTTCTCTCATTGGGAGACCATCAGAATATCTAGCAATAATGGCTAACTGAGCATTTGATGTGACATCAGTAGTTTCATCAAGAGAAATAGAAAAATATTTACAACTATTTAAGTCCTTTTTTAATTGATGTTGTATGTTTTTGTTAAGATCTATTATTCTGTCTTTGATAGTATTTCTACTGAGTGGTAGCTAAGAAATTCTTTTAATAATATCATCTTTATTTTTCATATTGTGAAATAGAGCTAGTGCACATCTTAGAAATGTTTCCTTAATAAATTCTCCATCACTGAGGGCTTTTCCATGCTGAGCTATGGAGTGAGCAATACAGTAACTTGCTGATGTTAAATTTGTAGAGCATCTTACAAATTTAATGATGGAATTTGATTGACTTTATAGAGGTGTAGCTGCCTAGAAATATATTCCTTTCATCGATACTTTTTTCAAGAGCTGACAATGATTAGTTTCAAAATGTCTCTTTATATAACACGTTCTGCTTACTACCATCTCATTACACAGTATGCACAATGATCTGTTGTTTCTGTCGACAATCCCGTACGTCTCGGTCCATATGTCTTGAAAGGGTTGGTTACTGCTACTTTCACTTCCTTTATCATTCAGTCTTGCTTTTTTATTTTTTTGATTCTCCACCACAAGGCTGCAAAAATAAATAAATATAAATCACAGCGTTTCTTATAAAAAGTTGATAGGTTTCTTACCTATTAACTTTTTGCAGTGGTGTTGCACTGACTCCTGGTGCAAAACAATTCAAAGATATTATGTATAACCAACAAATATATGGTGCTGTAATCAATTATTCGACATGCCGAATGTCTCGTCGAGCACTGTTGCACTGTATATCTTTTTCTTCAAACCCACCCACTCCTGTCTCCTAACGAACATGGCGATCAAGTGCGTCTGTTTGCCTAATGCACCTGAACGCACAGGAAGCTTACCCGAGGCACATGTTGACAATAACGAGGCAGTTTCCAGAATTGGGCATTTTGTCACTCAAGTACAAATAAAATGTCATGAGTAAAGATAATCTCTTTATAGTGCTACTAGGGGCCCGGTGCACAAAAATTTGTGCACTTGGGGGGGTCCCTCAGCCCGGCCTATGCCCTCTTGCAGTCTGGGACCCCTCGGAGGATGTCCACCTGCTGGCTTAGGCCCGCTCCCTGGGGGATTGGGCCCAAGCTGGCAGTCAGACATCCCTCTGGCAGCCCGGCAGCCCTCAGGGGATGTCCACTTGCCAGCGGGGAGCAGGCCTAAGCTGCAGTTGGACATCCTTAGCACTGCTGAGGAGGCGGGAGAGGCTCCCACCACCACCGCTGTACTGGCAGCCATCAGCCTGGCTTGTGGCTGAGCAGAGCTCCCCCTGTGGGAGTGAGTGCACTGACCACCAGGGGGCAGCTCCTGCATTGAGCGTCTCCCTCCTGGTGGTCAGTGTGTGTCATAGTGACCAGTCATTCCCAGTCGTTCTGCTGTTAAGGTCAATTTGCATATTACCCTTTTATTATATAGAATAGAGGCCTGGTGTACGGGTGGGGGCCTACTGGTTTGCCCTGAAGGGTGTCCCAGATGAGGGTAGGGGTCCTGCTGGGTGCCTGGCTAGCCTGGGTGAGGGGTTGATGGCCGTTTTCAGGCTGCCCAAACCCCCTTCAGGGTGGGGGTCCCCACTGGGGTACTTGGCCAGCCTGGCTGAGGGGCTGATGGCTGTTTTCAGACTGACCAAGCCCCCTGGCGACTGAAGCTCCCAGCCTTTCCATTTTTTTTTATTCCCTCCAGCTCCGTGGCCATGGCGACTGGAAGCAGGTATCTGGGGTTTATTTACCTTCTATAATTGAAACTTTGTTGCCTTGAGAGGAGGCAGCAGTCGCTGGGAGGCTTGGCTTCTTCCATTGCAAGGGCAAGCAAGCCTCCTGCTCACTCCAGCTTTGTGGAAACGGCCTGCTGAAAGCAGGTATCTGGGGTTTATTTACCTTCTATAATTCAAACTTTGTTTCTTTTGAGTGGAGTTCAGAGCCGGCGGCAGGCTGGCTTCCTCCATCACTGGAGCAGGCAGGCCTCCTGCTCGCTCCAGCTCCTTGGCTGCCGGCCCCCATCTTGGTTGGGTTAATTTGCATATAGTCTCTCTGATTGGCTGGTGGGCATGGCTTAAGGCGTAGCAAAAGTATAGTCAATTTGCGTGTTTGTCTATTATGAGGTAAGAATTCTTAACCTTTTTATATTAATGTCAATATTGGAACAGTGTATCTTGGATGTTTTCACTATGTATCTTTGCTACGCAACACCGATGTACATGTTTACATCCTGTTTTAGAATTGCATTATTGATCATGAGTAAGGTGAGTACTCGAGTGGTGCCCAACTCTGCCCGTTGCGAGAGACAAATATTTGAATTATGCAATTTTTTGTCTCTTGATGCGTGTCACCCAAAATGAGTTCGCGTGTCACCTCTGACACGCATGTCATAGGTTCGCCATCACTGCCCTAGGTTCAGCCTTTGGCCATGTAGAAAACATGGTTAGATCTGGTATTCTATGCTTAGCAGAGGGCCTCCCTTTAAAAGGCATTTTTTAAACCTCTAGCTATTCTTCAGAGTGAAAAGACAGTTGAGTGAAGGTATTAGTAGGGTCAGAATATTTTCAGAAAGGAGGGTAAAGGGAAGACAGTTGGAGCAGCCAGCGTCAAGTTTAGTCAGTGTACACTTCTTTTTAGATCCACCATCAACTTGTTGTTTAAGCTTTTATTTGCCTTTTGTAAAGACTTTTTAAAAGAGGCGTTAAAAAAAAATCTTTACTATTGAAAATATTTCCTGTGTCCCCACTTCCCCCCATTAACTACTTGGGGGGGAACAAATGCATAAACTATTGTCTGTGACCATGGTTTATGCATATATGCATACAAGTTCTCTGATTAATATCTTCCCAGCCTCCCTACACCTCCCCCTTCATCCCTTCCCACTGAGATTCCACAGTCTGTTCCATGCTTCTATGTTTCTGTATCTATTTTGTTTATCACTTTATTTTGTTCATTAGATTCCACAGATGAGTGAGATCATTGATACTTGTCTTTCTCTGACTGGCTTATTTCGCTTAGAATGTTACTCACCAGTTCCTTTCATGCTGTCTCAAAGGGTAAGAGATCCTTCTTTTTTACTGTGGCATAATATTCCATAGTGTAAAAGCACCACAGCCTTTTTAAAAAAAATAAATCCTTATTGTTCAGATTATTACAGTTCTTCTTTTTCCCCCGATAGCTCCCCTCTACCCGGTTTCCACCCACCCCCTGCCCTTACCACCCCCACTGTCCTCGTCCATAGGTGTACAATTTTTGCCCAGTCTCTTCCCATACCCCCCACACTCCCTTCCCTCGAGAATTGTTGGTCCACTCCTTTTCTATGCCCCTGATTCAATTCTATTCACCAGTTTATTCTGTTCATCAAATTTTTTATTCACTTGATTTTTAGGTTCACTCGTTGATAGATATGTATTTGTTGTGACTTTGTTGTTCATAATTTTCATCTTTACCTTTTTCTTCTTCTTCCTCTATTTAAAGAATACCCTTCAGCATTTCATATAATACTGGTTTGGTGGCAATGAACTCCTTTAGCTTTTCCTTATCTGTGAAGCTCTTTATTTGACCTTCAATTCTGAATGATAGCTTTGCTGAGCAAAGTAATCTTGGCTGTAGGTTCTTGGGATTCATCACTTTGAATATTTCTTGCCACTCCCTTCTGGCCTGTAAAGTTTCTGTTGAGAAATCAGCTGACAGTCGTATAGGTACTCCCTTGTAGGTAACTGACTGTTTTTCTCTTGCTTCTTTTAAGATTCTCTCTTTGTCTTTTGCTCTTGGCATTTTAATGATGATGTGTCTTGGTGTGGTCCTCTTTGGATTCCTTTTGTTTGGGGTTCTCTGTGCTTCCTGGATGTGTAAGTCTATTTCTTTCATCAGGTAGGGAAAGTTTTCTGTCATTATTTCTTCAAATAGGGTTTCAATATCTTGCTCTCTCTCTTCTTCTGGCATCCCTATAATTCGGATGTTGGTATGCTTGAAGTTGTCCCAGAGGCTCCTTGCACTATCTTCATATTTTTGTATTCTTTTTTCCTTTTGCTTTTCTGGTTGGGCGTTTTTTGCTTCTTTGTATTTCAAATCTTTGACTTGACTCTTGCAATTCTCTAGTCTGCTGTTGGGTCACTGTATATTATTCTTTATTACAGTCAGTGTATGCTTAATTTCTAATTGGTCCTTTTTCATATTCTCGAGGGTCTCACTAAATTTATCGGTGGTTTCTTGAAAAACCTTATAAGTGTGGTTTTGAACTCTATATCCAGTAGTTTGCTTTCCTCCATTTCTGTCATTTGTGACCTGTTTCTTTGTCTCCACATTTTTTATGCTTCCCTGTGTTGATAGAGTGGTTTTCTGTGCTAGGTGTCCTATAGGGCCCAATGGCTCAGCCTCCGCAATTACCTGAGGAGGACACTTGGTGCACCCCCTTGTGGTCTTTGTGCACAGTCTTGTTGTAGTTAAGTCTTGATTGTTGTAGGTATCACTGGGAGGAATTGACCTCCAGGCCAATTGGCTGTGAGAATCAGCTGTGTCTACAGTGGGAGAACTTCTGTGCTGGAGACAGCCTTCTGGGGCAAGACTTGGTTCAGTGGGGCTTTGGTCCTCACTGAGTCTGCCCCCTGAGTGTGTCCTTTATGAATTGGAGGAGTTGTAATCTGGATGGTCCCACTCTGACCACTGGGTACACTGGCTCTTGGATCTCTAAGGAGGTGCTAATTTAGTTCTGCCTGAGGCTACCCAGCAGGAGCTATGGAGAGTTCTGCAGATTCCTCTTCTTTGTTTGGAGTTTGGAGGTGCCCAGATGAGGCCCAGCTGTGAAGCAATGCAAGCTGCTATGGGGCCTTGGGCCTTCTTTTGGAAGTTCTGGGTCTCTGTGACCCAGCTGCAGTTTGTTAGGTAATTTTCAGATTGCAAAAGGCCAGGCCTTTCATATGCAAAAGCCTCTGTGCACAGCTTGGGTGGGGCGAGGTCTCAGGGATTCAATAGGGCGGAGCAAACAGCTATGGCTGATCCTCAGTCCTACCCTACGAGGCCCCTGGGTCTCAGTGTCCCGGTAATCACTGTAAGAACCTCTGAGAGAAAGCCGCCCTCGAGTTCCGACTGATGCCAGATAGTCCAGTCCCTCCCCATATGAGTCTGGGTCCCCAGAGACTCGCCCAGAACTGGAGTTCAGAGCAGTTGGGTGCTTGAGACTCCCTCCTGATTGAACAAGACAACCATGTTCTCAGTTGCCAGCCCTTTCCACGTGTGCATCCATATCTCTGCACTTTACTTCCGCACCTCGTCTGAGTCTCAGAGTGCTCTTCTCTTTCCTTCTAGTTGTAGTATTTCCACTCAGCCAGCCTTCCTGTGGTTCTGGATGATGTCCGTTTTGTCTTTTAGTTGTATTTTTGAAGTGGTTGTGCGAGGCAGCAATTTCCGGTGTTTACCTATGCCGCCATCTTTGTTTCTCCCAGGTTCTCTCTCTCTGTTTCTTCTCATTACAGCATTTCCTTCAGCATTTGGTTTGGTGGGGATAAAATTCATTGGCTTTTTTTTCTTTTCTTTTGATCTGTGAAAGCTCTTTATTTCGCCACCTATTTTGAATGATAGCCTTGGTTATATAGTAATCTTGGTTTCAGATCCTTGCTTTTCATTACCTTGAGTACTTCATGCCATTCCCTTCTGGCCTGTAGAGTTTCTGCTGATAAATCAGCTAACAGCCTATGGGAGCTCCTTTGTAGTAACAAGTTGCTTTTGTATTGCTGCCTTTAAGATTCTCTCATTGTCTTTAATTTTTGGCATTTTAATTATGATGTGTCTGGGCGTGGGCCTGTTTGGGTTTTTTTTGATTGGGACTCTCTGTGCCTCCTGAACTTGTGTGACTTTTTTCACCAGGTTATGGAAGTTTTCTGCTATTATTCAAACATGTTCTCTATCCCTTGCTCACTTTCTTCCTTTTTTAGTACTCTTATTATATGAATATTGTTATATTTCACTTTGTCCCACAACTCCCTTTAGTTGTCTTCGTGTTTTTTAATTTTTTTTGTTCTTTCATTGAGTGATTTTTAAACATAAAATTTCATTTATTTCAGAAAGGAAGGAAGAGGGAGAAAGAGATAGAAACATCAATAATGAGAGAGAATCATTGGTAGGCTGCCTCCTGTGTGCCCCACACTGTGGATCGAACCCACAACTCAGGTATGTGTCCTCATCAAGAATCTAACCATGACCACCTGCTTCATAGGTTGAGGCTCAACCACTGAGCCACACTGGCTGGTCATGATTGAGTTATTTTTTTCTGCCCTATCTTCTGATTCGCTAATCTGGTACTCAGCTTCCCCTAATCTGCTGTGTATTCTTTCCACTGTGTTCTTTATTGGTGCTATGGCATTCTTCATAGTTATAATATCTTACGCTCTTGAGCATCTTTGCCATAATTATTCTGAATGCTATATCTGATTAATTACTTATCTCCATTTCATTAGGTCTTCTCCTGGAGAATTGTCTTGTTTTCATTTGGGACTTTTTTTTTTGTCTCCCCATTTTGGCTTCCTTTTTGGGGTTGTTTCTGTGTAGTACGTGGATCTGCTACTCTTCCCAATCTCTAGTGCAGGACAATGTCAGACCCTGTTTGTGACTGGCCTTGAATACCCTTTTTGGAGCTATCAGCAATCCATAGCTTGTACCTCCTTCTACTGGTTCTTTTGCCTTTGGAAAGGACCAAGATGTGCACCAGGGGCTTTTCTTAGCCCCTGGCCCTGGGTTAGATAAGGCAAAGACTCAAAGCTTCCAGAGGTCCTGCTCTGCCTGCAGTCCTATTGAGATTCAGTCTTGATTAGGCTCAGGCTGTGAACCAAGAGGTCTTCGAATAGGGTGGGTCAGCTGACTTCCCCTCGGGCATAAACCCCTTGCATAGCAAAGGTTCATGGGAGAAAGATTTCCTGCACAATGTGAGGGAATGGCATAGCACCAGAAACCGGGGCGTGGCTGCCTTCCAGGCTCCAACCCCAGAACCTCCAATCCTGGCTTGTGCTCACACAGCTCCAGTGCACTCTGCCTTCCTTCTGCCAGAGCCCAAGGTGAGTAGTTGCGCACAGAATTTTTTGTGTTGGCCCTTAAAAGGGTGCCTGCATTTCCAGCCGTCCTTCCCTGGCAGATAGCAACCCTTCTGCTTTTCATAGCTAGATGCTATGTGGGCACCTTTCTCAGTTCTGGTGCTCTGAGCTGGGAACTCAGCTTGAGGTTTAGACCCCAGAGTTCTCAGTGGGAATTCCCCGCAGGTGAAGAGCTGAGATATCCCTTCAGAACTTCAGCTCCTATCTATGGGAGCCTGGCCAGCTTCTTTGCACCTTTGCACTTCCTACTAGAGGCTATGTGGTCTCACTTTCTGTCCTTGGTTATCAGGGTTCTCTCCAGCTAGTCTTCAGCTGATATTTCAGGGTGGTATTTCTGTATTTTAGTTACATTTCCAGTTTGGTCCTGGGAGAGTGTCAGTGTGGTTTTCACTTACTCTGCTGCTATTTTGGAATCCAGGGCATTTTTGATTCATTTAGTTTCTTATAAGCTGCTGCATACCAATAAAAATGCATCCTGTTTTTTTTTTGTGGGGAAATTTGACCCTTTTTTTCCTAGAGCATCTTGTGAATGGATAAGCCTGTCTAGGTTAAAAGTTCCCTACTTGGCCAAGATAATTCCAGATTATCTTTGGTAAGGTTAACCCACTGATTCAGAAAATACAGTGTCTGGGACCAGTTTTTATACATGTAGTTGCTGGCATCCCAGATGGAGGAGTTCCAGATTATGTGGAGCCAGAGAGATAAATTTTTCTCTTTTTGTCATTCTTGATACTTGAGGCCTTACCCTGGACCCAGTCCATCTTAAATTGGACCCAGCAAGACCTCAGAACCAATCTGGGTTTTAAGTTAGATCCAATCCAGTTTCTGTTAAATTGGCTGGCCTCAGACCCAGTCTGATGAAAGAAATGCTTAGATAAATTTGGAGAGCTCTTTTAAATGCAAAAGTTTTGGATCACAGATACCTGCACACTCCAGATGCAGGGAGAAAGCATTGAGCAAGGCGGGCTCAGTGGGCAAACTTACCTGGCTGCTTCTTGTTCTTGGGGACTGTTGAAGGTCTCCTTAGGGTCCCATGTCTGACATCAGAACAGTTGAAAGATAAACTGAGGCATATTACAACTTCAGGAGTTTCTTTGAGCAAAACTCAATTTAAATCAGGCAGCACCAAACCAGAAGTGGTTAGAAGTGCTCCATTGTCTGGAGCTGAGAAAAAACCTTTATAAAGAAAAGGTAGGAGCAAAGTAAAAAAATGATTGATTGTCTGTAGTTAGCTGGCTGTTTGTGATGGCCCATCCTTAGGTTCTGCTTTTGTAACATTGAGACATTTAGAGGCTTAGTTTGGTTTTCTTATGTAGGTGCCAGGACATTAGAGCCACCTCACTCTAATGACCTCCTTGTTAAATTGATTGGACAATTACAGACCCCAAAGTCATGGATGGAGTAGTGATTCAGAATATACTTATTATGTTAAGTATTCAAACAGATTTATCATTTACTTATTTACTCTTGCAATGATCGTTGAAAGCCTGTGTGCTGTGTGCCAGACACAGCTTTATGTGCTTGGCATGAATCTGTGAATAAAATAAAGATTCTTGGCTCCATGGGGCTTACCTTCTGGTAGGGAAAACAGACAATACTTGTTATAAGTCAGTTACATGGTGCTTTAGGTGATGAGTGCTATGGATTATTGGAAGATTAGGGGTGTTGGTATGAAGGGAGTAGGGTGAGCAGTTCTAGTTTTAAATAGGGTCATCAGAATTTCTCACTGAGAATGTGAAATTTGAGCAAAGACTTAAGGTGGTGATGGAGTTGCCCATGTGGATCCCATGAGAAAGAGCAGTCCAGTCACAGGAACAGACAGTGCAATTGCCCATTCCCCTGGCATTTTGGAGGAAGGAACTGCATTGAGAACCGCATGGCTGGAGTAGAGTGAGCAAAGGGGAAGTGTGTAGGAATGAGCTCAGAAAGGTAATAGGGACCAGATCACATAGGGGCTTGTAGGCCATCATAGAACCTTTGCTTATACTCTGAGTTGGGGAGTTAAGGCAGATTTTGAGCAGGAGTGAGTGACATGCTCTCATGTTTTAAGAACCATGTGGCTGCTGTGTTGAAAATGGTCTGCAGGGGGCGAGAGTGGAAGCAGCGGGGAGACCAGATAGATCCAAGGTTAGGAGCTACTGTAATGTCCAAGCCTGAGATTCTGGTGGTGGTCCTGGCCTGAGGTGATAGTGACTAGTGGGCAGATTCTGGATGCATTTTGGTGCAATTTAGAATACCAGATTAAAAAGTTCTCAGGATTTAAGGCTTCCAGTAGCACCTGTGTGAATCCTTGTTTGAGGAAAATCTGATATGGTTGAGAGATATCTAATCATGGTTCCATGCTTTTCCTTCTGAGGCTTTGTGTGTGCATGCATACAGGGCATGTCTCTCCAGGCCAGTGGTTAGCAGTCACAGGCAGTACAACAGGCAGTACAACAGGCAGCTAACTGAGCTGGTGCTAGTTTAGAATAGAAAGTTAAGCAGCACTAAATGAAACTATCTGGTCCTTAAGCCTCACACATCTTCTCTTGATTAAGCCAGACATATTTTTATTAAAAACATATGCTGTCACTCAATTAAAGTTTCTTGTAATAATGTGATGGTAAAAGAAAGATAAGATTCAATTTTCCCATCCCTTTTCTCTCATGATCTCATTTGTGCCCCTTCATTCTTAGACTCTGAGACTACTGAAATCGTCATGTAGTTTGACCCTAGATTTTCAAATAATTGACTTGAAAATGTATAGTCAGTTTGAGGTGTCTTCTGGTGTGTATGCAGTCATTTTCTGTGCCGATTGTTACTCCAGTCACCTCATGTGCTTGGAGGATACTTGGTTGTCACAGAGCTGCATTTCCTGTAGCAGGCTCTTTTGCACAGTGGCTCACTGAAGTATTAGGTAGAGCACACACAGTTAGGTAGCGTGGCATGGCAGGTCTCTGGGACACTTCAGTTTTCATCTCAGTTCACATGCTATGAATAGTTATGAACTATTTTGTTCTGAAGCTTCCTGCCTAACCACAGTGGTGATTTTGGTCAGCTGATTTTTTTTTTTTCTTCATTTTACACTTGCAGCAATTACTTATGAGGAATAAGTATATATTCTCATTCTTGTGCTGTGGACAGCATTACCCTTTTGGTTACTAAGACCATTTCTTGGCTTGGAGTGAGGGGAGCAGAAAGTAGCTTCATTTACTCAAACCTTTCCCTTTTATACTTTCAATGTGTGTTTTAGGAACTCTATAACGCAGTGATGTGGCAGGGGCAAGGTTTTCGTTTTTGCAGCCTGGGCTAGTTTTAATGTGTGTGACCTTGGGAAGAAAAGTTCCTGTGTCTACCAGGAAGAGATCTTTTTAAGGAGAGTACAAGTGGTAGCTCTGTATTTTTAGACCACATTTTTATGTGGCATTTATACTTCGTGGCATGGTGTCAGGGAAAGTTATCTTCCTAGTCTAGGATTGAAAGGCAGTATTCCAGTGTTGGCACTAGCTTAGTGAACCTTACTCTTCTCACCTGTAAACAGGCATGAAGACCCACACCTGCTGTCTGCCACAGAATTGGTAAGATCAAGTGAGCCAAGATGTATGAGAGAACTTTGCAAGTTCCAAACATTCCTTTAGTTGCAGGTCATTGTGTTGTGTGGTTATCACAGAGCTGTGCCTAAGAACCTTTCATTTCTGTCTTTAGCTTGCTGTGGGGTTTTGGGTTAGTTGAGTGAGTCGGTGTTCTTGAATATAAAATAGGGGTGTGCCTAGGGGCTGGCAAGGAAGGAAGACTCAAACTATGTTCTCTAGAAACAATTCTCGTTTGAAAATCCTATGATTTATGGGTTTGTGTGGGGGGAATTTTTGCTCATTACCTTCTCCCAACTTAATTGGTTAAAAATTTTCAAATTTACAGAAAAGTTAAAAGAATAGTATAAGGAACACCCATGTACCATACAGCTAGAATCTATAATTGTCAACATTTTGCCACATTCACTTGATCTCTTTCTATACATTTATATATTGGTTTTTAAACTTTAATTTTTGCTTCTTTTGGTGTGCTTTCAACAGTTCTCTTCAGAGTACAGCAAAGTTAGTCGCTAGGCTGTAGTAGGAGGGGTTAAGTTGGAGCTCTTACATCCTTCTCATTAATTAATACCTTTTTCTTGACCAGGATGAACTCACTGCTGTGAATGTAAAGCAAGGCTTCAGCAATCAGCCGGCCTTTACGGGAGACGAACATGGCTCAGCCAGAAATATTGTAATTAATCCATCAAAGGTATGCTAATTATATGTGTCCCCGAACTTCTGGAAGTATGTGTATGTGATTCCCTGGGTAGTTAATGTTGATAAAGTACTGTTGTTTAAACCACAATCCATATTCAAATTCCTCCAAATATCCTGTAAGCTGTCCTGTCCTAGGATCCAGTCAGGCCGTCCTGTCCCCTTAGTCCAGCGGTTCTCAACCTGTGGGTCGCAACCCCTTTGGCGGTCGAACGACCCTTTCACAGGGGTCACCTAAGACCATCCTGCATATCAGACATTTACATTACGATTCATAACAGTATCAACATTACAGTTATGAAGTAGCAACGAAAACAATTTTATGGTTGGGAGACAACATGAGGAACTGTATTTAAAGGACCGGAAGGCTGAGAACACTGCCTTCGTCTCTTCTCATCTTCAGCTCTGCTCTCCAGCTTTCCTTGTTCTGTTGTATTTTTGGGGGGCTTTCAGGAATGCCGTCTTAGAAGAGTCTAGTTATTTTTCTTGTATTTTAGGACTTTATTCTAGATTTTCCTTGTTGTTTTCTCATGACAGGATTCAGGTTGAATACTTTGGGCAGGAAGACTACGTTGCATCACATCAGGAGCAAGCAATACCAGTTTGCTCTGTTAGCGGTTACACCAGTGGTTCTCAACCTTCTGGCTCTTTAAATACAGTTCCTCATGTTGTGACTCAACCATAAAATTATTTTCGTTGCTACTTCATAACTGTAATGTTGATACTGTTATGAATTGTAATGTAAATATCTGATATGCAGGATGGTCTTAGGCGACCCCTGTGAAAGGGTCGTTTGACTGCCAAAGGGGTCACGACCCACAGGTTGAGAACCGCTGGGTTACACTGTTTGATCACTTAAGGTGGAGTCTGCATCTCTGTACATCAAGATGTCAAACTCAAAGGCTATCACGGGCCAAATAAACAAGGTTTAAGTTTATGTGGATGGCAAGAAAACAAAAGCTTCAATTTTCATAGAAACATAGGCTTCTTTTTATAGAGACATGCTGAATACAAAGGGCTGAAATAAATGAGTAATCCTTAACATAAAACAATAGAACATTTTAAGAAAAATTAATATTTTTTCTTGAACATTAACTTACCAGACACTGAATAACTGCAGAAATTAATAAGTGTAATGCAAATAAACCTATTTTTCTTGTTCTCCGAAAGTGAAATATTTCCTATTGTGCACACCAAACAAATCAGTACAAGACTAATGATGTGGCAATCGGCTGCTAAAAATATTCGCTGCTAGTATTAGTGGAGAGAAATGGTGCGCCTGCGCATAAGGCACATAAGGTGCGTAAAGGAAATGAATGCACCACGATTATAATAATCAGTCATTAGCGAACGTTGTAGTTTGTTATTAATAATTATGTATAACAGGATATTGTAAATTAAGTTACAAAATTTTTATTAAAATATTTCTTACATACCTTCATATTGGCTGGGCCGCAAAAATATTCATTATGGGCTGCATTCAGTCTGTGGGCCATGAGTTTGACATGCTTGCTGTACATTGTAACAGTAGTTATCTTTTTCCCGTAGTAGACACTATACATTGATATTTTGAGACCATATGAATATCCTTTTCCCCCATAGAATTTCATCCTATGATTTTAGATCAATTGATTTTTGCTGAGTGATTTTTTTGCTCGTGGATGCAAAATGCTGGTTTTCTAGTTATTATTCCTCATACATTTCTTACTTGGCATTCATTTGTAAAGGACACCACATTTATTAGTATCACTTTTAACCCCTGGATTCTCTTTAAATCTGATGTATTATTTTCATTTTTCTTTTTGATGCTAAATTGTCTTACATTTGGACAGTGGGGTGCCTTTAACCTGCCTCTCAGGTCCTTTCTTTTGAGCACTTCTTCAGTTTGACACAGTACCATATTCCAGGTTCATGTCCTTTCCCTGCCCCAGCTCATATCTGAATGCTTGGCATGGTCTTGCTACTGGAGTATCATGACTTCTAGGCCCTTTAAGTGGACAGAGATGGAAAACACGGTTCAATTTCTTTTTTCCCCTCTTTTCATTCCTCCCTCCCTCCCTCCCTCACTCCCTCCTTCCCTCTTTTCTCCCCCTTCTTCCTTCCTGCCTCCCCCTTCCCAAAACTCCTTACTCCTTCCCTTCCTCCTCCGCTCCCTTCCATCAGTTCTAACTCAATACCACAGGGTTTTTTTCTTTTTCCTGTTTCATCTGTGTATCTCCTTTCTCTCAAAGTGAGAATCCTCCATCTTAGCAATAGATATCAATATATTTCTTCATTTACTCTATCTTGCAATACACATAAAAAGTTTCAGAATAAACTATACTGAAGTCTCCAATAACAAAATTATTATGTAAAAATTTTAATTTTTCTACAATACTTCTCTTCTTACACTAACTTTCATTAAGAGTATATAGCCAACTAGAGTCCCAGCTGGTTACAAGCCCAGTCCTGCAGTCTCCCACTTCTCTCCTTTCAGTATCATAGATGCCGCTGTGTTCTTAAGGACTTCCTGTCGGGTGGAGCAGCTGTGGCCATCTCCCGGCCGGTGGTATCCCCCACGGAGCGGGTGGAGCTGTGGCTGCAGTTGCACCCTGTCAGCAAGTCCTGGCAGACAAGCAAATGCCAGGGCATTGTAGGCTACCTGGGTCCCATCCCCAAGGAGCAGGGAGCCCTGTCCTTCTGGCTGGTAACAGATCCTTCCCCACTCGGGCTCTCAACTTTGTCTCCGAAGATAAATAACAAGCACATTGTCCTGGGGGCTGTGGACACGAGAACCCAATTCTGGAGCTACTTGCAGGGAATCGGCATCAGGTGGTGCCACTGGGCTCCCCCCTCCCCCCTTTGTGTTTTGTGTACCTTGATTTTGCCCGTAGTGGTCTAGCAGCTGATGTGGGCAAAGCTGGAGTGAGAGGGAAGTCAGAGTCTCTGGTGACTGCCTGGTTCAGATCTCCAAATCCAGTGAGATGAAGGGTTGTACAGAGCTTCAGGGTGACTGTAGGGTACTGTCACCCACCGAGCTGCCTGCTTCGGCACCTGTGGCACTGCAAAGGGAATGCTCCAGATCTCCAGAATGCCCACGTCTTCCTCAGCTGGTCACTGCACAGTCCTGCCCTGGCGATGGCAGGGGTGACTTCATCTCTGTTTCACAAGGTTCCTTGCAGCCTGATGATGCAGTTAGCAGGGAGGAACTGATGTCATGTTCACAGAGCGCTGGGCTGCTGGAGGAAGATTGCTCCTGACTAAGGAGGCAAAGCTTTTACAAGGATGCGTCGTCTAGTATTCTCAGAGGCATGGGTGGTGCTTTTGTACTTGTCTTGTACGATGAAATCAAGAAGTTCCTATACATTATTTCCTAGTCCCCCACCCCCGTGAGCAGGCCTGCTGTATTATGTAGCATACTAGTGGCCCGGTGCATGAAATTTGCACATTAAAAGGGAATTAATTAGAGGAAATATTTTAATATTGCTATTTGCCCTTTCTCTATAATAGAAGTGTGAGTGATGAAAGGAAATTAGTAACATGTATATGAAAAATAATATACATTTATTAATAAATAAACAGTAACAAAAGGATATAACAACAGAGGCATGATATAAAAACAACAAAAACATGATTTGAAAACAAAAAAAATGATATAAAACAACAAAAACATGATATAAAGACAACAGTGATGCAAACAACAACTGATAAAGTGATTAAACTTATTCTAATATCTCCCTGTACGCCATATTAAGAGTGGAAACACTTTCGGAGTGCTTGACTAATTTCCCTTGTGATGAAGTATTTAGAACTTTAACTTTAACGTCACATGCTCTTTGAACTCAAGAGAAAGCAACATATAACTGACCACATGTGAAAACGGGTTCAGGTAGGAATATGCCTACTCTGTCTAGAGTTTGTCCTTGTGATTTATTAATAGTCATCACAAATGCTGGCATCACGGGAAACTGTCATCGAATCAATTTAAATGTGAGCCCAGTGTCAGATGGGGACAAATCATTCTTGGAATCAGAACAACCTCTCCCTCTGCAGATCCTGTTAATACTTCAGCTTCGATAATGTTAGGTCACAATCTTTTGATAATAAATCGGTACCATTACAAAGACCCCATTTACTATTAAGATTTTTCAATAGCATGATGATTGCACCCACTTTCAATTTTAATTTATGACACGGCATTCCCGAAGAAGTAATACTATTAAGAAATCTGATGAGAAAATTTTCCTTTTCAGCATCATCTGTTGAATCAATGGAATCATCACTCAAATATGTGTGAAAATCTCCATCGAGTATATCTGAAATTTCTTCATTTAATTTTTTAATGTGCCCATTTTTTGGACGAAGAATTGCATATATATATATATATATATATATATATATATATATATATATATATAATTGATTTTTCACAGAGAGGAAGGGAGAGGGATAGAGAGTTAGAAACATCGATGAGAGAAGAACATTGATCAGCTGCCTCCTGCACACCTCCTACTGGGGATGTGCCCGCAACCAAGGTACATGCCCTCGGCCGGAATCGAACCTGGGATCTTTCAGTCCGCAGGCCGACGCTCTATCCACTGAGCCAAATCAGTTAGGGCTAGATATATCTATAGATATACTATTTCCAAAGGCAGCTTCAATAATAGATCCATTACAAATCATTTCATAGGGGAGTTCAAGAATATCCATTCCTAAATGAAAACTGCTATCAAGTTTGGCATCTCCAAGTTTTACTAACCATTCACTATAAGCAGAATCCTCTGATCTCATATTTGTTGTAAGAGACAACTTTCTGAAACATCCCCAAACATTACAGTACTATAAACTTGTTTGTACTATGGCCGATCGCATAGCATGCGGCACAATACTGAGACGTTGAAAATCCCAAGATGGAGAACTTTCCACCAAATACAACATTCAGATTCATAATTTCTCTTAATAATCTGTCTATGGCATTTATAGCATGACTGGATGCCATGGTGCATTCATCAGTAATGAGAAGTTGGGCCTTTTTAATAGTTTTAGCAACTTCACTGTTTATATCGAGTCTAGAAATTGAAGTTTCCTTTAATGGAATTGGTAATTTATATTGGTAATGAAAGGTTATTCCACCAAGAAGTAAATTTGCAGCAATTCCTAGACGCTGTGGGTAAAACAGTACCACCACAACCTCTAATATAATGTATTAAAACTTTATACAGATATGCAGGTGAATAGGATTCCTAGCTGGCAGGCCCCTGACAGCAAGCTGGCTACCTGTCGATTCCGTGAGGAATGGGGCTCCCTCCTCCCTCCTGTCAGGGTCTGGTTTGAAGACCGGCCACACTCCCTGTTGGGCCAGACCCAGAGTTCCACCACGCAGTGGCCTTCGCCTCAGCAACCCAGGACTGACTGCTGCTGGGCGCTCCTGGCGCTGCGAGGGTGGGTTCTTCCCTCAGGCCTCCTGGGAAGCAGCTCTGGGAGGGCCCAGCCATTGCCAAGACGACCCCTGCAGGACTCACTTCCTTCCCGTTGGTGGAGCCTGGGATGTGACGCCGTTACACCCAGGGTTTTTATATAAATAGATCTTGAGCATTCTTGGCAGTCTGTGCACTCTCAGTGGCAACTATTTACTGATTCCAAGTGGGAAGCAATAATATTGATCTGAACAGTTTTCTCTTAAATCCATTTCCATGATGATGATGGGAATCAATTATATTTTTTATTTCAGTCACTCCTGATAAACAACAAATTTGAAGAAATAATAAATATCTGAAAAATAAAAATATACAATCAGAATGTTGTGTTAAAATTTTCTTGAATTAAATGTGTGCTTTTTTCTGTGTGGTTATGTAATAATTAGATATAAAGATATAATTATTTTAATTTAAAAATATATATATATTTAAATATATTTTATTGACGAGGAAGGGAGAGAGACAGAGAGTCAGAAACATCGATGAGAGAGAAACATTGATCAGCTGCCTCCTGCACATCCCCCACTGGGGATATGCCTGCAACCAAGGCACACGCCCCCAACCGGAACCGAACCCGGGACCCCCTAGTCCGCAGGCCTACGCTCTATCCACTGAGCCAAACTGGCTTCAGCTAAAATATATTTTTATTGATTTCAGAGAGGAAGGGAGAGATAGAAACATCAATGATGAGAGAGAATCCTTGATTGGCTGCCTCCTGCACCCCCCACATTGGGGATTGAACTCGCAACCTGGGCATGTGCCCTAACCAGGAATCGAACCGCGACCTCCTGGTTCATAGGTTGATGCTCACTGAGCCACATCAGCCGGGCTGATGTTTAAGAAATTTTTGAGTTACTTCTATTTTTCAAATATTAAAATATTTTTATTAAATTGAAAGCATTTTACATACTAACAAAAAGAAATCAAACATGTATACAAATTTCTATGCTTTTTCCCTCTTTCCCAGACATATCCATTATTAAAGGATCTGTTTTTATGTGCCCATATGACAAACACATGTAATTGATAATTTGCTATCAACTGAAATATTATTTAAATGATGTGAAAGAAAACAGAAGCATTTTCCACAGATGATCCTATTGACTAAAAATGTTTTTAGTTTTGTCTTTTTCCAATCTTGACAACTTTTAACACTGCAACCACAATACTATATGTTGTAATTTATGTTCTACTTTTTTTTATTGTAGTAAAATATACATGACATAAAATTTACTATTTCAACATTTTAAAATGTATAGTTCTTTGGCATTAAGTACATTCACCATGTTGTGCAACTATCAGCACTATCCATCTCTAAAACTTTTTCATCTTCCATAACATATACTGTTAAAAAATGAAACATTTTTGTATGTACTTTTCCTTGAGGCTGAAATATTCGTATTAATAATAATTAATGGATAGATAACATTTCATCATTTATGTGCTATAATGGACCGAAGGTGCTAGGCTGTTGCCAGTTTCTTATGGTTATTAATACAGGTTGTAGTCACAGTTGAACATGTAGCTTTTGTTCTTTAGTATAAATTTCTAGAAGAATATTGCTTCCCCAGAGGGTACATTAGTCTTCTGGAGCTGCAATAATGAAATACCACAGACTGGGTGGCTTAAACTAGAGAAATTTGATTTTCTGAGATCATTTGTTTTCTCACAGTTCCGGAGGCTGGAAGTCCAAGATCAAGGTGTCAGCAGGTGTAATTTCTTCCGAGGCTTCTCTCCCTTGGTGTGCACATGCTGCCCTCTTGCTGTGTCTTCACCTAGTTCTATCACTGTGTGCATGCATCTCTGGTGCTTCTTCCCCTTCTTATAGTGACACTAGTCTTACAGGACTAGGGTGCCACCCTTATGACCTCCTTTAACCTTACCTCTTCTAAGGACCTGTCTCCAAAGACTGTTAGGCTTCAATAACTGAATTTTGGGAATACACAATTGAGTTCATAATAGAGAATATGAATGTTTTGTGTCTCTTTATTTGAACTTCCAAATAGTTCTGTTTTATCAGGTTTTATGCCAATTTAAATAACAGTAAATAAAAATATCACCCATCACAACTTCTGCCACTGTCACACTTGCTGTGAAATTTATTCAAGAAATCAAATCTTCTGAGGGGAATTTATCTCATGAAATGTGTGAACTCTAGTGTGTAGCCTCTAAACTGTCTCCATTTTCTTATTGAATAAATTATTTACAAAATATCTTTGGATGGATGGAAACAAATTTTAAATTAAACCTTATCTCATACCTTGTTTGAGAGAGTACAAATTGTTATAAATCTTATGGAGGTCAATTTAGCAATACTGATTAAAATTAAAGAATCATAAAATCTGGATTCTGGAAATCTATCTGAAAGCTATAGTTGTACATGTATGAAGTAATAAATAGGGAAAGTGATTTGTAACAGCAAAAGTTTGGAACAAACACTCCAAATGTCCATTAATTAACAGGTGCTTGATTAAATGAATGTGGTACATCCACACAGTACATTCTTAATGTCTGTAAACATGAATGAGGAAGCTTTCCATATACAGAGATGGAAGGCTCTCAGGCATTTACTAATTATACAGAAGGAGGTGTGCCTGTAAGCATGTGTGTATTCACATGAAGAAACACTGGAAACACATAGGAAACTAATCAAAGTTGGTTACTTGATGGTAGGCATTGGGACTTGGGAATAAGGCTCTTTATATTTCTTGATTTGGGAATAATGTGAATATATTGCTGTTACAATAAAATAAAATGTGTGATCATGTTTTGATTTTTTTTTTGTGTAAGTCCCAATGTGCCTTTTATTCTACCTTGCTTTTTTGGAAATTTTGACTTTGTTTACAGTATGTGGTTGTTCACCAGGTATGTTAGGGAGTATAACATACATACAGTCACCATGTCCCATTGCTATCAAGTACATAGAAGAGAGTAAAATTGTAAAGCAGGTTTCTCAGACTAGTTTTTTAAAACATAATTTATGCCTTGGTTTATGATGATTAAAACACTCATACATAATTGCAAATAAGAAACCTTTTAAATGTAAAACAGTTGGCATAAGTAGGTGTTTTGTGCCCATGGTCCAAAGACCAAACATTGAAAATCTTTAAATTAAACAATTTGTGGCCCTGGCCATTGTGGCTCAGTTGGTTGAGTATCATCCTATGCACTGAGAAGTTGCAGGTTCGATTCCTGGTCACAGCACATGCCCAGGTTGTGGACTCGATCCTCACTCAGGGTTCCTGCAGGAGGCAGCCGATCAATGTTTCTCTCTCATATGGATGCTCCCCCCCCCCACCCGCCCACATCCCCGTCTCTCTCTAAAATCAGTAAAACCACATTTAAAAAATTAAATTAAACAATTTGTCATTATTAGTTGCTTGTTTTCAGACAACTGGTTTTTGCTAAGTTTTTGCATTTGTTTAATTTTCTGTTTGGGCATTATGCAAATATTTGCTTAAAAAAACACTGTGGGGTTGATTTTTTTAAAAAGTGAAACTTAGACTTCTTTTTCCTAATTACTCTAATTTTTATTACCATTTTACATCACCAAACCAAAACCAGACTTCCTTTTATTGTACATTAATCACAAGGATCAAAGATTTACAATTCACATAAAAAAATGCAGTACCAGCTCTTCACCCTGGTAGATAAATTTGGCTAATTGCTTACACCTGTTTCAACCTATAGACTAATTGTTTGGCTTATGAGCATTAACTAAGATAATGATTCTCATTTTGCTTCACAAGAGGAGGTGTTTTAATTTTAATCATGGTTGCCACTATCTGCTAACCCTATTGGGTGTATTTATTAGCAACTATCTATATATAGAAAAGCCCAAGTGACCAAATAACTGGTCAACTGGTTATAGGACATGCACTGGCCGCCAGGGGGCTCAATGCAGGAGCTGCCCCCTGGTGGCCAGTAAGCTCCCACAGCAGGAGCGCCACTCAGCTGACGGATGGATGCCAGATGCAGGGTGCCACTGTGGTGGCACAAGCCTCTCCCGATTGGGACTGATTGGGTGCAAGCCTATGGCAGGCACAGAGGGGCTGGGTGAGCAGAAACAGCAGGCAGGAGCAGCAGACGGTGTTGGACTGCTGGTTTTGGCCCGATCCCTGCAGGCCATGCTGAGGGACCCCACTGGTGAACAAATCTGTGCACCAGTCCTCTAGTTACTAATAAACTTGCATCATGTTATTTAAAGAATTCCCAGGGAATGAAATGTGATACTTTAATAGGATTCTTTGAAATTCCAACAGGATTTTGTGGATTTGTTGAATTTTTATTTATTTATTTAAATATTTTTTTTTTTATTGATTTCAGAGAGGAAGGGTGAGGGAGAGAGAGATAGAAACATCAATGATGAGAGAGAATCGTTGATTGGCTGCCTCCTGAAAGCCCCCTACTGGGGATCAAGCCCACAACCCGGGCATGTGCCCTTGACCGGAATTGAACCCGGGACCCTTCAGTCCGCAGGCCGATGCTCTATCCATTGAGCAAAACTGGCTAGGGCTATCTGTTGAATTTTTAGATACTATTTTATCTCTTTCCTTGTTGTCTTTCTCCTTCCTTTGTCCTCTTTTAATTTGGTTGATATGAAAATGCTGCAGTAATCACAGGAGCTTCCTTTGCTGCTTTACTCCTTTCAAATCAGGTGACAGTAGCTTTCTCTTGAAACACTTGTGCTCATGAAATTGGCAGCCCAATCTAAAATGTTGAATAGTTAATTTAATTGACTCTTATAATTTTCCATTTAAATAAATTAAATTTCTCTGGATTCTTTTTTTAAAAAGCACTGAGTGTAAATACAGAGTTTGCTTTCCAAAAATACATGCTATTAAGATGAAACAAGAAAAAGAATAATTACGCTGTGATTGATTACTAGGCTTTCTGTGCAACACCTCTCAGGAAAAATACTCTCTTCAATGGGTGTGCAGTATGAAAAAGGAAAGTACAGCCGAAGATTAAAGCAGAACCCATTCCCTTGACATTCAGGATGCAATTCATTTAATCTTAACAGGATTTCAAAGGTCTTTTCTTTTTCTTGAACTACTTGTTCATAAGAACAAAGGTGCTGTGGCAGTTTTTGCATTATGTTAGTCAAGGAAATCACAACTCTTGACTTCAAGGACTTAAATTGCCACTTCATTTTCTGATGGGCTGTTTGAAGATAAAGATACAATACTAATATACATTACTAACATAATTATTTTAAAATTTTTTCTCTTGTTTCCTCAGGTTGGAGCTTATTTTAGCAGCATATTAGCTGAGAAACTAAAGCTGAACACTTTCCAGGACACCGGAAAGAAGAAACCACAAGTTAATACTAAAGATAATTATTGGCTGGTTACCCCTCGATCGCAGAGTGCAATTCATAGTTGGTTCTCTGAATTAGCAGGAAATAAGCCACTTGCTATTTTGGCAAAAAAGGTATAAGTTTTTCTTACATTGTTTTAATTATGATCTTATAGAAATGAAGATGTTTGAGATAATGTTCAAGTATATACAGTGGAATCTCGGTTCTCGGTCTTAATTTGTTCCAGAAGGCTATTTCAGAAGTAATTTGTTTGAAAATGGAATAATTTTTTCCCCATTAGAAATAATGTAAATGGAATCAATCCATTCCAAACCCCCAAATAATTCCCCGTTTTACCCTTTCTTATAAACAATGCATGTCTAATGCAGCATCTTTGCTTGTTCATATATCACTGCCTCTGAACTGGCTAAACTGCTTTGTCTTTATCCAAATCAACAACAGGTTTTCTGCCTCTTCACTTGCCTGTGATCATTGTTTCTTTCATACCCTTAGCAACATTAGCATTCTTGATGGCCTCTTTATGTTTTAAAATTGTGTTAATGATTGATTTCACTAGCAAACACAGCATTCTCTCCTTTGTCATGTTGAGGTATCAGCAAGCAAGGGTTATCAGGTCAAAAACCTAAGTTTAGTTTCACAACCTAGACATTTTTTCTTTGAACAACTTGGTTGAGAACCAAATTATTCTAGATGGGAGACTCACATGAGGTTTGACCATATTTCTTTTCCCCAGTTTTCTCCCAAACTCAAAGTTTCAGTGCAGGTATACTGCACCAGGTATGTGCTATACATGCTATTTCCTCCTTATTTTGATGGGATGTGGTGCTTAGGACATCCATAGACCTAAACATCCACACAGTTCATGTGGACTTAAGGTAGAAACGGCTCTTAAATAAAAAACAGGACATAAGACGTTATTTCTATTACATTTTCAGTTTTCTTAACCCGGGATGTTGGAGGTGTGTTATGTAGAAACTAGAGGCCCAATGCATGAAATTCGTGCAAGAGTAGGCCTTCCTTCCCCCGGCTGCCAGCACCGTCTTCCCTCTGGTACCCGGGACCCAGGCTTCCCTCCAGCTGCCGGCAGACACCTGGGACCTGGGCTTCCCTCACAGCCCCAGCTTCGTCTGGAAGGATGGAAGGACGTTGGGAAGGACATGTAGTCTAATGAGCATATTACGCTTTTATTATTATGGATACTTGTTTAATGTTACTTCCTTGCCTTGGAAGGTAACCATCCAAATGATTTAAGCTAAGTCTCCTTTCTAACCAGTGGGATAAAGATAGTGATAGTGATTCTGTGTGTGCTTGAAAAATGTCTTTGAAAAAGTTTTAGAGCAAAATGGGCATGTTTGCTTATAGCTCCTGGCTTTTTGGAGTGGGAGTTGGGTGAGAGGGAGGGTCCTTTTAAAATCTTGCCTTTGGTCATTTTCCTCAAGTGGGAAATAATACATAGTTTAACAATCTTAACAATATAAACTGTCTTTTGAAATTTAGATGAGAGCTAGAAACCTCCCTGTTCGTCTTGATCTTTAGCTTCTTGCACACCTTTCAAAGAATCTGACAGGTCTTCTCATCTCCCCTGAAACCCTTTAGTTTTAAGGGTGCCCATCTTCACTCCTGATGGTAAGATTTCTTTGTCTGGCTTGGTGCAGACCTCAGAGGAGAGCTCCTTTGTTCATTCCTAAAGCAGCTCTTTGAAAAGAGTACCCACAGCTCCCATTGCCTTTATTTTGCCTGAGAGTCATAGCTTTGTGTTGCCTTCCATGGATTTCAGTGGTTAAAGGCAACTAAATCCTTGAAAAGCACAACAGTTAGCATAACCACCTCTTGCTACTCAGGTAGTGCCTGTCTCAACACAGCCTGAATCATGTGGCGTTTCTTTTCCAGTGGTGATCATGTGCTATGGGTGGGAGGGTGTGGAGGGCACCGGGGGAGAGACCTTGGTTCTTGTCTTCTTGAAAGAAAAATTTCAATCAAGACACAAAGTGTAGAAAAGCAAGCAAGAATTCATTGACAGCAGCAAAAACACACTTAGGACAGTGAAACAAGGGAGGGCTTAGAAGAAGGAACAGGAGAGCCTAGGCTGGGCTGACTTAGATCACTGGGAAGTCAGAGAAAAGGGGGCCTTGGAGACAGGTTCAGGGGGTTAACCCAGGACTAGCTGCCATTGCTCATTGCTCCCATGGTTGCAAGTCTCATGGGGTCCCTTGGAGCAGTGGTCGTCAACCTTTCAGACCTCATGGACCACCAGTGGTCCACAGACCACTGGTTGGCGACCCACCGACCGACTGACCAACCGACAGACCGTTGCCTTAGAGGTTAGGGGATACATAGGGGGAAGTAGGAGGGGCCAGGGAGGGGAAGTGGAGAGGGGGAAGGGAATGGCACCGGCATGCTCCCTGGAGAGAGAGGGCGCTGGGACCTTCATTTTTAGGGGTTTTTAAGGCTGGGCATTTAAGGGGGGTCTTTGAGAGGATCAATAGACTATTCATCAGCCTTATGCTGATGTACAAAATGAGATATATTCTCTCTGTCCTTGGGTGTGGCTGGCAAACTGCACTAGTTGGATTTCTGTTATTTGTCTCCCAGAGTGGGGTGTTTTAAGCTACTTACTCTCTGGTTGGGGAGGAGAAGTGCAAACCATTTACTCTTAAGTGTCCTTGGTTTAGGGAAGATAGGATTTAATTAGGTGGCCACAAACTACTGTTTAACTCTCTGTCTCAGTTTTCCTATTCCGCTTGTCCTGAAATTTTCCTAGCTTCTTACTGTTCTATAACACATGTACCACTTGGGCCCACTGTGGCCTATGCAAGGTATCTGGAGGCCAGACAAGTCAAAGGACATCCTTCCATAGTCGATAGTCATTGGCTTTCTAACAATAGTCCATACCCTCCATGTCAGATAGTATCTCCAACTCCTACATGGCCAGACTGACATCTTTCTTTCTAGGTTTTCCTTTTTAAAACCTTTCGGAATACATTTTGTGGATGTATCCTGGAAGGAAGTACTGGTGAGGAATTGAGGCCCTTGCTTTAGGGGTGCAGTGGTCTCATCTTTTAGATGGGAGATGGATTAGGGTGCAGTGTAGTAGCCATTGTTCTTCTCTCTTTATTAGGAGCTGCCTCTGGCCAAGTCAGGTGTTCCTCAAGTAAGTCCTGGCATTAATTTTTTGCAAGGTTAAAAATATTTTCTTGACAGGAAACCAAGATGGCGGCATAGGTAAACACCGGAAATTGCTGCCTCGCACAACCACTTCAAAAATACAACTAAAAGACAAAACGGACATCATCCAGAATCACAGGAAGGCTGGCTGAGTGGAAATTCTACAACTAGAAGGAAAGAGAAGAGCACTCTGAGACTCAGAGGAGGTGCGGAAGTAAAGTGCAGAAGGAGGCACACATGGAAAGGGCTGGCAACTGAGGACACGGTTGTCTTTTTCAATTGGGAGGGAGTCTCAAGCTCCCAACTGCTCTGAACTGCAGTTCCAGGTGAGTCTCTGGGGGACCCAGACTGATATGGGGAGAAACTGGACTATCTGGCATCGGTCGGAACTCGAAGGCGGCTTTCTCTCAGAGGTACTTACAGTGATTACCAGGACACTGAGACTCGGGGCCTCTTAGGGTAGGGCTAAGGATCAGCCATAGCTATTTGCTCCACCCTGTTGATCCCCTGAGACCCCGCCCCACTCAAGCTGTGCACAGAGGCTTTTGCATATGAAAGGCCTGGCCCTTTGCAATCTGAAAATTACCTAACAAACTGCAGCTGGGTCAGAGAGACCCAGAACTTCCAAAAGAAGGCCCAAGGCCCCACAGCACCTTGCATTGCATCACAGCTGGGCCTCATCTGGACACCTCCAAACCCCAAACAAAGAAGAGAAATCTGCATATCTCTCCATAGCTCCTGCTGGGTAGCCTCAGGCAGAACTAAATTAGCACCTCCTTAGAGATCCAAGAGCCAGTGTACCCAGTGGTCAGAGTGGGACCATCCAGATTACAACTCCTCAGATCCGTAAGGGACACACTCAGGGGGAAGACTCAGTGAGCATCAAAGCCCCACTGAAGCAAGTCTTGCCCCAGAAGGCTGTCTCCAGCACAGAAATTCTCCCACTGTAGACACAGCTGATTCTCACAGCCAATTGGCCTGGAGGTCAATTCCTCCCAGTGATACCTACAACAATCAAGGCTTAACTACAACAAGACTGTGCACAAAGCCCACAAAGGGGTGCACCAAGAGTGTCCACCTCAGGTAATTGCGGCGGCTGAGCCACTGGGCCCTATAGGACACCTAACACAGAAAGCCACTCTATCAGCACAGGGAAGCATAAAAAATGTGGAGACAAAGAAACAGGACACAAATGACAGAAATGGAGGAAAGAAAACTACTGGATATAGAGTTCAAAACCACACTTTTAAGGTTTTTCAAGAATTTTCTAGAAACAGCCAATAAATTTAGTGAGACCCTCAAGAAATCTAGTGAGACCCTTGAGGTTATGAAAAAGGACCAACTAGAAATTAAGCATACACTGACTGAAATAAAGAATATTATACAGAGTTCCAACAGCAGACTAGAGGATCGCAAGAATCAAGTCAACGATTTGAAATACGAAGAAGCAAAAAACACCCAACCTGGAAAGCAAAAAGAAAAAAGAATCCAAAAATATGAAGATAGTGTAAGGAGCCTCTGGGACAACTTCAAGCGTACCAACATCCGAATTATAGGGGTGCCAGAAGAAGAGAGAGAGCAAGATACTGAAAACCTATTTGAAGAAATAATGACAGAAAACTTCCCCTACCTGGTGTAAGAACTAGACTTACACATCCAGGAAGCACAGAGAACCCCAAACAAAAGGAATCCAAAGAGGACCACACCAAGACACATCATCATTAAAATGCCAAGAGCAAAAGACAAAGAGAGAATCTTAAAAGAAGCAAGAGAAAAACAGTCACTTACGTACAAGGGAGTACCTATACGACTGTCAGCTGATTTCTCAACAGAAACTTTACAGGCCAGAAGGGAGTGGCAAGAAATATTCAAAGTGATGAATCCCAAGAACCTACAGCCAAGATTACTTTACCCAGCAAAGCTATCATTCAGAATTGAAGGTCAGATAAAGAGCTTCACAGATAAGGAAAAGCTAAAGGAGTTCATTGCCACCAAACCAGTATTATATGAAATGCTGAAAGGTATCCTTTAAGAAGAGGAAGAAGAAGAAAAAGGTAAAGATACAAATTATGAACAACAAATACACATCTATCAACAAGTGAACCTAAAAATCAAGTGAATAAATAATCTGATGAACAGAATAAACTGGTGAATATAATAGAATCAGGGGCATAGAAAGGGAGTGGACTGACTATTCTTTAGGGGGAAAGGGGTGTGGGGGTTGTGGAAAGAGACTGGACAAAAATCGTACACCTATGGATGAAGACAGTGCGGGGAGGGGGTAAGGGCAAAGGGTGGGGTGGGAACCAGGTGGAGGGGAGCTATGGGGGGAAAAAGAGGAACAACTGTAATAATCTGAACAATAAAGATTTAATTAAAAAAATATTTTCTTTTTCTTCTTCTTCTTCTTCTTCTTCTTTTTTTTTTTTTTTTGTTGTTGTTAATCCTTACCTGAGGATATTTTTCCATTGATTTTTAGAGAGAGTGGAAAGGAGGGGGAGAGACAGAGGGAAACATGGATGTGAGAGAGACACATTGATTGGTTGCCTCCCGCATGTGCCCCAACCAGGACCGGGGATCAAGCTGCACCCAGCATGTGCACTTTATTGGAATCAAGCCCAGGACCCTTCAGTCTGCGGGCTGACACTCTATCCACTGAACCAAACTGGCTAGGCCAAAGATGTTTTCATTACAAAACCATTGAAGGTATTTTGAAGTATTCATTTCTTGGACTTTTCAAAAGTTTGTCCCCCTCCCCTCTCCAGCATATAATCTTCTTGGGACAGTAAAATCTCTTTCTGAGTTGGGTGAAAGAATGCATTCTCCACATTTTCTTCATATTAGAAAGTTTAAATACTTCTTTAATTTCTGGTATTTATCTGTGAGATGGCTGAATGCAGAAGACCTTCATTTTCGTGCTAAGATCATGAATCATCTTCCAGCTCTGATAGAGAGTTCAAAATAGTTCTATATGGGATGGATCAGGTTTCTGGGCCTGGGTTCTGTTACTATAAAGCTCTACAGCTCCCAAGTATGTAGCCATGGAGAGGGAAACAATGGCCTGCGAAGGGCCTTTTAACTCAGACAGGCTCAAGGCTGGATTTGGAGAAGGAGACTTTTGGCCCCTAAGGATACCCTTCTGGCTCTTGCACAGTTCACTATTTCTGATCAGGTATTCACTTCAGGTGTCTGTGGTCTATGGGTTTCCTCTGGCCTATACCACTGTTTAGTGAGCCGCTGATGCTGATGGTAGCATTTATCCAAGGGGAAGGGTGATGCCAGGATGGAAAACCATCACATGCTAGGTGTCTTAGTTTACTTTTGGTACTTACATGCAGGTCTGGCTTGATTCAGACACCAAGCAGCTGCAGGGGATTGCCTAGGTTCAGCTACAAGTTCAAGTCAGACGGTTTCTTTGTTCAAAATAGAATCCATCACTGTAAGGAAGTTCACTTGGGTAAATATATTTTCCTTCCTGAGTTCGCCCGAGCTGTAAATCGACAAATCCATCAATGTGTGTCTTTTCCTTAATTAACTTTCTTCACGTATATTCTTCTACATCCTAAAGCCCTTGATTTGAGTCAACCATTTCTTAGGGCTCTGCCATAGGAGCAATGAGTGAAACTAGAGGTTTGCCTTCTGCTGTTATCCTAAGACCTGTGGCTCTGTTTTGTTTGCTATTTCATCTAAACATTTCACTTGTTCAAAAACTTTTTGTTTCCTCCTGTCAATTTCTATTCAAAAGAAATACTTTAGGCATTTATAAAAGATGCGATCATTTCTTTGGAGATGCTAACTTTACTTTTTGCATTTGCCTATTTTTTTAGGTCATGGTATTATAATCTTTGGTATGTTTGATTAAGAGGCAGCCAGACCCCCAAACTGTGTTCTGAGTGAGAAGCAGCCACTCAGATCTTGAACTGAATAAATGATAAAAATCCCGAGCTTTATGCCCCCTGAAAGATGTGCCTTGTAAGTTACATTTTCAAGAGATTTTTTTTTAAATTAATGCTCACCTGAAATTATTTTTTCCATTGATTTTTAGAGAGAGTGGAAGGCAGGGAGGGGGAAAGAAAGAGAGAGAGAGAAACATCGATGTGTCTCTTCGATTGGTTGCTTCTGTACATGTCCTGACTCAGGCCAGAGAACACACCTGCAACCAAGATACATGCTCTTGACCGGGAATTGAACCCGAGACCCTCAGGTGTGCAGGCCAGTGCTGTATCACTGAGCATCCTGGCCAGGGCTCCAGACATTATTTTGTGAAAATGTATTGCTGTGGTCTGCAGAAAGGAGGCCTTACAGCTGTGGCCTGTAATCTTCAGCTCCCGTTCAGTCAGCTTTGGACATGTAGTTGCCTCGCAGGGGTATGTTCTCAAGTCAGCACCCAAGGCAGGAACTGCACATGACCACAAGTCTGTTAAAGGGCCCATAAGAGACAGTATGTGGACACACTGCTTCTCAGTGCAGTCAGCTTTCCTTCAGTGTTGGAGCAGCTTGATGCTCTTTGGTAAGACCCAGGTGATTTCAAGTGAAGTCAGATGACATTGCTTTGTTTTATAAAAAATACTTAGCTTTCATTTCTGGGATCACACTTTGTATCAAATATATGGATAGTTAAATTTATAACATATATATGATATAAAAATCCACTGACTAAACGAGGATTTGGCTAACTAAGAGAAAAATGTTGTGCTATATGAACCGGTTAGCTGTTTTGAAGCCTTGATTTCTAGCACAAAATCAAACAAGAGTGTGGGGCAGAGAGACTGAGGCTCAATGTCCATGGTGTGGTATTTAGGATCCTCTTAGGAGAGGTCACGTTCATGGCTTGAAAACAATTTGGCTGGCATGGAGAAATCTTTGGAATTGGCAACAAAAACAAAACTTGTTATAATTTTGATATGTAATTCTTTTGCTTTACCTTTCCAACCACTCGGTGAGATGGACCTGGTTGGTATTATTGCATTCATAAATGAAGAGCCTGGCAGGGATGGGTTTAGCCAAACAGGCTGGTGCCACGAATGGAACAGAGAGGCCCTCGTCCCTCCTGTGGGAAAGGGGGTTAGGGGAGCTGCCTGCCTCTCCCTGTCACTGCTTTGGTCCTGCTGTGTCATAGTCGGTAAACCTTTGTCCACTCTTACTCTAGTTTCAGAAATGTATATAGATAAGCGAGGCTGTCCTAGGGTATTTATGAGGAATTCTAAGAGTGGATTAACTCTTTCAAATCATGTGGCGGTACATGGGGATACTAATTTGCTAAATAGTACCTTTGTGGTCTAAAGGAAATAGTTAACTGCCCCAAGTGCCGACTTTCCATCAGCGAATTAATTACCCACCTATTTCTAGCTCAGTTTTTATTAGGCAAATTCACTGTTCCATCATTTTAGCCTCTATTTTAAATTTTGGGCTAAAGGCACTTTTAAAAGCTTTGTGGAAATTGTTAATTCTTATGAAATGGTACAGTCGAAAAACTTTATACAAAAAAGTGTTCTTGAAAGAAATGTAGAGTGGGGACAGTTTCTCACTTGACCTGTCTGTTTCAATTTTGGGATAAACTCAGAGGACTGTCATGAAATTATTATATTTTTCTATTTTGTTGACACGATGAGTAGCTTTCAGCATCTGACAATTTGCAGGTAATTTGTTTTTATAAGGAAGAAAGCACAGCTGATAAAATTGTGTTGCCAATGTGCTAAACATAGTTTTGATTATATTTCCTTAGTGAAAATTTGCTTAAAATCCATTAAGGATATACTTTTTAAAGGAGGATATACTTTCTTATAACCAGAAGGAACTTAGAGTCTCTTTCTTTTGCTAATGGTGAACATAATATGTGATTATTATAAATATGTTATTTCTTTTCAGGTTCCCATCCTTAGTAAAAAAGAAGATGTTTTTGCATATTTAGCTAAATATTCAGTGCCAATGGTTCGAGCAATGTGGCTTATCAAGATGACTTGTGCCTATTATTCTGCTATTTCTGAAGCTAAAATTAAGAAACGCCAGGCTCCTGATCCCAATTTGGGTGAGTGAGAGAGTATGATATGCTGCATGTTTCATTACTGATTCTACACGCAGTTGCTGCTTGCGCTCTCTGTACACAGTGCTGCAAGGTGAGTACTGAGCAGGTTCATGGTGAGGCCAAAAGTCACTCATGGTGCGGGTGGAGAAGCTGGTCGTTGCCCACATACTCCCAGGATCTTGATTCCATCAGCAGGTTCTAGGGATATTGCTTCAGATATGTCCTGCATCCGTACACTTCACCACCTTCTTTATGACTTTATAATAATTTCTTACTGTATTTAGGATGAACGCCATATTCGTTGCCATGGCATCGAGGCCATTTATGATTTAACCTCCCTTCCCAAGATGTCCCGGCCAGACTGCTGTCCCTCTGTCGTCACTCCTGCCGTGCTCCATCCTTCCTCAGGGCTTCTGCATTTTCTCCTCCTGGTACTTGGGTTGCTCTTTAGGGCGTTTGCATCCCTCCTCCTCTTCACTGAGGCTTTGGCTCAGATGTCATTTCCTCAGCAGGATTTCTCTGGACACCTGGCTAATAGCATTTCCTCTCTCTCCTCTTCCTCCCAGTTACAGTCTCAAGTGTTCTTACTTTATCCATAACACGCTTCGCTGTCTGAAATTTTCTTTAAAAGTTTTGTGCCTGTCACCCTCTCCCCTCTCCCCCACCTCCCACGCGTGCACACAGCACACATACTGGCTCAAGACAGGTGTTTACTGAATGAACTGAAGGTAGGGCATTTCTAGTGAGAGTCTTCACTCTTCGGTGACTAGACAGTGACTCCTTGAGGTGATGCTGAAGCGAGCTTTCTAACAGGCTTGATACTGCACTAGAAATGTGCACAGGGAATTGTACATCATGATGTCCATTTCAAAATTAAGTATTCAAATAATTCCTTATGAAATTAAAACATGTTGTTTATGATTGTGTAAAGGAGACCCAGCTGTGACGCTCTGAGGGACAGGGGCAGAAAGCACATGTCCTCAGATGCCAGGCAGGTGGGCTGTGAAGTGGTTGTAAAAGCATAAAAACATACATCCAAAACAAACAAAAAATGCATTTATGGTTGTCCTTTTGAGTTCAGTGTATCTTGTGTGTTAAAACAAATAAGCAAAACTAAACTGCACTTAAAACATCACTGTGTGTGTGTGCGTGTGTGTGCATGTGCGTGTGTGTGTGTGTGTGTGTGTGTGTGTGTGTGTGTGTCCAGGGGAAAAGAGCTGGGAGGAAATTACCCACAATTAATGTGCTTGTCTTTGAGTGCTGTCTCAACTTTGTATTACTTCTGCACTTCTGACTTGAATATTTTTCATTAGCTTATTATTTTATTGAGGGAAATAAAAGAAATGCTGCCTTTTTATACTAAAGTAATCTATATAATAAAAGCCTCAGTGACTGTTATGGCGGAACGACCAGTCGCTATGATGTGCACTGACCACCAGGGGGCAGATGCTCAACGCAGGAGCTGTTCCCTGGTGGTCAGTGTGCTCCCACAGGGGAAGCGCTGCTCAGCCAGAAGCTGGGCTCACGGCTGGCTCCGCGGCAGCGCTAAAGAGCAGTGAGCCAAGCGGTAAGGAGCAGCGTGTAAGGAGCAAGGGTCCCAGACTGTGAGAGGGATGTTCTATTGCTGGCTCACAGGTGGACATCCCTGAGCGGGTCCTGGACTGCAAGAGGGTGCAGGCTGGGCTGAGGGTCACCCCCCCCCCCCTACATGAATTTCGTGCACCAGGCCTCTAGTACATTCTCATAATGGTATTTTCAAATGGTGTTGACATAGATACAGTGTTCAAGTTTCTCTCTCCCTTCTCTGAGTTTTCCTTCTTGGATTTTCCTTCATTCATTGTGTGTATGTACACACACATCACACAAACACGTAGGCAGTTCTTCTTTATATATCTGCATCTCCATAACTATTGCACTTATTAGTGCTTCTCCCCAGAGCCTACACATCTGGTGACTCACTGCTCACCTCTGCTTTGATGACTAACAGACATCTTAAACCTAATGTGTATCAAATCCAACTCTTGACTTCTCGCCATCAGCACTCTTGCTCCTTCCTCAGGCTTTTCCTCCTCAGCCAATGTACATGTGTCCCTGGGTGGATGAAGGTAAGAGCCATATTGTCATGCTGGGCTTTTATCATTCAAAACACTGCATTCAGTCCCTCAGCAATCCTGTCAGCTTTTCTTTCAAAATAGAATCGGAATCTGACAACGTTGTCCTCAGCCCCTGCGGCTACTGCTCTGGCCCCAACCCCTCACCCCCTGTGCCTGTGCCATTGCGGGGCTTCCAGCTGATCTTGTGTTTGTTCTTCTCTAATGACAGCTTTCTGCTTTGTAGCTAAGACATAAATGATTCCATACTTGGAATCCTCTCATGGGTCCTTCTCGCACTCAGATGTCTATGTCAGCCGACACCAGCGGTCCACACGTGACTTTCACCTCAGGCCATGACCCGTGGGTACCTCTCTCCCTCCCACCTCCAAGGTGTCCACCTGCCTGCTCCCCCACTGCTGTCAGCTCACATGGCACTTCATTGTCTTGGTTTCTTTTTGTCATAGCTGTTCATACCACCTCATGTTATATTTTAAATTAATTTTGGGTCACTAATCCGCAGCTATGATGGTTCTCTATGAGAAATGTCAGATTGGTTGAGTCTTGGATCTCCTAGGATGGTGTCTGGCATGCAGAAGGTGCTCAGTAATTTTTAAGATAGTAAATGAATACTTAGACTGAAGTATTTATGTGTCTGTGTATATCTTTATTTTTCCATTTGCCCCAATTCATAATCCTGGAAACTTTCAGCATCACCAGCTATAATGGAGAGCCTACTCCTCTATCCCTTAGATTCTCTTCATATTTTTTTGTAACTTGTTCCTGCCAGTGTTTTCCTTAATGCTTAATTTAATCTGATTTTAACTGTCACAGAAAGATAAAAAAAGATGATCATGCAGAAATGATTCTACCAAATGAAACATGAAACAAGTTTAGAACAAATAAAAGTTTGATAGATCCTCATCATTTGTGAAGAACACAAATGTAGTTGGGGTTTTTAGGAATCTCTCTCTATATAAAAGCCTAAGCGACCGAACGACCAGTTGACCAGTTGCTATGATACGCACTGACCACCATGGGGAAGACGCTCAATGCAGGAGCTGCCCCTTGGTGGTCAGTGCGCTCCCATAGCCAACCTCCCTTAGTCCCTCCCCCAGGCTGCTGGCCAGGCTGAGTGACCCCACCCGTGCATGAATTTGTGCACCAGGCCTCTAGTTTCAGATAAGAGTGTATCACCAAAACCATATGATTTCCTCTACCAAATAAGAGGAGGGAAGCCTGGTTCTAATTTCTTGTTAAGAGCATCATGGAATTTTTGTTATATTCATTACATTTACCATTCTTTTTTTTTAAATTATTTTTTTTAATCCTCACCCGAGGATATTTTTCCATTGATTTTAGAGAGAGTGGAAGAGAGAGAGAAAGACAGAGAGAAACATCGATGTGAGAGAAACACATCTATTGGTTGCCTCCTGTACACGCCCTGACCAAGGCTCGGGCTGGGGAGGAGCCTGCAACCAAGGAAGTGCCCTTCACCGGAATCTAACCCGGAACCCTTCGGTCTGCAGGCCGATGCTCTATCCACTAAGCCAAATCGGCTAGACAGTCCTCTCAACCTTGACCCACAATCTGTGTTCCCTTTAATTGTCATGCCTTTTAAAATCTGGAGTAGTTCTTCCACCTTTCTTTTTCTTGACCTTGAGGTTTTTGGGGAGGACAGGCCAGTTATTTTGTAGACTGTACCTGGATTTGCACTTGTCCAGCTCCTTGAGATTAGATCAGGCGATCACTTTTGGTGGATGCCAGGAAGCAGTGTTGTTGCAGTTCATCATATCGCATTGTCTCCATACTGTTGGGATACTTTGATCAGTTGGGTAAAGTGGTGCCTACCGGATTTGTCCGAAACAAAGTTACTGTTTTATGCTTTGTAATGAATAAGTAATTTAATTCTGTAAATGTCCAATTTATCTCTATTCTGACATGAGTTTTTAAAGTGCAAATGTAACATACTATCTATACTATATGAAAAGAGCATGTTTCAAACATCTCATATTGGTTTAATGTCAGCCTGCTACACCTGGTAACCTCTTACTTTCTGCTTTGTCTTCAGCACCTTCCTTAGCTTCGTGAAGCAGATTATACAGTACATGTGAAAGCATTTGGCTGTGGAGGCAGAGCCATAAAGTAGCAGATTTCACAGTCCACGTAGGCCATACAGCCAGCAAGTACACAAATATATATGTGTTGAGCTGGATTAAGTTGCACACATTTCAGAAGTTTAACTTGCAGTAATAGGTTCTGTGTTCTCGCTTTGATAGAGAAAAGAATCATTCAGCACATTGGGGGTGAGATTCACTATCAGGTGTCACCCTTTTCTGGGGTTGGTTTTATGGCTGCTTTGTCTTGATGGTTGTTCTTTGTAAAGTTTTTTTAATAGACATGGCCTTCATTGCTTTGTAATAGAAACATATGTTTTATTTTCAGTTCCCACGTTCAGAGTTAGAACAGTGCTATGAAATGGCACTGCTGCTTGATTTTATTAAAGAGAGTTTCCCTGAAGTTAGGTGGACTCACAGAAACAAAGGGGCAGGCCCTGGTGTGTAAATTCTTTAAACATAGCCACACAGAAATCTTCACTACCATTCTGAGAGTTACAGACCGAAAATGTAGATTAAATGGGTGCTGCCCTGGGAGCTCTCAGCCAGCACAGACACACCCGGTAGTGTGGACCCAAAAGTGAGAGGAGAGGGGGCTGGGCTTACTGGTGAGGTTTTATATGTAAATTCAAGGAGGGTAAAGGAATATTTGACTTGGATATATTCTAACTTCAGGGCAGCAATTCTAAAATAGAGATGAATTAGGGAAGCTTGGAGGAAGAGGTTGGAATATTTTGTCCTTATGAGTCCTAAAAAAATAAAATACAGAAAAGGAAATGGTTAGACATGATGTTTAGAAAATGCTGTCACATAGGTGAGTGCTGCAGACTTAGGAAAGCACACCAGGCCTAATACATAGTTAGTTTCAGATATTTTTTAGAGTTGAATGATGTTTAGTTTTTAATTGAACAACGATGCTTAGCTGTCTTAAATGTTTTGAGCTCACTAGAGAAAAGCATTTAAAATGGTCTAGCTAATAGTTAAAAATAAAAAAGCAAAACTTACACAGATTTACATAATTAAAGTATGAACAGATCAGGACATATGTCTTTATAGTAAATAACAAGGAGCTCTGTACATTTATTTGTAGGACTTTCCCCTTGAGGTTCTTATTGTGGCTGAGACAACTAATAACTCTGGTATTTACACTTGCTGTCTCTGTAGCATTTCTGGAGGGGCATAGAATTCTCTAATGAGGTCAGCAGGTTGCTCCCTTCAGCCCCAGGTTGAGTCAGCTCTGATAGCACTGTGGAAATGGTCTCAGTTACTTGAGGGAGTGTTTTAGCCTTGGGACCCTTCATCCCCTTGCTGTTGGACCCCAGGGCTGCTTTCCTGTCATCTAATGTGGGAATAGTTGCCCCTCACCAGCTCTCCCAGGATTACTGTGGTGTGCTGTAATACCACATTTCCCGTTCTGTTAGTGACGTCTGCTGGATTCTGTGTATATTCTGCTCATTTCCTGATTTATCATTCAGGTTCTCTGAGAAAGAGAGAGATGCTTTATCCTACTTCAAAGAGGAGGATGCTGAGGTGTGGATGCTGCCTGGAACCCTACCCTCCCTGCACGAATCCACCTAGGCTCTAAGCCCCTTCCACTCTGCTGGTCCGGGGACAGAGGGAGAATGTAGTTGTTAGTCTTCCTTCCTTCTCTAGTATTTGGATTGCTTGGATATATGCCCTACGGCTAATAGTGAAATGAGTGAAATGAATGAAATGTGGAGGGAAGTCCAGGGCGATCCACAGAGGCAATGACATTTGAGTAGTTTGAAAGGAGGTATATCCCAGGAGGCAGAGTAGGGGGTGCTGTATTAGGAAAAGCATTTCTGGCAGAAGAGAAATAGGGTCATCAGATAGTTTGACTAGGAGTGGAACTGCCTGGATTTTATAATTTTTGGCTTAGGCATCGGTTACTAGTGGGCGCTGGTGAAAGGCTGTTTGCTAGAGTGGATATGCCAGTTCTGTCGGCTGGATGCTGGGGAATGTTGAAGGGCCTCTTATTACAGTTGTTATAATACTCCTTCAGTTTCTTGTCTATAAAATGGATGATTGATAGCACCTTTTAAGGATGAAATGAGTCAATACTAAAGTGTTTAGAGTTGTGCCTGGCACACTGTAAATGGCCAATAAGTGTGGACTAGTGAGAGTATGTAGAGCTGCCACTGGGAGTACTGTCATTACTAGCCAGCATTCATAAGTATTATGTGCATCGTGCTGGGAACTTTGTAGACATTATCTGTAATCAGTATAGGAATCTTGCAGTGTAGGTTTCATTATTCCATTTTGTGTATAAGAGACTCGAGCCTCCAAAGTGAGGTCTTTGTTGGCACAGTTGGAGGTAGGCTCACTAGAGGGTGTTTGCTCTTTCCTCCCTGCTGTGACCTGGTTGCTGGGTGCATGTTGTAGGTCTGGGCCCCTGGAAACAGGAAACTTTGCATGGGAGAAAGGTGCAAATGGGGAACAAGATGCAGGGTCGGAGGGCTTTCAGTGGCATTGGAGGGCCAGAACTCTTGTTCTCATGGATGCCGTGGGAGCAGGCAGAGCATAGCACACTCCAGGGGCTATAGAAACCAAAGAGAAAGATGGAATTGTTTGCAAGATGAGCAGCTAGGGGTTGCTGGTTGTTTAATATGGGGAAAACTGAAAGAGGTATCATGGGCATGAGGTCTTTTTGGGGGGAAGAGATAGATTAGAAGAATCTTAAAATGCTTCATGGTTAAACTGCCCCTGAAGTTTTGTTGGGCTGGGGTTGGAGGAGGATGACAGACTTTTCTTGGTTGACTGTACTCTTGGAACCATTGTCCTTATTCCCCTCCTGCCCCGCCCATGCAAAGAAGAAAAGCTACTTTTCTTGCACACTGGGTAATTAATTTGCGACATGTTCACTGAGCTATTTGGACTAGAAAAATACACCCCGCTAAACACATAATTGACAGTCTGGTTTCTTATCTGAGCCCACCAGCTTACTTTCAGTTTGAGTCCTTGCAGACATTGCACACTAACTTTTCTGATTCCGGACACCATCTTCTAGTTCCAAACCTCTACATTTTCAGTGCCCTTATATCTCATTTGTCATGAAAGAGAGATCTGCCTTGCTTGCTTTGAAAATAACCCTGGAGATTAGACAGAATGCTTGCATAAGTGTGATCTAAGTTCATGCTTTACTTGAGCATGAATAGGTTTTCATTGATGAGATAGCTTGGCTCTCTGTAAAAACCATTCTCCAATACAAGGTAAAAGTGTTGCCGCTGCCTCCATCCTGCTCCTCCGCAGTCCTTCACTTAAAAGTTTGAGCATCCGTTGAACCATGCCTGAAACTGGTATTTCATGAGAAATGCTATCTATATATTGGCACAGAAAGATGGCCCAGGCTCGCCTTGTACTTTTTCTGCCTCATATCCTCCGTCAACCATTTCTTTAAGAAACCCTGCTTCTTCCTAGTGTTTAGAAAGCAAGATCCGAATGCCAAAGATATCACAGCAGTTAGGATGCCGTGGCATCCAAGCCCTATCCATGGATGGTGGACACACACAGGACTGCATGTGTGTGCATGCATATGGGAGTTTATATTCCTCTTTTATTAATTTCTTCAATTTTATGTTTATCTCATTTCTGTTACATGAACAATTAAATGATTCTTATAAACATACTAGTGGCCTGGTGCACAAAATTTGTGCACGGGGGAGGGGGTGTTCCTCAGCCCAGCCTGCACCCTCTCCAATCTGGGACCCCTCAAAGGATGTCCTACTGCTGGTTTACAGGGATCGGGCCTAAACCAGCAGTCAGACATCCCTCTAGCAATCTGGGACTGCTGGCTCCTAACCACTCACCTGCCTGCCTGATTGCCCCTAACCACTCTGCCTGCCGGCCTGCTCACCCCTAACTGCCCCCCTGCTGCCAGCCTGCTTGCCCCCAAATGCCCCCCCCCGCCAGCCTGCTCACCCTCAACTACCACAACCCCCTCCCCCCCACCCCCCGCTGGCCTGCTCACCTCCAACTGACCCCCAATGATGGCCTGCTTGCCCCCAACTGGCCCCCTTGCTGGTCTGCTTACCCCCAATGGCCCCGACCCTCACCAGCCTGATCACCCACAACTGCCCTCCCCTCTTGGCCTCTAACTGCCTCTACCTCGGCCCCGCCACCATGGCTTTGTCCAGAAGAACGAATGTCCGGAAGGTCTCCTGGAAGGTCTCCCAGTCTAATTAGCATATTACCCTTTTATTAGTATAGATACTCACTTCAGAATTAAAATCTGCTACAGTCTTTTGTTGGGAAGACAGGACAGGAAGACAGGGATATGTAAGTAATGGCTTGGTGGGAGGTGAAAGGAGCTGAGTATTCCATCACCTTCCATACAGGAAGCCAGTAGATAATGCTTCGAACCAAGAAGTAGGCCTGTAAGCATGGTATTTAGAGATGAAGAGGTAAACAAAAGACATGGAGAGGAGAGTTAAGGAGAATCGTGTTTGGAGAGTGGGAAATGAGGGCTTTATGCCGGTGGGCAGCTGCTTTCACAAGGCATGTAGAACTGCGGACTCCAAGACTGCAAGTCTAACTTTGATAAAAAAAAGTTAACTAAAACCTAGTCTCTGCCCCCAGTTAGTATTATTTTGTTGCTGCCTTTTCTGGAAGATACCTTGCTATAAAAATATGTGTTATGAAAAAGATTTGAAGGGAGTTCAGGGAATGCATTACAATTTTAGTTGTTGTTGGATAATATTACTAGTGTTTACTTTTCACTAAGCCGAGTACTTGCTTCTTAGGACCTTAACAAAAATGAAGTAAGTATTCTTTGTAAAAATTGGGAGACATATTTTTTTATGTGTCTAGTTGCTCAGTTAATTGAATATGTGAAACTTCCTTATTTACAGAGACTAAAAAATTGTGCTAAAAAACAAAGTTTGTCATCCTAACCGTTTAAGTGTCCAGGACAGTGGTGTGACCTGCACTGCGCACATTGTTGTGCAGTAGATCTAGAATTTTTTCATCTTGCAAAACTGAAAACTATACCCACTGAATAGTGGGGAACTGATGGAGAGGCTGGAAAAGTTAGGGAATGTTTCTGAAGGAGAAAAATATGAACTGGGTCTTGTAGAAATGTAGCCTTAAAGTAAAAATTTGGAACATATTTTTGTCTTCTTTTTGCATCTTAAAAAGTATTTCTTGATCTTAAATTAGTTAATTATCTTCTTCCCTTGCAGGCTGCGAGCAAATGAGTTAGGTTTATAGTTCTGTTATGTGCACTGTCTATACTATTATCATTTCTTCTCATCTTGTTGATTTGGGTGAATTATGTAATCTGGCATTTTCTGTTAAGAACCTGTTGCCACTCAACATTTTCTCCTCAATTTTAATGCTAACTCATGCTTGGATTAATTGTCTTCTATGATAAAATGGTAATCAGAATCCAAATTTAATTGTCAATATTGAATTTTTACTCTTCATGGCTGTTAGTACATGCATGCATGTCTACACTGGAAATATATTATGCTACAAAAATACCTACTTTGCCATTTGGAGCAGTGCTCCCGAAATCCCTCTGAGGCAACTGATTATCTTCAGTTTACAAAAGGGGGATGGCGGGGGGTTGGGGTGGGTGGGGGAAGGAAATCCCCAGAAAGTAGGAAGACTGGGAATTCTGTCCTCAACTTGTTTCTGGGTCCTGTTTGCTTTATAGAATTTCCAGCCTGCTCAAATGAAAGCAGGGTGACTGAGGGTTTGGGAAGGGTAGTGTTGTTGGGCGAGATATGAAAGGTGCTTCAAAAGCTTGGTGCTCAGTGAGTTTTAATTTGTAGTCCATCTTGCAGGTCTGTTGTTTAGCAGGGGTGGGGAACATCTGGTCTAGACTGTGTAAGGCCCACAAAATCATTTGGTCTGGTTCTGCCAAGGCATTAGGGGTGAGTTAATTGACCAAATATAGCAGGCTAATTTTTAAGTTGATAGCTTTGTATGGCCCTCAAATGATGTTATAAATATCCAAATGGCCCTTGGCAGAAAAAAAAGGTTCCCCACCCCTGGCTTACCGCCTATACATGAGAAATTTTTAAAGAGACAGCATCTTGTGTGACTGCATTTTTAAATAGGTAACACATCTCTGTGGTAGAAAACACCAAACATTCAGATGTTCAGACTGAGCTAGCTCCTTACCGCTCCTCCAGTACCCTCCACCCCTCACCACACACTTCGGAAGCAGTTGTTACCGGCTTCTGTATATCTTCTGAGTTGTTTTGTGTGTATCTTAGTTTGCTTTTATGTTTGAGAGAATTGGTGTATGTAGTAGCCTTGTTCTTTTAAAGGGTTGTAGGCTACTAACTTTTCATGACTTACGAAAGTTGTATCTTTTTGCTATTTGTACTGGAGTGTTAATTCCATAATGAATAGAAAGTTGTTGTTGTTTTTTAATTTAAAAAAGACATCCTTTCAGTTTCAGATCATTTTCTGACAAATTGTGTATAATCTTCCAAATGAAGTCCCTGGACCAAAGCGGCTCTAAAAGCCCATTTTGGCTTCCTGGTATTTTGAGTCAGGGAACACTCAGCTTGTATTGGTAGAATAGAAAATGCATCGGTTAAGGGTCAGTGCATGATCAGTTGGGATCGCTTTGTGAGAGTAGCACAGCTAACGTGAATAGATTCAATTAAATGGATATATCATGCCTCACTCTTTGGTTCCCAGAAGAGGAAAACTCGGTGGTTTCCCAGGGAGGGGCCATGGGGCTACGCAGTGTGGAAGCGTTGGTGTGTGTTGGAGCTTTTCGGACTAGAGTTACTGTGCGTGGTTGTCTGGCAATGTAATGTCTGTGGTAGCACTTGGACTTGTGTCCTGGTGAAAGACTTCCCTTCTTGTTCCAAAGTATGAACTTCCCAGCACCTGCATTTAGGATGTAAGCAGTAAACAGTCTGCTTTAGCGTAGAAACTACTCAGACCACATCGATTATGGAATGAAATTCCAATGCAAATAAAATGTAATTTATTTTTGCTTCACAAATGACTGAGGCTTTCCACCACATCCTCTGTAGCAAGAGCTAGAAGAGGACTGAGGTAATGAAATATCCGATGTAATCATTCAGGTAGGTTGGATGCCTTCAGTGGGGTGGGCAGCCAATCTTTCCTCAGAGCTGCTCCATTTCTCTACCCCCCGCCCAGCCTTTATGCCGAGGGTTTAGGAGGGCACAGGGGTGTGTTTGCCACCCAGGAAAGCCAAGCTATTGTCTCATCAAGTCTGCCTCTTACCAAAGACAATTTTGTTGTCTTGCTCTAGCTTTCCTCTCCTGGGGCAATATAATCCATGGCTTGGTCTCATGTGGAAGGCTGGGGGAACTGTCCTAAGGGGTTAATTAAATGTACTAGTTTAATATTTGTGAAAATAATGTTCCTGTTATTCTTGCTAGGAACATCTCACCATGGCTCACTCAGGTTTCTATAGACGCCGAGAAGATTTGAGAAACTTCCCACTTGATAGTAAGGCATTAATTGCAAACAGCTATGTCACGCCCCTGTTGGCTGAGGTTTAGTATGAGCCACCTGTTGGGAAGAAACCTGGAAGCTATCCTTGTGCCAAGAAGCTGGTTGTATGATTGACATGTTGAATAAGAAATTCTTGTTCTAGGGGCTAAAATTGGATCCTGTGGCTTCCAAGAGCCTTGCTTCAGATGCATGTATGGGGTAGATAGGGAAAAAGGACAACTAGAAAAATCCCTAAATGCAATGGTTGAGCATTGTCTGCAGTAAAATGGAAACAGGAATTGGAGATCTGACAGCAGGAGGGAGAACTAAGAACAGAGTCAAATGCTGTTCTCCTGAGGTGTCAGATGCCATGGCACTTGCAAGCACAGCGTGCAGACAGGAGTTTCCTTGCTGCTGGGACACAAGTCTCCTCCCAGTCCTCCCTGTCAGCACCTCTCCATTCTCTGCCTGGGCCCTTGCCACTCATTTCCTCATTTGGCCACTTGTCTCTTTTTACTTTGAAATCCTCAAGCATGCCCTGACTGGTTTGGCTCAGTGGATAGAGCGTCAGCCTGCGGACTGAAGGGTCCCAGGTTCGAGTCTGGTCAAGGGCATGTACCTTGGCTGCAGGCACATCCTCAGTGGGGGGGGGGGGGGGGGGTGTGTGCAGGAGGCAGCTGATCGATGTTTCTCTCTCATTGATGTTTCTAACTCTCTATCCCTCTCCCTTCCTCTCTGTAAAAATACCAATAAAATATATTAAAAAAAAAAGAAATCCTCAAGCATGAACTATCAGTCACACAACTGTGCAGATATCTATTTCCTAGAGACCCGGTGCACAAATTTGTGCATGGGGGCCGATTGGGCTGGGCTGACAGGGGTAGGGGACCCTGGAGGTTGGCTGCTGGCCCCACCCCCGATGGGGGCGATCGGAGGCAGGGGTGGCTGGGGGGAGGGGATGTGGGAGGTTGAAGGGCTGGCCCTGCCCCTGATCAGGGTAGTGGGGGCGATTGGGGCCCAGATGTTGGGGAGGAAAGGAAGGGCCGCATGAGGTTGGCTGGCCAGCCCTGCCCCTGATTGGTTGGAGGGGGCTGGCTGGAGAGTGGGCCTGTGGGCGGTTGGGGGTGCCAATTGGCTGCCACAGTGCATGTATGTCATAGCGACCGATTGTTCCGGCCATTCTAGTTGTTCCATTGTTCTGGTTGCTTGGCTTTTATTAATATATATATATATATATATATATATATATATATATATATATATATATATATAGATTGCCTAATAGTGGCCCGTATCTTTTTGGAGGTATTTTTGTCACTCTCCCCTCAACTATATTATTCACTCCTTAGGCAGAGTGTCCTGTGTCAGCTTTTCACCTCTCTCTTCAGGCTGCCCTCCTTGCCTCTCACCTTCCCTTGAATTTCAGAAAGACACTGTTGGGAGTCTCACTTGGCCACCTGCTCACTCCCACCTAGACACGCTTACCAGCAGTTCTTACCTGTCTTCCTTGGCTTGGCCAGTGAGATTCCACTTGCACCTACTTCCTACCGGTGGACCTCTGTCTGCCTAGCCCTATAAATCACATAAGTTTGCTTTCTCCTGGGTATGCATTGCACTTCTAACATGTTATATATCACATAATTCTCAAAATAACCCTGTAGACTAAGTACACATATCAGCCCTGTTTTATAGACAGGGGCAGAATGAGTTGCCCATGACCCCAAAGCTGAAGTGATGGAGCGGGACAGGAATCAGGCTGCCTGCCCCCAGAAGCTGTGCTCCTCACCACCACCAGGTCGGTAACTGACACCGAGGGCTGGAAGAGCACTGGGTGCCCTGTGAGCACACAACCCACATTCTTACTCTGCAGAATAGACATACCTGCTCCTGGACTGTCTGTGGGACATGTCGTCACAATCAGGAAACAGCCCCCACGTCTGTGCCTTCACCCTGGCCTTCTTATGAGTGTTAGAGCTGTGGATCCATTTGCCCCTGGACACGTTTTCTGATGAATATCTGTGACACCTCTGTGCCTCGCCAGCACAGCCAAGGGTGATCCCAAGTAGGGGTGATGAAAGGATTAAGAAAAGACAGACAAGAGAATGAAAGCTGGGTCTCGGTGGGACGCTGCCCTCTCTGATGGAGAGAGACAGCGACCACACCCACAAGCCGTGTCTTTATTTTATAGCAGATGCCACGAGGCAAAGTAGGGACATGATCAAGATGTTTACAGCATTCTCGTTGGTTTCAACACTACTCAGCTACATGCACCTGAACTCTATCACACAGGCACGTGGGGCCACGTGTTCGGACCACAGGTTCAAGCTTACAGCTATAGCTGTTGGCTAATTGTGCTGGGAAGGCTCTGCCCTCCAGCTGGGACTTGCACGTGGCAACGAGAGGACTGTGCCCTCTCATTAGTCCGAGGCTTTAACCTGTCCAAAATACTGTAGCTGCGCCCCATACACCTCAAGTTCAGATGTTCAAAACGGAAGTCAGAACTAGAAAGCCTGAATAAGCTTGGTGGGTTGTATCAGTGTCTCTCCTGCTTGTGATATTGTACTGTTGTTTTACAAGATGTTAACCTTTGGGAAGAATAGCTAAAAGGCATGTGGGATCTCTCTCCATTATTTCTTACAATCACATGTGAACCTGTAATTATGTCAAGATAAAAAGCTTATTTAAAACAAAAAGTTAATGAAAATAATGTAAACTCAGTTCCTTCACCCTCCTGCCCCACTTGCTGTCTATTCCACATCACAGTTGATGGCACTGAGAGCTCCGAAAGCCACCCTAGCCCTCTGTCTTCCCTTCTCTCCAATATCAGGTTGGTGCTGTTCTACCTGCTTCTCTTTTATTCCCTCCTCAGTCACCTCCCCACTGCACTTGGGAGCCTCCTTTTAAGACTTCCTTAGAGTCGTAATTTGTATACCTGATTCCTTTGCCTAAAATCATTCAGTGGTTTTTAATCATTTGTGATAAAAGACTGAACTATTAGCTTGTCACTGCCTGGGTCAGTCACTGGGCTGCTGCTTATAAATGCGGGTTTTTAGTCTCCCCTGGATTTACTGGGTGGAAGTCTGTGTATTGGAGTGCCCTCTGGTGACCATTTTGTGCACTAGCTTTTGAGGATCTTGGGCCACCTTCCTAGCCTCCCTCTCTCTCTGCCTCCCTGCCTGGAACGCTGCACACTGCTGTTCCTGTCTGTGCAACTCCTTGGTACCACCCCTCAAGACTTGGCTAAAATGGCCCCCTGCTTCCTTTCCTGTGTCCCATGACAAGTCAAAGCACTTACTACATTGCTGTCAACATCTGTGCCCCATGTGTCTCCCCATCTCAGGGATGAATCGCCTCGGGTAGGGACGGCTTTCTCCTCACCTTTGTAGCCCCATATCCCAGGAGAGCTTGTGGCCTATAGGCATTTAATGCTTGCTGCCAAATACCCATGGTTATGTTATCTTGAGTTGTCACTGATCTCCAAGTAACAATAACTAGTGTCATTGTTCAGTAAATAAAACCACAGAGAAATGGCCAATTCAAAATAACATAGTTCTCAACCACACAAAAACTGATACTCAGTATTTGCCAGTAAACACCATTGTTCTCCAGGTAATTCTATGTTAGAGAAACTTACTTTAAGCATAAGAAATATTTCAACAATTTATCACACAATAGCATTGCCACCAAGTGCCAGCAGCCCCCAGCCCTTCCCTGTAGAGGCCTGACTTTACTCACCATTCAGTCGGCAGCCGGTCTGGGTCACCGCACTGAGGCAGCAGCTTCCATTTGGGCGACTCATCCAGGCTGCTAGTCAGCATGCCGTTTTCCCCGTTCATTCCCCAAGCGAACAGTGGCGAATAGGGGATTTCAGGTTTCCTGTGAATCTGATAGGGTACAACCAATTAACTTTTAGAAGCCTTTTCTTATGGAAGTAACACAAAGCACAGAGACATGTCCAAGATTGTAATAAAGTCCTTTTACTCCTCACCCAGCTTTAACCCTTAACGCCTAGCCACTCTTGTTTCTACCCCTCCCCCACCTCCCTGCCCACCCTCCCCAAAGTCATATCATTTTATAGTGGATTACTATGAATCTTTTGCTTCAGAAATGCAGTGATTTCTTATTAGTAGTAAAGTATTTTTTCTTCTTTTTTTTTTAATTAAATCTTTATTGTTCAGATTATTACATTTGTTCCTTTTTTCCCCCCATAACTCCCCTCCTCCCAGTTCCTGCCCCACCCTGCCTCCCCACTCCCCACCAACTGTCCTCATCCATAGGTGCACGATTTTTGTCCAGTCTCTTCCCGCATCTCCCATACCCCTTTCCCCCCCAAGAATAGTCAGTCCATTCCCTTTCTATGTCCCTGATTCTATTATAATCACCAGTTCATTCTGTTCATCAGATTATTTATTCACTTGATTCTTAGATTCACTTGTTGATAGATGCATATTTGTTGTTCATAATTTGTATCTTTACCTTTTTCTTCCTCTTCCTCTTCTTAAAGGATACCTTTCAGCATTTCATATAATACTGGTTTGGTGGTGATGAACTCCTTTAGCTTTTCCTTATCTGTGAAGCTCTTTATCTTACCTTCAATTCTGAATGATAGCTTTGCTGGATAAAATAATCTTGGTTGTAGGTTCTTGGTATTCATCACTTTGAATATTTCTTGCCACTCCCTTCTGGCCTGCAAAGTTTCTGTTGAGAAATCAGCTGACAGTCGTATGGGTATTCCCTTGTAGGTAACTGAGTTTCTTTCTCTTGCTGTTTTTAAGATTCTCTCTTTATCTTTTGCTCTTGGCATTTTAATTATGATGTGTCTTGGTGTGGTCCTCTTTGGATTCCTTTTGTTTGGGGTTCTCTGCGCTTCCTGGATGTGTAAGTCTATTTCTTTCACCAGGTAGGGGAAGTTTTCTGTCATTATTTCTTCAAATAGGTTTTCAGTATCTTGCTCTCTCTCTTCTTCTGGCACCCCTATAATTCTGATGTTGGTACGCTTGAAGCTGTCCCAGAGGCTCCTTACACTATCCTCGCATTTTTGGATTCTTTTTTCATTTTGCTTTTCCGATTGGGTGTTTTTTGCTTCCTCGCATTTCAGATCATTGACTTGATTCTTGCGCTCCTCTGGTCTGCTGTCGGGAGTCTGTATAATATTCGTTATTTCAGTCCGTGTATGCTTAATTTCTAGTTGGTTCCCCAATATAACATCGAGGGTCTCATTAGTTTTCTTGTAGATCTCATTAAGTTTATCGGCAGCTTCTAAACAGTTCTTGAGAGACCTTAAAAGTGTGGTTCTGAACTCTATATCTTCCATTGACAATTTTGTCCTGTTTCTTTGTCTCCGAATTTTGTTATGCTTCCTTGGTGCACCCCCTAGTGGTCTTTGTGCGCAGTCTTATAGTTAAACCTTGATTGTTGTAGCTAATACCAGGGAGGGTTTGACCTCCAGGCCAAGTGGCTATGAGAATCAGCTGTGTCTGCAGTGAGAGAACTTCTGTCCTCTAGGGAGGTGCTAATCTAGCCTTTGCCTGAGGCTATCCGGCAAATGCCTGTGTGCAGGGCTTGGGCTGGGCGGGTCGCACAGGATCAACAGGGTGGGCCGGAGAGAGCAGTTATGGCGGCTCTCAGTCCTGTCCCCAGGGGCTCTGCCTCTCTGAGTCCCAGCACCCGCTGCAAACCTCGGAGAGAAAGCTGCACTCGCTCTGACCGAAGCCAGACAGTCCTGCTTCTCCCGTTTGAGTCTGGGTCCCTAAAGACTCACCTGTATCTGGAGCTCAGAGTCTGCGACTCCCTCCCGATTGAAAATGCCAACCGCGCCCTCTGCCGCCAGCCTGTTCCGCGCACTCCGCAACTCAGAATTTGACTTCAGCACTGCGCCTCCTCTGAGTGTCCGTATGCGTTTCTCTTTCCTCCTAGTTGTAGGACTTCCACTCAGCCAGCGTTCCTGTGGTTCTGGGTGATGTCCGTTCCGTTTTTTAGTTTCACTTTTGAAGTAGTTGTTCAAGGCAGCAAACTCTGGCATTAACCTATGCCGCCATCTTGGTTCTCCCAGTAGTAAAGTATTTTAAGAAAACATTTTTAAAATTGATAAGACAGCTTCACTAAGCTATAATTTACCTGCTGTATACTTCATTTAAAATGTGCAACTTAGTTGTTTTAGTGTGTCCATAGAGTTGTGAAGCCATCACCATGTTTCAGGACATTTTTATCACACTTAGAAGAAATATTGTAGCCATTAGCAGTCATTCTCTGTTTCCCTTCAGTTGCCCTCAGCTCTAGGCAATCTAATAGCCTTATAGCTTTGCTTGTTTGGGACATTTCATATAAATGGAGTCATACCGTATTTGGTCTTTTGAAACTGGCTTCTTTCAGTCAGCATAATGTTTTCAAGGTTCATCCAGGTAGCAGTGTGCATCAATTGTCCACTCCTTCTCCTGACTGAATGTATTCCATTGTATGCATGTAACATTTTATCTATCCATTCATCAGTTGATGGGCATTTAGGTGCTTTTATTTTTTGGCTATTATGAATTATGCTGCTATAAATACTTGTTTAGGAATTCTTGTGTGAACATGTGTTTTGATTTCTCCTGGGCATATAAATAGTTGTGAAATTTTTGGGTTATGTGGTAACTCTGTTTAACCTTTTGAGGAATTGCCAAACTTTTCCACAGTGGGTACATATTTTATTACATTTCTCCTAGCAATGCACAAGAAATTCTAATTCGTACACATTCTCACCTAAGCTTATCACCTGTCTTTTTGTTCTAACTGTCCTAGTAGTATCTCAGTGTTGTTGTTTTTTTAATATATATATTTATTTTATTTTATTTTTTTATTAATTAAATCTTTATTGTTCAGATTATTACATTTGTTCCTCTTTTTTCCCCCCATAACTCCCCTCCACCCAGTTCCCACCCCACCCTCCTCCCTCACTCCCCACCCACTGTCCTCATCCATAGGTGCACGATTTTTGTCCAGTCTCTTCCCACATCCCCCTCACCCCTTTACCCCCCCCCAATAATAGCCAGTCCACTCCCTTTCTATGCCCCTGATTCTATTATAATCACCAGTTCATTCTGTTCATCAGATTATTTACTTGATTTTCAGATTCACTTGTTGATAGATGTATATTTTGTTGTTCATAATTTGTATCTTTACCTTTTTCTTCTTCTTCCTCTTCTTAAAGGATACCTTTCAGCATTTCATACAATACTGGTTTGGTGGTGATGAACTCCTTTAGCTTTTCCTTATCTGTGAAGCTCTTTACCTGACCTTCAATTCTGAATGATAGCTTTGCTGGATAAAGTAATCTTGGTTGTAGGTTCTTGGCGTTCATCACTTTGAATATTTCTTGCCACTCCTTTTTGGCCTGCATAGTTTCTGTTGAGAAATCAGCTGACAGTCGTATGGGTACTCCCTTGTAGGTAACTGACTGTTTTTCTCTTGCTTCTTTTAAGATTCTCTCTTTGTCTTTTGCTCTTGGCATTTTAATGATGATGTGTCTTGGTGTGGTCCTCTTTGGATTCCTTTTGTTTGGGGTTCTCTGCGCTTCCTGGATGTGTAAGTCTATTTCTTTCACCAGGTAGGGGAAGTTTTCTGTCATTATTTCTTCAAGTAGGTTTTCAGTATCTTGCTCTCTCTCTTCTTCTGGCACCCCTATAATTCTGATGTTGGTATGCTTGAAGCTGTCCCAGAGGCTCCTTACACTATCTTTGTATTTTTGGATTCTTTTTTCATTTTGCTTTCCAGGTTGGGTGTTTTTTGCTTCTTCGTATTTCAAGTCTTTGACTTGACTCTTGCAATCTTCTAGTCTGCTGTTGGGAGTCTGTATAATATTCTTTATTTCAGTCAGTGCATGCTTAATTTCTAGTTGGTCCTTTATCACAACCTCGAGGGTCTCATTAGATTTCTTGTTGATCTCATTAAGTTTATTGGCAGTTTCTAGAAAATTCTTGAAAAACCTTAAAAGTGTGGTTTTGAACTCTATATCCAGTAGTTTTCTTTCCTCCATTTCTGTCATTTGTGTCCTTTTTCTTTGTCTCGGCATTTTTTATCCTTCCCTGTGTTGATAAAGTGGTTTTCTGTGCTAAGTGTCCTCTAGAGCCCAGTGGTTCAGTGTCCCCAATTACCTGAGGTGGACACTCTTGGTGCACCCCCTTGTGGTCTTTGTGCACAGTCTTGTTGTAGTTAAACCTTGATTGTTGTAGGTATCACTGGGAGGAATTGACCTCCAGGCCAATTGGCTGTGAGAATCAGCTATGTCTACAGTGGGAGAACTTCTGTGCTGGAGACACCCCTCTGGGGCAAGACTTGCTTCAATGGGGCTTTGGTGCTCACTGAGTCTGCCCCCTGAGTGTGTCCTTTATGGTTCCATGGAGCTACAAACTGGATTGTCCCACTCTGACCTCTGGGTGGCTCCTGGCTCCTGGATCTCTAGGGAGGTGCTAATCTAGCCTTTGCCTGAGGCTATCCAGCTAAAGCCTCCCTGCAGGGCTTGGGCGGGGCGGGTCCCTGGGATCAACAGGGCGGGGCTAGCAGTTATGGCTGCTCTCAGTCCTGCCCTCAGAGACTCTGCTTCTCAATGTCCCAGTAATCGCTGCAAGCCCCTCGGAGAGAAAGCTGCCCTCGAGTTCCGACTGATGCCAGACAGTCCTGCTTATCCGGTATGAGTCTGGGTCCCTAGAGACTCACCTGGAACTGGAGCTCAGAGCCTGAGACTCCCTCCTGATCGAAAATGACAACCGCGCCCTCAGCCGCCAGCCCGCTCCACATGCACCTCCGCACTTAGTATTTTACTTCCGCACTGCGCCTCCTCTGAGTCTCAGTATGCTTTTCTCTTTCCTTCTAGTTGTAGAATTTCCACTCAGCCAGCCTTCCTGTGGTTCTGGATGATGTCCGTTCCGTCTTTTAGTTGTATTTTTGAAGTGGTTGTTCGAGGCAGCAAACTCCGGTGTTTACCTATGCCACCATCTTGGTTTCTCCCTAATATATATTTTTTATTCATTTCAGAGGAAGGGGAGGGAGAAAGAGATAGAAACATGTATGATGAGAGAGAATCATTGATCGGCTGCCTCCTGCATGTCCCATACTGAGGGTTGAGCCCGCAACCTGGGCATGTGCCCTGACCAGGAACCAAACCATGACCTCCTGGTTCATAGGTCGATACTCAACCAGCTGGGCAGTGTGGCTTTGACTTTCATGTCCCTGGTGGCTGATGTTGAACATCTTTGTATTTGCTTATTGGCCAACCATGTATATTTTTTGGAGAAATGTCTATTAAAATTCTTTGCCCATTTAAAAATGGGTTGTCTTTTTATTATTGAGTTGCAATAGTTCATTATATATTATAGATCTGAGTCCCTTATTCGATGTATGATTTGCAAGTATTTTCTTTCAATTAGTGGGTTGCCTTTCCCCTTTGTTGATGGTATCCTTTGATAAAGAAAGCATTTTAACAACAAAAGGCATGAGAAAAATGGTAGAAAATCCTTCAGTTATTATTACTGAGTTTTTAGAAATAGAGTGTGGGGCATGTTACACCTACTGAAGGTTTTTTCCTCCATTCAGTCTGCACCAAAGTCAGGCTGATTAAACCCTCTACATCCTGCAGTTTCGAGAAGCAGGCTGTCCTCCCTGTGGAGAAGCAAGAACCTTTTGTTATAATGGTACAGTCTCAGGAAGAATTTTCCCTGGTGGCTGTTGGGTATAGGCTTCTCCTGTGTCCTTGACATAGCACTGGGTCACCTTACAGATAGATTTGTGCATTAGTCTCTAGACTTGGTGGGCATTTTAAAAAAATCATCAGCATTGTATTTATTTCACATAGTGGGTTCCCATTGGCTTTGGAAACAGGAAAGAATCCAGCCAGGAAAATGAACCTTCACAAATACATACATTTATTGGAAGTTTATTAAAATATAATTGAAAGTTTCATATTTGCATGGGCCTTTGGAGCACATTGGTTAGCAGGTGCTTCTAGTTAAGTTGGTTATAATAAACACAGTGCATCAGAGAGGGAATTTGGCATTTTCCCTATAGTGGTGTGTGAAACCTTCAAGGTATGTAGTGATGAATTTAAACTAGAAAGCAAAGATGTTTGTATGAAGATTTGAGAGTCAGAATGATTGGGAAGGAACTTGATTTAGTAGTCATTTTGAGAGAACCTTGGGGTGCATTGATTCAAGTCAATACTTGATGGTTGACTATGTATGGCAGAGTTTTATGGGGATGAAAGAGAGAGATGGAGGGGATTCTAAGATATCGGTTAGAGAAGAGAGGGAGACCCCCGCTAGGTGGTAGGGTGGTGTCCAGAGACTAGAGAAGGTTATGTGTTAGATGTGACATTTGAATTGGGCCCAGGAAAATTCTCATGCATGAACACAGGTAAGTAGAGAAGGATTGTTGGTAGAGATTGAATCAGAGGCATGAGAGTCAGAGCAGTTTGGGCTGGTGGAGTACGAAATGCTAGGTGGTAGGGAGTGTTTGAAGTGATTCCAATTCCTAGCTAAGGAGTTTAGCCTTCATTCATGATGGGTTGCTGATCAGCGAAGGGTTTGGAACCAGGGAGCTGACGTTGATTCTGTAAGTCTGCCTGTGGAGTAGGTGTTAGGCATTGGTAGCTCTGTGAGGCCGAGGCAGGGACTGACATTGGCAAGCAGGTGTGTCCTGATAGTGACCGCTTGGCCGTTAGTTTTTTTTTTCCCCCTAAAAACTTTTCATCCTGATGGTGATGATCAAAGCTACCAATTATTGATCATTTTCTGCATCCTGTGCATGGGGCTGAGTAACTCACCCTTTTAGTCACTCTGATGTACATATATTATTGATCCTGTTGTAGGATGAAGAAGGTCAGACTCAGCAGAGGTTAGACCTGCTGCTCCAGGTCGCATGGCTGAATGGCAGAGCTGGGATTGGGATTCAGGGCCATCTGTTCCCAAGATCACTCTGCCCCTACGGCTGCCTGTGGGCTCTGTTGCTGTGCTGCAGGACACCTTCACCAGGAGCCTTGCTGCACTGCGCGCCGCCCTGCCACACCTCCGTTCTCCCCATATGTGTTTATCGTTTTATGTGATTTCATGTACCAGAGTGGGCATCTCACGCCTGTGTGTGTGTCCTGGGCCAGCTGTGTGACCCTGGGGATGCCTGCAGTGCCTGGGTCTGTAAGGTGGTAGTGAACTGTGTGGCCTCTAGAAGCCCTCTGCTTGGGGTTAGGCATGGACAGAGAGGTGCAGTGGCTGTAGGATTCTTGGATGCTAGGGAGAGCACTGTCGAAAGGACTGGACACTGTATTCAGTCCTGAGCCCTCTCAGTAACGCTCATGCTCATAAACTTTCTAACAATCTGGCTCACGGACCTTAGGTTCTACTGCACCTCCAGGAGCTACAAGTGTGGCAACACACCCCAAGTTGGCTAGAATGTAGGACTGCTCCATTTTCAGAGTAGCCCTTTTGGTCACGTTCTGTAGCTTTTTACCTTCGAATCCCACCCTGCCCCCATCTTCCCTGTGATCTTTATCCATTCCTATTTTCTTTTACTACCTGGAACTGGGCCCAGTCAGAATCTGGCAGTGGGGCTGAAGGCACTGGCATTGGGTCAAAGCCCTCTTGTGGTGGTTTTCCACTCAAGGCTGCTGTTTTCTGTTTTCAATTTCTAATGAAAATTTTGTGGGCAGTCCAATATTTTATACCAGTCCACTCTAGACTATCTTATGTCCAGCACTATTAAGAGGGCTGCATTTAAAGTCCATGTGAATCCCAATAGGAGGAGATTGTGGAGCGGTATATTCAGCAAGCCTTTATTAGCCACACATGTGTTTATATAAATGTTCAAGCACACTTAAAGACTGAAGGTTGCATGTTAGAATATTTAATGATTATGCGTGATGGTGAGGAGACAGAGGGAAGCTACGTAGACAGGGACAGGGACCATGGGTGGGAAGAGGAAGTAGAAATGGGATACCCAGCTAGGTAGAGTTACTAAGCAACCCAATTGGGCAGGTAAAGAAAGGCACACATGAGAAAAGCGAGGTTTAAAATATATGAACATGGCTAAGACAGGTAGCTTGCAAATAACGAATCACAAGGCTGTGAGGCATACAAACCAATCCCAAGGATGTTACTAAGGCAGAATTATTTGAAAAGACCAATCAAGAACTAGCAAGGCTGTACCCACCCACCCCCTAGATCAGTGATGGCGAACCTATGACACGCGTGTCAGAGGTGACACGCGAACTCATTTTTTTGGTTGATTTTTCTTTGTTAAATGGCATTTAAATATATAAAATAAATATCAAAAATATAAATCTTTGTTTTACTATGGTTGCAAATATCAAAAAATTTCTATATGTGACACGGCACCAGAGTTAAGTTAGGGTTTTTCAAAATGCTGACACACTGAGCTCAAAAGGTTCGCCATCACTGCCCTAGATTAAAAATCGTGCTTTCTCTTGTCCTCTCACCTCTCTCTGGCACACAATGGGTTCCTGAGTTCCTGTGACAGGGGAGAACATCCCTAAGCCCACGCTGCTTATGGCCATGTGGGACTCTGCACATGGATTAATAGACTTTAATTATCTTGGGTGCTCTCAATAAACTTTGGTTCCATTACTCACTTTTGTCTGCTACATCGTTCTTCGATTTTGTGAGACAACAAACTCAGACCCCACATTTTGGTTTCAGTGGGATTACAGATCCTTTTTGTTTTCATATATTTTCTGTAGTGACCATGTATTTCTTCTATTTAAAAAAAAACCCCACTTTTTAAAGTTGGGGTGTGAATGTGTGTGTTATTTTTAGCTCTTGAGGCTAAAATATTCTGTGGGGATATTGAGAATAGTAGATACTGAGAATGAGCTAATAGTAAGGTGTGGCACACAAAAGCTGGGATTTTGGTCCTAGTAATTTTTGTTTTTGTTTATTGTAGCTAAGCTCCACCCATCCATTGGATGGTTGGCATTTTACTTTGTTGAACAGATGAGTGGCATGAGACTGTTAATCTATATCAGGGGCACCAGAAGATGACAGCATTGGTAATTCAGTCTTTGTTTTTAATTTCAGTGGATTCATTTAAAAAAAAAAAAATATATATATTTATATATATATATATATATATATATATATATATATATATATTTATTGATTTCAGAGAGGAAGGGAGAGTGGAGAGAGAGATAGAAACATCAATGATGAGAGAGAATCATTGATTGGCTTCCTCCTGCATGCCCCCACTGGGGATCAAGACTGCAACCCGGGCATGTGCACTTGATCGGAATTGAACCTGGGACCCTTCAGTCCGCAGGCTGATGCTCTATCGACTGAGCCAAACCAGCTAGGGCTCCAGTGGATTCATTTTAATGATAGTATCTGTTATCAGTGGCAAGTGTTGACCTAGTATCTCTTCATCCTTTTGTGTTGGCTTATTATTGGAGTTTAGCACCTGCATTTGAATTTCAATTTTAAATTAGACACAATTAGAATAAGTGGTTTAGACCACAACTTAATAGTAGTTATCTCTGGGTACGATTATCAAGTAAGTTTAATAGTATTCAAAAAAGAAAAACAAAACTCTCAATGACTAACAAGATGTTTAGTATCTACTCTTGTCAAAATAGCTTCCTTTAAAAGAAGGTAGGAGAACCTATTGCCAAAGTAATGGGAAAACAGCGTTGAGTGAAAATGTTTCAGTAGGATGGTTTCTTCTGAGATGCTACTTGGCTAATCCTTGGGGAAATTTGACTGTGAGCATGCAATCATTACATTTTTACACACAGAATGGGCTCAGGTTGGCATTTCATCCCCTGTGATTGCCAGAGGCAACACACTGATTTAATTTGTGCCCCCGTGGCAGACATTTTTGAATAATTTCAGTGATTTTTTTACGCTGTGTTTTCTATTTCCTTTGCGGTTTCCTACCTTTGTTGCTCACCACTCTTGCTGATTGCATTCTGAGGAGAGTGCAGTCATTGCAGGTCCACAGGGTTGTCTGAGAGGCCGCTGCTTTTGTGTCCCTGGCAGTCCGGGGCAGTGCCGCTTGGAATGCTGCCTCTCACAGATTGACAAAAACAGAGCAGGTCTTAACTAGGCATGTTTGACACTTGACTTGGACCCTGAAAAACATACACTTGGGGATTTTGAATTCTTTTGGTGGAGACTTGAAATTTCTCAAAGGGCTTGCCTCTGAAGTTTTGTTTCCTGCTTGTGCCCTTCATGTTTTTGTTGTGCTAACTGTTGTTTAACATGGAAGAGCCCCTGATGCATCTGAGTGCAGATATCTTCTCCTGGATAAGGGGTCGCAGAGGCACAGGAGAGAGCTGGCTGGATCCCTGCTGCTGTGGAGGGTGCCATGCCACTAATGGGCATTATTTACAGGCTTTGGGGTGGGCATGCCTTCCTGAAGCGCTTGAACGTGCAAAAGCCACTTTTATGTCATAGATGTTTGTTTTATAAGTACATTCTTAAGACGATCAGAAAGGGGTGAAAAAGTCATTTCTTATACCATTTCTTAAAATGCAGAGTGGACACAAATATCTACCAGGTATCTTCGAGAGCAGCTGGCCAAGATTTCCGACTTCTACCACATGGCTTCCAGCATGGGTGATGGCCCTGTCCCTGTGCCCCCGGATGTGGAGCAAGCCCTGAAGCAGTGGGAGTACAACGCAAAGCTGGCATTCCACATGTTCCAGGTAACTTGCCAGGCAGCCAAGGCTGTGCAGCATTCTTTTAAAAAGAGAGCAAGTTCCTTATCGTTTAGTTTTCTGGGGGTTAAATTGAATCTTTCTATGAACAGTACATTCAGAGAAAGCCATCTGACATTTCTCACGTTGAATTGGAGTAAAGGTTGCACCTTGGCCCTGAGATGACAGCTGCTTCTTGTACATGTTGACCTCCAGCTTTAATGATGTCAGCCCTGCTAGTGCTGTTACTATGTAATTGCGCTATTAAGTATGATCCTTTTAAACCTTTTCTTTTGCAAAAATTCGATGTGTTCATTCAAAAATATCTTTGTGCTGATGTCTCCTGGTAGATCTTTAGAGTTTCATTATTTCAGAGATAGGTCACCATAATTGGGCTCAGCTGCAGTTCAAAATGCAATTGCTGGGGCCTATAAGGGCACTGTGGCATCCAGACAAGTTGATGTAAATCACATGGACCAGAAGAGGGCGTCTGTGCCTCAGTTTTTACTCCCGGCAAGGAGGAGGAAGTGTGCATATTTAGCTGAAATTGTATCGAAGGCATAGACTTTCACTACCTGCTCTCTTGACCAAAGAGAAAGGGGATTAGAAAGGATGGGTGGCTTCTAAATTTCCTTTTTAGAACTTTAATTATAATTTCCAACTTGCAAGTGATTTTTTTCCTAAGAGCACAAAGTAGGAAAAAGCGTGGTCCTCTTGAGAAATGGCATGGTTGCAGTCAATGAAAACAACTCTTTACAAATCCTAGCTCCACTTATTATAGGATTACTTCAGTGCGTGCTCAATTACTTTTATTGAGCTGAGGATTTAATCTGCATCTTTTAAAACATGTCTCTCAACAAGCTTATTTTCTTTTGGAGGTTATCTTTATGTATTAGGAACATTGGAATCAGTATGTCTTTTTAAAAAATTATTTTACTATTTTTTAAATTTAATTTTTTCCATCACCATTTATTCCCTCTATGCCCTCTTCCACCTCCACCCATCCCCCTCAACCCCCACAATCACTACACTGTTGTCCAGATTCATGGGTTTTTCTCTCACTTTTTTTTTTCTCAATCCCTCTACCTCCCCAGCAGCCCCCCTTCCCCTAGGGTTGTAAACTGATTGGAATCTAATTGTAACATTAATGCTACAATTTGAAAGTTCATGATATTTTTAATTTGTCACATTTTGAAATGTGAAACTGATCCTAGTATGTACACATGCAGAAATAAAGGCATGGGTACATAGACAAAAGCACATTGAGGAGGCACTATTATGTAATCATTGACAATCATTTATTTAAAATTTTTAAAAATCTTAAATTCATCATTTCTTATACCTTAATGCAAAATTCCATTTTATTTATTTATTTATGGAGTGAAAATTCACTTTTCTGGTTTTAAAGTTTTAAATTGAAGTTTTTCTGTTAACAGAAAACACTTTAACACTTTTTGACTTTCAATATTTAAAGTTAGAAATTAGCGACAAGTAAATATCTTGATATCATGTCAGTGTGGTGCCATTGTAATCCTATAAATACTGTATTTATCAGTACATTTTTTTCACACAGTTTGTTGGTAGCCATGGCCGTGGACCACTGGTAATACATAGATCTGTAAGAGGTGCTAAGAACAAAGTTGGAGTTCATATTAACTACTAAGGAAGGTTGTTACCAGAAGGACCATAAAAGTATGTGTCTTTCCTAGAAAGCAGCTTTTTGTTTCTATCTTGAAGTTTCTTTCATGATGTGAATCATGATACAGAACTAATGTGACATCTACTATGTATGTGCAGGGACTATCATAAAATAATGTGTGTATTTATATGTATGTATATGTGAAGGCAGTAGAATGCTTACGTTGAGGGTCTACACCACCCCTGTGGGGTGTTTTGGAAATTTGTAGTTGTGTTACTGTTTCTTACTGTAGTTATGTTGGAATACTTATACATTACAGTATTTTATTATTAATTCCTTTTATTTCTTTTTTTTTTAATATATTTTTTATAGATTAAGATATTACATATGTGTCCTTGTCCCCACGTTACCCTCTACCCCCCCCCCCCCCGCTCATGCCCTCACCCCCCCGTTGTCCATGTCCATTGATTAGGCCTATATGCTTGCATATAAGTCCTTTGGTTGATCTTTCCCCCTTACCCCCACCCTCCCCTACCTTCCCTCCAAGTCCCGACAGTCATCAGCTTATGTTGTTCATTATATTCCACAAATGAGTGAGATCATGTGGTATTTATCCGCTCTCCAGTTCCATCCATGCTGTGGCAAATGGTCAGAGTTCCTTTTTCTTCTTCCTCTTCTTAAAGAATACCTTTCAGCATTTCATATAATGCTGGTTTGGTGGTGATGAACTCCTTTAGCTTTTTCTTATCCGTGAAGCCCTTTATCTGACCTTCTATTCTGAATGATAGCTTTGCTGGATAAAGTAATCTTGGTTGCAGGTTCTTGCTATTCATCACTTTGAATATTTCTTGCCACTCTCTTCTGGCCTGCATGGTTTCTGTTGAGAAATCAGCTGACAGTCGTATGGGTATGCCCTTGTAGGTAACTGACTGTCTTTCTCTTGCTGCTTTTAAGATTCTCTCTTTATCTTTTGCTCTTGGCATTTTAATTATGATGTGTCTTGGTGTGGTCCTCTTTGGATTCCTTTTGTTTGGGGTTCTCTGCGCTTCCTGGACTTGTAAGTTCATTTCTTTCACCAGGTTTGGGAAGTTTTCTGTCATTATTTCTTCAAAAAGGTTTTCAATATCTTGCCCTCTCTCTCCTTCTGGTACCCCTATAATTCTGATGTTGGTACGCTTGAAGTTGTCCCAGAGGTTCCTTACACTATCTTCATATTTTTGGAATCTCTTTTCTTTTTTCTTTTTCGGTTGGGTATTTTTTGTTTCTTTGAATTTCAAATCTTTGACTTGATTCTTGGGGTCCTCTTGTCTGCTGCTGGATCTCTGTAAATTATTCTTTATTTCAGTCAGTGTATGCTTAATTTCTAGTTGGTCCTTTTTCATGTCCTCCATGGTCTCACTATACTTATTGAGGGATTCATTAAATTTATCGGCGGTTTCCATAAAATTCTTGAAAAACCTTATAAACGTGGCCTTGAACTCTATATCCAATCATTTGCTTTCCTCCATTTCTGCCATTTGTGACCTGTTTCTTTGCCTCCGCATTTTGGCAGCTTCCCTGTGTTGATAGAGTGGCCCTGCGCGCCAGGTGTCCTGTAGGGCCCAGTAGCTCAGCCTCTCCAGTTACCTGGGGTGGACACTCTTGGTGCACTCTTGGTGCCTTGGTTGTTGTAGAATCACTGGGAGGAATTGACCTCCAGGCCAATTGGCTGTGAGAATCAGCTATGTCTAAAGTGGGAGAACTTCTGTGCTGAAGACACCCTTCTGGGGCAAGACTTGCTTCAGTGGGGCTTTGGTGCTCACTGAGTCTGCTCCCTGAGTGTGTCCCTTATGGATCTGAGGAGTTGCAATCTGGATGGTCCAGTGGCTCCTGGATCTAAGGAGGTGCTAATTCAGCCTCTGCCTGAGGCCACACAGCAGGAGCCACGAAGAGGCTCAGCTGTGAAGCAATGCAAGCCGCTGCGGGGCCTTGGGACTTCTCTTGGAAGTTCCGGGTCTGCCTGGCTGGGCTGCAGTTAGGTACATTCACATGCAAAAGCCTCTGCCGCAGCCTGGGTGGGGCAGGGTCTCAGGGAATCAAAGGGCGGATCAGGGAGCTATGGCCGATTCTCCGCCCGGAGTCGCGGGTCTCAGTGTCCCGGTAACAGCTGCAAGCACCTCTGAGGGAAAGCCGCCCTCAAGTTCGCCCGCTGCCGGGACAGACCAGCTTCTCCCCGTATGAGACCTGGGTCCCCAGAGACTTCTCGGAACCGGAGTTCAGAGCAGTCGGGAGTTTGTGATTCAAAAAGGCAGCCGCGTCCTCAGGCGCCACCCCCTTTCCTCGCGCGCGCGCGCCGCCGTACCTCTGCACTTCACCTCCGCAGCGCCTCTGGCTCTCAGCGTGCTTCTCTTTCCTTCTAGTTGTAGAATTTACACTCAGCCAGCCTTTCTGTTGTTCTGGATGATGTTTGCTCAGTCCTTTGCGGTAATTTTCAATTGTTGTGTGAGGCGACAATTTCCCGGTGTTTACCTATGCCGCCATCTTAGTTTCTCCCTCCTTTTATTTCTTTATAATATAGTTATGCCATTATCTTTTTTAAGATATATTTTACAGGTAGCTTATAGTATCTGAATTTCATTTGGGGATAGAGGAGACTATTAAGGGGGCATTAGATCTGGTGGGATTGTCAACTTCTCATCAAGATAATGGTATGATGGGGGCTTCTTTATGATTATCGCCATTGGCCAGATTTCCTCCTGTGAAGATGAGTTCATACACCTCAAAATCTAGCCAGGTGCTTGATACATGCCTTGGGAGTCTTTTCAGTTTTCTTTCTTGTAGGAATCAATTTTTTTTTAAAATTGAGAATTAAGCAGAGTACCAAAAACCACAAACAACAACAACAAACCCCCAAAGCAACCATACAAAGTAATATTAGTTCTTTGTGTTTGAAATTGGGACTATGATCAATGAGTTTCACTACAACAAAAACAATAGTAAAATTATGCTTAAGCATAAGAATAGCAGTGCTTTTTGCATTTTAGTTAGTTTTACTTTAATATTATTAGTGTAATTTTTCTTTGTTCATTTAAGGAAGGAATGCTGGAAAAACATGAATATTTGACATGGATCTTGGATGTTTTAGAAAAGATCAGACCAATGGATGATGATCTTCTTAAACTCCTATTACCATTAATGCTTCAGGTATAGTATATATAACCAGTTGATTTCATGGGCAGGAAATGATCTGATAAGAATGCTTAGGTAAGTAGAGATGGAAGAGGAAAAAATTGCCCTTTGAAATGGAAGGAAAAAAATATCTTGATGCTACAACACATGAAGTGATACGAGGCTTCAGTTCTGGCAGTCATTTGTAATGGCCATTTCATAGTTTTAGCCACATGCCCTTTTAAAGTATTCTCATTACATTGATTTCTACCATCACTGAGCTAAGCAAACAGCTCTTTAAATACTGTCCCCTTGTTCACACAGATGTCTGTGAAAACAAAACAAGTCATCTCTTTTTAAGGACCCAGAGGACCTTCTACATTCATTTGACATGTTTTGAGCCACTGTGGGAACTTCCTATTTTAATGATTGGTCTAAAATTTGTTGAAATTTAAGGTTATCTGGATGACATTTATTTAAAAAATTAAAATTTCCTTGGAAAGGTAATGCATGTACTTGAGTATTCAAACGATACAAAAGAGATTCTAATGAAAAGTCACCCATTTCCGGCCCCAGTGTACCCTTTCCGAGGCTGCCCCATGCTGGTCCTGTGTGTCCTCTCTGGGGTGCCTGGGCCTGTGCTGCCTAGTAGAGGAGCCGGCAGCCAGATGTGGCAGTTAACTGTTGGAACTGTGACAAGTACAAATTGATATGTGTTCTTGGTACAAAATACACACCAGATTTCAGACTTAATGCAGAAAAAGCGTATATATAATGTCTCAATACATCTTGGTTTGATTACATGTTGAAATGATAACATTTGCCTGTATGAGGATAAATAAAATATATTATTCTTTTAAGTTTATCTTTGTTTTTCCAATGGCTATTAGAAAATTTAAAATTACTTATGTGGCTTGTGTTATGTTTCTGTTGGACAGCACTGGTCTATACGGTACCTTTGAAGTTTGTCTTTTTAAATAAAAAGAATTCTGTATTACGATAGTTATTTCATCGACATGACCGAGTCTGGTGTCCTTGTGCTCCTCAGTATTCAGATGAATTTGTTCAGTCGGCCTACCTGTCTCGTCGTCTTGCCTACTTTTGTGCCCGGCGTCTTGCCTTGCTGCTGAGCGATAGCAGTGGCCTCCTCACTGCCCACTCGCCCCACATGATGATAGGACCAAACAATGCGAGCATTGGGGCCCCCAGCCCTGGCCCCCCCGGCCCCGGCGTGAGCCCCGTGCAGCTGGCCTTCTCAGACTTTCTGTCCTGTGCACAGCACGGTCCCCTCATTTATGGACTTAGTTGTATGTTGCAGGTAAGTCCTTTGACCTTGTTACTTATGTTAGATTTCAGTGTAGGAGATAATTGTGGTGGGAATTGCAACAGCTTTCACATCTCAGCTCTAGTTTCTTCCACAACCGCATAATTTATAGATTGAAGTTTCATGTTTTTATTTCCCTATGTTAAATCACGCCAAAAGAAGATCAGTTGCTTTAGTTTAGCAGTAAGTTATTGTGCTTGTTCTTCATGAGGGCCATTAAGTAGTCAGTGAGTAAACCCCTTTAGGGAATCCATGGAACAAGCCAGCTGTATCACTTCTCTGGAAGATCAGCTTCTTCATGCAGCATCTTTAGCTTCCTCAATTCACATCCTGAGTAGTTGCCTTTTCTCTCTTCCTTTAAATCCAATCAATCCATCCTGCTTTGCTCCATTGAGCATCGCTGCTGGTGCCCTGCCGACCATCCCCAGCATGCTGGCCCCTGAGCTGATGCTGTTAGGAATGAGGTACAGCCCCGCACTAGAGGAGCTCCCAGCTTAGTGTTCAGGTCACACTTCTTGGGCTCTTAATGTGTCCAACTGTTGGCTAAGGGGCTTTGGGACAGGCCTGGCCTTGGAGAGACAGTCTCTGCTCTGGTAGAGTTTGCTGCTTTGTCAGGAAGACAGCTGACAGGCAGTTTCTGAGACTCGGACAAGGGCTGACAGAGGGATGCACAGTGAGCTAAGGGAGTTGAGAAGGATCATTTCTGATCCCACCTAAAATTCAGGGGAGCTTCCTGAGGACATAGTCCTGACTGGTGCTTACAATACGAGTTAAAAAAGGTGGTAGAGTGTTCCTGGCAGAGCTCACAGGAGGGGCAGAGGCTCAGAGGGTTGGCTGGCCCTCTTGGGTGCAGGTCGGTATTAATGGAACATGGAGTATAAAATCTGTTGGGGATCAGCACATAGAAGACCCTTGTGCACCTTATGTTTGGGTATAACTGGAGGATTTTGTGCATGGAAGTGACAGTGTGTGGTTAGTTAGATTGTTTTAGCAACAGTAGAGGGACAACTTATGGGAGTGAGGAAGTAGGGGGAGAGAGAGACAAGGCAAAGAAGTAAGTTTGGAAGAGTCTAGGTAAGTTCAATTTTGGACTGATTTATCCCTTAGGATCTCCAAGTGGGTATTTTCAAGAGGTTGTGACATGTCCAATTCTGTCTCCTGAGCCAAGATGACCGGCCACATGTGGATTTGAATCATTCAAGGCATGTGGCTGGGAGGGGCGAGGTTACCTAAAGAATTAGTGGTGGGAGAGGCTAGGTGGACCAAGGGGCATGAGTTGTTAGAGATGGCAGAGGGGATTTCACAGAGATGACCCAGAAAGTTGGGTCAAACTGGAGAGAGAGAGAGAGAATTTATTGTAGAAACAAAGATGAGGAGAAGAAGAATACTGAGCATGTTCTATGTTCTAGGCACTGTTCATATATTAAGCCATCTAGTTCTCAGAACCACCTTATCTGATAGTAACCTCTGTTATTTTTGTAACACTAACGATGAAAAGGTAGTATAGGTCACACGTGAGGTCAGCAGTAAAGCTGGAATTCAGACCAAAATTCTGGATCCAGAGTCCACATTCTTGGCAACCACATTAAATGTCTTCTCTAGGTACTGCAGAAAGTTTCGAAATGGAGTTAGTAGTGGTAGTGGCAGTGCCCAGTGGATTGGGGAGGTCTGGTAAGAAGGTGGCTGAACTTATCTTCGACAATATGGTGGTGTCTTTGATGATCAGTCAGATTTTGGGTGAGAAGCCAGGTTAAGGCAGGTTGACAGGTGATGCAGAATGAGGTGAAATAATGCTCCTCTTAGTCTGAGAACTGTGTCTATGAAGGCAAGAGATAGAAATTGCAGCTGTGTGAATGAGATTTTTTTTTAAAAAATTATTTTTGACGGGCGTATTTCTAAGCTAAGGGTAGACTAGTAGAGGTGAGTCTGGGAATAGTATTTGATAGATCATTGTCTTGGACATGGGAGGCTTTGGAACTCAGAACGCAAGGGAAGGGCTCTGCCATGGACAGGGGGTGAGAACCGCACGGTGTCACAGACAGGATGAAGTGGGGAGGGATAGATGCCAGGGGGGATGTGCACTGGAGGGTTCAGAGACTTTACGGTCCTCCTGTTTGCCATCTGGTTTCCACAGACATGTCTCCATACCTCCCAAGGCAGTACTTTTATTTTTCTATTCACTTTTTAGAAAAAGGAAATGTTACATCCATTCTCTCAGCTCTTTGTTTGCTGTTGAGTGGTATGACAGCAGAATGGTTAAGACATACACTTTATTTTTTTAAATATATATTTTATTGGTTTTTTTACAGAGAGGAAGGGAGAGAGGTAGATAGTTCGAAACATCGATGAGAGAGAAACATCGATCAGCTGCCTCCTGCACACTCCCTACTGGGTATGTGCCCACAACCAAGGTACATGCCCTTGACTGGAATTGAACCTGGGACCCTGGCATCCACAGGCTGATGCTCTATCCACTGAGCCAAACCGGTTAAGGCAAGACATATACTTTAAAATCATTCAGACAGCCCTAACCGGTTTGGCTCAGTGGATAGAGCGTTGGCCTGCGGACTCAAGGGTCCCAGGTTTGATTCCGGTCAAGGGCATGTGCCTTGGTTGCGGGCACATGCCCAGTGGGGAGTGTGCAGGAGGCAGCTGATCGATGTTTCTCTCTCATCGATGTTTCTAACTCTCTATCCCAGTCCCTTTCTCTGTAAAAAATCAATAAAATATATTTTAAAAAAATAAATAAAATCATTCAGACAGACCTGACTTGGGCTCTGCTCTGCCAGTTGGTAACTTGGACCTTGAGGCTCTGTTTCCCAAGTGTGAATAGGGGATGATGACAGTTCTTCTTCTTCTTCTTCTTCTTCTTCTTTTTCTTCTTCTTCTTCTTCTTCCTTCTTCCTTCTTCCTTCTTCCTTCTTCTTTTTCTTCTTCTTCCTTCTTCCTTCTTCTTCCTTCTTCTTCCTTCTTCTTCCTTCTTCTTCTTCCTTCTTCTTCCTTCTTCTTCCTTCTTCTTCCTTCTTCTTCCTTCTTCTTCCTTCTTCTTCAATATTACCTATAGTACGACATATGTCTCCTTTTACCCCCATTGGCCACCCCCACCTCCCCAGCACATGCCCTCACCCCCCTAGTGTCTGTGTCCATTGGTTATGCTTATATGCATGCATACAAGTCCTTTGCTTGATCCCTTACCCCCCACCTCCACCTTCCCCTGCCTTCCCTCGGAAGATTGATGGACTGTTTAATGCTTTACTTATTACCAGATGGGGTTAAGGTTATGAGGACAGAAAGCTTCCAGGATAGTGTTCAGCACAAAGTGTGTGTTCAATTAGATGTGAGCTGTACTATTTACTTTGCATTTTAGAGGCAGCAGGATCAACATAGGAGTGCCAGGCACGTGTGCTGGACTCAATTTGGGGCTGTTACTAATCTCTGTCTCACGTTCCTCTTTCACACAGTTGGGGAATGGGGTTGCTGTGACGTAGAAGTAAGGTGGTCATAGAAAGTACTTCGGGCAAGCTGGTTGAGTAAGACAGTCTGTAAGGAGCTCAGCCAGGGTGGACGAGCTACAACTGAGGGCCAAGTGCAGCCTGTGAGCTATAATCATTTCATGTTTACAATGAGTTATTAAAACAAAAAAAGAAGAATATGAGAGAGAAACTATAGATGTTCCAAAAAGCTCAAAACATTTACTATCTTGCTTTATATAGAAAAAATTTGCCAACCATGATGATTACTTTATTTTTATGTTTCCTAGGTTTCCTGTACTAGGTTTTCTGTACTAGGTAATTTCGTAATACTATACTTCCTCCCTTTCAAAGGGGTAATTCTGTCTTAGTTTTGTCTTATCACTTGAAAAGATGAGAATGGGATAAGATATTTTAATATTACTGGTAAGAAACTGTAATAGTCATGATAAGGTGTCATTTTACTGTGAAGCTGTTGTTATACCTTTTCTTTCTCTTTATCTGGATTTTCCCGCTTTCTCTCCAGACTGTCACTCTCTGTTGCCCAAGTGCCTTAGTGTGGAATTATTCCACAAACGACAGTAAGAGCGTGAACCCAGGCTCACCCCTGGATCTGCTGCAGGTGGCGCCCTCCAGCCTCCCCATGCCCGGCGGGAACACGGCCTTCAATCAGCAGGTAGACTTTCTGTTGCAGTACTTTGATGGGGGTTCTCATTCTTGTGAGTCGTCAGGGCATGGAGGGCCAGGTGGGTTTTAACATCTCACATGCTTGGGTGGCATTCCCAGCTCTGCCCCTCTCTCTGGGTGGCCTTGGGGGGAAGCATGTTGCTCCCTTTCTTCTTACCCTTTGCCAGGCAGTTCTTACAGAGAGTTCTGCCACCCAGACGATAATTATAGTGGTATTCCACAACTCTCAAAGTAGTGGTCTGTGATATTTAGTAATTATTATGTTTTTATTAGTGCTGGGTTATTTGGTTCGAAGACTTAAGAAACTTGAACCAAAGAATAGTGACTAATATTTAGAAAAATGTCTCTGTTTTTTCAGAGCAGTCTCATTAAGTTAATAAGCATGATTGGTTGCTTTCATACGTAGAAGAATGGCTTATAGATGATATTTAGAACTTTAACTTTCTATGTGATGTCCTAATATATTTTCAGTTATAAAGTTTTTTTTGTAAGCATTTATTATTAAAAACTGGCATAGAATCACCACTTGTAAATTTTAAAATTCACTCTTGGGGAAACAGGCTGAACTTCCTACAATGCAGTGAATACTGTATATAGTTCACCATAGGATTCTCTACTCATGTGGAAAATCATGACATGATTTAAACAACCACTGTGGCTCTCCAATCACAAGTTAATTAGAAGTGCTTATTTTTCAGGTTCGGGCAAGGATTTATGAGGTAGAACAGCAGATAAAACAGAGAGGTCGTGCAGTGGAAGTTCGGTGGTCTTTTGACAAGTGCCAAGAGTCAACAGCAGGTACAGAACACAACGGAGGAGTGCTTTTGAACATGGGACTTCATCTGCCATGCTTCTAATTCTCATCACCCTGTCCACATATCGGATAAGGATGCTCTCTGCTCTCTGCTCTCTGACGGAGCCACCTAGTGAATTCTGAGGAAGTTCTTCTTCTTCTTCTTAAATATATTTTATAGATTTTTGATTTTTTACAGAGAGGAGGGGAGGGGGGTAGAGAAACATTGATGAGAGAGAAACATCAATCAGCTGCCTCCTGCACACGCCCTACTGAGGATGTGCCCGCAACCAAGATACATGCCCTTGATCAGAATCGAATCTGGGACCCTCCAGTCCGCAGGCCGACGCTCTATCCACTGAGCCAAACCGGTTAGGGCGTGAGGAAGTTCTTTATGCCCTTCAGACCCTGGCTGTCTAGTTTGCCAGGTTTGGTTTTGTTGGCAACTCTTCTATCCTGGGAATGATTTTTTAAAACCTCTTTTGCACCCATAATAATGAGTTTTGTACTGTGCTGTTTGGCCTCATTTAGCCTCTTTAACTTCTTGCTTACTTTCCATTTCTAGGGGTCACCATTAGCCGGGTTTTGCACACATTGGAAGTGTTGGATCGACACTGTTTTGACCGAACTGATTCTAGCAATTCATTGGAGACGCTTTATCATAAGATTTTCTGGGCACACCAAAATAAAGATAACCAAGAGGTAGTTATTTTTTTCTTCTTTTCCCATTTTATTAGCATATTTTCTTCTTTTTCATTCTATAAATTTTGCCAAAGCCTTCACAATAAAGTGTAATACCTTGTGAAGAGGTCTTCACCCTGAAATCATTCTATTGTACGACTAAAAGTTCCACCATTATAAAAATGTCCATTGGGCTGGTCTACTAGGTATATCGGTTGGAAAGCTTTTTCTTCATCCTTTTATTGTCATTTCTCATCATTTTCATTTTAGAAGAATATCCTTCATCTAGTGATTGGATTTTATGCAGTGGTTTGGCTTTAATGCAGTGGAAGTAATAGATTTAGCATATCAGAAAGCAGCGAATTAATACCTGTGGTTATGGTCTTTGAAAAATCTGTAGACAGTATATTATACAGCATTCTCCAGAGAAACAGAACCAATAGGGGAAGTAAATATATATATATATATATATATATATATATATATATACACACACACGCACATACATATATATATTAAGAGAGAGAATATTTACAGTCATTTGCCACATAATGATATTTCAGTCAATGACAGATTGCATATATGACAGTGGTCCCATAAGATTATAATGGAGCTGAAAAATTCTTATTGCCTACTGATGCTGTAGTACAGTGTGTTGTACTACATATGTTGTACTACATAATGTTGTAGTACAGTGTGTTGCTCATGTGTTTGTGGTGATACTGGCATAAACAGACCTACTGTGCTACCTGTCATATAAAAGTATCGCACAAAAGTATAGAATATAATACTTGATAATGATAATAAAATGACTGTGTTACTGGTTTGTGTATTTGCTGTACTTTTAATTGTCATTTTAGAGTGTACTCTTTCCACTTATAAAAAAAAAGTTTGGTATAAAACAGTATGCTGTGTTAAGCCAGCAGCAGCCAGCCTCATACACCTTGTGTTTACCATGTTTGATTGCATCATTTTCTCATGTGCTCAACTTAATCTCATGTTGTTTTGTATGGTAACATATTCTGTATAGGCTCGTAGCCTAGGTGTGTAGTAAGTTAGACCATCTAGGCTTGTGTAGTGCACTCTGATGTTCGTACAACAAAATTGCCTATTGATGTATTTCTCAGAATGTACCCTAGTTGTTAAGTGGTGTATGGCTGTATTTTAAGGAATTGGCTCACATGATTATGGGGGCTGGCAAATCTGAAATATGCAGGGCAGGCCAGCAGGTTGGGGATCCAGGGAAGTGCTGATGTTGCAGCTTGAATCTGAAGGCAGCCTGGAGGCAGAATTCTTTCTTCCTTGGGGTCCTGTATTTTCTCTTAAGGTCTTTAACTGATGGAATAAGGCCCACCCATGTTATAGAAGATAATCTGCTTTACTAAGTCTATGGATTTAAACGTTATTCATATATATTTTTTTTAATATATTTTATTGATTTTTTACAGAGAGGAAGGGAGAGAGATAGAGAGCTAGAAACATCGATGAGAGAGAAACATCGATCAGCTGCCTCCTGCACATCCCCCACTGGGGAAGTGCCCGAAACCCAGGTACATGCCCTTGGCCGGAATCGAACCTGGGGCCTTTCAGTCCGCAGGCCGACGCTCTATCCGCTGAGCCAAACCGGCTTTGGCGTTATTCATATTTTTAAAAAAGTCTTCATCTAAATTGGAGTTTGACACCAAGACATAGCCTAGCCAAGCTGACACATAAAATTAACCATCACACAGACAGTTGTTATCATATGCTTCCTAGTAATAGATTGTTTCATTACTGAACTTATCTATGACCATCAGATTTTCAGGTGTTTTTTTTCCCCCTTCTTATTTTGTGGAGAAATAAAAAGCTTGTGTTCTTTTTACAATGGAAAGTGCCTGTGGTATGTCCAAGTTGTGCTAGGTTCCAGGAATGCAGAGGTAAGTTTTAAGACATGGTACCTACCTTCAATGAATACCTTAGTTAACTGATTATAAATATCTTTGGTTTTCATAGTAATCTTTGGGGATTTCATATATGGAAAGAAGAGAAAACAAAAAGAACCACCACAAATCTTTCACTGTCCTACCTCCACGTGAACTTGATGTGAATCTTTCCCATATTACTTTTGTTTTGGAATATATGTGGGTCATCACTCTGCTTCTCGAAGATAAGGTTCATGCCAACTAGGGTATCCGGATGCTGTGAGTGAGGCACACAGACCCAGTCTAATTTCTAACTCGAGCCTAAGTGGAAATGCTTCAGTCCTTCCGGAGAGCATACTGATGATAAAAGTCTACATAGTTCTCTGCTCACTGACATAGGACAGAGTGATACTGGGTTCTTCTGGGGTGGACACCTTGAAATCTTTTTTTTTTTTCGGAATAAAGACTTTCTTAGATAAAAGGCTTCAAGAGTGCTAAGATTTGTAATATGTAGACGTGAGCTATCTGGAAGGAAAGTAGGGCTACCTGAGATTCAAGGTGTGCTTTTGGATTGCTAACCTGCTTGCGCTAAATGTTGAGTAAAGACTATATTGTTCCCAAGTGAGTTTTACCTAGTCCACCCAAACCGCTTTAGTTTTATGGTTAGCCTGACTACGACGTATCTTTCTAGTTCGTGAAATGACCAACTTCAGAATTCCTATGCCTCATTCACGCACAGACTTAAGTTACAGGACTCTTAAAGAGAAAAATCATGAGTGTCTGAATGTTTTTGAATAAAATTATATTATCAGATTCTCTCTCAAGCACAGTTATCTCCAATGTGGGTGCCTGAGGTGGGCCATTGGGTGCAAGAGGAAGTGATTAGAATTTCTATTTAGATTACATTTTAAAACAACCAGTTCTGTTTTGTCTAGGTTTTATAATAAACATAATTGTTATGCTGATATTAGTATAGAAACCAATAAATATGTGTTGAGTGAGAGTGTTTGCTAAAAAAATACTGAGCTGAAAAGGTATGTAAGAAATGTTTGGCGATCTCTGCTGTAAGCATCCTCAAGTGAGGGACTTCGCCCAGAATATGAGAAGTGCGTCCCACTAGAGGGCGATGTGTGCTCATGGCAGAGAGTCCTGGATACTCTAGTCACAGACATACTCCATTGGAAGGAACGTTAGTGTTGCCCATTTAGGAGTAATTATATTGCATGTTGACTCAACACCAGAAAGATCTGATCTGAGTGAGTGGTTGCTTTGTGATTACTATGCTGTTTAATGAATAAGACAAAAAAAACTACATTTTAACCTGTAAGTCAAACTGGTCATCTTTTCTTAATAATTGGTCAGAAAGAATAACTGGATGGAGCCTTCTGAAACACTTAACATGAAATTATTTTTTACAATATGACTTTGGCATCTACTTGTGTGCGCGCGCGTGTGTGTGTGTGTGAACATATGTATGTGTACTAGTATGTATGTGAATGGCAATGTTGCATCTCTGTTTACTCACCACAGGGTTTGCTGTTTTCTTGACTTCTGAGTCACATTATATGTTTCTGGAATCCATCTATGAACCATGCAGCTGTATTGACTGCTCAGCTCTGTGACCTCAAACAAGTTACTGGTGGGCTCTGCGCCTTAGTGCTCTTACTTGTTAATCAGCATAGAGCACTTGACTCACTTGTCTCTAAGGAGACAGAGTACTTTCAGAATTATTAAGCACTATGTAAATGTGTTTTAAATTGTTATTATTAGTAATAATCATTATTAGGATTATATTAGAAGAACCAATATAATGTTATGTTGGAAGTAATTCTCTGATAAGGAGGAGTTGTATAAAGTGGTGTAGTTGGTATTCAGAAACACATCTCATTTATTTAAAAGGAACTTCCCCTTTTTGATTTTATAATTTGTTAAGGCTTAGACAACGTGATAGATAATAGGATATGCGGCAGCCTCTGCAGTTGCAGTGAGTCTGAGGTTTGCTTTTGCTGAAGTCATGTGTAGGGTCATGAACTGCATAATCTCCTCACATCTGTTTGGGAAACTTGAACTCCATTCTCCTCGATTCCCTTTTTTCTGAAACTGCTAAGGGGAAATGCTATTCTCTCTATTCTCGTGTGGGATGGGGAGAACAGCTGTCCAGATGTGATGAGGGGCAGAGGGCCAGGTTTGTTGTGTAATGTCTTGGAGTTTGGTGAAAGCCCATTGTAAACAGTGATGTACGAGATGGGATTCGAGGCCTTGGCCCTGCCCTGTGGTTGGAGTGTGGTCACAGGGAGTAGCAGCTGACATTGTGCCAGGCCTGTGCTTGGGGTGTGCCAGGTCTACAACATGCTTTCACTCAGCTCACATAAAATGCATTGTTCCTTTACCCTCCTTCCTTCTCCACTCTCTCCCCAATCCTCAGCTACTGCTTCTGTATCAGGGTTTGGGTACTAGTGTAAGAGCATGAAAGTGCAAATCTCAAAACACCCTCAGTGTTAGTTTTTCTAGATCTGTGCCACTTGATTTTCCGTTCAGTGGAGAGTAAGGTGTGAAAATGGCAATTCCTAGGGCAGGGTTGGGCCACACAAGGGCCAGACAGGTGCAGTGCACTGGTGATGGGCTGCTGTGCACAGGGTGGGCTGAGGTGACCGGGAAATGGGGATGCCTTTTAGGAAAGGGGTGGCCTCTCAGATTCTACTTGGGTTGGCGGACCCACTGTTGCTGATCATCATCATTTCAAGAGAACTGGGATATCAAGATGTGTATGTAACCTTTCTAAGCCTTACAGCACTCTCCAGGCAGTCCGCAGGTCTGCTGGTCGTGTTTGCTCGGATGCCTGTCACTTTCCAACTCCTGGTACGTGTTTCATACAACCTTTACTCACTCATTTGCCTACTTAGTGTTTTAGAACCATTCCTACTCTTGGTGGTAGAGACAGAGAAGCCGGCATCCCTGTGAGGGAGTTACTGTGTGGGGTGAGGACCTCCGCTTCCTGATGCTGATGGAGCCCATCACTTGTGAACTCACCTGAGCAGTAGGATGAGGGGTGTCCCCTCAACCCTCCAGAGCCATGTACCACTTCTTCCCTCTTGGCTTCTCTCCTTGTTTTTGTGGGTGTGAGGGGCTAAGAAGCTACCTCTTTCTCACTTCTCTCTCTGGTGTCTGGGAAGCAGGCTTTCTCTTCCTGCTGGAAGGCTGGACCAGCTGCTCTGGGCAGAGCTGCTCTGACAGCAGCAGCTTGCATTTCCCCTTTCCCTGCGGGGCCACAACCCCGGCACGCCCAGACTCAGGAAACCTGTGGATTTGCTGTTTGTGTTGTTTGGTGGTTGGAGTATTCACAAAGCATTCTCTGAACAGCTGAGAGGCGCTCATGCTGATGATCTGAGTAGTGGGCTGAGGTCCAGAGCACGTGCCTGACTCCCTGTGGTTCAGGCCCCGGTCAGGCCAGGTCTCTGCAGTGTGGCTGATGCACCACCTGAAGCCTCGCATCTATGATGGCCGAGCTTGTCCTGTGTGTCTTCCTGCGAGCCTGTAGTTCCTAGGCCAGGGTCTGTTCCTTCTGCTCACCAGCATTTTACCAGCCGCTAGCACCATGCCTGGGGCCCTCAAGTCCTGAGGAGGTACTTAGGAAATTTGGTTTTAGGGCTGCTAAAAATGCTGCTGGGATAATGAACTGGAAGGGAGACCCCTGTAGTAGTTTTGGCTTGGTATCAAGTTGCCAGTGGTACCTGTTCAGATGTGTAGGAGAGTGGCAGATGGATGGGGGAATGTGGCTGACAGGGGAGCGCTCAGCTGTAAAATCAGCAGGTTAGTGTGTTCCTTTGGGGGCATTAGGGACAGTTCACCTACTCATGATGAGTGTCAGTTTCTTCATTTGTAAAAGAGTGGATAAAACACATCGATATTTATAGGGCTTAGGCGGAAACCCTAGCTGCTATTATTATGGATAATGTATTTTGGGAGACAGAAACTTTGGAGAGATGGAAGAAATATGATCCCTTGGGACTACTGTAGACACACTCACACACAATTATCCATCACACAACTATCCCTCACACTGTCCACTAGTCCATAAAGCACAGCCAGGATCTGCCAGGCTTTTTACATTCTTGGATTTTCACAAATGCTTTTACCCTCAGGAGGGAAGACGGAGGGTGGGGTCAGCCCACCCATGGGGAGGTGGCCACAATCCGATATTCTAAATGAGATCATGCTCATCTCAATACTCAGGATGTTTTTAAAGCCAAAACTCAAGAAAGTCAAACACAAGTGAAGCAAACAAGGAACACACAGGCCTACCTCCATTGAGAGGCCCTGCACAGAGTGACCGCAGTAGCTGCTAGTGTTGCCAGGGGCCTGTTGGAACCCACTGTGCCTTCGACGGTGCAGGTTTTCCTACTGGTCACCCAAAGAAAGTGTTGCAACAGCTACCACCTACTTTTTAAAAATAAACCTATTAGTAAAAGGGCAGTTATGTTAACATAGTGGGAAAAATTTTGTGCCTGGACACTTAGACTTTGCTGGCATTGAGAGGGTCAGCAACACCACCATTTAGGTGGAGTGGGCCTCTGTTTTTGAGCATGTATGCAAGGTCATAAGCACTAGGCCCTGTTTTAAGTGTGTTATATCATCTTGTTTAATTTTCCCCTAGCCCGTGAGATGCATGTCTTAAAAAATTTTTGTTCCCCAACTTTACAGATGAGGAAAGCAAGGTTGAGCGAGGATGAGTACATTGCCTAAGCTCATATGCAGCTCATTGGTGGGAGAACAGGAATTGGGATAATAATGGTTGCAGAGTGGCACTCTGAAATAGTACATTCTGTTCTTTGAACCTCTCTAAAAAATCATTTTATTTTAATTGTCTAAAGCTGAGCAAACAAGTATCAGATGTAAATTTAGAAAAAGGAGGGAAAAACTTTAATAATAGCCCTAAACAGTTCCCACATGTTAATATTGGCACTTTTTTTCCCTTCATGCATAATCTGTAACTAATTTTTAAAAGTTTGTTTGAGATTTTTAACATAGTAAATAATACTTTAGAAGACAGTCTAAATCCTCAAGTTGAGTAGTCTGGACTTTGTAGTAGAACACAGACGAGGCCACCTTAGACTTAGATTAGAAGCCAGGTAGGTGGGCAGCCTCCGACCAGTTATTTCCTCCCTCAGTATCATTCTCTTTGTCCAGAGGCCTTCCTAATAAAATCCACATCGTCTGGCAGCTTATGATAAACAGTAAATGCTGAGTGTTATGTTCTGGGCTGGGCAGCCCAGCACCATCGTTTAGAAATGGATAGTCCCCTTGTTCTCATCTGTATGTTTTCTTTATTATTTATAAAAAGCAAGCAGTATAGTTTATTAGACCATACAGTGATGACTTTTGGGATTTAAGTCTAATGTTTTAATTATTTTCAGAATTAGCCCTTTTCAATGACTTTCAGAGATTACTTTGTGATCATTATTTATCTCGTGTATGACTTTGGTTATCATGCAGTTATATATTTCTCAAAACAATTTTCTTCATATGTATTATTTAAATGTTGATTGAATGGAGGGATAGCACATTTATTTTTTGGCACATTGCAAACTAATGACAATTAGTTGATATAAATGCTTAGAGGAAGGTCTTTACTTTTGTTTTCTTACCTACCTCTCTTCTCAGAACTCAGAACTGTACTATTTTTAACTGCTGCTTTGGAATAAAAAGGAAGTATTTTTTGCTTCCATGATGTATATTTTGTTTCAAGACCTAAAGGCTATCAACATTGATTCTGAGGATGTGAGACTAGGAGAACATGCCCTTTTCCTCATCAGAAATCAGCCATTCCAAGTATCTTTTTGGAAGGCATATATGACAGAAAACATTTGTGTGTATATATGTGTGTGTGTGTGTGTAGATATATATATATATATATATATATATATATATATATATATATATAAAGATTTTTTTAATAATGAGTTCCATTTATATTTAAATTATAAATCTTATGAGCTTATGGTTAACAATCTTAGGCTAATTACTTTATAAGATGATTCTGCTAGAAAACTATTTGTGACCATGTCCAACAGGCTTATGTTCTATTAGCAGCTCAGACCAATTTTAACTTGTGCAGCTCTTGAAATTCACCCAGGTCTCCATCATGTACTTCAGGCTGCAAGCCATGTGACTTGCTAATATCACTACTCTACGTATAACTATTCCATATTATTTATTGGTGCTGTTATATGAATAATGTTCTTATCCTGATGTGACCATTTTGTTTAATGTTGACTAGGAGTGATTAATTATATTTATAAACATGTCCTTTTAATTTTAGATTAAAGAGCTTTATTCAGTATCTGACCTCAGTCAAGTTTGCTGTGGCTTATAGCAATGAGTCATTGGTCTTTCCTGTTCCCTTTTATGGCATTGTTTTATAATGTAGGTATTATATTTAAATTCCATATTTTAAAATAGTAAACAGTTTCACCAAGTATCTCTAATTTCTAAAGGAAGTTTGCCTCATATGTAATTGCCTTTGTTTTTTAAATAATACAAGACCTGTGGTTAGTGTATAGATACCATTAGGTTATTGAATAAGAGTTGAATTATACTTAATTTATCAGGTTTGTGCCACCTTCCCCCAGGAACGAAAAATGTGACAAATCTCCCTTATGATAAGGCTTTCTCCACATTTGCAATATATTTACTATAGATGTAGCACCCCCATGATGATTATTTGCAACAGAATGAATAATTTCTGTATTTACCATTATGGTATGTCCCAAGATCATGAGGCCAGATGAACAATGCTGTTACTTAAGGGACCTTAATGATTTTTCAATTTTGTGTTCATTCATCCCCTCTTGTTCCCATTATAGAAGTTATTTCTGCTTGTGATTATTATACACATAGTATATGTCTACATTCTATATACCAAGAAGTCCCTTTCAGCCCTGGCCAGTTTTGCTCAGTGGTTTAGAGTGTTGACCCATGGACCAAAGGGTCATGGGATCAATTCCCAGTCAAGGACATGTACGTGGGTTGCAAATTCAATCCCTAGCCCCAGTTGGGGCTCATACAGGGGTCATCCAATTGATGTGTCTCTTTCACATTGATGTTTCTCTCTCCCTCCCTCTTTCCCTCCCTCCCTTCCTTCCTTCTTCCCTCCCTCCTTCCCTCAGTTTTCCTTCCACTCTCTCTAGAAATCAATGGGAAAGATATCTTCAGGTGAGGATTAACAAAACAAACAAACAAACAAACAAACAAAAAAAGTCCCTTTCAGCCTACGACCTGGAACTCTGTCCTTCTCTCCTACCAAGAATGGGGCTGCCAGAGCCCTGCTCAGGTAGCTTGGGTTTGATTCAGGTCTGTGACCCAGCAGCTTTGAGATATTTAACATTTTCAACCCAGAGGCCTAACTTTGCTCCACAGTCATGATAGCGTGAAAGCATTAGAGCAGGAAACACCGTGGAACAAATACTCATTATTTTTGTGAGCAGTAACAGTGGTTCATTTTGGCCCGTATACTTTGGATATTTTCCTAGGCATTTATGTATATTGATATGAGCACTGTAGACTCTAACAGGATTTTTTTCTGCTTAATATTGTCCATCACATCTTGCCTGTTTATTTTGTTCTGTCTATGGTGCTCAATTCTTTTATTCTAATAAAGTTATCCAGTTGCTGGTAGTAATGTTGACTTATCCTTTCAAGTATTTATTCCTTTTCTTCTTGTTGACTAAATCTTTAGAATGATGCTAAATAATAGTATTGGGGCCACCATCCTTGATTCATTAAATTAGGAATGCAGCCAGGCCAGTGTGGCACAGTGGTTGAGTATTGACCCACAAACCAAGAGGTCACCAGCTCGATTCCTGGTCAGGCCACATACCCAGGCTGTGGGCTCGATCCCAAGTGGGTGGCGTGCAAGAGGCAGCCAATCAATGTTTCTCTCTCATCATTGATGTTTCTATCTCTCCCTATCCCTTCCTCTTTCAGAAATAAATAAAAATATATTTTTAAAATTAGTAATGGAAATGCTTCTAGTGTTTTACACTTAATCAGCTGTTGGATTACATTAGATATTTTTCCACATTAAGTAAGTTTATCTGTGTGTTGGGGGAACAGGGACAAGATATTAGACGCCCCCACCTACAACCCACCCCAATCATCCTCGTGTTTTCCTTCAGTTACATGTATTACAGTACATTGCTTTTATATTTTTTGATTAAAAAATATCTATTGAACCTAACATGTGCCAGGCACTGTGATAGATGCTGAAAATATAACCACGAAGAAGGCACATCCTGCCTTATATGAGTATCTCTAGTCTAACATGTGTTAGAGGCAGAATGAAGTCTTTGGTAACTTACTCATGTGGCTTCATTTCTGTAATGTTAATTTGATTGGAAATGTGGCTGGTCTCTTGAGAGGTAGGAGTCAGGGCTGGAACCCTGGTGGCAGTGACTGGTTGGGGTTTGTGTGGCCCACCTGGGAGACTTCCATGTCACCATGGTGCTCCTTGTATTTCCAGTGACCATGCTTCACCCACGATGGGAGCAGCAGAGAGTATGGACTTTGTAACTAGGTCTCCTAGCTTTTCCACTTTTGATCTCCATGCCCTTGGCCATTTTAACCTCTGAACCTCCATTTTCCTATCTGTAAAATGGGAATAGCAACACCTACTTCAAAGTTTGTTGTTGAGATTAGAGGTGATGTAAGTAAAACACCCAGTACCTGCTCAATAAATGTTTTAGGTTCTTTCTACTGCTACTACTTGTTGGAAATTTATAGCTGTTAATGTTATTGCCATGATTACATGTTTTTAACTTATGCTGGGCCAGAACTCGGCTTCTTGACCGCCTTGTTGGATGCTTTTTCTCTGACCTTAACTCTGTGCCTTGACTCAGTTTCTCTCTATGTGTCTGTCTCGTCCTCTCTTTCTTGTTCTGTATGCCCTATTTGCCTGTGTGCAGTTACAAGCTAGAGTGCCTGCTGTGGGTTGTTCGGCAATGTTTTACTGTTATAAAGCCCCTGAATATTTATTGCTCTTTTGTAGTGTTCAGATGGAAGTTCTTTCTTCAGTAGTTCTCAGAAGTGTGTCTCCTCTTCCTAAAGGACATTTGAGGCCAGTAGCTGGAAATCTTATAGTCAGTCATGAGCTATGTTTTGAAAGATGCATGTTAATTACATGGAAGTAAATATTACAGAACAAGGAAACAGAATACTCTGAGGCTGTAAGCTGCAAGGTGGAAGGCAGAAAAGCCCAGAGCAGCATGGGCCTCACACAAAAGCCTGTTGTGTACCCTGGGGGGAGTGGGCGGAGTCGGGGGGGGAGGGGCAGTACGGGTCAAAATTACCTTCCCAGATTCTTTTGACAAACAGTGTTGCTCTGCTTACCTAGTTCATTTCCCAAGAGTTAGGTTGTGGCAAGAGGTCTATTAATTAGATGAATGATTAGTTGGGCAAATTATTGAACATCTTTATATCTTGCTTTCTTAATCTGTAAAATGGGGACACTAATAATTAGCTCATAGAGAGTGAAGATTAAAATAAATAATTCCTGGAACACACTTATTGCAATCTCTGTAAATTGAGTAAGCACTTAAAATAAATATTACCTCTATTACTGCCATCTTCAGATTTGCTAAGATACCTTTCTTAGTGACTTTGAAAGTGATTTAGTCCATACTATGTTATTTTATTAGAAGTGAATGCATAGATTTACATTTAAGTCCAAGCACTTTCCATTTTTAATTTTTGTTGGGTCTGCTTTGGTCAGTTATTGGTGCTGAGACATTAAAATAAGCAATAAATATTCCAAAAAGTCAATTAGACAGAATAGATGTTTGCCAGAATATAAACGATTTCATTGGTCAGGGCTCATTGGTCAGGGCTCAACACCTAAAATATTTCATGAGGTTGAGCACACAGTAGTGAGCCGCATGAGTGCCTGGCACAGAGTGATTTTTTTCCCTGGTGTTCTGAGAATCTCCTAAAGTCTTCACTGCCTGTCAAAACCCCGGATCCAGAATGTAACAGTAAAGCTGAGAGGATGGGGTACTACATACAACTGGTAACCCCTCCTTGAGCCACCTGAGGGCGGGAGGAGGAGCAGTAGCCCCAGAAGGAGGGGTGCAGCTCCTAAGAGAAGGAAAGGATGGTGAGCAGATAGAACAGGCCTTGTCTGAGGGCTGAGGACTCCCCTTCTTGGAGAGGACCTGAGATTTAATGCTGATCCTGCACCTTTAACCTCCCTTTTCTGTGTTTAACTGCAAGCCTCTCCCATCTACCTGTCTTATTTATGTATCTTTAATTAGATAATGAAAAGTCACCATTTTCATGCAGAAAATAGAAATAAAAACAAATGATCCCACAAAATTTCTCATACTTCCATTGCTGAAGATACATTCTTTCTCCCCTGAGCTGACCATGGGCCTTTTTTTCCTGTAAGATCGGTCTGCTTTAAATTGTTGTGATCCATTATGTGCTTCTTACAAACATCAGAAGGAGTCTTTATCAGGCTTCACTGAGGCCTGGGGCACTCATGTCTTTTTACTTAAGATAACTTCTTTGGGCTATATTTTTAGAGGTTGAATTATTGGAGCAAATAATATAAACTTTTAAGACTATTGTTATGTAACAGAAATTACATCCGAAAGGGAAGTACCAATTTTTATTCCTACAAAGTGATACATGAGAATATATCTATATCTAGTGCCTAGAAAAGGGCCTCGTCATAGTAGGTGCTCAATACATACTTATTTAATGAATTAGTAAATGCATGAGTGAGGCTCTACTAATTTCATGGTACTCTTCGTAGTGTGTTTTCATAAACTATTTTCCAGATTTTAAATTTTGTACTGTTGCCTTTCTACATTTGCCATTTAACCAGCAGTCCTCAGATCCTGTAATTGCTTGAACCACAGCCATGTTTTCACTGTTTATGTTTGCTTAAAACTACTTAGAATTAATTTCCTATTGTTACTGTAACAAGTTATCTGAAATTTAGCGGCTTGAAACAACACAGGCTTGTTCTCCCATAGTTCTGGAGGGTATCATCTCACTGGGCTGCTTTCCTTCCAGGGGCTCTGGGACAACCGTTTCCTCGCACTTTCTAGCTCCTAGAGGCCACCTCACTCCCTAGCTTATGCTCCCTTACTCCTTTGTCAAAGCCAGCGGCAGAGCATCTTCAAACTCTTCCCTTGGTCTCACTCCTGCTTCTTTTGTCATAGCTCTTTCTCTCACTCCCCCCTCCCCCCCCCCCCCGCCCCCCATTCCTTTATAAGCACTCTGGAGATTACTTTGGGGCCACCCAAATAATGCATGATAATCCCTTCTTCTCAAGACCCTTAATCACAGTCCGAAAGTCCCTTTTTCCATTTAAGGTAACATTCATAGGCCCTGGGATTAGGATGTGGACATCTTTGGGGATGAGGGCCATTGTTCTGCCTGCCACATACTTTGTTTGCTGTTGTTCATCTCTATTTTGAAATCTAATACTTTTAAGATATTTCTCAAAAGCTACCTTCTAAAAGAAACATCTAAGAATTCCCTTCAGTCGTCTCTCTGCTCCTGGTGAATATTGCTGTCTTTCTGAGATAAATGATGTGTTCTTTCTTATGCATCTAAATTAATGTATATACATGTATATCTGTCCCACTAAATCTCCATCTTGTTGAAGGCAGGGACCTTCATGTTTAGTTCATATCCTGAACTACTAACTTACCTCAGATTTTTGCTTTGAACTTATTATGTGTTAAAAGTATTTATTAAATTTCACTTAAACAATTATTGGTGTAAAGAAAAGGAGCTTAATATTTTTAGAAATTTGTTGTTAAGAAGAAAATGCATTTCAACTTACATATTTGAAATCATGATGTCCTATTGACAGTGTAGGGGCCCTGTCCAGAGTGCGCCGGCTGTTCAAAGCCAATCTGAGTGTGGGAATCCTAATCAGAGTGTTCAAGGCTAATTTGCTGTATGCAGGTGCAAAAGCAAGGACACAGCAATCTTACTTACCCACTGACGGCGCAGGCATGCCTTTCTGTAATCCAAATATTGGTGTCACTATTTGGAAAGAAGCCTCCTTTGTTTAAGTTAGTGTAAAGATGTGTTACTGACCATCCGAGGCTAGGTTCCTTTTATATAGGGGCGGCTGCTCTGTATGTGTTTGCTACTGTATTAGTAAGGGCTACTGTGTGAGCAGTAGTTCCTATGTTTGCTGGACTGCTTTATGTGACAGCTTTGTTAGCTGCTGCCTTGTAAGGCTACTTTGAAGAATTGTTTTGTCTAATGGCTCCTTGTTAGCAGTGGCTACATAGTCTGCAATAAAGCCTCTCTTATACACCTGTGGCGGCTCATAACTTCTTCATCTCATACCCGATGCCCGTGAAGGTCCAGTCCCTGCCCGAGGGACTCGGACACAGCAGTTGGCATAGTCGGCAGGATGAAGGAGTGAGTACTTCCCAACAGACAGTTACTTGAATTAACTTGTAAGACAGCATCTGGCAGACAAAGGGAAGCTACCCTCTAATAATTTTCTAGCCATTGATTGGTACAGAGCGGTGGAGAAGGTACAAGGCATTGGTATGTGGGGCACATGAGCCACGGGTGTCTGTATGCACATTGAACATATCTGATGGGGTGTACCCTGGAACTGGTGTTGAGAGTCAAATTAGCAAAATATTCTCCTTATTTTTTGATGATTAGTAGTTAATACATTTATAGCCATTTCTTTTTTTGTGTGGCTGTTTTCTTTCTGAGCTTTTTATTTCTTCTTTTTACCCCAGTCCCTTTAGCATTTCTTGCATTGCTGGCTTGGTGGTGATAAACTCCCTTAGCCTTTTTTTGTCTGTGAAGCTTCTTATTTCCCCTTCAATTTTGAATGATAGCCTTGCTGGATAGAGTATTCTTGGATTCAGTCCTTTGCTTTGCATCACTTTGTAAATTTCCGTCCATTCTTTTCTGGCCTGATGTGTTTCTGTTGAGAAATCATTTGATAATTTAATGGGAGATCCCTTGTATGTAACTTTCTGTCTCTCTCGCGCAGCCTGTAAGATTCTCTCTTTGTCCTGAACATTTGCCATGGTAATTATGATGTGTCTTGGTGTGGGTCTTTTCGGGTTCACCTTGTTTGGGACTCTCTGAGCTTGTTTGACTTTTTTCTTCCCCACCTGAGGGAAGTTTTCTGATATTATTTCTTCAAATAGGTTTTCTAATCCTTGTTCCTCTTTCTGTTGTTCTGGCACCCCTGTTATTCATATGTTGTTTTGTTTCATGTTGTCCCAAAGCTCCCTTAGACTCTCCTCCTGTCTTTTAATTTTTTTCTCCAATTGAAGTACAGTTTGGGTGTATTTTGCTTCCAATTCACTAATTCGGTCCTCCGCTTCTCCTAGTCTACTCTTGATACTTTCAATGGTGTTTTTATTGCAGCTATATTGCTCTTCATTTCTTCTTGGGTCTTACATAAGTTATTCATTTTTCGTCTAGTAGTTAATACATTTAAAATGTAGACCTAAACTTTATAGTAAATAGGGGGCAAAAGGTTTGAATGAAATATTATCTTGAAAAGTAATGCTAAAATTATAAAACTTTATTTTATAACACTTTTAAATTATAAAGAACTAATGTAATGCCTTATTACCCAAGTTCATAACTATGTAATTACTAGGGGCCCAATGCACGAATTTGTGCACCTTGAAAGGAACTGTGGGCTGCGAGGCTGTGGTAAGCACAGGGGTGGGTCTCAGCCTATCCTCAGCGCCCTGCCTGGCCCCTCCCGCTGTGGTCCTTGGTCTCCTATCTGCTGGCAGTTTCACTTTTGCCGCCGCTGCTCCCATGTGCTCATGGTGCTGGCCCCACTCGCACCCACTGAAGGCATAGACCAATTAGGGCTGGCACCAGCAGCGGGTACAAGCAGGGCCGGCACTGTTAGCAGGTGCGAGCGGCTGCTGCTGCTGCTCTGATCACCCCTCAGGAGCAGGGAGAGGTGGAGAAGCCCACAGGGGCGATCAGGGTCTGCAGCTGCTGCTTGCACCTACTGATGGTACCAAGCAGTTGGACCAGTGCCAGGCACCAGCAGCAGGTGCCAGCGGTGGCTCTGGTGCCGGCTGTGTGTGCGAGCAGGGCCGTTGCCGGCAGTGGGTGCGAGAGGTGGCTGCTGGCACTGATCTCTCCTCAGGATCAGGGGGAGGTGGAGAAGCCCTGAGGGGCGATTGGGCCCAGCAGCCGCTGCTCGCACCCGCTGATGGCACCAAGCGATTGGGACTGGCACCCGGCGCCAGCAGTGGGTGCGAGCGGTGGTTCTGGCGCCAGCAGCGGATGTGAATGGGGCTGGCACCAGCAACAGCTGCAAGCGCCGGGCAGGACCGTGGTGTGAGGGAGCAAAGAATTTTCAGTAACCACCAGAAGCTCACTCACCTGGTCCACCATCCTGCAGCCGCTGACGCCTGCTATGTTCCATATATGCCTCCTGATGGTCAGCGCACGTCATAGGAACTGGTTATTCGGTTGTTCCACCATTCAGTCTATTTGCATATTAGCCTTTTATTATAGAGGACTCATATTGTGTGCTTTCAAGTTGGTATAATATGACCTGGTATTCCAGTATGATCTTCTGAGAAGTTAGTGTAAGTTGTTGTAAAACCTCTGTTGTAATATCTTCTGTTTCTTTTAGTCGGCACAGAACCTGCCTATTCCTGCCTCCTCCCAACTCCAGTGTCCCAAGGAAAGAGTGGCATCAGTTGGCAGGCTGTTTGATATTCAGAAAGGAGTGGATTTTACACTGTTGGAATCTGCATACCATGGGAAAATACTTTTTGGTTGAAAATAGATTTTAAAATGTGTAACTTGTTATGGGAAAAATTGATAGGAAGACAGGAAAGTTTCTGTGATAAAATTTTGAAAGCTCAGTCTTTTAGCAGCATTTTCCTTTGATTTTCTTAATTGACTGAATTCTTAGTAACCACAAATTGAGACTACAGCTGCTGCTGCAGGTAGACTGCCGGCCTGCCTTCAAGTTAAGCGTTCTGTAAGCTGGGACAGGCGGATGCTTATCGTCTATGAACTACGGCAGGTACAGACTATGAAACTTAATCACTTCCTCTTTCACCCTGTCAACATCTCGTTTTGCTTTATGATTAGTTGTCTTTTCTGCTTTTCCTGCTACAACATGAACTTTTTGGGAACAGGCACCACATCTTTTAAACTTTCGTTTCCCAGAACGTACCTTCTCATGGGTATTTCCTAAGTGCTTTGAAGCAAATCTACTCGTTCCTAAGACTTGTTTTCTAGCACATCACTCCAAAAATGTGGTCATATCTGGATATGTTAAAGATAATTCTTTTCCTTTATGTTTTTTTTAATACATCTCTAAGTCAAGTAGAGCCTATTAACTTAAATTGGATAAGTCAGCTGCTTATCCTCTTGTAGCGTATTTTCATCTAATTTTTATGATGCAGGTGAAAGTAAAAAATTGTGTAAATGTGTGTATGATGCACATTACTTATTTGATTCATTTATTAAAACTGGTGGCAGTGCTTTTAGGGCAACTTATTTTGTTCTCTTCAGTATTCTCAATGTCGGCATGTGGTGCCTCACTGAACTGACTTGTATGTTTTTACTTTTCTCTGGATTACATTGAAACCAGGTGGGAATTCCTCCCCGTTTGCTTTCTTTTTTAAATGCTACGTTTGGTCTTTGTATATTTTAATTGCATTTTTCTCTTGTTTCAAACCAAGGGAACCAAAGCTCCTTTTGAAATATATGCTTTTTTGTGTGTTTTGAGTCAAGGTGTTTTTAATGAAATTTAGGGCAGGATGAGTAAAAATCTTGGGATAAACTGATTTTTATATCTATTGTTTCATAGTGTCTAAAGGCTGATCAGGGATTCTTATCCTGAGATTCTTGGATGTTTTCTCAGAGTGCACAAGCCTGAAATGTGCTTACTGTGTGTGTGTGCGTGTGTGTGTGTGTGTATACACACATACATTTACAAGAGTTGGCAAAAGTGGGTTTACAGTTTTGAGTACCCAAAACACAGTTTATAGTTGTATTATTACTTATTTTTGTGTTGTATGTTTTTGACTGCCATTTTTCATGTTTGTTGTTTCTAGTGCAATGGGTCTTTGATTAGCAGCCCCTCCACACCCGGTACCCTCACACACGTTGTTTCTTACAATTCCTCGTTGGACTGGGCGATTTGATAATCTGGCTTGAGTGAATTATTGAGGGACACTGTGAGTGATGGCCCGAGGAGACAACAGTGGAGTGAAGTGCTTGGGCTTTGTAACAGCTGTGCTTGATATTCGGTGGTCTGTTTCCCTTCCATCTGCTTTTGGAATTGAATTCTGAAGGATTCATGGGGCTAGATCAGTGATGGCGAAACTTTTGAGCTCAGCGTGTCAGCATTTTGAAAAACCTTAACTCTGGTGCCGTTTCACATCTAGAAATTTTTTTATATTTGCAACTATAGTAAAACAAAGATTTACATTTTTTATATTTATTTTATATATTTAAATGCCATTTAACAAAGAAAAATCAACCAAAAAAATGAGTTCACGTGTCACCTCTGACACGCGTGTCATAGGTTCGCCATCACTGGGCTAGGTTATGATCCCGTGTAAGTGAAGGCCTATGGAGGGGGCTAGGTTATGATCCCGTGTAAGTGAAGGCCTATGGAGGGGGCTAGGTTATGATCCTGTGTAAGTGAAGGCCTATGGAGGGGGCTAGGTTATGATCCCGTGTAAGTGAAGGCCTATGGAGGGGGCTAGGTTATGATCCCGTGTAAGTGAAGGCCTATGGAGGGGGCTAGGTTATGATCCCGTGTAAGTGAAGGGCTATGGAGGGGGCTAGGTTATGATCCCGTGTAAGTGAAGGCCTATGGAGGGGGCTAGGTTATGATCCTGTGTAAGTGAAGGCCTATGGAGGGGGCTAGGTTATGATCCCGTGTAAGTGAAGGGCTATGGAGGGGGCTAGGTTATGATCCTGTGTAAGTGAAGGCCTATGGAGGGGGCTAGGTTATGATCCCGTGTAAGTGAAGGCCTATGGAGGGGGCTAGGTTATGATCCCGTGTAAGTGAAGGCCTATGGAGGGGGCTAGGTTATGATCCCGTGTAAGTGAAGTCCTATGGAGGGGGCTAGGTTATGATCCCGTGTAAGTGAAGGGCTATGGAGGGGGCTAGGCTATGATCCCGTGTAAGTGAAGGCCTATGGAGGGGGCTAGGCTATGATCCTGTGTAAGTGAAGGCCTAGGAGGGGGCTAGGTTATGATCCCGTGTAAGTGAAGGGCTATGGAGGGGGCTAGGTTATGATCCTGTGTAAGTGAAGGCCTATGGAGGGGGCTAGGCTATGATCCTGTGTAAGTGAAGGCCTATGGAGGGGGCTAGGCTATGATCCTGTGTAAGTGAAGGCCTAGGAGGGGGCTAGGTTATGATCCCGTGTAAGTGAAGTCCTATGGAGGGGGCTAGGCTATGATCCCGTGTAAGTGAAGTCCTATGGAGGGGGCTAGGTTATGATCCTGTGTAAGTAAAGGCCTATGGAGGGGGCTAGGCTATGATCCTGTGTAAGTGAAGGCCTATGGAGGGGGCTAGGCTATGATCCTGTGTAAGTGAAGGCCTAGGAGGGGCTAGGTTATGATCCCGTGTAAGTGAAGTCCTATGGAGGGGGCTAGGTTATGATCCCGTGTAAGTGAAGTCCTATGGAGGGGGCTAGGTTATGATCCTGTGTAAGTGAAGGCCTATGGAGGGGGCTGGCTATGATCCTGTGTAAGTGAAGGCCTATGGAGGGGGCTAGGTTATGATCCCGTGTAAGTGAAGGCCTATGGAGGGGGCTAGGTTATGATCCTGTGTAAGTGAAGGCCAATGGAGGGGGCTAGGTTATGATCCCGTGTAAGTGAAGGCCTATGGAGGGGGCTAGGTTATGATCCCGTGTAAGTGAAGGCCTATGGAGGGGGCTAGGTTATGATCCCGTGTAAGTGAAGGGCTATGGAGGGGGCTAGGTTATGATCCTGTGTAAGTGAAGGCCTATGGAGGGGGCTAGGCTATGATCCTGTGTAAGTGAAGGCCTAGGAGGGGGCTAGGTTATGATCCCGTGTAAGTGAAGTCCTATGGAGGGGGCTAGGCTGTGATCCTGTGTAAGTGAAGGCCTATGGAGGGGGCTAGGCTATGATCCCGTGTAAGTGAAGTCCTATGGAGGGGGCTAGGTTATGATCCCGTGTAAGTGAAGTCCTATGGAGGGGGCTAGGTTATGATCCTGTGTAAGTGAAGGCCTATGGAGGGGGCTAGGCTATGATCCTGTGTAAGTGAAGGCCTAGGAGGGGGCTAGGTTATGATCCTGTGTAAGTGAAGTCCTATGGAGGGGGCTAGGCTATGATCCTGTGTAAGTGAAGGCCTATGGAGGGGGCTAGGTTATGATCCTGTGTAAGTGAAGTCCTATGGAGGGGGCTAGGTTATGATCCTGTGTAAGTGAAGGCCCATGAGGGGGCTAGGCTATGATCCTGTGTAAGTGAAGGCCTAGGAGGGGGCTAGGTTATGATCCCGTGTAAGTGAAGTCCTATGGAGGGGGCTAGGTTATGATCCCGTGTAAGTGAAGGCCTATGGAGGGGGCTAGGTTATGATCCTGTGTAAGTGAAGGCCTATGGAGGGGGCTAGGCTATGATCCCGTGTAAGTAAAGGTCTGTGGAGGGGGCTAGGCTATGATCCTGTGTAATTAAAGGTCTGTGGAGGGGGCTAGGCTATGATCCTGTGTAAGTAAAGGTCTGTGGAGGGCTAGGGTGAGGGGGCTAGGTTATGATCCTGTGTAAGTGAAGTCCTATGGAGGGGGCTAGGTTATGATCCTGTGTAAGTGAAGGCCCATGAGGGGGCTAGGCTATGATCCTGTGTAAGTGAAGGCCTAGGAGGGGGCTAGGTTATGATCCCGTGTAAGTGAAGTCCTATGGAGGGGGCTAGGTTATGATCCCGTGTAAGTGAAGGCCTATGGAGGGGGCTAGGTTATGATCCTGTGTAAGTGAAGGCCTATGGAGGGGGCTAGGCTATGATCCCGTGTAAGTAAAGGACTGTGGAGGGGGCTAGGCTATGATCCTGTGTAATTAAAGGTCTGTGGAGGGGGCTAGGCTATGATCCTGTGTAAGTAAAGGTCTGTGGAGGGGGCTAGGTTATGATCCTGTGTAAGTAAAGGTCTGTGGAGGGGGCTAGGCTATGATCCCGTGTAAGTGAAGGCCTATGGAGGGGGCTAGGCCAGTGATGGCGAACCTATGACACGCGAACTCATTTTTTTGGTTGATTTTTCTTTGTTAAATGGCATTTAAATATATAAAATAAATATCAAAAATATAAGTCTTTGGGAGAAACCAAGATGGCAGCATAGGTAAACACCAGAGTTAGCTGCCTCGAACAACCACTTCAAAAATACAACTAAAAGACGGAACGGACATCGCCCAGAACCACAGGAATACTGGCTGGGGGGAAATTCTTCAACTAGAAGGAAAGAGAACAGCATACGAGACTCAGAGGAGGCACAGTGCAGAAAATACAAAGGTGTGGAGGTACACGCAGAGTGGGCTGGTAGCTGAGGGTGCGGTTGTCGTTTTCAATCAGGAGGGAGTCTCAGATTCTTAGCTCCAGTTCTGGGCGAGTCTCTAGGGACCCAGACTCAAACGGGAGAAGCGGGACTGTCTGGCATCAGTCATAATGCAAGGGCAGCTTTCTCTCTGAGGTTTGCAGCGGTTGCTGGGACTCTGAGAGGCAGAGCCTCTGGGGATGGGACTGAGAGCAGCCATAACGGCTCCACCCGCCCTGTTGATCTGGTGGGACCCGCCCTGCCGAAGCCCTGCACATAGCCATTTGCCGGATAGCCTCAGGCAAAGACTAGATTAGCACCTCCCTAGAGGACAGAAGTTCTCCCACTGCAGACACAGCTGATTCTCACAGCCAGTTGGCCTGGAGGTCAAATCCCTCTAGTATTAACTACAACAATCAAGGCTTAACTACAACAAGACTGCGCACAAAGACCACTAGGGGGTGCACCAAGAAAGCATAAAAAATGCGGAGACAAAGAAACAGGACAAAACTGTCAATGGAGGATATTGAGTTCAGAACCACACTTTTAAGGTCTCTCAAGAACTGTCTAGAAGCCGCCAATAAAGTTATTGAGATCTATAAGAAATCTAATGAGACCCTCGATGTTATGATAAAGAACCAACTAGAAATTAAGCATACACGGACTGAAATAACGAATATTATACAGACTCCCAACAGCAGACCAGAGGAGCGCAAGAATCAAGGCAAAGATTTGAAATGCGAAGAAGCAAAAAACACCCAACCAGAAAAGCAAAATGAAAAAAGAATCCAAAAATACGAAGTAGTGTAAGGAGCCTCTGGGACATCTTCAAGCGTACCAACATCAGAATTATAGGGTTGCCAGAAGATGAGAGAGAGCAAGATATTGAAAACCTATTTGAAGAAATAATGACAGAAAACTTCCCCTACCTGGTGAAAGAAATGAACTTACACATCCAGGAAGCGCAGAGACCCCCAAACAAAAGGAATCCTAAGAGGACCACATCAAGACACATCATAATTAAAATGCCAAGAGCAAAAGACAAAGAGAGAATCTTAAAAGCAGCAAGAGAAAGACGGTCAGTTATCTACAAGGGAACACCCATACGACTGTCAGCTGATTTCTCAACAGAAACTTTGCAGGCCAGAAGGGAGTGGCAAGAAATATTCAAAGCGATGAATACCAAGAACCTACAACCAAGATTACTTTATTCAGCAAAGCTATCATTCAGAATTGAAGGTCAGATAAAGAGCTTCACAGATAAGGAAAAGCTAAAGGAGTTCATCACCACCAAACCAGTATTATATGAAATGCTGAAAGGTATCCTTTAAGAAGAGGAAGAAGAAGAAAAAGGTAAAGATACAAATTATGAACAACAAATATGCATCTATCAGCAAGTGAATCTAAGAATCAAGTGAATAAATAATCTGATGAACAGAATGAACTGGTGATTATAATAGAATCAGGGACATAGAAAGGGAATGGGCTCACTATTCTTGGGGAGGAAAGGGGTGTGGGAGATGCGGGAAGAGACTGGACAAAAATTGTGTACCTAGGGATGAGGACAGTGGGGGTGTAAGGGCAGAGGGTGGGGTGGGAACTGGGTGGAGGGGAGCTATGGGGGGGGAAAAAGAGGAACAAATATAATAATCTGAAAAATAAAGATTTAATAAAAATAAATAAATAAATATATATAAGTCTTTGTTTTACTATGGTTGCAAATATCAAAAAATTTCTATATGTGACATGGCACCAGAGTTAAGTTAGGGTTTTTCAAAATGCTGACACGCCGAGCTCAAAAGGTTCGCCATCACTGGGTAGGCTATGATCCCGTGTAAGTGAAAGCCTATGGAGGGGCTAGGCCAGGGGTGGGCAAACTTTTTGACTCGAGGGCCACAATGGGTTCTTAAACTGGACCGGAGGGCCGGAACAAAAGCATGGATGGAGTGTTTGTGTGAACTAATATAAATTCAAAGTAAACATCATTACATAAAAGGGTACGGTCTTTTTTTTTTTAGTTTTATTCATTTCAAACGGGCCGGATCTGGCCCACGGGCCGTAGTTTGCCCACGGCTGGGCTAGGCTATGATCCCATGTAAGTGAAGGCCTATGGAGGGGGCTAGGCTATGATCCCATGTAAGTGAAGGCCTATGGAGGGGGCTAGGCTATGATCCTGTGCAAGTGAAGAAATATAGAATTCTCATTCTCTTGCAATTGTCACAGATTCACCTGTTCTGAGTAAATGCTGCCCTTCCTTATGACTAAAGTTTTCTCTTTATATTTTAATTACGAAAGATTTGGGAACACTTTCTAAAACGACTGTAATAAAATATAACAAAAAAGCATTCAAACTTTAGATACTGCATTGCTTGCTTTTTTCCTACTCTCATTGGGTGAATGCGCATTTGTTTCTGACTGGTACTCATTTCTCTTGGTCATTAGGTTGCCCCCAATGATGAAGCTGTGGTGACATTATTGTGCGAATGGGCTGTGAGCTGTAAACGGTCCGGCAAGCACAGGGCGATGGCAGTGGCAAAACTCTTGGAGAAGAGGCAAGCGGAAATCGAGGCTGAGGTGGGTGTTCCTGTCTGCTTGTTGAATGCCATCATTTAAACATTATGTTTTGGGAAGGACTCTTTTTTCTTATCCTCATTATACTATATTTTTTCTTTTAAAGGAAAAAGGGAGAATGTACAAATTCATGGCAGGATCTCTCTAAGTTAACGAAGCCAATAGTTCATATACTGGACTAACTTACAATTATCTTTTATTTTTATTTTTTCTCTATTGATTAAGGTATTACATATGTGTCCATATCCCCCATTGTCTCTCCCCCCAACCCCCCACTCTTGCCCTCACCCCCCTGGTGTCTGTGTCCATTGATTAGGCTTATATGCATGCATACAAGTCCTTTGGTTGATCTCTCCCCCTTACCCCTACCTTCCCCTACCTTCCCTCTGAGGTTTGACAGTCTGATCAATGCTTCTCTGTCTGTGGATCTGTTTTTGTTCATCAGTTTATGTTGTTCATTAGATTTCACAAATGAGTGAGATCATGTGACATTATCTTTCTCTGACTGGTTTATTTTGCTTAGCATAATGCTTTCCAGTTCCATCTATGCTGTTGCAAATGGTAAGAATTCCTTCTTTTTTACTGCAGCATGGTATTCCATTGTGTAGATGTACCACTGTTTTTTAATCCACTCATCTGCTGATGGGCACTTAGCCTGTTTCCAAATCTTAGCTATGGTAAATTGTGCTGCTATGAACATAGGGTGCATATATCCTTTCTGAGTGATGTTTCTAGTTTCTTGGGATATAGTCCTAGAAGTGGGACTATGGAGGGGGCTATGTCAAATGGGTCAAATGGGAGTTCCATTTTTAGTTTTTTGAGGAAGCTCCATACTGTTTTCCACAGTGGCTGCACCAGTCTGCATTCCCACCACCAGTGCACGAGGGTTCCTTTTTCTCTGCGTCCTCGCCAGCACTTGTCGTTTGTTGAACAATTATCTTTTAAAACAAAACTTTAATATCTAAGAACAAAGAACTCTTCCTTTGCGAGGTTAAGATACATACACACAAGTGTGTGTGTGTGTATATATATATATATCTTGTATTATTATATATGTTTGTGTATATATTTTTATATTATGGATTTTAAAGCCACATAATATTTTAGTGGAACCAGAAGTGCTTTGCCTATGAATTTATAGGTAGCAGTTTGTATTATTGTTTGAGATTTTGTTCTGGCCCCAGAGAAGGCAATTATGGCCTCAGCAGTAGATTATTATGGGAAAACAGAGCTAGCTTCATAAACATGAGCTTTTGTTGAAGGGAACATTTTTAAGCGAGCCCCTTTTTGTGCCTGTGAAATTCTGTGAAATTCTGCAGGTCTGGAGAAGGTGTGCTTTGACCAGGCCACTTCCTCTCTCACCTCGACACCTGTTGGGCCTCCTACCTTGTTTCTTCATAGCTAGACCCATCTTTTCAAAGTAGGAACAGATCACACTGTCCCCTTACTAAAACTCCGTGATGGGTCCTTACATGGCCCACAGAGCCTCGAGGGCTGCCCTACCTGCCTCTCCCCCCGCCATCTCCTACCTTTTTCCTCTGGGACACACAGGATTGCAGACGCCTTGGACTTTCTGTCCCTCCATCACTCCAAACTCCCTTTTATCTTTGGGTCTTTGCCCCTGCTGTTTCTTCTGGTGGCACACCCTGCTCCCCAATTTTCACATGGCCAGTTTCTTTCTGCCATTCCTATTTCAGAAAGTGTCACTGTCTTTGTAGCATTCCCAGCTCAACATGTGTCACCTCCTCAGTCACTCTTCTCACATCACTCTGTTTTACTTTCCTCAGTGGCTTATTGTTTCACGCCTGCCTGCCTCTGGGATGTAAGCTCAACAATAGGAACCCGAATACCCAGAATAGTGCTCGTGCATAGTAGATGCTCAATAAATATTGCATGAATGGATGAGCACTTAGCTGGCTCTCTGTTACTGATAATGTACCTACTTCCTATGAAGCTATTAAAAACAAAATAGGAAGAATGTTTTCATTGATAGCTCTTTTGGGAAGGCACTGTTCACCAGATACAAAAGATCATGTTGTTGAAATTGGGGCTTGAAGATATTGATGTTAAGGTGTAAGACACAAGCCCATTTTGCAATGTGCAAATTAGGAAAAGTGTTTCATGGCTTTTTTTCTATACATTTATGAATAGACTATTCTACAGTGAATTGAAATGATTAAAGTTTAGTAACTAAAGTTGAATTTCTCAGATTTCATTGTTGCTTCTGGATTGTTGTCATTCCCTCCCTCCACCCAGTGTGTCCCAGAATGAACACACACACACACACACACACACACACACACACAATCACTTTCAGAAGAGGTTCACACACAGATTGCTTTGTAATTTTAATAGGTGTAACTGTATTCTTTCAGAGATGTTTAAGATAATTGATTTCTAATAAACATGAAAAATTGACCTTTGTGAAGAAAGGATGGCTTGGAGAAATATGTTAATATAATAATTAATAACTTAATATTGAAGAATAAGGATCAAAGGGATATTGAAGAGAATAAAAAACGAGGATCTGATTACTTCTAAACTGTTTCTTTTCTGGTTTTCTAGTAAGTTTTATCTTTTTAAAAAAATTAATAATTCATTTAAAGAATAGTTTATTGATTTTTAGAAAGAAAAGATGGGAGAGGGAGAGGAAGAGAAAGAGAGAAACATCAATGTGAGAGGGTAACATTGATTGGCTGCCTCCTGCATGTCCCCTATCGGGATTGAGCCTGAAACCCCGGACGTGTGCCCTGACCAGGAATCGAACCGGCAATCTCTCAGTGCTTGGGATGACACCCACCTGAGCCACACCAGCCAGGGCAGTAAGTTCTATCTTAGGAGTTCACACGTTGAACAGCTTCTCTTGATGTGTTTCATGAACTGTGGAGAGTCCCAGAGGTTCTGCGAGATCTCATTGGTAAAATGTGATGAATAAGTGAAAGAACCTTATTGGGGGAATTATGTTAGCTTTCTTATTCCACACCACACTTCTCCACACACACTTGTAAATACCCCCACCTGACCAAAACAAACACAAAAGAATGGAACTCAATAATACATTGCCAAACATTTCTTAGGGGGAATACAGTTAAGCATGAGCTATTTAAAAATGATGACCTCAAATTATTTTTAGCAGTTGGTACAGGAATACTGAGTAGTGTATTCTGTACTATGTTGTGTATTTAATGGATGCTCATACAGTACTGTGTAGAGTTTATAATTCAGATGAATAATGTTTTTCAGGGGTATGGTTTGAAATAATTTCAATTGTTCTGGATTAGCTTCCTGAACTTGTAAAATTATATTTACCCACTATGCATGGCCTACAAATATATAGAGAAATCTCAATTTATATTTTATCTGAGAACTTAAATGTTAATGAGAAACTAACCTATTCATGACCCACTGTGACCATACTTGTCCTTTATAACTTATTGTGCTTGTTTACTTTTAATCTTTAGAGATGTGGGGAGTCAGAGGTCTTAGATGAGAAGGAGTCCATTTCTTCTGCGTCTCTTGCTGGATCTAGTTTGCCTGTTTTCCAGAATGTTCTGCTAAGGTTTTTAGATACACAGGCCCCCTCATTGTGTAAGTAAAGCTCTTTGCTTTTAGATCTTAAATAAGGGAATGGCTTCCACCCCCTTCTTTTAAAGCTGTTTATTTCTTTAAATTTTTATTTGCATCTTATCAAAAGTTCTTGGCACTGAATATAATGTATATTTTACTGAACAAAATTTTGTGGCATGTTTTCAATGGATATTTTTGTGCAATTTTAAAATTAGGTGAACTTCAAAGGTTTAAAATTTTGTAGAGTTTAAAAATAAAGTGCCTCCTTCCTTTGTAATTAGTGGACTAATTTTCCCTTTATAGATCTTTCTTACCAAAATAGAGGAGCTAAGATGTTTCACTGTATATTGTGATTTGGAAATTTCTCTTTTCAAACCATTTTCTAAATTTTTTATTTTCTAACTTTGCATCTTAAAAGGTGGGTAGAGGGTGGGAATCAAATAACAGTACTTTATAACAAGGTCCTAGATACAAGGAAATTATTTGTAAATATGGTTGGCTGCTTGCTAACTCTCTCTTGGATGTTCATGTCATCTTATATTCTTTTTCTTTTATTCTGTAGTTGATGGCAAGCTGAGAGTTTGGGGGAATAAACCACCCAGTAGGTTCATACTGTGGGTGCCACTTTAAAAAATCTTTGTGTGAGCTAAATGGGCTTGATCTTATTCTGAGGCTTTTATGTGTCAGAGTACAGCAGGGAGGGTCTTAGGATAGATAGTGATAGAACAGAAAAATGGCAAAAAGTGAAAAGTGATAGAAAAGGGAGAAAAAGAGTGGAGGGAGGGGAAGGAAGATGTTTGTGAAGGAGAAAAAGGTAAAGCATCTAGAAATAGCCCTGCTTCCAATTCCTCTGAGAAGGGCCTCCTTTTGGGTTGAGTGATGCCTGGGGGTCTTTAGTTATTTTGTGGCTGGTCGAGTTCAGAGGAAGAGAAAGAGCTGGAGTCAAGCTGATTGTTGGAATGTAGGGAGAGAAATGAAACATGTAAGTGAAGCAGGGAAATGAGAAGACAGGAGATATACCGAATAGAAAGTATATTGCCAGTAGTGGAAATTAGCAGCTCTAACGTCTCTTATGTCCGGAGAAGACACACGTTTGCCCTGGGCTTCCTTGTCCGACCCACTCCTGTTCTCTTTCTGGGAAATACATTCTTCTCTGCCACTGCTTCTTCTGGATTCCATTTTCTGTCAGAGAAGCTGCTTGTGTCTCCGTGCAGAGGCTGCTGTATTGAATGTGGTGGTGGACGAGAACAGACATTCAGGTGTCAGGTTTAATGTTCCCTGGATGGTCTGTTCGTCTCTGTGTTTGCAAGTGTGCTGGGACCGGGGCTGAGCTTTGCAGGGTTAGTCTTAACATTTTTAACCTCTCAAAGGTACAGATACAGAGTTTTAGAGTGCAGTTACAATATTAAAAGTCATAATGTAAATTAAATAGACTGGTTATGAATTAAAAAAGACAAAAGAGCTTCTGTCTATGCTCTTTGAATTTCATTTTCCCTTTTTCTTTTCAGTGGATCCCGCTCATTTTTTAAATTTTAATTACCATTTGAATTGTGGTTCTGTTGTGAAATCTCCTTGGGAAAAATGTATAATGTGCCCCACAAATACACAGATACACTCAAACTCTGAAAGCAGCCACAAGCAGTTTTAGTGATAAAACCAGAGGACAGCAATCTTGGCCTGTGTTTTTGTTTTGTTTTGTTTTGAACTTGAAATTCTGTGTGTTTATATTATTATTTAAAAGACTATTCATTTGCCTGGGCCCACTATCTTTAAACTTGAAGTTGTACTTAGCATACTGGATAGTATTTTTAATTGCAGTGGGACAGTAAAAACCTATGAGCCATTTCTATACAAAACAATAGTGCCTCATAGGAAATTTGGCAATAATGGTTGATTTTGTAAAAAAAAATTGTGAAAAGTGGTTCTAATATTGTTAAGCCTTAGCAATATTTTTATAAAATTTATTTATCTTTTAACGAGATCAGTGGAAACTGAATTTTTGATGGAATTGTTTCTATAGCGGATCCAAACAGTGAATGTGAGAAGGTGGAGTTTGTGAACCTGGTGCTGCTCTTCTGCGAGTTCATCCGGCACGATGTCTTCTCTCACGACGCTTACATGTGCACCCTCATCTCCCGGGGAGACCTGTCCGTCACCTCCTCCACTCGGCCACGGTCGCCTTCGGGAGAAAATGCAGATGAGCACTACCCCAAGGACCATGACATGAAGATGGAGGTATGGCCCTGGGAGGGTGTGCCTGCTCCCCTCATTTCCCCAACCCGCTCCAAAGGATGTGCGATGGAAGGGTGATCACTTTTTTTTTTAAATATATTTTATTGATTTTTTACAGAGAGGAAGGGAGAAGGATAGAGAGTTAGAAACATCGATGAGAGAGAAACATCGATCAGCTGCCTCCTGCACACCTCCCACTGGGAATGTGCCCGCAACCAAGGTACATGCCCTTGGCCGGAATTGAACCTGGGACCCTTCAGTCCACAGACCGATGCTCTATCCACTGAGCCAAACCAGTCAGGGCTGGTGATCACTTTTTAATTGTATTCTCTTGTTTCAAAGCTCATGTATCTCTACTTCCGCTCACAAAAACAGACTATAATTTACATCTTCCAGAGTTTTCTTTTGGATACTCTAAAACTATTAATGAAAAGATTTGACAGGCCATAATATTTTTCTTTGAATTAGAAATATGTGCTTCCAGTTTTATGTATTTCTAATCCCCAGTTTCCTTTAATGTTTGTCTGAAAAATGGACTTGTTTTGACCCTAAAGTCCTGGTTTAGTGTTCATTCTAAGGAGCATCTTCCCTGATGTATTTTGTTCATTAATTGTACCAGTGTTTTATACATAGTGGGAAATTCTGTGTTAGACTTAACACATCATGTCTTCATTCAATGAATAAAAAATTTAATATTTATTTCTCAAATGTTTTAAAGTTAAGTTGTTCTTTTCAACAAATTATTTTATGCAGTGACTATGAATTTATAATTTTCTGCCAATTTCTGATATTTTGGACATTGTTCCAGATACTTATTGAAATTTTCAAGGCAAAAAAACATGAAGTTGGTGATGGGAAATAGTAGAAAATGGTGAGAGATTATGATAATTCCTTAACAATAAAACCTCATGTTGGTTGTATGAGAGTTTAAGTATATAATATTATATTTTTTTAAGCCAGCACCTATACTTGTAATTTAAAAACCTGACATTAGAATTATACACATTGATTCATAGTTTAAACTCTTAAGATTTGGTGACTAAATGGTATAGGAATTTTAAAAAATCTTTAGTATAAATACGTTTGTTTCTAAATTTGTCCACAGTATAAGTTATATAGGGTGAAAAAATTAAAGCTACTTTACCTGTTTAGGCTTTTTCTATGTTTCTGATTTTTCTTTTTTGTTCTTCAATATCAAGATATCTTAAAGCTTAGATTTTTCTTACTAAGAAAAGTTGGTGAGCACGTGACTGGGAATAGCCCAGGGAAGGAGATTATGGTCAGTTTGTTTTTATCAGGACGTTCCTGTGCTCTTCCCTTAAAAAAGTCATGGAAGTTGAATCTTTCTCATCATGAGGACAAAGAGTGACTTTCCAAAGCAATGCATACTTTAAACCTTCTTTATTTTTGGAAAAGACACTAAGAGGAAATAAGAGGGTGGTTAAAAATGTTACTGTCCTGCTTTAGCATCAGTTTCTTAATGAGCTACACCATCTACCATGTGACTTCCTTTCTCTGACCATCATCAGGGACAGACTGTTATGGCACATATGGGTATTGGCTCAGGAACTATTGATCTTTTTGATGAAGTAGACAAGTGACTTTAAAACTGACTTGGGTTCGCAATTCCCAGGAGGTTAACCATTGAATTATTATTGACTATGAATCCCTCCCCGACCCCGACCCCAGCAGGGCTCTGCCCTCTGTTTCTTGCTCAGGCACTGGAATGACCTGTGTACTTGCGATGTAAATATGACCCCAGTACATTCCTCCCCAGGGCACAGTCCATCAGCTCTGTAGTTGTTTCCTGTCGCTTCATCCTCGGTTTCATCTGTACTGCCTCCTTGGGAAATTTAACACTCCTGCCCTCCTAGACCTTTTGTTCCTTTTGAGATCGGCATCTCTCAGGAAAAAGGAGTGTAGTAGTTTCATCAGGACAGTGCATGTTGATTTGCCGCATATGTGTTTAGCTTCTAAATAGTAGCTTTCCTGGCTCTGGACTTGCTATACATTCTTTTACTTTATCTAAGTATAATTATGTGCTCTTCCCCATGAATCTTAATGAGTCCCTCTTTATAAAAAATATTGTTTGGGGAAAAGAATAAAACCTTTATGTTATTCATTAGCTTGTTAACTATTTCAGTGCATGTGTTTTTGTAGGAAATGTAGCCCTAAGAGGAAAACACTGACCTGTAGTCTGGTCTGTCTCCGGCCCTCCAGGAAATACAGCTGGGCCCATTTCTCACGTGTGTGGTCGTCATGGTCTCATCCTCAAAATGGAGGACGATGGCGACAGCTTCCTAGTGATCTGAATATGAAGTTATGGAAATAAGCAAAATTTCTGTTTATATTTTGCTCAGTGGTTAAATAAGGAAAGGATATTGTTTGAGTGTTTTCTGTGTTGGAAGCTCTGTATACAGTTCTGGTGTTGGCTTCACTCTCTTTCATTTATAACCTCCACCATTTGCTTTACACGACTTAGATTTTTTCTCCTATGCCTGGAGAGTCCTGTGAGATCATCAACCCTTCCTTGGGCAGAAGAATGTCAGTTAATGGTGAGAAGCTGCTGAAGAGAGAAAAACCAAGAGAGTTGATTTTTCCATCTAATTATGACCTCCTGCGACACCTGCAGTATGCAACACATTTTCCCATACCTCTGGTAAGTCAGTGCGTCAGTCAGTTGACAACCTGATTATTTCATTAGAGGATGATTAGCCATAGACTATTCAACTACTTGCCTGAACAGTACATGTGATAGCAGGTGAATGTTTGTATTCATTGCTTCTTTTGTTATAACTCTGACCATATGGTTTATGTACTGATGAGTGCCCATGTGTGGTGTGATACTACTAGCTGACTAGATTTAACAGAATTTACTATATTAATGTCCTTTTATTGAGCATTTGAGTCACTGCAAATAATGGCTAAATTTGTTTTCCTACTTCAATTTGAAACTCATTTATCGAGTAGCATTTATGTGCACTGTATTGTGGTAGTTACTTTTGGTATTATGCAGATGAATAACAATTTATGGACATAGGAAAGATGAATAAGATAGGAGAGCGAAGTTTATATAAAGAGCGAAGTGCTCTATTTTAAAGGGAAACAAGTTTTAGTTTTAGTTTTAGGTTTAAGGTATGCATTGCTTTGGAAAGTCACTCTTTGTCCTCATGATGAGAAAGATTCAACTTCCATGATTTTTTTAAGGGAAGAGCACAGGAACGTCCTGATAAAAGATGAATAAGATAAAATGACAAGCATTAAAAAGTACAATGAGTAAAAACCCAAGTGCCCACTGGAAGGTGAACCATTTGACATTTTTGGGTTTCTTCCACTCTCCAAGAGTAAATGTTGGAAGGGAGAGAGAGCATCTGATTGAGAAATTGGGTAGGGCTTCATGGAAGAGGTTGTATGTGAGATGGATTTGGATTTTGACCTGTTGAATTTAAGAACTGGAGAGCACATGGGAAATACTTGCCAGGAAATTTAGTGTGTGAGTTATAAAGAGTGAAGTGCTCTATTTTAAAGGGAAACAAGTTTAGTTTTTGTTATTAGTAATGAAGATTGGGCCAAGATCTGTAAATGTTTTTATTCTTAGGTTCACTATCATTTTTTCCTGGGATTTTAAGTATAATTTTAATGAGTAAATCTCATTGAACACTATTATTATTTTAGCAAAAATATAATTTTAGGCATGCATTATGTTATTTCCTGCATATCTTTGAGGAGTTTTGATCTGCGAACTAAATATTTTATTACATTTGTTTATTTATTGATTGATTGATTGGTTATTTTGGAACTTCCTCTGAAATGACTTTCAAAATCACTACACCCATGTATTTTCTCCCCTTTATTAAATTAAGAACCCTTTTTTTGGTGTGAACTTTTCTATGTCCAGGGTTATGTCAAAAGTTGCCATAATTTTTTCATGTTCATCACTGGCTGACTGTATCAACATTATTTTTTTTAATCTTCACTCGATATTTTTACCATTGATTTTTAGAGAGTGGAAGGGAGAAGGAGAGACAGAGAGAAACATCGATGTGAGAGAGACATATCAGTTCGTTGTCTCCCACATGCCCCCAACCAGGGCCGGGAGCCTGCAACCGGGGTATGTGCCCTTGACCGGAATCAAACCTGGGACCCTTCACTCCGCGGGCCGACGCTCTATCCACTGAGCCAGATTGGGTAGGGCTGTCTCAACACTTATCAGCTGTTACCTGTGTCACTCATTTTTAATATAATGGAATAATCTTACAGTTTATTCAGGGCAGCAGAAAGAGTAGCCCTGATATTTAGAGCTGTACCCTGAAGAATCCCTGGATGAACTATCATGATATCTGGGATTTGTTTTAAAATAGAGTCAGGGGGCCGGGTAATTGAAGTGGAGTGTAGTTAACAGTAACGCACCGGTGTTAATATCCCGTTTTTGACAAACGTGTTGTGGGTGTGTAAGGCATTAACATTAGGGCAAAATGGGATGAAGGGTATGTGGGAACTCTACCATATTTATACCTTTCTTATAAATTTTATATTACTTCAAAATAAAAGGTTTATTTTAGAAAAAGAAGAAAATGGAGAGGGGGAAATGAAGCAAATATGGCAGTGTTGAGAATGGTTGAAGCTGGGTGAGCAGAGCTTCGCAGGGCTCCCCTCCATGTGCCTGGTGTCAGAGCAGGGCGCTCCCCACACACTTCTTCATTCTTTTGTTCATATCCTTAGCAACGCCGTCATCCCCGGCGTTTAGTATTCTAAACACTGTCCACTAACTTCCCTGAGGAAAGAACATGAAGTACTTCTAATGGCTAATTCTCATGATGAATTATGATATAATTCAATTGTATTGCAATCATAAAAAGACCTAATAAATGGATGTGGCAGGGTATATTTCATAGCCTTCCATCACCAGTTGCCCTAAACCCCTTTATACTGTGAGTATAATTAGAAGGCATCAATAAAGGGAAATAAAAGTATATATTAATATAACATGTTGTAGAGTCTGGTTCTCTTTACTAAAAAGGAAAATTAGGCTGATTTATCAAGCAAGTGAGGAGACTATAAGAATATGATTTAAAACAAAGATTCTTTTACCTCTCTCTCTAAGATGTGGCCCTAGTGACTGAAGGCCAAGGAGAGAGGACTAAAGCGGACTTCACCAAAGAGTTTTGAAAAATAGACTAGTTTCATGTATTCTCCTATAGGAATAATGTCTTGATCTGCCCATCAGTAAAAACATGTTCTTAGAATACCAACAAGCACAGGTTCTAGGATAGGCATCATACCAGCCTGTCAGGTATAGACATGTGATGCTGATGGGGGCTCCTGTCATTAACACTTGCCAGCTAGCATTTTTTCAGAACTTACCATGTTATGAGTGCAATAGGCACTTTTGTGTGTGTATTTTCTTATTTATCATTCTCTTCAAACTCAAAGAATATATTTGTGAAATTGTAGACAGGAGTTGTCTTGGGTCAGGCCTTAGAAAATAATGCTTCATGCAGATCTAAAAAGGGTATGGAATCAAACTTGTTTTATTACTTCCCAGGAACATAGTTTCTTAATCATGGCAGTTAATGTTCATGGATTACCAATTGTTTTCATATGAGCTTTTACTATCGAGATGAAAACCCCCCACAAAACTTCATGTATGCTTGTCTAAACTTTGTAATCTTCTTTTCTTTAAATAAGTGTCTTATTTCATCATCTATTGAATCGTTTCTGCATTACTGGTAGTAGAGAGATCGAAGGGTGTGACCCTTAGAGCAGGAGTCACCCGCACTCCAGTGTGCTGGCCTCAGATGGGGTCACTCACCTTCAGGATCTGGGTGGCAGCAGCCAGCCTGGCACCACTGCTTTCCTAACCAGGCCTTGTTGTGTGGAGTGGGCATATCTATTTTAAGACCATTTGACTGATGCTCTTTTTCCATAACTTCAATGTGAGTTTCTAGTTCCAAAACAGTAGTTTGGCAGTTAGTGTAATTTAACAATTCCCCTTGAAAATGTTATAGGGTCTATTTCATATTGCTATAAAATAAAAATAAGAAATCACTGAATTTGTCATACTAACAGCAGAAAGTTACTGGAGTAGTGAGCTGAAAGGTGGATTAAAAATAAATCAGGTTTCATGTAAAAATAAGCTGGCTTTTTTTTTTTTTTTTTTTTAAGTGATCTAAAAGGCTTTAAATTGTGTTGCTGAAGGGCTTTATGGCAACTTACGTAGAGTTTATATGAAGAGGTCAATGGCGCTAACCCCTTCACAGTAAGAAATCTACATATAACTTGTGATTCCCCCCAAACTTATCTTCCAATAGTGCACTGTTGACCGGAAGCCTTACTGATTTCATAAACAGTTGGTGGACTCATATTTTTTACATTATATGCATTATGTATTGTATTCTTATAATAAAGTTAGCTTGAACAAATAAAATGTTATTGAAAAAAATCATAAGGAAGAGAATATGCGTTTACAGTACCATATGTATTTATTGAAAAAAAATTGCGTGTAAGCGGACCCATGCAGTTCAAACCTCTATTTAAGGGCCACCTTTATTTTGCATATTTTTCTCAAGAAGTCAGTTCCAGGTATTTCAGTGAACACCTCACAAACACCTCTGTGTCTGCAATAGAAGTCATTTGGATTTCAAGGGTATTGCAGGGTTTTACATTGGTTTAACAAGAATTTTTAGTTTTTTTGTACAAATATTTGCCTTAACAACCAAGAAGTACTGCTTGGTTTGCATTTAAAAACAGGGTTTCACAGTAAACCATGCCACATTTGCTAACTGTCTGTACTTTTACATTCTGAGGCTCTCTTTTTCTCCTCTTTTCCAGTTGTTTTGCACTTGTTGTCCAGTAAGGGAAGAAGTTGCAGCATAAAGTTATAGCACAATCCCATGGTTTATGCATCATTTTCACAACTTGATTTTTCTTTCTGAGCCCTGCTCTCCTTACCTGAAGCAAAAGTTGCAGTCACCTTCAAGCGGAATGCCTTTGAGAGCTGATAGTACAGGAGAGGGTCAAAGCACAAGTTTGACACCGCCAGGAGCAGCGTGGCCTCTTTGGCTTTGAAGAGGGAAATCCTGGTTGGACAGTCAGATATGACCTCGGTCTGGCTGAGCGTGTATGGGATTCTGACAATGTGATAAGGAACAAAGCATATAATGTAGGCTGTAGTCACTAAAAGTATGTTAACGAGAGCTCTTTTCACATTTGAATAATTTTCATTATCTTTGTTTCTGTAGAGTTGTCGAATTACTAGGCAGTTTGATATCAAAATGATGGCTGAGAAATTTAAAAATATAGCTATACATATGAAGTTTGTCAGCAAATGCCAATTTCTTCCAAACTCCTTTTTGAATTCCATGCATCCTACATTTGGCTTTTCCTTGATGTCTTTGATGGGAATCACCATGTTTGGCACCATTATCAGAAGGACCATTCCCCACACAACAGCCGATATCATTTTGCCAAATCCAGGTTCTTGTATTCGATAAATCTTGCAGCTGTGTGTCAATTGAAGACAGCGGTCAATGCTGACAAATGCTAAGAAGATAATCGATAAGTACATATTAATGTAGATGAGGCAGGCTGTTACTTGGCAGTGGAATATCCTCAGCTTCCAGGGTGCCACACCCAAGTCAACAGCAATTTTCACTGGTAATGCCAGAGTGAGCAGGAAATCAGCTGTAAGCAAATTAATTAAGTATATGCTTACACACCTGTGATTTGTGTTTTTCTGCATGAAAGCCCATGTTGCAAAACAACTTCCAATAATTCCAATAAGGAAAACTAAGTAAAAGAAATATGTGAATGGCTCCAGATCTCTGTAAACTGGACAGAAGGTAGAACTGTTTGTCATCTTGTGCGAAAGTAAGGATGACTCTTCTAAAAAACAAAATTTTAAAAATTTGTTAAAAGAAAAGGGAAGAGAGGTTAGTAATTAAAATTAGAAATTATTTCCTTTAAAATAACTTGAACTAACAATACCTCCGTCCCAATCTTTCTGGTTCTTAGAATTTTTCTGATGAACTCTTCTAAAGCATGTGGACTGGTGGGAACATCTTAGCTTATGAGGAAGCCTGGGTTTTCCATGGTCTAATTTTGTGTTTTTGGGAAATCCCATTAGGTTAGCTTCTAAAAGGCATATTTTTGACATCATACTTTTGCCTTCTGATAGCTCTTGTTACCAGTTGGCTTGGAAGTTAGTTTGCAGAGGAGATAAGTAAACTGAAATTCTGAGAACTAGAGTTGAAACGAGGGTAAAATGGTTTGGTTGTGGCTGAGCCGGAAGAGCTGAATGGGGCTGTCTGGCTTTCTTTGCGTATAGGTTGATAGAACTGCTCGTGCTGGAGGAACCTAGACTGAGGGGGTGGTAAGAGTAACAAAGTTGTACTAAAATTTAAAAGTGGGTATTTCAAAAGTAGGCCCTTTCTGCATGAAAGCCCATGTTGCAAAACAACTTCCAATAATTCCAATAAGGAAAACTAAGTAAAAGATCTAACCTACTAGAACATTTAACCTACTGTATCTAACCTACTAGAACATTTTCACAATCAAAATTTTATTTTATTTTTCTTTTTAGCAGAAAGAGTTGAAGGATTAGAGTCTGGTCCAGAGTTGATACTTTATTACCTCCATTTTTCTGGCTCCAGTTTCATAGTATAGACCTGTGGTGTCTGCTAGGATGGTAGGCTGTCACCACGTGTGACTACTGAGCATTTGAAATGTGGCCAGTCCAGATTGACATGTGTTGTAAATGCAGAATACACACTGGGTTTTAAAGATTTAGTACATCATATTTTTAAAAATAGTACAAGTAGTAAAATTGTATTCATTTATGCAAATAATACAACAATTAGTAAAATATCTCATTAATATTTTCATACTGAGCACATGTCAAAATATTTTTGATGTATTAGGTTAAATATAATATTAAGATTAGTTTATCCTGTTTCTTTTTGCTATTTTAAATGCAGCTACTAGATAATTTTAAAGTGCCTCTGTGGTTTGCATTATATTTCTATTGGGCCAGTGCTTGTATAGATGTTTCTGTGTTCTTAGTATTTTTGAGAAATTTCAAGAATGTATTTTAAAGGCTTCTAGAACAAGGATACATGACATTGGTAACAAAACTCTCGAAGAAAAGCTCAGTTATATTAGTATCAAAACGTCTAACGTTAACACTTCAGAGTGTTTTCTTTCTCTTTCACTGTGGGTTTTGAGGCAGTCAAGCTAGAAGTAGAAGACATGCCCTTAGAACCACTGTGATTTACACAATACCATGTTCCTCCAAGTCAGGAACATTGGGTGTTAGAAGCACACATTAAACCAATTGGACTTCACTCACTGCCTTTGCCCTGGTCCAGTGCCCCTGATACTCCAAGGTCGCGGGCACTTCTTTCTGGGGCTGCTTCTTGAGATGCTCCCTCCTCATGCATATTAAGTACCTTTCTTTTGTTTTAACAAGAAGAGTATTTTTGTGTTTTAGCCATAAAAATGGATAGATAACTTTTTAAATGTAGTAACTAGTAAGTATAGTGGCTGATTAAGAAGGCCAGATAAGCCTATTCACTCAAAATTCCCTTAAAAAAAAAAATAACCAAAACTGCTGAAGCCTTTCTGAATCTTAATTCTCCTTAATTATTTAATGATCCATTGTGTGCATCTTGGGATAAAACAGTATGCAAATAGATTGATAAGGCAGCGGTACATAAATCTTTCTAAATTCATGTCATGGAAAGGGTACATGTCCTTCCCACTTTCCGACCTGAGAGGATTTTAGAGTCCACAAATGGTCATAAACTCCATGGAAACAATTAAGTACTGACTTTGGGTCTGGCACTATGCTAAGGACTTTACATGAACCTATTAACCTTCCATCATTACTACCATGTATTATTATTCCTGTTTTCCAGATGAGAAAACTGAGGCACAATAGGTTAAGTAATGCCAGATTATATGGTTGGATATAGAGCCAGGATTCCAAATCAGGCCATCTGATCTCAGAAACCACTCCAAAAGACTGTCCCAACAATAATAGTATTAACAATGATGATGGTGATGGTAATTGTTATTATTATTATTATTGTTATTATTATTATTGCCAACCTTTACTAAGGGCAGCAACTATATTCTAAGCAATTTTCATTCTTAATTTTTTTCTAACTACTAATAAAAGACGTTTAGGCTTCATGTATTTTGATGTTTCATTTTATAATATACTAGAGGCCCAGTGCACAAAAATTTGTGCACTCGGGGGGGAGTGGGGGTCCCTCAGCCCGGCCTGTGCCCTATTGCAGTCTGGGATCCCTCGGGAGATAACGACCTGCTGGCTTAGGCCTGCTCCCGGGTGGCAGAGGGCAGGCCCAATCCCTAGGTGCAGCCCCTGGTCGGGCTCAGAGCAGGACTGATTGGGGAGTTGGGGCACTGCCCCCTGTCATGCACAGAGCAGGACGGATTGGGAGGTTGCGATGCCACCCTCAGTCAAGCTCAGGGTAGGGCCAATTGGGGACGTTGGGGCACCGCCCCCTGTCACACTCAAGGCAAGGTCGATGGGGAGGTTGCGGCACCACCCCCTGTCACGCACAGAGCAAGGCCCATCAGGGGGGTTGGGGCTCCGTACCCTGTCACGCACAGAGCAGGGCCCATCAGGGGGTTGGGGAGCTCCCCCCTGTCACGCAGAGAGCAGGGCCCATCAGGTGGTTGGGGAGCTCCCCCCGTCACGCACAAAGTAGGACCGATAGGGGAGTTGCGGCACCGCCCCCTGTCACACACAGCAGGGCGGATCAGGGGGTTGGGGCGCCGCACCCTGTCACACTCAGGGCAGGGCCGATGGGGAGGTTATGGCTCTACCCCGTCACACACAGAGCAGGGCCCGTGGGGGGGGGGAGTTGGGGCGCCGCCCTCTATCACACACAGAGCAGGGCCGATCAGGGGGTTGGGGCGCCGCCACTCTCACACTCAGGGCAGGGCCGATGGGGAGGTTATGGCTCTACCGTGTCACACACAGAGCAGGGCCTGTGGGGGGGGGGGGGGAGTTGGGGCACCGCACCCTGTCACACACAGAGCCACAGGGCGATCAGGGGGTTGGGGAGCTCCCCCTATCAGGCACAGAGCAGTGCTGATCAGGGGGTTTGGGTGCCTTCCCCTGTCACAAACAGAGCAGGGCGGATAGGGAGGTTGTGGCTCCGCCCCCTGTCACAGAGCAGCAGGGCGATCAGGGGGTTTGAGCGTTGCCCCCTGTTACGCTGATTCCGGTGCCGGGAGGCCTCTCGGCTCCGCTGATTCCGGTGCTGGGAGGCATATTACCCTTTTACTATGTAGGATAGAGGCCTGGTGCATGGGTGGGGGCTGGCTGGTTTGCCCTGAAGGGTGTCCTGGATCAGGGTGGGGATCCCCACTGGGGTGCCTGGCCAGCCTGGGTGAGGGGATGATGGCTGTTTGCAGCTGGTCACACACCCTTCAGGGTGAGGGTCCCCACTGGGGTGCCTGGCCAGTCTGGGTGAGGGGCTGAGGGCTGTTTTCAGGCTGGCAGGTGACTGAAGCTCCCAACTGCTCTTTTTTTTTTTTTTTTTTTTTTTTTATTCTGGGCCAGCTTTAGCTCTGAAGCTGCTGAAAGCAGGTATCTGGTTTTTTTGGGTTCTATAATCGAAACACTGTATCAACTCCAGCTCTGAGATCCTGGCTGGCTGAAAGCAGGTTTCTGGGGTTTTGTTTAGCTTCTATATTTGTAACAATGTTTCAAACTGCAAGCTCAGAGGCCGGCAAGGCAGGCGGGGAACGTTGGAGTCCTCCGTCACTGAAGCAAGCAAGCCTCATGTTAGCTTCAAGCTGCCTGGCTGCTGGCTGCCATCTTGGCTGGCAGTTAATTTGCATATTGCCCTGATTAGCCAATGGGAAGGGTAGCAGACTTACGGCTAATTATCATGTTTCTCTTTTATTAGATAGGATATACAGTGGAACCTCTTTTCTCGAACTTAATTTGTTCCAGAAGGCTGTTTGAAAACCAAATCATTTTCCCCATTAGTAAATTGAGTTAATTTGTTCCAGACCCCCAAATGATGTTCTGGCTTAACCTTTCTTGCATACAGTACATTTCTACTGTACTTTTTAATGTGTAAATAAACACTTAAAAAACAAAAAGGACATGAAATGTAAATGAAAATTTAACAAAAAGGAAAGGAAATGTACAGTAAAAAAATGAAAATTTAACAATTAAATACAAAAAAGTATGAAAATATTGACAGCACAATATCCTGAGGCAAACTGACTCATATTCACACATTCTCTCCTTTGTTTGTCACCTGAGAGATGCGTGACTGATCATACCAGTATCTGCATGAAAAGGTTGTCAGGTTGAGAAGCAAGTTGTTTGAGATGGGAAATGTTCTAGGGGATGAAAGGTTCTATCCTTGAAACCTAACCTTTACTTTTGAAGTTCCCATGACCTAGTCTCTCCATACCTCCCTACTGTCTTTATCCCTCCTCGCTACTTTAGATCGGTGGGATCTCCTCTATTCTGTGAACTGTTTCTTCTGCCTTTTATTTTTGGTTGTGATTAAATTGTGGGATCAAAGGACTTTAAGGATGGAGTGAACCTTTATTGATAGCATTTAGTCCAATCCTCAGATCATTTGAGGAAACTGAGGTCTGCACTTGGGCTGCTCAAGGCTTCACAGAACAGGCTAGGCTCTGACCTTGATTGCTTTCTGGACTTTCTGCCTTTATCCTCCCTAAACTGGAGTCCTGCCTATCCTAAATGCCTGGAGGAAGCTCTTCACATCTAAAGTCTAATCCAGGCTTCACTGACTTCCTTAGGACTGGTTTTCCATGGTAACCATTATGTGTGCTGTGACTTCCTGAGCACTTTTCTTCCCTTGTCAGAAGCTAATGGTGCAGATTGGCCCCTATCTCCCATCTTTGTTCATTGTTCCTTTATAAGGAACTAGGATTTTGGCTTATGCGTTTGTATTTCAAATATTACATAATAGTAACATACTAATGTGCTTTTTTATTTTATTATTTTTTAAGTTTGTTTTTATTGATTTCTGAGAGAAGAAGGGAGAAAGAGAGAGAGAGAAATGTTGATGAGAGAGAAACATCTTTCGGCTGCCTCCTGCACGCCACCCACTGGGGGTTGAACCTGAAACCTGGGCATGCGCTCTGACCAGGAATCGAACCAGCGACCTCCTGGTGCATGGGACAGTGCTCAAGCAACTGAGTCATACTGGCTAAGCATAATGTGTTTTTTAAAAGTTCCCTCGTTGCTCATACCATTATACAATAAAGCCCTATTTTATAGAAGAATGTATAGTAAACACGGATTAGAGAAGGATTGTTTGGATCAATTAATTTTCTCTATAATTGGCATTGACCATATATACCACCCATAAGTAATTTATTTAAAAATAATTACAGTGTGTTTATGTATTCAATAATGCTTGCAAATCACGTAGTGCTTCGCAGTGGCTTTCATCAACCTGTCTAGATTGCAACAGAAACCAAATCTCTTCATTTAAAGTTTTGGTTATGTCAGTTAGGGGTTAAATTATACTATAATAACACCTGTGTTATCAATAATGAATTTGAAAACTAAATGCTTGATCAATATTTTGTCAGCCACTTATTAGCCTGTGGAAATTTGTGGTATCTAGAGCTACTCCAGCAAAATGGAAAATATTTCAAGTGTCTTCTTTGTTTGGATTGAAAGCCCATTGCTTAGAAAATAAACACATTAGGTTTTTTTATGGAAGTCACAATGGAATTTTCTTGAAATTACCTATTATAATGTGTGTAGTAGGAAGTCATTTTAAGAACCATTGTGCCCTGTTGTGAGGACCAACATGGCCTTTATTCATCCAGTTGTAAAATTGAGTTACTTAATAGCAATGCTCACCTGTAAGTAAGTATTCAGCCCTGTATGGATTAAGCTGTCTTTCTGAGAATGGATGGGGTCTTCAGATAGGAGAACATTATAGTGTAGTTCACAGTGAGAATCTACTTAGAGATTAATAACTGGTGCTTTCTTACCCAGCAACCTTGCTACATGTTGACATTTCCAATTACATGGTTTAAACACCGAAAATCATAGCTTTTCCTTCCAAGGAAAGACAGTAAAGTATATGAAGTATTTAAAAAGACATACCTGGGGGTATATTCCCGGAGCCTCAGTGGCCACTCTCCAAGTCCTCAGAGAAGCATGTGCTGTTCGTCTGGCTGTAGCAGTAACAGCTCTATTGAGGGGCTGCTGGTTGTACTAAAAATTTCCTTTCCTTTTGTGTGGTTTTAAATGTTGCATATTGACGTAGATGAAACTGTGGTCTGCAAATAGTTTAACTGTATGAAGGTCTACTAAGGAGGTTCTTTTCAGTTTTGTGTATGCTTTCTTAAGCAATTCATAGTTGTCTATTCTAATTTTAGTGGGAGGATTTTTATTTGTCCATTGTAGTGCCTAATTGTTTTTTTGTAAAACACCAAAGCTGTGTTTTTCATCATAATGATTTTAAAGAACATTAATTTTTATGCCTTGAAAGGGGTTATGAGTTACAGATACTAGGTGTTCAAGAAAATTTCTTTAGTTCTACATATTGATACCCATAAGCCTTTCAAAGTTATAATTTTAAAATAATTGTTGCAGTATGGATCCTGCTAGAGACATCTTTTCATAAACAAACAAACAAAAAAGATGTGATTTGACATTGTCTGGTAAACTATTCTATGTTTTATTTTTCTTCATTCTTTTTTGTTCCTTGTAGAAAAATCTGGAAATAGAAGAGGTAAGTCACTATATACAGAGATAACCCCTGTTAACATTTTTAGCATATACATTTTAAAAATTTTCTGTATGTATACACACCCACTTAAAAATGTTATTATATTGTACATACTGGTTCATGGTTTGTACTTTTTTCATTCAATATGTTGGTTCTGTTTTCATAAGTTACTAGAGTAGACGTAAATGAGTATTTGTCAATTTGGCCCAAACAGCTTAATGAATTGAGACAATTAATTTTTAATTATTAGATTGTATGCGACTATGCATTTTAAATGTTTGGGTCATTGTTCATTCTGCCTGTGGGTGAGCAAACATTTAGTGAGTGTCTGAATGGAGCCCAGCATGGTGAGGGACCTAACAAAAAGTCACTCTCTTATCCCTGTCATCTATTGGCTCTGTTAGGTTATGTTTCTTGCATGAGGGTAGCTTTTACAAAACAGAATATAGAGTGTACATTTCAAGAACATTTTAGGAAGTTCTAAGCCTGCTGGTACAAAGTCGATTTGAAGTTGAGCCATTGCCTGGTCAATCATGGTCTGCTTTCTTCTGTTGCTTCATTGGTTTGGTAGATGCTTTGGTTTCATCTCTTTTTCTCCTAATAATTCTTAGTCAGTTCCCAGATAATTAGAAAAAAGTTCAAATGAACCTCTCCAGAGTTTAAAATTCAGTCCCTTTTGGTATTAACTTTAAAAAAGAAAAATTTCTCAAAAGACTAAATGGGACTTGCCAAGCTGAGGTAATGAATTTAGAAGAGTCAAAGGGACCTTTTGAAGAAAGCAATGTGAGGATGCTTATGATGATGGTGGCCATTTGTTTAAGATATTCTGGTGTCCTCCAAATCCATGTAATTATTGTTTTTATTTTGCAAAAGAAGAGATTCTTTTTTTTTTACGTATATTCACTTAAATAGTAGAGGAAAATCCTAAACTCTCTCCGACTTTGTATCTGATTTTGGTTCAGAACCATTGTTAACTTTCATTATGATTGGGCTAGGAAATGATCCGTCTTTTAAGATCTGTGTGGAACAGGACTCACTAAAACACTTCAGAAAAGACTTGCCTGCAGATGGTCAGGTAAGGGAGCAGTATGGTCAGGGTTGACATTCAGTGGACGATGTAGAGGCTGAGATGGAGAGAATTTGGCCAGATGGAGTTGGCTGCCAGCTGAGTGGTGAATGATTTTAGCATGGTGTGAAGGAAAATGGAAATAAACAGATTTTGGAAAAGTTGTTTGTTGATGTTTTTTAGGTTGGTGTATTTACTAGTGTATGTTTACTTCCATGTTCACTTTGGGGTATAGACGGAGTTAAGAAGTACATTCGACTGTCCTTAAAAACCCACTAAGGCTTTTATGTCTGGATTGCCAAACGTTCAAGAGCTGAAGTACCCCAGATCTCAGAGTTCTGTTTCCTTTTTGGAATAGTGGGAAACCACACTTTTAATAGTGAAACTGAACCAGGTTCTTCCTTTTGAGAACGAGCTTGAGGCACCTTATGTTTTGTGGAAGTTTGTTCACAGTGGAAATATGCTTTGGGGGGCTTTGTCCCTCTTTTTGTTTTAACATGAGTTCCCTTTGAATTTCCATAAGTTGCCTTTTTCTGTTTCATTAGGACAAATGTTGTTCAGGTCGTCTCTTGTTAGTGTTCTAGGAAATGACACATCACCACTAACCCAGTACCTCAGAAACCCAAGTGGGAAGGAGTGAGGGGAAGTTATTTTTCCCTTACGTTGGTCATGGTAATACTTTTTATTGGAAATGATGCATTAGTTACTTTAATGGATATTTTGTATGTTTAAAATAAAAATGGATGCTCTATCCAGTTTGGCTCAGTGAATAGAGTGTCAGCCTGCTGACTGAAGGTTCCCAGGTTCGATTTCAGTCAAGGGCACATGCCTGGGTTGTGGGCTCGATCCACAGTAGGGGGGTGTGCAGGAGGCAGCCGATCAATGATTCTCTCTCATCATTGATGTTCTGTCTCTCTCCCCCTTTCTCTTCCTCTCTGAACTCAATAAAAATATATTTAAAAAAATAAAGGAAGCTAAATTTCCCTAGGAATCTATCCCCCCTGTCCACATGCATCATGCTTTTGATTTTTTTTTTTTAAATATATTTTATTGATTTTTTACAGAGAGGAAGGGAGAGAGATAGAGAGTTAGAAACATCGATGAGAGAGAAACATCGATCAGCTGCCTCCTGCACATCTCCTACTGGGGTTGTGCCCGCAACCCAGGTACATGCCCTTGACCGGAATCGAACCCGGGACCCTTCAGTCCGCAGGCCGATGCTCTATCCACTGAGCCAAACCGGTTTTGGCCATGCTTTTGATTTTATTGGACACAAATATCAAACAACATTTCATATTTCAGTAGAAATATAATTTTTAATGTTTAATTTAACATCATTAAAATTTGCCTTTTAAATATAGCATGGGAGGCCTTTGGAACTAATGAGGAGGGAAACTGAGTGTTGGGGTATGTGGCCACTGCCATAGCCAGACACAGCCCTGGGAACTTCTTTAAAGAATCCATGACACGTAGGAGATTCTTCTCTAACAGCTGCACAGTTAGACTTGAGTGTCCCAGCACGCACTTATGCTTCTTAAATGGAAGTGTTGGGCAGAAACAGTGGTTCTAAAGCAGGCCAGTAGTCCCCCATTTAGTGTTTACCACGATTCGAATTTGCATGCCATCGGGCAGTGGAACAGTATTCCACTGTTGCCACTCCTCTCATGGAATTTGCAAGTCAGGATGCTCTCAACTCAACAGTAACTTGCATCCTGAAACTTTTTATGATCCTTGGTTAATGAATGCTGGTGAGCAAAACATCTCTCTAGCAGCTTGTGTGGCTCCGATCAGCCTTCTCCTTGGAGCCACTGTGCTTTTGGTTTGTACTTTGAAAGTCTTTTAAAAGCACATAATTCACTTTCCCACCTGGATCACTCCAAAGTCTTTTTCCCGACCCTAGTATCTTCAAATTTGTGAGTGATGGTCATAATGGACAGAGTGGTTTTAAAGTGTGGTGCACATATAGCTCTTCCAAGATGTTGCTTTGTCTGCATGATTTAAGCTCTGCCTTCGTTTGTTACCTTTTTAATGAAATGGAGCAAAAATTTGGAAATGTTTTGAAGGCAAAGGTGTTTTGCACATTCTTGGACTGTGAAGTTGGTTATGAGTGGCTGAGCATATTCCCTGTCATTCTCCTTGCCCCTCCTTTTGCTCTTCTGCCTTTTTATTGACAGTACAATGCTATTTTAAGGTCAACACACAGTCCATATGGCCTTTCTGCTGTGAGGTGCGACTGCTCTTTGACCCAGGGTTATAAAATAATTAATTGGAAGGAAATACTTAAAAGAGAACTTGTAAAGTTTATCTTGTTTTCTTTAGTCACTGAGTTCATTTTTTTCTTTTCCACTTGTGTCGTTATGCTCCCCTTTTAATGAAGTATGAGTAACACATTTTCAAAGCTCATAACTCTCCATTTTACAAACTCTGTTGTTACTTTCTAGAAGGAGGTTCTTTAGAGGAATTCTCCCTTTCTTTTCATGCGAATCTTTGTTTTTTGATGAAGTAAAAAAAAAAAATCCAGCAACAAATATTTACTGATTTGCAGGCTGCCTCCTTAGCACCCATGCTAGGGAATATTTTTGTGACTTTTAGAAGGTTACAACGTAGAAGAGTGACAAGAATATGCAGGACCTGCAGTGACCCAAAATTACGACTGGCTGTTAGAACCTGTGAATCCAGGAGATGCCCAGGTAGGATGAAGGGATGCTTCTGAGAAGTGGGAGGATGGTGGCATGCTTGGGGCATGACGGGCATGACTGGGGAGTGCAAAGTGTGTTTGGGAACTTGCAGGCATTCTGGGTACTTGAAGTATCTGAGCAGGATCTGTGTGAGGACAGAGATGAGACAAAATCTTGGATCGACCTGGTCAGCCTTGGATGCTTGAATAAGCAGGGGAGAAGAACTCAGGAAAGTTGTGTGGCAGTGCAGCAGTAGGTAAAGCTGCGTTGTTAGAGTATGTGGGGTCAGGGGAGAAAGTGGAAGGCAAGATGCCAGTTAGAGGAGGACTAAAGTCACGTTAGCTGAGAGGCTTTGAGGATCGGAAATGCATGGCAGTGGGAGGGGAGCGACCAGGGTTCAATGCTCGGGAGGGAAGTGTGAGGAAGAGAAAATTGGGTGTGTTGACTTCCTGTGTTTTTAGTGCCATCTTATTATTTTATGTAGCACAGATTGCTCTTTATTCCTCTCAGTTAGATTTTAAATATTCCTCAGTGCTTTGTCTGTCACCACCCAGACACCTGAATGTAAACTTGTAAACACTTCAGAAGCTCTCATTTTGAACAACATTAATGGAAACACTGCATTTCCTATAAAAATTACCTTTTTATTCTGCTAAATGCTTTAATAATATCAAATAATATTAATAAAATTATCATTTATTAATAATATAATGTACTTTAAAAAATGATACCAGGCTGAAATTGGCTTTTACTTTAGAAACAAAATGAAGATTAACTCCTCATTTCAGTGAGATGTCAGAGAGCTGGTATTCTCTCAGAAAGCTAAGGACTCAATGTGGAACATGAATAATTAATAACTTGAAAAATCTGCTAGTTACAACTTACTGTAGAAAAAGGATTATCAAGAAATTGTTTTAAGTAATATGACATTTTATATGGAGATAATAAAAGCCATCTTTTAGTGTCTTTTATGTCCAGGGATGAAATGATAGGGAATAATAAGCCCGTGGGACTTTGCTATGCACTTTGAGGGCTTAGCAGTTCACCAGTGACTGTGATTTGGGAGGGAGAGGAAAACAGTGTAGCTCTGGGCTCCCCCGGATGTGCTGATTCCATGGGGGTGGGACAGCAGGATGACCCTGACCCAGAGTCCTGCATTGTTGGTCCCCAGAGCACTGAACAGAGATAATGTTTTGGAAGTGGGGTGAGGTGGGTTGGGAGATCTTAACTTCGACCATGAGCGGAGTCAGAATTATACAGTGAGGGCCTTCAAAAGGTAACAAGTAGCCTCATAAACTTGACTAGTGAAAGTAGTTTTTATATCTGTTGTTGTGGTTGAGATGGGCCTCATTTTATAACTCTGCCTCCTGCTTTTCCCTCAGCTTCTGGAGGTGGGGAGACGGGAATGGAGCCACTTCTATTCCTTATCAACCTGGAAACCTTATTTCATGGAATAATTTGTTTCTTTTCTGTAGCTAGTTTATCAATAAGGTTTAAAAAATATATTTACTACTGATAAAGTAATACAATATTTAATCATTTTGTACAAACAGTGCTATGAAATGATTGAAGCATTTTTCAGAGTGGCTTGTGAGAAAGGAAAACTACATTTTGTTGAAGTGTTTTCTGGTGGGGATTTCTTGTCATGAAACGGAAGTCTGCGTGCCATTGGCTCCTTGCAGACAATAGGTGACCGAGAGGAAATGGTGGTTTTCCTTTGAAGAGCACTGGGTGCCGCCGGTCCCCCACGCAAGCACACACCTCACATGCTGCTTCTCAGAGCACAGCCCTGGTCGTTGTGGAGGGGATGACCTGTTTTGTGTGTAATTGTAAGGATGCAGTCTCCTGGTGTTACAGATATGGTCTGTATGAATAAAGATACTGACTTTCCTTCTTTCTCCAGTGCCAGTTAGAGGATGCAGGGCGGTTAAGGACAGACTACATCAGATGGTAGCACAGCTGGTGTAAGGTGTTTTCTAGAGTTCCTGGACTACTTTTTAAGCTAATCCAAATATATCAGGACTTTCTCATTTGTACGTGAAGAAGAAATACAGTGAAAATAGCGCTTATGCTATTGAAGAGATTCATTAGCTGAGTGTCCACGGTTGTAGGAGCGGCCTTAGTTGAGGCTGATGAAGGGCCTTTGTCACTGAACCAGGGCTGGGTTGGTAACACTTCTCTGGCCACCTTGTGGGGGGTTAGTTTCAACTCAGAGAAAGCTGTGCGCTTTGCTTTTGTGGTGGCCGATGGAAGAAGCACTCGGGACTTTGCATGTTGACAGCAAGCCCTCTGGAGAATTTCTCAGGAATTTAGGACTTGCTCACATTGGGTCCTGTTCCCTCTCAGCTTGTGGCCAGTGGAGTTGGACATGCTGGTTATCAGTTATGGCCTCACCCTGAGGTCAGGGACAGGATGGGCTCCAGGACTGTATATGGCTGAGAACAGGGAAAGGTGAATTTCCCAAAGGAAAAAAGTTTGCTTTGACTGCTGAGAAAAGAGAGTGTGGAAGCTGAGGAGATAACCAACAAGTGGGCATTGCTGATGATGACATTTTGTAAAAGACAGTTGCAAGGTGAGGGCCTCCCTGTGGGTGGGTTTCATGTGTAACCTTTTTATATGACTGTGATTTCTTTGTTTCTTGATTCTTGTGTCAAATGTTTCTTTTATAAAAACGCTTAGAGTATTTTTGTATAGGTGGTTGAATCAATTACGCATCAACATAGAGCCTCAGTTTAGTTCAAGAAAACATGAGGATTCCTATGAAGGGGCATTTTCATTTCAGTCAAGAGCCACTTCTGAGTCCCTTTCTATTAGATTTCTGCATGTAAGATGTTGCAGAGCAGCTGTCGGTATATCATTCTATCCACACATATGTTTTCTTTTCACTGCTGCCCTGGAATTCAAAATTGTGTGGCTTGAAAACACATGGACCCAATTGACTGAAGCTAAGTGCCTGTTGGCCTCTTGGTGAGGCTCAAGCTCTCAGCTCACTATCATATTTTTTTCTCTTAATTATGTTTTTTATTGATTTTTCTTTTAGAGAGAGTAGAAAGGAGAGGGAAAGAGAGATAGAAACATCAATGAGAGAGAAACAGAAATTGGTTGCCTCCTGCACACCACCCACTGGGGATCGAGTCCACAACCTAGGCATGTGACCAGGAATTGGACTGACAACCTCTCCGTACATGGGTTGACACTCGACCACTGAACCACACCGGCCAGGATCACCGTCATCTTTAACATTCTCTATTTTCCATTTTCTTACAACCAAACTTATATTGCCTTCCTTTCCACCACAGCACCTGGGTGTAAACACCGCACAGACAGCCTGACACTTGAAGATCTGCACTATAGCTTTCTCTACAGAAGGGCCTGGAGTGTGTATTCCCTGTCACCTGCCTGCACTGGTGCTGGTGACCTCCTCGAAGTCAGAGTTAACTGTTGTTGCCAGTGCTCTACAGCTTCCTTTTGTTGTAGCCCTGACCTGAAAGTTCTAAGATGTAGTAACTGTCCCCTGCCTTTTGCTTCACAGAATCCTTATCTGCATTGCATGTTGTTTTTGAGAAATCTTGCCTTTTACATTGCTGATCTGTTTTGGCACGGTGATACAAAGGCATTCTCCATGTGCTACCCACCTTCTTTTTGTTACTTTCATTTTGCCCATGCCCAATAGGGGCATTTAAAACACCGGCATTTAGTAATTTGTCCTGGTCCATGGAAAGGATGAAGAATAAACTCAATCAATTTCTTTTGCAAATATATTTAGCCAAACAAGTAGAGCAAGCTTAGTTTTAGCTAGCATGCTTATAGTAGGTTGGCGATTGTGTTTTTTGACCCAGAGTTGGGAGCAGGGAGCTTTTACAAGGATAAAAAGTGGGCACAGAGTATAAAAACCTTCCCATCTCTTCTTCAATTTAAGGTGTGCTTTCTGTGTTTTGCCTAAAATCTGATGGAGCATATGCAGTACTTATTTGAAAAATGAAAAGCAAGTACAATTTGAGTGTCCTTATTAACATGCATAATTGAGTGCCTTAAACAAACCACCCCATGTCTTGACTATGAGGAAATCTGGTAATATTCTTTTCATATCTTGATTATTTTTTTAAAAATGAGACTATTAAAAATAGTTTCTTTATTAGTACATATACAGTAAAGAATTATTTATATATATATATATATATATATTATATATATAAACATGACTTATAAAAATGTTTGAAAAGAACATTGGAAAGATGGGCTGAATGTCTTCCAGCTGGTTAATAGCAAAGAAAGATTGTTTTCATAAGTCATAAGCCAGCAACCATAGCCCATTTTAATTCATTGTTTTTCATAAAATGTGATGTGTAAGTTTTCATTTTATGAATAACTTGTCACTCATTATTATACATTTTAGATAATTTTTTTTATATAGTCCAGTTGCTTTCTAAGAAAGTTATTTCCCCCTCCCCAGGGAAGAATGTATGTGGCCAGCCTGAGAGAGAGAGAGAGAGTGTCTTTCTCCCAGGCATCCTGTTTTTTGTCCCTGCCATGAACAGGAGAAGTCGTCGCAACACGTGCCCATATCTAGCTTCCCTTGGTCGAGCCCACTTTTTTTATTTTTAATATATTTTATATATATATATATATATGTATATATTGGTTTCAGAGAGGTAGAGAGAGACAGACAGACAGACAGACAGACAGACATCAATGATGAGAAAGAATCATTGACCGGCTGCCTCCTGCACAGCCCCTACTGGGGACTGAGCTATAAACTGGGCATGTGCCTTTGACCAGAATCAAACCTGGGGCCCTTCAGTCCACAAGCCAACACTCTATCCATTGAGCCAAACCAGCCAGGGCTTGAGCCCACTTTTAAAAATACTCCAACACTGGAACACCAGGCTCATGAAGTGGCTTAACCAATCTCTGCAGAGGACGTTATTAAAAATGTATTTATATCATCCTCAAAATACTATCAGAAAAAATTACATTTTTTATTGCAAAGTACATAATTTATATCTACTTTCCTTGAAAATGCCATGAGATAGATCAGTGGGTGTCTCCTTTTTCTCCTTCAAATCAGACAGCTTGACTCCCTCACTACAACAGGCCTCTAGCTGTTGCCTGCCTTTAAGTTGGTCTTGATAATCCTGTTGAAAAAACTGCCCATAACTTACTAACTTAATTATTGCATTTCGAGAGGAAACACATCCCTGAGAATTGTCTTGATTGCTGTCTATTTTCTTATTTGCTGCTTAAAATTCTATATTAACTGACCAGATGAGTGTTTAATTTAAACCTTCTATTTTGGTATGATTGAAAAATGTATGTATTATTTTTTCTTTGATGTCACACAAAAGCATGGAAACTTACATTTTAATTATTATACTAATTGGAGAGTAATGCTCAGTGACAATGCTTACTATCACGGCCTTCCTCCATTTACTCCTCTCATTGTGTAAATGAAAGTTATAACACGCACACAGGGACCTCATTTGAAAGGTGGGAAATCACAGCGTATCTGTGCTTTCGTGCATCATATTTCCCCTCCTGGTTTTGGAAGTTTCTGGGTTATGCTGAGCTTTTAGTGGGATGTGCAATTTCTTACACAAGATTTCTCTAAATGGCTGGCATAGAAAGAAATAAATAATGGGGTCTAAGCACACATTTGCTGCTGACAGTATCAGAGTGAATTCTTTCACATAGTACAAGATTTCCTTGGACTGGCAGCTGAAAGGGGCTCCTGTTTGGCTCTGTGTGTAGGAAATTCTGGCAATGTGGTAAGGTACAAAGCAGACAAAAAATACCAGCATGATGCTGAATATATTGCGGCTGGATTTCCTCTTGACGGAAATGGAATTCTTTCGGGACTTCATGTGGGACTTGAAGATTTTCCTCGTGATGGCAGTGTAGAAAATGATTAGCAGAAGGAACACAATCCAGAAGATACCCACGAAGATGTAGTTTGATGCCTTGTGCCACTTGAGTCCCAGTTCGTTTTTAAGCTCCATGCATTTCACATGTGTGCCGTCCTTAGCACTCTGGTTGGTCAGGATAATGTTGGGGATAGCGAGCAGGAGCATCAGCAGCCACACCGTCACTGCCAGGAGTTTGCTGTAAGTCACCGACTGGATGAAAGAAGTCAGGAGAGGCTTCACGATTTTGTAATATCTGTCGAAGCTGATGAGCCCAAAGAACATGATGCTGACGTACATGTTGACGTAGAAGAGCACGGCCGATACCCGGCATACAAACACGCCCAGCTGCCAGGGGCCCAGGCCCGAGTCACTGAGGATCTTGAAGGGGAAGGTCAGGCTCATCAGGAAGTCGGCAACCACAATGTTCTTGAGATAGACGATGAAGCTCTTGGAGCTGGGCACGTAGCAGAAGACCCACGCCGACACGCCGTTGAGCAGCACACCCGCGATGAAGACCAGCAGGTAAAGCACAGGAATGATTTGCTGTGTTATGACGGGGTTTTGTGAGCAGGACTCCGCAGGAGGCTGAGAGGTGGTGGAATTCAACATTTTGTAACTTCTGAAGGAGCGGCCTGGAAAATGAAGTGAAATATTCACTCAGGGCACTTAGGGCCTTCCAAGTTAATTGCCAGATAATAAAGCAAAAGACAGTGAATATAGCCCTGACTGGTTTGGCTCAGTGGATAGGGCATTGGCCTGCGGACTGAAGGGTCCCAGGTTCGATTCCGGTCAAGGGCATGTACCTTGGTTGCAGGCACATCCCCAGTGGGGAGTGTGCAAGAGGCGGCTGATCGATGTTTCTAACTCTCTATCCCTCTCCCCTCCTCTCTGTAAAAAATCAGTAAAACATATTTTAACAAAAAGACAGTGAATATAATCAGACCCGCCACATTCTTGAAATGAAGTTCTTTTATATATTAGACACCCTCCCCTTCTACCTCCCTGCTCTTTTTTTTTTTTTTTTTTTTTTAAAGGCAAATACAGAGTAGTCAGGTGACAGGAAAGAAAAATTGGCAAAGCAGGACAGCCTGAGAGCCCTAAGCATTTCCTTAAATGATAGTGGTTCCCTATAAAACTCCAAAATTCTAGGACATACTCATTTAAACATAGTCTCAAAAGGTAATAAAATGGAAAGCAGAGAACTAATCTGTTTCTTTTCATTTAATCCAGAGCTTTGTTAATATACTAGGTTTAAGAGCTGTTGATACAGACCTTACTCTTTAGAAAGCCTGCCCTGCACATATTGTGGGCACAGCACAGTGTCTGGGAAGCATACATACCCACTGTAGCCGGTGTTACTGATATGGGGCTCTGGATACCTTTCAAAAGTGAGCTTTTCTCTGTGTTTTTTTTTTCCCATTGAAAAAGTGATTTGGAATACCAGCACAACAACAAGTACCGTAGACCTTCTAAGAAATGCTTTGATAGCGCATTTTCAGTCTGCCCTGTTCAGTGCGGAGTCACGGCCACATGCAGAGCCCTGGACCTGTGGCCGCTCCAGATGGAGATGTGCAGCAAGTACAGAGTGCATACCGAGTTTTACAGACTTTGTACAAAAAAAGAAAGTAAAATGTCTTAATATTTTTAATATTGACCACATTTGAAATAATATTTTAGAAATATTTGTTAAACAAAATGTATCAGTAATCTTAATTTTACTTTTTAAGAATATGGCTACTAGAAAAGTTAAAATTACATATGTGGCTTGCATCGTACTTGTAGTGGACACCACTGTTGTAGGTATTACCCAGAACCTTCTGTGTTAGGGGCTCCTACATGTTTTTGCTGATGTCAGCCATACTGATTCAGGGCACAGAGAAGAGTAGAACTGCTTTGAAAGACTATTTGATGCATCAAAGAAAATATTTACTGCCCATCTCATATGTAAAACAACATCTTGCCCTCAGGAAGAAATTCTGGCTCTTTAATGCTGAGCTCCCCATTTGGTCTGATGGCCACTCCCTCCTCCTCCAGTGAATTCCAGCTTTCTGGGACCCTCCCACTCCTCTAGGCTCCACGAATTCTCTCATTTTGGACCTTTGCACAAACTTTCATTTGTGTGGAAACTCCTTTGATACTTTCTGGTGGGTAACTTTCCTTCATCCTTGAGGCCTCAGCTTGAGTATCAGTTTTGTCAGGAGACTTTTCCACCCGAGCCTTGGAAGGTGCCTGGGTGTGGGGCTCCACCTGTGTACTCAGAGTTCTCTGCCTCTCTCCTGTCACAACACAGCTCTCGGCCTTTGGTTTTTGTTTTTCCTCTTTGTGTAGGCTCCTTTACAGGGGAGAGACCATGTCATGTTTTACCATTGTATTCCTACCATTATATTTAGAATGTTAGGTAGTTAAAGTATTTGTGAAATAAATGAATATGTAATATGGGAATGTAAGACATGAAGCCCTCCTCTCAAGAAATGTGTATCTAGTCAGAGGTCAGGGAAGGATTGTGAAGGACTGTGGGTTCCTTGAGGTCAAGGATGTAACTTGTTTGTCTTTGTATTTCTGGTTAAAGCACTGCTTTCCACACAGGGAGTGAAGTCAGTAAAATAAAGGCAATGTGAGAAAGTGGAACTGTGGGATGTGAAATCCAGTCATATCCCAAATAAAAAATCACAGTGCAAACTGTGTGCTGCTTCGACACAGATCCTGCCTCTGCGCACTCTTCACGCCACATGGCACAACCGAAGCCACTTGACTGCCAGTCCCTGGCCTGCCTTTCGAAGCAAATCTTGTCCTGTCCCCTGCATACCTGGTCTGATCATGCTCGTTTACCCTCATTTGCTACTTTGCAGTTGCAGGTCTTCTGTGGCTTTTTTCATGTTTTAGATGAAAATTAAAGGGGCCACATTTTCTATGTTTAACATCCACTGTGACAGATTCTGTGTCTAGTAATTAATTTTTCTTGTTCCCCGGTGGTCAGATGCAGCTTAGTCTAAGAGCCAGTCTCACAGGGGTACGCTGTCTGCTCCCAGGGGTTCCAGTTCTGGGGACACAGCCCCTCCTCAGCCAGTGTGCTAGAGTTTAAAATATTAAGTAAAAAAAAAGTACATGTTAATGCATTTTGAAGCAGAGGAAATATTAACTATATAAAATGCAATAATCTAATGAAATAGTGAAGAATTTTCAGAAATCTTTGATAGCCAAATTTTACTTCTTATAGAAACACTAGATGCCCAATGCATGAAAATTCATACAATAATAGGCCTTCCTTCCCCTGGCTGCCGGCACCGGCTTCCCTTCGGCACCCGGGACCTGGCTTCCCTCTGGCTGGCGGGGGTAGAGGGGGACTGACTGGGTCTCTTGCTGCCCTGGTCTCGGTTTTCCTGGCCAGAAGGGACAGTCCGAAGTGTTTCATTGCGTCTCTGCCCTCCCTAGGCAGGTTTCATTCTGTCATCTCACCAGCTCAAGCCCTCCTTCCTTAGGGATTGGGTGGAGTACAGGGCAATCCAAGGCTTACCTCCCAGCACTCTGGGCCTCACAGTAACCCTCTCCCAAAGAAACCCATGGGGTATGGCTTTTGTCCAGGGGAAGTCGCACATCTGGCTCAAGTCATCTGTGCCCCTGTGGTCATCTTGTAGAAGGCTGGGGTACCCACAGGAATCTCTAACTCACTAGAGGTGGGGAGAAATTGTGGGAAGCAAAGATGCACTGTCTCCCAACAGTCTTTAGTTACCCAGAGCTGGGTGGGGGCCAGTTTGGCACCTTCTTCGGCAGACAGTCCTGGGCTGCTTCCCTCCGGCTGCACCCAAGACCCGGGCTACTTTCCTCTAGCTGACAGCAGGCACCCTGGACCCGGGCCCGGATTACTCTGTAATAACATCTGGCCTAGTTACCATATTACCCTTTTATTATTATAGACTAGAGGCCCGATGCATGAAATTCGTGCAAGAGTAGGCCTTCCTTCCCCCGGCTGCTGGCACCGGCTTCCCTCTGCCACCCGGGACCCGGGCTTGCTTCCCTCTGGCCGCCCACAAGCACCCAGCAACTGGGACCCGGGCTGGCTTCCCTCCGGCTGCTGGCTTCCCTCCGGCTGCTGGCTTCGTCCTGAAGGACATCTCGAATGACGTCCGGTCTAATTAGCATATTACCCTTTTATTATTATAGATTATAAAAGCCATAACATATAGACAGTGACGAATTTCCCAGTAGTGATCTACTGAGAGCCACAGTTCCTTTTCTTATAGAATCTGTGTAAAGACATTTTCTCAGTCTTGGGACGTACATTTTTGATCTGCAACATGTCTGCCTGTAGCCTAACACCGTGGGCTGTTTCCAGGCTCCTCAGAGTGAGGAGGACCTGAGCATGTGCTCTGGTGCTCACACCACTGCCAGCCCTGCTTCTACTCTGGGGTTGGCAGAAGCGCTGACTAGCCCAGAACCAGAGCAGGCCTACCTCTGCAGTGGATACTCAAGGTGTGCTGGAATGGGTGCTTTCCCTCAAATAATTTGTGGTTTTGGCCTGTTTTTAAGCAATTGCAGTAGTTTCCCTTTTAAGATGTTAAGGTTTGAGAAATGCTGGGGGAAAGTATGGGTCATCCCTTTTGCCTGCCCTGCTGTCTGCTTGAATCCAGCAGAGGCGAACATAAGGGACACTCTGCATGAGTAAAAAGCTCAAGGTAAATCCAAGACAGTCTTGGTAGTACTTTTCCAGCTCTTAGGTAGTGTTTCCTTTAGCAGTAGTGTTGATGGTAGGGTATTGTGTCCTGTAGGTACATATTTTACTGCGCTTGATCTTGGAGTCTCGGAGCATGGCAGCCTTTTTGTATAGTGATAGATTGAGAGATGTGTGAAAAGGGAGCTATCATAAGGCATCTACAGCAAGTGAGGCCAATTTTATATATTGAGACAAAAAGGCAGGGTTATGCGTTGAATGAAAAACAGGACAAGCTTATGAGACATGTATCACTTTGACCTTGAAACATTTGCCCAGGCTCCTCTCTTTATCTTTAGTATTGAGATGATTTAATGCCCAAATAAAGGGACCTACTGAAACTTTAAGTCATTTCGGAAATGAAGACATGCTGATTTTATACAGCACATAAAGATAAATAAGAACCAAATGAACCAGAAAGAAAACAAAGAATGTCTTGGGGTGGCCCAATAATCCTTCCTCGCCTGCCCCATGCTCCCATTTGATTTACTGTTTCTAAGCTCCTTGCTCCAGCCCATTAAAGATAAAGACAGGCAAAGGGAAGGGGAAAAATAGGAAAAGGACCTCTGGGTGATGATCAACTGAAAAAGTGGGCAGTCAGTTTGTGGAGCCATAGCCAGCCCTGCCCCCAAGGCAGTTAATTCTGAGATGATAACTGAATTTCTGTAATGAAAGTGGTCGTTACATTAACCTTGAGCCTTCAGGAATGCAAACACTGCTCACTAAAGATCTCTCTATGTGGCAGAACTTTTAAAAGACACAACTGTATAAGTCTTCAATTTCTCGTAGGTGGAACTCTTCCTGTTTCCTCAAATGCAGGCAAGGGAGAGGAGTAAAATGGCACCAAATGTTTTAGTCTCTGTAGACCATTACTCTGGGTGTTAGGTAACATAATTAAAGAATGTGGTGGAATGGAATTTATAAGCCCAAAGATAGCTCTGTAATAGTGGCCTATGAATTGCTTTCTCTCAACTTCTTTGCACAGCTAGAATACCTAAGTGTTTTCAAGTGGAAGGGTGTTGCATATAACTGTAGGGCTCTCTCTGATGAGAAGAATTTAGTTGACACAGGGCCATGCAAAGCATTGCTCACCCCAGAAATATATTCATCTGAATAAAAACATGCTAAGCCAGGCCGGTGTGACTCAGTGGTTCAACGTCGGCCTTTGAACCAGGAGGTCCCGGTTCGATTCCCGGGTGAGGGCACATGCCCAGTTGTGTCTTGATACCCAGTATGGGGTGTTTAGGAGGCAGCCGATCAATGATTTTCTCTCATCATTGATGTTTCTATCTCTCTCTCCCACTACCTTCCTTTCTGACGTCAATAAAAATATATTTTTAAAAACCACACATGCTGAGGTCATTACTCATCTTCTGAGTAATTACAGTGACCCATTTTTCTCTTCTATCTGGGCCATCTCCCACCATTCTGATCGTGTGCCTTATTTTACTTTCTCTGAAGAAGGGAAATTATTCCTTCATGACATTTTGATGAAATTATTAAACCTTGTGATAATACTAGGGGGTTTTTTCAGTTACCTTTAAAAATTTTTTGTATGAAGTTTCTTTTCAATGAAGTAATTTTCAGTGAATGCTTGTCATCTTGAAGTGGCCAAAGTATTTCTTTACAGATGATCCTATGTTGTAGGAGAAAAATGAATTAATTAAGTTAAATGAACACCAGAGTGTTTTTATTGGAGAAGTATGTATGGTAGCAGTGTAAATACTTTAAAATTTCATCTTGTAAAATTGTGCAATATTTCAACATGTTCACTTGTTTTTCTTTTTTTATATATATATTTTTTATTGATTTTTCACAGAGAAGAAGGAAGAGGGACAGAGAGTTAGAAACATCGATGAGAGGGATCACACCCCCCACTGGGGATGTGCCCGCAACTAAGGTACATGCCCTTGACCTGAATTGAACCTGGGACCCCTGAGTCCGCAGGCCGATGCTCTATCCACTGAGCCAAACCGGTTTGGCTGTTGTTTTTCTATACTGGTGGTCTTGGCTGTCAATATTAGTGATTATTGATTTGGTGTGAACTCCTGTGGAAAACTTACAAACTCTTGAGAGTGTTGGACATAAAGTATTTTTAGATCAAGCATGTCAAACTCACGGCCGGCGGACTGCATGCTTCATTAAAACAAAAGGCATGTGGCCTGCTGGCTGCGAGTTTGACATGCTTGTCCTAGATAGAAGTTGTAATAAGATGTCTCTAAATGTTGCCAAGTATCCTGAGGGGACCACGCTGCCCGTGGTTGATGACTGCCGGTCTGATGAGAGGGATGTGAGCAGAGATAACACCTGAAAGCATGTTGTCTGGCAAGGAAAGGATGAGTTTGGTTGAGGTTGTCACCTTCTTAAACAGCTCTTCTCAAACTACTGTGCACCATTGTTACTTGGGGATCTCGCGGAAATGAACACTCAGATCCCATAAGTCTGTAGTTGGTGTGATGTTAGCCCAATGACCACATTTTCAGTAGCATGTTTTGTTTTTTTTCCAGATCCTGTACACAGGGGACATTTAATAAATATTTGGTGAGGAGGGTAAAAAAAACCTTGTTTTTCTTTACTGTAGTTAGGACTCCAGATAGGAATCAGTTACATTATAGGTAGCCCTGAAGTCTAGGATTCTCCTTAGTCTATTCATTCAGATTTCATCATCAATAACTCACTCTCATGGTTTCCTGGAAATGTAATTATGTATTTTATAGAAATCTACTTGAGAATAAGTGATAAAGAAATCTTATATTTTCTGTAATATTCCTAAAATGTCATGAAGTTCTCTTTAGGGAAAAAAAAAAGGGGATGAAGTTCCTTGTGGAGCAACATTACATGTGGTCCACAGTGGTGCTGAGCATGATCTGGTCAGGATGAGGTGTTCTAGCTTCATGGCAGCGCTTACTCCTGGAGAGGAAGGAGGAGAAGCCTGGTGTAGGGTGGTTGGGCTTTTGCTATATTTCTGGTATTTCATCCCTTAAATTTGGAAACCATTATGGCTAAATATTACTACCAGTTAACACTGAGTGATTGGGTACATTGGTTTTGCAAACATTAGTTTTTGCACTTTTATTTTTTATACTTGAAATATTTCATAATTAGAAAGAAATGTATATGGAGAATGAATTGCTTTCAAATCACCCTTTTCTCAGCACCCGCCTCTGATGAGCGTCCTTCTTCCTGTCCTTTGTTCAGTTCTTAGGAAATGACAGTCTGGTGTCTTCTCCTACCTCTTGCCATTCCAAGTCCAAGCATCAAAAGCTTTAACCGATGCCCCAGATCTTTTCATATTTGTCTCCCAATGACTGTTTTAACACTAGAAAATAGTATAGGTGTGTGTAATCATTGTGTACATTGCTAAATGGACTAAAGCCATTTTCTTATCACTGCTGGTTTTATCTCCCTTGTCCTGATTCTACTCTTTATTTTCCTTTTTGATGCCAGTATGTGATGGTTTCCAGAGCAGTTAGAATGGGTTGAATGGAGGGATTTCTGTAAGGACTGCATTGTCAGTCTTGATATATTTAGTAATAACTTGATATTAAATATCATATATATATATATATTTTATTGTCTAAAGTTTTACGTATGTCTCCTTTTTCCCCAGCTGACCCCCGCCCCCCAGCCATTCCCATCCCGGGCAAGCCCCCACAGCCCCAGTGTCTGTGTCCATTGGATATGCTAAAATGAATGCATACAAGTCCTTTGGTTGCTCTCTAACTCCTCCCCGCCCCTCCCCCCCCACTTGTCAATGGATCTATTCTTGTTCATCAAATTATGTTGATCATTATATCCCACATATGAGTGAGATCATGTGATAAATATTTTATATTTTATCTTTAAAAATTTCTTATACTATTCAATTGTCTTAATTCTAAGTATGTCGTCATGCTCCTGGCCTTTCTATTTTTTAAAAAAGATATATTTTATTGATTTTTTACAGAAAGGAAGGGAGAGGGATAGAGAGTTGGAAACATCAATGAGAGAGAAACATTGATCAGCTGCCTCCTGCACACTCCCTACTGGGGATGTGCCAGCAACCAAGGTACATGACCTTGACCGGAATCGAACCCGGGACCCTTTAGTCTGCAGGCTGATGAACTGTCCCCTGAGCCAAACCGGTTAGGGGGCTCCTGGACTTTCTTATTCCAAGGTCAGTTGGATATTTTAGAATTTCTTGTGTCTTGACTTTTGGTCCTGCCTCTTTCCCCAATGTCCCTGTGGGTTGGTAAATAATGTTCTTTGCTTCTAGGCCGAAGACCTCTGTTAAGAGGAAGTTATTACAAGTATGCCAGTTTATTTCGTGGAAATCACTATATTTTTCTCTGTAACTGACCATCCCTCTTGCTTCTCATAAAGTTGTTTCTACTTGCTCCTTATTAAATTCTCACAGTGGCTGGCTCCTTCTGCTCTCCTCGTGGCTTTTGGTCTGTGCTCCCTCTAGCTCAGCTGGGGAAGCTCACTCTCTCCTTCACCTGAAAGAATAACCCTCTTATCTTCCTTCATTGCCCTGAACATTGAATGTTTGACATTCACAGCTTACGTAGGCTGCCAGGGACGTCACTTATAATTTATCCTTCTTTCCCCACTTACTTTTCGTAACCTCTCTGTAGCACTTGATGTTATGGATTTCTCCTTGTTGAACTCTTGTGTTCTTAAGATGCATTGTAACCTTTGGCTTCGCATATTCCAGTGGTTCTCAACCTTCCTAATGCCACGACCCTTTAATACAGTTCCTCATGTTGTGGTGACCCCGGATTCATTGTTACAAATTGAACATCATTAAAGCATAGTGATTAATCACAAAAACAATATGTAATTATATATGTGTTTTCCGATGGTCTTAGACAACCCCTGTGAAAGGGTCATTCGACTCCCAAAGGGGTCGCGACCCACAGGTTGAGAACCGCTGGCATATTCCCAATTTTCTTCCTTTGCCAAGACCTTCTGTTCATTTGCTTATCAGAACATGTTTGCCAGGCACTGTGGAAATCCATCGGCCAAGGGACCTCTCAGGAAGGTCAACAGCCGTGGGCAAACTACGGCCCGCAGGCCGGATCCGGCCCGTTTGAAATGAATAAAACTAAAAAAAAAAAGACCGTACCCTTTTATGTAATGATGTTTACTTTGAATTTATATTAGTTCACACAAACACTCCATCCATGCTTTTGTTCTGGCCCTCCTGTCCAGTTTAAGAACCCATTGTGGCCCTCGAGTCAAAAAGTTTGCCCACCCCTGGTCTAGAAGGAAGCTGAACAAAGTGGCACTTCTGGGTGCAGCAGGGGCTGTCATGGGAGGCGGCAGCACGGAAGCAGAACGGGCACCAGCACCAGCACCAGCCAGCTTCAGGAATAGTGAGAGCACGTGACAATGAGTGCGGACAGTGTGCTCCCTCCAGTTAGTCAGGCAACGCGGGAAAAGGGGGGAGTTTTGGGCAGAGAGAGCTACTAGGTACATTCACCAAGACACTTGAAGTGATGGCACAGTGGGGGGGACATGGATTGCCTGAAATTTGGGGTAACACAGTAGAGTCTTGCCAGTGAGTTTCTTTTACCTCTATCATGCAAATAAGCGCACAGATGCTTAGAATGCCAAGTAACTCACCAAAAGCAAATTGGGCAGCTAACACGTGACTAGACAAGTTCAAACTCAGATCAGTTCAGCTCTAGGCCAGTGGGGCTGTATGGGCAGCATATTTTGTGCTTGTTGATGAGTCTAAGCATGTTCACAGGCCCTTCAGCAGTCTTCTGCAGTCTTGCCTTTAGGAGTCACTTAGACCCTATTTTTTAAGAGAAGACGCATGTGTGCGTGGGAGTTTGTGAGTGTGTGTGAGTTTGTGAGTGTGCATGACCTGCTTTTGATCAGGGTTTTCAGTGGCTACAGGTGTGGATTCCTTCACTCTCTCCAGTTAGTCTCCAGGTGCCACAGCATGGAGAACCTCCGTTTTATTTGCCATTTTCTGAAAGTAGAAATGTGTTTCTGACTTTTGATTTTGACTCAGCTTTCTATGTCCTGCACTGATGTCCAAGTAAAGGCATGGAATCAACTGTTCACAGTGGAGTTGAGAACAAAAGACATTAACCGGCAGGGGTGGAGCCTGCCCTGGGACCCAGAGCTGCTGCAGGGGTTCAGGTGCCTGTGCACTGGTTCCCTGGGCCCTGGAGTGGGGATGTCTCTGCTTGCTGCTGCTGCTCACTTTTGTGAATCCTCAATCAGCTCTGACTTGATTTTCCTGACTCCTGGCCACCATGGCCCATTGACTTCCCCTTCAGTTAGAGTCTAGGTCAGCCGTGGGCAAACTACGGCCCGCAGGCCGAATCTGGCCCGTTTGAAATGAATAAAACTATTGAAAATAAAGACCGTGCCCTTTTATGTAATGATGTTTACTTTGAATTTATATTAGTTCACACAAACACTCCATCCATGCTTTTGTTCCGACCCTCCGGTCCAGTTTAAGAACCCATTGTGGCCCTAGAGTCAAAAAGTTTGCCCACCCCTGGCTAGGTCATTGACAAAATGCTTAAATTTAACTCATAATTGGATGAATGATATTGTCACATACTTTGAGAAAGTGCTAGTTCTTACATTAGAAATATCCCCATGTGTTTGTTAAGCTGAATTGCAGCACCTAGGAGCTTCCTCTTTACCAAGGCATAAGCTTGACTCTGTTTTGACTGCCAGGTCCTTCCTGGGCCTCCTATTCAGACTCTAAAACTCACAAAGATCAAAACCCTGAGTTGTTGCTACAAACAGAGCCAACTTTTGATTATGCGTGATAATGGGCAGAGTAATGGTTAATGGCTAAAAGCTGATAAAGCCCAAACTGAGTCTTAACTTTTAATTCCAACCACTTCCCCTAAAACACTTTTAGCAGAACTTGTAGCAAGGCATAAGACCAGTACATTTAAGAACTTGGATCTGTCTTCATTTCTTGTGGTTGGACAGATGCATCATGGGAGCTGCTGAAGAGGGCAAGGTGTGGCGCAGGCATCAAACTTTTAGGGCCATGAAAATGGCTCCCCATCACTAGCCTTCAAACCATCTGGAATGTCAGGATTGTTTTGTGGGGATTTTTTGTCTATGATTTTTGGTATAGCCTAGGGTTTCACAACCTTGGCACTGTTAACATTTTTTGTTCCAGTTCTTTGTAGTCAAATTGTCCTGTGCATTGCTTAGCTGCATCCCTGGCTCTGTCCATTAGGTGGCAGAGAGTTCTTTTAGATCAAAGAACTCTCCAGGCAGTTCGAAATGCTCCCAAGTTGAGATCTACTGGAATAGCCCATTAATGGTAGGTGGGTTTGATATCATTTTGATATAGGAAGAGAATTTATTCAGCTCCTTTGTTGCTGCCAAAACTTAACTAGATATTGAATAACTCATCAACAGTGAGTAATTCATATGCTTTGGCTTTGCAATGTGAAGTAAGCTTTCTTGACTGCTTTGTTGGGGGCAGATAGTGCACGATAATGTTGTATGCAGGAACCTTGGTTAGACAGTGGCTCAGTTTCTTACTACCTGTGATACCAGGATGGTTACTAACTGTGTCTGTGCTTCAGTTTTACATCTCTAAAATGAGGGGGTAGTGCTTGCTACGTCACAGGGCTCTGTTCCTGTAAGAATCACATCCCTGGTGACTGGCAGTATATTCTCAGAGGAACACTGGGGGTTCAGTGAGTGTCTCAGATGGCAGCAGAATGATCAGATGTTTCTGGGACTCAGTCTGCCAGACTTCCCGGGGCCAGGCTCCACACAGTCCCCTAGTTGTCCACGCTGATTTGAAGCTGATGTTCTTCTGCACTGTGATTCAGGGCTGCAGAGGCCCGAGCCTTTTCCCGCCCTTAGACCTCCTTGGGGTGTCTGACCCAGCAGTGCTTGCATCGGGGAGGTGAAGGGGCTGTGCTTCTTATGGTCCCTCTGTTCTGGGTCCTCTCAGCTGTGGGGAGTACGTGTGAAGTCCAGAGGACTTTATGCTCATATTCATCAATTCTATACAAGCCTGTGATTTCGGTGAGAGGGGTGTAGATGTGTAGATCTAGGAAAATTCCAACTTCAGTGCTTTGGGAACTGATTCCTTTGTCTGGAATTAGACTGAACCCTTGGATTGCTGACTTTTTCCAGGCTATTCTTTCTCAGCACTGTTTTGGAATACATGGTTCTATTCCCTGGGGCCAGGCAAGGAAATGACCTCTTTTTGCCTCACTGGGATGGTGTTTGCATTTCCCAATTAAGCACGCAGTACTCAGCTCTCCAGATTTTGGGGCTCCGAGCATTAATGCATGTCCCTTTGCTGTGGGGGTGGGGAAGATTTTCATTTCTGAGAAACGAACAGCTTTAACTACTTAGCTAAATATCAACCACCTGTATGTTTGTTCTAGATTCAGGCTTATGTAGCCAAAGAAAAATAATATAAATATCTAGGACTTGAGGTGGGAGTGGGAATATAGCAGAGAAGTGATTCCAACACACTTTAAACCTAAATTATTTTGTACTTTCTACCTGTTGGAGGATTCAGTAACCTTTGATTTTAATAAAATATTGTGATAATGACTTATAAATTGGGCAGTTCCTTAAGTGAATTTTTATTTTGTTAGACACAGCATGTGACAACAAAGCAAGTGTATTCATTTCAAAATGTGTAGGACTTAAATTCAAAAGATGTGTTTCTGTGCAGCCTAAAGGTGGTGCCCAGAGTGCATGCGAAATGAAGGAGCTGTGCTCTATGAATCCTGAGCCCACAGGTTGGGTCGAATGTACATGTCTGTTTTAGATCATTCCGTTTGACATGGTCACTTGCAGATTCTTTTCAATAAATATAGTCGACCCTTCGTATCCATAGTTTCACATGCATGGATTCAATCAGCCACCGTGTACAACAGTATGTTCACATTCACAACATGGTTTTCCAGCCACGGATTGATTGAAACACTGTTTTTGATCTGAACTGCAGATGTAAAGGACCAGCTATAGCTGGTGGGGAGCCACGAGTCATTTACAGGTTGTCAGCTGCATGGGGATTGGCACCCCTAATGCCCACGTTGTTCCAGAGATAGCTGTGTTTCGCTTTTCCAAAGGATTTCAATATGTCAGTCAGGTACACTGTAATAGCTCTCCCAAGGGAGCTGTTAGATGCCATTTCATTATTGCTTTAGATGCAATATCTGTCTGTAATGTTTGAGAGTAACCAGCACTCCTGTCCCCTGGCTCGGGCACTGCAATGCTGTGCTCACTGCTGCCTCCGACCAGGACCAGTCCTGGTTGCCTCCCGCATGTGAGAGAGACACACGGATTCGTTGCCTTTCGCACACACCCCAATGGGCTGGGGATAGAACCTGCAACTCAGGTACATGCCCTTAACCTGTGACTCTTTGGTGTGTGGGCCAACACAGTAACCACTGAGAAATACCAGCCAGGGCTATCTTCATTTTTAAAGGTGTATTTTGATAAACAAGAGTTACTAATTTTAATTTAGTCAAATTACTATTTTTTCAAATTACTGCTTTTTGTATCAAAAGAAAAATTTTCTGTCTCAAAGTTTAAAATTATGTCTCTTACAATACCATCTGTGGAACCATGGGGGTTCTTGACCCCCTCTCAAGGTCTTCAATTACCTAAAGAGTACTCACTTGTTATTTGCCTATTTTACTCACTTTGCCGACATTTGTACTAATGCTACAAGAAGCCATGGTCTAGGCCACGTCTCCACTGTCCCTTAGTCATTGCACATCTTGTCACACAGTCTTAGTAAACAAACAAACAAAAGGCAGGTTCACTTTAGAATGTCCTTAATGATGTAATATATGTTGTTAATTTGATTCAATCTTACCCCTTAGATATGTGTCTTTTAAATATTTTTTAACATGTACACCTGAAACCTGTATAATTTTACTAACCAATGTCACCCCAATAAATTCAATAAAAAAGAAAATGTAAATAAATAAATACGTAAATAAATTTTTGTGACAAAATAGGAATTGTTCATGAGCGCCTCTGCCACATGTGATGGTTGACTAGAGGTACAGCATCAAGTGGGTGTTTAGCTGAATTAGATGCCTTTTTTTGGAGCACCGTTTTTACTTAAAAGAATAACATGCAAACAATAGTAATTCAGACTTTGCTATTTGGAAGATATCTTCTCAAGAATGAGTAAACTTAGCCTTCACATCAAGGAAAACAATTAGCAGTACTTATTAACACTTAGATTGAGATCAGTGCCAACATTAATGCAATTTTTGATACTACATAATGAAAAATTCTGCATGAATGCACACCTCTAAGTGACCAATGACTAATTATATGATGTTATAAAATCTAGCATGGGTGAAAGAGTCATTCAAAGACAAAGTTAGACTAAGGGTTTTTAATGTAACACAAACATTCATTGATATGGGTTTAGATTCCACATGGGATCCAATCTTTAAAAAACTGCCAATGTTGAGTTTTGGTGTGGTACCAAAGAAGAAAATCCAAAAGGCTGTTAAATAAAACACTGCTTCCTTTTCCTATTATGTATCTCCTAGAGGCCTGGTGCACAAAAATTTGTGCACACGATGCGGAGGCAGTCCCTCAGCCCGGCCTGCTCCCATTTGCAGTCCAGGACCCCTTGGAGGATGTCCACCTGTCGACTTAGGCCCACTCCCCGGGGGATCAGGCCTAAGCTTGCAGTCAGACATCCTTCAGGCAGCCAGGGAGTCCTCAGGGGATGTCTGACTAAAGGCTTAGGCCCCCAAGGGAGCTATGATGAGGAAGCTGGGGTGACAGAGGAGCCACGCTGCCCCACCACGCTGCCCTGGGTCGGGTCACACATGGGACGCCTGGGCGGGTTGGCCGATCGCTGCTGCCCCGCCTGGCCGCCCCGGGTTGGGTTGCACACACGGGACGCCCACGTGGGCCAGTGTATCACTGCTGCACTGCCCGGCCACCCAGGATCGGGTCGCACACGGGACGCCTGACACCCCGGGTTACAGAGAGCAGGCCCAGATGGCGGCAGGGCAGGTGGGATGGCGCTGACTCGCCCTGCCTGCAGTATGCAAATTAGCCGCCATCTTTGTTGGTTAATTTGCATATCATGCTGATTAGCCAATGGGAGGCATAGCGAAGGTACGGTCAATTACCATGTTTGTCTATTATTAGATAGGATGTGAGATTTGATTTTTTTCATTATACTCTAATTAAACCTATATTTTAATGTTGAATGTAGAAGTATATATGAGATTCTAAGGTCAGATGTTAAAGAGATATGCAAAAATATAGAATAAAACCACTTTTGCAACTAAAACCTTTCTTTGAAATATGGTGATTTTTCATAAAAATATGCTATTTGTGTTAAAATTTGATGCTATCATTTAAGTGAATTCAAAATACATATTTATAAATTTTTCAATTGTAATTTCTAATATAATGAGTATTGCTAGTATAACTTACACAACAAAAGATCTTTAGGCTCCTCAGTAGTAGAAAAGGGATCTTGAGACCAAAAGTTTGAGAATTCCTGGTGAAAATTTATTTTACTTTATTTTCCTATAAGATTTTTTGGGGGGTTAATTTGCTTATTTTTCTGTATATAACAAAATGGGACTCAAGACTTTTGTGAAGAAGAATTACATTTTTTTTTTAATGTGAAACTTCCAACTCAGATACCTTTCATTTAAATTTTTCTTGAGGTTTTTTTTTTTTTTTTTTTGTTTTTTTTTTTAAGGTTGTCTGGTTTTCCATCTATTCACCAAACATGTGAATGAAGCAAATCACCTGAGTGTCTTTCTGGACCTCTTTCTGCAGGGAACCACCATGTATGGGACTAATGAGCCGGACTCAGGTCTGCAGCCCCCTCACAGCCAGGCCCACTGTCTCACCATGAAGGACTGGCCTGCCAGTTTCCAGTGTTGGCCACTTATGTTAATAGGCTCTCATGTCTCATGAGCACCACTTATGTGCTCATGATGCCCAGTTTCCTGTTGGAGTGGCAGCAGGGTAAATTAGGAGAAGTATTCATTTCCCCTTATTTTGTGATTTCTTTTTTGGCTCCACGAGTGCCAGATTCTAACTCAAACATTTTTTTGTGGAATTTTACCATTGCTAGTACTACTTCTAACGAATAAGTTCTTAGCAAGAATGGGGGAAGGAATTCCATTTTTAATTAAATAGCTGCTATGTTCTTGGTACTAGCATGACTCAGTTGGTATCTTTGTAGCTCTTTGCGGGTGATAGCTTTATCATGATGTTTTATAGATAACTAAAGGCCTGTTGCACGAAAAGATTCGTGCAATAGGCCTTCCCTTCCCCTGGCTGCCGACACTGGTTTTCCTCCGGCACCCAGGACCCAGGCTTTCGCTCTGGCCAGAGCTGCCTTCAGTCTTTGCTGCTCTGGCCGGAGCCGCCTTCAGTCTTTGCTCCGCCGCTTTGCACCTACGTATGCAAATTAACCACCATCTTTTTTGGAGGTTAATTTGCATATCTCGCTGATTAGCCAATGGGATGCGTAGCGAAGGTATGGTCAATTACCATGTTTGTCTGTTATCAGATAGGATTATTAGATAGGATGGGACAGGAGAAGATCAAACACGCAAAAGAGCTAAAAAACAATAACAAAAAAGTAGCTCAGTGTCACAGTTCAGCTGTTTATCTGTAAAGTGCCTGCTTTTTCCACGAGATTGCCTCTAAAAGTCTGAGTCCCAGTAACATTGAGTCTCTTATACAGTGTGATTATTGCCATTGTTGTGAAAACAGCTAGCTAAGGGACAGAGCAGGCTTGGGTACTCTTGCATCTCTAACTTGTGTTTATGTATAAATCACAGTTTTTATTGGGCATATTCATCTCCTTAGGTCAGAGGAAACATGGGTTCAGTGAAAGGACATTAGACTTGAAGCCAGATGACTTTTCCCCAAATACCATCCTTGTCCTTATTAGCTGTGTTGTCTTGTTCAAGTCACTAAACCTCTCTGGACCCTCATTTCTTAATCTGTAAAGTAAAGCCAGTAATAGAAGGTCTTTCCCAATGTAATTTGGCACTGGAAACCCCCAATTTTGATATTAGTATTTGTGCAAAGCCTTTAAAAGCAGGGGACTATACCTATGGGGACAATTAGAAGTCTGCATCTCACGATCATGTAAAATTATGTAAATCATCATTATCAGTGTTCTGACCCCTTGACTTCTGGGACTGCCTTTTGAGACTGATTCTTTATTATTGTGTTGAGTCACATGAAATTGCTGACAAATTGACTTTTTTATCGAAAAAATGGCAGTTTTATAGGGTTAATGCTAATACATTTAATAGTTATAAGTAAAATTATATATCAGTGGTTAAAAAAAAATCTATATAATTGTACCAAAGGGTATATTGGGGAAAGTATGCCTAGATCTTTGTTATATTTTCCAAAAAAAAACTTTACTCTGGAGTTTTTCTCAGAATGTCTTGATGACATATGGTAATCTCTCGCAACCAGTGAAATGTGTTGAAGAACGTGATAAAGGGTCTTTCCCTAGAATTGGTGGTACTGATGCGGAGATACAAGTTGAAAATGCTAGTTGATTCATTTTAATTACAGTAAGTGGGAGATCTGTGTCTGTATTTGAATGTCTGTGTGTCTGTGTAGAGAGAGATTTTCTCCTGTGAATGCTTTCTTTAAGTGGGGAATGCTGGCAAGAACAATTGTAGATATAAAATGAGTTAGACGACTTAGGAGGTTGCAGTTTCTCCACATAAAGTCATTTGTTAAAAAGTCAGAGCTTTTAAAAAATACTAAATTGAATGGTTTTAAAAATAATTTTCACGGCAGAGAGTGAGGTGCTTGCAGTTGGTTAAGTATCCTCTGGAAGTCTTGCTTCCCTGGCAGTGTTCTTATAATTTCTCTGGAAAATGAGGTTCTTTAAAAATTATTTTGTCTGGAAAATAAACTGGAGTGGATTCTAATCACAAATTAAGTTTTTAAATAAGCTATTAGCCTAGATTTTATGGAATTTACTATTCAGTTTCTAGAAAAATGAACATAGAACAAGTTCCACAAATTATGTTCTTTGTCCTTGCCATCCACAAATTAAAGCTAAAAAGCTATCCATGGCTTGATTTTTAAATGTTTGTGAAATCGCAGAGCAAGAAATCAGAAGTTAAGAATCAAGAACGTGGAAATCAAAACCTAAGACAGTAACAGGAGCTAAAACAGCAACTATGAGGAATATTTAATTCCTGTTTCTTTCCCTTGAAAAGCAGTGACTCACCATTAGATCCACAGCAGTGGCCCAGGCGTTTAGCGGTTCAGAGAAGACTTTAAATGCTTCCTTGCGTGAAGCATTTCACCTTTGGTTTCAGTTTTTAGTGAGATTGTGGCCTTTTGTGCTCTTAAACCAAACATTCTGGTTTTCTTTTTTTTCCCTGAGCATTTTAGTTTTTCATTGGACTCCTTTAGCCCTGAGGGTTACGTCATGCCCCAGCTGTATTGGTGCTCTTTATCACATCCCAAACTGGTTTTAACTCACTATCCCCATACACACAGCATTGTCTTATATTTTACAAGCAATGAGTTTACAATTTTTTTAAAGTAGGAATTTCTACAGCCTAATGCATGAGCCCATTGAAGAAAAGCCTGCTTCTTGAAATTAAAAAGAACATTTACAGGGAAAGTTAAGTTAGTCTTTGAAAAGTCTAATCTCACTGGTAAATCTGTCACTTGTCATCCCATCCATTAAGAAATTTGGGGGATATTAAAAGCACAAAAAGCCATGTTACATTGAAATCACAATGGTCTTTAAATATACTCAACAATGGTTGGACTTTCCTTACTTACCAATTTTTCAAGTCCCTTAGGGTCTCTGTAGACAAGATTGGGTCAGCGACTGTGACATCTGTTGTTGAGGGAAATATACTTTGCTTTCTGCCTGGGCTGCTCGTGTTGACTAGTGGAAATGCTGCATTAGCTCTCAAACCAAAACATTTAAAGTGCTCTATGAAATGCTGACTTCCTGCCAATGGTTTGAATGTCAAGTACTACAGATGTCCAGTCCTTTTTGGAGCCCAGATGTATGATGTGCTTGTATAAGTTGGATCTGATTTGTGCTTAGGGTTACAAATTACAAATTATCGAGGTCTGAGCCAGCAATAACTGGGATTAAACTGGGTGCAGGGGGAGAGGAGAGGGAGACCCCCAAGTGAGAACTGCACCCTGATGAGGCTCCGTCTTTCCCATGCCTAGCTCTGACCTCTTCCTGTGAAGCTGTTGTAAGAATAGCTTCTATATTTATTGGGAAGTTTTTTCAAGTTTTAATTCACATGGCTTCAACTAACTCCTTAAAATTTATTGGAAACCCGAAAAATATTTGAGGGTAAAACAGACCAGAGCATTTCCCATTTCAGTATCAGGGAAAGAAGTGGGGAGGCTGTGCAAGTACGTGTTTACCTGAGCATTTTTTTTTGTTGTTAATCCTTACCGGAGGATATTTTTCCATTGATTTTTAGAGAGAGTGGAAGGGAGGGGAGAGACAGAGAGAGAGAAACATTGATGTGAGAGAGACACATCGATTGGTTGCTTCTTGTATGCTTCCCGACCAGGGCTGGGGATCAAGCCTGCAACCAAGGTACATTGTGCTTGATGAGAATTGAACCCAGGACCCTTCAGTCTGACGGCTGACACTCCATCCGCTGAGCCGAACTGGCCAGGGCCACCTGAGTGTCTTGATCAACCAAGGCCAAGGTAACAACCAAATCAGAAGAAAGATCGTAAGGACCTCAGGCTGTTTACTTAGTGCCTGGTCTAGTCTGGCTCTGATTCTGACATACCCATTGAATTGGTGCTGTTAGGTCTCTTCATCTGTCTTCAGGTTACTCCCACCTCCCTTAAGTTTTCCCATTGATTTTTAGAGAGAGTGGAAGGGAAGGGGAGAGAGCACCCTGTTTGACCCCAGTTTCTGGATTATTTTTTATTTAACGGATTGTTGCCAGGACTCTGTATTCTTACATGGCACTCTGGATTGATGCAATCATAGTTTGTCTCTCAGGGGGACGGGCCCGGCTTTCCTGTGTTCTGTTTACTTAGAAGTCATCCAACTTTGGACCTATATCATTACCTTCACTTGTTTTGTCAGTTTCTTTCCCTTTGCATTGGGGTAGCATGCTCATTGTCAATCATGCTTATTATCATTATCAAACAAAAGAAAACCCCTCAAAACTTCCCCTTGACCGTGAGTTCCTCTTGTTTGGTACTGTAGTCTACTTGTCACCCAAGCTCAAAGCCACTAAATTCTCCTTCACTATCTCATCACTCCTATGCAGACACTCACGAAAACCTGATGATTTTTTTTTAACACCTAAATATTTCTTGTGTATGATTTTCTACAAACCTAAGGTCATTTTTCTGCTTCTATTCCCCCCCTCCAGTCTATTCCCCACCCACAGTATCTGCCCCCAGTCACCCATGGGAGGGATACTTCTAAAAGACAAGCATGGCCATGTCCTTTTGGTGGGTCCTTCTCCCTTACAAGGTAAGTTCATACTGTTAGACCTGGCAGACCTGTTGTGCGTGACTGACACTCTCATCTCTGCCCTGACTCACCTTGAGCTTGACCCAACAGCAGCACTGACCTTTTGGGACTTCCTGCAGTTATCGATGGTCTTGCCTCCTTGCGTGGGCTCATGCTTTTCCTCTACCTGAACTCACTGTCTGGAATAATTCTCTCCTTCCACCTGGTTCATCCTGAATTTGAGCTTTGTTTCTAGAATGTCAGCCTCACTTTTTATTCTCTTCACATACATCTGCTCTATTTATATCTGCTTTCTGTTTACATGGAGTCATCTTAAAAATTAAATGTTTGGCTTCAGCCTAAGCAAAAATACATTCGAAATGACAGATTTTATGCATCTCTTCACTAGTTAACCAAGTAATGTTAGTCACTTCTGTGAGCAAGGTGCTGTGGGGGCCCGCGGTGCTCCTGAGGGGTGTGCCCTCTTTGCAAATGGTCTGTCCTCATTTCTCTCAGCGGGACGGGGAGCTGTTGAAGCAGAGAATTACCGTCTCAATTTTAATCTGCAGTACCTACCTCTTTTACTCATGGAATTAAAATAATAAAAAAGAAAAAAATAATACAAAAGTAAAGATGTGTTGATTTCTTAATTTTCTCTTCCAGGTTTTACTTATAACACTTGGTTTCTTTCATAAATGAGACTTCTAAGCGTTGATAAAGCCAAAGTAAAAGTTAATACGTTCACTTTTATTTTGGAAGGCTTGGGATCCGTGACATAAAAACAAACTGTCTTTTATAAATATTCAGTTTTCTATGCAGGGATAGGTTTGTTTATTTGTAATACAGTAACTGCTAGAACTAGCTCAGATACAAAAACAAAACAAAAAACTTGAGTCATATGTGTGTATTTTAATCAAAATCAATACTTGGGGGCTCTGGCCAGGTGGCTCACTTGGTTAGAGCATTGTCCCAATATGCCAAGGTTGTGGGTTTGACCCCTGGTCAAGGCTCATATAAGAATCAACCAATGAGTACATAAAAAACTGGAACAACAACTTGATGGTTCTCTCTCTCCTTCTCCTCTTCCTTCCCTCCCCCTTCTTCCTTTCTCTCTGTAAAATCAATAAATAAATTAAAAAATTTTAAAAATCTGTTCTTCGTTATGGGAAGATCAAGCTTGATTCAATTTCATTACATTAAATAATGAAGACAGTGTTGGAAGTCGAAAGTATTATACAAGAATGTCAAAGGAAAAAAATTTATTGGAACTTGTACATTTATAGTGGCATTCCATTTTGTAGGCTGACTGGAGAGCGGTGGGGAGGGGGTACCTGAAACACAATCTCTGAGTCTTAGGCATTCAACACTCTGGGGGATAATAAAGAAAAATATTGACAGAATCCACTGTCACAAACCTAAGGATGTGTGGAAACCTGAGGATATGAGAGGAGCCCTGAATAATGAGGTAAGTATCAGTGTCTGGGATTTAGGAGTCTGTCCAAAGCAAGATAAATCAGTTTAAATATCAAAGATGTACTTCTATAAATGAAATAATTTTAGAGGCACAGCTTTTTTTACTGTGTTGAAGTTGATATTGTCTAGTTTTGCATTGTGCCAGAAACCTCTAAACTGACTCCCAGCCCTGCTGATAGTCTCCAAGCTCAGGTGGAGCCACAGTAGCACGAGGTATGCCATTTGATGTGGCTTAAACCACGTCCCATTTCCAGACTCACCATCTATACTCTCACTTCTGGCCTTTATCAGGCTGTTTCTCCTCCATCTCTACCTCATGTGTATTCTTAGAGCCCACCCAGGACCCCATTGTTTATGGTGCTTTTCCTTACCTTCCCTCTAAGCATGAGTAGACTGTAATCCCCCCTCTGAATTCCTACAGTGCTTGATTTGAATTCTGATTAGGCCTCAGTATCATAGATGGTAATGACTAAATCTCCTGGTTTGGGGCGGGGGGATGGCAGGTCTTTTGGTGATGTTCCCCAATTCTGTTATCCGTGTAGTCACTTGGGGTGTTGGATGGGAAGGCATGTGGTTTTTCTGCAGCCTCTGTCCCCCATGTTGCCCGGCTGTCCAGACTGGCTTCCTGGGGTTGGCACATCACCCCTTTGCTTAGCAGTCCATAGGCACCCCACCCAGGAGGTAATTTTGTTTAAGGAAAGAGGACCTCCACTGTTTTTTCTTTTGTCTTCTATTCCTAGCCCAAGACATTCAGACAAGCTTTTAATTTTTATTTCTTTGTGTTAGTAATTCAAATAAAACTAATTTAACGTTTTTCATCAAGTCATGCATTGATGTACTTTAAGAACTCAAACAATGTATAAAACTTGTAATGAAATTTAGTAATAGTCCCTGTGCCCCAGTGGCCACCTTTTCACTTTGTAATTCTTATTTTTGGGTATCAACCCTGATATTGCTACATAACTGACAGTTCTTGGCTTGCAGAAGTATCTGTTGACTTCTTTGTTTGGAAGATGAAGATTTAGCTCCCTTACCCTCCACACTTCTTTTCACCTGGATAGTTAAGACTACAATTTTTGGATAAGTCAGTATCCCTTGTTCATATAATTGGAGCTGTGTAAATGTTATTTATGGCCGAGGATTATCACTTGTATTGAAAGGGATGGCAATCCCCAGCCTCCTCCCGTGACCTGGAGAGACTGCCCTCTTTAGTCCAGGCTGCACATTTCCCATTTCCAGTCAGTTAAGATATGTAAACATGCTGTATAAATATTAGTTCTTATTATCACTTTAGAGTTATAATTTGAGCCAAACTTCATTTAGTTCAGTTCTTAGCTGCATGTGTATGAATAAGTTTAAAAGCACTTTTGTCAACAGCTGTGTTTAGAGAAATACATGAAGTCCAGGTATGTGTTTATATAGAACTTTGGTTCGCTAGATACTTTTTAGTATTATACCTCAAAGGCAGAGGAAATGTGTGTTGACACATTCTTCTGATTAATAATTCTCTGTTATGTTTTGGTGGAGGGCCCTTTTGGTTCTCAGTTTTAGGTATTTTGCTTTTGGCAGGTTGCAGTTGGTGCTGCCTTGGAAAAGTCACACCTCCACTTCCAAAACTGTGTCTTTATTCTTGTCTTCCTGTTAAAACTTAACATGCTACCTGAAGCCTAAATCAATTCTGAGCCTGTGCATGCTGCGCTCTTGTAGTTTTCCCAGAAGCCATATATTATATTATACTTGATAAGCAAGGCCCCTGATTTTATCTTTTTAAAAATATAGATGATCACTTAGAAGATAAAAGCTTCTGAGTCATAAGTAGGCAGACTGAGGGTGGGCTTGTGGAGTTGATGAGACTGTTGGGAGACCAATTTCACGTAAGAATAAGTAATTTGAGAGAACTAACTGCCAAATAACTGAGGGGGAGGGGATGCAGGAAGAAGACAGTGACTCTCATTTGTAAAAATACTATTTTGGGGGTTCATACTAATTGGTAACCTTCATGTGTGAGAGTGTGACTTATATCTACCCAAACTTTTGTCATCTATCAAAAGTGGAGAATGTCTAGATAATGAGCATCCAGTAGAGAGAAAGTCTATGGCCATTGAATATTGCTCAGCAGAGGGGCATAAGTATTAACCCCTCCCCCCTCCCAGCACAGCTGAGCATCTGTGTTGCCATGAGCCTCTTACACACATTGTCAGTCTCTTCCTAGGGGCCTCAGGCAGTCTACCAGAGCCTGCTGCTGAGAGGAATCCTTTCGCCATCTTTGGCTAGAGAGTCATCCAGGACAAAATGAAAGAAAAAATTACTGCAAACGTGTCCACTCCAGCATGGAGACAGAATCAGGGGTGGGTTAATCTGTGATTTTTTTTGCAGTTAACCCTGCAAAATGTGCTTAGAGTTACATTTGGGAACAAAAGTGAGTTCTGCCTCTTAGCCTGGGGACCTTGGGCAAATTATGTAATCTCTGTAAATCTCCGCTTCCCATCTGTAAAGGGGCCTGCTGTCACCTCCTCATCAAAGTTGTTGGAAAGTCTAAATGAAGAAATGTGTTTTCTTCCTGCAGTGCTCAGCCAAAGTAGGTGGTCAAGTCAATGGTAGGGGCTCTTGTTAATATAACCACAGACTAATTGTTGCTTTAAATTTTTCTTGAGATGGAACAATTATTGAATATATAATAGATACAGAATGCTGTGCTTTGCAGCTTTAGTAAATGTTGATTTCTATGAAAAAATTCTAATTTGAGGAAGTCTTTGGCCCAGTAACGATGGTTACAGGAAAGCTCTCAGATGAGAGCCATACATAACCCTAGGGGTAGTGTTTCCAAGTTATAAACGTAATACCAGGAGGAAATAAGCAGATGCAGTAGCGTGCTGAATTCAGACCTTTTGAGATGGTCACACATCAGTGGTCTGCTCTTTGGCCCAGCTTCCTAACTCCCTGGTGAGGAAGCCAGGCTTCCCCTTCCAGTCCGTGGTCCCTGGTTCCACTCATTCCCACAGGGAGTGTGAATGTGCATGCTCTTCTTTCTCTCTGTTGTCGATTTGAGAAGTTTTTAGGGTCCTGCTATTTTTCCTGTTGTAGACAAAATGTATGGTCCTAAAGTACCTCTTCGCTGCCAGAAGTCACATCTGACTGCCACCCTCCAGGGAAGACTAAAGCATATTGTGCTGATGGCACTGTTTAGCAAGGTCTGGACGATCTCTTATTTTAAGGCCCAGGAGATAGTAAATAATAGTAAAAGCAGGAAGCATTTATTTTTCCTTAGGTGAGGAGAACAGAAGTTCCTATGAACAGAGCATTTTGTAAATATTTTGATAGTTCAGCTGACTGGGTATTAATCCATTCGGTTTTATTGTGGAAAATGGCAGAGGGTTTTGTGTGTGTTTTTGTTATTTTTAATGGGACATAGGAAAAAATTAATGGTTGAATTGGCTAAAGGTTCTCTTACCATTTGGCAACCTCATATCACTTACCAACTTTACATACGAATATGTGCTGCTTGCCCAGAGGTGGGATGCTTACCACTCTCCACTGGAGGCACTTAGCTTAAAAAAAAACCAGCAAAAAAAGCAGCACATGGCCCAGCTGCTTCTGAAATTTCAGGAATGGTGCAGTTTTAAATGGGAAATGATTATGAGAGATTGCAGATATTTTTGATCCAAGTTTGATTCTCAGAACCATTTGGAATGGCTTTTCAGTGGCCTGGCCTGGGAGGCAGCTTTTTGTCCAGTCTTTCTCTGTAGTGCTTATTCTGCAACTTCAATTTAATCCTCTTTTTACTGAATGCCAATTGGCATGTTGTTGTTAGTCTAAATATTTATAGGATCTTGCCTTTTCGGCAGTTGAAACATTTGTTGACCTTGTGGTCTTGGGGGGTGTGAGAGACAGTTTGTCTGATTGGTTGAAAATAATGTCTCTGAAGTAGATTGCTTCTTATAATGTTGCCTTATAAGTACTTATAATGTTGGCTAACTCACTGGCTCTGTGCCCTTGGGCCTGTTACTGAACTTCTCTGTGCCTTAGCATTCTCTTCCTTGGGATGATCTATACAAAAATAATGATAGTATCCACTTAAATATTTTTGTGAGTTCCTGGCACATAGGAGAATCAATGTTGCCTGTCATACGTATTATTTTTTTGATGATAGACCAAAGGGAAAAAAAAAGCTTGCATTGCAGGGGGTTTCTTATCTCCAAAAAATTATAATTGGTTGGAGAAAATATGATTTTGAAATTGACCTTCACAATATCGATTTATATTTTATCATAATTTTCCTCTGGCCTCTGTTTAGACTATCTTCTGTCTAGCAAGTGTCATTGGATCATTTGGTGTAGATGAGATTCACACAAATTTTTAAATTTCAAATATTTTCTCCATACTACAGAATTTGAATGGTAATTAATATTGCCTATTCCTTTCCCATCTTTCCTCTGTAACTTTAGGCATTTTGTATATAAACAACATAATCAATTTGTTTTGGCCTCAAGCTCATTTTTTGGCCTCAAGCTCTATTTACAGTCTATAAAATAAAATTTGGTGAAGGAACAGATCCAGTATTCATACCATTTCAATCCATGGATCCTTGTTGTGCTCTGAGGCATTTACAGGCCCTCTTTTGGGGTTCATTTTCATTCAGAGGCACAGATAAGGCCACCCTGTGACGGATCAGACCTGGGTGCTATACAGTCACCCGCTCAGAGGCATAATCAACTGCTCCAGACCCTCACCACTTTCTTTAATTTGCTTGTGGACTTGTTGTGACATACACATTTTAGTACACACCAGTATGGATGCTGCAAATATGTAAAGAAAGTAAAGAAAATTTCTTGTTGCCTTGAAGGAGGAAGAAAGACTGACTAAAGAAGTGCAGTCTGGGAGTGGCCCTTTGTTAAATTCTTAAGGTGCCCTTGTAGCACGTGAATGAGAATGCTCACGGTCAAGCTGCTTTTACTTACAGTGGCTGCTGAATGCCCAGAGCTGTGGCGCATCCTGAGGAAGCAGGGATTTTTTAAATTTCTGTCTTTATTTGTTTTAGATCTGGCATCAAAAACTGATGTGTGTGGGCCCTTTTAGAGTCCTTTAGGGCAGGGCCCTGTCTGCCTACTACAGGGCCAGGACAAGGAACTTTGGCATCAGTATGTGTACTGTTCTCCGAGCTTTGCCTTTGTCACCTGTGTGCTCGTGCTGACGTGGTGCCTCCCGGACAAGGCTGTGTGAGTTAGGTGAAGCAGTACATGTGTAATGCACACAGAGTGTGGCACAAACCATAGAAGTGTTAGTAACTGCTTTTGACAATGGAATTGTATTCTGCTCCCACCCTGCCCCTTCCTAGGCATATCTTAGAAAAGATTTTGGCCTTTAATTCCGGGAGCATCCAGCGGTGTCCTGTAGCTGTGTCCTATAGCTGCATATCATTTAGAGGTTTTGCAAATAGGATCTGAACACTTGATGTCACTAGTAAGGTTTGCGGGACTTTGGGTAAAGAATGAGGAAGGAGATGGTATTGTACTAATATGCTTTTTATTTAAATGTTTAATGCGTCAGTTAATTCCTCAATTTTAAAGAGAGAATTGGATTAAAAAGAATGGGATTAAAAATGATCTAAGATCCATTCCTCCTTAAAATTTTCAGGCTTTTTTGGGCAGTTCTTGTATCTCTCTAAAGTGTTTGTGCAGGTGGGTTCAAGCATATGTTCTAAGACTGAATATGTGTATATTTTTTAGTTTTGTTTTGAGTGGCAGAGCAGTGGAACCCATTTTATTCTATTGAAATATTTAAAAAATAAACCCTAATGGCTAAACTAAGTAAAAGTGTACCTCTAAATGCAGATGGAAATGCAGAGAGCAGCAAGCCTACCTGCTCCGCCCCTACCTTGTTGCTCCCAAGATATGTGATCACTTGTGGCTCAGGAAGAGTTTAAAAATGGTGTTGATCTAGAAGACCTGTGCAGAATAAGCCTCTACTACAGTTGCAGCTGTGGGCTTCATAGATATTTTAGTAATTCAAAACCAAAGGAATTACATTTGTTTATTTTTGCTGATTTGTTGCGTTTGCCTGGGAAGACAAGAAATATTGCTAAGACCACTGTTAAAGAGTTTACTGCCTATGTTTTCTTTTAGGAGTTTTGTGGTTTCTGGTCTTATATTTCAATCTTAATCTGTATTGAATTAATTTTTGTATATGGTGTAGAAAGTGGTTAAGTTTCATTGTTTTTTGCATGTAGCTGCCCATTTTTCCCAGCACAAGCAATCTAAGTATCCATTGATAAATGGACAAAGATGTGATGAGATACACACACACACACACACACACACACACACATATATACACACATATACACACACTAGAGGCCCGATGCACGAAATTTGTGCAAGGGCCTTGGCCCTGGCCCCCACCCTCCCACCTCCGCAGCAGCCAGGAGCCTCTGCTGCCTCTGCCGTGGCCTCCGCCCGCTGTAGCTTTGTCCAGAAGGAAGGACATTCGGAAGGATGTCTGGTCTAATTAGCATATTATGCTTTTATTACTATAGATATTAATCAGCAATAGGAAAGAATGAAATCTTGCCATTTTGATAACATGATGGACCTAAAGAGTATTGTGCCAAATGAAATAACGTCAGACAGAGAAGGACAAACATCATATGATCTTATTTATATGTGAATCAAAAACAAAAAAACAAAAAACAAATGAACAAACAAAATAAGACAGAAACAGACTCATAGACATAGAGAACAAATTGGTGGTTTCAGAGGAAACAGGGGTAGGGGAAAGAGGGAAAAAGCTGAAGGGGAATAATAGATACAGATTTCCAGTTGTAAATCAGTAAGTCATGGGGATGCATTGTACAGCATAGATAATACAGTCAGTATCCTAATAACCTTGTATGGTGTCAGATGGTTACTAGACTTACCATGGTGATCACTTTGTTAGGTATATAAATGTTGAATAACTATGTTGTATGCCTGAAACTAATATAATATTGTGTATTAGCTATGTTTTAATTAAAAAATAAAAGTCTATCTGGAACAGCCAGAAAACAACCCAAATGAATTGACATTTAGAAGTTGATGGAGAACTAGGTTATAAGGAGAATCTTGCTAATTGGATATGGTCCCTTTCCCTTAGGAAATTACAATATAAGGACACACCATTTAATTCACACCTGGGCTTCCTTTCTGCTCAGAACTTCCTGGACCCTTCGTGGTCTGTTGGTGTGGGCCAGCAGGCCTGTGTGTCATGCCTGGACAAGAGGTAGGCGTTTCCCTCTTTACTCCAAGCACTCATCCCCCTCCTGGGACAAGGTGAGACACTTTCTGGGTCAGCTGTCTTTATAGGCTAGAGTTAAGAATGAGACAATCTCCATGAAAACTAGACTTTCTTGTGTCTTTATATTCTTTGCTGGACTTGATGTGTTCCCCTCTTGTGACTTAGTTGGAATACCAGTTATGCACTTCAGGCATTTCTGGGGTGGGCCTAGAATAGAGAGAGCCATCGGATCAGTCCAGTTATCCAGCCTGCATAGGTGCACATGGAGCTCAGTTAATGTAGCCACTGGAATGCTTGGCTCTTCTTTGAGTGACAGTGCTTTCCTGTTTTAAAGGTATTTGGTGTGTGCACATGTGCATTTTAGTGAAAAGAGTTAAGTGTTTTGATGAAGATATTTATTTCTCTTATTGATATATGTATTTATGTGTATATTAAATATATAATGCTGTACATTTATTATCAGTAATAAATCCAATAGATTTTCTTACCCCTAAACCACTCAGTAATGTTTGGGAATGGAATGATGTGGAACAAAAAGCTCACCTGTGGTGTTTACTTGTTTAGCTCCTTTGATTTGAGTTTGATTAATTCATGTGCCCTGGCACGGTGACCGCTGCTCTGGTGAGCACAGGCTCTGCAGTGCCGTTACTCTGGCTTTCCTTCCGAAGGAGCTGCTCCTTTTGAACTGTGGTACATTTTCTTCTCGCCTTTAGATTTGAGGAGGAGCTTTCTGATCTGAAGTTCATTGCCCCAGGAAATACTTTTGAAGGGGCTTCCTTTACCAAAGACTTAGGCAAAACACATGGCTAGGGTGAACTTACAATTTATTATTTAAATTTCTGAGCATGAAAGGAACATTCACTATAATTACACTAGGACTGCCGAGTGAACTGGATCTATCGTGGGATAGAGGTCACTCTAAGACCAGTACTTCGAATAGTTAGAATAGGAACTTCGAATATGAAAAGTCTTTTGAAGGCCCAGGACTTACCTAAACCTTAAAATGAGCCCCAGACAAACAGGCTGTACCTGTCTCTCTTGGTAGTGAATGCTGCTGTGATGTAGGATTGCTGTCTACTATTTTTTAAAAATATATTTTTATTGATTTCAGAGAGGAAGAGAGAGGGAGAGAGAGAGAGAGACATCAATGATGAGAAAGAATCATTGATTGGCTGCCTCCTGCACGCCCCCTACTGGGAATCGAGCCCACAACCCAGGCATGTGCCCTTGACTGGAATCAAACCCAGGACCCTTCAGTCCCCAGGCCCACACTCTATTCACTGAGCCAAACCAGCTAGGACATGCTGTCTACTATTTATTGAGCATCTAACATATGTAAATACTCAGTTCTAGTCTTTAGGAAGATTCTTTCTACCACCACTTAAAAGAGCTCATTGCTTTCCCAACCAAACATCCTGACTTACAGTTTAGCCCCAATGCTTTTTTTTTCCTCCCCTGCTTTGTTATTTTCTGTTCTTACTTCATTCTTTTATGATGTCCCTGACTGTGTTAATTCATTCTGTTCTCCCCCCCTTTGTAATCCCTACATGTTAATTATAAATTATTTAGACCCAAATCCCTTTTTTTGTTATGTGATAAATATTCCAGATCTGTAACCACTTTAAGGGGGAGCTTGGGCATTCTTAATTTCTTGGTCCAGAACAGCATTCAGCTCACTGCTGGGTCCTCACTGTATTAATGGGTGTGGCTGGGAGATCACTGTGCTGGGGGTAGCAGAGCATGAGTGCTCCAGGTGTAAAAAGAATGAGGCCCATTCAAATGAATGGACATGGTGTTTGGAAATGGTGAAAGCTTAAAACTGCTTGTGTAAGAGTCGATATTACGAGAACATACAATGAATTTATATTCACCTCTTATTTCCTTCTTAACCTAGCTCTGCTAACACCTCTGTAAAGCTGGTTTTTAATGACAGTTTACTTAAGTACAACTCCGTGTTGATGAGTGTTGTTCCTCCATGAACACTTTCCTGGGTGTGGAAGCATTAGGACCTAGTTTTAAAAAAATAATAAACTTCTTATTTGTGTAAAAGACTGTAATCACGTCCCAGTGTTAAGAATACCATTCCTGCTATAGTTATGCTAAGACAGCTACAAAAAACTCAGCATTTATCTTTATCCTAAGGGCATCACATCCATTATGCTGGCCTCTCGCTTTCCATCTCCCCAGACTGAGTTTGGGGTGAGGTTGTGTCTGGCCCATTTCCTTCTGTTTGGTGCAGGTCAAGCATTGTCTGGTGGCCCCTATGTGTTTAGTGACTGAATGACATTGGCTTTGATTCTTTTATTTTTTTAAAAAAAATGTGTTTTTATTTATTTTAGAGAGAGGGAGTGAGAAACATTGATTGGCTGCCTCCTGCACGCCCTCTACTGGAGATAGAGCCCAAAACCCGGGCATGTGCCCTGATTGGGAACCGAACTAGCGACCTCTTGGTGCATGGGATGACACCCAACCAACCGAGCCACACTGGCCAGGACTGGTTTTGATTCTTTTGATGAGAGCATCTTCAGAGGCTTGTTTTGTTTATGCAATTAATTCTCAAACAACAGGTGGGATTTTCAAAACTACATTATACTCTTCCTCACCCTCATTTGAAAATGCCTGTATATGAGAGAGATTAGGGAGGTGTGTTGCATGTATAAATGTTGGGGAGACCAGAAAATGATACAGGTAGTAGTGATGGTGGAGGTGTATTGGCAGCACTAAGTGGTAATTCACAGGTGCGTAATAGAGAAATTGCCATTCGTTTTCTTATGTCACTTCTATTAGGGCGGTTGGTTGCTTATATTAAGGACAAATGGCAAAATGCCCTATAAATTTTTGTCAGTGGTTCTCAAAATTTGGTTCCTGGACCCTGACTTGCAGTATCAGCTGACAACTTGCTAGAAATGCAAATTCTCAGGGATTGCCCTAGACAACCCATTCCCCCCCCCCCCCCACCTCACCCCCACCCCTCAGAAATGAAAGAAAGTCTGAGGATGGACCCCGGGGTACATGTTTTAACAAGCATGTTAAAGTTTGAGAATCAGTATTAAACTAACACTTGCAGTGGCTTTAAGCTGTAAAGATCTTTCCGAATTTGGTGAAAGCCAGAAAGCTAGAAAAATGTATAATCTTTTCATACAAGAGCTGGGGTTTGGGAACCCCCGAGTAAGTACTCTGATAAATGACACATTTTAACTTTCAGAATATATCCTATTAGAATTATTAAGTTCTAAGTCACATACCAGTGATTATTTTGAATTTCGATTATTCATTTTTAGTAGCAAGTGTAGCCTAGGCCTATGGAATTTTTGTGGGGAGCTTGCGCCCTGACATCTCTGCAGATACTAATCCTGGGCCCTGTATGAATGTCAGCATGGTGTGTGTGGGCGGTCCTAACACCTGCTCACTCAGCCACAGTGTTGACATGGTGGAGCTTTTGGTGGTCTCTGACCCAGCCAGGAGGATGGGAAAGGAATTCAGTGAGGATTGCTTTACATTAAACAACATAATTTTAAAAAAATTACTAAGGAATGCATGGGATAATTAGAAAACATAGGAAAGTGACAAGAAGAAAATGAAGGTCATTGTAAAATTTAGCGTTGTTATAGTAAGTTATTTTGTTGTAAGTGGTAAAATAGAGGTAAAAGAAGACTCACCTAATGACCTAACCACTAGAGGGGAGTTTGTGCCTCCTAGTTATGCACTACATTAATGCCTGACATTTATTGAGTTTTTCTAACATACCAGATACTGTTCTAAATTCCTTATTTATATTAACACATTAAAACCTGGTGCTAGTGTATGAGGTGGGTACTGTTAATATAGACCAATTAAATGAGATCACTGAGGCAGAGTGGTTAAGCATCTTGCCCAAGGTCACACAACTGGAAAGGATTTGAGGTGAGGCAGGGAGATGCCTTCAACTGGTACCCTTGCTGGTTCCCTAGGCTGAGAAGACAGCACTGCTGTGAGGTACTGTTGGCGGCGGTGGTGGTGGTGGTGGTGGAGGAGGAGGAGGAGGAGAGGAGACATGCGTCAACGTGTTGGATGAGGGATAAGGAGTAGGGCATTTCTGCACAGCTCACGTGGGTGTAGAGATGGATCAACAAGACAGCAGTGTGCACAGTTCCTATGCTTTTAGGATGTCCCGGGACCCGTTAGTGGCTTGACTTATCATTAACCTCATCTTAAAATATCTCCCATTCCTTTGTCATCAACATGTGGAACTGCTGAAAGAATACCTGCTGATTGGGACCTTCCTAGTTTGCCTTAAAACGATGACATCTGTTTAATTAAACCGGATAACGTTACATTTTCTGCTGCACAGTCACAGACAGCTGCAGCTGAGGAAGCTCACAAACGTGGCCTTCACGTTGCTGCTATCATGAGGACTGACAGCATTATTTTCTTTCATTGAACCTTTGAATAATATTTTTTTGCAAAGTTGCCTTGTATTTTAATCTTGAGTTTAATGCCAATTTGGGTCATAACTTTCCAAAATGCATGAGCTTTGCATATTTCCTCATTAATTTGATTTTCCTTAAAATTATTTCCCCGTACACTAAGTGGAAATTTTTTCTTTAATGTTATTTGAAAGGAAGCATCCAAGGCAAATTGATTTAATAAACTTAGTGAGTAAGGACTCATCTTTAGGGGATGAGTAATATAGAGGTTAAGAATATGAGTTACTGGGTTAGAATTCCTGGATTCAAACCCTGCTTCCCCCTCTTATCAGCTATTTGAGTCTGGCTAAAATACTTAATTCATCTGTTAATTGGGAATATCTGTGTATCCCATAGGGTTGTTGTAAAAATTTATTGAGATAATACAGTGGGGGCTTGACTTACGAGTTTAATTAGTTCTGAGACCGAGCTCATTAAGGAGCTCGTTAAGGAGCTCGTTAACTCAAATTACTCTGTCAACTCAATGCAAAAAATCGGAGGAGGGACAGCTGGTATCTCAAAAAGCTCATTAGGACACTCGTAAGTCAAGGCCCCACTGTACAAAGCACCAGTGATTGCCTAAGTGTAGGAAGCCCTCAATAATGTTAGTAAATATTCAATTCTGGAAAGGCAGATACATATAGGCAGACATGTATAGGCAGAGGTCAAGCTCTCTTACCACTGCTTGCAACCCCATATGTCTAGGTGACTTTGCCATGTCAGGTGCTAAAGTTCTACCTCTGCCTATAGAATAGTTGCACGCCACCCTGGCCAGTGTGGCTCAGTGATTGGAGTGTCAGCCTTCACACCAAAGGGTCATGGGTTCGATTCCTGGTCAAGAGCTCATACCTGTGTTGCAGGTCCAATCCCTGGCCCTGATTGGGGTACGTGCTGGAGGCAACCAGTCAATGTGCCTCAGATGAGTGGATTAGAAAACTGTGGTACATCTACACAATGGAATACTATGCTGCTGTAAAAAAAGAAGGAATTCTTACCATTTGCAACAGCATGGATGGAACTAGAGAGCATTATGCTAAGTGAAATAAGCCAGTCATTGAAAGAAAAATTCCACATGATCTCATTAATTTATGGATAATAAAGACCATTATAACCTGATGAACAAAAATAAAGAGGCAGAGAAGCGTCGAACAAACTGTCAAATTACAGCAGGAAGGCCAGGGAGGGTTGGAGGGTGGGAGGTAAGAGGTCAGCCAAAGGACTTGTATGCATGCATATAAGCATAACCAATGGACACAAGACACTGGGCAGGGGGGTGAGGGCATGTGCCATGGGGTAGGGGAGGCCAGGGGAAGGTCAATGGGGAAAAAATGAGACATATGTACTACTATTTGTAATACTTTAAACAATAAAATTAAAAAAAAAATCAATGTGCCTCTCTCACATCTATGTTTCCCTCTCTCCCTCTCTCTTTCTTCCTCCCTCCCATCCTCCCTCCCTTCCTTCTCTTCTCTCTAAAATCAATGGAAAAAATATCCTAGGGTGAGGATTAACAATAACAACAAAATGAATAGTTGCACGCCATCCCATTGAGGGAAAGAGTCATAATGTAACCATTTCCCTGTTAATGGATATTTGGATTATTTCATAATTTCCTCATCATTATAAATATCCTTCTATGTTCCCCTCAAAACTTTTTTTTAAACAAAGCAATTAAAAATGTACATATTTTTATTGATTTTAGAGAGAGAGGAAAGGAGACGGGGAGAGAGATAGAAACATCAATGACGAGAGAGAAACATCATCTATCAGCCACCTCCTGCACACCCCCTGCTGGGGTTCGAGCCAGCAACCCGATCATGTGTCCTGACCTGGAATCGAACCCATGACCTCCTGGTGCACCGGATGATGCTCAACTAACTGAGCCACACCTGCCGGGCACCCCTCAGTACTTTGAAGGTTGTGTTTTGAGGTTGGTCTTCCATACCACTGCTGTAACTGTTTCATTATTTTTCAACTTGTTGAGTGGGGTACCAGGAAGAGTTTGTGCTCACTTAACATAAAATTAAATAATTGTTGGCTATGCTGTCCTATAAACTAAAGCACTGAACTCTTTCATGAGGGCAGTAGGGGCGTTTTTTGTCAGATAAGAAAGAGGAAGGTGCTGGAGAGCTTTTATTGAAAACTCCTTGTGGCTGTTTTAAGTTTATTAACTAATAACCCTAAACTCATTAGTTGATTTATAATTATATAAAGTGCACATAACCCATTATGGAGAGTTTTTTCATTTATGTTTGATGGACTGACTTTTCCCCTGGAACTGTTCTTTCTCAGTTGCAGTTTTATTTGTGTATTTAAAAACTTAATCTCAGTTATAATCACTGTTGGGAAGCAGGAGTCTCCTATCTGGTCCTCCAGTCTCCATAGCTCTCTCTCCCCAACCCCCATAGTCATTTCTCCAGCCACTTGCAAGAGGGGCCTCCAAGAACACAAATTGTGCCTTTATTCAAACACACCCAGGGGCCGCGGAGTGAAAGAGAATCAAATCTGGGTTTGGGTCCTGGCCTGCAGGGCCTTCTGTGACCGGCCAGTTCTTGCCCAGTTTTCTGACTGCACCCCCTGTATTCTCTGCCTCGCCCTTTCTGATGCAGCTGTGTTGGCCTCTTGCTGCTGTTCCTCCAACATATCAAATTTTTCTTTCACTTAAAGTCGCAGAAGGTATTGGAGATGTTAAGTGAGGACTTACTGCAATTAGGTTTCCTTTGATACTGTGTTTCCAAGGCATTCAAAATCCTCTATTAAAATGAGAACATGAACTTATCCAAGTCAAAATGTAAACAAATTTGTGAAATATTTGAACCTTATCATGGAATGCATCTGGAAATCCCAAACATAGGAAAATTTTAGGCCCATATTCACAGTACTACTCAGTGGAAAGCAGTTTGTTGCTGATTGAATGAACTTAACATTAAACACAAGTTATCTAGACTGAAGACATTATTAAAATTATGTTTGCACAAAAGCACTTATTATATTAACTAGAGGCCTGATGCACAAAATTCATGCAAGGGACTCAGCCCTCGCAGCCCCGGCTTCATCCAGAAGGTCGTTCAGCTGTCCAGTCTAATTAGCATATTATGCTTTTATTATTCTAGATAGCATAATCCCCTTTTTTACTTCCACAGTAGTCTTAACTATAGGTCATGGGCAGGGGAAGGATGCTTCATGCTATTTTCCTGAAACATTCTTTTGTATTCTGGCCCTTAGAAGATTTTAAATAAATGAAGGAGTGAATGAGTAAGTGACATGAACAAATTCATGGAAAGGAATTCCAGCCATAGGAGAAAAGCTTTGAGACTTAGTGGCTTGGCACAGGATAAAATAAAGCATGAGGCAATTGGCTGCCTGGTAAGTAAGGAGAAAGTCAAGAGTCAGGATAAAAAAATGCTGCAGACATTATGTGAAGAAAAAGCTACCTTCTCCCAGGCGGAAGTGGTGTGCTCATGCCCCCCATCCCCTACCCCCTATGTCATAGAAGTCTGTAACTTTATAAAATCGCTCCTTACTTGAAATCAGTCTTATCTCTATGGTACTTTCAATGTGATTTGAAGTGGATTTTAGGGAAAGTTAGGATTTATATTTCTCAGCTAATATTGGTGAATTATACCAATACTGTAAAGTATATGAGAACTTATCTAAATCAATTATTGTCTGGGTAGCTCATTCTAGAGTGCATTTCTTACATGTTAGCATTTCTTACTTTCTTTTAAAGAAAAGTTTATTTTTGAGTAAACACCTTATGCTAATAGCACTTAAGTTAATATTCCTTATTTGGAAGTTTTGCCTCTTTTATTTATTTATTTTTTGACTGTGGAAGGACTACACATTTAGGAAGGCATAATAATAACGGCATGCTATTAAGGAAATGGGGATACTTGAAATACTTAATGAGAAAATGAATTAAATGCATAACCTAACCAAATTCAAGCAGCTAGACACAAAACCTTCTTTTCTCTTTAAAAAGAAATAATACCAGGCTTATGTGGTACTTTCTTTTCTATTTTACCTTAAATGTTAAGCAGCTATTGTTCATTATTTCCAAGACATGTTATCTTGTGAATCTGGGTAATCATTAAATATAGAGAGTGTGCAAACTACAAATGAATGCCTAAGTTCTTGTTCAGATGTAAATAGTTTTCCTATGGCAATTCCTCAGTTGTGTTGAAACTTAATCACTAGGGCCGAATAATGAGGAATGAACCCGCTACACCATGGGTTTGTTTGGCTCAGTGCTGTCAGGAAGCAGCTGTCATGTAGCTCTTCAGATAAGTGTCTTCATTTCTTAGAATGTAGATGGTTTTATCAATCGCATTGCTAAGTACTTACAAAATTCTCTGGGTCCCTAATTAACCTATTAATTTCTCCAAATCCCAATAAAATAGAAAAGAGTATTTTACTCTTCTGAATCTTGTATTTTCGTAGTAAAATCTCAAAGTAATAGCTTGAAATGCTCTATTTTAAGGTACACTAGATAATAGTCTTTATCTAAGTAGCAGGAATAATTCTCTTTATGTTTTGAGTTGATATGTTTTCCAGAACAAATAGTAATTAACATTTTTAAAGTTATGTAAAGCCTGTAAAATAATGCAAATGTTTTAAGATACAGAAAATATATCCCCTGAGAGTAATATTTGCAATACATATTACTTATTTTAAAGTTGGTTTTCAATAGAGCTGCTATAAATCACTGACTTTTTATGAAACCTAATATTCATTAAGGAAAATTCAGTTTACACTAATGACATAGTGGTTGTTCTAATGTATATTCAAACAAGAAGAAAATGATTGTGAGCAAACTATGTTCTATTTTGTGTGCTGGGTGAATCTGCTCTTTGTACAAAAATAAAACCTTTGGATTATCCCTGCCCTAGCCAGAAGCTTGTCATAAGGCAGGGCCATAGCATTTGCTCTAGATGGATACTTTTGGGTTCCATAGTATCTGTTGTAAATGGATACTTTTGGATTGCTCCATTGGGTCATATTCATGACTTCATTCCTGTTAGGTTTGTTAAACAGGATGTTACTCAATTTTAATAAATGGACAAAAACTGTGAACAAACAATTTAAAAAAGAAGATATTTAACCAAGTAATGCATGAAAAGGTGCTCAGCATCATTAGTTAACAGGGAAATGCAGATTAAAATGACAAGATTAAAATCACACCCACTAGAATGGCAAATAAGACAAAAAAATACCCCCAAAACTGACAATGCTAATGGTTGACAAGAAAATAGAACAATTAATACTTTCATACATTTTTTATTGGATTGTAAAGTAATAAATCTACTTTGGAAAATGGTTTGGTAGCTTCTTAATAAGGTTAAACACATTGCTTGCGACCTTATGAGCTAGTAATTTAGATCCTAGGTGTCACTTGGGGAAAATGAAAGCATATATCCACAAAAAGACTTGTACTGGAATGCTCATAGCCAAGTTATTCATAATAGACCCAAATGTTTATCAACAGATTAAAAGGAGTAAACAAATGGTGTATACTTAATTGTGGTATACTTATAGAATACCACTGTGATCAAGAGGAATGATATGTGTCAACAATATCGATAAATCTCAAAACATTATGTTGAGCAAAAGAAGTCAGACACAAAAGGGGTACATACTGTGTGATTCTATCTAAATGCAGTTCTATAGGTTAAATTACGCTCTTATGACAATCCAGAATGTGGACACCTGCAACACAAGGGTACTTTTGTGATGAAAATACTACATTAATTGGTACTACATGGTACTACATATTACTAATATCATAGTATCTGCACACAGCTGACAGCATAGACTTAACGTAGCAAATCCATATTCAGACAGATGGCCTCTCCTGCACGTCTGACTATCCACACTCCACCCAAAGGATATTATGAGCTAGAATGGCAAATAATTGTTGTCAAAACTAATTGAATTTACATTTACAAACTATTTACTTTTTGATGTATGTAGTTTATACCCCAACCTAAGTGGGGGAAACATCAAAAGTGTAAAACTTGCCTTGGAGCAATAAGAATGTTGAGCAGACATGAAGCAGATTGTAAACTGCATGTAAATGGTGTAGGAGGTTGGAAAGACGCCAGGGAGTATGCACTGCATGAAAAAGGGAGGTCAAACAGGAAAGAGTGTGTTTTGAATATGAAATTAATAAACGTTCCCAGAGATTGAGTATTGGAGGGAAAATATTTCCAATAGAGTTAAGTTCAAGGGGTTAGGAAAATAATAAGAGAAAACATGCTTTGGGGCAAGAAATATGTTAGTTGAAGTTGTTTCCTATACAGTATATCACTTCCCATCCCTCTGTTACTGTATCATTTTCTTCTTTCTAGACTCTGCCTAACTCAGCGGTTCTCAACCTGTGGGTCGCGACCCCTTTGGGATCACCTAAGACGATCGGAAAACACATATATAATTACATATTGTTTTTGTGATTAATCACTATGCTTTAACTTTGTTCAATTTGTAACAATGAAATTGGGGGTCACCACAACATGTATTAAAGGGTCGCGGCATTAGGAAGGTTGAGAACCACTGGCCTAACTCTATTCCTTTTTTCTGTCTACTAGAGGCTCTGGCAGAATTCTTTCTTTTTCCTAAGCTCTAATTTTAACTCCATAGTGTAGCATTTATTTCTCTCAGATTATATCCTATCTGTGAAGTGTATATCTTCCCAGAAAGTGTTTCCTGGTGGGGAGGTAGCTTCACCTTCATTGCCCCAACTAAAAGCTGAGTCCACAATCAAATGCTGGTTAATATCCTTTGGGTGGAGTGTGGATAGTGAGACGTGCAGGAGAGGCCATCTGGTTGAATATGGATTTGCTACGTTAAGTCTATGCTGTCAGCTGTGTGCAGATACTATGATAAATATTACATTAGTTCTACTTAGGTAGATATTTTTATTCTGATTTTACAGCTGAGCAGGCAGATGCTAAGCAGCAAGCTGGAATTTGAATATATCTTTTTGGGTTTTGCTATTCTTACAGTCAACAAAACACTGTACTCTGTTACTGAGACATGAGAGGATGATGATGAGGACATTGGTAAACATTGATTGTACTCTTATACCACATGCATATTAAATCATTTAATTTCCATGTTAAGTAATTTCCATGAGGGAGATGAGCCACAGAGTCATTAACTTACTAAGGTCATCACACAGTGAGTGGTATGGAGTCAAGATTTGAAACCACATAGTCTGATTCAAAAATGGATGCCCTGGAGGCTAAAAATGGCAGCAGAGTAAGTGGATGCTATACAGACATGCTCCTAGGACCAAACTGGAGTTACAACTAAAAAAAGAAAAAAAAATGCACAATTAACTGAAGACTAGCTGGAGAGAACCCTGATAAACAAGGATGGAAAGTAGGGACCATATAGAAACTGATAGGAAGGGCAGAGGCATGAAAGTATAGGCCTGGCTCCCACAGATAGCAGATGAAGTCCCGGAGAGCTATCTCAGCTGTGAGGAGCTGCCACTGAGAATTCTGAGGTTTAATCACCAAGCTGGGTCCCCACTCCTCACCCCTAATCCCCCACCAGGGAGTACTAGAACTGAGAAAGGTGCCCACATAAGATCAGGCTGTGACAAGCAACAGGGTTGCTGTCTGCACCAGAGAGATAGTTGGAAATACAGGCGCCCTCTTAAAGGGTCAATGCACAAATTTTTTTTTTTTTTTTTTTTTTTTTTTTTTTTTTTAATTGCTTAAAGTATTACAAAGGGTATTACATATGTGTCCATTTTATCCCCCCGCCCTAGACAGTCCCCTAGACTCCCCTATCCCCCCATGTCTTATGTCCACTGGTTATGCTTCTATGCATGCATACAAGTCCTTTAGTTGATCTCTTACCCCGCTACCTCCTGCCCCGCAACCCTCCCCGGCCTTCCTGCTGCAGTTTGACAATCTGTTTGAGGCAGCTCTGCCTCTGTATCTATTATTGTTCAAAAGTTTATAATGGTCTCTATTATCCATGAATGAGTGAGATCATGTGGTATTTTTCCTTCATTGACTGGCTTATTTCACTTAGCATAATGCTCTCCAGTTCCATCCATGACGTTGCAAATGGTAAGAGTTCCTTCCTTTTTAGAGCAGCATAGTATTCCATCGTGTAGATGTACCACAGTTTTCTAATCCATTCATCTACTGATGGGCACTTAGGCTGTTTCCAGATCTTAGCTATGGTGAATTGTGCTGCTATGAACATAGGGGTGCATATATCATTTCTGATTGGTGTTTCTGGTTTCTTGGGATATATTCCTAGAAGTGGGATCACAGGGTCAAATGGGAGTTCCATTTTCAGTTTTTTAAGGAAACTCCATACTGTCTTCCATAGTGGCTGCACCAGTCTGCATTCCCACCAGCAGTGCACAAGTGTTCCTTTTTCTCCACATCCTCTCCAGCACTTGTCGTTTGTTGATTTGTTGATGATAGCCAGTCTGACAGGTGTGAGATGGTACCTCATTGTTGTTTTGATTTGCATCTCTCGGATGATTAGTGACTTTGAGCATGTTTTCATATGTCTCTTGGCTTTCTGAATGTCCTCTTTTGAAAGGTGTCTATTTAGGTCCTTTGCCCATTTTTTGATTGGATTGTTTATCTTCCTTTTGTTAAGTTGTATGAGTTCCCTATAAATTTTGGAGATTAGGCCCTTATCGGATATGACATTGGCAAATATGTTTTCCCACACAGTGGGTTTTCTCGTTGTTTTGTTGATGGTTTCTTTTGCTGTGCAGAAGCTTTTTATTTTGATGTAGTCCCATTTGTTCATTTTCTCTTTAGTTTCAAGTGCCCTAGGAGCTGTATCAGTGAAGAAATTGCTTCGGCATATGTCTGAGATTTTGTTGCCTTTGGATTCTTCTAAAATTTTTATGGTTTCCTGTCGTACGTTTAAGTCCTTTATCCATTTTGAGTTTATTTTTGTGTATGGTGTAAGTTGGTGGTCTAGTTTCATTTTCTTGCATATATCTGTCCAATTTTCCCAGCACCATTTATTGAAGAGACTATCTTGGCTCCATTGTATGTTCTTGCCTCCTTTGTCAAATATTAATTGAGCATATTGGTTCGGGCCGATTTCTGGGCTCTCTATTCTATTCCATTGATCTCTATGCCTATTCTTGTGCCAGTACCAGGCAGTTTTGAGAACAGTGGCTTTGTAATACATCTTGATATCTGGTATTGAGATCCCCCCTACTTTGGTCTTTTTCAGGATTGCTGCAGCTATTCGAGGTCTTTTTTTATTCCAAATGAATTTTTGGAGAGTTCGTTCTAGATCTCTGAAGTATGCCGTTGGTATTTTAATGGGAAGTGCGTTGAATTTATAGATTGCTTTGGGTAGTATGGACATTTTAATGATGTTGATTCTACCAATCCATGAACACGGTATGTTCTTCCATCTGTTTATGTCTTCCTCTATATCTTTTTTCAACGTCCTGTAGTTTTCTGAGTAGAGGTCTTTTACCTCTTTAGTTAAGTTTATTCCTAGGTAGCTTAATTTTTTTGGTGCGATGGTAAACGGGATTGTTTTTATAATCTCTCTTTCTGAAAGTTCACTATTGGTGTATAGAAATGCCTCGGATTTCTTGGGGTTAATTTTGTATCCTGCTACATTGCCAAATTCATGTATTAAGTCCAGTAGCTTTTTGATGGAGTCTCTAGGGTTTTGTATGTATAATATCATGTCGTCTGCAAATAAGGACAGTTTTACTTCCTCTTTTCCAATTTGGATGCCTTTTATTTCTTCTTCTTGCCGAATTGCAATGGCTAACACTTCCAGTACTATGTTGAACAGGAGTGGTGAGAGGGGGCATCCCTGTCTTGTTCCTGTTCTTAGGGGAAATGGTGTTAGTTTTTGTCCATTGAGTATGATGTTGGCTGTGGGCCTGTCATATTGCACAAATTTTTGAGTGCAGCCAATCAACTTGAGCTTGGCAGAGAGGGGTGGGAGTGGATCAGAGTAAACTGGAGCTATGTGAGCAGAATGCATGGTTGGGGGCTCTGGGGTTAAAGCTCTTGAAGTCAGACAACCTGGTTTCCTGTGCTGAGTTATTCTCTCATGCTGCAGAAGTCATCTTTCTCAGGCAGACCTTTGCAATCCAAGCAGTTTTCACCTGGGGGGAAGAGGGTTGACCCAGCCTTTGGAAAAGCTCTTACCACATGGTGGAGAGTTGCTGAGGTCCTTTAAGAGGCTGAGAATAACAATTAGCTTCCAGGCAGAAACACTTGTCCCACCCTGTTGGAAACCTCTTGCCACACCTGAGGATGATTGCCTGAGGGCTACTCAAGACTGAATCCAATCAGACTGCAGGCAGAGGCAGTCTCTGGAGGCTTTGAGTCTTTGCCTGATCTAATTAGTCAGAAAGAGTGTTTGACACTGTCCTGAACTAGAGACTGGGAGGTGTAACGGATCTACCTAATGAATAGTCACAAACCCAAACAGGCAGTCAAAATGAGGAGATAATGAAACAACTCCCAAAGGAAAGAACAAGAAAATTCTCCAGAAGAGATCAATTAAATGGAGATAAGAAATTTATCAGATATAGAGTTCATAATAATGATGGTAAATATGCTCAACAGCATGAGACAAGATATAGTAACCCTGAAAAAGAACAGTTGGAAATAAAGAATGAATGGGACTAATAAAGAACACATTGGAAGGAATACACAGCAGATTAGGGGAAGCTGAGGATTGGATCAGTGAATTAGAAGATGGGGTAGAAAAAAATCAATCAGAGAACCAAAAAGAAAAAATAATTATAAAACAGGAGGACAGCTTCAGGGAGCTGTGGGACAACATGCAACATAACAATATTTGCATACTAGGTGTTCCCGAAGTAGAAGAAAGGGAGGAAGGGATAGAGAATGTGTTTGAAGAATAGCAGAATACTTCCCTACCCTGGTGAAGGAAAAAGTCACACAAGTCAGAAGGCACAGAAAGTTCCAACAAAGAACCCAAACAGGCCCATGCCAAGACACATAATATTTAAAATGCCAAAAATTAAAGAGAGAATCTTAAAGGCAGTAGGAGACAAGCAATTTGTTACCTACAAAAGAGCTCCCATAAGGCTGTCAGCTGATTTCTCATCAGAGATTGTATAAACCAGATGGGAATGGCATGAAGTACTCAAGGTAATAGAAAGCAAGAATCTAAAACCAAGATTACTATATCCAACAAGCCTATCATTCAAAATACAGTGTGAAATAAAGCTCTTTATGAGCTTCCCAGGCAAAAAATGCCTAAAGAAGTTTATCACTACCAAGCCAGCATTGCAAGAAATGCTGAAGGAACTGCTGCAATGAGAAGAAGAAATAGAGAAACCTAGGAATACAGAATTAAAATGACAACAAATTAGTATCCTATATAATAAAAGCCTAAAAGCTAAGTGTCCGGTTGTTCCATCGTCTGTTCAACCAATCAAAGCGCAATATGCTACTGATATGCTAAGTCTGCTCAACCACTCGCTATGACCACCAGGGGGCCAACAGTCGACTAGTCGACCAGTTGCTATGACTGGTAGGTCAGACGCTCCCACTGGTAGGTTAGCTTGCTGCTAGAGTCCGGCTGATCGGAACTGAGCAAGACGGGCTGGACACACCCTGGATCCCTCCCGCAGCCCCTCCCTGGCTGGCCAACCTCCTGCGTCCCTCTCTAGCCACAATTGTGCACCAGTGGGGTCCCGTGGCCTGGCCTGTGCCCTCTTGCAATCTGGGCTGAGGGACCTCCCCCGCCCTGCCCCTGAGTGTATGGTTTTGTGCACTAGGCCTCTAGCCTATCAATAATAACCTTAAATGTAAATGGATTAAATGTTCCAATTAAAAGACACAGGGTAGCTGTATAGATACAAAAACATGACCCAACTATATGCTGTCTCCAAGAGACCCACCTCAGAACAAAAGACTCACACAGGATGACAGTGAAGGGATGGCAAAAAAATTTCCATGCACATGGAAAAGAAAAAAAGTTGGGATAGCAATACTCATATCTGACAAAACAGACTTCAAAATGAACGCCATTATCAGAGACAACAATGATCATGACATAATACTAAAGCAATCGATCCAACAAGAGGACATAATCCTGGTAAACATATATGCACTCAATTTAGGAGCACCTCAATATATAAAACTTCTAGAGGACTTTAAAGGAGTGATTGACAACAATCCTATCTAATAATAGACAAACATGGTAATTGACTGTACCTTCACTATGCCTCACATTGGCTAATCAGTGAGATATGCAAATAAACCCAGCCAAGATGGCGGCCGGCAGCCACGCAGTTGAAGTGAGCAGGAGGCTTGCTTGCTCCAGTCATGGAGGAAGCCAAGGTTCCCCGCCTGCTGCGGCCCGGCTCTGAGCTCCGAAAGCAGCAAAGTTTCAATTATAGAAGCTAAACAAACCCCAGATACCTGCTTTCAGCAGGCCGTGGCCTCAGAGCTGGAGCGAGCAGGAGCCTGGCTCTCAGCTCCAGTGACAGGAACAAAGTTTCAATTATAGAAGGTAAAGAAATCCGAGAATTTTAAAAAAAGAAAGAAAAAAAGGAGAGGCCGGGAGCTTCATCGCTGGCCAGTCCCTCACCCAGATTGGCCAGGCACCCCAGTGGGGACCCCCACCCTAAAGGGGGTGTGGCCAGCCTGAAAACAGCCATCAGCCCCTCATCCAGGCTGGCCAGGCACCCCAGTGGGACCCCCACCCTGATCTGGGACACCCTTCAGGGCAAACCAGCCAGCCCCCACCCATCACCAGGCCTTTATCCTATATAGTAAAAGGGTAATATGCAAACTGACCCTAACAGCAGTAAGACTGGGAATGACTGGTCACTATGACACACACTGACCACCAGGGGGCAGACGCTCAATGCAGGAGCTGCCCTCTGGTGGTCAGGGCACTCTCACAGAGGGAAGCTCTGCTCAGCCACAAGCCAGGCTGATGGCTGCCAGTACAGCAGTGGTGGTGGGAACCTCTCCTGCCTCCTCAGCAGTGCTAAGGATGTCCAACTGCAGCTTAGGTCTGCTCCCTGCTGGCAAGTGGACATCCCCTGAGGGCTGCCGGGCTGCCAGAGGAATGTCTCATTGCCAGCTTAGGCCCAATCCCCCGGGGAGCAGGCCTAAGTCAGCAGGTGGTCATCCCCCGAGGGGTCCCAGACTGCAAGAGGGCACAGGTCTGGCTGAGGGACCCCCTCCTCACCCCCGAGTGCACACATTTTTGTGCACCGGGCCTCTAGTACAGTCATAATAGGGGATTTTAACATCCTGCTGACTTCATTGGATAGATCTTCCAGACAAAAACTTAACAGGGAAAAAGTGGCTGTAAAGGACACACTGGATCAGATGGATTTAATCAACATTTATAGAACATTTCACCCCAGAACTACAGAATATACATTCTTTTCACTTGCATTGGGTCATTCACAATGATAGATCACATGTTAGGACACAAGACAAGTCTCTACAAGTTCAAGAAGATTCAAATCATATCAATCATCTTCTCAGATCACAGTGGAATTTTAACTACAGTCAAAACACCGCAAAACGTTCAAACACATGGAGGCTTAATAGCATGTTATTAAATCATGAATGGGTTACCAATGAGACCAAGAAAGAAATAAAAAATTTCCTGGAAACAAATGAAGATGAACACACAACAACCTAAAATGACAATGAAAACACAACAATCCAAACCCTATGGGACACAGAAAATGCAGTCCTTAAAGGGAAGCTCATAGCACTATAGGCCTACTTCAAAATTTAATCATAAACTATTTAACCCTACCACTTGAAGAATTAGAAAGAGAACAGAAAGAAAATCCCAGAGTAAATAGAAGGAAGGAAATAACAAAGGTTAGAGCAGAAATAAATCACACAGAGACTAAAAATACAATTAAAAAAATCAATGACATCATAAGCTGGTTCTTTGAAAGGATAAACAAGATTGATGAACCATTAGCTATAGTCATCAGGAAACAGAGAGGACCCAATGAAATAAAATCAGAAATGAAGGTGGAGAAGTAACCACTGACATTATGGAAATACAAAGAATTAAAAAAAAATACTTTGAACAACTATATGCCAACAAGCTGAACAATTTGGATGAAATGGACAAATTCCTAGAAAAATACGATCTCCCAAAACTCAATCAGAAAGAATCAGAAAAAGGGGAATAGGCTAATAACAACTGATGAAATAGAAGCAATAATCAAAAAAGATCCCAGCAAACAAAAGCTGGTGTCTGGATGGCTTCACAAGGGAGTTTTACCAACCATTCAAGGAAGAACTAATACCTATATTCCTCAAGCTGTTCAAAAAAATTCAAGAGGAAAGAACATTCCAAGCTCTTTTTATGAGGCCAGCATTATCCATATTCCAAAACTAGATAAAGGCAATGCAAAGAAAGAGAATTGCAGGCCAATATCCCTGATGGACATAGATGATGATATCCTAAACAAATTATTAGCAAAAGGGATCCAGCAATATATTAAAAAAATCACACACCATGACCAAGTGGTATTTATTCCAGGGATGCAAGACTGGTACAATATTTACAAATCAATAAACGTGATACATCACAAAAACAACTTGAAAGACAAAAATCACATGATCATATCAATCGATGCAGAAAAAGCAGTCGACAAAATTCAACACCCATTTTTGATAAAAACTCACAGCAAAGTGGGAATAGAGGGGGCATATTTCAGCACGATAAAGGCCATGTACAGGCTGTCCTCGGGTTACGTCGCACTCCACATACGTCATTTCATGGTTATGTTGCCATCTCCCATTTACTGTATTTATAAAAAAAAAAGCTCTGTCATTTCGACGTCTGTACATATGTGCTTTATATTTTTTATTATTTATTTACCACAATGAAGGTCAGGAATTGTTTCCTTTTAATTTTTTTTCCTTTCTGTTTCATTTCATTACTGCTGTGTATGCTCCTTGTGAGTGACGTAGGTGGTTTCCGACTTACGGCAAAAATCGTGTTACATTGTACCATAGGAACGGATTCCTGAAGTAACCTGAGGACCTACTGTATGACAAACCTTTACAGTGAATATCATACTCAATGGGCAAATACTAAAACCATATCCCCTAAGAACAGGAAGAAGTCAGAGTTGTAAGCTTTCACCATTCATATTTAACATAGTACTGGATGTTCTACCCACAGCAATCAGACAAATAGAATAATCAAAAGGCATCCAAAGTAAAAAGGAGGAAGTAAAACTCTCCACAGGTGACATGATATTGTACATAGAAAACCCTAAAAACTCCACCAAAAAACTACTAGATTTAATTACTGAATTTGGCAATGTAGCAAAATACAAAATCAACACCCAAAAATTGATGGCATTTTTACACACCAATAATAAATTCTCAGAAAGAGAAACTAAATAAACAATCCCATTTACCATTGTAACAAAAAAAAAAAAATTTAAGATAGTTAGGAATAATCTTAACCAAAGAAGACTTGTACTTGGAAAACTACCGGATGTTGAAAAAAGAGAAGATATAAACAAGTGTAAGAATATACCATGTTCATGGATTGCTAGAATTAACATCATCAAAATGTCCACACTTTCCAAAGCAATCTACAGATTCAATGTAATTCCCATTAAAATACCAACAGCATATTTCACATTTCTAGAATAAACACACTAAAAATTTCTATGGAACCAAAAAAGATCCCAAATAGCCTTAGCAATCTTGAGAAAGAAGAATATACAGTTGGAGGGATCACAATAACGTATATAGTTATACTACAAAGCCCCCGTAATCAAAACAGCCTGGTACTGGCACAAGAACAGGCATTTAGATCAATGGAACTGAACAGAGATCTCAGAAATTAACCCAAGCGATTATGCTCAATATTTGACAAAGGAGGCAAGAACATACAATGGAGTAAAGGCAGTCTCTTCAATAAATGGCGTTGGGAAAATATGATAGATACATGCAAAAAGATAAAACTAGATCACTAATTTTCACCATATACAAGAATAAACTCAAAATGGATAAAAGACTTAAATGTAAGTCGGGAAACCATAAAAATCCTATAAGAAACCATAGGCAGCAACATATCTGACATCTCTCCTAGCAATATGTTTACCAATACATCTCCCAGGGCAGTAGTTGGCAAATTGCGGCTCGCTAGCCACATGCAGCTCTTTGGCCCCTCGAGTGTGGCTCTTCCACAAAATACCACGTGGGGTGCGCATGTACAGGGCGATTGAAACTTCGTGGCCCATGCGCAGAAGTTGGTATTTTGTGGAAGAGCCACACTCAAGGGGCCAAAGAGCCACATGTGGCTCGCGAGCCACAGTTTGCCCACCACTGTCCTAGGGCAAAGGAAACTAAGGAGAAAATAAGCACATGTGACTACATCGAAATAAAAGCTTCTGCACAGCAAAAGAAACCATCAAGAAAATGAAAAAGAAACCCACTGTATGGGAGGATATACTTGGCAATGATGCATCTGATAAAGGGTTAATATCCAAAATATATAGGGAACTCATACAACTTAACAAAAGACAAACAATCCAATTAAAAAATGGACAAAAGTCTAAATAGACACTTCTCCAAGGGGATATACAGATGGCCAAGAGAAATATAAAAAAATCCACAAATTCACTGATCATCAGAGAGATGTAAATTAAAACAGCAATGTGGTATCACCTCACACCTGCCAGACTGTCTCCCATCAACAAATCAACAAGTGACAAGTGCTGGCGAGGGTGTAGATAAAAGGGAACCCTACTACACTGCTGGTGGGAATGCAGACTGGTGTAGCCATTATTGAAAACAGTATGGAATTTCCTCAGAAAATTAAATTTGGAAATGCCATTTGATCCAGTGATTCCACTTCTGGAATATATCCTAAGAAACCTAAAACACCAATCAGAAAGAATGTATGCACCCTTATGTTCATAGCAGCACAATTTACAATGGCTAAGTACCCATCAGTAGATGAGTGCTGCAGTAAATAAAAATGATCTCTTACTCTTTGAGTCAGCATGGACGGACCTGGAGAGTGTGTGATGCTACTAAGTGAAATAAGCCAGTCAGAGAAAGACAAGTATCACATAATCTCACTCATATGTGGAATGTAATGATCAAAACAAACCTATGAACAAAATAGATCCGAGACATAGAAGCATAGAACAGAATGGGGAGTCTCAGAGGGAAGGCTAGGAAGGATTGGTGGGTGGGAAATGATGGGGTTAGTGGGGGAAGTAAGGGAACATATGTAATACTTTCAACAACAAATATTTTTTTAAAAAGAATTCATGCCCTTTGTTCTTTGTTACGATGCTATATTACTTGGCCCTGTACATTACTAGTAAGGTTCGATTGTTAGTCTTAGTGATATCATGGCCTAAACCTTTTATTAGGTGGGATAGGAGTGGATTTAGATAAAAAATAGTGAGGCAGGTTGCTCTTTCCATGACATATTTAGTGTGTTAAGATCCTTTGTTTTGCTATTCGCCCATAAAACATTTGTGGAGAAACTTCACTGTGCCATTTCCTTACTAGGCTGGGACACAGTTGGTTCTTTTGAGGGTTTAATAGTCTAGGTCTAGGTCTGCGTTATTTTTACTCATGTGGCCTCTCAAGTATTTACAATTTCTCATACCACTTTGACTAGACTAACAAACTGAACATGACTTGCAATATGGTAAATTTATGGTTTATGGAGGAAAATTAGTACATAACTAATCAGCAGACCAACACTCAGAAAGTCTTGGTATAATACCCAATGATTAGACAAAAAGTTTACATTATATATTAAGTTAAAAACTTCAAGTTAAAATAAATTATTTTAAGGAGATACTTATTCTTTTCTGAAAATAATTTGTACAGTCTGTTTTTTTGTGGGACAGGGAGCTGAAAAATGACTTTCCTAGGTGGCACTGGTGATGAGGACTGACTGCTTCAGTATTCAAACTCTTCATAGATTTAGTGATAGCAGGGATACTTAACCAGAGTCCTGGGTTTTATTTGCATCTCATACCATAGCCTTTCTCTTCCTTTTTTCACTTCTATAAAGGTGGTTCTTGCAGAGATATTTATAATAGGGAAAGAGGCAGTGAGATCCTTGTGCTGAAGCAGACAGGAATTTTCAGGGGACAGGAAAGAGAGAGTATTAAACACTACAGCTAACCCCAAAGACACTCAACTGATTCTAATATTGTTTTATATATTCCATTTTTGTCAGTACATGCGGAGTTCTCAGGGTTTGGTCAAGAATTTGTGTCAAATCAGTAAATAGTGGTTGACTTCTGATGAGAGTAGGATCCTTTTCAAATTTCTATAAAGAAAATAGAAATGTCACTTGTTAAGTTACAATATGCCCAGAGATTATGTTATAAGTGTCATTTCCTAGAGAAGAAAGAGTGAGGTGTAAAGCTCTGTCTTTGTGTATTAGAATGAAATCTTCATGAAATCTAGGTGCTGCGGCACACAGAGTATCCCTAGCATCCAGAATCATGGCCTCCATGTGGTGAGCAATCAGCATTTGCTGAAAGAATGTATGACTGAAATACCTCTAGAATAAGAATGATATTTCATTCATCCTCTGTAGTTGGATGGAAATGTTCCTTAGATAAAGCCCCTTGTGAGCTCACCTACCAACCTTTTACTTCAGGGCTGGACTCACTGGAAGGTCCTCTAAGCCAGTGGTGGTTGTGGTGGTGGGGGGGAATGTCTGGCCCACAGGCCTTATAAGACCTGCAAAATCATTTGGTCTGGCCCTGCCAAGACATTAGGGGTGAGTTAATTAAATGTTTGACCAATTATAGCAGGCTTTTATTTTTGTAATCATATATGAGCATTTATTCCAATACTGTCAGCAGTGTGGGAGAGCAGGCTAATTTTTAAGTTGATAATTGTGTCAGGCCCATGAATTATGTCATAAATATCTAAATGGCCCTAGACCAGTGGTTCTCAACCTTCCTAATGTCGCAACCCTTTAATACAGTTCCTCATGTTGTGGTGACCCCCAATTTCATTGTTACAAATTGAACATAATTAAAGCATAGTGATTAATCACAAAAACAATATGTAATTATATATGTGTTTTCTGATGGTCTTAGGTGACCCTTGTGAAAGGGTCATTTGACCCCCAAAGGGGTCGCAACCTACAGGTTGAGAACCGCTGCCCTAGACAGAAAAACCTCTTAGCAGAGATTCCGCACCCCTGCTCTAAGCAATAGGTGAGTCCTGCTTTCCAGTCAGGTATTTCCCTGCCACAATAAAAGAGAAGTTGGCACTTTTCAAGTCTGCCTGTGTAAACCATTCCTATAGTCCAATGACATGATAAAATAAGCATATGATCCTGGAACATTGAAAATCAGATTCTTCTTCCAAGTGACCACACCGATGTATATACAGTTGACCCTTGAACAACACAGGGATTAGGGGCACCAAATCCTGTGTAGTTGAAAATCCAGGTATATCTTTTGAACCCCCCAAAATTTAACTATTATATGCCTACTGTTGACTAGAAGCATTGCCATTAATATTAACGGTCAAGTAATGCATATTTTGTATGGATTATATACAGTATTCTTGAAACAAAGTAAGCTAAAGTAGAGGAAATTTTATTAAGAAAATCATAATGGGGTAGAACCAAGATGGTGGCATAGGTAAACACTGGTACTCGCTGCCTCCCACAACTACATCAAAATTACAACTAAAATGCAGAACAACTGTCACTCAGAACCACCTGAAATCTGGCTGAATGGAAGCCCTACAACTACAGAAGTAAAGAAAGTACATCGTGACTGGTAGGGAGTGGCGGAGTCATAGGATGGGCTGGTTCGACACCCACGTATGGTGTTTTTTTAATCAGGAGGGATATCTTGGTTGTAGAATCCTCCTTTGAGAAGCAAGGGGTTCCAGCCCCACATGAGACCCCCAGACCAGGGTTCCAGAGCTGAGAAGAGAAGTCCCCGTAACTTTGGGCTGTAAAAACCAGGGGGATTGTGGCTGAGAGACACAGAGGCTGCTGGAGACCCAGGCAATTCCTCTTAAAGAACTTACATGAACTTGCTCCCTCTGAGCACCAGAGCTGAGCAACAGCTTTGGGGGTTCCAGGGGTATATGTGGAGGAACTGGATTGTCTGGCATTGGGGAAGGAACTCGAGGTTGGCTTTCTCCCAGATGGGGGTGCTTGCAGGGCTCATTGTTCCTGAGTTGGGACCTCCTCTGTCATAGAGCTAGCAGCCATATTTGAGTTTTCATCAGCCTGACTCTCAGTGTTCGCTCTGTCCTGGTGATTCCCTGGAACCCTGCCCCTTCCAACTTGAATCCACACCCAAGCTCTTTTCAGTAGCTTTTCCATATGAATGGCCTGTCATGGCTCAGGCTTCAGACTTTGCTAAAATCTCTAAAATAAGCAGCAGCTGGTGTCAGTGTGCCCCATACCTACGAATAAGAAGCCCAAGACCTGGCACTAACTAGCCTTCCTTGCTTCACAGCTTGGCCTCACCTGGGCACTTCCAAGCCCAATACAAGTAGCAGTCATCTGGAGATTATTCAGTAGCTCCTGTTGGGTGGTCCCAGGCAGTGGTTGACTTTTTATCTCCTGGGGAAAATTTTTATTTTTTCTTCTAAATGTTCTTTCCTGGTGGACATCTTCAAACCATACCAGGTTACAACTCTACACATCCACAAGTGACATACGTAATGGGTAGAGTCAGTGACCTCCAAAGTCCCACTTAAGCAAGTCCTGCTTCATAATGATATCGTCTGCAAAGCAGCTCTTCCACTGTAGTTGTACCTCATCCTCACAGCCAAATGGCCTGGAGGTCAATTCCTTCCAGTGACACCAACAGCACTCATGGCTCAACTGCATTAAGACTATGCACACAGCCCACATAGGGGTGCACCTAGAATGCCCAGCTCAGGTGACTGGGGAGGCTGAGCCTCTGGGCCCTACTGGACACCTTGTACATATGGCTGCTCTACCAATTTCAGGAGACATAGCAGCTCTACCCAGTACATGCCAATGTTTGACCCAGGTTGCTGGCTTGAAGCCCAGTAGGGGGCATGCAAGCAGCAGCTGATCAATAATTCTCTCTCATCATTGATGTTTCCATCTCTCTCCCTCCTTTTCCCTTCCTCTCTGAAATCAATAAAAATATATTTTTAAAAAATATATTTCTGGACTAAATGGATTGCATGAGATTGGTTGAATATGCTGACAGTGTGGATATGTCCCATTTCCCCTGTGTACAATTTAAATTTATAATGTTTAAAGTATTTTAAATAATGGAGTTGACTAGTCATAGACCACAATAAGTAACATGAACTCAAATGTTTGCTATGCATAGGATAGATGTTTTTGTAGCTTATCATTCCTTTAAAAGGAAAATAAATATCTTATTAGATAATTAAAGGGTTAATTTATCCCAATAACAACAAAGATAAAAAGCTTTTTACCTGTATAAGTATATGTAGAAATAGCTACTAACTGTGTATCTTTGCACACTTGCAATTGCAGACAAAAATGGATTCATGAATATTATTGTAATAATTAACTATCACTTTTAGAGGCAATTTTGACATGCACTTACAAGTATTTGAAATGTTTGTACTGGGTGAATACCTTAAGCATGTTCTTTGCTATCTCCTCATCACAGATATATTGTTCTGGAAATAATAATCATCCCTGGTAAAATTTCCAATTTGGATCCCAGAATCAACATGAGCAAATGTATTACAATAAACACCAATTACAGTTCTCAAACAAAAAGCGAGAAAATGGGGACAGTCCAGTGTTACTTGGCATTGTTGCTGCCCAATTCTGACATCTCCTATTCCGTCCTCATGCAACATGCACACACACTCAGGTTCTCCCCGGAAGAGCTGTTTCCCACGCACACACACTCAGGTTTCCATGGAGTTACTCTTGCCCATGCACACACACTCAGGTTCTCCGTAGAGACGCTGTTTCCTTACCTGCCTCTAGAGCTTCCTCTGCAAGTGGACAGCTCTCATTTCAGATTGTCTCACTGTGGGCTCCCAATTAAGACTGTTACACACAGAGTTCTTGTCTTCAAGAGCAGATGAAAACCAGGAACTTGTCAGAAACCACGAGATAATAGGTTGAGTGTCACCGCTGACTTGGCCAATTATAGCTTACTCTCGGCTGGACATGGAAACAAAAAGGAAAGAGATGTTAGGGTTCCTGTGGTGTCAGGCAGCCTCTGTGCTAGTTTCTTCCCTCAGTGATCCAATTCCTTCCTGACATTTTCTACTACTTTTTTCACCTCTTCACATCATCTGGCAAATAAACTACCAGGCAGCCATTTAAATATGTTTTCTTTTTAAACTTTGCATTGCCAAATTCATGCGGTAGGAGATGGAGCACTGATGGTAAGAACTGAGGGAGGTGAGGTGTGGTTCTCTCAGAAACACCCTCCTAGAGGAAACCATCAACAGTCATACAACCTAGCATGTCCACAAATGGGTGGTTTTCGGGGTTACCTGAAAATGTGAAATTAGTGTTTGGGTAAAGAAACATTTTGACACCAGTGACCACATCTGTTAGATAAAAGGTGCTGCTGTTGTTTTTCTTCCACATTAATTTGAGCATTTCTGACAAAAAGATCATGAGTAGGACTTCAGATAGACTCATCATGTGTTAATTTTGCTAAATTTGTGCTGCTGATCTTATTGTTTTGAAGTGAGAAGCAGGACACCTTCACATTATTAGTTCCTTTCAAGTCCTGTGATAGAGCTGTGACGCCCTGCAGAGTGTGCCCTGTCTTTTCCATGGAATAATTGAATTTTGGCTTAAAAGGCCAAATCAGTGTGTGTGACTCAGAGCCAGATAAGAACCAGATAAGAAAGAAAGCAAACTGCTCTGAGAAGCTCTTCATGAGGTTCCTGTACTTCAGGTGTGTTCCCTCAGATTGTTCCTTTGCCAAATTCTGGGCTAACAGTGAACTTGTATAGTTCCCATTCAATTTAAAAACATAATATACACAATTACAGTTATAATAATCAGTAGTATTTATTCTCTGCTTATGAGATTGCCGCTGGTGTTCTAGATCCTTGTGTGTACCTTCTGTGGTAGGCGGTGTTCCGGACCCTGGAGGTGTAGGTGCGACTAAATCCAACCCAGTCTCTTCCCTTAGGAAGTGCATTTTCTTATGTTATGTTTCACATACAAACCTAATAGTCACTGTCGATCCATTGAACAGACTCAGCAGAGGCCCCGAGGGACCCATAGCTGATTTAGGGAGGTTCCCCACTTGGCTTTGCTGGAGGGCCCATATGGTCCACACTGCTGCTTTGACTAAAGGGGTTGGGAACACTAGTGTGCATTCTGAGGCTTGCTGGTTTCAGCTGCAGTGAGATCTGTCAGGTAGACAGATGGAAGAACAAGCATCAGGGCCTGGTTATTGCCAGGACACACTGCAGAGGCCTTCAGATGTAAACATTGCTGATTAAATGGAGGATTTGGCAGTGCCAGTTGCAGCTCTCAAGGCTTCGTGATTTATAGTAGGAGACTCTATTTATTCTGATGGTCTCAGAAACACCCAGTAGTCATCCCCACGCTCGCCGGGGCTTCTTGCCTTCTCCATGGGGCACTCCCTGCCTGCTACTGAGTATGGGGAGGGAGTTACCATTTCTTCACTGGAGCTGTTGTTTTCCACTTGGGAGTAGGACGGTGATGGTGAACCTTTTGAGCTCGGCGTGTCAGCATTTTGAAAAACCCTAACTTAACTCTGGTGCCGTGTCATATATAGAAATTTTTTGATATTTGCAACCATAGTAAAACAAAGATTTATATTTTTGATATTTATTTTATATATTTAAATGCCATTTAACAAAGAAAAATCAACCAAAAAAATGAGTTCATGTGACACCTCTGACACGCGTGTCAGAGGTTTGCCATCACGGGAGTAGGAGTTGCAAAATCCAGGCCAAGAGGATAGTCCTAAATAGGTGGTCACCTGATGGCAGGTGGTCCAGACAGGTGAGGTAGGCCTTGGGCAAGGCCTTCAGGGGATGAGGAATTGTGGAGAAATAGAGAGCACATGGCCCACTCGTGGATCGGCTGCCACTCAGCGAGAGCTTCTCAGCATCCAGTGTTCCCGCCTCTGTGGCCGATCCACATCCGAGTGTAATCAGAACCTGCATGCTGCATGGGTTTGGCCGTTGTAAATACTTTATATGCTTTAACTCATCAAGTTTGCACAACAACTGCATGACCTGGGTTGGTTTCACTACTATCTCCTCCCCCACATTTTTATTACTAGTTGAGGAAACTGAGGTGCAGAGATGTGAGGTTAGGCCCCCCAGCCCCTGGAGCTGGGATTCAGACCTTGGCCGAACAGTTCCTGGGGCAGTGCTCTGATTTTGCATGTTGGTCTCTAAATCAGAGAATTTTCAAATTCACGAACTCCCAAAGGTTTGTAGGCCAAAACAAAATCTGACCGAGCCCTGCATCTTGCCCCGGGGTCTCTGGATGGTCCCCTTGCCTTGTGCTCCCCTGTGGACTCTGGAGCAGTTCTCGGACTCTTTTAGGTCATTGTTTATGTGCCTGACTGGCCATCAGCATCACCTGGGAAGCTTTAAAAATGCACAAACACCCTACTTCAAATGAACTGAACCAGTCCTTGTGTTTTTGGCTCAGGAATCTATGTTTTCAAAAGTGTCTAGATAATTCAGAAATGTGGCCAGGTGTGAACACCCTGCCTTCCTGTTTTGGAACCTTTGATCTTATAACAAACACATGGAGGAACTTTTATCTTCTACGTAAATGCCCTACTGTCCAACTTGTTTTATTCAGCTCACTGCTACTGCCATAGCTTCAGATAGCCATGGACCCTTGCTGTAAGACAGAAACTTTGATGATTAGAGTATTAGCAGGGTAGTACGAATGAGAACAGAGGTTCATAGAGAGACCTAGAGAAAGTAAGGCTAGAGCAGCTACAGATTAGATGAGACCTGAGGAGGAAGGAAGAATATCAAAGGAAGAATATGCACCAAAAACAATGATGCCTGATTTCCTCTGAGGCATTTAGATTTACATTTCTGACTATCTTCTTTTATGGTTTTTGTCCCTACTTGATGTCAGTGAATGATATAAATTGGTTTTCACAATGTCTGCTGTTAATACCTCTTAGCAGAAAAGTCTCAGGGGCGGAATCTTCCTTTTTTTATGTACCTCACTCTGTCACCTGGATTTTGAGAACTGGTCCCTGCTATCCCACTCTGTGGGACATGGGTAGACTTACTTGTGAATGACTCACATATTTCAGTGCAGGATTTAAAATCTGCCTGCCATCCTTTCATACTTCCTCAGGGTTTATGCTGGGCATTTTGTGGATATGCTAAAATACGAAATTAGCTTGTACACATTTTTTCTCTATTTGAATTGGAAATAAGTATCTTATTAATGTTTGTAAAAAATATTTTACACTGTTTATTGGTATATTCATGTATTTTTAAAATTAGATGCTTCCTTTAACAACACAACTCAGCTTTATTGAACAATAAATAATAAAACAATGACAGTAATTCTAAAGTAACAAAAAGGAAAGAGCTGAAATAATCAATGTTTTCTTTTTTTCTGTGATGTTTTGATTTATGCTGAGTAGTTCTATGCTTCCTCAACTGCATCCTGTATTGTTTTGTGGAACCCTTGGACTAAAGCACGGTGGCATGTCAACATGATTCATCTTCCTGAAAAACGTCTACTACCCCTGATGTGACTGCCACCCAGCCCACCACACGTGCTCACAGACATGCATTTCCTTTCTCCAGAACTGCTTGCAGGCCAGACGCCTCCTTGTCAGGAATAAAGCTGGTTATATATAAATATCCCTTGTGTATTTGGACTACAAATAGAGTGAGTTTAGCACACGTAATCCCCAAATATGTCTGCTGTTGTTTCCAATCTGTTTCCGTCCAGCCTGTCATCAGCTGCCCTTACAGCAGCTCTTTTCCTTCCTGGTGTTCTGTGAATGGTTCGTTTTGTTCCTTACCCCCAATCATTTTTAAGTCAGTACCAAACCAACCGTATTGTCATTGCCTTGTTACAGATTTCCTCCTTTGTTTTATTGGACAGTAAGACACACAAGCGCACTTTGCTTTGCCCCCACGTGCTGTCTCAGACTTATCCATGTTAGCCCTGTACCTTGTTAGTTAGTTTTTCATGACTTTGTGATTATTTAATCAGCCCCTATGGATGGGCATTTTGATAGGTTTGAACATTTTCTTTTTCTTATTGAATTTATTGGGGTGACAATTATATAGGCTTCAGGTATACAATTTTATAATACATCATCTGTATATTGTATTTCAAAGAGTTTATTTTAACCCTAGGATCTATTTACCGAGTCATGCCATGAAAAAAAAGAACGTTTTAACAAAGGTTTTGCTGGCAAGTTATGTGTGTGTGTGTGTGTGTGTGTGTGTGTGTGTGTGCGCGCGCGCATAGCTGCAGGCAGGACCACTGGACATTGGGAAACATATTGGAATAATAAAAAAAAAACAAAACATAGAGGATTTTAATATGAGGCCCAATATAAACATTTTATGAAAGTACCGAGATACTTAAAGGAAGTGAGTTGGCCAGTTGCCCTCTAACAGGATCTGTGAAGGTGCTGGTATCCGAAGTGGTTCTCACTGTGTGGCTCTTTTATTTCTAGAATGGGTTGAAAGTCAATCTGGGAATAAAAGAATGGTGTGAACAAAGGCATGATGGGAGGAAAGTCAGCAGAGATAGGTGGTCGGTTGAATGTGGAGATCCCAGGTACCATGAGGGAGAGCTCCTAATTCAGTGTGTGGTTTTAGCTTGTAGTAAAATAATTGCAAGTGTGCTTTATAAGGTGCATTCTGGCAGGAACACATTGAATGCAGATGTGCCTTTGTGGACTAATTTGGTAGTGGAGGTGGTGGCAGGAATTATGTCATTAAAACATAATTAGTCACTATGTTGAAAAAAGATGCCTTTTTGTTTGCTTTTTGAGTTCTTGAGATGAGTGACAGGCACAGGAATTCATAGGCAATGTGGCCTTGTCTTTCCCTGAGAATTAGAATGGGGATACAAGTGTCGGTGCATTAGCTCCACCTTCTGGTGGATTGACAGAGTAACAGTTTATAAAATGAATTGATCTGCGCAGTATTTCAGTATTTTGTACGCAGCTTACAGAACCTCACTTTGGCATAGGCACTAACGTTGAGTCATGTGTTGAATACCTAACCCAATTAGTTGAAGTGTCCAAGCAGATTTCTGTGTTGCTACTATAAAATTTGGTTTAACCTTAAGAATCAAAAGGAATGAATTTCAGTTGATGTTATTGGCAAAGATTCGAAACTGAGAACTTTGTTATAAACGCAGAAACTTCAAAAAACTTCAGTGCACGTACTTCCTCTTCTCTGTGTGGATTTTTGGAAAGATGCTGAGGAAGCAGGAAAGGTGAAACACATCATTTCTCGTTATCTTCATCCTGCTTCTATCTATTCTCAAGACTGGCTTCATCCAACAGTCGCTTCTATGGAAGTGTCCCTGATACCTTGGGTGGTATTCGTATTCTTCCCACATGGACTGTGTTTACATTGTGCCCATCTAGAATGGGCAGTGGCTGTGCTTGATGGCTTACTGAGGTGTTCCCAGTGCCCACTACCGTAGCAGGCACTCAGAAATGTTTGTTTAGTGAGTATGTTACCAGTATATGGGAGAGGCAGATAGTATCCCCCAACTGTGTGCTCCTGTAGTTACAGATATGTGAAATGATGGAATTACTCTGAGAATAAGGACTGAATATTTTTAAATATAGTAGTGCTATCCCAGGGGCACTAAATTGTCTAATTGATGGTATCTGCCCTCTTCTGAGCTCCTTTTATACGTTTCTGAACCCCTGACTTGCATAATGATACAATTTAGGACAGGTAACGTAGAGGACAACACACTGCTTTATAAGACAGTTTTCTTATTTAGTGCTTTAACTGCCCAGCTTTTTAGTAAATCTTTAGAACAAGTTAGAAAAATGAGCCTTGAGAAATCACTGAAACTTGAGTTGGAATGAGACTTAAAAATGTAGAGCATTACTTCATTCTTATTAGATAAACTTTCTCAGAGTTGTTCTGCTAAACAGATGCTGCTTGTTCATGCTGCAGGGCTGTGTGGGAGGACGGTTTTATGGAGTAGAGACTTCAGGGAGCTTCACGGGGAGTCAGAGGAAGTGCTGGGGTGACCTCATGCAGTTGTATTTTTTTTTAAAACCCGAAGAGCAAGCCACACCTGAAAGTATGTAGAATCAGTCTTTGTCCAGCGAACTGATATTAGCTAAGCACACTTGGGTGTACTTCCGGAATATGTGAGGGTTGTCTGATTATGCTTGGCAACTGAATTTTCCTGGCAGCCTAATAAGTTCTTTGTGATTTTAAGCAATTAATACTGTAGAGAACTTGTGTATTTTTTTATGGTTAATTTTTAAGTCATAATTTTTATACCTGGGGTCTAGAATAGTGGCTGTTCATGTATCTTTTGTTAATAACATGAGTTCAGGGTTATTTTTATGTTGTTTTAAGATGACCAATTGGCATAATCAGAACAAAGGACCAACAAGGCCAGTTCCTGTTTTTAGTCCTTGAAGGGGCCATTTGGGGAACAGCTGTGCTGAATGAGGCCATGTGGTTACATGTGACTTAATCATGACAGGAAGGCTAAATTGGAACTCATATTCTCACATAGGGTGGGGCTTCATCAGCTTTTCAGGAGCACCTCTGACTTCCTAGAGGTGACATTTAATTAACCCCCTGTTGTAGGTGGCCCACACCAGTACTCCATGTGGCTCTGCCTCCTGACCAGCCTGTTTGTTTAGTTGTCTCCATGGAGTCCTGTGCCTTGGAAGGGTGAATACAGCCACCATCTGTAAAATCTGAAATCATACCAATCAGAAATTTGGTACTTAGTAGTTAATAATGTTAAGAATGAATCATGATGGTTTTGTTTTGGAGGAAAGAAAGACTTTAAATTAGAATTTAGATTAAGTCTTACTCCAGGAAGCAAAAGCAGACAAAAATATCCAATTTGGGTGGGTTGTGGCATTAAACAAAACTGTTAGCAACAAGCACTAACCTACATGCCCTAGGAAGCATCCATTAGAGATGTGAATTGAATAGCTGCTGATCCAGCATCCAGGGCGCACAGTTGTGTCAGGAAGCTGGATGGCAGAATCTTCCCAGTGAGGCTTCTCACTGGTGAAATGGCTCAATTCCTGGAGTTCTTTCTCCTTGTCTTAAGCTGCCTGTTAAATCCGAATGTAGACAGGAGCTTTCATTGTGTGCTGGAGCGTGGGGTCCTTCGTCCTGGTTTGCCCACACTGTCCCAGTTTACTGGTGGAGCCAGCTTAGGGGCACTTTCTCTCTCACATGTATCCAGGTTTTGATCATGAATTATGGAATGAAACGATGAAATATGCTTGATTGATTGGCCTAACTTAATGTCCTCCTAACTGTATTATCTTCCATGTTTATGAAGAAGTTATTGAGCCTTTGGTTAAAGCATTGGTTCTCAACCTTGGCTGCACATTAGAATCACCTGGGAATCTTTTTAAAATCCTGATTTCTGGGCCTCATCCTCCGGAAATTCTGTTTCTTTGTTACTAATGTTGTAGCCCCACCCCATAACAAAGAAACAGAATTTCCGGAGGATGAGGCCCAGAAATCAGGATTTTAAAAAGATTCCCAGGTGATTCTAATGTGCAGCCAAGGTTGAGAACCACTAGGTTAAGGACTTCTCTACCTCAAGCCCAGCCTTAGCTGTAGTATTGTGGCTTATTTGTGTTAATAGCATTTGGTAACATAAATAATTAGCAAGTCTTTTGGTAGTATTAGTGATACCTTCAGGGATGCATTGCCTTTCAATATGTAGCTGTGCTCTGGTGGGGCAGGGGCAGGCTAAAAGGGGTCAATGGGCTTAAAGGGAGACATATATAATACTTTCAACAGTACAGATTTAAAAGATGGAAATAATAAAATCAAGACTAGAAAGAAAAAAATCTGAACTCTGGAGCCACATGGCCCGAGTCCAGATCCCAGCAACAGTCTCTCTGAACTGCGTGGCCCTGGGAAAGGGATGTGGACTCTTCACCTCTGTCGTGAGGCTGGTGTTTCCCCAGGGGTTTGTCCGGATCCAGGTCGGGTGCTGATCACGGTGTTCGGTGTGTGGGGAGTACCCAGTACACATTAGAGAACAACCAGTCCGTGTTCAGTGTACTAGAAAAGAGTGTGCAAGGGCCTGGGAAAGAGCAGAAAAGTCAAGGCCTCAGGCAGTAGTTTTGTCAGTTTGAAATCATGGCAGTTGGTGTATTTTCTTCTCTCAGCCTGGCACACACCAAGAGGGGGTCCGTTCTGCCCTACTCTCAAATCCTTGCACATCCATGAGACCTCGCAGCCCAGCCCTGGATCTGAGCTCAGCCTGATGCAGGGCCAGGCAGGGCAGAGGCCTGGCTTGTCCGCCATTTCTGAGGGTAAATTGGCAGGGTTTGGTTAATGCGGATGAGGAAAAGAGAGTGCATAGAATGACTTGGGTTTCCAGTTCAGGTGCCTGGGTGGTGGTGATGCTGTTAACTAAGTTCCAGGGTAAGGAGCCCCCTTGGATAGGGTGGGGAAGAGAGTGATGCAATTCAGGCACAACAGCATGGACCCCTCGGCTTCCTAACCTGCCACCATCACTTCACTTCCTTGGCTAGTGTTCTTCAGATTTCTCATCTGTAAAATGGGAATAATAATAGGATACCTACTTCGTAGGATTGTTGTGGGGGCTAAAATGTTTAGGATAGTGACTGGTAGGCACTACATAAGATTTGATCATCATTATTGTCTTGCCTGTTTTTACCTCATAATTTTAGGGGTATGTGTGGGGCATGTATGGCAGTCTTTCAAATGGCATTTGCAGAGAACATATTAAACTTCAAAGCAGGTATCTAATGAAGCTTGGATATAGACTTTATAGAAATCACTTACTCTTTTAATAATCTTTTGTGATTATGGAGATGTGGGAATAAAATTTTTTGCTTTATTTATTAATTTTTTATTAATATTGTATCCCTCTGCAAATTTATTTAGGGCTTATTGTATGTAGAGGCTTGGGTTTCTGTAGTGCTTGAAACCTTGGGTGTGTCCTTTTCTCTGACTATGGATGGCTCAGGAACCAGCATCTGAGTTCTCAGTGTGCTAACCCCAGGGGCAGTTGTCATACCTGGAGTATTGTTTCCTCCCACTATGTGGTGGATGCCAGATGTTTGGGAAAGTCTAAGGCAGTCTTGCACAGGGAAGACTTGTCCTGTGCTTCTCAGAGAAGTAGCCCATTAAATGTTTCCATGGGTGAAAAACCTGATTATAAATATCTAAGCCCATCATTTAATTCTGTTTTTCTGTGCAAAATATATTTTTTTGCCTGGTCAAATATACATTGACCAATGTTTCTCAAGAACTGTTTCTCATTTTTTGAGAGCCATATTGCCAATGGTAATGACATAAGTGGCATTCACATAATTAAATAATAGAATGTAAGCATCTGAGTGCCGTTAATCAGCAAGTACTATTTTCTTATGGATCTGATATCAAATTACATATTACTTTATTATCCATTTCTCCCTTTCTATTTCTTCTTATGTTATGATTATCTTTATACTCAGATGCATATATATCTAGGCAGGCAGGCCTTGATTTTATAGTTCAGATATATATGTATTTAAGTTACCATGATTTGGTTAAATAATACCAGTCTCCCAGCAACATGGCTCAGATGTCAATTACCACAGTGCATTATCTGATTAATTCCATCAAGTACAAACTTCACTGCTAGCTCTCTAGTTCATAGTTCACCGTGTAAATGACACATGTGCCTCATAGTCAGTGACCAGTCACGTCACTTCCTTCACTGCTGGTTGGTGATTGGTCCCTGCACGCCTGTCTTTCTGAAAAGTGGTAACCCTGGAACTAGAATTCAAACCACTGGTAAAGAGATCTATAGAAGAAATAGCTCACCGGGAGTGTAGAGAAAGTGATGCTGGCAAGAACTTCATATTAAAGGAATTTTCTGAGATAAAGGATAAAATGTTGGAAGCTGTTTCAGAGTTAGTGAGGAGTGCGACAGTTCTACAAGACAAAGGAAAAGATGCCCACTCTGAATCCAGAGTTAAATACCAGCAAGACAAGCACTGTTCACACTGCTCTTAATAAGTTTTCTTTTTTACAAAGGATTAAAACGCTTCTCAATGTTTCCAATGCTATAAATTTGCTATTTTTCATTTATAGCCAGCAGTAAGAAAATTTTTAACATTTTGACAAAAATTTTAAAGTTATGGAACAATTGATTATTAAGATTGCTTTGCACAGTTTCTGCTTTGCAGTTATTTTTATGGTACATACTACTGTGCAAGCTGAGGTCTGAGTGCGTGTGTACGTGCACACTTGTGCCTGTATGTGTAGGTAGATTTTATCTGTGGCTTTATATCAGCATACTAAAAGTATGTTGATGCAGCTCAGAAAAGATGCTTTGGGCTTGATGGTGTTGTGAAGCACTGACCCAGATGACTCCAAGCTTAAATAGTACATAAATGTTCTGCCTGAGAGAACGGGACGTCCGGCTTGCGAGTGGGGATCTCCGTATCGTGCACTACTAACGAGCGATTTAAAAATGGGCAAGAAGATTTTTGTTCAGAAGTGTGCCCAGTGCCATACTGTGGAAAAGGGAGACAAGCACAAGACTGGGCCAAATCTCCATGGTCTCTCTGAATGAGACAGGTCAGGCCCCTGGATTTTCTTACACAGATGCCAACAAGAACAAAGGTATCACCTGGGGTGAGGCTACACTGATGGAGTATTTGGAGAATCCCAAGAAGTACATTCCTGGAACAAAAATGATCTTCGCTGGCATTAAGAAGAGTGCAGAAAGGGCAGACTTGATAGCTTATTTCAAAAAAGCTACTAATGAGTAATAGTTGGCCACTGCCTTATTTATTACAAATGTCTCATGACTTTTTTTATGTGTACCATATTTAAATCAATCTCATACACCAGAATTCAGATCATGAATGGCTAATAGAAGCATTTCTTTCGGGCAGTCCTGATTTAAATAAGATTGGCTTGAGGTTTAATGAATATGGTCAGCTTTCTGAGCTTTGATGATAATTTTGGTTCAGCAAGTGCTGTCACTGTCCTCCCTTCTAACAATATGGTGGGACTTGATTCCTAATGTTCAACTTTTCACAGAGGTGGCGAGTGCCATCTCAAAACCTGTAGGAGATTGGCTTACATTTAGATTTATATGACTGGTTGTGTTAATATGTTTAAATTCTGAGGAAACCCCTTCACTGTCTCTTAGACCTGCAAGACTAGCTTGTGTTTCAAGTTGTGTTCATTAGCCTGTTAAAAGGAAGGGCTGCAGATAAGCTGGCAGTGACCATTTTATCTCTTTGGTCCCAACTATGCCAATTTAATAAAATTCCCTGTATCTAAACTGTTGCCTTTTACTGAATGAAAGTCATTTTAGTGTGGTTTCTGTATAATATCAAATAAAGAGTATTTAACACTTCTAAAAAAATAAATAAATGTTCTGCCTGATATCCATCTCCTTATACATTTATCTATTCTTTCATTGTGTGGTATTTCTCTAGCTGCATAAAATAACTAAAATTTGAAGACGCGTGATATAGCTCAGGTTTTTTGAAAAATAAATATAGATATTAATTGGTAATTGATAGATGGCTTCAATATTATTGAAGATATTTGGTGTAGGCTAGTAGTAATAATATTAAGCACAGGAAGTGATTTTTAAGACTATTTAAAATAGTTACTAGGTTAAGGGCTGAGTTACACTTGTACTGAATCCGCCAGCCCTGGTTGTACATTCTCTGTGCTGGTCTGCATGTTTTGTTTTGTTTTGTTTTTTATAATATATTTTTATTGATTTCAGAGAGGAAGGGAGAGAGAGAAAGATATAAAAACATCAATTATGAGAGACAATCATTGATTGGTTGCCTCCGACATGCCCCCCTACTGGGGATTGAGCCCGCAACCGAGGCATGTGCCCTTGACCAGATCCAAAGCTGGGACCCTTCAGTCCGCTGGCTGACGCTCTATCCACTGAGCCAAACCAGCTAGGGCTGGTCTGTGTATTTGTATATGTGAATGTGTCAGAGCTGGGAAGTTTTGTTTCTAATGTTTAAATCCAGACTTAGACTTGGAGGCTCTGAAAAATCTGGTGACCTAAACCCTATTCCTAAGCTATGCTGATTTAATCAGACACGTGGCTCATTTCTGAGAGTTGAGGCTGTGGAGGCTGCCCAGACTGCCACCAGTGGATATTCTCTGGCATTATTCGAAGAGGAATTGGCCACTTTACTTTTATTAAAGAATGTTTGCCTATGAAGGAATTTACATATCTGTGGTTTCCAAATGACAAAAAAGGATATGTGGTCTAAAAGCCACAATACACAATTTTTATCATTTAAATGATTTCTTACCTCATTATTGTGGTTTATATAGACCTTAAAAATATCCAAAACAAAAGTTGGCATTTGAATCCCATGAGTTGCTTGATAAATAAAACTTTCAATACAGTCTTATTTCCTCCTCTTCAACACTAATAAATGGTTTTGTATACTTTTCAATCCATAGATAAATTATATTTAATTTATATTTTCATGTGTATAAATTAGGAAAGAGCAGTCAATATTTGTATCATTTTCTCCCATTAAATTCATGTGTATGGAAGCTTTTTTAGCTTTTGTTGTGTTTTTCTTTATATTTGTAAGATAACTTTCTGTAGGTCTTAATTATTCTTTTCAAACATTTGCATCTTATGTTTTTCTAAGCAGCTCCAGGACTGTTTGCGTGTGTGTGTGTGTGTGTGTGTACACATTAGCACTAAAGATGGCTGAAGAAAGATAAGGGGAAGGGCTTGGAGCCTTTTTCTTCTGCTCTTTCATGAATTTTACCACTAGATGTTGGTAGCGAACTAGGGAGTTATCTAATCTAATAAAAGAGAAACATGCAAATTTACCGTACCTTCACTACTCCCCCAAGCCACACCCATCAGCCAATCAGAGCGACTATATGCAAATAAACCAACCAAGATGGCGTCCAGCAGCCACGGAGCTGATGCAAGCAGGAGGCTTGGTTGCCCTGGTGATGGAGGAAGCCAAGCTTTCCACCTGCCCTGGCCGGCTGTGGCCTCCACTAAAGGCAACAAAGTTTCAATTACAGAAGATAAATAAATCCCAGATACCTGCTTCCAGCCAGCCTCCACTGGGAGCTTGGGTGGCTGGGGGCTGTGGCCAGCCTGCAAACAGCCATCAGCCCCTCACCCAGGCTGGCCAGGCACCCCAGCAGGACCCCCCTCCCTGAAGGGGGTGTGGCCAACCTGAAAACAGCCCTCAGCCCCTCACCCAGGCTGGCAGGCAATCCAGCAGGGACCCCCCCCACCCTGAAGCGGGTATAGCCAGTCTGAAAATGGCCCTCAAGCCCTTCACCCAGGCTGGCCAGGCACTCCAGTGGGACCTCCACCCTGATCCGGGACACCCTTCAGGGCAAACCAGCCAGCCCCCACCCATGCACCAGGCATATAATTAAAGGGTAATATGCAAATTGACCCTAACAGCAGAACGACTGGGAATGACTGGTCACTGTGACACACACTGACCACCAGCGGGCAGACACTCAATGCAGGAGCTGCCCCCTGGTGTTCAGTGCACTCCCACAGGGGGAGCTCTGCTCAGCCACAAGCCAGGCTGACGGCTGCCAGCACAGAAATGGTGGGAGCCTCTCCCGCCTCCTCAGCAGCGCTAAGGATGTCCGACTGCAGCTTAGGCCTAGTCCCCGCTGGCAAGTGGACATTCCTCCAAGGGCTCCTGGGCTGCCAGAGGGGTGTCTGACTGCCAGCTTAGGCCCAATCCCCCCAGGGAGCGGGCCTAAGCCAGCAGGTGGACATCCCCCAAGGGGTCCCAGACTGCGAGAGGGCACAGGCCGGGCTAAGGGACCCCCCTGAGTGCACAAATTTTTGTGCACCGGGCCTCCAGTGTTAAATAAGTCTGCATCTATGAAATGCTTGCATTCCGTTGAAATGTGAAAATGTTTGACCTTAAGAAATATTTACTTTTAGAATTCACTTAGGGATATCAAAGATTATTTTAAGTATCATGTTGAGCACAGTGTATTTTTTTTTTACATGGTAAACGCCTAATAAGTATTTATTAACTGTCTTCTTGTATTTATTCTGGGAAAAATATTTATAAAATTTAAGGGACCCCAAAGTTTATTTTGTCTTTGTTTTCTTAATTTTTTGCCCCTAACATATCACATTTCTTTATTTTTTCCTGGTATATCACATTTCCCCACGGCTATCATAAAATTTCTTTATGTTTAGGCTGTAGACTCTTGTGCACACATGTGTGCACCTGCACACACACAATTTTGCTTTAGCTGTTTAATCTAAGTTTGTGAATTTTCCTAGTTAGCATTCCCTTAAAGTTGTGGTTGAGGAAAACTACTGGTGTACTGTTTGGAAATGAGAATAGAATGGTGTGAATAGGATAATGAATACAGAGAGTAAGACATACACCAAAATATTTTCTACATATCAGTTTCATTGAATGTGAGTTTTAGAAAGAACAGAAACATTTTCTTTTTTGAAGTTGACTGAATATGTTTCTCAAGGGCATAAAGGAAGAACAACTATGTTATTTATTACTTTTTGAGAGGATCCTGAAATACTGAATATTATTCAAAAACTCCATGTAAGAAATCTTAGATTTCTGGTTATTTCCAAATTAGCAATTGATTTAAAAATTTTCAGTACTAATGTATTTTGTACTAGCTTCTAACATGAGCAAATATTTAATATTTCTATTGATAATGTTTTACTCATGTAAATAATTTATTCTTGGTTGACCAGGATAAATAACTTTTGTGACCAGAGTATGGGCCTTGATGTGAAACATAAGCAGTATGAATTTGATGGTTTTTGTAACACAATTTATTTTTAATGGAGATAGTATTATAAGATGTCCCATTAATAGAATAATGTAATCCTATATAGTAAAACTTTAATATGCAAATTGACCAAACAGCAGAAGGACCAGCGGAACAACCAGTTGCTATGACGCACACTGACCACCAGGGGGCAGACGCTCAATGCAGGAGCTGCCCCTGGTCTGGGGCAGCTCCTGCATTGAGCGTCTGCCTTCCCCCCCTCCCCCTGAAGAGGGAGGCGACTGATGGCATTGATGGGGGGAGGAGGACAGGGCTGGCCACAGCAGTGATGGGGGGGCAGAGGGGGGCGGAGCGGCTCCAGGCCACCAGCCAAGGCAGGTGCCAGTGGGGCCTGCTGGTCGCCCCACAGATGGGCCTGATGGCAAGCCAGGCCTAGGGACCCTACCCTATATATTGGGAACAGTCTCTTAGATTTAAAAATTAAAACCTGGCAAAGCTACTCTAACACTGAAAAAACAGGATGATTCAGCGATGACATGCTTGAACTCTGGTTTGCAGATTCTGACACTTTATAACTGTGTGACAAAGCCAATTAACTTCTCTCTGCTTCAGTTTTTCCACCCATAAGATGGGGAAAATGGTACTACTGCCTCAGAAGGATGTTATGTACTACTTTTTATAATCAGGGCAAAAAAATGTGGCTCCCCATACAACAGCAAGATGCCTTCCACCTGTATGAAAAAAAAGTATGGTCACTGGTGCATGCAGCATCCTGGATTGTGAGAGGGATGTCCGACTACTGATTAAGGCCTGACATCCCCTGAAGGGTCCCAGATTGCCAAAGGACGCAGGCCAGGCTGAGGGACCCCCCCCCCCCCGCCTTTCCTGGGGAAGAATTTCGTGCACCGGGCCTCTGGTTTCAGAGAATAAAATCAGTATAACATTAACTGTGCCCACTATACAGTGTTCCAGTTATAGAATCATTAAAATACAATTGAAATATTTTAAAGACCTCAGAGTTGAGGTCTGGGGTAGAGATGTGTTTGGTAAATTCCATAGTGCTAAATGGAGCCCTTTGATGCTATTAAAGAGGGTAGAGTCTTAATTATGGGGTTCTAAGTGATCATGCATTTGTATGTCATATATACACACATACATACTCACATAGTGAAGAGGGTAATACCATTTTTGAGGTATTTGACTGGGACCTGTGATGTAGTGGAAAGAAACAGGGAATGGAGGGATAGGATGTTATGCTCAGGGTATTTTTCCAGCCTCAATACTGCTCCCTTCACTTCTTCACTTTATATAGGTTACCTGCCATTCATCCTCAGTAATATGGGGAAGGCTGAGAAAATAATTAGCCTTTCAAACTTTTTTTCACATTAGCTGGTGTAGAGCATGGCAGTCTTAACCTAGCTAGTGGCACACAATTGGGGGAGGGAAGTGGCTATTCAAATAACCAACTGAGGTGAATATATTCGCATATTGAAGTGCCCCTGGAATTCATGGAATTAGAATCTTGATGGAGAGATGGATACTTGGATAGAGATTCTCAGATAATTCTTTTAACTCCTTCACTACCAATCCCTTTGCCAAACCTGACTCACCTTCTGGACAATTAGCAGTCCCCGAATTCTGTTCTTGTACCTTCTGAGGGTTGTCATTGTTCAGCCAAGTTATTCTTGTTCCCTCTTTTGCGCACCTTAGGTTTTGTTTTTTTATAATTTTGCAGATAGTTTAAAAGAGTTTAAATAAAGTATTGTTCTTTCATATACGGGTGTGTGTTTTATCTCTGTTCACTATAATGTCCTCTTTTGTCAGCAAATGTGCCGTCACTACCCCGCCTCCCTTCATGCTTCCCCAGCTCCTCCTCAGCTTTAGCAACAAATCAGGCACTTGAGCAATACTCGAGCAGCTGGACGCTTTGGAGTGAAGGCTCAAGGATTTTTCTTAAGGGGAAAATATTGTAAGATTTAGAGGGTTGTTTATACTTTTTGTGCTTGATTTATTGAACTCTATTTTTCAACCAAAGGTTATCTTTTTAAATGAATGATATCATTATTAAAGCTTAAAAAGAAGAGTATTTCACTAATAATTTTCTAAAAATTGGCTTTTGATAAACTACATATACTCAATTATCAGCCAAGCTTCCATATTCTCTTCTCTACCCTCAGCACAAGTATTTAAATGCAGAATAGGTACGTAATAATAACAAAGTTCAGTGTTTCACCCTTACATTCAGCCACACTTTTCTTTCTATAAAATAGCCTAATTTTAAAATCAGTTAATTGAATTCAATCTTTCAAATAGATTACTTAAACAATGTCATCAAACCTCCTCCCAACTACCCCCACACTACACAAGTTTTAAAAACATGCATATGACACTGATAAACACAGCAAAAGGGTGATGGCCAAAGGTCCTACTTATTCAGAGAAGGAATCAATATTTACTGTTATATAAATGAATTGTATTGAAAACAGCATTTTCTTTCCCGAATCAAACTTCAGGGCTAGGTGGAGTTATCTTCCCTACTTTCTGTTCGCCCCAAAGTGACTGCAGAGCAGCAAGGTGTCCAGGGGATGTCGCTGTGCCCTCACATTGCTGCAGCTCTCTGCCTCTGCCCCTTCAGCTCTGTCGTGAACCCTGCCTGTCAGCCTTGCACTACCTCTTTATTACCTCACCTTTTGGTCTGCCTTAATGTTTTTTGTAGTTTCAAATTATACCCAGATTTCATACCATTTTAGTTTTCTGTTTATCCATATTTTGATGGTCTGAAGCAAGGTTAATCAAAAGAAACATTTATTTGCAATTTGTACATATCGACTTCAACATACAAGGGGAGGTCTCCTAGCCTTTAACTCCTACACATCAGTATAGTCATAATATATGCGGACTTCTGATCTTCTGACACTTTGCAGTGACCTGATGCTTTCGCTCCTGGTTCTGATATTTGATTTCTTGAATAACCTTCTTGAAAATGACCTACACATGAAAAAGTAAATTATTGGGTCCAGGCACACATTGCACGCAGACAAGAAAAGTGTCAGTTCTCTGCAGTAATGCAGGATTTTGTGTGCATATTCATCTAAATGTCTGTCTAAGTCACTAAAAGTAAAAGGAATTCTGCACAAGTGATATGGTAGAAAACAGGTGAAAAACACAGCCACCACCACCCTAATGCTTTGGTTATGTTTCCGCTTCCGGCTTGACTGGCTGACGAACTGCCTGCTGGACTTGTGGATGTACCGGGATATGGCTATGTAACACCCAATCAGGATCACCAGCACAGCCACAAATAAGCAGCTTTTGAGGTAAATGACTACATTATGCCATCGGACTCCCAAGGGACTCTTAAGTTTCATGCATTCATGAATATTTTCTTTAGTTGGTTGAACATCTGTTAGGATGATGTTTGGCAAGGCCAAAATAGCCATGATCACCCAAACACAAATGGATAAAACCTTCGTAAAGGTTATGCTGTACATGCGAGAGTCCCCAAATGGCTTTACCACCTTCAGATAGCGATCAATGCTGATCAGCCCAAGAAACACGATGGAAGTATACATGTTTGCATAATATAAAACTGAGGTGTATCTGCAGAGGATGGCCTTGAAGTACCACGGTCCCAATCCTATATCATGGACTATTCGAAATGGAAATGTCAGTGTCATTATGAGGTCAGCAACTACTATGTTTTTGAGATAAAATATGAAGCTGGTTTTATTCCTAATGTGGAAGAAGATCCACACTGCTAGACCATTCAGCAAGAGGCTTGCCACGAATACAACGAGGTAAAGCACAGGCATGATGATGGTGTCGAACTCGTTGTTAAGGGTGGTATTCCTTCCGAGGCCATCGCTGGCATTACTTGGAACGTGGCTCCCTTGGCTGAGCAGCTCGGTATCTGCGGGAGAAGCGGATATGTCACTGTAGTGCTGCACAGCATGCTCATAGCTGCCTGGCCTCCCTCACAGCAGACCGCTGCCATTTGGGGAGACTTTGAAAATGTCTTTAGTGATGTAAAGTGTCAGTTTAGTGAATTGTTGAAATTTTGAGTGACTAAAGAATTATTAGCCTCATCCCTCTATCTGCCCCCCGCCCCATTGTCCCGTAAGTAAAATGTGATATTTCTGGTTCTCTGTGCTGTTTGAAAATGAAAATAAATAATATTAATGAAAATTATCATGAATTTTAAATCAGTGTTTGGTATCATTACAAATAGATTCAACACAATCTGAGGGCAGAAAATTGAAATTTCATATAATAAGGAAATAAAATAGCACATGGTTTTTCTTTTAATGTGGTCTTTGGCATGATCTGAACTATCATTTCCTCTTTATCATTTTTAAGTTTTGTGGGTTTTTAAATAAGTTTGACTTTATAAAAATTTTTATTTACTAATTTTAGATGGAGAGAGATGGGCGGGGGTGAGGGAGAGAGAAAGAGAGACAGTGATTTTGTTGCTGCACCCATTCATGCATTCATTGTGTGCCTCCTGCATGTGTCCTGACTGGGGATCAGGATGATGCTTCAACCACCTGAGCTACCTGATCAGGGCCAGTTTTGAGTTGTTTAATTGTCAAGAGAAAAAGTAAAGCTAGTGGGTCATTTTGATTTTTTTTGCTAATGACTTTTTTATAGTACTTAAGCTTTAGGGACTGTTTTTAGGAATAGAAGCAATTGTTTTTAATGTTTTAGTTTAATATCAAGGAGAACAACTTGTTAAAAATAGGTGTAGGCCAAACTGATGATTGCCAGATGGGAGGAAGGTTGGTGGGTGGGAGGGCAAGTGAAGGGATTGTTGGCATTGCTCAGTGGTTAGAGTGTCAGCCGGTGCATGGGAGGATCTTGGGGTAGATTCTAGATCAAGGGCAGGTACCTGGGTTTGCAGGCTTGATCCCTGACCCCTATCCAGGTGCGTGTGGGAGGCAACCAATCAGTGTGTCCCATATCAATGTTTCTCTCTATCTCTCCCTTCCTCCCTTGCACTTTCTTAAAAAAAAGGAAGAAGTACAAATTGGTAGTTATAGACTAGTCACAGAGATGTAAAGTACAGCATAGAGAATATAGCCAATAATATTGTAGTACTAGACTTATTGGGGGGGGGTTCACTTTATATGTTCTATAAATGTCTAACCACTATGCTGTGCACCTGAAACTAAAATAACATTGAATGCCAACAATAATTGAAAAATTAAAAAATGGTTATAGGCTGGTACCTATATGTATTTATAAGATTTTACCTATTGCACTTCGATGAAATCTTTAAACCTTTTACTTTTGGTGGGTTTTTAGTTTTCAGTTCATGTGTGAAAAACCCATACTATACCATCTGTCACATAAATCACTGAAATGGTTTATCAGCATTAGATTTATGTGACAGCAACGAAAGGAGCCTCTGGGATCTCCTACTACAAAGCGTTTAACTGATGAGCAGCTCTGACCCCATGACGTGTTCTTGCTGATGCCACACTTCCCATGGACTGCCACCACCCCTTGCTGAGCACAGCGAGGGTATGAGGGCAAGCCTGTTCCTGGGACAGGAGGAGCTTCTGACAGTGAGTGGCTGGAGGACTCCGTCCGTCTGGTGAAAACCTTCTCCCACTGCACTGCCGTCTGAGTGCCCCTGCTCCCTGGGGCAGGCGTGCACACAGCCTGCCGTCCCTGCGGCATTTCTCCCAGTAAGACTCTTGGCCATTTGGTTCCACTGTGTCACCTACTCTGTATGAAAACCTTAACTAATACAATTTTATTTTATTAATTTTTATTTTTTGGTTAGTCCTCACCTGAGGATATTTTTTCCATTCAATTTTAGAGAGAGTGGAAGTGGGGGGGGGGGGCAGGGAGAGGGAGAAACATCGATGTGAGAGAGAGACAGCAATTGGTTGCCTCCCGCACGCCCCATTATGACCAAGGCCAGGGATCAAGCCTGTAACTGAGATATGAGCCCTTGACTGCAATCAAACTCCAAACTCTTCAGCCCATGGGCTGACGCTGTCTCCACGGCGCCAAACTGGCTAGGGCCTGAACTAACACAATTTTAAAATGAACTTTTTAGATGTAAAGTTACAAGGAAGGTCATTTCTGTGTTTTTACTTGTCACTAATTTATAATGTTTACCAGTTGTGTTTTGGAGTGGTTTTGTGCTAGAGGTAACTGCATGAACTTGGCCCTCGTTTCCCTACATGAGAGGCACTGTAGTATATATGTTGTTGTTGGTTCCCTTCTTTGAAGAAGTGAAACAGAGAAGGTCTAATGATTATAATTCAAAAACAGGTTCTTAAATTGCTGCCTGAAATTTAAGTGTAGGCTCTTTGTGAGTATTCTTGCCCTCTTTCTAATTCGTTCCCTTTTATTCCCTGCTACAAGTGTTTGTAAAAACAGGTTTTCCTGGCTTAAATATCTTTACACAGGCTCATAATTTATACCTGGACTAGCCTGTGATGACAGTACCCATAAGCTTTATGAGTGCAAATACCTGATTCAGCTGCCATCTGGGTTCCTGTTGCCAGTTTCAGATATTGCCTTGAACAGATCATTGAAACCTGTTTGACATAATGAAGTGTGCCGTCTTGGCGGCTTAAGCACCCCAAGATCCACGTCAGCATTGATGCCTTAGGAGCTCCTTAAGAGGTGCAGTTTCACCTGGGTTAAGATATCTGCTTGAATTAATTTCCCCAATTAAACTAGTAGCAGTCACTTTTGTCTAACCCAGACGAGATCCCTAGGAAAGTGGAGAGGGGATAAGTGGTACAGCTGAGGGGTGCAGCCTGAAAAGGGGCCACTACATCATCTCCTGAAATGGTAGCTATACTTGAAACAATTATTGATGAGTGGTTTTCAAAGTCATTGTAGATCCTAATCGGATGGTACACTAACTGTAGCATACTAGGTATGGCCCAGCTCAGCCCCCAGTGTTTGTGCATTGGGTCCACTCTGCATGTCCAGTGTGGAACGGAAGGACCCGTGCCTCCCTGGTTGGCCAGGGACTGTGTGCATATTCAGTTTATCATCATAGCATTTCAAAGTTTTGATTGTATACACAAGCACTCATATTAAGTGATAATTTACTAATCAATCACGGTGATTATTAAATACAGAGTCTAAAATCAGAATGGTAGAAACAACCCTTCTCTGTACTCCGCCCTGTACATGCAAAGCCCTGCACGAATGACCTGGCTGCACAGTGGTACTGAACTGCCTTGTGGCTCTGAGGCAGCCTCCTGTCCAGCTTGTGGGCTGTGTCCCTCACAGCGTTTGCTTCCTCAGCTTGTGTCTGGGATCAGTGTTTTGGAATATAGGACTTCTGCAGTCTGTCGGGTGGGTTGGGCTTGGTTATTACTTCACTCACAAATTCCACATTTACAGTGCAGCTTAAATTATTAACGTCTGTTACGGGTCCTTTTATGAAATAACTAGAGGCCCGGTGCATGACATTCATGCACTGGGGGGTGTGGGGATCCCTCAGCCTGACCTGCCACCCTCTCCAATCTGGGAGCCCTCAGGGGAGCCCTCTCTAATCCTGGAGTTTCTGTCTGTCTTTGCAATCATGTGAGTGAATTGTCTGAGACCCCAACTCAGTTTGGTTTGTTGCTCACAGAATAATAGAGGCTTTTTTTTTCTTTGCTTCATTGGTGGAGATTTCCTGGAAGTTTCAGGGTAACTTCCCTTTAACCCTTTAACTTTTCCTAGACACTCTGACTTTACTTATGTCTCTCACCTTTGCTTTCCCTCCATCCCCCACCGCAACAGGAGCTTGCTCCAGGCTCACTTTGCTCTAGCAGCAGTTCTCAACCTGTGGGTCACAACCCCTGAAAATACATCCTGCATATCAGATATTTACATTACAATTCATAACAGTAGCAAAATTACAGTTATGAAGTAGCAACGAAAATAATTTTATTGTTGGGGGTTCTGAGAACCGCCACAGTGGTTCTCAACCTTCCTAATGCCATGACCCTTTAATACAGTTCCTCATGTTGTGGTGACCCACAACCATAAAATTATCTTCATTGCTACTTCATAACTGTAATTTTGCTACTGTTATGAATCATAATGTAAATATCTGATATGCAGGATGTATTTTCATTGTTACAATTGAACATAATTAAAGCATAGTAATTAATCACAAAAACAATATGTAATTATATATGTGTTTTCCGATGGTCTTAGGCAACCCCTGTGAAAGGGTCGTTTGACCCCAAAGGGGTCGTGACCCACAGGTTGAGAACCACTGGTCTATGAGATCCGTCTGCTACCAGAACTATGATTCCCAGCATTCCTGGTGCTCCCCACGCTCTGGGCTTCCACTTCCAGTCCTGGGGCTGCCACCAGAACTACTATTCCCAGAATTCCTGGTGCTCCCCACACTCTTGGTTTTCCCTTCCTGCTCTGTCTCAGTCCCATGGCCTCCCACTCTGCCAAGTCCTCCAAGCTGCCAGCTCTCCCTCTCTGCTCTCCGTCTGGCAGCTTAAGGAGCCAAGTTCCCCAAGCCACTCCACTCTCTGCCGGCTCTCCTGCTCTGCTCTCCGCCCAGTGTCTGTGTATGCAAATTAACCCACCATCTTTGTTGGGTTAATTTGCATACTCCTGATTGGCTGGTGAGTGTAGCAGAGGGATGGTCAATTTACATGTTTCTCTTTTTTATTATATAGGATATGCTAATAGGAAGAAAAAACTGGTTCCTAAGGAGCAAGAAAAGCCATGTGTGGGCTGCTCTCGAAAGCTTTAAACTTAATAGAGAGTTTTGTCTCAATTTTGTTTTAGAACTAAATCTGATTAGTCATGATTTTTTTCTGCCAGTTGTACCACCACCATTTCTCCCTTCTGTGTGGGGCCCCCAGGCTCCCTGTCCTACACCATTTCTCCCTTCTGTGTGGGGCCCCCAGGCTCCCTGTCCTACACCATTTCTCCCTTCTGTGTAGGGCCCCCAGGCTCCCTGTCCTACACCATTTCTCCCTTCTGTGTAGGGCCCCCAGACTCCCTGTCCTACACCATTTCTCCCTTCTGTGTGGGGCCCCAGGCTCCCTGACCTACACCATTTCTCCCTTCTGTGTAGGGCCCCCAGACTCCCTGTCCTACACCATTTCTCCCTTCTGTGTAGGGCCCCCAGACTCCCTGTCCTACACCATTTCTCCCTTCTGTGTGGGGCCCCAGGCTCCCTGTCCTACACCATTTCTCCCTTCTGTGTGGGGCCCCAGGCTCCCTGTCCTACACCATTTCTCCCTTCTGTGTAGGGCCCCCAGACTCCCTGTCCTACACCATTTCTCCCTTCTGTGTGGGGCCCCAGGCTCCCTGTCCTACACCATTTCTCCCTTCTGTGTAGGGCCCCCAGACTCCCTGTCCTACACCATTTCTCCCTTCTGTGTGGGGCCCCAGGCTCCCTGTCCTACACCATTTCTCCCTTCTGTGTGGGGCCCCAGGCTCCCTGTCCTACACCATTTCTCCCTTCTGTGTGGGGCCCCAGGCTCCCTGTCCTACACCATTTCTCCCTTCTGTGTGGGGCCCCAGGCTCCCTGTCCTACACCATTTCTCCCTTCTGTGTGGGGCCCCAGGCTCCCTGTCCTACACCATTTCTCCCTTCTGTGTGGGGCCCCAGGCTCCCTGTCCTGCACCATTTCTCCCTTCTGTGTGGGGCCCCAGGCTCCCTGTCCTACACCATTTCTCCCTTCTGTGTGGGGCCCCAGGCTCCCTGTCCTGCACCATTTCTCCCTTCTGTGTGGGGCCCCAGGCTCCCTGTCCTGCACCATTTCTCCCTTCTGTGTGGGGCCCCAGGCTCCCTGTCCTGCACCATTTCTCCCTTCCTTGTGGGGCCCCAGGCCCCCAGGCTTGTGTGTGCTCAGAGGCGTGTCCCCGCACTGCTCCTGCTCAGGAGCAAAGGCGTGGAAAGGAGTGGCTGTCTCACCCAGCCAGTATTACCCCGCCTACTTCACTGTCCATAAAGAATGTGACCAGATAAGGGAACAGTTTTAATGTCAGGTACCTTGAGGATTCAATTAAGAGGGACTAGAAGCCAGTTTTACAGTGAAGGCTATTTTCTCACATGCTTCTTGTTTACTAGGATGTCATTTTCTGTATTACTTAGTGTAGACTTTGATGCAGAGTGATAATTGAGGGTATACATTTCTTTGTTATTTTCTCCCCTGCTCCCCTCCTCCATCTCCTTTTATATTAAATTAACAATGACTTAGGCACTGGAGTTCCATAGTAAATTAGCTTTTGTGCCAGTGTATGTGAGTGTTAATGAGGTATGTGTGTTGGGGTGTGAACTGTGGCTGCCTGTGTTTGCGTGAAAGGGGGTCTGTGTGTATCTGTGTGTGCTGGAGGAAGACATAGGATTTGCTGCAAGATAGAGCATTAACTGCATGCAGCGACTATATCAGATGGTGCAGGTGAAGGGAATTTTCATCATTGAAGAAAGTCCTACTTGGCAATGCTGGTTTAGTCACTTCCTGACTGCAAAATGGCATAGAGATTAATTTTGCTGGACCATCTGAAAGTTCAATAGTCTGCAAACACGTTGTGCACAGTATCTAGTACCTAGGGTTCGCTCTCTAACTCAGGCACTCGTTACAGTCTGTCCCATTAGTGGCAGTCGCATGAGGAATGATAGAAAGAGTGGTGAGGAATCATGGTCCTTTTCTTTTGCTGAAGCTATATTATTGCTCATTGGGGCATGTCAGTCTTGGGACAGAATGTGAAAGCGTCAACAATATGTCACTGCTGCTCTCCTGTCAGGTGGGAATGAAATACTAAAGTCATGCAAATTATAGGGTGTTACTACCAAGGCACAACTGCCCTTGCAAGATCATTTTCTAAATAGTTACCCAGTACAATGGTAGATGTTGCCTTTGGCCTCCTGGATAACCTCAGTGAACCTTGGTTTAGACTTATTACCTCTGCAAAGTAATATGTACTTTAGTTAAGGTATAAAAATCTTCCCCAGATGTTATTAATTTAATCTTTCTTGTCCTTTTCAATGGTCTCTAGGTGAAACACAGGTTAAAGTGAAGGGATAGCTAGTTACGTGTTCCTCAGTATGCCATCCTGCCTGGGTGCTGCTTTATACTTGATGAAGGGCAAGGCTAAATGCAGGCTTATGTTGTTAGTTGGTTCAGTGGCCTATAAAACCCCCAAATTGCGACATAGTATGAATAACAGTTATCGATCAAGTACTTCACAGTTTTCCCTATGGCTTACCTGGTAATTTTGTAAATGTCAGGTTGAACCCCATTCTTTATTTAGGATGGACTGTCAGCAAAAATATGTGTCAGGAAATACTGGGGGATGGTTGAGGCAAGGGTTCTGCATAGGTTATTCCTGGTTTAATTTCTGGCAAAAGAAAATGAAACAGTCGGGAAGGGATTCAAATACACAATATTTTGATCTATACAGTTCAAATCATATATATGTGATTCAGAAAATGTATACTCTTTGGACACGAACACTTTGGCACACAAGAGTTGTCTATTTTTGTGTCCTCTCTCAGCCCGCCATGAAGCATGGACCACTTATTTGTATGTATGCTCTCCATTTGAATGCCTCTGTGCCATGGGAAAGTTCCTCATGGTCTCTTTGCCTCCGTGTCTCCTGTCTGAAATGGCACTGTTAGTGATCACGTGGTAGGACTGCAGTAAGGATTATGTGAGACACTCAGAACCCAGGCCAAGAGTGCACTCAGGACATGTTAATTAGTGTCTCCCCTTTCTTGCCTGCACCTCATGCTCCCCCTCTGACCTGAGCACATATATTTAAGTGCATGTATGATGGGACTTTGTGCAATTGGAGATTTTTAAAAAATACTTTAAAAATCTAACACTGATATATGCAGGAGTGTTCTATAAGCTCAAATGCATGCAGCATCCTGTTCTTGTAATTTCTGGGGTTCTAGTCCTGGCTTTACCTTAACCAGCTGTGTGACATCCATCAAGTCACCTAACATTCCTGGAATCGGACTTTCTGGAATCTGCAAAGCTTTAGAAAATCCCTGTCAGGATTCAAATTTATGTGTTTTCCTCAAACATAGATTCCCATTAAGAATTTATTTATTTATTTATTTGTTAATCCTCACCCAAGGTTATTTTTCTGTTGAGTTTTAGAGAGAGTGGAAAGGATGGGGAGAGACATAGAGAGAGAAACATCGATGTGAGAGAGACACATCAGTTGGTTGCCTCCTGCATGTACCCCTACCACGGCCTGGACCAGGGCCAGGGATCGATCCTGCAACTGAGGTATGTGACCTTAACCAAATTCAAACCCCTGATCCTTCAGTCCGAGTCAAACTGGCTAAAGCAAGAGTTTAATATCATTCGAATGTTTGTCTTATAAATTCTTGTATTTCTTCATGAGAACTATATTTCATCCAAACTCAAACTTTGAATTTGGGCAAATAGCATTTGAATGACTGGACTGTGATTTTGGCTGAATACCTAACTTTTCCAAGCCTTGGATTCCTCACAACATTTTTACAAAGATCTGATGTTGAATACTGTAAAACATTACTGTACCCCACTTCTCCTGCAGCAGCCTTATTTATTCCCTGATTTCTGGCTTCCCTCAGATATTGATCAAAGAGAGAAGTCCTGGGAACTGTTTTGGAAGTGTCCTCCTACAGGGAAATGTGCTTTTGGAAGAGTTTACTTTTAGGGGAAGTCACACTGTTCCTCTGAAATAAAACCACATGAGACTTCCATGTGCCCCTCACTGAGGTTGCTCATATACCACACAGCTGCAAAGGGACCCACGTAAGCTCATCCCTTGCAAGTGCAAAGCAATCTCTGGTTTGTGTGAGCAGTTACGTTTGCTGAGTGACCTGAGAAAGAGCACTTTGGAGGCGAAAGTTTATTTCAGAATTGGGAGCAAGTGGGGAGGCACTTATTTTTTCCCTGTTACTTTGTCTTTCTCTTATTCTGTTTCCTAGAATCACATGAAATTTGGTACTAGACTTTGGATTTGGTAGTAAATGGAAAAAATTGTTTCCAAGTTTTCAGTGACCTCCCCAAATGCCCCAAATTATTTATTTTGAGAGTTTAGATATCCTATCTGTGCCTCACCTTAAATGGCTATTATATGTGGTACATAGCGGGTACTCAAAAGGTATCTTTTGGTTAATGGAACATAGATAATGATTAGGGCTTTTAGAGTCCCTCTAGTTTAGGTACCAGTGTTCTACTATTTTTTTTTTTTAATAAGGAAAGGAGATAAAATCCTATTTTCTTTTTATTTATTAAAGCTTAGTAGGGGGAAGGGGAGGATGGAGGCAATTAATTTTCTAAACTTTTTCATCATAGTCCTTGGGTTTCAGATGAGATTGGGCGCATTCAGGGTGGTATGCTACAGACATGGTCCTTGGATTTCAGTAAATTTTTTCTTGAGTTCAGCTTCTCATGGAAATATTCAAGATGTTTACTGACAAACACTGCTTTAGTTTTATGTTTCTCTGTTCCTGAGTTATGTGGTTTTCCTCCTCTTGGCTTCACTTGTACTTGACAGCAAGGATTCCAGTATGGCATGAGCCCACTAGAAGATAAGGGTGCCCGGAAGTGGGTGAGCCACAAGCAGCAGTAAGAGAGATAAAAGACTGTTAACAGTACAGAGGACATGGAAAAGAGACAGGGAGAAAATATTTGTATATCACATTTCTGATCTTCAGAGTATGCATACAAAGAACTTTCACAACATCCTAATAAGAAAACAACCCAATTTTTAAAATTGTCTAAGATTTATATAGACATTTCATCAAAAAACACATGAAAAGATGGTCAACATCATTAATCATTAGGGAAATTCAAATAAAAGCCACAATGAGATACTATTTTACACCTACTGGAAATGGCTATAAATTAGATAATAACAAGTTTTGCCATGGATATGGAGAAACAGGAACCTCATAAATCACTGGTGGAAATTTAAAATGATATGGCCACTCTGCAATTTGGTATTTTCTTAAAAAGTTAAACCTTGCCCAGATGGTGTGGCTCAGTGGATGAACCAGGAGGTCATGGTTCGATTTCTGGTCAGGGCACATGTCTGGGTTGCGGGCTTAATCCCCAGTAGGGGACATGCAGGAGGCAGTCAATCAATGATTCTCTCTCATAATTTATGTTTCTATATCTTTCTCTCCCTTCCTCTCTCTGAAATCAATAAAAGCATTTTTTTAAAAGTTAAACCTTAATTTGTCATATGACCAAGCAATTTCACTCATATGTACCTACCCAACAGAAAGGAAAATATATGTCTATGAAAAGACTCGTTTACAAATGTTTACAGTAGTATTACTTGTAATAACTAAAAGTGGAATTAACTCAAATGTCAATTGATGAATGGATAAACAAAATGCATTCTAGTCATACATTAGGATACTACTCAGCAATAAAAAGGAATGAAACACCAGCTATAATATGCATGAATCTCAAAAAAATTTTGTAAGGGAAAGAAGCCAGTTCAAAAGGTTATATACCATTTAAGTAGAATGTCCAGAAAAAGCAAATTTATAGAGGTTCAAAGTAGGTTGGCATTTGTAGGAGCTGCAAATGGTAGCGGAGGTTACTGTAAGGTTTTGAAAGATCTTACTTGGGTGATAGAAACTGAGTTATGGGGTGATGGTTTCACAACTCTATAAATTTACTGAAATCATTGAATCATATACTTAAAATGGGTGGATATTATGGTATGTAAACTACCCTACATAATAAAAGGCTAATATGCAAATTGACCCACTGAACAAATGGACAGCCTGTTGCTATGATGTGTACTGCCACCAGGGGGCAGACGCTCAACGCAGGAGCTGCCCCCTGGTGGTCAGTGCGCTCACACAGCAGGGAGCACCGCTCACCCAGAAGCCCTGAGCTGAGCTCACGGCTGGCAAGCGCAGCGGAAGTGGCAGGAGCCTCTCCCACCTCTGCAGCAGCACTAAGGGTGTCCAACTGACGGCTTAGGTCAGACATCCCCCAAGGGCTCCAGGACTGTGAGAGGGGGCAGCCCAGGCTGAGGGATGCCCTTCCTCCCCACCCCCGCCAAGTGCACATATTTTGTGCACCAGGCCTCTAGTAATTCAATAAAGTTAAAAAGGAAAAAAGTGCACAGAAAAGAAAAGGAATAGAAACAGGCTAGCAATTCACTGCAGTAATGGATGAGTCTCAAGACTAGGGGAAAGCATATTATAAGAACACTCCTGTCCTCTGTTGAAGAGGGAATGAAATCCCAACACTACTTAGCAAAAGTTCCACCTCTTCGAATAGGAGAGGGTACTCCGTGGTGATATATAGACTCAAGTTTGTCACATTTCCCTGTCACTCAATGCCATCATTGTCTTACTAGCAGTTTACTGAAACTTATCTTTGGCCACACTCAGCATTTCCACATGTTCCTTTCCCATTGGACCTTCAGAAAACTTGCCACAATCCCGGTATCACAGCAGCCATAGGATCTCCGTGATGCCTGCTTCCCCACATCAGGGTACAGTGCTGTATTTCCACAGCTCCCAAATTTATGAGTTTTTTCTTTTAGAATCGGGTCCAAAATCTGGAGATCCTGGGTATAGGTAATGATTTGTACTTTTGGGGATGTTCCCCTTTTTTTAATTCATGTTGAAATTATGTGGAAGAATTGAGATTTAATCAGTTCAGACATGATATTTGGATTTTCTGGACTTGAATTTTGTAGCCAGATTTGAGAAATTAGCCATTTTATTCTCCCACTGGCTTCTGAGAATTTCCTTCTGCCTTCTCTGTCCCCTTTACTAACTAACTAACTTCCTTGAATGAAATGGTTCCCCAAATTTAGGCCACAGCTCCAGATTATTTCTGTTTTTCAAGAGTGTTCATGTCTGTGTCGATGCTTAGTCAGCACCTCTGTTCCATATCTCTCTCTTCCTTTCCCCAAACTTCAGTCCATTGTGTACATTGGCATGTGCTATATGTCTGTGTTCCTCAAATTCAGCAGTTCTAAACTTTAACCATTTTCCCTTTCTTCAATAGAAACCACTTTTCCTTTTCTCCTTGTTTGTGAATATTTACTTCATCTCTTGGTTGAAAGAATATAAAAACTATACTCTATTGGGCAGTTTTCTCTTCCTTGCTCCTCATCTAGTTAGCCACTTAAATTAGTCTATTTCTTCTGTTACAATACTTCTCCTTTGCTCTGTTCTCACCTTCCTACTCCCACAGCCATCTTCCAGAGTGATACCTTCCTAGTCTCATGTGTTGGCCACTATACTATCCCCCTCTGGTCTTTCTGCTTCTTCCTTCATTCTTTGCAAATCTCTCCTGATTCTTGTTGCTAGATTCTTCTTTCTAAATAACCCATGTAGTACTGCTTTCTTTTGCTCTCTAACCATGAGTTATTATGTGCGAGGGAAATTTTGAATTTTAATTACTAATCAAATATAAGGAGTTATTTTTGTATTGTTGAAGATCATGGGGTGTCAAAGCCAAGAGATGCTGGGTTCTGATTATTAAAAATTGGCAATAAACTTTGGGGAAATCTGCTTGCCCATAATTGATCTTTTAAAACTTGGGGACAATAATACCTACTCTATAGCACTACAATGAGCTTAAGTTAGAATATATACTAGTATTTATAAATTAAGTGCTTTATAAGTGTGAGTTTTTGCTTGTCTTGCATTCATTAATCTTTGCCTAAACTCTCTACATTGGCCAAACTGTTGTTGCCTTTTGGGGACACGCTTTGTATTTAGCCACCCTGCTTTTCTTCATATCTTGCTCTTGAATAACCTCTTTTCTTTTCCTCTTTCCCTATCTTAGAAATCTCTGCTCCTCTTTCAACCAACAATAACCTGACCTTTTCCATAAGGTCATTTACTGAGAGTCCACTCACTTTCTAGGCTCTGGGATTATAAAGACCATGAGGGTTCGTTTCTGTCCTCAAGGAGGTTAGAGTGAAGTTGAGGATCCAGAAGTAAACAGATCACTAAGTACAAAGTGAGAGATTTGGGGGCTGTGGAAATATAGCAGTGTACCTTGATGTGGGGAAGCAAGGATCATGGAGTTCCCCTGGCAGCTGTGATACCTGGATTGTGGCAGTTTTTCTGAAGGTATGATGGGGAAGGAACATGTGGACATGCTAAGTGTGGCCAAAGATAAAATTCAGTAAACTGCTAGTGAGATGTTGATGGCATTGAGTGATGGAGAGATGTAACAACTTTGAAGCTATTGAGGAATTAGTGGCTGACTAATGTTGGTGAAAAGAGACTAGGCGTGTTGGTGGCCTCCCAGATGCTTGATGCTAGGGAGAGGAGGAGGAGCACATGAGGGGATGGATGATTTCAGAACGTCTATATGGTATCCATGTGGAGATGTCTACAAGGTCATTGAAGATACAGGTCTGAAACCTGGGGAAGTGCTTCTGACTGGTGATGTAAATTTAAGGTCAACAGAAGATCAGTGATAGACATCAGTGGTTAGAGAGTTGGGAGGATGTTGTGTGATTCTAGAAGAGAATTTAAGAAATGAGAAGTTGTGACCAGCTTTATGCTGCAGGGAAGTGAGGTAATACAGGAAAGTGAAGTGCCTTAGGATGGGATTCATTAACAAAGAGATCATTGGTCATCTTTGCCAGGGCTGCATGTGTTCTGTTGTGGTGGTGGTGGCGGGGGAGGGAAGTGGGGCCTAAGCAGAGGGCTGATGACTGAGGGTTGAGTAATACTTGTGAGGTGAGGAGGTAAGGGAGCAATTTCAGTTATTTCTACAAAACATGCTTGTGATAGGAAGGGAAGATAGAGGGTGGGAGGTGGAAAAACAGATGTAGGACCTATGGAAGATTTTAATAAGCTTCTCGTTTTAATGCCTTGCATTTAAAATGATGCTTTCCTAGCTTGGCTTTTAATAAAAATCCTTCCCTTATTCCTAGCCAAGCCTGGCAGCAGTGAGGTGGAGCACGGGCCTCCAGTCCCAGCTCTCTGACCGTCCAGTTCGTCATATATGATATGATAATATGTCCATTACGAGGTGATTTAAGGTTAAAATGAAAATATGTACAAAGCAACTGGCACACTTCCCCAGGGTAGGGGCTAAGTCTAGTAAGTTCCTGTTGTATATGCTAGGTTCACAGCAGAATTTTATTTGGTGATTGATGGGTTGGACACAGGCCAAAACGAGTTCTTGTCACCTTGTTTATGCTGAGACTGTCCTGTGGTTTGTGGCCTCAGCCGCCCTGTGAGGAGCCACTTGACTGACCTTTTTGCTCAAACAGCCAGCCCTTCAAGTTGTCTCTGAGCCTCATCAGCCTGCTGCCTTTTTCTACCACCAGCACCTAAGCTCCAGGCTCCCTGTGCGGTTTACTGCCGAGCAGCTGTGTGCCTCTGCATGTCCCAGCACCTGCAGGATGTCGCAATGAGGATTACTTCAGTGGTAGCAATGGGCTTGGTTCCAGGACCTCATTCATGGGTGGGAAGCCTGTCCTGCCACCTACTGCTCCCCCAGCCGAGGGTTGATGAAACCGCCCAAGAATGTGAAGTCTGCGGTAGGCCCAGGTCTCACAGTCATTCCTGAGGTTAGATGGGATCCGTGCTAACGAACTTCTGGCTGGTTTTGTATTTGTTTTTTCCCCAGTCACTCATTGATATCATCCTTTGACTATTTTATTAACTGTGTTGCTATGTTGTTGGTTGTAAGGTGATTCTATAAGTGAGGATGGTGGAAAAGGATTAATGTGTTCTCTGTGTTTCCTTTAACTTAGCCCTTGAACTTGGTACTTGATGTCTCATGTAATCCTCAGAGCAGTTCTGTGACTTAGGTGTTCTAGGACCCCCATCCCAGGTGGAAAGATCTGAGGTTCACACATTTTAATTAACTTGCCCTGAATCACATAGGGAGTAATGGATAGAGTCACAATTCATAACAGATCTGATTGAAGCTGAATCTGCAGTTCTTTCTTATACTGCCCTGGAGTAAAAATAGCAATTCAGGGGGTTAATCTTGGACACCAGGAAGTAGAAGGGGGGAATATAGGGCAGAGGTGGGATTTGTTTTTCTGTTAGGCTTGCAAAGGAACTGCTGATCTTCTAAACTGGAGATCTAGTTTTGTTTGGGCAGAACAACGTTGAAACATAAGGAAATTTCACATAAGAATTTAGATTTGAATCCTGTCTTAAGAAAGGAGATGTGCAGGCATTGAGCATGTGCAGCACAGCAGTGCCAGCTGCCTCGTGTCCTCGCTCACCAGCCCACAGACGCGCTCCATGAGGTCCTGAGCCTCGTCACTCCCAGCATTACCTGCCTGCCGACCTCCTCTTAATTTTGCAAACCTTGCTTCATTTATCACTTAATCTTGTGTGATGACATTTGACCTATATAGATCATCAGATGTTCTCCTTGTTAAAGATACGTCTTTTTTCCTCTTCCTCTACCCACTTCACCAACTTCTGATTTTTCTTGCTTTAGTGACCATCACTTAACACTCTTTACAAATGATTTTTATGGTACCCCTTAGCACCGCCACTCCCCCCTCCCCACCCCGCTCCACCCCCATATAGTGGCAGGAGATCTTGTTTAGGTCATACCTGATAATTAATTGTCATAGTTGAGAGTTTTATTTTTCCATGGCCAGCCCACTGCTGGGGCCTTTAAGTACAAACCCTACTGGTTGTATTGCTCACTGCTCTTAAGTTTGGGAGAACTGAGCCAGGAAAATTTGGTCAGTGTGTGGAAGAGGGGCTTGAATCCAGGGTGCCCTATGCCCCAAGCTCTGCTGTTCCCCTGGAAGGGCAATGAAAAGACTAGGGCTACTGAACTGTGACCTTGGGCATACAACCTTGCTCCTCTGCTTCCTGGGTCCCATCTCAGCATGGCTGGGGAGCCACTGTGCTCATGGGCAAGCTCCCTTCTCAGCAGGAAGAGCCACCAGTGTGCTGGCCAGGCCATAGCAATGCCTTCATGCTCCCTGGCTTCACAATATCTCATTGCCCTTCAAGGTCTGAAACCTCCATTATCCAGAGATAAATGCCAGTGAAATGCTTGTTCCCTCCATGCAGCGGGTCATGGTTTTTGGACCGGTGGTGGTGGTGATAGCCTTCGTAGCCTTGTAATTTAATGACCTCTCTTGTTTGTTCTTTACTTTCTAATTTGTTCTTTAGAAGCTCATGTCCGAAATGTAAGAGTTTCAGATCAGAGGTTTTGTTGTCACTTTCTTACAGAGAAGCTACACTAAACTGATAGATCATACGGTTAGTGAAAGATCATACTGCTGTAGTCCTTACATTTCATGGGTAAAGATGTAGTAATGTTCACAGAGCTGTCTAATGAAGTTTCTGGTCAAAGGTATAGCCTCTCTTGCATTTTGGAATCACCTGTAACTTAAGAATCTTTCTCAATGTAAAGGAGAGAGAGAGAGAGAGAGAGAGAGAGAGAGAGAGAGAGAGAGAGAGAGAGAGAGAGAATGTGTTCCAGCCCTACTAAGAAACAACTCTGCTGAAGGCCCTGGAAAAGAAATGTTACCTTACTGGGTATAGTTTACTTCTTTTTGTAGTAGAATTAGGTCACTGTATTCATAGGCACCTCATTAGTGCATACTTGGAGTGAGTATTCCAAAGGTGTTGGAATGCAAAGCACACAGCCCTTTATTCCGGTTTTTCAGGTACTACCCTGAAGCTCTCTCTTCAGAGTTATGCTTCATATCTGTAGCCTGCAATAGGCATATTTTGGTTCATCTTTCGATTTAACCTTTTCTTTCTTCAGGGGATCTGTGACTCCTTGTTATATATACATTCAGGGGTGATATCAACTGGGTTGTAAATTCCCTGAAGGCAAGGTTGTATGGAATGCTTCTTTGTAACTTGAAGCCCAAACCTGGTGATTCCCTTTGTACAGGTGAGGAACCTGTGAGACTCAACAGTGTGCCCCATGTCACACAGACAGAGAGGCCAAGCCAGGAAATGAGCTCCCATGTCATGGCCACAGAGCAGGCTGCCTCTCTGCTGAGCTGCGTGGCTTGATGAGTAACCTGGCTGGTGACCTAGACCTTACTTAGTTCAGCGGGTGTAGGTTTTTGACTCGGCCTTTGAGTCTGTGACCCTGGGCAAAACATTTTACCTCTCAGAGCTCTAGCTTGCTTGTCTATGAAATGAGGAAAATTATGGCCTAGCTCCCAAAGGTGCTATGACAATCTGGTGAGATACTATATATGAAGTAAATTTTATATTGTAAGTGCTACAATAATAAAAGGTGTAATTCACGACATATATTCTTGTCCTCCGCTTAATAATAAATGTTTTATTACTCATAGTCAAATTTTAAAGTTTACTAAGTTGGAATGCATATTTTTATGTTCTGTTTAGGCAAAGTCTAATTTATGCGTAGCTAAATTCTGAGGAGAGTAGTCAGAGAGGTTAGGGGCTATAGTTCCAATTGCCAGAATAGTGGCTTCAGATGAAAATGTTCTAAACCAAATATATATTTCAAGTGACTCCTGGTACCTTAAGCAAATTTCTCAGAATTCAAGACCCCAGGTAATGTTTTCAGTTGCTTGATTACCATTTATCAGAAAGGAAGAATGCTTTTCACAAGCTCACAGAGATGCTGTTTCTTGTTTTGGAAGAGCCAGCCCATGGAATAAGCATTATACTTGGGAGTGTAGTTATTCTTCACAGTGCTGGTCACCATCACGGTCCTTATCAGATGGCCGCCTGGGCTGCGGGTGGGCGTAGTTTGGTGCATTTGTGGAATTCACCTCTCCCAGTAGAACTGGTGTCAGGTTAGCTCCTCTAATGCTCCAAGTCATAGTTTAACCAAAATGTAATTCTATTTAAATTAATGAAATAAGACTGGTACTGAAGAGACAGGTCTTCCTTCAGTTTCATCTCTTACCTTAATTGATCATTTTAAAAGCTCTCTAGTGAGGTCTTTAATACTGTGTGTGAATATTTCACAGTTTTTATCAACATCAAACCCTCAGTTTCTCATTTTCTCTTTCCATAAAACTAAGAAATAAACACTCCACCCCATACATATATAGTAAAAGGATCTGACATCACTTACAGTTCATTTCGTATATGTGTGTGTATACACACATTTTTACTTATGATAACATTTTCTTTAGAGTAACTGCTACTATCAACTTCATTGGCATTAATCATCTTATTTTTAAAATAATGCTTCTCAAACTAATGGGAATATTTGAAACAATAATTCTGGGTTGATGTATAAAGATGGTAACTTGTACAACAAGGAGATATAGTAACCAATGTGTTTGTATTTTTACAGTATTCTTCATGTGTCTCTCTCCTGCCTGTAACATTCCTCAGTCACTCTCCTCTGTTGCAGCCCTCACTGGCTTTCTGTCTCGAACATGAAACAATGCAAGCCTCTCCACAGGTACCCTCATGACCTGACCTGCAGTCTGCCTGCCCACTTTCCAGCTCCCAGCTCCCAGCTCCCACACTGGGCCCTTTGGTCCTGGAATCCCATCTCTCTCCAGCCTACTAGGCAGACTCCTCACATAGCTTTCAAGTCAAACTTATCTTCCTCCTCTTTCCCAAGCTTCCCATGTTTTCCCCATGGACCATGTCAGTGCTCCTCAGCCCCCTTTGACTGCCTAGTTGTCCATACCTCCAGCTGTTGTATTACATTTTCCTTGTTTGCCGGACTGCCTGAGAGTCCCTGCATCCTTCTATCTGCAGAGTCCAGGAGAGTATCTGCAGGCATAATTGGAGCTTGGGTAGCATTTGACTTAAATTTAGGCTCTCATGAAACCTGGCTCATCTTGGTAAGCATCTACCAGTTTCTTTCCCCCTGAATAGCCTCTTTGCCTTCTGAAGTGAGACAGTACAACCTTGGAAGGATAAGAGGACAGGAATTGTCCATCGATCTTGTGTAGACATGGCCAAAGAGAAAACACTGCTTCTCTGATATTGCTGAACAGCACACTGTGAAGTGAGAGGGCTAAAACGGGGAGCTGTACATCCAAATATAGCTCCATAACACCAGTGAGGAAGGTGAGCCAGGTTTAAGAGGAAATAGTCAACAATACCAGCATGCTGATAAAATACAGGTAACAGCTTAAATGTCCAGGGAAATCATCAGGAGAGCTGGGGGCTGCAAAGAATGGGGAGTGTTGTCCCATCCCAGATTATAGGTTTTTGCCATGCAGGTGTGTGCATATATTGCCACTAGACCATCTGATTTACAAGAGAAATGGATTTTTATATAAAATTAGAGGCCCAGTGCATGAAATTTGTGCACAGGGTGTGTGTGTGTGTGTGTGTGTGTGTGTGTGTGTGTGTGTGTGTGTTCCTCAGCCCAGCCTGCACCCTCTCCAATCTGGGACCCCTCGAGGGATGTCCGACTGCCTGATCAGGCCTAAACAGGCAGTCGGACATTCCTCTCACAATCCAGGACTGCTGGCTCCCAACCGCTCGCCTGCCTGCCTGCCTGCCTGCCTGATTTCCCCTAACTGCTTCTGCCTACAGGCTTGATCACCCCCTAACCACTCCCCTGCCAGCCTGATCGACACCTAACTGCTCCCCTGCCGGCCTGGTCACCCCTAACTGCCCTCCTCTGCAGGCCTGGTCACCCCCAATGCCCTCCCCTGCAGGCCTGGTCACCCCCAACTGCCCTCCCCTGCAGGCCTCGTCACCCTTAACTGCTCTCCCCTGCAGGACTGATCGCCCCCAACTGCCCTCCCCTGCTGGCCTGATTGCCCACAACTGCTGGCCCCTGCCAGCCATCTTGTGGCGACCATCTTTGACCACATGGGGGCAGCCATCTTGTGTGTTGGCATGATGGTCAATTTGCATATTACTCTTTATTATATAGGATCGCAGGAATTTTAAATTCTGATTTAATTTTGTGAAAACACTAGACAGAGCAAATAAATCTTATCTATGGGTTACAATTTTCTATATGTAGTTTCATTGTGGGGCTGCCCCAGGTCTGCCCTTGGGTTTTCAGCCTGTACCTTTTGTGACCTAGATCCTTGTTACCTGACGCCTGCTCCAAACCTCTCCCTCATTTTGATTCACTTCCCTTAACTTGGTATTTTTCTTTCTCCCTGAAATTGATGTTTGTAAGACAAGCTTTGAAATAATTTATAGTATTTTAGAATTTAATGGCATTGTATTTAATTTGGGATGAATACTCCTTCCTGGTGCTGATGTGTTAGGCTGAAACATGTGGAAATGTTTTTACAGGTCATAATGGCATTTTCATATGGTTCAACCTAGTATGTCAAGCACTTGGGGAAATTTTTATAATTAGAATCAGGTCTAATTGGAGGGGGGGGGGCAGAGAGATTTTCTTAGAATAATTATGAAGAAACAGCAGTATGATGAAAATATTTTAGGTATGCCACATATGTGGACCCCTTATGTTGTCACATCTGCCTCCATGAATGGCTTTGCTTGGATTGAGTCAAGTTGATGCCCACAGGCATTCAATCCTTTTCAGTGGGCCTACTCTTTGGGTATTCAGTACAACTGCAGTTTTCTGAGTGAGAACGGATGAGAGAAAGTTCTTTGAAGTCTGCCTATTGGGGCTGATGTTCCTTTAGGTATGCTACTAATAAAAAAACTGAATCCTATGCCTGCTTGTTTTCCTCTTGAAATGTTTACATAAGGTAGATAAATTGATAGAAATGGATGCATTTAGTTTACATCAAATAGATAGGAATTATGGCATTTGTGGAATTCACCTCTGACATAGCTTTTAATTTCCCACCATTATTTTCCCAGGCTTCATTTTTTCTTTATTTAAAATGCATTTCAACTTACTTCATATTAAGCATCTCTGTAAACTGCCTTACTTTGCAGGGGTCGAGGGCATGCTAGGCAGGGTCTAAATCAGCGGTTCTCAACCTGTGGGTCACGACCCCTTTGGCGGTCGAACGACCCTTTCACAGGGGTCGCCTAAGACCATCCTGCATATCAGATATTTACATTACAATTCATAACAGTAGCAACATTACAGTTATGAAGTAGCAACGAAAATAATTTTACGGTTGTGTCACAACATGAGGAACTGTATTTAAAGGGCCAGAAGGTTGAGAACCACTGGTCTAAATAAATAGTCAGGTGAATATATTAGAGAGAGTGCTTGTCTGGTGTGAACTAAGATTGTAATTAGATTGTAATTCATGGGAGAAGTGAGGGAGGCAACATGGGTCTGGGATGGGGAAGAAAGTTAAGGTTAGAGATGGTGCGCTTTGCCACGCTGGGTGCAAGATTACTATGTTGCTGGGAATGTCTTCCAGGATCAAGAAGGAATAGGGAGGCCATCAGAGCAAATCACTTGCAAATCAATTTTGAGCACTCAAACTGGTTTGTGTGTTGGCCAGCTGGTTAGAGTCTGTCTGACTTGCAGTTTCATGTAGACTGTAATCTGATTATCAGCAGTGTGCATGCTGAGTCCCAATGTGCCTTCACAAATATTGGGTGCATATCTGATAGTCATTATTTCTGGGCCTTAGAATGAAAATAGAGATAATAGGTGAGGTATTGTACTGGTGGCTATAGATACTTTTTCATTTTAGATACAGATGTATGGTATATATATTTTGTTGTTTGCAACATGAAATTAAAGTGAATATTTTAGGGTAAAAGGAAAAGGGAATATTGATGTTTTACCTATATTACTGTTTTATTTATTCAACAGTGATCATAATATGCTAATACATTGATCTAGTAGTTTACTTTTTGAGGACATCCACTATTTTATTCATTCATTTTGCTACATATAATATGGGTACTGCATTCACAGTTTTGAAACAAATTTTTATCTTATTTAAAGTTTTCATTGTTTAATATACTGGGTTGAAACAACCAAAAGAAAAACAATTTACCTGTGAGTTTTTAAGGGTCGTATGTTACTGTGAGCCCTGAGTACCGTGTACCCAGTCATGACATGAGGGACTGTCCTCTTTATAAATGCATCCAGGAGACAATTACCTTTGCAGTTTTTCCAATTAGTCTTTTAGCCAGTTTACCGAAGTTGCTTTCAGAAGCCCACTGAGGACTTGTTTTCAGTATTGTTTGAGCCTGGCAGGTACAGGAGGAACGCCTTTGGACAGGTAGGTGCTCCTCCCCTCAAGGAGTGTGGAAGGCCCTGCAGTGCCTGAGTCCAGAGACAGCTTGTGCCCGCACCATTTTCTTGGATCTCTTCTCTTGACTTGTGGCCTGAGAGTCACACAGCTGAGTGAGTGCTCGGGTTGCACTAACATCCAAATAGCCTCTTGTTACCATTTTTCTTTTTATAAACTCCTTTATACTGCAGGGAGCTTAGTATTATTTTGTTTCTGCTGCTTGCTTTTAATACTGCCTTCTTCTTTGGAAGCAACCAGGATCTTGACATATTTAGCAAAGGGTGCCCTCCAGAATCATGGACTTGAAAAGGGTTTCTCTCTACTCCATGTCCTCAGCCGAAAGCCAATAATATCTGCAACCTAAGCCTACAGGCACACTTTCCCCTGGCAGCTAAAATGTCTATTTTCTATCTTGTTAGGCACAACAACAGTAATATTAATAAGAGTGAGGGTTCAGCAAATGCTGGCTAATTGTATTGTTTGGGATTATTCTAAATTTTTCAGTTATATTTAATTTATTAAAAGGACATTGGATTCAAATTGCAGATCTGTGAGTTATCTGGGCAGATTCCCTAACCCATCCATGCCTCAGTTTCCTATTTTCTAAAACACTCATTATGGGATCTATTTGAGGATCAACTGAAGTATTACCATAGTATTACCTCACTCAATCTTTATAAATCTTTCATTGTGGTAAAAAGTCAATAGCTAGTTGCTACCTGAGTGGTAGTAAGAATTAGTAACCCTCTTTCAAATGAACGGCAGACATGTGCTACCTGTTGCCCGAGTGCTAGAGCTGGCCCAGGTTCACACAGTGTGTGAGGAGGAAGAGCTGGGTTGGCATGCAGCTCCCTAAGTGCTGTTCTCTCCTGCTGCTGCAAAAGTGGTGTTCAGATGCCGATTATTACCTGCCATCTCCTTTGGGAAAACGAGGAAGTCAAGTAGCTCCAACTTGACTGCAGTGTAATGACTTGAGACAACCGTTTGTCTGCTGCAGCCAAGTGGTGCCGTGAATAAATCACAAATCTTTCTAATTTTACCTGTTACCCTACCCACACTAAAGGTCACTACCAGCACATAGTGAGTTTACTCAGAGCTTTAAAGAGTCGTGACGGAGAGCGTGGTTGATGCAGGTAGACCTGCTTCAAGGTCAGAGCTCGGTTTCGTACTCGTGTACACTTAAGCCTTAGTTTGCTCAGCTATAAAATAGGGTTAACAGCAGTACACACCTTAAAGTTGTGTGAGGGCTTTTAAAATAAATAAATAAGCGTGTGTGTGTGTGTGTGTTTGTGTATGTTAAAATATTCAGTAGACTTGGACATGTATTAAAACTATAAAATGTGTGTTAGTGGTTGTTGCTTTAGTATTAAGGCTAGAAGGACAGTCTGTGCCATATGCATTCTAATATGTTAGAAAAAGTCATTTAAGTAATTCACAGAAATTAGTATTAGAAATTGCCTTGCCCAGCTGGCATGGCTCAGTGGTTGAGTGTTAAACTATGAATCAGGAGATTGCAGTTTGATTCCTGGTCGGGGCACATGCCCTGGTTGCAGGCTGGATCTCCAGTGTGTGGCGTGCAGGAGGCAGCTGATCAATGATTATCTCTCATCATTGATGTTTTTCTCTCTCTTTCTCTCTTTCTCTCTCTCCCCTCCCTTCCTCCCTGAAATCAATAAAAATATATTTTTTAAAAAAAGAAATTGCCTTATAAGAGAAATTGTGGACTCGCTGTATGAATAACTTAATGGCTGTCTTACACCAAGTGAAACTTAATCATTGCTCTTTTTCAAATGCATTTTAGTGTACATTTTTTATGTACGGTTAGTAAGTGTCAGTGACAGATCAAATATGCTAATTAGGTAGAAGATGGAGAGCAGATGTTCTCTTCTGCCCATATTTGCCATATAAGGAGGTAGAAAGTTTGGAAATTCTGTCAGATCAGATAGGAGCCTGGTTTTAACCCCTGTCCTGAAGCAGGGTTGAGTCTTGTTTCTTGTTCATCTTAATGTCTTCCATGTGACTCATCCTCTTCCTTTTAACCACATGGTCATGGTTGCCTCTGCTCTCCTCCCTCTGCTTCACAGTTGTAGGAACTGCAATTGACCCTTGCATTAGTATTAATGGAAAGCTTTGCATCTTGCAATGGAAGAATCTGCAACCTAAAGAGTTTGAGACTTGATCAGCATCATGCAGCTGGCTGGTGACAAACGGGAGGACCAGTTCTCACCATCTTTGCCAGTGTCCCCAGGCATTCCTGTGTTTGGTTCAAGCCTTGGGTTCTTGATAACACCCCCGAGGGCCTCTAATGACCATGGAATCTAGGCCCCCCCCCCCCCACACACACACACACACACACATTACTGTGAGGGAAGGCAATGAGTTCTTGCGGAAATAAGCGGCTTGCCCAAGTCACCCTGATCACTTTTGGCACAGTCAGCACACAAACCCTGGTCATTTTGCTTTCTCCCCCCAAACTCTGCTCCATGCCTGTGCCTGTTGTGTGTCCTGGGGACTCTGGGTGTTTTCAGCTTGAGTTCACCTCACTTCTGTCCTGCCTTCAGAGCATGCTTTTTTTTTTGGGGGGGGGGGTGTAGGGAGTATCATGGTTTTCCTAGTTTTTCTTAATTTGAAGGCATACATTAAATAACAAATAGCCATTCTTATCTCCCCTATCTTAAATTTTGGTGGCATTTTCTCATAATATAACATGAAATATTATACTATGTTAAATCATTAGATATCAAGAAAGGAAGAAAAAAGCAGGCAGACTGAAGGGCACAGACACCACTAACCTAAATAAAGCACACCACTCTCATTTAGCCTTCCTTCTCCCACCCAGAGCCCAACGCACAGAGCTCTCTCAGCATATTTTCTGTGGCTGGGAACATTTCTCCTCTTCTCTTCATGAAATAGTTTCCATATTCTGACTAATTATGCTTTTCCTGTAGGCTACATTGTTAAGTATGTCAGCAATCTAACTGCCCCTGGAACCCCTTATCCCAACTCACACATACCTGAATTGCTTTTCAAGTAGGTGTTGGAAGCAATAGGTTTACCATAGGATTTTGCTGCAGTACTAAGAGACACATCTACTTGATCCCTAACTTCAAGGAGGAAAGACTGATAACCTCAAACTGGTAGAAATGATAATGAAATAAAATATCAGCAGTGTCTGGCTCTTTCCCTGAGCCCTGCTATGTAGATGATAATATAGAAACAAACTTTGCTCTTCATTTTTCTAGTAAATTGGAATCTTTAATTAGAAAGAAAGTTGTTAAAAATGTTAACATACCTCAAATGAAAGTAGATCCAACTTGAGAATATGATATAAAACTCTATAATAGACAGATCTTAACCTAATACATCAAAAAGTCACTCTGCCATAGACTCACCTATCTTTTAAAGTCCTCTTTATAACTTAGAAGGGGTCAGATCTCCATGCTTGCTTCTTGTTTTCCTTAATCAAGCGAAAACTCCCTAATGATTTGAACATAAACCAGAACCAGGCCGTTGCTGAGCTGTTTGTCAGTAGCTGGGCAGTTTTCTCAGTGCCTTTTCTGACATGTTTTAACATGATCTCCTAAGGATTTAGAATGAAAATTGCCCTGTTCTTTGTGGTACAATGAAAAGATTGAGATTCTTTTATCAAAATGAGGCAATCAGGATAGAAAAATTACTGTTTTCCTTCTGGTCTTTTTTTCTAAACATAAAATGTGAGTAAAAGATTATGAAACAAATTTAAGTTTTGGGTCTTGGTAAACAATTACAAGGCACTTTCGATTTGTGATAAAAAAAATTCTCTTATAGAAATGATTTCCAGGACATCATTTCTACATTCGAAGGCACATGCACACATACACACTGTACATTTTCTGCCTGCCTGCCTTGTACACAGTGAAGCTCTGGGAAGGACACATGGCGCCTGTGTCAAAAAGTGGTGCCTTCAAAGACATATCATTCAGTTAGTGTTCTAATTCCTCCCCTTTCTTCAGACCTCAGATTTCAGCAGAGGTGCAATCAGTCTTAATCAGTGCTGCGTCCTATCAACCACAGCTTTTCAGACAAGTAGAAAAAAAGTTTTTATTTACCTTTCATTGCGGTAGTTGGTTGTCCATTCACCTGATACTGGTGTCTTTAAGTTGAAACAGGCTTCTCAACTCTAAGTAAGAATACACCTTAAAACGAAGGTTGGCAGGGATGTGGGGTTTTGGGGAAAGCATGGAAAATAAACATTTTCCTCCCCTGCCAGAGAAGGTAGGTGCTTCCCAACCCGTCTTGAGATGGTCCTCTGGGCACCTTGCAGAGTCTCCTGTTCAGGAACAACCGGAGCAACTTGCTCTCTTGCTAATGTCAGTGACTCACATTGAAGAGCAGGTGAGATCTGTAGACTGGGGCAGAGCAGTTCCTGAACCAGCAGGAATCAGACGGTGAGTCACCTGAAGGAAACACGGAGGGCTGGGCCTTAGGATGCCAGAGGACTCTTTAAGGAAGAGGGGATGAAGTGTCAGGTGGGCCCTACGAATCAACCCAGTGTTTCATTCTTCTGCTTCTTCTTTCTTTCTTTCCTTCTTTTTTTTTTTTTTTTGAAGGGGGAGGGTTTCCTAATGCTAGTAAGAAAATATGCATTTACAGCCTTCTTGCTAATTAAATTTTGGCTCAAAGGAATAAAAATATATTTTATAAAAGACAAATCCTTTAAAGATTTTACATATTACTTAAAGACTAAAATTGTAATGTATATATATTAGTAATTGATAACTTTGGAAATGTGTAGTCTTATGCAAGAATCTGACGAGCTCTACAGAGCTGTTTTTTACAAATACACAAATATAAATATTAAATTTTTTAAAATAAAGTTACTTAAGGGGAAAATTCTCTGAAACTTTTGAATTTTATTCTTTGGCGGGTTGGGGAGGATCAGTCCTGTTTTTATTAAAAAGATTAGGAAAGAGACTATACCTGGCAACTAAAGGGTGAGGTACTGGCCAGAAAGGTGGGGTGGGCTAGGCCCAGGGTGTTTAAGGGCAGACTGATAAACCAGGTCCTGGCAGCTGCTGAGGAGGTGCCTGAGGGTGAGCTTCAGGTACTGGGGTGACCAGCTGGTTGTCAGGGGTTGCATGGTACTTGGGTCAGCCTGGAACCTCCCTCAGGCCACCCTGCCTTGTCTGCCTAGCTCATTCACTGGCCCTGATCCTGTCCGTTGCCTTCCATGTCCACTTCATTGACTTTTCCATCATCAGGCGACTCACTCTAGTTCATCTTGTCCATGTCCTGCATGTCCTCTTCATCTTGTTCATCATCCTCCAAGCCCTCTTCACTGTCTTCATTCTCCTCTTCCTCCGCATCATGGTACTCTGAGGCTGGCCTGACAGTAGGTACCAGATTGCTGTCTTTGTCTTCGATGCTCTGGAGCCAGGCCTGATGCTGCTGTTCTTGCGGAGCAGCTCGGTCTCATCCACACAGAGTCGGCCTGATAAAAGCACCGTGCCTCCGTCACTCAGGCAAGAGTGAGGGCTCAAGGTGGACATGGCGGCAGCTGACAGCACCAGAAGCACTTGAATTTCATTCTTAAAACACTAGACAGCTTGTTTTGTTATCTTTAAAAATCTTTGCACAGTAATGAATTTATATAATCAGATCCCTTTTTCTTATGTAATTAATTTTAGAACTTTCAGATAAAAGTCTCCAAAGGAGTCCAAGACTTTCCTGAATGCAATATTTGAACAAATAAGTGAAAAATAAAAATACAATTTTATGAAATGGAATTAAAACCTGTTACTATCATGGATGACAATAATTGAAAATAATAATCAGAGATGGAAACTTTCTTGAAGGTAGTAAATCAATAATAGATTTACGGAGTGTTTATGCCTTAAGGAAATAATGGACTGTGTAGTTGGTTTTCTTTCCAAGTTTGACAGAAAAACAAATGTGTTTGATTTAAATACCAATAGTTGAATATCAAAATTATGTTACTTCTCTTCCTTTTTCCTAATCAAACAAAAACAAACAACTTCAATTTTAATGGTTTTTTCATTCCATTCTTTTTAGGGAGTGTTTATTATGTGTGGATGCGTAGCTAGCCCTAAGGAATGCCTCTGAACAAAAATTAGCCAGCTTATTTAACATTGACTCTGCTTTGTGCCATGGATTTTGCTTTTAGCATCTGAAGCCAGTTCATTGTAGACCTTAGTTTGAAAGACTTGTCCTTCTTGGGTTGAACTTTTTGCCACTTGTCACTATGATCCATACATGGATTATGTGCTGCTCTTAATGTGAAACCTAAGTGGCAGAATAACAAATGGCCAAGTCTTAAAAGCATCAGTTCAGAAGAAGAGAACATCCCTTACAGCCTTTTTCAAAGTATGTTGAGCAAAGATCCTCTCTGCAAATTCTGAGGATTATCATCCCGGATTTTCAGTGGTGTATACAAAATCACATTAAAGAGCTTATTTGGATAAATACTCCACAAGCTTCTGCTAAAGAAATGAAGACACTCTGCTATCCACCTTAAATTTTAATGCATTTATTACTTTGGTTGACTTGTCCTATTGGGGTCAACTAACTATATACTGATGTTTTATGTTAAAGAAAATTCCTGAGTATATCAAGCTGTTGAAATTGTTTTTGATATACTTTCCTATTTTGAGTTTGAAGGGAAAATGTTTTGATAATTTAGGAGTATATTTCCTGGTTTTGAGTGCCTTTAAAATAGTCTCTGAAAGGAGGCCAGTGCATGAAGATTATGATAGGCCTTTCTAAGTTTGAAGAAGGACATGGCGTTTGAAGAAGCAACTTGACTTTCTCTGTGTTGTTGTTGTTGTTGTTGTTTTTAAACAAAGATCTCCTCATGGAAGAAGGAAGGGGCAGTAAGTTGCCCTCTTTTTCTCTCCCTAAGGGTGGGGTTGGGGATGAAATAGGCTTTTCCTTCCTTAATGTAACAGTGGGATTGTCGTATTTAAAAGTTTCTTTGCTCAGTGATGCAAATTAAATCTAGTAATGAAAAAGTTAACATGAGGCGTACCCATTCGCCTTCAAGCATATTATGCCAGTCTCAAGTTGGGACTTGCTAAAGCTTGGTCTTACTTAACATTCAAAAAGGGAAGTATAGTACACGTTTAGTCACGAAAAAAGTGTAACACTTTAATAAAAAGAGCAGCTAAAAACCAGACCATAACTTTATTATTGTTCAAATAACTGAAAGGTTAACCTGCAGAATTTTTTTCTGTTGATTTTTCTTGTAGCAAGTCTCACATTTCCTAAGAGCCATAGGAGACTTTATAACAATAATTATCTTGTTGTTTTCTTAGAATAGCCTATTAAATGCAGGGAAGCTCTTTTAATGACATTGTTTAGCCATTACAAGCCCTACATTTATTTTGAATAAAGGGTGACATCGTGGGTTGTGTTTGTACTTCTCTACCTCCATCATGCTTTAAAAAAATGTGTGTTTTTTTTGTTTTATTTTATTTTTTTAAATATATTTTAAAGGGAGAGGGAGAAAGAGATAGAAACATCAATGATGAGAGAGAATCATTGATTGACTGCTTCCCGCACACCCTACACTTAAAATTGTGCCTGCAACCCAGGCATGTGCCCTGACCAGGAATCAAACCATGACCTCCTGGTTAGTAGGTTGATGCTCCACCACTGAACCATGTCAGCTGGGCTGTTTTATTTTTTTAATATAGTTTATTTTTTTCTTCTGATATTTATTGTTAAAGATGTTAAACCTTCACACAAGTTGAAATAATATTTCATGTAGATTTCATCTAGAGTTACAAATGGTTAATGTTTTTCACATATCTACACACACACACACACATTTTGGGTGGACCTGTTTGAAATTGCAGTCATTGTGATAAATGCCTCACTCCTAACTGCTTCAGCAGCATTTCCAAATAACAAGGACATTCTTCTACCTAAACACAATACTATTATCAGTCAAGAGGTTAATTTTGAAATAATAATATTTTTAAATATTTCATCTACATTAAAAATTTGCAATTTCCCAGGAATACCCTTTATAATTTTGTTGTTATGGAATCCAATCACTGGTCACCTTTTACATTTGGTTTTACTGTCTTTTTAGACTTATTTCTTCTTCAGAACAATCTCTCTGCATTAAAAAACAAACAAACTTTTTCTTTAATCTCCTTGGCTTTTGAAAATTGCTTTGCTCTGTATCTACTAGGTCCATCCTATGGGATGTGTAGTAAGGGGATTCTTTTAAATGTTTCTGAGGCAATTAGCCTGAAGTCACCATTGGGGTTTAGAATTTTGAAGTCCAATAGGAATATCTACAATCTTGGTTTGGACATAGACCTGGTTCATGGATCACTAATCACAAAGTCAGGATATCCAAAGTCACTATTTTCGGGGGAGGGGGTATGCTGAATGACTCACTCACTTTTTTTTGGTTTCAGGATTATGTAAAACAATGATTTTAGGTGAGATTCCAAAACCTTATTGATTTTTCAAAATGTATTCTTGAAGAGACAGAAGCAGCTGCCGGTGTGGCTCGGTGCTTGAATGTTGACCCATGAACCAGGAGGTCACAAGTTCAATTCCCAGTTGGGGCATGTGTACGGGTTATGGGTTTGATTCCCCGTGCAGGAGGTGGCCAGTTGATGTTTCTCTCTCATTGATGTTTCTGTCTCTCCCTCTCCCTCTTCCTCTCCCTTCCTCTCTCTGAAATCAATAAAAACATATATATTAAAAAAGAGAGAGAGAGACAAATACTCAAGTAGAGAATGTGTTTCTGAAATCTTACAAGAAATGAAAATTAAGTAATATTATTGGTAAGTCTTTCTAAATCCTGGAATGAACTCTTTTCCTTCTTGCCCCTATTTAGTGGGAGACATAAGCAGATATATTATCAAGGCTTTCCTTATTCAGTCTTCTAGTCCAGAGGTCACCAACCTGTGGACTGCAGACCACTGGTGGTCCATGAGTTCCAAAAGGTTGGCGACCACTGTTCTAGTCATTCCCGTTGCATGTGACTTCTTCCTCTCTCCTCCCTTCTTTATTGGGCTTCTCTGCATTGACGTGGATCTGGGCTCAATGTCCTCTCCTCCAGTGTTGGTAGGCATAGCATTTGTATCGTAATATCATTTTTCTCTGTCACAATACTCTCAGATGCATTCATTTCTTCTTAAAGGAAAAAGCACATATAAAGGGCCTCCAAAGCCTCTGTAGTACACTAATTCATTATTATAAAACAAAGACAAGCAGAGTCTCATTGTAACATAGCTCATGATGCTCTGTCTTGGACACCCTGTCTTTTGCATGTAGCCAGAACATACAACAAATATTGTATTAACAGTCTTATTATTTCATCTGTCTGTTCAAGAAAGTCACTCTAATTGTGGCTCACATGCAGTGGCTGAGAATTTGTGCTGAGTATAATTATTACAAACCCTTTCATGTTCCCTAGCTGAGATTGATATCTTTAGGTCCCTGTGCCTAAATTACTGTGTTTAATCTGTCATTTGAAATGATTTGTATCTATTAGGTCTTCTTTATATAAAGCACTTACATTTTTCTGGTATGAGAACTTCATGTGTAATGGTTGACTAAAGGGGAGGATGGGTTGAGATTGAGTTTGGAGATATACCTGCTTCTGCTGCTGTTCTCATATCCATATTCTCTCCTGTACTGGCTACTTGACCCATCTCCTTACTTTTGAAATCTTGTTTGTGAGAGGCAGTGATAGGAGCCCAGTAATGGGTCTAATAGACTCCAATGTGGATTTCAACCTCTCCGCTTAACAGCTTTTTTTTTACTTTGAGCAAGTCATTAATATATCTGAGCCTCAATTTCTTCTTCTGAAAAATAAGCATGGGAATGGCTACCTTATAAGATTGTAGAACTTAAATGTACAGGGTAGTTAGAATAGTAGCTTTTGTTTTGTGTTTTTATTTGGTCAGAAGGGAGAGGGAGAGTGAATCAGTGAATGAATGGGTGTGCCTGTCTGAATGTAAAGTTGGAATGATTAAAAATTGAAAAGACTTCTCAACTACAAAGTTAAGTAATTCTATAATATTTTGGCAGCCCTTAGTAAGCTCTTGGGTTTCCTTTAATGGTGATCCAATGATTGCTTGAAATACTCTTTATTCTTTCTTTATAGCTTTCTCTGCTGAAAAGAAGGAAGCTAGGACTGGCTTATTCAGACTATCTGAAAATATGGGAAAGTGTAAAATCTGAGGCCAAATATGTGGGGGGAGGGAGTGGTCTCAGCTGGGCACTGCATTCAGGTCAATGCTTCATTCTCTATAGTTCAGAGCTAAATAGAATAAAAAGGGTAAAAGTACAGAGTAATGTGATGTAATTTTAAAGCAAAAGGCTAATATTTTAAACTAAAAAAGTAATCAGTTTTGCATGAGGTGTAATTTCTTAAGATGACTATGGCTACTTAAGATCATATACACCCATCTAATATTGATGCTGAATTGAAAAAATAAAGGTAGGCATTCCAGTTCTGAACCCCGGGTGTCACGTTTGTGACCGTGAGTTTTATTGCAGCAGTGACAAAAATTCACATGCTAAGTGAAGTATGGAATTTTTTCAAAACACTAGTTTACCTACTTACTGTAAGTCTCGAATTCCGTTTTCTTTCTCTATTCTTGCTTTTATCTTTCTTTTTTTTGTCACTCCTCCCCGTGTTTTCAGCTTGCATCCCTACCACTTGGTGTCTCATCTCCCACCCACTCCACTTTTTCTATAAGTACTTTATACTGGAATGAATGGGAGGCTGGAACTCAGAAACCCAGGTAATGTGGAGTCTGAAATGTCGGCACACTACCTGAATGCAGTGCCCAGCTGACCCACGCTAGTTTCTCTCGGTCACGTGGCTACTCCCACCATTGGGTTTGCACCTCTGCTTCGTTTGCTCATTCCCGTGGTGCATTGTAACTGCACTGCACAGGAAACACAGGAGAGCTGCTCTCCTGGTCTTAGACACCCTTAGGGAAAGTTAGAGTAATACAACTGTTGTTTTTCTTCCTTGGAACTCTTTGAAACTGACTTGTCCTTTATGGCAAGTTGAGTGTTGCTTGTAGCTCCTCATTTCCTTTTACAAACTGGGGCTCTACCCCACCTCCTCCTTAAAATTACCACTGACCTCAGAGTTCTACATCAACACACTTGACCTTTCCACAGTGTGTGGTTCTGCAGACTATAGCTTTCTCCTGAATCTCTCTTGCTCCTTGGCTTCCAGTACACCGGACCTTCTGTTTCTTGTTTTAACCCACCAATCCCACCCCCATCCCAGTCCCAGGCACTTCCCCCAGATCCTCTTGCCTCTGTCCATGGGATTTGGGTAACATGGCCTCTGAAGTACTCAGCTCATTCCTTATTCTCTCCCGGTCTTAGAAAAATTTCACCTGGCCTCAAATCTAGCCGTGTCTTCAGAGCCCTGGATCTATATTTTGCACTCCTCTGTCCAGCTTTTGTCCTCTTGACCTCGCTCTCTCACTGTGTTTCACATACAACATACCCAGACCCTGCTTCTTGGTCTTCTTCATGATCCAGCACATCACCCAAGCTCGTGATCTCCAGAGCAATACCATTCAATTGGGGGTGGTTGAGATGGAGATTATGGCCCCACTGAGAATACATGTTAATCACAGTTAACGTATAATCTGTTCTCTAGGGGTCTTGGACTCAAAACCTTTCTGAACATGTCACTGAGGCCCATGTCCAATTTTCCCTGGGCTGTTGCCTGTATAGGTGCAAGACCTTTTCAGTTGATCTCCTGACCTCAGTGGCTGTTCTTCAACCCAGAATCATCCTATTGCTGACAAATTGATGTTCTTCTAGGACATAATGCTTCACTTCAGAAACCTTCAGTGGTTAGAGAAATGCCACAGCAGGATGTGCGCTCTGTCCAGGCTCATCGTCTAATTCCCATGCTGCAGCCTCAGACCCCCAAAGCCCCTCACGATCCGGCCACAGCACAATGCCCTCCTCGGCCCGAGCCTTGCACAATACTGCTCTCTGCCCAGTGCTCCCTTTTGGGTGCTTGGTTTTCTCCTTTAAGGTTCAGCTCACATTTCCATTTTCTGCGAGCCCTTCCTCAGTTTCTTCATTTGCATTCAGGTCCCCTTTCCTCTGAGCTCCTGTGGTGAGTTAATTACGGCTCTCATACAGCTTACCACATTCGATTAACTGTGGCCTGTGTGCCTGACCAGCTGCGGCTTCCACGGAGAAGTGCACGAAGAAGAATAACCAGATGAACCCATGAATCTCTATGTGGGACTTTACTCCTTTCAAGAACTCTCAGTGCTAGAGGGCCGCCCAAAGTACTTATAGGGTCCACGAACCATTCATACCCCTGAGGTTACTGAAGTTCATTTGTGTTGAGACCTCTTCCTCCCTCTGCAGGTGCCACCTCCTTACCATTCTCACTGCTGGGGCCCAATGTCAACCCTGGAGGCATGCAGCTTGTCCTAACTGTCACGTGGTAGAGCAGAGCCTCTGCTTTGCTGGTTTTGCCACAGGCACTGTAGACGAGGTATCTTTTACATTGTCCTGAGACTTCTTTTCTTTTCTCCCTCAACAAGGAGTCCTGTAACATCTGTCCTGTAGTGTTGCAGTGAAAGATAGCGAAGTAGTAATCTTTATCAAGTGCAGAGCATGGTGTCAGCCACAGCAAGTGTTCAGTAAACAAGCCACGCTGCCTGGTGAGGTCCTCGGAGGTTCTGGTAGCTTCTAGGTCAGGCCTAATTAGCTGGCGGCACCTGGGCTAGTTATGGCCCACACAAGAATACTGCGTTGTTTTTGTAGGGTCAGAGAATATGGGGGTGGCTACGGAAATTTTGAAAATCACAGAAAATATAGGAGACTGGATTTATGAATTCTCTTGAGAACATTAGAAGATTTGAAATTATAAATATAGTGTTTAAGAGTATGAGTTTAGAGGCAAGAATCTGAATTAGAGCTCTAGCCCTGCTCTTTATATGCCGGGTGACCCCATGCACATTGCTTAACCTCTGTTTCTCAACTTCTTTATCTCTAAAATGGAGATAATAATTTCACTTTATAGGCTTCCTGGTATTATTAAATGGAACAATATAGTTAAAGCTCTTGGTACACAGTAAGTAGTAAGTAATGTGTGTAGCTTTTGCTTTTGTTGTCACTGATGCTAGTTTTACTACTGTTATTGCTACTAGTTAGGCACCCTGGACTCCAAATCCCTTCTGTGCCAGCAGTTGGCACTGGATAGTAGATGCCCCCACAGTAGGGTATGGACTTTTAAGGTAGCCTAGTCCTTACTCTGGCCGGCCACCTTATATCTGCCCCAGTCTCTTAATAACAATTTTGTGTTTCCTGTTGACAGATGCCTCTCTTGGACATTCTTGCTCAAGATGGCTGTGTGTAAATCAGTCTGGACGGAAGTATGAACCTCAGGGAACATTTATCTCAGTGCTTCTTCACGAGTGTCCCAATCCATAGCTTCAGTGCCCCTGGCAGCTCGTGCTCAGCCCTCACCCTTGACCTACTGAATCAGAAACTCAGGGGTGGGCCTATTAGTGTCTTTAAGAATCCCTTCAGCTGATTCTGGTACCAAGTAAAGTTTGAGGACTACTTTGGTTTGAACACAAGTGTTCTCTATTCATATTGTCTGTTTTTGGTTTCATGTAAATTTTAAAATAGTGGGTTTTGTTTCTGGGCCCTTTAAATGGTTTGTGAGTTCCACACTTTCCTTAGCTATGCTCCCTGCTGTCTCCTAGCTATGCTCCCTGAGGCATTAGACCGGTAGGGAGTGGGTTCTTCCTCTAGAGCAGAGGTTCTCAATCTTGGCTGCACAATAGAATCACCTGGGAATCTTTTGAAAATCCTGATTTCTGGGCCTCATCCTCCGGAAATTCTGTTTCTTTGTTATGGGCGGGGGAGAGGGGGGGCACAACATTAGTAACAAAGAAACAGAATTTCTGGAGAATGAGGCCCAGAAATCAGCATTTTAAAAAGATTCCCAGGAGATTCTAATGTCCAGCCAAGGTTGAGAGCCTCTGCTCTAGAGGCTTGCTCTGTTAAGAGTTATGTGAACTTTGACCTTTTAACCTGCTGGAGGAATGAGTTTACCTGGAGGTAAACTCCAGGCATTTTGAGAAAGAAAGTTATGGAAGGAGCTTCTTTTAAATGGATATGAAATACATAAAGTGATGGTTTTGAAAAGATTGAATAATTCTTTTTTAAAATTTTTTTATTGATTAAGTTATTACATACTAGAGGCCCGGTGCACAAAAATTTGTGCACTCGGGGGGAAGGGAGGGGTCCCTCAGCCCGGCCTGTGCCCTCTCGAAGTCTGGGACCCCTCGGGAGATAACGACCTGCTGGCTTAGGCCTGCTCCCGGGTGGCAGAGGGCAGGCCCAATCCCTAGGTGCAGCCCCCGGTCGGGCTCAGAGCAGGGCTGATTGGGGAGTTGGGGTGCCGCCCCTGTCATGCACAGAGCAGGGCGGATTGGGAGGTTGCGATGCCACCCTCTGTCACTCTCAGGGTAGGGCTGATTGGGGGGTTGGGGCACCGCCCCCTGTCACACTCAAGGCAGGGTCGATGGGCAGGTTGCGGCGCCACCCCCTGTCACGCACAGAGCAGGGCCAATCAGGGGGTTGGGGCGCTGCCCCCTGTCACTCACAGAGCAGGGCCCATCAGGGGGGTTGGGGCTCCGTACCCTGTCACGCACAGAGCAGGGTTGATCAGGGGGTTGGGGAGCTCCCCCCTGTCACGCACAGAGCAGGGCCCATCAGGGGGTTGGGGAGCTCCCCCCTGTCACTCACAGAGTAGGGCCGATAGGGGAGTTGGGATACCACCCCCTGTCACACACAGAGCAGGGCCGATCAGGGGGTTGGGGCGCCTTCCCCTGTCACGAACAGAGCAGGGCGGATAGGGAGGTTGTGGCCCCGCCCCCTGTCACACACAGAGCCACAGGGCAATCAGGGGGTTTGGGCGCTGCCCCCTGTCACACTGATCCCAGTGCTGGGATGCCTCGCAGCTCCGCTGATCCCGGTGCTGGGAGGCATATTACTCTTTTACTATATAGCAGTGGTTCCCAAACTTATTTGGCCTACCGCCCCCTTTCCAGAAAAAATATTACTCAGTGCTCCCTGGAAATTAATATTTTTAAAATTTTAATAGCAATTAAACAGAAAGATATATGTATTAATGTTTCTACCTTTTTCGTAAAATATAGTAAAGAAAGGTGTAAATTAGAAACATTGAAGTTTGAAATTATGAAACTATTTATTGAACTCAGAAGAGAAAGGTAATACAAAAAAAGTTAAAACAAATGCACCTGTGGCCATCACTGCCCCCCTGGATCGCTGCAGCGCCCACCAGGGGGTGGTAGTGCCCACTTTGGGAATCACTGCTATATAGGATAGAGGCCTGGTGCACGGGTGGGGGCCGGCTGGTTTGCCCTGAAGGCTGTCCTGGATCAGGGTGGGGGTCCCCACTGGGGTGCCTGGCCAGCCTGGATGAGGGGATGATGGCTGTTTGCAGCTGGTCACACACCCTTCAGGGTGGGGGTCCCCATTAGGGTGCCAGCCCCCCACTGGGTGATGGGCTGAGGGCTGTTTTCAGGCTGGCGGGTGACTGAAGCTCCCAACCGCTCCTTGTTTTCTTTTTTTTTATTCTGCGCCAGCTTTAGCTCTGAGGCTCCAGCTCTTAGGCCTCCACTGCTGAAAGCAGGTTTCTGGCCTTTGTTTACCTTCTGTATTTGAAACAATGTTGCGATCCTGCTGGCTGAAGCCCAGCGACTAAAGCAGGTTTCTGGGGTTTTGTTTAGCTTCTATATTTGTAACATAGTTGCTTAGAGTTGCAGCTCAGAGGCCGGCAGCGGCAGGCGGGGAACGTTGGAGTCCTCCGTCACTGAAGCAAGCAAGCCTCATGTTCGCTTCCAGCTGCCTGGCTGTCGGCCACCATCTTGGCTGGCAGTTAATTTGCATATCGCCCTGATTAGCCAATGGGAAGGGTAGCGGTCGTACGCTAATTACCATGTTTCTCTTTTATTAGATAGGATGTGTCCTTATCCCCACATTACCCCACCACTTATGCCCTCACCCCCCTGTTGTCTGTGTCCATTGGTTAGGCCTATATGCATGCATATAAGACCTTTGGTTGATCTCTCCCTCTTACCCTCACCTTCCCCTGCCTTACCTCTGATGTTTGACGGTCTGATCAATGCTTCTCTTTCTCTGGATCTGTTTTTGTTCATCAGATTATGTTGTTCATTATATTCCATAAATGAGTAAGATCATGTGATATTTATCTTTCTCTGACTGGCATATTTTACTTAGCGTAATGCTCTCCAGTTCCATCCGTGCTGTTGCAAATGGTAAGAACTCCTTCTTTTTTACCATAGCATAGTATTCCATTGTTGAATAATTCTTTTAAGATTCTAATTAATAACTTTACACTGGCCATCTAACTTCTGTGATTTGGGAGTTCTCACTGCTTGTCTGCCTTCTCCTCTCTCATTTACAGTAAATTTTCTTGGTTTCTCAAGAATTCTTCAGTATGAGGCAATACCCTTTCACCCTTTGCCTGCCCCAGGGATAGTCAGAAGACCTTTTCCAGTAATAACAGTTATATTTCACTTTTCACAAAAGCCCTTAATTGTGCTCTAAGCTCACACACTATATCAAAGCTACTTTTTTTTAAAAAAAAAAGAACCACACACACACACAAAAACAACATTCTCTTTTGTGTGTCATTAATGGCTGTGGTATAGCATCCCATTCTATAAGTATTCCATAACTTAGTATTTTTATGCCAGTTTGGGAATTTGTTCTCAAATAGTTGCTTTGCATTTTGTATGATTTTAAGATGGCTCTACTATGCCTTTTCTCTAAGTTCTTGTTAGATTATTCTACACACCATTTACTCCACTTTTGATTATGATGTTATTGCAATAAAATTAAATATTTGTGTTTATGGAGGACAGATTTACTATTGAAATTTTATCTTGAAAGACCTTTGTAAAAATTGTATACATTATCTAGATGCAGTTTTTTATAAAACTGTATTAGAGTCTACTCATGAATATGTAATGTATTCAGTAAAAGTACTGTGCATTTAGTGACATCACTAACAGTTACCGTGATCTAATTCTTTTATTTGAGAGAATGAAAATCAGACTTCAAGAGCACTTTGTAAAAGGAGAGTTTGGGATATTGTAATAGACTGCAGTTACTTACCCGAAACCAACAGTACATAACTGGAGCATTTTACCAATAGTTTCAAACTGATATGTTGATAGACATCAGCCCTCAAGCTATGCATGTGCTATTTAGTAATCCTGCTTTTTTCATGAGCACTCAGTAGAGAACCCAAGAACATCCCCACTTTCCCGTCCCCTGTGTCGAAGCTGTAGGAACTCAACTGAAAAGAGCTTTCAAGAGATGTTTATCATCTTTTGATAATGAAAACATCAGTGAAAATGGATTTTCCTTTTGCTTTTCTAGTATGTAAAAATAAAACCAGTTTGGTTTATTATCAAACCTTTATTGATTGCACAATGAGGCACAATCTCTGCTTCAGAAGTACATGTAGGTTACTTAAACAGTAGGTGCCTGCAGGAGGAGTCATCACAATGCAGTGTGAGATCAGCAGTTGAGGCATGACAGACAGGGAGGGATTGAGTTTGAGATGGTGGTGGGAGGTTGGCCAGATCATATTTCATGGACTAGGTGATGGCAATGCAGGATTTTAGGGAGGGATAAGAATTAAGCAATAAAACTAAAAAAAAAAATAATAAAAAAAACCAAATAAATAAATATTGCATTCAGGAAGAAGCTCTTCCTCTGTAAGTATCCCAGCCGATATCTCAGGTCCAACCCCGTGAAAGTGTGCACAGCTAGATCACAGAAAGGGGGAATATTTCTTCCATAAATATGTGATATGCTAGACATCTGTAATAATGTCAACAATAAAAATAAAGGGGAAAAAAAAAGTTTTCTTGGTGAGTCAGAGGTAAATTTACATGTGCAATGGCACAGGGGCAAAAAAGCCTGGCATGTTCAGGTTTATAGAAGAGTGTGAAATTCCAGGGATGGAAAAGCAGCGAGGCGATGAGGCCAGAGTGGTGGGTAGGTTCCAGGGCCTCAGTGCCCTTGAGGGCGTAGGAAGAGGCCTGAAATTCACCTTCCGATGATAACGCTGGAGCTGGAGGCACATTCACAGAGCGTGAGCATTCATTTGTGCATTCTCTCTGGAAGTTTTAAGTTGGCATCTACAATACCAGATACCCATTTTGTAGTTTTTTTTGAACCACAAAGGTATTTAGGAAAAACATGCGGAGGTAAATAAGTCCAAGTAGGGCTCCATCCTTTGAAAAATATCCCAGTATGGATGTTACTGGTTGTGGGCCAGCAGTTTCATCTATGTATGTACCAAGAATAGCATAATATTTTGACATATTCTATATAAAACATTTGTAACCCAAGGTCAGTGGGAAGTATTGTGGGATTTACCAATAAAAAATGACATTTTCTGTCTTCAAAACACATTTTTCTTAGAGAATCCTAACCATCTTTAGGGGATGCAGTCAAGAGTACAGTGAACTGGTAAAGGGACATATGCAATGAAGGCCCTAAAACATACCCAAACAGTTGGAGAAGCAATTATTTTTAACCAGAGTGGGAGGCAGGAGGATAGAGGTTGTTGCCCAGGAAGGCTTTGCTAACTAAGTAGGTGGCATATTCAACCACCATTAGCGGATTTGCTGGGTAGAGGAAAATGCTAAAGAAGAAGAATACAGTATTTTTGTCCTTGAATTGTATGCTCTTGGCATGTGAGCAAAGTATTATAGCACAGTGTTTCGTGTGGCTTAATTATGGTTCCCGTGCCTCCTATGTTGAGTTGGAATAACATGGAAAAGGCTCTTTGTAACTGTGAGGAACTTTCAAAGGCCTTTGACCACCTACAGCTCCCCAGATGCTTCATATGTGGCATCCCTTTCAACCCCTAAGTTTCAGCTTCACCGAAGGACTTTCAAGGTGGTTTTGTTTTTTCCCAAAAATTCAGCAAGTATCAACATTTTTGGAATACAAAGTCGGAGTGCTGTTTGAATTATGTGCGTAAAACAATGTGAGAAGGTGTTTTGGAGGGGAGGTTTTTTGGAATACACATTTATCCACAATAAATCTATTCCAAAATGTAAGTGAATGTTCTAGAAAAGATGACCTCTAGTGGCCACTTGCTTTCTGTTGCATTCTCTTAATGATACTTCATTCTGCTTATGAATACATCTATGTGGAATTAAATTTACATAATCCTTTTTGTATATCAGGATAATAAAATGTAAGAAAACATTTATTTTAATCCCTTTTTATTGCTTAAATGTTATTTCCAAATAAATTGTCTTTTGAAATCTAGTCCATAAATAGAAGTGAGCCATGATAAAGTCATCAGTTTAGGGTTATATTGTCTGTCTGACTGGTATGATTGTCTTGGGTTGATGCTGTAGGCTTTCTTCCTCTCATGCATAATAACCTTCTTGTGAAATTTTTACATAAAAAAATATATATTAAGGGATCCATACAGATGTTTGTTGCAGCCAACAAGAGAGTTGTTTCTTTAGCAATAAACAGTTGTTGTTGCAATCTACAGTTAGTCTTGCTGTTGGTTTGACTCTGAGTATATGGAACTCTGGCAAAATGAAATGGAGCAAAACACAGAAAGAAGACAGCTACAACAATAAACACTTTACCTTCCAGCTTCTTGTTGTTTTTGCTGTCCTTACTTTTCGACTTTCTGTAAGAATCATATACTTTTTTTGCAATGACCACATAAAACAGAAGCATTAAGGCAAAAACCATCCAGAAAATGAACTGGGATATGTAATTCACTGCTTGGTGCCACTTCAACCCCAGAGGGCTCTTTAAGGAGGCACACTTTTTCACAGTTGTCGGTGTCATCTTCTGGTTGCTTAAGATCATGTTTGGCAGAGAGATGAGGAACAAAAGGAACCAGACAAAGGTTGAGACTGTTTTTGCAAAAGTGGGTTTTTGTACAAAGAATTTTCCAAAAGGTCTGATGATCTTGAGGAATCTGTCAAAGGCGATGAGGCCCAGCAGAATGATGCCCACGTACATGGTCTCATAGAAGATGACAGCAGAGAAGCGACACACGAAGGCTCTGAGTTGCCAGGGTCCCAGGTGTGAATCGGAGAGGATTTTAAATGGAAGCATGAGTGTCATTACCAAGTCGGCCACCAGAGTACTTTTGAGGTAAACGATGAAGGTGGAGGAGCTGGGAATGTGAATGAACACCCACAGGGCCAGAGTGTTCAGCGAGATACTGGTGAGGAAAACAATGGTGTAAATGGCTGGGAACACCAGCTGTGCTATCCGCGTGTCCCTGGGGCACTGCTCAGACCCATTGAAGCCCTTCGTCGCTGTGGCGTTCATGATTTCCAGTGTCAGCTGTTACAAATAAACACACAGACACACAGTAAAACAAAGCCTTTCATGATTTAAAAATGCTACTTTTAGAAAAAACAGACTTTAGGTTTGTAGCATAATAATACCTTCTGTATGAACATTATCACATTCAGTAGATCGGTGGAGAAGACACAGTTTGTTTAGGATTTTTAAAGTACATAATACGGTTTTGGTACTTGTAACATTACCATTACTCTCAACATTATGAAATCCAAATAACAGGTCCTACCCGATTCACAAATGCTACTCTTACTATGGCAGTAAAACAAAACCCCATTTAAGAGGTACTAATTGATGTCAGATTACTGTACATTATATAATTGTTTATGCTCCTAATCTAGTTTGTAGAATATTAACCTTAAAGCATTTCCCGCCTTGAGTATAGTCTACCATTTATAAGCAAGCACACTTATAATAAAAATTGAAACTCACCTTTGTTTGCGAGGAGGCTTGCTGGCTGTCTCCTGCTTGGTGCAGTCATTAGATCAGCCCACGAAGAGCGTGTGAAGCAAGCCCTTCTGCTTTCTTAAACCTGCTTTCCTTCCTCATTTCACGTGTAATGTGATCCATTGGAATCTCTTCACATTCAGACCTTTGGAGGATTTTCTAATAAGAAATCTCTTATTTCAAAGTTATGTACTCTTCATCTACTATGACTTGCATAAATTAGTTGCAGTTTCTTTATATTTTCGCATAGTGTAACTTTCCTGCAGCTTAATCTTGTTTACCTACTTGTTTAATGAAATTTTTGAGTGCCTCTTGTATATAGTAATGGGAGGCAGAAAGATAAAGAAAATAGCCCCAAATTACAACAAAGTGTAATAGTTGACTCTAAAATCAGGTAGAATCATTATCTGCATCCTTCTAGACTGTTTTCCCCAGAAATTTGTGTTCAGTATGATGGCCTGTTTGTTTCTATAAACATTTATCTTAGTCTTTTTGTCTTTCCATCTCTGAAAGAGAAAATGACATATTTGCTAAGGGCTAAGGGCTAATAGATCCAGGTTTTTGGAGTCAGAATCCCACACTCGCCAGTTACTGTGTACCAGGTCACAGACAGCTGGTTGGACGGCTCTGTGCTGCAGTGTCCTCTGTGTGACGGGTTTAGTAATGGTGTACACCCTGTGGTCTTGCTGGGAGGACCAAGTGCGGGCCTGGAATAGTGCTGGCTGAAAAATTTTAGTCACTCACTGCTCTGGTGTGGGAATTATAGATTTAAATGGCGACATACGTTCTCATTTATTAGAAAACCATTTTTGGAAATCTTCTCTGTATTTCATGTTATATGCGAAGTGCTATAGACTTCAGGAATTTTATCCATCAATCAATCTTGGGCCAAGGTCTACAAATTTTTTTTCTTTAAGATCTCTTCAAGTTTGAAAGAGTAATTGCTGTTTTTTAAAAAATATATTTTTATTTATTTCAGAGAGGAAAGGAGAAGGGGAGAGAGAAACATCAGTGATGAGAGAGAATCATTGGTTGGCTGCCTCCTGCACACCTCACACTGGGCATTGAGCCCACAACCCGGGCATGTGCCCTGATCAGGAATCGAACCCGGGACCCTTCAGTCCCCAGGCTCTATCCACTGAGCCATGCTGTCCAGGCTAATTGCTGCTTTTGTATAGACAAAAATCTATAATACAAATGTTGTCTTGCCAGATAGGTAAAGGGAAAGAGGAAATTTAGAGATCTTATGAGGGAATGTGGAGTTCTCCATGGTGAGTTTCACTTCATATTTTGTGCAACAAGTTTAACCACAGAGCTGGAGTAGACTGTCGGGTTGGTTGATTGAGAATTTTTCGATGACTTGGCTTGGGATTCTGAGAATAAAACTCTATAACCGACCAGACATTTTGAAATATGAGGCAATGGGATGCCTGATAATTTTGCTTGGAACTAACCTATGGTGACACAGTTTGAAAAAAAAAATGTGTTTCATTCAAATTGATTCTTGGAAATACAGATTCTGGATTTCATTAATGCAATGGAACATAATTTAAACATATCTTTTTGTTTGCTTTATTAGAGAGTAAAAACAAACAAAACTTTTTTAGTTTTAGTTTTTAAGTAGAGGGATTTGACTTACGTAATTAAGTGTACATTTCCTGACAGAGGCAAATCCATTGAAGGTTTGGAATAGTTTCAATTTAAACAAGGGAAATTTCATTTCATAATGTGAAAACTGGAAATCACATTTTGGTCAAGTTTCAAAATCCCAGAGTGTGGGAAACTTTCAAAAGGGGAACTCAAGTGGTATCTATTTCTAAAGTTACGGAAGGGTATTCTTTTAAATGGGTTGGTAGGTTTCAAAGTTTTTCATCATAGTAAATATTCCATAGGTCACTCATTCCTATGTGTCCATGTGCTTAGTGTGCATTGGCCGTCTTTCTTTGTTCTCATGAGTTGCCATGACCCATGGGGGAGGTATTTTGCCCTTGATACTGTCTCTGAGAGGCTGCCCAGCAGAGCAGATATGAGCACGGCCTCAGGAGCCAGAGAGCCTGGGTTTAATTCCTTATTCTAACTCGTACTTTTCTTATGACCCTGGGCAAGTTATTTATGCTCTCTATGAAACCATTGTCTCCTCTTTATATGAAAATAAGTAATGGTGTCTGCTTTTTTGTGTTGTTAAAGGGATACAATGGGTGAAAATTCACCCACTGTGGAGAATGAATCCTGTGACATGGTAGGTATTGGCATGTTTTCTGTTAAATGAAATTAAAAGGAAAGTGGAATATAATGTAGAACTGTGGGATAGCTCATGAAAGACGGGAGGAAAAAATCAAATCCTATATAAGAAAGGCTAATATGCAAATTGTCCCCTCAGGAGTTCTAGCAACCGGGTGTTTGACCACCAGTGGGTGGCACGGAATGAAGGAAGGCCCTGGCCGGCAGCCAGCAGCCAGGGGAAGGAAGACCCCAATCAGCCCTGATCTCTGGCCAGGCCTAGGGACCCTACCTATGCAAGTATTTCATGCACCGGGCCTCTAGTAAGATATAAGTAAAGGTTTCAGAAATTAGGTGCCTGTCAAATGGGAATAAACTAAACATTTAAAATCCACCCAGCTGGTGTGGCTCAGTCAGGGCACATGCCCAGGTTGCAGACTTGTTCCCTAGTAAGGGCATGCAGGAGGCAGCCGATCAATGATTCTCTCTCATCTTTGATGTTTCTATCTCTCTCCCTCTCCCTTCCTCTTTGAAATCAATAAAAATATATTTTAAAAAATAAGATCCTATCGGACTCAAAAGGGAATATAGTCAAAACTAATAAAATCACACTGGCTGTGCTGCTCTGTTGATAATATGATCTTATTCAATTCTTACAGCAGTGATCGGTCCCATTTTACAGATGAGAAAACAGAAGTGCAGAAGTTAAGCACTTCGCCTCAGGTCATGCAGCCCAGGCCCACTGCAAACCCACAGACTCTAGCTCTACGCCCCACACTCAGAGCCTGCCTTACTCTCTCCTGGCTGTTAGAAGCCACAGATAAGGTGACCATGGAATTGTTTACCAAATTCTAGAGTTTTTGAGGTGGGCATAACTGAATGATGAATGAGATGAAACAGTAAACTATAAAGTTAATGGACTTGTGAAACTTCTTCTCTTAAAGTAAGGTGTGAGGTTGAAAACATAAATTGGTTCAAAGCAGTATAATCGGAAGAGAATCAAAGAAGATAAAATAAAAATTAGAAGCCTGCAAAATGGGAATAACTACATTTGTAGTCTCCTTTGGGATTTTCCTTTGGATCAGAGTTAACAGTTTAAAGGTTCCTGTTCACATGGTAACCAGTGCCATGTAAATAATATGTGAAAGATGAGGAAGTATTTACTTTTATTTGGATTGAAAGTCAAAATGGGAACTCCTGTACTCATAGAAGAACCTTTTACTTCCCATCAAGGTATACCATGGTACTTTCGCGGATTATATGAAATTGTTTAAAAAATTCCACACTGGATTAACCGAAAGTGATAATAATAAGCTAAAATAAATTATGTAATTTCAAGTTAAATGTAGTAATCTTTGTCTGTTATTAAATTCAACATTAGAAAGTCTGTACCTATGACTGGAAACAGGCAATTGATTCACAATATCTGAAACAATTATATGAATATTCAGCTTCATAATTTTATTATAAAGTTTAAAGAGTTCAAATATAGACATGCATATAATAGTAATTGCAAGTTAATCCCTTTTACATATAATACCAATGGTTTGGAAATATGTACATGTACATATATATTTACATTTATTGATATATTGTATCTTTGTTTTATTTTATGTCAGTACATGATGACTTCCCTAATTTTTAAAAAAATGTTATACAATATAAAGTTATCATAGTTTAGTTAAGTTGTTGGCCATTTATTTTCCCATTTTTTTTCTCATATTAAAAAACAGTACTGTAGAGCATATACATGTCCATATATTTTTGTGCATTTGTTGCAACATATTTATAGGAAGTTCCCTAAAAGTGGAATGCTGGATCAAACACTGTGCATCAATATGTAGAATGGTATTTTCCAAAAGCTTTCCAGAAAGATTGTACTGATTTGTAGTTTCACTGAGTGGGATTCTACAACACCTTGCTTAAAAACTTATAAATCAATTCTAAAACTCATGGTACAAAAAAGCCATGTCATTTTAGTATACTTATTTGATTATCAGTGATATATATGTGTTTATATTATACTGCCCATTTGTATTTCTCCTGGAAATTGATTTTTCAAGCCCTTTCCCCATTTTTTAAAAAGTCAGGCTGTCTCTTTACTTAGAGACTTGTAAGCGTGTTTCCACATGCTTAGTTCCCACTGGCATCATTGTAGTCCCGCTTTGGGCATTCCCAGCTAGCAGGTCACCTAGATCAGCGACTGGACTGCAGTTGTTTACAATGCAAAGCCACTGAAGTACCTTGGTGCTTGAAGACAGGGTTGTTTTTGTTTTGTTTTGTTTCCCATGTAGGGGTTTTCTTCTGCTTTTAAAGTTCTAGTCCAGGGGTTGTCAGTCTTTTAAAGAACTAGCTAGTAAATACTTTTGTGGCTTTGCAGTCTCCAACACAACTACTTATCCCTGTTGTTAACGGCAGGTAAAACCCCAGTGGGTGTGGCTGTGTTCTAATAAAACCTTATGGACACTGAAACTTGAATTTCATATAACTTTAATGCAGCATGAGCTTTTACCCTTCTTCTAACTTTTATCCCCACAAACATTTGAAATGTAAAATCCATTCTTAGCATATTACACTTTGATTGGTTGAACAGACAACCAGACGACCAGATACTTAGCATATTAGGCTTTTATTATATAGGATTCAGCCTTTTAATTTCTTCTCATATGATATTTAGATATTGGAATCTATGCCTTCTGCTTGAAAATCACCTCTGAGGATCATATATAATTAAGATAAATGAAGTCTTAATTCCCAGTGTGTTGTATATTTTATTTATATTAAGAATAATGAACATGGCTTCTGTGGAATCAGTCTACATTTGAAGTCTGACCTGGTTTCTCATTTACATATGAACTAATTGATGTGAGATGTCACCTTCAGAAGATTTTCTCAATGTTCTGTCTTAAAAGTGTTGGCAGCTGATCTTTCTTAAATGGGTTTGACATTTGAGGTAGGGGGAAGATAGGAAGTGAGTCATGGTATCTAATATCTTTGAACAAAGAATTTCTAACAAAGTGTGATTTAGAGTTTAATGTAAATTTTTTGTTATACACACAAATAACAAACAGGTAAATCCAAACATTTTGTCGTTGTTGTTAATCCTCACCCGAGGATATTTTTTTCCATTGATTTTTAGACAGAGTGGGAAGAAGGGGGAGAGGCAGAGAGAGAAATATTGAACCCAGGACTCTTCAGTCTGAGGGCCGACACCCCAACCACTGACCCAAACCAGCAAGGGCATAAATCCAACCATTTTAATCACTTTCCTGTTGATAGTTATGCTGTACAAATGCTTAATTACATTTGTTTTTCTCACTATGGGAAATGTTTATTAACTTGTGTGCAGTCTCTAGTAGCTAGTTAATAAAGATAAGTTAATGATGCTATTGCATTTACTAAAGTTGTAGAAAACATTAGTAAAACTGATTTCTTTAGTGTTAAGGGAGTATTATGTTTGTTTGTTTTTGTATGTGTGTATTAGAATATCTTATAAAAAGCCTCTTTATTTAATGGCTTCATTTGCTATTTCTACACTTTTTATTGGAAAAGTAGTTTTTAATCTTCTATCTTAATGAACATTAAAAAAAATTCAGTCCAATCTATTACCATTTCAATTAGTATAAATCCCTTAGGTCTTTGCTGATAATTATAAGTTAGTAGTTACTATTCTTTGTGTGCCCCACTTACTTAAATTTTTATAATGATTATCACAATAGGTCAGCATTTGGTTTGGGGACTAGAATTGTATATACAACTAACTAGAGGCATGATGCACAAAATTTGTGCAAGGGGCTCGGCCCTTGCAGCCGCGGTGGCTTGCCTCGGCCCTTGCAGCCCCGCTTGTCCAGAAGGTCATCCGGAAGAATGTCCGGAAGAATGTCCAGAAGGTCGTTTGGCTGCCTGGTCTAATTAGCATGTTACATTTTTATTATTATAGATAAGTATAATTTTTGGTCAGAAGATTTTATCAGATTTATCATTCTCCAGTTGATTATATAGTAAGTTTACTAATATTGTGATCAATAATGTATTTATAGAATTACAGTAAGTATCATTATATTGTTACCTATTTTGCCAAAACTCTTCAATTCTTGAATTCTGTATGGTTTTTGCATGTCACCTGGTTATTGGATAACAGTTTGTTTTGCTCCACGGCTATATGTTAATTTAGTTTTCTACATTTTAAAATAGCTTTTAATACTGAAAAAGTAAATGAAAATTACTTTTGTAGTCTTCTATTGTTTCAAGCATCATTGTTACTCAGCTGCTTCTTAGTATTAATATTTTTACATAGTGTTTTCTTTTAGGAGTTCCAAACACTAATATTTCAATCTGGTTAACAGACTGAAATCTTACCTCAATGTGTTTATATTGGAGTCTCTTCGCTTGGGTCCCTACCATCCTGACCTTTCCCCCTGTTTTCATGGGGAGATGTTGCAGAATTGGTGCACTTCAGCATACTCATCAAGGAATTTTTGAAGGACTTGCAAAGGAAAAAGTAGATGAATGGATCCAGGCATGCATTTAAGGAAGTTAACCAGAGCGTGCTCTCCTTCACATAGAACAGAGTATTCTCCGCAGAGCAGTTAAAGACATCCCGGGTCTGGCTCAGGGTGTAGGGAATCCGGGCAAAATGGAAGGGAACAAAACAAATAAAAAATACAGCAATGATAATGAAAACTTTGATGTTCACCTTTTTCTTGTGAACTTTGCCAGTACCCCTTGTTCTTACGTATGACCTGTATAGTTCTTTTGTAATGAGTGTATAACATACAATGACAATTAAAAAATTAATCCAGAAAATGACTTGACAGATATAATTGACTATTTCATGCCAGACCAAACCAAACTCTGATTTGAGGAAAGAGCATTTCTTCACATTCTTGTCTCTCGGCCTCCTGTTGGTTAGGATCATGTTAGGCAAAGAGAGTAAGAACATGAATGCCCAGATGACAACAGAGAGAATCTTAGCCCCCAGGAGGTTGTTGGGGCTGGATGTTTTAAATGGCTTGGTGGTCTTCTGGTAGCGATCGATAGTTATCAGCCCTAGGAATGAAATACTGATATACATTGTGAAGTAAAATATGACAGAGGTCACTTGGCACACGAACACTCTCAGTGGTCCTGTTCCCAGTTTGGCATCACTGAGGATTTTGAATGGAAAAGTCAGAATCATGAGAAGATCGGAAATGACTGTGTTCTTAAGAAAAATAATAAAGTTGGATTTACTGCGGATTTGAAAGAAAATCCTCATTGCCAGGCTATTTGTGATGAGTCCAGTGAAAAACAGGACAGTGTAGAGGAGCGGGAAGAGGACCTGGGTGATGTGGTAGTCCCTGGTGCACAGGCTGCCATTCCCCGGGGGAGAGGTGAAGTTGTCCATGGCTGTGTTCCCTCTTTGATACCTGGAGGGGAGGGGAGGTAGTTATTTTCAGTGCCAGTAGCTGATTTTGCTTTTGTCTCTGTGACTTTTCTGGACAGCCTTCTTTAAAAACAGGTTTCTAATTTTTTTTGTGGCAAGTAGTAAGAACAAAGAAAACAATCTCATGATATTTCATCATATTCTACTTCTAGGAAAGTAAAATGGTCTGAATTATGTGAAAGTATGGATACTTTGTATTTTTTATTTGTTGAATATTAGCCTCTCTTAAAACATTTTTGATCTTAGGCAAAAACATCTGTATATTTATACATGAAGTCTAGAAGAGCAATATTAGGGCTCTGCTTTGTTCTCCGGTTTCATTTCCATGCCTTTAAAAAGTTCTTTTGTTTCTATTCAGTCACCCTTTCTGCACCAACCTTATTCCTAGACTTCACTTACTTTAGTTGTACCATCAAAGCATTCTAAGAAGAAATAACTGATAATTGCCTATTAGGATTAAATAAGTAAGACACTGAGTCAGAAAGAAAAATGTCCTTTATAATTGAAGGATATTTCTGCCTCTGTGTTGCTGGCATCTATTCAAAAGTCAGGCCCATAAGGACTCATTCTTTAGCTTCAAATATAATGGTAGATACTATAGCAAAGCAAAACCATGCTCATGTCTGGTTCCATAGGTTATTATACCCCAACAAGCAGCTGTAAATAAACTAACACTTCATTTGAATATGTTATCTGACATCTAAATTTTGAAATTTAAAGTGAGATTTGTAACATTTTTATTTCATCAAAGACAGTGGAATTGATTGTTTATAGAATATTATTCCTAAATATAAGATATGGTAATGTTAAAGCACAGATACCTAAATTTAAAAAAAATTCCATATAAAATATTTAAATATGACAAATAAAGGTAGAACTAAATACCCCAAATGTCAGTGGAATTAATTTTTTACATCCTTTAATTATTGAAAGTAAAACAAGATTCATTCACGTTGTCACAATTATGGCTTCAGTTTTCAACACCTCCTCACCTCTCACCTGTTTAACCTAAAACAAACCAAAAACAATATGTAATTGATACAAGATCACTGATTTTAACCTTCCTTGCTACCGCTATTTGCTTTGAGTTGTATATTCTTTGATAGTTTTGGAAATTCTACTTTGGGATTACCCATTTTGCATAGACTACAACTTATTTAACACATATTCTTGATCTGGAGAATTTCAGCTCTCTCTATATCTAAGTCTAATTCCACACTTGATGTAAAATTAGTAAGACCATTTGTATTTTATTTCAGTCCTCTATAAGTTTTTAAATGAAATTGTTATCTCTAACACCATTATTGTGGATTATATTTTAATTTTTATCCCAAATAAGTGCCTGCATTGATATGGTTACTAAAGGTTTCCAATTTTAAGAAAACGTGAAAAAATGTTCACATATGTCAAAGTGTAAATACATAGTGTAAATACAAAGTGTCAAATACTTCTAGATATAAAGTTACCTGGTTACTCTGTTGATTGGAGGATTTAAATGTATCCAGTAAGTGGTAGTCAGTTCAACTGCAGGATGGCATCTGGTATTTTCCTTTTTAATTTCTTAGCTTAGTTGTTAAAACTCTTTATGGTAGAGAATTTGCAGAGTTCTCATCAGTAAAGTCTTGAGGTTTCTAGAGAGAAATAGAGCATGAGCGGAAGAGAGGACTCCACAATCAGAAATTACCTTCAAGTGCTGTGGACTCAAAGCTATGCAGACACTGGGTTTCCGTTTGTCCACTTTTATGACTTCTGCTTTTATTTCCTTGGGAAATGTGGGGCAGGGTGGGTGAAAAGTCATCTTTTAAAAGGCAATTTTAAAACTTGTGGCTTTTTACTGAGACCTGCCATAGAGTTCCTGCTATATGAGTTCTTTTGGGTATTTTTCCCTGCGAGGATAAATCCAAGCCTTTGAAATCTGCTTCCTGGAGAAGGTTGCAAGCTTGCTTTCTTAGATGGCTGTTTACCTGAAAACATACTGTGCTCAACGTCGGATGATGTATTATGCTGTAAAAGTAATTACATTAACTCAGAATCTGTGCTTGTTAGGGATGTTAAATCTCTTGCTCTTTGCCTTTCTTTTCCTGGTTAATAATGTCATTATTTTAAATCTGTGTTGGATCAACTTTTTGTAGATAAAACAGTTTCCTCCCATTATAAATTATAAAGTTCCAAAATTACATTAGAAAGAAAAACAGTTGTATCCACTTGCCAGGCTTATTATATAAAGTGTCTTTTATGATTTTCTTGAACAGAATTTACATAGAAACAATTTTTTTTTCTGTTAACCAAGTTTTTGGTGTTGGGGAATATATCATTAAATTCATAGATCCTTGTATTGCTATTACTTTGGTATAAATACTGCTGTGGACATGCATGCACACAAACACACACAAATATTTCTAACTGTAATCTCCTCTGTTACCAGAGGACCATTTGGGTAGATGCCTTTGCTATGAAGATATGTTTTGGTTATTTCTTTCTTCTGAGTTTTGTGTGGGTCTGTGTCTGTATTTGTTAATCTTCAACAAAGGTTCTCAAAGTGCAGGCTTCCCCTGGGAAGTCATGAGAAATGCAGGTTCCTGGGCACCAAACCGAGCCCCAGTGAGTCAGGAACTCTGGGTGCTCCCCTCACCTGCATTTAATGAGCTTCCCGTGTGATACTCATGCTCACTGATGTTTTAAGTCAGGACCACTGACTTAAATTGGCATTAAGAATCTGAAATCAAGTTATGAATTTGAATCATCTTATTTGGAAATTTCAGGTACTTAATAGATCCTAATCTGTTAGTCAGCTAGAAGTGTCAATTTGATATTAAACTCTTAAAAAAGTAGGAATCAGGTTATTTTTATTTTAAAATTTGACTTACAATAAGCAAATCTTACTTGTTGATTTGGGGACACAAAATTAGACTTTGACAGAACTTTTATGTTATGTACACTTCCGAATAATAATCGCCAGTGTTTGATTCCTTATATCGTCATGAATTTACTCATTTTATGACCTTGATGACCCTCTGAAGTACACCTTCATATTATTTCTGTTTCTGGATGAGGGAAGCTGGGGAGCAGAGCAGTGGATTCATTAGAGGCCTGATGCCAACCATGCTGTCTGGTCCCGAAGCCTCCATCTGTAACTATTTTGCAGTTACGGCTAAATCTTCCCCCTCTTGCTGTCTCCTCGACATTGAGGTAGAGGAGCAAGAGGTAAATACCATGAAGGGAATGGCTGCACTTCTTGAAGGAAAATAAGAGTCATACTTGCATTTACAGCAAATTGTAAACTCTAAAGGATGTTTATGAATTGTTTCTAAGGTCTAGAGATGAAACAAGATTTGTGGGGGGAAATTATAACACATAATGTACATGTTACATTACAGGAACACTAATTCAGGATTCTTAAATCATATATTTTATTGAGAATTTACATTTCCGAATTCCTAGAGGACTATGAGTAGGGGATTGAAGGGTAAAGGAAAATCTCCAGCTCTTATTCTAAATTAACTTTATCTCTCCTCTGATTTTAACTCACAACCACACCTGTCTGTGAACCTTCTCTGATAATATTTTCTCATTGGAGGATGACTGCCAATTACCCATTTAGATCACTTGACCCTGAAAGTGACTAAAATCCTTTAAGCAAGAATTGTCTCAGGTTACAAAAGTATATTGTCATATGAATGTAGTAGAGCATTACCTCGTTAATAAACAACAACACATGCAGTTTGTAATCATATGTGTTACTTTGGGAACCGGACTAGCTTTGATTGATTTGGTTACTTTCAACGATTGAGATGACTTAGAATAAACTTATACCCCGGAATTTTTACATGCAAGTGATTTAACCAGTTTATTTATTTTGCCAAGTCTGCTGAAGGTTGTCTGCTTATCTGAAAATATTTACTTGAATGAGATTACTCTGAACCCCGGGGGCCCCTGTCCTAAAGTGGAGGACTCTGGTCCCTTTGGAATCAGATTGTGGCAGGAGGATGGAGAGGTAATTAAACCATTTGATTAGCTCTCTTTGGCTATTTTAGTTCTAACACGGTTTGTAGGTGTGGTCATTCTGATATTAGTGAATGTTTTGATTGAACACATGCATTTTAAGGAATTGCTTATGTCATCTAGTTTGTCTTTTCTGGTGAGAGTATAGACATTTAGGCTTGATAAAAGACAAATTCCTAAAATAAGGAGTCTTGGGCATTGGGGTTTTTAGTAAAAGCGAATGCTAGCTCTGCTGATCGAGTTGTCACCCTGTCTCAAATGTTTTGCATGAAAGCGGAGGCCTAGCTACTATATCTAGTTAAACACCTTAATATCAGTTATGCTCCTACAGTGCACTGACTCTGTTGGATAAAGTCTCATTTCAGCCATACTGCAGACTATAAGCTATTGTAGGACAAAGATATCCTATACAAATCAAATTAAAGGGGTTTCCTATTTTTTATGATTTAAAGAAAAATTTACTCTAATTCAGGTGGAATTATTAATGAGAAGCAGCAGCTCATTTCTTGTTACTTTACCGGGGTGGGGAACCTTCTTTTCTTCCAAGGGCCATTTGTATATTTAAAACATCATTCAAGGGTCATACAAAATTATCAGCTTAAAAGTTCGCCTGCTGTATTTGGCCAGACATTTAATGAACTCACCCTATATGCCTTCCAGGGCCAGACCAAATGATTTTGTGGGCCTTGTACAGCTCGCAGGTTTGCTGTTCTCTGCCCCTAACACACCCTCCCTCCTTACACATGTACACAGCTATTCTTCACCCCAGCGCAAGGCTTATTATTGGTGTAGCATTTATGTGGTCATTTTATTCTAAACAGAACAATGTCATATTGAAGAATTCAGCTACAAAAATAATGCTTGAAAACCTCTTTTAATAGTTATTTATTCTGAGGGAGGGGATGGGGCCATGAAGAGATTAGTCAAAAAACTTATATGCATACTAGTGGCCTGGTGCACAGAATTCATGCAGGGGGGCGGGAATCCCTCAGCCCAGCCTACACCCTCTTCAATTGGGGGCCCCTTGGGGGATGTCTGACTGCCTTTTTAGGCCCGATCCCTGTGGACATCCCTCTCGCTATCTGGGGCCCCTGGCTCCTAACCGCTCACCTGCCTACCTGCCTGATCACCCCTAACTACCTCTGCCTGCCTGCCTGATTGCCCCTAACCCCTCTGCCTGCCTGCCTGATCGCCCTTAACCTCTCTGCCTGCCTGATCGTTCCTAACTGTCCTCCCCTGCTGACCTGATCTCGCCCCTAATTGCTCTGCCCTGCTAGCCTGATCACCCCTAACTGCCTCTGCCTGCTTGATCACCCCTAACTGCCCTCCCCTGCCGACCTGATCTTGCCCCCAACTGCCCTCCCCTCCTTGCCTGATCACCCCTAATTGCCTCTGCCTCGACCCCCATCACCATGGCTTTGTCCGGAAGGAAGTTGGACATCTGGAAGATGGCCGGTCGACCTGGTCTAATTAGCATATTACCCTTTTATTTGTATAGAAAAAGAGGAACATCTGTTATACTTTCAACAATAAAGATTTATTAAAAATAATAAAATAAACTTATTTTAATAAAGGAACTAAAAATTTTATGTAGCTTTATTATTTTTAAAAAAGTGGTTTTTACTCCTTTTTGGAGGTGAAGTATACTGGGTTTGCATTTGAATATTTAAACATACAAATTAATGAGTGTTGGGAAGTTTGAAATGCTTAATTATATCGTATCAGCAGGACAAGTGCATCTACTTTATCCATCTTAATTAGTGTTCAAAAGATAAGGAAGCACTCAGAGTGGGATTCCTATTTCCCTTTAAGGAGCATTAATTTATTAATTTTTAAATTCTACGGTTAATTGGGTCATTTGTAGAAATAATCAGAAAATATTAATAAGGAAAGTACATAGCTCTGATAGTCTAGCCACCGTTATCATATCTCTGTGAACACACACGTGTTTTGGCAACATTTTTAATCACATATTTTAAAGAAATGAACATGACTCAGAGCAGACTTCAATTTAATTCACTTCAGTTCTTCCTTCAGGCCTCCCCGGTTTTTGGAAATGCATCCTCCTAGTTCCCTATCAGTTAGGTGATTTTTATCTGGAGAAAGAGAGTAATCGATCTGGAGATTTTCAAAACTCAGTGCACAGGGGAGATGAACTGTCCCAGCCATGGACAGCACACTGGCAGTGGCTAGACACTGTGGATTGCCTAGTGATTTTTTTTTCCTGCTGAACAAATGTGTCCTTCAGGGAATAAATAGCAGAATAATTCTTCGGTACTGATCTCCAATCATTAATTTTACTTACAGCTAGGTAACTTGAGGGTGTTTGGATTCCCAGATGAAAGAGTAGAACTTATTGGTACTCTTAGGAATATTTGGCCTATTTTCTTAGGGTGCCTTAATTCTCATGTAGCATAAGCTGGTCTTTGAAGACTTGTACATTTTCTGCATGTACCGAAAATTGACATAAACCAATTCCGTAGTTTTCATCTTACAGCACACATAAACTAATTACTAAAGTTCTGTGACACCAAACAATGTGCTTTTTGCTGATCTGACAAGAATAAAAGGTATCATTGTGATTCATTCACACTGGATGGCTATTGTGTTGTTGGCTGTTGTCATTTTTTTCATTTGACAACCTAAGGGAAAAGAGGTCCGTGCCCCTGACTAAATAGTCGGGTATTGTATGTTTTAAAAATTCTTGCAACACACTGGTTGAAAATTGCTGTTGTAGGCTGTTGAAAAAGAGTTGCTTTTAGAAGTCTTTGCCTTTCCATTTTGAAGATTAGTAACAGCTACCATGCATGATTTTCCTCACAATATCAGCTATCAGAAGCACATACAGTTTTATACCACTCAGAGGGGACCGGTGGTTCTTTCCCAGCTAAGTGCATGTTGCTCTTGCTTTTAAATTCCATCCCTCACTCTCAATTCATGACTGTGCTTCTAGTCCAACTCCCTGAGTATATCAGGACCAATGAACCAATGTGAAGTTCCTCAGATTCCTCACTTTTCACCCACATTCCCCATGTTTTCATCAGTTTCCTTTTACTCAGTGGTGAAGTGTAAAGGTGTGCCTGACTTTCTTTCCAAGTTAAGCCAGACAAGACACTGTTGTTTTCTATCTATCAGTTATCTGCCCTCCGACCTGGATTTCCTTCCTGGAGACTCTATTTGGAACATAGCTTTGAAACAAGAGGTTGCCATTGATGATCTTAACACAACCTTCCCTTTCCTCTCAAGCTGCTGTTCTTCATGCCCAGTACTAGTAAATGTGGGTTACTTCCTCTGCCTTCTCTTATTTCGCCACCTACTCTTACTTCAGCTCCCTGTGTCCTGCTCTCTGCCCTCCACCCCCCATTGTAGAGAAACTTCTCTTTTGAGGTTCACACATGTGTTTTTGAAAAAAACAAGTCAGCTACATCCATTGTGACTTCTCTACTGCGTTTGATATTATTGATGACTCCCAGCGTTAAACGTCCCCTCCATGACTAACCTCTGTGACCCTGACTTCTCTGGTGCTCTTATTAATTACTAGAGGCCCAGTGCATGATATTTGTGCACCAGGGGAGGGGTGTCCCCTCAGCCCAGCCTGTACTCTCTCCAATCTGGGACTACTCAAGGGATGTCCAACTGCCTGTTTAAGTGAATTAAATTGAAGTCTGCTCTGAGTCATGTTCATTTCTTCAAACCAGCAGTCGGACATCCTCTCACAATCCTGGACCACTGCCTCCTAACCACTCACCTGCCTGCCTGCCTGGTCACTCCTAACTGCCCCCCCCCCCCCCGCCGGCCTGGTCGCCCCCAACTGCCACCTCTGCCGGCCTAGTCGCCCCTCATGGCCCTCCTGTCAGCCTGGTTGCCCCACGCAGCCAGCTTGTTCAGTCGTTTGGTCATCCCTCACTAACCCCCCTGACAGCCTGGTTGCCCCACGCAGCCTGCTTGTTCAGTCATTTGGTCATCCCTCACTAACCCCCCTGCTGGCCTGGTCGCCCCATGCAGCCTGCTTGTTTGGTCGTTTGGTTGTCTCTCACTATCCCCCCTGCCGGCCTGGTCATAGGCAGCCATCTTGTGAGGGTGTGGAGGTTAATTTGCATATTACCTCTTTATTATCTAGGATGGAGAGTGCATGTGCATCATTCGATGGTTTATTTGGCCTCCTCACTGTCTCAACACTCTTTGCTCCCCACCCAATAATTTGGGATTTTTACACCCCTTCCAGTGACACATTGCTCTTCTCCCTAAACTGTCACCTCCATATTTGCCTCTATGTCAAACCACCCAATAAATATTTATAAAACACTAGAGGCCTGGTGCACAAAATTCATGCACCTAGGCCTGGCCAGCGATCCCTAAGCCTAGCCAGTGATCGAAGGGTGAGCATCTGGCATAGAAGGGCAGGTTCCAGCTGACCTCTGGGCCCTGGGCAGTATCTGGGCCCCTGGGCCCCTGCGCACCCCCCTCTGTCTGAGGCATGGCGCCCAAGTCCCCACGTGGAGATATGGTGAGCGCGACCAGACACCACGGGCCAGAGCACAGCGTGGGTCTCTGGGCCACCCAGCGGCACCACACGGAAGCCAGGAGGGCAGCGTGCTCTCTCCCAGCTGACTCCTGCCTTGTTACGTGCTGCCCCCCAGTGGTCAGCATACGTCATAGCGAGCATTTGAACTCCCCGTTGACTGCCCACCTGAGGGGACAATTTGCATATTAGGCTTTTATTATATAGGATTTCTACCTACCCTTTAAATTCTTCTCACCTAAAGGTGAATTTATGAGCTCCCTGCCATTGTTACCTACTCTTCTTTTTTCCAACATACTTTGTCTAGTGAGTCCATCTTGAAACCCAGTGAGATGAACATTCACTCAGATGCACCATATTTTCCTAATTGCCATCAATACCTCTTGGTTTTGCTTCTTATTTTTAGTCCCACCACTAAGATCTAGTTTACACTCTACAAACTTTTTTGCTCTTTCTCTTTGCCTCTCATTTCTCCTTTTGAGTTTTATCGGCACTTTTCAGGTTAAGTTTCCTACAAAAGTAGTTTTTGTTTTTATCTTTTAGTCATGTGTTTTTTTATTAGTCCACTTATTTATTCATTATATTGTATATTCAAAGAATGTTAAGTGCTAATCAGTGCCTATTAAGAATGTAAATGTGGCCCTGGTTGGTGGCTGGGTTGGTTGGAGCACTGTCCCATTTGTGGGTTCAATTTCCGGTCCGGGGGTATATCCAAGTTGTGGGTTCCATCCCTGGTTGGGGCACATACCTAGGTTGTGGGTTTGATTCCTGGTCGGGGCATATATCAGAGGCAACTGATCAATGTTTCTCTCTCACATTGATGTTTCTCTCTCTCTCTGCCCTGAATCCTCTCTCTCTAAAAATCAATAAAAACCTATCCTTGGGTGATAATTTAAAAAATAACATAAATGTGAACACAACAGACCTGGGTTTTCCCTCACCAAATAGATAGTGTAGCAGGGAAGACAGACACCAGCAGATACATAAAAAATAAGTGAATTACACTGTGATAAGTTCTCCAAAGGTTCTCTCTCCTCCCTGAGCTCCTCTGGTGAGGGCTCTCACTAGTGTGCAGTGAGGGAGTGAGGGCCCGGAGGCTGAAAATGGCCAGAGCATTTCCACCAGTGAAGCTGAGGCTGCTGCGAGTATTTTAGGTGGTGGGAGGGCCACAGCCAAGGAAGGATGCAGCCGGTATCTGGTAAATGTTGAGTAACGTGGCAGTGTGAGTAGGGTGTGTGTGAGAGAGAGAAGTGGAAGTGAGGGAATACGAATGAACAGCAGTGGGCACTGTCTCCTGTGCTACTCAGTTATTCTCACAGGGCAGGTGGTGTTGCCTTGTTTTTCAGAGGAAAAATCCGAGGCTCAGAAAGGCTCATTCTCTGGACGTGGAGCTGGACCCAAGTGCATTCACAGCTCTGACCCAACCTTGGGCTATGACTGTTCATGCCCACCCAGGCTCCTGTGTGTTAGTGAGGAGCGCAGGGCCTTCCCAGGACACCAGCCCTGCTGAGGCTCCTACTCCCTCTGTAAATGCTGCCTTTATGACACTGGACCTGCAATCCTTGAGGACAAGGAACTGGCATCCTTGCATTTTCTCAGGGTTCCTAGTGCCTTGTCCTGCTGTGGGGAGACACTGTATAAATAGTTGTGAATATCTTTGCTAACATCTTTCCATCATGCCTCCTACTGAAGTTTACATTAGAACCACTCGACCACAGGTGCCTTCACTGAAAACAATCCCAGGTACAGGACTGTGCTGCTGGGTGTTGAACAGTTTCCTCAGTGCCCTCTGTTCCCTTTTTAAGGTTCACATGTGCAGCAGACAAACAAGAAGTATATCAGCAATGCTCTGTGACCACAACAAAAGTTAACAAGCAGCTCAGGTCATTCAGATGTGCAGCCAGGTGTGGGAATCATTACCTCTGTTGACTTCATCCTGTGGTTAGGTCTGCCTATGGAAATTTTGGGGAGATTTGGATACTCAGGATGTATTAAATAACAGTGGCTTCTAGAAGAGACCTGCTCCTAGCCTTCCCCTCCCCTTTATACTAGTAAGGAGGCAAATTTGAACACCTGAAACAATAATTGCTTGGGGGTGGGGTAGCAAGATGGAGTGTCAGGGTGTACAAATGTAGATTTCTGATAGAATGTAATAAAAAAAAGGAACTAGTGCAGGGAGAAGTGGTGCCTTGAATTCAAGTGTGTGAGCGAGAAAGACAGAATGACAAAGACTGGGAGGAAAGTGACAGAAGGAGAGAGATCAGGCTCTTATTTCAAGAGTGTAGAAGCAAAATGCTGCTTTGTGCAGCATGCCCAGGTGGCGTGCTGCAAATGAAACGCTGTGCTTCTCCATGTCTCCAGGATTTTTGCAGCCACTGCTAGTTAGGACCAGAATATTGTGTGTGTTTCCTGGGCGGTGTTCTTTTCTCAGGCAAGCTCCTTAGGCTTAGCTGCTGTTAGGAAGGGAAAGCACCTGTCAGGGGCAACATGTAGAAATGGTAAGAAAAGAAGATGGCCTGAAGGATAGAGCTGGGGATTATCCCAAGAAGATGAAAGAGTATAAGATCTGAGAGGGAAATTTAGTAGAAAAGTTCAAAACCAAGTGTTAAGAGAGAACACATCCTGAACTGTATGACTTTGGCTGAGGAATGTGGTTAGCAGTATGTGCATGTTGTTTGCTGTGACTGAATGATCTCCCTCCCCAGGAGGGAGAAACAGCTCTTGAATTCACTGTTTGTGGGCAGGGAGGGCTGGGGCGCTCCAGAAGGGAAGTTAGTGTCAGACAGAACATGTTTGCACTTCCAGCTATTTACCTCCCAATGAAACCTGCATGCTATATTGGAAACAAATATACATGCATCTTACACAGTCGTGTTGGAAGTAAACGAAACACTTTTATAAAAGTAGTTGTGTCCTAGGAAGATTTTTTTATAAATATAAAATATTTAATGATGCTGTATAGAGAAAACCAAACTTACTAAAAAATAACATTTTCCTTAAGGAAAAAGTACAACTAGATAATATGTAAATATGATGTGAAATTAACACCAGGCTAAATTTTAAACAATGAAAAGTTTTCAGTGGTCAAAACTTACTCTGTAGGGGTCGCCCACATCAACTGCTTCTATTAAGACTTCAGGTTAGTTGACACTTTTAATAACTTTAGCAAGTTCCAAACTGGAAAAACCAGGTGTTGCCAGTGGAGGTTGAGGTGAACTGAAAGGTGGGCGGGTGCCACCACGGCCAGCCAGCATAGAGATGCTGTGGTTAGTGCACTTCCTGGACTCGAAGTGCAGCCCTGCGCCTGCAGACAAGGGCTTCACAGTGCACTTTTCTGTTTTTCAGGATGAGTCTTCAAGCCATGAATGTAACCAGCGCACAGTTCTTCTGTATGGTGTGGGCAAAGCACGTGATGAAGCGAGGCATCAGCTGAAGAAGATTACCAGAGATATTTTGAAAATCCTAAATAAGAAGAGCACCACAGAGATGGGGGGTAAAGCGCCCGAATGCACTTGCTCCCCTTGTGCTGGCTTATGTCCTTCCCTTAGCGCAGTCTTTATCAAGTTTGTAGATGGCAGTGTCCCCAGTGTTTCCTCTTCTGAATGACTGTCACATTGAAATATGAATAAGCACATTGAAATTTTAAGGCCTTGGTTCCATTTATAGTAATCCGTCTATTAAAATAGCACGTTTTATGAGTAGATGTAGGTAGTTTTTATTTTCTACTTTTTTTTTACTTCCCGAATTTTCTACAATAGTCAAAAATGAAGTATTGAAGAATGAGTTGGAAACCCCTTACTTTGGAAGTGATTCTCCTATTCTTTACCAGCCTTTCTCAAGCTTGTAGTTTGCTCTGGGTACTTATATTGCATGATAACTGAAAGTCATGACAGTGTAGTTGCTGATCTTTTCTTACATTATTCAGAAGAATAATCGCAATATGTAATGGTGACTAGTATCACCAAATATTTTCAAGTGAAAAAGAAAATTAGGCCTTTGCTCTATATAATGCCTTCTTTACTTGGAATACTCTTTCCCCTGGCCTTTTACATAGTTTTAACAGTGAAGCTATGCCTTTACATTATGTCACTACATTGCATAATTGAAATTTTGTAATTATCCACTTTACATTTCCCTAATTACTCTTTTCAAGGTTTGTTTATTTTATTAGGCAGTTACATGATTTAAAATATGATATAATATATACTCCACTACCACCAGTGGTATTTCTTTTTCTACTACTTAAATAATACAAGGGGGGAGGTTTCAGTTTTCCCTATGCAAACAGCACACTTCCTGCACTTGGTATAAGCCACCTCTAGAAACCCTACTTTGATGTTCAGTACAAAATAAATACTCTTTTATGAACCCCTCCACAGGGGATCCTTTAGACTTTAAGCAGATGAATTTCTAGAGCTTTTCCATGCTAGATCTTTCCTACAGGAAAGTGCAGATATAACTAATGCAAATAGCTCTCTTTCCTCTCCATCAATAGAGGGGCACAGGCAGAAACAAGGTACAAGGCTCTCTTTTCACTCTGAGTGTCATGTTGCCACTGTATTAGTCACAGTCTAGTCCTCAGAGCACACACAATGGAAAATTGACCTTCATGTGATTTGCATCATGTTCCCTAACTTCCTTCTATTGCTGGTTAAGGACCTTGCACTTCACCAGCTTGCCAGGGGACAACCAAGAGTCCTGGAAGGGAAATGAAACCCTGTTGTTGTTGGTTTGTCCTTATTGAGCTTGCAAAGAACACAATTGCTAAGAAAAACTGTTGATCTGTCCCTTTGCTTTTTTCTCTTTTTTTGAGAAAGAGGAAATGGGTTGCATTTAGAAGGTTGGGTTTAGAAGCCGTGTTAAGTAGGGAGCAGAGACTACTGAAACACCTCTTTGTGTATTTGAGAATGGGGTGGACACTATCTCAGTTCAAAGCTTTAGTAATACATTTTTTAAAAAATTTTAGATTAATTTAGAGTCTTTCCAGATCCTATGGAATTTTTGGTTTTTGGAAAACTGAGAGGGTAGGAAGAGGAAGGAAGCAATGTGGTATCTTTTTCTGTTGAGTCTACTTCCTTCCTTTGTAGTTTTTCATGCCAGACCATAGTCTCTGCTATCTTTGTATCAGTTTCTTAAATAGGCAAGTCTTGCTTATGAACTCACAGAGACAATTGTTGTTCATGCTGCTTTTCGAGATACCAGTGATGGAAACACCACTGTGAAGAGGCATCTTCAAAGTGGATTTTTGTCTTTCCCTCATTTTAAAATTCCTCACCCAGAAATGTTTAATTAGATCTATCTTTTGATAGTCCACATTTAAGTCACTACTTAAAACCTAGTGTGCTCACCAGAAGCTAGCTAACTATTCTTAGATTAAGGAAATTTGCGAGCTTTTGTCAGCGAAGATGAGCATTGATAAGGCAGGAAAAGGGAGCTTGTGTAAGCATGTATTTGATTTCTGGCTACACTAAAAATATGATTTTTAGGAACTCCATTAGGAGTGTTATCACATCAACCAGGCTTTATCTAGGGGCATTTATAATCTAAAGCTTTTACGACATTTCCAGTTGAAGGTGGTCAAACCTATTTTACATTTATATGACTAGTCCAGTGGTTCTCAACCTTCTGGCCCTTTAAATACAGCTCCTCATGTTGTGACCCCCCCAACCATAAAATTATTTTCGTTTCTACTTCATAACTGTAATTTTGCTACTGTTATGAATCGTAATGTAAATATCTGATATGCAGAAGGGTCGTTCGACCCCCAAAGGGGTCGCGACCAACAGGTTGAGAACTGCTGGACTAGTCAGTCATCTTTGTGTTTCAATGGTGCATCTTTTGAAAATATTAATGAGGTTTATCAAACTAGAAGGCCAAAACTTGTAGGGTTTAAAGATTTTGAAAAAAAGACAACCAAAATTAAGCAACTAAAGAATAAGAATATCTATTACTATGAATTATTCATGTTATTCATGTGAATATTTTTAAAATAAAGTATTCCATTGAAAACCACCACTAATATTTTTATATTTTTAAAAATGAATAAGAATTACCAATAACCAATTGTATATTTTTATGTGAGATTTTAAGAAGTTAGCTATAGCTTATTAGCATAAACAAACAAACAAAAGAGATGCATCTGTGAGTTCTCATGATGGATCTACTTCCTCATCTGTGTTATTTTAGTTTGTGTTTTTGCTTTGGTCCCAGGAAGAACTAAATATCTTAACTTCAATTTTAAACCACATTGTACCCAACATGGTTGATGTGCGCTTTCAGCCTTGGATCAGTGCGGTTAGTTAATGAAAAATTCCAAACTTGGATATTTTAAACGTGCTCATGACGCGTGATCAGCTAAATGGAAAACTAAATAGGTTTAATGAACTTACTAGTTTTCGTTCTTTGGTGTTATTGGTAAAAGTGGCACAGTCTTGTACCTTATGTTGCTCGTCACCTTTTAATTCTGATTTACTCTGGTTTCAGGGCTTGTTTGTTTGTTTGTTTTAGGAAATGAACAGAAAAAAGCCAGAGTTTTTATTTGGTGGGCAGAGGGAAGATTTTGGTGAGGGCTTAAATTGTAATTGCTTATGGTTGAAAGGGAAGTATCCTGTCTTCTAATGTTACTTTTTAACATCATTACATTTGTCATTAACAAAATCTTATGCTGTTTAGTGAAGTCGTTGTTAGTTTAATAGAGGTGTGTAATCTTTGTCTCTGAATTAAACTTTTCCAAATAAAATGTGAGGTATTAGGCAAAAAAAAAAAAAAGCACAAAAACCCTCTTAAACATAACAGTATGGTGATTGCGGGGGGGTGTGGGGGGGACAGGTAGAAGAGGGCCGGGCAGAGATGTGAGTGATAGTGCACTTGTCACCGTAGCCTTTGACTAGTTAGAATCCTTGTGTTGGAAATGACCTTAGACATCATATAATCCAACCTTTTCTTTTTGTTTTTAGATTTACCTTTGTATACACATACATTACAAAATATTTAAAAACTGCATCTAATTATTTTTGGATGTTATCCTTTAAACTTTTAAGAAAGAATAAAGAGTCCCTCTGGGATAGCATATTTTAAAACATTTTTATTATAATTTTCTCAAAGTTCTTTATGCTAAAATAAGTGTTGCATTTTCCCATTAATGTGGAGGAATTTTATTTTTTTCTACCCCTAAAATAGTTAGGAATCATGTGTGTAAATTTTCTTTTTTACATATTAAGCTGTTTGGGAAAATATCACAGTAAGTCTCCTAAGAAGATGCCAGTGAAGCTTCCTCTTAAATCAGAATGAGCCTGGGTGATTCCCCACTTCCTTACGGTCTTCTATTTCAAAAGCCAGTCAGAAATGTTCCTGGAGGTGCTGGTCATAGTAACCAAAATCTAGAAACAACTCACTGCAAAGTATAAATAAATAGTGGTTAGTCAAACGCTGGAATGTGGTACAAAGTGGGAGGTATTAATTTTAGGACAAATTAATATTGCAGTAACAATATGGATTAATCTCAGAACACAATGTTGAGTGAAAGATGCCAGATATTAGATGTATATATTGTATGGTTGTATTTATATAAAGTTCCGAGGTGGGCAGTATTAGTCTAAGCTGTTAGGAGTTAGGATCTTGTCCCGGGGAGAGAGGGAAGTGGCTGGAGGGGAACCCATCAAGTGTGTAGTGCTCTGATATGTGATTTTGTGACTTGAGTTTCATTACGAGTGTATTTAATTTGTAGAGATTCATAGAGTTTGTGCACTTTTTTTGTCTGTATGTTATATTTCAATAAAAACAGAATCATTGAAAACCCAAGAGTTTCTGTTGAATGAAAAATAATGTGTTATATGTTTATTAGTTGGAGATGAAGGACCAAGAGCCAGGAAGAGCAGGCAGGAGGCATTTCCAACGCTCGAGACTGTGTTCACAAAACTTCAGCTCCTTTCATATTTTGATCAGCATCAAGTAACATCTCAGGTAGCCATTTAAAGCTGTTTATTATACATTTGGGATATTCATATTTTCTTAAAAGTCTCCTATGTAGTATATGTTTCTGGCCTTAGTTGGTTTTATAAATATGCTTTTAAAACATATTTAGAAGCATCTCAAACTATTGAGTAGCTCAGTTTTAAGGGTCAGGTTGTCTTCCTCAGAAGAATTAATTTTTATTTTGAAAATATTTTACCTTATGGTAATAATCAACATTATGTAAAATATCTCTAATGTAATGCTCATGTTTTTACACTATGGTCCTACATTGCTATTAATAAGAGAGAAATCTGTTCATGATAAATAAAGTACAGTTGAGAAGAAACCAACTCTGTTTTATTTTATAAATCCATTGATATTCAAATAGATATTATCTGGAAATTAATTAGGGTCTAGATCTTATGATGACTTGGCTTATTTCTTCAGTTATAGTTGCAATAAGGAAGTCAATTTGTACATGGTTTGGATTTCAGTAGAAATAGGTTTTAACTGTCTTCTAAGTAGAATCACATATAAATTCAAATTTCTTAATAAATAAAAATTATTTGGATATTGGCCTTATCATTATTTTCACCTTTTTTGCACAGATCTCTAACAATGTGCTGGAGCAGATCACAAGCTTTGCGTCCGGGACTTCCTATCACCTCCCTTTAGCTCACCATATTCAGCTCATCTTCGACCTCATGGAGCCAGCACTGAACATCAATGGATTAATTGACTTCTCAATACAGGTGTCAAAGAGACCTTGCTTCTCTCATTTTAGGAAAGGAAATGTACCAGGCATTGTCCAATTAAAAATGAGCCACCAGTGCATTTTTTAATAATTGAGACATTCCAAATCAACAGTATTCAAATAGCTTTTTTATTGCAGCTTTGTTCATAGTTTTCAGTTAAATGATTATAATACTGTGCTAAAATATATACTAGTAATAGTCATTAAAAAATGGGAATGTTTTGAGGGTATTTTTTTGTCTTTTTATTACTTTGCTTTGAGAAAGATAAAAGGTTATTTGCTGTTTATAGTAGAGTATATTTTAAGTTAAGAGCAAAACAATAGAACCTTATAATTTGATTTGCCCCGCTATAGTATATATATATATATATATATATATATATATATATATATATATATATATTGAGTATATTTCTTATCTTATGTTGTTAGTAAATAGAAATGAAAGTTGGTTTCTATTGCTTATTCTCTTAATAATCTCTGTTTGTTTTATTAAAAAGAAGGGGGAAAGGAGAAAAAAGAGGTGGAATGTTCTCTGAAATTATTCCGTCTAGAGCTTTAGCTTTGTGCTGCCATAAAGTGTTGGTAACTACTTTAGTATTGGATACTTTCTAACTGCATGTACCTTGGTGTCTACATAAAAGAAAAACTCCATAATTTGGTAAAGGATAAAAAATGAAAATCATTGTAATTCACTGGGTGTGTTTTCTGAGACAGGTTATGTATATGTATATGGCCCTGGGGCAGGATAAGGGGTGAGATAAAAGTATTACTAGAATGACTCAATACATGCATGGTTTTTAAAAATAAATGCTTACCTATGTGCTTTGCAGCTACGTTTTCATCTGATCTTTTCTCTCATTGTAGTTACTAAATGAACTGAGTGTTGTGGAAGCCGAACTGCTCCTGAAATCCTCCAGCCTCGCAGGCAGCTATACCACGGGCCTCTGTGTCTGCATCGTGGCTATTCTCAGGCGCTACCACAGCTGTCTGATCCTGAATCCCGAGCAAACAGCACAGGTGTTTGAAGGGTTGGTATATTAAGTATCATTACTGTTTCACACCATATAATGTATAATTGTGATGAAATATTATAGTATTATAATATTATCTAATCTAATGAAAGACAAACATGCAAATTGACCATACCTTCGCTACATCTTAAGCCACACCCACCAGCCAATCAGAGCGACTATATGCAAATTAACCCAACCAAGATGGCGGCCAGCAGCCACAGAGCTGGAGCGAGTAGGAGGCTTGCTTGCTCCAGTGATGGATGAAGCCAAGCTTCCTGCCTGCCACAGCTGGCTCTGAGCTCCACTCAAGGCAACAAAGTTTCAATTATAGAAGATAAATTAACCCCAGATACCTGCTTTCAGCTGGCCGTGGCCACAGAGCTGGAGTGAGCAGGAGGCTTGGGTTGCCCCTGGCAATGGAGGAAGCCAAGCTTCCCACCCTCCCTGGCCGGCTCTGAGCTCCACTCAAGGCTTCAAAGTTTCAATTATAGAAGGTAAATAAATCCCAGAATAAAAAAAGAAAAGAAAAAAAGAAGAGGCTGGGAGCTTCCATCGCTGGGAAGCTTGGCCAGCCTGAAAACGGCCCTCAGCCCCTCACCCAGACTGGCAGGCAACCCAGTGGGAACCCCCCCACCCTAAAGGGGGTGTGGCCAGCCTGTAAACAGCCATCAGCCCCTTACCCAGGCTGGCCAGGCACCATACTGGGGACCCCCACGCTGAAGGGGGTGTGACCAGCCTGCAAACAGCCATCAGCCCCTCACCCAGGCTGGCCAGGCACCCCAGTGGAGACCCCCACCCTGAAGGGGGTGTGACCAGCCTGCAAACAGCTATCAGCCCCTCACCCAGGCTGGCCAGGCATCCCAGTGGGACCCCCACCCTGATCTGGGACACCCTTCAGGGCAAACCAGCCTGCCCCCACTCATGCACCAGGCCTCTATCCTATATAATAAAAGGGTAATATGCAAACTGACCCTAACAGCAGAACGACTGGGAATGACTGGTCACTATGACACACACTGACCACCATGGGGGAAACGGTCAATGCAGGAGCTGCCCCCTGGTGGTCAGTGCTCTCCCACAGGGGAGCTCTGCTCAGCCACAAGCCAGGCTTATGGCTGCCAGTACAGCGGTGGTGGTGGGAGCCTCTCCCGCCTCCTCAGCAACGCTAAGGATGTCTAACTGCAGGTTAGGCCTGCTCCCCCCTTGCAAATGGCCATCCCCCGAGGGCTCCCGTGCTGCCAGAGGGATGTCTGACTGCCATCTTAGGCCCAATCCCCTGGGGAGTGGGCCTAAGCCAGCAGGTGGTCATCCCCTGAGGAGTCCCAGACTGTGACAGGGCACAGGCTGGGCTGAGGGACCCCCCCCGCCCATTGAGTGCACAAAGTCTTGTGCACTGGGCCTCTAATAGTATTATAATATTACTAGAGGCCCGGTGCAGAACATATGTACACTGGGTGGATGTCGTACATGGGTGGGGGGGTGGCGAGGGCGGGATTCCTCAGTCCCGCCTGTGCCCTTTCGCAGTCCAGAAGCCCTCAGAGGATGCCTGACAACTTAGGCCTGCTCCCCATGGAGAGCAGGACTAAGCCATCAGTCAGACATCCTTAGTGCTGCAGTGGAGGCGAGAGAGGCTCCTGCCACTGCCACTGTGCTAGCCAGCCATCAGCCCGGCTTCTGGTGCACTCCCACAAGGAGAGCACACTGACCACCAGGGGGCAACTCCTGCATTGAGTGTCTTGCCCCCTGGTGGTCAGTGTGTGTCATAGCGACCAGTCATTTGCTGTTCAGTCGATTTGCATATCAGCCTTTTATTATATAGGATAATATAGTATAGTAGAGAAAAATAGTATTGATATTTATTTCAATAAAGAGATATAACATAGTTAAAGAATACTTTTGTAAGAAAACATGTACCAAAGAAGAGTTATAAGAATGAAAAAGTATTTTCTTTTTTTTTAAATGTGTGATTCCTTTCTCCCTTTCTCTTTTCCTTTCTCTTTACCATCCTGCCTTACTTCCCTCCCCCTGGTTTCTACGAATACAAGCCTGTCATTTATAACACTCTGTCATCTGCCCTACCAGTATCGTGGGTAATTATGAATGGCACACATGTGACAACTGTTTTGTTCATGTAATTTCAGTTTATATTTGGAGAATCCAACACTGAATAAGCTTTGCATGCATTGTCATTTTAGAGATTTACTTCTTTAACTTCATTGTTTTAAATAAACTAAACCTATCTTTTGATAAGATAATCGAAACAGTGACTTCCTTGATTCTTAGTCTTTTTTGGTTTGTGTGAATTGTAGTATGAGGTTTTCTCTACTACTACTAGTGGGTTAATAATTACCTAATACCATCCCCATTAGAGACTGAAGTTACAGGGACATGGGTAGAATAATTAGCTCTCAAAAAACCCTATACTGTGCTCCTTTTTGTCCACCGAAGACTCACTCCTTTCCCAGGCTTTTATATAAAAAAAACCAACCTGTTTTTCTTTTTCTTCCATTTTCCTCCTGGGTTCAAAAGAAACATGGAGGTCTTTGGTTCTATAGTACTCTTTTTTTGTGATCTAATACATGTAATCAATTTATACTCTATTCAAGAGTAACATCCATTTAACAGCAGCTCTTTCAGGGAAAAGGAAGTGCTATCACATTAATTATGCATGAAGATTATTAAGTGAAATCTGAAATATCCAAGATAGTTTCACATGTGAAAAAATTAACATGTTAGAATTCAGGAAATATAGAACTGTTTAATATGGCCCTCAACTACCCTGTGAAGTTGAATAATTAATACCACTTTACAAGGGAAGAGACTGAAACTCAGGCTTGTTAAAGGAAGTGGTTGGCGACGGGGTATACCCAGCATCACATCACTACATCTCCCAGGCTGCTGAAAGTCTTTCTAACTAGGAGCTCACTCCTGCTGTCTAATCTACACCATGCTTGTTCAACTGCACGAAAACCATTAGTTGGTCATTAAATGAATATAATAGATTTTTGACAAGCATATTTTTTATTTTTGTTTATTTTGAAATTCATTTCAGTATTTATTTTGACATTTTAAATTTATTTTATAAAATGTTCATAAAATCATATTTAATATTAACTTTATTATATTTTTACTTTATCGTACATAGTAAGGGTATTTTACCCAAAATTGTTATTTTGTTTTTCTGTACTTATATGAATGGATATACTGGATCTCAGTGTAAAATGTTTTTCTTTCCAATGGCAAGTGAAAAAAAAAATGAGGAAAACATTGATTACAAACATTGACTGTTATACTCCCAATAAATGTTTATTTACAAAATAATTCTTTGCTTTTTAGGTTATATTTGGAATTTTTTGTTTATATAGTTAACTGTTGATTGAATCTGTTTTTCATAATTATGTGACTCTTTTGCTATAATTGACAGCTTATATCTGCTGCCCACTGGCCCCGTTTGCTGATGCCATTTCATATTGTTTGGAATGCTATATTGCCATTTCCTCTTGTACTTTCCTGAGTTCCACATCTGGTATTTGTGATTCCTTCTTGGCCTAAGTATCCTAGGCTCCCTCTGGCTTCACCCTGTTCCCTAAATAGTGGAGTGAACTGTGGCTTGGGAATATGGAGACCTAAGCTCTCTTGGATCTGCTGTGAACTTGCTCTTAGCCTATGTGCAGGTGACTTTACTTTTCTGAGCCTTAGAGCCCTCTTTGTAAAATGAGGAAGATGAGTCAGTTCATTTCTAAAGCCCATTTGAGCTTTAATAATCTGAACCATCACACTATCATAGGCTGAACCCTTTAACAGAATACAAGGTGGGGGTGGCATCAGATTCACAAAGAGGGGGCTGGACCACTTTTTTATCTCTGTGTTGTATAACCTTTTGTGTTGTATGAACTGGGGTGAAAGAGGCCATAGTTAGGATTTGGGGAAATGGCACAGATTGCAGCAGCAATGGTACTTTGAACTGAAAGACTTCAGGGAATGTTTCTAAGGGGAAGGGGATTTGGTTCTTATATGAGATAAACTAATGTAAATTTGTTTCTAGTTTGGAGAAACAAGGGAAATGTGACCTCTAACTGTGAATTCACCAGGTTCATGTGAGCACCAGCTCAAGGTTTAAAAATGGATTTCCCAGATTTACTGATTAAGAATTGTTCCCTAACAAAGAAGTAGATTTGGGGATCTTTGAAAATTCACTGAATTAGTGAATCTTTTTGCTGAGGAGAGATTCTCTACTTTAACATTCCTTTATGTTCTAGTCACAGCAACTTAATTGATGGATTCATTCATATATACTTTCTGTATGGAGGAATTTCTATTTTTCTTGTTAATGCCATTTTTGAAGTTTTCTAAAAAAATATCTAGTATTTTAATATTATAATAAACTGATATTTTTCTTAATTATTTACTACTGTTATAATGATTAGTGTCAACAGTCTAATACTTTTTTATACAAGTAATAAATGGACATATTCTCTAAAAGATTTAAACAGTAGCTTATGTATTAGCAACATGTATATCTCACTCCTCGCATGCTGTCTCCTCAGGCTGTGTAGTGTGGTAAAGCATGTTGTGAACCCCTCAGAGTGCTCTTCTCCTGAGAGATGCATCTTAGCCTACCTCTATGATCTCTACGTGTCATGTAGCCACCTCAGAAGTAAATTTGGAGACCTCTTCAGGTGGGTAGAAGAAAATCAAAAGAATAGGGGTAGGGTTATATCTCTGTTTATTAGTGACTAGACCAATATTGTCATTCTTTTTAATAGTGAAAGTTAGTCATAATTATATCTGCCAGAATTCATATTGAGCTACCTTTCATTGTATCTATAACCTTATTACAAATGCGTGTTTAACTGTGATTGCGATTTTGAGATAAAGTTGTGATACAATATTTTATATTTTGCACTTGTTTCCCACTTTTGTGTGCACTCACTTTCTCACTTTGTTTCTCTGCTTCTGTTATCATCCTGTTTGAAACAGCATCCCTGACTCCCTTTCATTCTCTGCATCTTAGCACTTGCTACCACCACAGGTACACAGATGTTGGAAAATACATACTTATTTAATGTTATTTTGAGGAAACTCAGATTATTAATTATCGGAGACAGTCATAACTGGCAAAATAAATTTAGAATCTAGAAGGAGGTAAGGAAAGCACAATCAGTTACGGTTTTCTCTGCTCCATATTTTACACCCATTTGTTTGTAAATCCTATGAGCTAGCTCTACCTTCCAAGTATAGTACCGAGAATCTGACTACTCTTCATTGCTCTGTCACGACCACCATGGTCATCTCCTGGTTAGACCATTGTGTAGCTCTTCTCACTGGTTTCCCCGCTTGCCTCTTTGACTCTCTTGAACATATTATCAACACATCTACTAAAATCATCCTTTTAAAACAAGAACAATAAAGTTTTCCAATGGCTTCTCATCTATTCAGAATAAAAACCTCTGAAGTCATTACCTAGCCTTTAGGACCTACTGGATCTGATTTTCTCTTCAGCCTTTTCTCCCTTGTTCCATTCTAACTATGTGCACCTCCTTCCTGGTCTTCAGACACTCTGAGCAAGCATTGTAGGGCATTTGCACTTGCTATTACCTCTCTTGTGTTTTCCCTAGCTACTTGCATGCTCACGTCCACAATTCATTCACGGCTTTCCTCCCAACCACCCTGTTTATTTATTTATTTGTTTGTTTGCTTGTTTTAAAATATATTTTTATTGATTTCAGAGAGGAAGGGAGAGGGAGAGAGAAATATCAATGATGAGAGAGAATCATTGATTGGCTGCCTCCTGCACGCCCCCAACTGGGGATCAAGCCTGCAATCTGGGCATGTGTCCTTAACCGGAATCAAACCTGGGACCCTTCAGGTCAGGCCAACGTTCTATCCACTGAGCCAAACCAAGTAGGGCCCAACCACTGCATTTTAAATAGCATACCCCTCTGCCTACACTGTCATTCTTTGACCTTAGCACTAACCCTGGCACATTGCATATTTATTTATCATCTCTCTCCTTCCTAGAATGTAAGCTTACCAACAGTAGAAACTTTTTCTGTTTTATTCGCTGCTATGCCCCAGTACCTGGAAGAGTGTCTGGCACATAGGAAGCACTTAAAAAATGTCTGTTAAATAAAAGATATATACAAAAATATCATGAAACTTTTCATGGTATCAATAGGGAAAAATGTGAAAGTATGTCTCCATGAATGGTTAGGTTTCAAAATAATCCCTTACAGGGATGCTGTTTGAGTGAATCTTATGAAACATCTTTTCACAGAAATTATGTAAGAGCAGTAATAACCTGTATCCTGCTGCTTTTTCACACAGAGCTTTCAGTTGACAGTTTTTAGAGAGCTTTCTCATACGTGATTCACTTTAGGCAACAGCCCTGTTCTTAATAGTGAACTTCCAAGAAAGCTCCAGGAGCCCTAACGCTCCTGCTGGGCAGTGTAAATGAGTTCATTCCAGTCTTGTAACCTGGGTGCGTGGAGATCAGGAGACCAGCTTGCACTGAGGGCTGCTGGGGATCAGCACAGGGGTGCCCCACAGCTGTGACACTGGCTGAGGTTCCCTTGATTAAGAAGTGGCAGAGAAACAGCTGTCCCAGGAAACCTGGAAGTCAGAGATTATTTGCAGTTTGGGATTAAGAAATATGGCCCAACAAAAGCTAGATATGCAGAGAGATTTCTGTTAATATACTAATAAACCAGTTTTAATAATTTGATCTGAAGCACCATCTATAAAGTTGTGGAAGAGGAATATTTGGGGGACATATTCACACCGACCACTGATTGAGCTGCTGCTTGTGCCAAGCACGGCACTGGGCTATTTCCATCAAGATCCTTGCTCCACTCAACAACCCCAGGAAGTAGAAATGATGTTTTCTATCACCAAATGATTGTTCCTCATCCTAATTAATAAATGATGAAACTTAGACTTGAACATAAGTAATTTTGGCCTTCAGGTGTGTGTTGCTTTCATCACTCTATCGGAGTCTATCGGGTTTTTTGATACAGGCAATTTCAGAAGGGAAATACCTAGGTTATTTCCTTAAACCCATATATGCCTGCACAGAGAGTGGTAAGAATCTGAGAGTGACCGAGGTAGCAGCTGACTTTTTAATAAAACATAGACGCTCACCTGGAAAGAGTCTAATAAGTGAAATAGGAAGCCTAGAAATGAAAGGCAAGGAGACTTTCCCATGAGCCATAGAGTTCAGAAAAAGTGAGCATTCCTGGCTGGAGGTCGGCAGAATTCTTTTGTTTTTAAAGGCAGGAATGAATAGCATGTTAGAATTAAGTGGGAGGCTGAATAAAATAGACAATGCTTCACTACTTGCAGAAGACTGTTTCCTCCAACACTCAGTGAATTGGGAGGTGGAGGAAACCATGGATGTGGTGTTAGGGAGGGAATCAGCAACGAGCAAAGTTTGATTTTGTTTCATCTCTAGTGGGAAAATGAAATGAATTAGGAACTATTGCTAAGTGAGAATGAAAGAAAAGTTAAGTAGAAAGTTGGCAAGAGTTGTTAAGTCAGAAACTGGAGATTTTAAAAGCCTTGAAGACTATATAGCATCCATCATTTTGAGCAGGTCATAACTCTAGATGGTAAATGTGCATCCTTCAGTGACCACTGAGTTTTTACATAAGTTACCTGGAAAGAAAGATAGTGTAGATTACAATTACTGCCATTTAGTGGGTAGGTTTAGTCCTCTCTAATGGACCAGTGCTTCCCAAGCACTTTTGGCACTTGGATTTACCTCGAACAGTATTTTAAACATACAGATTCAGTAAACCTACAGAGGTGATTCTGAAGGAGGAGGTTTTGGTAAACCACAAATTGAACAATCTCTGTTTCTTAAAGCAGTTGGCAGTGGCAACAGTTTAGGGTAAAGAGTGTTATTTATAAGCCTTTTCATTGTTAAAGCAATCATTTCTGGGTACTATTTATGTAGGTGTATAACACTAGGGGTAAAAAGCCACATGTTGCCTTCATCACAAGTAAATTTGCTGCCAAAAAGTTAATCTAAAAGAAAAAGATTCTCTGCTGCATAAGAGGGCTCTTGAATAGAGGTGGATGCTGCTTATGAACTCATGTCCACAGCAATAGGAAGGAATAGCTGAGTATACATGGGATCTGAGCTTTGAAATCAGATTGTCCCTCAGCTCCATCTGCAGAGCCAGACTGGAACAGATACTTTCTAATTCCCTTTGTACTTCTAACATTCTATGTCATATTCAGATATAACTCACTGAAACATACTTGGTTTTCATGATAAGCCAGCCTCTTAAAAATCTCTTAATCCTGCTACAAGACAGAACATGATAAACTTTTAGGAATAATAGTTTATTCACTCTTATTTAATTTGTGTATCATCCGTTTCCCCCAACTGGAATGCAAGCTCCTGGAGGGCAGGGAATGAGCCTCTCTTTCACAGCTCTGACCACTTGACCTCTGCTGGATACCCTGTACCTAGAGGAATAGTTTTGCAGGATATGTAATTACTACTAAGCCCTGAATTATTCCTGATGTTTAGTCTAACCTATTTTTATTCCTAAGTAATAACACTTTGCAACTACTGTTTAGAGATAGTTGTTGAAAGCCTTAGTAAATTCTTTTATTTTTGAAACATATAAAATGTAGAAAAAAATTAGAAAATAATTAAGATTAGTAACCAAGTTCTTATTCTTGTTTTGTTCTTCACAACCCATTCAGCAACTATTTATTGACCAACGAATACATTCCAGGCACTGTGTTCAGTGCTGATTATTAGGAAATTGGAATCAAGAACTCAATGTGACTCTTTTATAAGAATACATTACAGTTGCTACCATTTAATCTGTCCTTAAATTAACTAACTTTCTAGTTATTCTAGTTTTTTTTTTCTTAACTCTTCTTGTAACCTCAGTAGTGCCTGTTCAAAAGTTAAGCAGACCATATATAATAATGTGATACCTGCTAATTCTAACTTGCGATGGGATCCGGACTTCATGATGGATTTTATTGAGAATCCTTCAGCTTGTAGTATCAACTACTCTATGCTAGGCAAGATCCTCAGTGACAATGCGGCCAATCGCTACAGCTTCGTCTGCAATACACTCATGAATGTATGTATGGGCCATCAGGACGCTGGAAGGTGAGCTGAGTTGCCCTGAATTTTGTGACTAACCACAGTTGTTGCTTTGGTGCTACTTTGAAATTAACTTCCTTAGTAATTGCCTAGGCTGACAGTTGAATGTTGTTTTCTTTTTTTTTTTTTGTATATTATTTTATCTGCTCTGTACTATAGTTTCCTTAACCCAAGAGACAAAAACATATACAAGAAAAATACAAATAAAAATTGTCTATATTTTTAAAATACTGTACTTAGGCTACCTAAATTACATAGTTTCTAAAAGAAAAAAAAATTTATGTTCTTAAAAAGTCATTGTATAGGTTAAGTTTTTTCACAGAGTAATTGACATCTGTAATGGGTATTGTTCGTTGTTTACCAGCATTAGAAACAGAAAACATTTCAAGCCATTCACTTTTATCTTCTCCAGGTTCTACTAGGTTATTTGTCAAGTGGATATTTATTATATCCTTGACTATAAGAAATGAATGACTTGTTTATGGTAGTGAAATATGTGTTCTTAAGTATGTCACATGCAGTATTTCTTTTTTGTTACTTTATACTGTGTCTGTTCTTTTTCTTCTTTCTAGGATTAATGACATAGCCAATTTCTCCTCCGAGCTGACAGCATGCTGCACTGTTCTTAGTTCAGAGTGGCTGGGAGTTCTGAAGGCTCTCTGCTGTTCTTCCAATCACGTGTGGGGGTTCAATGATGTACTTTGCACAGTAGATGTAAGTGTTCTTTTTCACTTAAAAACTCAACTGTAATTAAATATTTAGTTAGTGAGCAACATTTTTTAATTGACTCAACCCTTAACTGAAATGTAAATTTTTTTTTCCTTTTCTCACTTTAAGCAGTATACCAGAGTGTGGTTGGTGCTGTGTTGCATGAGAATGTCCAGGCTCAGATTCATTGGGGCATCCAGTCTTTCTTAGTGATTGTGTCTGGAAGTGATGAAAATATACCCATTTATATCACAGATTTCCTAGAATATTATATGCATGATATGTGAATTTCTTAAAAATCCATCTTGATTCTTTATCTATTTTTGCCTATCACTTCTTGGTGTGATCTTTTGTATGTTAACATATCGTACATATAGAACAATTTTATACATTTTAAAAAATACCTCCCAGTTGAAGTTGAACTTCCTAGTTCTGATATCTCAAGTCTGGGTTGGACAGTCCTACTCCACTCTGTGTCTCACTAAGATTTTAGGCATGCCAAACTCCTACCTGTGGCCTGCTTTTCTAGACAGGAAAGACACATATTTTTATCTTTAACATTGTTCCTTAACCTCTTAGTTGTTTTTGTTATACTTTACCTCTGGTTAGTTCACTCATCTATAAAATTGGAATTAACAGTAGTATAAACCTCATGGTGTTGTGCAGTTAAATGAGGTGACTTTTTGTAGATTGCTACCCACACTCCCTGGCATATACTACAACTTACTACTAAGGTTGCTATTACAGCTTTTTAAATTGTTATTATTATTTTCTGCCAAAGTCTTGTGAAATCTGTAAAGGTAGAGGTTATATTATGAATGAAATAACTTTTCTTCCTCTTTCCTCTCCTTTGAAAATTTAGGAGTCAATTGTAAATTTTCAGAGTTATTTTTAAAACTAATTTACTTATATTAAAGACTCATTACTTTGTCATCTCTGAATAGAACCCCAAACCATTACTGAGGCTTGTGTTTTAACTAGGGCAACCTACAGGTTTTTCCTTGCTTATTAATGGCTACCCTTAAATGACAGATCCTACTGAATTTTGCAGAAAAGTTGTATTTTTGCTACATCTTTTAGGGATTTCTTGATTTTTTTTTTCTTATTGTTGGTTTCCCCCCCCCCCCCCAATTATTTGTACTCAAGATGAAGCCCAGTATCTTCTTACAGCACTGGGATGTGGGTAAATCTCATTTGTTGTCTTATAAAGTAGAAATAGGCCTAGAGAATACTCATGCTAAGTTTCATTCACTCATTTGGGGATCTGAAACCTCATTGGTGTTGCCTACATTCTCTTAGATATTAATCTTAGCTGTTACTGAAAGGGTGTTAGGTATTAAAACGTGTCAATATTTTTCTTGAAGGTGAGTGACCTTTCATTCCATGATTCACTAGCTACTTTCATTGCTATTCTGATAGCACGACAGTGTTTCTCCTTGGAGGACGTCGTGCAGCACGTGGCACTGCCCTCTCTCCTCGCGGCAGGTGAGGTGGCATCCGGGACAGCCGTGGGCTTGTGATGCTGGTCTTGGTGGGATGGTGTCTAACTAGTGAAACCCAGTGAGGGTAGTATTCAGGGGCACATGCGTTGGGCCGTGGTGTGGCCTGCAGGTAAAGATGGTAGAATTGTATATCTTGTTCTACCCAGAGCACTGTGACTCCCTGGATGTTGGTACCTAGTTTTGAGGAAGTACGTACATTCGAGTTTCTCAGGAAAGTGTAGCTGGTGTCTTACTTTTTACCATAAGTAGCATGTTTTCACATTATTCCAGAAAGTTTAGCTAAATAGCAAGCCTGGAGACATGTTCTTGAACATGTGAGGAAACTTGCTTTGGAAATCCTTCTTCCCCAGCTTGTGGAGACGCGGATGCTGAGCCCGGGGCCAGGATGACCTGCCGCCTCCTGCTCCATCTCTTCCGAGCCCCCCAGGCCTGCTTATTACCTCAAGCAGCCGGTGAGCTGATAGCCTCAAACCTCTGATTATGTTTTCATTTGCAGCTCCAGGTTCTCAAATGACCAAGTAGGTTGTTTATTCTGTAATTTCCTTCCTGACTTTGGGGGGCCTGCTTGAGGGTGATGAAGGGGTGCAATGATTCCACTGAGAGGGCTGTCAACACCTTTCATTTATGTAATATCAGGATGTGTTGAGAAACTCAAATCCAGAGTTAATAAACAATAAAAATACTTTTGCTCTTAGGCCAGCCGTGCTGGTGGGCAGCGTGATCCTCTAACATACTATGCATGTTAGTTGTGAACCACAGCATAGCAGCTTAGGGCAGTGATTCATTTATGTTTTTACTAAAGGGAAAACATCTAGGGATGCTGGTGAAATCTGTTCCTAAAGATAATTTCCATGTTAGGGTTTGTGTGTGTGTGTGTGTGTGTGTGTGTGTGTGTGTGTGTGTGTGTGTGTAGAGAGAGAGAGAGAGAGAGAAAAGAGAGACCATCAACATAAATGGATGAAAATCCTAATGTTTTTGACACATCTCTCTAAGGAGCAAAGACATTATTTTAATAGTAAAAAAAGAAATGGTTAAGTACAGGGTGCTGGCAACGTTTTTTAGTGAATTCATGAAGCATCAATTAAAGCTAGCTAATGGCAATTAAGCACCCGCAATCTAACAATGAAAACCCTACGACTGTAAATGGTTACAAAACACTGTTAATAACGGTGATGAGACGATGAAAGGCTTGTTCTTTGTTCTCATAGGCAAAACTTTCCCTGGAATAAGATCATCTTGTGATAGACACCTTTTAGCTGCTGCTCACAACAGCATCGAAGTGGGAGCAGTGTTTGCTGTTTTAAAAGCAATTATGATGCTTGGTAAGACTATCTTGGCAATAAGCTTGGTTAATCGCCAGAAGTTTAATTCGATTTAATATTAATAGAAATATTTTGCTGTTGTTGTTGTTGTTGTTGTTGTTGTTGCTGTTGTTGTTGGCTTTCCCCAAGTCCAAGTTCAGTTGTACTCCAAGAAGTCTGTCCCTTACCTACAACACTGGTGGAATTTAAATATATATTTTTTGGTGGGGTTTTAACTGCGTGCTCTCTCATTCTGATGTAATACAGATCCTCAGACCTCCTAGCTTGTGTTGCCTTCATTTGTTGGCATCAGTCACACTTTGTGATGGACACAGAAAACTTGATGACCTAGTCAAAGGTTTAAATCCCATGTTATATTCTCGGAGTAAATCACCAGAAAACCTGGGTGTCAGTCATAGTGTTTCTGCTTCCACTGTGACCCTGAACAAGTTTATAACCCTGTACCCTAGTTTTTTCGTCAATCAGGTGATAATTGCATTGAGATTGATATTACTGATAAATCAGTATTACATAGCATAATTTTATATAATTTATAATGACCAAGATGTCTTTTATATTTTTATTGGTATATACATCCTCCTGGAGTAGTAGCACTGCCTTTTCTGTTCATCTGTAGTGCAACGCTTTAAGACATTTTTATTCTGTAAATTAGGAGAATGATTGGGAAGACTTGAATCACACTATCTCATTCCAACTTTGGGTGCCCTCTTTTGGCCTTCACTAAACAAATGTTATCTCTTATGCTCTGAAGGAGCCCCCTTTCATTAGAACAGAAGTTACTGCACGGATGAGAATGGTCTTTGATGAGTCTTAAAGAGCATGTTTGAGGATAAAGCCTATCCCTTTATACTTCATCTTGGAAAGTGTTATTTGATGATGACAAGGATGGAAAACAGGGCTTTCATAAAACAGATTATTAAAAGTGCATCTAGCCCTAGCTGGTTTGGCTCAGTAGATAGAGCATCAGCCTATGGACTGAAGGGTCCCAGGTTTGATTCCGGCCAAGGGCACATGCCTGGGTTGTGGGCTCGGTCCCCAGTAGGGGGCGTGCAGGTGGCAGCCGATCAATGATTCTGTCTCATCATTGATGTTTCTATCTCTCTTTCCTTCTCCTTCTCTGAAATCAATAAAGAAATATATATATTTTTAAAAGTGCATCTAAAAATACCTACATATACACATACATACATGCATGCATATATACATACATGCAAATTATTAAATGTGCATCTAAAAATAAGCATACACATATAACATACATATATACATATACATACATGTGTATATATGTATACATACACACATACATGATGCTCCTATTACACCCAGGAATTTTGAAGTAAAAAGAAAATGGTAAAGTCACATGGAGGGCTACAGCCTTCCTCTGAGCTCAGGAGCTTGTGTATACCCAACATTAAATGATCATCTCAGTAATAAAATTTCTGTACATTTGAAAGGAAAGATGGCTGGTTAGTTCCGTTTAATAGTAAAGGTAGAGACCATTGTTAACTGTATTTTGTTTATGGTAACAAACATAAACATAACCATGAATTTAGGGATTCACCTTTTTACTGTGGTAGCTAATGTTCATCAGAGAAACTAAATAGAAGATTTCCCATAAACTAATTTTGGAAGTGTGACTGCATTAAGTGATAGACATTTTAATGGCAGAAACCAAGATGAGTGCAATTTAGATATTGTCCCTTTGGTTTGAAGGACTAGTTTGATCCCAAGTAAAATTGGCCAACCTTTTTAAATATCCAAATAACCATAGTTTACTATCCATGTATAATCATCAATTCACTTTTCTTTGACTGCCTCTCCTTGACCTTTTTATTTTAATTTATTTTATTTTTAAAGATATGTTTTTATTGATTTCAGAGAGAGGAAAGGAGAGGGAGAGAGAGATAGAAACAGCAATGACGAGAGAGAATCACCAATTGGCTGCCTCCTGCCCTCCCCGTACTGTGGTTCAAGCTCAAATCAAACTGTGACCTCGTGGTTCATAGGTTGACGCTCAACCACTGATCCACCCCAGCTGGGCTCCTTGAGCTTTTTCATTGGCTTCAGTTCTTGGAGGAATCTACAGCTTTCTAAGCATTGCTTCCCAAGTCAGGATTAGGCCAGTTGAATGCCAGCAGAGCCTGGGGCCTCGCTGTTACTGAACACCATTCTAATGTTCTATTGTCTATATGATTGTAGAAGGTTCTAGTACAACCTCCAGGTCATCCTAACATCTATACTGATTTGAGGATCTCCTAGTCTGGGACTAGCAGATATGTTTGTTTCTTTGTTTTTGCAGAAATTTTAACTTACCTATCTCACATGTTCTAACCAATGTTCTCTCAAGTCCTATCCATCAGGACTGATGTTGAGTTAGGGAAATAGAACTGTTATATAGAATTTGGTTTCTAATGTCTATAGCAGTTTAACTTAAGGTGTAAAAATAGTTGTTTATATCACTAAAAAGTATGCTAAATTTTGATACATACAGAATCTGGTCTTTCTCGCAACTCCTAAAGAACTCTGTTGAATTAAATAAATTCCTATGGGTAAAGTGAAATTGTTAATATTTGCCCATATATTTTAATGAGAAATGTTTGATAATAAAAATGAAGATATTGCTGAGTTGAAGTGTATTTTTATTCCTCCCTTCCTTTTAATGATTTTATAAGTAAATATTCAATAAACAATTCTGATTTTTCATATTTTTTCATCAGAGTCAAAACTTTTTCCTAGTTGACTTGTAGGCTTTAAAAGACTTTTTGCACTGACCTGGGTGTGGTTTTGCTCTGAGGGCCTCCTGTAAACTCATTTGTTGGTTCCAGGAATTTTTTTCTCTGAAGGCTTATGATCCTGTGGGTAAACAGGCAAAAGTTTGGAGGCTCTGTTGTCCTTTGGCAAGGTTTATTACCAAGTTATTTTATTTTTTCACCTTCAAAATATGACAGTTCTTTGTCTTTCGCAGCTAGAGAAGATTTCTTATATCTAGATCAGTGGTCAGCAAACTGTGGCTCGCGAGCCACATGCGGCTCTTTGGCCCCTTGAGTGTGGCTCTTCCACAAAATACCGACTTCTGCGCATGGGCCACGAAGTTTCAATCGCACTGTACGTGCCCGCCTGCACGTGGTATTTTGTGGAAGAGCCACACTCAAGGGGCCAAAGAGCCGTGTGTGGCTCGCGAGCCGCAGTTTGCCGACCACTGATAGATATTCAATCGTTCTGCTCAGTGTTTCCCCCAGAACTTTTTTTAAATAAGAAAAACACTTTCCTTAGCTTCATTTTAGTTGAATATATTAGAGATTGGTGAGAATGACGTTTTCTTTGTAAGTTGGTGTTTACAGAAAGGAAAACGAAAGACACGGGTTATTCAATGAATGCCCCATTTTCCAGGGCTTCCTTAGTATGCATTGCCCTTTTCCATTCCCAGGGAAATAAATCTCTCTTGTCAAGAAGTTGATAGTAAGGTGGGCTAAGGCAAAACTTTTCTCTTGACCTATGGATAGAAAATAAGTCATTGTAAGAGAAGAAATGAAAAAGGGACATCTAGCAGGGTGAGTAACCCTTCTTTTCCTTGTCTATAAGTCAAATGAATTTGAATACATTGATGCTTGAGATATTGGTGAAATCAGTGTTCTCTGATTATTAAGTGTGATTCAAAATGGCCTTTCCAAGTTTGGTGAAAGCATACATAATTCTATAAACAAAGTAAGGATTGAGTCTTGAACTTATTTTTTTTCCATATCTGATGAAACTTCCCTGGATTCTTGCATTTATTCTCTTGATCCATTCTCTTCATTGCTGCACAGCTATACAATGATTCCATTCACATACTTTAAATTCCTGAAAGCTTGTTTCATTTACTACTCAAATAATTGGCAATATTTTGAATGTGTGTGATTTTGGGTTTGTGATTCTGTTATTTAGGCGATGCCAAAATTGGCAATAACAGTGTCAGCTCTCTAAAGAATGATGACTTCACCATGAGGGGTTTGCGACGTGATGGGAATGCTGATGATATCTGGACTGCCTCACAAACTGCAAAATCATGCGGGAGAAGCATTTCCATAGAAACTGCCAACTTAAAAGAATATGCTAGATATGTACTGAGAACTATTTGTCAACAGGTATCTTCAAATTTAATTGGCCTTTAACTTTGAATATGTAACTGTTATTTTCGAAAGAATCTCACTATTGTACAAAACGTGTACATAGATGGTCCTTTTTATCCTGCTTTGTTTTGACATAATTTCAAATTTGCTGAAAAGTTGCAATAATAATAGAGAACTCTAGTATATCCTTTATACAGATTCACTAACTTTTTAAATTTTGCCACATTGCTTTATAATTCTATTTGTGTGTGTCAGTATGGATGCATATACTTAAAAAAAAATTTTTCTGAGCCATTTGAGAGTAGTTGGCATACATTATTCTTTTTTACTTTTGAATACTTTAGTGTTTGTTAACATGAACAAAATACAGTTAAAAAAAACTCAGGAAATTTAGCATTAGTACAGTAAATTTTTTTCACCTATAGACCTCATTCTAATTTTGTCAGTTGTTCCAACTATGTTGGATTTGTGTGAAGTTTCCTGTAGATTAGCTTCAGATTATGCATTCCTAGCTAGACACTGCAGCGGTAATGCTGGGTTCTTCTCAGGTACTCACATCGGACGGCCCATGATGTCCACTGGCATCTCATTGGTGATGTTAACCGTATCAAGATGTCTCCATTGTATGATTTCAAAATTTCTCTACTGGATAATTATTTTTTTTTCCTTGTAATTAATAAGCAGTCTTTGGAGAGACACTTTAAGACAATGCAAATATTCTCATCAAATTCTCTCACCTCCCATGTTGCATCCATTTTGATTCTTGTCCAAACCAGTCTTTACTGTGATGGGTGCAAGATGGTGATTTTCCTCCAAACTCCTCTCCTCTCCAATTATCAGTTTGCACTCTTCCCTAAGGAAAAGCCCGCCCTTAACTTATATTTACTAATTTTCCGTATGGATTATGATTTACTGTCCTTGGTTATGTTCATGTTCAAATTGCCCAGATTTTTCTGATGGGACTCTTTTCATGCTGGATCTCATGTTATTTTGATATGTCTTTATCTTTATTTTTTATTTATTTTTTTAACTTTCTGGCTCCTTTTGTACTTTCCCTGCCCCAGATCTAGAATTACTCATTCCTCTGAAGAACCTTGATTCTGTTTAGCACAAGATGGTATTTAGAAACCAAGATCAAGGCACTGTGTGTGCTCATTGTTTTAGGCCTTTTCAGCAGACAGAGCTAAGGAAAAAACATATCTATATACATAAATGTGTGTGTAAATCACGAGTTCATACTGATATCTTTACTTCCAATCCAACCCCACAAAGTCCTTTGTTTTCCCCATTCCACATTAATATTGCCTTCTTCCACACTATGAACCCCACTCCCAATAATATTAAACCTTTACTCATTTGCTTTATTCTGCAATATACCTGTAATAGTTTCAGAATTGCTACACCCATACTACTAGGAAAAACAAGCTTACTAAAAGGATTTGAAGATTTGTTTGTAGTTCTTCCCTAAGAGTTTACCATATTATGTTAAGAAATCATTTGAACTTTCTCCCTCCCTGTGGATATATTTCTTGCTTGAAATAGAACTGATTTTTATTTGTTTTTGTTTACATTCAGTGTAGGTCCACCCCCACCCCCCTCACCCAGCTCTGTCTTTAGAATAGCATGCTCCCACAGGCCAACTATGCAAAAGGTATACTCAGAGATATGTCCTCTCTCCCTAATCCCTGCTACCCTTTGTCTCACCCTGCCCTAAGTCGCCAGTTTCATTATCTTCTGCTTTAACTTTTCATATATTTAAAAAAAATTTCTCCTTTCTTAGTAAAAGAATCAAGGCATACCATATATACTCTTTTTTACGTTCCAAATGTTGACAGGGTCATGTTTTTATAAGGCATATTATAACCATGGTAAAAGTTAGCTAAATAGTTATATAGGTACTAGAGGCCTGGTGCATGAATTCGTGCACCAGTGGGGTCTGGCCAGCCTGCCCAGGCCAATCGGGTGGGGCTGGCTGGAGGGAGGGGACGCCAGAGTTTGGCCAGCTGGCCCCACCCCCAGTTGGGGTGGTGGGGGAAATCGGGGACAGGGCCGGCCTGGGGGAGGGGCTATGGGTGGTTGGCCAGCTGTCCCCACCCCCATGGTTGAATTCCAGGTCGAACTCCTGGTCAAGGGGACAATCTGCATATTAGCCTTTTATTATATAGGATTAAGACGTTGTTGGGTTGTGCACTGGTTCCATACTGTGAGGGCAATTGGAATTACAGTGGGGTCTTGACTTACGAGTGTCCCAACTAACGACTTTTTTGAGATACCAGCTGTCTCTCAGCTGATTTTTTGCATTGAGTTGGAAGAGTAATTTGAGTTAATGAGCTCCTTAATGAGCTCCTTAATGAGCTTGGTCTCAGAACGAATTAAACTCGTAAGTCAAGGCCCCACTGTACCTAAGGAGTTAAAATTGTTTTTGATGCCTTAAGAAAATGACTGCTGTCTGGTCCACAACCTAAGATTGACTTAATTGATTTGATGTAGGGCCCACACTTTGTTAACAAGATCCTCAGGTGATTTTAATGGATAATCAGCGTTTAGTCACAGGTATAGTGGTTAAGAAACAGGTTTCATTTTAAACAGATCTGGGCTCAAATTGGGCTCAGGAACAGTTGACAAAGTCTTATCTAATCCAATCTAATAAAAGAGTAATATGCAAATTGACCATCATTCCAACACAAGATGGCCGCCCCCATGTGGACACAAGATGGCCAGCAGGGGAGGGCAGTTGTGGGTGATCAGGCCAGCAGGGGAGGACAGTTAGGGGCAACCAGACTGGCAGGGGAGTGGTTAGGGGCAATCAGGCAGGCAGGCAGGTGAGTGGTTGGGAGCCAGCAGTCCTCAGTTGTGAGAGGGGTCCCAGATTGAAGAGGGTGCAGGCCGGGCTAAGGGACATACACCCTTCCCCCCTTACCCCCCTTGCACAAGTTTCATGCACCGGGGCTCTAGTTTAAAATAAGAGTTTCCTTTGAAAAACTGATAAAGAAAGTGTGATAAAAGTTTAAATTAGTAGAAACTCTCTACAGGTTAATTAGCCATCTACATCAATAGCCTTAAATTTTTGCTATACTTCTTAACCCAGCAATTGCACTTTATGAAGTTATCCTGAGAAATCAATTGTACAGAGAATAGATGTGCACAAACATTTATTTATAATACTAACATTGTAATATCAAACAGGAAGACAATTTTCTGAGTGTTATACTGTGTTCTATTCAGTAGAACATAGCATAATGCATTTCATAAAAATGACATCTTATAAATAGACTCATTGCCCTTACATATGGCAAGCTAAAAAAATTGATTATAAAACAGTTGCAAGAATAAGAACCCATTTTCCAATTGAAACACATACCAATATTTTCCTTAGCTTTCTTCTTTCCTTTTTTTTTTTTTGCACATCTATTTTTTAAAGTTTTCTTTATCCAAGGTTTCACTTTGTATTTTAAGAATTTAAAATACTATAAAAGTTTGTTTTTAAAACTTTTGCCACCATTTTGTGTATGTAATATTTTGTTAAATGGAAGATTCCTGTCTGCTTTATATTCCATTATGTGCCATGGACTTAGTACATATTACATAGGCATGTAGAAAGCCCATGCCTACCAATCTAACTGCTGTATGATTTTTAGGAATGGGTAGGAGAACACTGCTTAAAAGAACCTGAAAGATTGTGCACAGACAAAGAACTAATATTGGACCCTGTGCTTTCAAATATGCAAGCACAGAAACTACTGCAGCTCATCTGTTATCCTCATGGCATTAAAGAATGTACTGAGGGGGACAACCTGCAAAGACAGCACATTAAGCGCATTCTTCAGGTGAGTGTCAGTAAGATTATGTTTCTGTGATTTGACACATTCTTTGTAATAACAACAAAAATGACTGTAGCATTCCCACAGGCTCTCTTAGGCTTTTCTTATGCCTTAAGACACATCTTGCTAACAAATGTGCAAAATAAGTCGAGATAAAGCCAGATGCTCCCAGGCATGGTTTAAAAACCATGGTGGCTGGATGCTGAGAGGCTGCGTGTGGTTCCCAGGGAAGGGGTTTGGTGCCTGGGCTGCCCTCGCTGCTGGGTGCCCACTGCCTCCATCACAGCTTACTGCACAGCAAGCACAGCACTGTTTTTGCACTCTCCGATTTCATTCTCTTAGCAAAAACAGGCTAATGTAGGTCTTTCCTAAAAGTGAAGTGCTTGCCCTGCCCTGTGTGGTTCAGTTGGTTGAGCATCGTCTGTGCACTGAAAGTTCGATTCCCAGTGAGAGCACATGCCCAGGTTGCAGCTTGATCCCCGGTGGAGAGGGAAAGAGTGTGCATGAGGCAGCAGATTGATGTTCTGCTCTCACATAGTTGTTTTTCTCTTGTCCTTCCTCTCTCGTTAAAAATCAATAAAAGTATTTAAAAAAGGAAAAGTAAAGTACTTAACACAAACTTTTTTATTTTTTATTTTTATTGATTTCAGAGAGGAAGGAAGAGGGGAGAGAGAGAGAGAGAGAGAGAGAGAGAGAGAGAGAGAGAGAGAGAGAGAGAGAGAGAGAAATATCAATGATGAGAGAGAATTATTGATCGGCTGCCTCCTGCATGCCCCCTACTGGGCATCCAGCCCAAGACCCAGACATGTGCCCTGACTGGGAATCGAACTCTGACCTCCTGGTTCATAGGTCAATGCTCAACCACTGAGCCACACTGGCTGGGCATTTAACATGAACTTTTGAAAAGCAGTGGTGCCTGTAGATCCCTTTCTTGTGTGTGACTATTCTACTCTTTCTTGAAATAGGGAAACTGCCAGTAATTCCTGTGTTTTAAGACATGCGTAATGTTCTTAATGTCTTAGTTATTTCCATTTCCCCCAGAACCTTGAGCAGTGGACACTGAGGCAGTCCTGGCTAGAACTTCAGTTAATGATTAAGCAGTGCTTGAAGGACCCAGTGAGTATATCTGAAGAGCATGCATGTGTATAAAATTGTATGAAAAGCAAAGCATGTTGGCATTTGAGGTTTAAGTAAAATGTATGTGTGCTAGTTTTCTTGTGTCTGGCACTAGGGCTCTGGCTCGGTGGCTGAAATGAACAACTTACTGGACAATATTGCTAAGGCGACCATAGAGGTGTTCCAGCAGTCTGCTGACATGAGCATCAACTCTTCCAATTCCGGTACGGGGCTCTTCAACCCGAACGGGATGGGAAGCTCCGATGCAGGAAGCACAAGGCAGAATGGAATAAAGACATTCCTAAGGTGTTTTTTCTGTGGCTTTATTACTTGTAGTCTCTTGTTAATTTTTCACATGTAACTGTGTTTTATTTGCATAATCAAATCTTTTTTCATAAAGCTGCAGGAATATGAAGAAAGTAATAACTGTGTCAGTTATCATTATTTAATAATAAGTTAAAGGGCAATGTTACAGGCTGCATGATATCTTAGTGTTCTAAATACTAGGTTAATCGGGCCCAGACTCCTGGGAACCACAGGTGACATTCAGGGTGCTTTAATTTCTTTAGTGTTCACTCTTCCGTGGTATTTGTTACATAGGAAACACTTTTTCTGCCTTCTTTAAAAATGAGCATTTTTGCATAAATGATAATCATGAAAGGCAGATTAGCTGTATTTCATCATTTTGGCGTAAAGTATAACTAGTGAATTCTAAAACTTTAAAAACAGGCTATCAGTGTGCTTAAATGTAACCAGAACATTTCATATCTTAACCAGGACAAAAAAGTGTTGGACAAAAGGACTGTTACTAATCAGAGAGCCACAATAATAGAAAAGTATGTTTGTAGATTTTTAAACAAACTTTTAGTTATACTCCCAGAACCGTGTCTTTTATTGCCCTCTATAAGCACGAGTGGAAAAGTGTGCAAATATCTGGTATTTGGGAAGATATTTACTGTGCGATAGCATAGAAATGAAAGGGAAATTTCTGAATTTGTGTATAAAATTTTTACATGGGAATTTCTGTTATAACTGTGAGAAAAAGGTGCCTCGTTGGGCATAACGCCTGTTTCTGATTTTAGCTCCTCTGAACGCAGGGGTGTGTGGCTGGTGGCCCCGCTCATTGCCAGGCTGCCAACCTCTGTGCAAGGAAGAGTACTGAAAGCTGCCGGGGAGGAGCTGGAGAAGGGACAGCACTTGGGTTCTTCTTCAAAAAAGGAAAGAGACAGACAAAAACAGAAAAGGTATGCCTTCAAGTTGTGTCTCTGTGTCTGATTTGAAAGAGAGAAATGTAGCATTCTGCAAACATACATGTTCACTGCCCTCCAAGTCCACTGAAATTTTGTTATTAAATGAAATTGAAAATGTTTTGTTAGGTGAGGCGCTGTTCCTTAGAAGTTCCAGGTTATACTGTTTACACGTTCTCAGTTCCGCCTATGCACCCCGATCCTTGCTGCTATGAAAATCCTGACTTCTTAGCCCCACTGCATCCTGAATCAGACCTGGATTGCCACCTGGTCCCTGTTTTCTCCTTTTAATCACTTTTCTTTCTTTTTATTTTATTACTTAAGTCTTTGTGTTTAAAATACATAGAAATATTTCTAGTACTGTCTTGTTGGACCCTGAAATAGTTACTAATATTTTTAGCATTTAGGTTCTTATTCTAGATTTTACTGCCAGAGCCAGATATTAAAACTTACAAACCATGAAGTTTAATGTTAATTTATTTTATGCCCTGAAAAGATTTCAAATAATTCTATTTGAAAACTGACTGTGTTACTGAAGAAGTCTAAAACCACTCTCAAATGTGAAAACATGGTGAATTTATCACCAAAGGATAAGGGGGAAATAATGATAATTTCTTCTGTTTGATTGGGGGGTGAGAGTGGGGGGTGGAAGTGAAAGAGGATACAGGGGGGATAAATGCTGATGGGGGGAAGTAAAAAAAATTTTTGAAATATTATTTTCTTCTAATTAATAATATTTTGGTAGCGGTCATTTATTGAGCTCTTACAAATGCCAACCCCCTATATAAAATTTATTTCATATATACTCAAACTTTTAAAATCTCACAGCAATCATGAAGCAGGTGCTGATCTTAGCTCTATATACTTTTTACAGATGAAAAAACTGATGCACTGAAAGGTTAAGTAAATTTTTTGAGAACACAGCTAAGCAGTTAGGAAGCTGGGTTTACACCAGGTGGTCTGGTTTCTGATCCTGCATTCTTAACTGAAGAACATTTGGTAGAGACCTAACTTTGCTCATATTTTGTTTGTTATCTGATTGTTTTGTTATGTTTGCTAGCATTAATTAACCAACCAGATGACTCAACTTAGTTCTCAAAGTTCGTTAGCTAATGGGTGATTGTATGTACTTCGCCCCGCCTACCACAGAGAGGTCTAGAGGCTCTTACAAAGTTTCAAAATGGCCCTTCCCAAGTCAATCTCTCTCAGTCTGCTTATGTAAAATAAAGCAGATTGAAATATTTTGGCCTCAATCTCATTTGAAGAAATTTTTCTTTTCAGTGTAGCAATTAGTTTATCAGTATGACTAGTTAGTTGTTCTCTAATAATTGAATAAATCTTAATAGAATTTTTACCAAATGTCTTTTTTAAAAAAATATTTTTATTACTTTCAGAGAGGAAGGGAGAGGGAGAGAGAGATAGAAACATCAATGATGAGAGAATCGTCGATTGGCTGCTTCCTGCATGCCCTGCACTGGGGATTGAGCCCACAACCCAGGCATGTGCCCTGACTGGGAATCGAACTGTGAACTCCTGGTTCATAGGTTGAGGCTCTACCGTTGAGCCACACTGGTTGGGCCCAAATGTCTTAAAACCCCTTGGAAGACTACATTGTGGGGGTGGAGGGGCTGTGCTCCTCAGGTCACGAGCAAGCACTCTGGTATTTGGCAAGATATTTACTGTGTGATACTGGGTCCTTGAACCAGATTCTGATTTTAGCTCTACCAGTAAATACCCCACTGTTTGTTCTCAAGAAACGTGCTGAAAAATAAAATAAGCACAGCAATCAGATAGGGCTGGACCCTAAAATAAGAGTTTTGTGTGAGAGGAAGTTTACATTTTAAATTTTATTCTGTGTATAAGGTGATATTCCTTCTGATGTGTATTATAAAATGCAACTTACTGACGTGAAATACAAATTCTCTTCTTCCTTCTCTGCCCTTACACACTCAGTTGCAGTATGAATTTATGCTAGTTTGGGGAATGCCTTCAATATTAAATTATTTAGAAGCATTCCTGTGGCTTTTAATATAATCAGTAGAGATATGACTTAACTCTCCATTTTTGACTAACTATTAGTAAAATAGTGAGCCAAAACTGGAGGGCAAGAAGTCAGTGTTGCAAGGAAGTAATCCATTCTTTCTAACTAGATCTGCTGTTATGATTTGCTTTGTAGTATGTCTCTTTTGAGCCAACAACCATTCCTCTCACTGGTCCTTACCTGCCTTAAGGGACAAGATGAACAACGAGAAGGCCTCCTCATGTCTCTCCAGAATCAAGTTAATCAGGTAAAGTAGAGTAGAGTATGAAGCCAGGCAAGCGTTTTTCTAATGGCATTAATTTGTTTTCCTTTCAAATGCTGAGATTAAACCAATAAGGACACAGCGTGATTTGATTAGATGCAGGTTGGCATAATTCATGCTCTATTCTCCTACCTGACATTCTAGTCACCACAAGATTAACAATTTTATATTAATGTCCACAGAGTATAAAAGTAACATTTGCATATTACACATAACTTGGACATGTCTGTTCTCTCTTGATCCTGCCTTGGGGGGGGTGGGGGTGGGGGGATCCTGGGCAAGTCCCTGTTGCAGTTGGCATGGCAGGAAGACAGAAATAGAGATCTGAGACCTAAGGGGTCTTCCACCTATCAGGCAGGGTCTCATCTTGAGCCCTGTAGGTGCAGAAACTCAATTTCATTTTATTGCCAGAGCCAGGATGATACCAGTCAAGTACACAAGATACTCATTTATAAATCAGAAGTCATTTTGGTTCATTGATAAAGAATATGGACTTTGTCTTTCCAGCAACTACAGTTCCCCTGGCACTTGCATTGTCTGTACCACAAGGAAACTAGTGACCACATTAGAAACTGGAGATTGTGGAATTGAGCAGTGTGGTTGGGTGGGTCATGTGGGATGTTTTATCCTGCTGCAGAGCCTAATGGAGCCCTCCTGTGGTGCTGTGGTTCTATGACATCATGTCTTTTCCTTGAATGGTACTAGATGAACATGAACAAGGACACTTACTTGGTTCTCCCATTGTCTTCTACCTTTTGGATATGAGAAATCTATCCTCTACACAGTCACCAGAATAATCCTTTTTAAATGTGAATCACATTTCTTTGGTGCCCAAAATGCTGCAATCATTCTTGCTACACTTAGAATAAAGATTCAAAGCCTGGGCTTATAAGGCCTTAGTGATTTGGCACTGGCTCTCGTTCTACCTTTTTTCCTACCAGCCATGGCCTTGCTCACTCCATTCTTTTCACAGTGGCCACATTGCTGGTCCTTGAACAAATTGTCATTGCAGCACCTTTGCATCTTTTCTTCCCTTCACCTGGAAGGCTTTTCTCTCAGATATGCACATGGTTGTCTCCCTCACTTCATCAGGTCTCTGCTCACAGGTCACCTCCTTCAGGAGGCCGTCCCTGATCACTCTCTAAAAATAGAACGACGTTCATTCTCTATCCCCTGGCCCAAGTCCATACCACTTGTTGCACCTGGTTTTTTATTATTCACTAGAGGCCCGTTGCATGAAGAGATTCGTGCAATAGGCCTTCCCTTCCCCTGGCTGCCGGCACCGGTTTTTTTCCGGCACTTGGGACCCAGGCCTTCACTCCGGCCCGGAGCCTTCCATCTTCTCTCTGCTGCTTTGCACCTATGTATGCAAATTAACCGCCATCTTTGTTGGGTTAATTTGCATATTCTCCTGATTGGCTGGTACATGTAGCGGAGGGACGGTCAATTTACATGTTTGTCTATTATTAGGTAAGATCCTGCCCCTTGAATGTAAGCTCCATGGCAGCTTGTGTGCTTTGTTACCTGCCTTGCACCCTTATCTCGCCTGGGAGAAGTCCATTTCTTTTGATGAGCTGTGGGAAGTGTTCTCATCTTACCCTGCAGGATACTTACAGGTCATCTGCTGGGCTTACTTCTGCATGTGACTCATTTCAACTATGTTAAGATGGTTCTCATTAGTTAACACATATTTCAGAGCATGGCAGTATGAGATTTTTTTTTGGCGGGGGGAGGCGGTATGCATTTGTTTTTGCTCCTGCCATCTGATCCTGGGGTGTTGCCCACTTGCAGTTTGCCCTTCCTAAGAACACCTTTCCTTTCCCAGCATTAGTCTGAATCACAGAAGAAGCACTCACTTTATAAGTGGATATGCCACTTGACTAATATCCAAATTGTCACATTTTTTCAAAATAGTATGTATTATCTTTATCAAGGAAGACAAGATTCCACTTCAAAAGGACACTAAAATAACACTAGTACATTTGCTAGGGTTCACAGCGTGTCCCTAGAAATATAACCCAGAGCTGATATAAAATGTAATTTTATCTGCCTAATACTTATCTTTATAAGACAAATGAAATGATGTAATGATGTATAGTTGACCCTTGAGTTGCATGGGGTTTAAGGGCACCGACCCCAAGACAATAAAAAAATTTATATAACTTTTGCTTTCCCAAAACTCCAGTCATCCTCCTGGTATTCAGAAACCAAAACCTGAGAATGCTCCAGTCCCTTATGGTGAAGAACAATCTGCAAATTTCCAACCTCAGATAAAAAAATACTGTTTCTCAGATGTGAAACCCGTATTTGTAGAGGGGCTGCCTGTATATTTACTGAAAAATCCATGTGTAAGTGGACCCGCACAGTTCAAACCCATGATGTTCAGGGTCAACTGTATTTAAAAACTGATCTTTATTTTTGTTAATGTTTAACTTGATGGTCCTCTAAAAACGTTTTCTAAGACTACTGGATAAGTAATTAGAAAAGATTTTTCCTCTCCCATCTGGAAAGGTAATGACAAAGAAATAGCCAGATTTCTGTCTGCTTAGTGGAAGGGGAGGAAAGTTTTATTTAATTTGTTAAACCAAGAAGTTATTTTTGACCATCAGTAAAAGCTCAATTTAACTTAAGATATGAAAAATTTAATTTTAACAGGGGAAACCAGTTCTGGATTTTTTTTTTTTAATGTATTGTCTGGTTTAGATCTTAAGTAATTGGAGAGAAGAGCGATACCAACATGACATAAAAGCACGGCAGATGATGCACGAAGCATTGCAGCTCCGCCTGAATTTGGTAAGACATTTCCAGTCTTCTGCCTGCGTTAAACTTATCTTACATAGCCTCCCACTTCCACTGTCGTCACAAGTCTTCATTGCAAGGTGAGGCCCTCTGCTGTTTGCTCTCTGTGGCTACTTCCCTGTCCCTCTAACCTTCCTGTTTTCCTGGCTGCTGTTCTTCCTGTCTGGCCTAACTTCCGGACAGCAGTAGGTAGGTATTTTAGGCTCCGGTTTGTGTTCTGCAGCCCCGCCCCAGGGAATCTCTCCTTTTGGGTGTGAGCTCAGAGGAGGACTTAGAGGACCAGTATTCTGAGATGGAAGTTAGTTTTGACTATGCTTATTTAAAAACCATATTAAAATGACATTTAAGTCAAAATTATCAAATTGATCATAAAAACAAATTCTACATGGAAGGTTTTGGTTTTCAGAAATTTAAAATTCTCACACATTGAACATTCCTTTGAATTTTTCTTTCCCACTGGACAAGCCAGCTGAAGGGCACTCTGGGGATATTCACTGATTATTGATTTCAACAGAATTCCCACACATGAAAGAGTAGACCTGGGGGCCATGCCTCCTGCTCATCATTACTTCGGTGTTACTGGATAATTCTGAGTGCTATTATGACAACAGGCTTAGATTCAATAGTAATTGACAGCACAAAGGTGTAGATAATTGGATTATGTGGTTCTGACCTATTTAGATTTAATTCGACTAAAATCACACCATAAAAGAGGGTTTCCTGAATGTTTAGGAATAAAAGAAAGCTATTTATACTGACTTATAGTAGTAGGAATAGTTAGATGTAGATTTTCCACTAAGAGGAAGGTCATTGTCCCTAAGCCTCTGCATTTTCAAGGGTCAGCTGTCAAGGGTCAGCTGTAATTCCTACTGATCATGTGCCCACACTCAGGTGCTCTTCTCTTCTCTTCTCTTCTCTTCTCTTCTCTTCTCTTCTCTTCTCTTTTCTCTCTCTTTTCTTTCTTTTTTTTTGAGGATTTTCTTTAATTAATCAAAATTTGGCTAAATAAAATATATTTTTCTCTTTAACACAATGCAGATTTTTTTATTGTATTTTTTATGTACTAGGTGGGAGGAATGTTTGACACAGTGCAGAGGAGCACCCAATGGACCACAGACTGGGCCCTCCTCCTTCTTCAAATCATTACTTCTGGAACCGTTGACATGCACACCAACAAGTATGTACTTATCATTTCACCTTTACTTTGCTGCGCGTGTACATGGCAGAGGCTTTGATATACTGATGTTAATTTCTGTCGCATCTTATTTTCTTAGGTACATTCTATGCCTTAAATAAAAATTCTCAGTTAAGATTATCTTGGTTTTGCTCTGAGGTGAAAATAATTCTTTTCTGTCCCCTCTTAGTGAATTATTCACAACAGTTCTTGACATGCTGGGTGTTTTAATCAATGGAACATTAGCCTCTGACCTGTCCAACGCATTGCCAGGGGGATCTGAAGAGAATAGACGTGCATACATGAATTTAGTAAAGAAACTGAAGGCAAGTTTGTGACCTGCTTATTATGAACTCAGATGGCTTGTGGGTTTGTTATTTAGTACATTTTATCTAATTTTACTCCTCGTTAAAGTAAATGTTATTTGTTGCACTCAAATTAATTTAATGTGATTATTTTGCTATTTTCTTTACCTTAGCTCACTAGAACCCCAAAGTAGTAAGCATATAGTTTGAAGGTTTGTCTTTTAAAAAAATTTATATTCATAAAGCATGTTTAATTTTTTAAGGAACTTTAGAAATGCATTACCAAATATCTAATCAGAGTACCAGCATCAGATTTAAGATACATTTGTGCTTGGACTGGAACATGCAGTTGAAAATAATCACTTGTACTGATATATCTAAATCCAATTCATTTTACTAACCACTAACACAGTTTTGAAATAAACTATAAGTAAACTGCATAAGAGAAAAAAAATATGACCTTACAGTAAAATAACCAATGGTTACCTTGCGCTGTGGCCCTGCATTCAAGAACGTGTTCCGTGCTGCAGCTCCTGCCTTCTCGTTACAGTTGCTGTCCTAGATTTTGTCATTTCAGCATTGTGAAGTTTGTTGTGTAACAAGCGTGCCTTTTTATGTGTTCTATTTTCTACCTAAAATGAAGAAATGAAACACTCACCACTCTAATTGAGAGTTGCAACGTAGACCATGTTTCAAGTAAAAGAACATTTCAGCTATATAATGGAAATGTTTCATAAGGGAACTTCCTTCTGGGCAACTTTTGCCTTCATTGTAATTTCTGTTCCACTTCTCTTTTTCTCTCTCTCATTTTTTTTTTTTTTTTAGAAAGAGCTAGGAGACAAGCGGTCAGAAAGTATTGATAAAGTTCAACAGCTGCTGCCTTTGCCAAAACAGACATGTGATGTCATCACTTGTGAGCCTATGGGTTCCTTGATTGACACAAAGGGAAACAAAATTGCTGGGTTCGACTCTATAGATAAAAAACAGGCAAGAGTAAAGTGTTTGTTTCTTGTGTATATAACTATGTGTTAATCTTACAAAAACAAAATACAACTTTTTGTCTTCCTGTAAAGCATATAAAGCATTTTAATTTTACAGTTTCCTGTTCTTTAAATGCATATTTTTATCATTTAATGGTTATTGGCATTATAATAAAAGTTAAATCTTTCAAGATCTTTACTTAAAATTGTACTTGAATTTAAGTGAATTTCTTAAATTCAACAATAGAAAACTAAAAAGCTTAGTGTAAAAAACAAACAAAAGATCAGCTGTAATTTTACTTCAGAATTGGAAACAATACGTTTAGATAATTTTTGTTGCTAAAAGTCTTTATGTCGTAAAACTATTTTGAGTAAAAATGTTTAAAGTGATGGTACTTTATTTTCATATCAATTAAACAATATTTAATGAAAACTTGATCTTATATAAGATATTAAGCAGGGTTTTCTTATAATACAAGAAGAGTGGTCCATGATTCTTTCAGTGAACGTGAACAACTACAGATTTCCAAAATCACAGAGATGAAAGACAGAGCGCCTACCCTCTTAGTAGTAGATAGACAGCGTATGGTGAGGTTTGTGTGTCATGCTGCACAGTGTTAGGGACCCTGAGAAGGAGCCATCACACTCAGATGGCAAGAAAATAGTTGGAGCAGCATCCCCAGGAAAATCGACATGAATCATTTTGAAGGATTAAGAGTTAGCTGGGAGGTAGGGGAAAATGTAGTACAGGCAAAGGGAAGAATTTATGCAAAGACACAAAAAAGGTGGCTCATTGAACTGCAATGCAACAGTAACTCGGAGTACTTTAGGTGCTTACCACATTGGTGCATTGTGGAGAGAAAGAGCTAGAATCATGGGCAAGTTGAATTTGTAGTGCTGGTGGGCTCTCTAGTGGTGAGACATGTATAAGCCATTTGGAGATGTGGTCTTGGCACCCAGGAGAGAAGTCTAATCTCAAGACATATTAGGAAGCAGTCAGTATGCAGATGATACTGAGCCTTGGTTCTGGATAAAGCTGCTCATGGAAGAGTGTGTAGGTAAGAGGGCATAGTTATGGAATGCCCGAGTAATTATTTTGGGGTTCATACTGAAGAAAAGTATTTTCAAATTGCTATGCCAGGGAAAGTACCAAGGGACATTACCAATTAATGTTAAAAATAAACTTCTTATTTTCAGAAACAAAATAACATTTTCTCCTCTGAACTCCGTAGAGATAAGCTTGAATTGAAGGAGTTTATTTCTACATGTTGGTCAAGTTAATTCTGTAATAAAATGACTTAACTATGGCTTATTAAGTACATGAAAGGTGCCCATATTGAATCAAGTCCACTCATGTTTGGATTAAAGTTCATTTGAGCCCAATTAGAGGTTGAATGTTTCTTATCCTAAAAACAATAAATGGATTCCAAAGATTTATAACTGATTATAAGTTAGTATAGTAAGATCAATTTTATAGCATTTCTTAAAAATTATTGTTTTGCTAACAAAAGAAAACTACATGAAAAAAAATGCCATTGTACAATAAACTGTATCTATGGAGCTCAGTGGTAGAGAGAACCATAGAACTGTGGATTCTAGCCAGCCCCACCAGTGATCTGTGTGACCCTGGACTGATTAGTTAGCCTGTCTGCTCTATGCTAAGTTCTTGTGAAGGCCCACACCCGCCAAAATGTTCTCTGAATCCATGTCCTAAGCAAGCCTGACCCTAATCAGAAAAAGGTCTGAGGGTGTGGTCATAGAATGTTATTTTGCCACAGGGTCTCCAGGTCTCTACGAAGCAGAAGGTGTCCCCCTGGGATTTGTTTGAGGGTCAGAAGAACCCAGCTCCTCTGTCCTGGGCCTGGTTCGGGACAGTCCGAATAGACCGGAAGGTGATCAAGTATGAGGAGCAGCACCACCTCCTTTTGTACCACACACACCCTATGCCCAAGCCCCGAAGTTACTACCTCGAGCCGCTGCCCCTGCCTCCCGAGGAGGAAGAGGAAGAGCCCACGTCTCCCATTTCTCAGGAACCAGAGAGGAAATCAGCTGAGCTGTCAGATCAGGGAAAAACCACAACTGATGAAGAGAAGAAAACAAAGGGAAGGAAGCGCAAGACAAAATCAAGCTCAAGAGTTGATGTAAGTACAGGAAGTAGAGGGAACTTCGATGCAAGAGCATCCAGTAGATTTAGTGTCCAACTTATATCCCTAGAAGCACTGCTAAAAGCAGTAAAAACCTTTTTTTTGGTAAGAATTATCCTAACGAGGCACTGTCATAATGAATAGAATTAGGATCATAGCTTTTGATTTTTCTTCCTCTACTTTTTATAACTGTTTAATTTTAAGCTTCCATTGTGAATCATCCTATATAATAAAACACTAATATGCAAATTGTCCCCTGGGGAGTTTGACCTACTGGGAGTTCGACTGCTCGCTATGATGTGTGCTGACCACTAGGGGGCGACGTGGAATGAAGGAAGGCCCAGGCCGGCAGCCAGAAGGCCCAGATCGGCCCTGATTGCCAGCCAGGCCTAGGGACCCTACCTGTGCATGAATTTCGTGCACCCGGCCTCTAGTATTTAATATTTCAGTGCCTCATGATTTCTCAGATTTGAAACTTGAATTTTTCAGACCTATAAAATCTCATCCTCCCATGTATTTTTCTTATAAGCTGTGTTTAACATAGTTATTGTATTTTCAGCAATTGATAGCTATAGTATATTAAAATAAAATTCACCTTCCTCATCTGTGTATTCTACTTCTCTATCATATTTCCAGACTTTATAAAAGATAACATAAACATGATGTAGTTTCACTTCTTGTTTGCCTACTAGACTTCCCTATCTGTAGCAACATTTTCTTAAAAACAACAGAAACCTATGAGATGGTAATTTAAAATAATTTTATAGAACTTACAGAATTAATATATAAAATATCTTTCCATTTAACTGAAAAATACTTGAGAGACAATTTGAGATTATTTTCCTATGAAATTCAAAGGTGTTCTTACTGTGCAGTGGAAAAAATATTCACAATGTAGTGTTTAGACACCATGATTATTTGATGTTATTGTTTACCTTTGTCAAAGCCAAAACATGTCTTTGTCAACTGGATAGTTTGGTGATTATTATTCTAGAAATGATCACTATCACTTTTGGATGTCACTTGAGTGTCAGTGTCATCTTTCATACAGTCTTCCTGCCAGTATTCCTTTGTCTTGAAAGGGGTACTTAATAAGGTCCAGACTGCCATCCCCTGAAATCCAGGTTTCCCAGCCTGTCCAGCCACGGGGATGGATTTCTGTTCTTTTTATCTGCAAAAGACCTAAAACTTATCTCATTCCCCAAGTAAGTCTTGGTCATTTCTTTGCCTCCCACACTACTCCTGAGGCTGCCTCTTCCCGATGGGATGAAGTGCAGGCTGTACTTTTCTGAAATTTTATTTTCCCTTTGTCCTTTAGAGCTAGCCGAGACCTGTGACCCTTAGAGCCTTTTGGCTGCTGTGAGGAAGAGGAAGCCCTGTTGGGAGATTGGGGGTGGGGGTTGGAGGTGGGAGTGGAAGTGGTTGTGTTTGCAGGATGGTGGTGGAGTCTGCTCTTGCAGAATACTGGCCTGAAAACTGGGAATAAGATCCTGTCCGAGCCGGGCCTGGCTCTGAAGTATTGTGGGCCTGTGGCAGGAATCTGATCTTCACCCCAGGCATCAGCAAGGCCTTTGGGAGACTTTGCAATTACAAAGTCGCCCTTCAGCTGTGGTTGGTGGTCAATATCAATATTTTAAATGTGTTTTTAGTATTTTAAAATGAAGTTTAGAAAAGATATTTTTTTCCATCTCCCTCCACTGTAGCCAGGTTCTTTTTAAATTAACGAAAAGTATTCACTAAATGAGTGTTTTGCAGAGAATTATATTGAGACTTCTGCCTTCCATCTCTCCCTTTATAAAATAGCCTTATCTACTGGGAGAGAAGTTATCTCAAATAATGTGATAGGAAGAATTTGCATTCATTTCCTATGTGGTGTGTGGAGTTAAGTAACTTTTTGTTTTAACTTTATGTTGAAGGAGTATCCACAGAGCAACATATACCGAGTGCCTCCTAATTACTCACCCATCTCCTCCCAGATGATGCACCACCCACAGTCTGCCTTGTGGGGCTACAACCTCATGGGGCAGCCCCAGCAGCCTGGCTTTTTCCTGCAGAGCCCATCTCTTACTCCAGGTACGTGAAGAGAGCAGAGTCGGATCCTCGAGATGACAAGTGGCTTGGAGTTCTCACTTGGGGTTTTCCTTGCTTTTAACCTGAAACCTCCTTAAAACTTGGAAGTTTCAAGAGCTGAGTGCTCAGCTGACATTTATAGATTTCTCTCCATTCAACGTGTTACTTCTTCTTCTAAAATAAGGTTTCAGTTATGAGTTTGTGGGCTGATTTTGGAGTTTTCATCCAGTGCTGGGAGGAAATTAGCCACTGATGAAAATCTTAAGCTGTCTATAATAATAAAAGCGTACTATGCTAATTAGACCGGATGTCCTTACAGATGACCTTCTGGATGAAGCCCAGGTCCCGGGTGCCATAGGGAAGCTGGTGCCGGCAGCCAGGGGAAGGAAGGTCTACTCTGGCACGAATTTTGTGCATCAGGCCTCTAGTAAAATATAACGTTGATCGAAGTTTTATATTGTGAAATTTGTGTACATTTTTATCAGATATAGTTACCAGCATTTAAAAAGACCAGACAGTATTGCACAGTGTCTTTTATTATTTTCTTATGTTTTGAACTTTAAATTGTGTATACCATGGATTTCAGAAACCTGGTTCAGCAAGTAGATTTAGATACGGTCACCAAGGAAAACTGCCATATCCAGAGTGGGTGTTGCTGATTTGGGTACTGCTCCGATTCAAGCTCAGGTGATTTTATATATGGAGTGAAGATTTCCCAAATACAAAATTTCTTAATTAGGAAAGGATTTAATTTTCTTTCTAAAGGAAAGTTTGCCTATTTTAGCAAAGTAGATTATTTCTGAGATCTCAGTCTGCATTTTGTTAGGCTGTGTCTTTCTAATATATCATATTTTACTTATTGTGCTCCGCAGGATAGTGAATTTTTTTATTGTAAGTTGAGTATAACATTTTTGAGGTTTAGGGAAAAAGAAGATATCTGATTCTTGGCTTAGAGCAGTGGAGAATCCACAGTTTGTCCCATAAATTAGTGGCATAGCGAGCGTTCTGGGTGTTACAGTTCTACGTTACAGTCTCGCTCTGTCGCTTTCTGCAGTATAATCTTGGCCAATCCTAATTACTTTGTTCCTGATCATTTTACAGCTTGATCATTTGTAAAATGGATATGCTGATATATACCTTCATAGGATGGGTGATTGAAAGTAAATGTTTAAAAGGTAGCACTCAGAAGGTAACCTGACACAGCAGACATGTTAAGTAAATGATCTGAATACATTCTCACGGCAGGGCTGTTGCACCTGCTGGGCCCCGTGCTGGGAATGCTCTCCCTCAGACATCTGCATGGCTCAATGCCTCCTTTGGGTTTGGTCAGACCCCACTTTCTCAGTGAGCTTGCACTGACTACCCTACACTCTGTCCCCCTCCTCTTCTTTCTGTTTCTCCATGGCAACAGTGCTTGCTTAAGTGCTACATGTTCACTTACCTGCCTGCCCCAGAAGGTCAGCTCTGTGAGGGCAGGGGTTTTTCTGTTATGTTTACTATAGCAGCATGGAAGCAGGCTCTCAAAGAAGGTTGTTGAGTGAGTAAATGCACACTATAAAGAACAAGCTAGACTTCATGGTAAATGTGGAAAATAATACACAATTGCCATCTCCTCTGATTTTCTCTTTAATTCCAAGGTCCTTGTGAACTTTGTAGCATTTTCAACTTTGTCAACAATAGAGTCCAGCACAAGGACTGTATGAATAGAAGGCTCAGTATACTGTAAAGCCACACACCCTTTCACCCTAGAGTGTTATAGAAGGTATTTGTAAGTTGGGGAATTTGGGTATTAGGTAAGTCTTAGGTATGATGATATGATGAAGTGTAAGAAAAATATGTGAAGTAAACAACTACTTATGAGCGTTATATATCTGTGAAATAATATAATTTCATAAAAACGTGAATCCTATGAAATTGAGGAAGAGTGTGTACAACATGTTTCCATTTATATACTGTACTAGAGGCCTGGTGCACAAAAATTTGTGCACTCGGGGGGTAGGGGGGCCCCTCAGCCCGGCCTGTGCCCTCTCGCACTCTGGGACCCCTCCGGAGATAACGACCTGCTGGCTTAGGCCTGCTCCCGGGTGGCAGAGGGCAGGCCCAATCCCTAGGTGCAGCCCCTGGTCGGGCTCAGAGCAGGGCCGATTGGGGAGTTGGGGCGCCGCCCCCTGTCATGCACAAAGCAGGGCCCATCAGGGGGTTGGGGCACTGCCCCCTGTCACTCACAGAGCAGGGCCTATCAGCGGAGTTGGGGCTCTGTACCCTGTCATGCACAGAGCAGGGCCAGTGGGGTGGGGGTTGGGGCATCACCCTCTATCACCCACAGAGCAGGGCCGATCAGGGGGTTGGGGCACCTCCACTCTCACACTCAGGGCAGGGCCGATGGGGAGGTTATGGCTCTACCCCGTCACACACAGAGCAGGGCCCGTGGGGGGGGTGGTTGGGGCGCCGCACCCTGTCACACACAGAGCAGGGCCGTTCAGGGGATTGGGGCGCTGCACCCTGTCACACACAGAGCCGCAGGGCGATCAGGGGGTTGGGGCGCCTTCACCTGTCAGGAACAGAGCAGGGCGGATAGGGAGGTTGTGGCCCCGCCCCCATCACACACAGAGCCGCAGGGCGATCAGGGGGTTTGGGCGCTGCCCTCTGTCACACTGATCCCGGTGCCTGGAGGCCTCTCGGCTCCGCTGATCCCGGTGCTGGGAGGCATATTACCCTTTTACTATATAGGATAGAGGCCTGGTGCATGGGTGGGGCTGGCTGGTTTGCCCTGAAGGGTGCCCTGGATCAGGGTGGGGGTCCCCACTGGGGTGCCTGGCCAGCCTGGGTGAGGGGATGATGGCTGTTTGCAGCTGGTCACACACCCTTCAGGGTGGGGGTCCCCACTGGGGTACCTGGCTAGTCTGGGTGAGGGCCTGAGGGCTGTTTTCAGGCTGGCGGGTGACTGAAGCTCCCAACCGCTCCTTTTATTCTTTTTTTTTTTATTCTGGGCCAGCTTTAGCTTTGAGGCTTGGCTCCAGCTCTTAGGCCTCCGCTGCTGAAAGTGGTTTCTGGCCTTTGTTTACAATGTTGCGATCCTGCTGGCTGAAGCCCGGCGGACTAAAGCAGGTTTCTGGGGTTTTGTTTAGCTTCTATATTTGTTACATAGTTGCTTAGAGTTGCAGCTCAGAGGCCTGCAGCGGCAGGCGGCAGGCGGGGAACGTTGGAGTCCTCTGTCACTGAAGCAAGCAAGCCTCATGTTAGTTTCAAGCTGCCTGGCTGCCGGCCACCATCTTGGCTGGCAGTTAATTTGCATATTGCCCTGATTAGCCAATGGGAAGGGTAGCGGTCATACGCCAATTACCATGTTTCTCTTTTATTAGATAGGATAGTTAAAACACAAAACAGTGTCCACCCACACACATACACCTCTACCAATCTCTCTCTTTTTCCCCTGTATACACGACAGTATGGTAAATTTATAAGGAAATGTGTATGAATAATAAACATCAAATTTAGAATAACATTCAATAGGAGAAGGGGAGGAAAGTAACAAGGCTTCAAATATATTTATTATATTAATTTTTTTAGTTGATTCAGAGTTATAACATAGAAAAGTTAGGAAAAAAATAAAAGAAAGTAGACCGTAGTCTAATCTTTAAAAAGTATGTCCCTTATCCATAAAATGAGTCAATTACATTTTATACATTAGTTCGCATTCTTGCTTCACAAAGTTACCTTGCCATATGTTACTCAAATCAACTATCCTTTTTTCTCCCAAATGATCTTCAAATGCTGCTGAATTACTTATTAAATCATATCTCTGATTGTGATACTGAATGTATAAAAGAGTGTGGGTTTTTCGAGAGAACAGCTTTCAACTTTTTGCCTCTATCATATTACTTGCTCTTTGTGAGGTCTTTATATAGACATTTTCTTATTCATGTACGTTAAAGAATGTATGTAGACTGTGTGGCGAATGAAGGGTTAGCACCTACTTTGAAGTCAGCAAATGTTGAATTTTTTCCCCCTTGAACTCTTAAAGACATTTGGCAAATTACATATGCAAAATGTTAAGGATTTTCTTTGGTTTCTTCAGCATCACTATAATCAATATTTCCTGTTTATTTTATCTCTAACCTTCAAAAAGATGTGTTTTATCTTTAGAATCAAGGTATTTGAAGTTTCCAAGCATTTCCAGTTTTTTAAGTATTTTTAAGCATCTCTACTATAAGATAGGCATTTCCCTTAAGTACTATGAGCTTCCAATTGTCTAAATTACAAAAGCGTTTCTAGGCCTGGCTTAGGACACTTGGCAGATGTAATACATTTTATGCAAGAAATATGTTCCTGGGAGCCTTCCATAATTTAAAACCCATGTGATTCCCAAAGTGCGCCGACCACTGTTTCAGGCACGTCGCTTTAGCAGTTCAGGTGGCCCTTCGTGAGGCCGTTCAAATGCTATAGTTGCTCCTGCACCACCCTCCCTATCCTGTGAAAATTCTGCAGTTCTTGTGTAGGGTGGGATGGCGCCTTCTGTTCCATTTTGCTTCATAAAGTGAGGCTCAGAAGGTGAGGTTTCTACATTTTAATCAAATCAGTAGGAATTGCTGCATCAATGTATAGAAAGCCCTTCCTCTGGTTGCTTTGTAGGTGGCTCTAGACTGGACCCCACAGGCTCCTTTGTCCCTACCAACACCAAGCAAGCCCTGTCGAACATGCTGCAGCGGCGCTCGGGCGCCCTCATGCAGCCGCCCTCGTTGCACGCCATCACGTCGCAGCAGCAGCAGCTGGTCCAGATGAAGCTCCTGCAGCAGCAGCAGCGGCTCCTCCGGCAGGCCCAGGCCCGGCCGTGCCAGCAGGTGTGTCCAGGCCAGCAGAGATCCTCTGCGCCTCGTGGTTTTCTCTCAATAGGGTGAGCAAGGCCTGCGTGACATGTGCTTCCTGCGTGCTCACCCTGTGTGCTTGGTGAATGCAGGTATCTCTTTCTTACACAGGCTTAGAAATACTGTTCTCTTTGATCAGATAAGAACTCCAAATGTCTTAGGTTCATTTAAAGCAGGGGTGGGGAATTTCCGGCCTATGGGCTGTATAAGGCCAGCAAAATCATTTGGTCTGGCCCTGCAAAGGCGTTAAGGAGGAGTTAATTAAATGTTTGCCCAAATATAACAGGCTAATTTTTAAGTTGATACTCTTGTATGGCCCCCGAGTGATGTCATAAATATCCAAATGGCCCTTGGCAAAAAAAAGGTTCTCCACCCTGGACTTAAAGGATGCCTTAAAACACAAAGAAGAACTGATGACTTTCTAGTCCCTTAGATGCAGCAGGACTGTCATCCTGGAAGTGACCTTCTCTGAGCTCTCATTCAGTATTTAATTATCACCACATTCTGTACTTTCAGGTATTTAGCTCTACTTTCATGTATTATTATTTCATTTACTACTTTGAGGTTGAGTCTCTGAAGCCTATGTTTCTTAGGTTTTCTCCTACAATGCCCTGAGCAAATCCTGTGTTTTTTAAAAATATGTATTTTTATTGATTTCAGAGAGGAAAGGAGAGAGAGAGATAGAAACATCAATAAGGAGTGAGAATCGTTGATTGGCTGCCTCCTGGAGCCCCCTACTGGGGATGGAGCCCAAAACCCAGGCATGTGCCCTGACCCGAAATCGAACCATGACCTTCTGGTTCATAGGTTGACATTCAACTACTGAGCCACACCGGCCAGGCCAGATTCTGTTTTTATTGCATACTTAATGAGGAGTATAGCAGAGAAAGAATGCATTGCAAATAACTGTCAGTATATGCTTATCTTTAAAGTAATTCTTGATTTATATTATTTCTATTTTTTTGCCCTATAACCCATTATCTTTAACTTTATAGATGACCATGATTATTAGAATGCAGAAGTAACACAGAATTTAGTATAGACTCATAAAACCACGAATCTATTCAAATACATAAAATAAAAAGAGGGAAGGGAGATTGTGACTTCTTTTTCTGCATACTTTTTGAGTTCACTTTTTCTTGAAATTGTACTATTTTGATGATGGTGATGATAGTAATAATACTAGTTAAAAGCAGCTAACACTGATGGAGCACTTATTATCTGGCAATATACTTCCAAGCACTTATAAATGTATTAGTTATCTTAGATCTCATGGCAGTCCTATGAGTTGGGCATTGTTGTGATCCTCAAAGGACGTAGCCAATCGTCAGATGTATCCTGCTCTAAGAAAAATCACAAAACTTTCAAAGCAAGAAATTCTAATGTTTTAAAAAATATTTTTGTATTTTTATAACTTTCTACACATATCTCCATACTGCATTCCACCCACTTCTGCATGGGGTATTGGGGTTGGGAGGGTTATGCATTCTTAAAAAAGCTTTCTTTTCTTACCTGTATTATAAAGACAGGAAAGAGGAAACTAGTTGAACTGTGTGAGAATGCAAACAACAGTCACTACAGGCTTGTCTGTACCCGACCTCTAGTGATTTAAATTCCCTGGGTGTCAGGCAAGATGGGCTTAAGCTGCTTCATACACAGATATTATGAAGATTTGATTAAAATGTTAAAAAGCTTTGATTTTGCTTAAATAAGCAACATGTTTGGAATCATTAAAAATCTCAGTGGTATATTAGCTTTGTTGGAGATGATTGTTTCATTTCTTACCAAGATAAATTAAAATTTTGCTGTGAGTAACCAGCCCACTAAGATGAATTTAGCTCCCTTTTAAAGTAATGTAAGCCTAAGTAAAATTTGCCTTCCAATAAGTTTATTTAGTTTTTCATGTCTACCTTTTTATCACAAGTTATAATTTGCTTTATTAATAACACACTTTCAAATGATTACTGCTAAATTCAGTTTTGAATTTATCTAAGTGGTTCCTAGTATTGCGAAAGTAGTAAAGCTCACTGGGCAATTTCTAGGTAAACATACCTTTCCTCATGTAAGCCATGGCAAGCAATTTCCCCTAAAGTAATTTTTTAAAAGGAATTTAAAAGAATAAAAGAATAATGTGAGTGTAATGAAAGATATCCTTGCATATTTGGAGAAGGCAGGCTTAAGACCCAGCATGTACCCAGAGGACCCCATTACCCCCACACTTTCCTCTAACCACTAAAACTACCTGAATCAATTCCATCACACTACCTAGAGTTGCACTGCTTGTACTAATAGGAATTAACTGAGAGTTCATTTTTTTCTAACTTATTTTATTGTACCAACTATGTCACACTGTTGGATTTTTCTTTTTCTTTTTTCTTCTTTCTTTTCTTTTGAGAAATCAGAAATCCCTTCTTCAAGTAGTAAAAGCTCAACCTCATGATACTGACTGTATAATACTCCCTTCCCTCCTCCCCTGTATTCTTTTTTAACAGTTGAAACTTGCTTTAGAGTCTGTGAAGGGCTTTCGGAAACATATACACTTTTTTCTCAATCACCATTCTTAAAGTGCTGGATAACTGAGCAAAACAGCATTCTTATAAGGAAGAGAATTGCACACATGGTACAGTCATCGGACATAGTGGTCCTTCGTGGAGTAAATGAGATGTGTCTGTAGCATCTGCGAGAGTGCCTGCACCTGCCAGGGTCTCTCCTAATAGGTCATGTGGTTATTGTGGCAGAAAAATTCTTGTGCTAATCGTTAAAAATCTAGAATAAAAACAGAATTATATGGAATATATTGGATATTGATAAATTGTTTATTATTTGATTCTGGATGCAATTAGAATCCAGAATTTTTTTGGGATATATTTATTTTTCTAATAAATAGTGACCTCTGTTCTTCATGAGAGGAAATGATAGAGAAATATTGAAACTAATTTTGGCAGGAACATTTTCTCAGGTTACATGCCTTCTCATAATGTGACTCTCTAGCTCAGGGGTGGGCAAACTTTTTGACTCGAGGGCCACAATGGGTTCTTAAACTGGACCGGAGGGCCGGAACAAAAGCATGGATGGAGTGTCTGTGTGAACTAATATAAATTCAAAGTAAACATCATTACATAAAAGGGTACGGTCTTTTTTTTTTTTTAGTTTTATTCATTTCAAACGGGCCAGATCCGGCCCGCGGGCCGTAGTTTGCCCACGGCTGCTCTAACTACATAAGAACTCTTTTTTTTTTTCTTTTTTTTTTAAATATATTTTTATTGATTTTTTACAGAGAGGAAGGGAGAGAGATAGAGAGTTAGAAACATCGATCAGCTGCCTCCTGCACACCTCCTACTGGGGATGTGCCTGCAACCAAGGTACATGCCCTTGACCGGAATCGAACCTGGGACCCTTTAGTCCGCAGGCCGACGCTCTATCCACTGAGCCAAACCGGTTACGGCTACATAAGAACTCTTATGGTGTGTTTTTCTTTTAGTTTGGGGCTTATAGGGAAATTAAAATTAATATAATTTTTCTTATTAACCTAGCAGTTTTCTAATTACAGAAATCCATTTTCTTAAATGTAGCAAATGTGTTGGAGAATTTCCATTTATCTCAACTTTTAAGACTGATCTTATAATTATAGAAGATGTTTGTTTGTTTTTTAGTGTCACCCAAGGATATATTTATTGATCTTAGAGAGAGAGGAAAGGGAAGGGGGAGAGAGAGAGAGAAACATTGATGAGTTGCCTCTTTTTCAAAAAAAAATTTTATTGATTTTTTACAGAGAGGAAGGAGAGAGATAGAGAGTTAGAAACATCGATGAGAGAGAAACATCGATCAGCTGCATTCTGCATACCCCCTACTGGTGATGTGCCCGCAGCCAAGGTGCATGCCCTTGACCGGAATCGAACCTGGGACCCTTGTGTCTGCAGGCTGACGCTCTATCCACTGAGCCAAACCGGTTAGGTCTATGGGTTGCCTCTTGCACACATCCTGACCAGGGATTGAACCTGCAGTTTTTTTGGTGCATGGGACAACATCAGCTGAGCCACCTGGCCGGGCAGCAGATGCTTTTAAAGATTGACTAGTGTCTCCAAGCCTTGGATATGACTGTTCTCTAGGCCAGTTGTCTGTGACTTCCTTGGTCCCCACCCTCTTCTTATAAGATCAGGTACTGGGGCCCTAACTGGTTTGGCTCAGTGCATAGAGCACCGGCCTACGGACTGAAGGGTCCCAGGTTCAATTCCGCTTAAGGGCATGTACCTTTGTTGTGGGCACATCCCCAGTAGCGGGTGTGCGGGAGTCAGCTGATTGATATTTCTCTCTCATTGATGTTTCTGACTCTCTATCCTTCTCCCTTCCTCTCTGTAAAAAAATCAATAAAATATATTTGAAAAGAAAAAAAAAGATCAGGTACTGGGTTTTAAAATATTTTGTATCACCGTGAGCACAGGGTAGAAATCTATGAAATGTTTAAGCAAATTCATGTTTTTGAGCAGCTGTTTTCCAAAGCCTAAAGCAGCGGTTTTCAACCTGTGGGTTGCAACCCCTTTGGGGGTCAAACGACCCTTTCACAGGGGTCGCCTAAGACCATCCTGCATATCAGATATTTACATTACGATTCATAACAGTAGCAAAATTACAGTTATGAAGTAGCAATGAAAATAATTTTATGGTTGGTCACAACATGAGGAACTGTATTTAAAGGGAAGGTTGAGAACCACTGGAAAGTTTCCTGGTAGTCTTACTCCTTAGTCTGATTATTATCTACAAACTCATCTCATTGCTCCCCGAAACTGCTCCCAGCAATGACCTGCTATGATTGTTTTAAAAACCTAGATGCGGCAGGGAAGACATAAATTCCTGGTTTCTGGATGTGTCTCAGAACTTGCGGATTCCCCCTTAGCATCCTCCCATCTGAGGAGCGAAGTTGATGTATGTAGGAATTATCTAGTCTAGACATGGTGCACAATGATGTTCAGAGCACCGTCGTAAAGTAATGAATTCTGCTGCAGACAGCCAATAGCAGCTCCAGCTGGTCGTGGGATTTCCTGTTAGAGACCATCCTGTATCTCTTCAGGAATGTATTGAGACATTTGGAGAGTGTCTAGAAAATAGGTGCAAATAGCATGAATGTTGTTGGGTATTTTTAATCAATTTATTTGACATAATGATTGTTATATAATCAAGTGTATTTTCATATAGCTTTAGTCATATCAACATGCATAAAGACATTTTGGGAAGAAAACTTGTATTCATTCTTCTTAATTACAGTCTTGATTACTCTTCATTCCTTATCTGTCCCTTATTAAAATGGGGCTCAGTGAAGTGATTGTCACCTTTCTGTGCCTCAGAGCCTCACCTATACAGTGGAGTTAACACATATTTACTTTATAGGGTTCTTGTGAAATTAATTATTTAATATATTGAACAGCCCTTAAAATAATGGCTGGCTCATAGTAAGTGCTCAAAAAATGTTAACTGCCATAGTTACTATCACTGTTTTATTACTATTCACAGAAAATTCCTATTCTATAAAAATGATCTTTACTTTCTTAAATATATTAAGGATTAAAAGAGAATCAAAGCACATTAAAGGCTTTACTTATATAATTACATTAATTACCCCTAATGAGATTGGTTCTCAGTGGTCACCAGTAAGAGAACAATAAAAAGGAATATTGATTAGTTTTCCTAGTAGGCTTTTTGGTTTCTAAGACCAGAATGTTTATGTTATAACTGTCTAAAATTCTGTGCTACAAACTTTAGTGGGGCTGATTACAATTTCAGTATTAAAAATACCACGTGTTTTATGTTCTACATAGCCTATGAGAACTATCACAAAATACAGAATATTGGTTATAACAATACAAAATGCTGCTTAAATTGTTTTCCAGTCACCTTTTTATATCCAGTATTTTTCTTCTCATACAGGAACTTCCTTCTTCACCCCACCATGTCAGACTTCTGGGAATGGGCATTTTCACATAGGAAAAGGACTTAATTTTATGCCTTGGTTTATGGTATCACTTTATCTTGATTTGTCCCTTTAAATGCATAAAAGCATTTTATGAATAATAATCAATGTCAGACAGTTTAAGATTCCAAAGAAAGACAGCCAAAGATATATGTATTTAGCTTAAATTGATGGAGACAAATTTGGAAGGAAGCAATTGGTTTGCAGACTGTCCTATATAATAAAAGCCTAATATGCTAAGTGTCCGGTTTGGTCGGCCATTCAATCAAAGCGTAATATGCTAATGATATGCTAAGGCCACTCAAATGCTCGCTATAACGTGCACTGACCACCAGGGGGCAGTCAGTCAACTGGTGGGCCAGTCACTTTGCTATGCACTGATTACTAGGGGGCATATGCTCCGACCGGTAAGTTAGCTTGCTGCTGAGGGTACAGCCAATTGGGACTGAGTGAGATAGGCCTGACATGTCCTGGAGCCCTCCCACAGTCCCTCCCTGGCTGGCCAACCTCCTGCACCCCTTCCTGGCCCTGATTGTGCACTGGTGGGGTCCCTCAGCCTGGCCTGCACCCTCTCGCAATCTGGGACCCCTCAGGGGGTGTCAGAGAGCCGGTTTTATCCCAATCCCGCAGGCCAGGCTGAGGGACCCTCCTGGTGCACGAATTTGTGCACCGGGCCTCTAGTCTATAATAACAAAAGCATAATATGCTAATTAGACCAAACATCCTTCCAGACGTCCTTCCAGATGACCTTCCAGATGAAGCTGGGGCTGCGAGGGAAGCCTTTGTTCCAGGTGCCAGAAGGAAGCTGGGCTGGCAGCCGGGGGAAAGAAGGCCTACTCTTGCACAAATTTCATGCATCAGGCCTCTAGTCTATAATAATAAAAGCATAATATGCTAATTAGACTGGACATTCTTCCGGATGACCTTCTGGACAAAGCCGGGTCCCGGGTGCCTGCCAGCAGCCGGAGGGAAGTCCAGGTCCTGCATGCCAGAGGGAAGCCAGTGCCAGCAGCTGGGGGAAGAAGGCCTACTCTTGCATGAATTTTGTGCATTGGGCCTCTGGTAGATAATAAGTCAGAAGGATTTTTGTGACATTGAAGAAGGAGATTTCTCATAGTGGACAGAAATGGTGTGTCAGTTATGGCTAGTTGTTGTTTATTAGAACACTAATTATCACCCGTAGAGCAGGTGCCATTGTTGGGCATCCAAATAAAGGCTTTAGGTAACAATGAAATGACAATGGCTGGGTCAAAGCCTCCCAGATTTGTTAGCTCCTTGGTAAAAGTGAAGCTGTAACTTCCTAAAAACATGCTTCTGAGGTTTATGAAGCCCGTTTAAGATGATTAACCAAGATTTTTGTCAGGTAATTGATTTCCTACCCTACAGATATGGTATCACCTTGGAACATCTGTTTCCTTCCGTTGCTCTTTCCCTTCTCTTCACTCTCTAGAGGTATATTTCAAACATGCAGATAAGAATAGAAAATAATATAGGAAACATTGGTGTACTTAGCACCTAGTTTTATTTAAAACATTCTGCCATATTTGCTCTAGATGATTTTAAAAAATGAATTACTACAGATATGGACAAGGCTCCTTATCTTCTCTCATTTCCGTTCTTACCTATAAAGAGGTAATCATGAATTTGGTGCTTCTCTTTCTTATGAATGTTCTTATGCTTTTAGTACATATTTTTGCATTCATTGACATAAACATTATATAGTATTATTTTCATACTTGAAACTTTGTATAATTATCTTATATGTGTATTATTTTACAACTTTTGTATTTTGACTAATTTTAAATTACATTAACTTTGTTACATGTAGTTTTATTCATTTATTTGTTCTGATTGGATGCTATTCCATTGTGAGTTCTTACATTTATCCATTCTCCTGTTGGAGTTGTTTATGTTTTGCCAATTATTTCTAACTGTTAATAGTGCTACAGTGAACATTTTTGTACATTTCTTCTCTGTGTTTGGAGAGTTTCAGGGTATGTACTTGAAGTGGAAATGCTGATTCAGTTTCCAAAGTGATATTGATTTCTGTCAGTTATGAGTGTTACCTTTCTCCACGTGCTCACCAACCCTTGATACTGTCCTCCTTAATGTTCTCATTCAGAGCAGGTGAAATGGTATTGTATTAGGACATTCTAATTTGCATTTCCTAATAACCTGTGAGTTTAGGCATTTTTTATAACTTCACTAGCTAGTCAAGTTTTCCCTTCTATAATTTTCCTAATTGTATAATTTGAGCATATTTCAAAATAATTTTATTTTTATTCGATAAAGGTAGGCAAAATAGTTTTATTGAAACCGATCTGGAGTCTTGACAATTATCTTTACTCAGAGAGTGTAATTTATAAACATCTCTGTGACAAGGAATGAACATAAGGGGACAGACACCACTGAACTAGTAAATGTGTCCTAAAGCCTTTTATTTTTTTTTCCTTGGATGGAAACCATGTCCAGGGAAGTGGGTGCTTTGCTTATTGCTTATTATCTGTCATTTCTCTATTTATTTGAATAAGGAAGGTGCTCATTTTATTTGCTGAAATTATGATTAGGCAACTAGAATGATCTAAAAGATCATGTGTACAGCTTGGTTTTTATAAGAGAGGGGAGCAGATTGGGATGGAGGGTGAGAGAATGGGTCACTAATACAAAGGTGGTTGTTGATTTTAAAGATATATGTCCAGGTGCAATGAATTACTAGTATGTGCCTATGCCTAAAATGGTGAGAATAGATGTTATTTGCTTGGAAAATTCCTCCTGTAATTTCTAGTCCTTAGTATAGTAAAATATTTTTTTCTATTAGTGTTGAGAATACTTTGTCTCATTTGTATCTCTAAAATTCTGTGAGCAGAAAATTTTTAGTATCTCAGACAAAGTATCACTTAGAATCCTATATAATAAAAGGCTAATATGCAAATCAATCAAACAGCAGAAGAACTGGTCACTATGACGTGCACTGACTACCAGGGGGCAGATGCTCAATGCAGGAGCTGCTCCCTGGTGGTCAATGCACTCCCTCAGGGGGAGCGCCACTCAGCCAGAAGCCCAGCTCAGGGCTGGCAAGCACAGCTGCGGTGGCAGGAACCTCTCCCGCCTCTGTGGCAATAAGACATCCCCCAAGGGCTCCCGGACTGCAAGAGGGCACAGGCCCGGCTAAGCCCCTCTTCCTCCCTCCCCCCCCCCCCATGAATTTCATTCACTGGGCCTCTAGTCTGTTTATTAAAAAATGATTAAACCAGGGAATTATTTACCTGAGAAATAGGAATTTCCCCCAAGCACTTAGTTCTCTTTTTCTAAACCAGATTCCTGTTAGTGTGTAAATGTTGGTGGGACTAAAAATATTTGTTGTCTGATTTGGTTGATTGAGTGCATGGTGAACCCAATGCTCTGTTTTCATTTTTATTTACTGAGATCAGAGCTGTCTAATTACATTGTCCAATAATATATGAACTGCTGACTTGTTCACTTAATGTCTTGTCCATTCAATGTGACCCAGATGTCCTGAGCTGTCCCACTGGCTCTAGGCCAGGAAGAATGCTGGTTCCCTGTTATTCGCTGGGGACCCAACATCCCTTCGCTACAGGCAGTGTCTGTGTGCGCTCTCTCCTTGACCTCTTTACGTCGCCATGTAACCTCCAGTTTGTGCTATTCCATTATATAAAATTACCATATTCATTTCAGTGTCCAGACTATGGTGGTATCGTTTGCCATATAAGTTAATAAAACCTCTGTAGGCCCTGGGTTTTTAAATCTTGAATCCCTGAAACATTGTTTTAAAATGAACTATTTCATGTGTATTTTGGCTACCCACATCATCAGGCTGAAAAATCTTATCTGTATTGTCTGCCGTTTTCTTGCTGTCCCCTTTCTGTAGGACTTCTGTAACTCTGCTGTCTCCCTTCTGGAAGACTTTGACAACATAATGGTAACACCCCTGCTGTCATCTCTTTTCTTTCTTTCTTTTTTTTTAAGTAAACATTTATAGCATTTCTCTGTGAACATCAAAATGAGAAGCGGGTTGTTCTTCTATAGCTGGTAATAACTGTAGTCCTCATTTCACTGTTACTCCCTCGGTTTATGTTTGAGACGGGAACACAAACTCATGAATGTGCTGACCATGTCCAATCTAATGGCATTTATTTCGGAAAGTTTTCCCCTTTGCTTGCCTCATGGTTTTCATCATATATGTGTATGGTATAGGAACAGTGGATGTTCATGCCTTGGCTTGGGAGCATAGACCAGTTTGTGCACCTGCATCTCAGTTCCAATTTTGAACACGTCTATTCTGGAGCTCTTGCACTCTCTGTGGTAACTCACATCAGTAGCAGAGGAACGCATGGCATGCTAACTCATAGGCCAGTGCAAGACAATGAAAACTGTGGTTATGAAACATACCTTTCTCATCACATCCCACTCACTGGCTATTCCAAAATTTTCAACAGAACACATCATTTCTATTTCCTTTCCAGTATGGAGGATATGTCTTTTCAAACATAGATCTTGTGCATGCATGTCATATGATTTCACCTTTGCTGCTTTGCCTGGGCTAGCTAAGAATGCATGTTTTGCATTAAATTACTTATAGGTTTCTGTATCAGGTAGCCAACTTACAACATAAATCCAAGAAGCATTAGAATAAAAAAGAGCACACATCTCAGATGTGAATGTAAGTCAACTTGTTTCACTGCCAATTTAATGGGTAACATTTTCTATACATTGGTGAAAATATCCTTAACTGCACAGTCAAACTCTGAAAATATTCCTGTTATTAAATACTTGTTATGTAGGCAGTTTCTTTAAGTTATTTTTGCAAAGGAAAGTTTAAACTTTTCTGAAAATCAGTTTTCCTATCAATTTTTTGACACTGTTGTACAGAGAGCAAGTGAAGGTTTTATTTCAAAACTTGAAATAAAAATGTATCAAATTTAAAACTTTTGGAGGTTGGTGATAGTTATTGTTCAGATGCTAATGTAATTCAGTTAGAAAACAATTTGTATCAGTCATTGATTTTATTTTAAAGAAAGAATTAGACAAAATATTTTGTCATGTATTTAAAGTCAAAAGGGTTTATTATTTTTTATTTTCATTCAAATTAATAGAAATATGTACATATATCTTTGTTTTCCTTTTCACTATCCTTATTTTCCTAAAATATTCTCCAGTATTAGAAATTTAATGAATGTATATACTCTGCCAGTCATTATATTCATTATTTATGGACATGCTAATAGAATATATTGTAAAACTTTATTATTGTATGGAGTGTCCTTATTTTAGAATGAATCCCTTTGTTCTAGCAATTAATCTTACTATTAATTGATTCTTAACCAATTTATGTTTGATGTGAAAGCTTCATATGAGAATCAAGCATAACTGTCAACAGGATCTCTTGTAATTATAGAATTTTCTCTATTATCTGAAATCAAAATACACCAGTATGTGGGGAAGGCCATAACCTCTGGTTCACACCATGTGTTTTAGTCTTGAGCACTGTTACTCAGTACCTGCGAAGCTAATAACACAAACAAAACCCTTTTTGGTAGATGGCTCATAAAACATTAACCACTGGTTTTCATTAGATTACTTTTATTATTATTCCTAAATCAGCATTTTTAAAAACAAAGTCACAAAATCTGGTATTTTAGGTCCAACTCCCTACTTGCAACCCTGAGACATTATTGGGAAAAAAATCATTACATTAACTAGTGAGTAGAGTGGATAGGACATTCCTGGTCCTGTAATGCTGCTGCTTATAATGCTGACTGCCTGCTAGCGGGCTGTATGACCAGTTCTCCTGTGAGAACAGAGCTTCACATTTACTTAGTTGACAGAGGGAGCGATTGCTAATGAAGAGAACAGGGCTCCAAAGGATGAAAATTATGTATGAGCATCGATTTTAATTTACTAGATGCATTGACTTCAAATTATACAAAAGGCCTTTGAGTCAACATCTCTTTGATCTCAGACACTTCTCTTGCCTAATGAAAAATAAAGCAGTAAAGAAAATTGTTCTTATAATGGTCATAAAAATGAATCTATATTGAACAGTACAGCCTTTTTATTTATTTATTTTTTGAATTGATTTCAGAGAGAAAGGGAGAGAGAGAAAGGGATAGAAACATCAGTGATGAGAGAATCATTGATTGGCTGCCTCCTGCACACCCCCCACTGGGGATTGAGCCCCCAACCCGGCATGTGCTCTGACTGGGAATCAAACCATGACCTCCTGGTTCATGGGTCGATGTTTAACCACTGAGCCATGCCGGCTGGGCAGCACTGCTTTTTTTTTTTTAGAAGATTTTAGAAAATGGAAAATTTTAAAAATATAATGGTTTTATATTTCTCACATAGAGGCAAGCCCAAAGCAAAGTACTTGAAAGCAAACTGGAGAGAATATGTGTAGGAATTTACCTCAGGTGGCAATATAGAGATGGGTTGGTGTAATATTCAGAATTTCCCAGTTAGCTGAGCCTTATTCTCTTAGCACAAGGAAGCCAGGTGCCTGAGGATGGGAGCTGGAGCCAGGGCACAAAAGTGTATGCTTTCTCTTTCGGTAATGTGCTCAAAGTCATATGGCACCTGGCTGACTACACACATTTCATCAAAAACAGCTTCCTGAACTATCCATTGTACCCATAAAAATACAAAGTTATTGTTGCCTCTGATCACTTCAGTTAAACAGAATAAATCAAGACGGGGAAATTGAAATCCACATATTAATGCAGGTAGAAGGAAGAAATGATTAGAATAATAGGTGCTAAAGAGTAAATTTAAAGTGAGTTTTCAAAACAAAAGATGGTACTGAAAAATATGGGGCAGTTGAAAAGCACTTGGTAAACTAACTTGTGCTTAAGTAATAATAAAATAAAGCTTAGAAAGTTTTCTGAAAAGAACAGATGCATGAAACACAAATTACGTATAACTAAGTTGACCATGTGTCCCATTTTGCCATGCATGGTCCCACTTAGTACCTGGTGTCTGGCCTGCCCTGGGTGATTAGTCCCTTCTTGAATAAATGCAATAAACCATCCCCACCAACATTAAAAACCTTGTACTAAATCTTAATCTGTAGTTGCCTTGCTTGTTCTCACAATATGATCCTCCATGAGCATTTGTAAAATCTTCCAAGTGACTAAAGAACTTGTCTTATTCTGTATTTCCCCAACAAATTGAAATATTTCTATAAATTGAAAGGATGCATTCCTGGCATTATTCTGGGGGAAAAAACAACAATGGTTGGAGGCCATTTCAGTTTGGTGGAAGAGAATGGGGTATTTTTCAAAATAATTCAGGGCAAAACAGGATAATAAAGCTATTTGCAGAGCACCTGGAGAATGCTAGCCAGTGTCTATGATTTCCTCGGGGAGTGTATGCATATCAGGATTATTTCCTACTGTGCTGAAGTAGGTGATGGGAGGGAACGAATATGTTCACTAATAAATAGCTGACCTTTAAACAAAATTGGTTGACTGAAAATGCATGAATTTTAGAATAGAAAAATTGATTTGAAATTTTTGGTCCTTTTCTCCTTGCTTGAAGTTTTAGTGCTTTTTCCTTAAATGTTAATTTAGTGATTTTTAATGTAGAATAGTTTCTTATTTTTATTTTTAATCTCCACAATATCAACTGTTATTTGTCAGTAAGAGTGTAGCCAGTAATTCAGATACTTACCTTATCAGTAATCTAGTTTCCCTCACATGGAAATCATTGGTTGTTCTGTAAGTTTTTCAGAAAGCAAAGAGTAAAGAGTTAGATCCGGTGTAGGAATCAGCATGCAGATGTCACAGACAGGTCTGCTTCCCTTCGTACCAAACACAGCCTGGGTATTGTAGACTATACATGGATCTCCAGATTATAACTCACAAATAAGTAATTCATTTTTCTTCATTTCTGTAAAAATATTAAAATGTAAATATATATATCCCCACAAAGAAGCACAATATGTTTCAGGGACCTCACATGACACTGTCAGGGAGCACTGATTTGATGAGTGGCATTTAAAGATCTGGTTGATTTATTGGGCATAGTGCTTGGAAAATCAAATGCCGTTGGGGTACTTGGGGGCAATAGCTGTGGGCTCCCAATGGCCACACTGCCATGCATGGTTCTCATAGAGGGACTTGGGACAAGCATTTAGAGATATAGTCACACTTAGATTAATCAGCTAAAGGCTGAGGGCATCTTTATGGTACCCTCTTTTAGAGAGTAAGATTCTTGTTGAATATATGCAGATATTACAGAAGAGACCCTCAGAAACACATGTTTGGTCCGCATATGGGTGGGTAGTCACCTGAAAGAGGCTGAAACTCTTAAGGGCCCCAAGTAATTTCATGTCAGGGTCAGAGAAAGAGCTTTACTGTCTGGTATATCCATTTACTTTCAATATTTTTAATAAGTCTCAATAGAGATTCTCCTTTTGGTTATTTTTGGGTGAGCTTAAGAGGCTATATGTCCCTAAATAATAAGCACCAAATGAGGTTTTAAATATTTTCAACCTTAATATCACATATAGAAGCATCTCATCCTAATGGAAGAGCCCTGAACTTTGGAGTCAGACTCACCTGAGCTCAGACAATGGCTGGGCTAGGTCTGGTTGGGTGAATCACTGAGCAGTGTAAGCCCCTTGCCCTCAGCTTTTCCTCACTGAAGACAGGGGGTGAGGCTCCCTCCCTGCAGAGTCCCTGCCAGACGTTGAGAATAAGAGCAAGAAGCCTGTCCCTGGCATATTATAGATGTTTAATCAGTCTCAAGCTAAGTGTTCATACCTTTTTCCCTGTTAGAAATATCTATACTACTTTCTAAGAACATGAAAATCTTTTATACAACTGTTATTTAGCACTTTTAAAAAGTGAAGACATCTATTATATAAAAGTTAATAAAATATCCTAGGATAAACCCATTCTCTATCATTAGTAAGTCCTGAAAAGACATAGGGATGTTGGGAAGTTAGACCTCTCCCTGTGGTTATTACAGCAGCTTCCATGAAGTAGCATCTAACGCCAAACATAAAATAATACTGCTTTTCTAAATATATTTATTTTCCTAAGGTCAAATTGTATTAAATGAGAACTGTTGAAAGATGTCCATTGGTTTTATTTTATATTGTAATTGGTTAGAATTGTATTTGCTGTTAACTTATACGTTTTTATTGATTGTATTTTAATTGATTATTGGAGTCAGAGGAAATACCAAATTCATCCATTGAATTCATGGCTAAATAGGCATATTTTAGGCCACTGGAGAGAAGCTATCAACAAGTCATGAAATTTGTATATGGCATTTGCTTTCACCACATGTGCTCTTTTCGTTATGGGCACAGGGTTTCTGATCTTACAGTTAGGGCTTCCTGACTTTCACTGCAGCAGGGCCGTGTCCTGGGTACCCAGGAGCACTGCTATGAGCCTCTCGGATGAGCTGACCATTGATTGTGGTGGCTCATATTTACGTCTGTTCTCTACTTTTGGGGGCAAATGTAGTCTCCTTTGGAAAACATAGTAAGTTCAACAATCTCTACACACATAGGAAAGAGGTGAGAAATCAGATTTTCTGCAAGTTCTGGAAATCTGCAAGTTCTGTTTTCACATAATGACATTTGGTGTCATGGGTTGTTGGGGTTGTTAAGCAGAAGCTCAAATCAAGCCCTTGCTGCTATGATCAAGAATTCTTCTTGGCTTTGTTTTCCAGGGCCAGCCAGGGGACCAGGCTGCTCTCTTTGCTGCACAAGCACGGCCCTCCCCTCAGCTCCCCCAGTATCCAGGGCTGCAGCAAGCACAGGTACCCACAGTGGCTTCATAGATGCTACGGGGATTTTTTTTTTTTGTAACCAAAAAAGTGGGGATTTTTAATCTCTTTATTTGAAGTGGGAAACCGAGTAAATAGGGTGTCAACTGCTTTATGGGTCTAGAACAGCCCTGGGCAAACTACGGGCCAGATCCGGCCCGTTCGGCTGTTCTATCCGGCCTGCGGAGCTGAAAGAGCGAAGGGTTCTCTTGCTCTCCCCTCCGTTCCTTCACCAGCAGCAGTGTTAACATGTATTAGTTCACACAAACACTCCAGGCATGCTTTTGTTCCGGCCCTCCGGTCCAGTTTAAGAACCCATTGTGGTCCTCGAGTCAAAAAGTTTGCCCACCCCTGGTCTAAAACTTAGTTACACCTGCATTACCAGTGATTGTTGAACAAGTGTCAGGATTAATTTAAAGAACACATTTTAGGAAATTCTTTAATTGAAAACATAAATCCAAACCTCTATTAATGATTTTTGTAGGTATTTAAATGCTTAACAGTCCCAAAATACTTACGTTATAATACAAAATGATATCATTCATGCTTGAATTTGTCACATTAAAAGATAGTTTCAAAGAGTACAATAAGAAGGGAATTGGCCTTGGCATCAGACCTTGGCAACATTCTTGGCAACTTGCTAGCTGTGGAACAATGTGCAAGTCACTCTCAGTCCTGGTTCCCTTCTCTGTAAAAGAGGGGGCGCACTGGGCATTTAGGGCAGCCTGAGGAACTGCCTTGCTGCACCCAGTTCACAGCAGCCGCTCAACAAATGGTAGGCTTGCCTTCATATAATGTGAATCTGGAGCTGTTTTTCTAATTTTGTTTTTTCTGCATCCATGTACTTTTACCCTGTCGCTCCCATAATCAGGAGCTGGGATGTTGGTAAGACAGCTAGTTGGGGCTAGCAGCTCATACTTTGCCACAGCTCAAAGGAGAGCGAGGTTGGCCTTCTCAGGCACAGAACCCTACAGGCTGGTTCCATTCATGCTGCCCGCTGGAAGTTCATTACACAGTATTTTGTCTTCCAAGCCAGTGTCATTACACTACCTTAAAATATGGTGCTTTCACGATTTAAACAGCAGTCCTCTTCTACTCTAGTCAGCATTCTATTCTATAAAGTATAGTGATCTAGTGAACCTCAGGTTTTTCATTTACATTAGATGTCAAGTTTAGAGAAACAGTCATGTGTATGCTAATGTTGCATAGAAAAATGAAGTATTCAGATGACTGGTACAGTGCAGAACTGGGCTTCAGTCCAGCCAGGACTAGAGGGTAGTGAATAGTCATCTATTACATCCTTACTCTGGTAAGATATTAATGTTGTTGTTTTTTATAACTGGTTAGTTACTCCAGGCACATTCATCAGATTTAGGGAAGTCACATATTATTTTAATATACATGAGCATGGGGCAGCTCTTCTGAGTAAGTTTAGAAGTGGCATTATTGATGCTTGGGTCTGTTGAGCACTGATGTCATCTGTGCATAAGAGGAATGGATGCTTGTCTATAAGGAAACATGCACTTTCTCCTTCAGCATAAGCAAGCAACTGATCTTAAAACTAATCTCTTAACCACATGAGGATTCTTTTTTTTTTTTAATTGTATTTTCTGGTAAATCATTATGTAACCAGTTCATTCTGTAGCTTTCTGATTAGCCTCTCTGCCTTCATGGCATCTCTTTCATACTTTGAGTCATAAAAACATTTGAGAATAGTGAATTTCAGGGGCTTCTCCTGGGTTTACCCCTATATAGCTTAGCAATAGGAAAGCTGGTGGTAAATAAAAACACTGACTTTGTTCCTTGTGCCTGCCTGCAGGCCATGCCCCAAGGCTATACTATGTATGGAACACAGATGCCTTTGCAGCAGACCCCGCAGCAGCAGGCTGGCAGTGTGGTCCTGTCCCCCAGCTATAACTCCAGAACCTACCCGGTTGCGCATTCCAACCCTACGCTGATGGAAAGACTCAGACAGATGCAGCAGCCGCCCAGTGGCTATATTCAGCAACAGGCCTCGCAGTACCTGCAGCCTCTGACTGGCTCCCAGAGGTAACATATCTAGAAACAATGATTGCAGTAGTGGACACGGCTTTTTGTTATGTTTCTTCTAGAGCATGGCACTTATATTATTTTTGTGAACTTGCATATTTATATATAATTTAAATTATGTCATCTTATTTTTAGGAGCACCCAGAGATTCAAAATAAGTAATGGCCCATTTGTTTATTTTATTAAAGGCTCCTATATTTTGATTCATATCTTCCATAGAATGGGTGTAATATATTTAGATGAAACCACTATATTTAGAATATACCATTATATTTAGATGGGTGTAATATATTTAGATGATACAACTATATTAGTTCTGGTATTCTTTCTTTTCCCTTCTTTTAATAAAGGTCTTTTTGGCTAAAAATATCTAAGTTAAAAAAAAATGTTGATTAATGTTAGCAATGCCTTACTAGAATGTCTTGAACAGAGCCATAAAGTTTATGATTACAATACTCATTGTACCTGATGCCTACAAGACTTTTCTTAGATTTTAATTTTTACCTTTTCCACATCAGGGATGGTTGGTAAAGCAGGGTCATGAAAGACCTCTTCTCAGTTCTTACTTAATCAGATCCCTTAGATATAGTATGTAACTTCATTGTCCAGTAGAGTAGCCAGCAGCCACATATGGCTATTTCAATTTAAACAAATTAAAGTTCAATTTAAAACTTAGTCCCTCAGTTACACTAGTCACACTTGAAGTGGTCAGTAGCCACGTGTAGCCAGCAGGGCCAGCATTGAAGATGTGTGACCAGTACGGTCACACCGGTGACTGTGTTTAGAGGACCCACATTTGATGCAATACTCTACTGTCACCATCTTGAAATTCTAATTTTTGATCAGGAAACCTTGCAATTTATTTTGCACCAAGGCTCAAAAATTATGTAGCTAGTTTGGTGGCCAGCGCAGATATAGAATATTTTGGTCATCATACAACATTCTAGGGATGGCATTAATCTAGAAGAATTAAGTTTCACGCACAATATTGTGCGATGGTAGATAGTAGCCTAGCTTCATGTATTATCAATGTTGCACGCTAACCCTAAGTAATCACTATTTGGAAAGTGGGCAAGGTTGATGGTAGCACATTTTGGAAGATAAAAAAAAAAAGGAAAACAATTTTAATAAGTGGCATCTTTGCACATTGCCCACGAATTTGAAACTTTAAAGCCCCAAAGTTCTGGGTTTAAATCCCACCTGTGCCATTTTCCATCTGGATTACTTTGGTATGTTACTTCGCTAGCTCTCTGTTTATTCACTTTTAAAGGGGAGATAACAAAACTACTGACCTCAGAGGGCCGCTGTGAAGAGTCAATGAAATAACACCGTCCAGACTTTTACCACAGTGCCTACTCCAGAATAAATGCTCAGTTAATGCCATTTGTACTGAAAACAATTAACCATTTTTAATCATGAATGTTCTTTTTCAAGTGATCCCATCTACCCCTACCCCTGGGGATCCAGATTACCTTAACCACTGGCCTTTACTGAATTTGAATTGTACAAGTAATTATGGAGCACAGCCGCTTCTCTGTGCGTGTGTGCTGTGGTCGCTAGCTGCCCGTTAAAAATGTGGCAGTGTGCTCGGGCCTGAAACCAGCTGTGTGTTCTTTCCAGACTGAATCATCAGTCCCTTCAGCAGAGCCCGCTGATGGGCGGAGGAGTCGAGGCAGTGCTGACTCCCACACATCCGGGCCTGCCAGTGCCGCTGCCTCAGGACCCGGTGCGGCCCAGACAGCCGCAGGTGCGACAGCAGCAGAGGCTCCTCCAGGTATGGGGCTGGGAGGTGAGGTCAGCACCCGGGGGGTCCTTAGCAGGTACGAGGAATAACAGGCACTTCAGACTTTAATTGCCAAGTTCCAAGGAACACTGTGTATTTGAAAGCAGGACTAAAGTGTTATAATTTAGTTCCAACTTGACCAGTCTTCCTATGTGAATATGCCAGGTCACAGCAGGAGCGTACATTTTGCAGAGCATCCTTCCCCTTTCACTAAGCATCAAGGTAGCCGATGCCTTTATATTGGTAGGGTGAGCCTCAGCTTACTCAGTCATTTAATTAGAGGTCATGCAAAATGAATGCAAAATTCCTTATATGTATTTTTTTTGAAGCTGTCTAGAGCTTTTATCATATTTCTAGAGGGGTCTGTAATCCAAAAAAATTTCTATAGTACCTCTGGTCTAATTGGACTATGGCATTAAATAAGTAGAATATTTCAAAGAAATATTTCATCTTGACTGTTAGAATCCAGAGAGCTATCCTTTAATTATTTGAAATTAATTTTAGGTCTCCTAGATAAAGGGTTCCTCCCCTTGACACATTTTTGCTTCTAACTTCCTCGTTTATGAAATATAGGCATTATGTTCACCTGTTCCATTGGTCTTCCTTATGTGTGAGTCTGTCCTTGTTGGGTTGGAGATTGCCTGGTGAGTCTGCACAGTGCCCTCTCATCTCACCAGCAGTCCAGCTTGAGATGCTCAGTCATTTTATGTTTTACTAAGAAAGAAAAGAAAAGCACCAAAACACGGGACTCTAGTTCCCTGGTGTACGGTCAGTGAGGAATAAACCTGCCCGCAGGAGGGACAGGAACAGAACTTGATGTCTCAACCAAGGACTGGTGCTTCTATTCCCTCTGTTTCAAAATTTCACAGTTTCAAATCATTGAGGAAAGTTATTACATTTATTTCTTCACTTATTACCTTCTGTCTCATATTGGTGTTTTTTAAGGCTGCAAATCTGGAAAAGTTAATATTCCCTTTTTACCCCAATTAGCATACTATGTCCCTCTGGTAATTTTTTTCCTTAACAACACATTCCCAAAAAAAAATGATTTGTTTTTACATCAGGATGACCATTATTTCTTTTCTGGTGATGAAGTTGGGTTCATTTCTCTTGGCAGAGTTCAGAGTCAGTGGAAAACTGCTTCCCTATTGTAAGCATTGTTCACACTGGGGAAACCCGTCCAGATCTCTGCTTGGATTCCACATCCATGTGCATTGTCACTTAGAAATGCCAACAGGCAGTAGCTATTTATTGCATTGCCCTAAAGAAGAAAAATAAATTGGAGGATATTATACACACCGAGTTGGAAAATGCAAAGGATGAAAAGAAGTCTGGCGCTGTCCTCATCAAAATGAATGTTTGGGTGGAGGAAACTGAAGGTCCTTGAGACAGACCATCTGCTAGGATTTTCCTCTCATTCTCTATGTTTCCCCTGTGACTTGGAAGTGTTTCCAAGAATTCTGTATTTCTGCCAACTGTCACAGACACAATTTATGATTTTATTCTTGTAATTTATGCCAGAGGTCCCATATCTACAATTACTTTAAAAACAAACAAACTAATCTTCTGGAGTTCTTTAAGAACAACTCCTTTGTTTCCTCCTCCTTATCTATCTTTATTTTCATCTTCCTTAAAAAAAAAAAAAAGAAAGAAAGAAAGGCCACAAATGAATCTTCTAGTTCATCCAGACGGCACAGGGAATGAAAAGATAACTCCGGGCATTCCGTGTCTAACGTGGCAGTGTAAGAAGGATAAGATATATGGAAGGCAGGCAACATGAAAGGAGTTGACAGTGAGTTTAGAGCATGTACTGGGACAACGCAGGACAGGACAGACAGAGAACGCTGTGACTACTGAAGGGTGAGGTCCAAGAGGGCTTCATGGCGGAGGAGATTTAGGTCTTTCCTTTGAAAGATGAGCAGTTTGGCAAGGCTGCTATGGAAGAGGCTGGTGTGTGTTATTTTGCCGCAACAACATAATTAAATAAAAGGCATATGGGAAGAGAAGACTGGAAACTAACCCCTCTGTTTAGTATAAAACCCTTTTTCTTTCTAGATGCAGCAGTCCCAGCAGCCCCCGCAGTCCCAGCCGTCCTCGCAGCCCCAGAGCCAGCCCCTCAGTCTGCAGGCTGTGCAGCCCCAGCAGCCATTGGTAAGGCCTGGTGCTTCCAAATCAAACATGGGGGCATTTTCCTTAAAGTATGTTTGCATTTTTCATGTCCCATAATAGTGTTAACAATTAAAATAGCCTAAATATATTCTAGCAATTTCCCCAGAACTTTATCAGAGTGGAATGATATTGATGTTGTAGTTGATGTATTAGTTTTCATAGAAAGCTACAAATAAATATTTGGGGTTTAGTAGATCATACTATTTTTCCTTTTCAAGTTTTTCCAAACATCTCTATGAACTAAAATATTTATATTCAGACACAAAAATATTTTTATAACTTACTACATATATAGTTCAGAAGATTATCTTCCTGTGAATTTTTACTATAATTTCAAAAAAGCATGAGAGTGCTTTCTGAAATATTATCTTTACTGATGTAAAAAAAATACTGATTTCAGCAGTTAGCATTTGCTGCAGGAATTTTCAAGTAATTCATAATTGTTTACTTCTCTGGCTTTGTGAACCAAACTTTGAAATGTTACGTGCATCAGTGAACATTTGCAAACCTCAGAACTTACAGCAGCCTTTACTTTTGCAAGTGCTGTAGCCCTGCTTTATTTTGGTTTAACCTTTTTCTTTAAATTGCCTCTCTTTCTGTTTACCTAAATGTATTCTAAAAAGGATCATTTTCTCACTGCCATCAGTGGTCACATCACTTGCTACATATTGGAAATACCTGTAAAATAAATACTTACTCTGCAGGTAATTCAGCAATGTGAGCTGTGTGCGTGAGTACTACCTAGACCAGTGATGGTGAACCTTTTGAGCTCGACGTGTCAGCATTTTGAAAACCACTAACTTAACTCTGGTGCCGTGTCACATATAGAAATTTTTTGATATTTGCAACATAGTAAAACAAAGATTTATATTTTTGATATTTATGTTATATATTTAAATGCCATTTAACAAAGAAAAATCAACCAAAAAAATGAGTTTGTGTGTCACCTCTGACACGCGTGTCATAGGTTCACCATCACTGACCTAGACAGAGGGAGCTGGCTGCTGCCCATTTTACACTTTGGGAAACTGGTGTCTCTTTTCAAGACAGAATTTGAATGTGGATGATTTCATAACTTGTAGTAAAGAAGGAACAATATGGCCGGGACTAGAGTACATTAGGAGGGATCAGAGTAGAGTTAGTGGAGACAGGTCTGATATACGCGAGTAGGGCTGCTAAGGGAACATGGTCAGCTGGACTAAGACATTCTGTGGAATTTGACAAGCCCCTGCTTTGTTCAGTTTGATCTCCATGTAAAAAGAAATTATCTTTATTGTTGAAAATATTACAGATGTCCCTTTTTCCCCCTCATTGACCCCTCCATCCTGTTCCTACCCCACACCCCAGGCCTTCATCACACTATTATCTTTGTCCATGGGTTATAGACATCCTATATAATAAAAGGCTAATATGCAAATAGACTGAACAGTAGAACAACTGGTCGCTATGACGCGCACTTACCACCAGGAGGCAGACACTAAACACAGGAGCTGTCCCCTGGTGGTCAGTGTGCTCCCATAGTGGGGAGTGCCACTCAGCCAGAAGCCCTGAGCTGGGCTTATAGCTGGCAAACACAGCAGCAGCACTAAGGAGTCTGACTGCTGGCTTAGGGAGTCCCCTGGAGGGAGCCGACCTAAGCCATCAGACAGACATCCCCTGAGGGCTCCTGGACTGTGAGAGGGCACAGGTAGGGCAGAGGGACCCACCAAGTGCATGAATCTCATACACTGGGCCTCTAGTATTCATATAAGTTATCTGGTTAATCTGTTCCCTCCTCCCTCCCCCACTTTCCTCTGAAATACGTCCATCTGTTGCATGCTTCAATGTCTCTGGTTCCATTTTGTTCATCAGTTTATTTTGTTCATTAGATTCCACATATAAGTGATATCATGTGATACTTGTCTTTCTCTGTCTGGCTTATTTCACTTAGCATAATACTCTCCAGGTCCCTCCATGCTGTCTGAAAGGGTAAGAGATCCTTCTTTTTTACAGTTGCATAGTATTCCATGGTGTGAATGTATCACAGGGTTTTTCATCTACTCATCTACTGTTGGGCACTTGGGCTGTCTCCATCTCCATATCTTAGCTGTTTTATATATTAAAAGCCTAATATGCCAATCAAGCTCTGTCCATTTTCACATTATACTTTTGTTAAATAAACTTTAGTAAAGAAAAAAAGAACAGCCACTATGATCTCCATTTTTTAAGGAAATTCTTTATCATGAATCTAGTTTATTTTTAGCTCTGATTCTTTTTTTTAATGTGACTCTGACATTTACTGCAATCTACCTTCAAAATGCTTTACAAGTAGAGTAATATATAAACATTCACAAACTTCTACTTTACCCTCATGGGTATATTAGCAGGGATTGGTGGACTGTTCCTTACAAATGTGGAAGGGAATCCTTTGGATGGGATACTGCTAGCTCACTCTAACGTCTCTCCTAAGAACAAGATATAACTTTGCATTTTGTAATAATTTATTTAAAAACAAAACAGGATTTTTTTTTTATTGATTTCAGAGAGGAAGGGAGAAGAAGAGAGAGTCAGAAACATCAGTGATGAGAGAGAATCATTGATTGGCTGTCTCTTGCACTCCCCTTAATGGGGATCAAGCCCGCAACCCAGGCATGTTCCCTTGACCAGAATCAAACCCTGGATCCTTCAGTCCACAGGCCTACGCTCTATCCACTGAGCCAAACCAGCTAGGGCTGAAATAATTTAAAACTTACAGAAGAGTTGCAAGAATAATACAAAGTGTTGCCATAAACAATTCACCCAGATTCACTAATTATGAACATTTTGCCACATTTGTGTGTTTTTTAATTAATCTTTATTGTTGAGATTATTACAGATGTCCCTCTTTTTTCCTCCCATAGCTCCCCTCCACTGGGTTCCCACCCCACCCCAAGCCCTCGCCACTGTATTGTCTGTGCCCATAGGTAATGCATACATGCTTATAAGATCTTTGTCTAATCTCTTCTTGTGCCCCCCATACCCACTTCCCTCTGAGAATCATGTCTATTCCATTTCCATGCCCCTCATTCTATTCCATTCATCAGTTTATTCTGTTCATCAGATTATTTATTCACTTGATTTTTAGATTCACTTGTTGATAGATGTGTATTTGTTGTTCATAATTTGTATCTTTACCTTTTTCTTCTTCTTCCTCTTCATAATGAATACCCTCAGTATTTCATATAATACTGGTTTAGTGGTGGTGAACTCCTGTAGCTTTTTCTTGTCTGTGAAGCTCTTTATCTGACCTTCAATTCTAAATGACAGCTTTGCTGGGTAAAGTAATCTTGGTTGTAGGTTCTTGGCATTCATCACTTTGAATATTTCTTGCCACTCCCTTCTGGCCTGCAAAGTTTCTGTTGAGAAATCAGCTGACAGTTGTATGGGCACTCCCTTGTAGGTAACTAACTGTCCTTCTCTTGCTGCTTTTAAGGTTCTCTTTTTGTATTTTTCCCTTTGCATTTTAATTATGATGTGTCTTGGTGTAGTCCTCTTTGGATTTCTCTTGTTTGGGGTTCTCTGTGTTTCCTGGACTTGTAAGTCTATTTCTTTCACTGGGTAGGGGAGGTTTTCTGTCATTATTTCTTCAAATAGGTTTTCAGTATCTTGCTCTCTCTCTTCTTCTGGCATCCCTGTTAATTCGGATGTTGGTATGCTTGAAGTTGTCTCAGAGACTCCTTACACTATCTTCATATTTTTTATTTTTTATTTTTGCTCTTCTGGTTGGGTGTTTTTTGCTTCCTCATATTTCAAATCATTGATTTGATTCTCAAGATCCTCTAATCTACTGTTGAATCCCTTTATGTTATTCTTTATTTCACTCAGTGTATGCTTAATTTCTGACTGGTCCTTTTCCCCTTTTTTTGGCATTCTCACTAAGATTTTTGAAAGTCTCACTAAGTTCCTCGGAGGTTTCTAGAAGATTCCTGAGTAACCTTATAACCGTGGTTTTGAATTCTATATCAGTAGTTTGCTTTCTTCCATTTCTTTCATTTGTGACATGTCTTTGTCTCCACATTTTAGCTGCGTTCCTGTGTTTGTTTCTATGTATTGGGTAGCTGTTAAGTCTCCTTGAGTTGATAGAGTGGCCTTGTGTAGTAGGTGTCCTATAGGGCCCAGTGGCTCAGCCTCCCCAATAACCTGAGGTGGACACCTTGGTGCACCCCTTTATGGGCTGTATGCACAGTTTTGTTGTAGTTGAGCCTTGATTGCTGTTGGTGTCACTGGGAGGAATTGACCTCCAGGCCAATTGGCTGTGGGGACCAGCTGCGACTACAGTGGGAGAACTGCTGTGCAAGAGACATTCTTATGGAGCAGGACTTGCTTCAGTGGGGCTTTGGTGCTCACTGAGTCTGCCCCTTGAGTGTGTCGCTTAGGGATGTGAAAAGCTGTAATCTGGTATGGTCTCACACTGACCACTGGTACACTGGCTCTTGAGTCTCCAGGGAGGTGCAAAGTCAGCCACTGTCTTGGGCCACCAGGAAGAATAGGCAGATACTTCCTCTTTGTATTGGGTTTGGAAGTGCCCAGATGAGGCCCAACTGTGAAGAAAGGCAGGCTGGTGCTGGTGCTGGTTTTTCTGGGCCTTTTATTGATAGGTTTGCAGCTCCGTGACCCAGTTGCAGCTTGTTTGACAGAGTTTTCACCTGAGAAAGGACAGACAATTCATGTGCAAAAGCACTTTTTTTTTTCTTTTTTAAGAATCACATATATTTACATTGTGGATCTGGGATACACTTTTTACAGGAGTTAAGCTGTTTCCAGCTGGAGTTGCTTTGGAAAGTCCACCCTAAAATGAAGTCACCTATTGTCGTCACTGTCCTCCTCCCCAACCTTTGTTCTGAAACCAAGCACCTTCCTGTGACACCCAAAGGAGGCTGCTCTCTTTAGTTTTCCATGCGACTCCCAAGTTGGTCCAAGCTGTGGGGATCACTCTTCAGCTCAGGGGTGGACAGATGCTCCAGCTCATAGTGCCCATTGTCAAAGGCCTTATGTGTAGGTTTCTCTTTCATGCCCTCCTTCTGGCTCCTCTTGTGCTCAATAATCTGCTGGAGCTGGTGCCAAGCATACTCTGGCTTGGTGGTCAGTGGGCCCCCAGCTGGCACAGCCACACCAAGAATATCTGACACCATGTACGGGCGTAGCCAGCCCACCAGAGGAGTGCTTCCAGGGCTATAGTGGGTCTGCTTGTGGTAGAAGAGAAGTCCATCCACCTCAAAAGGGAAAAAAAAGCTTGGGTGGGGTTGTAAATTGGGTGGGGTGGGGTCTCAGGGAATCACCAGGGTGGAGCAAACAGAAATGGCTGCCATTCAGCCCTGCACAGAGGAGGTCCCAGAATGGGAACAATGACTGCTGCGAGCACCTCTGTCTGAAAGAAAGCCACCCCAGAGTTCCTGCCCCGATGCCAGACAGTCCAGTTTCTCCCCCTATGTGTCTGGGTCCCCCAGAAGCCTCGCCTGGCACTGGAGCTCAGAGGAAGTGGGAGCTTGTAAATTCAGTTCATGATGCAGGCCTTTTAAGAGGAACAGCTAGGTCTCCAGCAGCCTGTGTGTCACTCAGCCCCAGTCTGCACTGGTTTTTACAGCCCGTAGTTCTTACTGCCAGTAGGGACTTCTTTCCCCAGCTCTGGGACCCTGGGCTGGGGGTCTGGAGTGGGGCTGGGACCCCTCGCTCCTCCAGGCAGCCTCCACAAAGGCGATCTCCTGATTAAAAAGCGGCTCACCCGGGTGCTAGACCAGTCTGTTCCGCGCCTCCGCACCTCCTACCAGTCTCAGTGCACTTTCTTCTTTACCTCTCTAGTTGTAGTACTTCTACTCAGCCAGCTTTTCCGCAGTTCTGGGTGATAGCTGTTTTGTATTTTAGTTGTAATTTTGATGTGGTTGTGGGAGGCAGCAAGTACTGGCGTTTACCTATGCCACCATCTTGGTTCTCTTGCCACATTTGTTTTATTATTCTCTAAGCACACACCCACATTTTTTTCCTAATTTGTACACTTCAGTAAGTTGGAGGTTCATGCCCCTTTACTCCAAATACTTGTGTGTGTTGTTTTAACAACAAGGATATTCTCCTACAAAAAAACTTGATACAACTAAAACCAGGAAATTGACAACATTCATGGAATACAATCTATACATCTTTTGCAAATTGTGCCAGTTGCACCAATAATACCATTTATGTCCTTGTTTCAGGTTTTTTTCTTGGTCTAGGATCACTCTGTTACTCACCTTTCATCTTGCAAATGTGCAGGGGTTTTTGTTTGTTTTATTTTGGTCTTCATGCATTACATTGAAATTTCTTTTTGAGGTTCCTAGGATTTTGTAGAATATTACTCGATTTGATTTGTCTGATGTTTCATGATTAGATTCAGATTATACGTTTTTGGTAGGAATATCACAGAGGGGATATTGTGTCTTTCTCTGTACATCACATTAGGATAACATTATTGGTGATATTACTCTCATCTCTTCGTTTAGGTGATCCAATAGATTTCTTAATTAGAAAGTTATTTTCCTTTTGAAATTAAAAAATAATTTATGGGGATATTTTATATAATCTAATTTTCTTTTACTCATTAGACTTTATATACTAGTGTCAGCATAAATTAAAGTATTCTTGCCTAAATATTTTTCACATGGGCAGAGAAAAAATGATGATTTGCTAATTCTATTTTTTCTGTGATTAACATATGATATTCTATTTTAAGGAAGAGCTTTCCTTCGAAATTTGTCTATCTATTGATCCCTAAACTGTGTTTCTCATTTGAAGCCTAGACTTAGCCGGTTTGGCTCAACAGAGAGAGCATCGGCCTGAGGACCAAAGGGTCCCAGGTTCAATACCGGTCAAAGGCCCATACCTTGGTTGCAGGCTCCTACCCGGCCCAGGCCCTGGCTAGGGCTCATGTAGGAGGCAACCAATCGATGTGTTTCTCTCACATCAATGCTTCTCTCTATCTTTCCCTCTCTCTTCCAATCTTCCTATAAATCAATGGAAAAATATTCTTGGGTGAGGATTAACAAAATAAATAAATAAATAAATAAATAAATAAATAAATAAATAAGAAGCCTAGTATTTGACTCCTTGAATTTAAAATGGGCAATTACTAAAAATACCTTAAATTCTTTCTTCAACTTGATCCAGTATTCTGGAGTTGTAGATGGCTTCAATTAGACTAAATTTGGCAATTAAATTAACTTCCCTAGGTATCTATCCTATCTAATAAAAGAGAAACATGGTAATTGGCGTACGACCGCTACCCTTCCCATTGGGTAATCAGGGCAATATGCAAATTAACTGTCAGCCAAGATGGCGGCCGGTGGCCGGCGGCCAGGCAACTTGAAACTAACATGAGGCTTGCTTGCTTCAGTGACCGAGGACTCCAATGTTCCCCGCCTGCCACTGCAGGCCTCTGAGCTGCAAGCAACTATGTAACAAACATAGAAGCTAAACAAAACCCCAGAAACCTGCCGGGCTTCAGCCAGCAGGATCGCAACATTGTAAGCAAAGGCCAGAAACCTACTTTCAGCAGCGGAGGCCTAAGAGCTGGAGCCAAGCCTCAAAGCTAAAGCTGGCCCAGAATAAAAAAGAAAAAAAGGAGCGGTTGGGAGCTTCAGTCACCCCCAGCCTGAAAACAGCCCTCAGATCCTCACCCAGACTGGCCAGGCACCCCAGTGGGGACCCCCACCCTGAAGGATGTGTGACCAGCTGCAAACAGCCATCATCCCCTCACCCAGGCTGGCCAGGCACCTCAGTGGGGACCCCCACCCTGATCCAGGACACCCTTCAGGGCAAACCAGCCGGCACCCACCCATGCACCAGGCCTCTACCCTATATAGTAAAAGGGTAATATGCCTCCCAGCACCGGGATCAGCGGAGCTGCGAGGCCTCCTGGCACCGGGATCAGCGTGACAGGGGGCAGCACCCAAACCCCCTGATCGCCCTGCGGCTCTGTGTGTGACAGGGTGTGGCGCCCCAACCCCCACCCCCATGGGCCCTGCTCTGTGTGTGAAGGGGTAGAGCCATAACCTCCCCATCGGCCCTGCCCTGAGTGTGAGAGTGGCGGCACCCCAACCCCCTGATCGGCCCTACTCTGTGGGTGATAGAGGACGGCACCCCAACCCCCTGATCGGCCCTGCTCTGTGCATGACAGGGGACTGCGCCCCAACCCATTGATTGGCCCTGCTCTGTGCGTGACAGGGTACAGAGCCCCAACCTCCCCGATGGGCCCTGCTCTGTGAGTACAGGGGGAAATGCCCCAACCCCCTGATTGGCCCTGCTCTGTGCATGACGGGGTGGAGCCACAACCCCCCAATCGGCCCTACCCTGAGCATGACTGAGGGTGGAATCATAACCTCCCGATCGCCTTGCTCTGTGCATGACAGGGGGCGGTGCCCCAACTCCCCAATCGGCCCTGCTCTGAGCCCGACCAGGGGCTGCACCTAGGGAATGGGCCTGCCCTCTGCCACCCAGGAGCAGGCCTAAGCCAGCAGATCGTTATCTCCGGAGGGGTCCCAGACTGCGAGAGGGCACAGGCCTGGCTGAGGAGCCCCCCTCCCCCCGAGTGCACAAATTTTTGTGCACCGGGCCTCTAGTATATATATAAAAGGCTAATATGCTAAGTGTCCAACCGTCTGACCAGTCACTATGATGTGCACCGACCACCAGGGGGCAGACGCTCAACGCAGGAGCTGCCATGACGTGGACAGAGAAATGGCACCGCAGACCTGGTGCCAACAACGCAATACTCAGCTCCCCCCAAGTGGGAGACAGGCCCCACCACCCCCCTGGAGCGAAAGCCCACCAAATTGTAGCCAATGCTGCTGAGACCCCATGGCGCAAAATGCAGCCCAAGGCCCAGCCCAGCCTGGAAATGGTGGCTGTGGGCGCCACGTAATGACGTCATGTAGCAGCGTCCGCCCTCTTCTCCCTAGCAACGACTAGCCTCCTTGCGGTTTCTTCAGCCCAGGAATATGACTTGCTTTATAGCCAGGTGCAAACATTTCACATTTTAACCAAATGTCTGTGAAGAGTTTTCCCGTGCCTCATCTCATTTGATCCTCACAGAAGTCCTGGAATATATAGATAGGAGACTTTGTGGAATCCTATTTTCTTTTCATTAGCTGGCAAATGGAGATTTAGAAAGTTTAGAAACTTGACCCAACTGAAAAGAAGTAAGAAATGGTGGACCTTGAAAATGACTTTAGGTTTTCTTACTGCACAGAAAATAGTCAAACACTGCTGCAGTTAAATATTTTACCTTTGATCTCCCTGCATGATCTACAATAATAATCTGCTTCATGTTGATATTTACTGCTGTGTTGCTAACAATTACCTGAAAGAGAAGTTGGGGTGCTTCACTGGGCTGGAAAAATGTTAGCTACCTCAGAAAGCAGGTTTAATTAAGCAAGTTTATTCTATATATATAAAAGGCTAAGTTGACTAGCACATGCGTGATACATATAAAGCTCTCGCTGGCACCAATTGCACGTGTATGTTTCGATCTGTCATTGTTGATCATGAATTCGGTTGACACTTCTATTATAGAGAAAGGACAAATAGCAATATTAAAATATTTCTTCTAATTAATTTCCTTTCAGTGTGCATGAATTCATGCACCAGGCCACTAGTATTACTATATGAGGCAGTAAAAAAGCTTAAAGTAACCCTTATCTTTTCTTTTTGAATGCAACAAAAAAATTTGGTGGTATTTTTTTAAAAAATTTATTTATTGCCTTGGCTGGTTTGGCTCAGTGGATAGAGCTTCAGCCCATGGACTGAAAGGTCCTGGTTCGATTCCAGGCAAGGGCACATGCCCAGGTTGCAGGCCGGTCCCCAGTAGGGGGTGTGCAGGAAGCAGCCAATGGATAATTCTCTGTCATCATTGATGTTTCTCTGTGCCCTGACTGGGGATGAAACTGGCAACCTTGGCATATCAGGATGACACACCAACCAACTGAGCTATCCTGCCAGGGTTCTGGTGGTATTTTGACAGAAAGCCAAGAAATACAAATTTTGTCAGGTTGACAAATTTGGAATATTTAATGTTAACCTGGCAAATCCTTAGCCTTTTTTTTTCTTTCTAATTTAAAACATGTAATGTTCATGTTAGCAGCACAGATTATGAAAAGAACAGGGGGAAATGAATATAACAGAATTATACCTTTTCAGAGATTAATGCAAATTCATATATGAGCACGTGACTAACAATTATAAGGAACCCATTAATCTGAGAATTACAACTATTTTTGGCTAGCCATTGCTAATAGGCTATGGTTAAATAATACCTACTTTAACAAGAGACAAACATTAAATATAGGACTGATTTTAAGTATATAACAGTATGATATTGTACATTTTTAACTTTTTTTAACCTTGATTTATCTTACATATTAAATAAGCACATATATATGTCTCACAAGTAAAATTTACACATACAAGTACATTTAATCTATGTACTTTTATGTATTTAAAATTTGTCTATTTAGTCACACATATGTTTAACTGCCATCCTCAGAGTTCTCCTTTTCAAAAATGTTTGCTTTAATGTATAGGTACATGTCCTTATAAAATAGTCATTTTATAAAAAAATTTTAATTGGGTTGACATCTACAGTTAAGCAAATATTAAGAGTATATTCATTAGTTTTTCTCTGGCCTTTTATCCACTGATTATTAGTTTACTTGGCTTATAATGTAATACAGTATGTGGGAAATATATAAGATATTAAGGGTATAAATCCTTAGAGACTCATGCTACATATGAATATTAATAAACATGTATGAATATTAATATCAAGTACCTGAAATATGATAGTTATTTTGGATAGAGTAAAAAAATAAACATCTGATTCTATCACAAAATTAAATCTATAGGGATGTGGGAGATTTGTCTTTACACTTCTTAATTATAATTTGAAGCAGAGGATGAGCTTATGGAGAATGAGAGGAGATGATCTCCCTTTTACACTAGGATTAAAGCATCCTATCTAATAATAGACAAACATGGTAATTAACCGTTCCTCCGACATGCTTCCCATTGGCTAATCAGGGTGATGTGCAAATTAACTGCCAACCAAGATGGCGGTTAACCGCCAACAAAGCCGGTGGCTAATTTGCATACTACAGGCAGGGTGGGACAGCGCCATCCCACCTGCCCCCCTGCCATCTGGGCCTGCTATCTGCGATCGGGGCAGCAGGCAGCCCATATGGGACCCGACCCAGGGCTGGCCGCGGGACCACAGCGATCCGCCACCGGACACGCCCACAAACAGCCCTCTCGCAGGGATGCGTGGCTGGAAGGTCCTAATGCACCAATCAGCCACCGGCTTAGCCCACAAATGGCCCTCCCGCGGGGATCCCGGGTTGGCAGGTGCTAATGAACCGATCAGGCTGCGTCCACAAACAGCCTTCCTGTGGGGATCCCTGGCTGGCAAGTGCTAATGCACCTATCAGCCACTGGCCACGCCCACAAACGGCCTTCCCCTGGGATCCCGGCTTGGCAGGTGCTAATGCACCAATCAGACACCGGCTGCACCCACAAACGGCCTTCCAATGGGGATCCCTGGCTGGCAAGTGCTAATGCACCTATCAGCCACTGGCCACGCCCACAAACGGCCTTCCCACGGGGATCCCGGGTTGGCAGGTGCTAATGCACTGATCCACCAGTGGGCCATAAACGGCCTTCCTGTGGGGATCCTGAGTTGGCAGGTGCTAATGCACCAATCATACACCAGCTACACCCACAAACGGCCTTCCCGTGCAGATCCCGGGTTGGCAGGTGCTAATGCACCGATCTGCCAACACGCACACCTGGGCCGCCTTTGCCCTGCGCATACTATGCAGCTGGGAGAGGGGAGTGGGGCTGCTGGGAGCAGGGCGGGAACTGCCCAGGGTTTGCATCAGGCAGCCCAGAGTGGAGTGGAACTATCCCGACAGGTAGCTGCTTGCTCATTCACTTACTTGCTCATTCATTCACTCATTCACTCGCTCATTCATTGACTCATTCACTAGCTCAACAAACCCTCTCAGGTCCCTGGCACCAGGCCAGGCACTGAAGGTGAAGCAGGATAAGACAGAGCTATGTCCTCAAGATGTTAGTAATTCAGTAGTGCGAAGCAGGCACATGAACGAGGCAGTTGTATGCACAGATGCAGTGTACTGAATTCGTTGAGGGCTGTAACTAATGCCGACTTTGTTCTCTTGATAAAATGGGGCCTTGGGAGCCAGGCCACCTCAAGCCTGTAGGCCTGTGCCTAGGCCAGGAGTGGCTGGGGTCCAGGAACATGACAGAGGGTACAGGTCGGGCTGAGGGGTCTGGCCCCACCCCTCACCCTCACCCCTGAGTGCACAAATTTTTGTGCACTGGGCTACTAGTATTGAATATAAGGGAATTTAATATTCTTACTCATCTAATAGTTTCATAAATACTTAATGAATATATTTTGTGTGAAGAATATATGTTAAACTTATGCAATTTTGACTTCTAAGACAGTATTGAAGTTTTTTAGTGTATTAGGTAGTATTTCACTCACTGGCTTAAAATGTTTCTATCCCAGGGATTGAGCCGGGTTATTAGAACACAGCACAAGATTTCCCCTCATTGTGTTCATAGGAAAGTAATTCCAGAGAAACACAGAATCCCATTACAGCAATCTTAATGGATAGTGAACTCCACAGTAGGTTCTTTTTTTTTTTTTTTTTTTTTTTTTTTTTTTTTGTATTGCTCTGCTAGTATTTGCGTAATCACCCCACCTACAGTCAAATATTTAGATTGCTTCCAATTTCAAAAATAGTACTTCTAGCCGAAACCGGTTTGGCTCAGTGGATAGAGCGTCAGCTTGCGGACTAAGAGGTCCCAGGTTCGATTCCGGTCAAGGGCATGTACCTGGGTTGCGGGCACATCTCCAGTAGGAGATGTGCAGGAGGCAGCTGATCGATGTTTCTCTCTCATCGATGTTTCTAACTCTCTATCTCTCTCCCTTCTTCTCTGTAAAAAATCAATAAAATATATTTTAAAAAAAAGAAATAGTACTTCTAGCCTGGCTGGTGTAGCTCAATGGTTGAGCATCAGCCTATGAACCAGGAAGTCACGATTCAATTCCTGTTCAGTGCACATGCCTGAGTTGTAGACTCGATCCTTATTAGTTCCACTAAGATTTATTATATACCTTCTAAATATGTTTATTATTATTATGAACATCCTCAGCATATCTGATTCTCACTCCTGGCCAGTCAGTGCTCTTTATTCTCTGTTTCTTTCCTTGATGGAAACGGAGCAGTGAGCAGGCCTTTAAAGAGAAGCCAGCTCTGGTGCATTTGGGGTTCTGAGTCATGCTGTCTCAGGCGAGAAGTGGTGGGGGACACACAGCCACCTCCATTCCCACGACTTGCCTCACCACTACCTGGTGACATTCACAATCTAATTCAACACGCGCTTATTCAGTACATACAGTGGAGCCAGCACTGTGCCACAGGTTCTGGAGCGCACTAGCGAAGAGCCCGGTACATCCTCTGCCACCAGATGCTTAGAACAGCATATCAGTGGAGAGCAGTAGAAGAGCTGAAAGAGTGGATGAGTTTGCTAAGGGTGCTGTAACCAAGTACCACACACGGGGTGGCTTAAGCCCAGAAATGCATTTTCTCCAGGTTCTGGAGGCTAGAAGTCCAAGATTAAGGTGTTGGCAGGGTTGGCTCCTTTGAGGGCTGTGAGAGAGAATCGGTCCTGAGCCTCTCCCCTCGCTCCTGGTGATCTGCTGACAATGCTGGACATTCCTTGTTTTATAGAAACAGTACTCCAATCCCTGCCTTTATCTTCTCATGGGGTGTTCACTATAAATGTGTTTGTTTTGAAATTTCTCTTTTTCATAAGGACCCCAGTCATATTGGATCCGATCTCACCCTCAAGACCTCATTTTAACTTGATTACCTCTGTAAAGATCCTTTCTCCAAATAAGGTTGCATTGTGAGGTTCTGAGCATTAGGACACTACCCTGTCTTTGGGGGAGGTGGCAATTCAATCCATAACAGGTGAAGAGGCATATAAGTTTGGGACGCCTGATGGGGAGAGTGGGCGCAGTGAGTGTGGAAAGGCACCATTGTTCACTGCTGTTGACTGTCCCCTTGTTGGTCTGCTCTCCTAGTGACCAAGAGCAGCTGGAATGGGTAGGATAATGAATGGTAGCAGCAGCACCCATCTAGGCAGGTCCACCTCTGCTGTAAAAAAGTGCACCTAGGAGTCAAAACCAACAGAACAGAATGGGCACTTTTTCAAGAAGTGTCATCAGCAAATCAAGCTTTTCTGTGAAAAGCTTTTCTGGAAGAAAAGCTGGTGCTCACAGATTAAGTCTAGGGAATCCAAAGTTGTCTGTCATTTCTTCTGTAATCACTTTTCTGTGGAAGAAGAGCATCAGGAAAGAGACAGGGTGCCTTTGCTGGAATATTAAACGTGGCCTCTAGTTTGGGCCTAATTACAGTTCTTAACTTGAAAGATACTTTTAAAGCTTATGAGTTGTTGTGATTAAATTAACTTTAGTCAGATGTTAACAGGCCATGATTTAAAGTTACTTCCAGCTTTAAAGAAAATAATGTTTAGCCCATCCTGCTGTGTCATTTCTTTTCATCTTAAACGCAGGTGTCCTAGGTGTGTGACCTGGAAAATATGCTAACAGAAAACTTTAATAATGTGGCTTTTTAAATTGACTCATCCTTGTGTTGTTATCTTATTATACTGAATTTATGCCTTTTAAAGATATGCATAATAGTTACTTAAACAATTGCATTAACTTTTAGTCAAAGATCATGTGTGAAATTGTCATATAGCCTTCCTCAAAAAAAATATGTTCCATTTAGAGAAATTGAGAAATTTTTCAGAATTTAGATAATATTATTCTCCTTTTCAAATGAAAAATATCAGGTCCAGAGAAAGTTAGTGAACCATGTTGCCTTTCTTTGCTTGATTTGGATTTTTCTTTTCATTATGAAGGAAAAGGAGGTATAATATTTATAGAAAGAAGTTGGGGACGATATCCTAGAGATTTTTATTAAAAGGACAGATAAATTTGATATATTTCCTTTTTACTAAAGAACTGATGGTGTGCAGATTTAAAAAATGACTGCATGCAGGTTGCTAGTTATTTTGCAGATAAATGCGTACTAAACACTGTAAACTCCAGGCCGCTGGCTTCTGCCCAGGGTGCCCGCAGAGGCGCCTGGCTGGGCGGAGGAGCCTGTGCAGGGCTGGGGTCTCTGTGGGGTCTGGTGCCCGTGAAGGGCTGCGCTCCATTCATCCGAGGACCTGCAGACTGTCTATGGACTGTCAAGTGGCAGAACAGGTTGGAAATAAAGGTTGCCTTGGTGCTTTGTGCTTCTGCTTACCAATAATGTGCTCACAGGTTGTTGCTAGAGCAAGAACCTTAGTGGCCAGGAGTCAGGGACAGTGCTTTACCCACGTTTGTGTCCCTGGACCCAGAGAAGTGCTTGGATCTGGATGAGCATTGTCAAATGATTTGTTGAGTGTCTTAGCCATGAATGAAGAAACTCCATGGAGTATCCATAAGTAAAGAAGAACACAGTTCGGAGGGCAAGGTGACAAACCCGCTGTGAGGCAGGTGCATCGCTAACCGCAGCAGTCCTGCCACTAGGTGACCAGTCGGGGTCTGCTTCTGCTGCCTGGACAGCCCCAAGAAAGTTGGTTTGCCACAAAGATCCAATTAAATAGAAATTATTAGTTAATGACGCACTTCCTTTAGTAATGGTTGAGCAAAAATTTAATAATCTTGAATAAATGTGTGTTGTCAAAATAGACATTTAGGGATCAGGCAGAATATACATCAAAAAAAACTTTTTTTCAGTCCTCACCCAAGGATATGTTTTTGGTGATTTTTTTTTTGCTTTATTTTAATTTAATTAATTAATTAATTAATTTATTTATTTATTTATTTATTTATTTATTGCAGAAAACTACTTTCTTAATTTTATTTAAAAAGTACACAAGGTCACAAAACTAGAGCAAGTTCTTACTTTTTTAACCAAATTTGTTCTTATAAAGTTCAAAATCTGCACCATTAGATATTTAAGCCAGAAACTTTAAATACAAAAATCATCTTTGAAACTGACACTATCGATTCTCTACTTGCATATGTGAGGTGTCAAAATCTTTTTTTCTCAATAGTACAAGTTTATTTATTACAAATGTTAACAGTTAGGGATGAGAATAAGTGAGTCAGTGAATTGTGGTTCTTTTGACACTTACATCATTAAATAAGTTAGTAGAAAATGTGTAGTTCTTGATTGGAGCCAATCCCAACAGATACTTTCCACAGTCAAATTACAAAACAGGGCACTTTTTTTTTTACTTGATTTTTAGAGAGAGGGAGAGAATGAGAGAGAGAGAAAAAAAAAACAACATCATCAATGTGAGGAACTGATGGGTTGCCTCCCACATGTGACTTGACTGGGATCAAACCCACAACCTTTTGGTGTATGGGAGTACACTCCAACCAACTGAGCCACTCAGTCAGGCCAAAATACTTCTTAATATATTCTTTTTAGTTCAGCAGAGAATGTGTTTACTGGAGAGTGACTATGCTTTGCTGACCTGTTCCACTTGACGGAGATCATCAAGCCTGGGCTCTGTCTGTGGTTGCAGTGGGAACATAGCACAGCTCCCACCCCTCCTCAAAGTGTGAGGGCGGAGAGGAGGTAGCTGCCTTGTTGCTAATAAGGGCATCACAGTGCCCAGGCACAAGAGCACTGATTCACTCTGCAGATGCCTGGAGGCGTGGCTGGCAACTGGAGCCTGTTGTTCAAGGCTGGGGCCTTTTTGAGGGTGCAGGACAGGATGAAAGGGAAGATGTTCTGGGAGGATTAACATCTGCAAAGGGACAGGTGGGAGAAACCATCATCAGCTCCTGCATGGATGGAGTTCAGAGAGACCTTTCCCTGTTTGTTCATTACATTGCAGCAGGAAGATTAAACATACACAGATGGCAGTTGTTGGACCTCAGTTGACCTGTTTTCTGACCTATTTTGGTCAATTTAAAGTTCCAACTCTCACCACAAGGATGACTCCAAAATCTAGCCAAGCATCAGATCACCAGAGGGACCATTTACAAAATACAGATTTTCAGCCCCCGAAATTCTAATTCAGGAAGTCTGGGGAGGAGTCCAAGAGGGTGACTCCTTAAACTTCCCCTGTTGGTTTTATGCTCCTCTGCCATGTGCAGGGCTCAGCCTTTGCAGGAGACATTCAGTGACTTGATTTGAAATGCTCAGTAATGGGATTTCTGTGGGGAGTTGGTGGCACTCTTTCTTTTCCCAAGAAAATTGCACATGCAATCTCTTGCATGCTCATGTACAGATACAAGTTAAAGCCAGTTGCATTTAGTGCCAGGTGGCCTTGAGAGGAATGTAGTGAAGCACTATAGCTGAGAGTACTGGAGATGCTAGATCATCCCGTGGATTTCCCCTGCTGCTCTCAGTGCTCTTGGCCTCTGAACCCGTCACAAGCAAAAGCTGTGGCCCTTCACATGCAAAAGCTTTTGTGTCTATCAGTATTTACTTTACTAGAAATTAAAACAAATATTAAAAATATTTCATAATTCTAAAATAAAATTACATATGAAAAGAAATAACATTTTTAATGAAAAATGGGTGTATATTTCAAACTAAAAATTAATGAGAATGACACTGTTTTACAGTTTTGAAAACTTCAATGTCTGGGTTAAAAAGGCATTCATTTTGTTGCAGTATCACACATTATTCTCTGGAAAACTGCATAGTACACTCATGAAAAAATGAGTGAAAAAACAAATAATTTCTTAGTATTATGAAAATGGTTTTGACCTTGTAGACATCCGAACAGAGTCTTGGGGTCCCCCCAGGGATATTATCTCTTAAGGTCACCCAGTGGGCCACCCACCATTCTCCAGCATACATATGCACTTGCATGTGTTCCTGGGTACTTGTGCACAAACACTAGCTTCTCAGGGACCTAGTTACTGCCTTGGCTCAAAATAAAAAATCTGAGGAGATCATTACAGTGTTTCATTCTAAGAAATACTCTACTTGAAGCAGACTTTAAATGAACGTAGAGAAGGCAGCTAAGTGTTTGTTGAATGAACAGATGTTAGATATTTATGTGTTGTGTACCTTAATCAGCTAATAAGATTAGACATCTTTGCAGCCGACCATTTAGAATCTGTGATTATATTCAAATAAATTAATATTTGGAAGCTAATATTCCAATTAAGGACAGCACTAGATTGTGGTTAGGATCATGAGCTCTGGACTCAGAAAGACGAGTCTGAATTCCAGCCCCAAAATTTACAGGATCATGGACTGACTTCACCCCTCAAAGCCTCCACTTCTTCCATCTTTAAAAAAAAAAAGCTTCACAATTTCTTATATTCATTCCCAAAATTCAGACACCTGTGAGAATGGAAATTTTATTTATAACTCATTGAACAGCTAAGCCTGACCTGATTAATTTGGTAATAAAAGCTGACCTCGGATGTGAAGCTCTTTTTATTTGTTTTATCTGATATGACTGTTTGTGTGTGTTGCTGCAGAGATTTAAAATGTTTGATTATGGAGTACTGTCCTAGATCTTGCTTGGTCTATGTATTATGAATGTTTCATAGTAAATCATATGTGCACTGAATTTCATAACACACATGCCCAGGGTTTGTGTGAGAGACTGAGGGTGGTATTATCCTTTCAGGGTTAGCTGGGCTCGCTGGGCTCATGTGTACAGGTGCTATCTAGAACACTGCCTCACACATAGAACCATATTAGCTTTGGTTAAAGAAATAGGGTCTATTTCCAAATAATCATAGAAACCACTGAATAGAAAAGAACTTACTTCATATTTTATGAACGTTTTTTGCATCACTGAAAGATGGATTTTTGTTTTCTTTTCCCCCTCTTGATTTGGGCAGTGGGAGAAAGTGGCAAGCTGCTCTTTTCCTTCCATGTATTGGGGGAAATAGTAACATGGGTGGAGGTGCACCTTTCTTGTTATGAGGCAGGTTTGGAAATTGAAGGGACTTCACAGTTAGTCATTCTGTCCATTTTTTCTGAGCACCTACGGTGTGCCTGGCACTGCTGGATACTAGGGATACATTAACAGACAAGCCCAAGTCTTTAAGTCACTCACAGTCCAGTGTGAGAGAAACAGGTGGATCCGCTGTTGTGTGAAATATTCAGCTTTAACAGAATCAACCCAGTGATGCTCTGTAATTAGGGTTGCCAGATAAATTAATTTCAGCTTTAGGTAAACAATGAATAACTCTAGAATTATGTTCCAAATATTGTATGGGGCATACACTAAATGCGATATGTGCCCCATGCAGTACTTGGGACATACTTAGAACTAAAAAAAATAAAAAATAAAAGTGTTGTTTATCTGAAATTGACATTTAGCTGGGTGTTCCATATTTTCATTTGCTAAATCGGGCAACCTTAAATATAATCCTGGGCTATTTTTAGCCACAGCAGCAAGCTCTGAGGAGGAAATATATGTTTCACTCATATTGGGTAATTGAGTTTTTTAAAAAAGACTGTTTACAGAGGTATGGGTAGGTTAAGGGAAACCAGGCATGACAAAGGGCCCCAGGCCAGAAGCAGGTACACCCCCGGGCTCTGTGGCCATGGCACAAGAAGGAGAGAAAAGGAGAGGGCTGCTGGCAGGAGCTGTGGCTTCCCAGAGAGAGATGTGTTCCACCAGCAGAGACTTGTCCTGAAGGAAATTGGCAAAAACAAAATTGGACTCTGCTCCCTTCCAACTATACCTGCTCCTGCCCTGCAGTCTCCAGGGACTGCGCCTCCCTATCTAGACGTAAGAGGCAAGGGGCCAGCCTGGCCACACTCCATCCAGGAGGCTGGTGACAGGCCCCATGGGGTGGGGCGTGGCCTGTGGGGGTGAGTGAGAAATCGCCTGCACAATTCTGATGTGTACATGTCAAGATGGCCTTGCAGTAGAACATGTCCTCTGTCACAGTAGTAAAAGGCCAAGTGAAGGGAAGGGGGAGAGGGAGAGAAGGCAGGCATGAAAAGGAAGAAAATCTCAACAGTCTGAAATTTAAAGGTTAAGGGAAAAGTAAATCAGCACTACCAGTGATTTTAGTCTAAAGTGATTTCACTTCTACCGGACAGTGTTTTTTCCCTAGAAGAACCACCACAATTTTTTGTATCAACTTAATGGACAGAACCAGGGCACATGGGCCCTCATCTGTGCCTGCACTTGCACAACTCTGGCAGTGAGCATCTCCTCAGAGTTTGCGTCCTTGGTGCCCCAGCCCAGCCCAGCCACCGGTGAGAGTAGTGGACCTTTCTCCTCCGTCCAGTAGGAGGCTCAGTCGTGAGAGTCCGGACCTAGGGCCTGCTCTGCCTCAGCACATCCCTGCCGTTCATGCAGGGCAGGCAGGGCCTATGGTGCTTGAACAGATCCCCCGACCGAAAGCTTGCATTTTGCCAATGAAAATGTTTTCTAATATGGTGACACTAAAATAAGCCAGCTGATGAAGGGAGAGATAAGAAGGACATTTGAGCCACTGGGTCACTGCTGGAGTATGGGCTCCTTCATCAGGACTCTTCAAATAAATGCCACATAACCACATGGAGAGGACTTTTAAGTGGATTGGGCACTTCATATGGCCACCAGATGGAGGCCAAGATGTAGGTGAAAATAAAGGAACACACTCTGGCCTGGCACCTTTGTCCTGGAGTAGTTGAAGACTATCTGACCCTGGGAGTCAGTCTCTGTGTCTGTGATGGGCACCCGGGCTGACGCCCTCTTTCTCCTGTCACATTGCAGTTTCCCAGGCAAGGCTTGCAGCAGACACAGCAGCAGCAGCAGACGGCTGCCCTGGTGCGGCAGCTCCAGAAGCAGCTCTCCAGTAAGTACCCCTCTTGCCAGGACAGATGGTTCCTGGGAAACTGAAAACAAGCAAAACACAAGGGCTGGCTCCTCAAAAACTGCACTGTCTTCCTTGATACCACTTCAAATTTGTTTAGTCTAGAGCAGTGGTCGGCAAACTCATTAGTCAACAGAGCCAAATAGCAGTACAATTGAAATTTGTTTTGAGAGCCAAATTTTTTAAACTTAAACTATATAGCTAGGTACATTGTTATTAACTTAATTAGGGTACTCCTAAGGCTTAGGAAGAGCCACACTCAAGGGGCCAAAGAGCCGCATATGGCTCACGAGCCTGTTTGCTGACCACGGGTCTACGGTGTTAAGGTGGTTTTTTTATTTGTTTTGGTTTGAATGCTACTTTTCCTAGAAAAACCCCAATCTTTTGTGTGTGTGTGTTGTTGTTTTTTTAGTTCAGTGAAGAGGTTTTCCTGCTGCTTTCAGCTGAACCTGGAAATATTTCTTTTCTTTTGGGGACCCCTGTGGAGCTGCAGGTGCCCTCTTATAAAGCTGCAAGGTTTAGAGAGCAACTCAGTGGATGTCCTCACATGTACTGATGAGGTTAGGTGACCTCCCCAAAGTCATAGACACAGGGGAGCCAGCATTAGACCTGTATCCTGATCACAGGGCAGTGGCTGTTTTCACCACTGCACCATCCTACCCTTCCTGACAACAACTCAGACACATCAGACCTGTACCACCACAGGCGGTGAGGCACTGCAGTTCTTCCTGGTGGTCCCGCCTGCTGTGTGGGCTGATGTTTTTAATGGTGCTGCCTCTAGAGTGCATACCACTCACCCATTCAGCTCCCTCGTGTGGACAGACGCCAGCGGGGAGCTCCGTGACTCTATCAACCTGTGTTGGCAGCAGGCACAGGAAATTTGTTAGCAACGGGAGCCAGCCCTCTGGGGCAGAGTATTGGCCTGGAAACCAGGGGACCTAAATCTGGTGCCAGCTCTGCCGCCGTTATCTGGATCATGTGGTTCTCATCCATGGAGTGAGGAGAGGAGCAGGTTCTCCTGGTCCCAGGGTACGTGCTTCTGGGGTGCAGAGTTGAGCAGCCTGTCCTGAGCAGCCCTGCCCCTGCGACGGGTAGGGTGCTGCGAGGAAGGGGCCGGTTCCCGACTGAGGGCGGGCAGCTTGGTTTCATCTGGCTTTTCGGCCTGGCTGCTGATTCCCTGCAGGGGAGATACCCCTCCTGTACCTGGTGTCCTTCCCAGGACATAACCAAGACCTTTTTTCCCCTTTAAAAATATTTTCCTCTTATAGCCTCATTTAATTTCAGTTAAATTTTGTAAATCAATCCTCTTTTCCAGTTGCCACTTAATAGGTGTGGTCTACTCAACAAACATGTGGTTAAAATGTCATTGCTCTGTTAATTCTGGTGGTGATATTTTTACATGGCTAAATAGACAACATAATTTTAAGGACAAGACCAATGTGTGTGTATTTTAGATTTTTTCCAATGTTTAGAAATATGTACCGGTGATTTTCATATAGTAGTACCTATTTAGGGAGCACATCTCCTCTTGTTTCCAATTTCCCAGAGCTCATGAAATGCAGCTTTAAAAAAAAAATTATTTTTTCCATCACCATTTATCCCATCTATGCCTTCGCCCCCCCCAACCAGCCATCCTTTATGGAGCACTTTCTTGGACCCAGGCACACTGTGACTTCACATGTATCAATTCACTTAATTCCTAAACCACCCCATGAGGTTAGATATTGTCACTGTTCCAGTTATAGACAAGAAAACAGATAAAGGATAAGGTCATGACTTGTCTGCCCAACATTCTTCAGCTGACAGCAAGGGACAAGCTGGGGCAGAGCTCCGACGGCTCTTCCCGGAGCCGCTGCATCACCACACAGGCCTACCCCGTTTCCTTGCGCTGAGCTTTACTGAGCTTCACAGGTTGACAAACTGAAGGCAAGAGCCTCCACCGAAAAAGGTTATGACTCGCTTTATTGCTTGGTCTGAAACCGAGCCCGCAGTGCTCCCAAGTCTCTCCTAAGGCGGGTGCACACTCTGCCGCCTCCTTGGTTGAACGACAACTAAGCTGAGCTGCCCACTGCACCCTCCAGAGGGTTCCTTTTCTATCACACCTTGAGAATGGGCCTCTGTATTGAACAGTCCCACAAGAGTTGTGCGAGCAGTGGCTATTCTCATCCTGTTTCTTTGTACCTACTATTTTTCAAGCTACTTTTCTCATCTCATAATATCCATGTTAAAGCAGAACAATTGGTGTGTTTTTATAAAAATTTTGAGCACTTTCAATGTTTAGTGATACTTAGAGTCCTTTTGTAAGTTAGTATTGAGTTGTTTCTCAGTTCAGAGATAGAGACCAATTACCCTCGTCTGAGCCTTGTGCTGACAGAACCTTGTGCTGGCAGGTGTGGGACTCAGGTGAGCTGGGCTCCCTGAGAAATGAATTCAGCTGCAGTGTTTATGCTCTGCCACTCGGGGGCCCCTGGCCAGCACTGTGCTCCTGGCCAGTCAGTCAGGCTGTTATTGAGAAGTGACAAAGGGGTGGCATCTATCTGTGGCATATTTTTGCATCTACAATTTTATTTGTATTTCTTTTTCTTCTTAGGTAACCAGCCACAGCAAGGAGTGACTCCCTATGGACACCCTTCACACTTCTGAATCTGGAAGAGGACAAGACATGAAGTTTTATGTTTGCACTGAAAAACAGAAATCAAATTTAATGCATTAGTCATCTTTAGAAATGTCCCTTTGTTATTTCAATTCTTTGAAGTTTCTTTATGTTTTATGCTACACTTGTACAAAGGTGTTTAAACAAAAAGCAAAGTAGGAGGCGTGGTTTTGTCTTGTTGCTTTCAGCTTTAAAATAGGTTTAAAAATGTGGATCATGCGGGCCTACTCCAGAGAGAGTTTGGTAGCAGACTTTTTTATATTGGTGCTTTTTTTGAATCTCATAGAAAGAATGAATTATGGTAAATATAATATATTTATATATTCATTAATGAAGTTTTTTTTTCTTTTCAAACTGTGCCGGACCAAACTACTGATTTGAAAGTCATGTCAGGTCTTGACAGAAAAGTGACCCATTAATTCTGCATTTACCTTTGATGGTGAAATGGACACTTATTCACATCACTCTAATTTGAAATATTTGTAACTTCATAAGCACTTTATAAACTTTGTTCTTATTTATATAGGGTTATTTTTTGCTTTTGTTGTGGTCAAAAGGTGCTGAAACAGATTGTTGCTTAGTACTTAAACTTCTTAGACCAAGAACTTAACCCAGGGCTTCTGTGAATGATGCCCTAAGAAGGTGGAAGCCTGCTGGAAGTAGCTGTACTCAAATTTGTTTTCAGTAGCAAGGTCGTTGACCAGAGTCTCTGTGAAGGTACGACATGGAAATTCTAAAGGCCCCAACAAACCATGGTGGAATTGTCCAATTATTTACTGCCAGATTTGGCAAAAATGACTGTGTCCAGTTTTGGTTCTCCTGAATCTTATGCCAACTTGAGAAAAAGAATCTCGCAGCTGACATGAGATTCCACAGTGCTCAAACTTGACATGGTTTCCAGAGAATTTGGCCTCCAGTCCAGAAAGCTCTGGTTTTCATAAAAAAAATGCATTTGCTGTTTATTTTATATGGTAAGTATTTGCTATTTTGAATTTAATTGTTAATGTTGGTGTTCAAATCGGTTGTGTGTTGCATATAATGTATTTATAAATTGGTGCAAAAAGCACAAGTAAAGTAAATTATACATCAAATTTATTATAAAGAAATAGTAACTATTTTAACTTTGTTCAAGTATGTGGTAATTTGCTCCTATTAGAGTAAAAAATCCAGTAAATTATCAGTTTGTGTAATTTAAGAGTATTCCATATAATATTTTTTTAGATTTAGATGCATAAAATTTTGAATGTGAAAATTGCAGGGCATTTAAAAACATGTGAGGGATATTTTCCCATGTTCTGCGTTAATTCATTTCCTTTTGCCATATGATTTCACATGTCATGTAGTTGCACATACTGTGAATAGATTTGTCTATAATGAACAAACCATGTAGAACTACTTTCTTTTGAATGTAACTAGTACAACTTTAGTAGATCACTTCCTTTGCAAAGCATTATATAAATAATTTATATCTTCCTAGATGAGTTACTCATTGCAAAGTTTGACTCATGCAAATGACCTCAAATGTATGTCTGCTTACTTTGCTGTGGCAACATCCCTGTGAACTGCTTTGTACACTGTGAAACCAGTTTACTCCGGCCTGCTCATTTCTTGTTTACTCTGGGCTGGAAAAGACTTTGCCAAAACATGAAGGACCATTCTTTTCACTAGATTAACATATTCAACCTGCTTTCAGAGGATGCATCTTTACTTTTCAGCTGGTTTTGTATATCGAGCTGTTTTTTCCCCCCACAAGAATCATCTTTAGAGTCCATGATATTATTTTTCTTCAAGTAGTATATCTGTATAATGACTGCCTTGGCTAGACAGCCGAACAATGAATGCTGTGCCCGGAGAGAGTCATTTTCCACCCCGATTGTCATTTTCTTTCCTTTTGAGAATTATTGGCATTTAAAAAAATCTCAGTTTTCTGTTGGAACCATATATTTTTATAGCTCAGTATTGCAAACAGCAGTAATACTGTTTCAAGAATGAGTGTTATAATTGCATAGCATTTGTATGCACTTTATATTTTGCAGAACTTAGTGAAATTAATTTATTAATCATTTGCACTTGAAGACTGTGGGTGTACATTTTTGTTGTGTGTCCTTTTTTAGGTGAGGAAGCTAAGTCATGGTAAGGCTTCCAAGATTCTATGGAAAGTTGAGGAAAAAACTAAAACTGGTTTCTCCCTATGCGTAATAAAAATGGCAACTGGAAATTTTAATCTAGTCTCATCATAGTAACTCCCACTTAACCCTCTATCCTGAGAGGTTTCTTTTTTTTTTTTTTTAGCAAATGCGTTAATTTGCATTAAATGATCACAAGGGAAAGTCCTGTCCTTTGACAGAAGCTAGTAATTTGTTTCATGAAATAGAAGAAATTATCTTAGGATAAATGGGAACCCCCACCCTGTTAAATATAAGACCTTGAAATAGAATGGAGTTGGACATAAGAAGCCCTTAGACATAACGTTTTCACTGTAGACTTGTTCCTAGTAGGGTTGCATTTGTTATGTGACTTACTCCTCTTGGCCCAGAAGTAGAAGATCACTGTTAGAATGAATATCCTTTGACTTATTTCAGCCATGGGAACCCAACCTCAGAGGCAGCAGCAATCAGTCACCTCTCAGTGGGGCCAGCTGAAAGTGGGTGTGGTGAAAACACAATGAAGTGAGCTCCCCCATATATCTCAGATGATTGGTGGGGGCTGACATAGCTCTCGGTTTGGGTACTGAAATATCTGAGCAAAACCTATGGCATTTTCTTTTTATCTTATTAAGGCTCCTATAATTCTTCTTAAATAATAGGCGAATATTTAAATAGATGCTGGAGAAATTACATTGGAAAATCCCAGCCTCTACAATTAGAAAAGATGAATCATAATGTTCCCCAAATTAATTCCGGTTGAATTAAGCATGTAATATAAATAAATTCATTAAATTACGAAAGGCAACATTTTGGGTACAGTTGAAGAAATTTTAAGTGCAGTGAAACTTCATTATATGATTAGATCTAGAGCTTTCCTAAACACTTACCTGTCGCATAAAGGATTCCCATTTAACGAAATTAAATGCTCATAAAGCAATGGTTCCTTCTCAGGAACTTTTTCTTGTGACAGCTCCAAACCAGGGTACCTGAGCTGGATTTTGAAGCTATAAAGAGGTTTCATTGTATTTTTAAAACATTTTTAGTGGGTTTATTTAGACAAGGATGTAATCAGCCCCCTTTTCATGTTTTTTATTTGCAGGTGTTGAGTTGCTTTTTACATGTCGGAAAAGTTAGCCTGCATTTCTTTTTAAATTCAGTCATTAAAACATCCTTGTATTCCCCGTCTATGAAAAACTTCAGTGTGCACAAGACAGTAAATCATCATCAAAACAGTTAAGTGCTTATTTTCTGTAGGCTTTAGTAAAATATTTATAAACCAACCACAAAATATTTATACATTATACATCAAAATGGAAAATTTACATCAAGACTGAAAATTTAATCTGTTCCATTGTCTATTGTCGTGCCATGCCCATAACATTAACAGAAGGTGGACACTAGGGAACTGGTAATTTAAAAAAAAAAAAAGTCAATTTAATGAAGAATTCAGGTACATTAGCCATGTGTTGTTTTATAGTGGATAGTTTTCTCTAAATGTTCATTGTTATTTGTTGGCAAAATAAAAGTGCCTTAAGTTAAAAATTTGTTTTGAGATCCATTAAAGAAATCAGTATCAATTCATAATGCATATATTTACAAGTCTTTTTTTGCATGTCCATGATAAATTTAATATTGTAAATGTATTTAAATTCATTTACATGCCTATCGCTGCCTTTGATTAAACTTCTTCCAAAAAAGTAAACTCTCCAGATGTTGACTATTCAAGAAATGTTATTTTATGTCAGATCACTTGCATATAAGTTGTTGCAGAATCACTACCAAGTGCGTTCTTTGCTGTGCACTTGTATATCCCGGAGTCTGAGCTCTGAGGGTTCTGAATGACTAGGGTGCCTTGTGGGTGGAAAAGCTCAGTCCCATGTGTCCTCCCTCTATTTGCCATTGACAGCAGGGAGTGGTCAGGCATCTCCCATGTGATTTCCGGCTTGGGGACGCCCAGAGCCACACAGTGAAGCTCAACAGCTGCCCCTGTCCTTGTGAAGATGCTCCGGGGTGGGCGATTTGTAATTCGGGGAGGGTAGGCGACAACCAGTACTGGAACAGTAACCAGTGCATGGCCTACACTGTTTTGAGCCTTACAGATATAGTTTCCTCTGTCATAAGCTGTTGCTTCTTTGATGACTAAAGTGCCATTTTCATGCAATATGTATTTTCCACTAATTTGAGGTCTGTCTATTATATGACCACTTGGTACAGTCCACTTGATATCTGGCTTAGGGCTTCCATCTGACACACAGTGCAATGAGAGAGAGTCCCCACTGATGCCATACACTGTTCCCAATGCATTGGTAAGAATAACTGGCTTCTGGCCAATTTCTAATACAATTAATTTCTCAATATAGCCCACTTTGTTTCTTGCCCCACACCGGTATTTTCCTGCATCATTCCGAGTTGTTTTATAAATCACTAAAGAACCGCTGCTTGCTGTCAGGTGCTGAGGGCTGTGTGGTCCCCTTGAAAACCGTGTGCCATTCGGTAAAATCCAGATTATTTCAGGTAGTGGGTTTCCATCAGCAGAGCAGTTCAATGCTGTGGGCTTCCCAACCTGGGCAAATATTTTTTCATTAGATGGATTTCTGAATGTTGGTCTTCTCAGCATTTCCAGTACTTCCAGCTGTACTACCAGCACACTCTCTCCTCCGTCATTCTGAGCCACGCAGGTAAACTCGGCTGAATCTGAACGCCTCACATTCCTAATCTCCAAGGTTCCGTTTTTATGGACCGTGATTCTGCTTCCATGGTATGGGGCGGTGAGGAAAATGTTGTCTGGCATGATCCACGTGACTTGGGGAGATGGTGTCCCTTCAGCTCTGCAATCCAAGTGCTTTTTGGAATGCCTCACGGCGGTGGCTTTGATGACAGTTTTGTTGGTATACAGACCATTGATTAACGGGAGCCTGGAGACAACTTCCAGCTTATACATTTTGGTGTCATCCCCACTGGGATTCTGGGCCACACATACATACTCTCCAGAATCAAGCAGTTTGACGTTGTTGATGGACAAAGACCCATTGGCATAAAATGTGTACCTATTTTTTGAGAATAAAATCCTATCCTTGGAAGGCAGCAGCCAGAATACTTTTGGTTTGGGTTCCCCAACAACCTCACAGTCAAAGGTGGCTGTGTCTCCAGCCCTGACTCTGGGTTTGGCCTTGAAACCCTGCTTGATCCGTGGGGCAGCAGTTATGACCGTTAGGTGGACCTTCATTTCATCCTTCCCTACAGGGTTCTGGGCATAGCAAGTGTAATCCCCTTCCTCTGCTACCCCAACGCTGTTGAAGTACAAGGTTCCATTGTCGAAAAGAGTATACCTCCTGGTACGCCACCTGCTGTCATCAGCTTGCATTGCATTATTTATCACTGTTCCATCGGGCAAACTCCAGGATATCTGGGGCACTGGTGAGCCAGAAGCCTTGCAATCAATTTGGAAGTCTTTCCCATGAAACACATGCATTTTAAAATGTTGCTTGTGATCAATTTTGGCAGGTCTCAGCTTTAAGCTAACATGCATCAGTATCAGATCATCCCCTATTTTGTTTCTTGCCACACACAAGTAGTCACCACCATCTTTTTCTGTTATTGATCCAATAAACAGGGACCCATTTGGGTAGACGTGGATTCGACTGCCCATTCTAAGGAGAGAAGAATGATTTGAGTGTGAGGCCATTAGCAAAAGACAGGAAATAGAGGAGTTGTCTTATTGGCATTTAACTTTATGGACATTTTCTTAAATTGTTGCAATAGAATTAAAATCAGGACTAGCTTATTTACTGTCTTCTAAGCCAGTTACTAAAAGATAAAATTATCTAACTGAAAAGGTACAATTTAGTACAAACAAGTAGTACTTATCAGATGGACTTCAAATTAATCTCCTTTACATGGTGAATTTTTAAAAAATTACAACGGTGTGAAGAATGCTACAAATAGTGGAATCCCAGACACATCCTTTTTGACCATTTTACGTATCAAATTATTATTCTGTAAGATGTCAGTAAAAAAACTTTCATTCTTGTTAGAAAAGATGTTGGGTTATACTTTTTAGAGAGATATTAGTTATAAAACATTTAGAGTTACTTGGTTAGATAAGTTCTCCTTTGTTATAAAGAGAGAAAATGCCAGTGTAAGACATAGAAGCTTGCTGTAGTGTCCACCCTTTGTGGGCGGCCATAAAGTGACAGGTCCTTGCATTGGGCTGGACTGTATGTAGAGCTTCCTTTTTCTCTCTGAAGCAACTACACAGCCTGTCATTACCACTATGAACCCCCAGATGGCAGATCTTTCCTGTTAAAACAAAATCTAGTTTTTCAGAAAGACCAGTGGATATTGGGTTGGAACTAAAAACGTGATTAACACCCATAGAGGAAATCTTGTGGGGGGCTTTTCTGCTAATTTTTTGGCAACATGAGCTAAGCAGGCAGGTGAAACTGAAGAGAAAAGTATGGACAATCTCACATAGCATAACTGTTAACCAAGTTAAACAGCCTCAAGTCATTTTGTATTTTCCAGCAAACATATCTTAAGTATGGAGAGTATTATAGTAGAACATTACAAAACATGCCTATGTTTTTGCAATTTTTTTTCAAGTGTGGAAGAAACTTTTCTGGTATGTAAACCAAGGTAGAAATCATAATGGGCACACTTCATAAAGGAAATGGTACTTTAAAATCTTTAAGAAATTCCCCACTATTCAGCTTAAAAGATGATATTTAGAGAGAATTCATAACTTACTTTGGTCCCAGGGCTGGTTCTCAAGCCATGTTTTGTACACTATGCTACACTCCACCTGCTATCATTCTTGCCTAATCCTTTCTAAAAGCACTGATTCTCAAACTTGGATGCACATTAAAATTAGTGTGTAGTATGAAATAATGCTGAGCCTGGATCCATGGAGCTTCTGATTTATATGATGTGGAATGTGGCCTTGGCATTTGGATTCTTAGTTTCCAAATGATTCTGATGTGCAGCAAAGTCCCAGAGCCACTGCTCTGAACTTAGTTCTCAGTGCATTTCCTTCATCGCCTGCAGCAGAATTATGTGTGACCTAATTTAAGATACATCTCCATGTGCCTTGGAATTTATTTAAATATTTTAATTTCACAAAAGAACTGGCATTCAACATTAGTGCAATGCTTATAATTACTTGAAGGCAAAAAAGAAAGAAACATGCTGAGTTACATTAGACGCAAAGATGGATAAAGCATTGGAAATATTTGATGTCATAAGTGGCTATACATATAGTAAGCAAATAGATCACTTCTGAAATTTACATTTCATAGCTCAGTATTTTTCATTTTAAATTAATTTTAATTAACATTTGACTTATTATTTGCAAAAATTGAAACTTACCATCTACTTTTGAATTAAAGATCACAAATTAAATTCATTAATAGCATTCAATACCAACTTATAGTGTGCCACTAGAAAAATCTATTCAACTTGTCAGCAGGAATATAAATTCATATCTATTATGTTAAATTTGTCCTGCATAGTATTCTCTATTAATGAAAAGCAAATATATGAAATATACTTACTCCCATCTTTTTTGTCATATTATAAAAATCATTGCATAAAGTCATGCAAATGACAAAAATCAGTGATCATAAGCTTGTAATTATTACTTTTCAAAGATGGTTTAAACTCTATAGAAAATCAGATGAAAACCGGCATCCACAAGCCTGTAACAGAATGTTAGAGAAAGACTGAGGGCGTCAGAGCGATGGCGTCCTGACCATACTCCACTTTGTGGAGGTCTTCATGCTGTGACTCAGAAAGGGCTTTGCAATTTTAAGACAGATGCAATTAGCACAGATCATACTCAAATTTAAAATATTTAACAGGAGAATTTGAAGAGTGAAATAATGGACCTTGACTGATTGAATTGAAAGAATTCTCTTTTTTGATCAAGGGATTATAAATGCATACATTTACACAGTTACCATTTTTAAATTGTCATAATCGTGAAAATAAATGACATTTTTATTGTTTCTAACTATATAAACTCAATAAGAAGTTGGCCTTCAGAGTTAGGCAGATAAAAGGTTGGTTATATATAATTTATATTATTTTATAAGGATTAGGCCTCTTTAGAGAGAGTTACGTTTATGTGTAGAGTCTAAGCTCAATAAAACTGTTGTCAAAAACTCGCTGTATCACTTTTCCACTTCAGAAGTTGTACAGCTAAGTAGATAAAGACGGTAATATCAACACAAAGGTGTGGTTTACCTGTGCCACTGGTCCACAACAGCCTTGGATGGCAGCCTCCAGAGTATTTTGGGTTTGGGTTTGCCGATGGCTGAGCAGTTCAGTAGTAATTTGTCCCCAAAATTCACCTCATTCCATGTCTGGGATGTAGATTCTATCCTGGGCATGGTCTCCGGCTCCTCCATTGTGAGAATTACCACCCTTCTGTCGGAGCCAGTGGAGCTGGTCGCAATGCATTCATAAGTGCCCCTGTCTGAAGAGGCTACGTTTCTTATATACAGCGTCCCATTGGAAAATAAGAACAAGTTGGAATCAATAAGCTGTAGTGGTTTCACTTCAGTGCCATCAGAGAGAACCCAGTGAACACTGGGCTGAGGAGTTCCTTTTGCAGTACAGGGCAGTTTCAAACTTGCACCCCATGTCCCTGCAATGACCTGCCTCCTTTGCTCTAGAATGACAGGTGGGGCGGCGATGACTTGCATTTTAACCAGCAGTGAATCCTGGCCAGCAGAGTTGCTGGCCATGCATTTGTAAAAGCCCCGGTCATAAATGCTGAGGTTGTGGATGACCAACGTTCCTTCAGATGTCACCAGGGCCTGCCAATTCCCTTTGGATGATTCTGACACTACTGTTTGGTTTGGGAGAATCCAGGAAATCTTAGGCATTGGCCTACCTTCAGCTCTGCACTGCAGTTCCGCAGTGCTTCCGGAATGGACTGTGATCTCTTTGGTATGTCTCTCCAGGATCCTGGGGGGATAGGAAACCACAGACAAGGTGACCTGAAGGTGGTCTTTGCCAAATGGATTGGATGCTGAGCACAGGTACTGTCCACGGTCCTGAATGTCCACCCTCTGTATGGACAGGGTGCCATTGGGGAGCACCTGGAACCTGCTATTCTGTTTCCTTGTAGACAAATCAAGCCCTGAAAAGAGAAAGAAATATACAGCCACGGGTCATCAAAGTTTAGATAGAAAACAAATTGTTCAAGTGGAAGTCTAAAGAGGAAAGCTATCTTTTTTGTTAGACTACTAAAAACAAATATATTTAAAATTAAGATACCTGGTCTTCACATTGCTAAAATTATTCCTAGAATTATTTTTTATCCCCATAGCTTTCATTTAAAAGCCCAATTGTTCAATAAAATGACAATTACCTCTTTTTCAAATCATATTTAAGAGCATTTCAAAAAATGTTCCTAGTTAACATGTTTTAAAACCTTCGAATGAGCAAGAAAGCCATGCAGTAAATGTCAAATGAGGATAATAATAGTTTCAGTATTTTGGAGAAACTTGAAACTGATTCATTGGGTGTGTAACCCTGAAACATTACACACTCTTTTCCTTGTTTCTTAACTAAAAAAGACAAACTTTTAAATACCTAATGAGACTCTGGTCCAGTGGATGGTAGGCAGCGGGTTTCCCACAGCCTCACAAGGAAGAAAGGCATCTGAGTCGGCCGGGACAGTAAAACTTGCTGCCTTTCCTCCAACTATTCTGGGCCTTTCGAATATATTCCTAGACAAAGGCTCAAAGGGAAGAATTTTAGGAGTTGTTATTTTTTGAGTCGGTGTCTTATCAGAGCCACTCTTCACAGTCTTCTGTATGTCCCAGTTTGGAGCATGAGTGTTGTCCTCTGGCAAGCCTGGAGTAGGCAACATGCTCACCCCTGCCATTTTGCCTTTTGGGGCAATTTCCAGGTAGGACTTATTCCAAAAGTGGTTTTCTGACCTGAGAGAAGGAGTCAATTTAGAATTCTGTGGTTTAAATGTTATTTGTGCTGGCATAGGAGTAAAAGGTACCAGACTAGAGTAGATAAAGTAGGTGGTTCCAAATGTGAACTTGGCATTTGGATGAGCCTTGGGAGATGTTGTAACCTCTGCTGCTAATTGCTGTGGATTAGCGTTGTGACTTGAAGGTTCAGGCCGCTGGAACATTGTATTTGTCTTCCTCCGGAAAAGGGGAGTTGCCACATGGTTGGTAACTGCGCTCGGGTTACTCGAGGGAGGGGAGGAGGAGACTGGCATTGGGGTGGCACTGCTGCTTAGGAACGGTGGCACGGCTGGGTGTCCAATGGGTGTGTCTCTGGCTGTGGGCCTCTGGTGCAGTGTGCTGGGCGAAGTGCTTTCAGAAGCAGTTGTGCTCTTCAAAGTCTGAGTAGTCTCTTGGGATGGTTCTTGAATTACATCTGTCCTATTAAGTGTTCTTGAATAAAGATCAATTGTGCCTGCCATTCTCTTGGTGTTTTCTAGGCGGGGACTAGTGAAAGCAGAGACACTGGGCTCAGCTGCAGTTTCTGCTGTGGTTGGAGCAGGGAGCATCACAGCAGGGGGTATAGTGAAGCCAGAACTCAGGCTGGCAGAGCTGCTTGGGTCCTTCCTGCTTGGATGCTCCTTTTTGCTTTGTACTTCTCCTGTGCTGGGTCTGGTTACTTGGGTTTTATTAATAGTGATAGAAGCAGGGGCAGTAAAAGGACTTGTCACCATGGCTATTTGCACTGATATGAAATTTGTATGGGGTTCCTTGCTTGAGCTACTACGAAGTGTTGGGGAAACGGGTGGGAAGGGCAGCTCTCCTACTGCAGGAAGACTTATAGAATGGGGTGTGGGGGTGGCACTGTGCAGAGCAGTAGCCAGTGTTACAGATGGAATTTGCATCACATTTGCTGAGTGTGCTGTGAAGTGAAAGGGGGAAATGTTATCTGTGGGTAAAGCAGGAGATGTTTGAGAAAGCACTGTGGCTGTGCTTTCTTGTGAACCAAATGCATGCTGACTCTTTAAGCTCCCTGTTTGGATATGGTTATTTACAAAGATCTGATGCCAGGGAAATTTCCTTCTTGAAAGTCTTGTCAGGGCTCTAGTCATAGGCATAGATGGTTCAGTGGCAGGACCTGGAAGTGGTGATGTAATCATTGAATCTCGTTTAGCTTCACTGATGTTAGACACACTTGGGCAACCAACATTTGTTCCATGAGTTTTCTCCATAGTTACAGATGTTGGGGCATGAGTCATGACTGCACCAGGTGGAAATACTTGGGTACTTTCAGCACTGAAATCTTTTACCGTGGGTGGTGTTTTCTCAGTAACTACATTTGCTTTGCTATCAGGTAGCAATGATGGGCTAAGGTTGTAGACTAGGGTTGTAGGCTCTGCTGCTGTGACCCTGGCAATGTCAGCTTTGGGGAGGGTGACGGGAGAAGAAGTTGGAGAAGACAAGGTTGCTCCCTCAGAGGTGGGAATGGTGAGCTTCTCTATGGGAGCACAGGATGGGCACACGGCACTGAGCTCTGTGGTACTTTCTTCAGAAGACCCCCTGGATGGTGGCCTCACAAAGCCACGTCTCTGCCATGGGAGGACTGGAGTTCTGTATGGACGGATAATTCGCCCTCTCCCCCAGATTTTCCTCCGTCTGCCAAAGCGTCTGGACAGTGCATTATTAGTTGCATTATTCCTAGGGGTCTGTATCTGAGAGTGAGCAGCACTGTATGGGCCTGAAGGGAGCCTTGAGGTGCTAAGCTTTTGAGTCACGTGAGAACTGAAGTACCTGCTTCTGGGTTCACTTCTTCCTGTTACAGATGGCTGGTGACCATTTGTGGCATTTTCCGATCTTAAGACTATACCAGTTTTGCTATTAGCATTACTAAGTATTTTGGTATTGACATCTTTGATCTTCGTCCCCACTGTTATTGGGGGTGCACTTTGCAAATGCTCTCTTCTCCTCCCTGTGTCGTCAGCATCCTGAAATCGAGTTGTCTCAGGTAGTAGAGGAAAGACAGTGGATACATGTTGGTTGTTTGTGTCTTGCATTTTGTTTGATGTGGTTGGGTTTATGTTCCTTGATATGGCTGTAGCTTCAACAGTAGTAGATAGTTTAAAATCTATTTGTTTTTCAAGTGGTGGCAACTGTGGACTGACAACTGGGGAGACTTCAGTACCAGTAATTACAGTTGCCATGGGGCTATCAGATATTTTTCTGGAACCATCAGGCACTGTCCTTTCCGGAACACTGGACACTTTAGTTATGAAGACCATCAATTCCTCATCTGTAGGAAGCATGCCCGAAGAGTCTCCTTCCTCACCAGGTATTTTTAGGAGTTGGGTGACCTGTGGAGGTGGCCTCGCTGTGGAATTTTCTTGATTCTGTGGCATTGTCTTCTTTTTAGCTTTCTCCAGAAATTCTGCCCAGTGTCGTGGGTCAATTCTCTGAGCAGAGGGTGGGAACTGCCTCCTCTGTTCCCTGAAACGTCGGTTTGTTGGGTCTCCACGCTGCCGAGGTCTTAAATCCTGATAGTTGTGCTTCTTACTTGTACTTGTGCTCAAGACTTGCTTTCCAGCCTCACCTCCCATTGGAGCAGATGTCAGGAGTTGTGCAGCTGGTGGGTCCTTCAGGTGCACAGTGGGATTGGGCTCATCAAATCCAGATCCATCCATTTCTATGTTATGCTCCACTGGGCTTGGCCCTTTTATTTTGACTGAAACTTGATTAATCAAAAAATCAACCCCTGATGGGTTGGCTGCAACACAACAATAATGACCCTGGTCTTTTTGGGTGACCTGTAATATTCGTAGTGTGCCATTGAGAATCTGTTTCTCTCTTGAGGACTGAGAGAGCACAGTGTTTCCTGGGAGAACCCAGCTAATAGAGGCATCTGGGACACCAGTGGAATGGCATGGAAGGTCAAGTGATTCACCAATGAAAACAGTATGATGAGCCCCGTTTTCATGAAAGGGTTCTGTGTAGGGCTCTACCACAGTAATCCTATAAGTAAGAATATCCGCATCAGCGTAATTAGTGCTTATGCAGTTGTAAGTGCCTGTGTCAAAACTATCAGCCATCTGGAGTTCCAGTTTTCCAGCTTTGTCTATTAGGATTCTTCCATCCTCACTAACATATGGGGCTCTCACTTTACTCCCATCAGCCAGAAGCCACTCCAAATGTGGGGCGGGGTCTCCTTGGCCTGGGCAGTCTAAGTCAATGGTCCCACCAGCCACAACAGTGCGTTCCAGCTTAGTATTGCTATCCCTGAGAATCATGGTCCATTTGTGACTTACTGGCCCCATCTCTGACCGTGGTAAAGTGACCTGAGCATCACTGGAGAACTGGATCTGCAATGTATTGAGTGTGGTGGCAGTTCTGTTTAGCTGCAAGGAAATTTGTTCTTGCATTAACCAAGGAGGATCTGCTCTGAGACCAGCCTCTATGTTGGTAAAGATGTCTTCAGGCTTAGGAGCCATCTGTTTATATTGGTAGTAGAGTTGTGGTGTTTCAGTGACCAAGTGGCTCCTTTCTAGTATCAGAGGAGAGTCACTGTACAAAGCCAGAATATGCCACACCGGCCGAATGTGACTATAGTCTATGTTACACACCAGAAATGTAGAAAATGATGTATTTAGCGTGATGTAGTCATTGTCTTCAGTGAATGCAATAGATGATGTCCTTGATGGCTTTTGGATACTACAGGCCATGTTAGCTTCATTCCCAGACTGGTCTGTCATATTCAAAATGAGGGAGCCGAAGGGTGCCATGAACTTTTCGGGAGAGATGGACACAGAACTGCTGTCTTCCACAATAGGCCAGCTCTTCAGTTTCAGAGATGGATCAATGGTTGGCTTGACACACAGGAAAGCTGCAGCTGGGACTGTAGCTAAGGGCTTGCGTTTAGAGGTCCTGGGGTTCATGCAGAGTGGACATTGCTGAGAACTGGAGAGACTTCTGTCTTTTTTGCATTTTATGATATCTAGGAAAAATGACAATTGAATTATTGCTAGTTGTGGTCTCTATGAATTAATATTTGAACATTTTGAAGCAATAGCTTCTACTAGAATTTAAAACAACAATTTGGAAATTTTAATGTTTAATAGGAAGTTTCCTAATTTTTTTGTCCTTGGGTTTATTTCTAAAAAAACATATTATCTATATATGCTGCCATAATATTATAATCATAGGCACAAAGATTTTGTCTATCTTGTAGAAAGTGCCTGAGACATATGTGCTACTCAATAAGTATTAGTTGAATAGAGAGCTTTCTTATCTGGGGAAACTAAATGACATGCTTATGTTTGTTACTTTTTTTATTAACAGTAATTCAGTTCTATTTGCTCATTTTAATGTTTTGAGTCATAAACCTTCATTGTCCTTTAAAAGATACTGTGTTTGATAAATTTTAAGTCCTTGGATATCATTAAAAACCCAAGTTACTTTCCATTATACAAAAGAACAATAATTGAATTACAAGATATCTTGACCTGGTCTAGCTACCCCTATGTTCATAGCGGCGCTATTTACAATAGCTAAGATCTGGAAACAGCCCAAGTGCCCATCAGTATATGAGTGGATAGAAAAGCTATGATACACTTACACAGTGGAATACTATGCAGCTGTACAAAAGAAGGATCTCTTACTCTTTGAGACAGCAAGGAGGGACCTGGAAAGCATTATGCTAAGTGAAATAAGCCAGTCAGAGAAAGGCAAGTATCACATGATCTCACTCTTATGTGGAATCCAATGACCAAAATAAACTGATGAACAAAACAGATCCAGAGACATAGAAACATGGGACAGACTGTTGAATCTCAGAGGGAAGGGTGGTGAGAGAAGGCAGGAAGAGGTTAACCAAAGAACTTATATGCATATGTGCATAACCCATGGACACAGACAATAATTCAGTGAAGGCCTGGTGGATGGGGTAAGAGGTAGAGGGAGGTCAGGGCAGGGAAGGGGAGGGAGGACATATGTAATACTTTCAACAATAAAGATAATTAAAAAAAAAAAGAATGTTGCCCTAACCAGTTTGGCTCAGTGGATAGAGAGTCGGCCTGTGGCTTGAAAAGTCCTAGGTTCGATTCCGGTCAAGGGCATGTACCTTGGTTGTGGGCACATCCCCAGTGGGAGATGTGCAGGAGGCAGCTGATCAATGTTTCTCTCTCATCCATGTTTCTAATTCTCTATCCCTCTCCCTTCCTCTTTGTAAAAAATAAGTAAAATATATTTTAAAAAATAAAAAGACCTGCCTTTCACAATTTTCTAAAAAAAATGAAAATAGAATGCAGAGAAACAGATGATGCAGGAGATAATGAATCAGGTAGAACCAATCAGTAGGAGGCAAGGATTTGGTCGAGCATGAAGTGTGACTGAGTGGAAGAGTGAAGGAAGACACAGTATGAGCATGAGTCTATTGGAGAAGGATCAGGTCTAATGAGGGAGAATATTGTACCCAAGCAATGGGGCAGTCCTTCAAAGATCTGACATTTTGGTGAAATCCAAAGCATGAAAGTCTTACAGTGCTAGGAACAGCCCAAGCCTTTACAAATCATAGAAGCCCCTCTTTCAGGTATCCCATATCACATGCCTGGCCACTTATTTAAAATGACTGGTCACTGATACTTGGTAAGAGTACAGAGTTTTACTTTACACATATGCAGCTGGGGACTTCCATGCTGTTCCGTGCAGTAGCTCCCATCTCATGCACAAGACACAACATTTATAACTAGACTTCTAGAAAATCTCACTTACTGGAGTGGCAGGACAGGGTCCCATCACCTTCCACTTATGCACAAGTCCTCTCAAAGGCTTAAGAAGACCCTTGGACCATGGACTCAATATGTACTTTAGTGTGACAAGTAATGCCACGTAGATCTAGCTGCTCAGCTTTCTTCAGCACGTTTTAGAGCCTAAGCCTATGCAGAACGGGTAGCTGGCAAGCCTGGAAACCTTAGAGCCTGCAGGAGGGGCTCTTCTCACTCCCCCACTTACCAACCAGTTGTATGTGACCGGGGGCTCAGACCCTGCAGTAGCAGAGGACATGGCAGACTCTGGCTTAATTAAAACCTGTCACAGAATTCGGTGCACATCTTGCTCTGCTTATTATTGCTAGCACCTGGACCAGAGTTAGCAGGCCCTGGCCATCAGGTATTTTGCCTCAGTTGCAAATCTGATTATTCCCTCTATCACTTCCATTCCCTCTGTCACTCTAGGTTCCAGTCACACAGACATGCTTTCCATTCCCCATCTCTGCCACGTCCCATCAGGATCTGGCATGTGATGTTGCTTCCACCTCCCATACACATGGTGTCTGACACCCCTCTCTAACTCTAACTACTTACATCCTTCAGGGCCCAGCCAAACAACACTTCTTCCAGATGGGCTCCCTGCTTTACATTCTGGTATTTCCCACTTCTTTTATCCTACCCCTCCTCACCGGCTATTACAACAGCTTGTCTAGTTGTCTGCCTTCCCACAAGACTGTGAGCTCCATGCTTGTTCATCTATGTGTCCCAGGCCTGACCAATTGATGCTCAGTAAAGATTTTAGGAAGGCAGGGAGGCAGGCCTAATTCTAAGACCATGTTTTTAATAAACTGAGATAAAGTCTTTTGACTGAAGGTGTTTTTCAGTGGCAGCTGAACAGCAGGTAGTGCTGATAGAGCTACCAGTGCCTGCACACATACAAGTACTGTCATTTCTATTGCAGTGTTTTTATTGAGCCACATATGCTATTGGGACTACATATATTAAATTTTCCACCTAAAATGTTTTTATTAAGGTTACACTATGTTTTGGCATTAAAACAAGAAGTCATTATGAATGTAAAAAAAGTATGGAAACAGAGCAAACAGCAGGACACAAATTTAATATTTCTAAAACACATTTTTATCAGAGGAACGGCCGCAGGTCTGTATTTTATAGAAAAGCAACCCCAGGAGCTGTCTGGAACCTAAAAATGGAAGAATACAAATAGATGATGCTGTACATTGGGCTACCAACATGCATGCAAAAGAACACCAAATAAGGCAACTGGAGGCACGAGAAACTGGCAAATCTCGTGGAACAGATGAAAAACATTTCAAAGCAGAAGTTGATGTGACTGATTCACGAGGGTTGTAAGACTATCATCAATTAGACATGACTGAAAGACGTTAGCCCTCATGGGTTTATCTAATTATTACTTTATACAATATATATAATAGACATATACACACACACACACAAAGAGTTTTGGGGCATATTAAGATCATTGATGAGTAGTGGACATTTGTAAACATCATCAAAATGTCTTCTTAATTGGTAAAAGCTTAGTTTAGCAAAAATTGAGGACCTACTATGTCCTCGGCACATTCTAGGGCAGGGGTGAGCAAACTTTTTGACTCGAGGGCCACAATGGGTTCTTTTTTTTTTTATTGCTTAAAATATTACAAAGGGTATTACATATGTGTCCATTTTATCCCCCCGCCCTAGACAGTCCCCTAGCCTCCCCTATCCCCCAGTGTCTTATGTCCATTGGTTATGCTTATATGCATGTATACAAGTCCTTCAGTTGATCTCTTACCCCCCTACCTCCTGCCCCCCAACCCTCCCTGGCCTTCCCGCTGCAGTTTGACAATCTGTTTGAGGCAGCTCTGCCTCTGTATCTATTATTGTTCAAAAGTTTATAATGGTCTCTATTATCCATGAATGAGTGAGATCATGTGAAGGAAAAATACCACAATGGGTTCTTAAACTGGACCTGAGGGCCGGAACAAAAGCATGGATGGAGTGTTTGTGTGAACTAATATAAATTCAAAGTAAACATCATTACATAAAAGGGTACAGTCTTTTTTTCAATAGTTTTATTCATTTCAAACGGGCCGGATCTGGCCTCGAGCGTAGTTTGCCCACGGCTGTTCTAGGGGCTCAGGATAGATAAATTAGACTAAGAAAAGGCAACAGACATCTAGTACTAATAAACATAATAAAATGTGTCCATTCAAGAACAGAAGTGGACAAAGTGGTGACATGAATATTCTGCAGGAATGCGGGGTGTGGAGGAATAGCCAGGCTTCCCAGAAAAGGTGAGAGGTGAGGGGAGTTTGCTGGCTGGGAGTCCATCAGGCAGAAAAGGAAGGAAAGGGCTCCAGGCAGGAAAGCTGCAGGTATGAGGTGGTAAAACAGGTTGGGTGTGTCTGCGATGGGAGGGTGGCTGAGAGTTGGAAAGGAAGGAACTGAGGCTGAAATTTGGCAAGGAGCACCCTGGGAAGACCTGGCGTGCCCAGCTACACACTAGGGCTACAGAGGCTCAGGCTGTTCTCTAGGCCAGGGTCAGCAAATTTCTTGTGTAAGGGCAAGATGGTAAAGATTTTAGATTTTGTGGACCATAGTTCTCTGACCCAATGACTCAACTATACCACTGTGGCACCAAAGCAGCCATAGATGACATGTAAGACTGAGGCATCACTGAGTTCCAATAAAACTTCTTACAAAAGTTTGTTGAGGGCTGGATTTGGCGTGTGGGCTGTAGTGGGCCAATTCCTGGGCTCTAGTACACAGAATAACTGATTTCTACAGTGGTATATTCTACCACTGAAATGTAAACTGCTAACAAAATATATACTACCTGACTTTATTACCAGAGCATGTAATTAGCAAAATGGCAAGGAGGTCTGACACATTGTAGGACCTGAGCACAGACTCATTTTCTGTCTGGGTACACAGCTCTCTCCCTGTGGGTGTCATCTTTCTTTCCTCTTTTCACTGCTGCATTTCTATTTGTTTTCTCTATTTGCTCACCATCCTCCCCTTATAGCCCAGCCAACAACCACATGAAATCCCGTCGTTCTTTCTAATTCCTCATCTCCCTTTATCTCTCCATGGTATCTAAAAGTATTGAGAAGCCCCCACTCAATTCCTACTGCCTTTCAAACGTCTGTGAAGCTATACCCAGGTGTGGTCACCCACAGTGCGACCCGTCATTCCCCAGATGTGAACCACCTGGCATGTCCTAGGTGGATTCCTGTTTCTGCCCACTCTGGCCCACCCTGTCTACTGCTCACACTCACAGATTGCTGATCCCTGAAATAAGTTTCAGCAGGAAACTGTTCAAAATCCTTCACTGTAAAATCTTCCTTTTTTTTTTTTTTAAAGTATAAACATTTTAGCCTAGGATTCAGCACTCCCCCCAATTGGTTTCAAAACACCTTGCATCTACACTGACCCTATGCCAGAAAAACTGGGCCATTCATTGCCTGCCTCATGAAACTTATTATCTGCCTTTATGTATAAAGCAGTGTCTTCATCCCAAATATATTTTAGAAAAAGATCTGAACTTCAGGCTTCTGCTTTTTGAGTTTAGCTGTGTGACCTGGGTGGTAAAGAAAATAATGGTAACACACTTATTGCGTGCTGATTTCATGTCATACATTGTGCTAAGCAGTTTGTGTGCTACTTTAGCTATTCTTTCCAGTTATTATTATTATTCCTATAGTGCAGCTGAGAAAATTGAGGTATAAATGTCAAGCTGAAGATACCTAACTTTTCTATGCCTCAGTTTCTTCATCGATAAATTGAGGATTATTGTGAGCATTGAATAGAAAGCAACCAGCACAATGCCAGCACAAACTGAACACGTTGCCTCCCTGCTTCTTCCTCTCTTAGTTGTTCTTTTCCTGTCGGTGTATCTTTCATGCCCTGGCCTAATTTCTCTCCTTTTTAATCAGGGCAGAATAATTTTTACTAACTTTGAGCTTCTATAGAACAAAATCTTCAATATAACTGTTTGATGTTTTACATTCATAGCCTGATTATCTTTTTATATGTTTAGCATATTCACCTAGAAGATTCTAAATCCCTGGAAAGAAAAGAGGGTGTTTATTGGCCTAATATACCTCACAAAGCTCAGTTAATTATTTTTTATTAACTTTTAAGTACTTATATTAACTGACTACATACATACATATATGCCTGTACACATACACTTGTATGTGCCACGTATTTATATATTTCACAGCAGTAACTTTAAACATTTTCCTCTTTTCTCAAGCTTTCAACCTTGACCCCTTCCTACCATCTCCCTCAGGCACCCCTCCCACCACTTCATGAAGGAGGAAAAACTATCAGATATGATTCCTCCATCAGACCTAGGAACTCACCTACCTCTGTGTCTACCTAGTCCTCCTTTTTCCTCCTACCTCCTAAGGAAACCCCTTCAGCTATGGTTGGACCTCTTGTCCCCCGTCTTCCCAGGGCATTTGCTCAGCTCGTGATCTGCTCTTTCTGCAGTGTTGTCACCTTTCACCTTGGACATGCTCAAGTCCCTCTCCTATTTGACTACAGTTTCCATCTGCCTGCCACCTTCCTCCTTCCCTTCAAGCCAAACCTCTCCAAAGAGTAGACTGCACCCTCACCCCTGACCTTCCCCACATGGCAACCCAGCTCTCATCATTCTTTCCAAAGTAAACAACCATCCCCCTTTGATGATGAAATCAAGGGGTTCCTTTCAGTCATTACCTTATGGACTTAAGAATGCAAGGTCCACGAAGGCAGGAACCTTAATCTGTCTTGTTCATTTCTGGATCCCTATATTCTCGGTGGCACACCGGTTTATGATAACTGCTTGCTGAATGAATGGATCTTTCATTCTTCGTGGCAAATTATCCTTTCCCCATCAAAGGACATTTCATACCCTGATTGTTTTATTTTCTGTAACCCACTAGAAGTGTGGTTAGAGCAGAGACAGTGCCCTTGGTATTTCCATCACCTACCACAGTAGATTAATACCTTAAATCAGGGGTCCTCAAACTATGGCCCGTGGGCCACATGCAAATACAAATATTGTATTTGTTGCCATTTTGTTTTTTTTACTTCAAAATAAGATATGTGCAGTGTGCATAGGAATTTGTTCATAGTTTTTTTTTTAAACTATAGTCCGGCCCTCCAACGGTCTGAGGGACAGTGAATTGGCCCCCTGTTTAAAAAGTTTGAGGACCCCTGCCTTAAATAGAGTTGGAACCTTAAATAGAGTTCCAAGAATTATGTATTGACTGAATGACTGGAAGGACGATAAGAAGAGGAAGGGTTTTTATGGCTATGGTATAGGGAAGAATAACACACGCACATTTATTATTTCCCCATTTACCAAAAGCCAGGGGTAGTGATTGGATCGTCAACCTTTGAAACAATGAGCAATTAATTCATGAAAGAATTAAGAGAATTTGTTATTACTGAATTATTATTTAGGCTTTGTTTTTTCACATCTAAATTACCTTGGTCTCCTCACTTACTGGTAAAGCACCTCCAGCCAGGTTACTTCTATTGCATTAAGACAAAGACAAAATTGGTATAGATACCTGGCTTCTCCTGTATCCAGTCAGACAACCATTTTAAATGACAGTCACAGGTCCAGGGGTTCCCATGAAGATAGAGGCTTTCCAGATCAGGCATATAGGAGGCCATGTCTTGAGGAAGGGAGCTCAGAAAGTTATCAGACAAGTATAGGTACTTAATAAAAGATGTTTTAAATATCTGGAGGTAGCGCAAAGAGACAAATGTGTCTGGATGGAGCTTAGTGAGCCTATTTCCTTCCAGGTGTACCAGTCGGAGAAAGGTGAGTCCATAAAAAACCTCTGGGTTTATGAACTCAATATTGTTGTGGTCCATATGCAAACGTGTTAAGCTCCTGAGGCCATAAAAAGTATCCTTCTGAAGCTTTCGGACTTTGTTATAGCTCATTTTTAAGACCTAAGAATAAAAAGAACATTTACTTTGTCAAAGGAATGATCACAAAGGGAAAAGCATATCAATAAAACATATGCTGAGATTAATATAATGCAGTGGGTGTACCTTGTTTGAGTCTTAATTCAAGCAAATTAATTACAAATTAAAAATGAGACCATCAGATAAATTGAACACACAAACATTTATTATACTAAGCAATTGTTATTAAAATTTTAAGAAACCAGAAACACCAATTAGAAAGAATATATGCACCTCAGTGTTCATAGCAGCACAATTTATAATAGCTACAATTTGGAAACAGCCCAAGTACCCATCAGCAGATGAGTGGATTAAAAAGCTGTTGTACATTTACACAATGGAATACTACACAGCTGTAAAAAAGAAAGAACTCTTACCATTTGCAACAGTATGGATGGACCTGGAGTGTATTATGCTAACTGAAATAAACCAGTCAGAGAAAGGCAAGTATCACATGATCTCACTCATATGTGGAATCTAATGAACAAAATAAACCAATGAACAACATAGATCCAGAGACATAGAAGCATGGAAAAGACTCATGAATTTCAAAAAGAAAGCAGGGGTTGGGGAATGGGTGAGGAGTGATTGACCAGGGAATTTATATGCATACTAGAGGCCTGGTGCATGAATTTGTGCACGGGTGGGGTCCCTCTAGGTGGCCTGCAGGGATCAGGCTGAAACCCACAGTCCAATGCTGCCTACAGCTCCTACCTGCCACTTCTGCTCATCCTGGCCCCACTGTGCCTGCCGTGGGCTCGTGCCCAATTAGTCCTGATTGGGAGAGGCTTGCGCTACCACAACAGTGCTCGCCAGCCATGAGCCCTGCATCTGGTGCCCTCCCAAGGGGAGTGGCCTGCGGGATTGGGCTGAAAATGGCTCTCCAACATCCCTGGGGGGTCCTGGATTGCGAGAGGGTGCAGGCCAGGCTGTGGGACCCCACTGGTGCATGATCAGGCCGGGGAGGGACCGTGGGAGGACTCCAGGGTGTGTCTGGCCCATCTTACTCAGTCCCCATTGGCCAGACCCCAGCAGCAAGCTAACCTACCAGTTAGAGCATCTGCCCCCTGTTGGTCAGTGCATGTCATAGCGAGCTGTTGAGCAGACTTAGCATATCATTAGCATATTATACTTTGATTGGTTGTTCAGTTGTTCTGCCATTCAGTCTATTTGCATGTTACCCTTTTATTATATAGAATATGTCTACCCCATGGACACAGACAATGGAGTGGTGAAGGCCTGAGAGAGGGGAAATGGAGAAGGTCAATGGGGAAAAAAACACACAAGAAACAAAGGGACATCTGTAATATTATCAATAATAAGGATAAAAAACATAATAAAACAGATACAATAATAATATTGTGGTTATTTTTAAAAGATTCCTTAAGCTTGGGATATGTATTGAAGTATTTACAGATGAAACCTTGTGATATCGTGGATTTTGTACAAACAATGCAATGAAATGGAAAAGACGTGAGTGAAGGTACAGGGAAAACCATCTGATATGTTGATAACTATTGAAATTTGGTGATGCTACACTGGGGTTCATTTTCTTATGCTACTTTTGCATATAATTGAAAACTTCCATGCTAAGATTTTTAAAAGTAGCTTGATATTTCATGTAAATTTAAGATTTCTTAAACCTGAATTTTTCATAAATATGTTGATTTTATTAATTTATTTCTCACATTTATAATGGTTTTCTTTTTCATTTGTTTTTATTTTTAGTATTATTATTTTTTATTATTGACTCTATTACAGATGTCCCCCATTTCCCCTCCCTTCACCCACTTTTGCCTCCCTCCATTCTGTCCCCATTACTCTCAAGCCTTTGTGTCCATGAACTAAGCATATATGCATATATATTCTTTGAAAGATCTCTTCCTATAAAGGTGTTATTGATACATGATTCACATGCCATAAAATTCACCTTTCTAAACAACTCAGTGGCTTTTAGTATAATCACAGAGTTGTAGAAACATCTCCACCATCTAATTTTAGAAAATTTTCATCAGCCCGAAGTAAAAACTGATACTCATTAGAAGTCCTTTTGTGCATCCTCCTTGCCATAGTAAACCACTAATTTACTTTGTTTCTTTGTATTTTCTTGGTGTCAATATTTAAAATAAATGGTTTCAAAAGAATTGGAAAGAGAACAACAAGAAAAACCTAGAGTAAGTAGAAGGAAGGAAATAATAAAGATTAGGGCAGAAATAACTGACTTGGAGATATAAAAAAACAAACACACAATACAAAAGATCAATGAAACCAAGAGCTTGTTCTTTGAAAAGATAAATAAGACTGATGAACCTTTAGCCAGATCCATCAAGAAACAAAGAAAGAGGACCCAAATAATTAAAATCAGAAACAAAAGTGGTGAAGTAACAACTGAACCACAACAATACAAAGGATTATAATAAAGTACTATGAACAACTATATGCCAACAAGCTGGGCAACCTGGATGAAATGGAAAAATTCCTAGAAAAATATGATCTCCCAAAACTGAATCAGGAAGAATCTGAAAACACAAATAGGCCACTAACAATTGAGGAAATTAAAGCAGTAATAAAAAAGCTCCCAGCAAACAAAAACCCTGGTTCAGATGGCCTCACAGGTGAGTTTTACCAAACAGTCGAAGAAGAACTAGCACCTATGCTCGTTAAATTATTTTTAAAAAATCCAAGAGGAAAGAACATTTCCAATCTCTTTTTATGAGGCCAACATTATCCTAATTCCAAAACCATATAAAAACACTACAAAGAAAGAGAACTACAAGATAATATCCCTGATGAACATAGATGCAAAAATCCTCAACAAAATATTAGCAAATCAGATCCAGCATTACATTAGAAAGATCATACACCATGACCAAGTAGAATTTATTCCAGGGATGCAAGGTTGGTACAATATTCACAAATCAATAAACATGATATATCACATAAACAAATTGAAAGACAAAATTACATGGTCATATCAATAAGCCAAGAAAAAGCATCCAACAAAATCCAATCCCATTTTTTGATAAAAACTCTCAACAAAGAATGAATAGAGGTTTCAAAACTCAACATAATAAATGCCATATATGACAGGCAACATTATATTCAATGGGCAAAAACTAAAACTATTTCTCCTAAGAACAGGAACAAGACAGGGATGTCTGCCTTCACCACTCTTATTCAACACTAGAGGCCTGGTGCATGAAATTTGTGCACTGTCAGGGTGGGAGAAGCCCTCAGTCCAGCCTGTGCCCTCACGCAGTCCAGGATCCCTCATTCCTTATCGCTCGCCTGCTCACTGCTCCTTATCACTCCGCTCATTGCTCCTTAGTGCTGCCGCAGAGGCGGGAGAGGCTTCTACCACCACCGCTGTGCTCGCCAGCCATGAGCCCGGCTTCTGGCTGAGCGATGCTCCCCCTGTGGGAGCGCACTGACCACCAGGAGGCAGCTCCTGCATTGAGTGTCTTCCCTCTGGTGGTCAGTGCGCATCATAGTGACCAGTCATTCTGGTCGTTCTGCCATAACGGTCGCTTAGGCTTTTATTATATAAATAGTAATGGAAGTGCTAGTCAAAGCAATCAGACAAGAAGAAAACATAAAAGCATCCAAATTGGAAAGGAGGAAGTAAAACTCTCATTATTCGCAGATGACATAGAATGCCCTAAAGATTCCACCAAAACACTATTAGATTTACTAAAGGAGTTTGGCAATGTAGCAGGATACAAATTAACACAGAGAAATCTATGGAATTTTTATACACCAATAATGAATTCTCAGAAAGAAAAACCCAACAAATAATCCCATTTACCATAGCAACAAAAAAATTAACATACCTAGGAATAAACTTAACCAAGGAGGTAAAAGACTTATACTTGGAAAACTACAAACATTGAATAGAGAGCTAGAGGAAGATATAAATAAGTGGAAAAATATTCTGTGTTCATGGTTGGTAGAATCAACCTCATCAGTATGTCTGAACTACCCAAAGCAATCTACAGATTTAATGCAACCCCTATTAAAATACCAACAGCATATTTCACAGACAAATACTCCAAAAATATATATTGAACCAAAATAGACCCCAAATAGCCAAAGCAATCTTGAGAAACAGAACAATGTGGAGGAATCATAATACCAGATATTAAGTTATACAGTGGGGCCTTGACTTACAAGTTTAATTCATTCCGTGATGGAGCTCGTAACTCAAATTACTCGTATGTCAAATCAAAAAGTGAACGAATGAGACAAGTGATGCTGGGCTGATGTTGTGGCGTTCACTGTGACGTTCACTGCACCAACTAGCGGTGGGGTATCTGAAGCTGGCTCGTAACCCGAATTTTAGCTCGCAACTCAAAGCAAAAAATCGGCCGAGAGACGGCTCGTATCTCAAAAAACTCGTTAGTCGGGACACTCATAAGTCAAGGCCCCACTGTACTACAAAGCCATTGTAATAAAAATAGCCTGGTACTGGCACAAGAACAAAATAGACCAATGAAATAGAACAGAGACCCCAGAAATCTACCTAAGCCATTATGCTCAATTAATATTTGACAAAAGAGGCATGAACATAGAATGGAGTCAAGATTGTCTCTTAAATAAATCGTATGGGAAAATTGGACAGATACATGCAAAAAAAATGAAACTAGACCACCAACTTACACCATACACTAGAATAAACTCAAAATGGATAAAAGACTTAAATGTAAGATGTGAACCCATAAAAAACCTAGAAGAAACCATAGGCAGAAAAATCTCTGGTAGCAATATGTTTACCAATACATCTCCTAGTGCAAAGAAAATGAAGGAGAAAATAAACAAATAGGACTACATCAAAATAAAAAGCTTCTGTACAGCAAAAGAAAACATCAACAAAATGAAAAGGGGGCCCACTATATAGGAGAGCATATTTGGCAATGATACATCTGATAAAGGGTTAATATCCAAAATATATAAGGAACTCATACAACTTAACAAAAAGATGACAAACAATCCAATTAAAAAAGGGGCAAAAGATCTAAATAGATACTTCTCCAAAGTGGACATACAGATGGCCAAGAGACATATGAAAAATGCTCAAAGTCACTGATCATCAGAGAGATGCAAGTTAAAATGACAAGGTATCACCTCACACTTGTTAGAATGGCCACCATCAACAAATCAGAAATGACAAGTGCTGGTGAGGTTGTGGAGAAAAGGGAACTCTAGTACACTGCTGGTGAGAATGCAGACTGGTGTAGCCATTATGGAAAACAGTATGGAGTTTCCTCAAAAAATTAAATATGGAACTGCCATTTGACTTAGTGAGCCCACTTCTGGGAATATATCCTAAGAAAGAATGTATGTACCCCTATGTTCATAGCAGTTCAATTTATATTAGCTAAGATCTGGAAATAGCCCACATGCCCATCAGTAGATGAGTGGATACAAAGGCTGTGGCACTTTTATGCAGCATGGAATACTATCCTATGTAATAAAAGGGTAATATGCAAATGGAGCCTAATGGCAGAATGACCGGGAACGACTGGTCGCTATGATGCGCACTGACCACCAGGGGGTAGATGCTCAACGCAGGAGGTGCCCCCTGGTGGTCAGTGCACTTCCTCTCCTGCCTCTGCGGCAGCACTAAGGATGACCGACTAACAGCTTAGGCCAGCCGTGGGCAAACTACGGCCTGCGGGCCGGATCCGGCCCGTTTGAAATGAATAAAACTATTGAAATAAAAGACTGTACCCTTTTATGTAATGATGTTTACTTTGAATTTATATTAGTTCACACAAACACTCCATCCATGCTTTTGTTCCGGCCCTCCGGTCCAGTTTAAGAACCCACTGTGGCCCTCGAGCCAAAATGTTTGCCCACCCCTGGCTTAGGCCCACTCCCCACCAATGGCTCTCGGGCTGCCAGAGGGAAGTCTGACTGCCAGCTTAGGCCTGATCCCTCAGGGAACAGGCCTAGGCTGGTAGGTGGACATCCCCTGAGGGGTCCAAGACTGCGAGAGGGCACAGGCCGGGCTGAGGGACCCCCCTGAGTGCACGAATTTCCATGCACAAGGCCTCTAGTGCAGCAATAAAAAATAAGGATCTCTTACCCTTTTAGACAGCATGGAGAGCCTGGAGAGTATCATGCTAAGTGAAATAAGCCAGTCAGAGAAAGACAAGTATCACTCATAAGTGGAATATAATGAACAAAATAAACTGGTGAGCAAAATAGACCTAGAGACATAGATGAGTGGAGCAGACTGTATAATCTCAGAGGGAAGGTGATGGAGGGTGTGTGGGTAGAAAGAGACCAACCAAAGAACTTGTATGTATATATACATAAATCATGGACACAGACAATAGGGGGGTAAAGACCTGGTGTAGGGGTTGGGGACAGGCTATAAGGGATGAATGGTAGAAAAAAAAGGGGCACATGTAATACTTTCAACAATAAAAAGAATAATAATAAAGAAAAAATAATATAAAATAAATGGGATCAAGAACATGTGGTCTTTTGTGTCTAGCTTTTATTTTTAATTTGCCTGATATTTTTAAGACCCATCCATGTTTACCATGCATCAGCCCTTCATTTCTTTTTATTGTTGAATAGTATTTCATTATATACATGTAACATATTTTGTTTATCCATCTATCAGCTTATAAACATTTGGGGAGTATTATATTTTTTTGGTTATTATGAGTAAATTGATTTTAATTTATTTTGAATTAGTTTTTGAATAAGTCAATTGTGTGTGGATATTCTTTAACTTCTTCAATTATTAAGCATATTTTCTATACAAAAAAAGACAAAGAAATGCTAGTAAAAACAATGGTTTCTCATAATTTTTCCTGATTGGACACAATCTGTCATTTTTGTTGAGAGTACTTTTCTGGAATACCAAGTTCCCTGATAAGCAAAGACAAACTAAATTGGGAGTACAAGCTCAATCTCAATGGTCCTCAATATTTTGTTCAAGGGCTGGTGGCAAATATATATGTGTGGAGAAAGTAATAAAGAATATGTATGCCATCTAGTCCTCTGAACACATATATTCCAAATAAAGCCTGAGTAAGTCAAATCAACAGAATCCCATACCTGGATTGACTTCTAAGGCTTTACCTAGCTCTAGTGTAATGTCAAAGGCTCTATGCACATGACATTTTATCTTTTACTAGAGGCCTGGTGCACAAAATTTGTGCACCGGTGAGGTCCCTAGGCCTGGCTGGCAATCAGGGCCGACTGGGGCCAGGTTGATCAGGCCCGGGCTGGAGAGGAGATGATGGTCGCCGAGCCTGGTGTGGAAGAAAAGGGCGCCAGATGCTGATGCTGCCATCATCAGTGCCCTGCCACTGTGCTGTTCCCCGCCTCCCCTCCCTCCTTCCCTCACTGTTGTGCCACCACCACGACAGACAGGTGGTAGGCTGATCAGGGCCTGCCAGCCGGAGGGAGGGATGGGGCACGGGAGGTTGGCCACAGCCCTGAGGAGGGAGTCAGCCCTCAGCCCCCCTGGAAAAGGGGCCACAACCATTGCCACCCACTCCCTGTTGCCTGTCCCAGCTTAGGGACCAGCCCTAATCAGGTGACAGGGCCTGCAGGCCTGGGAGAGTGACCACAGGAGGTTGGCCAGCTACGGGGAGGTTGGCCGTGGGAGTGCACTGACCACCAGGGGGCAGCTCCTGCGTTGAGTGTCTTCCCCCTGGCGGTCAGTGCGTGTCATAGCGACCAGTCGTTCTGATTGTTCCAGTCATATATATATTAGTAGATAGATAAGGATGTTACTGACAACTTATTTTATTACACTGTATTTTATCAGAAGCATTGGGAGACAGATTTAAAGTCAAATGTGGTTGTGCTTCTTCTGAACAGTACTAATAGTTTTATTATCATTTATTAAAATTAATAGATGCCATGAATTGTGAACTTCTTGAAAGCTCAAGTCCTACTTAATGTAGACATGTTAATCTATATGTCTGCCTTTCACTGTGCTCCCTCTGATCTTGTCCTCAGATTTGTTTTACCTTGTACTTCCTCACCTACTGGAGTGATCATTTTTACAATACTTAACACACATTCTTGGAAGTCTCCACAACTTTTTAAAGTTTTCTTTTTAACAAGGTAGGGCATAAGTAAAGTGAGACTAAAAAAGTATATTGCTATATAGAAAGCCAACTTTTAAGATAGTAATTATATTTTGGAATCTGATTCAGTTCCAATATGAACATGACTAGAAGTAGCCTTTTAGGATTAAATTTTGAAGGATTAGTGCCCAGCTGGCATGGCTCAGTGTGTGAGTGATGACCTATGATGCAGGAGGTCACAGTCAAATTCCTGGTCAGGGGCACATTCATGGTTGCGAGCTTGATCCTCAGTGTGGGGCATGCAGGAGGCAGCCAATCAATGATTTTTTTCTCAAGATGGATGTTTCTATCTCTCTCTTCCTTCCACTCTGAAATATATATATATATATATATATATATATATATATATATATATATACATATATATATATTTAAAAAATTAGTAATCACTGGGTATTAATATATTTTCTACTAGCTTGCGGTATGAAAACTTGCATCAGAATTTCTTTATTATTCTAATTTCCACATACTGTTGCATTAAAAAAGAAAACAGTTCTTTGACATTCTCTCATGATGTCTACTTCTAATTTACAGAATGTTGGTTTTTTGGATGCTGTAGGAACAGGCAGTTTTTGGAGGAACATCTTACCTCTTTAACATGCCCCTTTCCCGCCAGGTCTCACCTGCAAGGCCTGCAAATCTGAGAAGGTCTTAGCCGGGATTGTGTGAATGCCATTGCTGTGCAGCATCAGTAATTCCAGTTTATTCAGGCCGGAAAAATCTATTTCTGTCAGTTTGACCAAGCTGTTGTACCTGAAATACAAATGGCATTCTAGGCATAAGCTAAGCCTGTCAACTCAAGTTCAAATGTCAAAGCAAGAGCCAACATATGCATACACGTGCACACACACACACACACACACATGCACACACACACACCGATGCCTCTCTTGTTGCACCTGTGCTCTAAGAAGATAACCCAGTGCTTGAAATATTGAAATTCATCAGATGCCATAGAAGGTCTACCCCCCACCAACCCTTGCAGTCTGTTACAATCACCTGATTCATATTCCCGGAACATGCTACATTCCTTCTCACTTCAAACCTCTAGGTGTATGCTGCTCCTTCAGGTTGGTCCCCACACCCCTTTGTGAACATTTTTAAGTCCCAGCCCATTCTTTCATTGCATGTTCCCCTCACTCTCCCAGGTGGAATTCATCATTATAAAGTAGTGACTAAGAAACCTGGGCTCCGAAGCCAAATGATTTGGCTGTGATTACGTACTCAGGCACTTGGTGGTATTAGGAGTGTCCCTGAATAAAATCAGTAATCTTTCTGTGCCTCAGTATGCTCATTTGTAAAATACAAATACTCCAAAGGGGTTAGGAAGATTAAATGAGCCCAGCCGGTGTGGGTCAGTGGTTAAGTGTTGACCTATGAACTAGGAGGTCATAGTTTCTATTCCCTGTCAGGGCACATGATAGGGTTATGGGCTCGATCTCCAGTGTGGGGCATGTAAGAGGCAGCTGACTAATTATTTTCTCATCATTGATGAATCTCTCTCTCCCTCTCCTTCTCTGAAATCAATAAAAACCTATTTTTTAAAAAAAGAATGGCACTTTATAAACTTAAAAAAAAAAGATTAAATGAATGACTACATGAAGAGTGCTTAGCTCAATGCCTGGGTATAGAAAGCATACAATTAATGGTAGCTATTATTGTCAGTGATTGTTCCTAAGTTCGTTTGCTGTATTATGGTTCTTATCAAGTTGTACTAAATGTACATCTGTCTTCTCCCTTTAACTGTAGTTTCTAGCCCTGGCTGGTGGGGCTCAGTTGAACATGGTCCAACCAAAAGGTTGTTGATTTGAATCCTGGTCAGGGCACATGCCCAGGTTGTGGGCTTGATCCCTGGTAAGAGGCATGCAGGAGGCAGCCAATGGATGTTATGCTCTCACATTAATGTTTCTCTCTCTCTCTCTCTAAAAATCAGCAAACTATTAAAAATACCTGCCCCCCCCCAAAAAAACTATGACTTTTAGGAATTAATATATATTTTCTTCATTGAATCCCTGGTACCATCCATTGTGTTTGGCACACATTAAGTTCTCACTGTCAAATAAATTATATTAAGTTCAAGTACACATATGCTCATATAGTTGCTTATGAATTTTAAAATTATAGCCACCTTTTGGTAGATTTAATTAGGTATGCATTTTAAAAAGCAATTTTAAATAAGTCATCTTGTATGGAAAAAAACCCAAGGGCCTTCAAAAAGGACCTAACCTATGTTTCACACATATCTTTTATATATAGAAGGACACTCCTAGCTATCTTGTTATCTCTTACTGATATATCATCACCCTAGTTCTTTTTTTAAAATTTATCTTTACTGTTGAAAGTATTACAGTGTCCTTTTTTTTTTTTTTTTTACCCCACTGACCCTCCCCTGCACCCCAGGCCTTCACCACACTACTGTCTGTGTCCATGGGTCATGCATATATGCATATAAATTCTTTGGTTAATCTCTCCCCACCCACCTCCACCTCCCTCTGAGATTCGTCAGGCCATAACCCTAATTCTTAACAAGAGCTATATTATTTTCCAGTACAAATGTAGCCAAAATGAAGCTTTTCTATAGCCACAGGCCTGGAGACCTACCAAGAGTCACTTCAGGTTCTAGAACTTTCTTGTAATAAAAGTTTATGAGTTAAATTTTCTTATTGGCCCAACAAACTTAGAATCCTCATGCACTCATTTCAGAAGAGAAATATTATTACAATTGTGGTTCATTTCCCAAAGTCCTAAGTGTTCGGGAGACAATCCCTTCTTGAGAAGGGGACAGGACGAGGGCCCCCACGCACCCTAAATTGATACGTTCCACATTGGGCGGGATGCTGTCGGGGATGGCCGTCAGGTACCGAAATGTGCAATGCACCTCTGTGGGCACGTAGCAGGCACAGCGGCGAGGACAGGCGCTGCCCCCGGGAGTGGCCACCAGGCAGATCACGGAGAAGGAAACCAGCAAGCAGGCGATTCCTCCGCCTTTTACTTTCATTCTGAAAAACATCACAGCTCGAAGTTGTAACTATGGGCCCAGTACAACCACACACAGTGACTCTGGTACCCTCAGAGGCCTTCCTGACGGGTCTTAAGTGGCCAGTTCTGTTTATAACTGTTACGGTGGAACTCACTCTGTCCAAAGCCACAGTGTGTGCTGGCCTCCCTTGGAACTTTATGATCAAGTGGCATTTTACTGTTGTGAAAATTCCTTAGTAGCTTTTCACTTGTTCATAAAATGCAGCAACCCCTATTACTTAAGGATGCATTGAAAAGACAAAAATTTATACCATACTAAAATATTGTGACAACTGAAGTACATAAGGCTTAGTTTCCTGTTTCTACATTAGCTTTTTGGACTAACTTTAACCCTTTGCGTGCCAACCAATATCCTAGGAACTATGCTAAAATTGCCAAGGCATTTTTGCTGATTTTACAGCAGTTTAGGAAAAAAATTATGAATCGCAAGTAAATGAAGTTACATATTCAAAAACTTAAGGAAACCTTTACTACATTGACATATTTAGCACTATCATCATCACTAATAAAAGTAGACTTAGAAGTGGACGCCATTTCGAAGCTTTGATAGCGCTCCCAGCACTTTTGGTGAAAGACAGGAGCGCAATCGCTCTCCCCGGCACTCTAGGGGTTAAAATCTGATCATAAAACTAATACATGTGTATGATAGAACATTTGGAAGCTGTAAAGAAGTAGAAAAAAATTAAAATTCTTGCCCTGCCTGGTTTGGCTCAGTAGATAGAACATCGGCCAGAGGAGTGAAGGGTCTTGGATTCAATTCGGGTCAAGGACAGGTACCTTGGTTGCAGGCTGCATCTTCGGCCCCAATTGGGGTGCATGTGGGACATAAACAATCAATGTGTCTCTCTCACATTGATGTTTCTCTCTCTCTGTCTCTCCTCCTCTCTTCCACTCTCTCTAAAAATCAATGGAAAAATATCCTCTGGTAAGAATTAAAAAAAATTTTTAATTACTTATATTCCCACCACCCAAATATAATCATTAACATTTTGCTGGATACCCTCCAACCTTGTATATATATTGTGTATATGTTCCCATGTATGTGTATCAAACTAAATTTTGTAACCCTTTTTATCACTAAATGTATAATACAGGTTGGGGCAAAAGTAGGTTTACAGTGTGCATATGTGAAACACAGAGTTTATCCTTGCATTATTATTTATTATTGTACTAGAGGCCCAGTGCATGAAATTCATGTGGGCGGAGGGGGGGGGAGGGTGTCCCTCAGCCCAGCCTGCACCCTCTCACAATCCAGGACTGCTGGCTTACAACTGCTCTCCTGCCTGCCAGCCTGATCACCCCTAACCACTCCCTGCCAGCCTGATCAATGCCTAACTGATTCCCTGCCGTCCTGGTTGCGCCCAACTGCCCTTCCCTGCTGGCCCAGTCACCCCTAACTGCCCTCCCCTTCAGGCCTGGTCCCCCCGCCCCCAACTGCCCTCCCTCCCCTTGCCCTCCCCTGCAGGCATGGTCCCCTCCCCCAACGGCCCTCCCTCCCCTGCTGGCCTGGTCACCCCTAACTGCCCTCCCCTGCAGGCCTGGTCCCCCCCAACTCCCCTCCCCTGTGGCCATCTTGTGGCAGCCATCTTGTGCCCACATGGGGGTGGCCATCTTGTTCAAGGGTGTGACAGTCAATTTGTATATTACATCTTTATTATATAGGATTATTTTCTACATGAACAACTGTACACCTACTTTTTCCCAATCTTGTATTGTGTTTTCATTTTATAAACCTCCTTCAAGAACATTTTTATGAGATGTAATAATCCACTGGAACGGTAAATAAATCTATTTCTAATGTGCCCTTAAACCTTGCCAAAAAAGGCACGTTGCACATTGCCAAATAATGACCGTAAGCAATAGTGACTGGCTGGGCAGGTGTGAGCCTGGCCCGGGCATTGCGTGGCCACGCTGCCCCCCAAAGGCATGATGCTGTCTGCTTTTGCTCTGCTTAGAACATCCCTCTGCTGTTTCCTTGTTCCCGTCTCCTCCTCATGTGAGCCATGGGAGTGGGGGAGCATAACCAGGGAAGAAATATTAGTATGCTCAGCTTGTTGGAAAATGTTATCTGTAACCCACATGTGGGGCCAGCCCAGGAATCCAAACCTTATTTTCTCCTGAAATTCAAAACACACAGGGTTGCAATAAAATCTTTATAATGCTTTTCAAAGAAATGTGACCTTCACAATTTAAAAATCTCAGAGTTCCTTAGAATAGAATTATTTCTTTTGGATTCTATCAGCAACTATCCTTTAGCCATAAACTATGCTAGAAACAACATGGATGTTACATTACTTTATCTTCCTATAGATTTAAAGATAATGGAATCAGTAGAATGAAGCCCAAATTACAATTTAATATAGCACTAATCTCACCACCACTTTTGTCACTGGGACCATCTGGTTACAATACTTATAAACAACTGTGTCTGACAGGAGGCAAAATTTCCATCTTCTTTTCCTTCGACGAACACAGAAAGGAACAGCAGGAGGCAGGTAATTCTCCTGCTCAGCGAGAACACAGAAGTGGGTGTGCCCACATATGAGCTATTTCAAAGGGAATCAAAATTCTAAGAGAACATGACTTGTGGACCCGCAAAGTCCAACCTGACGATGTGGGTAATGAAACTGGAGTGGGCAATACCTGGGCTCTTCTTTTCTGGTCCTGAATCCTCTCCTGTCACAGGCGTTGACAGAAAATCTTCCCGGGAAATGGAGAATTACGTCCAAACCTGAGGGAGGTTTGCTCCCAAGTGAAGGAGTGGCCTTCAACTTTCTGGCTGGCAGCTCAGGAGCAACGCTCTGGAGGGACCTGCAGGCACTCCCGCACTTCAGAGACTGCACACTTCCTTCGGGATAACTTGTCACAGAAACAAAAGGCAGGGGAAGTGTTCTTTAAATGTCCTTGCTCCTCCCTCAGCAGTGTGCTTTAATTCTCCTTGCAGCTGTCACTTAAATGTAACTAATCCTATCACTCCATTTTACTCCCAGGTCCCAGGAGTTTCTCCTTAATTCATCTTTTTTGGACAAACCTGTCATCTGTGAAGCAATAAGGATCTCCACCTACTGATGAATCTGCTCAGAGTGTGCCTTTTGCCCGGCATCAGTCATTTGAAAAAGTGACTTTGCCCACTTTTCTTTAATCCTCCTCCCTCTTCAGTGCTCCCTCCCATCCCCACCGGCCCTCACTGCTCCCAGCCCGCGGGGCAGCACGACTCCTTACGTTCCCACGCCGAGACCCTCGCAGCCTGTCTGTCCCCCTTCCCGGGAAAGGAGTGGCTGAGCGCTCACCTCTGCACAGGGCACCACATGGGCGGACGCTGTCCGCAGTGTCTGCCGCTCAGCCGCCTGGGTCTCAGGGACTTCCCAAACCGAGGGAAGAGGCGGGGCTGGAGGGGGGTGACGTTGACTGGTGTGTGGGGGCTCCGCCAGGGCTCCTTGGCACAGGGATGAATAATAAGCCATGACTATTTCTGAGAGCGCGGTTCGTGCTTGCCTCTGTCCATCTCCCTCTCATGTCCAATTCCCGGGATTTCTCAGGCTTCCCGGCCGGCCGGTGGCAGGGCGTCTCAGTGGGGGCGCGGCCACACCCACCTTGTTTTCCTCCACTTGTGGACAGAGGGGTCTTTTGGGTTTGCTTTGATCACCACTGGCTGTCCTTGGTTCTGTGGCTCCCCGAAGTTTTTTTTTATTTAAAGTTGAATTTATTGGGGTGACATCGGTTAATAAGATTATATAGGTTTGGGCTGTATCGTTCTATAATACATCATCTGCATATTGATTGTATTATGTGTTCAACACCTCAGATCAAGTCTCCTTCCATCACCATTTACCCCCCCTTTACCCTCTTCTACTTCTCCCCACCCCCTTTCTTTCCAGTAATCACCACATTATCTGTGTCTATGCGTTTTGTTTTGTTTTTGCTTAATCCCTTTACCTTTTTCATCCAGCTCCTAACCCATCCCCTTGACAGCTGTCAGTCTATTCTCTGTATATATGAGTTTATTTCTATTTTGTCTGTTATTTTATTTTGTTCATTAGATTCCACATGTAATTTAAATTATATGGTATTTGTCTTTCTCTGACTAGATTATTTCATTTAGCATAATAATCTCCAGGTCCATCCATGCTGTTGCAAAGGGTGAGAGTTCCTTCCTTTTGATGACCAAGCTAGTATTCCATGATGTAAATGTACCACAGCTTTTTTATCCACTCATCTACTGATGGACATTTGGGCTGCTTCCAAGTCTTGGCTATTGTAAATAATGCTACAATGAACATAAGGATGCATATATTCTTTTAAATTAGTGTTTCGGATTTCTTGGAATATATTCCCAGAAGTGGAGTTGCTGGGTGATAAGGTAGTTCAATTTTTAATTTTTTGAGGAAACTCCATACTCTTTTCCACAGTGGCTGTACCAGTCTGCATTCCCATCAACAGTGCATGAGGGTTCCCTTTTCTCCACATCCTCGCCAGTACTTGGCGTTTGCTGATCTATTGATGATGGCTCTTCTGGCAGATGTGAAGTGATATCTCATTGTGGTTTTAATTTGCATCTCTCTGATTAATGATGTTGAGCATCTTTTCATGTCTATTGGATATCTTTATGTCCTTTTTGCAGAAATGTCTAATTGAGTTGTTCGGTTTTTTTTGGTGTTGAGTTTGTAAGTTCTTTCTAACTTTCTTGAAGTTCTTCCTGCAGTTTATATTTTTCTGTTTGGCCCACTTGGAGAAACCTCTCTTCTGAAAGTGATTATCAGAGAACTGGATATAAATGCTACTGTTTCTGTTTGGGTAGCATTTCCTGGCCTCATCTCCACCCCCACCATCCAGGAAGATAGCCTACAGAATTGCCCCTAGCAACTCAATCCTGGTGCAATTGCAGACAGGGTTCCCCATATTTTAATTAATTAATTAATTAATTAATTAATCAATTAATTAATGTAATTAAAATGACCTTTTACTCCCTCTAGTAGTACTGCAGTTAGCTTTTGATGAGAATTTGGAACAAATGTTTTAGGGCAGTGGTTTGCAAGAGGTGGTCCTGGTACCAGCAACATCAGTATCACCCTGAACTTTGTTAAAAATACCAGTTCTCTGACTCAGTCCCAGACCCACTGAATCAGAAATTGCAGGGGTGGGTTTAGGGGTCTATGTATTAATAAGCCTTCCAGATGATTTCCATGCAGCCACATTTTGAGAATTGCTGGCTTAGGGAAATAATTTCTTACAATGAAAACAGCTCATACTAGTATTTATTGAGGTTTTACTCTATGGCAATACTATTATAAGCATTTTACAAATGCCAACTCATTGAAACTTTACAGCAACACCTGAAAACCATTTACAGGTGAGGCACATAAAGGTAAGTGACTGATGTGTCTGGGAACTCCACGAGGGCTCTGAAGCTTGTAGGTAGAGAGCCAACGTGGATTCAAACCCAGGCGGTCTGAAACCACAGACTGAACATTTAACCCAGAGCTGTGGATGCTTCACTTGTCCAAACATTGGGAATGTCTCCTACCCAGTGGCTAGGCATCCAAGTGATTTACTAGTACAGTTAGTAATAAGGATGTTGGGTACAAAGGTGGAATTATAGAATCAGGGACTCAGAGTTACAAGTAACTCTAGAACATGTGTGATAAGAACATGCTCTTTAGCTCTGCAGAGCTGACATGGTTTTAAGTCAAAGATTTACATGTGATATCCCAACTTGGACGCTTGCTTTGGAAATATGACATATTTGTGGGCCTTTGGTATCCAGCTTTTCTTTCAAAGCTCTTTGGCAACCAACCTCATGGCTTCATATTCTTTAGTCCAGTGGTCGGCAAACTCATTAGTCAACAGAGCCAAATATCAACAGTACAGCGATTGAAATTTCTTTTGAGAGCCAAATTTTTTAAACTTAAACTATATAGGTAGGTACATTGTTATTAACTTAATTAGGGTACTCCTAAGACTAAGGAAGAGCCACACTCAAGAGGCCAAAGAGCCGCATGTGGCTCGCGAGCCACAGTTTGCCGACCATGGCTTTAGTCAATTTCTAACTGAGGTCTGGATCTCAGACTCCTGCTACAATGAGTCAATGTGACTCATTGAAAGAAGACTGTGACATGTTATACTCATGTTCCCAGGGTTGGTACTGGGGTCATTTTTTTTACTGTCAGTTTCAAAAAGAACTCTTGTTAGGAATGTTCACTTGTTTTAAGATATTTTTATGAGAATTTCTACAACTACTTTGTGCTAGAGTTCTCCATGTATTTTCTACTTTTCATTTAATCTGCCAGAATTACTAGAAATTTGGGAGGTAATTTGTGACGAACTCTAATTCAGTTTGTCCTATCCTATATAATAAAAGGGTGATATGCAAATTGACCCTAACAGCAGAACGACTGGGAATGACTGGTCACTATGACACACACTGACCACCAGGAGGCAGACTCTCAATGCAAGAGCTGCCCCTTGGTGATCAGTGCGGTCCCACAGGGGAAGCTCTGCTCAGCCACAAGCCAGGCTGATGCCTGCCAGCACAGTGGTGATGGCGGGAGCCTCTCCCGCCTCCTCAGCAGCACTAAGGATGTCCGACTGCAGCTTAGGCCTGCTCCCCACTGGCAAGTGGACATCCCCCAAGAGTTCCTGGGCTGCCAGAGGGATGTCTGACTGCCAGCGTAGGCCCGATCCCCCTGGGGTATGGGCCTAAGCCAGCAGGTGGACATCCCCTGAGGGGTCCCAGACTGCGAGAGGGCACAGGCCGGGCTTAGGGACTCCCCCACCCAGTGCAAAAAATTTTGTGCACTAGGCCTCTAGTCTGTATATATAATAGAGAAATATGCAAATTAGCCCAGACGCTATAACGCAACAACCGAACAGCAGAGACCTGTGCAGTGATAGGCTCCCAGTGCCGCCAGCCCCCCCCAGTGGCCAGCACACCCACGGGCCTGGAATAATGATGCATTCACAATGAGCCCAGAGTCACTGCACAGGGGACTGTGGATCAGAGGGGCTGTGGATGGAGGGGCTGCAGATTGGGGGGAGCTACAAATTAGGGGCCTGCAGATCAGGTGGGCTGCATATTGGGAGGGCTGCAGATCGGGGGGGGGGGGGCTATGTACCAGGGGGGCTGCAGATCAGGGGGGTTGTGGATCAGGGGACTGCAGATCAGGGGCCTGCGGCACTAGGGACCCCAGCTCTGAGCCCAGAGCCTGGCCTCAGGGCTGCAGCTGTGGCTGCACTTCCCAGCAGGGAACCCCACAATCTGCCCCCACAGACTCAGGAGAGCCAACGGGTCCGTGGGGACAGCCAGGAAGAGGCCTTGCCTGGCACCCTTTACTCCATGAGGACGGCCCTGTGGATGGGAGTTGGGGGCCAGACTGTGACCAGAGATCAATGTTTGAAGAGGGAACCTTCAGCCCCGTAGACTTTCTTTCCCAACGAAGCTCCGGCTCCTCCTTGCACTTGAGCCCTGCCAGAGGGCCATGCTGGGCCTGCTTGGCCACTGCCCACACCCACTGGTGTCTGCAGTTCCATGTGGGACCGTGAACCATGTCTGAGCCACTCCGAGGTGGAGCCCACATCATCTCTTTAAAGTTTTCATTTTTGCTGATCAGACCTTTGCCTTCTGAGGTGGTGTAGAAGCCAGGACGGTGGGCGCAGTGGAGCTTGCAGATGGGCTCCCAGGAGCTCCCTGGCTCCGACGGCTTCATTCAGAGAAGGCGCCCCCTGCGCACCGCTCACCTCGGCCTGCGGGGAACAGCACAGTCACCACGACAGGCACGGCCCCAAAGCTGCTCCTGAACCTCGCTCTTCCTCCCTCGACCCCCAAAGCCCAACGCAGCCTGTGACCAGACCTGCATAGGGTTGGCTGGTGCTGCCAGCACCCTCCCCAGGGCCCTCCTCAGTACCAGACAGGACCAGGCAGCAGGGGGGTGAGGCTGGCTTAGGGCAGACTTAGCCCCTGCAAGCTGTGTCACAGCAGATCCTGAGCAGCGAGAACTTACCAATAGGGATGTTTGTGCAGATATTTTAAACAACTTCTACTTTTAAAACTGAATTGAAAAGCATAGATTGTTGCTCTAGAGAGCAATGCTTCAGTGGGACCCTGAGGTCACGTTGGAGGTTAGAACCAAAAGTTACAAGATAGCAAGTGTTGGCGAGGATGTGGACAAATCCGAGCCCTCACACACTGCTGTCGGAATAAAATGGTGCGGCTGCTCCTCAAATGATTAATATCAGTCACACAGGACCCTGCAACCCGCCACTCCAATGTATACACCCAAGTGAGGCAATACAACGTTCTAAAAGTGACTGGTGTTGCCCTGGCTGGTTTGAGCGTCAGCCTGCAGACTGCAGGGTCCCGAGTTCAATTCTGGTCAAGGGCACATGCCTGGGTTGTGGGCTCAATCCCCAGTAGGGGTCGTGCAGGAGGCAGCCAATCTATGATTCTCTATCATTGATGCTTCTCTCTCCCCCTCTCCCTTCTTCTCTGATATATATATATAGATAGATAGATAGATAGATAGATAGATAGATAGATAGATATAGATATAGATATAGATATATAGATATATATAGATATATATAGATATATATAGATATATAGATACACACACACACACACACACACACACACTAATAAAAGGGTAATATGCTAATTAGACTGGGAGACCTTCCAGACAAAGCCATGGTGACGGAGCCAAGGCAGAGGCGGTTAGGGGTGATCAGGCCAGGAGGCAAGGGCAGTTGGGGGTGAGCAGGCTGGCAGGCAGAGTGGTTAGAGGCAATCAGGCAGGCAGGCAGGTGAGCAGTTAGGAGCTAGTGGTCCTGGATTGTGAGAGGGATGTCTGACTGCTGGTTTAGGCCCTAAACCAGCAGTTGGACATCCCCTGTGGGGTCTCAGATTGGAGAGGGTGCAGGTCGGGCTGAGGGACAACCCCCACCTGTGCATGAATTTTGTGCACCAGGCCACTAGTTTAATAATGATAATGTCTATAATTGCTTTTATTGTTAGTGCATATATGTGCCAAAGGTTTTATATGTGTTGCTTAATTCTGAGAAATATTCTTCTGAGATAGGTGCTAAAATTATACCCATTTTTTTAGGTGAGATTGCTGAGGATAAAGGATGTTAAATAATTCAGAGCCAGAATATAATATTGAATTAATTTAAAACTTTAAAGCCACTGCTGTTCTGCCCTATATTCTCCAGCCTCTGTTCACATTTACACTGTTGTAAAATTTGAAGGGTCCACAGCATATCAAAGATGAAAGTATGACCATTCCCTTTTGAACCATACTTAATAATGCAATTTATTTCTACAGATTCTTATGGTTTACAAGTCACTTTCATGTTTGAATGTGGCCTTATTTAATGTTTATAAGAAATACTAGAAGCCTGTTGCACAAAGATTCACGCACTTGGCCTTTCTTCCCCTGTCTGCCGGCACCAGTTTTCCTCCAGCACCTGGGACCCAGGCCTTTGGTTCAGCTGTAGTGGAGAAGCCAAACCTCTTCAGTCTCCAGTCTTCAGTCTTCAGTCTTCAGTCTTCAGTCTTCAGTCTTCAGTCTTCACTCCGGCCGGATCCTTCAGTCTTTGCTCCGTGCCTGTGTATGCAAATTAACCACCATCTTTGTTGGGTTAATTTGCATAGTCACTCTGATTGGCTAGTGGGCACAGTGGAGTAACACCAATTTGCATGTTTCTCTTTTATTAGTGTAGACTAGAGGCCCGATGCACAAAAATTTGTGCACTCGGTGGGGAGAGGTGTCCCTCAGCCTGGCCTGTGCCCTCTCGCAGTCTGGGACCCCTTGGGAGATAACGACCTGCTGGCTTAGGCCTGCTCCCAGGTGGCAGAGGGCAGGCCCAATCCCTAGGTGCAGCCCCTGGTCGGGCTCAGAGCAGGGCCGATTGGGAAGTTGGGGCGCCACCCCCTGTCATGCACAGAGCAGGGCGGATCGGGAGGTTGCGATGCCACCCTCAGTCACACTCAGGGTAGGGCCGATTGGGGGGTCGGGGCACCGCCCCCTGTCACACTCAAGGCAGGGTCGATGGGGAGGTTGCGGCACCACCCCCTGTCACGCACACAGCAGGGCCAATCGGGGTAGGGGCGCTGCCCTCTGTCACGCACAGAGCAGGGCCCATCAGGGGGTTGGGAAGCTCCCCCCTGTCACGCACAGAGCAGGTCAGATCAGGGGGTTGGGGCACCGCCCTCTATCACCAACAGAGCAGGGCTGATCAGGGGGTTGGGGCACCACCACTCTCACACTCAGGGCAGGGCCGATGGGGAGGTTATGGCTCTACCCCGTCACACACAGAGCAGGGCCCCTGGGGGGGGGGGGGGTTGGGGCACCGCACCCTGTCACACACAGAGCCGCAGAGCAATCAGGGGATTGGGGAGCTCCCTCCTATCAGGCACAGAGCAGGGCTGATCAGGGGGTGGGGGCGCCTTCCCCTGTCATGAACAGAGCAGGGCGGATAAGGAGGTTGTGGCTCTGCCCCCTGTCACACACAGAGCTGCAGGGCGATCAGGGGGTTTGGGCGCTGCCCCCTGTCACACTGATCCCAGTGCCGGGAGGCCTCATGGCTCCGCTGATCCTGGTGCTTGGAGGCATATTACCCTTTTACTATATGATAGAGGCCTGGTGCACAGGTGGGGGCCAGCTGGTTTGCCCTGAAGGGTGTCCTGGATCAGGGTGGGGGTCCCCACTGGGGTGCCTGGCCAGCCTGGGTGAGGGGATGATGGCTGTTTGCAGCTGGTCACACACCCTTCATGGTGGGGGTCCCCACTGGGGTGCCTGGCCAGCCTCAGTGAGGGGATGATGGCTGTTTGCAGCTGGTCACACACCCTTCAGGGTGGGGGTCCCCACTGGGGTGCCTGGCCAGTCTGGGTGAGGGGCTGAAGGCTGTTTTCAGGCTGGCAGATGACTGAAGCTCCCAACTGCTCCTTTTTTTCTTTTTATTCTGGGCCAGCTTTACCTCTGGCTCCAGCTCTGAAGCCTCTGCTGCTGAAAGCAGGTATCTGGTTAGTTTGGGTTCTATAATCGAAACACTGTTTCAACTCCAGCTCTGAGATCCTGGCTGGCTGAAAGCAGGTTTCTGGGGTTTTGTTTAGCTTCTATATTTGTAACAATGTTTCAAACTGCAAGCTCAGAGGCCGGCAAGGCAGGCGGGGAGTGTTGGAGTCCTCCGTCACTGAAGCAAGCAAGCCTCATGTTCGCTTTAAGCTGCCTGGCTGCCGGCCGCCATCTTGGCTGGCAGTTAATTTGCATATCTTGCTGATTAGCCAATGGGAAGGGTAGCAGATGTCCGCTAATTACCATGTTTCTCTTTTATTAGATAGGATGTCAAATTCAGTAACTATTTTATAGAGAAAGAGGCTGACCTTAATGAGCCATAGGACTTGCCAAGATATTGCAGTTGGGCATGGGCATTTGGAGTTAATCTGAACCTCTAAACAGGACTCTGATCATTCATCTTCAACTTCAGCATGGCTTGCCATTTTAATTACCTCTCACTGCAGTTTTCCTAATATTTTTCTTTAAATCACTCCTCTCTCTCTTTTTTACTAAGTCTTTTCCTAAACACAAATGTCAGTAAATTCAGAGGTTTGATATTTTTTTTCTAGTAAGTGAAGCATAACAGTAATTCCTCCTTTGGAAAAACTGCTGTTTGAAACTGCTGTTTTAGAATTCTCTGCTGTTTTGAAATTCTCTGCTATTTTTGCTAGTCCCTCTGTTATTTTTAGACTGTAAAATAAGTTTGTTTTTTGCTTGAATAGAAAAGATAAACTTAGTCTGACCTTGCAAGCTAGCCATCTAACATAAGGGATTGATATGCTGATATTGATGCCAATTGCCTGTATAGATATGATACTCAAGGTTACAGGTGTCTGTATAGATATGACAGGTGTTTGCTAGATATGATATGTACTCAAGGTCACAAGCTTTCTACAAAAATAACTTACACAAAGAACTAGAAGGATATAAAAAGGAAATACTCCTTCCTGTGGTTGTTCAGAATTTGAGAGGTAATCTGCTCTGAACCTGCGCACAATAAACGACTCCTAATTAATTGGCTTGTTAAGGCGTCTGGTTTCTAGCTCACTGATTTGTGATACAACATAAGCATAATGATGATAAGAAGACATCTCCTTTACCTTTTACATCACCATGCTCTTCTTCCCTCATCTCTATGTCGCTGACATTGGTATTACCCTTTCTGATGTTTATATACTTCTTACTCCTCATTTTTAACACATAAACCAGGACACTTTTCATCTAATCCCAAAATCAGATCATTTAACACCAACAAACTAAACTCAAGCATTTACAAATCATATATCACCTGGCAAGTATAACAAACCATGGATTTTAAAACTCATATGCATGTTAACAGATAAACAGATTTCAAAATTGTTACACATCTTTTAAAATCAGATACACACATTACTAATTTCCAGCCCCATACTTTTCATACCAATTTATCAATTAATGAAATAAGTTGTCAGTCATTCCAACTGCAGTGAAGTAGTTGGAAATCCTGCCACCCCTTTTATGAAGTTACAGCCTACAATAGCAAGTGATAAGTGCCCTGAAGGCAGTCCTGCAGAGAAAGAAGACAGAAAGAAATCAGTCACTATCAGCCCTGCTCCAATATAATTGTATCTCAGCCAACCAAAACCAAACTGATGGCCCTATGACACTTATGTATCAATGAACAACTAGCATTCCAGGCCTCTAACCCTTTAATCATTTGAAACACCAGGTATGGGCACAATTTTGGAAGACTTAGAGACAATTTGAATCCAATGCATGGTCTTCTAATGAGTCCATGGACTCCAGATTATGGGAACTAGAAAACCTACATAGGAGCCAATTGCATAGTGACCAATTAAGGTAATAGTTACAAGGATAAAGAAAGTTGTTAGATATAAAAAGGCATTTAGTAATCAGAACTGCTCAGAATGTATATAGAGAATAAAAGAGGAATGATGGGCATATCTTACATTTCTGGTTGATGACTTACAGGGATCTTGAGAAAACCAGGGCTACAACAGATAAAAGTGAGAACCCACATAGATGCAGATACAAGAGAAGGCCAAGACAGAAGCACTGTGACAATGACCAAGTAGCCATAGTTGTCACGAGTTTAGAGATAGATGCTGGACTTTAATATCAAACTGGTCACTGTAAGTGTTACATGTTGCTTTTTAAACAAGTATTGACTGTATCCAATTGCAGTCAATGGATGCTCATATGACTGTGAACATTTGCAGAAAACATGATGATTTTTTAAACATGGGTGAAAGATACATCTAAGAGATTTGGGAAGACCTCCAGTTTCTTTGAGATGAGGTCTCAGAGGCTATTCAAAGATGAATTCCTATGTGTAGAAAGTGGTGATACAATGTAGGTAGAATTTCAAGAGCATGCAGAGTGTGGACTAGAGCTATAAGCACATGGGGAGGACTTCAGTGCACTATAGCCAATCTCACTAACCACCCTAGAAACTGACTTTAGAGAAGAAACAACTTTGAAGTGGTTTCTGAGGTCAGCCAGGGAAGAGGAGTGAAAATACCCAAAACTGTAATTATGGGTAGAACATACATAGTGTCTGGTAAGACTATTGGCCACAATATGAAGCTTCTCCTATCACTGGTATATTCTGAGGCACTGAGTTTTGGAGTAGGATGCTTTTGTTGTTCTGACATATGTGGTAGGAATTTTAGGTGGATAATGTCTAGGGAATCACATCCTTGACATATGATGCCTTAATTCTGTATTTTATAAAACCTTGTCCCTTCTTCTCTTACACTAAAATTCAATGATATTTTAAATCCAGCCACTCTGGTGGTAGAAAAAACTTAAAAAGTAAAAAAGCCTTGTTATTTCATGAAAGCTTTATATATTAAACGCACAAGCACATGTACATGAAATATATGTACATATATAATGCATTTTCAAGCACATTACAGAATTAAGTATAGTAAGATTACGTGAAGGAGTTTCTTAGGAATGTGGTGTCTTTGATTTCTTAGTACTTGTTTTACATACATCATAATGCACACAAAATATATATTTTCCTTTTATTTCTTACTAGAGGTCCGATGCATGAAGATTCGTGCAACAATAGGCCTTCCTTCCTCTGGCTGCTGGCACCCGCTTCCCTCTGGCACCCAGGACCCGGGCTGCTTCGCTCTGGCTGCCACTGCCACCCACCAGAACCCGGGCTGCTTTGCTCCAGCCGCTGCCAGGCACCTGGGACAGGGGCTGCTTTGCTCGAGCTGCTGCTGCCACCCACTGGGGGTGTGCTCCAAGCCGTGCTGCAGCTGCGGCCGCTCAAAGCACACTCCCATCCCTGGTGTGTGTCGCTGGGGCTGGGGGCGGCACACAGTCACCTCCCACCCGTCTGGGTGTGCAGTTCCTCCTGAGCCGGTTGTGATGACCGGTAATTTGCATATTACCACCAGTCTTCTGTTAGAATGGATAAACAGATATGACCATTGCTATAAACATGAGGATGAACGGGAATATTTTCACCAGTAAACATGACCTGAGGAGAGTCAGAAGGATATTGACTACTAAATACAAGTTGAAATTTTCCCCCTTTACATAAGGTACCTGGTGCACCTTCCATGTCTACAATCCATTGTTTAATTGAACTTTGAACACTCTTTTCATTTAAAGTTATCCCAGGAGGTGGGTCATTTTGCAAAGCCAACAGTTCTTTCTGCAGTTGTTTCTGCATTGACGCCATGATGGAACCTGAACATATCTTTAGGAGCCATTAGCAGACTACCACAGTGCCGTTTTCTTTCTGTGTTCTACTTTAATCTTAAAAGTTTTAAAAAACAAAATAATGGAAGATACTTAGCAAACTGGAAATAGAAGAGAACTTTTTAACCTAAAAAAAAAAAAGAATGTATCTTCCAAATAGTTATAGCACTAATATTCAATAGTGAAGCTTTAGATAACCTACTGCCTTATCGTCCATCCCATGTCTCTCCCCCAAGGGTCAGGTTCACATGTTAAACTGCTCATTTGATATTGCTACTTAAACATCTAAAGACTCCCTTTACATATCCAAACTGAATTTTTCATTTCATCATTCTTGTCTCCCAAATCCTGTTCCTCCCACTTAGTAAATGGCACCCCACTATCTACATAGTTGCTTAAGTAGAAACCATAAGTAGTTACCCTTGATTTTACCACTCCCTTTATGCCCACACCCTAACACCTGGAAAAGCTAAGCTACCTACCCCATGTATCTTGACTCCTCTCTGCACTATTTAGTGGCAGCTTTTCAATTTATTTATGGAAAATTTGGGATGGTTTTATGAGCAAATAATATAATTATGATTCAGGGTAACTTCTCTTTATTTTGGTTCAGATTTAATAATCAGGCCTTGACTTTAACTACATTTGACTATACTCAAGAGATATTTATCCTTTAGTATAAAGAATACTGAAAAGTTTACTTTTTGCTCACTGATTCTACCCAAAGTACAGCTGACTTTAACAACAACTCTCTTGCCCCTCAGTGGTAATGAAATCCATTATGCCTCTGTAAAACATGTGTGCCAGGATTTGCCGGTAAAACAAGACAATGAGCAGGGTTTGTCTAACAACTGTATTTTCTTTTTTTTTTAGGCAGTGCCATTAAATCGCAACCACATTGTAGGGTAAAATATTCCACATGGTTTTCAGCAGTCTTCCGGGAGGGCTTAGTACTTTTTGTAATTCAATACTGGGCTTTTTGAGAAGCTCAGGAAGAATCCACTGCGTGCACACTGCGTGTGTGCCTGGCGAGGTAGGACAGCCTCGTGGTCTGACAGTACTTACTATCAGATGTAAGAAAACTACCAGTGCATGTGGTGACGTTTGCTTGGAAAATAGAAATGACATTCAAAGTTTCCATCACAATTTAGAACATACCTAAATGTTCTTGCTTTTTTTTTTTTTTTTAAATGAAGCTTATTCTCTGAACATAACAGATTTAGTACATGTCACCCCCAAATTTCTGCCTCTGCAATTTAGAAATTTCAGTTGAAATGGAAAACTTTCTGTGCTCAAAGAACCAAATCCTGAATATACTCTTGGATAGCACAGATCAGCTGGAAAACGAAAACAGCACAAAAATGGCTATGTAAAAACTAAACAGGGACCCTTGAACCCAAACTTGTTATGACTGTGAATATGCTCTACTATAAATATCAATGAATATTTATGACATAATCAATAAAAACAAGTCAAGCTTAGCAATGGTGGCATCTAAGCAGTAACACCAATTATACATTATCCATGGCAATACTAGAAGTAAAGTAAAAAAATTATTGAGGCTGACAAATAAGCCACAAATCTAATTCTCACTGTTTTTCCCAACAGACCTTCCCTAAGGCTAGTAGCAAGCAGGCCAAATGACTAATTTGAAATTCACCTTTTTTGTCCCCACTATTTACCCATAGCTGGAAATATTCTCAAGGAGCAAAATGGCCAAAAAGCATCTAGCCAGAGAGGAGAAGGGGAATATAGATCGGGATTGTGGATTGCTCACAAACTGGATACGTAAGCACCAAATAATATATTTCCCCTGAAAATAATAAACTCTATTTAGACAAAATATTGTGTGTATGATATACCTACATATCTATCTATATCTACATCACATCTACATCTATATCTACATCTACATCTACATCTACATCTACATCTATCTATATCTATATCTATATCTATATCTATATCTATATCTCTATATCTACTAGAGGCCTGGTGCACGAATTCATGCATGGGGGGGTAAGGGGGGTGGGGGGGTCCCTCAGCCTGGCCTGTAATGACGCCAGCATCCCTCACCCCAGCTTCTGGCCAGAGGCCCCTCCCTCCCTCTGCATGGTCGGGGCACGGGACGCTGGGCTCGTGTCACCCCCAGAGGCCCCTCCCTCTCTCCACGCTGCCAGGGCATGCTACGCTGGACTCGCATCACCAGGGCAACACTGCCAGCATCCTGCCCTGGCCACTATGGGCACTGCCATCTTTGTGATGGAGTGATGGTTAATTTGCATATTACCTATTTATTAGATAGGGTATCTACACTGGCTGAGTAGGACTACCAATTACCATATTGCTTATTTCTATAATGCCATGGGCCAATATTGGCCTATGATTAAGTTTTAATTTGATGCACATGTTAAAACCTATATGATACCATAATAGAAAAGACCTTATGGAATACTTTGAATATATGGCCCTTCTAGAAGCCATTTTTGCCCCTGAAGGAAGGAATAAATTCCTCGGTGGCTTGAATGCATGCTTCCAATGAGGTAGGGTTTATTTGAAGGTTGAACAGCTCTTGTCAGTAGCTCTGAAGTCAAGCACTATTAATCATATGATATTTAGGACATATTCTACAGATGAAGTTATAAGACTAGGCAACCAAATTAAAAATTCAAGTACATTTTAGTTTTTGGTAGGAAAAGAGCTAAAAGCCATTTCAGAAGTAAAATGAGGAGGTCATGGCTGTGGCAAATGAGGTAAAACTTTTCCCTGCGAATATCTAATTCTTTTTATAATTTAAATTCATATCTGTTTTTCTGATCTTAAAATCAATGCAAGCTCACTGAAAATTTATAAAACAGAAGCATATAAAGAAAAAAATTAAAATCATCCAGAATCCAACCCCCTCCCCCACTTAAAGATAGCAACTGTCAACATCCTGACGCAAGTCCTAACAGTCCCCTCTCTTTGGATGTTCTTTACAACTCTTGCCTTTGTGTATATTCAGAAAGCCTACTTTGACCTGAGTACCCTGATTATTTCAAATCTGACAGCTAAGTTTCACTCAACAGAGCCTAATATTGTTTCAGGAATGGCTGCTAAAACGGACACTTTGGTTCACGTTGCATTTGTTTTGAGTAGGACTTTATTTGGAGATTTTTTAAAAGTCAAATGTTTACTTTTTAAATTCCTTAATATGCAAAAGGGAGCCATAGGATGCATGTACATCTAAAGTGGTAGCAAGTAAGTGAATTTTCATCTTCTACAGGTCTTCCAGCACATCTGCAGGTAATTAGTTAAACATTTGTTCAAATAAGAGAAAGCACACAATTTTTTTGGCTATGTATTTTACTTGAATTATTAATCTTGTAGAAAAAAACTGGCAGCAAAAGCATTATACCCAAAACAATTCCTTCATTTTATTTGATTTTTAAAAGCTTGCTGGCAGCTGCAGTGGATCTTTTCCTAAAAGGTAATGCTGACAGGGATTTGAGCAAAAGCACGCATTTCAAATACTTAATTTAGTGACATCAGTTTGGACTGGCAGGGAACTTTGTGTTTTGGTTTCCGTGATAGAAAACGTGGCATTGCACAGTAAATCATTCCAGGAATCAGCAAAGTGATTTTCCTTCCTCCCACCCACTTCTCAGTAATAACAACGAATGTTTACAATTGAGTTTTTGCTCAGAGCGCTGTTTACTGAGTTCTCTGAGGTCAGAGAATGTACCTTCAATATCTGTGGCACTTTCTACAAGCTCTCTATAAGCCAGGGTGCTGGGCTCATAGTAGCTTCTTGATTAGCATTTCTATTTTAATGAATAATTTTTGGTCTTTTAGCCATAGAAATGGAATGCTGTACGGAGATCTCCAAGTCTCAATGGCCATGCTCTTTCCTCCTTACATTGCACCCAGTTGGTTCAACTCACATGGGAGCTTTCAGGGACCCATTTGCTCCAAGTGTATGGTTTCTGATGGGATGGAAATGCACTCATAATGTGTCTGAGCTGCAAAAAAATAAAATGCAGTCCCTGCAGGCAAAGAAATGTCCATCTAAGAACTTGATGATGAGTGTGCCCACTACCATGTTACATGTTACAAATTATAATCAATTCATTCATTTAGTGGGGAGGACTTGGTGTCCTTAGATTTGGGTTGGACCAAAGTTAAACCTTTCGACTTTAAATGGAAGAAATTTGTAGTATAAATAAGATGTGGTGGTAGAACTAGATTTTCTTTTTGAAATGATCATTTAAAAATATTAGCATGGTTATTTAACATCAATGGTGCTATTAATTACTAATTAACTGTATTCATTCCCTGTAGCAGACCCAACCAGGTATCTACTTAGAAATAAAATACGTAAATTGTTAGAATTATTCCACTAGATCAGCGGTTCTCAACCTGTGGGTCACGACCCTTCAGGGGTCGAACAACCCTTTCACAGGGGTCTCCTAAGACCATCGGAAAACACATATATAATTACATACTGTTTTTGTGATTAATCACTATGCTTTAATTATGTTCAATTTGTAACAATGAAAATACATCCTGCATATCAGATATTTACATTATGATTCATAACAGTAGCAAAATTGCAGTTATGAAGTAGCAACGAAAATAATTTTATGGTTGGGGGTCACCACAACATGAGGAACTGTATTAAAGGGTCATGGCATTAGGAAGGTTGAGAACCACTGCACTAGATGGTAATAACACTGCAAAGCTTTAAATTACCACCAAAGTTTAATAAGTCCACTATATTATCTGTCCTTTAGGTAAAAAGATTCAATCTGTGTGTGTGTGTGTGTGTGTGTGTGTGTGTGTGTGTCCCAAGCACTACACACACTGCGTGATACATCATATTTATTAATGTTTTAAAAATGGAACAATTTATTTTGCAAAATTTTATTTATTTTTTTGCTGCCAAATTTTACATGGGGATGGCAGTCCATCTTAGAAATAAGAAAGATTGGGTATATCTGATTACTTAATTGCTTAGATAAAGATAAGTTTCAATACAAGAGTAGGTAATAATAACGACCAGGTATGGCTCATGCCATCGTGAACAGCTCTTTAAAACCATTTTCTTAGGTTATTCTCCCAAACAGGTATTATCATCCCATTTCACAGGGGAAGAAATCAAGACTCAAAAAGCAATGATAACAATTGACTCCAAAACTTAGTGAGTTATAACAAAGAGTTCTTTCTCCCTAACATTACTTGTCCATCCCACATTTGCAAGTATACTCTGTGTCATCTTTACTCTGGTACTCAACCTTAAGGAGCAGTTCCTATCATGGTTGCTGTCAGAACCATGGCAGTGATGAAGAGATCACACCAGATCCTGAATTGCCTCTTAAAGGTTTTGTCCATGTCATTTCTGTTCATATATCATTGATCAAGAGAAGTCACAGGGCCACACCTGATTTCAAGGAAGCACAGTGTATACTCCTTCCATGAAGAGGGGCACTTCAAAGGGTGGGGCTGGATCTTTTGAATAAGAATGCAATCTACCACTACTGAAACAAGAGCTGACCTGACCACAGCCTCTGGCTAATAGCAAAACAAAGCAAAAAAGCTCTGGCTGGATGGTTCAGTTGGTTGGAGTGTCTGCCATCCCATACACTGAAAAGGTTATGCGTCCGATTCCCAGTCAGGGAACATACCTAGACTGCAGGTTCGACCCCTGGTCTAGGCGCACACTGGAGGCAATCAATTGATATTTCTCTTTCACATCAATGTTTCTCTCTCTCTCTCTCTCTCCCTTCCTCTTTCTCTAAAATCAATGAGACATATTCCAGGGGGAGGGTTTAAAAAAAATCTCTGATCAGAAATGCAGGGCTGCTTACACCCACATAGATGACCCATGAGGCAATTTGAGGTCTTTGTTTTCTTCTTAACTTTGCCTTAGTGCTTGTCTTCTGCACTTCTGTTGTAGAGACTAGGATTTGAATTCCTGCTCATTCACAAGCTAAAACAAGTTATGAGCCTCTACTGTGCTTGTCAATTGCCTCTCTAAGCCTTGTTCTCTTTCATCTTCAAATAACTATCATGATAATTCCTACCTTCCATTATTAGAGATATTGAAAATAATACACTTAGTGTAATGCTTAGTATGTAGAAGGTATTTTAAAAAATAGTATCCAATATTATTATCATTCAAGGAACTACTCTCAGTAAGTTAATCACCAGGAAATGGATTGCTCCTGCATATGGGAGGAATGAGTATTCTTCAAACGTGGAATCTAAGAATGTCATAACAGTATGTCTGCAGACCTCTTGTTTTGAGAAATGCTTAGTTAGTGGAGTGTCCAAAGTTGAAGATGGATGGATGGACGGATAGACAGATAGATGGAATTTTAGAGATGCTGCACAACATAGAGTTTTTGTAGACTGACAGAAATTACTATATACCCATTGCTCAGAAAAAAAGACAAATGAACAGCATGATAATCAATAGATGTGTGTCTCAGAAATGATTAACCAAGTTCTTATAGGAACATTGTTTATGTAGATAAAAAATTTGAAAATTACATGTATATAAGCATATTCCCTTGACCTTTTCACATATATTGTTTATACAATTTTAACATATTTTTTTTTTGGGGGGGGTAGTCGAAAAGCTCTCTTTTGCTTTTGCCAATAGAGTTACACAATGAAGTTAAAACAACATCTCAGCACTTATTTCTCCATATGTTTCTCTTCAGTTCTCTTCTAGTTTAAATCAAAGAGTCTCTGATTGGATTCACCACTCATTACAGGACTAAAAACTGCTGAGATAGTGGGAAATTACTTCACAGATTTCCTTCTGCATCATCTATCCAGCCACATGACTATGTGTACAACTGTTTGCCTTGTCTAAGTGTTGCATGAAACCTGACTCTCCATAGCCAGGTCTCCATGAAACCCCAAATTCAGAAATTTATTTTCTTATCTGCAAAGTGTCAAACAAGCTTTATCAGTTTTCTTTTATTTTGTGCTTATGTAGAATTCATGGCTTGCTCAGGTTTTTCATAGCAACAAGAACAAATTTAGAAGAAAAATTAACATTTTGTAAGTAAATTCTTCTTTATCTGAAAATATCAGTTTTCTGGGAGTTTAGAGAAGGCCATGGGTCAAGTGTAAAGGAAGGTGGGTAGGGAGAAAAATCTATGAGTGACACTTGCATTTCAGTCACTCTTGATCTACTATTCTGACACAGTATTCTCAGTTTCTCAACTCTACTAAAAGAACACATACACACAAGCAAATAAACAAAAACTGTCTCCATGGATTTTGCTACACCTGCCTCTTGTTTTCAGCTAAACCTCAATGAAGAAAAGTCTAGAGCAAAGGGCATTGATTTCAATCTAATGCAATATTCCAATTCTCCATTATGATGAAGCTACTCTATGTTAACATTATTTTTCCTATTTATTTAAATATTTTGAAGCTTGAAATAAGATTTCTAGTCTCCAGTATTGGCATGCTTGGTTATTTGGACCACCCTCTTATTGAAAAAATAAATAAACTATTAAAACAATCCTTTTTAAGTGCTATAAAGATCTGACAATACAGCAAAGAAATATTGGCCAAAAACAGAAAGGAAAACAAGAACCCAGAGTAATAAAAAGAAATCTGTAGCTGCTTTTGTCCTGAGCGTTTTTGTGACCTTCACACATTAACATTTTCAGTTTGAAAGCCTCTTTGGTGAAAGAGGTAGGAAGTAAATGCTCATGTCTGGTTTAAGTTATAGTACAGCAGACTCTACAAAATAAGTTGGGACTCCAGCATCACTCCTAGAGTAAATCAGTAGACTAGCCCTCATATAACCTTGAGCCTTGAGAGCACAGCACAAGGGAAAGAAGATCAAGTTTGGAACATGAAATAAGGGCCCTCAGCTGGTAGTACAGAAGCAAAGACAAATTTCTGGAGGAAGAAACCTTTACCTTAAGTCCCAAATATTCATTAAATAAGCTTACAAGTATGATGAATGGTAGAAAAGATAATTAGGCTCTCTGGGAAATAAGACACCAAGAGTGGGAGCAAGCAGAATCAATGGAAGCAGACGCAAAGGATTTCAAATGTCAAAAGTACCAGCCTCAGAGGTGTCAGTGTAGAAAGATTCTATATTTACCTCCTCCCAGGAACACACCAAATTTACAGCTACATACAAAATAATTTTCTATGAAAGAAACTGCAAAACTAAGTAACTATACATTGGACAAGTAAGAAAAAACCCACATCAATATGGAGAGTAGAGTCTGAGACAACCTTGCCATAACTCCCTTCCTTAACATGGCAATCCATGATGAGGAGGGAACTCACAACTCTTCCTGGAGCAAAGAATTTAAATCCCACATCTTGCATCCCACTTTTAAGATCTGTGCCTGAGAGGCAAGCCCCCTCCAAATGTCTAGTTTTTTTTAAATATATATATTTTAAAAGAAAGGGAGAAAGAGAAAAAGGAAGGGAGAGAGAGAGAGAGAGAGAGAGAGAGAGAGAGAGAGAGAGAGAGAGAGAGAGAGAGAGAAACATTTATGATAAGAGACAATTGTTGATCATCTACTTCCTGCACACCTCACACTGGGGATGAAGCCCACAACCGGGCATGTTCCCTGACTGCCCTGATCGGGAATGGAACCATGACCTCTTGGTTCATAGGTTGACACTCAACCACTGCGACACACCGGCAGGTCAAAACATCTAATTTTGAAAGCCAATGGAGCTCGAGTCCACAAGACTCACAAGGCTGTAGCAAACTGAGAAACAGTTCTTGAAAAGCTCCAGCAAAGTCACCTGGCTACCCTCTAGGGCACAGAACTAAGGCAGCTGAAACTCACCTGGTCTTTCTGTGAAAGAGGCCTATTTGCTTATCTTAAAGCTTCAGCTAGAGGGGCAGCCCCATAATTGAACACATATCTAGGGGCCCACTGAAACACTCTTCAAAGACTGCTGAGGCTTGACTGGTGCCATCTTTCACTCATTCTCTGCCTCACTCCAGGCTACCAATATCTCCTGGGAAGATATTCCACACATGTAGTGTCCTGATTTTTGTGGCTCTGCCCAGGGATACTCCTTGATCACGTTTCTGGTGGCCATTGGGGTTTATGTTCACAGGTCCCACAGGATTGTAACAAATGGAGAAAGAGTCTTCCAGGACATGGTACAGAGAGAAGACTGACATGTACCCCCAGTTTTCTGGGAAAGAAGTCTATTTGCCTATCTTAAAATTTTGACCTGAGGGGTAGGCTTCTAATTAAACCCACATTCAGGGGTTTACTGCAATCCTCTCTAGAGATCAGGGAGGCTAGCAGCTATCTTTGTGCTCTCCTTTTGCCAAAGACAGGTCACTGGTGTTTCTGAGAAAAGAACTTATGTACAAATAAATCAAATGGACCGGTTTTTGTGGCTGTCACACAGAGGATCTATCCCTGGATAGTCTGGCTCTGGTGGGCAGCAGATCTTGTGTTCAAGGATTCACTGGAATGACAGCAAACAAAGAAACAATTTGTAACTGGCTACCACCCCAGGGCTCAGTACAGAGGGAATAGACAGAAGTGCTCATCTCCTGTCTTCTTCTGAAAAAGGACTATTTACACACTCTAAAAGTCATTGCCGGACAGTCGGCTTCCAATTGGCCTAAGACTATGTGCTGACTAAGATCCTCCCCTATAGGACACTGACAGGTCTTGGCACACCCTCAAAAACTAAGAATAAAGTAAGCTGCTTGGATAATTATGGAAGTTTAAGAGATAACAAGGAACTAGGGTCAGGTTGTACAACCAGGTTTGTCTCCTACAAGAGGCCATTCCTCCAAGACTAAGAGAGGAGGTTTTTTTGTTTGTTTTTTATCTAATGCATAGAAACCAACACAGAGAGCCAAAAAGAAAAAAGAAACAAAGGAATATGTTCCAAATGAAAGATGAAATAAAAATCTCAGGAAAAAATCCTAATGAAACTGAGCTAAGTGATTTACTTGATAAAGAGTCCAAAATAATAGTCATAAAGATGCTCACGAAAGTCAGGACAACAATGCACTAACAAAGTGAGAATTTTAAGAAAGAGACAGAAATTATAAGAAAGTACCAACCAAAATGTACAAACCTAAAAAATAATACAATAACTGAACTGAATTGCAGAATACAATAGAGGGGTTCAACAGCAGACTGAATGAAACTGAAGAAAGGTTTAGAAAACTAAAAAACGGAGAGAGCAACTCATTCAATCAGAGAAACAAAACAAAACAAAAAACAATGAAACAGAATGAAGATAGTCTAAGGGACTATGGAACAACTTCAAGCAGGCCAATATTTGCATTACAAAGATCCCAGAAAGACAAGAGTGAAAAAAAAAATAACAGAAAACTATGTGAAGAAAAAATTCCTTAACCTAGGGAAGGAAAGAGACACCCAGATCTAGAATATCCAGAGAGTTCCGAATAAGATCAGTGTAAAGAGACCCAAACCAAGACACATTCTATATAATAAAAGGTTAATATGCAAATAGACTGAATGGCAGCACAACTGGACAACAGGTCACTATTATGTGTGCTGACCACCAGGAGGCGCAAGCGGAACATAGTGGGTGTTGGCCGGTGCAGGATGGTGGAGCAGGTGAGTGGGGGTGCCAGACCAAGGTGGGGTGCTGGTCACTGTCAGTGGGGTGAGCCTCTGGTGGTTACTGAAAATTCTTAGCTCTGCGTGCTTCGGTCCCACCCACCACTCACACCTGCTGTCGGCAATGTCCCCGCTCACACCCGCTGCTGGCGCCCAGCGCCGGTCCTGATCTCTGGGCACTGTCAGTGGGTGCGAGTGGCGGCTGGCAGCCCCAATCGCCCCTGGGAGCATCTCTACCGCCCACTGCTCCTGAGGGGCAATCGGGGATGCCAGCCTCTGCTCGCACCCACTGATGGTGCCAGCCCCAATCACTCCGTGGGAGCACCAGTGGCAGGAGCAGAACTGCCAGTAGACAGGGTACTGGGGGCCACAGCAGGAGGATGGGCCGAGGCCCACCTGTGCCCACTGCAGCCTCACAGCCCACAGTTCCTTTCAAGGTGCACGAATTCATGCACTGGGCCCCTACTTATAAATAAAATGTCAGAAGGTCAAGACAATGAGAGAATATTAAAAGTAGCAAGAAAGCCTTAGCTGGATTGGCTCGGGGACAGAGCTTCAGCCTGCAGACTGAAGGATCTCAGGTTCAATTCCAGTCAAGGGCACATGCTTAGGTTTTGGGCTCAATCCCCAGGAGGGGGTGTGCAGGAGGCAGCTGATCAACGATTTTCTCTCATTGACATTTCTCTCTCTTTCCCTCTCCCTTCCTCTCTGAAATCAATAAAAATATATATTTTTTAAGAAGTAGCAAGAAAACCTGGCTAGTGTGGCTCAATGGCTGATTATTGATCCATGCACCAAGATGTCACTGGTTCGATTACTGGTCATGGCACATACCCGGGTTGTGGGCTTGATCTCCTGCAGAGGGCAGCCGATTGATATTTCTCTCTCATTGATATTTCTATCTCTCTGTTCCTCTCCCTTCCTCTCTCTCTAAAATCAATAAAAACATATAAAAAAAGTAGCAAGAAAAAAAACAACTTGTTATGTACAAGGGAACCCCATAAGATGAAGAGAAGATCTTTCATCAGGAACTTTGCAGGCCAGAAGGAAGTGTGGCACAATATATTAAAAATGCTGAAATAAAAACACTGCCAATCCAGACTACTCTATCCAGAAAAATTGTTCAGAATTGAAAGAGAAATAAAGTGTTTTCCAGACAAGTGAAAACTAAAGGAATTCATTGCAGTTAAGTTGGTCTTACACGAAACATTAAACGTGACTTGGGATGGGGAACACATGATATAGAGATGTGGTATTACAGAATTATACACCTCAAACCTATATAATTTTATTAACCAACTAGAGGCCCGGTGCATGAAATTCATGCACCGGGGGGGGGGGGTGTCCCTCAGCCCGGCCTGCGCCCTCTCCAATCTGGGACCCCTTGGAGGATGTCTGACTGCCAGTTTAGGCCCGATCAGTCAGACATCCCTCTCACAATCAGGGATTTCTGGCTCCCAACCGCTCACCTGCCTGCCTGCCTGATTTCTCCTAACTGCTTCTGTCTGCCAGCCTGATCACCCCCTAACCACTCCCCTGCCAGCCTGATCGACACCTAACTGCTCCTCTGTCGACCCAATCACCCCCAACAGCCCTCCCCTGCCGGCCTGGTCACCCCCAACTGCCCATCCCTTTAGGCCTGGTCCCCTCTCCAACTGCCCTCCCCTCCCAGCCCAGTCACCCCTAACTGCCCTCCCCTGCTGCTGGCCTGGTCTCCCCCAACTGCCCTCCCTCCCCTGATGGCCTGTTTGCCCCCAACTGCCCTCTGCTGCTGGCCTGGTCTCCCCCAACTGCCCTCCTTCCCCTGCTGGCCTGGTCTCCCCCAACTGCCCTCCCTCCCCTGCTGGCCTGGTTGCCCACAACTGCCCTCCCCTGCTGGCCATCTTGTGCCCACATGGGGGTGGCCATCTTGTGTGAGGGCATGATGGCCAATTTGCATATTACCTCTTTATTATATAGGATGTCACCCAAATAAATTAAATAAAAAAAGAAATGTTAAAGGGACACCATTAAATAGTAACAGAAAAACATATGGAAGTATAAATATCACCAGTAGGGTAAATATTCAGAAAGTTCAAACTAATCTAATGTAAAGATGATAGGTTAATCACTTGCAAAGATAGTATGAAGTTTAAGAAAAAAGAATAGTAAAAGTAGCTATAACAATAATAATTTGTTAATGAATACACAAGGTAAAAATATGTAAATAATGACATCAAAAACATAAAATATTGGGGGGCTGAGTCAAAACATAGAGCTTTGGAATGAATTTAAACTTAGTTGTTATCAACTTTAAGTAGATGTTTATAAATTATTTTATGTAATCCTCATTGGAACCACAAAGCAAAAACCTGGACTAGTACACAACAGAAAAGAGAAATGAATATAAACAAACCACTTCAGAAAATCAGCCAAATCATTAAGAGTGCAAGAGAAGTAAGAAAGAAAGGAACAAAGGAATTACATAGCCAGAAAGCAATTACAAAATGTCATTAAATCCATACGGATGCATAATTACTTAAAAGTAAATGGATTAATTCTCTAATGAATAGACATAAAGTGTCAGAATGGATTTAAAAAAAAAACACAAGCCTCATTTATATACTGCCTAGAAGATACTCACTTCAGATGTAAGAACATGCATACTAAAAGTGAAGGTGTAAAAAAGATATTCTATGCAAATGGAAATCCATAGAAAGTTGGGGTAGCTATACTATACCAGACAAAATATACTTTAAGACAAAGACTTCATAAGAGAAAAAAGAAGATTATTATATAACTAGAGAGGCCCAGTACACAAAATTCATGCACTCGTGGGTGGGGGTTCCCTAAGCCAGGCCTATGCCCTCTCACAGTCCAGAAGCCCCAGGAGCAATTGCCCCAAAAAGGTAAGCCCTGCCTATCCAGCCAGGGCTCCATGATGGATCGCCCCCACAGAGGGAGGCCCAGGCTACCTGCCATGTCAGTCAGCTACAATCCCTACTGGTTTTTACAGCCTGAAGTTATGGGGACTTCTCTTCCCAGCTCTGGATCCCTAGGCTGAGGGTCTTGTGAGGGGCTGGGACCCCTTGCCCCTCACAGGAGGCCTCTGCAGCCTAGATATCCCTCCTGATTAAAAAAAAAAGCCACATGTGGATGTCAGATCAGCCCATTCTGTGTCTCCACCACTCCTACCAATCTCAATATGCTTTTTTCTTTACTTCTCTAGTTGTAGGATTTCCATTCAGCCAGCTTTCAGGCAGCTCTGAATGATGGTTGTTCTGTATTTTAATTGTAATGTTGATGTGGTTGTGGGAGGTGGTGAATGTTTATCTACACAACCATCTTGGTTCTCCCTAAAATTTTTAAAAGACCTTTTGACTACAATTGTTGGAGACCATTCTCTTAAATTCTTGTCTCCTCATAGTTTTGTTAGTGAGGCAGCACTGGAGCAGCCACAATTTGTACGTGCCAAAGAAGTTTGGTAGGGAGATACACTGTATTTAGATATAGTGGGGTGGATTAATATGTTTTGCAGTCACTTTCAACTCCCTTGTATTTAAGACATGCTGGCTATCTCAGTGCAAGAATGTGGTTGTTTCGATGATAGACTTTGTCAAGAGAATGGGCTGCATACTAGTGATGACTAATAGACACCCCTTATTTTTCCTTAGTGTAAGAATGTAAAAGCCATGCTGAGAACGCAATAAAAAGCAATGGATTCTCACTTCTGAGGAGGAAACAAGATGACCAGTTTTCCAGATATGCTCCTGTATTGTGAATGGAGAAGAATCACTGACCCGGTAATCTTAAGGCCTTGCACCTAGTGGTCTGCTGGTTGCTTTGTGCATTCTTTTTGAAGCCCTCCCAGTGAAAGCAATAGACTAACATTGCAAGATGAAAGAGAGATTAGTATGATGATGATGTTATTGTAGCACGTAGTGAGGATTTTGTTTCATATTGAAATAATATCTGAATGTTTAAAAAATTCTAACAGTATTAAAGGTTATTAAGTGCTGCTTTCTTTTACCCTGAACCTCAGCACACCAGATTTCCTCCCTACATGTTCCTTTTTGCTGTCTTCTCCTAGCAATGTCCCATGTATGTGCTCCATCCAGATCCTGGCTTGATACAAACGGTAGCTTGCCCATTGTGCTGTAGCGTTTTCAGGTACTCAGGATTTTCTTTTATTGATTTACTAGAGGCCTGGTGCACAAAAATTTGTGCACTTGGTGGGTTCTCTCAGCCCTGCCTATGCCCTCTTGTAGTCTGGGACCCCTCGGAGGATGTCCACCTGCTGGCTTAGGCCCGCTTCCTGGGGGATCGGGCCCAAGCTGGCAGTCAGACATCCCTCTGGCAGCCCGGCAGTCCTCGGAGGATGTCCACTTACCAGCAGGGAGCAGACTTAAGCTGCAGTTGGACATCCTTAGTGCTGCTGAGGAGGTGGGAGGTGGGAGAGGCTCCCGCCACCACTGCTGTGCTGGCAGCCATCAGCCTGGCTTGTGGATGAGCAGAACTCCCCCTGTGGGAGCACACTGACCACCAGGGGACAGCTCCTGCATTGAGCATCTGTCCCCTGGTGGTCAGTGTGTGTCATAGTGACCAGTCATTCCCAGTCGTTCTGCTGTTAGGGTCAATTTGCATATTACCCTTTTATTATATAGGATAGAGGCTTGGTGCATGGGTGGGGGCTGGCTGATTTGCCCTGAAGGGTGTCCCAGATCAGGGTGGGGGTCCCGCTGGGTTGCCTGGCCAGTCTGGGTGAGGGGCTGATGGCTGTTTTCAGGCTGGCCAAGCCCCCCCGGCAACGGAAGCTCCCAGCCTCTCCTTTTTTTCTTTTTTTTTATTCTGGGATTTATTTGTCTTCTTTAATTGAAACTTTGTAGCCTTGAGTGGAGCTCACACTATAATTGATTATCTGTTGCTAGACACCTAGGGCTTTCCACCCTGGTGACCTTCTGCACCTGGCCCATCATCCTTGTTCTGCTCACGTCTGTCTAACTGCCTACACAGAACCAGCACGTAGCATAGTGAGGTGAAAGAGGAGCCAGTCCAGCCCCCAGGGGTGCCATCTGTGCCTCTTCAGCTGAGATGAAAATCTTGTTATTTTCCAAGCAAGGTTGGACTGAGTTTTCTGTCATTTACATCCAAAAGAAGCTTGACACATACAAACCTCCAAAGAGGAAAGTGACTATTCTGGAGTCAGTAGTTTTGCAGCCAATTGGATAGAGTAGTGCTAGCTACTTTTGAAATCTTCTCTACAAATACTACCAAAACAGGATCTCTGGCTGAAAGAATAAGATTTGAAGACATTTTACTCTGTTGTCCAATCTCTTCATCATTTAACTCAAACTTTTTCCTTGAGCTCTGTCAAATGTTACATTCGGAGCGCTGTGATTATGTGCTAGATATGTATGTGGACAGGTGCTCAAGTGACTAGGGGCCTTGGAGCAACAAAGGGTTAGAACTGACAGTGTCAGGAAGAATTCTCTGATCCTGTGAAGAATGCTCACCTGTCTGAATTCAAATAATGGACTCGGAGACTAGAAGTCTGGGGAAAACAAGACTTTTAATACACTCTTGAGAGTGGGTGTACCGTCCAATTGTACAGACAAACCTGGGGCAGCAAACAGCCCATTTATTCATTCCCTCCTCTGCCTCCTCATTGGCTGAGCACCATGGGGTCACCTATTTCCTCATATGTTGCCTACGTCTTGCTGTCTCCCATTGAGCCATTTTAAAAAATTGAGCTGCCGCATTGGAGGCTGGGGGGAGGGGGGGGTGTGGGGGGGGAGATGGAAGAGTGGTTTCCACCAGTATGTTGGCCCATGTGCACAGTTCTTTGTTCCTATATCCTCTTCCTTTCTCCCTACATCCTGTTTGCCCTGGGGAAATTCGGCAAATTCCATCAAAAGCCGACTATGCTGGAGATGGATCACAAAGTTCCACCTCAGGGTGACTTTTCCTCCTCCAGCATATCCTTGGTCAAGAGGGTTGGACCCCCTGGCCTTTCCTCCCTAGAGATAACATTTAGGCCTCAGTTGTATTTTAGCTCCAGGCCCAGATAAGCAACAAAACCAGCCAAGGCTAAAATCAGGATCCACTGCATTAAATAATGACCCTCTGTCCTGGTGCTGGCCAATTAATCAGTGATTACTGAAAGGACATACCTGGAAAACTGCCGAATATTATATAAGATCTTCCCCTGGAACCTCCCCTAAAATCTCCACCCTTAAAACCTTTAGGACCTCGGACCCAGTGTGCTCTCCCTCCTGGGATCACACCATGCCTTTCCCTCTTCCTTCCCTTTTCCCTCACCCGTCCCCTCCCTGCCCCAGGCACATTAACCATTAGCTTCCTCACTCCCAAGTCCAAAGGCCCTTCCTTTACCTCTGTAACTTGTTTCCAAAGTCCATTTCTAAGTTAATTATACCTCTATAATTTATCCAACAAATGTTCTCTTACAGTTGGATCTTGACTCTGAATTCTTTCCTAGCCAGAATCCCGAGTACCGAGATTGCTTAACCCAGGTTCCATCTGACCCCATCAATCAGACACCTGCCATCTGCAATAGTTCCACTCTCAGATAGGCACTCTCTCAACAAGATGTGGTGGTGTGGGTATCCATTCCCTGTGAAAAATAAAGTCCTAGAACAGTGGTTCTCAACCTTGGCTGCACATTAGAATCACCTGGGAATCTTTTTAAAATCCTGATTTCTGGGCCTCATCCTCCGGAAATTCTGTTTCTTTGTTATGGGGTGGGGCCACAACATTAGTAACAAAGAAACAGAATTTCTGGAGGATGAGGCCCAGAAATCAGGATTTTAAAAAGATTCCCAGGTGATTCTAATGTGCAGCCAAGGTTGAGAACCACTGTCCTAGAATTTCTAAATAGATAATAGCTTCTCTGTATAACAGTGAAATGAGAGATATTTAAATGTCTCTGTAAACACTTTTGAACGTAAGGTAAGTTTTTAGTTACCTTACATGGTACATGCCTACTGGTCCTTTATCTATCACTCAATTAAGTCTCAGTATTAATTGACCCAGAAAAACATGATTTCTAAAGTATCAGAAAGGAAGATGAATAAAGAGGAAGATTGTTTTAGTGATCTGGGTTTGGATTTTACCTCCAACAACTAACAAAGGTATGACCTAACAAATTATTTGGATTCTTGAGCCTCAGTTTCTTTTCCCCCTGGGGATAGTACATGTAGAGAGCTTTTCTCCTAATATCATGCTGATTAAATGCAATGAAGTAGATTGAGCTCTTTACACAACACTTACAATACAGAAAGCTCTTACTATATATATTAACACTGATGAATTATCATTAGCACTGAACCTAAAACATAATAGACTCTCAGAAACATCAGTTTCCTCCATTTTACTCTGTTCATTGGTTGTAGTTTGTAGTTTTATTCTATTAGTTTATTCTATTCAGATACTGACCCAGATTTTATGCGTTTAAATGCTCATACAATTTTTGAGAGGCTTTCAGGAGAAAGCATACATTATGAATACAAATTATATATAAAAGTTAATATATTTACAATTAGAAAAAATTAATGACCTATAAATATACAAACTATGGCTACTCTTTTTATAAACATCAGAAATCTAGAAAATATTATTTTTATTTTAAAAAATTAACCACTGACACAGCTCTAGACTACTTATTCTCAGGCCCCCCCACGCCACCCCACCTCTTTTGGTTGTACTTTCTTTGGTTGCCTCATTCTATCACAGCAGTTTTATATTTTTAATGGAGAGAATAGAAAAATAATCCAGTCTTTCCTTAGAATGACGGGTCAAAATTTATTTTCAATTATTGATGGTTTAGAAAGCCTTCTTCAGCTTCCCAGCTCACTGCTGGTGATGTTGCTTATGTAACTCCAGCTCCATTTCTTTGCTCAGATGGCACTTCTTTCAGGGACAGACTCTCAGATGACTGTGGCCCTTCAATCTCAATCTGAATAATCCTTTTTTTGTATTGTGCTAATTCTCACCCAAAGATTTTTTTCCCATTGATTTTTATTTTTTTATTTATTTTTTAAATAAATCTTTATTGTTCAGATTATTACAGTTATTATCCTTTTTCCCCCCCATAGCTCCCCTTCACCCAGTTCCCACCCCACCCTCTGCCTTTACCCCCCCCCCCCAACTGTCCTCATCCATAGGTGTACGCTTTTTGTTGCTGGGTCAAAGGTCATACACATGGAAAAGGTAGCTATTTCCATCCGCAACATGTCCCTGTGCTCAGAAAGGTCTCTCACGACTTGTTCACGCTCTACTCAGAAAGGGTGCGGAGCCACGTAACAGCTTTTTAAAATAATGTATCCTCTTATGTTTAAAATGAGGATTTCTCCTCCAAAATTGAGGAGAAAGCAACACTACAGCTACTCTCGCCCCTCTCGCCCTTTGGGTGATAGTTGTGTGTGGGGCTGTGAGCTGGTTTGAGGGCCATCGACGAAGCCATCTGGGCGGCTCACGCGGTTCCGCTGGCTTCCCTGGGGCCGTTGCAGCCTTGCAGGGGCCGTCGCAGCCCCACAAGGGCCGTCGCAGCCTTGTAGGGGCTGTCGCAGCCTCACGCAGCCTCGCAGGGGCCGTCGCAGCCTCACACAGCCTCACAAGGGGTGCCACATCCCACGTTGGGGGTGAAGGTGTGAGACAGAAGCTCCTCTAGCTGTCTCTCCTGTTGCTCCCTTGCATATTGCCGACACTGGAAGTTTCTGAGAGCAGTCTGCAGGTGCTGGACATCATACTTTAACTGGTCAACACGAAGTTTGGCATTCTGTTTTTTGTTGGGAGCCTCCTTCCTGGACAAAATCTCCAGGTGTTCTAGCTGGCTGAATATCTGGTATGCTTGCTTGGATTTCGTTTTCTACTAAGTGCACAGACTGCTTGTCTGCCGTCTCCCGGCATCCCATGTGAGACTGGATCTGGCGGACCTGCTTGTGCGTTTGCTGGTACTCCGGCTTCCTCTGAACCTGAGTCTGCTTCTTGAGTGTGTCCCTTATGGATACGAGGAGTTGAAATCTGCAGTTCGTTGGGTTAGGCTGCGAAAGCGCAGGTGGTTCCTTTTGTGCCACTGGCACAGCTTGGGTAGGGATGTAAATTGAGTAGGGCGGGGTCTCAGAGAATCACCAGGGCGGAGCAAACAGCAATGGTTGTCGGCAGCGTCTCCTCGACTCCTCGCCTCTCTGCGACTGCGTCTCCGTGTCCCCGAGTGCTGCCCCCCCACAGCAACAATGATCCCTGCGAGCAGCTCCACGAGAAAGCCACCCTCGCTCTCCCACCCACTGCAAGACAGTCAAGCCTCTCCCTGTAGGGGTCTGGGACCTCAGAATCCCGCCCCAAACAAGCTCAGTGGATTTGAGAGCTTGTATCCCCTTCTGATTGAAAAAACCGCGCATCCAGTTGCAGCCCACCTGGCGTGTGCCTCTGTACCTCTGTTCTTGGCGCCTCTGCACCTCCTACTCAGTCTCAATGCACTGCTTTCTTTCCTTCCAGTTGTAGAACTTCCACTGGGCCAGCTTTCCCATGGTTCTGGATGATAGCTGTTTTGTCTTATAGTTGGTAGTTTCAATATTGTTGTGGGAGGCAGCACACACAGGTCTATACCTTATGCCGCCATCTTGGTTCCTCATCTCCCATTGATTTTTAGAAAGAATGGAAGGGAGGAAGGAAAGGAAGGAGAGAGGGAGAGAGAGAGAGAGAGAGAGAGAGAGAGAGAGAGAGAGAGAAATAATGATGTGAGAGAGACACATCGATTGGTTGCCTCCTGTATGCACCCTGACTGGAGTGGGGATTGAATTTGCAACCCAGGTACATGCCCTTGACAGGGAATCAAAACCCACTACCTTTGGTGTGCAGGCTAACACTCTAACCAATAAGCCATACAAGCCAGGGCTGAATATTTCTTGGTAGCTGCTGTTTCCTGTTCCACCCCAACACTAGCTTGGAGGAGGCTGGACTGTAAGTGAAGTGGTGAAGTGCCATGAAATTGGCCTTGACCCTCCAGAGGGGAGCAGGGCAGAATCCCATTTGTATTTTTCTTAGAGTCAGAGGGAGACTCTTCAAGATCCCCCAAGACAGGGTTACTGCTGGGCTGGTAGGTGTGGAGGTAGGGCTGGCAGTTTGTCAACCTCTTTTATGGATCTAAGACTATGACTAGGGCAGAGAGGATGAACTCCAGTCTGAGGTTTCTGATTTCTCCATGTGTAGGGTTTATTTAGCAGGTAAAAATAAAGGGCACATGTGATTGTTGGGACATATGTAAACTAATTTATTTTTTACTGAAATTCAAATTTAGTTGGGCATCCTGTGTTTTATTTGGCAAACCTATCACTAACACACTAGATGGCTGCTTTAGAAGGGGTCCATGAGAGTAAGATGCCGTAAAACTTAAGTTCATTAGCCTGATTTTAACTCTACTCTTTGATTTTAGAGTAAACTCAACATTTGTTCCTGTTAAATAAAATTGTGAATCTAAAGTACCTGATTTGAAATAGAAACTCAAAAAATGTTTTCTCTTTACTTTCCCCCTTTAAACTCATTTTCTTCAGTTAATTTGGACTCATTATTCCAATGTGTTACTTATTTCTAAATCTTAATTCTGTAGTACATCACATTAGCCATCCTTCTAGCCTTGTATGATCCTTAAATTTGATAGGCATGTGATAAGCTGGTCTCCTTAACATTGCTGGGGATTGCAAGAACGGTCATTCTGGGTTCTACTGCTTTTAAAACAGTAGGACTAGATCTCAAACTATAGAATTAAATATATTCTTTATTGTGGAATCCTTTCACAATGCATTCATGTCTCAAATCATCATATTTTAAATATGTTATAACTTTATTTATCAATGTTACCTCAATAAACCAGAAAAAAACAACATTTTTAAAGCAAATATCACATTTATGTGGAATATAGTAAAAACATATGTTCAGTTACACTTGTGGTTCTCAGCTTTCAGCACCTTAGGCAGTAAGAAAAACTAATGGGAAATGTGCTTACCACCTGGAAAGAAAAAAATTTCTTATCCTGTATTTAAGGAAGAAACTTATGTATACTTGCATATAAAATGTATTGCTTACAAAAATGAAAATTAGACTGTAATCTTGAGAAGGCTAACCCCTATTTTAAAACTACTGTTTGAAATTCTCTGCTATATTTTTAGACAGCCTCTTATTCTAAAAAAATAAAATAAAATAACTTTGCTTTCTAGCCTACTTGGATAATAAGGAAGATAAACTTAGCTGTCTGACGTTGTAGGCCAGAGACTAGATACGCCCATACTCTCAATGCCATGCTACGGGTATTTTTAAATTGGATAGAACTGTGTTGTTTTCAAGGCGTTCAGCGAGATAACCACTAAGCACACATAGGACTGGCTCTTTAATAAAAAGAAAAGTTCTGCTTGTAGCTTTGCTTAGAATTTGAATTCATTTTTCTCTGAGCCCACCGGTGATTAAAGTGTGACTCCAAACTCTCCAAGCATTGCTTGATTCTTTCCAGTTTTCTGTAACAATCTTGAAAAAAATACAAAATTGTTTTTTTAAAAACAAAAAATACATGTATTCATTATTTTAGCATTTGTTCTTTCTAATGGCAATATTTGATTGGGTCTATTTGCATGCATCTAATATGAGGAACCCCTCAGGGAACATTTTCAGGTGTAAGCACCTCAAAGACAGTCTTTCTACCTCCCTAGGGTTGATTGCATGAGTATTTACTTTCCTGGTTCATCAATTATGGCTAAGGAATGTTTGTATTTACTCAATATAGGATCATCTAAACCAACTTAGGTAGGAAAGAATCAGCTTGAGTTACTTTCTCTCTCTCCAAGGTAGATAATAGATGCTTAAAGATTTGTAACTTTCATCTGAAATCTAATGAGAACAAAAGGCTATTGATTTTTGTCAAAATCATAGAAAATTATCGAGGACAGGCCAAGAAGAAAGATCTACAGCCCATCACTAGGTAAATCTGCACCCTTTAAATGGGGATATCATCGTTCAATTGCAGCCAATTATTCTAGTATCCAGCCTATCCCCCCATCATGTGCCTGAGGCTATCATGAAACAATTTACTATAACTTGTTGAAATCTAGTTTATATTCCTTCCTCTACTTACCAATTTAATAATACTGTTTTTTATATACATTTTTTATTCTTTTCAGAGAGGAAAGAAGAGGGAGAAAGAGAAACATCAATGATAAGAGAGAATCATTGATTGTCTGCATCTTGCACAGCCCACAATGGGGATAGAGCCCACACACAATCCAGTCATGTGCCCTGACCAGGAATCGAACCATGATCTCCTGGTTCATAAGTTGGTGCTCAACCACTGGGCCATGCTAGCTGGGCACAGTTTAATAAAACCATTAAAAAACAAGAAATGATGTTAGTTTGCAGTGACTTGTTCTGGATGACATCATTCCAATTCTCATCTTCGCTGCTTCCTTTTCTAAGTGTTCAGTAGTCTTTTTAAAAATTATCTCTTCGCCCTAACCAGTTTGGCTCAGTGAATAGAGTGTCTGCCTGCAGACTCCAGGGCCCCAGGTTTGATTCTGGTCAAGGGCATTTACCTTGATTGTGGACACATACCCAGTAGGGAGTGTGCAGGAGACAGCTGATAAATGTTTCTCTCTCATGGATGTTTCTAACTTTCTATCCCTCTCCCTTTCTCTCTGTAAAAAAAATCAATAAAATATATTTTAAAAAAATAAAATAAAATAATAAATAAATATAAAAATTATCTCTTCTAGGACTTTTGTCAAGCTCTGTGATTCAATAAATCTGTGATTCAATTTATTTGATCTGTGATTCAACAAATCTACCTTCTTCCCTTTCTGAAAACTGGAGCAACTTTTTCCATTCTCTAGTCTCCTGGCACCTCTCCTATTTTCCATGGTTTCCTGATGATTACCCACAGTGGTTCAGTAATTATAGCCATATGTTTTCTTTGCTCCCAGAGATGTAGTTTAGCCAGGCTAAGAGATTTGAAATCATCAGAGCAGCTAGGATTCCTTTCATGATCTCTCTTGCTTCCTGGGTTTCAAATCCCTCTGTCTAATATTTACTCTCCACTTTTACAGGTCCTGTGACTTGGCAGAGATGGAAGCTTATGGGATCCTAAATAGTTGTCAAAGTTCACATAGAGTTCCAGGTCTCTGGAAGGACTGTTCCTAATTGTCAGATGAAGAGACCAAGTCTCATTTTGAGGCATTACTGATAAACATAATATTTTATACTCTTAGAAGATTCTCATAATTGTGACACTTCACTTCTGGGACCACCAGAAGCACAAAGATCATGGATGTTCATTATTGTTTACTCATTATCACTCTGTCAGTATATCCTATATAATAAAACCCTAATATGCAAATTGACCAAATGGTGGAACAACCAGTGGAATGACCGGTTGCTATGATGCGCACTGACCACCAAGGGGCAGATGCTCAATGCAGGAGCTGCCCCCGAGAGGTAGGTGACCAGTGGCGGCAATCAGGGGATGGGCCAGCCAGTGGGCAGCACCGCCGGCAGCCAAGGCGGGTGCCAGCTGGGAGGGGGTGCGGGGGGGGGGGTGATTGCCCCACCAGCTGGTCGCCCCACAGATTGGCCCTGATTGCCAGCCAGCCCTAGGGACCCTACCCTATATATTGGGAACAGTCTCTTAGATTTAAAAATTAAAACCTGGAAAGGCTACTCTAACACTGAAAAATCAGGATGATGCAGTGATGACATGCATGGACTCTGGCTTGCACATTTTGTGGTCAGCCCTGATTCTGACACTGTAACTGTGTGACAAAGCCAATTACTTAACTTCTCTCTGCTTCAGTTTTTCTACCCATAAGATGGGGAAACTGGTATTACTGCCTCAGAAGGATCATGTTATGTACTACTTTTTATAATCAGGGCAAAAAATGTAGCTGCTCATACAACAGCAAGATGCCTTTCACCTGTATGAAAAGTATGGTCACTGGTGCATGCAGTGTTCTGGATTGTGAGAGGGATGTTCAACTGCCAAATTTCCTGCACTAGGCCTCTAGTTCATTTAATAATTAGGAACTAAAGCTTTAAAAGCTTGTTGCAGGAGTTCTGGTTCAAGATAGGAGGATCCTGAACCAGACACATCAAATCTACAGATACATATAGAACACTTTCTTCTGAAAGAAACCCCAAACATAGATGAGTAACATCTGCACATTAGGCAAATGAGGAAAAAAACCATATGGGAATAAGCAGGAGAAGCTGAGATAAAATCTCACTATAAACCCCACTCCCAGCATTGTAACTCACAATCATGAGGGAACTTACTCTCCCTGAGGAACAAAGGGTTTGAACTCTACACCTGGCACCCCAACTTGAAGACCTGAACCTGAGAGGAAAGCCCACAAAACATCAAGCTTTGAAAGCCAATAGGGCTTTAGTCCACAAGACCCACAAGGCTATAGCAAACAGAAATAGTTCTTTAAAAGCGTACTTGAACTCCCCTGGCTACCTCCTAGAACACAGAGCAAAGATAGCTGAAACTCGCCCAGTCATCCTGTGGAAAAGGCCTATTTATGCTTATCTTAAAGCACTGGCCTGAGGGGCAGGTATCTAATTTAACACACATCTAGAAGCCTACTATGTGCTCTACAAAGATGTAGGCCAGCAGACATCATCTTGATGCTCTTGCTCTGCCTCACTCTAGATCACTGGTATCTCCATAAAAATGTACATAAGAAAGGAGATTATGTACATTCTTGTGCCCCAGTTTGTGTGGCTGCTGCCCAGGGGACACCCCTTGATCACCGGGCTCTGGTGGCCAGTGGGGCTTTTGTTTACAGGTCTCACAAACTATAACAGAGAAAGAGTTCTCAACCAATTATACCCACAAGGGTGATCAGCTGACTGAAATGTCTAGTCTTTCTCTTTTTTTTTTTTTTTTATTATTGCAATATGTTGCCTTCTTTTTTTTTTCATGTTTAAATTCTTTTTTTTTAATTAAATCTTTATTGTTCAGATTATTACATTTGTTCCTCTTTTTTTTACCCCCATAACTCCCCTCCTCCCAGTTCCCGCCCCACCCTCCGCCCTCACTCCCCACCCACTGTCCTCATCCATAGGTGCACGATTTTTGTCCAGACTCTTCCCGCATCTCCCACACTAGTCTTTCTCTTGAAGAGTCTAATAATTACAACGTATAGGGCAGGATTCTAATTAGACTATGTCTAAGGGCCAACTTCAATCCTCTCCAGAAACCTTGGAAGGTGGGTGGTATGCTTGACCTCTCCCTCAGCCCCACCATGGATTTCTGGTGTCTCTAGGACTCACTAAGAAAAAACAGAGGACTCAAAATTAGAAATGAAAGAGGAGACTTTACAACTGACACCATAGAAATGCAAATCTCATTAAGAGTATAGTATGAACCATTATAAACCACAAATTAGATAACCTAGAAGAAATGAATAAATTCCTAGAAACATACAACCTATCAGATTGAATCATGAAAAAAAAAAAAATAAACAGACTGATTACTAGTAAGGAGATTGACTCAGCAATAAAAACAGAACAAAACTTTCCAACAAACAAAGTCCAGGACCAGATATCTTTACTGGTAAATTCTACTGAACATTTAAAGAAGAATGTCAATCTTTCTCAACTCTTTCAAAAAACACACAACAACAAACAAGAAAACAAACAAAAAAACAGATGATGAGAGAATACTTCCAAACTCATTTTATGAGGCTAGCATCACCCAGATACTAAAATAAGACAATGACACTACAAGCAAAGAAATATATAGGTTAATATGCCTGATAAACATAGATAAAAAAAATCCTCAACAAAATATCAGCAAACTGAATTTAACATTACATGAAAAGGTTCATACATCATGATCAAGTAGGATATATTCTAGGAATGCAAGAGTGCTTCAATAGCTGCAAAATCACTGTGACACACTACATTTACAAAATGAAGGATAAAAATCATATGGTTATCTCAGAATATGCAAAGAGAGCATTTGAGAAAATATAACATCCATCTATAATGAAAACTCTCAACAAAGTGGGTATAGAGCAGCTGTGGGCAAACTACGGCCCGCGGGCCGGATCCGGCCCATTTGAAATGAATAAAACTAAAAAAAAAAAAAAATACCGTACCCTTTTATGTAATGATGTTTACTTTGAATTTATATTAGTTCACACAAACACTCCATCCATGCTTTTGTTCCGGCCCTCTGGTCCAGTTTAAGAACCCATTATGGCCCTCGAGTCAAAAAGTTTGCCCACCCCAGCACTAGTGTATTTCATACGTTTACAGCTAACATTATACTCAATGGTGAAAAGCTGGAAAGTTTTTTCCTGTAAGATAAGAAAGAAGACAAGGATGCCCACTCTTGCCACTTTTATTCACAATAGTATTGAAAATCCTCGCCAGAGCAATTAGGCAAGAAAAAAAAAAATCAAAGGCATCCAAATTGAAAAAGTAGAAGTAAAACTATTTTCAGATGATATATTATATATAGAAAACCCTGAAGACTCCACCAAAAAAACTATTAGAACCAATGAATTTAGTAAAGTTATGGGATACAAAATCAATATACAAAAATCAGTTGCAATTCTATACACTAATATCAAACTTTTGGAAAGAGAAATTAAGAAAACAATCCCATTTGCAATTGTATCAAAAAGAATAAAATACCTAGGAATAAATTTAATCAAGATGAAAGACCTGCACACTAAAAACTATAAGATATTAATAAAAGAAATGGAAGAGGATGCAGATAAATAAAGACATTCCATGCTCCTAGACTGGAAGAATTATTGTGAAAATGTCCACCCTAGCCAGAAAAATTTACAGATTGAATACAATCCCTATAAAAATTCAAATAACATTTTTCACTGAAGTAAGCAAATAATCTCAATATTTGTATGGAACCACAGAAGACCATTGAATAACCAAAGCAATCTTGAGAAAGAAGAACAAAGCTGTAGATATCAACTTCCTGATTTCAAACTATATTATAGGACTATGGTAATTAAAACAGACACATAGACCAATAGAACAGAATAGAGAGCCCAGAAATAAATCCACACTTACATGGCCAATTAATTTATGACAGGAGCCAAAAATATATAATGCAGGGGGAAGTTTCTTTTTTTAATTTATAATTTATTTATTTATGTATTTATTTATTTATTTGTTTGTTTTTATTAAATCTTTATTGTTGAAAGTGTTACACATGTTCCCTTTTTTCTCTCATTCACTCTTTATAGCCCACTCCTGCCCCCTGCTCCAGGCCTCCACTACCCTATTTCTGTGTCCATGGGTTATGCATATATGCATAAAAGTTCTTTGGTTGATCTCTTCCCACCCACTTATCCACCCTCCACCTTCCCTCTGAGATTCGACAGTCTTTCTATGCTTCTATGTCTCTGGATCATTAGATTCTACGTATAAGTGAGATCATGTGATATTTGTCTTTCTCTAACTGGGCAGTTTCTTTAATAAATGATACTGGGAAAACTGGATGGCTACATGCAAAAAGATAAAACTTGATCACTATGTTATACTATGTAGAAAAAAATCAACTTAAAATGAATTAAGACCTGAAACCATAAAACTCCTAGAAGAAAACATACGCAGTTGTGACAATTTTTCAAATCCAATACCCAAAACAAGAAAAACAAAAATAAACATGTGGGGCTATGTCAAACTAAAAAAACTCTCTGCACATCAAAGGAACTGGCAATATATATAATATTTCTTATTCGTGAATAAGAAATATTGCATATAAGAAAATATTTGCAAACCATATATATAATAAGGGGTTAATATCCAAAATATTTAAGAACTCATACAACTCAATAGCCAAAAAACAATCTGTTTAAACAATAAGCAAAGGATCTGACTAGGAATTTTTCTAACGAAGACATACAAAATACTAACAGACACACAAAAAGATGTTCAGCATTACTAATTATCAGAAAAATGCAAATCAAAACCAATTGAGATATCACCTCACACCTGTTCAAATGGTTATTATCAAAAGACAAGAAACAGCAAATGCTTCCTGGCTGGTGTAGTTCAGCAGTTGAGTATCAACCGCAAAACCAGGAGGTCATGGTTTGATTCCTGGTCAAGGCACATGCCCGGGTTACAGGCTCAATCCCCAGTAGGAGGAATGCAAGAGGTGGCTGATCAATGGTTCTCTCACATTGATGTTTCTATGTCTCTTTCTCTCTTCCTTCCTCTCTCTCTGAAATCAATAAAAATAGATTTTTAAAAAAAGAAATAGCAATTCTTGGTAAGGATGTGGACAAAGTGAACCCTTACACAATGTTGGTGAAAATGTAAATTGATGCAGTCACCATGGAAAGCAGTATGAATATTCCTCAAAAAATTAAAAAATAGGCTACCATAACTAGTAATTCCATTTCTGGTGACTTATCTGAAGGAAATAAAAACACTAATGCAAAAATATATCTACAACATCATGCTCATTACAGCACTATTTAAAATAGCCAAGATAGCTCTAGCCAGTTTGGTTGACTGGATAGACCATTGGCCTGCAGACAAAAGGGTCCTGGGTTCAATTCTGATCAAGGGCATGTACCTTGGTTGCAGGCTCCTCCCTGGCCTGAACCCTGATCAGGGCTCGTGCAGGAGGCAACCAACCAATGTTTCTCTCATATCGATGTTTCTCTCTGTCTTTTCCTCTTTCTTCCATTCTCCCTAAAAATCAATGGAAAAATATCCTTTAATGAGGATTAACAAAAAAAAATAATCTATACTAATAAAAGCTTAGGCAGCCCTCGCACCCTCACACCCTCACAAGATGGCCACCTCCACGTCGTCAAAAGATGGCTGCCCCACATTGTCACGAGATGGCCACCCCCATGTTGTCACAAGATGGTTACCACAAGATGCGCCACAAGATGGCTGGCAGGGGAGGGTAGTTGGGGGCAACTGGGCTGGCAGGGGAGGGCAGTTGGAGGTGACCAGGCCTGCAGGGGAGGGCAGTTGGGGGCGATCAGGCTAGCAGGGGAGCAGTTAGGTGTCAATCAGGCCGGCAGGGGAGCAGTTAGGGGGCAATCAGGCTGGAAGGCAGAAGCAGTTAGGGGCAATCAGGCAGGCAGGCAGGTGAGTGATTAGGAGCCAACAGTCTTGGATTGTGAGAGGGATGTTCGACTGCTGATTTAGGCCCAATCCCATAGTCGGACATCCCCCAAGGGGTCCCAGATAGGAGAGGGTGCAGGCTGTGCTGAGGGACACCCCTCAAGTGCATGAATTTCATGCACTGGGCCTCTAGTAAATAAACATAATAGCCAAGACATGAAAACAACCTAATTGTCTATCAGAGGATGAATGGATAAACAAAATGTGGTACATATATACAAAAAAAATAATATTCAGCCTTCAGCCATAAAAGAAGAAAATCCTGTCCTGGTTGGAGTGGTTCAGTGGTTAGATCATTGGTTCACACACCCAAGGGTCATGGGTTCGATTCCTGGTCAAGGGCATACATCTGGGTTGCAGGCTTGATGCCCATCCTCTATCCCTCTTTTCTCTCTATCTCTCTCTCCTCCTTCCCTTTTCTCATCCACTCTGAAAATCAATGAAAAAAATTTCCTCTGGTGAGGATTAACCAAAATAAAAGGAAATCCTACCATTTGTTACTACATGGATGGACTTTGAGGGCATATGCTAAGTGAATAAATCAGACAGAAAAGGCAAACACCATATGAGCTCACTTATATGTGGAATATAAAAACAATAACAAAAACTGAACTCATTAGTAGTTGCTAGAGGTGGATGTGTGGAGGAGAAGAAGAAGGGGGGTGGGTAAAATGGGTTAAGGTAATCAAAAGGTACAAAACTCCAGTTAGAAAATAAATAAATCCTAGGAATGTAATGTACAGCACAGTGACTATAGTTAATAATATTATCTATATGTATAAAAGCCCAGTGACCAGAACAGCAGAATGACCAGAATGACCAAAATGATCAGGACGACCAGTGGTTATGATATACACTGTAGCAGCCAACCAGCCTAATCTGGGCTCTGATCACTACCCCCTCCCGCCAGCTCAGCCCCGATCAGCCCCTAACACCCTGATCAGGGGCAGGAAGGCCAACCAACTGCCCGCAGCCCCTCTGCTCTGCTGGCCCTGCCCCTGATCGGCCCCCCAACTCCAATCAAGATAGGGGCTGGATGGCCAACTGTCCGCAACTCCTCCCCCCTGCCAGCCTGGCCCAATTGGCCCCCATTGGGGTGGGCCAGCTGGACCCCACCCATGCATGAATTCATGCACTGAGTCTCTAGTCCCATATAATAAAATCCTAATATGCAATTTGTCCCCTCGACTGGGAGTTCGACTAAGAGTTTGACCTCTCGTTATGACGTGCACTGACCACTGGGTAGCGCGGAACATGGCGGGCATTGGAGACGCGGTGCTGGCAGTGGGCAGCAGTGGAGGCGCTTCTGGCCCCAATGGGCCCTGACGAGAGTAGGACCATGGCAGGATGGTGGAGCAGGTGAGTGGGTGATGCCAGGCCAAGGCGGGTGCGAGTGGGGACCCAATTTCCCTGCTGATTGCCCTGCAGATAGCAACCAGTGATGGTGGGCGGGGGGCAGGGGGGGGGGGGGTGTCTGGCCCTGATGGATCACTCCGCAGATGGCAACCAGCAGCCGGCAGGCCCTGATTGCCTGATTGGGGCTGGGCCCAGGCTGGGATGGGAAACTGGGGGTGGGTGGCAGCGACCTGGATGGGAGGCTGCAACCTCTCACCCTCTCACCAGCTATGTGGGGGTGGGGGTGATGGGGATGGAGGTGCAGTGAGAATGTGGGGTGTCCGCCTAGCTCGCTCGCACTCCCCCTGCTACCTTTCCCCGGGACACCAGGGCTTATGCACCGGGGAAGCCCCCACACTCGGGTGCCAGGTGCCCATGAGGAGCCTGTCCCGCACCAGCACAGCCTCTTCCAGGTGAGCCAGGCCGCAGGCACCGGGACTGCAGGGGCCAGTGAGGCTCCCTGTGGGTTCATGCAGGAGCCGGTCTGCGAGGCTGGCTGGGAGAGAGCGTGCTGCCCACCTGGCTTCCATGCAGCACTGCTGGGCAGCCCAGAGGCCCAAGCTGTGCCCTGGCCTGCGGCGTCCAGCCGTGCTCACCACATCTCCACATGGGGGCTTGGGTGCAGTGACTCAGGCAGAGGGGGCGCATGGGGGTATGGGAGCCCAGGTGCTGCCCAGGCCCCAGAGGTCATCTGGGACCTGCCCTTCCATGCCAGACACTCTCACTTCAATCACTGGCCAGGCCTAAGGACTGCACCCATACATGAATTTTGTGCACTGGGCCTCTAGTATTATATATTTGAAAATGGCTAAGAGAGTAGATCTTAACATTTTCACAAGAAAATAAAGTTGTCACTATTTGTGGTGATTGATGTTAACTAGACTTATTGTGGTGATCACTTCCCTATATATAGTGAATCATTATGTTGTACACTTGAAACTAATATAACGATACATGTCAGTAATATCCCAATTGAAAAAAGCAAGGCCTGGTGCCATTTTCTTAATGCAAAGGATCTGGATTGGTTTTGTATGTTTGTTTGTTTGTTTTGTGTTTTATTATTTTTTTTAAAAATTCTCCTTCACTTAAATAATGATGTATAATGGTTTATAATGGTTAGATGTCTCACTCCACAATCAGGTAATAATAATAATAAAAACATAAGGTTACCTAATTAAAGTGAGATATCTAAATCTTTGTATGATATATTGGATATAAAAGTGAGAAAGAGCATCTAGTTTCTATATTTTAAACAAGCACAACCAGCAAGTCTCTGAGGCTGTTTTCCATTAACATTGCTGATATCAGAACCTGAAATAAGTTTCCTTAAAGAACTTTAATCAGAAGTGTCTAGGATACAAGCATTGCATTAAGAACACAACTCTTTCTATCTCCCAAGACTAGCACAGTGTCTCTTACATATAGTAGCCACATAAGAATGTTTGTGTTGAATTTACCTGCTATATAAAGAATGTGAGTTAAATCTTAGACCCTGAAATCCATTATAATTGTTTCACAGGCATCAAGGATTCAGGGAACAAGCAAAGGACTTAGTATTAAACATGTGTTGTGGGGACTGTAACTCCAGCAAATGAAAAGTCATAGAAAAAGCAACAATACTTTATCTTTTATTGGCACTTGAATGGGCACAATAAAAAGCAAACCTTTTTTTTTTTTTCTTTTCTGCCAGAGTCCTTAAAAAAGGGGGAGAGAAATAAAAATTTCAGGCAGGTAGGAGATAAAAATATCAGTTTCATCACTGTTGGAAAGGGACTTGGATGTTGGTAAGAAGAGACCTGTGCATACAGAGACCTGGAATTAGGGACTTAATTCTTACCTTTTCTGGATGGGTTCAGGTGAGGCTGCAGAAAAGTCACAGTCGCAAGCAACCCCCAAAACTGCTGGCCTCCCCTTATGGACACATTCCTGTAACCTTGAAGGAGACTCAGAATGTGAACTTCCATGCTCACTCTCAAAAGGAAGGGGGAGAGAGGAGCTGCTAACCCTGCCTGGTGTTTTCTCACATTCATCAGCTCCACTTGGGGGTTTGCATGTTAAGGACCAGGCAAGAGACTGGTGCTTGGAGAAATCCTGGAGGACTAGAGAATTTCCACTCAGGAGTCTGTTAGGTTAGGTGGCTCAGGAGGCGGCGCAAGAAATAGAGAGTCCAGTGAATCCACGTGCCCTGTCCTTGGGGTACGTGGGTCTCCCGGGGACAAAGAATAAACCTTTTCCTTTCCTTTCCCTGGTTCGTTCCTGGGTTTCGGCACCAAAACGAAAAATCAGACGGAGTGTGAAAACCAGGATTACAGGCTTTATTAGAGGAAAAGCACCTGCCGGGCTGTCTCGCAAGGGGAGAGCAGCAACACGTGCAGGGGTGGGCACACCTTTTGAGGGGCGGAATGGGAAGGGGTGGGGGGCTTAGTGTACTCGGCGCACACTGATTGGTGGCTTACTGCATTGTCCATATAGGACAAGGGCTTAGGGTATTTGGCAGGTGTGGATTGGTGGTCCAATGTATAGTCCATATAAGGTACCTGGTTAGTCACTCAGGTATTTCTGGGCTGCAGGTTACGTCATACCCTGCCCACCACTTGGGGGGAGGGAGGATCTATCAGAGTCTTTTAACACATTTTGGATTAGAATATGTTTACATATTCAACTCCTTCCCCAACTTTAGATGGTAAGCAGGACATAGATCCCAATTTTTACTGTTAACAAATTGAAAAGCAATAAGTATGTTTCACAATCCCTTGAAACTCATGAAATCAACAGGAATCTGTAATACAACACTGCTTCCCCTCCCTACCTGTCCCTAGTACCAGAGAAGTTGTTTACAGGTAATGAGAACTAATCCTTGATAGTTCTCAGGCTGCAATCCTTTCACTTAGGTTACTTCAACTGCCTTTCTATCTCCAGCCTGTCCCCTCTTTCTCTTTCTTAATCATTGATGTATCCATCCATCTGTAGGAGAAAAGGTGCATTGAGGGAATTTGGAATGAGGATCATCAGATAGAACCTGCCTTGGCCCTAGCACCACTGACATAAATGGTGAATCTCTTGTCATTTTAATGGGGTGTCAATGATGTGGGGGAAGGTGAGGAAGACTTTCTAAATATAAATGCACAAATTATACGTATAGCACTCAATAATTTTTATAAAGAAATCTCACCTGTAATAATAAAGTTGCATAATTAATTTTTAATAAAGGTATAAAATAAACACAGAAAAGTATTTATATCTCATATGTGTACCGCTAAATGGATTTTCACAAATTGAACATGTATGTAATCAACACCAGATAAAATAATAGAACATTATCAACTCTTGATCTTTTGTTTTGTTCTGATCACTCCCATCCAAGGGTAACTTTGTCTTAACTTCTAAGGGAATATATTAATTTTGCCTGTCTTGTACTTTTTATGAATGAGATTATACATATAATATGTATTCTTGAGTCTGGCTTCTTTTGCTTAATAATGCTTTTCTTGTTGTTTTGAGATGTAGCCACACAATTGTGTGTATTTATAGATCATTTATGTTCATTTTACTACATTGTGTGACAATACCATAGTTTAGTTATCCATTTTTACTCCTGATTGCATCTGGTAGTTTACGGTTTGGAGCTATTATAGATGGTCCTGATGTGAACATTTTGTTCACTATCTTTTAGTGTGCATATGTACATAGTACGCTGGGTCTCTGTATAAAGTGGTGTTGCTGGGTCAGAGTGAATAGTGATTTGGCTTTTGTGGCCAGCCGTTTTCCAAAGTGTTTACTAATTTATACTCCCACCACAATATGACTTCCTTCCCAGCTGCTTTACATTCTCACCAGCCATGGTAGGCCCCACAAGGATGTCCACATCCTAATCCCTAGAACAGGGGTCCTCAAACTTTTTAAACAGGGGGCCAGTTCACTGTCCCTCAGACCATAGGAGGGCCGGACTATAGTTTTAAAAAAAAAAAACTATGAACAAATTTCTATGCACACTACACATATCTTATTTTGAAGTAAAAAAACAAAACGGGAACAAATACAATATTTGTATTTGCATGTGGCCCGCGGGCCGTAGTTTGAGGACCCCTGGCCTAGAATCTGTAAATATGTTATCTTTCATGGTGAAAGGAGCTTTGCAGACCCATGCTAGAGACCCACTATTCATTCACATCCTGTCTGGGATCCTCTCAGTTTTGCACTGTTGAACACTGAACAAACCTCCATAATTTAAGTGTGAAGACAATCAGAAAAAAATTACTTGAACCACTGAGGAGGAAGAACATCAGAGGAACTTTTGTTCCAGACAGTGGAACTCATGCCCAAGTTTCCGTGGTGTGTATAGAACAAAAGTTTTGGTTTAAAGCTGAAAAACAAAACAAAACTAAACAAAGTCTCAAAACAGCAGAGGTTTATTTTTAAATCCATTATATCTGACATAATTAGCAGTTATTAAAATTCATAAGCTATTAGTGTCTCTTACATTAGTCATATTTTTTACTTTCCACAATTATCTAAAATATGTTTCTGAAACTCATGCCAGAAAGTCAGACATTCCTGTTAAAGTAGAACAATTTTAAGACATTATATTTTTACATTGAATGGGAGGCTAACAAAATAGTGAAATCTGTCCTGATTGCAGAACTGAGTGTGTCAAATATAATCATACTTAAAACTTTATGACAATGAGATTAACCAGTTCACTGAAGTTCTTTGTTTAGTTAACTAGGTCATAAATTCAAGGTTTTAAAGAATAACAACATAGAAAAGATTTCAACACATTATGTGAGTTTATAGAGACTTTCCTCATAATTGTGCTTTCATTAAATTTGACGCTCTTCTTTAAGGGGGTTAATATTTCTGATTTTATATTTTCCTTTTTTTTTTTTTTTTTTTTTTTTTTTTTTTTTTTTTTTTTACCAATTAGCTTTTCTTTCTGTGCATATGTTCTGTTCTTTTTTTTTTTTTTCAGTCTTTCCTATAACTTTATCTTATGAATACCTCCTCATGTTCTCTTCTGATATTTATGGATTTTTTTCTTGCTCTTCCTCTCTCATGAATATATAGAAAGTAGATAGATAAAGGAGAGATAGATGATAGATAGATAGATAGATAGATAGATAGACAGATGTCTGGTGCCAGTGCTGAACCAATCAGCTGGGAGGGGAGAGGAGATCAGCATTGCCAGTCAGGACTGTCCCTTAAACAGAACAGCTTTCCTTATAAAGCACTGTGTATGCAGGAGGTACTGTGACTGATATTCTTAGAATATTCTTTACCTTCATCTCAATCTCTTTTCCTGTGTTGTTCCTTAATTTATTTTTGCTTTTCCCCCAACTCCTTTCTCCTTTCACTCTAAAATTTCCCTGGGTGACCGACCTCATGACTTCAGCAGCACTTGCTCTATCTCCAACTCAAGTAACTTAGATGAACTCCAAACTCTAGATAGCACATGGGTACTAAATTCACATATTCCAGGGAAACCCAACTTTTACATCTCCATGCTGCAAACTGTTCCTCTTCCTGTAAATCTTCTGTCAGAACTATGAGATGAATATAAATATCTGTTTTGTTTACATATAATACTAGAGGCCCAGAGCACGAAATTCATGCATGGGGTGGGGGGCAGGGGGTGGGGGGTGGGGGTGGCCCTCAGCCCGGCCTGCGCTCTCTGGCAATCCAGGACCCCTTGGAGGATGTCCGTCTGCTGGTTTAGGCCTGATCCCCGTGCAGTCGGACATCCCTCTTGCAATTCGGGATGCTGATGCACCAGTGACCATACTTTTCATACAGGTGAAAGGCATCTTGCTGTTGTATGGGCAGCTACACTTTTTGCCCTGATTATAAAAAGTAGTACATAACATGATCCCTCTGAGGCAGTAGTACCATTTTCCCATCTTATGGGTGGAAAAACTGAAGCAGAGAGAAGTTAAGTAATTGGCTTTGTCACACAGTTGTAAGTGTCAGAATCAGGGCTGACCACAAAATGTGCAAGCCAGAGTCCATGCATGTCATTGCTGCATCATCCTGTTTTTTTCAGTGTTAGAGTAGCCTTTCCAGGTTTTAATTTTTAAATCTAAGAGACTGTTCCCAATATATAGGAATGCATGCTCATCTCCATGTAGAATAACCAGGATGTGGACAGTTTGGAGATTCTTCTGACGAATTAGGATTAAGCAGCCACAGATCTCTTTTTTAAATACTGCAGAAGCCGCCTTCCTTGTTTAACGGTGTGTGGGATGAGCAGTTTATAAGCTATGACATAGTCACTCGCAATCCGGGACCCCTTTGGGGACGTCCAACTGCCGGTTTAGAGGTTAGAAAAAAACATTGTGAGAGAAAAAAACCAAAACAAAACAGAGGCCACTCCAGCAAGGGTTGGTTCTGAGGAGCTAGGGCTAACTTTCTGCGTGAAGACTCACCCGGCCAGGGAAGAGGGGAGGAAGGAGCGAGTGTGTGTGTGTGTGTGTGTGTGTGTGTGTGTGTGTGTGTGTGTGTGTGAGAGAGAGAGAGACCCCCCCAAAAGACTCCAGTCTCTTTTATTCTAAAGCACAAAACTCTGCTTTCCCCATGTTTATCGCATGTCTAAACACAAACCATCATGTGCTTCAAGCAACATGTATTAGGGAAGGAGAACGCAGCCTTAAAGCAAAGGTTAGAAGTTTCAGAAGTAACTCCTCTCATCCCCCAACCTGAAGCTCCTGGCGTTACATTTCCTCACCCTCCCAGGTCGCTTTCCACCCACCACTGATCCAGTTAGTGGGGTCAGAGGGCTACAGCTGGACGCCTCCAGGAGCAAGGTGGTCCAGCTCAGTGGCCCCTACGTCCAGGCCCCCCCCCCCCCCCCCCCGCCAGCAGGCAGCGGCAGCACACTTTGGATGGGGGGTTGCTGCGCGGGGGGGGGAGGGCTCACTTCCGGGCTTCCAAAGCCCATGAGGTCTCTCCCTCAATCCCAAGGCACTGCTCCCACCACCTCCCAGCTGCAGCCAACACTCAGACCCCCGAGGCAAGCGGCCCTGCGTGCCCACCCTCCTTTCCCTCTGCTCACTATGCCCCGATACTGGCACAGCTCCGTGGGCCACGCAGTTTAGCGAACATGTGCCCAACCTCAAGAATGGTTCCCAGTGCCTTTGCCTGAAGGTAACCAGGGCGCAATCTCCCTCTGGGAACTCAGTCTGGGGCGCTGCCTTCCACCTTTAAGTTCAGATCTCATGTAATTTGCACCAAAGAAACCCTGCTCCCGAGGAAGAGACCCACTGAAGAGTCTCCCGAGGCAGAGCGGGCACGCCTTCTCTGCACTTGTGCACAGAGTGTCATGTTTGCAAACAGCGTGCAAGCCCGCTGCACTGCGGGGCTCAAGGGGAAGACATGTGCAGCCACCAAAACAGTGGTTCCTATCTCTTTCCTTTGCTTACAGAGAAAGAGATTCCAATCCTATCCCTAACCCCCAGGTAGCCATGCGCCCAAAACTCCTTTCCATGCCCCCTCTCCCAGACACCAGCCCTCCAATGTCCTGGCTGCTTCTGCCTGCTCTGAGAGGGGCTGAGCTGTAAGTTCATATCTATTATATATATAAAAAGAAGTAATATGCAAATGAGATCAGGACTCTGTAACGGTCACAACCAGGGTCCCGAGCCTGAGAGAACAACACGCAGGTGCAGCTGGGAGCCTGAGAGATCAACACAGAGGGGTGCCTGATCTGAGCCTCCGACATAAACATAAACACACACACACACACACACACACACACACACACACACCACCTGCTCCGAGCCTCCGAAGTGGCTGGGGGCAGGCCCCCAGTGGGGACACACACACACACACACACACACACACACAAAACACAAACACACACACACACGGTGCCTGCTGCAAGCCTCCGCAGCAAGACTAAGGCTTAGGCCCTCTCCCCGGGCCTAAGCCATCAGTAAGACATTCCCTGAGGGCTCCCGGACTGTGAGAGGGGGCAGGCTGGGCTGAGGGACCCCTACCCCCAGTGCATGAATTTCAGGCACCGGGCCTCTAATCTATGTAATAAAGAGCCAGGGTCCTAACCAGGGAAGGCTCGACCAGACCAAAGTCAGTGCTGGGTCGCCATGGCCATCTAGGCATCTGTGGGTGCCCTGACCCAGCACTGACTGCCTAGGGAGCTGTGGATCAGGCCTGGAGAGAGGCCTGCAGAGAGAGAGAGGCAGGGTCTGATCCATAGCCTCTGTGGCAACCATTGATCAGAACTTGCCTCTCTTTCTCTCCCGGCCTGGCCAACAGCCACACCTCCATTTCTCTCCAGGCCTCTACCGGGACTGGTACTCAGCCCCACCTTTCTGATCAGGCCCCATTGATAGGCCCAGAGATGCTGACTGGCATAGAAACTGGCCAATCAGAACCAAATCTGGGTCAACTGTGAGGAGCCAATGGCTGCCTAGGAGGTGGAGCTTTCGATGCTGACTGGCAAAGAAATTGACCAATCAGAACCAAATTGGCTGGCAGAGGAGGGCAGTTGAGGGCAAGATCAGGCCTGCAGGGGAGGGCAGTAAGGGGTGACCAGGCAGGCAGAGGAAGTTAGGGGTGAGATCAGGCTGGCAGGGGAGGGCAGTTGGGGGTGAGATCAGGACAGCAGGGGAGGACAGTTGGGGGCGAGATCAGGATGGCAAGGGAGGGCAGTTAGGGGTGATCAGGCAGGCAGAGGCAGTTGGGGGATGAGATCAGGCCCACAAGGGAGAACAGTTGGGGCTCGATCAGGCCAGCAGAGGAGGGCAGTTAGGGGCCATCAGGCAGGCAGGCAGAGGCAGTTAAGGGTGATCAGGCAGGCAGGCAGGTGAGTGGTTAGGAGCCAGTGGTCCCAGATTGTGAGAGGAGTGCAGGCTGGACTGAGGGAACCCCCCCACTCTGTGCACAAATTTTGTGCATTGAGTCTCTAGTGTTTAAATAGTTAAGAAAAAAAACAGGTTGAAATTGGACTTACATGGAACCCATCCATGGTAGCTGCTTGCTCTACAGGAGTGCCCATAGCACCCAAGTTCTTGGGACCCTCACAATCTGGGAGCCCTTGGGGGTGTCCGACTGCAGGTTTAGGCCCGATCTCCCTAAACCTGCAGCCAGACATCCCCCGAGGGACATAGCAGTGCCTCATGTGGCAGAGGGTCAGGGAGGAGCCTGAACCAGTGCAGTGCCACATGGCTCACACTCATCCCGGCCACTGCGCCTGCTGCTACCACTTGGTAGTGATGCCTGTGGAGTTGGGAAAGGCTCCCGCCACCACCACAGCTGCACTTACCAGCCATGAGCCCAGCTTCTGGCCGAGTGGTGCTCCCCTTTGGGAGCTCACTGACTACCAGGGGGCAGCTCCTGCATTGAGTGCCTGCCCCCTGGTGGTCAGTGCACATCATAGTGACTGGTCAACCGGTCATATGGTCATTCTGGTCATTCCAGTCATTCCGCTGTAATGATTGCTGAATTTTTATATATATAGATTGCACATGATATAAAACACACATGCTAAAAATTTACTTACTGGATTTTCTCACCATGACTAAAGTTTATCTTACTTTAACATAAATCCAATTAGTTCATAAGGATATTTTAAATAAAAAATATGTAAAGAGGTACGTAGAGAAAAAGAAGTCTTCCTCTCTTTTCTTATCTATATACTCCAGTTCTCTTTCTCATGTTAAGCACTCTTCTCAATATCTGTTGCATCCTAACAGAGATACCCTTCGTATAAATATATACGCATGCATATTTTTTTAAAAAAAATATTGTGTCCTCCAGTACATACTGTTCTAGTCTTGAATTTTTCACTAACAATATAGCTTGAATATTTACTATAAAAATAAAGCAAATTCAGAAATACTTATAGTTAGAATTTACACAAGGGAAACTAGTTCTTATAGTTTTCTGATTTCGCTTCTTAAAACTCCCTCTATTTTAATCCTGTTAGAATGTATCCTTACAAAAAGGAAGTGATTTAAGCTATTAGTGATTAGAAACTTTTTACATGCATTTTTCTTGTCAAAATAATAGATTTTTTAAAATATATTTTATTGATTTTTTACAGAGAGGAAGGGAGAGGGATAGAGAGTTAGAAACATCGATGAGAGAGAAACATCGACCAGCTGCCTCCTGCACACCTCCCACTGGGGATGTGCCCTTGACCGGAATCGAACCTGGGATCTTTCAGTCCACAGGCTGATGCTCTATGCACTGAGCCAAACTGGTTTGGCAAAATAATAGATTTTTGACTAAAAATATTTTTGCACTCTTCTCACCTGCTATCTAGAAGCCATTCATTTTTATACTTTTAGCTACTTTGGGTATGTACCATTCTATTTCCAAACAATATGCTCATCTTTAAAATTATTTTTTTATCTTTTTTATCAATTCCAGATATCATCTTTGATATTGTTTTTGCTAAACAAAAGTGGTTCAGCTCTCTTACACAGTCCCTCTCCTAGTAATTCCCCTACCCCAAGTTTCCACTCTAATTATATCAGAAGTTTGATTAAATTGAGACTAAATTTTACATTACTATTTTTTAAATTAAATACATTGGGATACCATTGGTCAACATGAATATATAGGTTTCAGATGTGGGTTTCTATGTTACAAGGTCTGTATATTGCACTGTGTGTCAACCACCCAAAGTCAAATCTTCTCCTGTCACATTGTATTAGAACTCCCTTCTACCCCCATCCCTTTCCTTCTGGCAACCACCACACTGCTGTTTGTGTTCATGAGTTTCAGTTTTATATCCCACATATGAGTGAAATCATGGTTCTTAGCTTTTTCTGACTGACTTATTTCACTTAGGTGATGTACTCAAGGTCCATCTATACTGTTGCAAATGGTGCTATTTCATTCTTTCTTATGGCTGAGTAGTATTCCAGTGTGTATATGTACCACATCTTTATTCAGTTCTCTGTGGTAGGACACTTTGATTGTTTCCATGTCTTGCCACTGTGAATAATGCTGCAATGCACATAGAGGTGCATATATCTTTGCAAATACATGATTTTGAGGTTTTCAGTTACATACCCAGAAGAGGAATTGCTAGGTCAAACAGCAGTTCTATTCTTAATTGTTGAGGAATTGCCAGACTGCTTTCCACAGTGATTGTGCCTGTCTATATTCCCACCAGTAGTGAATGAGGGTTCCTTTTTTCCCACAACCTGTCCAACACTTGTTATTGCGTCTCTTGTTGATAATAGCCACTCTAACAGGTGTGAGGTGGTATCTCATTATAGTATTTTTTTGCATTTCCCTATTTTCCAGTGAGGTTGACCATATTTTCATATATTTATTGGTTGTTCATATGTCTTCTTAGAAGAGGTGTAATTTCAGGTCCTCTGCCTACTTTTCAATTGGGTTGTTTGTTTGGTGTTGAGTTTTATGACTTCTTTATATATTTTGGAAATTAAACCTTTGTTGGAGCTACTATTTGCAAATATCACCTCCCATCTGCTTGGCTGCCTGTTGGTTTTGTTGTCTGTTTCTTTTGCTGTGCAGAAGCTTTTTAGTTTGATATAATCCCATTCATTTATTTCTGCCTTTACTTCCCTTGTCTTTGGGGTCAAGTTCATAAAATGTTCTCTATGACTAGGGTCCATAAGGTTGGTACCTATATATTCTTCTATGTAACTTATTGATTCTGGTCTTATATTTAGGTCATTGATCCACTTTGAATTAATTTTTGTACATGGGGACAAACTGTAATCTATTTTCATTTGTTTGCATGTGGCTTTCCAGTTTTCCCGGCCCCATTTATTGAAGAGACTATCTTTACTCCATTGTGTATTTCTGGCCCTTTGTCAAAGATTATCTGTCCATATACATGTGGTTTTATAGCTGGGCTCTCTATTCTGTTCCATTTGTCTTGTGTCTGTTTCTCTGCCAATATCATGCTGTCTTGATTATCTTAGCTCTGTAGTATAATGTGAAGTCAGGTAGTGTGATATTTCCAACTTCATTCTTTTTTTCTCAGGATTTCCTTGGCTATTCTGGGTCTTTTGTGGTTCCATACAAATCTGATAATTTCTTCTTCTATTTCTTGAAAAAATGATATTGGTATTTTGATGGGGATTACATTAAATATTGCTTTGGGTAATATGGCCATTTTAACTATGTTGATTCTTCCAATTCAAGAACATGGGATATTTTTCCATTTTGCTGTGTCTTTCTCAATCTCTTAATAATGCTTTATAATTTTTAGTACATAGGTCTTTCACATTCTTTGTTAAGTTTATTCTTGGGTATTTTATCCTCTTGATTTCAATTTCAAAAAGAATTGTGTTTTTTCTTTTTATTTCTTTTTCTGAAGTTTTATTGTTAGTATACAGGAAGGCAATGGATTTTTGCACATTGATTTTGTATCCTGCAACTTGACTGTACTTTGTTTATTGTTTCTAATAGTTTTTTGGTGGAGTCTTTAGGTTTTTCTATATGCAGAATCATGTCATCCACAAAAGTGATAGTTTGCCTTTTTCCTTTCCTATTTTGATGTCTTTATTTCTTTCGTGTGCCTTATTACTCTGGCTAGGACTTCCAGCACCATGGTAAATAATAGTGGTGAGAGTGGACAGCCTTGTCTTGTTCTTGATCTTAGAGAAAAAGCTTTAAGCTTTCACCATTGAGTAGGATATTAGCTTAGAGTTTATCATAAATGGCCTTTATTTTGTTTAGGTACTTTCCTTCTATTTCTACTTTAGTGAGTGTTTTAATAAAAAAATGGATGTTGTATTTTATCAAATGCTTTTTCTGCACCTATTTATAAGGTTATATGATTTTTATTTTTTCTTTTGTTAATGTGGTGTATTACATTGATTGATTTGCATATGATGAACCATGCTGTGTCCCTGCAATGAACCCTACTTTATCCAATGTATTATGTTTTGGATGTACTGTTGTATTCAATTTGCTAGTATTTTGTTTAGGATTTTTGCTTCTGTATTCATCAGAGATATTGGTTTGTAATTTTTTGTTATCTTTGCCAGGCTTTGGTATCAGGGTTATATTAGGCTCCTAGAATGTGTTAAAAAGTATTGCCTCTTCTTCAATTTTTTGGAAGAATTTGAAAAGAACAGGATTTAACTCTTCTTTGAAATTTTGATAGAATTCAATGGTGACACCATTTGGTCCTGAACTTTTATTTTTTGGGAGGTTTTTGATGATTCTCTCAATTTCCTCATTACTGATTGGTCTATTTAGATTTTCCATTTCTTCATGATTTCGTGTAGGAAGGTCATATATTTATAGGAACTTATCTATTTTTTCTAGGTTATTGAATTTTCTAGGTTATTCCTCATTTTGGAACTTCTGTTGTAGGAAGCCATCCTTTGTCAATACTATCATGAGAGTGCATCAAGGAACTCAGAAGGCTGATGAACCTTGAGCTTTAGCAATGCTAAAGATATGCACTGATTGTTCTGTGTTGAGATAGCGGTGGCTCAAAGCAATTTCGTGACCTGATAGCCTCAAAGTAAATCTTTACAAAAGTTTACTGACTTTTGAGACTGTCTGTCTACTACCTGTTTGCTGTGCTTTACTGAGGGCAAGATGTGTATCTAAAACTGAATACAAAGTGGACTGGCCAGAGTTTCGGTGTGTGCTCTTCACAAAAGAGACACCCCTGGCCCCCAATGCCTTATAAATTCATATTTCTTGTATAAAATTTTCATTTATGCATGGCCCCTTCTTCAGATCCTGAACCCTAGCTGTGCTGGTTGCAGCGGCATTCTATTATTTGGGATGTTTGGCTTTCTAAACTGATCCTCTAATTTTCTTTAAAAAGTTTTTTCTGAGAGATTTCCATGACTTTACTTTCTAAAATTCCTGTTGAAATTTTATTTTAATTCTTTGATGTTTGTTTTAAAGTTATTACCTAGTTCCTTTTAAATAGCCTTTTATTACTTCTTCTTGATTATGATACATTCTCTAATATTTGGAGGATATTAGTAATATATTTTTGGAAGCTTTCTTGTGTTCCTAGCATATGCTCTATTTTCTCTGGGTTCTTATTTTGTATTGTTTTTGTCCAGTTATTATATTAGAGACTTTTCTCAAATTCCTGGCAATGCTTGGCTCCCCACTCATATTTAGAAGGATGCTCTACAGAGCAATGTGTAAGCAATCTATTGACTGGTGGACTTTGCAGGATAATAAGGTGGCCTTCTTGTTACAGGAAATTTCCACAGTATTTTCCCTTTAAGCTGCTCAGTTTCCCATTGAAGAAGTTTGTACTCCTCTGCCTTGGTGTTTTGAGAGAGGGGTGTACAGTCTGCAACTGGAACTGCACTATAACAGGCTCCCTCTCCCTACCCGTGTGTGGCTTTAGCCATTGGCTTTCAAGTCTTGAGGCTTTATGGGGCTCCAGAGGGCAGTCAAGCTCAATTCACATTTGTAATCGCCTCAGTAGGTACCCACACATTAGCTTTCCCCGCTTTGCTTCATCAGGTACCAGTTTCCATCTGTTATTTATTTTTGTTTTCCAATGACTTATTGACATTCCTTGTCTGCTGCCATCTACTGTTTTTTCTCACCCTTGCCTTTGTACGATACCTTTTAAAATCCTTTACTGTCAACTTAAACTAACGCTGAAGGATGATAGGGTAGGAATCTCTAGTGCAGCAGTTAGCAAATTATTGCCTGCTTGCCAAATCTGGCCCACAGCCTGTGTTTCTGTGCCCAATGTGCTAAGCCTGGTTTTTACACTTTTAAAGGGTTGTGAAACAAAACAAAATGAAACGAAGAAGAATATGTGATAGAAACCACATGTGGCTAACAAAGCTCTACAGAGCAATGTGTAAGCAATCTATTGACTGGTGGACTTTGCAGGATAATAAGGTGGCCTTCTTATTACAGGAAATTTCTGGCTCTTTACAGAAATTAATTATCTGTCTCTTTACAGAAAAATCTTGCTGCCCCTCCTCTAGTGCCTGATTCTCAACCTGGGAGTTTCAGAAACATGTTACATCCAGGTCACACTCTGGACCATTAGGGAAAATCTATGGGGGTAAGGCTCAGGAGTGGGGTGATTCAATGTGAGCCCAACTAACGGGAAAAGCCCCACTATCGAATACAGCATCATCCACCACCACTCCATACACCACCACCACCACCACCACCACCACTGGCAACAACTTAACACACTGGAAATTTCCAGAGACATATTTAGCTAGTTGATACATTTCTATGCCCAATCTTTTATGTTTATTTTTGGCAATGTTATGTGTGAACAAGGATTTCTACAATCTTATTATAAAAGTAATAGTCCTCTGTGTCCCTCTTTCCCTTGCACAGGAACGATCTCCATAAATATTTAGCTGATACTTTTCTCCGCATTTTAAAATAATATTTTTTACATTGCTTCTTCAAGATTTTTAAATTTAGAGTTTGTTAACTTCCAACCATAAAAAAAGAGAAGTGTCCCTTCCCCTACCTTATCCTTCTCAATTTAATGATTTTTGTTAGAACAATTTACATTTTGCTAAATGTAGTCACTGGTATATAAATATAATTCATAACTGAGCAATGTCCTTTCCTGACTATGTTCCTGCACAATTTTACACACTTCTCAAAGTTAGTCATTATCTTGCCTTTTACATTTTTCCTTAGTTTTCTCTACACATATTGTTATTTTAACACCAAGCAGTTGCCAATTGTGAAGATTTCTCAGTACAGACATCATGTATTCATTCTATCCCTCCCATCTCTGTGAGACAGGCACACAACTGTCATCCTAAGCCAGTGATGGTGAACCTATGATACGCGTGTCAGAGGTGACACGCAAACTCATTTTTTTGGTTGATTTTTCTTTGTTAAATGGCATTTAAATATATAAAATAAATATCAAAAATATAACTCTTTGTTTTACTATGGTTGCAAATATCAAAAAATTTCTGTATGTGACACGGCACCAGAGTTAAGTTAGGGTTTTTCAAAATGCTGACACGCCGAGCTCAAAAGGTTCGCCAACACTGTCCTAAGCTCTATCTCTACTTTCCTCTGGGACTTCCTTGCCTCTGTATTGTGTGGAGACCCTCGGTTCCTAAAGCCCACATCTTCCTCTTTCTTGGTTTCACTTTGGAACATGTCCTTCAGTAACTTTTTTGAGGAAGAGTGCATGAGAAATCTCAAATGCTTGAGATGTTGTGTCTGAAAATGTCATTATTCCACTCACCCATTAATGCTAGTTTGCTTGCAAATAGAATTACAGGTTGAAATTTATTTCCCTTTACATTTTGATTGCATCATTCCATTGTCATCCAGCTCCCACTCTTGCTTTTTGATCCATTATTCAAATTTCTTATTTTGTGGAATGTCAGATTTTATTTCCCAAAAGTGACTGCCAAATATCTTTCATCTCACATGCTCTTCTACAATGTGGCCTTTTCACCCTCCCATTGTGATATGGGTGCTTTTCCCTTGAATTAGAGAGTTGCTTATAATCAATACAATGTGGTAGAAGTAATGTGGGAACTTTGAAGCTCGATTTAAAAAAGCAATGCTGCTTCCACCTCGTTTACGGGGACACACATTTGTGGAACCCTGAGTTGCAGTGTAAAAGTCTGACTACCCTAGACATCATTCTTTAAGGAAACCCTGGGCAAATGGAGAAACCACAGGAAATGCTTCTGTCAACAGCCCTCAGCTGAGGTTCCATCTGACAGCAGCAAATGCTAAATATGTGAGTGAAAGATACTTCAGCTGATTCCATCCATTTTCTGAGCTCTCTTGCAGTTGAGTCTCTTAGCTAAAGTCTCAGATGTTAAGAGTTCCTTACCATTTGCCACAGCATGGATGGAACTGGAGAGCGGATAAATACCACATGATCTCACTCATTTGTGGAATATAATGAACAACATAAGCTGATGAACAAGGACTGATCCAGAGACGGAGAGGCATTGATTGGACTGTCGGGACTTGGAGGGAAGGTAGGGGAGGGTGGGGGTAAGGGGGAAAGATCAACCAAAGGACTTATATGCAAGCATATAGGCCTAATCAATGGACATGGACAACGGGGGGGTGAGGGCATGAGCGGGGGGGGGGGGGGCGGGGGGGGTTGAGGGTAACGTGGGGACAAGGACACATATGTAATATCTTAATCAATAAAAAATATATTATAAAAAAAATAAAAAATAAAAAAAAATAAATAAAGTCTCAGATGTTGTTAAGAAACAAGCCATTTCCACAGTACCCTGTCCAGTTTTCTGATCCACAAAATCAAAGAGCACAATAAAATTTTTTTTTAAGCCAATAAATTTGGGGAGATTTATTGCATGATACTAGTAACTGGGAGAGTATGTGACTTAAATTTCTTTCTAGAAGCTTTTAGGGCTTTATATTTGTTTTCAGCATCCTGAAAATTTAGGATGGTCATTTTACTCAATATACTGGGTATACTATCAATCTGGAAAAATTCATATCTTTTAGTTCTCTGAAATTTTCTTGTATTGTGTCAGTAGGGATACATTCCCTTCTATTTTCTGCTTTTTTGCAGCTTTTACTATTTAGATGTCAGACCTCCTGAGCTAATACTCTGACTTTCCCATTTCTTACTTTTGTCTTTCCCAGTTTTTATTCTTTCTATTCTGATTTCTGGGATATTTTCTACACTTTGTTTTCTCAAATCTTACTATAGTTTTAATTTCCAAGACATTTTTTTCAGTCTTCCAATTTTTTTCTTTTTTAAAATGTATGTAATTTCTCTTCTTATCTATATTAGGACATCAGTAACCATTTTTTGTTTGCTTTATGTTTTTCTTTTCTTCTACTTAAATAATCTGTTGCCTTTTATCTCTTTGTTTTGGTCTGTTTCTTTGATGATGGCTTGGATCCTTGGTTGTTTTCTCATGGTGTAGAATGTGGCACTAAAAATGGGAAGGAGTGGTTGATTGTGGGCTTACTGCTTGATATCCTGGGTGGAACATTTCAATGGGGAAATCTTGATGTCATTACTTTATCCTTGGAGGGATGGAGAAGGGTTGGTCAGATCCTAAGAAAGCAATTATCCAACTTTCTTAGTGGAAAGGCACTCTTACCTTCATCTATGTATGCTGTCTCTTCCGAGAATAAACCTCTAGCCTCTAGGGGGAGAAGACAATTATTTAGCTACATGGAATGGTAGAGGTGACCTGGTGTCTAACCTAAACAGATTTTCCATATTCCTTCAGTTTTTGCCCTATATTTCCCCTCTAGAGGTACCTGATGTCATCAATTCCCATGCTTTAAAGAGTTTGCAATATGAATTTTATTTTCCTTGTTTTCTATACTGACTTAAAATTTAGCATTTAGGATTTAGTTTTGCTTCTTCTAAGTCAGTCATCATTTACCCATTTCTCTTACAGCTTCTGAAATTTTGAGACCATCACTTTCTGTCCTCTTCCCTTTGTCCTTGGATGATATGCTTTTATAGACAGCTCTTTGAAATGATTTTAATGGAATCCATGGAAGCAGACAAAGTAAATGTATATACTCGATCTACTATCTTCACTATTAAATTAAAATGTGTAGATCAACAGGATCTCTGCAGTAAAATTTAGGATTTGTTAGCTATTCTAGATATGTGTTATTGAATTCATTTTTTTGGTAAGGTTGTTGCAATTTTTTATGCTGTAGTTTTTAATTCGGTTCTAAGTAAAATATTCAAATTACTGACAGCTTCTCAGGAAAAAAACATTTGCAATAAATATACAAGTTGATTGTAAGACAGACATTGATTTAAGAAAAACCAATCAACCAAAGGACTTGTATGCATGCATATAAGCCAAACCAATGGACATGGACAACAGGGGGATGAGAATATGAGTCGGGGCTAGGGGGGTGGGGGGGAAGGTTAATGGGGGAGATAAGGACACATTTGTAATACCTTAACTAATAAAAAACTTTTAAAAAAAGAAAAACCAAAGTGTAAAATACTAAAAATCTTTCAATTGAGAAAGTATCCTATCTAATAAAAGAGAAACATGGTAATTAGCCATACCTCCGCTACCCTTCCCATTAGCTAATCAGGACGATATGCAAATTAACTGCCAGCCAAGGTGGCGGCCGTCAGCCAGGCAGCTTGAAGTGAACATGAGGCTTGCTTGCTTCAGTGGCGGAGGACTCCAATGTTCACCGCCTGCCGCTGCCGGCCTCTGACTTGCAGTTTGAAACATTGTTATAAATATAGAAGCTAAACAAAACCCCAGCAACCTGCTTTCAGCCAGCCGGGATCTCAGAGCTAGAGTTGAAACAGTGTTTCAATTATAGAACCCAAACAAACCAGATACCTGCTTTCAGCAGCCAAGGCCTAAGAGCTGGAGCCAAGCCTCAGAGCTAAAGCTTGACCAGAAGAAAAAGAAAAAGAAAAAAAGGAGCGGTTGGGAGCTTCAGTCACCCCAGCCTGAAAACAGCCCTCAGCCCTCACCCAGACTGGCCAGGCACCACAGTGGGGACCCCCACCCTGAAGGGTGTGTGACCAGCTGCAAGCAGCCATCATCCCCTCACCCAGGCTGGCCAGGCACCCCAGTGGGGACCCCCACCCTGAAGGATGTGTGACCAGCTGCAAGCAGCCATCATCCCCTCACCCAGGCTGGCCAGGCACCCCAGTGGGGACCCATACCCTGATCCAGGACACCCTTCAGGGCAAACCAGCTGGCACCCACCCATGCACCAGGCCTCTATGCTATATAGTAAAGGGTAATATGCCTCCCAGCACAGGGATCAGCGGAGCCGCGAGGCCTCACGGCACCGGGATCAGCGTGACAGGGGGCAGCACCCAAACCCCCTGATCGCCCTGCGGCTCTGTGTGTGACAGGGGGTGGGGCCACAACCTCCCTATCCGCCCTGCTCTGTTCGTGACAGGGGAAGGCGCCCCAACCTCCTGATCAGCCCTGCTCTGTGCCGGATAGGGGGGAGCTCCCCAACCCCCTGATCGCCCTGTGGCTCTGTGTGTGACAGGATGTGGCGCCCCAAGCCCCCCGCGATGGGCCCTGCTCTGTGTGTGACGGGGTAGAGCCATAACCTCCCCATCGGCCCTGCCCTGAGTGTGACAGTGGTGGTGCCCCAACCCCCTGATCGACCCTGCTCTGTGTGTGACAGGGAGTGGTGCCACAACCTCACCATCCACCCTGCCTTTAGTGTGACTGAGGGTGGCATCGCAACCTCCCGATCCTCCCTGCTCTGTGCATGACAGGGGGCGGCGCCCCAACTCCCCAATCGGCCCTGCTCTGAGCCCCACCAGGGGCTGCACCTAGGCATTGGGCCTGCCCTCTGCCAGCCAGGAGCAGGCCTAAGCCAGCAGATCGTTATCTCCTGAGGGGTCCCAGAATGCAAGAGGGCACAGGCCGGGCTGTGGGACTCCCCCTTCCCCGCCACCCCCCGAGTACACAAATTTTTGTGCACCAGGCCTCTAGTCTATACTAATAATAGACAAATATGTAAATTGACCATCCCTCCACAACACCCACAGCCAATCAGGAGTGAGTATGCAAATTTACCCAACAAAGTTGGCAGCGCCCATAGCATTCTGCAGCCAGAGTGGCAGCAACAGAGAACTACCAGCAGCAGTGGGTGTGGTGGCCAGGTTGCTGGGTGCCTGGCTTGGGTGGGCCATACCCTGGGCTGCTGGGGCCTACACTGAGGTGACTGGTGGTGTGGGCACTGCAGGGTGCGTCCAAGACTGGGGCACTGGGAGACATTGGACTGCAGCCCAGGAGGAGACTTGCCGGAGGACCTGGTTCCTGCCTACCCAGCACTGAAGCCACCTCCTATGAGATGTATCCTAGCCTAGGTGTGTGGGAAGTGGGTTCAGGGCACCTCTCCCTTTGCGGTGCCCAGAGCCCAGCTCATAGAGGTGCAGCAGAGAAAGGCCAAATTGGTTGATCAGGAGCAGCAGACCCACCCTAGGCCACTTGTCCTTGGGAATTTAGAGAAGACCCACTTCCAGTCCGGAGGCTGATGTGAATGTTGGGCGTCTTTTGAAAAATGATTGTTTTGCTTGGGAATATGGTTTTTCTGTAGAAGGCTGGGAGAGAACAAAATCTGTTACCTGTCCTCCTCCAAACAGACACCCTCTGGAGCTGAAAGCCTCAAGAGCGAGCGCTCTCACTCTCCCATCTCTGGTCCTACCAGCATCCAAGGCAGATCTGGTGAGTAGGAGGCCACCCTGCCCATCATCAGTCCGAGGGAGGCATGTCTGGGAGTAGTGAGAAGAGGCATCGTCTAAAAGAAGCTTCTCTGTCATTAACCATTTCATAAATTTCTCCACTTTGGTAACAAGACATTTACTTTTTATATATTCAGAAGCAGGATATTTCCCATGTGCTCCAATTGGTAGGATGCAGCTCCTTGCTCTGCATCAGTCACAGCTGAAAAAAAGAGATGGCCTTTATCCATATACCCTTCCCCCACAAACTTCAAAAAGTTGGGTTGGCTCCCTTTCCAGGGAGCTAGGACTGATTCTGGGGTCCCAGATACACTGGACCTGGTTGCTGCGGAGAGATCTATCTGCTCAAATGACAGGGGCTGGATGAGACAGAGGATGTATTTGAGTTTTGTTCTTTTTTTCCAAAATTGCCTGTTACAAACACTTCTACAGTAGTCCTCAATTATACTTGAAGTACTGTATTTCCTCCATTTGTACACATACTCCTTTCTCCAAACAGAAAGGTTAGAAAGATTTGCTAGCTGCTAGGCATCTTCATGGAGATATATATATATAATACGCAAAGTGTCCCCTCAGGAGTCTGGGAGTTTGATTGCTCGCTATGACGTGAGCTGACTACCAGGGGATGGCGTGGAACAAAGGAAGGCCCCGGCAGGCAGCCAGAATGCCCCGATTGGCCCTGATCGCTGGCCAGGACTATGGACCCTACCCATGCATGAATTTCATGCACTGGGCCTCTAGTAGTAAATAAAAACAAAAAGTAAAGAGAATCTTCAGCAATAAAGGGAAGAGAGAAAAAGAATAAGAGAACAATGAATAATCACAGAGTTGTACAAAACTTTAAAGTTTGCCTTAGCTCAAACAAAATCTTGTTCCATTCTGATTTCTTTATTGATAACTCAGGAGTGGTGAGTTTGACAATTTCATCTGGTCAAACATTTGCATTTTATTTCTATTTGTTTTTAAGAAGTTGAAAATGATGACATGTTCTAAAAATTTCCAGAGTGTCTTTTATACTCTTTAACTGAAATTTTATTTTTAAGTGTTACTGTACACATGGCAATACAAAGAGAAAATGTCAAGAGCTTTGTTGTACAACCAAAAGGGCATGTGAGGTTTCTGCACGTATTCTCTGGATAGACGAAAGGAAAGTATCCAACTTGGCAAAATTAATCCTTACAGGATTGTATTTCACAATTACTGTTTAAAATGTTCCTTTTTTTTTGTTAGGGATTGGGTGGGCCATAGGACTGCCACCTAAGCTTTTTCTAGATTTATTAAGAGACCTGATTTTTTAAAAGTAGGATTTTATTTTGTTTTAGTTTTACATTTCTACTGTCTGACTGTTTTTTGAGCCATTAACTCAGCTGATCAGCATCAAATAAGACTGTGAACATGGAAACTAGACTTGTTCCTTTCATCTCTCCTTTTCTGGGATAATCCTTTTCTTGTTCCATTTCTGTTCTTGGTTTCAGACATCCTTCCTGGTTTGCTGTCTGATTCAATACTCACTCCTTAAATCCCTCTGTGCTACTATGTGGCTGTGTTCCCTAGAATGGAATAATAGTCCAGGTCCCTTAGCTAACAGTTCTGCATGATTCAGCATGGCCACTGAAACCCCACTCAGAATTGCCCAATTTGCCTTCTGTGTTACCATGCTTGACCTGACCCTGCCATCCAACGCAGACCAAACTGTCAAACAGAGATAAAGAACAGTGTGTTTCTGTTTCGCAGGATAATTTGTTATACACTGGATGACATCCATTAAGCATAAACGTTAATTACATTTAATTATAAGCCTACAATGAGCTCAGTGGTATCTTAAGATATTGTGAGGCTTTGTTTTTTTGGGGGGGTGGGGAGGAGATAGATTTTTATTTTATTTATTTATTATTTAAATTTAACTTTATTGTTGAAAGTATTACAAATGTCCCCTTTGTTTGTGTATTCATTTTCCCATTGACACCTTCCACCCTGTATCCACCCCTCCTAGGCCTTCACCACTCTATTTTCTGTGTCCATAGGTTATGCATATATGCATATAAGCTCTTCATTAATCTCTATCCACCCACTCACCATCCTTACCTTTCCTCTGAAATTTGTCGGTCTGTTCTATGCTTCTATGTCCCTGGATCTATATTGTTCATCAGTTAATTATGTTCATTAGATTCCACATATTAGTGAGATACTTATCTTTCTTTGACTGGTTTATTTCACTTAGCATAATATGCTCCAGGTCAATCCATGCTTTTGGTAAGAGTTCGTTCTTTTGTACAGCTGTGTAGTATTCCATTGTATAAATGTACCACAGTTTTTTTGTTTGTTTTTTTAAAGACTTCTTTTTTTTTAAATATACTTTATTGATTTTTTACAGAGAGGAAGGGAGAGAGATAGAGAGTTAGAAACATCGATGGGAGAGAAACATCGATCAGCCGCCTCCTGCACATCTCTTACTGGGGATGTGCCCTCAACCCAGGTACATGCCCTTGACCGGAATCGAACCTGGGACCTTTCAGTCCGCAGGCCGACGCTCTATCCACTGAGCTAAACTTGTTTCGGTGTACCACAGTTTTCTAATCCATTCATCTGTTGATGGGCACTTGGGCTGTTCCCATATCTTACCTATTGTAAATTGAGTTGCTATGAACATAGGGGTGCATATATTCTTTCTGATTGGTGTTTCTGGTTTCTTAGGATATATTCCTAGAAGTGGGATCACTGGGTCAAATGGAAGTTCCATTTTTAATTTTTTGAGGAAACTCTACACTGTTTTCCACACCAGTGGCTGCACCAGTCTGCATTCTCACCAGAAGTTCTTCACATCCTTGCCAACACTTGTTGTTTGTTAATTTCTTGAAGATAGCTATTCTGACAGCTGTGAGGTGATACCTCATTGTTGTTTTAATTTGCCTCTCTAGGATGATAGGTGACTTTTAGTATTTTTCTCATGTATTTTCACCTTCTGTATGTCTACTTTAGAGAAGTATCTAGGTACTTTGCCCATTTTTTAATTGGATTGTTTGTTTTACTTTTAAGCTGCATGAGTTACCTATATATTCTGAAAATTAACCCTTTATCATATGTGTCATTGGCAAATATATTTGCCCATGCAGTAGGCTTACTTTTCATTTTATTGATGGTTTCTTTTGCTGTGCAGAAGCTTTTTATTTTGATGTAGTACCATTTATTTATTTTCTCCTTAGTTTCCTTTGTCCTAGGGCAGTGATCAGCAAACTGTGGCTAGCGAGCCACATGCAGCTCTTTGGCCCCTTGAGTGTGGCTCTTCCACAAAATACCACGTGTGGGCACGCATGTACAGTGCGATTGAAACTTCGTGGCCCATGCGCAGAAGTCGGTATTTTGTGGAAGAGCCACACTCAAGGGGCCAAAGAGCCCCATTTGGCTCACAAGCCACAGTTTGCTGAGCCGCAGTTTGCCGACCACTGCCCTAGGGGATGGATTGGTAAACATATTGCCACAAGAGATGTCTGAGATTTTGTTGCATATGGTTTCTTCTAGGATTTTTATGGTTTCACGACTTACATTTAAGTCTTTTATCCATTTTGAGTTTATTCTTGTGTATAGTGTAAGTTGGTGGTCTAGTTTCTTTTTTTTTTTTTTTTTTTGCATGTATCTGTCCAATTTTCCCATCACCATTTATTTATTTATTTTTTTAATATATTTTATTGATTTTTCACAGAGAGGAAGGGAGAGAGATAGAGAGCTAGAAACATGGATGAGAGAGAAACATCGATCAGCCGCCTCCTGCACATCTCCCACTGGGGATGTGCCCAAACCCAGGTACATGCCCCTGACCGGAATCGAACCCTGGACCCTTCAGTCCGCAGGCTGACGCTCTATCCACTGAGCTAAACCGGTTTCGGCCCCATCACCATTTATTAAAGAGACTGTCTTGACTCTCTTGTATGTTCTTGCCTCCTTTGTCAAATATTAATTGAGCGCAATGGCTTGGGTTGATTTCTGGATTCTCTGTTCTCTTCCATTGATCTATATGCCTGTTCTTGTGCCAGTGCCAGGCTGTTTTGATTATGGTGGCTTTGCAGGATATCTTAATGTCTGGTATTCTGATTCCTCCAACTTTGTTCTTCTTTCTCAAGATTGCTGCAGCTATTTGGGGTCTTTTTTGATTCCATATAAATTTTTGGAGTGTTTGTTCAAGATCTATGAAGTATGCTGTTGGTATTTTAATAGGGATTGCACTGAATTTGTAGATTGTCTTGCGTAATATGCGCATTGTAATTATGTTGATTCTACCAATCCATGAACACGGTATATTCTTCCATTTGTTTATAACTTCCTCTATCTCTTTTTTCAACGTCCTGCTGTTTTCTAAGTATAAGTCTTTTACCTGCTTGGTTAAGTTTATTTCTAAGTGTCTTACTTTTTTGTTGCAATGGCAAATGGAATTGTTTATTTAGTTTCTCTTTCTTAGAGTTCATTATTTAGTTTCTCTTTCTTAGAGTTTCTCTTTCTTAGAGTTCATTATAAAAATGCCATAGATTTCTGGGTGTTAATTTTGTATCCTGCAACATTGCTGAATTCATTTATTAAGTCTAGTAGTTTTTTGATGGAGTCTTTAGGGTTTTCTATGTACAATATCATGTCATCTGCGAATAATGAGAATTTTACTTCCTCCTTTCCAATTTGGAAAACATTTCTGTTTTCTTCTTGTCTGGTCGCTATGGCTAGTACTTCCAGTATTATGGTGAACAAGAGTGGTGAAAAGAGCATCCCCGTATTGTTCCTGTTCTTAGGAGAAATGGTTATAGTTTTTTCCCATTGAGTATGATGGTGGCTATAGGTTTGTTACATATGGCTTTTATTATGTTGAGGTATGATCCCTCTATTCCCACTTTGCTAAGAGTTTTAATCAAAAAACATTGTTGGATTTTGTCAAACGCTTTTTCTACATCAATTGATATAATCATGTGTTTTTTGTCTTATGTACAGTATCACCTTTATTGAATTGTGAATATTGCACCAGCCTTACATCTACAGATTAATTCCCACTTGTAATGATGTATGATCTTTTTAATGTATCGCTGGATCAGATTTGCTAAAATTTTGTGGAGGATTTTTGCATCTATGTTCCTCAGGGATATATGCCTGTAATTATCTTTCTTTGTAGAATCTTTACCTGGTTTTGGAATTAAGGTTATGCTGGCCTCATAGAAAGAGCTTGGAAGTGTTTCTTCCTCTTGAATTTTTTAGAATAGTTTGAGGAGTATAGGCCTTAGTTATTCTTTGAATGTTTGGTAAAACTCCCCTATGAAGCCATCAAGTCCAGTGCTTTTTTTTGCTGGAAGTTATTTTTTTTTTACTGCTTCAATTTCATCAGTTGCTATTGGCCTATTCAGGTTTTCTGATTCTTCTTGATTGAGTTTTGACAGATGGTATTTTTCTAGGAATATGTCTATTTTGTCCATATCATCCACTTTGTTGGAATATAATCATTCATAATATTTTTTTATGATTCTTTGTATTTCTGGAAGTTCAGTTGTTACTTCACCTTTGTCCTTTCTGACTTTATTTATTTGAGTTCTCTCTCTTTGTTTCTTGATGAATCTGGCTAGAGGTTCATCAATCTTGTTTATCCTTTCAAAGAGCCAGCAATTGGCTTTATTGATCTTTTGTATTGTTTTTATCTGGTTTTGAAGATTCCATAGTTATGTGAAAATTTAACAATTTTTGAAAGGTACTTGGAAATTGGTGTTAGCATATTAAGTATCCTTCGGGTTTAATTTTAAAGCTTTTCATGCATTGGAACTCTATCTGGCTTTGGACCATCCCCAGGACAAAGCAGAGCCACCTCCAATAGACACAATTGTTCTGCTGCGGGAAACTTCAAGAGGGAACTCACTTTCAAAGGAGAAATTGTATAGTTTTAAAAGATATAAATTTGTATAAAATAACTTGCTCTGCTTGCTATAAACCACCATTAAAAACCACAGTGTTTTAATTTGGTACTTAAATGACATTTTTGGAGTTAAAATTATCACTCAAGTAATATTTAACTGCATCTTTGTTCTCTGAAAGAGTGCTGTATTGATTCGCCGAAGTTCTGTAACTCAGTGAAGATATTACCTTCCATGGATTTGTACTTTATGACCTATGTGCCGTATTGTGGGCCGGTTATGTGAACTGAAAAAATAAAGTCATTACCGAAATTTTCAGCACTCTGAACTTAAAACAGAAGAGCAGCTGCTTACATCTTTTAGCATTTCACAATTGTCTGAGTTGTAAATTGCCATGTGTCAGAATTATGGTTCTGTAATTGCTAAAATATCTGCCAGGTTATTTGAATCTAATTACTTTTTGAAGTTATTGTGACCACAGAACATCTTTTTTACGTGAGGAGTTGTACATCATTTGAAATTGCCCAAATGATGTCTTGATCTGGGGTACAAATCCCAGGTACCTAATGTTTTTAATAATATGGTGCCACTGAAGGGGTGGGGGTAGAAAGGGGGGGAAAGGCATTGGCCTAAGATAACCACTACATGAATTGCTTTGTGATTTTTATTTATGGGGAATCCTCATTTTGGGAGCCAAAAGGCCACTGCACGCAGAAAAACAATCCAGTAAATGTATTTTGTTTCATATTTTGTAGCAGTTAATTATCAACCATTAAAAAATATCTTTGATACTTGCAACTGTTGCTTATAGAGTATTTTTGTTAAAAGGTAATTAGCTCTTGCATTTAACAATGCTTAATGTGATCAACTTCTAGTCAGGTTTCCTATAAAAGAAACCAGGTAATATATATACATAAACCACAAAAATAGTATGCCAAACTATTTAAAAATTAGTGTTTTCTACTTAAAATATTGTTTAGCTTAAGACTTCTTGGGGCATTTGTAAAAGCAAGTGAAATTCAATAAGGTTTTTGATTATTTTTATAACCAGAGATGGTTTTTACAATTGAAATAACATTTCAGCTAAACAAAACATTGCTAAGTACTGATTTTTTATTAATAGTTGCCTTGTATGCTCTAGCCCAGTGGTCGGCATACTCATCAGTCAACAGAGCCAAATATCAACAGTACAACGATTGAAATTTCTTTTGAGAGCCAAATTTTTTAAACTTAAACTATATAGGTAGGTACATTATTATTAACTTAATTAGGGTACTCCTAAGCTGGCTTTTGCTAAAAATGTCCTCAATCTGATTGAGGCATGTTCACTGAGGTCGACACCTTCCAACTCTCCCATCCACACTCGTCTTGTATACTTGTTTCGTCTATCTCCTTTCGTTCATCCTCTCTATATGTCCACCCCACACTTCTTCTAACGCCACTTCTTCAAAATAGACTCACCCAGGCCGAAAACCGACTTCTGTGGATGGGTCACAAAGTTTCAATCACACTGTACGTGCGCGCCCGCAGGTGGTATTCTGTGGAAGAACCACACTCAAGGGGCCGCATGTGGATCACAAACCGCGGTTTGCCGACCACTGAGTTAGGGCAAAACCTGGAGTTTTTTATCAGGTTTCCCATGCAGGGAAAGTACCAGTCTGATTCCCAAGATAGTGGGCCAGATGGCCCCTCCTCCAATCCAGTCACTGAGGGCTCCTGAGATTGTTCAAACCCTTAGGCTTGGCCTCTGCTTTTTTTTCTCTCTGAAAAGCTCAAAATGCAGGGTGTGGCATGCAGGGATCCTGAAGGTAGAACAAGCAGTAACTCCTAGGGCAGCGGTTCTCTTCCTGTGGGTCTCGACCCTTTGGGGGTCGAACGACCCTTTTACAGGGGTCGCCTAAGACCATCAGAAAACAAATATATAATTACATATTGTTTTTGTGATTAATCACTATGTTTTAATTATGTTCAATTTGTAACAATGAAAATACATCCTGCATATCAGATATTTACATTATGATTCATAACAGTAGCAAAATTACAGTTATGAAGTAGCAACAAAAATAATTTTATGGTTGGGGGTCGCCACAACATGAGTATTAGGTCAGAGAGAGCCCAGGATCGGATACATGCAGACCTGTGATGAGATAATGGACTTCCCCTGGAATTTCTCACAGATCAATGTGCCAGACACAGATACAGGCTTCTTCTCCCTGAATGCACAAGGACCCCCACACAGATACTGACTCCTTCCTGAATACCTGGCTGACCCCCCTGCAGTGGAAACTTCCTCAGCTGAATACCTCAGCTCATGTCCCCGCCCCTCACCCAACCGCAGTATTAAAAAAGCACCCCCCTTCCTGTTGGCGTGAATCCACGTGCCCTGTCCTTGGGGGTACATGGGTCTCCCGGGGACGCAGAATAAACTTTCCTTCCTTCCTTCCTTTTCTAATCAACTCTCTTTATTTCCTTCGCCACTTCCTGAGCCACCTAACCTAACAATGAGGAACAGTATTAAAGGGTCCAGCAATAGGAAGGTTGAGAACCACTGTCCTAGGGCGTTGTCTTTTGTTTTTCTGCCCTGCAGCTACTAGGAGCAGCTAGGTCCTCTTAGGAAAAATGGCCATTTCTTTTTGGGAGCCTATGATCAAATGTTCTTGGCTGCTGCTTTTGTTGTAATGTACCCCACGAATCACAGAAGGACGCCTCAAGAAGTCGAATTAAAGAGTCACATTTATTGCAATCCGGGACTATGAGGGGCCATTCCCAAATCTCATAGCAATAAGATGGTGGTAAAACCAAACTTATATAGGCAAAAATCACAAAGGTATTGATTACATCCCAGGGTTTGGAATGAGGCACCTGGCTCACAAAAAAGCAGATTACAGAAGCAGAATTAAGCATGTTAATTACAGTTTTGGGTCTCGGGGTCACTGAATTGACAGAAATACATTATCTAGAGCCCTCGGGTCTCCTGACCACTGAGTTGTCAGGACAATTTAGAGTAATTGTGCTGTTCTGGTCTCGGGACCACTAAGCCAGCTGGAACGCACCACCTGTGGCCACTAAAACAATTTAGGGTAATTGTGCTGTCCTGTTTCCCAGGTACAGAAGAATGTGCTTCGATAACCAGTAAGATCACAATCAATGGGATAGTCATTCAATCAATAAGGCATTCAATCGAATGGGATGATTTATACAATTCAGAAAATCAAAATAGCATGTCCATTGTTAAACAAAGCAAATAGGTACCATACTTCACTTTTCCACATCTCTTTGCAATGTTTCCCACCCCAGCCTCTCCCTAGGCACCTCAAGTCCATGTCTTTCCCCCTGCGCCAAAGCCTCGGATAAATAGCTGCAAATGAAAACTCCTGTGCTCTGGGTTAAAAAATAAATAAAACAAAGAAAATGAAACTGCAGCTTTCTCTTTGACCAGTTCCAGTCTACCAGCTCCAGACTTTGCCATGGCCAGAAGCCCTGACACCTTTCATAGCTGGATATTACATGGGCCAAGGCCTCAGTTCTGGGCCTCTATATTCTGGAGGAACAGACTGTCCTGTAGCCCAGTGCTCCCTCCTCTCTCAGACTGCCAGCCTACTGCCCCTGCAGCTGGGTCTGCTCCTCTCGTGACCTTGCCCTTCCTACCGGTCTCCAGGTGTTTTCTGTCCTTCTTTAATATAAGTTTCCTCCTCAGCTGGACTTCAGTTGGAAATTCCAGGTGAATGTTCTCCAATTTAGTTGTACTTCCAGTCTGGCCCTGGGACTAGATGTACAACAGGTCTGCCTATACGGCCGCCATTTTTTCTCCCCATGGAAGAAGATTATTTTAATTTGAGAAGACATTACTTAGATTTTTACCTTAAAATTATTAAGATATGAAAATGTCTTAGAAAAGGCCACATATACACATATAACACACACATATATACATAATTTAAAGAAAGCTTCACAATAGAAACAAAATTATTAGAGGGTTTTTCTGATCTTTTGCCATTTTGCTGGTTTCACTAAAATTTGCATCTTTAGATAAAATATGAAGGCATATTTGTTGATGAGATGTCCATTTTTTTAAATGGGAAAGTGTTTTTATAACGTAAGAAATTTTATTCTTGCTATTTCAATATTTGTTGATCTTCCTCTGGCAGTGTAAAGAGTTTCAAGTTATAAAATCTAGAACCCATATTCAGACACATACTTATGTGGGGGAAAAATGGGAATTTCAGTATTAGCGATGATTCAAACAAGTTGTGATATTTGGGACAAGATGATAATTCCAAATTGCATAATGTCTAAAAAGATATGGTTATATTATGTACTTTCTCAGGACTTCCTTAGCTTTATGGTTCATCCATATCTATGTATCAGACTAATGACTTCTTTTTTTTTTATATATATTTTTTATTGATTAAGATATTACATATGTGTCCTTGTCCCCACGTTACCCTCTACCCCCCACCCCCCCACTCCCACTCATGCCCTCACCCCCCCGTTGTCCATGTCCATTGATTAGGCCTATATGCTTGCATATAAGTCCTTTGGTTGATCTTTCCCCCTTACCCCCACCCTCCCCTACCTTCCCTCCAAGTCCCGACAGTCCAATCAATGCCTCTCCGTCTCTGGATCAGTCCTTGTTCATCAGCTTATGTTGTTCATTATATTCCACAAATGAGTGAGATCATGTGGTATTTATCCGCTCTCCAGTTCCATCCATGCTGTGGCAAATGGTAAGAGTTCCTTTTTCTTCTTCCTCTTCTTAAAGAATACCTTTCAGCATTTCATATAATGCTGGTTTGGTGGTGATGAACTCCTTTAGCTTTTTCTTATCCGTGAAGCTCTTTATCTGACCTTCTATTCTGAATGATAGCTTTGCTGGATAAAGTAATCTTGGTTGCAGGTTCTTGCTATTCATCACTTTGAATATTTCTTGCCAGTCTCTTCTGGCCTGCATGGTTTCTGTTGAGAAATCAGCTGACAGTCGTATGGGTACTCCCTTGTAGGTAACTGACTGTCTTTCTCTTGTTGCTTTTAAGATTCTCTCTTTATCTTTTGCTCTTGGCATTTTAATTATGATGTGTCTTGGTGTGGTCCTCCTTGGATTCCTTTTGTTTGGGGTTCTCTGCGCTTCCTGGACTTGTAAGTCCATTTCTTTCACCAGGTAGGGGAAGTTTTCTGTCATTATTTCTTCAAAAAGGTTTTCAATATCTTGCCCTCTCTCTCCTTCTGGTACCCCTATAATTCTGATGTTGGTACGCTTGAAGTTGTCCCAGAGGCTCCTTACACTATCTTCATATTTTTGGAATCTCTTTTCTTTTTTCTTTTTCGGTTGGGTATTTTTTGTTTCTTTGTATTTCAAATCTTTGACTTGATTCTTGGGATCCTCTTGTCTGCTGCTGGATCTCTGTAAATTATTCTTTTATTTCAGTCAGTGTATGCTTAATTTCTAGTTGGTCCTTTTTCATGTCCTCCATGGTCTCACTATACTTATTGAGGGATTCATTAAATTTATCGGCGGTTTCCATAAAATTCTTGAAAAACCTTATAAACGTGGCCTTGAACTCTATATCCAATCATTTGCTTTCCTCCATTTCTGCCATTTGTGACCTGTTTCTTTGTCTCCGCATTTTGGCAGCTTCCCTGTGTTGATAGAGTGGCCCTGTGTGCCAGGTGTCCTGTAGGGCCCAGTAGCTCAGCCTCCCCAGTTACCTGGGGTGGACACTCTTGGTGCACTCTTGGTGCCTTGGTTGTTGTAGAATCACTGGGAGGAATTGACCTCCAGGCCAATTGGCTGTGAGAATCAGCTGTGTCTAAAGTGGGAGAACTTCTGTGCTGAAGACACCCTTCTGGGGCAAGACTTGCTTCAGTGGGGCTTTGTGCTCACTGAGTCTGCTCCCTGAGTGTGTCCCTTATGGATCTGAGGAGTTGCAGTCTGGATGGACCCCCTCTGACCACTGGGTACAGTGGCTCCTGGATCTAAGGAGGTGCTAATTCAGCCTCTGCCTCAGGCCACACAGCAGGAGCCACGAAGAGGCTCAGCTGTGAAGCAATGCAAGTCGCTGCGGGGCCTTGGGCCTTCTCTTGGAAGTTCCGGGTCTGCCTGGTTCGGCTGCAGTTAGGTACATTCACATGCAAAAGCCTCTGCCGCAGCCTGGGTGGGGCGGGGTCTCAGGGAGTCAAAGGGCGGAGAAAGCAGCTATGGCCGATTCTCCGCCCGGAGTCGCGCGTCTCAGTGTCCCGGTAACGGCTGCAAGCACCTCTGAGGGAAAGCCGCCCTCAAGTTCGCTCGCTGCAGGACAGACCAGCCTCTCCCCGTATGAGCCCTGGGTCCCCAGAGACTTCCCGGAACCGGAGTTCAGAGCAGTCAGGAGCTTGTGATTCAAAAAGACAGCCGCGTCCTCAGGTGCTACCCCCTTTCCTTGCGCGTGCGCGAGCCGCCGTACCTCTGCACTTCACCTCCGCAGCGCCTCTGGCTCTCAGCGTGCTTTTCTTTCCTTCTAGTTGTAGAATTTACACTCAGCCAGCCTTCCTGTTGTTCTGGATGATGTTTGCTCAGTCCTTTGAGGTAATTTTCAATTGTTGTGTGAGGCGACAATTTCCCGGTGTTTACCTATGCCGCCATCTTAGTTGCTTCCCATGACTTCTTAATCTTTATCTCCATCTCCTGCTGCAGGCTGAACTTTTAAAAAATAAATATATCTTTATAGCAACAAACTTGAAACTTTGTTGATTACACTCACTCCTTGGAAAGGCACAGTTCAGTTCCAGAGTACTACTCCAACACCTACTAGATTTGCTTCAACTTTGGTGAGTACTTGGGCAGGTCCAGATGGCTTACCTGGTGGGATTATCAGACCCCTATTCTTGAGGTATCTGAGACCAGTCACCATGTCTCTCATAGCTGTGCTGTTGGATCTGTCTCATTATCCAAATTAAACAAAGGAGATGTGACTATAGATTCCATGATGGTCTACCACAAAATTTTCTGTCTCTACTTTGGAAGAGTATTCTAAACTCATAAAGTCCAGAGTTGTAGGAAATGAACACACACATTTCCAAGTGAATCACTGTATGTAATAGAAAGAGAACCCACTCCTATTTGTACCCTGTAGTACTAAGATCCATAATTTTTAAAATCATGTTATAAAACCATGTACTAGTCATGCTTTAAGATGTATGTGCATTTTCAATATGGTTCCTAAACCCTACATGGTATTTTGGAATTGACACCTCTACCGCACCCTCATTTTATTTGACCTCTATAACCTCACATTTGTCATTGAATGTGAGAGGCATGCCTATTTGAGGCTTTGCTCTGCAGCTGATGGTATATATTTCTGATATATTGCATCAGGCAAGACAAACAAAAGAAAAAATAAACAAATGAAACTACATCAAGCTAAAAATTTTTTCACAGCAAAGGAAACCATCAACAAAATGAAAAGACAACCACTGAATGGGAAAACATATTCACCAATGATACATCTGATAAGAGTTTATTATCTAAAATTTATAAAGAACTTATAAAACTCAATGCCAGAAAAACAACAAACAATCCAATTAAAAAACGGGCAAAGGACCTGAATAGACACTTTTCCAAAGAGGAGATAAGGTGGCCAATAGACATATGAAAAGATGCTAGTGTCACTAATCATTACAGAGATGCAAATTAAAACTACAGTGAGCTATGACCTCATACCTGCCAGAATGGCTACCATCAATAAAAAATCAATAAACAAGTGTTGGTGAGGATGTGGAATAAATGGAACCCTCATGCATTGTTGGTGGGAATGCAGACTGGTGAAGCCACTGTGGAAAACATCATGGAGTTACCTCAACAAATTAAAAATAGAATTGCCTTATGACCCAGCAATTTCACTTCTGGGAATATATCTGACAAAACCCAAAACACTATTTCAAAAGAATGTATGCATCCCTATGTTCACTGTAGCATTATTTACAATAGCCAAGCTATGGAAGCAACCCAAGTGTCCATTAGTAGATGAGTGGACAAAAAAAATTTGTGGTATATTTACACAATGGGATACTTACTGGGCCATAAAAAAGAAGGAAATCTTATCTTTTGTGACAGCATAGATGGACCTGGAGAGTTCTATGCTAAGAGAAATAAGCCAATCAGAGAAAGACATATGATTTCACTTATATATGGAATCTAATGAACAAAATAAACTATCAAACAAAATAGAAATAGACTCATAGATAGAAAACAGACTGACAGCTGTCAGAGGGGATGGGGATTGGGCACTGAGTGAAAAAGATATAAGAATTAAGCAAAAAACAAACCTAAAACCAAACTCATAGGCACAGACAAAAATATGGTGATTACCGGAGGGAAAAGGGTGTAGCAGAGGTAGAAGAGGTGGCAGTATGGGGGATAAATGGTGATGGAAGGAGACGATTTGGGGTGGAGAACATACATAGAGTATACATATGATGTATTATAAAATTGTACACCTGAAACGTATATAATTTTATTAGCCAATATTATCCCAGTAAATCAATAAAAAGTTAAAAAACAAACATACAAAGCAGTCATGGGGATGTAAAGTGCAATGTAGGAAATATAGTCAATGGTATTGTAATAAGTATGTATGGTACCACATGGCTACTAGACTTATTGGGGGGATCACTTTGTTAATTATATAATTGTCTTGTATAGCTGAAATTAATATAAAATAATATTAAGTGTTAACTGTAATTGAAAAATAAAAAGATATGTCAACCAAGAAGAAAGTTTAAACATTTCTCCCTGAGATTAATATTAATCCCTCTTTAGCATATTGTCTGAATGTTAGAGACCTATTTACTAGATGAAGTGTAGCTTTTCTTGCTTCCTCTTTCTCTCTTCCTCTTCCTCCTCTTTCTCCTTCCTTCCTTCTTTTTAAAAATATATAATTCCATGAGCTATATTTTATACTTTGCTTTTACTTAATTTTTTAAAAATATATTTTATTAATTTTTTACAGAGAGAGAGAGAGGGATAGAGAGTGAGAGGGGTAGAGAGTGAGAAACATCAATCAGCTGCCTCCTGCACACCCCCTACTGGGGATGTGCCTGCAACCAACGTACATGCCCTTGACCAGAATCGAACCTGGGACCCTTCAGTCCACAGGCTGACACTCTATCCACTGAGCCAAACCGGTTAGGGCTGCTTTTACTGAATTTTAATTTATTAAAAGCAGGTACTAAAGCCACACACACACACACACACACACACTGAGAGAGAGAGAGAGAGAGAGAGAGAGAGAGAGAGAGAGAGAGAGAGAGAGAGACACTTTAACACTTTTATAATCTTGCTTCAGAATGGCTTTAATAGGAATTACCCAGGCCTGACAAAAATAAATAGAACAAGGGCCATGAATTTAAGTCATGCCCAGCCAAGTGTCTGCCTACCACATACTTTTTTTTCTGTACTACTGGGTTTAATAATTTCTGTTACATGTCCTTAGAAATATGTCATATGAATAAATATTTTATCACTTGATGCTGAAGTTTGCCTAGGCAGCTCATGCAATCTGAGAGCTTTCCAGTGAAAAATTTGGCATACTGTGGCAAAATTCAGGACATTTATCATCTCTGGTGGAGTGTCCTCATGCCCTATGAGACAGAATGAGTCTGCTAGTGTAACCAGGCAATCAGTGGGTCCATGCTGCCTGTCACTACTTGAGCCAATTAAGCAGAGACAAGGTTGTATCATATATGAGTGTTTATTTGAATACTGCTGACAGTATGGGAGAGCAGCAGGTCATCCACAAAAATCTCTTTTGCAGCCCCCCATAAGCCAGCTGCTTATATAGGGTAGGACAAAGTTTACATGGGGAAGTGGGATTATAGGAATGGGGAAGTAGGCAATTTGAGTTAGGGTGGGAGTCCAGGGTTTAGGCAATAAGGTTGTTAATCTTTCCATGATAATAGGCAATTTTTAAATGAGAATGGACCACATTACAAAGTTGACTCCCAGGTCCAAGGTTGATTCCCAGGTCCAAGGTTGGAATGTCCTTTCTCTAAGCAGAACAAGGCAATCACAGTTAACAGAGCATGACTAATATTTCCCATAATTTTAATTAGTCCTCAATGTTCTTTTTGCCCCTAACACTAGGAGGAGGTTGGAGTGTTACAGAAGAGCAAAGAAATACCAAGCACGCTTCCTAGAGAAAGGAGGAACCCATTTATTAACACTAGTGGACTCCAGGAATAATTTCCAAATCAGAGTGAAGTAACATGCAGAGCCTTCACTTTTTATAACCTTCTAGGGTCATTGTCTTGCAGATATGGCTCCTCCCCCTTTCATGGGCTTACAGGAAGGCCCCCAGATGTTGATGATCTGTCCTGGGGCCAGCAATAATGACCCCCACCCCCAACCCCCACCCCCGTCAATGCATCGTTCACAGCTTTTATGGCCTGACACGCCTTGCAAGGCCAATTTCCTCCTCAGGAGAATACCAGTGGACGCATTCTGTTTTTCATGTAAAGTCTTTATGTATAGTCATAAGTTTCCCACCTCATAAATGTTAGGAATGTAAACTTGAAGTCAATATTGACCAAGCTTCATTTAAAAGATATGAGGCAGGGAGGGGAAAATGGCGGCTGAATAGGCAGACCTGTCTTGCACCTCATCCCAGGGCCATACTGGAAATAAAACTAAATCGGAGAACACCCACCTGGAATTAACAAAGGAGGTGACTTATAGCAAGGAAGGACAGAAGACAACTGGACACCGGTGGGAAAGGTGGCAAGGTTGCAAGAGGAGTGGCAGGCTGGTGGGCCTTGTTATGCCCAGATTTCAAGATTCCCAAGAGCCCACCAGGGAGCCAGCGAATCTGATGCAAAAGCAAAGAGTCTTTCATTCAAACCCGGGTCTGGCTCCCCTGCCCTCCTTACTGACACAGCAGCAGGTGGCAGAGAGAGACCTAGCACAATGGGAAGAGGAGTTTTATAGGGGGGTGGAGTAAGGGGTGGAGAGGTGACTGTGGGTCCTGCCGATTGGCCAGGCGCAAGTCGGTGTCTCGTTACACAGGATGTGGTCATCTCCATGGCGTGCACTTCCCTTGATTATCATTGGTTAGTCCAGAGAAATCCTGGGTGTGGCTAGCAGAGGCTTGGGCTTCCGGGAAGAAGCCTTGCCAAGCACATGGCTCTGCCCAAAAATGGAGGACCCAGGGTAAGATGGAGGGCGTAGTCCTCTGCCTTTCAGGCCTAGAGGGAGAGAAAGAAGCTGTGTTATGGGAAAACCTGTTCCCTCAGAAAAATAGAAGCCTGGCCCAGGCTGAGCACCAGAGCCACATTCCACAGTGGGAGCATAACATCCAATTATGAAAAGGAAAAGCTGCAGGGCTGCTGGCTGCCAGGGAGTCTGGACCTGAGACCCCAGCATGAGAGGCAGCCCCCAAGAAAGGGGAGAGCAGCATGATGCTGATGGGAGAGAAAGCCAAAGTTTTGTAGTTTTTGTTTTGTTTTGTTTTTATTCTGTAAACCCAGATCACAGGACTTTTCCGTTCCAACCACTCACCCCAGGCTTTGGCATAGGGAAGGAGCTTTGGAATTGAGGTGCCTATGGAGAGGCAGGGGCGGCAAGCAGGACAGGGAGACATGGAAAAGAAGTAGCCAGGAATCCTGCATTGGGATGTTCTTAGGCTTACAAAAACATAAATGGCCATTTCTCCACAGAGGAGCTGGCCCTATCAAGTAGCCTCAGGCAGGTGATACAGTCTGCCACACCCCGCGTTATGAGCTGTACAGGGAAAGCAAAGGCAGAGGTCAAGCTTACATGTCTGAACAGTCTCAAAAAGCCCTCAGTGACTGGATTAGAAGAGTGGCCATTTGCTCCCCTATTCTGGGAACCAGACTGATAAAAACTCTAGGTTCCAAGCTGACCCTTTTGGTCTCTATGCAGAATCTCTGTCCAACCAAGGGTAGAGTAATATTTTGTGTCACTCATGGAGGAGTAGCTGTGTGTGGACGAAAGGGGCCACATGCTAACCTGACAAGCTCAGGGGAGGCCTGCATGGCAGTTTTGCAAACTCGGAGACCTAAAGTAACCACAAAGGATGGTCTGAAATTAAACTTTAACTAAAAGCAGTTATGGTGGGCAGTTACGTCCTAAGCCAGTATCTTCACTGATAAGGTCAACTGAGCCCATCTGTCTTTTTGCATCTGTGATAACATATCCTCGGCATGTCTGGGTAACTTGTGACTTCCCTTTTTATGGAGCCCCTGGGGCACAGCCAGGTGTGCTGGGCCCAGGACAGATACCACAAATTCCTTCATCATCATAATAATTGTTCCTGCACCCACCTAAGTATGTGTCCATCATTTTACTTTTTATCCTATCCCAGAGGTTTCCCCACTTCGCTTAATCCCACCTCCTTAAATCTGTCACCAATGAATTTCATGTAACCCACCTATGTTCCTCCTTTGATTGCAAATGTATAAATAGGGATGTAACCCTGCCATTCTCCGGAGCACTATCTCAATTCGTTGAGGTTCTGCTTCCCAGCATATGTCAACAGTTTGGCTCAAATAAACTCACAAAAATTCTTTACAGGTTTCAATGGTTTTTTACGTTAACATGAGGAACAGGAAAAAATGCCTGTCATTCGCTGAAAGTGAAACAGCATCAACCTCACCTAAAGCCCTGTCAGAAACACCCTTGAGTGACTAAGATTGACAGCTGGCAGACAAGTAAAGACAAGAAGTTGGCCAGGCCTGCTTGCAGCCAAGGTCTGTGGAGACGGACAAAAGCACTGGACCCATGGATAACTTAAAGCTTCAAGCAGGGTGCTAAAAGCCAAAAGACAGTGCCTAACAGTGCTTAGCACCCAAGTACCTAACAGTGAGCCCAGAATTGGCAGACAGAACAGAAGAGTGGGATCCTAAGCCAGCTCCCATGGGGCATTAAAACTTGGCTGAAGCAAACGACACTTCACTTTTTTATTTGTTTTATTTGTTATTACTTTTTAATTTTTGCACCTTTTCCTCCTCTCCTTTTTTCCTCCTGCTTTTCTTCTCCTTTCTCCTTTTTAGTTTTTCTCTTTCATTCCCCCCCTTTTTAAAATTGGTCTTCTTTATCTATCTGCCTTATTGCTTTGTTATTATTCTAGTATTTTTGGTATGTTCATATATCTAAGTCCCCCTTCACTGCTCATACTTAATTTCCCTTTCTTCACTATTTAATTTTTTCTCTCTCTTTTTTTTGCCTAATTTTTAAACTTGTTTCACTTCCTAAATTTAGGCCTATCTGCTCTCTCCTCTATTCTTCTCTTTAAACCCTTTGTGGTCCAATCTTATTTTTTGGAATTCAAACAGTCTGGTCCAAATTAATTGACGGGATTAAATGTTGAAGTTATCTGTCTCACTAGACCTCAGCTCGACATTGGACCTGCTCCTAGCGCCTGGTCTGTCGAGTCAGCCTCCACATTGGACCGAAAAGAGTTTAAAAAAAGTTTTTTTTCTTCTTGTCTTCTCATTTCTTTTTTACCTCCTCTATCTTAAACCATGGTCCTTCACCTATTCCTCCAATTCTTTAACCTTTTATTTATTTATTTATTTAAGCACTGCATCTATAAATTCTGCCCCTTCAGTTTTTCTGGATGTTCTTTGTTTGTGCTTTTTGGTTTGTCTGTTTGGTTAGTTGTGTTTTCTCCCCATATTTTTTATTTCTTTTTTTTTCCTATCATTCTTGCTCTCTTTTCTCTTTCCTGGTTTTCTTTTCTCTGGTGGTTCCTTTTGTTGGAGTTATAGGGGTCTAGTGTACATTCATGTTCTCTTCCTTCTGTGTCAAGTCTTGTCTTGTTGTATTTTGTGCTGTTCAGTCAGTACCTCCACAACAGCTGGCACGACATGATAGGGAGTGAGCCACATAATCAGATGCCCTAAGAGGAGACTCCATCCATGAATGGGACAATAACCTTCAAGACACAACTACATCAGGAGAACACAAATATCTCAATTAAGGGGTTTCCCTAGAACACCCAGCCCAGGAGACCTGAGAGACTGCAACACTAGGTCCCACAAAACATCAATCCCTCCCAGTGACCTACAACAATCAAGGCTTAACTACAACAAGACTGTGCAGAAAGACCACAAGGGGGTGCACCAAGAGTGTCTTCCTCGGGTAATTGGGGAGGCTGAACCACTGGGCCCTAGAGGACACTTAGCACAGAAAGCCACTTTATCGAAGGATAAACAAGATTGATGAACCTCTAGCAGATTCAACAGGGACCCAAATAAACACAATCAGAAACTAAGGAGTTGAAGTAACAACTGACCCCACAGAAATACAAAGGATCATAAAAAAAATAAAATAAAATACTATGAATGACTTTATTCCAACAAACGGGACAACATGAACAAAATGGACATATTTCTAGAAAAATAAAACCTTCCAAAACTCAATCAGAAGAATCAGAAAACCTGAATAGGCCAATAACTACTGGCAAAATTGAAAAGGTTATATAAAAAACAAACTTCCAGCAAACAAAAGCCCTGGTTCTGACAGATTCACAGAGGAGTTTTACCAAATATTCTATGAAGAACTAACACATAGTTCCAAAAACTTTCAAGAGGAAGGAACACTTCCAAGGTCTTTCTATGAGGATAGCACCCTAATTCCAAAACCAGATAAAGACATGATAAAGAAAGAGAATTACAGGCTAATATCCCTGATGAACATAGATGCTAAAATCCTCAACAAAATGTTAGCTAATCGGATCCAGCAACACATTAAAAAGATCATACATCACCACCAAATGGGATTTATTTTAGGGATGTAAGGCTGGAACAATGTTCATAAATCAATAAATGTAATACATCACATACACAGACTGCGGGACAAAAATCACATGATCATATCTTGATGCAGAAAAAGCATTTGACAAAATCTAACACTTTTTCTTGATAAAAACTCTAAGCAAAGTGGGAATAGAGGGATCATACCTCAATAATAAAAGCCTTATATGACAAACCTACAACCAACATCATTCATACTCAATGGGCAAAAACTAAAACCATTTCCCCTAAGAACAGGAACAAGACAGGGATGTCCTTTTTCACCACTCTTGTACAACATAGTTCTGGAAATCTTGGCCACAGAAATCAGACAAGAAGAAGAAATAAAAGGCATCCAAATTGGAAAGGAGGTTGTAAAACTGTCATTATTTTCAGATGACAAGATAGTGTACATAAAAACCCTAAAGACTCCACCAAAAACCACTAGATTTAATAAATGAATTCAGAAAGGTAGCAAGATACAAAATTAACACCCCAAAATCCATCACACTTTTATATATCAATAGTAAACTTTAAGAAAGAGAAACTAATAAAGAATCTCATTAAAACATTAAGATAATTAGGAATAAACTTAACCAAGGAGGTAAACAAAATCTGTACTCTGAAAACTACAGACATTGAAAAAAGAGATAGAGGAAGATATAAACAAGTGAAAGAATATAGCATGTTCATGGATTGGTAGAATCAACATCATTAAAATATCCATACTACCCAAAACAATCTATAGATTCAATGCAATCCCCATTAAAATACTAACAGCATATTTCACAGACCTAGAACAAGCACTCCAAAATGTATATAGAACCCAAAAAGATCCCGAATGACCACAGAATCTTGAGAAAAAAAGAACAAATTTGGAGGAATCACAATACCATATTTCAAGTTATACCACTATGCTCAAAACAGCCTGGTACTGTCATAAGGACAGGTACATAGGCCAATGGAACAGAACAGAGAACCCAGAAATCAACCCACACCATTATGTTCAATTGATATTTGACAAAGGAGGTAAGAGCATACATTGGAGCAGAGACAGTCTCTTTAATAAATGGTGTTGGGAAAATTGGACAGATGAGTGGATAAAAAATCTGTGGTACATTTACACAATGGAATAATATGTGGTAATGAAAAAGAAAGAACTGTTACCATTTGCAACTTCATGGATGGACCTGGAGAATATTATGCTGAGCAAAATAAGCCAGCCAGAAAAAGATGACTATCACATGATCTCACTCATATGTGGAACCAAATTAACCGATGATCAAAAATAGACACAGATATAGAGAAGCATGAACAGACTGTTGAACCTCAGAGAGAAGGTAGAGGATGGTGGCTGAGAAGAGATCAACCAATGAACTTGTATGCATATATGCATAACCCATGGATACAGACAATGGGAAGGTGAGGGTTTTGGGGGAGGGGGATGGAAGTGGACTGGAAGAGGTTAATGGGAAAAAAAGGAGGACCTATGTAATACTTTCAACAATAAAGATTTTAAAATAAAATAAAATAATTATTAGTAGGTTAAAAAAAAAGATATGAGACATGAGAAAGGTTTTAAGGCTTCAGCTGTAGAAACCCAACAACAACAAAATAGTCCATACTGCACTGAGGAGAACAATTATTTAAACAAGATGGAAGATAGAAGGAACCTCCTGGCCAGGCTAGAAGAATAAACCAATGAAATAAAAAACAAAAACAAAATAAAACTACTACTCAAAGTATTTTACTGAGATATGTGAGTTATGCACATATCTGAAGGCGGAACATTTTCTAGTAAATGGTGACTTAGTTTGATAATAGTGTTCCTCCTATCGCTTCTCGGCCTTTTGGCTAAGATAATGTGTAATAATGTTCCTCCATACCATGGCCTTTCATGCACATGAAAGATTTCATTGCTGAGATATTTTAGAATAAAAATACTACAAAACTCTGGAGTATATGACTATTGTAAAACCATGAATAAAGACTCTAAAGGAATCCGTATGCTAGGAAACACCAATTGAGAGAATAGCTGACACATGAATCTTTTAAAAACCTGGAAGTTCTCAAAAATTAAACAAACAATCTCATTTATCATTGCAACAAAAAATTAAGGTACTTAGGAATAAACTAAACCAAGGATGTAAAAGACTTGTTCTTAGAAAACTACAGGATGTTGAAAAAAGAGAGAGGAAGATATAAACAAGTGGAAGAATATACTGTGTTCATGGGTTGGTAGAATCAACAGTATTAAAATGTCCATACTAGCCAAGGCAATCTATATATTCAATGCAATTCCCATTAAAATACCAATAGCCTTTGCACAGATCTAGAAAAAATACTCCAAAAAAATGTACATGGAACAAAAAAAAGACCCTGAATACCCGCAGCAATCTTGAGAAAGAACAAACTTGGAGGAATCACAATACCAAATGTAAAGTTACACTACAAATCCACTGTGCTCACAACAGCCTGATACTGGCACAAGAACAGACATATAGTCCAATGGAACAGGACAAAGAACCCAGAAATCAACCCAAGCCATTATGCTTAATTAGTGATATTTGACAAGAGAGGCAAGAATATACAATGGAGTCAAGACAGTCTCTTCAATAAATGGTGTTGGAAAAATTAGACAGATACATGCCAAAAAATGAAACTAGACTAGCAACTTACACCATACACAAAAATAAACTCAAAATGGAAAAAGACTTAAATGTAAGTCATGAAACCATAAAAATCTTAGAAGAAACCTTACGGAACAAAATCTCAGACATCTCTCATAGCAATATGTTTATCAATACATCTCCTAGGACAATGGAAACTAAGGAGAAAATAAATGGGATTACATCAAAATAAAAAGCTCTGGACAGCAAGAGAAACCATCAACAATATGAAAAGAGAGCCCATTGTATGGGAGAACATGGCAATGATGCATCTGATATAAGGTTAATATCCAAAATATATAAGGAACTCATACAACTTAACAAAAGGAAAACTAACAATCCAATTAAAAATGGGCAATGGGGAGAAACCAAGATGGCGGTATAGGTAAACACCGGAGTTTGCTGCCTCGAACAACCACTTAAAAAATACAACTAAAATACAGAACTGGGCATCATCTAGAACCACAGGAAGGCTGACTGAGTGGAAATTCTACAGCTAGAAGGAAAGAGAAAAGCATACCAAGACTCAGAGGAGGCGCAGTGCGGAAGTAAAATACTAAGGTACAGAGGCGCACATGGAGCGGGCTGGTGACTGAGGGCGCGGTTGTCTTTTTCAATCAGGAGGGAGTCTCAGGCTCTGAGCTCCAGTTCCGGGTGAGTCTCTGGGGACCCAGACTCATACTGGAGAAGCGGGCCAGTCTGGCAAAGGTCGGAACTCTAGGGCAGCTTTCTCTCGGAGGTGCTTGCAGCAATTGCCGGGACACTGAGAAAGCGGGGCCTCTGAGGGCAGCCATAACTGCTAGCCTCACCCTGTTGATCCTGTGGGACCCACCCTGCCCCAGCCCTCTATGGAGGCTTTTGTTAGATAGCCTCAGGCAAAGGCTAGATTAGCACCTCCCTAGCGATCGAGGAGCCAGTGTGCCCAGTGGTCAGAGTGGGACCATCCAGTTTGCAGTTCCTCGGATCCATAAAGGAAAACTCAGGGGGAAGACTCAGTGAGCACCAAAGCCCCATTGAAGCAAGTCTTGCCCCGGAGGGGTGTCTCCATCACAGAAGTTCTCCCACTGCAGACACAGCTGATTCTCACAGCCAATTGGCCTGGAGGTCAATCCCTCCCAGTGATACCTACAACAATCAAGGCTTAAATACAACAAGACTGTGCACAAAGACCACAAGGGGGTGCACCAAGAGTGTCCTCCTCGGGTATTTGGGGAGGCTGAACCACTGGACCCTAGAGGACACTTAGCACAGAAAGCCACTTTATCAACACAGGGAAGCATAAAAAAATGTGGAGACAAAGAAACAGGACACAAATAACAGAAATGGAGGAAAGCAAACTACTGGATATAGAGTTCAAAACCACACTTTTAAGGTTTTTCAAGAAGTTTCTAGAAGCCACCGATAAATTTAGTAAGACCCTCAAAAAGACTGGTGATACTGCCGATAAATGTAGTGAGATCCTCAAGAAATTTAGTCAGACACTCGAGGTTATGATAAAGGACCAACTGGAAATTAAGCATACACTGACTGAAATGGAGGATATTATACAGACTCCCAACAGCAGACTAGAGGATCGCAAGAATCAAGTCAATGATTTGAAATACGAAGAAGCAAAAAACACGCAACCGGAAAAGCAAAATGAAAAAAGAATCCAAAAATACGAAGATCATGTAAGGAGCCTCTGGGACAGTTTCAAGCGTACCAACATCTGCATTATAGGTGTGCCAGAAGAAGAGAAAGAGCAAGATATTGAAAACCTATTTGAAGAAATAATGACAGAAACCTTCCCCTACCTGGTGAAAGAAATAGACTTACAAGTCCAGGAAGCACAGAGAATCCCAAACAAAAGGAATCCAAAGAGGACCACATCAAGACACATCATAATTGAAATGCCAAGATCAAAAGACAAAGAGAAAATCTTAAAAGCAGCAAGAGAAAGAAACTCAGTTATCTACAAGAGAGTATCCATATGACTGTCAGCTGATTTCTCAACAGAAACTTTGCAGGCCAGAAGGGAGTGGCAAGAAATATTCAAAGTGATGAATAGCAAGAACCTACAACCAAGATTACTTTACCCAGCAAAGCTATCATTCAGAAGTGAAGGTCAGATAAAGAACTTCACAGATAAGAAAAAGCTAAAGGAGTTCATCACCACCAAACCAGTATTATATGAAATGCTGAAAGGTATCCTTTAAGAAGAGGAAGAAGAAGAAAAAGGTAAAGATACAAATTATGAACAACAAATACACATCTCTCAACAAGTGAATCTAAAAATCAAGTGAATAAATAATCTGATGAACAGAATGAACTGGTGATTATAATAGAAACAGGGGCATAGAAAGGGAATAGACTGACTATTCTTGGGGCGGAAAAGGGTGTGGGGAATGCGGGAAGAGACTGGACAAAAATCGTGCTCCTATGGATGAGGACAGTGGGTGGGGAGTGAGGGCAGAAGGTGGGGTGGGAACTGGGTGGAGGGTAGCTATGGGGGGAAAAAAGAGGAACAAATGTCATAATCTGAACAATAAAGATTTAATTTAAAAAAAAATGGGCAATGGAACTAAATAGACACATCTCCAAAGTGGACCTAAAGATGGCCAAGAGACATGAAAAAATGTTCAAAGTCCCTAATAATCAGACATATGCAAATTAAAATGACAATGAGGTATCACCTCACACATGTCAGAATGGCTACCATCAACAAATCAACAAATGACAAGTGCTTGCAAGCATGTGGAGAAAAGGCAACCCTAGTACACTGCTGGTGGGAATGTAGACTGGTGTAGCCATTATGGAAAACAGTATGGAGTTACCTCAAAAAATTAAATATGGTACTGCCATTGACCCAGTGATCTCTCTTCTAGGAATATATCCTAAGAAATTTGAAACACCAATCAAAATAAGTATGTACCCCCATGTTCATAGCAGCATTATTTACAATAGCTAAGATCTAGAAACAGCCCAAGTGCCCATCAGGAGATGAGTGGATAAAAAAAAACCTGTGGTACATTTATACTATGCAGCAGTAAAAACAAACAAACAAACAAAAAAACACAAATCTTTTACCCTTTGAGACAACATGGAGTGACCTGGAGAGTGTTAGGCTAAGTGAAATAAGGCGGTCAGAGAAAGACAAGTGAGATTATCACATTATCTCACTCATATGTTTAATCTAATGTACAAAATAAACTGATGAACAGAGTGAATCCAGAGACATGGAAGCATGGAACATAGTGCATAATCTTGGAGGGAAAATGGGGCAGGGGTGGGAGGTGATCAACCAACTTGTATGCATATATGCATAACCCATGAGCACAGACAATAGCGTGGTGAAGGCCTGGGGTGGGGAGTGGGGGCAGGCTGGAGGGGGTCAATGGAGGACAAAAGGGGACATATCTAATACTTCCAACAATAAAGATTTAAAAAATTAAATAAAAATAAATAAAAACCTGTACATTCTCAAAGACAATTATTGTGGTTGTATAGATAACTTTGTATGTTTAGAAAAATTCCTTAATTTATTGCAGAAATGTGTTAAAATGCCTCATAAAATCAAGGTAATAGAGTGAAATAGAGGCATAATTTGATATACTATCTGGTGACTGAGATTTGGAGGGGTGGATTGAAGAAGTGTGTATGTGGGCATGAGTTTGGTAGGGGGTGTTCCCAGTCCATCTTGAACCAGGATTCAGACTACTTTGAATAATTCTGATCAATAGTTGTCAGCAAGAGGGCAGCTGGCTGGATCAAATGATTTTTCATGTGTCCTTCGGAGATGGAGCAATTCCAATGGGATAGAGAGCCTGGCATCTGTCTGAAATACTGGATGCCCAGTGGGTCCTCGGGCCAACCACACTGTGGAAAGAGAGCTCCGGGTAAGGCTGTTACATTGGTGTGCATGAGGAGATGATGTGGTGTTTGGATGAGCAAGTCCAAGTCAGAGCTTAGTGAGAGCTTTGCAGGAAGTGCTGTGTGAATGAGTCACTCTCGGATGTCTGAGGGTGCCAGAGGGCTTCCTGGACTCCTGAAGGGCTGGCTTCTTGTGTGGCACTAGAATGTGCAGAGTCAGAGACTGGCACAATCACATCCTCTGCTCTGGCCTATCCAGTTCTTCTCAGGCAGTATAAATGACGACAGTAGTCTAGAGAAGGACATACCTGAATATATGGGAGGCATCCCTGGTAACTCAAGAAACTTTTCTTGATCTGTGGGTGAGTGTTCTGTTGGGAGTGAGCATATTATTTGAAATATATGTCCTATGTAAGGTGGTCTAGAGCCAACGAAATGTAAGTAATTATGTAAATTTTATGCAATTTATAAACACAAACTTGGCAAGTTCTGGCACTATTCAAGTTATAGATTTGTAACAAATTATGCATTGCCATGCTCACCACTCTTCTTCCAATCTCTTAAGCAAAGGGAATAAACTATGCTGTGTATTTCTCCACAGCAGCAGTGTCTTGGAATTTTAGCTTCTGTGGTATGATATTTGTTTAAGCTGCAAGATGTGTGAACAAAATAAATCAGAGAAAAAAATCAACCCACACAGAGTGCTTTTCTTTAGCCACATTGGCTTCATGACCCAACACAATTTAAAATTAGATAGCCTATGAATTTTAGTTTATTTTGGAAAGCGTTGCTTTGGATTAACAAAATTATTTGTTGTATTTGTTCCAAGGAAGAAAATTATGAAATCCTTGTTTTCTTCATAAATTGAGCCAACATATTTTAGACTGAGATATCAAGAGGATATACATTCTTTTATAAAGTCTGGTTAGCATTTTTGGAAGAATTTGTTTGTTATTTGTCTCCTGGCAAACACATTAATACAATTTTGCTGAAAATAGCCCAACAGCAACAGACTAGAATCAGAACAATAAGCAGCTTCCCAAAGAGTGTCTTAGAAGCATGTTATGACCCTTAAAGATTTGTGATAAATTTTGTCTTAAAAAAAATGATCATGCCCCACTGGTGTAGCTCAATGGTTGAGCATTGATCCATGAACCAAGAAGTCTCTATTCGATTCGTGGTCAGGGCACATGCCCAGGATGCGAGCTTGATCCCCAGTAGGGGGCATGCAGGAGGCACCTGACCAACGATTCTCTCTCATCATTGGTGTTTCTATCTTTCTCCCTCTCCCTTCCTCCCTGAAACCAATAAAAATATATTTAAAAAAATAAAATCATATTTTTTAAAAATGATCACGTTTTGCTAAAGTAAAAAAGAAAAATCTAATTGTCTAAAGCACTTAGATAAAGCACAGCAAGAAAAATCTCACTGAAGCAATAGATTAAATAGTTCTCAAAATGTGAACTTAGCATACTTATTTAGTCAAAAGTATACTGTTTCTTCTCTTTACCTGTTTTATCAAGAGTCAAAGAATCCCTAGGAAACCAAGTATCCCCCTCCTTCCATGAGGCTCACCTGTGCAAAGCAATGATCCTAGTTGGAAAAGGTTAGTAACTTTTTTGTAAATGCAAATGTCCAGTAATAGGGGAATAGCTTTATTATTTATATCTATGCAATAGAATATTTGTGGCCATTAAAAAGAATAAAGAAGATACATATGAGATGGAATGTACTCCATGATATCCTGTTTAAACCAGGAATAAACTAAAACCTATATCATATCTTGCTACCATTTATGGTTCAAAAAGGGGGAAGTTTAATAATGTGTACATATCTCTGGTTGCCCTCAAGCCAAGGAAACCAGCATATAGAAGACAGAGAAGGAGAATTAATTTTTATTATTATTTATTTTTTCATACTGTTTAAATACTATTTAAGCTTGAGAAAATATTTATTTAAAATGTTACCTACATGTGTGGCTGTGACCTGCCTCTGCTCCAAGCATATGACTTAAAGCACTGTCCTGTCCTAATATTCTAGTGTAAAGGGGACTAAGACTGTTGAAGGGAACTTGAAGATCATCTGGTCAAACTGCCCCATTTTATGGTTGAGGTGCAGAACCCAGAGTGGAGGATACTTGCCTAAGGACACTGTTAGTTAATACCAAAGTCTGGACTACAGCCCAGGCTATTGATTATAGGAAAGTGCTCTTCTCACCCCATGGCCCTAGCGAATAAACTGCCTTGGCTGTAAGAATGACCTTCCCTTCCATTCTTCTTTTGCTGAGGCCAATGCCTCTGCATCTCATGTCCCAAGGCATCTCGCCTAGTCTTTAGGCATCAACTAATTAGAAACACAACTATAAAATGTCCTATCTCAGGCTTTCTTAACTTGAGATCTGTGGGTAGGCCTCAAAAAATCCTTTACCTAAGTAAAAGCTAAGCACTCTGGGAAGAGAGCTCAGATTTCTATGAGATTCACTGTCAAGTGAGATAAAGAACACTTTTCTACCTGAAAGAGACTTGGCAGCCACCAAGTCTAACCCTAGTCAAATGCACAAATGTCCTCAACCACACCTGGCTTTTCTGCTAGAATACTTCTGAATACTGGAGAGTCATCACCAACAATAGTAAAATTTACTCAGCCATTTTAGTTCTTTTTTTAAAGCATTGGAATGAATTTGGTTCTTGCTACAACCCATGTCCTGCCATGACCTGCACAGCAAGGTTCAGAATCTGAAGGAGGGGCCGACGCACAAATGAAAACGTTAGACAAAAATATGAATTATTTAAGGGGGGGGGGCAGGTGGAGACTCTTTCTTGAAGAGACACATCGAGTTCTGGCCTAGTCTGCTTTTATTTACTTGAATACACATTTGCCCTTTAGCAATGCATACGGTAGATCAAAGGTAAAGTTTGGTAAACAATGTAAGGATTATCAGGTCAGGAAATTGCTTCTAGCCATTGCTCCCGTAGCAGGGCAGTTTTGTGCTGATATTCGGCCTTGCTGAATATCAAAGTCCATTGGCCTTCCAATGTCTCTTTTTGCACTTTTATGCTGCTATTTGCTTTAGCCTCCAGCAATGTCCATTATGTGTTGTCCTTACTTTGGAACCCAGGCTGATAGAATAGCCATGGCAGGGACAAAAGAGAACTCACTCGATATCACACCAAGTAATAAACATTCAGCCAGATGTGACACACATTGCTTGCTGTCAGCTCATTGGCCAAAATGGTTCATGGGCTCAACCAACTACTGAGAGCCAGAAAGTGCTATTATACCAGGTGACTAAAGGTAGAAAGTGGGACTATTCAGTGAGCTGTATTTATTACTACCATCTTTCTCCATGAATAAATACCCAAAAGTCCTGTCAGAGTTTTAGCAATTATTTTTGTTAGTTTGCTAGTTTATTTTGTTCATTAGGTACCACATCTTAGTGAAATCATATGGGACTTGTCTGTCTCTGACTGGCTTATTTCACTTAGCATAATACTCTCCAGGTCCATCCATGCTGTCTCAAAGGGTAAGATTTCTTTCTTTTTTGCAGCCAAGTAGCATTCCATTATATAAGTGTACCACATATTTTTTATCCACTCATCTACTGATGGACACTTTTGCTGCTTCCAAATTTTGCCAATTGTAAATAACACTGCAATGAACACAGGGGTTATATATTCTTTTGAATTAATGTGTTAGGTTTCTTCAAATATATACTCAGAAGTGAAATCACTGGGTCATAAGGCAGTTCCATTTTTTATTTTTTGAGGTAACTCCATACTGCTTTCCACAGTGACTATACCAACCTGCATGCCCACCAACAGTGCACAAGGGTTTCCTTTTCTCCACATCCTTGCCAACACTTACTGTTCATTGGTTTATTGATGATAGCCATTCTGGCAGGTGTGAGGTGATACCTCATTGTAGTTTTAATTTGCATCTCTCTGATGATTAGTGACATTGAGCATCTTTTCATTTGTCTATTGGGTATCTGTATATCCTCTTTGGAGAAGTGTCCATTCAGGTCCTTTGCACATTTTTTTAATTGGATTCATTTTTATACAGAAATTTCGTAAATGCTAAGAAAAATTAAACCACTTAGATAACAGGGGCAATTAAAAACTCTTTTAGTAATGGGATATACAATAGTGGTTGATAGTTTAGGATACGTGTTACCTCTCTCCATTTCTATGGGTTCTATGCTCTATACTTCCCTCATTGAAGAGATGGGTCATGTTTGTGTCATGTCTTCTCCACAGTGGATTGGATCAAGAGTTAATACCTGTCCCATCGGGTGTTCATCTGTTGGCTAGCCCCATTGTTGGCAAACTGCGGCTTGTGAGCCACATGTGGCTCTTTGACCCCTTGAGTGTGGCTCTTCCACAAAATACCACGTGCGGGTGCGCACGTACAGTGCGATTGAAACTTTGTGGCCCATGCACAGAAGTCAGTATTTTGTGGAAGAGCCACACTCAAGGGGCCAAAGAGCCACATATGGCTCACAAGCCGCAGTTTGCTGAGCCACAGTTTGCCGACCACTGGGCTAGCCTATAACCAAACATTTTCTGAGAAAGTCTATAGTGAAATCAATATCAACCTATGAATTCAGTGGTTCTATAGAGTTGAACCTAGAGCAGGACTTTTCAGCCATATTCAGAAAGAAAGAGAGAAAGAGAGAGATTTCATCTTCAGTGGTACCTGGGTCCCAGCTCCTACTTCCAAGAGGCTGGCTCACTGTACTTCATTTTTGTGAGGTAGCTTTATAGTCTTTCAATAAATCCTCATTTTATTTGAGCCATTTTATTATCCATACTAGAGGCCTGATGCATGAAATTCGTACAAGGGTAGGCCTTCCTTACCCTGGCTGCAGGCACCGGCTTCCCTCTGGCACCTGGAAGGATGTCCGGTCTAATTAGCATATTATGCTTTTATTATTATAGATGATTAAATTGAGAATCCTAATCAATCTTCCTCCATCTAGATTATCATTCCTGGTCTATGCCAGGCATATGTAGAAATGTTGCCACTCATACTTGGTGTGTAGTACGGGACTAAGAAAAGAACCTGATTATTAGCCTTATTTTCTTACTTTCTGTATTCTGGAAGCTGTGGCAACGCCACTGACTTGGAAGAGACCACCCCTCCAAGGCATCAATTATTCCTAGAGATAGCAAACGCTCCACCTGGGAGTCCTTTTTTCTTAGGTAAACTCACCTAACCAACGCCTCTCCAGCCTCCCCTCTAACAGGGTCTTGCATTCCAGGTCACCATTCCCCTGCCCTAATCACCCAGGGCCAGGTCCATATAACTTAGGGCAGCCCTTACAGCCAGAGCCTGCTGAAATTATTCAAACCAGATAATCTTAAACCTGCTTAGACTTCCTTACCCAGACTTATCTAGTCCTTCCCAAAAAACCCACAACAAAGATCTTGCACTGCTTTTTCCTGCTTCTTCTTCCCTGATCAACAATGGTGCCTCTCCACTCGGCCCTCTGTGTGTGTGCCACGCTCCTGTTCTTAGAGCTAGAGTGGGAGAATTCTTCCTTCCTGACAGTCATTTTGTGTCTGTCTTTTTACCATACTTGATTAAAACAAATTGCAGGTTCATTTTAAAACAAAAGTGTTTTCTTCTGGGCCTCAATCTTAGGTTACCTATGCCCTTGGACATCGAAATGATTAACTGGCTAAGTGGCAGAGAAACAATAGAGTAAAGGAAGCACTTTTCTCTTCTTCAATGTAAGCATGCCTACAATGAATCCTCCTTCTCTCTAAGCATATTTTTAGGTAAAAAAACAAAAAAAAACCCAGTCACGGACATGTTCTCTTGTGGGCAGAGCTTCAAAACACATGGTCACATTCTTCCCTTTTTTCCAGACACTGTGCAAACCACCACCCTTCTATTATTGCAACAAAACAATGACCTCAGTTCTCTCAGAATTAAATAACTGATATTAAAATCCCCTTGTTAGGGCTTTAAGTGGGATCTGGGACACTCCTAGAAAGTGTTTGGCTAGGGGACATAAGATGCTTGAGTCATGCATGATTTTAATATATCTCCTTCGGGAAGACTCATGGCAAATTCCCCTGTCTCTACAAACCATGGCTTTATTCCTATGTAGTAAGCTGGCATTCAAGAACATACAGTGTTTGTTTAAAATATTCACCTCCTTTTAGTTACAGAACCTCAAGACCGGAAAGGGGTTAGTACAATACTTCATTTTCCCCTCAGTGTTGGTGTAAGAATAGAAAAAGTGTTCTAAGACACTTGGGTTCTAAGACACTGTTATATCTTTAACTAGAGGTCTGGTGCATGAAAATTGGTTCACTCAAGGGGGTCCCTTAGCCCAGCCTGCACCCTCTCACAATCCCGGACCATTCAAGTAGGGTCCCTAGGCCTGGCCTGAGATCAGGGCCTATCAGGGTTTTCCTTCCCCTGGTTGCAGGCAGCTGGCCCCACCCCTGCCACTGCCACTGTTTGCCATCTGTGCAGCACTGCTCCCCCTCCTTCCCCTGCCACCGGTCACCTCCCTCTGCAGGCGGCAGGCGTGGGGTAAGATGGCTGGCCTGGGCCTTCCTCTGCGGGGCGATCGCTGGCTGACCACACTCCTGCCACAGTATCACTGGCCAGTGGCCTGGGCCTCCCTCTTTCTTTCTTTTTTTAAGTAAGAGAAATGTTTACTGAGGAATATAGAACTGAGAACTATGAAGAGTTTACCAGATGGAAATGCACTGCACCCCGCCCCTGCCACTCCCAACACCCAGAGACTACAGTACTTAGAAGTTACACACAACAGCCATAACTGCTGAATATCTGTTCATAAGAAACAAACTATAGCATATTTATACTGTATCACATTGAGTGATTATATAAATCTATTTATATGTTGCTTGTATAAAATATTTTTGTAAAAAAACATTAAAAAAAAAGAAAGTATAAAAAACATGTGCAGTTGAAAACCCTGCCGGATCAGCCAGTCTATAAACATTCAGTGAGTATGTGCTATGGAAGGATGTCCGTGCCGCCTGTGCCTCATGCCCATAGCAACTCCAGCAGATTTTTTTTTTTGAGAGAGAGAGAATAAAACAGAGGGGGAGAGAGAAAGTCTTTATTATATCAGAAATTCTTGGTTTGGATAGAAACAGATTTATGAAAAAGAAAAACAAAAATATAGTTTATATATTTGTATGAACGTTCATGTGTCTTCCAGTACACTTAAGTGGACTACTATTGCACATTTAGGTTAAATCAAACATTTAACTCACATTTCATATGTTTCTGTGTTGAAATGTGGACAAAAGAAGACTGCCACAAAAATTTGATATAATTTATATTTACTGAGTGATGTAATGTGGTAGATCAGAAACCTCATTCAGCTGAGACCCAACTACTTCAACAGAAATCAGTGGTTCTCATGTTCTCTGTTCATCCCACAAGCCTCTATGTACTCATAATCTATAATAATCTTCATCAGAAAAGAAAAACAGAGAGAAAAAACATTTTTTAAAAACTCTGTAGTATTTCTTTTTGTGCTTATTGTCATTGCTAAACAGTGTCTTGAGGACTGTTGTTTCATTGTGTTTTTTGGTGCCTAAGACAAAAGGAGATTACTGAATGAGCACTGGAGTTCTCAGTAGGAGAATGACTTAAATTCCCTTATTCACATCCCAAAGATTTCTGTTGCCTCCAACAGTAATGGATCTAAACTTTACATCTTTTGTTCTTACTACAAGAAAAAAATCCTTCCCAGTACATGTTGAAGATCAAGACTCCTAGTGTGAGAAATAATAATGAAGGCCTAAAAGGTTATCTAAAGTCATTTATGACCAAATTTATAGCTATTCTCAAATCTTTATATTTCAGTTATTATTAAATTATATTTGTACAATATAGCCATCATTTATATCGATTAATAAAAATGTTGTTCCTAAATTATATTTCTAAAATATAAATTGAACAAATAATAATTCAATAAATTGTCTCATAAAATTGAGTCTGCCTTCCATTAAAAACAGATATTTTCATTGGCTTCTAGAAAGTGTACACCTAATAGCTACTATACATTTTTGTTCTTAAATAAATATTTTATTAAAAATGTAGAAAGAAAGAGAGAAGAATACAAATTATACGTCATTTATATCTCCTTGAAATTGTCATGCTTGCATATTGCATTTATAATTACCTGTGATGTGTTGTTGACACTGTTGATTTCCCTGTGGACAGACACAAAATATATGGGTCCTTGATAACACTAATTGAAGTGTTTAATCAACCAAGCATGAAGGCTGTCCTACATATAGGCAACAAATAAAATAAAAGCTATCTTTGTTCTTTAAAAATGACTTGAGGGGCTTCTTTTACTAGCCCAAATATCCAATGAAACAACAGTATAAGGGAAAGGAAAAATCAAACAACAAAAAAAGAAGCAAATCTAGTGAAACTGTTGGCAAAAGGAATGAGATAACACTTGAATAAATCAGGCCCTATTCTTCTCTGAGCATGGATTCAGTGTGCACTCAGGTTATTTTAATGTAGAGATGGTTAACTGAATTAAAACAATATCAATTCATTGGGAAGGGAAAAAGTATCAACATTCATATAAGTCCCACTCTGCATCCTGTTTTACAGCATTTGTTTTAGTAAGAAAAATAGTTGAGGGAATTAGCTTTAACAAGCATGTTAGATTTTAAAAGCTCATGACATATAGGTTTTTATTCATTAATTCAACATTCATGGCACCCCTCTATGTCCTAGACAGTGAGATTATAAAAAGATGAATGAAATATGATTCCTGCAGTCAAGGACCTCCAGACCCACAATCAGACTCACATTCTGAGATTCAGGTCAGAATTTTCTACTAAGCCACAATTAAGGAATTCACCTATGAAAGCCATACTGTTTTTGTGGTTTCTTTGGATTTACATCATTTTGTTTTATGGACCAATATGAAAGTTGTATTCTTGTTGAAAATGTGTAAATTTTCGTCTGGACTAAGGTAAAGATGATACTTTACTTTGCTTCAAAAGAAAGTGCTTGAATGGATAATTTGTCTTCTTGGTGATTTTTGTTTTTTGTTTTTATTGCTTGTATAATATTATAAATTTGTTTCAAACTGACATTTTATTAATCATTTTTCCTGTTAACATTTGCCAAGACTCCTGCAGTAGCACATTGGCCAAAACAAATTTCAGCCTTTAAAGACGTAGATCAGAAATCCCAGAAAACACTAAATGAATTATAGTGTGGTGTGAACTAATAGTTCATGTAAACTAATTTTAAGACTCTGAAAGTTAAGGATTTGGGCTTCATAATGTAGCAGATATTTTTAATGTTTGTTAGATGCATGTATCAAAGACAGATAAATGAAGGGAATTTATCTGAGCATATAAAATGATGTTCTAATGTATCTAACATGATGGTGTTTCCTGATTTGGTTTCAAATATCCAGGAAAAAAGTCACTGGGGAGTACTCAGAAGGATGCACAACAGTGCTCTCTTCTGTGTCCTTCAGCCCCGTTGGCTGGTTCTCCCTCATGTCTCAATTCCAGATGTTTCCTGGCATAGCTAATACTTGCTCTTCTTCCCCCGTCCCATAGCTTTAACCCTCTGTTCTCGGGGGTTACATGCCATTCTGAGAGTCTTATGAAAATTATGAAATACATATACACAAATGTTTCTGTATAATTTCAGGGACACTCGGTTTTGAATCTTTCTTACAAGATTATAACCCAGTTTCTCAGATCGTGTACAACTTTATGTCGATCAGGACTTGCTGGAATTTAAGCAAATCATCTAAGCAATTAGTAAATATTTACTGGGGACCTACATGTATTGCTGTCAGTGCTAGGAATATCATGGTGAGGAAGAAAAACATCCTGCCATCACGGAACTTAAATCCTAGTAAGAAAGAGACAGACAAAAAAGAAAAAAAAAAGAAACAGACCAACTATAAACAGATGAACTACTAAAGGGATATATAATAAAATTAAATATAATATAATATTATGTAGGTCAAATGAAGAAATAAAGTAGGATAAGGGGGCAGAGAGTGACACGGCATGCTCTCAATAAAAACATGTCAAAATAAAACAAATGCAAAAGTATGAGCTTTCCTTAATGATTTTAAAATTATTTCTAAGTTTTATTAGAATGTATTCATATCAATAATATTGATAACCTGAGATGCAGCAATCATAACAAAACCTTTCATTAAAGCTCTTTCTATCGTTGTTTTTTTAAAAAAAATATATTTTATTGACTTTTTAAAGAGAAGAAGGGAGAGGGATAGAGATTTAGAAACATCGATGAGTGAGAAACATCGATTAGCTGCCTCTTGCACACCTCCCACTGGGGATGTGCCCGCAACCAAGGTACATGCCCTTGACCGGAATCGAACCTGGGACCCCCCAGTCCACAGGCCGATGCTCTATCCACTAAGCCAAACCAGTTAGGGCTATAGTTGTTTAAATAAATTAATTAAAAAGAAATTATGTATAAAATTAACATTTTCTTTAGAACAATATGAAGTAATCAAATAGAAGTTTTGCTAGATTTAAAAAATTTTTTTACTAACAGTTGACATACAATATTAGTTTCAGATATACAACATAGTCATTTTTGCTAGGTTTTAGCCAGTAAAATTTTATGCAAAGTACAGCAAGCTCTTGCTAAAAGTCTTAGTTTATTGTATTTTTGGCTTCCATAGAGTTTGAGAGCATTTAAAAGCTGGAAGGGACCCAGTTTCCACAAAATGGAACCAAATGGAAATTGCAGTAGAAACACTATCTTCCCACAGCTCTTCTGAAAGACAATGAAGTTCGGTTTTATTTAATGCAGATGTATCATCACTAATTTTCTGTTTGAAGATGTACTTGACAGTGGCCTTACATACATAAATACACAGATGTACCACAAAGCCCTTATGTTGCCTTTGGAAATGACAGGAACACTGAGGAAATTAATGGTAAATCCTTCCATAGTACAAATCTCCACTACTCTTTTGGCCACAGAAGAAGTTGTCTGCAACTTCAGGGAGCAGAGTCTGTCCTCCTATAATTGCACAATTTCTGAAATACTACAAAATATTTTATCTTTTAATGTCATGCCAGTTAGAAAAATATTTTTTTCCATGGGAAAACCACTGCCTAAGCCATTGGCAAAGTAATACAAATGAACCCTTCTGGACCCTCCAGGGAGATTTGAACTTCCAATTACTAAAGTACATGGCTCTAGACCTGCCTCTAGTTATTGCTTTATCATTTAATCTAAAGGAAGGGTTTTCTTTTTAGTCATGCCAAGGAATTTATACTTTTAGAACTTATAATGCATGTTTTTATTGTTCTCAATAATAGCCAACTTTTCCCCTTAATGAAAAAACACACCAAATTATTGGAAGCTGATTTGGGGAAATAGGATGGATAATCAGGTTGATCATTTATTTTTCCCTTTTATAAAAAAGCAGAAGAGATTGTAAAATAAAGTGGCTGACTTCCTAGCATAGCTGGGGCTGTGGTTCCAAAGAAGAGCCCATGAAACATGTTAAGCAATGTGAATATCATTGGAATTGTCTCTGAGGGTGACCTTCAAGGATGACATTCAGTGGTGTGCAAGCATTTTGATGTACATCACAATCATGCCTCAAATAAAGAAAGATGACATGAAAGGTAAATTTATCATGGCACCACAGGAAAAAAAAATGAGGGCAATATTCCTGACCAGGGTATTAAAAAATGCTACAAGGCAGAGATACCTCAAATTTCACTCTTGAAGAATGGGTAATATTTAGATATATAGAAAAGGAAGTGTGCTCCATCCCATGAGAAATGCAAGGTATATGTATGAGATAGGGAGCAGATTAATTTGACTGAGGTAATGTTTTCATGTAGAAAATGTAGGCAGTAAATGTCTTTAGATATATTAGGGTTCAATTTGAATTTGAGTGCCAGGTACCCAAGGAGTTCTGATTTATATTATGGTCAGTGGAGATCATTGAAAGTTTTTTTAGCAGAGTCACAGTATAGAGAAGGTAAGATTAGGAAGATTCATCTGGTAGCAGAATGGACTGGAGAGAGGCGGAGACTAGAGAGAAGAAAGCCAGAACAGATGTAATGAGAATCTACCCTGTGGTGGCCATCACATGGTGCCGAGTGGGAAACCATGATGAAAATACAAATTTCTCACCCTTAAAATGTCAGAATATTCAACTAATGCAAAAAGTTTATTGGAATGATGCATTAGAAAACATAAAATAGCTCAGTAAATTTTCTTATAATTTGTTTATACAGTGGGAAAATATTAAATCTGCTGTTAGGTAGTCAAAACCAAGATTTTTAAAATTTGAATGTCTTAGTATGAGCCAAATATTATTAGAAAAAAAACCCTTAAAACTTTTATGTTGTTTTTACTATTAAAAGTATTTTTATCAGAGACTAAAGATAGCTCCTTAACTAGTACTTATTATCAGTTGTAAGGCACCATGCTCTAAATTACACACACACACACACACACACACACACACACACGCACACGGGGGGCTGGAATTTGATTTTACCTTAATTAAAAGCTAATAAGTTGCATAACAATTATTACATGAATGTTGGAAGAACACATGAGATTCCTGGATCAGACACAAAAGGGTTCTCTATTGATGGTGCAGCAGGCAGCATGAGCATCAGGTTTGCATCAGTTCTCTGTCTCCACAGACCCAGAGGGAAATGCCGAGGGTCCATATAGATGCTGTGCACACAGTGGGGTTGTGTTGCATCCAAGGAATCCTAAAGTTAGGGAATCTAACTCTTCAATGGCCCCAATGGGAGACATTACCTTATTCCTCAGGGTCACTTGCTCCAATAGACAACCCTAAGAAGTGGCTTGAATAAAGGGCTAATACGGCTTTGCATTATTGGCATACTTAGCAAATCACATCTATATATATAAAAGCCTAAGCAACCGTTATGACTGAATGACCGGAACAACCAGACAACTGGCCAGTAGCTATGATGTGCACAGACCCAGACCTAGCTGCTGAGACCCTGACAGCCTCAAATCTGATTCACCCGCACCCTGGACCCAAACAGGAAGGATGAGAGAGCCCAATTCCTCGTAGAATCGACCATGCCTTAGCTTGCTGCTGGGGCCCTGACAGCCCCAAATCTGGTTCACCCACACCCTGGACCCAGGTAGGAGGGAGGGGGGAGCCTTATTCCTTGTGGAATTGGCTGTTGGTTAGCTTGCTGCTGGGGCCAACCTCCTGCGGTCCCTCCCCGCTGCAGTCCAGCGCCCCGCAATGGGCCCCAATAGCCAGCCAGGCCAAGGGACCCCATCTGTACATGAATTCGTGCACTGGGCCTCTAGTAGTAGCATAGGAGACCCATGCAGAACTGTCTTTTGCAACAAAGCACTTAAAAACAATGCTGTGGCCGAAACTGGTTTGGCTCAGTGGAGGGAGCGTCGGCCTGCGGACTGAAGGGTCCCAGGTTCAATTACGGTCAAGGGCGTGTACCTTGGTTGCAGGCACATCCCTAGTGGGAGATGTCCAGGAGGCAGCTGATCGATGTTTCTCTCTCATCGATGTTTCTAACTCTCTATCTCTCTCCCTTCCTCTCTGTAAAAAATCAATAAAATATATTTAAAAAAACAAAACAAACCAAAAAAAACAATGCTGTGCACATATTAGACTCTCAATGAACACACACTATTATCTTTACTGCGGAATAGTCTATGCATTCTAAAATACAGTGCTTTGAGAGCATAACTATTATGAAATAATCAAAAATTAATTTAAAGTTTGAGTATAGCAATATGTAGTGTATATTTAAGTAAAAAGAATTACAGAGAAATGTGATTTATATTAACAGATATTGCTCAGAGATATACTTGGAGAAATTATAATTTTGTTTTAGATTACTAGCACTTAACTACTTTGAGTCCATCAATGAATTGGTCAGAAGTTTAAATACTCTGTCAACATTTTATCGATTAACCTAAAGTGTAACACTTGGAATATAAAATGATCCAATGGTTTGATGTCTTTCTGTGAGGGAGCTGGAGCCTGCTACCACCATTTATGCACAGTGAATTGTCGGGGGGTTTTTTTCTTTTGTTTATTATGTTGCTTAGAATTTTAGGTTATTGGACTATTTCACAGTTGTTTGCACATATGTAGAACTAGAAAAGCCATAAGAAAAAAAAAAATTGGCTATAGTAGGACAAAGACATATTCCCAACAAATATTTTTAAAGGAAGAGAAAGTCAGGCACTACTTTAGAAGAAACACATCGCAAATATATAAAATATTGGAAAATACATGATTTTGAAATGTTTCAGCCATTTAATCCTAGAAAAAATAGATTAAGGAGATTATTAATGGAAAAGACAACTCAAAGTTAAGAACTGTAACTTAAAAAGACTATTAAATTTTTTTGGGGGGGTGTTAATTTTTTTCAAGATTTTAAGAGGAAAGAAAGTTTATTTGTATAAACTTTGACTAAACCATAATATTAGCAACAAAAAATGAATTCCGCGTTAGTTTTTATTTCAGGATAAAAGAGTGAGGAATAGGTTGAGGGCATTAGTATGGCAGGTCAGAAGATACTGTTACTGCAGATCTTTCTTCAACTCTGTCAGCTACACTAGTCTGCTTTCTAGCTTCAGTTCTTTCTCGTGGTTAAATTTCTATGTGGTCTGTACCACAGTACATTCTGAACTGACTCATCATTAATAACATTATTTGGAAACTTGTACTGGAACTCAAAATCTCGAGAAATGTGCCCAGATTGAGTTTAATTCTTGCTGGCTGAGCGACAGGAGACAGCCTATGAAAGTAATGCCACAGAGACTGTTTTCTTTAATGGGAACTAGGAGGTTTTATTATGCAGCTGAGTAAAACACTCCCTTTGCTGTTTTTATTTCCACTTAGGAGGTATGATCAGCACAAACTAGAGAATGGAATGTGCAACCCAAACCGGCAATTACAGCCATGGCTCAACAGGTTTTACTCAGTGTTTAGACTTTCTTCCAGGTTCTGTTCAGTGCCAGTCTGTTTTAGTTAGTTAGCTGAGCCATGGGTAACAGTTAGCTGTTATCAAATTTTTTAAAAGTGTCATAAATCAATGGCAATACAATGTTTTTATGGGAGTGGGCATGTCATCAAATACCCATGTACTAGGTGCCTGGTAGCCCCTATGTGAGATGCTTGTTATAAATTTTGTTTATTTATTATTGGATGCATTGGATATGATGGGGCTATGTATTTTTTAAATTTTATTTGCACTTTTGATAGACTAAAGAATAAACTATGCAAAAAACTTAATGACATATGGGGTCTGTGTGTCTGTGTACACAAGGCCTTATTCACTTTGGCTTTACTAAAATTGCCTATGCATTTCTCATGTATCTACATTCTTTCCCACATGAACACATTAAAAGTGTTCTTTCTAGCCCTGGCCAGGTGGCTCAGTTAGTTGGAGCATCATCCTGTACACCAAAATGTTGTGGGTTTGATTCCAGTCAGGACACCTACCTAGGTTGTTGTTTTGATCACCAGTCTGGGAACATATGGGAGGCAACCAATCTATGTTTCTCTCTCTCTCTCTCTTCCTCTCTCTCTCTCTCTCTCCTTTCCTCTCTCTCTCTCTCTCTCCTTTCCTCTCTCTCTCTCTAAAGTCAATAATAAAAAACAAACAACCCCTAAAACATATCTTCAGGTGAGGATTTAAAAAAGAAGTGTTCTCTATTCACAACCCCTAGGGTACTTTATGAGGCACTACTGCCTCAGACCACAGAATTCATCTTTAGGCACTATGTATGTGTTATGGACAGGGAGGGCGACAGACATAGGTTCTGCCTTTTCTGGCCTTATATATGAGGCACATTGATAGAATATGTAATCTGAACCTCAGTAAGTGCTATGAAGGACATGTAAAGAGAGCTAGGGTAGCATGTAGCAAGGGGCATGGTTGCTCTGGAAACTTCCCAGAGGAAGTAATGTATAAACTCAGAGAGTGGAAGAATAGCAAAATGGCCCAGAGGACAGTCAGAGAAGCTCTCAACACACATGGGCTTGCCAGGAACCATATTTATGATTGCAACATCACTAGATTTCAAAAACTTAGGGCCATTTTCCAGCTTTTTCCCAGAATGACCGTCAATCTCCTCCTTTGGCTCAACAAATTTGCAAGCAAGACGAGCTGTGTGACAATCCAGCACAGGTGTTTAGCCAGCACTGATTTAGCCTGGATGGTTCAGGACAATCGCCTGAGTTGTGAAGCCAGTTGCTTCCACTGGTGGGTCATTTTTGCAGTCACCAGCCACATTGGCACAATGAACATCCTTGACAGACATGTTCTTGCCATTGAAGCTCACACTGTCCCCAGGAAAAGCTTCACTCAAAGCTTCATGGTGGCCTTCAACAGACATTACTTCAATTGTAACACTGGCTGGAGCATAGTCACCACGACGCCAGGTTTTCGAAAACCAGTCTCCACTGTGCCTACAGGGACAGTACTCATACCACCAATTTTGTAGACATCCTGGAGGAGCAAACACGGCTTATCATTTGGGGAGTTAATGGCAGGTTGCAATCCAGTATTTCAAGTAGTGTGGTTCCACTGGCATTGCCATATTTACGGGGGACTTTCCGTTCCTTGAAGCAAGGCATGTTAGCACTTGGCTCTGGCATGTTGTTGCCCTTCTAATCAGACATGGGCACAAATGTTACTGTGTTAGGGTTTAGATAATTTTCTTAAGGTAGGTGCTGACTTCTTTAACAATTTTCTTGTATCCCTTCTAGCTGTAGGACAGCTCAGTGGAACCAATTTTATTAACACTAATAATCAGTTGTTTCACACCCAGAGTGTAAGCCAGAGGACGTGTTCACGGGTCTGTCCATTCTTGGAGATACCTGCCTCAAATTCACCAACACCAGCAGCAACAATCAGGACGCCACAGTCAGCCTGAGATGTACCTGTAATCAATGTTTTTGACAAAGTCTGTGTCCTGGGGCATCCGTGATGACCATATAATATTTGCTGGTCTCAAATATCCACAGGGAGATATCATTGGTGATACCACAATAATGTTCAGCTTTCTGTTTATCCAAGACCCAGACATAATTGAAGGAGCCCTTCCCCATCTCAGCAGCTTCTCTCTCAAATTTTTTGATGGTTCTTTTGTTAATCCCACCATATTTGTAGATCAGATGGCCAGTAGTAGTAGATTTGTGGGAATCTATTTGTCATTGACAATGATGTTGATATGAGTCTTTTCCTTTCCCATTTTGGCTTTGATTTAGTACTGATTTTCATGACAACTGTGTTCTGGTGACAAACCTGTTGTGAAAAAGGACTTTGTTTGTTTTGAAAAAAATTCAACTAATAGTGGAGATGGTTTAAAAAATATCTCAACAGTACTGGAAAGTGCATTTCCATTTCACTTCAGCTTCCTAGTTCCTCAGTTTGCCAGTCCTCTTCAGAGGCAATTTATTTTGCCAGTTTTTATGCTTTTTATCCATGCAGATCTAACATGTGTTTGTATATAGCTCCAATTTTTTTTTTACTCACACTTGCCATACAGTGCTGTATCTTTCTTTTACAAATTAATATAACTTGGAGTTGGTTTCATATCACTTTTCATATTTTTCAATAATTAATAGGATATTATTCCAAATGGATGGATACTATACTAAATTACTGTATACATACATCCTTATGCATGTATTACTGCATTCCTACACAAAAAATTTAGTGCAGAAGATATTTGTATTTTAAATTTAGAAATATTGTCAAGTTGACTTTTTAAAAATGTAATTTAATTAATTTATTTTAAATTTTTGTTATGAGACTATTACAAATGTCTTCTTTTTTCCCCACATTGTACCCCTCCACCCGGTACCTGCCCTGCCCCAGGGCTTCATCACCTTATTGTGTCCATAGGTATGCATATATGCACATAAATTCTTTGGTTAATCTCTTTCTGTCCCCCATTCCATTCTGTCTGAGATTTGTCAGTCTGTTCCATGTTTTTATGCCTCTGGTTCTATTTTATTCATCAGTTAATTTTCTTCATTAGATTCTTTGTTTATTTTGATTTTTAGATTCAAATGTTGATAGATATGTATTTGTTGCCCATATACATTTTCTCTTCTTAAAGAATATCCTTCAACATTCTATGTAATACTGGTTTGGTGGTGATGAACCCCTTTAACTTTTTCTTGTCTGTGAAGCTCTTTATCTGACCTTCAATTCTGAATGATAGCTTTGCTGGGTAATCTTGGTTGTAGGTTCTTGCTATTCATCACTTTGAATATTTCTCAACTACTTCCTTCTGGCCTGTGAGAATAAGCTAGTAATTTTTTCTGTCAAAGAAGGTAGTTTAGGCAGCTGCCATTTTAGTTCACATGACTTGCAGCTCCCCTGAGGGCTTCCATTTTGAAATGGCAAAGGTCAACCACTTACTTTAAATTAGGCAATCGCGCAAGAGTGTGAGCAGAAGCTCTCAAGAATGAGAGACAGATCATGTGCATTAGGAATAAAAGCCTGAGAAAACTGCCAGCTCAGCGCTCAGTGTATGTGCTGCCAGACTGTGCTGGTATGTACCCTTCTGCAGAAGTGAAGAATTTGCCTTGCTGCCTGGCTCTCAAGTATGCTTTGTGTTCTACCAGGATTCCTGATTTAGGGGGTTTGACTTATTTCTAAAATGGCCTAAAAAGTATCTGTTGAGACATCAGCTGACAGTCCTATGGCACTCCCTTGTAGGTAACTAACTTCATTTCTCTTGATGCTTTTAAGATTCTCTTAGTCTTTAGCCCTTGGCATTTTAATTATGATGTGTCTTGGTGTGGGCCTCTTTGGGTTCCTCTTGTTTTGGACTCTCTGTGCTTCCTGGACTTGTAAGTCTATTTCTTTCACTAAGTAGGGAAAGTTTTCTGTCATTATTTTTTCAAATAGGTTTTCCATACCTTGCTCTTTTTCTTCTCCTTCTGGGACCCCCATAATATGAATGTTAGTAAGCTAGAAGTTGTCCCCAAGACTCCTTACACTATCTTCATATTTTTGGATTCTTTTTGATCTTCTGATTGGGTGTTTTTGCTTCCTTATATTCCAAATCAATGATTTGATTCTCAGAATCCTCTACTCTACTGTTAAATCTCAGTAAATTATTCTTTATTTCAGTTAGTCTATGCTTAATTTCATACTGGTTCTTTTATATGTCTTTGATGTCCTCACTAATTTTCCTGGAATTCTCACTAAGTCCCTTGAAGCTCTCATTAAGATCCCTGAGCATCCTTATAACCATTGTTTTGAATTCTGTGTCTAGTTGTTTGCTTGCTTCCATTTCATTTAGTTCCTTTTCTGGAGATTTCTTATGTTCTTTCATATGCAACATATTTCTTTGTCTCTGCATTTTGGCTGCTTCCCTGTGTTAGTTTCTATGTATTAGGTAGGGCTGCCATGTCTCCTGGAGTTGGTAGAGTGGCCTTGTGTAATAGGTTTCCTGTATGACCCAGTGGCTCAGCTTCCCCAGTGTCCTGAGCTGGGAACTCTAGGTGCACCCTTGTGTGGGCTGAGTGCAGAGTCTTATTGTTGTTGAGCCTTGGTTGCTGTTGGCATCTCTGGGAGGAATTGACCTCCAGGCCAATTGGCTGTGAGGACCAGTTTTGACTACAGTGGGAGAGTTTCTGTGCAGGAGATATCCCTGTGGAACAGGACTTGCTTCAGAGGGGCTTTGGTGCTCACTGAATCTGCACCTTGAGTGTGTTGATCATGGATGTATAGAGTTGTAATTTGGCATGGTCTACAGCTGTCCATCAGGTGCACTGGCTCTGGGGCCTCCAGGGATTGAAAAGTCAGCCATTGCCTGTGCCCTGCCTACAGCCACCCAGCACAAGCTACAAAGCAATCTGCAGATGGCTGCTACTTGTGTTGGGCTTGTAGGTGCCCAGGAGAGGCCAAACTGTGAAGCAAGTCAGGCTGCTACTATTGCCAGGCCAGGAGCTACTTATTGAAAGGTATAGGTGTGCTGAGTCCAGCTGCTACTTCTTTGAGAGATTATAGGAAAGTCTGAAGCCTGAGCCAGGAGAGGCCATTCATATGGAAAAGACTCTGCAAACAGCATAGGTGGGGCTGCAAATTGGGTGTGGCAGGATCACAGGGAATCACCAGTGGGGGGTGAACAGTGTGAGCCAGGTTTATAGAGATGTAAATATGGTGCCTGACAGTCAGTTCTTGGTGAGGCAGATTTCAGCATAGAAACAATGATCTCTGCAAACACTTTTGTCTGGGAGAAAGCTGCCCATGAGTTCTTCTTCTTTTTAATTATTGTCTAAAGTATTACATACATTCCTTCCTCCACCTCCATTGACCTCCCGTGACCACTCCCACTCCCCTGCACAAGCCCTCACCACCCCCAGTGTGTGTGTCCATTGGTTATGTTCATATGCATGTGTACAAGTCCTTTGGTTAATCTCTTACCCCCAACCCCTCCCATCTTCCTCTGCCTTCCTTCTGAGGTTTGATGGTCTGTTCAATGCTTCTATGTCTCTGGATCTACTTTGGTTCATCAGTTTATGTTGATCATTAGATTCCACAAATGAGTGAGTTTGTGTAATATTTATCTTTCTCCGACTGGCTTATTTCACTTAGCATAATGCTCTACAGTTCCATCCATGCTGTTGCAAATGGTAAGTTATTTCTTTTTTACATGCAATGTAGTATTCCATTGTGTAGATGTAACACAGTTTTTTAATCCACTCATTTGTTGATGAGCACTTAGGCTGTTTCCAAATCTTAGCTATTGTAAATTGTGCTGCTATGAACATAGGGGTGCATATATCCTTTCTGATTGGTGTTTCTGGTTTATTGGAATATATTATTAGAATTGGGATTACTGGGTCAAATGGGAGTTCCATTTTTAATTTTTTGAGGAAACTCCGTACTGTTTAACACAGTGGCTGCACCAGTCTGCAGTGCCACCAGTAGTGTGCAAGGGTTCCTTTTTCTCCACATCCTCGCCAGCACTTGTCATTTGTTGATGATAGCCTTTCTGACAGATGTGAGATACCTCATTATCACTTTGATTTGCATCTCTCGGATGATTAGTGACTTTGAGCATCTGTAATAATAAAATCATAATATGCTAATTAGACTGGACATCCTTCCAGGCGAAGCCAGGGTCAGAGCAAAGTCCAGGTCCCGGGTGCCAGAGGGAAGAAGGTGCTGACAGCTGGGGGAAGGAAGGCCTTACTCTTGCACAAATTTCATGCATGGGGCCTCTAGTGTTTTCATATGTCTCTTGACCTTCTGTATGTCCTCTTTCGAAAAGTGTCTATTTAAGTCCTTTGCCCATTTTTTTTATTGGATTGTTTATCTTCCTTTTGTTAAGTTGTATGAGTTCCCTATAAATTTTGGAGATTAAACCCTTATCTGCTATAACATTGGCAAATATGTTCTCACATGCCATGGGCTCTCTTGTTGTTTGCTGATGGTTTCTTTTGCTGTGCCTAAGTTTTTATTTTGATGTAGTCCCATTTGTTTATTTTCTCTTTAGTTTCCATTGCCCTAGGAGCTGTATCGGTAAAGATATTGCTACGACATATGTCTGATGTTTTGCTGCCTATGGATTCTTCTAAGATTTTTATGGTTTCCTGTCTTACATTTAAGTCCTTTATCCATTTTGAGTTTATTCTTGTATATGGTGTAAGTTGGTGGTCTAATTTCATTTTTTTGCAAGTGTCTGTCCAATTTTCCCAACACCATTTATTTTTTTAAAATATATTTTATTGATTTTTTACAGAGAGGAAGGGAGACAGAGAGGGATAGAGAGTTAAAAACATTGATGAGAGAGAAACATCGATTAGCTGCCTCTTGCACGCCCCCTACTGGGGATGTGCCCACAACCCAGGTACATGCCCTCAACCGGAATCGAACCTGGGATCCCTCAGTCCACAGGCCGACACTCTATCCGCTGAGCCAAACCAACCAGGGCCCAACACCATTTGTTGAAGAGACTGTCTTGACTCCATTGTGTGCTCTTGCCTTCTTTGTCAAATTAATTTAGCATAATGGCTGTGGTCGATTTCTGGGTTCTCTGTTTTGTTCCATTGGTCTATATGTCTGTTCCTGTTTTGAAAACAGTTTTGAGAACAGTGGCTTTGTAATATAGCTTGATATCTGGTATTATGATCCCTCTAACTTTGTTCTCTCTCAGGATTGCTGTGGCTATTTGGGGTCTTTTTTTATTCCAGAAGAATTTTTGAAGCGTTTATTCTAGGTCTGTGAAATATGCCATTGGTATGTTAACGGGGATTGCATTGAATCTATAGATTGCTTTGGGTAGTATGGACATTTTAATGATGTTGATTCTACCAATCCATGAACACAGTATGTTCTTCTATTGGTTTATAGCTTCCTCTTTTTTCAATGTCCTGTAATTTTCTGGGTGCAGGTCTTTTACCTCCTTAGTTAAGTTTATTCCTAGGTATCTTTATTTTTTTGTTGCCATGGTAAATAGGATTGTTATTTTAGTTTCTCTTTCTGTGAGTTCATTATTGATGTATAAAAAAAACCATACATTTCTGGGTGTTAATTTTGTATCCTGCTACATTGCCGAATTAATTTATTAAGTCTAGTAGCTGTCTGATGGAGACTTTAGTACTATGTCGAACAAGAGCAGTGAAAGTGGGCACCCCTGTCTTGTTCCTAATCTTAGGGGAAATGGTTTTAGTTATTGCTCATTAAGTATGTTGTTGGCTATAGGTTTGTTATATAAGACTCTTATTATGTTAAGGCATGATCTCTCTATTCCTACTTTGCTGAGAGTTTTTATCAAGGGTCTTATATTTTGTCAAATGCTTTTTTCTGTATCAAGTGACATGATTATGTGATTTTTATCTCTCAATTTGTTTATGTGATATATCACATTTTTTGATTTGCAGATATTATAGCAGCCTTGCATCCCTGAAATAAATCCCACTTGGTCATGGTGTATGATCTTTCTAATGTAGTGCTGAATCTGATTTGCTGCAATTTTGTTGAGGATTTTAGCATCTGTATTCATTAGGGATATTGGCCTATAGTTCTATTTCTTTGTAGTGTCATTATCTGGTTTTTGGATTAGGGTAATGCTGGCTTCATAGAAAGAGTTTAGAAGTGTTCCTTTCCTTTGAATTTTTTGGAATTGTCTGAGGAGGGTAGGTTTTAGTTCTTGCTTGAATGTTTGGTAAAACTCCCCTGTGAAGCAGTCTAGCCCAGGGCTTTTGTTTTGCTTGAAGTTTTTTGATTACTGCTTCAATTTCATCTGTTCCATTTGGAGGACCAGTTATAGCTTTAGGGTTTGTACATGGAAGGATATGAAACATGCCAAAGGTTAAACAGGTAGTAGTTAAAGATGAGTAAAACAGCAGCAACAACAAAAAAACAATAGTATAAACCAAGGTCTGTGAGGGCAGCTAGTTAATGGGAATGGCATTATATCTTCAATTGGTGCCCAGACTTCTGGGGCAAGAGGCTATGAGGCCTTCTTTTTAGCTAAACTGCTTGCAGTAAGAAGTGTTATTCATGGCACAGACTTTGCCCTGCTCAGTCGAGGGGTTCTCTGTTAATAAAAATCTGTAGAGGCTTGAGAAGTGGTTCTGGTCTGGTTGGTGGTGGTGGCAGCATAAGTTGTCCTATAGACTAAGATTTAGCACATTTTACTCTGAAAGAGATGTGGGAGATATATATCTAATTGAGATTATTTGAGCCTGAATTGAGCTACTTATAACATACTTAGTAGTTAGGGATTTGGGGAGCCAGTATGGCTGAAAATTTTGCTACATTAGGGATACAAAATGGAGCTATAAGTAGAAGCATTTTATGGTGTTTCTGGGTCCCAGCAAGGGCAGTGAAGGTCTCCTCCAGATACTAGACTAGGGTTCAGGTGACGCTTATAAAAAGACAGAATAAGAATTATTAAAAAAATGAAAACACTGTTTATCCAGAAATACCAGATATGTTACTTATCTGGCACTCATTGACTCTTCAAGATTCCTTTAAAAGAGAAGTTTTAGGTCCTCTAGAGCAGTCGCGGACCACTGGTGGTCCATGAGGTCCGAAAGGTTGGCGACCGCTGGTTTAAGGAAACCTTTGGAGCAGTGGTCACCAACCAGTGGTCTGCAGACCACTGGTAGTTTATGAGGTCCGAAATGTTGGTGACCGCTGCTCTAGAAGCTCACACAAATAGGAATCTAGTGATTCAGCTGATGGTAATGTGGCTTCATCCTTCTCCTGTACTGGCATTCAAGGCTTATTCAAGACAGACGGATCTAGGACTTGATACAGCTGACCTGTTGGGAGACTTAAAGCCGGTGCCTGTAATAGGGCCTTTTGGAGCTATTTAAAGGCCTGCCTAAATAAATGAGGGCTATTCCTGAAAATCCTGGGCAGTACTATCCATGTTAGCTGAATGCTTAAATTATTAGGATCTCTTTAAAGGCAAATGGGGACTGTGAGTTAGGAGGGAGAGGTACACAGAAAAAGGCATACTTGAGATCTAGTACTATAAACCACTCTGTGTCCTCCAGAATCTGGGCAGTAAAGTATAAGGGTTAGGGACAATTGGCTGGATAGGAATCACTGTTTTATTTACTAGTTATAAGTTCTGAATTAGTCCTCCCCCTCTATTAGGCTCTTGTACCCCTAAGATGGAAGTATTGTAAGGACTATGACAAGGTATCAATAAATCTTGGACTTCTAAAATAGATGACTTATTAGAATATTGAGTCCAGAGCCTCAGGGTTGAGAGGATACTGTTTTCTGATATGGGTATGAGGCTTTCAGCAGGATCAAGATGGCATGGGAAAGGAACAACTTACACCAGCTGCACCCTAAAGGCTGAGAAAAAGATCTCTTTCTTGGCTTCGCAGACATGCCTGTAATGGCCACAGCCTCTGAGGATGAGAAGGTGGCTTCAGCATCGGGGAGGAAATTAATTTCCTTGCCCCCCACTGTCAGGCTTACCCGGGGCTCCTGGGTGGAGGTGGCTGTTCTTTGAGGAGCCCCAGGGCCTTGTCAGTCCTGTTGGTCCAGCTGGTTGCCAGCCCCATCCCAAGGGACCTCCATCTCCAGGGGCAGTCTGACTTCCAGGGGTTTCCTTGACAGGCAGAACAAGGCTTCCAGAGTCCACCACGCCCCTTGGGGCAACTCCAGCACGTAAGTCCAACCTGTCTACAGTTGTAGCAGGTGACCAGGACTGACCGTTGGGCTCTGACTGGGGGCTTCTGCTTTCCCGAAGTGTGGCTACTATGATCTCTATTTATGTAGCCTTAGCCTGGTCTCTCTTGTTTCTCCTCTTTTCCTTCTCCTGTTCTCTATTAACACAGAGGTGGTAATTTTCAGGAGATTCTTTAAAGTTCTCTTGAGACCAATAGTCAGTTCTTGCAACCTCCTGATGTCTGGGATAGCCTGAGTGATAAATTTGTTCTTTAAAATTAGTTGTCCCAATTCTGAATCTGGGGTAATATTGGTATGCTTAACCAAAGCCTCTCTGAGCCTTCCAAAAAGGCTGAGGGGTTTTCTCATGTCCCTTGATTAATGGTGGTTAATTTAGACTCGCAGTGGTTCTCAACCTTCTGGCCTTTTAAATAGTTTCTCATGTTGTGATCCAACCATAAAATTATTTTCGTTGCTACATCATAAGTGTAATGTTGCTACCGTTATGAATCGTAATGTAAATATCTGATATGCAGGATGGTCTTAGGCGACCCCTGTGAAAGGGTCGTTCGACCGCCAAAGGGGTCGCTACCCACAGGTTGAGAACCGCTGATTTAGAGTAATTAACAGGCTTTGTTTTACTATGTCTGAGGGCTTCTATAATACAGAACTGGCAGTGCTTTATTTTCCACCTCTCAGTTTCAGGATTTCATTGAGGGTCCATGAGAGGAACTGCCTCTTTTCCTTTTAAGAAATTCCTGTTTCTTTCCTCAGAACCCTCTATTCCCCCAGCATAAGAAAATGGTCATTTCCCCAATTCTCTTGCTTTTTCTAGTATAGTTAGGTTCTCAATGGCTGAGGTCAGGTTTAATATGAACATGATGTTTCTATATGAGAGATCAAATACTTGAATGAGGTTTGGAAGACCTCAATATATCTGTCAGGGTCTTCTGAGAACTTTCCTAAATCACTTTTAATTTGTCTCATGTCCCGGGGTGAGAAGGGGATCTCAGCTAAAGTATGGCCAGACCCTTCATTTATCTTGAGGCAAATTAAAGTTGGCTCAGTCTTGGGCAGGGGCATGGCCTCCGCCTTCTCCCTTGGTGGACCTTGGATTGTTATTCAAGAGTGAGGGACTAAGTTTACAGTTTCGTTCCTGCTTGTCCCCTTGAGTAAAGAAAGTCTGGACATATGGAACTTCCAACCATTTCCCATTTCTCCTACAAAAAATCTAACTAACTGTAAGATGATGTTATAATTAAAACTTCCCTCTGGGGGCTAGCTTTCACTATTCTCTCGTTGGTATTGAGGCTACGCCTGAGTGCAGAAAAAAAATCAGGCACTTTTCCTTTAAGGTTTGTGGGGTCAAACTTATCCCAATTTTTGAGGATACATCCTAGTGGACTGTCTCTATGTGGTGTAGAGAACACGCTTCCCATCTGAAAGAAGAAAAGAAGAAAGAAAAGAAAATGTACAATGATGACCAGCATTCTTGTACCCACAAAGAATGTTCTGCATCCACTGTGTATACCCCTTGGTGGGGGCAGGGGCGTGTCCCCTCCCAACCAAGGGTACCTTTGCCAGCAAGGTGCCTTCTCTCCTGGCCAAGGGTGTATATATGGAATGAAGACCTCACTCATAAGTCTGGAGTGAGTGGCCCTTACTGCACATGGTCTCAGATCAGGTTGTCGGGCGGATTAACCATACTTACCACCGCACCTCGATGACCTGAGCTCACACAAAGATTGTGGGTTCCTCCCTTATCTCATAGGGGAAGTGTATATAACCCGTGTCTTGCTCTCAGGCCTCTTGTCTGTGATTAAAAAGGGCCTGAGCTGGCAGTAATGTTTTGAAGTACTCACTGAACTGAATGGGTTGAAATACCTGCTGAACTGAATTTCCAAGGGGTCTACTCTAGGATGAGGACTTAAGAGAGTATACACAGTACCCGGAATCCTGGTTTGGCCAGTATCCAGGAAAGTGTAAACAGCTCCAGTCCTACCCCTTGTATGCCCTCATCATTAAAGGATTTATCCTCTGCCTGATTTTTGGAAAAAGGATAGAATCTATTTCTGGCCTTATTTAATACTGTAAACTCCCTACTCACTGGCTTAACTCTTAGTTTTTACTAATGGTGAATATTGGGGGAAGAGATTTTTATTTTCCCTTTTTAAACTTAAATTTACCCCTGAATACCTAGTGCTCATCTGTATATTTCACTCAGGTATGCTGGAAGGGGGAGCACCTTCTATATACTTTTAATAATTCCATGAAGTTCTACAAACCCCTTTTAGTTCAAAGATATGACCTGCTTAGAAGCCTGCAATTTAGAGTAAGTCAGAGTCCTTTCTATGGGTTTTTCTAAAGACTTAAATGAACCAAAGTAAAGCAATGGTATCCAATATGACAAAATTCAAAAGTGGCACGGTTATAGATTTGTTTAAAATACAATTTGATAAAACCTTTACTTTATAATATTCTTAGACAACAACCTTCTAGTACAGCAAATAATCCTATATAATAAAAGCCTAATATGCTAAGTGTCTGGTCATCTGGTCGGCCATTCAACAATCAAAGAGTAATATGCTAATGATATGCTAAGGCTGCTCAACTGCACGCTATGATGTGCACTGACCACCAGGGGACAGATGCTCCGACCGGCAGGTTGGCTTGCTGCTGGGGTCTGGCAGATCAGGACTGAGTGAGACGAGTTGGACATGACCTAGAGCCCTCCCGCAGCCCCTCCCTGGCTGGCCCACCTCCCACATCCCTCCCTGGCCCCGATCCTGCACCACTGGGTTCCCTTGGCCTGGCCTGTGCCCTCTCGCAATCCAGGACCCCCTCAGGGGATGTCGGAGGGCCAGTTTTGGCTCAATCCCGCAGGCCAGGCTGAGGGACCTCTAGTTTGTATATAAAGGGTAACATGTGGCAACATAGCTTATAGCAGACAGTATATTGAACATTGAAAACAGTTTATAAATCCCAATAAATGAAACATAAAACACCAGGGTGTCACTGGCAGACGCAGAGAGTTATCATGCTTGCCCTATGTCCCTGACTGGATATGTGCTACTTCTAAAAGTTTCCTGTTTGAACTTGGTTCTGAATTTGTGCAAGTTCTTTTTTGAAGCAGACTGAAATTTCTATAACCTTCAAAGTATATGTATTTTAAATAGAATCCTGTTATTAATTTTTTATTTGGCAGTTTCCTTATGCAATTTCAAGTATATTGAATTAATCTAATTTAGTTAAAAAATATTTCTTTTTAGGGAGAGAGAGTAGATCTTTGTGTCACTTCAGGGCCCTTGAAATATCATAACATTATCTCTCAGTTAAATCCTTGAAATATTACACCCAGAAAAAGCTGCCAAATATACCCAACTTAAAGATTATCAAAGCTTAAACTGGTTTTAACATTAAAGATTTGGTGTTGACCACAGAATTAATCCTTTGCAATCTGGCTAATAAATTGTTATATTCTAGTAATGCCACAGAAGTACAGAATATACTTTGAATGTTATAGAGAAAACACTGGGAGGACACGTCTACCGCCTGCCCATTCCCTTGCTGCCTTGCCCCCAAGGGCGCAGAAGCGGCAAAGTTGTGACTGCCCCTTAGCCAGCCTCCTTTCTGCTTCAGTCAGCCTGCATGGGTTTGTGACATTTCAGGCAGGCACCATTCCCCTCCCCCCCCCGCCCCCCCCCCCCCATATCATTTGACGGGCATACTGCGGGGCTGGGCTCTGCAAATTTCTCCGCCCTGCCCCTTCCAGAGCGCCTGTGCAAGTTTGGCAAGTGCCACCTCTCATTCTGCAGCTTTGGAACCTAAAAGCCATTTTTAAAGTTGCCCTTTTTTCCTTCCCCCTCCTGCTTTGCCTCTGGTAGGGAAGATAATGGTTTATTAATTACAGGCAGGCTTGAAATTAGCTATTGGTCTGGCCTTTGTTTAAACTTCCCTGGGTTAACATATATGCAACCTTTACAAATTTTACACTTTCAAATTAGCCTTAGAATCTTAACCCAGAACAGCAAAATAACCTTTGGTTCTGAGTGGCACAAAGCCCACACAGAGGGCTCCCTGTATTCATAAAAACAGCAAAGAGCAAACTAAGCTAGCAAAGAATATCAGTAACCAAGGTACATTACAAACAAAAAGCCTCTCAAAATTTAAACCCAGCCACATGTTCAGCCTGTCCACAAGCAGCTGGGCCCCCAGCAAAGTGGGACGAGCCTCATCTTTAAACAGATTGATTCAAGCATCAACAGAAAACATCAATAGAAACACTCTTCTACACAATATTTACAAGTACACACAACTCACAGACACCACAAAATGCACTCCATTAAAAAGGCAATGTCTCCTGTCCCTGGTTTGGGGACTGACCCTCCCCAGAACCTCAGCATTCTTCCAATGGACTATTTTGGCCATGTGGCCTGCCTGGTTGACTCATGTATACTCCCCTTGTGTCATTTTCACCATCTTCCAATGAAAAACCATCTCAGGCCTTTCCTATAGCATCCGTGAAGAGATGGAGCTCAGGCCAAGAGGTCACCCAAAATCACGACTCCTGTTAAGCCAGCCTTTTCCTCTCCATGGGTACAGAAGTCCCAGACGTGTCCCCAGATTGTGAGAAAGAGTTCACCTATCCAAATTTCAAATGTCAGACTGGGAAATAAAAACATGGCAAAAATGAGACTTTTAAGAACACTTCTGAGAGTGGTTACCCATTTTACAGGATCACAATAAAGGCAAGAGGCAAGCGACCTAGTAATTAATGGGCTATCTTAACAGCTGTGTCTGGTTGTAATGCTGAATTCTCTGAAAAGCTAAAACTTTTACAGGGGTGGTGGCAGAAGCGGCTAAGCCTGCAGAGGTTCTCAACCTTCCTAATGCCGCGACCCTTTAATATAGTTCCTCATGTTGTGGTGACCTCCAACTTCATTGTTACAAATTGAACATAATTAAAGCATAGTGATTAATCACAAAAACATTATGTAATTATATATGTGTTTTCCAATGGTCTTAGGAGACCCCTGTGAAAGGGCCGTTCGACCCCCAAAGGGGTCGCGACCCACAGGTTGAGAACCACTGGGCTAAAGGCTGTGATTAACTCCTGTTAGACCTGATGGGAAGCTCCAGGGCCATGCTCATATGCAGGAGTGGAAAACAGTTAACTGTCCCACCCCCTTTCTTAACTTTTGCCTAGAAGTTTTTCTCTTGGACCCTTACTAGAAAGGCCTGCACAAATAGAGACTGAGGAGTTTAAGCTTAGTAGGACCTGGATCATTAGACCTGACTGAGATAGAAAGCAGAAGAAATAAAAGGCAGATGAAAGGATCAGTGAAGGGAAGAAGGAAGCCAATTTTAGGACGGCAGCCAAGTTTAAGTGGCTGGTGGGCATCCGTCAGCCTCCAAAATTACCCAAGAGACAGAAAAGGGACAAAATCATACAAGAGACAGAAAAGGAACAGAACCCGTGGGTACACTCACCATTCGATGTGAAGAGAGTTGACAAATTTTCTCGGCGGAAGCACCAATATGATACAGAATTTTTTGGACTGGACCCTGGATCCTTTGTCTGCCGCAGTCGAAGAATGAATCCACGGGCAGAAGATGGTATAACAAAGGTGGAGATTTATTGAAGAACAAGTGCATACTCCCATGTGGGGAGAGAGAAAGAGTCCCACCGAATGGACTCCCACATGGGGAGGGGGTAAGGGTCCCACTGACTTCCTGTTTCCATGGTTTATAAAGGCTGCAGTTCCTGTGACCTGATATGCCCTATGATTGGTCAATATTCCCTTTCGAATTGGTTACTATAGTAACTCCTGAGGCCCTCCTCCTTCATTGTCCTCCTATTCCTTCTGGGCTTTCTTCCACCTTCTCTATTTTGTAAATATAGATCTTTTGGCTACTCCCAGTTCCCCTGTCTTATGTAAATGTAACTGTTGCCTCTCCCTTGTCTTATGGAAATGTAACTGGGCTTGGTTTCCTTGTGTTATGGAAATGTACCTTCTCCCAGTCTGTAGCCCTGTGTTTTTTCCAAGGACCCGAATTCTAAAAATTCCCTAAGTCTGCCTATAGCCCCCTAAAATTCCTGTTTTAAAGAGACCCTTTAAGGGGAGCTCAATCCAAGCTCTGACATGTGTCCCCTTGGAGCAATTAGCCACAGTCTTCAGAAACATTCATCCAAGGTCACCAAATGTCCTCTCAGTTTTCTTTCTTGAGGGATCTTGAATGTCAACACATCATCGCTCAAGGAGCATTGCTATAAATCAAATTAAAGCCTTGGCAAGAATTTCCTACTTTAATCAGTTGAATTTTACTAGCAACCCTAAAAACAGAAACAAAACTGGAAGCAGCTTAAAGGTATATTTATTGTGACCTTTCTGCTAAAAAAGGTTTTATTATGGATTCTTTTTGATGTTTTCAGTTAAGAAAAACACTGTTATTCTGCTGTTTTTTCCATAATAGAACATTTTGATATCATTAACTACATATAGAGAATTTATTGAATTGGATAATCTTTATGAATTTTTACAGTAAAAAGCATAGGTCTTTTCAGATTCATTAAATACTTTATACTTGAGACTCATGTAAAATTTGGCTTCAGCTCACTGTTTTATTTCCTGTGTTTAATGATTGTATGCTGAGTCTAAGAAGCTAAACTTTCCCTTGGCGAATTTTTATTCTAAATGGCCCAATGCTACATGTGTGGCCTTTAGAATACTTTCTGGATCAGCTGTAGACAACAGTGAAATTCTGATATCTATAAAATTCTCTTATCTATAAAATAGTTTCCTTTCATGTTCTCCTTTTTTCTCTATTTCTTACCACCTACTTCATCCTTTATCATCCTCTGATCTGCTCTCTGACCTCCTGAGCCAAGCTCACCCCTGCCACCCTCCTGCATGTCTCTTATCCTCTCCAGACTTCACACGCACTTTTCCCTACCTTTGTTCTTCTAAGTGACCAGGAACCTTTCTGAACACTCTTGGGATTACATCCTGAGATAACTGAAGGGAGTGGCATCATCATTATTCTTTTGAGAAGAGATTATGTTAAAGCTGTTTATATTGTTTAGAATTTTTGCTTTTGATATTTTCTGGAATAATTTAAACTATTCTTAGATGTTCAAACTGTGGACAAAAAACTGAGGTTCTATTGAAAGTAACCTGGCAAGGTAATCTGATCATAAATTCCTAACTGGGCAGCTCATGGTGGGTAGTCATGCCCCAGGCACATAACTCCTTTAGCAAAAAGCTTATATCTTTGCCTTAAGTAAATCCTGTTCATTGTTTCTATGCATCTAGGTTAACACACTTTTGAAATAAGCTGTAACTACCATCAAGAGAGCACATGATTTATTTTTTTAGAACACAGACTCTTAACTATCTTGTAATCCAATCCCCATCTTGCTTCCTCCCACCTCCATGTAACCTTTCTTAATTTCAAATGCATAAAACAAGCTGCAAAACTGCTATTCTCTGCAACATTTGAGATCTTGCTCCCCAGCATATGTCATTAGATTGGCCCAAATAAACTCTTATAGAAATTTTCTTCAGGTTTGGATGTTTCTTATGTTGACAAAGTAAAGTGGTTAACACAAAAAATCTTGTGTCAAAGCAAAAATCAACTCTCTTAGCACTCTCTCCCTTTTTGAGGAGCAAGTCCTGGGCCTTTCTCATTCCCTTCTGCTTCCCCCAGGCTTATTGTCTTTGCCTTCCTCTCTCCTAAGTTTCAAGGGCCCTTCTTTTGCTTCTGTAACTTGTTTCCTGAGCCTACACAGCCCAGCCGGCTCACTTCTACTGCCTCTATAATTTTCTAAATAAACTTTCTCAGAGAAACCAAGATGGTGGCATAGATAAACACCTGAAATTGCTGCCTCACACAACCACTTCAAAAATACAACTAAAGCCCTAACCGGTTGGCTCAGTGGATAGAGCATCAGCCTGGGGACTATAAGGTCCCAGGTTTGATTCCAGTCAAGGGCATGTACCTTGGTTGTGGGCACATCCCCAGTAGGAATGTGCAGGAGGCAGCTGATCAATGTTTCTCTCTCATCGATGCTTCTAACTCTCTATCCCTCTCCCTCCTCTCTGTAAAAAAATCAATAAAATATATTTTTTTAAAAATACAACTAAAAGACAAAACAGACATCATCCAGAACCACAGGAAGGCTGGCAGAGTGGAAATTCTACAACTAGAAGGAAAGAGAAAAGCACACTGAGACTTAGAGGAGGTGCAGAAGTAAAGTGCAGAGGGCTGGCAACTGAGGACGTGGTTGTCTTTTTTGATTGGGAGGGAGTTTCTCAACTGCTCTGAACTCCAGTTCCGGGTGAGTCTCTGGGGACCCAGACTCATAAGAAGAGAAACTGGACTGTCTGGCATCGGGCTGAACTCAAGAGTGGCTTTCTTTCAGAGGTGCTTGCAGCGATTACTGGGGGATACTGAGACCCGGGGCCTCTTAAGGCAGAGCTGAGGATCAGCCATAGCTGTTTGCTCTGCCCTGTGGATTCCCTGAGACCCCGCCCCACCCGAGCTGTGCACAGAGGCTTTTGCACATGAATGGCCTGGCCCTTTGCAATCTAAAATTACCTAACAAACTGCAGCTGGGTCAGAGAGACCCAGAACATCCAAAAGAAGGCCCAAGGCCCCACAGCAGCTTGCATTACTTCACAGCTGGGCCTCACCTCCAAACCCCAAACAAAGAAGAGGAATCTGCAGATCTCTCCATAGATCCTGTTGGGTAGCCTCAGGCAGAGGCTAAATTAGCACCTCCTTAGCGATCCAAGAGCCAGTGCACCCAGTGGTCAGAGTGGGACCATCCAGATTACAACTCCTCAGATCCATAAGGGACACATTCAGGTGGCAGACTCAGTGAGCACCAAAGCCCCACTGAAGCAAGTCTTGCCCCATAAGGGTGTCTTCAGCACAGAAGTTCTCCCACCATAGACACAGCTGATTCTCATAGGCAATTGGCCTGGAGGTCAATTCTTCCCAGTGATACCTACAACAATCAAGGCTTAACTACAACAAGACTGTGCACAAAGCCCACAAAGGGGTGCACCAAGGTGTCCACCCAAGTAATTGGGGAGGCTGAGCCACTGGGCCCTATAGGACACCTAGCACACAAAGCCACTCTATCAACACAGGGAAGCATAAAAAAATGCGGAGACAAAGAAACAGGTCACAAATGACAGAAATGGAGGAAAGCAAACTACTGGATATAGAGTTCAAAACCACACTTTTAAGGTTTTTCAAGAATTTTCTAGAAACCGCTGATAAATTTAGTGAGACCCTCGATAAATCTAGTGAGACCCTGGAGGATATGAAAAAGGACCAAATAGAAATTAAGCATACACTGACAGAAATAAAGAGTATTATACAGAGATCCAGCAGCAGACTAGAGGATCACAAGAATCAAGTCAAAGTTTTGAAATACGAAGAAGCAAAAAACACCCAACCGGAAAAACAAAAAGAAAAAAGAATCCAAAAATATGAAGATAGTGTAAGGAGCCTCTGGGACAACTTCAAGCATACCAACATCCGAATTATGGGGGTCCAGAAGAAGAGAGAGAGAAAGATATTGAAAACCTATTTGAAGAAATAATGACAGAAAACTTTCCCTACCTGGTGAAAGAAATAGACTTACAAGTCCAGGAAGCACAGAGAACCCCAAACAAAAGGAATCCAAAGAGGACCACACTAAGACACATCATAATTAAAATGCCAAGATCAAAAGACAAAGAGAAAATCTTAAAAGCAGCAAGAGAAAGAAACTCAGTTATCTACAAGAGAGTATCCATATGACTGTCAGCTGATTTCTCAACAGAAACTATGCAGGCAGAAGGGAGTGGCAAGAAATATTCAAAGTGATGAATGCCAAGAACCTACAACCAAGATTACTTTACCCAGCAAAGCTATCATTCAGAATTGAAGGTCAGATAAAGAGCTTCACGGATAAGAAAAAGCTAAAGGAGTTCATCACCACCAAACCAGTATTATATGAAATGCTAAAGGTATCCTTTAGAAGAGGAAGAAGAAGAAAAAGGTAAAGATAAAAATTATGAACAACAAATACATATCTATCAACAAGTGAATCTAAAATTCAAGTGAATAAATTTTCTGATGAACAGAATAAACTGGTGAATATAATAGAATCAGGGGCATAGAAAGGGAGTGGACTGACAATTCTTGGGGGGAAAGGGGTGTGGGGGGTGCAGGAAGAGACTGGCAAAAAATTGTACACCTATGGATGAGGACAGTCAGGGGGTAAGGGCAGAGGGTGGGGTGGAACCGGGTGAAGGGGAGCTATAGGGGAAAAAAGAGGAACAACTGTAATAATCTGAACAATAAAGATTTAATTAAAAAAATAAAATAAAATAAAATAAACTCTTATATAATTTGAAAAAAACACACACCAAAAAAAGTCAACAAAAACCATACCTGTCTTGCTCTCTCCATTCCATTTTTCTCCCTGTAATCATTTCATTACTATTTAAGACAAAAATCTGATCCTGTCACTCCTCTAGCTTTAAACCTTTCTTTGGTTCTGATTGTTCTTAGGAAAAAGCTCAAATCTTTTAACAGGGCTTGAAAGGTTCTTATATAATACTAGGGACCCAGTGCACAAATTTGTGCACTTTGACAGGAACTGTGGGCCGTGAGGCTGTGGTGGGCACAGGGGCGGATCTCAGCCCATCCTCCACACCCCAGCATGGCCTCTCCCGCCGCGACCCCCTGTCGGTCCCCTGTCTGCCCACAGTCCCGCTCCCGCTGCCACTGCTCCCACAGGCTGACAGGGCAAAGCGATTGGGGCTGGTGCCAACAGCGGGTGAGACCAGGGCTGGCACGGTCAGCAGGTGCGAACAGCAGCTGCTAGCCCTGATCACCCTTCAGGAGGAGGGGGAGGTGTAGAAGCCCTGAGGGGCAATCAGGGCTGACAGCTACCACTCGCACTTGCTGATGGCACCGAGCAATCGGGACCAGTGCCAGGTGCCGGCAGTGGGTGTGAGTGGAGGGTGCAAGCAGCGGCTCTGTTGCTGGCTACGGGTGTGAGCAGAGCTGGTGCCAGGCGGGACCACAGTACACAGGAGCAAAGAATTTTTAGTAACCACCAGAGGCTCACCCCGATTACAGTGATCGGCACACCGCCTTGGTCTGGCGCCCCTGCTCACCTACTCCACCATCCCACTGCAGCCGATGCCCGTCATGTTCCATGCCTGCCCCCTGGTGGTCAGGGCACGTCATAGCTACCGGTTGTTCAGTTCAGTTGTTCTGCCATTCGGTCTTTTTTCATGTTAGCCTCTTATTATATAGGATGGTGTTTTTCTTTACGAATTCTGTGTTATCCTCCCAGCCCTAGGGTGAAGTGAAAGATCATGGTAAGAGCATGAACTCTGGAGACAGAATACTTAACCATGGAATCTGGCTCTTCCCATTTCATCTCATGACCTTGAGCTAGTTACTTAACCTCTGCCTCAATTTTCTCATTTGCATTTTGAGATAATAACTTCATAAGGTTGTTGTGAGGATTAAAGGAAATAATATTAAAGGGAACTTGGAACAAAAACTGACATACTATAAGTGTTAAGTAAGTGTATGCTATCATGATTTGATTTTTTAAGATGATATGCCTCTGCCTTTGGATCTCTACCTGCTTTTCTTTTCCCCCAGAACTTTCTCTCTTTAACTCTCACCATTATTTATATACTAGGGGCCCGGTGTATGAAATTTGTGCACTGGGGGTGGGTCCCTCAGCCCAGCCTGCCCCCTCTCACATACTGGGAGCCCTCAAGGGATGTCCTACTGATAGCTTAGGTCCGCTTCCTGCTCCCCTTGGGGAGTGGGCCTAAGCCACAGTCTGGCCTCCCTTTGTGGGAGGTGACTGGGCTGATAAGGGGAAGGCACCAGCCCCATCACCCCGCTGTTGCAGCCACTGCCAGTCACCACAGCCACCAAGGTGTTTTCATCAATACGGACTCCAGTCCCTTCACCATGAAAAAATGACAACTTTCTTTAGGTATTTTTAAGATGTGTCTTTCACAGGATATGGAATTTCTTTATTATTATTTTTTTTTTATCCTCACCTGAGGATATGTTGCCATTGATTTTTAGAGAATGTGGAAGAGAAAGAGAAAGACAGAGAGAAATATCAAAGTGAGAGGAACACTTTGATTGGTTGCCTCCTGCATGAGTGCTGACCTGGGCCCCAGCCAAGGAAGAGCCTGCAACCTAGGTACATGCCCTTGGTCAGAATTGAACCCAGACCCTGTGGTAGGCAGGCCAAGGAATTATCTACTGAGCCAAACCGGCTAGGGCAGGATATGACATTTCTTAGCCCTCCAGCAGCAGACCTTCATTTTTTTCACCAGGAGTGTGGTAAAAAACCCTACATCACCTTCTTGGATTCTTATTACCCAAGTTACTAAGAATATTACCAGTGGCATACAGGGAGCTTAGCCAATGAGCGGTCAGAAAAGTGTTTCCTCTGTAGTTAACACCAATCCCCAGCTTGGCCCCTGCCAAGGCCTAAGGCCTTAGGCCGGGTGTTAGGCGTGGGCAGGGGACCCCCAGCCCTGTGTGATCACCTGGTGCAAGGGTGGGGGCCAGCTGGTTTGCCCTGAATGGTGTCCTGGATCAGGGTGGGGGTCCCACTTGGGTGCCTGGCCAGCCTGGATGAGGGGATGGTGGCTGTTTGCAGCTGGTCACACCCCCTTCAGGGTGGGGGTCCCCAATGGGGTGCCTGGACAGTCTGGATGAGGGGCTGAGGGCCATTTTCAGGCTGGCGGGTGACTGAAGCTCCCAACCTCTCCTTTTTTTCTTTTTTTTATTCTGGGATTTATTTACCTTCTATGGCTGTCACTGGAGCTGAGAGCCGGCTTTAGCTCTGAGGCTTGGCTCCAGCTCTGATACCTCGGCTGCTGAAAGCAGGTACCTGGGTTTGTTTGGGTTCTATAATTGTAACACTGTTGCAACTCCAGCTCTGAGGCCCGGCTGGCTGAAAGCAGATTTCTGGGGATTGTTTAGCTTCTATAATTGCAACATTGTTTCTTAGACTGCAGCTCAGAGGCCGGCAGCGGCAGGCGGGGAAACTTGGCTTCCTCAGTCACTGGAGCAAGCAAGTCTCCTGTTCGCTTCAGCTGCCTGGCTGCCGGCCGCCATCTTGGTTGGCAGTTAATTAGCATATCTCGCTGATTAGCCAATGGGAAGGGTAGCAAAGTTACGGTTAATTACCATGTTTCTCTATTATTAGATAGGATAGTTCCATGTGTTCCAGCCTGCTTTTGGGGGACTTTCCATTTTCTTTCTGATCATTGCCGTTGCTGTGATTTTCTTTAAAGAGGTCTTTCTACTATGTTCCAGTAGATGGCAGTGAATCACAAGATTTTTACCTCTGTGATCTCCCAGATTTGAGCCTCTGTGGCTTCCATAGGACAGCACTGTCACATTGTGGTTAGAGTTTGTTTTGCCCTTACCTCCATAGGGTCCCACCCCAAGCACCCCTCCAAAGGATCAGTCACAGAGGGAAACAATGATTCTACAGCAACAGCTGTTGGTTTGCAAATAATATGCATTTTCAATATGGGACTGGCCAGGAACTGTAATTAATGAAAGCTATTAATCTCAAGATGGAATATTGAGTCAATATTCTAGGTTTGTTTAATAACTAGGTTGATTTTAAAGGAGGAAGATAATGTTAAGTAGTTATTGTTAGATAGTCATAGATCACATTTGGGAAGATAAATAAGAATACTAGTATATGTTTTCTAATGTAGCTTTACATACACAAAAATGTACAGGTTCAAAGAAATCTTGTAAGTGAGAGTACTGCTCTAAAAATATTATAAAGTCTTCAAATTTCTTGTGAAAAAGTAACACCTGGAAAAAATGCTTTAATGTTTTCAATGTTCACCAAATGTTTACCTTAATTTTCCAACACTTAAAGTACTAACTCTATGAGTATTTATTATTCATACTTCTTAAATGTGAAGTTCAGTTACTTTTGCCCCAGATACATTTGTGAGCTTGCACAGATCCAATATCTTGATTCATTGACCTATGAAGTAAGAAATCCATGATTTTATTTCTGTAAAGAGAGAAGAGAAAACATAAAAGCCAGAATAAAAATAGTATCTTTTACTGCTTGTTTTTCCTCATGGATTTCTCAATTCTCTGTAATGAATTCCATGATTCTTTAAAAAAGGATTTTTGTTAGCCAGAGAAACTTTCCATCAGCTCTCTTGCTTGCCAAAATTAATACTCATGATATGATATGTGCTAACCCAATAGTAACAAACTTTACCTCTAAAATTTTAGCTTCATGTAGAAAAGCAGCTTAAGTCATATGTTCATTTTACCACTTGTATTTTAACTGAAATATGCTTTCCTTCCTTTTCAAGAATTATTAAGATTTATTACTTGAATAATTGTACTATGTACTAGACTGGCGAATAAATTTTAACCAGTAGACAAAGAACTGTCCAGGAATTCCCTTCTAGGTTGAACCACTGACTAACCTTCAGTTTTAAGGTCTTTTGCTTGTGAATAGGAAAATTGGTCAGAAAAGTTATAAAAATCAGAGGATTTAAATAAATATTGATACAGTAGGGCAGTCAACCAGTCAACAGCATTGATCATAGGAATATTTCTGTCCCCATCTTCCTCGCCTTTGGCCTTTTCTTCCCCTTACCCCCAAATAAATTTCTTGTAGTTCTTTTGTTCCAGGCTCCATCTGCCATTTTATTGTGTCTTGCTACTGTGCCTGGTATGTAGTTCTTTTCAAATTCTCATAGTATCTTCTTTCCCTCTTTCAAAAACTTGCTGAAATCTCAGCATTCCAAAGAAGTCCTGGAAATCACTTGAAAGACATTTCCTTTCTCAATCCAGTCCCCAGGGTGTGGGCCACACACAGAGTGAATGGGATAATTTCACAGCACATTCCTAGGCTGTTCTAATCATAGAGGATGTCTGATTGTGATACACACATACCACAGAGTCAGTGATTTCAGCATCACAGAAAGCCCTTTTTTAGGTGGTGATTAACCTTTGATTGGTTCTCCCCCCCCCCAAAAAAAAAAACAGAGAGAAAGAGCAACAAAAGGGTATAAGAAATAGAAAATAAGGATGCTTCACCCAGAAATAAGCCCTCCAAATTAACAAGTATCTTCACCTAACACTTACACCATACACAAAAATAAACTCAAAATGGATAAAAGACTTAAAGGTAAGATGGGAAACCATAAAAATCCTAGAAGAAGCCATAGGCAGCAAAATATGAGACATATGTCGTAGCAATATCTTTACAGATACAGCTCCTAGGGCAACGGAAACTAAGGAGAAAATAAACAAATGGGACTACATAAAAATAAAAAGCTTCTGCATAGAGAAAGAAATCATCAACAAAACAACAAGAAAGCCCACTACATGGGAGAACATATTTGCCAATGTTATCTCTGATAAGGGTTTAATCTCCATAATTTATAGGGACTCATGCAACTTAACAAAAGGAAGATAAACAATCCAATTAAAAACGGGCAAAGGACCTAAATAGACATTTTTGAAAAGAAGACACAGAAGGCCAAGAGACATATGAAAACACTAGAGGCCCGATGCACAAAGATTCATGCAAGAATGGGCCTTCCTTCCCCTGGCTGCCAGCACCACCTTCACTCTGGCCAGAGCCGCCTTTCCACCTTCCCACACTGCCCAAAGGCCCTGAGTGGCTGGGGCGGTGCGGAACACCTGCATGGTCACCATGGTGATGACGCAAGCATCGCGCCCTGACCCCGGCCACTCTGCACCTGCGTATGCAAATTAACCTGCCATCTTTGTTTGGTTTATTTGCATACTCACCCCTGATTGGCTGATGGGCATCACGAAGGTCTGGTCAATTTGCATCTTTCTTTTTTATTAGTGTAGATGCTCAAAGTCACTAATCATCTGAGAGATGCAAATCAAAACAATAATGAGGTACCATCTCATGACTGTCAGAATTGCTATCATCAACAAATCAACAAAGGACAAGTGCTGGAGAGGATGCAGAGAAAATGGAACCCTTGTGCACTGCTGGTGGGAATGCAGACTGGTGCACCCACTGTGGAGAACAGTATGGCATTCCCTCAAAAAATTAAAAATGGAACTTCCATTTGACCCAGTAATCCCACTTCTAGGAATATATCCCAATAAAACAGACACACCAATCAGAAAGGATATATTTACCCCTATCTTCATAGCAGCACAATTTACAACAGCTAAGTTTTGAAAACAGCCTAAGTGCCAATCAGCAAATGAGTGGATTAAAAAACTGTGGTACATCTACACAATCTAATACTATGCTGCTGTAATAAAGAAGGAATTCTTACCATTTGCAACAGCATGGATGGAACTGGAGAGCATTGTGCTAAGTAGAATAAGCCAGTCAGAGAAAGCTAAATATCACATGATCTCACTCATTTGTGGAATATAATGAACAACATAAACTGATGAACAGAGATAGAATCAGAGTCATAGAAGCATTGAACAGACTGCCCAACCTATGAGGGAAGGCGAGGGTGGAGAGAAGGTAAGAGATCAACCAAACAACTTGTATACATGCATATGAGCATAACCAATGGGCACAGACAAGGGGGAGTGTAAGGGCATACGCTTGGAGTGGGGGCAGCTGGGGAATGGTCAATGGGGGAAAAAGGAGACTTGTGTAATACTTTAAACAGTAAAGAATTTAAATTTTAAAAAACGAATCACAATTAGTCTAGTTTGCCTGATGTCAAAAATATATTCCATACTTAATTTACTGTTTTTTAATGTAATTTTTCAATGATATGTGCATACATTTATTCAATATAGGATATTTTTTCTTCCAAAAATCTGTTTATTTAATTTGCATTTTTTCAATCCTCACTGAGGATATATTTTCCATTGATATTTAGAGAGACTAACAGGGGGGGAAGAGGGAGAGAGAGCGACAGTGATGTGAGAGAGACACAGTAATTGCTTGCCTCTCCAGTGATCCCTGACCAATGGGACCAGGGATCCAACCTGCAACTGAGGTATGTGCCCTTAACCGGGAATTAAATCTGAGATCCTCTAATCTCTGAGCTAAACTCGTCAGGGTTAATTTGCATTTTAAACAGCTTTATTGGGGTATAAATAATATACAAATAACTGTACACATTTAGTGTGTACAATTTGATGAATTTGGTTATATACAAACACCCATCACCACACTAAAGGTAAGAGGCATATCCAACACCTACCAAAGTCTGTGTTTACTCATTTTTTTTGTGTGTGTGGAAAGATGCTCAACATTCTTAATTATCAGGAGATGTTTGTCATATATTATCTATCATATCATCTATAATATTGGTAGATACTGAATTGTGAGAAATATATTTCTTTGTGTTGAAATTCTCTCCAAACATTTTTTTACAATGTATATTCTCCTAAGAAAAGTGGCTCATCTATGTTTTTGTTAATGCTAAGTCATATTCTTTATGAATTAGTTTTTCTTAGTAACTACTTTGCAATGAAGTTACTATAAAAATGTGAATTTTATAGAAGGATGGGGGCACTAATTTACAGTATTAAAGGAAGAATTCTGTTGGAATATAGAAGGGCACAGTCATCACAATATTTTTTAAAAAGTGATTAATATTTGAGTTGGGGGAAAAGGATTATCTAGATGGAAAGAGAAGTATCAAAAATGCCAAGGTGAATAGACTCCAAAGATGATCATTGTTTAGTTTATAATTTTTCTTTGAGCATCCCTGGTGGAAAATTCTTATATTCTTGAATATATTCTTAATATGACCCTTAAAACATGCTTTAAGAGCCAGTGATGTAGTGTTGGAAATTTTGGCATGTGAAAAAGCTTTGTTGGTATGGAAGGGGTATGCATTTGGTTTGATGTTCACTGGCTTAATAATTAAGGGAATAGACACAAGAAATCTTTATAAAATTGCTTAGGTAATTCTCTTCAATATGGTTTCTGGTTGCATTTTTTCGTATTATAATTCTTCTTTAATGCCAAAGAAAATTTTTTCTGGACTTTAGACTTGGCTTTTAGAAAACTAAACATTTTTGTTGATGTCATTAAGATAATAGATGATTTGGGAGGCTACTATTAAGTCAATTTACAAGTACAGAGAGTTGGGATTACGGAGCACTTATGGACAAAATACATCTGGTGTTTATGTGAGTGTGTGTTTATAAAGGCAGTTCCCACCTTAAGAACTGACTGTTTTTAAAAATTCATTTTAAAATCTGTTGTTTGGTACCTAAAATACATTTTCCCTTAGAACCAAATGATCTATGTAATGGTTAAGTTTCCACACCAGCTTTTAAAATTCTCTTTAACCCACAGCATTCCTGAAATGTCCATGAATACTAACATGATTTTAAAAATACTATTATGTACAATGCTGCTTTCCGGAAGAATGAGCTTGATGCCATTTGGGGATGCTAAAGCATCCTCTTCCTTCCACCTTCCTTCCACCTTCTACAAGTCATGCAATGGAAGAAACTAGAAAGGAAACTAACTAACTAATTAATTAATTAATTAATTAATTGGAAGAGATTGCTGAAGGTGCTAAGAAACTCGTCCACAGCAAAGCACAGGAAAGCAATTAAACACAAGAAGAAACAGAGTAGTTTTCAGGGATGGAAAACAAATTGAGAGGCTTCTAGAAGAGATACTGGAGAAGAGAAAATACGACAAAATCAGAGAAGAAATATTTGAAAAGAGAATCTCTGAGAATATTTTTATTTGGAAGAACAAAATGCCAAGAGTTGCTAAAACAACTTTGAAGAATAAGGTAAAACTTATTTATTGCATCATTTTTCTACTAATATGTAATGTCAATTCCATTATTATACCAAATTTGTACATATAGCTGGTTCTGTTTCTTAGCTTTTTATTCTATTCATTTATTTCTATAGTATATATATATATATATAGTTAGTATGCTTTGTAGATGGAAAAAAGGTTCTATGGAAAGTAAACTCACAGGATAACCTGATCATTAATTTCTAACTGGGCAGGTCATGGTGGGTAGTCACACTCCAAGCATACAACTTCTTTATTAAAAGGCTCATCTTTGCCTCAGGCAAGGCCTGTCCTTTATTTCTGTGCATCTAGGTCAACATGTCAAACTCAAAGGCTAACACGGGCCAAATAAACAAGGTTTAAGCTTATGTGGGCCCCCAATAAACAAAAGCTTCAATTTTCATAGAAAGGTAGGTTTATTTCAATAGAGGCATGCTGAATACAAAGGGCTGAAATAAATGAGTAATCGTTAACATAAAATAGTAGAACATTTTAATAAAAATTAATATTTTTTCTTGAACATGAACTTACCAGACATGAATAACAGCACAAATTAATAAGCATAATGCAAATAAACCTATTTTTCTTGTTCTCCAAAAGCAAAATATTTCCTGTTGCGCACCCCAAACAAGGCAGTCCAAGACTAATGACATGGCAATCAGCTGCTAAAACATTCACTGCTAGTATTAGTGGAGAGAAATGTTGCACCTGCGCATAAGGCGAGTAAGGGAAATGAATGCAACACGATTATAGTAATCAGTCATTAGCAAACCTTGTAGTTCGTTATTAATAATTATGTATCACAGGGTATTATAAAAATTAAGTTATGAAATTTTTATTAAAACATTTCTTACATACCATGATATTGGCTGGGCCGCAAAAATATTCATTGTGGGCCGCATCCAGCCCAAGGGCCGCGAGTTTGACATGCTTGATCTAGGTTAAAACACTTTTGAAATGCCCCTTTCAGACCCCTCCTTCTAAAGTGTACAAGAGAGCACATATACTAACTATCCTTTAATCCAAGTTGATTCCTCTCACTTACTTGTAATCTTCCTTCTCTTCCCTCCTTAGTTTCAAATTCAAAGAAACTGCAAATTGTTACTCTCCCAAGCATTTATCTCAGTCTGCTAAGATCTTGCTTCCAGGTATATTCTCTGTTTGACTCAAATATATTTTTATAAAAATTCTGTACAGGTTTTGGTGTTCTTATGTTGACAGTTTATAAATTAGTATTTATTTGCAATATGGACCTGTATTAAGTTTCTACTGCTGCTGTAACAAATTACCACAAATTAAATAGCTTAAAACAACACAAATTTGTCTCACAGTTCTAGAGGTCAGAAGTCGGAAATGGGTCTCTCCAGTTAAAATCAAAGTGTCAGCGAGGGCTGTGTTTCTTTCTGGGGCTCTAGAAAGAGTGGGTTTTCTTGTTTTTCCTAGCTTCTAGAGACAGTCTGCATTCCCTGGCCCCCGTTCCTCCATCTTCAGAATCGGCGACATTGAGTTGAATCCTTTTCATACTGCCCTGTCTGGGTCTTTCTCACTCATCTGCCTCCCTTTTGTATGCTTAAGGACCCTTGTGATGACCTTGGGCTCACCTGGATAATTCTTTATCTCAAGGTCAAGTTGATTAGTGATCTAATTCCCTTTGCCATGTAAACTAACCTGTTCCAAAATTCTGGGATTAGGACATGGATTTATTTTAGGGACTATTATTCTGCCTACCACAGGAACTACCTAGTAGTTAAATTTGCTTATGCCTAATGACTTTGCAATTTTATTTCTAGATAAATAGTCCCTTCAGAAAATATAGCACATGTTTAAAGGGATTTATATAATATTCAGCATTATTTAATAGTTTAAAATTAGAAATAACCTAAATGTCTATCAGCAGGAACAGGGATAAATTGTGTTCTATTGATACAATAGAATATTATACAATACGTAAAAAGAATGAACTAGAGGCTACAAGCATCAACATGGGCATTTCTCAATAACAAAAGGTTGTAAGAAGACATTTATTCTATGGTACCATTTTTTAAAAGACATGTTTTTATTGATTTCAGAGAGAGGAATGGAAAGGGGGAGAGAGAGAAACATCAATGATGAGAGAGAATCATCCTGTACACCCTGACCAGAAATCAAACCGTGACCTCCTGGTTCATGGGTCGACACTCAACCATTGAGCCACACCAGTCAGGCTATGGGACCATTTTTGTAAGGTTTAGAAACCAGAAGACAACCATATCTTATTTATGGACATACTGCTTGAGGTATAAATAACCCTCACCTAAACTACAATGTTTTTAGACACACCTTTAGCCTTTCACTGTTGTGTTTATGCCCATTCATAAACATATAACCTTCTTCTATAGCAGAAGTTAGTAAATTATGGCACTGTGGGCAACCCAGGTTTTTTTTATGTGAATCAACTTTTATTAAAATATAGGCTACCCACCTTTTTGTAAATAAAGTGTTATTGGACTATAGTTATACTCATTCCTATATTAGCTATGACAGCTTTCATGCTACAATGGCAGAGTTGAGTAGTTCTGACAGCTTGGATGGCTCTCAAGTCTAAAATATTTAACACTGGCCCTTTAAGTAAAGGATTGTTAGTGTAATTAATACAGATGGAGATAACACCACTTTTCTGTCCCAGGCATTGAGCTAGTCCCTCAAAGTTGGAGTTTTCTGGTGATATAATGAGGATACAATGGTGTTTAGAGGGTCCTGCCCTAAAGGAACTGAAACTAATAGAGAAAGAGATATGAAGTAAGTTCAATAAAATTTAAGTTTATCCTCTAGGAAGGAAGTTATTTAAAACACAATGATGCAGGAAATGACAACTTTCTTCAGAGGTCGAAAGGACAAAATATATGAGAGTTAACAGATAATGTACCTGGCTCATAACAGGATTTCAGTGCTGTGAGTTTATGATTTTATCTATATTTATATACTTGTGACTGTCATCGTTCTTTGAGACTGCATGAATGAAAGTAAAGAAATAAAAGCAAGAAAAGGGGCAGAAAAAGAATACTTTGAAAGTACATCTATAATAATAAAAGCATAATATGCAAGTTGACCAAATTTTTGAACAGCAGAATGACCATCCAGATGACCATGCTATGACACCCACCGGCGCTAGGCCAGCCAAGGTGGGTGCGATACATTTGGTCAGGGGCCCAGCCATCTCCCCATGATTGCCCCACAGAGGGAGGGCCAGGCTACCTGGCAGGTGGTGCTGTGGCTGGTGGGCGGGGCCTCCTTCTATGGGGTAATTGATCTTGGGGCTCCCGGACTGTGTGAGGAACCCCTCCACCCCAAGTGCATGAATTTCATACACTGGGCCTCTAGTTAAATAATAAAAAATAAGGAATGACAATTTTTAGTGTTTACAACTTAATATTTCAAAAATAATAGGTTTGTTGATTCTGTATTGTATTTTTAAATTTTTTTGAAAATGTAAATCAGTAATTTTCACCAGAAAAATAGCCGTTTGATTTTCCTAGTGCTAACTATAAATAAACTGAATAATATTTCTCAAATTATTTTGCTTGAACTTTCATACTAATATTTGCTGGAACATACATGGCTATAAATTATAAATATAGTCCTATATAATAAAAGACTAATATGCAAATTGTCCCCTCAACCTGAGTTCCACCGGGAGTTTGACCAGGGGGTGGTGCTGGCTCACCAACTGCCCGTGACCCCTCCCCTGGCTGGCATGCAGCCCCTCCCCCACCAGTCCCGCCCCCAATTGCCCCCCCACCCCGATTGGGGCATGCCGGCCAGACCCCACCTGTGCACGAATTCGTGCACTGGGCCTCTAGTTTATTTATAGTATACTAAATAATTTTTTGAAACAAGTCCTATTTTCTGTAAGAGAATACTTTTTTTAAAAATTAACTCTTAAGGCTAAAAAAAGTGTAGATAAATTGTCATCATAATCATTACCCATTTTTATTTACTGAGTTTGTAAGGCCTATTCAATTCTCTGCAGTATACGTTTAACTCTACTACTCGTCCATCATGATTCCCCAAATGGCCATTAAAGTCATTTTGGCTCATGTTAATTTTCTTGAGAAAAACCACTTTTATCTGTCTCCAGGATAATAATAGTTTATATGTGATATATTTTTCCCTTCTTCACTTCCCTTTGATCATTCAGTGGCCCCAAGCACTTGTTCTCTTGGGAGGACAAATTTGTTCTCTAAGGAGTAGCTGGGCTTGCCTTGACTAAATGATTTTCACTCAATTACAAAACAATTATTCTCTGGTTTTCTTTCCTGGCCATTTCTTCACATTTTCAACTATTATGGAAAGTCTTATAACTATGAGATTTTTAGAATTAATTTTTTATGATAATGCTTCTTAAAAGGGCATTTGGCTCTTTTCCCTGGTGGAATTTCACCAGGAAAGTAATTTGCTTCTTTGCTTCTAAGAAGAATTTAACTTCCAGAGCAAGTATGTCCTTTAGCAACTAACTCAATTGCTTTTGCCCAGTCACAGGTTTGTTTAGGACAGAAACAGAAGGATATATTCACTCCTCACATTTTTTAGCCCAGGAAATAAAATCAGTTTTATTTCTCACTGCAAATAACTTAAAGTTAATTCAAAGACAGCACATAGCCAAATGTTTTTCTTTTAGAACAAGCATTCTTCTGGATCATTTGTTCCTTCGCAGTGAAGAGATCTCCAGTGACTCCTGTACTTCTCTCATTCTTTTGGTTTTCTCAATATTATGCTCTCTCTCCTTTGTAAATAGTCAAACTCTTATTCTTTTATTCTCATATTCAGTTGATTTTTTCTGTTTTCAGCATTGTGTTGGGTTCCAAATACATAAAGTTTAATGAGTTAAATCTTGGATGCAACAAACATGCAAACAAATGTATGCAAGAATTTATAACATGTGCTGTTGAAAGATTTTGCAGAGGCTACACAAAGACAGTGTGAGTGGTTAGACAAAGTTTTATGTAAGTGCTAACCTTTGGTCTGAGTTTCAAAGAATAAGAAAGAAGAGAGTGAAAGAAAGGAAGGGAATTGTGGATTAAAGGAACAGGCATGAAAATTTGAGAAATTGCCAACTAATTCAAATGACAATTTAAAATATCTATAAGTGCCTGGCCGGCCTGGCTCAGTAGTTGAGCATCAACCATTGAACCAAGAGGTCATGGTTCAATTCCAATCAAGGCATATGCCTGGGTTGCAGGCTCGATCCCCAGTGTTGGGGGGCGCAGGAGGCAGCCGATCAATGATTCTCTCCCATCACTGATATTTCTATCTCTCTCTCTCCCTTTCCCTTCCTCAATCCCCACCCCACACTGGGGATTGAGCTCACAGCCTGGGCATATGCCCCAACTGGGAATTAAACTGTGATCTTCTGGTTCATAGGTCAATGCTCAACCACTGAGCCACACTAGCCAGGCAATAAAAATATATATTTTTTTAAAAATCTATAAGTATTACTTTATATAGAAATATTTTAGTCTTGCTCACATTTTATTTTGAATGTAGGTCTTATTTCCCTAATAAAACTAGAAGTATCTTGTGCATAGGAAATTATATCCTTCACATCACCTAGACCTCTATGTAGAGAATGTTCAATAAATATTTTGATTTATTTATATGTGGTAACTGAGAAGACTAGGATGAAAAATATTGTGGGCTTGATTATTTACTTTAACCAGTCTCACAAAGCACTGTTATTTTAACAGGATTTTCTGTGTGTAAAATACTCTTGGGTGAGTCCCATAGTAACTCAAGCAAGCAGCTCTCCTTAGCTCTTTAGTTTGTGACTGTTTCCAACATATACTAATACCATCAATCATTATTGTTAATTACCGACTCATAAGAAGAGTGTTTGTCTGGTCCTTATGCTCAGTGACTTTGTGTAGAATGAATGGATATCTGTATATATCACCTGAATATTAGCCAAGAGTGAAGGGAAGTCAGCGGTGGCCTTTGAAAGCATTTCTTTATGCATTCCCTGTGAGGTTTGCTCTCCTTTCTTGTCGTTATTCTTATGCTGGTGTGATTCAGTCATACCTGAAACTCTATTAGCTGCATTGTTTCAACAAAATTTCAGTAGCATAAAGACAAAAAGCCATAAATTGGTGGTGGCTGAACAGGAGGATAAAAATAGGCTGCGTTCTTGACAACTTTGTTTTGCTGCAGAGCCAATTCTGGGCTTCTTAGCTCCAGACTTCACCTTATGGAAGATTATTAAATTGCTTAAATGACTGTTTGTCCTGTCCTAAAAACTGTGCGGGGAGATACATTCCTTACTGAAATAATACCAGTATTATTGGCTTTTATTCGATTTTCAATGAATATTTGGGTAATGAATGTTAACTCAGAGGGGCTTGTGGGTCAGTGGAGCTACACTAAATTGTGTTAGTCTGCTAGGGCTACCTTGACAAAATGCCACAAAATGGGTAGCTTATACAGCAGCACTTTATTTTCTAACAATTCTAGAGGCTAGAAGTTCAAGATCAAAGTGTTGACTGGTTGGTTTCTCGTGAGCCTCTCTTCTTGACTTGCAGATGGTCACCTTCCTGCTCTGTACTCACATAGTCTTTTGTCTGTGTGTGAGCAACCCTGCTGTTTCTCAGTGTGCCCAAATTTCCTCTTATTACAAAGATACCCATCCTAGCAGCCTCATTTTAAAGTAAATGACCTCTTTAAAGGCCCTATCTCCAAGTACAGTCACATTCTGAGGTACTGGGTTTAGGGCTTCAACCCTGTGAATATAAATTGGAGGTGGGGCACACAGTTCACACTATAACATAAATATTATGTTTTAGTTACTATTACTGCTCGTTTATTTCTTCATATAAGCATTTGAATCAGTTTGTTTAATTTAAAAAAAAAAATAGCTTTTTCCCCCCTTGGGAAATTTGTAGACTAATTTGGTGAGAATTAATAACTTTATGCTATAAATTTTATGTAGCTTTTTCTTTCAATCAAGTATTTTCTGTGTCAGAAGCATTTTAAAGTTTTTCATTTTTCTTGCTAGTCATTATTCTATATAATAAAAGCTTAATACGCTAAGTGTCTGTTCGACCATTTGACCACTCGCTGTCTGCGCACTGACCACCAGGGGGCAGACACTCTGACCTGTAGATTAGCTTGCTGCTTGGAGTCCGGACGATTGGGGCTGGGTGAGATGGGCTGGACACGCCCTGGAGCCCCCCCATGGTCCCTCCCCGGACCCAATCATGCACCAGTGGGGTCCCTCGGCCTAGCCTGCACCTTCTTGCAATCTGGGACCCCTCGGAGGATGTTGAAGAGCCAGTTTCGGTCTGATCCCCACAGGCCAGGCTGAGGGACCTCACTGGTACACGAATCTGTGCACTGGGCCTCTAGTGTAGTTATATTATCCTTAAGCATATTATATATATTCTCTTATGTTATGCTTTTTAAGTAGCTGTAATTTTTACTGAAGGCTGTTTATATTTGTACCAGACTTTTTATAGTTTGTAATAGTGTTGATTCTGAGTCTTTTGGATTTTCAATTTCTACAGTTCTATCATCTGCAAGTAATGTTAAATTTGCCTCTTTTCCTTCAAGTTGTATAATGTACATTTCTTTAGTTCTTATTTCTTTGTTAAGTGTGTTTGCTAGAAATTAGCTAGGAGCCAGTTATCATCTTCTAGTGTTTTTCTACTAAACTTGATGCTGGATTTTGTATTTATAAATAACTAAAAGGCATCCATCTGTTGTTATTATTTTATTAATGGTTTTAATCCAGAATATATATTAAATATTTATCTAATGTTTTTTTCAGCAACTATGGCAGTTATGTATCACTATGGGTCCAGGTTTCATGTAATCTTTCTGTGCTCAAACAAATGGAATGTCTCTAGTTGTAACTGTGTGAGTAAAGCTGTTTCAACTTCTATAAATGGGCAGGTAGTCTGGTCCTTCCTCCTGGGCTCACATGGTGAGCAGTTTCCTAGTCCTTGTGTGTGTGTGTGTGTGTGTGTGTGTGTGTGTGTGTGTGTGTGTAAAATCTGGCTTCCATACCTACACAGTCCATGAAATTCCATTTCTAGTACATATCCATGGTTACATCTCCATCTGGCTTGTATTACTTTAATCTCTGCTATTGCTCTGGGTTCCCTTTGCTTCTGCAACATGAATATTTTCACTTCCTGTTTTTGAGTGTGGTCCTGTAGCTTTTCATATCTGAAAAATATTTTATTCATTATTTCTATTTTGGAGTGCTATCTGATTGAAGAACTCATTCATCTTGACCCAAGCCCCCTGTTCTCTTTCTGTGCATTATCAAGTCCTTGAGTTATTGTGTGATTTTATTTTAGGTACCTCAAGAATTATGAAGGAAAATATTCTCTTTTTAGTCAGGCCATGTAAAATCTTGAGAAGTCTCTAAACTTTGAGGTCAAGACCTGAAATTGAACCCCTGCTTTGCATTCATTTGCTTGGCAAATCTATTTTAATGCAAATGATTTAACTCCTTTGATACTGAATTTATAAAGTGGAATGATGAGAATTATCATTTACTTAAGGACTAAATAAGACAATTAATGTAAAATGCTTCCCAAATAGCAGAGACTCTCAATATATTTTTTATCACCTCTTGCTTTCCAAGAAGAATTAATGGAGTGTAATGATATGTAATCACATTTTAATATATAACCATTTTACATTCTTAGACAAGTGAAAAACATTTCAAATTGGAGAAATACTTAAGAATAACATTGCTGGAAAAAATCCAAGATGACGCCGTCAGGATGGCAGTGAGGGAGAGAGCGTGAGTGAGTGAGGGAGCAGAAGAGGAGTGGGTGGACATGTGGGGGGGCGGTGAGAGAGACAGTTATACTCCGCAGGACTGTTGGGGGCTGGCGGAGCAGGCTCCCCTAGCCGGGCAGCCTCTGCTACCACTGAATGTCTCCCAGGGCAGCTGGCTCTGCCACAGAGACCACACCGTCTTGAAGGAGAGAGCAGCTGTGACTGGGAGTCCAGCCTCACCTCCACCCAGGGAGCCCTCGGACACCACCCAGGACCCTACAGCCACACCGGCCAGGGACCGGCTGCCTTGGCTGCGAACCCACAAACACTGACACTCCAGCCTCCCTGGTTGCAGGCTCCTAAAATGTTTGTCCAGGGGGAGACAAAATGGCAGCTGACCAGGCAATGTGTCCACTGCCTTCTCATGGAGCAGATAGAAAGAACAGCTGAATAGAATAACATCCACCTGGAATTGGAAAATTAAACACAGCATGGACAGAAAGGCCAGAGGAGACCTGGAGAACGGCCAAATCGGGGATCTGGACTGGAGAGAGAGACACATGCAACCGGGACTATAGGGCCAGAAGGAAACTAGCTGCACCGAGTCCATGTCCCTTGGGGACACATGTAACACTCAACTGTGGAAGGGGTCCACAGGACTGTTGACAGTGGGGTCTCTAGATCTAAGTTCACAGCCAAGGGAGGCTGCACCCAGAAAGGCAGCCTGAAATTCTGCAGCTGAGCAGTGCTAGGGGGAGAGAGAAGCACAGCAGCGTGGCAGCTCTGTCTTTATATTGTCCTTGCTTTTACTTGCTAAACCCAGTACATAGAATCTTTCAATTACACTCACCGAGGCTGCGGTGCAGGGGAAGGTGGTTTTGTGAAAGCTGGGGAGCAAAATAGGGAGAGGCGACCAAGAAGCCAGCTCTGGGACAGCCCTGTCCCTCCAACCCTGAACAGCCATTTTTCTCCTGAAGACTGGGCTCCTCCTAGCAGTGCCAGCCACACCCAGCTATGATCTCTACTGGGAAACAAGGATTCTGAATACCCCCAGGGAGCCCGCTGGGGACTGGGTTGAGGGGCCAATTGGCCCCAGAAACTAATACAGCAACACTGCCACCTAGAGCCCGTGTCAGAAATAGACACTTGTGTAAATACGACTGAAAACAGGCAGAAAAACAAAGCAGGCAGATTGATCCCCCAGCCTAAAACCAAGGCTGTGGAGTCTGACACAGAGGAGCGGTGGATCGCTGGGAACTTCAACATGGTGCTGACTACCTAACAGGAAACTGAGCCGTGGCAGACAGAACAGGAGAGAGGGATCTTAAACCAGCCCCCATGGGACATCAAAACTCAGCTGAAGTAAATGACACTTCACTACGTTACTTTTTTATTTCTTATCTTTTACTTAAGAAATTAAAAATTTTCTCTTTTTTCTTTATTGTATTTTTATTATTTTTAACCTTTTATTTTTTTGGACTAGTGTTCTACATTTAATTTTTATTTTTTTATCATTATTTTACTTTTATCTCATTTTTCCTTTTTGCCAACCTTTTCATCCTCACTTCTCCCTTATTCATCCTGTTTCTCTCCTGTACCTGCTTTACTTTTTCTCTCCTTTATTTTTACTCCTTGTTAAAAATAGAACTTCTTTATCTGCTTTATTGATGCATTACTATTATAGTAGTCTCTGTTGGCTTACTCATATATCTAATTTCCTCTCCCCTGCTACAAGTACATGCACCCTCTCTTTTCCCTTTCTTCGGTGGGCAACATTTTTTTTCTTGTTGTTGTTGTTTGTATTTTTTGTTTTTATTTTATGCTTTCATTTTTCTACTCCTTGCTTGCTCTCTTCTACTAATAGCTTAATTAGCTTAACTCACCAGACTCAAGCCTATTTGCTCTCTAATCTATTCTCCTTTTTCAAAAATAGATGAATATATATATATATATATATATATATATATATATATATGTATATACATACATATATATATTCAATAAAGGGGAACTTTTTTTGTATATATATTAAAATATATATTTTTAAATTATTTATTGCGTATTTTGTCTTTTACTTTTCTTCTTATACACTCATTCTCTTTCTACCTCCTTTATACTGAATTTTGGCCATTCCCCCATTCATTCAATTCCTTTACCTTACCTTCTGGAAATAAGCTCTGCCTCTTAAGAGTCAGTCCTCTCCCCACCCCTTTTTTTCTGGGTACTTGTTTGCATTTTTTGGTTTATTTGTGGGTTTTGTGGAGTTTTCTCCCCATATATATTTTCCCCCCCCCTTTTCTCCTTCTTTTTCTTTTCTCTCTCTTACCTTTTTTTCCTTTTCTCAATATAATTTTTATGCACTTTTCTCCCTCCTAATTCTCTTTTCTCAAGTGGTCACCTTTATTGGGGTTATTGGTGTTGTTAATACATTCGTGCTTTGTTCCCCCTGTATCAAGTCTTGTTGAGTTGTATTTTGTGCCTTTTGGTCAACATGTTAGAGAGTGAGCCACATAACCAGACACCCTGAAATGAGCAAAAATGGGGAGACAAAGAAATAGCCTCCATATGAAAGAAAAGAAGGAATCACCAGAAAAGGAAGTAAACAAAATGGAGGCAAGCAATTTGTCAGAGAAAGAATTCAGAGCAATGGTCATAAGGACATTGAAAAGGTTGGAAGACAAACTCAATAACATGTGTAAGAATCAAGAGGAAATGATGAAGAACGAAAAAATGAAGAATGGCATAGCTGCAATAAAGAACACACTGGAAAGCATCACTAGTAGACTAGAATAAGCTAAGGGCCACATCATTGAGCTAGAAGACAAGGTAGGGAAAAACACCCAAGCAGAGCAGCAACTGGAAAAAAATAAAAAAGCAAGAGGAGAGCCTAATAGGGCTTGAGACAACATGAAACAAAACAACATCCAGGGGTGCTAGAAGGAGAGAAAACTGAGCAAGGAATAAAAAACCTGTTTGAAGAAATAATGACAGAAAACTTCCCTGATAATGGGAAGAAAAACTCACACAAGTCCAACAAGCTCACAGAGTCCCAGATAAGATGAACCCAAAAAGATCAACAGCAAGACACATCATAATTAAATTAGCAAACACCAACGACAAAGAAAGAATCTTAAAGGCTGCCATAGAGAGACAGAAATTTACCTATAGGGGATCTCCCATTAGACTATCAATTGATTTCTCAACAGAAACACAACAGGACAGAAGGGAATGGAATGAAATATACTAAGTGATGCAAAGCAAGGGACTGAATCCAAGAATACTATACTCAGCAAGGCTATCATTCAAAATTGAAGGTGAAATCAGGAGCTTCACAGACAAAAAAGGGCTAAGGGAGTTTATTTCCACCAAGCCAGCAATGCAAGAATGCTAAAAGGACTGCTGTAAAAAGAGCAAATAGGAAGGGAAGAAAGAACACAGGCATAAAGAATAAAAATGGCAACAAACAAGTACCTATCAATAATAATCTTAAAAGTACATGGATTAAATGCTCCAATAAAAAGACATAAGGTAGCTGAATGGGTAAGAAAACATCACCCATATATCTGCTATCTACAAGAGAACCACCTCAGAACAAAGGACTCAACAGACTGATAGTGAAGGGATGGAAAAATTTTTTTTAGCTGAATGGAAATGAAAAAAAGCTGGGGTAGCAATACTTATATCTGACCTCAGAGTGAAGCCCATAACTAGAGATAAGGAAGGCCACTTAATAATACTAAAGGGAGCAATTCAACAAGAGGATATAACTCTGCTAAACGTGTATGCACCCAATATAGGAGCACCCAAATACATAAAAGAATTTCTAGAAGATATCAAGGAAAAGATCAACAGCAATACAATCATAGTAGGGGACTTTAATACTGCATTGACACCACTGGATAAATCCTCAAAACAAAAAAATCAGCAAAGAAACAGAAATCCTAAATGACTCACTGGATTAGATAGAATTAATTGGCATCTGCAGAACATTTCACCCCAAAAGCTACAAAATATGGATTCTTTTTTTTTTAAATATATTTTTATTGATTAAGATATTACATATGTGTCCTTGTCCCCACGTTACCCTCTACCCCCCCCCCGCTCATGCCCTCACCCCCTCCCCCCCCCCCCCCCGTTGTCCGTGTCCATTGGTTAGGCCTATATGCCTGCATGTAAGTCCTTTGGTTGATCTTTCCCCCTTACCCCCACCCTCCCCTACCCTCCCTCCAAAGCCCGATAGTACAATCAATGCCTCTCCGTCTCTGGATCAGTCCTTGTTCATCAGTTTATGTTGTTCATTATATTCCACAAATGAGTGAGATCATGTGGTATTTATCTGCTCTCCAGTTCCATCCATGCTGTGGCAAATGGTAAGAGTTCCTTTTTCTTCTTCCTCTTCTTAAAGAATACCTTTCAGCATTTCATATAATACAGGTTTGGTGGTGATGAACTCCTTTAGCTTTTTCTTATCTGTGAAGCTCTTTCTCTGACCTTCTATTCTGAATGATAGCTTTGCTGGATAAAGTAATCTTGGTTGCAGGTTCATGCTATTCATCACTTTGAATATTTCTTGCCACTCCCTTCTGGCCTGCATGGTTTCTGTTGAGAAATCAGCTCTGACAGTCATATGGGTACTCCCTTGTAGGTAACTGAGTTTCTTTCTCTTGCTGCTTTTAAGATTCTCTTTTTGTCTTTTGCTCTTGGCATTTTAATTATGATGTGTCTTGGTGTGGTCCTCTTTGGATTCCTTTTGTTTGGGGTTCTCTGCGCTTCCTGGACTTGGAAGTCTATTTCTTTCACCAGGTAGGGGAAGTTTTCTGTCATTATTTCTTCAAATAGGTTTTCAATATCTTGCCCTCTCTCTTCTTCTGGTACCCCTATAATTCTGATGTTGGTACGCTTGAAGTTGTCCCAGAGGCTCCTTACACTATCTTCATATTTTTGGAATCTCTTTTCTTTTTTCATTTTCAGTTGGGTATTTTTTGTTTCTTTGTATTTCAAATCTTTGACTTGATTTTTGGGATCCTCTTGTCTGCTGTTGGATCTCCGTATATTATTCTTTATTTCAGTTAGTGTATGCTTAATTTCTAGTTGGTCCTTTTTCATGTCCTCCATGGTCTCACTATACTTATTGAGGGACTCATTAAATTTATCGGCGGTTTCCATAAAATTCTTGAAAAACCTTATAAACGTGGCCTTGAACTCTATATCCAGTCATTTGCTTTCCTCCATTTCTGCCATTTGTGACCTGTTTCTTTGTCTCCGCATTTTGGCTGCTTTCCTGTGTTGATAGAGTGGCTTTGTGTGCTAGGTGTCCTGTAGGGCCCAGTGGCTCAGCCTCCCCAGTTACCTGAGGTGGACACTCTTGGTGCACCCCCTCGTGGGCTTTGTGCACAGTCTTGTTGTAGCTATGCCTTGGTTGTTGTAGGATCACTGGGAGGAATTGACCTCCAGGGCAATTGGCAGCGAGAATCAGCTGTGTCTGCAGTGGGAGAACTTCTGTGCTGGAGACACCCTTCTGGGGCAAGACTTGCTTCAGTGGGGCTTTGGTGCTCACTGAAACTGCACCCTGAGTGTGTCCCTTATGGATCTGAGGAGTTGTGATCTGGATGGCTCCCCTCTGACCACTGGGTACAGTGGCTCTTGGATCTAAGGAGGTGCTAATTTAGCCTCTGCCTGAGTTTATACAGCAGGAACTACGAAGAGAACTGCAGATTCCCCTTCCTTTTTTTTGGAGTTTGGAAGTGCCCTGATGATGCTCAGCTGTGTAGCAATGCAAGCCGCTGTGGGGCCTTGGGCCTTCTCTTGGAAGCTCTGGGTCTATCTGGCCCGGCTGCGGTTAGGTAATTACAGGTTGCAAATGGCCGGGGCATTCATATGCAAAAGCCTCTGCCGCAGCCTGGGCGGGGCGGGGTCTCAAGAAATCAAAGGGCGGAGAAAGCAGCTATGGCGGAGCCTCAGCCCTGCCCTAAGGAGTCGCGAGTCCCAGTGTCCCGGCAATGGCTGCAAGCACCTCTGAGGGAAAGCCACTCTCAAGCTCACCCGCTGCCAGACAGTCCAGTATCTCCCCATATGAGTCCTGGGTCCCCAGAGACTTCCCGGAACCAGATTTCAGAGCCGTCGGGAGCTTGTGTCTCCCTCCGGATTCAAAAAGACAGCCGCGTCCTCAGGTGCCAGACCCTTTCCGCGCGTGAGCCCCCGTACCTCTGCACTCCACCTCCGCAGCTCCTCCTGCTCGCAGTGTGCTTTTCTTTCCTTCTAGTTGTAGAATTTACACTCAGCCAGCCCTCCTGTAGTTCTGGATGATGTCCACCTTGTGTTTTTGATGTATTTATCGATTGTTGTGGGAAGCAGCAATTTCCCGGTGTTTATCTATGCCGCCATCTTAGTTTCTCTCAAAATATGGATTCTCTTCATGTGCACACAGAACATTTTCAAAGATAGACCACAAATTGGGACACAGGCAAAGTCCCTTCAAATTCAAGAAGATAGAAATTATATCAAGCATCTTCTCAGATCACAATGACATAAAATTAGAAATCAACTACCATAAAACAATGAAAAAGAAACTCAAACATTTGGAAGCTAAATAGCATGCAATTAAACAATGTTTGGGTTACCAAAGAGATCAAAGAAGAAATAAAAAGCATCCTGGAAACAAATGACAATGAAAACAAATCCAAAATCGATGGGAAACAGTGAAAGCAGTCCTGAGAGGGAAGTTCATAGCTCTAAAGGCCTACCTCAAAAAAAAAAAAAAATGGTAGTAAATGATCTAACCCTAAAACTAAAAAAAAATAAAAATAGAAAGCTACAATAAAAGCCCCGAGTAAGCAGAAGGTAGGAAATAATAAAGATCAGAGTGGAAATAAATGACCTAGAGACCAAAAAGAAACAATACAAAAGATCAATAAAATAAAGAGATTGTTCTTTGAAAGGATAAACAAGATTGATGAACCTCTAGCCAGGATCACCAAGAAGCAAAGAGAGAGGACCCAAATAAACAAAATCAGAAATGAAAAAGGTGAAGTAACAACTGACCCCACAGAAATACAAAGGATTGTGAAAATACATTAAGAACAACTCTATTCCACCAAACAGGACAACCTAGATGAAATGGACATATTCCTGGAATAATACAAGCTTCCAAAACTCAATCAGGAAGAATCAAAAAACCTGAATAGGCTGATAACTGCCAAAGAAACTGAAGCAGTAATCAAAAATCTTCCAGCAAACAAAAGCCCTGATCTGGAGGGTTTTAGAGGGGAGTCTACCAAACATTCAAAGAAGAACTAAAACCTATCCTACTCAGTCTATTCCAAAGAAATTCAAGAGGAAGGCACACTTCCAAGCACTTTGTATGAAGCCAACATTATCCTAATTCCACCAGATAAAGACACTACAAGAAAGAGAACTACATGCCAATATCTTTGATGAACATAGATGCTAAAATCCACAACAAAATTCTAGCAAATCGGATCCAGCATTACATTAGAAAGATCATACACCATGACCAAGTGGGATTTATTCCGGGGATGAAAGGATGGTATAATATCTGCAAATCAATAAAGGGGATACATCACATAAACAAAATGAAAGACAAAAATCACATAATCACATCAATCGATGCAGAAAAGGCATTTGACAAAATCCAACACTCTTTCTTGATAAAAAAATCTTTCAGCAAAGTGGGACTAGAGGGATCACACCTCAACAAAATAAAAGCCTTATATGACAGACCTACAGCCAACATCATACTCAGTGGGCAAAAACTAAAACCATTTCACCTTAGAACAGGAACAAGACAGGGATGCCCACTTTCACCACTTCTGTTCATCGCTAGTGCTAGCCATAGCGATCAAACAAGAAGAAGAAATAATTGGAAAAGAAGTAAAACTGCCATTATTCACAGATGACATGATATTGTACATAGAAAACCCCAAAGACTCCATCAAAAAACTACTAGACTTAATAAATGAATTCAACAATGTAGCAGGATACAAAATTAACACCCAAAAATCTATGGCTTTTTTATACACCAATAATGAACTCATAGATAGAGAAACTAAAAAAACAATCCCATTTACCATTGCACCGAAAACATCAAGATACCTAGGAATAAACTTAACTAAGGAGGTAAAAGACCTGTACTCAGAAAACTACAGGGCATTAAAAAAAAAAAAGATAGAGGAAGACATAAACAAATGGAAGAACATACTGTGTTCATGGATTGGTAGAATCAACATCATTAAAATGTCCATACTACCCAAAGCAATCTATAGATTCAATGCAATCCCTATTAAAAAGCCAACGGCATATTTCACAGACCTAGAACAAACTGTCCAAAAATTCATCTGGAATAAACAAAGACGCCAAATAACCACAGCAATCCTGAGAAAGAAGAACAAAGTTGGAGAGATCACAATACCAGATATCAAGTTATATTACAAAGCCACTGTTCTCAAAACTCCCCGGAACAGACATACAGACCAATGGGACAGAACAGAGAATCCAGTGATGGACCCAAGCCATTATGCTCAATTAATATTTGGCAAAGGAGGGAGGAGCATACAATGGAGACAAGACAGTCTCTTCAATAAATGGTGCTGGAAAAATTGGTCAGATACACGCAAAAAAATGAAACTAGATCACCAACTTACACCATACACAAAAATAAAATCAAAATGGTTAAAGGACTTAAATGTAAGATGGGAAACCATAAAAATCTTAGAAAACTCTATAGGCAGCAAAATATGTGTCATTTTTTGTAGCAATATCTTTACTGATACAGCTCTTAGGGCAATGGAAACTAAAGAGAAAATAAACAAATGGGATTACATCAAAATAAAAAGCTTCTGCACAGCAAAATTAACCATCAATAAAACAAGAAAGACCACTGCATGAGAGAACATATTTGCCAATGCTATCCCAGATAAGGGTTTAATCTCCAAAATTTACAGGAAACTCATACAACTTAACAAAAGAAAGATAAACAATCCAATTAAAAAAAATGGGAAAAGGACCTAAATAGACACTTTTCGAAAGAGGACATACAGAAGGCCAAGAGACATATAAAAACATGCTCAATGTCACTGATCATCCATGAAATACAAATCAGAACAACAATGAGGTACCATCTCATACCCATCAGAATGGCTATCGTCAACAAATCAACAAATGCCAGGTGCTGGCAAGGATGTGGAGAAAAAGGAACCCCTTGTGCACTGCTGGTGGGAATGCAGACTGATGCAGCCACTGTGGAAAACAGTATGGAGTTTCCTCAAAAAGTTAAAAATGGAACTCCCATTTCACTCAGTAATCCCACTTCTAGGACTATATCCCAAGAACCCAGAAACACCAATCAGAAAGGATATATACGCCCTATGTTCATAGCAGCACAGCTTACAATAGCTAAGATTTGGAAACAGCCTAAGTGCCCATCAGCAGATGAGTGAATTAAAAAACTGTGGTACATTTACACAGTGGAATACTACACTGCTATAAAGCAGAAGGAACTTTTACCATTTGCAACAGCATGGATGGACCTGGAGAGCATTATGCTAAGTGAAATAAGCCAGTCAGAGAAAGATAAATATCACATGATCTCACTCATATGTGGGATATAATGAACAACATAAACTGATGAATAAAAACAGGTCCAGAGATAAGGTAACAGTTAACAGACCATCCAACCTCAGAGAGAAGGCAGAGGGTGGGGGTTGGGGGTTAGAGGTCAACAAAAGGACTTGTATGCATGCATGTTAGCATAATCAATGGACACAGACACTGAGGTGGTGTTGGCTTGCGGGGGGGGGGATAGTGGCCAGGGCAGGGGTCAATCAGGGAAAAAGGAGACATATGTAATACTTTAAATAATAATAATAATAATAATAATAATAATAATAATAATAATAATAGCAGGAGAGAATGCCAGCATGGTTAAGGGCAAGATTATGAAAGAAATAATATACCAAGATAAAGTTTGAATTTTAATACTAATCACCATCAGAATTTGAGTACATTTGCCAGGTGTTGGACACAATTATCCCTATTTTACTGGTAAGAAATTAGACTGAGAGTAGTAATTTGTCAAAGACCAGTTTTCAGTGGTGAGAAATAGAGTGAAGAAATAAAATGGAATCACTATAGTCAAGCTGCTAAATTATTGAAGTCAAGCAGATTGAAGTATGAGGAAATGATTCTATTCTTGTTTTAAGTAGCCTGGGAACTTACTTTTGAAATTTCTAGTCTGACATCAATACCTGGATATACATCAAACCTCCAGATGACCTTCTGATCACTCCTTGAAAGACTAAGGAAAGAATGTTCACATATCCAAACTACTGACATCCATTATCCAGACCTCAGGTCATCTAGAGGATTACCATTTTGGACCAGTCCAGAGGATACGAATGCAGAACTAATTCTTTTCAAGAATGTACTTTGTACTGTAAGAACCCTTAGCTTTTCTTTCTTTTTCAGAACACTCTGGGTATTGCCTCCTTGTGTTTCCGGTTTGCAAATCCTAAGACACTTGAATAAATCTTTATCATTTATTTCTAAAAAAAAAAAAAAAAAAAAGAAAGAAAGAAAGAAAAAATAACATTGCTGCCTGGCTGGTGTGACTCGATGATTGAGCTTTGACTTATGAACCACGAGGTCATAGTTGTATTTCGGGTCAGGTCACATATCAGGTTGCAGGCTCAATCCCCATTGGGGGGGGGGGGGGGTTGCAGGAGGCAGCCAATCAATGATTCTATCTCATCATTGATGTTTCTAATTCTCTCTCCTTCCCCTTCCTATCTCTAAAATCAATAAAAACATATGTATTTTAAAAAGAATAACATTGCTAATCACCAGTCGTAAATTTAGTCCTGACACATCTTACTTATTTAGGATAATATCTTTTTTTTATTATTATTAAATCTTTATTGTTCAGATTATTACATTTGTTCCTCTTTTTTTCCCCCCATAGCTCCCCTCCACCCAGTTCCCACCCCACCCTCTGCCCTTACCCCCCCACTGTCCTCATCCATAGGTGCACAATTTTTGCCCAGTCTCTTCCCGAATCTCCCACACCCCTTTCCCCCCCAAGAATAGTCAGTCCATTCCCTTTCTATGTCCCTGATTCTATTATAATCACCAGTTCATTCTGTTCATCAGATTATTTATTCACTTGATTCTTAGATTCACTTGTTGATAGATGCATATTTGTTGTTCATAATTTGTATCTTTACCTTTTTCTTCTTCTTCCTCTTCTTAAAGGATACCTTTCAGCATTTCATATAATCCTGGTTTGGTGGTGATGAACTCCTTTAGCTTTTCCTTATCTGTGAAGATCTTTATCTGACCTTCAATTCTGAATGATAGCTTTGCTGGATAAAGTAATCTTGGTTGTAGGTTCTTGGCATTCATCACTTTGAATATTTCTTGCCACTCCCTTCTGGCCTGCAAAGTTTCTGTTGAGAAATCAGCTGACAGTTGTATGGGTATTCCCTTGTAGGTAACTGAGTTTCTTTTTCTTGCTGCTTTTAAGATTCTCTTTTTGTCTTTTGCTCTTGCCATTTTAATTATGATGTGTCTTGGTGTGGTCCTCTTTGGATTCCTTTTGTTTGGGGTTCTCTGCGCTTCCTGGATGTGTAAGTCTATTTCTTTCACCAGGTAGGGGAAGTTTTCTGTCATTATTTCTTCAAATAGGTTTTCAATATCTTGCTCTCTCTCTTCTTCTGACACCCCTATAATTCTGATGTTGGTACGCTTGAAGCTGTCCCAGAGGCTCCTTACACTATCTTCGTATTTTCGGATTCTTTTTTCATTTTGCTTTTCTGGTTGGGTGTTTTTTGCTTCTTCGCATTTCAAATCTTTGCCTTGATTCTTGCGCTCCTCTGGTCTGCTGTTGGGAGTCTGTATAATATTCGTTATTTCAGCCAGTGTATGCTTAATTTCTAGTTGGTTCTTTATCATAACAACGAGGGTCTCATTGGATTTCTTGTAGATCTAAATAACTTTATCGGCGGCTTCTAGACAGTTCTTGAGAGACCTTATAAGTGTGGTTCTGAACTCAATGTCCTCCATTGACAGTTTTGTCCTGTTTCTTTGTCTCCGCATTTTTTATGCTTTCTTGGTGCACCCCCTAGTGGTCTTTGTGCGCAGTCTTGTTGTAGTTAAGCCTTGATTGTTGTAGTTAATACTAGGGGGATTTGACCTCCAGGCCAATTGGCTGTGAGAATCAGCTGTGTCTGCAGTGGGAAAACTTCTGTCCTCTAGGGAGGTGCTAATCTAGCCTTTGCCTGAGGCTATCTGGCAAATGGCTCTGCGCAGGGCTTGGGTGGGGCGGGTCACATGGGATCAACAGAGCCGGTGGAGGGAGCAGTTATGGCTGCTCTCAGTCCCGTCCCCAGATGCTCTGCCTCTCAGAGTCCCAGCAACCGCTGCAAACCTCGGAGAGAAAGCTGCCCTCGCGTTCCGACCAATGCCAGACAGTCCCACTTCTCCCGTTTGAGTCTGGGTCCCTAGAGACTCACCCAGAACTGGAGCTCAGAATCTGAGACTCCCTCCCAATTGAAAATGACAACCGCGCCCTCAGCTACCAGCCCACTCCACGCGTACCTCTGCACCTTTGTATTTTCCACACTGCACCTCCTCTGAGTCTCGTATGCTGTTCTCTTTCCTTCTAGTTGAAGAATTTCCCCTCAGCCAGTCTTCCTGTGGTTCTGGGCCATGTCCATTCCGTCTTTTAGTTGTATTTTTGAAGTGGTTGTTCGAGGCAGCTAACTCCAGTGTTTACCTATGTCTCCATCTTGGTTTCCCCTAGGATAATATCTTTTATCATGTATTTTTTTAAAGCTTAATTTCATTGGGGGGGGGAAGGAATGAAAAGTTACTATAAAAATTTGACTGAAAAGAGTAGCAACAGAATGATCATATCCAATAGATATAGACACTTTAGAATATGTTTCTTTTATAATCAGACTAGAGGCCCGGTGCACAAAAATTTGTGCACTTGGGGGGGGGGGGGCTCAGCCCGGCCTGTGCCCTCTCGCAGTCTGGAACCCCTTGGAGGATAACGACCTGCTGGCTTAGGCCCGCTCCCCGGGGGATTGGGTTTAAGATGGCAATCAGACATCCCTCTGGCAGCCCAGCAGCCCTCAGGGGATGTCCACTTGCCAGCGGGGAGCAGGCCTAAACTGCAGTAGGACATCCTTAGCACTGCTGAGGAGGCAGGAGAGGCTCCCACCACCACTGCTGCACTAGCAGCCATCAGCCTGGCTTGTGGCTGAGCAGAGCTTCTCCCATGTGAGAGCGCCCTGACCACCAGAGGGCAGCTCCTGCATTGAGCGTCTGCCCCCTGGTGGTCAGTGTGTGTCATAGTGACCAGTCATTCCCAGTCCTTCTGCTGTTAGGGTCAGTTTGCATATTACCCTGTTACTATATAGGATAGAGGCCTGGTGCACTGGTGGGGGCTGGCTGGTTTGCCCTGAAGGATGTCCTGGATCAGGGTAGGGGTCCCGCTTGGGTGCCTGGCCAGCCTGGATGAGGGGATGATGGCTTTTTGCAGCTGGTCACACACCCTTCAGGGTGGGGTCCCCACTGGGTTGCCTGGCCAGTCTGGTGAGGGGCTGAGGGCCGTTTTCAGGCTGGCGGGTGACTGAAGCTCCCAACCTCTTCTTTTTTTCTTTTTCTTTTTTATTCTGGGATTTATTTACCTACTATGGCTGTCACTGGAGCTGAGAGCCGGCTTTAGCTTTGAGGCTCTGCTCCAGCTCTGAGGCGTCAGCTGCTGAAAGCAGGTATTTGGGCTTTGTTTAGCTTCTATAATTGAAACTGTTGCAACTCCAGCTCTGAGGCCCAGCTGGCTGAAAGCAGGTTTCTGGGGATTGTTTAGCTTCTATAATTGCAACATAGTTGCTTAGAGTGCAGCTCAGAGCTGGGTGGCGGCAGGCAGGGAACCTTGGCTTCCTCCATCACTGGAGCAAGCAAGTCTCCTGTTTGCTTCAGCTGCCTGGCTGCCGGCCGCAATCTTGGTTGGCAATTAATTTGCATATTGCCCTGGTTAGGCAATGGGAAGCGTGTCAGGGGTACAGTTAATTACCATGTTTGTCTATTATTAGATAGGATATGTTAGACTAAAGGATTCCCAAAGGTCCTTTAGTTCTCACATTCTCTGATGCTTCTATGATAATCTAATTTTCCCCTTCCTTTTATGTAGAAGGAAACTGAGTCCCAGAAAATACATGTTGGGTAAAACCACATGCACTACTTTGTCGGTAGCAGAACCAACTGGAAGGCAAGGTTCTTCACCCTCCAGCACATTTTGAAGTTTCTCAGAGCTAGCCATTATACTAAAGAACGGAAACCAAAAATATTTATCTGCCAAAGAATGGGGCTGAAATTTCCACCATGGCATGGTACCAGCGGACATATTTATTAGAATGGTCAGTTCTCATATTTCTTGACATAAATATATTACACTTTATAATTCTGTGGTTATTTTTATTCAGGGATGGATGGGTAGATAGATATATACTATGTAATTTGATTATGAGCAAATTAAAATGAATAATGATAGAAATATGAAATTTGAAATGGCCTGGAAGAGTGTCACCTGGGGTACACTGCTGCTGTTCTGCCAGATGGATTCGGCTATGTCTGTAACTGCCATGCTGAAGAACTCAGGTGCCTTTTTACCTGGACCAAACTCTGTTATTTAAAACATACTGCTTGTTGGCTATAACCTTTCTAATTGAAATAGAAAATGGGCAGATGTGGAAACCAGGCAAGACAAAGAGGAAGTGTACTTTTTCTGCTCTGGCCCAAACACAGCTTGTGACACAAATACTATCCTGTTATGGCTTTTTAAGTGAATTCCTTTTAGTAGAATTTAGGTCCTAAGGGTAAAAATGTAATCAGAAATTCTGAAAAACAGCTCCTCTGACCCTGGACATGGGTGGAGAAACTATCAGAGTGGCCTGTGCTAGCTAGTCATACTTGTTACCACGTGGTTGCTTTAAAGCAGGGTGGTGTGAGACTGTGGTTCTCAAACTGAGCCTGCATCAGGGTCCCCTGGAGAGCTTATCAAAACAAGAATTCTTAGGCCCCACTTCCAGATTTTCTGATTCAGTAGATCTGATATGTGCCCAGGAATTTGAATTTTTAGCAAGTTCCCAGGTGCTGCTGCTACTGGTCTGGGGACAGCCCTTTGAAGACCACTGGTTTAGTGGTAAAGAGCAGGGTCCCAGGAGTCCAATTGCCCAGGTTCAATTCAAGGCATCATCTTGAACAAATTACGTAACTGCTCCGTGCCTGGTATCAGGATCCATATAATAAGAGTAATGATACTATCTACTTCATAAGTTTACTGTGAGGATTAGATAAATTGATGAATATGGGGTATTTAGAACAGAAGTTGGCAGAAAGTGAATACATATATGTTTGCTATTCTTATTAAGACAACCTTCTTGAAAATATAGTGATTCTCAGTTTCTGGAAAAAATTTCCTTTTAATGTCTTCATTTTTGGTTAATATTTACACTGAGGGTATATGGAAAATATGAGCAAAGTAAGTGGTACAAACTTAAAAAGAATCAGCTACATGGACATCTAGCCCTGACCAGGCTGAAAGAGCCAAATCTAAATAAAGTGAATTTTTTTCTCAGCCCACCCCCAACTTGTGTTGACAATCACAGAACAGCAGCAATGCCCTGTGCATATACATGCACACATGCACACACACACACACACACACGGATAGTGATACTTCTGTTTCTTGCTTTCCAGCTGCTCATATGGTGATCATTTGGTCAATATTCCCCCATAAACTTCCTTTTATCCTGTGGCTGAAGTGAATGGCTTACTTCAAGGTCAGGCTTGTTGATATTTCAGCAGTTAAGTGATTCTTTGGCTGCCCTATTCCTGAGGCATTTACTCAATCATACCGAAGCCAGGAAATCTGGCACATTGAGTTGCGATGATTATTTCAGTGTTGCTGATATTTAATGAGGATTTATGACTACTGCATATTGTAATATGTAGGACACAATAGCTCCCAAATTTAGTTTCTGAGTATGTATCTGCCTTTTTTCCCTCATACAAAGCTAAGCGTTCCTCTGAGAGTTGTGACCCACAGTGAAAATATGTGACTATCTTGGTGGTTCTCCAAATCCCATCGAGTTCATGGCTCACTGTGCCTTTTGACATAATTCTAGGCCAAATTCAGTGCCCTTATTAACCCCTTAGGAATTTCTCAAGCCCTTTCTCACTACCACTGCTGATCCTCAACCTAGGACCGTTGGAACAGTCCTTTCTTCTTGGATTGTCAAGTGCTGACGTGGGCTTAATTGGTGCTATTACAGATCTGTGGCTCTCAACTTTGGCTGACCCCTTGATAGTGCATGGACGCCAGCAAGGGCTGTTAGTCACATGAGCTGCTCCCTATGGTGACTAATACTTCCCCAGAGGAGAATGCTAGAAAGGCAGCTAATGGAACAATAAAATTAGTCACACAAGGCAAAATAGTTTGGGACATTTTAACAAAACTCACTGCTTTCATAGCCAGAATTTCCTTTGCCATCACATAGGAACACGCCAGCCGTCTTTTTGGAATCTGGTCTGACAACCACAGCCTCTCTGGTTCCTTATGTCATTGTTACTCTTTTTAGCAACAGGATCATATTTAAAAAGCTGCTTAGAAATCAACAAATCATTTTACTACAAGCATGAAGCTTCTCAGGGTCCTAACAACCTACCAGTGCGTAAATTCAAGGGCTCAGAGTGGTGACAGATCTGCAACCTTGATGTTTTAGGACTTGAGTCCCATTTCTTCATAAGCCATATTCTCTTGATTAATTCCTCTGTGTTAATGCAATTTCCAAACTAAAATCAGAATATTACCTTTAGGATCTCCTTCGCTGAGTACCTTAGAGTAGGGGTGACTGCTTCAGCTGGCCAGCCATTCTCATTGGCTCAGGACTGAGGGTTTCTCAGGATGCAGGACTCTTAGTGCTAAAACCTGGACAGATGTGGGAAAGCCAGGAGGAGCTGGCCACCCTTTTTAATTCTTATTCTTCCCTATTACTCTAAACTGGTTTCTGTCAGAACGATATTCTCACAGCCTTGGACCACTCACAAGTCAGCCTGTTCTCCTGTGGAACAGTTAATTCTAAAACAAAATCTTCTAATGCATTATAAAAATTGTAAAATGTCCTCTTTTGTTAGATGTGTAGTTGTGAACACCCTCTCATCAAATATTTTATTCCCTCCATGCTGAGAGTCCAGCTCCCGATTGAAGAATTGGTGTCCCCACAACAAAAGTTATCTAAGTTGCATGGTCTCCTCGTGTTTTCTCACTCCCGCTGCACTCCCCCCTCCTTCTTCTCTACCATCTTCCTCAGCTGAGAAGTACAAACATGGTGTGTAAGCATGGTTACTCCTTCAGCTCCGCTCCATGTTCTGCAGTGACAACTTGTGACTCTTTTTGTCTACATGTCCTGGCCATGTCCTGGTCACTTGTTTTTCAGTGACAGAATTTGGATATGCCTTATGGGGCCATGACACTCATTTTGGGAGAGAACTGTATCCTGCTTTCAGTCTGATGGAGCACACATTGTTTTTCATTATCCTTCACTATTTGGCAGGTGTGTGTCCCACGTCATACACTAAAAACATAGCCTTTTTTAATTAATTTTAATCCATTTTCCATTGCTTTGGTGGCCTCGAAGAGAGGAGTGGCAATAAATAAATAAATAAATAAATAAATAAATAAATAAATTAAAAAAAAACAAAAAAAAACCCCACCTTTATTTGTTGTCTTTATTAGAATCATTACTTTGAGAGAACCAAGATGGCGGCATAGGTTAACGCCGGAGTTTGCTGCTTTGAACAACTACTTCAAAAGTGAAACCAAAAAACGGAAGGGATATCACCCAGAACCACAGGAACGCTGGCTGAGTGGAAGTCCTACAACTAGGAGGAAAGAGAAACGCACACGGACACTCAGAGGAGGCGCAGTGCTGAAGTCAAATTCTGAGGTGCGGAGTGCGCGGAGCGGGCTGGCGGCGGAGGGCGCGGTTGGCGTTTTCAATCGGGAGGGAGTCGCAGACTCTGAGCTCCAGATCCGGGCGAGTCTTTAGGGACCCAGACTCAAACGGGAGAAGCGGGACTGTCTGGCTTCAGTCAGAGCGAGTGCAGCTTTCTCTCTGAGCTTTGCAGCGGGTGCTGGGACTCAGAGAGGCAGAGCCCCTGGGGACAGGACTGAGAGCCGCCATAACTGCTCTCTCCGGCCCACCCTGTTGATCCTGTGCGACCCGCCCCGCCCAAGCCCTGCACAGAGGCTTTTTCTGGATAGCCTCAGACAAAGGCTAGATTAGCACCTCCCTAGAGGACAGAAGTTCTCTCACTGCTGACACAGCTGATTCTCATAGCCACTTGGCCTGGAGGTCAAACCCTCCCTGGAATTAGCTACAACAATCAAGATTTAACTATAAGACTGCGAACAAAGACCACTAGGGGGTGCACCAAGGAAGCATAACAAAATGCGGAGACAAAGAAACAGGACAAAATTGTCAATGGAAGATATAGAGTTCAGAACCACACTTTTAAGGTCTCTCAAGAAATGTTTAGAAGCCGCCGATAAACTTAATGAGATCTACAAGAAAACTAATAAGACCCTCGATCTTATATTGGGGTACCAACTAGAAATTAAGCATACACGGACTGAAATAACGAATATTATACAGACTCCCGACAGCAGACCAGAGGAGAGCAAGAATCAAGTCAATGATTTGAAATGCGAGGAAGCAAAAAACACCCAACCGGAAAAGCAAAATGAAAAAAGAATCCAAAAATGCGAGCATAGTGTAAGGAGCCTCTGGGACAGCTTCAAGCGTACCAACATCAGAATTATAGGGGTGCCAGAAGATGAGAGAGAGCAAGATATTGAAAACCTATTTGAAGAAATAATGACAGAAAACTTCCCCCACCTGGTGAAAGAAATGGACTTACAGGTCCAAGAAGCGAGGAGAACCCCAAAAAAAGGAATCCAAAGAGGACCACACCAAGACACATCATAATTAAAATGCCAAGAGCAAAAGATAAAGAGAGAATCTTAAAAACAGCAAGAGAAAGAAACTCAGTTACCTACAAGGGAATACCCATACGACTGTCAGCTGATTTCTCAACAGAAACTTTGCAGGCCAGAAGGGAGTGGCAAGAAATATTCAAAGTGATGAATAGCAAGAACCTACAACCAAGATTACTTTATCCAGCAAAGCTATCATTCAGAATTGAAGGTCAGATAAAGAGCTTCACAGATAAGGAAAAGCTAAAGGAGTTCATCACCACCAAACCAGGATTATATGAAATGCTGAAAGGTATCCTTTAAGAAGAGGAAGAGGAAGAAAAAGGTAAAGATACAAATTATGAACAACAAATATGCATCTATCAACAAGTGAATCTAAGAATCAAGTGAATAAATAATCTGATGAACAGAATGAACTGGTGATTATAATAGAATCAGGGACATAGAAAGGGAATGGACTGACTATTCCTGGGGGGGAAAGGGGTGTGGGAGATGCGGGAAGAGACTGGACAAAAATCGTGCACCTATGGATGAGGACAGTGGGTGGGGAGTGAGGGCGGAGGGTGGGGCGGGAACTGGGAGGAGGGGAGTTATGGGGGGAAAAAAAAAGAGAAACAAATGTAATAATCTGAACAATAAAGATTTAATTAAAAAAAAAAAAGAATCATTACTTTGAGCGAAAATGACCAGTTATACATTTTTCTTCTTTTTCATAAATATTTATCTTTTTTTTCTCTTCTCTTGGACACATATGGCATATGAAGGATTGACAGACATTGGGTGTTTGGGGACTCTGTTGGAACTCTCACCTCGACCTGAAACCAGGAGGTGGGCTAAGCACAGATTCAGTCTATTTGTTTCATTAGTTTTCTCCACTCTTCCCACTTCCTTTTCCCATGCTCCAGCCCCCAAATATAATACCTTTTTAAACACTGGTGGAAAAAGTCTTTTAGAAAAATGTTAGTAGTCTTGCATTAAACACTTTTTCCCCATCACTTTTTAGAAAAGGCCAGGCTAAAAATCTAAACTTCTCTTGACCCTAATGAAAACATTTGATGGAAAATCAGTAAAAAATTTCTGTACTTAAGAAACATTAGAGATGGCATTCTCTCTTAGAGACTCAAAATTCCCATTTAAAGAACATTGTAATAATTTATATTTGTTTATGGTTTCCAAATCAACTCTTTATAAGGAAGCAATATTTCTTTCTGTGTTGTGGAATATAAGTCTTGAATTTAATTAGGCTGTTATAATTAAAAAATCTACCTTTTCCCCTTATAAATCTGAATTTTACAGATCTACATATTAGCTTTCTAAATGTCACGCATTATTGCACATTTATTACTACATGATGTGGTAGTGAAACACTTTCAGAGGTTGAACTCTGCTTTGTAAAATAGACCTAAACCTAATGACTTGAGCTGTGTTAGCAGAGATGGAGGTTTATTTTATTTGACTGGTACGGCATAAGGCAAATGCAAGTGAGGAAAATTTTTGTAAAACTAGTCTGAGACTGCAAACTTGGCAAGTCTAGTGACAGTAAGAATAAAAGTAATCCCATTTGTTTATTTTTACTTTTGTTTCCTTTGCCTAAGGAGATATACCAGAAAAAAAAATATGGCTAATGAAATGTCCAGGATTTTACTGCTTATGTTTTCTTCTAAGATTTTTATGGTTTCAAGTCTCACATTTAACTCCTTACTCCATTTTGAGTTTGTTTGGGTTTTTTTGATCCCTGAGAAATGTTTCCTCTTTTTTTCCCCTTTATTGATTAAGATATTACAAATGTGTCCTTATCCCCCCAATGTCCCCTCATCCCCCCAATCCTGCCCTCACCCTCACACCCTGTTATCCACATCCATCGTTTATGCTTATATGCATGCATACAAGTCCTTTGGTTGAGCTCTCCCTCTCACCCCCACCCTCCCCTATCTTTCCTCTGAGATTTCAGCATCTGATTGATGTGTCTCTGTCTCTACATCTGTTTTTGTTCATCGGTTTATGTTGTTCATTACAATCCACAAATGAGTGAGAGCCTGTGATATTTATATTTCTCTGACTGACTTATTTCACTTAGCATAATGCTCTCCAGCTCCATCCATGCTGCTGCAAATGGTAGGAGTTCCTTCCTTTTTACAGCAGCATAGTATTCCATTGTGTAGATGTACCACAGTTTTTTAATCCATTCATCTGCTGATGGGCACTTAGGCTGGTTCCAGATCTTAGCTATGGTAAATTGTGCTGCTATGAACATAGGGGTGTATATATCCTTTCTGATTGGTGTTTCTGGGTTCTTGGGATATATTCCTAGAAGTAGGATCACTGGGTCAAATGGAAGTTCCATTTTTAGTTTTTTGAGGAAACTCCATACTGTTCTCCACAGTGGCTGCACCAGTTTGCATTCCCACCAGCAGTGAGCGAGGGTTCCTTTTTCTCTGCATCCTCACCAGCATTTGTCATTTGTTGATTTGCTGATGATAGCCATTCTGACAGGTGTGAGATGGTACCTCATTGTCATTTTGATTTGCATCTCTCCAATGATTAGTGACTTTGAGCATGTTTTCATATGTCTCTCAACCTTATGTATGTCCTCTTTCAAAAAGTGTCTATTTAGGTCCGTTGCCCATTTTTTTGATTGGGTTGTTAATCTTCCTTTTGTTAAGTTGTATGAGTTCCCTGTAAATGTTGGAGATTAAACCTTTATCAGAGATATCATTGGCAAATATGTTCTCCCATGCAGTGGGTTTTCTTGTTGTTTTGTTGATGGCTTCTTTTGCTGTGCAGAAGCTTTTTATTTTGATATAGTCCCATTTGTTTATTTTCCCTTTAGTTTCCATTGCCCTAGGGGCTGTGTCAGTGAAGAAATTCCTTTGGCATAAATCTGAGATTTTTCTAACTGTGGATTCCTCTAATATTTTTATGGTTTCCTGTCTTACGTTTAAGTCCTTTATCCATTTTGAGTTTGTTTCTGTGTATAGTGGTCTAGTTTCATTTTTTTCCATGTGTCTGACCAACTTTCCCAGCACCATTTATTTAAGAGACTGTCTTGACTTCATTGTACGTTCTTGCCTCCTTTGTCAAATATTAATTGAGCATAGTGGTTTGGGTAGATTTCTGGGTTCTCTATTCTATTCCATTGGTCTATATGTCTGTTCTTGTGCCAGTACCAGGCAGTTTTGAGAACAGTGGCTTTGTACTACAGCTTGATATCTGGTATTGAAATCCCTCCTACTTTGTTCTTTTTTCTCAGGATCGCAGCAGCTATTCGGTTTTTGTTTTTGTTTTTGTTTTGTTTTTTATTCCAGATGAATTTTTGGAGAGTTCTTTCTAGATCTGTGAAACATGCTGTTCGTATTTTAATGGAGAGTGCATTGAATCTATAGATTGCTTTGGGTAGTATGAACATTTTGATGATGTTGATTCTACCAATCCATGAACACGGTATGTTCTTCCATCTCTTTATGTCTTCCTCTATCTCTTTTTTCAATGTCCTGTAGTTTTCTGGGTAGAGGTCTTTTACCTCCTTAGTTAAGTTTATTCCTAGGTATCTTATTTTTTTGGTGCAATGGTAAATGAGATTGTTTTTTTAAATTTCTCTTTCTGTAGGTTTACTATTGGCGTATAAAAATGCCATAGATTTCTTGGCATTAATTTTGTATCCTGCTACATTGCCAAATTCATTTATTAGGTCTAATAATTTTTTGATGAAGTCTTTAGGGTTTTCTAAGTACAGTATCATGTCATCTACAAATAATGACAATTTTACTTCTTCTTTTCCAATTTGGATGTCTTTTATTTCTTCTTCTTGTCTGATCACTTTGGCTAGCACTTCCAGTACTATGTCTAACAGGCGTGATGAAAGTGGGCATCCCTGTCTTGTTCCTGTTCTTAAGGGAAATGGTTTTCATTTTTGCCCATTGAGTATGATGTTGGCAGTAGGTTTTTCATATAAGGCTTCTATTATGTTGAGGTGTAATCCCTCTATTCCCACTTTGCTGAGCGTTTTTATCAGAAAAGGGTGTTGGACTTTGTCAAATTCCTTTTCTGCATCAATCGATATGATTATGTGATTTTTGTCTCTCAGTTTGTTTATGTGATATATCACTTTTATTGATTTGTGGATATTGTACCAGCCTTGCCTTCCTGGAATAAATCCCACTTGGTCATGGTGTATGATATTTCTAATGTAATGCTCGATCGGTTTGCTAGAATTTTGTTGAGGATTTTAGCATCTATGTTCATCAGGGATATTGGCCTGTAATTCTCTTTCTTTGTGGTGTCTTTATCTGATTGTGGGATTAGGGTAATGCTGGCTCCATAGAAAAAGCTTGCAAGTGTGCCTTCCTCTTGAATTTTTTGGAATAGTCTGAGAAGGATTGGCTTTAGTTCTTCTTTGAATGTTTGGTATAACTTCCCTGTGAAGCCATCTGGTCCAGGGCTTTTGTTTGCTGGAATCATTTTCATTACTATTTCAATTTCATCAGTAGTTATTGGCCTATTCAGGTTTTTTGATTCTTCCTGATTGAGTTTTGGAAGCTTGTATTTTTCTAGGAATGTGTCCATTTCGTCGAGGTTGTCCAGTTTGTTGGAGTAGAGTTTTTCGTAGTATTTTTTGACAATCCTTTATATATTTATAGGGTCAGTTGTTACTTCACCTCTTTTATTTCTAATTTTGTTTATTTGGGTCCTCTCTCTTTGCTTCTTGATGAGCCTGACTGGAGTTTCATCAATCTTGCTTATCCTTTCAAAGAACCAGCTCTACATTTCATTGATATTTTGTATTATTTTTTTGGTCTCTATGTCATTTATTTCTGCTCTGACCATTATTATTTCCTTCATTCTGCTTACTCGAGGCTTTTCTTATTGTTCTCTTTCTAACTACTTGCGTTGTAGGGTTAGATAATTTATTACCATTTTCTCTTGTTTTTTGAGGTAGGACTGCAGAGCTCTGAACTTCCCTCCCAGGACTGATCTCACTGTGTCCCATAGATTTTGGATTGTTGTGTTTTCATAGCCATTTGTTACCAGGATGCTTTTTATTTCTTCTTTGATTTCTTTGGTAACCTAATCATTGTTTAATAGCATGCTACTTAGCCTTGAAATGTTTGTTGTTGCTAGTCTTCACCAGAGAATATTTTTCCATTGATTATTAGAGAATGGAAGGGAGAGGGAGGGATGGAGAGAAAGAAACATCAATGTGTACACATCAATTGGTTGCCTCCCACACCAGGGCCAAGGATTGAACCTGCAACCAAGGTACTTGCCCTTGATGGGAATTGAACCTGGGACCCTTCAGACCATAGGCTGATGCTCTATCCACTGAGCTAAACTGGTTAGGACCATGGAGCCATTTTAAAATGGAGTCAGCCGAAACTGGTTTGGCTCAGTGGATAGAGCATCGGCCTGTGGACTGAAAGGTCCCAGGTTCGATTCCAGTCAAGGGCATGTACCTGGGTTGAGGACACATCCCCAGTAGGAGATGTGCAGGAGGCATCTGATTGATGTTTCTCTCCCATCGATGTTTCTAACTCTCTATCTCTCTCCCTTCCTGTAAAAAATCAATAAAATATATTTTAAAAAAAAAATAAAAAATAAATAAAATGGAGTCAGAGCTACCATCCTAGAGGAACTACCTTGCCTATCTTATGCCTCAAACCTTCGAAATGTTAAAACAGGGCAAAATAACCTTTGGACTGGTCCCAAAGAAACACTGTGTTCCAAAGAACTGTTTGAAATAATAACAGGAAAGCAGAAATGACTATAGGACTAATACTACTCAACTGAAAATTAAAACACACATTGTTTAGAATTAGTGTCACTATGTTAGTGTATCTGCACCAATAGAAATGGATTCCTTCTATTGATGTAATTGTTCCCTCTTCCTTTCTTATAAATGCCCCTTGCCTTTGCTTCCTAATTGTAATATTGTTTGGGCTTCTGCCTGAATCAGTGCTTTCAGAATAGATTTTTTTTTTTATTATATCAATAAATGCTTGTTGCCTGTCACTTTGGCCTTTTATTTTTAGACTAGTGGCCTGGTGCACAAAATATTGCATGGGAGGGGGATGTCCCTCAGCCCAGCCTGCACCCTCTCCAATCTCAGACCCTGCAGGATCGGGCCTAAACTGGCAGTTGGACATCCCTCTCACAATCCGGGACCACTGGCTCCTAACTGCTTGCCTGCATCCCTGCCTGATTGCCCCTAACTACTTCTGCCTGTCAGTCTGATCACCCCCAACTGCCCTTTCCTGCTGGCCTGATCATCCCCATGGCTTTCATTAGTATAGATATGACCCTTCACAGAAAATTTCACTAACCTCGCTTTACAATAAGGGCTTGACAATTGAATCATTGGGGCCAGACACCAAGATTTCCTTTCTTTGAATAGTGGAGGGAATAATTATCTTGTCTTTAAGTTGCCCTGAACATCAAATGAGATAATGACTTAGAAAAGCATAAAAACACCATATAAAGACAACTGTCTTTTTCATGTACTGAAAAGACGGTAAAGTGGTAAAATGAAAAACACTATTTGTATTCTCCCCTTCCTTCCTTTACAGCCTTTATTTAAACTTTGAAATTTATAAAAATTTCACTCCTATTTTCATTTCTTTACATTCATTATTATTTTGTATTAGTTTCAGGTTTTATATTAGTTACAGAATAGTGGTTAGACAATCATATACTTTACAAAGTGTTCCCCGATATTTCCAGTACCCACCTGGCTTCATACCGTCATTACACTATTGACTCTATTCCCTATTTAAGTGACAATAGGTTTACAGGTTCCTTCCAATCTTCCTTTTGTGTTGCTCGCCCTTCCTTTTCTTTCTCACTTCTTCACTCATTTTCTTTATATAGTATTTCAATCGGCCCTCAAACCTCAGTGAAGGCACTGGGACACGCTTAATCCATTTTACAGACCAGGGAACTGAGGCCATTTCCAGTTGGCTGTGGAACTGGACTCAGCGCACAGGGAGCCCTCACAACTGCGCTCTCCACCTTTCCTAAGGGACAGCCTCGGGGCAAACAGAACAAACCTCCCGGTGAGGCTTCCAAGCCTCCTTCTCAAGCACCTCTTCATTGTGGATGCTCCACATTCTTTCCTCTCCCCCGCCCCACCCCATTCTTTACTGCCTCTCCTTCTGGGGAGCAGGTGGTAGGCTTCACACTCACCATGCAGGCATGTGCCCCCGTGGGGCAGGGTGGGAACTGGAAGCCGGGTGGGCGCAGGTTTGCTTTTGGGCCAAAGCGGGAGCAGGAGTCCTGGCCTCTCAAATGCGCAGGCCGTGGCGAGGCCCGGTTAGCGCCGGGAGCTTCATCGAACCGCGGCAGTGGGGTACCCAGCAGTGCGGCGTCCCTCCACTGAGGTGGCATCGCCCCTCCACCCCGCCTCAGGGCTGTGAATCCGTGCCCCTCCGCCTGGGCATCCTTCCATGCTGTCAGTCATCGCCTCTTGCTTCCCACATCTTGGGGCCACTGCAGAACCTTGCTCTCCAAGGGTGAGGCAGATCGCCACCTGTCAGCACCCTACCCCAGCCCGAGCCCCCTTCAGTGCACCCCACCTCGGCGCCGCACTGCGCCCCTTGGGCTGCCCACCTCCTGGCCAGCCGCTTCGCCAAGCCGCAGCGCTCGCCCAGGAGCCAACTCTCAGGTGGAGACCTGTCCGCATGCCTGCGGACCCCATGGCCACGGCTCCTGGCTGGCCGCTTTGCCGAAGCTTCCTCTTCCTTCAGGCGCTCTCCTCAGACTCCTGGGAGCTTGGCTCCGGCGGCCCCGCCCCTCGATACCTCCCTGCAGCCCCACTCTACTCGGCTCTCCTGGGCCGCCCGCCTGTCAGAATGCTGCCAGGGCAGCCTGCTGCGTGCAGCGTGGTCCTGGGGCAGGGGGTGGGGGTGTGGGGAGCAGCTCCAGTAAAGTTTAGTAACCCCTAAGTCCGCGTTGGAATTCAGCTGCGGGCCTTGGGGGAGCCTTCCTGGACAGAAGGAAATCATGCTTAGGCCCGGGAGTGCCGCCCTGTGGCCCTGCAGCCACGCCCACCCTGTGAATGGTAGTAACATGACGGCAGACCGACAAATTTGCATATTCCTCTATTATATATGTAGATTAACAGATTTGTAGATGTCTTTGTCAGATTAAGAAGATCTCTTCAGTGCCTTATTTACTACGTGCTTTTTAAATCATTAATTAATGTTAAATTCTGTAAAATGTATTTTATACACCTATTTTGATAATCATCTGTTTTGTTATTATTTGTTAATATAATAAATTATATTAATTGATAATTACATGTTGAACCAAATTTATATTCTTGCAACAAACCTGCTTGATTAAGATATATCTTTTATATTTTGTTAAATTCCATATGATTTAGAATTTTTGTGTCCATGTTACTGAAAACTATTGGTCTCTAGTTTACATTTTTTGGTAATGTCCTTGTCTGGCTTTGATATTAAGATAATGTTGTGTACAATATATTTGAAAGTGTTCCCTCCTTGCTATGGATTGAATTGTATCCACCCCAAATTTATAATCACCAATACCTCAGAATGTGACTTTATCTATACAAATAAACTGGTAATATGCTAATTAGACTGGAAGACCTTTCAGGAGACCTTCCGGACGTCCTTCCAGATGTCCTTCTGGACAAGGACACATACACGAGACTATGTGAAGATATAAGACAACACTATATGAAAATGAAGATGGCCATCTATAATACAATACATGCACTGGGCCCCTAGTATCCTATCTAATAAAAGAGAAACATGGTAATTAGCCATACATCTGCTACCCTTCCTATTGGCTAATCAGGGAGATATGCAAATTAACTGCCAGCAAAGATGGCGGCCGGCAGCCAGGCAGCTTGAAGCGAACATGAGGCTTGCTTGCTTCAGTGACGGAGGACTCCAATGTTCCCCGCCTGCTGTTACCAGCCTCTGAGCTCACAGTTTGAAACATTGTTACAAATATAGAAGCTAAACAAAACCCCAGAAACCTGCTTTCAGCCAGCCGGGATCTCAGAGCTGGAGTTGAAACAGTGTTTCGATTATAGAACCCAAACAAACTAGATACCTGCTTTCAGCAGCGGAGGCCTAAGAGCTGGAGCCAAGCCTCAAAGCTAAAGCTGGCAAAGAATAAAAAAAGAAGAGAAAAAAAGGAGCGGTTGGGAGCTTCAGTCACCCGCCAGCCTAAAAACAGCCCTCAGCCCCTCACCCAGACTGGCCAGGCACCCCAGTGGGGACCCCCACCCTGATCTAGGACACCCTTCAGGGCAAACCAGCCAGCCCCCATCCGTGCACCAGGCCTCTATCCTATATAGTAAAAGGGTAATATGCCTCCCAGCACCGGGATCAGTGGAGTCGCGAGGCCTCCCGGCACCGGGATCAGCGTGACAGGGGGCAGTGCCCAAACCCCCTAATCGCCCTGCGGCTCTGTGTGTGACAGGGGGCAGGCCCACAACCTCCCTATCCGCCCTGCTCTGTTCCTGACAGGGGAAGGCGCCCCAACCTCCTGATCAGCCCTGCTCTGTGCCTGATACAGGGGAGCTCCCCAACCCCCTGATCACCCTGTGGCTCTGTGTGTGACAGGGTGCGGCGCCCCAACCCCCCTCCCCCCCCCACGGGCCCTGCTCTTTGTGTGACAGGGTAGAGCCATAACCTCCCCATCGGCCCTGCCCTGAGTGTGAGAGTGGCGGCACCCCAACCCCCTTATCAGCCCTGCTCTGTGGGTGATAGAGGGCGGCGCCCCAAACCCCCCCCTCCCACGGGCCCTGCTCTGTGTGTGATGGGGTAGAGCCATAACCTCCCCATCGGCCCTGCCCTGAGTGTGACAGTGGCAGTGTCCCAACCCCCTGATTGGCCCTGCTCTGTGGGTGATAGAGGGTGGCATCCCAACCCCCTGATCCGCCCAGCTCTGTGTGTGACAGGGGGCGGTGCCCCAACTCCCCTATCAGCCCTACTCTGTGAGTGACAGGGGGGAGCTCCTCAACCCCCTGATGGGCCCTGCTCTGTGCGTGACAGGGGGGAGCTCCCCAATCCCCCTGATGGGCCCTGCTCTGTGCATGATAGCAGGTAGCTCCCCAACTCCCTGATCGACCCTGCTCTGTGCATGACAGAGTAAGGGAGCCCCAACCCCCCTGATGGGCCCTGCTCTGTGTGTGACAGGGGGCAGCACCCCAACCCCTGATGGGCCCTGCTCTGTGCATGACAGGGGGCAGTGCCCCAATTCCCCAATCGGCCCTGCTCTGAGCCCGACCAGGGGCTGCACCTAGGGATTGGGCCTGCCCTCTGCCACCCGGGAGCAGGCCTAAGCCAGCAGGGCATTATCTCCCAAGGGGTCCCAGACTGTGAGAGGGCACAGGCCAGGCTGAGGGACCCCCCCTTCTCCCCCGAGTGCACAAATTTTTGGGCACCGGGCCTCTAGTATATATATAAAAGCCTAAGTGACCAGACGACCAGACGACTGGATGACCAGCCAGTAGCTATGATGTGCACTGACCACCAGGGGACAGACACTCTACACAGGAGCTGCCCCCTGGTGGTCAGTGCACTCCCACAGTGGGCCAGATGCCAGACTCAAGGCTGGCAGCTGGTGAGCGTAGCTGCAACGGCATGAGCCTATCCCACGGACACTGTCCCTGCACACCCAAGTGGCGGTGGCAGCAGGCACAGTGGGGTCAGGATGAGCAGGAGAGGCGCAGTGCCCAGCCCGGGCTCGGGCTCCTCCTCGCTCACCTGCCACTTCCTGCACTACTTTGTGCTGTGTGGGATTGATGTGGACAGCGGGCTGGAGCTGAATGAGCTGGCGGGTAACTGGGCCGTGGCAGTGTGGAGGTCCACTGATCACTGCAGTCCAGGCCAAGGGACCCCACCAGTGCACAAATCTGTGCACCAGGCCTCTAGCTTAGATATAAGATCTTTACAGAAGTAATCAAGTTAAAGTAGTCCATGAAGCTGGGCCCTAATCCAATATGACTGATTTCCTTATAAAAAGGGGGTTTTTAGACATGGAGATACACACACACATACACGAGACTATGTAAAGATACAGGACAACACTATATGAAAATGAAGATGGCCATCTATAATACAAACAGAGGGGTTTGGGCAGATTATCCCTCACACTTAGCAGGAACCAACCCTATTGACATCTTGGTATAAAACTTCTATTCTCTAGTACTATGAGACAATTAATTATTTAAGACACCAACTTTGTTTTATTTTTTAATGACAGCCTTAGCCAACTAATATACTCCTTAACTGTTTTCTAGAAGGAATTGGGTAGAATTTTTTTTCCTTTGATATCAGTAATGAGGCAAGATTGCCTATTATCACCATTTTTATTCAGCAATTACTGGGGTCCTAACAAGAAAGGATAGCCAGGCAAGAAAACAAAGTAAAAAATAAGTAAATAGTTAAGTAAAAAGAAATAAAACTTTGTAAATAACATGATTATTTATGTAAAAATTTTAAAAATACTTTTAATAGTTTAAAGCTAATAATAAAAATCAGTTGCACTTTACTTACAAGGGGAAAGGGCTAACATTTTAATAGCTACAAGAAATATCAGGTATCCAGAAATAAATTTAACAAAAAATGAACATAAATATCTATGGGGAAATTAATGAGATATTACTAAAAGACATTTAACAATCCTAAATGAATGAAGATTTATAGCATACTAATGGATTGGAAGACCTAATATCCTACAGCTGCCAATATAACTAAAAGTAACTTATAATTTCAATAAAATTGTAGGAAAATTATCAATAATTATAATGTAACTAGAGGCCTGGTGCATGACTTTGTGCACAGGTGGGGTTTTGCTGGCCTGCCCCAATCGGAGCCAATCAAGCTGGGCCAGCCAGGGGGAGGGGCCGTGGGCACTTGGCCAGCTGGCCCCACCCCTTGGTCGAACCCCTGGTCGAGTGGACAATTTGCATATTAGCCTTTTATTATATAGGATGTGAAAATCCAGTTCCAAATTTAAATGAAAGACCAAGGTTAAGTCTGAACAAGATAATGTTGTGTAGTCAAGAACAAGGTTGGGAAATTTTCCTGTGATAAAGCTATATTAATTGCAATAGTATTATATTGTTTCAAAGTTAACATTAATACTCATGGAAAAGAAATTGAAAGTACAGAAGCATTGCCATACTATTCATATATGAAATATAAGACAGTGTAGATAGATAAGTGGCAAAAATAGTTAATAAATTATTCAGGGTGAACAAAATATTACTAAAAAATTGGACTGATAAACCACACTATACTTAAAACCCAATTTCAGATTAATTAATTCATATAAGTAAAAGTCACAACTTCTAGAAATAATTATTAGAATACCTTTAGGGCATAGCAGTTGATATCTTGGACAAGGCAATAAACACAAAAATCAACAAAAGAAAGACTGAAAAATTTTTAAACATATATTTTATTGATTTCAGAGAGGAAGAGAAAGGTAGAGAGATAAAAACATCAATGATGACAGAGAATCATTGATTGGCTGCCTCCTGCATGCCCCTCACTGGGGATCGAGTCCACAAACCGGGCATTTGCCTTTGACCGGAATCAAACCCGGGACACTTCAGTCTGCAGGCCAATGCTCTACCACTGAGCCAAACAAGCTAGGGCAGATTGAATTTTTAAAAAAATTATTTTATTGATTTCAGAGAGAGAGGGAGAGGAAGAGACAGATAGAAACATCAATGATGAGAGAATCATTAATCGGCTGCCTCCTGCACGCCCCCACTGGGGTTCAAGCCTACAACCTTGAAATGTGCCCTTGACTGGAATCAAACCCAGGACCCTTCAGTCCACAGGCTGACGCACTGTCCACTGAGCCAAACCAGCTAGGGCAGATTGAAATTGTTAATGCAAAAGAGAGCAAATAAAATAAAAGCATGAACCACAGTGTGGTACTCTATATGGTAATTCATATATGACTAAATAAGAATTCACATTTTAAATCTATACTAATAAAAGGGTAATATGCTAATTAGACTGGACATCTTCCGGATGTCCTTCTGGACAAAGCCACAGTGGCAGGGGCTGAGGCAGAGGTGGTTAGGTGCGATCAGGCTGGCAGGGGAGGGCAGTTAGGGGTGATCAGGCCAGCAGGGGAGCAGTTAGGGTTAATCAGGCAGGCAGGCAGAGTGGTTAGGAGCAATCATGCAGGCAGGCAGGCAAGCAGTTAGGAGCCAGTGGTCCTGGATTGTGAGAGGTATGTCCTACCATCAGTCAGACATCCCCCGAGGGGTACTGGATTGGAGAGGGTGCAGGCCAGGCTAAGGGAAACCACCCCCCATGCATGAATTTCTTGCACTGGACCTCTAGTATATAAAACAAAATCAAGAATTTCAGATATGTATTAGGCTCAAATTTATCCAAATATTTGAAAAATAAAGGTTTATTATTTTAAAAGGTTACATGTGAATAGAGTACACTGGTGTTTAAGTATTAAAATAGGAAATAGAGAGGACTTGTATTTGCAATAATTTGTTTCCCTCTATTGAGGCAGAGTAAATATTAGTAGTTTTAACGTTAATATTTCATCAAAATTAAAAATCCACATGTTAGTATACACTTTATATCCATTCCAAAAGTGGGTGGGTTATCTGTATATGTTTCATGAGCCTATGGAATTCTCAACCTAAGACTACATGAAATAACTACCTCTAACAAATAAGTACCTTTTACTCAAATAGATGTCACTTCTCCCTGTGACCACAAAATGCTTCTGAGCCTATAAGTTTGATGCATGAGTGAATTAAAGTGGGACATCTACTTCCACTACTAGAGAACCAAGTAATAAATAAAGCAAATTTTTCTGTTGCAAAAAATTAAAAAAACAATATGCAATATTATTAAAATCTACTTGAAGGCATCATAGAGTCAACATGGGATTGCAGATTGTAGGGCCAATGTCCAGGTAACGAAAAAAGCCAATAATAACCTGGAGTTTGCTGCTTTATCACTACAGATGTCTGCTCCTTCTGTGTGCGCTAACTCTGATCAATGGGAGGCTGAGCAGAGCTTTTGCACTACTCATGAGTGTAGAAAATTAAAGCTCATATTCTGTTATGAACATTGCAGTCCTGGTGGACACCCCCAAGATGATTTGAAACTGCAAGAGCTTAAACCTTATGAGTAAATATGACCTACAATAAAATTTACTCTAACAGGAACTGAAAGTACATTCAATTTACTCTCAATCCCAGCAGTTGGATTAAGGAGATTTAGGACTTTATTAGAATGAAAGTGAAGAGGAAGGGAACATAATCCTAAGTCTCAAATTATTTCTGGTTTTCAAGTACAATGTTAAGCACTCAAAGGTTGATGAAAAGACATTTTCACATGTAAAAATCCAAAGGAAACTCAGACAATAAAAACAGATCCAAGCCCTGACTGGTTTGGCTCAGTGTATAGAGCATCGGCCTGTGGACTGAAAGGTCCCAGGTTTGATTCTGGTCAAGGGCATGTACCTTGGTTTCAGGCACATCCCCAGTAGGGGGTGTGCAGGAGGCAGCTGATCGATGTTTCTCTCTCATTGATGCTTCTAACCCTCTATCCCTCTCCCTTCCTCTCTGTAAAAAAATCAATAAAATATATTTTTAAAAAAACAAATCCACAGGAATCCAGGTAATATCAGATACAGCTTTAAAAATATCTATGTTTAGTTTTGAGATTAAAAAAAAAAAAACATACTTCAGAAAAACTGGCACAAAACTGGAAATTTGTTTAAAAAGTGGAAATTTTGGAACTGCAAATTTTAAAACATAGAGATAGATTTATAGTGAGAAATACATTTAGATAGAAAATAAGGAACTTGACATTTCTTGCAAACATCATTGAGAAAATGAGATTTGTGCCTCCTGTCCAAGTATGTACAGTACTGTGTTCTCGGTACTAAGCTAGAAGTCTCACTGCTTTAGGAGGGGACACAAAAAGAGAAAGCAGCCAATCCTTCCTGTGAGGGTTCATAAAAGGCAACATAGAGGAGGTAGGTAAAGTTCAAGCTGAGAAATTAGAAGCTGCTGTACAGGGAATGGGAGAAGAGAGAATATGGAAGGGTTCATCCCAGATGCAGAGATGTGATGGAAGTTCCAGTGGCTTCATGTGATCGACATGTTGGTGTAACTTCAGCAGTTGAAGTGGGCTTGGAGTGTGAATAGAGACTCAGTAAGGCTGGACTCATATAATACCCTGCTCAGGCATTTGTATTCATTGCAGAGAATAGTGAAGGAATCTTATTAGAAAGTTCTTTGAAGCAGAGCACACTCGGGACCCTATGTCTGCCTCAGAAGAGCTCCCAAGTCTCCTCAGATATTTGTTAGACACTGTAAGTTATACATGTGATCTCTTCCTTCAGCTCCTAACAATGGTGTTTGGAGGGACATGTGTCATTGCCAGATTAAGAGATCTTCCCAGACATGAACCAGGTCCATCTGCAAGGAGGAACACATCTTGTATTCCCTCTTGGTCTGCACCCCAGCTGCCCCGCTGCTGGTGCCTACACTGCCCTCTGGACATCTAGAACCCCCTCACTGATATCTATGAGGACTTGTGCCTCATGAAGGGTCCCATGCCCCCATGTTTCTTTTTTCTTTTCAATCTTTAATTTCTTTATTGATTAAGGTATTACATATGTGACCTCATTCCCCCCATAATCCCCCCCCACTCATGCCCTCACCCCCCTTTTGTCTGAGTCCATTGGTTGGGCTTATATGCATACATACAAGCCCTTTGGTTGATCTCTCCCCCTTATCCCCACCCTCCCCTACTTTCCCTCTGAGGTTTGACAGTCTTATTGCTGCTTTTTGTCTCTGGATCTATCCCTTTTCATCAGCCTATGTTGTTCACTATATTCCACAAATGAGTGAGATCATGTGGTATTTATCTTTCTCTGACTGGCTTATTTCACTTAGCATAATGCTCTCCAGTTCCATCCATGCTGTTGCAAATGGTAAGAACTCCATTTTACTGCAGTGTAGTATTCCATTGTGTAGATGTACCGGGGGCGAGCCAGGCCTCCAGCCCACCCTGGCCACCGCTCAAGGGAGAGAACAACACGCAGGCGTGGCCAGGAGCCTGAGAGATCAACACAGAGGGGTGCCTGCTCCAAGCCTCTGTGGTGCAGCTGGGGGCAGGCCCCTAGCAGACACACACACACATACACATGGGGTGCTTGCTCCAAGCCTCCGTGGTGCGGCTGGAGGCAGGCCCCTAGCAGACACACACACACACACACACACACACACACACACACACACACACGGCGCCTGCTCCGAGCCTCTGCTGCCAGACTGTGGCTTAGGCCCACTCCCCTGGGAGGGGGCCTAAGCCATCAGTAGGACATCCACTGAGGGCTTCCAGACTGTGAGAGGAGGCAGGCTGGGCTGAGGGACCCCCAACCCCCAGTGCACAAATTTCATGCACCGGACCTCTAGTATAATGATAAATAAGGCTGTCATTTCACAACAATTTTAAGAAAATTAGGACAAGTCTAGGAACTACTATTCAATATGAAAAAACATTTGTTGTCCTCCTTGGGTAAACTATAAAGCCTGCCAAGCATTTGGGATTATTTAATCCATGTTTTAAATCCAATAAAGTGTCACCAGGAAACATTTGGATCATGTGCCATAATTGTATGGAAAAATCACTACTATAATAAAAAGGAAAATGGCTTTATGTTAAAACACTTGCTATATGCAGTTAAATGATAACTGTCCAAATAATTAATATCTTTGAAAAAGAAAGTCATTCTAATACACAATTTCTACATCCAAAATCATTTTTTAGGGGACAAAAATAGCATAAGCAGAGGGATACTTTCTTTTAGAACCAGCAGAATCTGCTTCCGGTGGGAGCACTTCTGCCACTGGCCTGAGAGGGAACAAGTTAAATCTCCGCTTTATGTGTGTGGCCACGGTTGTTTCTTCCATTCAGCTGATGAGATGACCCAGTTTGTTTAACAAGTTATCTGCCTGAGGGCACTGAGGTGGTATTAGGATTGCAGGAGAGATTCTATTAGGAAGCTTTGTGTCTCCTCATTTTCTTTTTGAACTTGATAGCATCTTTATTCTTATGATGTGCCCCTGGGATTGTAATTAATTCTCTCATTTGGTATGTCAGCTATATTGTTGACTTTAAGAAACACCTCCTAGATCAGTGATGGCGAACCTTCTGAGCTCGGCGCATCAGCATTTTGAAAAACCCTAACTTAACTCTGGTGCCATGTCACATATAGAATTTTTTTGATATTTGCAACCATAGTAAAACAAAGATTTATATTTTTGATATTTATTTTATATATTTAAATGCCATTTAACAAAGAAAAATCAACCAAAAAAATGAGTTCGCGTGTCGTAGGTTCGCCATCACTGTACTAGGTCCTGAGACTTTCATGTGAGTGGCAGTAGGCCTATCCATTTGTCCAGATGTCATTGTGTAGAGACTGGTCTGTGCCTACTTGGAGATTAATTACAGGTTCTCTCCTGTAGTGTGTGGGGCTAAAAGAAAAGGATATGGAGAGTGACTCATCTCACCCTGGAGCTGAGAGGTTAGGATGCCTCTTATCTCTGGTAAGAAAGAAACTGCAAAAGGCAATGTTCCATATCTTTTCCTGGTCTTTAAATTTTCCTAAGGTACTCTGCTTATTTCCATCACACTACACTATTTTCTCCAGAGCTGAGTTATATATTAGGAATATTTCCTTTAACTTGGTTTAATTCTTTTTTAATTTAGTTAATATGTGAGTTTGGGCATTAATATTTTCTTACTATATTCATTACTTCTCACTTAAGTTATATTAATTCAAAATGGTTTTTAAACAATAGCTTGTCATCTCACCTAAGAATCTCATAATTAAATTTATTTGGTTGTCATATGTGAATAAACATGTGTGTATGTGTAACATTACTCATGAAAGTGGGATGACATTTTAATGGCCTTAAAATTATATATATATATATATATATATATATATATATATATATATATATATATATATATATAAAATAATCATTAGGTACTGTATCAATTTTATAGAAATTTATATCAAAACTGGTCATATGATTGGAATAAAGCCTTCCACTTCTATAATCTGGAAGCCTTGATGCATTCATATTTTTTTTAGTTACAGAATGATCCAGAGTTCAACAAAATATTTAAGGTACCAGCCTTACTTTACCCTGGCTTACAATTAATAGATGTGCTCACATCATCTCACCAAGACTATGAACATATGCTTCTGACAAGAGAAATGACAGCTAAAATACTAGGCCTGTATTTGACCAAGGATAAAGCACTGCCCAAGGCAATGATAAAAAACCAACATATGCCTCATGGATCAAGACACCTGTTCAAGTTGGTTAGTTGGAGTACTCTCCTTCTTGAGAAATATAAAAAGAACCATATATACACTGAACTAGTTATTGGGAAACTTAGCCCTTCATATCCAGCACTTTTGGATAGCAAGTTATCACCATTGACAGTCAATGATTCCGAGTTACAAAATTTGCCATTAACGTATATCCTCACCTGTGGATATGATTTCCTAAGAGATTATGGACTTATGTATGTCTCACAACTTCAAAATGTTGGAGTTAAAGCTACTCATGACCATATAGATTAAATCCATGGAGCAATTTCATTCATGTCATCATCAATTTACGTAAAAGTAGGCATTAGAATAAAAGAAAAGTATATTAGGTGATTAGAAAAAAATCTATGAATAAATGGTACATGGAGCTAGCTAATCATTTAGTTAGTATTGTAATTCAAACGTTAATATTTTGAAGTTTCTGAGTTTAAGGAACAGAACAATGATATTAGTTTGGATAAACCTAGGTTTAAATTAGAGCAAAGTTTATTGTGTGTCTTTGAACAAGTTACTTAATTTTCCTAATCTTTGATCTTACTAAAATGAAGATGTTCACTATATTAATCTCATTAATTTCATTAATTCTTCTTGTTAAGTTCTAAATATGCACCAATAATACTACGTACAAAAAAAGTATGGTTATAGGTAAAATAGGCATGGTATTTTCCTGGCAGTGTTAAGAATGGTGAGTGAGGAGAAATTTTAAGGAAGGAAATTGCAATGCCAGTTTGTTTGTTTGTTTTTTGGGGGGGGACACTACATTATAATTGAAGCCTTTTTCTTTTCAATTAATGGTCCATCATTAATTGTATCTACTCAATGAAAAAAATCTTAGTCATTCTTTTAAAAAATTCACTAATATAAAGTCTGCTTTCAAATGTATTGCTAGCCATACATTTTGCTTGTAGAAAAAAAAGGTTAATATCTTGACTGTAAATCTTTCCAAAAGCTTAAATATTTGAACTTTACTCAAATTTTTAGAAACATCACACATGAAGGAAAATGAGGTTACTACATTGATTGCTATGTACTGATTATTAATTCAAGAATTTCCTTAGCCAACTTCACAGGGAAGTCAGAATTATTTTTTTATATTATTTTGACTTTCTGGAGTGAATCATTTACCCTGAAAAGGGATATATAATAGCAACATATTTAAGCTGATTGGCTTTCCTGTGATGATGGGGCTTACACTCATGTTAGTCATGAACCTCACAAATACTATGCACTAGTGGACATAATAAGCAGTGTCTAATTTTCTGAGGGTGCTGTGATGCTGCTCTTTGTGTGGCATTGCTTTCCCTGTTCTGTGTCTTTTCTTAACAATGAGTAAGTGTGGGGCTGTGTAAGTCTAATTATATCTTGTGAGTTTAATTGATAATCCAATCTCTCAAAACACTTTTCAAAAATATCTGCAGCTTGATTATTTGCTGTTTGGTCATCTCAATACATATTCTGTTCACTAATCTTTCAGCACATTTTATCATCGTAGGCTCTTTTCTGAAATTTTAAACACTGAACTATTATATCGGTTTTAGAAAGTATTGATTAATATGTTTTTTCTATTAATTGTTCCATCATGTGTGAAGCTATAACACTCTATGCAACTCTTATCTAGTCATTCATAAAAGAGAGACTGTGTGAGTCAGCATCATGGCAGAGTGAGAGGATTTCTTGGTTTCTCCCCTTAAAGTTATAAGTCAGACAACTATAATTCAACAAAGGATTCCATGCTCTACACACAAACATATCTGAAAGATCTACACACTCAGATATCTGAAGGTGGGTGTATCCAAATAAGCAGGGGAGGCAGGATGGGGGAAAGACAGAGATGGGAGCCACAGCCACAGTCTGGATCTCACTTTGGCCCCAGATGACTGACTCAGTAGCAGTGGAGGTACCAGCTTGCAGCCCACTCAGTGGACTGGAGGGACAGAAAGCAACATTCCAGCTTGAGTGACTGGTGCCCACTGCAGCTACCAAGTAACAAAGGCAAAGATGTAGCACAGAGATATGGCAGCTGCCAGACCATTACTAGGAATAGAGTGAAGCCACAGATGTGTGAACCCACTACACCTGCCTACCCCTCTCCTCCACCCGTCACTGTGGAACCCTGTTGAGGCAGCTGGGACATCTCAGATAATAAAACATAGTGGCAGCCTCTAGTTATGAGGCAGTGACAGAAACTCAGATTCTAGGAACCTCATTGCCCACCACAGCTTACCACAGGGGTGGTACCCTGAGACCAAGGCAATAGAGGGTGTCCGTATCCTCAGGGAATATAGGTCATTTTCCAATGTCAAGGTGACACTGCCCTGCCAGGATTCCAGAAGTCCCAGTAGTGCAGGTTAGAGCAAACAAAATGTGTGCTATTCCACCATTAACTGGAAATAAAAAGAAATATCTCTACTTATCAACCTACTAAATTGTTAAAAGCAATACCTAAGAAAGAATAGTTCACTAGTTCAAATGCTAGGCATTTCATCAGTTATGAATAAACAACGTAACAATATAACTCAGAAAGAAAATAAAAAGTGTTCAGAAACCAAACTCAAAGACATGAAAGACTGATTTAAATGATAGAGAATTAAAGCTTGTAGTTTTAAAAAAGGCTCAGTGAGATACAAGAAAACTGAGATTGGCAGTTCAGTTAGCTCAAGAGTAAAATCAAAGACTAAAAGAAGTATTTTACCAAAGCGATTGAAACTGTAAAAAAGAACCAAACAAATTTTGGAGCTGACAAATTCAATAAATGAGATGAAGAATTAATTAGAGAGCACGAAAAACAGAGCAGACCAGATGAAATCAAGAATTAGTGATATTGAAGACAGAAGTCTGAAAATGACTCAGATGGAGAGAGAGATTTCAGAGTAAAAATAAAAGAACTCTATGAGAACCAGCTGACTCCATCAGAAAGAGCAATATAAGAATATTGGGTATAGATGGAGGAGAGAGGGAGGTGAGAACAGAGAACTTATTCTAACAAATAATCAACAAGGATTTTCCAAACCTATTGAAAAATCTGGACCCTAGAATTTAAGAGACTAATGGAATACCCAATTATCTCATTTTTAAAAAAAGGAATGATCTAAGACACTTTATATTAAAACAGTTAAAAGTGAAAGTGAAAGGCCCTGGCCAATGTGGCGCAGGTGGCTGGGCATCTTCCCATGCACTGAAGGGTTGCCAGATTGATTCACAGGATGGGGGCTTGGTCCCTGGCCGGGGCATGCAGGAGGCAGCCAATCAATGTTTTCCTCTCATGATGATGTTTTCTCTCTCCCTATATCTTCCTCTCCCTCTCTCTAAATATCAATTTAAAATCTTAAAAAAATAGTTAATGACAAAGAAAGAATTATCAAGGAAGTAAGGAGGAAAAAGTAGACAGTAATCTATAAAGGAAACCTCATTAGATTATCATCAAATTTTTAAGCTGAAACTTTATAAGGTAGGAGAGAATGGAATCAAATATTCAAATATTGAAAGAGAGAAATCACCAGCCAACAATAATATTTCCAGCAAAGTTATCCTTTAAATATATAGGAGAAATAAAAGCTTTTCCAGACAAATATGAGGGAATTCACCACCACAAGACCAAGATTACAAGAAATGTTTAAAGGAGTTCTACATAAACAAAACGATAAAAGGACACAAACTATAAGATAGACAGATAAAAGAAGAAAATTACAACTCTTTTTCATAATAGGATTTAAACAATCTATACTAATAAAAGGATGTCTTCTGGACATCTTTCTGGACAAAGCTATAGTGGCTGCAAGGGCCAAGGGCAGGCCACCAAGAAGGCAGGAAGTTGTAGCAGCAGAGGGGTAAAGAAGGCGGCGCCTTCACCTGATCACCTCTTCACCTCCCACAGAGGGAGGCCAGAGGCAGCAGCAGTGGCAGGGTGATGGGCGCTGCGCCTTCCCCTGATCAGCCCAGTTGCCTCTCGCAGAGGGAGGCCAGTAGGACATCCCCTGAGGGCTCCTGGACTGTGAGGGGAGGCAGGCTGGGCTGAGGGACCCCCTACCCCATGCATGAATTTTGTGCACCGTGCCTCTAGTGTCGAATAAAAAAGATGAAAATGGACATCTTTATCTTGTCCCTGATCTTAAAAAAATGCTTTGAGCTTTCCCTGTTGAATGATATTAATTATATTTTTGTCATATATGGCCTTTATTATGTTGAGTAATGTTAAACCCAATGTGTACTGGATTTTGGAAAACGCTTTTCTGCATTTATTGATAGGATCAAATGATGATTTGTTTCTTATTTTGTTTATTTGGTGTACTACGTTAATTGATTTGCAGATATTGTACCAATCTTGCATCCCAGGAATAATTTCCACTTGGTGGTGATTTATGATCTTTTAAAAGTATTGCTAAAATCAGTTTACTAATTTTTGGTGAGGATTTTTGCATTTATGTTTATCAGGGATCTTATCTATAACTTTTTTTGTAATGTCCTTGTCTAGTTTTGCACTCAGGGTAATTTTGGCCTCATAAAATGAAGAATACATTAACCAAAAGGAAGAATACATTAGATGGAATCAAGAACACATCCTATGAAGCAAAGGACCTAATCAATGACAAGGTAGTGAAAAACAGCAAATCAAAACAGCTAAAAGAAAGAAAGATTTTTAAAAATGAGGATATTTGAAGGGACCTCTGGGACAACCTCAAGTTTAAGAACATTACATTGTAGGGATACCAGTAAGAGAAGAGAGAGAGCAAGGGATTGTAAATCTATTTTAAAGAATAATGGCTGAAAATTTTCCTAATCTGGCTAAGGAAATAGACATACAATTCAGGAAGTGGAGAGAGTTCCAAAAATCCCACACTACAACACATAATAATGAAAATATCCTGGGTTAAAGGCAAAGAGAAAATAGTTATATTTCCTTTTGATTAAATATATTGGCATGACACTGATTAACAAAATTATACAGGTTTCAGATGCACAATTCTACAACACATCAGCTGTACACTGTATTGTGTGTTCACTACCCCAAGTCAAGCAGCAAGAGAAAAGCAGTTAATTATGCACAAAGGAGATCCCATAAAACTGTCAGCTGATTTCCCAACAGAAACTTTGCAGACCAGTGATAGGCATGACATATTCAAAGTGATGAAAAACAAGGACCCACAACCAAGATTATTCTAACTCAAAAAGGCTATCATTTAGAATCAAAAGACGAATATAAAGAACTTCCCAGGGGGGAAAAACTGATGAAGTTCAAAACTACCAAACCAGTATTAAAAGAAATGTTAAAAGAACTTCTTTTAAAGAGAAGAAGAAAAAGGATTAAAAATATGAGTAATAAAATGGCAATAACTATCAATATTACTTAATTATAAATGGATTAATGTTTCAATCAAAAGACATAAGGTGACTGAATGGATAAGAAAACAAGACCCATACATATGCTGCCTACAAGAGACATAGTTCAGATAGAAAGACACACAGAGACTGAAATAAAGGATGGAAGAAGATATTTCATGAAAATCAAAATTTGCAAAAAGCTGGGGTAGCAATACCTATATCAGACAAAAAATACTTTAAAACAAAGTTATAATAAAAGACAAAAAGAGACATTCCATGAAGGGATCAAATCTAACAAGAGGATATAGTTCTTGTAAATAATTACACATCCAATATAGGAGCACCTAAATAAATAAAGCAAATATTGAAAGATATAAAGGAAAGTAACACAGTCATAAGGGCTTCAATGATATCAGTGGATAGATCATCATATAAAAAAATCAACAATAAAGCAGTGGCCTTCTATGATACATTAACTTGGACTAAAGGAAGAAACCAAAAGGATAACCCAAGCATTGGCTTGTACATTAGTTTGCTAGGGCTGTCATAACAACAAAGTACCACAGACTGAGTTACTTCAAAAATTGAAATTTATTTTCTCACAATTCTGTTAGATAAGAGTCCAAGATTAAAGTGTTGACAAGAAAGGTTTCTTCTCATGCCTCTCTTCTTATAGATGGCCATCTTCTCCCTTTGTCTTTACATAGCTTTCCGTCTCTATATACCTGGGTGCGAATTTTCTCTTTCTATAAGATCATCAGTCATATTGAATTAGGACCTACCTTAATCACCTGATTTTAACTGATCTTCTTAATGAGCCTATCTACAAATACAGTCATATTCTGAGGTGCTGGGGGGTTAAGGCTTCAACATAAAATTTTAAAGGGACACAATTCAGCCCATAGTATCGGGGGTAGTAGATCTTGGTTCATAGAGAAATATTACAATTAGGGTGAAACCTAGAGAGCTCCTTCAGACCTTGAAGAAATGGCTCTTCAACTACTAAACTCAGTAATAAAGTGAAGAAACACCTTTTTCCAGGGAATGTCAATGGATTTTTATTGCAAAAGACTTTGAGACTGCCATACTTCCTGCCCATTCATAGGCTTGGGTGTTCAACATTTCCTTGACTGTAATGAGATATCTCAGTAGTCTTCAAAAACTATCTTTTTTAACTTAAAATTTTCTACTTTCCCTGGCCAGTGTGGCTCAGTTGGTTCGATGTCATCCTGTGCACCAAAAAGTTGTCAGTTCGATTCCTGGTCGGGGTACATGCCTAGGTTGCTAGCTTGATTCCCGGTAGCAGGCATGAAGCAGGCAGCAAATCAATTAATCAATTTTATGCTCTCACATCAATGTTTCTCTCTCTCTCTCTCTCTCTCTCTCTCTCTCTCAAAAAAAAGGAAAAAAGAAAAAAAATATATATTAAAATTATTTCAGCTTAATTTTGTAATTTTCAGAACATATTAGAAAATTAAAAATGCTTTAACATTTAAAAGTGAAATATTTATAACTTTTCAAAAGAATTTACATTATTCCCTTAAAGACCAATCCCATAAAGAGCATACATTTTCAGATTATTGACTACTAAAGTGTCACAAGCATTAAATTACCAAAATAATAGATCTCATATTGTAAACACATACTTTCTGGGATGAAGGAAGGTTTCAAGGTGAAGTTAATTATTTAAACTTACAAAGTAGCATATTTACTTAACATATATTTAATAAATTTTACTAAGTGATTTTACATAGTTTAAAGTAGTCATGTGGTGGTTATAAAAACAACACACTAATCCATGTCCCCTGTCCTCAAAGGGTATATACTCTAGCTGGAGTGACGCTGAACACCTTACACAAAGACCATACTATTTTGTTATCGTCTTAGTGCATGTATGATATTGACAAAGAAAACATGAGGATTACTGAAATGTAAGATAGAAAAATTAAGACTACACTCAATTCAACTAGAAATAGCTGGATTTTCAGCAACATTAATAATTTATGATATAGATAGTTCAAAATAGCAGTTAAAACTAGAAAACATTTTGACTGCAAAATAAAGGTTATCCTATCTAATAATAGACAAACATGGTAACTGACCATACCTTCGCTACGCCTCCCATTGGCTAATCAGCAAGATATGCAAATTAACTGCCAACAAAGATGGCGGATAATTTGCATACTGCAGGCAGGGCAGGACAGCACAAGCCATCAGTGCAAGCTGCCATCCAGGCCCCCATGTGCAACCCCAGAAGCCGCCTGCCTGCTGCCCCCATGATCAGATCCAGTCCCAGGGGCAGCAGGCCAGCCCCAGGAGCCCCAGAAGCCGCCTGATATGGCAGTAACTCTATCAGTAAGCACTCTGAAAGTCAGTGGCATAAATGCACCAATTAAAAGACAGATTATGATGGTGAATCAAAAACAAAACCCACTTTAAAAGACACATATAGATTAAAAGTAAATGAATTAAGCTGCAGCCTGTTTGCTCAGTGGATAGAGCATTAGCCCGTGGACTGAAGGGTCCCAGGTTAGATTCCAGTCAAGGGCATGTACCTCAGTTGCTGGCTTGATCCCCAGTCCCTATCAGAGCATGTGCAGGAGGCAACCAATCAATGTGTCTCTCCCTTTCCCTTCACTCTCTCTAAAATTCAATGGAAAAATATCCTTGGGTGAAGATTAACAAAAACAAAGTAAATGGATTAAGTAACATTAGATTATAAGAAAAATATATTCCAAATTTTGTTAGTTGTATAATGGTTATGTTTAAATTATTAACACCTAAGAAATTGGGTGAAGGGTACATATAATATGCTGTAGTATTTTATAGTTTTTTTTACATGTATGAGATTATTTCAAATTAAAAATTAATAAAATATTAATTGAAATGTATCTGCATTACATGAAAAATCTCCTAATTGCTTCTAGCATAATTTATTAAATTGTGCTAAAATTTACAAGGGTTCAATTAAAAAATATCTTAATTCTTAATGATATAATAGAAAATATATAATAGTGCAGTTATAAGCACTTATCTGAAAATAAAAACTTAAAGAAGTGAATTTAAAGAAGGGATTAGCCAAAGAAAATATATGCACAACCCATGGACACAGACAACAGTATGATGATGGCCAGAGAGAAGTGGGGGGCAAGAGCTGGGTAAAGGGAACAAAAGGGGGGAAATAGGGACATCCTATATCCTATCTAATAAAAGACAAAAAGGGTAATTAACCGTACCTCTGCTACGCTTCCCATTGGCTAATCAGCGAGATATACAAATTAACTGCCAACAAAGATGGCGGCCAGCAGCCATGCAGCTGAAGTGAACATGAGGCTTGCTTGCTCCAGTGATGGAGGAAGCCAAGGTTCCCCGCCTGCCACAGCCCGGCTCTGAGCTCCAAAATCAACAGATCCAAAAGCAACAAAGTTTCAATTATAGAAGCTAAACAAATCCCAGATACCTGCTTTCAGCAGGCCGCGGCCTCAGAGCTGGGAGTGCCAGTGACGGCAACAGAGTTTCAATTATAGAAGGTAAATAAATCCCAGAATTAAAAAAAAAAAAGAAAGGAGAGGCTGGGAGCTTCAGTTGCTGGCCAGCCTGAAAACGGCCCTCAGCCCCTCACCCAGACTGGCCAGGCACCCCAGTGGGGACCCCCACCCTAAAGGGGGTGTGGCCAGCCTGAAAACAGCCATCATCCCCTCACCCAGGCTGGCCAGGCACCCCAGTGGGGACCCCACCCTGAAGGGGGTGTGACCAGCTGCAGACAGCCATCAACCCCTCATCCAGGCTGGCCAGGCACCCCAGTGGGACACCCACCGTGATCTGGGACACCCTTCAGGGCAAACCAGCCGGCCCCCACCCGTGCACCAGGCCTCTATCCTATATTGTAAAAGGGTAATATGCAAACTGACCCTAACAGCAGAAGGACTGGGAATGACTGGTCACTATGACACACACTGACCACCAGGGGGCAGACACTCAATGCAGGAGCTGCCCTCTGGTGGTCAGTGAGCTCCCACATGGGGGAGCTCTGCTCAGCCACAAGCCAGGCTGATGGCTGCCAGTACAGCGGTGGTGGTGGAAGCCTCTCCTGCCTCCTCAGCAGCTCTAAGGATGTCCGACTGCAGCTTAGGGTATGCTCCCCACTGGCAAGTGGACATCCCCCGAGGGCTGCTGGGCTGCCAGAGGGATGTGTGATTGCCAGCTCAGGCCCAATCCCCCAGGAAGCAGGCCTAAGCCAGCAGGTGGTCATCCCCTGAGGGGTCCCAGACTGTGAGAGGGCACAGACCAGGCTGAGGGGACCCCCCCACACACCCCTTGAGTGCACAAATTTTTGTGCACCGGGCCTCTAGTAATAATAATAAAAGGCTAATATGCAAGCTGACTGAATGGCAGAATGGCTGGTTGCTATGATGTGCACTGGCCACCAGGGGACAGACTCTCAATGCAGGGGCTGCCCCCTGCTGGTCAGTGCACTTCCATATGGGGAGTGCCACTCAGCCAGAAGCTGGCTCATGGCTGGCCAGCACAGAGGTGGTGGCAGGAGCCTCTCCCACCTCCGTGGCAGCACTAAGAATGTATAACTAACGGTTTAGGCCCGATCCCTTAGGGGTCTAAGTCTTTAGTTGGACATCTCCTGAGGGCTCCCTGGCTGCCAGAAGGATGTCTACTGCAAGCTTAGGCCTGATCCCCTGGGGAGTGGGCCTAAGTCAACAGTTGGACATCCCCTAAGGGGTCCTGGACTGCAAATGGGCACAGGCCGGGCTGAGGGACCCTTCCCCCCAAGTGCACAAATTTTTGTGCACTCGGCCTCTAGTAATGATTATATGACAAGTTCTACATTCCTGTCTGACTTCCAAGACAAGAGCAATTTCTTTTTTTCATATGTTTAAGGCATGAGTGTAAAAAAAGATCATGGGAAATTTTTTCTGAAAACATTTTGGCCATCTTGTTCTGCGGTATTATACAACTCTAGAGTAAACAATAAAATGCTCTCACTTAGTACAAACTTTTTTATAAAAATGTAATTAAAGAAACATAGCATAAATGTATTTATAATAGTGCTATCTTAGAAGAAAAAGTAAAGAATATTTTTAAATGAAAGTACATATATTTGAGCAAGATTAGCTTTTTCTTCTTTTTCCACTTTATTAAAACATACCAAAAAAAAAAAAAAAATACCCATTCTCTAAATGCATTACTATGGCACCACCTACTGGAAATTGAGAAGACAACAGTCAAGTTATTTCAATGTAACTATCCTTCCTCAACTACAAGCATTTTAAAGATTATCAATAGCCCTAACTGGTTTAACTCAGTGGATAGAGCATCAGCCTGCGGACTGAAGGATTCCGGTCGAGGGCATGTACTTTGGTTGCAGGCACATCCCCAGAAGGGGGTGTGCAGGAGGCAGCTGATATTTCTCTCTCATTGATGTTTCCTACTCTCTGTAAAAAGTCAATAAAATATATTTTTAAAAAGTTTAAAAAATATTATCAATAAAATTATCAAAGGAACATCTAATATACATACACTGGTGAAGACAGCAATTTTACAAAATTATTAGTAAATTTTTATGTTAGGGAGTCTCTAGTTCAACCATTTTTCATTTTTTATTTCCCCTGGCCTGTGGGGATTCAGGCCAAATCTGTGCACTGGGCCTTTGACATCTCCTGTGGGATCCCAGATTGTGAGAGGGCACAGGCCAGGCTGAGGGACCCCACCGGTGCACGAATCCGTGCACTGGGCCTCTAGTTAACTTATAATGAGAGATAATTGCTTATAAGATGAATTTGGTTCTATTTTTGCATCATATATCTGAGAAACCTAATTAAATCTAATTGGATAAATGTGTCACAGACTGGATTTTCTGGAAGCCCACACTGAAGCTGAGTTGGTGTGCAGAAAAGAGACCTGCACTTGTGGAAGTGACAGGGAAAGCTAGAATGGATGGAGAGGAAAACTGTGAGTCCCGAGCCATGGCCAGTCCAGTGTACAACTCTGGATCACATACAGCTCTGCGTTGGGCCAAAATGGCCTGACCTTTCCTCCACGCATCGATGGGAGCCAGAAGTGAGGAACTCCAGGAAGGGCATGCCCTTGAGTGGAGCAGTCTTCTGTACTGAGCAGACCCTGAAGGACCTGCCAGCAGAGAGCTCTCTTGAAAGGGCATCTGGGTGGCTCCTCTCTGTGTATACACCTCAATGTGGGATTACAGAGACACTGTAAAGAGATTTTAAGGCTACACTTATGGAAATATTTATCAATCTGATAAACGTGATCATATCTAGCATGCTACTTCAATCCTTCTATAATTCTATTTAAAGTTCTTTTTCTTCTGTGCATAACTGCCATCAAAACAGTCAAATTCTTTCCCAGCATCATCTGAAAGAATTTTTATGCTGATTTCTGCAAATGTTCATATTTACCTCTTGATCATGGCTTATATAAAATCAATTTTTAAAACCATATTTCTAAGGGCTAACACCTTTTCTTTTCTCTTTCTGGTTGCTAGTTGCTTAACCCACAAAGGATTTGAATTTGCTACTGCCAGATTCCTGTTGTCACCACCAACCTGTAGCTGCTGCAAATGACAAAGTCCTCATCTTGAGATTTTTTCAGAACATGTATGCAAGGTAAATAGTAGCCTCAAACCAACATCTCCAAATAAACAGCTGTGGTTGTAAATCCCTCCGGAGAGCTGTATGTGATCCAGAGCTGTACACTGGACCGAGCATGGCCTCGGTGCTCACATTTTTCCTCTCTACCAATTCTCTCTACCAGAAAAGATGAAGTAGACATGTTTTTTACTGTCTTTCCTGGGTAGAAGGTTTTCTCCCTTTTTCCTGATGTATTTGCTTTTTGCCTGGGTCCTAGGTTTAATGCTCCTCTACCTGATGACTGGCCTGAATTACACTTCATGGGCCTAAAGATCCAGGTACAGTGAGAGGAGAAGCTTTTAAATTTAAAAAAGTGAAATTATGTAGAAAATTAATATTAGAATAGGAAAAGAAATAGCAAAGTCATGAAAATAAGACAAATGCCAACAAATATAATTAAATTCAGTCATCTCCACTTTTTTTTCTGGCATTTTTTTACTGCATCCCTTCATATGTCAGCAATTTTGTACAGTTTTTAAAGGGGAGATTGTAAAAGTAATTCATTCTCCCTCTTGGCACAGTTGATAACAATGGATTCAGGCTTTCTTCATCCTTGGCCTCTGAGGCTATTTCTGAGTTTCTTCTCAGACTAAGGGGTGCATTAAATCTGTTTTAATATTTTATCTAATATTGCAATTCTCTTGTTAATGAGGTCAGCCAGGTATTGGAAATCTATGCCATTCCAACATACCTCTGTCTCCACCACTCCACTGAAACTACCCTTGTCAAGATAACCCACTCTTTGTCCTCATTTTACTCAGAAGCATTTGTCATAGATGACCACTTCCTGCTTTTAGAAAAATTACCGTGTCTTGTATGAAAAGACTCTTTCCTACTTCATCTGATATACTTCTCTATTTCCTTTGCTGATTTCTCCTCAAATAGAGCACCTTTTAATTCTCTTGAGAATTCATTCCTGGGGCCTCCACTCCTCTCTTTACATAAACTTATCAGATCTCAGGAATTCCCTTGACCTCGACTGCATCTCAGAGATGATGATTCTTAAATTTATGTCTCTAGGGGAACAACTCTGCTTCATGCTCCAAACTTACAACTCCAACTGCAAACATATACATACAGAAAAGGAACACATATCAAATCATATGAAATTGGAAGCACATCAAGGGCCATGCAGATGTCCCTTCCCAATTACACATCTTTCCTTCCTCCTAGAAGTAACCATTACCTGGATTTATGTGCAATCCTTTTTTTGCCTTTTGCTGCTGTTGTTAACATTCATGAATACATTCCTATATTTTAATTTTACCTAGTTTTTTGAACAGTGAATAAATGGAATTATATTATATACTTTTATCTTGCTTCTTTCACTCAGTATTATCTTTATAACACATGCAGCTGTCACTTGCTCCTTTTATAGCTGTGCAGTGTTCCATTATATGAATATCCCCCAATGAAGGTTTACTTTTGTTGGCTATTCGGGTTGCTTCTAGTGTTTGCTAGTGTGAACAATGCTTCTAAGAATAGTTATGTATGTGCAAACTGATAAACATGCACCCACATATTAGGAAAACTACTAAGGAATTACTGAGTAATGTACTCATAACTTCAGATGTTTTAAAATAATGCCAAACGCTTTTTCAAAGTGGTTGCACTAATGTACATACCCACAGTACCATCTGTGTGTTTCTATTGGTACATACACACCTCACCACCATTTGATAGTGCCAAATGTTAATTTTTTTGCCAATCTTGTTGGCATTTGCTGGTATCTCACTGTGGTTTTAATTGCATTTTCCTGATTACTAATGAGGTTGAGCACTTTTTCATGTTTATCAGTCATTTTGATATATTTCTTGTAAAGCCCCTGTTCAAGTCCACTTTTATAATGGAAGATTGTAAATCTGATGAATAGAAATTTGAATTGAATCACCTCAACCAATTCCAAGACTCGAGTCAGTTTGCAGCTCCAAAACCACTCAAACGAAGACCTACTCCCTTTGAGAAAGTTCCCAATGTTGTAGAAGTATCCATATTCTAAGTCATAACCTTCCCCAAAGGAACCTGTGTCCAGTTGCCAAGATGACTGTGCATTGGGGAAAACAATACAATCCGGCATTTCAGATATTTGGACACTGTATCTAAACTGATAAAATTCCTGGGGATGCAGGAATGCCATTATGGTACGTACACCAGTAAGAATAGAAATATATGTAGGTCAGATGATTAAAGCATTTTGGGCTAGGTTCATCTTAACTGAATTCTCTTTCCAGCAGCTTCCCCCACGCGCCCCCCCCCCCCCCGCTCCCCCCCAACCACCAGAATAGTCTCTGGCCTTCTGAAATAGTTTTATTTGGGTGAATTTAATTTCCTTGAGGGTTAGGCTGCCTCAACACCCTCTGATTTTTTGCAACACTGTAGTGTTCATTTTCTTTTGTGCTCATAATCACAAATTGAAACTTCTCAGAACTACTTAAAGGAAATTCCAATCAGATTGGGGTCTTACTTTATCAAAATTTATCAGTAATTTCTGTTTCCTGGGGGTCTTAGGACACACAGAACTTCCCTTTTCTTTGCTCTGCAACCTCCTCACATCTGCTAATCTTGGCAAAGTCTTACCAAAATATCGTTTGACTGTAATTTGGTTCCATTCACTTACATTTTTTGGCTCTATGAGAATGCCTTGTCACTTAATTTGCTGAAAATGCTGTCTACAGCTTTCTTTAGCTCTCCTTGTTGCTTTTAAAAAAAATGAAAAAAGGATCTGGGAACATTTTAGAGTTTGTCATCTCACCTAAGCACATTCTTTCTTTAGTTTTATTATTGCCTGTCCTCTTGCTCACTGCAAATATCTTCTCCCACCACATTGCCTTGTCTTCTTACTCCTCCGGGAATCTTCTGCTGGATAGAATGCTTAATGTGTTTACATTGATCAAAAATTTCCTTCATGTTGAGTTCTTTTTCTGTGTTAAGAAATCAATTTTTTAAAAATATATTTTTATTGACTTCAGAGAGAAAGGGAGAGGGAGAGATAGAAAAATCAATGATGAGAGAGAATCAGTGATAGGCTGCCTCCTACACACCCCACACTGGGGATGCAGCCCGCAACCCAGACATGTGCCCTGACCGGGAATCGAACCGTGATCTCCTGGTTCATAGGTGGATACTCAGCCACTGAGCCACGCCAGCCAGGCAAGAAACCCACTTTTATTCTAAGATCTTAAAGGTACTCCCCTATGCTATTGTCTAAAAGATTTATATACATTTCTGATTTAGCCAACATGGAACAGCTGGTATCAGAATAACTTTCCTGCCATCACTGCCCACGAATCTGGATAAAAATATATGAAGATACTCTTTTCAGTGTTTGGACAATGGATACTACAAAGTTGAAATACTTGAGAGCAGTGAAGCATACCAGGTAACCTTTCTGGAAAAATTTTCAAACATGGGGCATGGCAAGTGCAACCCCCAAAGGGAAAAGGGAAATTTACTTTTCTTTTTCTTTTCTCTTTCTTTCCTCTTTCTTTCTTTCTTTCTTTCTTTCTTTCTTTCTTTCTTTCTTTCTTTCTTTCTTTCTTTCTTTCTCTCTTTCTTTCTTTCTTTCTTTCTTTCTTTCTTTCTTTCTTCTTTCTTTCTTTCTCTTTCTTCTTTCTCTTTCTCTTTCTCTCTTTCTTTCTTCTTTCTTTCTTTCTTTCTTTCTTTCTTTCTTTCTTTCTTCTTTCTTTCTTTCTTTTTTCTTTCTTTCTTCCTTCTCTCTCTCTCCCCCTCCCTCCCTCCCTTTTCTCTTTTTCTTTCTTTCTTCTCTCTCTTTTCTCCCTCCCTCCCTTCCTTCGTTCCTTCCGTCCCTCCTTTCGTATGGTATCTTTATTTTTTCCATCACTATTTACCACCCCCTCCCCCATACCCTCTTCCACTCTACCAACCTCCCTATCCCCGCAGTCACCACACTGTTGTCTGTGTCCATGAGTTCTCTCTCATTTTTTGTTTTCTTTTTTTACTCAATCAATTTCCAGGACTATTGAAGACATACTGAAGTTCTAAACTGTTAAATTTGGTTTTTATTTTTCTAAGAAATTACTTCTTTGGAAAAATGATTCTAATGTATTACTTAAGTAATCAATTTTTTTTTTTTTAGTGATTGCTAGTCCAAATTTTAAGTTACGTGTTCTCTGAAAGTGTGAGGACAGCAAAATTTTCGTAATTACTGAAAGGGTTGGGGACAATTATAACTAGTACTTCATTTCTTTTCAAGCCTTAGGCCTCTGGTTTAAAAATACTAACTTCCAAAATAAAGATTAGGCAGAAACTTTTGGTATTTTCCACTTAAAATGTATTCGTTTTTTAATATATTTTATCATTTTAAAATTATCTTTTACAGTTTCAATTTCTAATATGGCAAACAGCAATAGATGTAACTGGCCTAAACAAAAGCTCATATAGGTTCCCAATAGTTTTTGAGTGTGAAGTGGTTCTGAGGCCAAAAAGTTTGATAGCTACTCTTCTGTATCAAATAATATTCAAATAGGAACATTTTTTCAAAGTTGAAAAAAAGCTCATTCATAAACACCACAAAACATTAAAATACATTAAAATACCTAAAATTAAAGACAAATGAAAATAATTTTAAAGCTCTACTGAGGGACATAAAAATATAGTAAAAAGTCAAGCAACATTCTTTTTAGATAGGACGATTCAATAGTGTAGGATGCCATAATTCTCTGTATACCAATCTGTACAAGACAATGTAATTGCAATCAAAATGGCAGTAGGATTTTTATTTGAAAGGACATGAGTAATTCTAGATTTTTTTTTGTAAGAGTACAGAGATTCTGGCAAAAATGAGTATTAAGGGTATGTGTGTTAGGGGTAAGACTTATTAGATAGGAAAACATGTATGTTACATATAAAATATTTTAAATCAATGTTAAAACAATAGTATTTAATAGTAATGGTAGTGAATAGACAAAAACAAATGGAACTGAAAAGTGTTTATAAATATCAAATGTAAAAATTTATTATCTAATGAAGATTACATTTTAGATCAGTAAGGGAAAAGAATTATTTTATAAATGTATTAGACAACTAGATAATCTTGACAGAAATTTGTGAATCCTTACCTCACACCTTAATATAATTTTCAACTGCATTAAAGACTGACATAAAAAACAATCATAAACATATTAGAAGAAAACACAGGTATTTTTATAATACTGGACAGGGAAAACTCTTCCGAACATGATATCAAAGGCAGAAATGATAAAGCAGGTCATCAGATCTGAATAAAAACAAAAAGTCATGAAACAATATTAAAATAAAGTAAGTGACAAAAAAGTGCAATGTGTGTAATAAAAGATTAATGATTTCTAACATGAATTACTGCAAATTTATAGATATGAACATCCACAAGAAAAAGTGCAAAGGGCATAAGAAAGTAGCTACACAATAAATACAAACAGCCATTAACATTGAAGTATTTCACTCTCACAAAAAATAAAAATAATACAATAAGCTTTTGGCTGTTACTGAAAAATCTTAATGACTGATAACATTGTATGTCGTTGAACTTGTGAATAAACACTCTCACACACTAGTGGTAGCAATGTAAACTGGAGTAGCTTTGGTGAAGAACAGTTTGACAATTCAGTTCAACATTTTTAATTTGTATACTCAGTAGCTCAGAAATTATACATCTAGAAATTAAGCAGAAAGACAAAAGGTATAGAAATAATATACACAGACATAAGTAGCAGCCTACATTATATAAATTATAGTACATTTTCCTTAGAATCAAATACTACAGGAGAGTAAGACAGGTAGATCCATACATACTTTCTTAAAATATGTCCACATTTATTATATTTTCTATGCTTATGAAAACCGCTTATATATAGTTGCCTGTGTATGTATATGTGCACAAGTATAGAAAGATGTCCCGAGGCATCAATACAAAAATGTTAAGTGTGTAGTTCTGGGTAGATGCATTTGGGCAGATTATTACTTTTGTCTTATTACATAAGCTTTGTTTTATATATGTACTACCTGGCAGATTATGTGGCATGCGGTATGCATGCAAAAAAATGTGTGGATGGGTATGAATTCATTTTATAAGACAACCCTCCACTGCTGATTTTAAAAATAAAGCATTAAATAGCCATCATTAAAAGATCTCATTTGATAGAACATAGCAACAAGATTTCAATTAGAACTAGTGCATTTAGTCTTGAGGTCCCAGAGATAGTTTACAAATAAATTCCTGAACAGTGTTTTAGGGATTAACTTTTGGATACAAAGGAATCTCTGAAAGGAACTAGTGTGTTAGTTCTTTACCTATTGTCTCAGTTCCAATTCAGCTCCACGCTTGTATCCTCAGCTCTGTAATGCTGGTGCTGGGATTGCAAACTGCATTTTCCTGACCCATTTGCTGCATCCACTTAGATTCTGCCAGTAAGTTGTACCAGAGGACAGTTGGAAGGCAGAAAAACAAGTTTTACTTCCTAGTCTTTGCTTGGCAATTCTACCAGTGTTGACCTAATAGTGTCAGTTGATTACAGTCTTTAACCACTTTAAGATCTTCTAGTACTATCTTCATTGCATCCCTCAGAAGTAGCAAGAGTGGAGAGGTGGTGAACCTCCTCAGACTGAGCAACTGCATGGGGACTTGGAGCTCTAAGCTCCAAGTGCTATCTGATGTGGTGAAGTGGTTAATGGCAGGATCAAGATAAAAGGACAAATGTTAAAGGCCAACTGCTCAGGTTAGCACTTTGGATGGTGTGTGAATGTTCCAGGGGTATTAATAGAAGAAAATGTCCATGTCAGTAAGGGTCTGGACAGCTTTGTACAACAGAACTTTCTGTAATAATGGAAATGTCCAATACATTGTACAATGTGATAGACAACAGTCACATGCCGCTATTGAGCATATGAAATATGGCTAGTATGCCTAAGTAATTTTATTTGGTTTAAATTAAATAGCTACATGTGGCTGGTGGCTAAAGTATTGGACAACGGAGATCTAAGGTGACTGTAGGGCTAGAGAACCTGCAAGACTCCACCTCTATGAAGTTGCCAGATATCTTCAAAGTTACTGGGGATGCAAAACCCAGAGACATTATCTTCCTCTAAAGAAGCCCAGTCCAGCAATGGAAGACAAACATGCAAAAACTCTTTGAAAGATTATTCTGCCAATAATGTGGAAGACAGATTGTAGGGACAATATTAAATATAGATTTGGCCCCTTGTCAAAATTAAGAGATCAACAAAAAAAAGGGATGCATGAGCAACTATTAAAGAATTTGACCTGTTCACAACTTGGCAATCCATGGGAAATAAAAGTAGAATTGAAAATAATTTCCCATTTCTAGATTATTATATAATTTCCAAGGGAATATAAGAGAATCAGGCTTGGGAAGAAGTGAGGGATTGTTTTGGATTGCAAGGTTTAAAATGCTTGTGAAACATCCAAGTCTAGACGAACAACTGGAAATTAACTCACAGGGAAGGTTTGCTTAGAAACATGGATCTGTGAGTCAGCGTGTAGGCAGCGCAGGAAGACAAGGTAGTAGACATGACCACCTAGGAAAGGTGAAGAGTTACAAGGGGCCTTGACAATTGTGATATTTAGGGAACAGAGAAAAGAAAATGATAAGGAATGCAGACAGGAATAAGAGTAGCTCAAAGAACCTGTCTCAGGAAGGTAAAGGTTCTAAAAATCAGGAGCAAGAGTAACCAAGTGACAAACTGTAAAAAGGGCTGACAATTATTGAACACTATGTGGCAGAGACTATTAAAGTGTTTTATATATAGAACCCCATTTAATCTTTTCAGAATCCTATAAGGTGGGTTATAGTGTAATTCCATTTTACAGATGGAGAAACTAAGGTACATAAAAGTTGAGCTCACTTAAGGTCAACCCGCAGCTCCCTGACCCAGGATCTGGACCTAGGCATCTGGTCTAGAGCCTACACTCTGAAGCCACTCAAAAGAGAGAAGTCCAGTGAGCTACAGACTGAAAACGTTGGCGTGCCGCTTCGGCTGGAGCACATACCAAAGCAAGTTGGCCCTATGATTGAGGTGGCCAAGCAGTACACTTAACCTTCTGCTTTTCCTGTGACGTACAATAATGTGAACAACAAACTTCTTCACCTGAATGCTTTAGCTAGGTTTAATTAGTCTCTCAGGGTAGAGCCACAGATGATTCTTAGAATTGAGGTTGGAGAAGCATTTACCAAATGTCCTCACTTTCAAGTATTTTAGGAACCCACATGCTTCTGATACACAGCAGGGGTAAGAAATACTAGTCTAGCACTAGATTAATGAAGAATGAAGGCCATCTGCTAAAGGACAAACTGATGTACAGACCATGGACTAGTATAAGCATGTCAAACTCAAAGGCTAACATGGGCCAAATAAACAAGGTTTAAGTTTATGTGGGCCACAAAAAAACAAAAAGCTTCAATTTTCATAGAAATATAGGCTTATTTCGATAGAGACATGCTGAATACAAAGGGCTGAAATAAATGAATAATCATTACATAAGATATTAGAACATTTTAATAAAAATTAGTATTTTTTCTTGACCATTAACTTACTAGACACTGAATAACAGCACAAATTAATAAGCATAAAACAAATAAAACTATTTTTCTTGTTCTCCAAAGCGAAATATTTCCTGTTGTGCACACCAAACAAGTCAGTCCAAGACTAATGACGTGGCAATTGGCTGCTAAAATATTCGCTGCTAGTATTAGAGAGAAATGGTGCGCATAAGGAGCATAAAGGAAATGAATGCAACACGATTATAGTATTCAGTCATTAGGGAACATTGTAGTTCATTATTAATAATTATGTATAACGATATTGTAGAAATCAAGTTATGAAATTTTTATTAAAACATTTCTTACACATCATTATATTGGCTGGTCTGCAAAAATATGGCCCATGGGCCATGAGTTTGACATGCTTGGACTGGTACAGTGGTCAGCAAACTCATTAGTCAACAGAGCCAAATATCAACAGTATAACGATTGAAATTTCTTTTGAAAGCCAAATTTTTTGAACTTAAATTATATAGGTAGGTACATTGTTACTAACTTAATTAGTGACTAAAAATGATTTTGTTTAGTTTTAGGTTTGAGGCTTAGAAAGAGGCACACTCAAGGGGCCAAAGAGCCGCATGTGGCTCGCGAGCCGCAGTTTGCCGACCACGGGGCTAGTACATGGCAAAAAAAGAGAACTTTTAAAAAAATTAATTTTGTAGAAAAACAATTACGTCCAAAAATAATGGATGTAATTTAAATTTATAAATTCATTTTATACATTTGATTTTATTTATATTTTTCTCATAACACTGGATTTTCAATGTCCATCCCCCATTACATTCTGGTTATCTAATCATTACCTGTAAACTTACAGGTTTAGAGGAGAAATTTGAAGGGGAAGATCCTATCCAATGTCCCCAATTGTCTTATTAAGCAAAGGAAACATTACCCCATTCTTACTGGAACTGACATTGGATAGGAGCTGAGGACAGTAGTGAAAGTTTGAAATAGTCATTGAGAAGAATTGTGTATGGAATGAAAAAGGATTTTTTAAATTCTGGTGTGTGTGTATGTTTGTATTCAATTGGGTAGATAGTCTGTCACTCATGCCTCACTTAACGTTTATTGGTGTATTTATTATTATTGGTGTATTCAGGCCCAGTGCATGAATTTGTGTGGGGGGAGAGGCCGCAGGAGGTTGGCCGGTCACCAGCCAAGGGAGGTTGGCTGTGGGAGCGCACTGACCACCAGGGGGCAGCTCCTGTGTTGAGCATCTGTCCCCTAGTGGTCAGTGTGCGTCATAGTGACCGGTCGTCCCTAACGGTTGCTTGGGCTTTTATATATATAGATTACTGTTAAGTCACCTCTATCAAAGCTAATTAGAAAAAGGTGGACTGGAGGGGGAAGGAGAAAGTAGATGGCATCTCATTTTTGTAAAGGCATTCCATTCCTCTCCCAAAAAAGCCAATACTGCTTATGTGTATACACTGTATAACATTATGCAAACATGGAAAATATGTAGCCACGACGATTATCAGTAGTACCTCCAGGGTGGGGGTGGAATAAAAAAGGGATGGGGAGTAGGTAAGGATAAAAACACTAGCAAAACAGAAACAGAACCATGACACAATGTTAAGTAAACCTGATGAAATAAACACAAGAACAAGGACCAGTCAACATGCACTACTGCATTCATTCAGCAAAGATTAGTTCAATAAAAACACTGACTGATTAGATGAATGCTTTGTGAGCACTTTCTAACATACGTGTTATATCTACTATAGGTTTTGGAGAAGTGTAAGTTAGAAAACAAAAAAGTAGATGTAAGAACAGAACTATAATCTTGAGGCTGAAAATGGTATTTCTGTTTTTGGAAAGGAGCTATGAACTGGGTCATCACATATTGCTATGGACTAAATTGTGTTTCCCCTACCCCCTACCAAATTCATGTGTTGAAGCCCTTACCCACAATGTGACTACCTCTTTAAAGGCTGTATCTCCATATGCAATTAAGATTAAATGAGGGTGGGGCTCTAATCCAATATGACTGGTATCCTTATAAGAAGAGGGACCCCAGAAATATGTGCATGCACAAAGAGAGAAGGCTGTCTACAAGCCATGAAGTGGCCCCAGGAGAAACTAAACCTGTCAACACCTTGATTTTGGACTTCCAGACTCCAGAACTGTGAGAAAATGTGTTTTTTAAGCCACAATTCTATGGTATTTTGTTTTGGCAGGCCTAGCTAACTAATACATATAAGTTGAATAAAATTAAACGGTGTTTGTTTAATGATGTAAATCCTTTTTTTAAAATTAACCTCCCCCAAGCAACGGAGTGACTGTACTTTTGGAAAAGGACAGGGGGATCTAGAGGCAGAGTCAATAATTCTGAATTATAGAGCAAAGACACTGGCCTTGTAGAGAATCAGATAAAGGAGAAAATCCACCTTAGTCTCAAACCTAAAACTAAGCAAAATCATTTTTAGTCATGTCCTTGAAATTAGAAGTGAGGGAAATATGAGAATCTTCCAACACACAGGGGATCCCAAGTAAATGGAAATTAAAAAGCATCGACTTGAGGTGCAGTGGATCTCAGACTTGAGCAGATCAGAATCATCTGAAGGACTTGTTAAAACACAGGTCACTTGAGGATCTTCTGAATCAGGAATCTGGTGTGGGACTCACGAATTTCCAGTTCTAGCATGTTCCCAGACGTTGCTGAAGCTGCTGGTCTGAGATCACGATTTGAGAACTGATTCAGTGTATGGTCATTATAGTATTTTAATGAACCTAGAAAGTATTAGTGGGGCCTCAGAGGTTCGTCATGACTACAGTCTCCCTATGCCCTGTGTTTATAAGAAATTCATACAAGTCTTAAGTTCTATCTGTTTGAATTCTGCGTTGTATTACTGCAAAACATAATTTTTGGGGGATGGGAAGGGAGGACTATAGTAATCAAAATGAGAGTCATTTAAATAAAAATAAAATCTGCCACAGACAACAGTTTTATGAAGTTCCAAATTTTATATTCCTGCCTATAAATTATATTTAACCCAGTAAATAAGGTAAGGAAATTTTGCTGACCTAAATATTAAAGCCGATATAAAAACAAGTAATTTCTCCGGTTCTTGAAAAAGGTCACTTCTGTAAATAAGTACTTTAGGTTCATTACTAGGAATAAATAAACTGGCTTTTCAGTATGAAGTAAATATAATAATAAAACTTACCTTCGGCACAAGAGCCACATACGATTCTCTGGATGTGGCTTATATAAGGAGAAATTTCCACCTGGCGTTTGGGTGTGTTGTGTCTCAGTAGTCAGTTAGACACATTAAACACAGATCACTTTACCGTTATGGTAGAATATCATAAAATACTGCAGATAATTTAGAAAAGCTTAGATAATTCATATAAAGTTTCTGAGGTCTTGACAGAACTTGAAAACCAATGCAGAACACAGATTCTGCTGAAGTGAAGAATATAAAACCTGAATCAAAACACATTTGGATAGCTACGATATGCAAAATCTACACTTATGAAAGAAACAGTACCAGGTCCTTGTCATTAATGTCTTAACAGCATACTGATGCCTTTGTAAGGAGCATCCTAGAACAACTGCATATTCCCCTTTCCTCCTCTGTCCAGGATCTTTTGTGAGAGGCACTTACACAGAGCACTTTTGGCGGCGCCGTAACAAACATACGCACAGTATAATGATATATTTTACTAAGCTAACAAAGTATTGTTCATAAAGAAATTTTATAAATTCAAAAATAGGTTGTTGGTAACATGATTACCTTTAAAGCATTGATTTTGATTCACAATGTTACTTCATTAATCTTAAACAGAAGTTCCATCTATAAAATGTTCCACAGCTTCTTCCTTATTAAAAAGGTGGTAAATAAAAGCAGGTCAGATACTCAAATTCTAGGTCAACAACAGCAACTTCATTTCACAGCACTGATTAGCAGAGAATATTTTCAATTAAAGTAATATACAATTTACAAAAAAATAGAATGATTCTGTAATGCAAAACATTGTCTTCCTCTACAAAGAATATGTGTGTATGTGTGCATGTGTATGTATTATGTATACATATACATATTTCTTATAAGTTTCCCTATTAAATAGCCCTTATTCAAGTACATTTTCTCATATCTTTTGAAATAATCACCTTGCTATATTATTTGTAAATACATAAAAAAATAAAAGGTTAATCTAAGAAAGGTTAAAAGTTTCAGTGTGGTTGACTTAGTCACTCACTTTAGTGAAAACCTGATTTGAATTCAAAATAAGTTTAGGTGCCATATTAAGTTTAATTACTTAGAAAAAAATATATATATGTATGTATTTGTCAAATATTTAGTAAATTTCCAATGTGCTAACATTAGAGCAGAATAAAAAGTCTTTATTACTCATCACCCACTCTTAATCCCCAAAATTCATTTATACAACTAAAATAACACACTAATATACAATATACCTGCTTACAAACACATAGGTAGCCATAAATAAAACTTTATTCTTTAATTCCATTTACAAGCTACCAAATGTTATGTATCGTACACAGTGCTGAACACTTAAATGGCTGTAGCCATGGAAGGATCCAGACTCAATGGAACAATGTAGGTAAAGATAAAAGCAGTAATACTGTAAGAGAAAGGTGGCAAAAACATGGTTTTTCAATGATACGATCAATCAGGTTTGTAATTATACATGAGATCTGGCTAAGACAAAGTCTGAGAGCCATGCGATTCCCAGCTTTATTGTTTGCAGTCCAGCTAAAGTCTGTATAGTCATTTTGTATTTTGAAGTCATTAAAATAAAAAAATGTTAAAAACTATAGCAGCAACAAGCAAACCTTGTGACAAGAAGGCAAGGGTTAAGAACTGAAAAAAAAGTTTACACAGTGTGTTTAGGGAAAGTGTGCGCTGTTTATCTTCCATCAGCAGGAGTTCGACTGAGGGACAACATGATTCGGGCAAATCTCTCGCACAGTTCAAGTGTGGAATATGAAGGTAACTTCGGTGGCTCCTGGAAACCTTTAATCTCCGTAGAACAATCGAGAAGTTTTGGCAGAAAATCTGTCAGCTTCTCTTGGAGGTTTGCTGCAAATAAAAACAATTAGAGGTAACTAAGGATAGAGAGCGAGTGAAATTATCTTTAAGATGATTTATTAACTTGGAGTGGCCAGTTGATGATTCATTTTAAAATATATAAAATAATTATCATCCTGAGGGAAGAGATAAAAGATAATGACAATGAGTTCATAGCTTAGTTTGTAAATAAGAAAAAAGTAATGTGAATATTACAAAATATAAAAAATGATACAAATAAATAACATTAATTCTAACTGCTTTTAATTCCAACCAACTTCAGATGTCCACTAGCATTATTTAAACTTACATTCCATTTCTTGTCCAAGATAAGAGCACCATCGATTTCTCATATCTTCCACAGCAAGTATATCTTTCTCTTCCATTTCATCCACCAATAATAAGGGCAAAAATGGGACAATAAACTCATTCATAATAATCAGACCATTGTTTACTTCTCGATCCTCTCCAGATTCAAACAGTTCTGCAGCTTGCTCATTTAATTTCTTAATGCAATGAGAAAAAGAACAGGTTTGTTTTCTTTTTTAATGTAATAAAATACCCGTAAGTATAAATACTGAAGATGATATAATGAGTATGTTCACAAACGGTATTAGAACAAATGGCAATCAGGAAAAATAATCTCAAGCTATTTTAGCATGAAAAATCTCTTAGAAAAAGCTATGTGTATTAACAACAGAAATAAAAGAAAAAAGAAGTGGGGAAAATATTGTTGTTATGCTTTTAAAATTTGTGTTTAGCTTATATTGATCATCACTACAGGGGCCAATTTTTATTCTCCATGGATGAACTTCCCCCAGTACTAAAATTTAATAAGCACTCAAAATAATTTTGAAAATAAAGAGATTCAAACTCCATATTAATTTTGAAAAACTATCATTTCTCTATAAATGTCAATTGAACAAGAAAAGCTATCTTCTTTCATACAAAAACATGAAAGTAAACAATTAATTCATTTATCCCTTCAAAAAATTCTTACTGAGTTCATGGCATGTGCCAGAAACTGTTCTAGATGCAGGAGTACTTAAGTGATTAATACAGAAAACTCTCATGGAGCTTACGATGTGGTACAGGGACTGGTAAGCTTTTTTGGTGAAGAACAAGACAGGAAATATTTTAGGCCTTGAGGGCCATATTGTTTCTGCTGTAATTACTCAGCCATGCCATTGTCTTACAAAGGCAGCCACATCTTACCTAATAATAGACAAACATGCAAATTGACCATCTTTCCGCTACGCCCACCGGCCAATCGGATAAGTATGCAAATTAACCCAACAAAGATGGTGGTTAATTTGCATATGTAGGCGCCCAGTGGCCTGGGTCCCGGGAACATCATCGACACCCAGGTCACTCCGAGGTAGGCCTCCGTGTGGGCCCTGAGCCTCCTAGGAAGGGCCTGAGCCAGGGGGCTCCTGGGCAGGGCCGAGCCTGCGATGGGAGCTGAGGGGGCCCCTGCCCAGGCCTAAAGCCTCGGCCAGAGGTATTAGGCCTGGGCAAGGGCCGAGCCGGCGATCAGTGTGAACTACAGAGGAAACACCTTTTCTGACCGCTCATTGGGTAAGCTCCCTGTATGCCACTGCTAATATTCTTAGTAACTTGGGTAATAAGAATCCAAAAAGGTGATCTAGGGTTCTTCCACCTCACTCCTGGAGAAAAAAAGGAAGGTCGGCTGCTGGAGGGCTAAGAAATATCATATCCTGCCCTAGCCGGTTTGGCTCAGTGGGTAATGCCTCGGCCTGCTGACCGCAGGGTGTGGGTTCAATTCTGACCGAGGGAAGGTACGTAGGTTACAGGCTCCTCCCTGGCCCGGGCCCAGGTCAGGGCTCATGCAGGAGGCAACCAATCAAAGTGTTCCTCTCACTTTGATGTTTCTGTCTTTACCTTCTCTTCCACATTCTCTAAAAATCAATGGAAGCATATCCTCAGGTGAGGAAAAAAAAAAAAAAGAAAGAAAAAAAGAAAGAAAGAAAGAAAGAAAGAAAGAAAAAAAGAAAGAAAGAAATGCCATATCCTATGAAAGATGCATCTTGAAAATGCCTAAAGTAAGTTGTCATTTTTTCATGGTGAAGGGACTGGAGTCCGTGTTGATGAAAACACCTTGGTGGCTGCGGTGACTGGCAGTGGCTGCAGCAGTGGGGTGATGGGGCTGGTGCCTTCCCCTGATCAGCCTGGTCGCCTCCCACAAAGGGAGGCCAGACTGTGGTTTAGGCCCGCTCCCCAAGGGGAGCTGGGAGTGGGCCTAAGCCGTCAGTAGGACATCCCCTGAGGGCTCCCAGTATGTGAGAGGGGGCAGGCTGGGCTGATGGACAGTCCCCCCCCCCCCCCATGCCAGTGCATGAATTTCATGCACCGGGCCCCTAGTATGAATTATAAATGAGTATGGTTATGTTTCAAATGAAACTTGAGAAAAACAAGTGACAGGCTGGAGTACAGGCCAAGTACGCTGATCCCTAATCTAGTAGAACTGAGAAATCCTTAAGGATAAGAAATATAGACATAAGAGATAGATAAGAAATCCAGGCAAAATAAGAGCTATAATATTTAAGGGCTTATGTTTGAAATCTTATGTTTATAGCATGATAAATATGATTTCAAATAACCATAGTGTTAAGCTGAATTTCAAATATAAAGATTATATTATTTGTTTTTTTTACATTCTGGAATAGTTTATTTCCTAGTCACTGTTGAAGTTTTATTGTTACACATCCATATACAATAAAACAAACTTCTAATTACTACAGAGAACCCAGATTGTCTTGTGGGCAGAGAACATATCAAGAGTTTGTAGACTGGTTGCAAATGCAAGGAGCAGATGCAAATACTATTGAAAAGGTAAATTTATACCCCCCAAAAATAATCCTTTGCTATTATTACAAAGATGCTTACCTCCTATGCATTTGATCTTTATTTCAGATTGTTAAAGAAGGTTATACACTTTCTGATATTCTTAATGATACCACTAAGGAAGACCTCAGATACCTTGGTCTATGGTAAGAACAGCCTCAGAACATTTTGCACAATAGAAAATGACTTTTTTCATGTGATTATGCTTTGAAATAAATCGTAGAAAACAAAGTGCAGCTGCCTTTCCCCCTTCATTGAATCTAACTCCTTTTTCTATGGCTTAGAAAACTCCAAACTCTGCAGTTTTCCCAGGTTCAAGTTGGGACCTAAAGCCAAGGGATGACAGAAGCGGAAGCCTCTGCAGGAAAAGCAGGAAGGCAAGGTAAGTGCTCTCCCCATTCTGTGCTTCACCAAAACCCTTCTTTAAATTGCAGCCTGCATTCTGGTTCCCATATCATCTTAAATGGGCTGTTCTGCATAGATCAGCACACTTGCACATACCTCAGAGGGCATGCCCCACTCCTGCTGGGGCACAAGTGTAACCTTCATGTGTGAAAATAACATATTTATATTTTAGCTAAGTTTTTAAGACGAGATAGAAAATCTAGAGTTATGTACTATAGTTTTTGCCATAGGGCTCCTAAACAAGTATTCCGTGGTGTTGCTTTGAAGTTATCTTTTGACTCTAAAGAAGGCTCTTGTTTTTGTTTCATAGTGGTGGGCTCCTCTGCAGGCTCTGGAGCGCAGTCTCCCAGTACAGAAGACAGACTCGGGGGCCCCCTGGCAACCCAAAACACTGAACCAGTCGGCAAAGCCACGGGACAGAGGGAGATAGGAGTCCACATCTTTGTTGTTAAATTTCTCAGAGACACACATAAAACTTGTATCATTCTTGTGCAATTTACTTTTAGCTTGGAGAGAGGCTTAAGTATTAATTACTCACATTCTATGCAGCCTCTCCTTTCCCACCAAGAAGGGAATGGCAGAGTGATGAAGAAATCTAAATATAAAAATGTAATCATTCTGATCCCATTTCAAGAACATTTATGGTTTATCACATGCAATACTTAGGATCCATAGAAAAGAAGGGATAAAGAATTGAGTCTATTCTCCCATTCTTACGGGTTAGAGTAACCCCAGATTACAGACATCATCAAATTCTTACCCCATCAGAGTTTATAAAGTCAATCAGTTATATATGAGTCTGGAAAATTTGCTCAATGTAAGACAAAAAGATAAAGTAAACAAATATTATGTACATTTAACTTACAAGTAAACATTCTCTTCTATAATGTGATATCAACTCTTCATCATGTCCTCTGTAAGGGCCTTTGGACAAGAGTTCTTTGTTATTCTGATAGGCACAGATAAGGAACAGCAAGGAATCTATATAACTTAAAAATTGTAAGAAACAGATAGCATTAGTATTTCACATAAAATCCAATTATAATTATAAAAAAATTTAAATAAACACATTTTGATTATCCAGAACATTATAATAAAAACTATCATCTGATGTATTGGAAGACTGAGAGCCTTGCTTTAAAAAAAAGGCATATAAAATAAAATAAAAATAACAAAAAATAAAAACAGGCACATATGAAACCATGAGACAGTTATGTCTTAAAAGTGAAATACAAAAAAAATCAAATAAATGAAACAAAACAAACAAAAACTGGGAGAAAAGGCCATAATTGATGAATTCAGGTAGTTGCTTTTGTCTGCTTTGAGATTTATTTTCCTGATGTCTTTCATTTAGATTCAAAACCAAGACATGTGAAAGTCAATAAACTACTTGTTTAATGTAATGTCATTTTTGTTTGAAGAAAGAATGTTACTTTGTTTTTTAACCATATCATTGGTTCATTCAGTGACTATTTGGTCAGGTTTTTTTTATGCCACAGGAACAGTTCTAGTCACTGAGAAAAACTTCATGTTGTGGGGAGAATACCCAAGGGAGATGAGAAAAACATGGGAACTCTAGCAAGATGCAAAGAAACAAAAGAAAACACTAACATAAAAGGCTGGAAGTGTAGCCTTGTATTATATTTAATACAAGTAATATTACTTTGTTAATTAAATCTAGAAATTATGGAGTTCAAACTAGTTAATAAAAGGAGGAGAGGAAACTGAGTGTTATATCTGCCTATGAAACAATTACCTTCTAACATGCTACAGGGAAAAAATACATAGATATATGTTTGTAAAACTGAAATATTAAAGATATTTGAAGATATTTCCATTGTGTTAGTTTGTCCAATCAGAACATATCTTTCTATAGATTAATTCATAAAAATGGAACATCCTAAAAAGTAAAATATTATAAAGAAAACTCTAGAGGATACACTGCCAATCAGTGTTAATGCTTATTATATAATTTCATGTGTTCAGATATAAATGATCAATTCTATATTCTAATGTTCAAGCACAGAATTATTGGGAAATTAATGCATTTGTGACAAATCAAATTACAAAAATTAAGCTCTTTTTTTCAGCTGTGTCCACTTTTCCTTACCTTTCTCTTTGAAAATTTTCTAGTCCAATTATGAGATACATGGTTGTTTCCCTGAATTTTCTATAATCCTGATGCCATTCCTGTAAGTGAAAGAAAATATAAAAGTATATACAAGAAGAAAACTACAATAAAAACTCTTCATAAAGTAATATACAATTCTAATAACTACTTGGGTTTTTTAAAAATTTGATTTTAGAGAGATAGAGAAATATCGGTATGTGCCCTAGTCAGGATCAAACTGGTTACCTTTCCATTCACAGGATGATGCTCAACCAACTGAGCCATGTCGGCCTGGGCTGATAACTATTTGAATTAATAGAAGCAAAGGGTTCAAAATTTAGATGAACGAGAGCTAATTCAAGACTTTAGTTTCTGACAAAGACTATTTCTTAGTAAAATAATAAACATAAAAATGATTAGACATTGATGAAAAATTAAATGACAAAGATCTCATCAGAAATGTAAGAAATATAAGATAGGATAATCAATCTGGTTATCTCTAAAAAATTCCTCAGTACAAAAACATGAAAATATAGAGTGGGGCAAAAGTAGGTTTACAGTTCTGAGTATGTGAAACTGAGTCTATTCTTTTATTATTATTTATTATTGTGTGATTTTCCATAAACAACTGCAAACCTACTTTTGTCCCACCCTGCGTCTACATCACACTGAATGTAGGAGGTAAATGAATTTCCTACTCTAATGTGAAACAAAGCCTGAAGTCTATTATTTGATGCAGAATTTAAAGGAACTAAAAGAAAAAAATGTTTTAGCATAGTAAGTTTATTTGATCATTTACTTTTTGCAAATTTGTGTGGAATTTGACTTTAAATGTGGCATGTGAATGGTCTATTCATCTGAGACACAGTGAAAAGGATAGATGCATTTCCCATTTCACTGCCCTCCATCCTAAAAGCCGATTGTAGGGCAAGTAGCAGGACTAACACACTCAAAACTGACATCCTATATAAATCATGATTTTTTTTCTTATTTAATAAAAATTGACTAAGGAAAACCATAACTAAAATACAATATAGGAGTATGCTAAAAAAGACACTGATAATAAAAGTGTTAAAGCTCTTATATAGACACTAGAGGCCCGATGCACGATGATTTGTGCAAGAATGGGCCACCCTTCCCCTGGCCGCTGGCACCGCCTTTGTTCAGGCCGGAGCCGCTTTTCCTCCTTCACTCCAGCCTGGAGCTGCCTTTCTGCCTTCCCATGCTGCCCAGAGGCCCGGAGCGGCTGGGGCAGTGCAGAACGCCTGTGTTGTCACCATGGCGATGATGCAAGTGTCACCAGCCCTGCCTCCAGCCACTCGGCACCTGTGTATGCAAATTAATCCACCATCTTTGTTGGGTTAATTTGCATACACACTCCTGATTGGCTGGTGGGCGTCGTGAAGGTATGGTCAATTTGCATCTTTCTCTTTTATTAGTGTAGATTATTATAAGAAAATGAAAGTAAGAAACATATAGACCTGTTATTGAACTACTATATTCTCCCTGAATATAAATCATTTTAATTTTTAATTTTAAGGTTTTGAGGTATATTTTTTATATTACTAGTAAATCTTAATAACAAATTAAGGCAAAATTTGTTTGCAAGTATAAAGTTAGCTTCTTGGGAAAGTATTCAAATTGCTACTCTACTGTCATTCAAGAACTGCCTTAGAAGTTGGTAAACTCTTTCCCTAAAAAAGGCTAGAAAGTAAGTGTTTTAGGATTTGCAGTCAACTATGTGGCTACAGTGTGGAAACATACACAAACAAATGGCTGTGTTTCAATTAAACATATTTATAAAAATAGGTGGTGAACTGCATTTGGTTTGCAGGCCAATGTTTGCTGATCCCTGACTTAGAGCAAGACAAAGATATATGAAATGTTAAGAAATCCAAAAACATGTTATGTGAATGCCTGTAAGATGTAATGACTCTGAAATTAGAAAGAATACAAGATATTTTCAGAATAAAAATATGCTGAATCCAATCTGATAAAGCAACCTTGGGGAGGGACTACAGAATCAAATCACAACTTAAAATTAAGTTGTAACCTGAATTTTGGGGACAGATGTAGACTTCACAACCAATTTGCTTGCCATCTTTAGCATATATCCTGTGTCCACTGATTTGTGAGTATGTCCCTAGATTCCCTATTATGCTTTATTATTCTAATATACCCATTCTTACGCTAATTTATATAATAAAGAGGTAATATGCAAATTGTCCATTACCGCATCATAGTAATGACTGTTCAACAGGCTGCGCATGCAGCAGGGGAAGTTGCGTGAGGCTCGTTTCCCTTCCCCTGGCACCACGCCCTGTCCAAATGCACTCTGCTTGAGGACGCCACCAAACCCCCGAGGTGGGGAAGACCGAGTGGCAACACCCACCGGCAGAAGGCATGGTTGGCAGACACCAACCAGGGGGTGTGAGCATTGGTGGTGATCCTGGGAGGGGTCGCGCATGCAAATCGAGAGGGTGTGGACCCAACACAAAGGAAGAGCCTGGGAGCGACAAGAGAGAGTGGACATCGAGGTAAGGCACCAGACCTGGACGGGCCACTGGGTAAACAATGTGAGAATCCCACCACCACAGACACACAGGGTGGCCCCGCAATGCCCGGCACATCAATTGATCCTCCCAAGCACACAATCTTGAAGCCTTCTCCCGCCACGCGGACCTGGCCCCGCCACCATGGAGACCACAGGCAACCCTCACACCACAGGGAAGCTGCCGCGGCTTTCTCCAGCCGTCCATCTATTCATCTGCCCAGTCCGACCCAGACAGGGGCTCACATCCTGGGAGGAATGCCCCCCCAGGGCAAGCTGAGCCCCAGCCATGCCTGTGAAAGCATACCCATTGCCTGCGAATTTGGGACGGGAGTGGATGGAGAGCTGCTCGAGGCATGGGAGCGGGCATGCCAGGGGATGGGAAAGGCCTCCGCGTCCCCGCCTTCAGCACGCATCGGGAGAAAAGCCACGCGCGTGCACGTAATACAGTGGTCCCTGCAATGGACACCAGCCCAGGCCTGGTGGACCCTCCCCTGACTCGGAGGGGGGAGGCACGGAGGATGGGGAAGAAGAGAAGGAGGGAGGGGAGAACTTTATAAAGGAGTCAGTAGACAGCAGAATTAAAGAAGGAAAGAGAATGTATGAGAGAACTGTAGGAGCTATAATGAAAATCAAGTATAGTTGTCTACTGGGGACAGATTTTAAAAGTAGGAGTCAGGCCCTAACCGATTTGGCTCAGCAGATAGAGCGTCGGCCTGCGGAATCAAGAGTCCCAGGTTTGATTCCGGTGAGGGGCATGTACCTTGGTTGCGGGCACATTCCCAGGGGGGAGTGTGCACGAGGCAGCTGATTGATGTTTCTCTCTCATTGATGTTTCTGACTCTCTGTCCCTCTCCCTTCCACTCAGTAAAATATATTTCAAAAAAATAAAAAAATAAAATAAAAGTAGGAGTCAGAAAAGAAAAAAGATAAATGACAGTGAATAATTAGGCAGGTAGATAGATATTAAAACAGTGGAAGTAAGTACAGAAGAATGTATGGGAAAGGTGGGATGAGAAAGAAAGAGAGAAAGAGAGAGGGAAGAAAAGTTTTAAAGGGGAGCCAGTAGAGCTTAAAAGGAGAATGGGAAGAAGGAAGAAATGGGGGAGAGAGCAAAGCAGGTCCGAGGGAGGAAGTGAAGAAAAAATTGAAGGTGGGAAGAAGGAAAAGGGGAGGGAGAGTAGGGGTAAAGATTAAGGAAAAAGGAATGTGGGGAGGGAGGGAGGGTAGGAGAAAGATGGGAAGAAGGATGATGGAACAGAAGTAGGAAATAAAGAGAAAGGAAAAGCTTATAAATGATGAGTCAGTAGGAAAAGTGTTACATAAAGGAGAGAGAAAAATTGTGTGAGAGGGAGAAGCCAATAAGGAAGTCAAATACAATTGTGTGCGAAGGGGATAAGATTAAAAAAAAGTTAATAGGGGTGACAAGGTGGGCAGGGGAGGGCAGTTAGGGGAATCAGGCCGGCAGGAGAGAGCAGTTAGGGGGATCAGGCCTGCAGGGGAGGGCAGTCAGAAAGATGAGGCCAGCAGGGGAGGGCAGTTAAGGGGACCAGGCTGGCAGGGGAGGGCAGTTATGGGGATCAGGCCGGCATGGGAGAGCAGTTAGGGGGATCAGGCAGGTGAGCGGTTAGGAGCCAGAGATCCCGGATTGCGAGTTGGACATCCCCCGAGGGCTACAGGATTGGAGAGGGTGCAAGAAGGGCTGAAGGGCCCCCCTGCCCCGTGCACAAATTTTATGCACTAGGTCTCTAGTATTATTATAAACATAATAGTTAAGATAGCATGTCTTGATTACTAGTAGAATAAGCCTTCTTAGTTGTTCTTCAAGAATGTTCATCAGGAAACTACTAGATTTAATAAATGAATGCAGCAAGATAGCAGGATAAAAAATAAATATCCACAAATCGATGTCATTTTTATACACCAATAATGAACTATGAGAAAGAGAAACTAAAAAAGAAATTCCATTTACCATTGCAACAATAACAAAAAAGTAAGATTACCTAGGAATAAACTTAACCAAAAGATCTGTGATTGGAAAACTATAGGACATTGAAAAAAGAAATAAAGGAAGATATAAACAAATGGAAGATATACCATATTCATGAATGGGAAGAATTAACATAATTAAAATGTCTATACTATCCAAAGAAGTCTACAGGATTCAACACAATCTTTATTAAAATACCAACAGCATACTTCACAGAGCTAGAACAAATACTCCAAAAGTTTATACGGAACCATAAAAGACCCCAAATAGCTGCAGCAATCTGGAGAAAGAAGAACAAAGTAGGAGGGATCACAATACCGAATATCAAACTATACTACAAAGCCATTATAACCAAAACAGCCTGGTATTGGCACAAGAACAGGCATATAGACCAACAGATCAGAACAGACCCCAGAAATTGATCCACACCATTACGGTCAATTAATATTTGACAAAGGAGGCAAGAGCATACAATGGAGTCAAGACAGTCTCTTCAAAAAAATTGTGTTGGGAAAACTGGACAGACACATGCAAAAAGATAAAAACTGGACCACTAACTTACACCATACACAAGAATAAACTCAAGGTGGATAAAAGACTTAAATGTAAGGCATGAAACCATAAAAATCTTAGAGAACACAGGCAGTAAAACCTCAGACATCTAACATAGCAATATGTTTACGGATACATTTCCTAAGGCAAAGGAACCTAAGGAGAAAATAAACAAATGGGACTTCATCAAAATAAAAAGCTTCTATACATGTATATAAGCCAAACCAATGGACATGGACAACAGGGGGATGGGAGCATGAGTTTGTGTGTGGGGGGGAGGTTGGGGGTTAATGGGGGGGATGAGGACACATTTGTAATACCTTAACTAATAATAAAAAATTAAATAAATAAATAAATAAAAAGCTTCTTCACAGCAAAAGAAACCACCATCAAAATGAAAAGGAAACCCACTGAATGGGAGAACATATTTGCCAATGATACATCTGATAAGGGGTTAATATCCAAAATATATAAAGTACTCATACAACTCAACAAAACACAAACAATCCAATTAAAAAATGGGCAGACAACTTGAACATTTCTCCAAAGAGGACATACAAATGACGAAGAGACATATGAAAAAATGCTCAAAGTCACTAATCGTCAGAGAAATGCAAATTAAAACTACAATGAAATATCACCTCACACCTGTCAGAATGACTATCATCAGCAAATCAAACAACAAGGGCTGGTGAGGATGGAGAAAAGGCAACACTCATTTACTGCTGGTGGGAATGCAGATTGGTCCAGTTATTATGGAAAACTGTATGGAGTTTCCTCAAAAAATTAAAAATGGAACTTCCGTTTGGCCCAGCTATCTCACTTCTGAGAATATAACCTAAAAATCCCAAAACACCAATCAGAAAGAATATATGCACCCCTATGTTCATAGCAGTGTTATTTACAATAGCTAAGATTTGGAAACAGCCCAAGTGCCCATCAGAAGGTGAATGGATAAAAATATGTGGGACATTGACACTGTGGAATACTATGCAGCTGTAAAAAAGAGGGATCTCTTACCCTTTGGGACAGCATGGATGGACCTGGAAAATATGCTAAGTGAAATAAGCCAAATTGAGAAAGAATATATATATCATATGATCTCATTTGTGGACTCTAACGAACAAAATGAATTGACCAACAAAATAAGATCCGAAGCATACCTCAAGGTTGGGGGGATGAGAAGAGATAAACCAAAGAACTAATATACTTACATGCATAGCCCATGGACATGGGCGATAGGGTAGTGAAGATCTGGAGGGATGGGTAGGGGCTGGGAGGAGGGTAGAGAAGGGGGCAGGGAATGGGAGCTATCTGTAATACTATCAACAATAAAAATATATTAGAAAAAAAAAAAAGAATGTCAGGACTAGGCTGAAATCTTTGCATTTCCATAAAATTCTTGAATTGGTATAGCAAACTCCCTAAAACGACTTTCTAAAAGTTTGATAGAAACTGCAATGAATCCATAAACAATTTAGGACAATGGTTCTCAACCTGTGGGTCGCAACCCTTTGGGGGTTGAACGACCCTTTCACAGGGGTCGCCTAAGACCATCGGAAAACACGTATATAATTACATATTGTTTTTGTGATTAATCACTATGCTTTAATTATGTTCAATTTGTAACAATGAAAATACATCCTGCATAAAAGATAATTATGATTCACAACAGTAGCAAAATTACAGTTATGAAGTAGCAACGAAAATAATTTTATGGTTGGGGGTCACCACAACATGAGGAACTGTATTAAAGGGTCACGGCATTAGGAAGGTTGAGAACCACTGATTTAGGAGAATACTGTCATCTTTATAATACCAAGTTTTCCTAAGATGATACATATTATTCATTGATTTAGGTCTTCTTTAATGACTCCTAAAGTCATGCATATCTTTTGTTAAACTTATTTCTAGGTATCCCATAATTTTGGATGATATTTTATGTAAATAGTGCCATTTTTAAAAATTTCAATTTCTGATTATTTGTTATTGGTATAAACGAATTGATATTTGACATAGGTTTGCATGTTGCAAAGCTCTTACTAGTTCCACTGAATTTATCTGTAGATTTTGTTTGTATTATCTAGGTCTAAAGTTGAAAACAATGATAAATTCATTGCTTCTTTTCATATCTTTTACTTTTTGCTTATATTTGTTGCCTTATTGCCCAGCTTGAACTTTCAGTACCATTCTGAGTAGAAGTGGTGACAGCAGATATCCCTTTTTCCTAATCTCAAATAGCAAGCTTTCCACGTCTATAATTCTATATATTTGTTGTAATTGTTTTGTTTTTCAAAGCACTCTTTAGCAGATTAAAGTACTTATCTCTTATTCCAGGTTAACTAAGGGTTTTCATCAAAAATGAGTGTTTCAGTAGCTTTCCTTTTATCTGTTATAATATGGTGAATTACAATAATTGTTTAAGGGAATGTAAAATAATTAAGTTTGTAAATAGGACCAAACATTCATCAAAGGCACTCATGAAAGCAACTAAAAATTAACTGGATTTGTAAATTTTAAAAGACACTACTGAATAATGTATCATAAATATTACATTTAATGATGTACATATTAAAATATATAACATATATAGTATAAATTTAAAGTCTGAATAAATACTAGAAATTTAAATTGGTGAATAAAAAAAAGGTATTAATTTTAAAGCCAAAAGTTAAGACAGAGAACTTTGTGCATAAAATTACTGCAAGCCCAATCACAGTACTGTGTGTGCTCTCTCACATGCACAACATCCAATAATGACAAATAAATGTGGGATTCAATGATTAAAATGAATTTCTAACATCACCAAAACATGTGGTGAAACAAAGGAAAAAATGCAGCATGGTTTCAGTAAAGCATAGCATTTAAGAATGGAGGTTCTGTTAACCAAGTTGTAACCTGCTAGCTGTAAAAAACTTTGGTGGGTATGACTTCACTCCATATGCCTCACTTTCTCAGGTGCGTAGCTGTGCTAAAATGAAAGGAAGATCAGTGAACCACAGAATTCCTCAGTCTATAGTTTGACCTCTCACAAAGCACATTACCTCATATTCCTCCAAGTTTACTTCTTCAGGTCTTATCATTTCAAGTTTGGCTTGGGCCACTTTCATTATGTTGTGACACCTTAAAATAAAAAAAAGTATATAATCCTAAATCAAAAGCCAAATCCATAAAACTGAAAAATGTGTGTTAAATAAATGAAACTACACAACACATATATAAATGAAAACCACTGTAACTGAGGAAACAACTCCCAAATAAGCTTAAGAAAAAAATGTGTTTTTTGAGACCAATGTTGGTTACAAAGTACATAAAAAAGACTGCATGATTCTAAGTCAATGATTCTAAGTCAAATTTACTGTGTTATACTTATGGCTTTTAAATTACAGTCTATTAATAAAGATTGCATAGATAAAAATATACTTTTAAAAATAATTTGTATTTATTTAGCTCAAGATACATTAAATTTTACTTCCCCCAATAGCATTATTTGCAAATAGTACAAAAGAATACAAAACATTCTTATCATTTCAAGTAAGAATGGAAACATTCCAATAAATTCGTGATCAGAAATCCCTACAAAATATATTTAGTTATCACATGCTAGCACATACTCTGTCTTTTAAGCACAACACAAATTAGATTATTAAAACAAATTGACTATCTGCAGTTGCCAGGACAAAAAATTGCAAAAGAATAAAAAGTCAATGTGATTATTCCATAAATCTCTTCCCCAAATTCAGGAGCATATGTTTATTGGAACATGTGCATTAACAGATAGATTAAAAGGGTCATAATCATACTTCAGAGCTCTTTGTAGCCATATGTAGCAAAATAAATGATAACCATACTTCTACTATCAAAAACTGAAATAGCCAACACGCACTGAGCACTCAGTGTCTACTAGGTATTGTTCAAAACCATTTACTTGTACTATTTCTCTTAATCCTAAATTTCAGACACATGGTGAGGCAGGAATTAATACTAGATGTTCATTTCTCCTCATATTCTCCTCTGCTAAACATATTTTTCATTAAGTATTTTGAAATTTCATAAAAGGATAATCACTTATTTCAAAATTAAAATGCAATTACAATGAACTCCAAGACAGCATAAATGTTTCTGTATTCTAAAATAACTTCCAATACTTTGATCTTTAACTGAGACCTTTTTTAAACAGTATTCGTTCTCACTAGATTAAATTTAAAATTTTAATATTAGTAAATAATTTTATAGGAACTTCTAAGAGAAAACTTTTTTTATAAACTAAAATTAATTTAACCAATTATCTGACTCCAAATATCCTTAGTATAAAGGTTGAAAAATTTTTATCTTTAAAATATTGACTCCCACAAAGCAGTGATTACAGTATACTCTTCTGTGTATCATTATATTGCTTAGCTCACAACTGCAATGTATGGAAACGATGAGTTATTTTCAGTTCAAGCTTTTAAAGGTCATGATTATAACCTATAGATAAAATTACAAAGCAACTGTTCAAATTAAGTAAAGTCAGATTTCGTGCTGTATTTATTGAAATGTCTTTGTGTATGTGTAAAATAAACATTCAAAAATTGCATTGGGAACTACAAAAATAAGAACAATTTGAGCCTACGAATAAGGTATTTTGTATTTTTAAATTACCTTTCATCAAAACTCAGGTTTCTATCTCCAAATTGTTCCAGCAATGTTTTCTCAATGATTTTCTTTGGCGCCTGGTTCTGGATAAAGTAGACCACTATGTGATGTAGACGATAATCTGTTTCTGGTGGGGTATCTTCTTGGGCCAATCTAACCAACCTTGAATATTCCAACTTAATTGCCTAAGAAATGTAACAAAATGTCAGTTTTGGTTAGCTATAACAATGAAATCTTTGAATATTATAACTTTAATTATTGTTGCATTCAAATATGCCTTTTTTCTTTTAAAGTACTACAAACAAGATAGTATGTATAAAAATATTTATTGTTTCATGTTCCATAGATTAAAAGAACTTTCTAAAAAACTGCCCACATAAGCCCTTCCTTACCCCTTCAATATATAAATGTTCTTTGTTTCTACAAAGAAAAATGGTAAAATAAACAATACATCTAAGGTTACTATGTGAGCCAATTTTATAAAACTTATCAAAGCCTGGTCAAAGTCTATTCAGGGCCTGGTTAATAATTGGATGGGAGATAGCCTAAGATTGAGATACTAAGCATCTCCTATCCTATGTTTTCTAGAATCAGTTTGATGTAGCCTCTAATATCCCAAATTCTATAGCTGAAATACAGCTCCTGTAGAATACCCATATCTGAGAGAAAATGGCTGGCTCTTGAATCCTAATAATATTATTACAATTAACTTTTGGTTGGGTAGCCCACAGATAAGGGATGAAAAAGCAAGCCCAGAGATTGTAGTTACCATAGAATGAAGTCTTTGTTGCTTCAAACTTTTTGCATTTTATTAATATAATTATTTATTAATGAATATTACTACTATTATGCTGGAGCTTTTCTTTATAGATAAAACACCTCATAATTTATAACTAATTATGATGGAAAATAAATACTAATATATTTCTACACGTGAGCAAATGGTTTGAAAAAGATCTGCTCATACAGAAATATATGTAGAGTTACACATCAAATAATGCTGTATACAAGAAACCTTTACGATTAAAGATAATTTTTAGAATACTCATTTTTGTTAGACTTATTCCTAATTGTAGCTCTATTAACCATAAAATATGCAACATATATTTCAAATTATCTTTTCTATAGAAGGGTTTTTCTTTGTCAAATGTATGCTTTTAAGTAATTCTTGGACATACAGATTTTACCACCTATACGACTATATTTTACAGAAGGGAGAAAATATAACTAACAGACATTAAATGTTCTAGTTATATACTGTTATACTTCATTAAGGGGAAGGCTAGTAAGTTCTTTCTATATAGCTCAGCATTATAAATAGAGTAAGAATTACTTTTTAGCTAAAATAATATATTCTATTAGGTTATTTTTAGAATATATATGTCATTCTAAATTCTGAGAGCTGTGGTTAAAATAGCCATGGAAATTGACTATATCTTAACATGTAGGATTATCAAGATTCACTTCTTGGCATACCTAATTAGCACACATGAACTTTGCTTAGAACTATTTAAAATCTCCCCATTTTCCCTATTTGAAAAAAAGGCACATGTTCATTTAATAATCAAATTATACTGAATTTGATAAAATATATAAAACAAAAACAATAACTGCTTTTACTTGTTACGCCCCTTAGGCAATGACTGTTTAGGCTATTATAGGTGTGTTTTTAAATATTCAAATATTTTAGATATTGTGCTTTTGGCCTAAATTAGTATGGCCAAAATAAAATAAATTTGTATTGAGTTTGTTAAGATAATTACTATAGTTTAGAGATAGAAATTATAACACTAAATAGTTATCCATTTTTCTATCTACTTTCAGAATAGAGGCTGTGATTATTTTATAAATAGTACATGGGTTTTTATTAAAACACTGGAATATATATATATATATATATATATATATATTCTTCTTTTACTCTAAGATTATGTTTATTTTTTGATTTTTGCTCTATTTAAGTCTCTCCTAATTTTTACAAGTAAATGACAAATTTACAATCCATAGGTGTTTAACCCAGTAGAGGTACGTTTTAATTTCTCGAAGTAATTTTTCAAAAACTCTTTTTACTAGCATACAGTCCTCATTTTTAAAATTTAGTTTTCTAACTTTTAAAATATTCTGCAATCCTATTTGTTCCTTCAAACTGTCAACAGATTTAGCATGCTGATATATTTAGCAGAGCTCTAATCAATCTATCACTAATACAGTTAACACTGTTGAGTTATTAAATCAACCTCATATTAATTCCTCAGAGTCCTTTACACTTAGAACTGTTTGTCCTTTCAGTTAATTTAATTATCACTGATACTGCAATGAAACCACCACACATTTACAAAATGAAATGTGACATTGGTCAACAGGTGATAGAACTGCTTTGCATTTAATTTTTCAACTTTTTTTCACCAGTCCTACTAACCAGGCCCAATGTTACCTATGGTCTTATTTCTCAGTAGAGGCCCAGTGCACGAATTCGTGCATGGGTGGAGTCCCTCAGCCTGGCTGGCAATCGGGCCTGTGGGAGGTTGGCTGGGGGGAGGGGCTGCGGGATGTTGGGGCCATTGGAACCTGCCGGCGAGGGGGAAGGGCCACAGAAAGTTGGCTGGCTGGCCAGAGGGAGGGGTCATGGGAGGTTGGCTGGCTGGTCAGGGGGAGGGGCCATGGGAGGTTGGCTGTGGGAGCGCACTGACCCCAGGGGCAGCTCCCATGTTGACAGTCTGCCCCCTGGTGGTCAATGTGCATCACAGCGACCAGTCGACCAGTCATTCGGTTGTTCAGTCGTTTAGGCTTTTATATATATAGATTCCTCTTCAACAAAGACCTCCTCCATCCACCTAGGTCAGGCTTGTTCCAAGATGCATATGTGCTATTGTTCTTAAGTTCTCCACATACAAGATGTCTTTTCTGGTTCATACCCCATCTATCTACAGATGACTTATTCAGTAAGACTAGTTTAAGTCTCTCTTACAATCTTTAATTCTAAAGATTCAAATGATTTCTACCTAAACATTTTTTACTTTTCTAAATCATAAAATCATTCTAAATTTTTAACTTCTTACAGACTTTATTTTGATATAACTATACATATATATTAGAAGACACCAAACATACAAATATATTATATACTCTGGAGGCAGTAGGATCAGAGGGAAAATCGGCTAGACAAAGATTCGGAAAGCTAGTATATCATTTACTAATTGTGACAGAGAACCAGTCACATAATTCTCTAAGTGCTATTATCTCTAAAATAATGTTAGTTGAATACAAAGAGAATGTGTGTCTATATATAAGTAAATGTATGTATTTTAAATGTTTATGGACTATTATTTAAAAATTGACAGTGTAACAGGGATGAAGAAAACCCACTTCACATTCCAGAGGATCAGCATCATGTAGGATATGTTCTTTCACCACAACACTAACAAACAGAATTATAAATAAAGGTAACTCCCAAACTAAACACTTAGAAATTTAAAATACTGCTTTAAATAATTCTTAGGCCCAAGGAATAAATGTATATTAATATTGAGAATATGAGATATCAACATCTATAGGACACAGACAGATTGGTAGTCAAAGAAAATTTCCAACTTAAGTAAAATAAAATTACTTCAAGAAACTAGGGAAAGAAAGAAAATAAACCAAAGTAAACTAGAGAAATAAAATAATGTGGTAATTGGATATAGTTAATTATTTTTCTTTCCAAAAAGCTAAATGGAAGACCAAAAAATGGAAGAAAACTCAACACCAGAAATAAAGGTGATAATAACAAAAATACAGGTAAAAGTTTTAAAAATTATAAAAGGATAATACATATAACTTTATGCCAATAAACTATAACATCTTGATTAAACAGATGATCATCTAGAAAAATATAAATTACCAGGATTGCTTTCAGAGATAGAAAAACTGAAGAGACCCAGCAAAACTACACAAGAACTGAAAACGTTGCCCGAGATATGTACTCAATAAAGGAATCAGGCCCACATTGTTTTAGAGCTGTGCTGTTATGTCAAATCTTCAATGACAAGGTGATTTCTATCTATCTACACTTCTCTAAAGACTGAAAAAAGGGAAGAGTCTCCTTAATGATTTTACAAGGCTAGTTTAAACTGAATACCAAAAATTGACAAATATAAAAAAGAAAGTATGTATCAATTTATCTATGAACATAGATCTCAACATCCATATTCATTTTTGATAAACGACACTGTATACAAAAAAATATATAGGAATACATGGTGTTTGCAATGATTTTTCTAAAAGCCAATATTAAGATTACAAATTAAAAAGAAACCAGTTCAGTATCTCAAATAGATGCATTAAAAATTTTCTAAATTTCAGCACCAGTGTCAAAGAAAACTCTTAATTATGAATTAAAGAGTGTTTTTAGATTTATAATAATAGATTAAAAACCTAATCCTATATAATAAAAGCCTAATATGCAAATTGTCCCCCCAGGGGGTCGTTTGACAGGGAGTTCAACCGGGAGACCAGGAGCTCTACTGCTTGCTATGATGTATGCTGCCATCAGGGAACATGGTGGGCATCTGCGATGTGGTGCTAGCAGAGGGTGGCAATGGAGGCACTGCTGGCCCCGATGGGCCCGGATGAAAGCGGGACCACAGTGGGATGGTGGAGTAGGTAAGCGGGCAGCAACAGCCAAGGTGGGTGCGAGCAGGGACCTGATCACCCCGCCGATCGCTGCGTAGAGGGAAACAAGCAGTGGCTGTGGGGGGTGGGGCCGCTGCCGCATCCCAGGCACTTTGGGAGCTGGGAAGGGGGCCTGGTACCAATCGATCTCCCCACAGGCGAGATGGTGGAGCATGTGAGGTGGCGTTGGCAGGCCAAGGCGGGGTGCCAGGCAAGGCTGTGGGGTTGGGGGCGCGAGCTGGGGCTGCAAGGCTGGGGGCGCAAGCTGGAGCCCAATCTCCACAGGCCACCCCCAGGGACCTCACCAGTGCATGAATTTGTGCACCGGGCCTCTAGTATCCTATATAATCAAAGCCTAATATGCAAATCAAATGGCATAACGACCGGCTGCTATGATGCGCACTGACCAGGAGGCAGATGCTCAACGCAGGAGCTGCCCCCAGCCTGCAGGCCCCAGGCCAGCCAAGGAGGGTGCAGTGGGGGCCCTCGGTCTCCCCGCAGAGGGAGGCAACCGGCAGCGGTGGCAGTGGGGCAGGGCTGGCCGGTGAGCAGGCCATGGGGGGGCCGGCCAGTGAGCGGTCAGGTCCCGTCCCCCGATCACCCCACCGGTTGGCCCTGATCGCCAGCTGCCAGGCCAAGGGACCCTCCCCATGCATGAATTTCATTCATCAGGTCTCTCGTCCTTAATAATAAAACACACTAGAGACATTCTCATTAAAATAAAGAACCTCTAAGGTACTTTTGTTGTTTAAATTAAATAAGCATTTGCTTTGCTAAAGTATTTGTTTTGTCTGTAAGTTGAAAACTGCATTTTGCTTGTCATTTATCTTTAAATTTGTTTTTAGTATCTTACTGTGTAGAATTTTTAAAATCTTATAAAATATAGCAATATTTTCTTTATAGATTTGGGCCTATATGAACACTTTCAAAATTATGCACATCTCTAGTTCTAGTATTTTCAGGATTTTACTTTTGTTTAGATTCCTAAATAAGGGATTTTGTTTTCTAGAAGTAGCCAAGTAGTCCAAACATAAAATTTTGACTAAAGCATCCTTTATACACTGACTTTAAATAACATCTTTCTCACATATTAAGTACCAGTTATAAGTGAGACTGCTTGGGTCTCTCCATTTCACTGATATATTTTATATTACTATCTACTGAATAAACAAAGGAGTAATAACAATAGGCATTTCAAAATTAAAAGAGAGTGATAAAGTTATGTCACCAAGAAACAACTGTTATGAAGAAATGAAATAAACACAAAAAGGTCTCATAATATAAAACTGTTATTACTTCATTAACATCCTAAAGGTACTTTACTAGGTTTAGAAAGTAATTTACACAAAAAAGAAATTTTAATATCTTTTAAAGTAAATTAAAAAAGTTAAACTACTTCCACAATTATAATGATCATATGACCTTTCAATCCCACCCCTGTACATACACACACAAGCAACTAGTACTTTGAGAATGTTATTCTTTTTTTCCCTTCTGACTTTTATTTTTGCTCATCAGAGTAGTCCTGCCCTGCCTTCCTCTGGATTTCATTTTTGCATGATAGAAACTTTTGTTTTTGAGTCATTATTCTTTTGGGATCTTCCTGTTAACAATGAAAACCAAGCCTAACAAATAGTCAAATTGGGAGAAGAACCTAGGTAAGTGTCTTTCCTCATTTATTTTCCCAGATCTCCCTGCCAGTTAACTCTTTCATATTACATGGTTATAGGAGCAGAATCCCGTGTGGGAAGCTAATATAGTCACTGATTAGGTTGGTAACTCAACCTAATTCAGAAGTTAAACCTTAGCAACTCCACTACCCAGCCTGATGTAAGTTTCACTTTGCAACTTATATTTTTATCAGTAACAATGCTCACATTTTCATCACATGGTTTTACCACTAGCAAACATATATCACACATAAAAAATGGCCTGATCATAAATGCGTAAGGAAACTCCTATCTAGGAGTACTTAGGCATAGAGTTGAAAAGCTTCCTTCTTCTAGGTGAAAGTCAATAGAAAATAAATCCAATAAAGATTTTTTTGGTAATATGACAGGATAGGAGGGATATTTAAAAAAAACAAAAACCTTCTCCCTCAATTTATAATAAACTATTAAAAAATTAAAAATATACTATATCTATTTTAAGAATAATAGGAAGACAGAAGTGGCCATCATTTGTTCGATACTGTGCTATATACATATTTTGGACACCGTATTACTGAGTAACTGCAATTTCTATATATTACTTTTGAACAAATTTCCCAAAAATATATATTATAAGCTAGAATTTTCCAAATGTTAGTCATATACTTATACATTATTTATAACTGTATAAAAAAATTATAAACAAATAATGTTTAGATAAGATTACATACATATATACTCAATTACAGATGGGTAAAAATAAAATGTACACAAATATAAATTTCAGAAATTTGCTGCTGCATAAAAATTAGAGGGTAAACCAAAAAAGAGAAATATATGACATGTGGAAAATACAAGGATAACCAGATGCACAGGGCACCCCAGGGGTGATGGGGAAAGGAGATCTTGAAGTACAGGAAACAGTGCAGATAAAATTCACAAGAACAGAATAAGAGGAGATTCAAGCAAATGGTGGAGACTTTAGAAGTGAAACAGTGATAGCACATAGAAAATTAAGCAAACCAAAGAATAAAACTCCAAGGAAAATGAAAGCTGTAGTTATAAAAAGAGAAAGTAATAATAATGTTTAGAACTTAGGTCAATTCCGAGGAGCATACTAGTACATAGGCATTATAGAAAGAATTCTGATTTAATAAAAATGGCAAGATTTTAGGTGTGTGTTTGTGTATGTCTGAGAGAGATGTAGTAGTGATAGGAACTGTATTGTGAGTCAGTGTGAGGATATGAGGTGGGAGAAGAAAGGGCTCATCATTCACATCCCACAGCAGGGAATTCAAAATTCATGTGTAGAAAAAATGTACCTCATGTGAAGATTAAAAATGGCGGCAGAGTAAGTGGATGCTACACAGACACGCTCCCGGGACCAAACTGGAATTACAACTAAAATACAAAAAATATCCTGAATAATTAACTGAAGATTAGCTGGAGAGAACCCTGATAACCAAAGATGTTAAGTGAACACAGCATAGAGATGGGAGGTTGGGAGGAGGCACAAAAGAACAGGATGGGATCCCACAGACAGCAGCTTAAGTTCCAGAGAGATATCTCAGCTGTGGGGAGTTGCCCTGAGAACTCAGGGATCTAATCTCCAAGTTGGGCAACCCAGCAGAGAGCACAAATGAGAAAGGTGCTCACATAAGACCTGGCTATGAAAAGCAGCACGGTTGCTGTCTGCCATGGAAAGATGGTTAGAAATGCAGGCACCCTCTTAAAGGACCAACACAAAGTATTCTGTGTATAGCCCAGGGGTGGGCAAACTTTTTGACTCGAGGGCCACAATGGGTTCTTAAACTGGACCAGAGGGCCAGAACAAAAGCATGGATGGAGTGTTTGTGTGAACTAATATAAATTCAAAGTAAATATCATTACATAAAAGGGTACGGTCTTTTATTTTTTAGTTTTATTCATTCCAAACGGGCCAGATCCGGCCTGCGGGCCGTAGTTTGCCCACGGCTGGTATAGCCATTACCTTGTGCTCCAGCAGAGGGAGGTCAGCGTGGACAGGAGCTATGTGAGCAGAAGCTAGAGTAGGGGGCTCTAAGGATAGAGCTTAGAAGGCAGACACTCTGGGTTTCTGTGCCAAGTTATTCCCTTACACTATGGATGTCATCTTACACAGACATTTGCTATCCAGGCAGTTTTGCCTACATGGAAGAGAGTTGAACCACCCTATTGGAAAATACATTGCCCCACCCTGTGGAGTTTCCAAGGCCCATTAGGAGACTGAGAATAACAATTATCCTCCAGGCAGAAGCAATTGCCCCACCCTGTTGGAAAAACTATCCTCACCTGTGAATGATTGATTGCCTGTGGGCTACTCAAGACTAAATCCAGGCAGTCTTCAGGCAGAGGCAGTCTCTGGAAGCTATGAGTATTTCCCTAATCTAATTAGTGAGAAACAGAATTTGACACTGTCCTGCACTAGAGACTGAGAAGCATAGCAGATCTACCTAATACATAGTCACAAACTGAAACAGGCAGCCAAAATGAGGAGACAAAAAAAACCACCACCCCCAAATGAAAGAAAGAGAGAATTCTCCAGAAGAACAGATAAATGAAAGTAAGAAATTTATCTAATATAACATTCAAAATAATGATGGTAAAGATGCACAACAGCATGAGAAATGACACGGTAACTATGAAAACAGAAATAAAGAATGACACAGCACTAATAAACAACACACTGGAAGGAATACACAGCAGATCAGGGGAAAGTGAGAATCGGATCAGTGAATTAGAAGACAGGGTAGGAAAAAAATCACTCAAGAGAACAACAACAACAACAACAACAAAACAAGAGGGACAGATTAAGGGAACTGTGGGACAACATGAAATGTAACAATACTGGCATAGTAGGTGTGCCAGATGAGGCAGAAAGGGAGAAAGAGACAGAGAAAGTGTTTAACACTAGATTGCCCAAGGAAGTCATTTTGACTGCTTTTTAATTTCAATTAGAAAAACAATTATGTATATAAGGACACAATGTCTTAGAATTTTGTGACTTTTTGTAGAACATATAAATGCGTTTATCAATAATTGTAGTTACCTCCCCCCTCCTTCATTTCCGGTACATATATATGTGTTATACCTATGTTGCCCAAAAGCAGTCATTTGACTGCTTTGGAAATTTTGAATAATCAAATGACTCTTATTATTGAATTGAGTAAATTTCTTATATGACCAGTTCGGCTCTGTATTGAAATAACAGTTTTCATTTTTTTTCGATTACCGTCACATGATAACATACAAGTACATGATAAATTGTCGGTACTTGATAAGTTGCAGTTGCTCAATAAGCTAAACTAGTACTTGTTATTTGAATCTTTATTCAGTGATACTTGTTCTAATAAGTTGTTTATTTTATTTCTTTTGCTCCCTAAATTCATGAAAGAAATGTCGAATAGAAGGGAGTTATTGGAAAAGCTAACGAACATAAGTGAAGAGTGCTCCGATATAGAATCAGATGCAACAAATTCTGAAGTATCATCTGAAAATGAAGCGGATTATATTCAAAGTGAAACATCTGACACTGAAGATAGCGATGAAGAGTCGATCACCAATGATGAAAATGAAAGTGCCATCAATATGCCCAGGAAAAGGTGTAGGGTGCTAAGTAGTTCAGACTCTGATGAAGAAACTGAACACACCTTTCAGGAGACCGAAACAGCTGCCGATGGTACTGTGTGGTCAAAATTTGACGAAGGTGGTATTCCTGGAAGGTTACCATCTACTTGGATTTTCAAGGGTGTGAAAGGGCCAACAGGCTACGCAAAAAGGAACATTATGGCAGATAATCTTATCAGTGCATTCTCGTTGATAATAGATAACTATATTATCAAACATATAAAAAAGTGCACAGAAGAAGAAGGCCGCCGAATTTTGAGGAACGATTGGACAACAACATTACCGGAAATACATGCATTTATTGGGATTTTATATGCTTGTGGAGCCTACGAGGCAAAAAATTTAAAACTGAGTTATTTATGGTCAGCAAAGTGGGGTCCCGAATTCTTCAAAAAAACTATGGCCAGAGAAAAGTTCAAGCAAATCCTACGATTTATTCGTTTTGACAAAAGAACCGAAAGAAGTAGGCACCTACAAACAAATAAGTTTGCCTTGGTTTCGGAAATATGGGACAAGTTCATTGAAAATAGTCAAGCTTGCTATCAACCAGGGCAAAATATAACAGTTGACGAGCAATTATTTCCGTCAAAAGCCAGGTGCAGGTTTACACAGTATATGCCTAATAAACCCAACAAATTTGGCATCAAATTTCTGGCTTGCATCAGATGTTAGTAGCAAATATGTTTTGAATGGTTTTTCTTATTTGGGGAAAGATGAACAACAACCATCGTCAATGCTTCTCAGTGAACACATTGTTCTGAAACTTGTCAAGCCATATACAGGCTGTGGAAGAAATATCACGACTGATAACTTTTTCACTAGCATGTCACTCGCAACAAAATTATTGGCCAAACAAACAACTCTAGTTGGAACTATTAGAGGAAACAAAAGAGAACTACCCAAAGCAGCCAAACAAATGAAGGATAACATGCCTCGTTTTTCCACTCTGCTATATAAATCAGAGAATTGTGTTCTTACAATATATAAAAGGAAACCAAATAAAAGAGTAGTTGTTCTAAGTTCTAAGCATAAATTTGTGAAAATTGATAAAAGTAATAAAAAAATGTTACCGGAATCTATTCAATTTTATAACAGCACAAAATTTGGAGTTCATATGGCAGATCAAATGGCCAGAAAATACACAGTAAAAGCTAGTTCTCGTAGATGGCCCCTAAATAGCATGATATTAAACAATGAATGGGTGGCCAATGCTATTAATCAAGAAATCAAAAACTTCCTGGAAACAAATGAAAATGAACATACAACAACCCAAAGCTCTAGGACACAGCAAAAAACCTTCCTGAGAGGGAAGTTCATAGCACTACAGTCATACCTCAAAAAAATAAGAAAAATAATAAACTATTTAACCCTACAACTTAAGAACAACAAGAAAAGCCCAGATTAAATAGAAAGAAGGAAATAATAAAGATTAGAGCAGAACTAAATAACAGAGAAAAAAATACACAAAAATCAATGAAACCAATAGCTGGTTCTTTCAGAGGATAAACAAGATTAGGGAACCATTAGCCAGATTCATCAAGAAACAAAAAGAGAGAACCCAAATAAATAAAATCAGAAAAGAAAGCGAAGAAGTGACTACTGACACCACAGAAGTACAAAGGATTGTAAGGAAATATTGTGAACAACTATATGACAACAAACTGGACAAGTGGATGAAATGGACAAATTCCAAGAAAAATACAATCTCCCAAAACTGAATCAGAAAACTTGAATAGGCCAATAACAATGGATGAAATAGAAGCAGTAATCAAAAAACTCTCAGCAAACGAAAGCCTGGGTCCGGATGGCTTCACAGGGGAGTTTTCCCAAACATTCAAAGAAGAACTAAAACCATCCTCTTCAAACTATTCCAAAAAATCCAACTGGAAGGAACACTTCCAAGCTCTTTTTATGAGACCAGCATTATTCTAATTCCCAAACCAAACAAAGTCACTACAAAGAAAAAGAATTACAGGCATATATCCCTGAACATAGTTGCTAAAATTCTCAACAACCAATTAGCAAATCAAATTCAGCAATATATTAAAAAGATCATACACCATGACCAAGTGGAATTTATTCTGGAGATGCAAGGCTGTTACAATATTCACAAATCAATGAATGTGATACATCACATAAACAAATTGAAAGACAAAAATCACATGATCATATCAATAGATGCAGAAAAAGCATTAAACAAAATCCAAAAACCATTTTGGATAAAAACTCTCAGCAAAGTGGGAATAGAAGGAGTATAACTCAACATAACTTTGCCATATATGACAAACCTACAGTGAACATCATGCTCAATGGTCTAAAAACATTTCCTCTAAGAACAGTAACAAGATTGGGATGTCCACTTTCACCACTCTTATTCAATGTAGTACTGGAAGTCCTAGCCAAAGCAATCACACAAGAAGAAATAAAAGACATCCAAATTGGAAAGGAGAAAAGGAAACTCTCATTATTTTCAGGTCACATGATATTGTACATAGAAAACCCTAAAGACTCCACCAAAACTACAAGATTTAATAAATTTGGCAATGTAGCAAGATACAAAATCAACACTCCAAAATCGATGGTTTTTTTATACACCAAAAATGAATTCTCAGAAAGAGAAACTAAATAATCCCATTTAGCACTGCAACAAAAAAAATAAGATACTTAGGAATTAACTTAATGAAGGAGGTAAAAGACTTATACTTGGAAAACTAAAGAACATTGAAAAAAGAGATAGAAGAGGATATAGACAAGTGGAAGAATATACTCGTGTTCATGGATTGGTAGAATCAACATCATTAAAATGTCCATGCTACCCAAAGCAATCTATAGATTCAATGCAATCCCTATTAAAATGTCCCCAACAGCGTATTCCACAGACCAAGAACAAATACAGTGGGGCCTTGACTTACGAGTTTAATTCGTTTCGTAACGGAGCTCGTAAATCAAATTACTCGTATGTCAAATCAAAAAGTGAACAAGTGAGACACGTGATGCTGGGCTGATGTTGTGGCGTTCACTGTGACGTTCGCTGCGCCAACTAGCGGTGGGGTATCTGAAGCTGGCTCGTAACCCGAATTTTAGCTCGCAACTCAAAGCAAAAAATCGGCCAAGAGACGGCTCGTATCTCGAAAAACTCGTTATTCGGGACACTCGTAAGTCAAGGCCCCACTGTACTCCAAAAATTTATATGGAACTAAAAAAGTCCCCAAATAGCTACAGCAATCTCAAGAAAGAACAAAGTTGCAGGAATCACAATGCTAAGTATCAAGTTATACTACAAAGCCTCTGTAATCAAAATACCCAGGTATTGGTTGGCATAAGAACAAGCATATAGACCAATGGAATAGAATAGAGAACCCAGAAATTGATCCATGCCATTAGTCAATTAATATTTGACAAAGGAGGCAAGAGCATACAATGGAGTCAAGACAGTCTTTTCAATAAATGGTTTGGGAAAATTGGACAGATACATGCAAAAATAACAAAACCAGACCATCAACTTACACTATACATAAAAATAAACTCAAAATGGATAAAAAAACTTAAATGTAAGTTATGAAACCATAAAAGCCCTAGGTGAAATCAAAGACAGCAACATCTCAGACATATCTCATAGCAGTATATTAATGGATACATCTCCCAGGACAAAGGAAACTAAGGAGAAAATAAACAAATGGACTACATCAAAATAAATAGATCCTTTACAGCAAAAGGAACCATCAATAAAACGAAAAGGGAGCCAACTGTTTAGAAGAACATACTGGCAATGAGACATCTGATAAAGGGTTAATATCCAAAATATATAAGGAACTCATACAATTTAACAAAAGGAAGACAATCCAATTAAAAAATGGGCAAATGACCTAAATAAACACTTCTGCAAAGGGGACTTTCAGATGGCCAAGAGACATGAAAAAATGCTCAAAGTCACTAATTATCAGAGATGCAAATTAAAATGACAATGAGGTATCACCTCATACCTGTCAGAATGGCTACCATCATGACAAGTGCTGCGAGGATGTGGAGAAAAGAGAACCCTAGTACACTGCTGGTGGGAATGCAGACTGGTGCAGCCATTATGGAAAGCAATATAAAGTTTTCTCAAAAAAAATTAAATATTTAACTCTCATTTTACCCAGTGATCCACTTCTTGCAACATATCCTAAGAAAACAAAAACACCAATCAGAAAGAATGTATGCACCCCTCTGTGTTTATAGCAGTACAATTTACAATAGCTAAGATCTGTAGACGTGTGGATAAAAAAGCTGTGGTACATTTATACCAGTGATGGAGAACCTATGACACGCATGTCAGAGGTGACACACAAACTCATTTTTTTGGTTGATTTTTCTTTGTTAAATGGCATTTAAATATATAAAATAAATATCAAAAATATAAATCTTTGTTTTACTATGGTTGCAAATATCAAAAAATTTTTATATGTGACACAGCACCAGAGTTAAGTTAGGGTTTTTCAAAATGCTGACACGCCGAGCTCAAAAGGTTCGCCATCCTTGATTTATACCATGGAATACTATGCAACAGTAAAATAGAAGAATCTCTTACCCTTTGAGACAGCATGGAGGGATCTGGAGAGTATCATGCTAACTGAAATAAGCCAGTCAGAGAAACACAAGCATCACATAATTGCACTCATACGTGGAATCTAATTAACAAAATAAACGGATTCACGGAGTGGGTCCAGAGACATGGAAGCATGGAACAGAGTGCAGAATTTCGGAGGGATGATGAGGGAGGTTGGGAGAGTGGGTAGATGGCAGGTAATTAACCAAAGACCTTGTATGCAAATGTGCATAACCTATGAACACAGACAATAGGGTAGTGAAGGCCTGGGGTGGGGGCTGGGGGCAGGCTGGAAGGGGTCAATGGGGAAAAAAAGGGACATATATAATACTGTCAACAATAATGATTAAAAAACAACCAAAAACCAAAAATAAAATATGTCTCATTTTTCAGAAGAATGCCAGCACTCATAGTATACCTCATCGTAGCTCATCAAAATGTGACTCCATAGATAATGTAACTATAGCAATAATATACAATTTTACAATAATTATGCATTATTTGTGTATTTTAAAAAAAGAATAAACAAACAAAAAATAAATGTGTAAACACAATCACTGTATTTAAAGTTAATGGAAATAATGCCAAAAGACTAGATAAAATACAGTGGAACCTTGGTTCTTGAACTTAATTCATTCCGGAAAGCTGTCTGAAAACCGAACCAATGTTTTCCACTAGAAATAATGTAAATTTAATTAATCTGTTCCAGGTCCCCAAATGATTCCTTGCTTTAACTTTTCTTACCGTTTATACAGTACAACTCTAAGGTACTGGTCACTCTTTTTGTTTTTAAAGTGTTTATAAGTAAACACTTTAAAAACCTTAAAGGACATAAAATATAAATGAAAATTTAACAAAAATAAAATGCACAATAAAAAATGAAAATTTAATAATAAGTAGCAACAAAAGCAAAAAACATGAAAGTATTCACAGCACAATTTCCTGAGATGTTAACATGAGTTTTAGCGGTAAACTGACTCATACTTGCACATTCTCTCTTTTGTCGCCTGACAGATATGTGACTGATCATACAGATATGAGCATGAAAGGGTTGTCAGGTTGAGAAGCAAATTGTTTGAGAAGAAGACCTTCAAGGTTTGACTGTAATGGAAAGCTGTTACCGTGGGGAAGGGGTGGGATGAGTGTTGTTTGTAGTATGTATGATTCACTGGCTTTTAAAAATATAAAATCAGGGTTCTGCTGATTTTGCTTAGGGTCTAATACAAGAATAGATTTTTTAAAAGTTTACTTTCTAATTCAGAAAAAGGGACAAACCTTATGTGAAAGTCATATCCACAATGTGGTTTCAAATTCTCTCACAGGAAGTCTAAATTTATGCGATTATATTTGCATTCATAAATGCCAAAGCAGGAAAGTAAATTCATTTGATTTTACTGTTGGAAAAAAAAAAAGATGACTTTGGATAATCTAATAAAATATATATATATATATATATATATATATATATATATATATATATATATATATATACTAGAGGCCCAGTGCACAAAAATTTGTGCACTGGGGGGGGGGGGGGTCCCCTCAGCCAGGCCTGTGCCCTCTCGCAGTCTGGGACCCCTCGGGGGATGTCCACCTGCTGCCTTAGGCCAGGTCCCTGGGGGATCGGGCCTAAACTGGCAGTCAGACATCCCTCTGGCAGCCCAGGAACCCTTGGGGGAATGTCCACTTGCCAGCGGGGAGCAGGCCTAAGCTGCAGTCGAACATCCTTAGCGTTGCTGAGGAGGTGGGAGAGGCTCCCGCCATCACTGCTGTGCTGGCAGCAGTCAGCCTGGCTTGTGGCTGAGCAGAGCTCCCCCTGTGGGAGCCCACTGACCACCAGGGGGCAACTCCTGCATTGAGCGTCTGCCCCCTGGTGGTCAGTGTGTGTCATAGTGACCAGTCATTCCCAGTCGTTCCGCTGTTAGGGTCAATTTGCCAGAAGTTCTATAGTTTTAGCACTTGAAGTTCCTTCTCTAAGGAGTTCCACAGTCTTGGGTATACCAGGATGGTTGGTCATGCTAATCCAAACAAGTTCAAAAGTGTTTATTGATATAGGCTACTATGCACAAGGCCTTTGTTTTATATATTGAAAAAACTACTGAAAATAAGCAGTATTTTTAAAGATGGTGTTTGATGATGGAACAGTAGAAAAAATTAAAAGAAACTTTTAGAATTTTTTTTTACAATTTAAAAAAATGTTATATTTAACCAAAACAAATGAATGTTAAGAAAGTTGTTAGAAGGCTACACAAAAGAACTAACATTTGTGGAGATGGAATAAGGGAATGAGAGTAGTGAAAGAACATGAACTTTTCATTTAACTTTCCATTGCATTGGTTTACTATGAACATCTGCTATTTTTATAATATAGTTTTTATACTTTAAACAACAAACTAAAGTAATCAACTGAATTTAGCTGCTAAAGAAAATTTATCTTATCCCTCAGGTGGTTTGGGGCAGAACACTTGAAACCTACTGATTTCTATCAAATGAAGACCAGGGTGAATCAATGACTTGCTAGCACATATACTTTAACAGAACCTCGGTTAGGACCCAGGACTTCACTGGGGACCCAAAGGCAGAAGTCTCTTCCAACCATTCCCTGCTTCAGAGGGAATAAATAAATATGATATAAAGATATGGTTCATCACCTCTGAACATTTAGAAGTCCCTAAAGTTAAGCAGCTCAGGGGTGAAAGACCATATAGAGGCCCAGATCAGCAAAGAACTGTCCAGTCATGTCACTGTTGTTGAAAACCACTAAGTTTTGGAGTATCTTGTTATGCAACCCTAAGTAACTGATAAAATCTACTTAAAAAAATTGTCGTCTCAGAACTGTCCAGAGGCGAGCATGCTATTATAATTCTGCTTTCTGATATGGTGAAAAATATCCCTTTTAAGAAATATTTAAACTCAAAAAAAAAAAGCCAAAACCCCAACCACAAGCTAAGCTGAATATTTAATACATTCTGTAGGAATGAACAAAGATTAGAATTTTATAATATACACTAGAGGCCCTGTGCACGAAATTCATGCACTGAGGGGGTGGGGGGGTGGAGGAGGGTCCTTCAGCCTAGCCCAGGGGTGGGCAAACTTTTTGACTCGAGGGCCACAATGGGTTCTTAAACTGGACCGGAGGGCCGGAACAAAAGCATGGATGGAGTGTTTGTGTGAACTAATATAAATTCAAAGTAAACATCATTACATAAAAGGGTATGGTCTTTTTTTTTTTTTAGTTTTATTCATTTCAAACGGGCTGTAGTTTGCCCACGGCTGGCCTAGCCTGTGCCCTCTCGCAGTCCAGGATCCCTCTTGCAGTTTAGGATCCCTCGCTCCCTACCACTCGCCTGCTCGCTGCTCCTTACCTCTTGGCTCACTGCTCCTTAGCGCCAACGCAGCTGCGCTAGCCAGCTGTGAACCCAGTTTCTGGCTGAGCGGCGCTCCCCATGGGAGCGCACTGACCACCAGGGACAGGTCCTGTGTTGAGCATCTGCCCCTTGGTGGCCAGTGCACGTCATAGAGACTAGTCGTTCCACAGGTCCTTCAGTAGTTCGGTTGATTTGCATATTAGGCTTTTATTATATAGGATCTGTGTGAGCTCTTATATGTTAAAGATACTAAGTATTTATCGGATATTTGCTGCAAATACATTTTCCCCAGTCTGTCTTTTAAAATCTAGGCTCATTAGCGATTTCCCCTGTAGCCACATGGATTCCTTCCATAGATAAATTCTGTGTTATTTTTATTGCTATAATTTCTTTTTTTTAAGAGTCTCTTATTCTCGTTGAGTTATGTTTTCTTCTAGTTTGCAGCCATGGGGTCATAATGGCTTCACCTCTAACTTTATTTTTTTAAATATGTTTTCATTTATTTGAGAGAGAGGAAGAAAGAGAGAAAGATTGAACCCACAATAGGGGCATGTGTCCTGACAGGGAACCTAACCAGTAACCTACTGGTATACAGGACAGACATCCAGGCCTGGGCCTCAGGCTTTTTACTCTTTGTTGTTAATGCTTATTGGAGTCAAAGGTCCTTCACAGGTGATTTCTTATGCTAATGAGCTCTCAGTTTCTGAAAGAGGCTGAAGATTCTCCTTCAGGGTTTTCACAGGACAGTGGCACCTCGAAGAACCCCTACTCCTAGAAGACTCGCCTTTCAACAGTAATAACAGAACAGCTGACACTGAATGGCCACTTAAAACAGGCCCCAGCACTCTTCTAAGTGCTTCTTCACCTGGTGACCTGGCTTGATCAACAAGCCCAGGAGGCCGGCACTATTATTCCCAGATTTCAGAGGAGAAAACAAAGGCGCAGAGTGATTAAATGATTTTCCAAAGTGCAGGGCAGAGCTGGGAGGCACACGGAGTGGGGGCTGCTGGGGAACAGATGTGCACACAGATGACGCAGGGATTCCCAGCGTGAGTGACAACTGAGGCAGGACAGGACAGTGCCGGGAAGAGAGGGAAGGCAGCAGTATTGCCCCGGAGACCCAGGGAGCACATGCTGGGACCCGGCTGGACTCCTGACCCTCAAGGTTTTCATACTGCAGAGCCATCTTGCCCGGGAATCCGGAATCCGAGTTCTCCCAGGGACCCCAGGACACGGAGCAGGCAATTTCCACACCTGCCTACACTGCTAGTTAAACACGGGTTCGTAAGCCCAAGGAGGGCAGGGGCAGATAATCACAGTGGCAAAGTGAGGCTTAGTACCTGTCAAGCACCGGGCTGAGAGCCTTATGTGCACAATCTTATGCACACCTGTAACATTCCACTGAAGCTGGTACTGTTATCATACCCATTTTCTAGATGAAGAAACCGAGGCTCAGAGAGGTTACACAGTACTAACTGGCGGAGGCTGTGTGATTCCAAAATTACGATGTCCCTCTGCTACCCCCAACCCTTGGGTGGGTGGTGTTGCTAAGTCCAGCTTTTCTCTCCCTCTTGCTCTGGGACACCCGATGATCAGCAGGGTTGAGCAGAGGAGGAGAGACAGGGCTCCGAGGGACCCAACAGGGGACCTGGCCATTATTTCTCTAGAGCCCAGCGATAAAGAATCAATAAGGAAAAAGACTGGCCGTTTCCAGGCTGTTCTATTGTATCTTCTTCCCACTAATGGAAACTGGTTTGCCATAGGCCAGTGGTCGGCAAACTGCGGCTTGCGAGCCACATGCGGCTCTTTGGCCCCTTGACTACGTGCGGGCGCGCATGTACAGTGCAATTGAAACTTCGTGGCCCATGCGCAGAAGTATTTTGTGGAAGAGCCACACTCAAGGGGCCAAAGAGCCGCATGTGGCTCGCGAGCCGCAGTTTGCCAACCACTGCCCTAGGCTATTATTAGTATAGATTAGACATTTATGTAAAAACTGTTCCATTTTTCCCAAAGAAATATCCTCAATTTCTTTGTTATTTTCTTCAGAGCAATAACCTATAATTTCTACTCTCGCAGATAAGGGGCTCCACTGTGTTGGGCAGTAATTATAACTTTATGTTTCAAGTCATTATCACCTCCAAACACTCCCTTTCATTTTACTGCACAGGCTCACTGTACTGTTTCATAGTAAAAATACACTCCACTCAAATTCAAAGAGCCTGAACAGAAGCTAGAAGCCCAAGAATGCTTAGGTACTGATTTAGTAACAATGTCTACTGGCACAAACCTCCTATTTATTCATATTATTAAAGCTATGTTAATGAAAAAGGAACTCGGGAATGAGATTATTAAACATAACTAAATACATTCTAAATATAAATACCATGTATTTCCGGATTAATATCAAGTAAATATCTAAACCATCCATCTCAAATTCTGGTCTAAAAGAAAAAGGTCAGAGACAATTACAAAGAAGGTGCTTCACATTATTAGGTCTATTTTGAAAACAATGAGGTCTTCTGGGACAATCACTCTAGTTTTTCTTTTTATCAGAGATTTCTGTTGATCCTTGTGTTGGTAATCTATTTATGTCTGCACCCTTATAGTCTACTTTGCTTTTGCTTGTATCGTTGGATTCTTACATAGCTTTTCTAGGCCACATGCGACTAACAAGGGAGAAATCAGAGGGCATATAGGTACAGCTCTAGGAACTTTTTGTAGACCCAGAGCAGAATTGGAATGACAATACAAGGAATGCACACCATTGTCCCAGGTGTGAACTCCTGTACCTCGACCACCAAGACCAAGTGGAAAATCGAAAATTTTAGATTTTTAATGTGAAGTAAAGGAGCATGCATCAATTATAGTGAACTATACCCCATAACTTTCTGTTTGTTTTTAATAGAAAAAAAGTAAACACTAACAAGGTGACAGGAGTGAAAAAATCCTAGATTTTCAGTTAATCTAAATAAAATGACAAAAATATACAGTGTTTTCGTTTTACAAATAAGTAAAAGCAATAATATTGTAATAAAAACATTTTAAAAATCTGGAATCAGAGGGGAAAAAGATTGAGTCATCAAATGATGCATCAGCTTGATCTGTCTCACATGCCTTGAAATGATCAGGATATCAAAAATTAACCATGGGGAAAACATAAGTGAATAGAAACATAAAAAGACAATACATGAATGAATAATTTAAAAAATAGCCCAATAAAGAAAACAATTTAGTATCATGTGATAATAAAATTAAAAATATATATATAACACTAACTAAGGGTATACCAATGAGGCAAAAATTAACTATTATCAGAGAGTTACTCAGTTCTTAGTTTTGCTCATCAATAAATATGCTTTTTTCCTCTTCAAATAAAAACATAATTCAAACTTCTGTGAACAAAACAGAGGTGCACTACTAGGATAACTCGGGTAAAATGCTTTGTTTTTGTTGAATTATTTCGATTAAAAGAAAAAAAAATCAGTCTTAGATTCATGCACAAAAGAAACCCCCAGAACAACAGGTAACAACGGCTACTTTAGAAAAAGAGTAATTATACAAGAAAACAAATTTAGTTCAAGGAAATAAAACATTTTAAGAAGTCTCACTTAAAAATAGTAAAAACATAAAGTGAAAATGTTAATTGTACCTTAAAGAACCCTGCTTCAGGGCCACACCTGTCATATATACTCCTGGATTTACCTATCGCCATGATAATACCTTGCATGTTCGGTGTCATCATGATCTGCCACAAGGGATTGAAAGTTAAGAGTTTTTGAATGAGTAACATAAAAAATTTAAAATAACAAAATAATTACATGCAAGTTAGAAGTCCTTTGCTTTTCATTACTTATAAATCAAACGTTGCATTTTTTATAGCAAACGTGACCCAGTATGCATGTAAGTATATTTCAAAATCTCTACAGGGCCACATCTAGTTCATATGGTGCCTTCGCGCAAAAAGCAAAAAGGCATCCTCTCTGAACCAAACAATTTTAAAAAGAGCCCCTTCTCGACAAATTAGAAAAATGTGCTGCTCTCTGAATGAGAGAACCATTTAGAAATAGCAACAATCTTTTTATTTAAAAAGGTGCCTCTTCATTAAGGTTTGGGGAGCTCAGTAAGCATAAGCTCAATTTCAACTCCAAGTACGCCCATTGGCTAGGTGTTCTTGCACAACCATACAACCTGAACATTCATTTGCAGCAGCCTTGTGTCCACAGACCTTGGTGCCAAGCACATGCACTGTTAAACCATCACTCTATGCATTAAAAAAACAAAACCTCTGCCAGTTGCATAAGCATTTGTACAAAAGATAGTGTTAAATGATTAATCCTAATTCTGTTTTGTTAATGCCAGAAGGTTCACCCTAAAACAAGCAGAGGTGCTTAATAAACGTTTTATTAAAAAAGTAAGTTTCTATAATTTTCAAGTACCAACATAGTAGTATTAAAATAACTAGAACAACATATTGATATTAAGTACTAAATACTGAAGTATATTTTTTTTTGTTTTCATAATAGCTTATTTTTAGCTGTTTACATTTTAAAATACCTGAAAAAATGATATAACTCAAGGCACTATGAAGCTATTATATTAGAGCTGTCAAGAGAGTGCATCCAGTCCGGCTGGTAGGGCTCAGTGATTGAGCAACAGCCCATGAACCAGGCAGTCATGGATTGATTCCGAGTTAGGGCACATGCCTTAGTTGCCAGCTTGATCCCCAGGAGGGGCCATGTAAGAGATGTTTCTCTCAATTTTCTACCTTTCTATCCCTTTTCCTTCCTTTCCCTAAAATCAGAAAAATATATATTTTTTAAAAGGCGAGAGTACATCAATTACCTCTGATTCACTGAAACTATTATTCAAAGTATATATTTTGGATTATATACTGAGAGTTGCAATAACATTAACTACTTGAGAAAATCCTTCTGACTATTTCCTATCTCACAAACCTGCTCCTTATTCTCATTATGGCCATGCTTTCTTACATTGATGCAGTAAAATTAATATCTGTATGACACCTCTGATTTTAGTGCCATAAAGACATGTTTAACTCATAGTTTAATTATAATCTTGGAATAAGTCTAGAAAAAAGTTACCTGGAAAAAACTATTTCGTGTATATTCAATTCTCATCTATGCCAGTAAAATGATAGAATCCAAGGTCTTCACTATGCTCTTCATGAAATATGAAAGATATCAAAATGTAAAAGTCTTAAGAGAAAAGTGGAGGAAGGGGGGAAAATATGATGGGACCAAGACAATAGTGTATTTTCATCTGGATTCCCCCAAAACACCTCATGAGAAGCAAAAATGCTTCTATAGTGTTAGAAATCCAACTAGATGAGAATTAATAGTGGAGAGGTAGAAAAAGATAAGTTGGAAAGTCCCATTGTGTATAAAACTCTGGTAGGCATTCAGCAACATTGATGAATCATTTAATTCACAGTCACATGGAGGTTGCAAAAGCAAAAATACCAATTATCTATTTGTAATAAGGATGTATGTTCTTCTGGCAGGAAATGGTGGCCAAAGTATTACAATACATAACTCAAGCAAAAGAGAAAATTAAAATTATTTTAAATGCTCAAAATTTTTGCTATTTAATTGAACAAATCTTATTGTAATCTATCAGCCTGAGAGTAAACCAATCCTACATCTGCATAAGAGAATTAACACGAGAAACATAAAATTATTATTCTGAAAAATTCCATAAGCTTTCTGCTTAAATTGTTATTTGAAATTGAAAGTTGTGTTAGCAATTGGTAAGGTAATTTCAGACCATGGGTGGCAAAGCTGTATGTTATGCAGTAGTAGACATCAGTGTGAGGGTGCAGGCATGCCCAAAGTAATGGTATTAAATAGTGAAAAATAAGTAGAACAGTGCAGAGCGCTGTGACAAAGGTACCTCGTCATCATAACCCCCCTCCTTTGACTCAATCACAAATTTCCCTACGTGAGGAATCGCCACCTCTACAACTTGCTGGTTACAAGGTGGTTGGCTTGTAGCACTTTCAGGTTTCTGCAGGAAAAAATCATTAGTATGAACATTAGAAAAGAGAAGAACAATGGAAGCACCAGTTTAAGTGTAGATTCTTGAGTCTTTTAAAAATATCTGCATTTGCCTAGTATAAAACAAAACCACTTAAATCTGAGTATTAGAAACAAATAAATTAATACAAGATCTCCAGCTTTCCCTTTTCATCTCAAACACTAAATTAAGTTTTCATTTACTTTTTTCCCGTAAAGCATCTTGGACTCTAAATCCTTAAAAATAATAAACAGTGGAGTTGCAGTTCTTATTACTATCTTCATAGCTGAAGTTTTTTTTTTTTTTTTTTTTTTTAATTCTAATAACTCCATAAAGCTTTTTTGATACTTTATCTCCATTAAAATAAGATTTCTCTGCCCTGGCCAGGTGATTCAGTTGGTTGGAGTGTCGTCCCATGCACCAAAAGGTTGTGGGTTAGATCCCCGATAATGGCACGTATGGGAGGCAACCGATCTATGTTTTTCTCTCACATTAATACTTCTCTCTCTCCCCTCCTCTCCTCTCTAAAATCAATAAATATATCTTCGGGTAAGGATAAAAAAAAAACCCAAACAACAAAAAACCCCCCAAAGATATTCTTCTGAACCCAGAAGAGTTTGTAGGTTTTCTTTCGTATGATTTTACTTCTCTATCCTTTCTAGTAATCAAGTGTATATCTACTCACTATCCATACTCTATGGTGCTTAACTCACTCTGTAACAGCCTATGAGACCTAGTACCATATATTTATATCATAAGTATCCAATGAATTCTTGTTTTTTTAAAAGCTGCAAGATACTATTTTTAACCAATCAGGTTTCTTTCTTTTTATTTTCTTTAACAAAGACTATAAATTTCACTAATCCACACTAAGAGTGGAAGGTAGCATGAAATCCAGAAAAGTCTACTTGAAGACACTAATGCAGCTCATTCAAAATACTGCTCAGATCTTATTTTACTGTATAGATTTGTAACTAGCATATTTAGTATTTACGTACGAACAAAGTTAAAAAGTACCTAAAATGCTTCAATAAAGCTTGCTTGAGTAATTTTAAATTGCACCATAAAAGTTTTCCTAAGCAAAAATAAAATTTTTTTTAAAAAACTTTACTTTTGATATTAAACAGAAAACTTTAATAAAGGGTTTTATTTCCATTTAAAGGTACGTTTTAGGGATGTGAGCACATTCTGATTTTCCAGAAGTACATTTGCAGAAAGAATTTAATTAAACAATAAAATAAAACTAATGACCAAGACTGGCACTATTCCTTTTAAAAGAAATGCTATTTATAAATAACATTTTTCGAAAAGGTTTCCTTCGAGTTCTTCATTTTTCAAGGAAAAATAATGAGCTTGTATGTTTGCCATGATCATGAGATAATATTCAGGTTACCCCACACCTGGGACATAATTGTTGCTCTATAAATGACAGGCATTACCAATATTATTATACTACTAGAGGCCCAGTGCACAAAATTTGTGCACGGAGGTGGGAGTGGGTGAGGGGAAGGGTCCTTCAGCTTGGCCTGCACCTTCTCGCAATCTGGGACCCCTCGGGGGATATCTGGCTGCTGATTTAGGCCAGATTTCGCAGGGATCCCTGTGGGATTGGGCCTAAACCTGCAGTTGGACATCCCTCTCGCAATCCTTGACTGCTGGCTCCTAACCGCTTGTCTGCCTGCCTGCCTCATCGCCCCTAACCACTTGCCTGCCTGCCTGATTGCCCCTAACTATCTCTGCATGGGCCACCGCCGCCACAGCTTCATCCAGAAGGATGTCCGGAATGACGTCTGTAAAGTCATTTGGCTGTTCCGTCTAATTAGCATATTATGCTTTATTATTATAGATTAATACTATTTTAAATTGCTTACATTTGAATAATTCTAACCCAATATTACCATCACAAATACCTATAGAGATATGTTTATTATGTAGTAATAAATGTCCTAGGTCTCCATTCATAAAAGTGAAATAAGCAGATAAATTAAGAAATCTGTCTGGACACAGTGGTAAAAAATTTCTCACAAGAACACCAATCCCAAACAATACTGTCTTAAGAAGAGAAAGTATAGGGTGTCCTCAAAAAATATACATCACACATTTAATAATGAAAAAGGCAGTGTTTATTAAAATACAATTCATTTTCAAAATTGAGCTATCGGCTATTAAAATGTAAATACACTTTTTTGGGACACATGACAAATTTACAGCAAGTAGCAACTAGAAAATGTATTCCTTAGAATACTGATCCTTACACAGTCCCATTGGGGAAAAAATGTAGTTAAGAAAAAAAATCAGGGTTTTATAAACCTTTCCAGTTACCACAGAAGAGTTTCAACAGCATAATACTGATTAATTATATGGGTAAAAGTTGAAAAACGGAAATAGCTTGGGTTCAGATAATAATTCTGTAGGTATTGTTATTCTCACATTTAGATATCCTAAGGTACCATAAAAAATGTTCATATAAAGAATTTAAGGGTTCACTTAAGTAAAGTAGATGCATATTTATCTTTTCCAATTACTATCATGTCCTGTATAAACATCTTAACCAAGGATGAATTTGAAAGAGTTAAAAATAAGTTCCTCAGTTAAAAAGTTGCAAAAATAATTAAAATACAAAGATTTTTATTGACTGCTTAAAAGCCATCCTATATAATAAAAGCTAATATGCTAATTAGACTGGACAGTGGAGCGACCTTCCAAAACGACCTTCCAGAATGACCAGTGAGGGGGTTGCGAGGCAGCCGGGCTGTGAGGGCTGAGCCCCTTGCACGAATTTCGTGCATCGGGCCTCTAGTTAAATATATCATTTTTTTGAAAGCAGTCACATAAAAGGTGGTTAGAGCACTATATCATCTCATCACTTTTGTCGCCCTTAATATGCTCATATCATTTTAACCAAGTAATTCAACTATGAGGAAGCTGAAGAAATAACCTAACATATGAAGAAAGTTTCATTTCTAGCAGCCCCTTTAGAATAATGTAAAAGTAGAACTGAATATGGGGGATAGGTTAAGTAAACAAGAATCTAATCACTCAAAGGAATAATACTAAACCTATAAACTTTTTTAAAGAGTTTATAACATGGGAAACGGTTAAGTTATAATGTGATTTTAAAAAAAGCAAAGGTAAGATATGAAATTTTATATGCAGTAATAACTCAACTATAAAGATAAATTCTAAACCTGTATATAAAAATAAGAATAGAAGAAAACATACTAACATATTCATAGTGTTTAACTTTGAGACTACGCATGTTTTTTTCTGGGAGTCCACTTTTTTGTATATTTCAAATTTCCTGAAATATTTCATTTAAATTTGGGTACATTCTCCCAAAAAGCAAGCTGTATAACATTTGGAGAGTATCTCTCCATGGTTTCTGTGATTCTAAGCTTTCCAGGGAATTCTTCTTACAGTAAGGTTGGAGCTTAATATACTGTATATTTGTGAAATGGTTAGAACTTAAACAACAAAAGAAAACTAACAGTTACGTAGTGCCTACACTACAAGCTAGGCATTTTTAAAAAATGATCTAAAGTAACTTCACAATCACCTCCGTTTTATATAAAAGAAAACTGAGATTTAGAGAAATTAAGCAACTTACTCAAGTTTGCATAGCTAGTAAGAAGTAAAACCAATATTCAAAAATCAAGACTATCTAATCACAAAGTCTGCAGACACTTTTTATCTATGCAATTTAGTTTCTAAAGCATGGATTTAAATGAGAAAACCCAATGGTGGTTACCAAGAGTCTAAGCAACTGACCATGAGACCAGGAACACAGGCTGCTTCAGACAGCCATGTTAACACATTCTTAGGCATGTTGCAAGATTTATATAGGCAAAGGGACCAAATGTTGGTGCTGTACCAGAAAATAAGCCAAACAGAAAAATATTTATGCTAGCCATCTATCATATTATCTCCATGTCATCCTCCTTTCTCAAGTAAAGGTGAAGCAGTAGGTTGTTAGCTTATAAGACGATATCCATATTAATAAACTAAGCAATCAAAATTTAAGTGATTTCTGCAAATTTAAATTATACATGATTAGACAGACAAAAACAATCATGATTCTACGTTAAGCTAAATAATGCTTTTAGGCTTTCTGATATCAGTTAAAAGAATGCTATTTATTAACCATAATGTAAGCTCTAACAAATAAAATTCCTAATTAGCAAAAGCCCTGACAAGTTATTTTTTATTACTGGTAAAAATATTTCTCCTGTGCACCTACTTCTCAGCCCTTTCTCCCTCCCTAGTTTTCCTATTCTACCATTCCCCAAGAACTACACAGCTCAGGACCACTAGAAGAAGTACTTGCCAACAAGTGCTCTATTGTTAGTAGGTGTTCATCTCAAACTCATTCAGAGTCTCTAGAGCATTTGCAAAATTTGGTTAGATAAAAAAATGATATTAATGCATAATTTTTATGGTAAGATGATATATAATCAAAATTATTCAAACAGAAAATAACTTTAAAAACTAATTCCTGATTATTTCATTCATTAAAACAACACCCTATTAAATGGACATTTTGGTTAATTGAGGTCTTATATTAAAGACCTCAGTGCATTTAGCAATTAAGTAGAAAACTGCATTGAAAAATTGTATCTCTTGTTCTCTTTAGTTCTCTAGAGGAGAATCGTCAAATATTAACATTAGCTATCATGAAACCTATATTAGAGCTGCTTGTGCTAATAAAATAAGATGATGGCAACTGAATTTTGTAATAGCAAATTCTTGAAATAGCATATCCCAGAATGTTATAGTCACTGAAAACACAGTGCAATACCAATGTGCTCAATTTATTGTTATAAAAAGACACAACTGAAAACTACCAACAGAAGAATTATCATGACAATTTTGAACGGAACACTACTGAAATATGCATAAACCATAGTGTAAGATAATATTTACTACTCTAACCTAAAATATCTGGTATTTTACTGTTAAACACATTCCATGCAACAATGAAAATTATTCCTTATTCTAAACTATTCCAATGTAGTAAGACTAGAGATTGAGGGAGGCGTGAGAAACACAGTTGACCCTTGAACAACATGGATTTGAACTGTGCAGGTCCATTATATGTGGATTTTTAAAAATAAATACTGTAAATGTATTTTCCTTCTGATTTTCTTAATAGCATTTTCCTTTCTATACTTTATTGTAAGAATATAGTATATAATACATATAACATAAGGAATATGTATTAATTGACTGTGTATATTACTAGTAAGGCTTCTAGTCAATAATAGGCTATTAGTAAAGCTGTTGAGGAGTCAAATTTTAAACTTGAATTTTTAACTGCTCAGAGGGCTGGCACCCTAACCCCCATGTTGTGCAAGGGTCAACTTGTAATGCTAAACGTTCTAGTTCTCTTTTTAATTCCCAATCAATGACCAATTTAACCTATGACTGTATTTTTCATAATTCTCAAACAGGAAGTTAGTAACTTATTTTTAAAAAGAATAATTTTTTAACATTATAGAGGAAAAAACTACAGCTGGGGTGTTAGGTGATGCCCCCAGTCACTGTTCATGTGGATGAAGAGCCCATGGCACTGCCTACCCCGACTCCCAGAGAGCTCACTGTCCATCACAGAGCTAGGAAACGTCATGAACATGGCTATGCTCAGAGGGGGAAAAGAAAAGTTCTTACCGTCTGCAAAACTGTTTCAGGACTTTTATCTTCGTGATCGCTTGATGCCTTGGTAATTGTTCGAATAGTTTCTTCTTTCAAGTGCTTTGAGAAATCACTTCTTGATGGCTGCTCTAGATATTCTGGTTCTCCTGCTTGTGCTTCATGAGAAAAGAATCAACTGTATATCTAATAAAATCAGAGCATCTATACTAAAATTACTCTATTATTTATTTCTAATTCAAAGTTAGGCAATCATCAATTTTATATACACACAACACTTCTCCCAGAATTAATAAAAAATCCAAAAGTAATCAAATAATTACTGAAAAAAGTACCCATTATAGTTTATGACACAGAATTCACAGTAATTTTATTTGCACTAAATCCCAAAATCTCATTTTAAAAACCACTAGCATTCTACAAAAAACAAACAGAAAGGATTTGGTTTGTACAGCAATCCTGGCCTACCTGGCCTAGGTCTCTACAGAGCTGTTTTTCTGGCTACACTATCCTTTTTCACACCTACCTGACAAAACGCTAACCCTGAATGCGCCCAATCTTCTCTTTTTTTCTAAACCTGCCCCTGGTAGTTGAGTGCTGTCAGGGAAAATAACAATTACTCATTGGCAAATTGGTATTAAAATAAATTCAAAACTTCAAATACCATCCCTGCTAAGAACTCCCAAAATGATATCCACGACCCATGCTCTGACATTAACACCCACAGATGCAAGTGTTCTCTGAATATTTACTGGGTGATTCACAGAAAACTCCAGACTTTAAGGGGCCGTTTCTTAGCTCTCCGACATAATCTTGTGTCTTTTGCTCAAAAGGAGACTATCATAGCTTTTTCAGCTTACTGAATACATCGAAGAGATCGAGTTCCAACCTTAGCTCTTTCCTTATTTTCCTCCCTCTGGCTATATGTTTACTCACTCTCACTCCCTCATCTAATAACTAATTTATCCTTTTGTTTAAATACCACTTCCCTGTAAAAGTATTACTGATTACAACATATCTCGGAACACTGGCATTTGGTGTGGAAGGCTGTCCTGTACTTCCTTGGCATTTACCCACGAGATGCCAATAGTAGTGTTCCTAGGTGTGACTTCCATTGTCAATGCCCTTAGGGGACAAAATCACTCCCAGATGAGAACCATTGCTCTAAACTAACTTACACTCTCTTATTAATAGCACTTACCACAATTATAACTTAATTATTATAGATATATGTTTCATGCCTATATCCCCTGCTGGATGTAAGAGCGGGGATGTTATCTCCCTTTTGTATTGCTATTTCTTCAATACCTACCACATAATAAAGCACACAATAAATTAATGGAACAAATGAATTAATAAGATTATGAATGAATATAAGGAAGAAAAAAGTACACTAAAACGTCCCACGTTATTGGAACTAACTGAGTCCTTCCTCAACCAACTGGTAGGACACAACAGGGCTCCTGTCATCCTTTCCAATATTTGTTTAATTAAAAAAAAACCTGTCCAAGTAAAATATCATTCAAAAAGAAGTACTATAATTTCAAATATGTATAGCCATTCATTTATCCAATAAAATGTAATAAGCATGTAATTACGTGCCAGGCACTAGACTAGTATTGAGTGCAAACAATATAGCCAGTCTCTGCTCCATGAAGTTGGCAGTCAACTATGGAAAAAGTCATTAACCAAAGAATCACACATGTGAATTGTGGCACTATTACAATAATACATTCTAGCAATAAAATGGAGGGGTGACTTAAATGATGGGATTTGAAATAAAGTGACTCTTTTGCTGGATGGAAGAATGAACAGCCCAGGTAGTGAGCATGAGCTGGATCTGAAAGGTTAGTGCGGCTGGACTACAGCACAAGAGGAGATAAGAAAGTGAAAGAATGTTTTCAATACAATGGCAGCATGGCAAGTTTTAAAAAATGTATTCCAGCTACACTGTAAAGAATGGATTAGAGAGGAGAGTAAAATTGGAAATCAGTGAAGGTATGAGAGCAGTATGAACAAGAGAAGACAGCTTTTGCTAAACAGAGATAGCAACAGGGCAGAGAAAACTGGGTAGATTCAAGTACAGTTTGGAAATAAACAGCATGGAGACTGAATGTGAAGATGACTCCAAGTTTTTGGCATGAGTAAGGAGGGTGATAGAGGTGAAATATAGTCTAGTGGGGAAAACTAGAGGGAGGAATGCCTATATTGTGTGATGAGCAGAGAAGCTAAAATAAGTTAAAGTTCTCATTTCTGTACTTTGTGACTGGGCTGCAATGTTCTTTCAATGCTCCTGTAATAATGAATAGGTAAAGAAAATCTTAGGCTACACCTCCAGCTTTAGCAGGGCTTCTGTTTCTGGTAGGTGTCATGGTTAAGTGACCTACGCCAGCTTATTTAGGGCTTATCAAAGAACCTTCTCATTGATAAAGATTTTACCTGTGTTTGCCCCCTTTGTCTATTCTCACTGTGATAGATAAAACATCAATGGCCGGTAGTAGCATGTGAACTTAATGCTATTGAGGGCCATGAAATCTATCTGGTCTGACACTGGTCTAAATCACCAAAATCTGGACAGTAAGTTCTTAGAAGCAAAAGTAATTTTATCTAATCAAAACCATCAATATATCTTAGGTTATCAAGGTCAAGGTTTCCTTCTACATAGGAATTTGAGTCCAAAGACCTTATGAGTAATGCTGAATGGTTTTGTCTAATTGTCACACAGAAAGAACAATTTCCTCTAGAGTTTTCCCTGTGTATAATCTTGCAGGGAATATATTTGAATGGTGCTGTAGTATAATAAGTGAACCTATAAGGATTTGAGATCTGGGAATTTGAAAATAAAAACCCACACTTCATTCTCAATATATTTATTGAGCCGGTGCCATTTTCAGTACTCTGCTTGGTATTAACAATGAAAAAAAAAAGACATAAAATTCACTCACTTTAAGGAATTCTCAATAAAATCAGATAAATATATACTGCATTACAATAGAAAGTACTAAATGCAATATCAGAGTTATGCACAAGATGTTATAAAAGTGTGGGCCTAATACACACACTTGAGATGATGTTGCATATTAAGAAACACCTCCAATTTGACCCAGTGATCCCAGTCTAGGAATATATCCCAAGAAAATAGAAACACCAATCAGAAAGGATATATGCACCCCCATGCTCATAGCAGTACCATTTACCATAGCTAAGATTTGGACACAGCCTAAGTGCCCATCAGCAGACGAGTGGACTGAAAAACTGTGGTACATCTACACAATGGAATGCTACACTAAGGTAAAAAACAAGGAATTCTTACCATTTGCAACAGCATGGATGGAACTGGAGAGCATTACGCTAAGTGAAATAAGCTAGTCAGAGAAAGATAAATATCACATGATCTCACTCGTTTGTGGAATATAATGAACAACATAAACTGATGAACAAAAACAGATCCAGAGACAGAGAAGCATCAATCAGACTGTCAAACCTTAGAGGGAAGGTAGGGGAGGGTGGGGGTAAGGAGGAAAGATCAATTAAAGGACTTGTATGCATGCATATAAGCCTAACCAATGGACATGGACAACAGGTGAGTGAGGGCATGAGTGGGGGGATGAGGGGGCAATGGGGCAATAAGAACACATATGTAATACCTTAATCAATAAAGAAAAAAGAAAAAAAAGAAACACCTTCTAGAAGAAATGCCAACTGGGCTGAGTCTTGAAGGATTTGTGGAGAGGATTATCTTGGATATGGGAAAAAGATTCGAGGAGAAGGAATAACATATGCAAAGGCATTGCAAAGACAGATAAAAGATTAATAAAATCCTGGCTGTTAATGAGTTTCTACACTACATGTCTTTATTTTAAACAAATTAGAATACAAATACAACACAAATTTGATAGTGAAAATAGATTAGAATAAAGAAGAAAAAGATAATAAATAATACAGAGGTAATTTTATGGGGGTTCATAAACAATTTGAGAAAGGTCTTAAAGAATAGAATTTCAAGAATATTGATAGAGGACATTTAAAAAATGAAGGGTTCTTGATGAACAATGATAGGAAAGTTCCCTAAAGCAAGAGTATTGGGTAATAATCTAGTTTAAATAAAACATAAGGTATTCATAGTGAAGCAGTCTTGGAAGAATTACAAAGGAGTCAGATTATAATGGTGGGTCCGCATAACAAAAATAAATTTCGGCTTCATTTTGTCAAAACAGAAAAGTACAAAACATGCTGAGAACAAAAAACCAAAATGAAAACAATAAAAAGCTCTTTCTGCTACTCAGACATAAACATTGTTAATATTTTTAGTATTATATAATTCCAGACTTCACATACCCACATTTTTCAAGCAAAAATAATAATACTGAATATTTTAAACTTAATATAATAAACATTTTCATGTTAACATATTTTTTTACTGGTTATACTGTATTCTTCTGTCCAGAGGGTCCATGAAACTAGTACCCTACCATATATCTAGGCAATTTCCATTTATTTGTAAAACCACAAAACAACAAGAGAAAGAGTTAGTTTTGTGTGTGTATGTGTGTGTAAATACACACAATGATTTATCTTCACCCTATGTACTCCTACAGAAGCCTCTTCACTGCTGGCCTATATACATGGTAGGCACTTTATATACTAACTGGTCCCTCCATTTAATGTTTAATGTAATTTTCAGGCTTTGACTTGGATTACACCTGGTGATTACTTGCATATCATTTATTATTCTTACTTCCTGGATGTCTACCTTGGTTCCCTACCTACAGCTACAAACTCCTAAACATACTCATTTCACCATATGTGACCAGTTCTCTCTGGAGGGATATAATACCCCTGTACCTAAAGTACCTCTCAAATCATTCATTTGTTCTATGGGTGCTTCACTGACATTTTGGAAGCCATGTTCTATGTTCATAATGAAGGGGGCTTCATTCACCTGTTTGGTTGTTATAGACCAGCATTCTGAGAGTACTCTGAGCTTGCTCCTTTGGTCCACTTTCACGTTGAAGTAAAAGATTGGGAGGGCTTGGACGCATTCTACTTAAGCATATTTCCTGGTTATGTTCTTCAATATTTTAAGAGGTGAGTCAACTTGACAACCATTTGGTTTTCTGTTAAAGTGTAAGGATCTGCTCTTTAATCAACTACTAAAAAAAAGCAACATCTCATATCTTACAGAAATATCTAAAATCTTGACTTACTAATGAGTCATACTTATTACACTCACATCTAGAAGAACATTTAAACAGGACTGCTTCAAAGATATGTAGTCCATTCATTGCTAGAAATATAATTAAAACTGACAAGTCCCCAAAAGTGGTCTATAAAGAGCAATGCTATGCTGGCTATAATGAATCACCAAAAACGTAAAATTTCAGATTCCTGAGTGCCACCACAAATAGAATTTTGGGAATGAGGGATGGGGTAGAGGCTTAAAAACCAGTTAAACTTAAAATATATCCAGAACAGAGATACATCTGCACCACACATTTTTAGCCTGCTTCTCTAATGTATAGTAATTTTGGCTATACTTTTTTTTTTTCCACACATGACTTTTAATTAAAGACTGGCCAGTGTTATATTGATGTTAAAACTGCCTTATTTCTTGGCATTTTTTTTAAAGAGTTCTTGGCTGTACTTTTAAAATGTTGGCATTCTCATACACTGAGGATCACCCCTAGGAAACTCAGTTACTGAAATCTCTATAAGGAATGAATTCAATGCAGAAAACATTCAAAGGGCACCTATCACATGTCACTTATTGTGCTAGATAAACAGGAACATCACCCAGTTCCTGTTGAAAGGAACCTGAGAATACTGAGAACACTGTTCCTTCTACCAGGTCTTACTCTCAGAAACCAGCTGGACTTTCCTGGAATATCTGTTTATTTTTAACTTTTAGGAAAGTTATTTTTAGGGAAGTCGTAGAGCCAATTCTACATGATGCCTCTAGGCAAATTATGAAACCTTGTGGAATGCATTTCATTCCAATACTAACCATTTCCACCTTACTTTTTTTGTTTTGGTTTCTTTTGTTTTCATTTGAATATACTATAGTATGTTCTAATAACTTCAAATAAACTTTTAGTAAAATAGGAGTATCAGGCATAGCTCTTCTCTTCTTCAGATTAATTTCTTTGTTTTACAAATGCAGTCTAGAGCGATGCTGCTTAATCAGAGATATACCTCAAATTATCTGAAGATCTCCAAACATAAGAGTCCAGGTAAGTTCTCTTTTCTGGTAAGCAGAATAAGGAGGTAGCATAAGATAAATCAAATAATACTTTTCCATCATTTATTACTTTGTTAATTAAGACAATGAATGATATTAGAGAAGTGATGCCTATGGGTTTCATGTTAGAAGAACAAATACTTATTGAATTAATATTATATAAGTTAATCTTCTTATTGGAATATCACACAGGAGAAATTGAATTTTAATAGCACTTATGTTACAGTTTTACTGAGAACACTTGAAGGGAGGGAATAAAATCACTCTGATGGATTTTATCAGCAACATTTCCTTGTATTACTTCATAATCCTGGTGTACAACTGAGAGATATAAATACAGGTTTTCTTTGATACTTTGAAAGTATTATACCAAATTAAACAAATTACTTAGAAAACTGTGAAGAGAAAGAAAAAGAATACTAATGAGATCAGATAAGTGGTTCCAATAAACACTATAAGTTCCTTTAGTCAACTGTGATATGTTAACTTCCCCTGCAATGGAGGACAAATTTCTTAGTATGATATTATACACACACACATATACATACATACACATTCATATATATATATATATATGTATATACATATATATATGTATATATATATATATATATATATATGGCTAATATGCTAAGTGTCTATCTGGGTAATGATGTCATATAGCAACGCCCAGCTCCCTCTTCCTAGCAACTACCCGGGGTCAGCAAACTGCGGCTCGCGAGCCACATGTGGCTCTTTGGCCCCTTGAGTGTGGCTCTTCCTAAGCCTTAGGAGTACCCTAATTAAGTTAATAACAATGTACCTACCTATATAGTTTAAGTTTAAAAAATTTGGCTCTCAAAAGAAATTTCAGTTGTTGTACTGTTGATATTTGGCTCTGTTGACTAATGAGTTTGCCGACCACTGGACTAGCCTCTTTGCAGTTTCCTCAGCCCAGGAACAGGACTTGCTTTATAGCCAGGTGGAAACATTTCACACTTTAACCAAATGTTTGTGAAGTGTCTTCCTGTGCCTCATCTCATTTGATCCTCACAGAGTCCTGGAGTAGGTAGATAGGATACTCAGTGGAATCCTATTTTCTCTTCATTAGCCAGAAAACAGAGATTTAGAAAGCTTAGAAACTTGACCCAACTGAAAAGAAGTAAGAAATGGTGGGCCTTGAAAATGATTTCAGGTTTTCTCACTGCACAGAATATAGTCAAACACTGCTGCAGTTAAATATTTTACCCTTTGCTCTCCCTTATTATTGTGTGATCTACAATAATAATCTGCTTCATGTTGATATTTACTGCTGTGTTGCTGACAGTTACCTGAAAGAGAAGTTGGGGTGCTTCACTGGGCTGGAAAAAGTTTAGCTAAATCAAAAAGCAAGTCTAATTAAGCAAGTTTATTCTACATATATAAAAGGCTAAGTTGACTTGTGCATGCACGATACATATAAAGCTCTCCCTGGCGCCAATCACATGCTGTGTTTTGATCTGTCATTGTTGATTGTGAATTTGCTTGACACTTCTATTATAGAGAAAGGGCGAACAGTGATATTAAAATATTTCTTCTAATTAATTTCAATGTGCACGAATCTGTGCACCAGGCCACTAGTATAGTAATAGAAACCAATCTTTCAGCAATAACCTTATGCCCCAAGTTTATAGAGTTAGCATATTCTATTTCTACTAACTCAAATGAAGTGCCTATTTCTAGCATTTCCATGGAGGACACAATATTTCCTATTAAGGTATATTGCTTTCTAAAAATCCAATTTGGAAGATAACTATGGATAACAATTATATTTGAACTGACATTTCACCCTCTTTTATTTTTTATTCTACTTCCTCTCTGAAATAGTTGCATTTTCTTCGAGTTGTTTTTTTAAATACTGAGAGACATGAAAATGCATGCCTAAAACCTTCTACTGAATTTTTTAAAATTACAAAGCAGCATATAAAGTGCATGGTAGAATGTTCTACCATGAAAAGAGGGTGTGAGGCACACAGATATGACCTTTTATATAGAGAACATAGAAGGTGACAAATGTAAACAGTGGGGCAAAGTTGACTAGCCCTGTCAGATAGGCGTTAATATTGTCCACTTATGTAGGAATATGTATTAGTTTGACTTAGTAGAAATATACTGTGCTAACTCTGTAAATTTAGAGTCTTGTGAGAAACAGACCAGATAAAGAGAAGACTCTAGAATTTAATATTTTTGGTGCCATAATATATAGATGAACCAAGAATAGAACTGGAGCATAACCTTCATCTGAGTGTTTAAGTACCACTAACAGTTATGCCAATTATGCAGCTCCATTATTCCACTAGAAATGAGAACAGCCACATGCAAATGGAATTGTGTAAAAGTTAAGGGAAGAATAAAACAGTAGCTACATCTTGAGGGAAGTTCAGGGCAGTGGTTTGGTGAGGGTATGTACAGAAAACAAGGAAGGAAGTCACAAAGGGATGAAATTGGCTGAAATTGAAAAGAAATACAATGTAGTTACTACACTGCGATTTGCGCTCAGAAGCCTCTTTGATACCTGCTGAGCTATTTCATTTCCTATAAATTCACTGTAATGAAACCACAGCACCTCCCGTTATACAGAGTGACCCCTGATATATGGAAAGAAAGTGCAGTCCTGCTGCTAATAACGGCAGAGCTCACCAAATGGCAATGGTGCTATTCCGATATACTGTACTACATCTATGTATCAAGCATTGGTATCTTTGCTGGTATAATACCATTATCTTGGTCTTTAAAAAATTCTAAATCAATGCCTCTTACTATCAAGATCAAGGACTCAACTATTCAGACTTGTAACTTGTTTTTATATATATTGAATAGTTGAGTCCTTGTTAATCTCCCATTGAAAGAATAAGTCCTTCTAAAGTTCAAGTGATACTGCAAAAACCCACCTAGGGATGTGTCTGCAAAAGATATTAAACAAGCACCTAAGATGCTTCCTAAACAACTAAAAACAAAACACAAAGACCTTGCAAAAAAAAAAAAAAAAAGGGTCATTCAAAAAGATCCATTCAAAGTTATAAAACAGGAGCCAAATGTGTGAAAAAAGTGTTTAACTTATCTCTTCTAATATCCCCAAGAGCCCATTTCCTACAGTAGTAAATATTATCCTGAAACATACTCACAATTCGATGATGATGAAATTAATCTTTTAAAAATCAGAAGACATTCTATTTTCAATTTTGCTACAACATATTTTCTTTATTTTGGCATAGTGTTTAAATATTTTATTGATTTCATCAGCTAATAACTAGAATATTTTTAATATTTATATTTTTATACATTTATCTCTGTTTTATATTTCTATATACATTTCTACCTGGAATATATTAAACATTTAGTTTGGGCTACTTTTATTTTTAATTTTAAGAACAATGAAAAAATTTATATATTTGAGTATACTCAAAATATATATGGAACAGTGTTATTTTGCTCAAATATAAAATCACTTGAATTCATTTTATTGATAGCTTTATTGAACTCAGATTTTTGACTGTTCAGGTGGTTGGCACCCAACCTATGTTATTCAAGTGTCAGTTATACATGTACACAGTGATGTCTGGCAAAGGGGTAAACTAAATTTTGGCCTGTGGTTATCTCTGAGTGATGAAATTTCTGATCATTTTTACCAGCTTCTTCACACTTTAAGATAACTAAAATTTGTTTTTTATTTTATAAGTATCTTATTTTATAATAAAATATCAATAATAAATATATTGATAGTAAAACATGGTTTAATAAAATGGACTAACCTGTTGTTCCAGAAGACTCTGACTCCCTCAATTTCTGAGATGCTAAAAGTTTTTCCTGCAGAGCTTTCTGGGCAAGTTGCGCATCCCATTCTTCTAGTTCTTTTTCAAATCGCTGGTTATCTTCCTCAACAAAATCTCTCAAATCCGGTGGTAATGTTTCTATTCCAACAAGGGCCTGCCCAGTTTCTTTATTAAACTCCTCTGCAAATTATATTTCAAAAACTAATATAAAATTAAGAATTAAAGGAAAAACACAAAGCTCCAAATAGAATGCATTTCAAATGAGATATAAAGTATAAATTATTACAGTTAGTAAATAAATATTACCTAGAAATTAAAAGAAAACTCAAATGCTCATAAAATCAATGATTCAAATATTTGATAATCCATTAGTTAATATTCTCATCTTTCAGTTTTAATTGGAAGAGTAAAAAATGCAACCAAATATAAAGCCAAAATTGCTACTCAAACACTGACTACTTGTAAGTACTACTTTTTCTGTTATAAGATGTCTGATTATTCATGAAGTAAAACACCACAAAATGAGAATAACTCATAACTTTTTTAAGCTCAAAACAGAACTAAAATTCTTTTTCATCAGAGGCAGTTAAGTAGTAGCAATATATTTATACTAGAGGCCTGGTGCATGAAATTCGTGCATTCAGGGTGTGTGTGTGGAGGGGGTGGGGGGGTCTTTTAGCCTGGCCTACGCTCTCTCACAGTCTGGGAGCCCTCAGCGGATGTCCGATTGCCAGCAGTTGGACATCCTTAGCGCTGCCACGGAGGCAGGAGAGGCTCCGACCACCACCTCTACGCTCACCAGCAGTGAGCCCGGCTCAGGGCTTCTGGCTGAGAGGCACACCCCCTGTGAAAACACACTGACCACCAGGGGGCAGCTCCTGCATTGAGCATTTTCCCCTGGTGGTCAGTGCGCATCATAGTGACCAGCTGTTCTGCTGTTTGGTCGATTTGCATATTAGCCTTTTATTATATAGTATGCAATTTGAAAACTAATTAACATAGATTTTTAAAAGATTGTGTAAATATTACTTAAGTTATTCAATTTCTACTCCACAAACACCAATTAAATTTTTTTCAATCACAAGTGGATTTCCTAGCTAGTTTTGCTGAATAATTAAAGGAAGGTTGATTTTATCAGTTTTGACAAACCTTTATTAAGTGTTTTCTATATGCAAACCCTATGTTAGAATATAAAAAACAAAAAGACATAGTATGACATAGTCCCTGGCTTTGGGCAGATCAGAGTGAAGTGGGAAAGACAAGTCAACATACAACTGCAACACACAGTAAGTGCCTGACAGAGGGATCTCTGAGAATACCAGGAAGTTTTCTTTCTGGCAGACAAGGAAGACTTGCAAAGCAAATGACACTTAAAATGAACCTTGACAGACGAGCAGGAATTAGGCAAAAAAGGCAAGAAATAAGAACATTGCAGGCAAAATATAAAAAAACCTGTAAGAACATACAGATAAAATGTGTGAATAAAATGATTTGGTGAGAGCAGAATACAGCAAGAAGTTCAATATCATTTTGAAATGGATAGACAATGGTCATAAATGAGGCTGGAGAGACAATCAAGAGGTCAGAAATATGTCAGGGTGAGGAACTTGAATATGAGTCAACGTGTGTTGTAGTCATTAAAGAATTTTAGGGGATTGACAAGGGCAGGGGAAAAAAAGGGACACATATGTAATACCCTTTGTAATACTATAAGCAATAAAAAAAAGAGAAAAAAATAAAAAAAAATAAAGAATTTTAAGCGAGGATAAACATGTCATATTTATATTCTACAATGGTTAATAAATAGTTAACTTTGAATACAAAATATATTCTAATTCTCACCCCTGGTCATATTACATTTTGATTTGGGTTTACTCACAATAACTCAATAGCATTTTCTTATCATATCCATCATTCCCTGCGTGAATTTTACATAACTCATCAAACCAGAGATCAGAGTCACATAAAAGGATAACTTATTTAAAAATATACAGTACCCTATATATTTTGTATTCTTACCTTGTATTAAGCATTGTGCCTTATCATTTATGTACATTAAACAGTATGCACTGGCATTTCTATAACCACCAAAAGAGTCCCTCACTAGCTCTTCCCATGATGATCTTGTCACAGCAATATCATTGTATTTCATCCATCTGTTTTCATGATGATCAAAAATGTATGCCCAGTAGTGCCCGGCATTAGCTTGGCCTTCATGAACTAAAACAGCATGTAACCGATAAGGAACCTAAATATGAAAACAGAAGAGTTAAACAGCAATCAAGAGTCTCTTTACTGTACCACATTCCATGAAACACACAAACTATGTGACTAGAGGATACATAGAAGCATATTTCCTAATAAAAGAAAATTGGCTGAGATTAAAAGTTTGAAAAATATTAAACTACAAAATAATAAAAGAAGGGGAAGATAAGTTAAATATGTAGAAAGCAGACAGATGTATAAATTGGATGATTTTTAAAACTTGAAAATGTATTTTATGCAAGTATTTGTTGATCTATTTCACTTATTTCTTTTGAATTAAGAGCTTATATTTTTATATAAAGCACATGATTTGTCTAAATCTTCAAAATTATAAACTGATGGCTCAGTTTACCAAAATGGCTTATTCTATTAAACACTAGAATATATTTACCAGAACTTAAAATATAATTGAGTCCTATACTTTCTTCCATAATTTTAATATCTTTAAACAACCTTATGATTCTCTCATGATTTTATTTTTAAATATTAAGGGGAATTCTGATATATTTTATTATTAAAAATAATAAAAAGAGTAAGCAATAAATACAGTATGGAAATATAACTGAATGGGGTAAATATTAATATGGCTTCTTCAAGTTCAGCAATTTTATAACAAAACATGTAAGAAGAATTTGGTTAAGATAAATAAAACATATAAATAATTTTTATAATGCTTACTAGCTCAAAACTTAACTTACTTGGATCATAGATTTGTCCGAGTACATTAGTTCAATAGTTCGATGGATTCTGGATATGCTTTCCTGCAAATCTAAGAGCAGAAGATGTCATTTAATGATTAACTTCAAGGATGTTTCTACTGAGACCTATAAGACAGAGATTAAAGATTTTCCTGCCAATATGTTAGAAGAATAAAAAAAATTTCCTAAAAGAGTTCTTAAAAACATTATTATTTGGAGTCTATATAAAAATATAATTCTCTTGCCCTAACCGGTTTGGCTCAGTGGATGGAGCGTCGGCCTGCGGACTCAAGGGTCCCAGGTTCGATTCCGGTCAAGGGCATGTACCTTGGTTGCAGGCACATCCCCAGGAGGGGGCGTGCAGGAGGCAGCTGATCGATGTTTCTCTCTCATCGATGTTTCTAACTCTCTATCCCTCTCCCTTCCTCTCTGTAAAAAAACCAATAAAATATATTTAAATATATATATATTTCTTTTTAACTTAATAAAATATACAGCATAAATTCATAATTAAAAACCAAAAAAAATATGGTTCTTTTGGAAAATGTGTGGAACCAATAAAACTATGTATCTATAAAAAAGTTTTCAATGAAATTTAAAGCTAAACCCCCTTACATATTTATGTAAATCAGAAAAACTTTAGCATGAAATAAAATACCTTCACTATATATCTTATATAAACACATAATTGAATAAGAATTCACTAAAATTACCAATGGAAATAAAGTTCCGAGACTCCCATTACTCATTATTTCCATTTCCAGTAGAAATCTATCCTACACAAAGTCATTCCGAGACAGGGATGTTCACAGATATACTGTCCATATAAGTTAAAAACTGAAGACATATCTGTCAATAAGAAAATGGTTCGTTATAGTATAATGGCATAAACACACTATACTATAAATTTGTTGAAAGGAATCAGAAACAAACCATGAAAAACTATAAAAAAAATATGTCACTTTAGAGTAGGGAAAGATCTTCCTCAGCCTGACAGAAAATCAAGTAACCAAAAAGGAAAAGATAAGACTCTCTACCCAAACTTAAGAAAATCTATACTAATAAAAGCCTAGGTGGCCCTCTCTCCCTCACATTATCACAAGATGGCCACCCCTATTTTGTCACAAGATGGCCGCTACAAGATGGCTGCCTCCACGTCCTCACAAGATGGCCGCCCTCACGTGGTCACAAAATGGCCACAAGATGGCCGCCCCCACGTCATCACAAAGATTACTGCCCCCATGTTATCACAAGATGACCACCACAAGATGGCCATCAGCAGAGGGCAGTTGTGGGAAATCAGGCCTGCAGGGGAGGGCAGTTGGGGGCGAACAGGCCAGAAGGGGAGGGCAGTTGGGGGCGAACAGGCCAGAAGGGGAGGGCAGTTGGGGGCGAACAGGCCAGCAGGGGAGGGCAGCTGGGGGCGAACAGGCCAGCAGGGGAGGGCAGTTGGGGGCGAACAGGCCAGCAGGGGAGGGCAGCTGGGGGCGAACAGGCCAGCAGGGGAGGGCAGCTGGGGGCGAACAGGCCAGCAGGGGAGGGCAGCTGGGGGCGAACAGGCCAGCAGGGGAGGGCAGTTGGGGGTGAACAGGCCAGCAGGGGAGGGCAGCTGGGGGCGAACAGGCCAGCAGGGGAGGGCAGTTGGGGGCGAACAGGCCAGCAGGGGAGGGAAGTTGGGGGCGACCGGGCCAGCAGGGGAGGGCAGTTAGGGGTGAATGGGAGTGTAGGGGAGGGCAGTTGGGGAGGACCAGGCTGGCAGGGAGGGTAGTTGGGGGCGATCGGCCACCAGGGAAGGGTAGTTGGGGGCGATCGGGCTGCCAAGGGAGCAGTTAGGCAGCAATCAGGCCAACAGGGGAGAGGTTAGGGGGCAATCAGGCAGCAGGCAGGCAAGCGGTTGGGAGCCAGCAGTCCTGGATTATGAGAGGGATGTCTGACTGCCTGTTTAGGGATCGGGCCTAAATGGGCAGTTGGACATCCCCCGAGGAGTCCCAGATTGGAGAGGGTGCAGGCTGGGCTGAGGGACACCCCTCCAGTGCACGAATTTCGTGCACCAGGCCTCTAGTCTACATTATAAAAACAAAGCAAATCCAACATAAAGGAAGTCAAATAACCAAGACAAACAAGGAAAAGGATATCTGCAGCATACACTTTGGAAAACAGGTTGATACCCATAATGCTAATTTCTATTAAGCAATAAGAGATGGACAAGTGTTTCAATATAAAAATGGGCAGATATCACAAACAAGAAATTTAGAAAAATAAAATTTTAGTCATAATTAAGGAAATGTAAAAAACCGAAAAACCATTTTCAACTATCAGACTACCGCAGACTAAAAAGTAGAGGGATTAAGCAAAGAGAGAGAGAGAGAGAGAGAGAGAGAGAGAGAGAGAGAGAACGAATCCCTGGACACAGACAACACTGTGTTGATTGTGGGCTAGGAGGAAGGTTGGGAGAAGATGAAAGAGGGCATGGAGGGGATAAATGGTGATGGGGAAAAATAAAAAATAAATAAAAGATAAATACATAAAACATAAAAGAAACACAATCTGTCAGGTCCAGTAGAAAATTATCCCAAACTTAACACAGTGTTCAGGAAAAGCTATGTGCTTAATTAATGTGTACTAATAAATTTAAATGTAAAAAATGCCTTCATATATGAAAAATGCTAAGAGAAATCTATACAGTTACTAATGCTAATTGTCACCATCATATCCTACTAACTATTAAATTAGGACTGCACTTTATTTACATATTGTCTATAAAGTGTCAAGTTGGGCACATAAAATCTAACAATCGATATTGTTTAATACAGTTTCAACCTTTTGACATAAAACTAGTTACTTTTCAAAGAAAATTTACAATAAAATCTACCATAAAATTATGTCACTTTAGTAATTAAAAAAAAAAAGGGCATTTTAACAATAGTAGAGTTCCTTCCAAGAAAGGAGAGATGGCAACTTAATACCAACTACCGCTCTCCTTCATAGGGCACTGTCTTTATTTTGCTCCATTCCAGTTAAAACTCATTGTAGGCTGGCACTGAGTTCATATCATATGTGGAGATCTCATTAGAGAAGATTGAAAATTTAAATTCACATTTCTAATTTTTAAGTCTAAAGAAAATTTTTATCACTTGAACTTCATTGTGTCAACATCAGGGATAGCACACCATTTATAAGTACAAATATGATGCTATCTGGGGTTTCTCCAATAAAGAAGCTGAGAATACCAGCTTGATGTTAATTTAGAGCACTAAACTAGAAAATGAGACCATCTGCCATGTCATTAAGCAGCTAAGTAATCCAGGAAAAATTCTTCCATCTCTCTGAATCTGATATTTATATAAAAAGAGCCAAGGTCCGTAACATCCAAAACGACCGAAGGCTCGACTGAACACCGGAAGTCAATCCTGCAGTCAGTGCTGTGGGCGCCTCAGTGACACAGCACTGACTGCAGAGGGGGTTGCGATCAGGCACAGACAGAGGCTCAGAGAGAAAAGCAAGGTCTGATCACAGCCCCCGTGGAAGTCAGTGCAGGGTTGGCATGGCGGAAGTCAGTCCTGAAGTCAGTGAACATAGGGTCAATTAATATTAAGTAAACATAGATCAATTAATATCTCTTTGAGAGGAGTTGAGAATATAAAGTACACTGTAGAGCAATTACTTGTATTATTTCACATAAAATTCTTTTCAACTAAGATATTTTCCTTATTTAAAATATATATTGTTGAAAGAATTACAGATGTCTCTTTGTTTTAGTTTTTTTTCTCTCATTGATCTTCTCCACCCTGCACCCGCCCCTTCCAGGCCTTTGCCAGACTACTATCTGTGTCCATTGGCTATTCCTATCTAATACATAAAAATCTAGAAAGACTTAGAGAAAATAAAATAAAATATATACGAGATAAATACTGAACAGAAGAGTTGAAGTTGCTGCATGAATACTGGATACAGGCTTGAAGCCAAAACACAACTCATGAGATAAAGTTAGTCATTGTAACATAACAAAAGGTTCCTTTCACTAAAGAGATAAGATGGTTCCCAATACTTATACACATAATAGAACAGAGTAGGGGTACAGAATGAACCTCACCAAGATGTGTCTCAGTGGTATGAAGGGCAATTTGAGCTAAGGGCAATTTTAGCTTCAGTCTCAAGTGAAAATTCTGCCCCTCCCTTTAACTACTTAAAAAAAACTGAATTAGAGGCCTTGTCCATAATAAGACATTATCCTATACTAGAGACCCGGTGCACAAAATTTGTGCACTCGGGGGTGGGGTGGGGGAGGGGGGTCCCTCAGCCTGGCCTGTGCCCTCTCGCAGTCTGGGACCCCTTGGGGGATGACCACCAGCTGGTTTAGGCCCGCTCCCTGGGGAATTGGGCCTAAGCTGGCAATCAGACATCCCTCTGACAGTTCGGGAGCCCTTGGGGGATGTCCACTTGCCAGCCGGGAGCATGTCTAAGCTGCAGTCGGACATCCTTAGCGCCGCTGAGGAGGCAGGAGAGGCTCCCACCACCACCGCTGTACTGGCAGCCATCAGCCTGGCTTGTGGCTGAGCAGAGCTCCCCCTGTGGGAGTGCACTGACCACCAGGGGGCAGCTCCTGCATTGAGCGTCTGCCCCCTGGTGGTCAGTGTGTGTCATAGTGACCAGTGATTCCCAGTCGCTCTGCTGTTAGGGTCAGTTTGCATATTACCCTTTTATTATATAGGATAGAGGCCTGGTGCACGGGTGGGGGCCGGATGGTTTTCCCTGAAGGGTGTCCTGGATCAGGGTGGGGCTCCTGCTGGGGTGCCTGGCCAGCCTGGTTGAGGGGCTGATGGGTGCCTGCAGGCTGGTCACACCCCCTTCAGGGTCGGGGTCCCCACGGGGGTGCCTGGCCAGCCTGGATGAGGGGCTGATGGCTGGCTGCAGGGTGGCCACACCCCCTTTAGGGTGGGGGGTCCCTACTGGGGTGCCTGGCCAGTCTGGATGAGGGGCTGAAGGCTGTTTTCAGGCTGGCCAAGGCCCCTGGAGACGGAAGCTCCCAGCCTCTCCTTTTTTTCTTTATTTTTTTTATTCTGGGATTTATTTACCTTCTATAATTGCAACTATTGCCTTCAGTGGAGCTCAGAGCCGGCTGCTGCTCGCTCCAGCTCCATGGCCACAGCCGGCTGAAAGGAGGTATCTGGGGTTTATTTATCTTCTATAATTGAAACTTTGTTGCCTTCAGTGGAGCTCAGAGCTGGCCGGGAAGCTTGGCTTCCTCCATCACTGGAGCAACTAAGCCTCCTGCTCGCTTCAGCTCCTTGGCTGCCGGCCGCCATCTTGGTTGGATTAATTTGCTCTGATTGGCTGGTGGGCGTGGCTTAAGGCACAGCAAAGGTACAGTCAATTTGCATGTTTGTCTTTTATTAGATTAGATAATAGAAGGCTAATGTGCAAATCAACCAAATAGCAGAACGACCAGTTGCTATGACACACACTGACCACCAGGGGGCAGACGCTCAATGCAGGAGCTGCCCCCTGGTGGTCAGTGCGCTCCCACAGCAGGAGCACTTTTCAGCTGACCGACCAGTCCCGTGGCCCACCAGCCCGTCGGCAGCCACTCAGTCCCTCAGTAGTCCTGCAGGTCCAATTTCCGGAGATAGGGCCATGCACCGATGGACCACCACCACCAGCATGATCTTGACAGTGCTTCCAGCCTCCTGGAAGTCGGCCGCGGACACCACGGCCGCGTCCCCTACCTAGACACTCCACAAGGAAGAAAGGATATAAAAGCAGCTGCCAGGTGGCTCCCGACAACCGGTGCGATCGTCAGCGGGATGGATCCAGATCCCGGGCCAGCAAGGGTGTCCCACCACCTGCCCGGAGGGCTGATCATGCACCAGCCCCAACACCCCCCTGGGAATGCCACCCGTGCATGAATTTGTGCACCAGGCCTCTAGTTAAGATCATAAAAATGGAAAGCCAGACTAGTTTATCTTTTAGAAAACCCTTTCCAGAAAAAAATACTTTATAATATTTACACAAGAAATCCAGAGTGATTTTCGTTTTCCATTTGTCTTTATACAGACCCACCTGAGGCTACAATAAGTACACTACGAGAAGCTTCTTACCTCTGGTGTCATTTTCTATTTCTGTCCTCCAGCGATGTAAACAGTTTTCCAGCACAGAAAGTTCTTCTTCCGTTATGTGCCTTGGTGCTGGATGCATGGGCAAGTCTGGAGGTATTCGGGACTGAGTGAATGGTTTGTGAATCATAGATCTTGATGAGATGGCAGCTATTGATGTAGGTGATGTGCTTGGCAATTCCGAAGAGGCAGCTCCCTGTTGTTCCATTGTGCTGTATTTTTAAAGCATAAAATATTATTAAACTTTCCAAATTGAAGCTCTGGACACAGACTGTGCCAAATACATAGCATTAAATTGGCTTATAATTTCAAAAAGAAACGGTCTTAAGAATAGATGAGGAGTAACCTAACATCCTCATGAGTTCCTTAACAAACAAGGACTACATTATTTTAAGGAAGAAATTGTGGCTGTATAGTAGAAATACCTTGATCATATCTACTTAAAAAAACATACACCAACAAATCTTATGTGTACCAAAAGTATAAATACCTTTCCTTGCTAATACTTACCAGCTTACATTGTAGAAAAAATTTCTAATTTAACAATATTATTTTCGTGAATAAAAGGTTGAAACAGATAACATACTAAAACAACCTAAAGTATAACTCTGAATAGAAAAAATATGAAAAATTAAATCCACAACCAGAAAAATTAAATCCACAACCTATTAAAATAATGAAGAAAGCACCTAGAACACATACAACAAATGTTTTAAGTGAATCTAATTTTTTTAGAATTCATTAAAATTAATCACAACATGCATCTTATAAACCTTCTTCAAAGGGTACCAATTACATTATTATGTAATATAGAAAGCACAGCTTGTCTTTTGTATCAAAAAGACTTTTTACCTTGGTAATGCCTGTGATGGTACGGAACCACTAGGTGGGGAACTAGCATCAATATCATCAACAGGAGAAGTGCAAACAGGTTTACTTGAGGCAAATTCCAATGCATACTGTAGAACATCTACCAACGGAAAGCGCTTGGGACCCGAACCATAGCTTAAATATCTATTAACCATAAAATGTATGAATGCTTTAATTTGCATATAAAGCAAATTTGTGTTTTTCAATAATTTTTATAAAACATGATACAAATACTTCAATAAAACTCAACAATGAAATCAGTTTTCAGATGAAGACAGTAAGACTAAATATACATTCAAGAAGTAAATTAAATATTACCCAAAAGAAACCAAAGCTGATTAAACTTGAATGCATGTACACACTGTTATGAATTTTAACACTACTCTAAGTTTCATCTTCCTAAGACTATTTTTTAGTTGTTACCTGGTTTCATGATGACTAATATTATCTTCCTAATTTTTTACCTCTGGTTATTTTTCAATATTATTACTGACTAGAGGCCTGGTGCACAAAAATTTGTGCACTCGAGAGGGTCCCTCAGCCCGGCCTGTGCGCTCTTGCAGTCTGGGACCCCTCGGGGAATGACCACCTGCTGGCTTAGGCCCGCTCCCCGGGGGATCGGGCCTAAGATGGCATTCAGACATCCCTCTGGCAGCCCAGGAGCCCAAGGGGGATGTCCACTTGCCAGTGGGGAGCAGGCCTAGCTGCAGTCGGACATCCTTAGCGCTGCTGAGGAGGCGGGGGAGGCTCCCACGACCACCGCTGTACCGGAAGCTGTCAGCCTGGCTTGTGGCTGAGCAGAGCTCCCCCTATGGGAGTGCACTGACCACCAGGGGGCAGCTCCTGCATTGAGCATCTGTCCCCTGGTGGTCAGTGTGTGTCATAGTGACCAGTGATTCCCAGTCGCTCTGCTGTTAGGGTCAATTTGCATATAACCCTTTTATTATATAGGATAGAGGCCTGGTGCACGGGTGGGGGCCGGATGGTTTTCCCTGAAGGGTGTCCTGGATGAGGGTGGGGCTCCCGCTGGGGTGCCTGGCCAGTCTGGGTGAGGGGCTGATGGCTGTTTGCAGGCTGGCCACAGCCCCTTCAGGGTGAGGGTCCCCGCTGGGGTGCCTGGCCAGCCTGGGTGAGGGGCTGATGGCTGGCTGCAGGCTGGCCACACACCCTTCAGGGTGGGGGGTCCCCGCTGGGTTGCCTGTCCCGTCTTGGTGAGAGGCTAAGGGCCATTTTCAGGCTAGCCACACTCCCTTCAGGGAGGCGGGGGTCCTGCTGGGGTGCCCGGCTAGTCTGAGTGAGGGGTGATGGCTGTTTGTAGGCTGGCCAAGCCCCCAGCAGGGATCCTCACCCCATGAGGATGTGGCCATCCTGGGTGAGGGGCTGATGGCTGTTTGCAGGCTGACTACAGTCCCCAGCCACCCAAGCTCCCAGTGATGGCTGGCTGGAAGCAGGTATCTGGGATTTATTTAGCTTCAATAATTGAAACTTTATTGCCTTTTGTGGAGGCCACAGCTGGCCAAGGCAGGCAGGAAGCTTGGCTTCCTCCATCGCCAGGGCAACCAAGCCTTCTGACTGCTCCAGTTCCGTGGCTGCCGGCCGCCATCTTGGTTGGGTTAATTTGCATATAGTCACTCTGATTGGCTGGTGGGTGAGGCTTGGGCATAGCAAAGGTATGGTCAATTAGCATCTTTGTCTTTTATTAGTGTAGATACCTTTTAAGAATAAGAATTATTGAAATATGATCTATTATATTTGTATAGTAAAGTTTCAGGGTATTTTCAAATTAGCACTAAAATAAGGGGATAAAGATTACATCAGAGGCTGCAAACTGGCATCTGGCAGATGACATTTCAGCCTGGGGACTTTATCTAAACTACAGAACATTTGACAGTCTAGATCAGGGGTGGGCAAACTTTTTGACTTGAGGGCCACAATGGGTTCTCAAACTGGACTCAGAAGAAGGAGCTGCGGCCGTGTTTCCCGACGTTGCCATGTTAACACTGCTGCTGGTGAAGGAGCGGAGGGGAGAGCACGAGAACCCTCCACTCTTTCGGCTCCACAGGCTGGATAGAACAGCCGAATGGGCTGGATCCGGCCCTCAGGCCGTAGTTTGGCCATGGCTGGTCTAGATGTTGGCTTCTGGGAACAATCTGACACTTTAGGGATACTGAGATGACATTCATCATGACTCCACGAGCTAATGTGGCTGGCAGCCACTCTCTCTCCAAGGGGTGTGCTCTAGGCATCCCTGTCCACCACTATGTTTGACTTGTTGCCTTTCTTCAGAAAGCCTCCACGAGGTCCTGGTAGGCATCTGAGTTTGTATCTTCTGTATTAAGGAGGAAAACTCTGTCACCATTTGTCTTAAAGGAAATCTCAAGAGTAATATTTAGTATCATGAAAGAAGAAACCTCAATTATAAGTTAGTTTATATCTATTTTCAGAATCATACCTGTTGTTGGTGAGAATATTTACCTTTAAATACTAGAATAAGCTTCTAATGAGAACTATAAAAGATTTTAAGTTTCTAACAGAATTAAAAACTAAACTATATAAGCAATAATATCAGTTCAGAATTATTATCTACTCCTAGGATCATAAATTACTCAAGAAAAATGTAAGATTAAAAATTCTAGATAATCGCTAAAAGCATGAACTTCTACAGTTAGCTCATAATTCTATAAAAGTTACAATACCTTTCTAGTCTTTGTTGTAATACTGTAAGGTAATCCTTCAGTCTCTTGATCTCTTCCCTCTTAATTCTTGTTATTTCTCTATTTCTGTGCATGTATCTTCCAGAAAAAAAAGAAAAATAGCAATCATTAGTATCTCTAAATATTGTGGAAGGAGATACAATATTAAGTCCAGGCCAGTGGTTGGCAAACTGCGGCTCGCGAGTCACATGCGGCTCTTTGGCCCCTTGAGTGTGGCTCTTCCACAAAATACTGACTTCTGTGCATGGGCCACGAAGTCTCAATCGCACTGTATGTGTGCGCACGCACGTGGTATTTTGTGGAAGAGCCACACTCAAGGGGCCAAAGAGTTGCATGTGGCTTGCAAGCCGCAGTTTGCCGACCACTGGTCTAGGCAATCCCATAGATCAATTCATTTAAAATTTTATAATAAAAATAGAGGCCTTGTGCACAAAATTCATGCGCTTGGGCGGGGGGGGGCAGTGGCTCAACCCGGCCTGCACCCTCTCACACCCACGGAAGATGTCTGACTGCCATGGAGGCAGAAGAGGCTCCCGCCACCACCACTGTGCCCATCAGCCATGAGCCTGGCTTCAGGCTGAGTGGCATTCCCCCTGTGCAAGCACACTGACCACCAGGGGGCAGTTCCTGTTTGAGCATCTGCCCCCTGATGATCAGTGAGCATCATAGCAACCGGTTGTTCCACTCTTTGGTTGATTTGCATATTAACCTTTTATTATATAGGATATCAAACAGTATAAAATAGTACTTTTGAAAATTTCTCATAGAATTATAATACAAGAATATAATAATCTTTTAAAAAACTTCCTTATAATTTCCTTTTACTATACCTTTTCTTGACAAATGCTACTAAATATTTTATACAAAAATTAAAGAATTTAAGGAAATTAGACAAAATTCTTCTCTAAATACAGTAATTCTTCACTTGGTTACTAAACTGTTTCTAAACTAATTTATGCTATATCCCAAACCATACCTGTCCAGATATAAAACTTGAGGAAATTCTAATTTGTTGTGAATTTTTTCTGGTCTTCCCAATGCCTGATTAAATTCAAATCTTGACAATTCAAATGTTAACACGGGTGGTAGTTCAGTAAACCAATGCTGAAAGAAATAATAATTCAAAACATTAGTATCATCTTTCTGTTTTCTCCATTCCAAATTTAGGCATAGGATGTCAGCAGTGACATTTTTATATGCATCGTCACAATGACGACATCACTAAAAAAATTAGGTATGGTATTTAGATAAAACTTTCACACTTTTTGAAAATTCCAAGGATGAGGCTAACATACAACCAGGAAAGAGAAAAATCTTCTAACAATTCTTCTTCCATGACAATTCTTTATATTTGAATTTCTAACCCAAAGAGAAAGCCATTGGTTAAAATCATAACTTAGTAGCTCAAGTTTTTTATTTTTAAAATCCTTATTGTTGAAAATATTACACATGCCCCCTTATTTTCCCTATAGACCCATCTAACCCTCTCCCTCCCCCTACCCCATGTCTTCCCCACCCTGTTTGGTCTGTGTCCATGGGTTATGCATATATGTATATAAGTTCTTGGCTGATCTCTTCCCACCCAACACATCCACCGCTGCCTTCTGTCTGAGATTCAACAGTCTGTTCCATGCGTCTATGTCTCTGGATCTATTTTGTTCATCAGTCTATTTTGTTCATTAGATTAGCTCAAGATTATATTACTATTGCTACCATAAATGGTATATATTCTTATTACAATCATTCATACTGTCAAAACCTGTGACAAAGTTCCAAGATGTAGTACATAAAGGAAAAAAAATGTTATAACATAAATGATCACAATTCTCATACTTAAAAACTAGGAACTGTTTTAAACTTAATTGTCCTACTGGAAATTTGAATAATTTAAGAAAAAGATATATCACTAATAAATATTTATGGTAATTATATTTGAAATCCTTTATAGTAACTAGCATTTAACAAATTAAATGCCTCATTGCTATGAACCAACTCCAGCAAAAACTTTGGGGAATGTTCAATTATGAATGTTATACAACAAAATTAAAAATTTTTTTTTTTGTAGAAAACATTCAAGTTTTATATAAACACTAGAGACCTGGTACATGATATTTTCTGTATCAAGGTAAAATCAACAACTTTTACTAAACAATAGTGTAAGAGGTGTTACCATCAAGAATTATGCCAATTTTGAAACACATCTACCATGTTTTTCATTGGTCTTTGTAGAGACTCAAGAAGAAATAGTTATTCTGAAGCATATAATGAAATAGGACTATAATTTTAAAATGTTATTAGAAACTTATCTAGGCAATTGGTAATAGATCAAATTTGGTATTACTGAGACTGCTTAGAAACTGAATTTAGAGAAGATGGCAAACTATTGTATTCCATAGGCTGAATTAAAAAACCTAGGCAGAAAGCATAGAATGCAGTCTAAGATTTTATAGTATAAAGACAAAGATGAAGGACAAACTAGATTTTAAAAAATAAACTAGAGGCCTGATGAACAAAATCTGTGCAAGGGGCTCGGCCCTCGCAGCCCCAGCTTCGTCCAGAAGGTCATCTAGACAGTCATTGGGCTGTTGGGTCTAATTAGCATATTAGCGCTTTATTATATAGGATAGCAGCCTGGCCTGCATGGCTAATTGGTTGAGTGTCAACATATGAACCATGAGGTCAAGGTTCAATTCCGGGTGAGTGCACATGCCAAGGTTGTGGGCTCAATCCCCAGTGAGGGTGTGGAGGAGGCAGCTGATCTATGATTCTCTATCATCACTGATGTTTCTGTCTCTATCCCACTCCCTTCCTCTCTGAAAACAATAAAACTATATTTAAAAAAATAAAAATAAAAATTTAGATTGAATGTAAGGAAAACCATTTTTGAAAGCTAGACATATGTGAGAAAGATTACTTACCAATAAACCGTAGTGTATTTCACTTACAAGCTGCTTTGACAAAGTAAGGAATATGCCATCCTGTTTTCCCTGCCCCACCCATCCATCTATCATCCTTAGTTAATCCAAAACAGATCATACTTTAAGGAATTCTGCTTTCTTGTTCTCTTATGGGGTCCTGGGAAAGTTCCAATCCTTGGATATCTATTTTCCATCAATAAAATAAATCAACTTAATTTAATTATTCTTTTTTAAAAAATTATATATATTTTATTGATTTTTTACAGAGAGGAAGGGAGAGGGATAGAGAGTTAGAAACATTGATGAGGAGGAACCAAGATGGCAGCATAGGTAAACACCGGAGATTGCTGCCTCGCACAACCACTTCAAAAATACAACTAAAAGACGGAACGGACATCACGCAGAACCACAGGAAGGCTGGCTGAGGGGAAATTCTACAACTAGAAGGAAAGAGAAAGACATACCGAGACTCAGAGGCACAGTGCGTAAGTCAAATACTATGGTGCGGAGGTGCGCGCAGAGCGGGCTGGCACCTGAGGGCGCGGTTGTCTGTTTCAATCGGGAGGGAATTTCAGGCTCTGAGCTCCAGATCCGGGCGAGTCTCTAGGGACCCAGACTCAAACGGGAGAAGTGGGACTGTCTGGCATCGGTCGGAACTTGAGGGCAGCTTTCTCTCCGAGGTTTGCAGTGGTTGCTGGGACTCTGAGAGGCAGAGCCCCTGGTGAAGGGACTGAGAGCAGCCATAACGGCTCCGCCCGCCCTGTTGATCCCGTGGGACCCACCCCGCCCAAGCCCTGCACAGAGGCATTTGCCGGATAGCCTCAGGCAAAGACTAGATTAGCACCTCCCTAGAGGACAGAAGTTCTCCCACTGCAGACACAGCTGATTCTCACTGCCACTTGGCCTGGAGGTCAAATCCCCCCAGTATTACCTACAACAATCAAGGCTTAACTACAACAAGGCTGCGCACAAAGACCACAAGGGGGTGCACCAAGAAAGCATAAAAAATGCGGAGACAAAGAAACAGGACAGAAATGTCAGAAATGGAGGATATAGAGTTCAAAACCACACTTTTAAGGTCTTTCAATAATTTTCTAGAAACTGCCGATAAACTTAATGAGATCTACAAGAAATCTAATGAGACCCTCGATGTTGTGATAAAGAACCAACTAGAAATTAAGCATACACTGACTGAAATAAAGAATATTATACAGACTCCCAAAAGCAGACCAGAGGAGCGCAAGAATCAAGTCAAAGATTTGAAATGCAAAGAAGCAAAAAACACCCAACCAGAAAAGCAAAATGAAAAAAGAATACGAAAATAGTGTAAGGAGCCTCTGGGACAGCTTCAAGCGTACCAACATCAGAATTATAAGGGTGCCAGAAGAAGAGAGAGAGCAAGATATTGAAAACCTATTTGAAGAAATAATGACAGAAAACTTCCCCTACCTGGTGAAAGAAATAGACTTACAAGTCCAGGAAGCGCAGAGAACCCCAAACAAAAGGAATCCAAAGAGGATCACACCAAGACACATCATAATTAAAATGCCAAGAGCAAAAGACAAAGAGAGAATCTTAAAAGCAGCATGAGAAAGAAACTCAGTTACCTACAAGGGAATACCCATACGACTGTCAGCTGATTTCTCAACAGAAACTTTGCAGGCCAGAAGGGAGTGGCAAGAAATATTCAAAGTGATGAACACCAAGAACCTACAACCAAGATTACTTTATCCAGCAAAGCTATCATTCAGAATTGAAGGTCAGATAAAGAGCTTCACAGATAAGGAAAAGCTAAAGGAGTTCATCACCACCAAACCTGTATTATATGAAATGCTGAAAGGTATCCTTTAAGAAGAGGAAGAAGAAGAAAAAGGTAAAGATAGAAATTATGAACAACAAATACGCATCTATCAACAAGTGAATCTAAGAATCAAGTGAATAAATAATCTGATGAACTGGTGATTATAATAGAATCAGGGACATAGAAAGGGAATGGACTGACTATTCTTGAGGGGAAAGGGTTGTGGGGGATGCGGGAAGAAACTGGACAAAAATCGTGCACCTATGGATGAGGACAGTGGGTGGAGAGTGAGGGCAGAGGGTGGGGTGGGAACTGGGAGGAGGGGAGTTATGGGGGGGAAAAGAGGAACAAATGTAATAATCTGAACAATAAAGATTTAATTTAAAAAAAAAAGAGAAGAAACATCGATGAGAGAGAAACATCGATCAGCTGCCTCCTGCACACCCCCCACTGGGGATGTGCCCGAAACCAAGGCACATGCCCTTGACCAGAATCGAACCTGGGACCCTTCAGTCCACAGGTCGATGCTGTATCCACTGAGCCAAAACGGTTAGGGCAATTTAAATATTCTTAAGTATAGTTCTATATCAAATCACTTGTGGAGCTCTTGTGCCATGTACCATATCCCTGTCCTAGATTCTGATTTGATAGCTTTGAAGTGGGGCCTAGGCATCTGTTGAGAATGACTCAGTAGATGACCTGTGAGGTGGAGAGAACAATTATTTCACAGATTCTCTCTCTTTCCCTCTATAAAAAAACGCCACACCAAATAATAAATATTATTTATTTCTGTTGAAGGGGAAAAAAAGTTAGGACAAAAATGGTTAATTACAATTTTTAAAAAAGCACACAATTCAAATAAAATCAATTTATTCTCAAAGATACAAGAACCCAGTCCCTTTTTAGATAAACACAAGAGAGATAGAATAAGTTAATATTTATTAAGCTCCTATTCAGGGATAAAGACCTCATAAACTCTTTTGATAACACTGAGACATTTCATTCAGTCAGTCACACCTCTAATTGCAGTTACCACACTATCCACTAGGGACACAGAAGGGAGTGGCACATATGAAGATCCTGCCCTCAAGCATGGAGGCTCACAAAAGCAACTATCAGCAATTGCTTAACAATGACTGATTTTAAAGATTCATATCTGTTCTTTACTTTCTGCTGTAACACTCCTCAAAAGATAAGTACATGTATGGTTAGATGGATATGCAGATGGAGCTGGAGAGACAGAGTTGGGTGGCGAGACAGAAAGCAGTAGACACAGATAAATAGGTTTATAATATATTAAATGCCTGATGTACGAAATTTGTGCAAGGGGCTCGGCCCTCACAGCCCCAGCTTCGTCCGGAAGGTCATTTGGCTATCTGGTCTAATTAGCATGTTATGCTTTTATTATTATAGATTTTGTAAATTATTTCCTTCTGGAGAAAGCAAGTTCTTCCATCTGTCCTTCACATTATTATACTGAAATTTTACAAGAAAAGGGGTCTTTGTAGAGACTCAAGAAGAAATAGTTATTCTGAAGGATATAATGAAATAGGCCCCTCCTGCCCACCTGCTTGCCCCCAAATGCACCCTCCGGCCCCCCACTTGCCAGCCTGATCACCCTCAAATGCCCTCCCTTCCTGGCCTGATCGCCCCTAACTGCCTCTGCCTTGGCCCCGCCACCATGGCTTTGTCCAGAAGGTCTCCTGGTCTAATTAGCATATTACCCTTTTATTAGGATAGATGGGCTATGCAGATTTCCCAAATATGTCTAAAATACCATCATTCAATGAAAACACATATTTAGAGTATTCTCAATTAGTAGGTAGCTATAGAAATGGGGACTTAAATTGTGCTTTACAGCACTGTTATAAAGATTTAGGGGGAGAGGGATGATGCAGATGTTAAACTTACCTCTTGGCCTGATTTTCCTGAATTCTCTGAATGTAAAGATTCAATTTCTCCTTCAATCATAGCAGCTTCTAGGCACTCATGTAGATCTTTGAATCCATTGACCTGAAGTGGGTACTGACCAAACATTTCAGTATTTTCAAATTTTTTACCTATAGGAGGGGGGAAAGTTAATTAACTTACTATTCCTCAATGTGGCCTTTTAGCTACTAATTGTATTATGAATGACCTCTTACCCTGAAAACTTAACTCTGATGGATTATGTTCCAGAGGGTAATGAGCTAGTGTATAAACCAAATTCTGTTGGTTTATATATGTACATATGTACATTCACATCCAGTCATATATTCAATTCAACCCAAATGTAATATATGTATGTATATATGTATGTATTTATTTACTTATTCTTCCAAAAAGCCCTTCTAAGGCCAAGATACTGTGCTAAGCAATAAAAATATGTACAACAGTGAAAAACAAGAGATGGTCCCTGAGCTGAGGAAACTCTTAGCCTCTTCTGGAAAAAAAGACATCATACATATTAATTGCACACATAATTTTGAACAAACAACTGTTTGGTATTGTAAATGTTATAAAAAGTGTGGTGAGAGAGACCGCTGTGAGAGGGTAGAAAAAGGGGAGCTGTCCTAGTCTTTAGGGATCGAGAGTAGAACAAAGAGGCTTCCATAGCAAAAAGACATTTATTCTCAAACTTAGTGAGTGGGAGTTAGCCAGGCCAGAGTGTCCGGGAACTGTAGAGTATTCTTGGCCAAGGAAAAGCACATACAAAGACTTTAAAGCTGCAAAGAACTTGGCACATTTGAAGAACAAAGAAGAGGACAGTATAGCTTGGGGAAGCAATGGGGAGGTGACAACCAAGAGTTAGTTAGGTGGGTCAAAATCTACAAAGTCTAACAGCCTTTGTTACGAATTTTTTCAGTACATTCTGAGAATAATAGAAAGTATTAAATTGTTAAATCTAGGAATAATAGGATCAAAAGAACTAACAAGCAAAACAGAGACAGACTCATAGATAGAAAGCTGATAGGTGTGGGACGGGGAGTGAAGGTATTGAGCAAAGAGAAAAAACTCAAGGACAGATTCAACAATGTAGTGATTGCTGAGGGAAGGGGAATGGCAAAAAGTGGAGGAGGGTATAAAGGGGATAAATGGTGATAGAGACTTGACTTGGGGTTTTGAACACACAATACAGTGTACAGATGATGTGTTATAGAACTTTGCACCTGAAATCTGTAATTTTGTTAACCACTGTCATCCCAATAAGTTAAATAAAAAGGCAAGAAAAGGATCAGATTTATGTATTTAAAACATTCTTTTGACTTCTGTAATAAGTGGGTGGTAGATTACTAGGATAGTATTATGGAATCCATTCAGTGTAGAATAGGGTGTTACCAGTAAAAGTGTACAAAAACACACAAATTAATTTACACACACACACACACACACACACACACACACACATTTATGTATGTATACAAGGAGGAGCACCAGTAAGGCTTGATTGATTGGCTCAATGCAGAATGGGGGACAGAGGTAAGTAGGGTATCAGGAATGAGACTCACCTTTCTAGTATTAACAATTGGACTAATGTTTATGTACTGAAGGGGCCCCACTGAAGAAAGCACAGAGGATTATTTTTGTTTTGTTTAAGGTTGAGAAAATAGTTGGATATGAGTCTGTAAGATTATTTCTCTAGTCTGAGGCTCTAAATTAAAAATCGCTGACTTACTGGTAGCAGGAAATCAAGGCAGTAAATGAGACTGTCTAGGGAATTAGTAAACAGGATAAGGAAGAGGGCCTAAACTGAGTCCCAAAGATGCCCTACCTTTAATATAAGAAGAGACTATAAAACATAACTACTAAGAAGTACCCACTCAGAAATTTTAAAAAGCCAAGAAAATATGGTGCCATAGAAGCCAGAGAAGTGTTTTTAAAAGGAAAAATGGAAGAAGAGGAGAGAGTGGATCAATAGAATTAATAGCTGATAGGAGTTCAGTACAAAAACTGAGAGGGACCCAATGAACTTGAACACATGTAAAAAAACCTACATTAATCTTAAAAATATTCCTTTAGGAAGAGGTCTGGGCCAGAAGCAAAAGTGGGATGGTTTTAACAAGTGGGGAGTTAGCAGATGATATCAAACCCGTCCTTAAGGGGCTTAAACTTAAATAGGATTAACTTAAAAGAGTGCCTTAATTTTTAAGACATGAGATACCAGACCAGGTCCAATTATCAATGAGAAGACACATTAAAGAGGGCTAAGGTGAAGATAAAAAACAACAGCAATAAAAAACTGCCCACAAGATAATAAGAACAGTGAGGTCTGGGTGAAAGCATGAAGGAATGAGATTCTGAGAACATACAAAGAATACTCTGTTGATATAAGACTAAATATTCCTCTATTATCTGGGGGATCAAATAAAAATAATTAGTGGCATTAGGAATGGATCCAGGTTGGAGAGGCTGCAGCACAATATTTGATGATGAGCATTTTAAGAACTGTTTTACAATATTATAACACAAAATTAGATTCAGGGCCTTAGGACCCACAGTTAGGTTTCATTAGCTTCACAGTAAATTCATGAAAGTTGAAGTAAAGTGTTTTTTAGACAATGAAGAGACAAGACGTTAGAATTACAGTAGAAAAGATAGAAATTGTTAATGCAGAAAACAGGATAGAAAACAGTGATTAAATAAAATAAGTATGACAGCCAAGTAGGGTTAGAGAACTGGAACCAGTGAAGCTTGGTATACTACAGATTCCTGATCCACTACAGCTAGCCCACTGAAGTGACTTTTCCTCAGCAATTTCAGGAACTCAGGGCATGCAGAGAGAAGATAAATAGCTTAATAAAGGTCAGAGAATAGACAGAGACAGTGCTAGAAATCAATGTGGGAAAGGGAGTTTTAGATATTTATACAGATAATTATAATGAACAAGGATGGAAATAAAGAGAAGGGCTGAGAGGAACTAAATGGAGGAATCAGTGGTCTATAAGTTCTTTTTGCAAGGGGCTACTTTAGCAAACAAACGGAAATCACCCCATTGGGACTCACTGGTCTGACACCTCAATATAACCTTACTGACCAAATCCTTAGCCTCTGTCTTTTTCTAAATTCTAAGTTATAAAACTATATTCAAACAAAACTTCTTATGAATCCATTACTTATCCTGAAGAAAAAACAATTTTCCAAATTTTATACTTTGGGCACTTCCAAAAGTTGATGCACTGGGCCATTCAGGAAAAATAAGTTATCAAAAATTTATATTTTGGGACTTAGTAATATTATTATTTGAAGTATATCTACTGACTCAGTTCAGTCCCTTGTTAGGAGAATCAGAGTGTAACTGGTTTGGTCCAGATTTTAAGTAATAGGCATTTAAGGAAGATGGAGTAGTATCATTCTTAACTGAATTTTCAAAAGATAGAATACAACTCTTTCTTGAAAACTAGAGTCTAAAGAATTTTATAATCACCTAAAAAGTGCAATATCCCAACTATGCTAAATTGCTAAACTCAGCTTTCAACATTCACAGACTTAAAACCCTCAAAAACAGTGATAATCATATCAACCCCAGTATTCAATTCAAATATTATTTTCAAAAGATTCACCAACAACACAACTGCCCCTGTAATCCCTGTATCCCAATAATTCACAGAATTACAGAAGCCTTCCCAGGGAAAAAACAACAGGATAATATTAACTAAGTATCAATTAGCATGGGATAATATACTCTATACCTTCCTTTTCATATCTCAATTCTGTGCTTTGTATATAAATGACTAGTGGTAGCAATGTAACTCTAGACAGGAACTCTAGACAGAGTAAGTCAAATTAAAATTAAAAGTCATTCAACAAATGAAGAGTTACTATCAAGACAAAGAAGCTAACAGATTATATCTCTTCATTGTAATACCTTCAAGTACTCCCACAGCTAAGAATCTTCCATAGAACAACTCTACCATGGGGTTCTTTGGCTTCTCTTCATCCCTAAAGCATGTTAAAAAACATAAATATGGTTATAATTTTTGGACCTGTAAGTAATGAAGGAAACATTAGAAAAACAATAGCCTATGCCAAAGTAATAACGTGTATGAGGTTATCATGCACTCGGCTGGTACTTAGTGTCACCCTGGGAAAGGTACTTAAATTTACTTTTCCATTTCTTCACCTGTCAACTGAAGATAATAATGGTAATTAAACCCTCAAGGCTGTTTTAAAGGTTAAAATAACTATGCAAGATGCTCTTACAAGAGGACCTGACAGTCAGTGCCCATAAAGTGCCTAGCTTTTCTATTATCACTACACACTTCAGTCTCGGACCTTCAGTCCTTATTATATATACTTTTTTGGACTTGTTGGGAAGGGGGAAAGCCACCCTTGATCAAACATGCTTTGTCCACCTTCAAGTTGAAGGACCCCACAAGTGCTACTGTCCTGTCAGACTAATAGAGAGCCTCTGTGTGGACTTGACCTAAGGTTGTCCACCTTGGTTCCTGGTTCTTAAAAGTTCAAGTTCCTTGTATCTTTAAGGTTCTAATACTAAAATTTATTGGGCAAGTTTCCTCTGAGTAAATGATATCTGTATCCCAATCTATGATACCCGAGTGTCTTTGAATTTCCCTCAGTAATTTTTTAAATGTTTTATATACCCTGGAACCCCTAGTCCTCCTCTCAAGTCTATCCAGATTTCTGTAAGCACTTCAGTGTCATACTTTCAACACGAGTCCTCAATTGCTTTTCACCTGTAGACTTAGAAGAAAGCCACTTGACTATTTCATGAATCTTTGTTTCTTCTGAACGAGTTATTCTATTCTGATTTTGAAGATCTTGCTTATTATTTACTTACTTTTTGTTAATTTCTTTTGGGTCCTAGTCACCTTATATGATCTGGTAACTAACAAATTATCTCCCCTTTTTTAAAAACAGTTTTAAAACAGGCTAGAATTTTTCCATATCTTCAGAAATCTTAAGTCTTATTTGAAATATGTCCCTCTCCTCATTGAATCTAATGAAAAGAACTGGGCAATGTAGGATTAGCCCTTTCAGGGATCACTTTTTAGACCTTTCTGGCTAGATTCTTCCCTGATAGTGGAAATCTAAAGCTACCAGCATTTGTGGCCATAAATTCCAACAGCTTATCAATAATACAGAGGTAACATTTGGGCTCCCATATGTCTATCTCAGATTCCTATTTATTTGTTGACACTGAATACATTAAAGGAAAAAAAAATGAGTGCTACTTACAGATCTCTTAAAATACCATCACTAAATTTCATGGTAACTTACGTCTCCTCTTCAGCTTTCATTTGGAAGGCATCTTCTAACCAATCTAGTAATTTGTGTGTAAACTCACTCACATCTTGCTATAGGGAAAAAAAACCAAAACACACACAAAAAAAAAACCTTGTTAATTTTTAAGCCTATTAATAAAAATGCTAAATATTGCAACATAAAACTTGCACCCAGACATTCAAACATATAATTACTGACTACTCACAAAGGTATTAAATGAAATCTTTCACATCAAATGCAATAAATATTTATAACTTAACCAGAGCACAAAATCAGTATTTGAGAAAAACAAGCATTATATTGATAATCATTGTGATTGGCTTTCACTTTAGGAAAATAAATATCAGAATTCCAACTTACAAATGAGATTTCTATTTTTTAATTTTTATTTTTTCCCTTTTAATTGAATTTATTGGGGTGACAATGGTTAACAAATTATACAGGTTTCAGCTGCACAATTCTACAACATATCATTTGTACACTATTGTATATTCACCACCCAAGTCAAGTCTCCTTCCGTCACCATTTATCTACCCATACCCTCTTTCCACTTCCCTGCAACTCTGTACACCCCTTCTCCCAGCAATCACCATGAGTTGTTTTTTTTTTCTTTTTTGCTCAATCCCACTCCTCATCTCCCCCCAACAACTGTCAGCCTACTCTCTATCTATGAGTCTGTCTCTATTTTGCTTGTTAACTTATTTTGTTCATTAGATTACATGTATGAATGAAATAATACAAAATATTTTTTCAAAAAAGCTGTTAATGAACCTTTATAAAAGTATGCATATCACCAAAAAGTTCTTCATTTTATAAAGAATACTGGCTTCTCTCTTAGAAGGAAGATGTGCCTTTCTTCATTCAACTTTTCAAAGGCATATCCACTAAACATATTTGACTGAGTTCAATCAACCCATCAAAGAAAGATAAAGCAGGGTAAGCACTTGGTCTTTATCAAAATAGCTCTAAATATAAAACAAACTTTAATGTCACACATTTTTCCATCTAGAAGTTGTTTAAAGAGCATCTAGGCCAACTTGCACACCTTTAAAATGTTAAAACTAAGGTCTAGGAAGAGTAAGTAAATTACAAGAATGTCATATAGTTCAAGACAAACTCAGCACAAAAATCCAGTTATAAACATCCATACTATCTGTAGTAGGTTAAATAGTGGCCCACCAAAACACTTGTCCACCTGGAACCTCAGAATACAAACTTATTTGGAATAAGAGTTTTTGCAGGTGTGATTTAGGTAAGGATCTTAAGATGAGATCATCCTGGGTTAGAATAGGCCTAAATCCAATTGTGAGTATTCTTCTAAGAAACAGAAAATGAGCAAACACATAGACACACTGGGGAAAAGGCCACATAAAGATGTAGACAGAGATTGGAGGTATGCTGCCAGAAGACAGGAACACAGGAGCCTAAAGAAGATGACAGAGTCAAGGAAGGCTTCTTTCCCTTAGAGCCACTGGAGGGAGCAAAGCTCTTCCATCACCTACCTACACTTAGGATTTTGGCCTCTAGAACTATGGAGAGAATATTTTTCTACTGTTTTGAAGTCACTCGGTTTGTTGTAATTTGCTACAGTTGTCCTAGCAAGTTATAACACCTTAAAACCTTCAATACTTTTCTACAACTTGGCTTATCTTGCAAGGTTATCTGACAAAAAACAAAAAGGTTTCCTCGTTATCATAATACTCTTCAGAGAAAGTAATCCCTGTCTTTTTTAGCAATCAATCTAAAATTTACAATTACAAAATAATTCTACCTGCTTTCATCAAGAGAAAAAAATGATAACATTTTAGTTTTAAATTAAGTTATAAGTATACTTAAATTTGGCAGTACTGTATCCCAAAAAATATCCCCGAGACTCTTGAATATTTCAAAGATATAATTAAAAAGAATATGAAATGAACATATAAATTCACTTTTATTTTTATTTTTTTTAAAATATATTTTATTGATTTTTTTACAGAGAGGAAGGGAGAGAGAGATAGAGAGTCAGAAACATCGATGAGAGAGAAACATCGACCAGCTGCCTCCTGCACATCCCCCACTGGGGATGTGCCCGCAACCCAGGTACATGCCCTTGACTGGAATCGAACCTGGGACCTTTCAGTCCGCAGGCCGACGCTCTATCCACTGAGCCAAACCGGTTTTGGCTAAATTCACTTTTAAAAGTCATGATGCTTACTTTACTTATAGATCCACTCCACTATGCCACTAATGTGTACTTTAGATTCGAATATCTAGGAACAGAAGAGAATCAAACCTATATCTACCTCAATTGATGTGCAACTACTTTAAAGATTTCCTCCCCGCCTCCCCTCCCCCCCCCCCCCCCCCCCCCCCCCGGCCCAGGGAGTGAGAAAGGGAGAGGGAAAGAAATATCTGTATGAGAGCAAAACATCAATTAGCTGCCTCCTGCATGCCCACTACTGAGGATTGAGCCTGAAATCCAGCATGTGCCCTGACCAGGAATTGAACCAGTAACTTTAATGTGCATGGGACAATGCCCAACTAACTGAGCCACACAAGCCAGGGTGATGTGCAACTACTTTAAAAGCCCTTGTAGAGGGGAGAAAAAGAACCCAAAGCAAAGACATTCGCCATGTGGCATTCTGGAGCATGTCACAGCATGAACAGCTAGTTGTCTTCTGTCCACTCTAACAAAAGTGAAGTCTACCCATATACATACATATAAGGCTTCCAATTAAACTTGTGCTACCTCATTTTTAAATATGAAAAGATACCTAAAGATCACTATGCTTTCTTAGAAAGCTTCAACACAAAAGAAAGCAGCCAAAAAAGACAAAGAAAAAGCAATTTCAGAAGAAAAGATAAGTCAAGGAACAGAAATGACTTTTAAAACTTAATAGTAGGGAGACAAATGGTGGTGGAATAGGCAGACCTGTTGGGCACCTTGTCCCAAGGCCAGGCTGGAAATACCACTAAACTGGAGAACATTCACCTGGAATTTCCAACTGTGGTCCAGCTGAGGAGCTGACTTATAACAAGGAAGGCACCTGGAGACTGGTAGGAAGGGCGAGGTTGTGAGAGGTGGGGAGCCTGGAAAGGAAGGAGCTGTGCTATGGGGAGAACTGTTCTGGGAGCACAGGCAGGACTCCATGCACCAGTGGTGGCAGTGGCATGACCCGACCTGCAGCACTACCCAAGCCCATGGTGGCCTGACCTGTGGCAGTGTGGCCCACAACGCCCATATCATCCAAGCAGCTGTGAAAGGCAGCAGGATTGCTGGCAGCAGCAGAGTCTAGACCTGGCGGACGAGAGTCAGTGGGGGAGAGAGCTGCAGTTTCGACTGCCTTTTTCTTTCTTTCGTTTTTAATCACTTAAACCCAAAGCACAAGAGTTCTCATTTGCAAATACACACCCGAGCTGTTGGCATAGGGCAGTGGTCGGCAAACCGTGGCTCGCGAGCCACATGCGGCTCTTTGGCCCCTTGAGTGTGGCTCTTCCACAAACCACCACATGCGGGCGCACACGTACAGTGTGATTGAAACTTCGTGGCCCGTGCGCAGAAGTCGGTTTTCTGCCTGGGCGAGTCTAATTTGAAGAAGTGGCGTTAGAAGAAGTGGGGGGTGTCCGTCGGTCGGGCAAAGGCGCAGCCGCAGCCGCGGGATACGCAGCAGCTGGGGAGGTGCACGCAATTCATGCACGAGTTGAGGATGGGAGAGTTGGAAGGGGTCGACCTCAGTGAACGTACCTCAATCAGATTGAGGACGTTTTTAGCAAAGGCCAGCTTAGGAGTACCCTAATTAAGTTAATAACAATGTACCTACCTATATAGTTTAAGTTTAAAAAATTTGGCTCGCAAAAGAAATTTCAATCGTTGTACTGTTGATATTTGGCTCTGTTGACTAATGAGTTTGCTGACCACTGGCATAGGGAAATAGGCACAGAATTGAGTTGCCTGAGGACAGGAGGGGGTGAAAAGCAGGGCAGAGAGACTTGGGAAAGCAGTAGCTGGGAGTCCTGCATTGGATCATTCATATGCTTCCAAACCAAAACAGCTATTCTCCCTGGGAAGAGAGGTACCTGCTCCTAACACCCAGAAGGCAGGTAAAGGAAAAAAACCCTGCCCTAGGTGATACAGCCTGCCACACCCTGCATTTTGAGCTTTACAGAGGAAATAAAGGCAGAGGCCAGCTTAAGGGTCTGAACAGTCTCAAGGACCCTCAGTGAATGGATTGGAGGAGGGGCCATCAGCCCCACTATTCTAGGAACGAGAACCCCCCAGTTGACCCCATTGGTCTCCATACAAGGATCTCTGTCCAGCCAATAGCAGAGTAATATTTTGGGCCACTCGCGGAGGAGTAGCTCTGGGACAGAAAAAAATACCCATCATATTCTCTGAAAGTGAAACACCAAACACTGTCAGGAACAGACTCTTGAGTGATTAAGATTGACAGCTGGCTGACAGGCAAAGGTGGGCAGCAGTGGAACATGGAGATTCAGAGGAAGAGTGCTGAATCAGCCCTGGGCTCCAGGTGGCTAACAAACCTTCTCTAGAAGACAGACTGCCCCTTCGGCTTGCAGATAAGGCCTGTGGACACAGACACAAATGGTGGACTGGTGGATTGTTTGGAGCTTCAAGCAGGTGCTAAAAGCCAAAAGACATGCCTGACAGTGGTTAGCACCCAAGTACCTAACAGGAAGCCCAGAACTGGCAGACAGAAGAGTGGGGCCCTAAGCCAGCTCCCATGGGGCATTAAAACTCAGCTTAAACGAATGACACTTCACTTTTCTCTTTTCTTTTTTTGCACATTTCTTCCTCTTCATTTTTTTTCCTCCCATGTTTCTTTCTTCTTTCTCCTTTTCAGTTTTTCTCTTTCTTTTCCCCACTTTTTAAAATTGACCATTTTTATCTATCTGCTTTATTGATGTGTTAGTATCCTATTCTCTGTTGTTTTGTTCATATATATAATTTTCCTCTTCCCTGCACCTACTCAATTTCCTGTTCTCTTTCCTTTTTCTTCCACTGCTCAATTTTTAAATTTTTTTCTCTCTTCTCTTTTTCATTTCTTCTTCTAATTTCTTGTTTCACTTCCTAAATTTAGGCCTATTTGCTCTCTCCTGTATTCTCCTTTGCAAATATTTTTTTCTTGTCTTCTCATTTTTTCTCTACTCCTTTTTCTAAACCATGGTCCTTCCCCTATTCCTCTAATTCTTTATTCTTATTTTATTTAAACTCTGCATCTACAGATTCTGCCCCCCACCCACATTTCTGGGTGCTTTTTGTTTGTGCTGTTTGTTTCATTTGTTTATGTTTTCTCCAAAAATTTTTCCTTCCTTCCTTCCTTCCTTCCTTCCTTCCTTCCTTCCTTCCTTCCTTCCTTCCTTCCTCCCTCCCTCCCTCCCTCCCTCCCTCCCTCCCTCCCTCTCTCCCTCCCTTCCATTCCATCATTCTCTTTTCTAATTCTCTTTTCTCTGGTGGTCACTGTTGGGGCGATAGCGGTCTTGTGTACATTCATTTTCTGTTCCTTCTGTGTCATGTCTTATTCTGTAGTATTTTGTGCTGTTCAGTCAGCACCTGCACACTGGCTGGCATGACATGGTTGGGAGTGAGCCACATAATCAGATGACTCTCCATCTAGGAATGGGACAATAACATTCAAGATTCAAATATTTCAAGTAGGGGGCCTCTCTAGAACACCCAGCCTAGGAGACCTGAGAGACACCACCACTCGGACCCACAAAACAACTACTACATAAGACCAACACAAAAAATCTGGGGGGCACAGCAGTTAGATCTATATATACAAAGAAATACAAAGGAACAGCTAAAATGGGGAGACAAAAAAACAACCCCCAAATGAAAGAAAAGGAGAAATCACCAGAAAAGGAACTAAATGAAGTGGAGGCAAGAAATTTGTCATATAAAGAATTCAGAGTAATGGTTATAAGGATGCTCAAACATCTGAATTAGAATTACAAGCAACTCACTGAGAATTATAGGGACCCAAATGAGAAATACACCATGAGTAAGAATCCAGAGGAAATGAAGAATGACATAGCTGCAATAAAGAAAACCATGGAAGGTTTCAACAGTAGACTAGAGGAAGCTGAGGACCAAATCAGCAAGTTAAAAGACAAGGTAGAAAACACCCAAGTGGAGCAGCAATTGGGAAAAAAAAATTATAAAAAACAAAAGGAGAGTTTAAGGGAGCTTTGGGACAACAATAAAACAACAATCACATAATAGGGGTGCCAGAAGGAAAGGTAGCTGAGCAAGGAATAAAAAAATCTGAGCAAGAAAGGAATTATGACAGAACCCTTCCCTGACTTTGGGAAGAAAAAAGTCACACAAGTCCAGAAGCACAGAGGATCCCAATCAAGATGAACTCAAAAAGATCTATGCAAAGACACATCATAATTAAATTGGCAAATGTAAAAGACAAAGAAAGGATCTTAAAGGCTGTAAGACAGAGACAGAAAGTTACCTACAAGGGATCTCCCATTAGACTATCCACAGACTTCTCAACAGAAATACATTAAATCAGAAGGAAATGACATGAAGTATACAAAGTGATGAAAATCAAGGGACTAAATCCAAGAATACTCTATCCAGCAAGCTATCATTCAAAACTGAAGGTGAAATCAGGAGCATCACAGACAAAAAAAAGGCTAAAGGAGTTTAAAACCACCAAATCAGCAATGCAAGAAATGCTAAAGGGACTGTTGTAAAAAGAAGAAATAGAAAGGGAAGAAGGAACACAGGCATAAAGTATTCCATTATGGCCACCAACAAGAACCTATCCTATCTAATAATAGACAAACATGGTAATTAACTGTAACTTTGCTACCCTACCCATTGGCTAATCAGAGAGATATGCAAATTAACTGCCAACTAAGATGGCGGCCAGCAGCCAGGCAGCTGAAGCGAACAGGAGGCTTGCTTGCTCCAGTGATGGAGGAAGCCAACGTTCCCCACCTGCCACTGCCGGCCTCTGAGCTGCACTCTAAGCAACAATGTTGCAATTATAGAAGCTAAACAAGCTCCAGAAACCTGCTTTCAGCCGCCAGCGGGCCCAGAGCTTAGAGCACCAGTGATGGCAACAGAGTTTCAATTATAGAAGCTAAACAAACCCAGATATACTGCTTTCAGCAGCCGAGGTCTCAGAGCTGGAGCCAAGCCTCAGAGCTAAAGCCGGCTCTCAGTTCCAGTGACAGCCACCGAAGGTAAATAAATCCCAGAATAAAATAAAAAGAAAAACAGAAAAAAAGGAGAAGCTGGGAGCTTCAGTTGCCCGCCAGCCTGAAAACGGACCTCAGCCCCTCACCCAGACTGGCCAGGCACCCTAGTGGGGACCCCCACCCTGAAGGGGGTGTGACCAGCTGCAAACAGCCATCATCCCCTCATCCAGGCTGGCCAGGCACCCCAGCGGGACCCCCACCCTGATCCGGGACACCCTTCAAGGCAAATCAGCCGGCCCCCACCCATGCATTAGGCCTCTATCCTATATAATAAAAGGGTAATATGCAAACTGACCCTAACAGCAGAAGGACTGGGAATGACTGGTCACTATGACACACACTGACCACCAGGGGGCAGACGCTCAATGCAGGAGTTGCCCTCTGGTGGTCAGGGCACTCTCACATGGGAGGAGCTCTGCTCAGCCACAAGCCAGGATGATGGCTGCCAGTACAGCGGTGGTGGTGGAAGCCTCTCCTGACTCCTCAGCAGTGCTAAGGATGTCTGACTGCAGTTTAGGCCTGCTCCCCGCTGGCAAATGGACATCCCTCGAGGGCTGCCGGGCTGCCAGAGGAATGTCTGATTGCCACCTTAGGCCCAATCCCCTGGGGAACGGGCGTAAGCCAGCAGGTGGTCATCCCCTGAGAGGTCCCAGACTGCGAGAGGGCACAGGCCGGGCTGAGGGACCCTCCCTCCCCACCGAGTGCACAAACTTTTGTGCACGGGGCCTCTAGTCTATACTAATAAAAGCCTAGGTGGTCCTCGCGCCCTCATACGTGACGTCGCCACAAGAGAGCCACTAAAAGATGGTCACCACATGATGGCCACCACAAGATGACCACGTGCACAGCATAGGTGGAGCCTGGTGGCCGCTCCGCACAATGAGGCCTGGGGGTCCTGTGGCTCTGCAGAGCGTGGAGGAGGCCGGTCCCGGCGTTTCTGTCACCTCGCACGTTGGAGGCGGGTCCCGGTGGAGGAGGCGGATCATGGCAGGGAAGGGCAGTTGTGGGCAATCGAGCCGGCAGGGGAGGGCAGTTGTGGGTGATTGGGCCAGCAGAGGAGGGCAGTTGTGGGTGATTGGGCTGGTAGGAGAGGGGAGTTGGGGGCAATTGGGCCAGAAGGGGAAGGCAGTTGGGGGCGATCAGGCTGGGAGTCAGAAGTGGTTAGGGGCAATCAGGCAGGCAGGCGAGCAGACATTTCCCGAGGGGTCCCAGATTGGAGAGGGTGCAAGCCTGGCTGAGGGACACCATCCCCCATGCACGAATTTCATGCACTGGGCCTCCAGTCTATAATAATAAAAGAGTAATATACTAATTAGACCGGACAGCTGAATGACCTTCCTGATGTCATTCCGGACATCCTTCCCAATGAAGCCATGGTAGGAGGGGCGAGGCACACGTGGTTAGGGGTGATCAGGCAGGCATGCAGAATGGTTAGGGGCGATCAGCCAGGCAGGAGAGTGGTTAGAGGCGATCAGAGAGGCATGGGAGTGGTTAGGGGCGACCATGCAGGCAGGCAGGCGAGCAGTTAGGAGCCAGCGGTCAGGATCGGGCCTAAACCGGCAATCAGACATCTCCTGAGGGGTCCCGGATTGCAAGAGGGTACAGGCCAGACTGAGGAACCCTTCACCCCTCCCCTCCCATGCAAGAATTTCTTGCACTGGGCCTCTAGTTAATAATAACTTTAAACATAAATGGCTTAAATGCTCCAATCAAAAGACATAGGGTAGCTGAATGAATAAGAAAACATAACCCATATATATGCTGTCTACAAGAGACCAACCTTAGAACAAAGGACTCACACAGAGTGAAAATGAAGAAATGGAAAAAAAAGTTTTCAGGCAAATGGAAATGAGAAAAAAAAAAAAAGCTTGCGTGGCAGTACTGATATCTGACAAAACAGACTTCAAAGTGAAGGCTATACCAAGAGATAAGGAAGGCCACTACATTATACTAAAGGGATCGATACAAGAAGAGGCTATAACTCGGGTAAACATGTATGCACCCAATATAGGAGCATCCAAATACATAAAAAGACTTCGGGAGGTTATCAAGGGAGAGAATGACAGTAGTACAATCACAGTAGGAGACATTAATGCTCCACCTACATTAATAGATAAATCTTCTAGACAAAAAATCAACAAGGTAACAGTAAATCCTAAATGACTCACTAAATCAGATGGAACTAATTGACATCCTCACAACATTCCATCTCAAAGCTAGGAAATATATATTCTTCACAAGTGCTAATGGGACATTTTCAAATATAGACAACCTGTTAGGACACAAGCTAAGTGTCTACAAATTCAAGACAATTGAAATAATTTCAAGTATCTTCTCAAACTACCATGGCATGAAATTAGAAATCAGCTACAATAAACACTCAAAAACAATCAAACACATGGAGGCTAAATAGCATGCTATTAAATAATGAATGGGTTAACAAAAAGGTCAAAGAAGAAAGAAAAAACATCCTGGAAACAAATAACAATGAAAACACAACAATCCAAAATCTATGGGACACAGTGAAAGCAGTTTTGTTCCTAGCACTATAGGCCTAACTCAAAAAAAACCAGAAAAACTAGAGTAAGTTATCTAACACTACAACCTAAAGAATTATGAAGAGAACTATAAGAAAAGCCCAGAGTAAGTAGAAGGAAGGAAATAATAAAGATTAGAGCAGAAATAAATGACATAGAGACCAAAAATATAATAGAAAAGATCAATGAAACCAAGAGCTGGTTCTTGGAAAGAATAAACAAGATTGATGAACCACTAGCCAGACTCTCCAGGAAACAAAGAGAGAGGACACCCAAAAAAATCAGAGTCCTGGCCAGTTTGGCTTGGTGGATAGAGTTTCAGCCTGCAGACTGAGGAGTCACGGGTTCGATTCCAGCCAAGGACATATGCCCAAGTTGCAGGCTCGATCCCCAGTAGGGGGCGTACAAGAGGCAACCCATCAATGGTTCTCTCCCATTGATGTTTCTATCTCTCTCTCCCTCTCTGGTCCTCTCTGACCCCACAGAAATACAAAGGATCGCAAAAAAATAATATGAACAACTTTATTCTAACAAATGGGACACCTCGACCAAATGGACATATTCCTAAGTAAATCAGGAAGAATCAGAAAACTTGAATAGGCCGATAACTACTGATGAAATTCAAGCAGTAATAATAAAAAAAAAAAAAAACAACAACTCCCAGCAATCAAAAGCCTTGATCCGGATGGTTTCACAGGGTAGTTTTATCAAATATTCAAAGAAGAACTAACACCTATCCTCCTCAAACTATTCCAAAAAATCCAAGAGGAACGAATACTTCCAAGTTCTTTCTATGAGGCTAGAATTACCCTAATTCCAAAAACAGATAAGGACACTACAAAGAAAGAGAGCTATATGCCAACATCCCTGATGAACATAGATCCTAAAATCCTCAAAATTTTAGCAAACCGGAGCCAGTAATACAGTAAAATGATCATACATGATCAATTGGGATTTATTCCGGGGATGCAAGAATAGTACAATATTTGCAAATCAATAAATGTGACACAGCATATAAACAGATTGCAAGACAAAAATCAAATGATCATTTCAATTGATGCAGAAAAAGCATTAGCCAAAAATCCAACACCCTTTTTTTTAAATAAAAACTCACAGAAAGTGGGAAGCAAGGGAGCATATCTCAACATAATAAAAGATATATATGATAAACTGACAGCCAACATCATACTCAATGGGCAAAAACTAAAACCATTTCCCAGATGAACATGAACAAGACACAGATGCCCTCTTTCACCACTCTTGTTCAACATAGTATTGGAAGACCTAGCCATAGCGATCAGACAAGAAAAAAAATACATAAAAGGCATCCAAATTGGAAACGAGGAAGTAAAACTCTCATTATTTGTAGATAACATCGTACCGTAAATACAGAACTCTAAAGTCTCCATCAAAAAACTACTAGATGCCGAAACCAGTTTGGCTCAGTGGATAGAGCATCGGCTTGCAGACTGAAAGGTCCCAGATTCAATTCCGGTCAAGGGCATGTACCTGGGTTGCGGGCACATCCCCAGTAGGAGATGTGCAGGAGGCAGCTGATCGATGTTTCTCTCTCATCGATGTTTCTAACTCTCTATCTCTCTCCCTTCCTCTCTGTAAAAAATCAATAAAATATATAAAAAAAAACACTACTAGATTTAATAAATAAATCTGACAATGTAGCAGGATACAAAATCAATACCCCAAAATTGATGGCCTTCTTATATACCAATAAATTTTGAGAAAGAAAGTAAACAAATAATCCCATTACAATTTAACAAAAAAAAAATAAGATACTTAGGAATAAATTTAACCAAAGAGGCAAAAGACCTGTACTCGGAAAACTACAGGATGTTAAAAAAAGAGATAGAAGAAGATATAAACAAGTGGAAGAATATATACCATGTTCAAGGATTGGTAGAATTAACATATTACAATGTCCATACTACCTAAGGTAATCTACAGATTCAATTGCAATCCCTATTAAAATACCAACAGCATACTTTACAGATCTAGAACAAATACTCCAAAAATTTATATGAAATAAAAAAAGAGTCCCAATAGCTGCAGCAATCTTGAGAAAGAACAACAAAGTTGGAGAGATCACAACACCAGATATCAAACTATATTACAAAGCCATTGTTCTCAAAACTGCCTGATACTGGCACAAGAACAGACATATAAACCAATGGAACAAAACAGAGAACCCAGAAATCGACCCAAACCACTATACTCAATTAATATTTGATAAAGGAGGCAAGAGCATACATTGGAGCAGCGACAGTCTCTTCAATAAATGGTGTTGGGAAAATTGGACACCAATTTTAATAATCTGATTATTATTTAACAGGAAAGGAATAGAGGGAAAACTAGCTAATATTCACATGCTATTTATATAGCTTTGGTAAGTTAACACTCACCAAGTCCATTCCCTGATTGATGGGGCAAGGGACTGGACAAAGGCAGTTTGGTCGCATGCTTAGTAAGGTCTGAGTGACTTGGGAAGGTGCTTACATGTCATTCACACCTGGAAGCAAATAGATGTGGCCACTTCAAGAGCAGGAAACATGAATATTTAAACTTCTGAACAAAGGAGTGCACTTTCTTGGCTTTTGCTCTCTGGGCTCTTGCTTCTCCTGGTACCTGCGCTCCTGTGACTCCTGCTACAAGGGGGCATTTCACATGGCTTATAGCCACGTGGGACCCACACAATGGGCTGATGGACTATAACTAGCCTAATGCTGAACTAAGCTTAGCTGCAACATGAAACAGTCTGGACCCTGGCTTTGCTTTTGGCTTTACTGGAATCCTAGCTACTCCTCTTTTAGGACTGGGTTAACAGACATGGGACTTGACAACCGTAAGAATATAACTCTACACAAATAAAGCCTTTTACTATATCTCACTCTCCCGTGGGAGCTTCTGAAAATTCTTATTTCAGTGATACCCCAAGAACCCAACTCCCACTCCTGTTTGGGAAATCTGGCCCAATAATTTCTTTTGGTAACACTTAAAAACCAGAAAAAGTGCCCTAAAATGGTGGTTTGGTATCATTTTTAGGAATATTATTTCTTTTGATGTATTTAAGAACTGTTATAACAGATAAGACACTAACCTAACAGACACTGGGACAGTTAGATATTTTAAAAAACTGAAAACAATAAATAAAAGCAAATATGGTATTGTTAGCATAGACTAGCTAGATATTAATAAAAGAAAGGAGGAAAATTGGCTAAGTTTAATTAGGTCAGAAGCCACAGCTCCATGCACACTAGGTGACAGCAGCATTGCCCTGCCAAGGGGATTATCATTCCATCCCGTTTAGGGAAGAAAAATTGGCTTTCCAATCTCCCCAGGGTACAACCAGCAGAGTACCAGGACTTCTCTGGTGGGCACTTGCCCAGCAGAAGCCAAGAGGGCCCAGGGGGAGGTCCTTCTACTATGAGGCATGAGCAGTAGGACCTAAAATGGTGATGATTAGGGGGAGGAATCTAACCTAGGAAAAACGACCATTCTCCGATAGGCACATAAGGGACCCCGCAAGACTTACAACCAGGGGAGCAACGGGCAGGGGCTAACCCACTGACTGGTCTCCAAGGCCCCCTTTTCTCTGTGTAGCCCTTCCCTTTGGATATCTCCATCTCCCATTCCCTTTCCTTAAATAAATTAAATTTTCTTTGATCACCATCTGAGATGGCTATTTAGCCAGCCCATGCACCACCCACTTTAACCTTTCAAATAGCAGTACATAAAGATTAGAAGGGGGGGGGGGGGGAAAGCAACATAACTAAGTTAATGTAGATCAGAAACCTTTCTGAATAATTAAGAAAAACTATTACCTGCCAACAAAAAGATGCATCTCAAAAGCAGGCACACTGTACTGGCATTGGGTTATCATACATTTGTGAATATTTTCAATTACATGTTTTAGAGAATTTTTACTTTTACCCATTGTTGTAACTTACCAGTTTCAATCATAATATAAATGATACTTTGATTTATCTTAACACTTTCAAGATCATTATTACTTTTCTTAATTTAAAATAATTCCTCCAAATAAATGTTTTAAATGGCTCCAGCTTACTTTTAATAAAGATGAATAACAACATCTTCAATTATATGACTCTGAAAAAACTGCTGAGTGATCAGATTAAGTAAAATACAAATTATTTATAAACAAGCACAATAGAACTACCTGCTGGGAGTCACTTGATTTGAAAGCATCCTTAAGAATTTCAACTGCTCTTGAGGGATCAACATATTTCCTTTTAGTACCAACAAGAAGTGCAAATAGATATCTCAATTCACACATAAAAGGCAAATTCCGATGCTCCTAATGGGATCAAAGAAAAAAAGGCTTTTAAATGAAGATTAACAAAATCTTTATTGGTAAACAGATATTCATTAAAAACTAAGCAAAAATTTAAGTAATATAGATTAGGAACGAGTCCAGCACTCCTGTATCATAATTAAAGAAGAGTGATGTCATTTAGGAGACTCAAGAAGGAATCAAGCACAAAAACAGCAAAGTATCTAGGCTAAGCTCACAATTTCAGCATAAATGCCACATATTCATAGCAAATCATGTCATTACCCAGCAAGAATATCCTCCTCATTCAAGTCTGTTTATTATAATCCTTTTCCATTCAGCAAGGCCCAGATGCTGCTGAGGACAGCAATAACAATCATTACCATACAATGGGTGTTAGCTACATACCAGGCCCTGTGTAGGTATTTTACCTTGATAAACCTATTTAATCAAAAATCCCTCTACCTCCATGAAGCCTTCCCAGACCCTCCAAGTCAATGATCCCTTCAAACTCCATAGCTACTAAAATGAATGTCTTTCATTCAACAAATTACCAACTGCCACTGTCATGTGATGATCCTAATATTAGTCTAACAATTCATCTAGATCATAATATTAGACTAATGTATCATCCACCTAGTGCTCCTCTGAAATCTTACTCAACTTTTCTCAATAAGACTGTAAACTTAATAAGAAGGAAACTTTTAAAAGAATGTAATTCACATATTTTAGTGAAATACTTTATGGCAACAAAAGTAGTTCTTATACAGTTAGCTCCTGCAGTAACAAATTTCCAAATGACTTATAATGTTGAGCATATTTTCATGTGCATATCTGCATTTCTTATTTGGTGAAGTATATGTTCACATATTTTTCCAATACAGTAATAGGCTACTTGTCTTATTATTGACTTGTACAAGTTCTGTGTATAACCTAAATAAAATTCCTTTATGTGATACATGTTTTGCTAATATTTTCTTCCAGTTTGTGGCATGCCTTTTCTTTTTGTATACATTTTTCAAAGATTACAAGTTTTTAATCTTAATGAAGTCTAATTTATCAATTTTAACAGATAAAAACTTATTATGCTATTTAAATATTAGAAAAGTTTTCCAATTTTGCAGAGCTGGAGTTCTCAGCATTATAAAACTGTAGGGGTGTGTGTGTGTATGTGTATAATTGCTTTCACACTAATATAAACAATATAGAAACAGCTGCTCCCAGAATGCATTAAAAAAGGAATTCTAAGAAATATAGGTGTAAGGGAATAAAACTGATTCCAAATATTTGATCCAAAACTATAGAGTAATCACAAAGAGCATTGTCTGACATAAAAATGCTAAGTTATGGGAAACATGCATTTTATTTAAGGATAATAAATTTTTTATCTATGATAAACATTAAATGCAAAAATTTTAAATCAGATATAAAACTGACCCATGATTTTTCTGTGGTACTTCCTATTCCCCTACAATTGTCCTATATAAATAAGTTTTAAAAGTGTAAATACTACAAATTTTAATCCACAAAATAATTTCCATATATATCCTCAATTTCCTGAGATCAATTTCTTCATTTATCACTATATCTAAAGTCAGTGCAGTGTTTTGAGACACTCCTTGCGAAGACACAGATAAAATAACTGACTTTTGAAAATTAAGTGGAATTCTGCTAAAAAAGCATATTAAGAAAATACTTTAATGTAATGATATATTTTTTTCTTAGACAATTCCTATGACTTTTTAAATTTCAAGTGGCAAAACCATAAATTATGTTAAAAGCAGCTACTGTATTTGGCTAAATTATGAAAATACCACATGTAAAAACTATTCAAATATTGGTCTTTTTTCAAACACATTTATCAAGGTATAACTGGTATAAACTGTGCTGTATAGTATAAAGTGTACAATTTTTTGAGCTTCAGTAATATATATTCACGAAAGCATCACCACAATCAAGATAACGTACCTATCCATCATGCCCCAAAGGTTCTTCATCCCTCATTCCTCTTCCTAATCATCCCAGGCAAACATGGTCCCTTTTCTAGAAATTTATATAAATCAAATCATACACTATGTACTTGTTTTAGTCTGGTTTCTTATAATAGGCATAATTATTTTGAGGTTCATTCATGACTGTGCATATTAATAATAATTCATTCCATTTTATTGCTCAGTGGTCTTCCATTGTGTAGATATACCACATTTATTTATCCATTAACCTGTTCTAGATTCTGTGGATATTACTGCACATATCTTTGTGTGAACATATGCTTTCATTTCTTTTGAGTAAAAACCCAGAGGGAAGAGCTAGATTGTGTAGGTGTTTTTAAGAAAAAACCAAACTGTTTTCCAAAGGCATCGCACTATTTTATATTCCCACTGGCAGTGTAATGACAGCTCTAGGTCCACATTCTACAACACTTACATATGTGTTATATTTTTAACTTTAGTTCTTCTTGTGGGTATACAGCACCTTTAGTTTCATTTTGCATTTTCCAAATGTTGAGCATTTTTTCATGTGCATATATTTACATATATTATTTGATGAAGTATATATTCAAATATTTTTCCCAATACAATAGGTTACTTTTATTATTGACTTGTACAAGTTCTGAAGACATTCTAGATACAATTCCTTTTTGTGATACATGTTTTGCTAATATTTTCTTCCAGTCTGTAGCTTCCCTTTTCCTTTTTATATAATTTTCAAAGATTACAAGTTTTTAATTTTAATAGTCTAATTTATCAATTTTTTCTTTTATGATTTGTACCTTTTTGTTATCTTACTTAAGACATCTTTTAAACTCAAGACACTAAATTTTTCTTATGTTTTCTTCAATAACTTTTATATATAGTTCTTGCTTTTAGTTCTATAATCCATTATATTTTTTTCATACACATGTTCCCCACACTATCTAAAGTAGAGTGTTTCTATGAAGCTTTTCCTAAGCCAAAACGTGTAGTGAACAGTATCCTCTGCTTCCTGAAAGTTCAACTTATGCCACTTCAGTTTTACGAAAGACGTACATTATTGTTGGAACAACTTTTTTTCATAAAAGCAAAAATTCCTCTATGGATTTCTAAAGCAGGATACCTGTATAATTTAGTATTCTGTAAGAACTGAGGATTATTCTTCTGCCTATGACACTGTAAGTTTAAGATTTTCCTTTGCCCACTGAATTGTTTTGGCAACACTGACTAAAATCAATTCACCTGAGATATGTAGGTCTATTTCTTGACTCCATTAGCTTCATATAGACCAGTGTTTTTGCCAATCGCAGAGTTTCTTGATCATTGTAGCCTGATAATTACTCCTCCAACACTATCTTTTTAAAATTGTTATAGCCATTCTACATATTTTGATTTTCCATATAAATTTTAGAATCAGTTTGTCAATCCTATGAAAAAAACCTCTTGGGATTATGATGGGGATTGCAGTGAATACACAGATTAAATCAAGAACAAGTGACACTTTAATAATATTGAACGCCCTGATCCATGAACATGATATATATCTTTTTATTTCTCTAATTTCTCTCAGTAATATTCTATAGTTTTTCATATATATCTTTGGTTCATTTTACCCCTAAAAGTACATATTTTCTGCTATTGTATGTAAGTATTTCAAAATTTAAACTCCCAATTGTGTATGGCAAGTATTTAGAAATATAATTGATTTTCGTATGTTTGCTTTGTATCATGTAACCTTGATCATCATTTCTTGTTTCTAAGCATTTTTTTTTTTGTAGAATACTTGAGATTCTCTACAGAGACAAGTCATAAACATGCAAAAAACAGCTTTATTTTCCAATCTACATGCTTATTTCTTTTTCTTGCTTTACAGCACTACCTAAAAACTCTAGTCTAATGTTTAATATAAGTGGTTAGGGTTGACATCCTTGCTTTGCTCTCATCTTTGGGGAAAAGCATTTGGTCTTCTGCCATTAAGTCTTATATTAGTTTAATATTTTTCATAAATTAGCTTTATCAGGATAAGAAAGTTTCTTTTTATCCCTAGTTTTGAGAGATTTTGCAATAAATAAATGTTAGCTTTCTGCCAAACCCTTTTTCTTCATTTACTAAGACAATCATATGGTTTTCTTCCATAGTCTCTGTTAATGTGGTGAATTATACTGATTTTTGAACATATAACCAATCTTGTAGTCCTGGGTAAACCCCACCTGTCAATAAGGTATTATCCTTTATACATACCACAGAATTCAATTTGCCAAAATCTGCTACAACTTTTATTTCTACATTCATGAGAAATACTGGTCTGTAGTTTTCTTTTGTTTTCTTTTTGTACTTTTGGTTTCAGGAAAATCCTACGCTCATAGTGAGTTGGGAAGTTTTATCTCTTCTTCAATTTTCTGGAAAAGTATTTAGAGAACTGGTATTATTTCTTTCTTAAATAATTAGTATAACTCACCAGTGAACGATTTTGTTGTTAAATTTTTGGTGGCTGTTCAACTATTATTTTTAAATATTCTTTTTTTAATGTAATATATGGATACTCAGATTATCTATCTTTTTATCAGTGAGCTTCAATAGCTTGTGTGTTTTAGGATATTTATCTGTTTATAATATACCACTATTCTCTTTAATTATCTATAGAATATGTACTGATATGCCCCTTTTATTCTTTATATTGATGATTTGTTTCTTCCTTCTTTTCTCTTACTCAGTCTACCTAGTTCATCAATTTTACCAATATTCTTATAAAGTAGCTTTTAATCCCATTAATTTTCTCTATGATTTTTCTGATTTGTTTCATTGATTTATTCTCTCATCTTCATTATTCCTTGTCTTCTGCTTTCAAATTAATTGCCTTTCCCCACCTAGTTCTTGATGTGTAAATTGTTGTCATTAATTTGAAACCACTCTTATTTACCAATAAGATGTTTAATTCATATATTTTCTACTTACCATTACTTTTGTTTTTAGCTGCATCCCTCTAATTTTAATATGTAAGGTTTTATTTTTATCTGGTTCAAAGTATTCTGAACTATCCCTTTGTCCTTTGGGTTAAAGGCATATTATTTAATTTCCAACTATCGGGGAGATTTTCTGGATATCTTTTTGTTAACTTCTAACTTAATTTCATTATAGTTAGAACACAAACTTTTTATGCTTTGAATCCTCTAAAATATACAAAGGCTTGTAAATCCAGTCTCTATTACCTCATCATGGTTAAAGACAGAAATTCCAGAATGGCTCCTTTATTTGTAAAATTCAAAATTCTTTCATGTATTTGTGTAGTAATACAGTAGGGTGTTCAACTAAACACATTCCTTTCCCATATGCTTCTCACTTGTGAGTAGTGAAAAGTGGGGAGATATTATCTGGAAATTTTCTTAAATCAAGACTTTAAGTAATATCCTATATAATAAAAGCATAGTATGCAAATTGTCCCCTCAACAGGGAGTTTATCTGGGAGTTCGACCAGAGGGCAAAGCCAGCTGGGGGAAGGGAGGGAGTACCTAGCTCACAGCCAACAGCTGCTAGAGACCCTACCAGTGCATGAATTTTGTGCACTGCGCCTCTGGTAACCTTATGATTAATAAAACTTTAGCTATTTATATAAAGATTTCTAGGTGTTATGAGCTTATGCATCTTTGTGTATCAATTGTTAACATATGCTTTGCCGTCAGTTTGTAACTTCTTAGGCCAATGACAGTTTGTGTGAAGGTGGGTAGGGATGAGATGTTTACAGTGAGAATCTATCTTTAAATTTCTGATACTTCACAGTTCTACTACACATTAAAATCTGAACAGTACAAATAAATAAGAATGCATAAAATTAGTTTCAACTGCTAGAAACAACCAAGTCTACCGAAAATACAAACTGATTTCAAAGACTCCATTTCTTTTTCTCACTTCAATATGTATGATTTTTGGCAACCTCTAAGTGCTGATAAAAATACCCTGCTCAGCAGTTTAAGCAAATAGCATCTCTGTGCTTTGATTTAAGTGATCACAGGGTAAGCTATATCTTAACACAGTTTTCAAACTCAGTAGCAGCAAGCATGAGCTACACATAAATGCATTATTAAATAATAAGTGATAAAAGTTACACTGACACCCTTTTAAAAACCTGTGTTTTTTATAACCTAACTGAATGTAGCACCAATCAGAGGTTGGTTAACTACCTATAAATCCCACATATTTGCTTCAAAGATGTCGATATAGAATGTATTGCTGTCACCATGCCAAATTAAAGAATACCTCATTTGTGGAACAGTCTTTTACAAAATTCTGCGGTATTCTTCTATAAGCGTCTTTTCTGAATGGAAGTAGAAGTTCTTTTTATATTTTAAGCTAAAGGAACACCTGGATATGCTGACCCTTCCCCTGCAAGAAATAAATCTTTCTAGAAAGATGCTCAAAACTTGGTTCATGTATTTCTCTCGCATTTAGTTGAACATTCTCACAACCCCCAAACTAGCTCTGATATATAAGCATGGATATCACAATTGTCTATTATGCAAGATTAGAAAAGTAACTTATTTGAGTCAACACTATGAAGAATAAAAGAAGTTAAAACTCTGTAAAGCACTAAAATCTAGGAACATAAAAGAAAAGGTCAAGATACATATGAAAATGTAACTGGAAGTAATAATTTTAAATAATGTTAAGTAAATTATAAATACACTCCAATGGACACATTGGAAGAAAGGACTGTTCAAATTAGCAAATTGCGATAAAGGGCAGCAGTAATCCCAAACTTTCATGTGAACAGTGTGATGACTCAAGCGGTTTATTTAGCTTCTCTGGAGGTATGAGGAGTTATCAGATGACCTTAGCTCCCTTTTGAAAACGGCTTGTTTATCAGCCTGACACTTTATAATCTAAAGATTACAGACTGAAAAACTGGTTATAAGTCAAGCTATATTCCCATTAGCTTGCATTATAAACGTTTCATATGTTTGTAGGAAAAGTAGTTTTCAAAATTATACACTAAAAGAAAAACGTAACTGAATGATTCATCATTACTACTAATAACGGTCACACAAAGTTCAACACTTTAATGAAAACTAGTTCCCTTTAGGGCTACAATGTGTTTATGAGAAGATCACTGAAGACCTACACTCAAGCATATTATCTCCATAATTAATTTTTGCCCAGTAAGTATGAATTTCTGCATGCAAATCAGTCCTATATTTTGAAAAGCTACTATGACCAATACAATAACTAACAGTTGACACCTGGTACTTGCTATGTACTAGAAGCCCTTTACATGTTTTATATTATTTAATTCTCACAGTACTTGATAAAATAACTGCCATTATTATTTACACTTTTCAGATAAGTAAACTGAACAGAGACAGATCAGATAAGATGATCTGTCTTGCGTTAGCTCCACAGGAGAACCAGGCAACCTGGTCCTCGTATCTGTGCTTTTGCATTATACTGCCTACCAAAATAGATTTGCATTGCAAAGACAGCCAGTGCAAAAGTAAGCTTTTAAAGGGATGATCTACAGAAAAAACTTTTGATTTCAACAGAATTTTTCAGGAGATAAGGAAAGTTCTTGAATTGTACATTGCAGCCTATAAAGTTTACTGAAATTGGACAGTCCAAAAGAAAAAGCAATTAGTAAACTTACACAAAAAATTGGAATAATACTGTCACACAGGTGAAGAAAAATTCATATTCACAATACACTGACAAAGAACTGAAAGTAACTGTAGTAGTGAATGAAATTAATGAGTTGACATTCAAATTTGACACTGGTTTAAGATTTGATGAGAGGCAAATGCCCCCAAAATAAACACAAATTAAAAATTAAGAACCTCTGCTTAATTTTACCTTTTGATTTCGAGGTAAATCTTGAGCATTTGACGGAGGCTTGTAATTCAGAACTAATCTTCTAAATTCCAAAAGATTAAATAATGACTGAAAAAGAACAATTTAAGAAACATAAGGAAAAATTCTATTAACAGAACAGTAAAAATAGAATGTGTTTCAGAGGTTTATTTTTGACAACTATGCACTTCATCACAGAATTATTGCAATTGGTGCAAGAAGGCCTATTATTCCTCTGAGAAAAAGTCAAATTACTTATATTTGGACATGCTGTTCTTGATCATTAACAATTATTTATAATACTGAAAAGTTAAAATTATACATGGACAACTCAAACATACATACTATATATTATATTAAAAGCTCTCTTTGTTTCTGTTACACTGTGTCTAATATGTAGTTTCCTCAAAATAAAAGGTATACAAAAGCAAAGTCTAGAACAGTGGTTCTCAACCTTCCTAATGCCACAACCCTTTAATACAGTTCCTCATGTTGTGGTGAGCCCCAATTTCATTGTTACAAATTGAACATGATTAAAGCATAGTGATTAATCACAAAAACAATATGTAATTATATATGTGTTTTCCAATGGTCTTAGGCGACCCCTGTGAAAGGGTCGTTCGACCCCCAAATGGTCGCGACCCACAGGTAGAGAACCGCTGGTCTAGAACTTTTTAGACATATTATGTTTACTATAAGTTATCTAGAGGTATTAATTCTACAAAAATATAGTACAGGTAAATTTATGGGTCAGATGCCTGGTGATGGAGACATAAAAAGAAATTACATATTATCTCTATGCTCAAGGAGACACATAACCTAGAAGGAAGATAAATAATTGTAACAATATAAATGTGACTCTAAGATATAGCAGTATTCTTCACAGAGTATAATGAAAGCTATATAAACTATAGCTTATAATCCACAGTCATCATAATAAACATTTGTTTAAAAAATAAGAAATGAAATACAATGTAAAATCTCAGAGCATATTCATACACAGTAAATTCACCACAGAGTACTGTTTGTAAAGTTTCATTGTAGATTTTGTACATGCATGTATACGTGTAAAGTGTTTTACAAAGTAGAATGTACTCCTTTCTGTGAGTCTCAGTTTATAAAGTTTGAAAGTCACTGTACAGGAGGTGATAATGTATTAAATCTAAGTAAAGACAAGTTACCAACTTGTTAAAAGATAAAGGAGACACCACAAATCAATAAGAAAATAACGGGGTTTTCTTTGATAGTTGGCTGTAGAGAAAAGTGGCCCACTGTAGTAGTTACAGATATATAAATATACATTTGGGTCAAAGACATAAATATGAAAGGTAAAACCATAAATTTACTAATAGAAACTGTTGGAAAACATTTTATCTTGTGATCTAGAAATATTTCTTAACTAAACAATATGCACATATGAGATAATTCACTTATGCATCCATTCAACAAATGTTTATGGAGTATCCACCCACTGCATGCCAGATACAAAGAAAGACAGGCAGCAAAGACTAGCTACACACCCCTGTTGCACCCTCCTCAGCTGACTTCTGTGTATAGGACACCCCTCAATTTTCAGTCTAATGATTTTAGAAAAAAACAGTATCTTATACATGAAAAAATACAGTAACCTTTGGATTTGGCATTTGGGAAGTCACTTTTCAGTAGAACAGTACAATAAAAATAGCAGCAATGAATACTGCTAGAAATGGGATATAAGTAAGGGAGACAAAATATAGACTGTTCTTATGAAGAATTTAAATAGGAAAGAGAATACTGATAAATGAAAAGAATCCCAATCCTGCTTCTGGGCTCTGAGCTCCCACTGGAGAACTATGCCCTTCTCCCTGAAAAGACAGAAGCATCTTCTCTGGTGTGAATCTGCTGCTGATGAGTTATTTCAGCTTCTGTTTAACTGAAATGGTTTTCTTTTCATTTTGGTAAGATTTTTGCTAGTTATAGAATTCTAGATGGACAGTTATTTTCTCTAGCACCCATATTTTTGTTCCTTTATGAAAGGTGATATACCTTTTCCATCTGGCTACTTCTAATCCATTATGTTTCTATTTTATTATGATGTGCCTTAGTGTAGAGTTCTTTGTTTCTATGACTTGATTTCTATTGTGTCCTAAATCTGTTGCTTGGGAATTGTTGTCTCTTCACAAATACTGCTTTTTCCCTATCCCTTTTTCCTCTCCCTCTGGAACCACAAATGGACTGTGCTAGTGCTATTCACCATGTTCCCACCCACCACGTGGAAATTCCTCTCATCTGTGTTTCAAGGCTTTAGTCTCAAAGTATTCTTCAGCCCAACTGTCCAGTTTACTAATTCTCTTCAGTGTGTCTAATATGCTGCTAATATCAGCCATTGATGATGACAAAATAACAAAAGGACATATAACCTGTCTATAGTAGAGATACTGAGGAGAAGCAAGATACACTTTCCTAGGGGGATTTAAAAAAAAAATGGTATCTATACTAATAAAAGGGTAATATGCTAATTAGACCGGATGTCTTCTGGACAACCATTCGGACATCCTTCCTGACAAAGCTGGGCCTGGGCGAATCCACCCACCCTGCGGTCCTGGGTGCCAGCACCTGCGGCCGGTAGACAGAGAAGCCACCCGCCCCACAGTCCCAGATGCCAGTGCCTGTGGCTGAGGCCCGGGAGATGGAGAAGCCACCTGCCCCACAGTCCCAGGCGCCTGCGGCTGCAGCCCATGGAAAGCGGCCCACCCACAGTCCCCTGCAGCTGCAGCCGATCCAGGTGAAGCTGGCCCGGGTCCAAGGTGCCTGTGGCTGGCTGGAGGAGGGAATCCTGGGTCCTGGGTGCAGGGCTGAAGCAGAGGCGGTTAGGGGCAATCCGGCCAGCAGGGGAGCAGTTAGGGGTGATCCGGCAGGCAGGCAGAGGTGGTTAGGGCCAATCCGGCAGGCAGGCAGAGGAGTTAGGGGTGATCAGGCAGGTGAGCAGTTAGGGGACAGCAGTCCTGGATTGTGAGAGGCATGTCCAAATGCCTGTTTAGTGATGGCAGTAGGACATCCCTCATGGAGTTCCCGATTGAAGAGGATGCAGGCCAAGCTGAAGGACGCCCCCCCAAGCACAAATTTTGTGCACCAGACCTCTAGTATCATATAAATTTCAAGGTAAGGTAGGAATTGAAAGCTGATGGCATGATTAAAAGATAACTTCTGTATATAGAGCAATTAAATCCCTATGTCAGTGATGGCGAACCTATGACACGTGTCAGAGGTGACACGCGAACTCATTTTTTTGGTTGATTTTTCTTTGTTAAATGGCATTTAAACATATAAAATAAATATCAAAAATATAAGTCTTTGTTTTACTATGGTTGCAAATATCAAAAAATTTCTATATGTGACAAATATTATAAAATTTCTATATAAATTTTAGGGTTTTTCAAAATGCTGACATGCCAAGCTCAAAAGGTTCGCCATCACTGCCTTATATTCATCCAGACAACAACTATCTCCTTCTTTGGAATATAAGAAATTTAGTCTTTGAATATTATTGACTTAACTGACTCAGGTTCAGAAAAATCAGTCATATTGTGTATAAGGATAGAAAAATGGCATGAGATTCAGAGCTATAAATACATAGGAGTAGTAAGTAAAAACATACAGACTCCCAACTGATTCTCCCCCAGTCCAAGAAGGCTAGCGACCATGCTTACAACACACTGATTCAGAATCCAGTCTGATATTGAGGTGAGAAATCTTCTGTGGTAAAGCACTCAACAAAAATTAAGCCAATATGTTTGGAGAGAAACCAAGATGGCGGCATAGGTAAACACCGGAGATTGCTGCCTCGCACAACCACTTCAAAAATACAACTAAAAGACAGAACGGACATCACCCAGAACCACAGGAAGGCTGGCTGAGGGGAAATTCTACAACTAGAAGGAAAGAGAAAAGCATACCGAGACTCAGAGGAGGCACAGTGCTGAAGTAAAATACAAAGGTGTGTGCGGAGCGGGCTGGCGGCTGAGGGGAAGGTTGTCTGTTTCAATCAGGAGGGAGTCTCAGGCTCTGAGCTCCAGTTCCGGGCGAGTCTCTGGGAACCCAGACTCAAACGGGAGAAGCAGGACTGTCTGGCATCGGTGGGAACTCAAGGGCAGCTTTCTCTCTGAGGTACTTGCAGCAGTTGCTGGGACACTGAGAGGCAGAGCCTCTGGGGACGGGACTGAGAGCAGCCATAACTGCTCGCTCCACCTGCCCTATTGATCCCCTGGGACCCACCCCGCCCAAGCCTTGCATGGAGGCATTTGCTGGTTAGCCTCAGGCAGAGGCTAGATTAGCGCCGCCCTAGAGATCCAGGACAGAAGTTCTCCCACTGCAGACACAGCTGATTCTCACAGCCAACTGGCCTGGAGGTCAAATCCCTCCCAGTGTTACCTACAACAATCAAGGCTTAGCTACAACAAGACTGCACACAAAGACCACAAGGGAGTGCACCAAGAGTGTCTACCTCAACTAATTGGGACACTTAGCACAGAAAGCCACTCTATCGACACAGCGAAGCATAGAAAATGCCGAGACAAAGAAACAGGACACAAATGACAGAAATGGAGGAAAGCAGACTGCTGGATATAGAATTCAAAACCACACTTTTGAGGTCTTTCAAGAGTCTTCTAGAGACTGCCGATAAACTTAATGAGATGTACAAGAAATCTAATGAGACCCTCGATGTTGTGATAAAGAACCAACTAGAAATTAAGCATACACTGACTGAAATAAAGAATATTATACAGACTCCCAAAAGCAGACCAGAGGAGCGCAAGAATCAAGTCAAAGATTTGAAATGCAAAGAAGCAAAAAACACCCAACCAGAAAAGCAAAATGAAAAAAGAATACGAAAATAGTGTAAGAAGCCTCTGGGACAGCTTCAAGCGTACCAACATCAGAATTATAGGGGTGCCAGAAGATGAGAGAGAGCAAGATATTGAAAACCTATTTGAAGAAATAATGACAGAAAACTTCCCCTACCTGGTGAAAGAAATAGACTTACAAGTCCAGGAAGTGCAGAGAACCCCAAACAAAAGGAATCCCAAGAGGGCCATACCAAGACACATCATAATTAAAATTCCAAGAGCAAAAGACAAAGAGAGAATCTTAAAAGCAGCAAGAGAAAGAAACTCAGTTACCTACAAGGGAATACCCATACAACTGTCAGCTGATTTCTCAACAGAAACTTTGCAGGCCAGAAGGGAGTGGCAAGAAATATTCAAAGTGATGAATGCCAAGAACCTACAACCAAGATTACTTTATCCAGCAAAGCTATCATTCAGAATTGAAGGTCAGATAAAGAGCTTCACAGATAAGGAAAAGCTAAAGGAGTTCATCACCACCGAACCAGTATTATATGAAATGCTGAAAGGTATCCTTTAAGAAGAGGAGGAAGAAGAAAAAGGTAAAGATACAAATTAAGAACAACAAATATGCATCCATCAACAAGTGAATCTAAGAATCAAGTGAATAAATAATCTGATGAACAGAATGAACTGGTGATTATAATAGAATCAGGGACGAAGAAAGGGAATGGACTGACTATTCTTGGGGGGGAAAGGGGTGTGGGGGATGGGGGAAGAGACTGGACAAAAATCGTGCACCTATGGATGAGGACAGTGGGTGGGGAGTGAGGGTGGAGGGTGGGGTAGGAACTGGGAGGAGGGGAGTTATGGGGGGGAAAAGAGGAACAAATGTAATAATCTGAATAATAAAGATTTAATTTAAAAACATTGAGCTAATATGTTTGAGCATATAGAACATATTACTGATAAGATGATAACAGAGATGTTGGAGCATCTGGAAACTATTGAGAATAGGTATATAGAAAATAGGCAGAAAAACAAGTGGCAGGCCCAGGAAAACAAGGGTTACAGAGAGGCAAGTCCTAGTGAATCGCTGCAGCATTCACAAAGCCATGGGAATGCAGACTCTTACTACAATCTTTTTTTTTTTTTTTTTTTTTTTTTGGTTGAGCTACCACTATGCTGGTGGATGGAAGAAATGGTGATTCTAGACAAGTGAAATGAAAGTGCTAAATCCTCACTTCCCTCAGCAGGAAGGCATGGCATGTCATTTATAAAAATGAAGATAATAGGAGAAAAAGCTAGAACTGGTTGTAGTTGCCACAGGACTATCATCAGGGAGGTTTAGGGCAGATTACTGCTATGAAATTCTTGGTTTTCTCATTGAACTACGTATTTGGATTCTTTGAGGAAAATTAAAGAGACATGAACAAGTGATGTGAATAAATATGTTAAATTATATACTGAATTTTTTTGAAAACCTGCAGCATCTTTTCAATCCCATACATCATTAGGGTGATAGAAGCTTCCTAAGTCTTCAATTCCTCCATAATTTATATTTGCTCCTTTTTGGTTCCTTTATTCACTCATTCAATGATTACATAAGGAGCTACTTCAAGGTGTCAGACTATACAGAATAATCTAGAAGATGTGCTCTCTGCCTTCAGGATGTTTGCATTTTAGTCAACCAGGAACTACATGATATATGAGTATGGTGAAATGAAAAGCTACTTAGAACAGGATAGACTTTAAAATAACAGTAAAAAACAAAAGTTGAAATAATCTTTAGACAAAGTTCTTTTTTCATCCATAATTTCCCAAAGCTAAAGCTTAATGTTTTACTATACTGCCCAAAATTAGTATCTTAATACTTCATTATAACTCAACTTTTTCAAGGTTAGCTGTTACTTCTGGGTGTCTCAATTTCTCCAAAATAATAATAATAAATAATAATCCCAAGTGTCCTATACTTGCCTATGTTAGGAGTGTGGTAAAGCCATGTTACCAGTTAGGCAGCAGAAAAAATTTAAAATTAGTAAAATTACTTCAACTTTGTTAAAAAGGACAAATAATTTTTTTAGTCCTTTCCTCATCCCAACTAAAGAAACTCCAAAAATTTGAGATGTAAAGCAAAAGCTAAGGTCAGCAAACACCACTTAAAGTAGAAATAGATGAACAATTCTTCCACATTTGAACTAAGATACTGAGAGAAGTTTATCCTATGAAAACAAAGAGTGGTTATCCTCAAATCTATTAATATTAAATTAATTACATTTCAGTGGGGTTTTCTTACAGTATGGTGTGGAGAAATAAAGAGCGCCTATTCTAAATAATAAATATTTATTTGAAAGTTTTTTCTTTCTTCCAGTTTTTTAAAAGCTTCTAATCAATGCACCTCATTTATTGGCCATAATAGTGCAGAAATAGCATTTACTTGTCTAAATTATGGCAGCAAAGCATATTCATGAACCCTCAGAGCACAGCCTTAAAACTATGCTCCATATTTTAAAATGTCCAAATTATTTAAATTAGACAGTGAAAGGTAAAAGCCTTACTAACAGCGCTAGAAAGGAAAGCAAGATAGTCTGTTCTAAGAGACTATAAAATAGCAAATAAAATTGTAGATATTGTTGGCATGTGAGTATATAATGCAGAAGGCTAGGAACAAGGGTATTACTGTTACTCCAGGTATTCCTTAACATTTTAATAGCCTGGAAAACAAAGTAGCATATTAGTTAGTAACGAACATACACCATGGTATATTATAAAGAATGAGACATAAATACAGAAAACTAAAGGAAATCAAATTGCACCGCATTATGTGCCAGAAGCAAAAGATGGGGGTTTGTGGGAGTAAAAAATTACACCACTGAAGTAGAAAAAAAGTTAAAAGTACATATTAATTGTCTAGAAAACACAATTAAAATCCTAGAGAAAATGTTAAAACTAGTTACTTGCTTTAACATGAAACATCAGGAACATGAAATAAATAAGCTACAATTCAACTGCATTAGGAAAATAAACACAAAATATTAATGAATTTTTGTAAAGGGTAATAAAAATTAAGAAAATGTTATTATTCATAGATTATTTCATTTATGGAGATTCTTCAAGGTTTTGAAATCTGAGAGATAATAGTCTTATGATATAAAAATTAAAGCAAACTATTCAAGATTAAGAAGAGGATGGATATCTACGCATACAAACATTTTTCATTTTAGAATAAGGGGCTCAGGAAACATTTCACTAAGGACTTTCCAAGTTAGAAAAAAAAAATGTTTTAAAATCTATACCCTCCTCAAATAAATAAAATGCCCTATTTCATTAAAATAGTGTCTAAAAGACTATGATTCTATGAAAAACATTTTCTAGTATATACAAGTAAATCTGATCTAATGGACATACACAAATAAAAACTAGTTCTGGTTTCATATCTTGGTTACATCTTTCCTAAAATTGCAGGGAAATACATTCAGAAATATTTTCTTTCCACTCTGACAATAATTCCTAACAGCAGGGAGGGAGAAGAAATTAGTTTCAAATAATAAATTAATTCAAAATAATCCCAAAGAAGGTATAGGTAATGCTCTCCCATTAAAACTCCATCCTGGGACTGAGGAACAGAGGAGGTTGAGGAATGTTGCAATCTCCACACTAGTTCATCGGACAGAAAATCACATTAAAACCTTGCCTGCAGTTCTGTTTCAAGTACACAACTTAAAAGAAACCCAAGTCCAACCCACTCTCCACTGCTATCATGCCCAGCAAATAAGATCTGCATAATATCCTTACCTGAATAACAGCACTAAACCAGCAAGTGTTGCCAACATTCTTTAATCCAACAGGAGCTCTGTCCTGCCTTTTTCTATCATAAGGGTTTCGAGAATCCCTCCACACTTCTGTAGGTGTCCTCTTTAAACATGCTTTGTTTTCTGCTATGCTGGCTTCAAGAACTCTTAAGCAATGGGAGAAAATAGTAAAACACACACACACACACACAAAAAAAAGAACAGTTATAATTCAGTGCTGTACTCTAGGAAATAGCATTAATTAAAGATTTTAATTACTTAATCTCTAGATAATGTATTTGGGGAAGTACTACTTAGGGCTATCTTTAAATCAAGCAGAGGTTAGTGTTCTTTAAAAACATAGCAGTGGTAAAGAATCAAGACATGCAGCCTTTTTTCTAAGAAACAGGAAATTTCAAATAAAATGTTTTTAATACAAAATATGTTAAATTATGTTTCAACAAATTAAAGGCTTAGTGGCAGGACTATAGAAAGGACTGAGATAAGTTTTGAGAAATCATTGCTTTAAAGTACATACTTGCAATGTAACAAAATGACTAGTTTTTATAACAATTACTTTGAATCATCAGGAAAACAGTAAAAACTACAAATGCACTTTTCACCTCTGACCGTTAATTTGCTTTTCTATAAAAAAAATGTTAAGGTAAGTGCTAGGGTTCCTTTCAGTTCTAGAGATCTGACTCTATGACAGCCAAATAAAGGAAAAGAATATTTATGTATTCACTTCTTCACCCAGAAGTTTGCCTATGGAAAATTCCAGTGAAATAAATATCTACGTATCAGAATAATAAAATATGAACCTCTTCAAAATAAGCTCACCTACAGAATATCTTAAACATACCTAAACATGGCAAAAGCAATGCTACTTTGCTCTTGCAACAACATGTTGGGAAACCCTAGTTCCCACATATGAACTAACAAGCATAATGCCTGCTCAAGACATGCATTACTATTCCAAATAAGCATAAATAATATTCAGTTCTCTTATCCTATTTTGCTCATTACAAAAACCTCAGCAAGAATGAGCTTTTCTAACTTTTTGAGTTCACCATCTTTATCCTAAAGATTTTACTCTATCAGATTAATTTCAAAATAATATAGCTATATTCCTTAATTGTGGGGGAAAAAGAAATGATTACTCCAACAGCATTATTAACAACATGATATTAGATACAATGTAGTACGATTCCAAGTTATTACTTAAAATAACTTATGTGAATATAAAATAAAATTTTTATTTGGGAATAGGTTTTAAAAAGCAGGTAACAACATATTTTAAAATATGAAGAGCAACATAAACTCACATCTTTAAAAATAAACAGTTCACACCTCTGTCACTATTACAAGTGATCAAACATTTGCAGCACACTTTGCCTAATAATTACCTTTTGATTGCAACCGAGGCTACTAGAGGCTTTTTCTCAAACTACCAATAAAAGGTACCATAACTCCTTAGAAGGTATTTCAGCATACCTTTCAAGGAGAGATAAAAAGTCAAAGAGCCAATTGAGACTTCCTACTGTTCAAGTTGGACAGGTCGGCACAATATAGCACAATAACAACAATCAACTGGAACAAACTGCATTTGTACAAGGTAACTAATTTATACTCAACAGAGAAAAGTTAATGCATAGCATACAAAACATAAATATGACACAAAAGACTGCTGGACATAAGAAGATATATTGAATTTTTACTGACTTATAAACGGGAGTGATTTCTTTTGAAAATATTTTCTCTTTGTAATCCATATGTATATTTAGAAGTATAAATAAAGAAAACTTATTTCTATCTTGGTAATTAGAGATGAATGAACTAATAAAAGATGCAATGAGTTCTGGGAAAACTCACAGCAATACCTCACACAGGAAAGAAGAAATTAGCACCAGTGGTCACACATAAGCTATGGAGAGACACCTAGCAACTGTACGTGTCCTTGTTGATATGTACAATAACCACTTAAAGAGAGGATCCTAGAGTTTATTTTTAAAGCATAAGCTAGTAAAAAGTCTAGGAGCATTACACTCAATCCTAAATCTAATGGGTGAGCCTCTACCATTATACATTTTTAACGACTAATTACAATAAAATACTAGTAAGAAACGATCCCTTCTTGATAATGCCAACAGGCCAGATCACATTTACCATAATGACTAGGCAATGAGTTACACAGACATTACTTATGGGAAACTTGAGAATACCTAATATCTAAAAAATACACCTAATCTACAAAAAATTAAAATCCATATATGTCACAAAATTAAAAAATGAGATTCAGCCTCAAGACCAGACTGAATAAAATTAGGTTTCATGTTCCCCATAAGTGTCAACAACCCAACCCAAGTTTACATCTAGACTGCACTGAGATAATGCTATTCTTCTTATTCCACATCTGGTTAAGATTATTAAAACCCAGGGAGGTTTTTGTTTTTTACTGTTTCCATATAGCAATTCCCTCACCCTCCTCTGCTGCCCATCTTCCACCAAAAAAATACACCTCTTCATTTGTATGTGTTCATACAAATAGTGTAATGTAAATACTACCTCAATGTAATTAGATAATGAAAGCTTTTTAGTTCCTTTGCCTACTCTCTCCCCTGACAGGACTTGGGGGAATGTACTGCCTCAAATGTACTTTCTAGGCAAAAGCAGCTTTGCCTGTGCTATTTGTATTATTACTCCACAGAGAAAGTTGGAAGGGAAAGATACCATCCCCCTTTCATTATAGAATAAAATTAGATACAAACTGTTATAACTGATTTGGGCTCAAGAGATACATGCCCATTGCTTCTCAAAGTTGCCTAAGATATAAAAACAAAGCAAAAGCCCAACCTGTAACCCAAAGACTACTCTATTCCCAAACTTGTATTCCTTTCTCTAATCCAGTACTGGCATATCAAACATAAACTTTCTATAAAACCAAATTCCTAGACTCACAAAGTAAAGCCAGTGGTACTACACAGGCTTTAAAGTTTAAAGTATGCAACAGCTGCATTCCAAGTATTATGGTTGCCAGTAGAGACAGAAGGGAGGGAGAGGGTAGACAAAACACAACAACAAAACAAATTTGCAAATTTCAAATAGCTCAGAAATAGCTAGACCAAAATGTAACATGACAAAAGGCAACCCCTAGAGCCAGAAATCAAAACCCAACCCCCACTACACTTCACAGGCTTTCTTATCTTCCCACCACTGGTCATGACCATGGCAACCAGTAATACAAACAGATAAAAAGATGCTGTGTCTTCTCTTCCACACATCACAATGAATGTTTAAAGCATCGACTTATGGTAAATGTTCATCTTCCCATTAAAAATTCGTGGTACTGATTGTGGGTCATTATTTTTGCTTGTTTTCTTTTTTTTCGTACTGTTATTTAAATTGCATTATAGCAGTAATGTTGAAAACAACCCATTTAGATCATCTAAGTCCACTTTGAGGAAACAGGCATTTCATTTAAGCTGTACACTAAAAAAAAAAAAAAAAAAAAAGAAGGAGGGAGGGGGGAAGGGAGGGAGATAAGAGGGAGGGAGAAATCATCATGTTCATTTCCTTAAAAAAAAAAATCATTGGTATTTTTATTGGGATCACACTAAATCTAAGTCAACTTAAGGAGATATTACTCATTAATCTGTCTCAATGACATCTCCATGTATATAAAAGCCAAGTGACCGGAAGGACGGAATGACAGAACAACCAGAATGACCAGTCACTACGACGTGCACTGCAGTGGCCAACTGGCCCCCACAACCTCCCAAGGCCCCTCTCCCCGGCCAGCCCTGCTGGCCAATCACCTATGGCCCCTCTCCCACACCAGCTCAGCCCCAACTGGCCCCCATTGGGGCAGGCAGGCCGGACCCCACCCGTGCACGAGTTTGTGCACTGGGCCTCTAATATAATATTCTTCTTGGTAATTCTTGCACATTTTTATTAAACTTATTCCTAGTCTTTAATAGTTTTGTGTTATAGATGAAAGCTTTTTAAAATTTCACCTTCTCATTCATTCTTATATGTAGAAATCTAATTTCTGTATATTGATACGCAATTAACATAGCTAAATACTTTTTTTCTTGGTAAGAATAGTTTATTGAGATAATAAAGACATAAAAATCTTAAATATGTATATCAGTGACATTTTTTTACATATGTGCATAACCATGTGACTAACACTCAGATCAGGATATAGAAATTTCCATTATTCCAGAATATTCTCTCATGCCCTTTTTAGCCAGCAGTGTCTCCTCCATCTCCCAGAGTCACCATTCTGACTTCTAAGTTAGATGGCAATTATTCTTCTATGTCAAGTTTCTTTCACTCAACATGTTGCTTTGGCGATTCCTGCACATTCTTTCAAGTACCAGAAAAATGTTTTCCATTATGTTGTTCAGAATTCCACTGAGTGAACATCCACCACTGTTTCCTATTCTGCTCTTATGAATACTTGTGGGGTTTTTTTACAGTTTTTATTACCAATAAAGCTACTATGCATTCCTTTCTCAAGGGACTATACCTAAGAGTGCAAATGCTAAGTCATAGCATCGTATATACTGAAATTCATTAGAAATTCCCAGTTTTCCAAAGTGGTTATATCATGACACATTTTTACCAACAGTGTATGACAGTTTGTCCAGCACGTCAAACTCACGGCAGGATTGACATGTTTGCTGTCCATGTTCACCAACACTTGGTATTATCAATCTTTTTAATTTCAGCCATTGTGATGCAGCCTGCACCACCCAGACAGTCACCACTGCTGCAATCTATCATCATACCCAACATGGCAACATGTCCACAATCGTAATTAGTACAAATTAAGGGACTCTGTTTCTGACACCGAGCCTACCACTATGTCAGACATAAAACTCCTGCCAGAAGTTGATCTGTTTCTCTCACGGTGAGTTGTCACTCCCACTTTTGGCAGACTGACCAAATTGGACATTTGATCACTTCCCCCTCCACTCCCTCTGACTTGTCTTAAGACTATCAGTGGTACCTCGAGTTGTTGACACTTTTTCTAGTTAGATTATTGCTGTTCATGTCTGTTCAGCCAACTCTGGCCACACCTTGTGGCCCTTGAAACTAATGTTTCATATTTTCAACTTTTATAAACCATTTATAATCTATACTGGTGTACCTTTTATCATAAAAATCACTCAAAAATAGAATGACAGTGAAAATATTTGATGGATCTTCCATACTCCCTACCATCCATGGGCATGTGGTACTGTTGAGCCTTAAAAGTATCCTCACAAATCAATCTTAAAAAATTTGTAATTGCTTCTCTCACTTATCCTGTTCCACACACGTTCTTAAGGCAGTTCCCCCTCACAGCCGCTTCCTAGTCGTAACCAGGATGAAGAGGGTGCGAGTTATAGAAGTCTATTTTAAAAATTCAGAATTCCACCCTAACAATTCCTGGACATGATGCTTTTTTCATTCCCCTAATGACAACTCTATGGTGTCCTGGTTGGTAAACCCTCCAGGTGGCTTCCAAACTTAAATTCAGTTGAGACACCTGGATTTTTGATTCTGCCAGGAACTATAGACAACACAAATCATCCAGTTCCTACACAGTGGCCAATATTGGCCAAAATCAGAGGCATAACTGTCCCCTGTAATTTTATAAAAATGCCTTTGTTCCTTTTGTACCTGGCTTTCTGAATGAAAGGTGGGGTGCAATTAGGAAGTTATTAGAAAAAAGAAGAACTTATAACCACAGGAATGGGATGCACTGATTTTGTAGTAATGGAGTCAGCCCAAGCACCTGCATCTAGGTGTGGGAGACATGGGAATAGGAGAGACAGGAACAACCCCTGCCTTTCAGAACTGCCTCTGGAGCCCTCATCACAAAAAGCAATCCCATGGTGAGACCACCCCACACTGTCTCACCCAGTACAGGATTCTGGCAGCTGTATTTCCATTCACTAGACATTATTTTATTATTTTCATATGTCTGTGTCAATTTGTGTCATTTGTCACTTTCACTGTCACTATTTTTAGGATAATTCCACCTTTTTCTCTAAGTACTTTTAAGATTTTCTCAATCTTAAGTGCTCTGGACTTTCATTATAATGAATTTAAGTGGTTTCTTTTCCTTTTCATGATTGGGATTTGTTGGGCTTTATGAAATAACAGGTTTTCTCTTCACTTCTAAAAAATTCTCAGTGACCACATCTTTAAATTTTGTCTCTGACCCACTCTCTCCTCTCCTACAATATTAATTAATATGTTAGACTTTTTCAGTTTATTTTCCATATCTTGCAACTTTTTCTCATCTTTTTAGCTGACTGTTACAGGTTGGATACTTTCTTCTTATATATCTTCCAGTCTAGCTATTTCTAATCTGTTATTAAACCTGTGTTGTATTTTTTTTAATATTTTAATTTTCATTTCCAAAAGATATTTCAATTCTTTTTCAAATGTGTTAGGTCATATTTTCAAGCATTTCCTTTAAAAGCTTAGCCACAGGACATCCTATCTAATAAAGCGGCAATATGCAAATTGACCATCACTCCAACACACAAGATGGCCACCCTCATGTGGACACAAGATGGCTGGCAGGGGAGGGCAGTTGTGGGCGATCAGGCCTGCAAGGGAGGGCAGTTTAGGAGGGACCAGGCCTGCAGGGGGGGACAGTTGGGGGACCCAGGCCTGCAGGGGAGAACAGTTCGGGGGGACCAGCCCTGCAGGGAGGGAAGTTGGGGGCAACCAGGCCAACAGGAGAGGACAGTTGGGAGCAACCAGGCCTGCAGGGGAGAGCAGTTAGGGGGGACCAGGCCTGCGGGGGGGGCAGTTGGGAGCGATCAGGCCAAAGGGGAAGGGTAACTTGGGGAGACCAAGCCTGCAAGGGAGGGCAGTTGGGGGCAACTGGGCCAGCAGGGGAGGGCAGTTAGGCGTGACCAGGCTGTCAGGGGAGGGCAGGTAGGGGCGATCGGGCCTTCAGGGGAACTGTTAGGCATCGATCAGGCTGGCAGGGGAGTGGTCAGGGGGTGATCAGTCTGGCAGGCAGAAGCAGTTAGGGGAAATCAGGAAGGCAAGCAGGCGAGCGGTTGGGTGCCAGCAGTACTGGATTGTGAGAGGGTTCCCAGATTGGAAAGGGTGCAGGCTGGGCTGAGGAACACCCTCCCCTCCCCGTGCACAAATTTTGTGCACTGGGCCTGTAGTATATGCATAGCCCATGAACACAGGAAACAGTGTGGTGATGGCCAGAAGAAAGGAAATGAAGGAAAAATGGGGCATGTCTGTATTAGTGTCAATGCTAAAAACAAAGAAAAAAATGGTAAAAAATAAATAAGAGTGTCATACTCTGAGCAACTTTCCCCAATAAAACCTAAGCATAATTCCATCAATCACAACGTCTAAAGAAATGGGTGCATTTCTGCTGCCTATAATTTTTGCTGATTCTCACAGTAACTTTTTCCCAAGTATGCTTGGTAAATTTGACTGGTGGTGCTTATAGAGTTACTGAAGGGGGTTCTTTGAGGCTAAAGTTGAAGACACCTTCTTAAATATAGAATGTATTTTTGATTCTGCCAGGAATTATAGACAACACAAATCCAACACATTTTAAAACTAAATTCCCAAGTTAAGATTTACTGGACCATTAAAGTGACACAGATTTCAGCTTCAAAACCATAATACAACTCCTCAGGGGCAAGTCCAATTACCTACATCCTCAGAGCCAAGGCAACTAACTTTGTAGTGCTGTATGGGCTTTGAAGGGGGAGATGATTCTCATTTTACCCTTATTGTGAGTATGTCATCCCTTGGCATAACCATTTAATGAGGGGAATAAGCTCCCCACCATACATAGACAATGGCCTGAGACTTCTTTTTCCCACATTCTAAAGTGTATTATAACTAAAGGTCAAGTTTATACACACAAGTAAATTCATCATGTCAGAAAGTGGCTTTCAGTGTTCCAAACTTATTCTTTTGGGTTCCTTCTTTCACTTACTTTAGTTTTTACTAAATTAAGAAGTAATTATATTAAGTAGTACACTTTAATATTGTTTGCAAGCATAGATTCATAAGTGACATATATAAAGCAATTGTTGATATGTATAATTATATATTTAGACATATCTGATATATGTAAATATCACATACATTTCTTATAAAATAAATAAAAAATAAAAATGTTCAACTTAAGAGATCATACCATAAAATTCATGAGTTACTAAACACAAGATTGTAAGATGTAAAAAGACAGACTTCATCTCATCTAATTGTATATAATAACGTAGTATTTCAAATATGTGAACTCATATTAGGGTACAAGGTGGGGCAAAAGTAGGTTTACAGTTGTGAGTATGGGAAACAAGTTTATCTTGTATTATTTATTAATTATTATATTACTTTCCATATGAACAATTGTAAACTTACTTTTACCTCACCCTGTATGTCTATGAAAATAGAAACATAGTCAAATGATTCTAGGATTTAATTTGGCAACATTTTGTCATCTGAACTTGGGTAATGAACAAACAGTTAAATTTACTTTTAAGCATGACTTTTTTTTTTTCCATTAAAATGCATCATTTTCCCTTTTGAACTTAAGTCCTAGCCTTAAAAAACCCAGAGGAACAAATATATCTCTGCCAAAAGTTTAGCTAGAACTCTTACCTTCCCTTTTTTCTGACACAATGTGATTTATATACATGCTTATTAACTGCACATTTTACATTTAACATTTGAAAACTGTAAATTATAAAATCTATATATACCAAGAAAAAATTACACTTTGCAACAGTAAATTAATAACTTTTTGTTTCTACAGAGTATAATTTTATATAAAATTACACTATTCCAAATCTCTGTAATGTTACCCACAATATAAATATTCACAAAATATTTACTATTTTAAAAGTACATTAAAATTTAAAAAACCAATAATACAAAAAAAAATTATCTTAAGAAATTTTTCCCCTTGGAAAAGAATGAGTATCTAGAACAACATATAGATTGAACTTAATAACAGATTAGGAATAGTCTTAATCCCCTATCTTTATTTTTACTTTTTACTATATAATTAGTACATATTATTTTAAAATTAGAAAATACCTAGTGTGTTCATATTTGGATATTTTCAGATAAAATCATTTTTTATATGTTAAAAAAAATTAGAAAATACGTGACATAAAACTGCCAATATCTTACAACCTCTTGTTCACATAATAGATCATCATTCCCCTTAAATATGAAATACAACTCATGTATTTCATGTTTAAACATTTCTTATCAAAGCTTAAGTATGGTCAAGTTTTATAATTACTCAAGATAATTATTTTAAACTATTTTCTTAAGATAAAAACTAATTTTATAATTTCTCCAAATCCTTCACAAAAATAAGCCTAAATAAAATATCTAAAGATAGCCTATGCATTTTTGGTTTTCATTTAAAATTACTGACAATAAGTTATATTAGCCACACTAAAAAGGATAATGAATTTTAATTAACTCTTTCCATGTTAATATAATGTCTTACAAGATAGTTTCTTAAGTAATATTTAAAGACATTTAAAAGTATCACTAAGAAAAATTATGTGCATAGCATAAACATAGTATTTTGAGAATCTCCTACTATACAGTAATTTCAGAGTACTTAAAAGAAGTAACTATTGATATTATGCCAAGGGAAATTATCTGAGAAAGCTGATATATTTAGCTACCAACCTCTGTTGTAGGGAAAAAGAATGCTGGAGTCATAAGACCCATCTTAGCTGTGAACTTTTAAGAAATCAGTTAGCCTCTTAAAAGATAAATTTCCTCTTCAGTAAGTTACCAACACCTCCAAAGAGTTGTTTAGATTACAGTTAGTGATAATTTAAATACTTTTAAAAAAATTATCACTGTTTTGTGATAAAAAAAATCAAATTTACTTATTTGATTCTTTGGTGGATCAAATTGTTTAAAACTAAAAAGTTTTAGCTATTTAAAACAAAAGAGGCATTCTATCACATTCCTTGGGATCTTGCCAATTCCTTAAAAAAATACAAAAACAAAACAAAAAAAAAAAAACACAAAAAATAAACCTTATACCATCATATTATATAGATGAGAGACTGGCAAACTATGGACCATGAGCCAAATCCAGTTTGTAGCCTGTTTTGATAAAACCAAGATTTATTGAAACACAGACACAATCACTAAATTATGCATGATCTATGGCTGCTTTTGCACTACACCACCAGAGTGAAGTGATTTTGACAGAAACTATATCGCTAACAAAGCCTAAAATATTTACTGGTACTATAGGCCTTTACAAAAACAAAAGTTTGCTGACTCTAGCTATAAATAATTATAAATTAAATTGGAGAATGTAAAAGAGATTAGCAGAAGAAAAGAAAAATCAAAGGAATATTAAACTATACACCTAAACATATGCCCCATAATGCCACTTCAAATCCTAAAATCTAAGCTTCATATTCAAATGGAACTAGAATATGAAAATTTTAGTTACATAATATACAAAAACAATGCTGAAGTATATTAAGAGTTTATTTAGAATAACAAAGTGTATCTTTGTGCCTCTTGAAATTAAGCCAATTATTATGTCTATTATAAATAGTACTTATATCTACTTTATACACATTATGGTTTTTACCTGCTAATGGCTTGCTCCTCATCAGTTATTCCAGTCTCCCTGAATGCCCTGTTTGATTCCGCCAAACTCAAGGCAATTGCTCTCTGAAGATCATCTTTATCATCTCCAGTGAGATCAATCACATCTGAAAAGCAAAACTATCTTACTCAAAATTAAAAGTCAAACAAAACGAAAGATAATTCTTATCATGGAGTTATACGCAATTACCCTTTCAAACCAAAGTCAGCACCAACTTAATTCTGTATAAGAGCCTCTCTGAAGAGAATGCAAACCAATTATAAATTGCTTTACTTCAAAATTTAATGTTCTTCTCTAAGATATACCTAAAACAATAAGAGCATAAATATTTTTCATTGCAAAGGAATCTCAATATTTACTACAAAGTGTCTGATTAAAAGCTAATAAGTTTCTTTACCAACAAAAATCGAAATCAACTAAGCATCTACATTTATGCTTTTTGAAGTTAACCCAAATGCACACACACTAGAGTGTAGCCTTACAACCTAGCTATTATCTATCATAGTATAACAATTAATAATGGAGCTCTCTAAAATTAGGTTTCAGAAACTGACCATATATATACATTTTTAAAAGTCTGAAAGTATGTACCAAACTGTTAAAAGTGGTTAATTTTGGGGAGGACAGTTAACAGAGGAGGAAGTGTAAGGATCTTTTACTTTCTATATTAAGCACTCTACCTTCTGAAGTATTTAATAAACATGCAGTCCTTTAAATTTAACAAAAAGATTTTATTTCACAACAAGAAAATACAAATAAATGACACTATTTCTTTTCTAGCAAAAGAAAATTATCTTGATAGCTATAAGTATTCTTTATCCAAAAAAAAGGCTATAATTATCATCTTCAGAAAAACAAACAAACACTTTTTAATCTAATTTGCCAATGTAAACTGGTTAATTTCCTTAACCCAAAAGACGCCAAAAATACTCCCATTATCATTTAAACAATGATAGGAGGCACAGCATGTTGCTAAGTAGGAGATTACAAAACAATATGGTGAGTAAGAGAAAGTAGTATAGCTGTTATTACCTTTGCGTGGTTGGAATTACGCTTATTGATATTTTGAACAAGTTTTGTATTCATTTTTTATTTATATTTGAGAAATGTTAAAATTATTTTTTGTCTCTGTAACCCTGGAATTTAACAAGAGAGAAACAAACAAAAAGGGGTAGGGCATTGGAAATAAGGTAACTGCATTTTATCATCTGGCTAAAGGGTTGTATACAGATACTAGAGAAGAATATTCCACAATTAATGAGAAAGAAATAATGTATATTGACAGTTTCAGAAGCCTACATTGATTGTTATCCATACTTTTTTTCTCCAAACAGTAGCTTACACAAATATTAGAAATAATAGTTAGCTATGGAAGGGGTTATTTTAATGTCCTTAGTATACTAGTAATAAGTCTCACAAAAACGTATTAAGTAGGAGCCAAAAAAAAATTCCAAGTAAAATATGGAACAAGTTATAGTAGTTAGGGTAACTGAAATATGGCATATGCCTGCATATACCAGCAGGCTAAAGGTTTCCTCAGTCTGGCTTACAAAACCCAAGTTCACTAGACCAGAGCTGTAGGTGGATGTTACCTGGGTGTTACCATCCAATCCAGTATAAAAAATGATGAAGAAAAAGGTAGGACTAGAGGGGCATAAAATGCCCTATTAAAATGAGTCATTGCCCAGCTAGAGTGGCTCAGTGGTTAAGCATTAACCCATGAACCAGGACATCACCAGTTCGATTCCCAGTTAGGGCACATGCCAGGGTTGTGGGCTTGATCCCTAGTGTGGGACATGCAGGAGGCAGTCAATCAGTGATTCTCTCTCATCATTGATGTTTCTATCCTTCACTCTCCCTTTCTCTCTCAAAATAAAAAACATATTTTAAATAAATAATGAGTCATTAAATCCTGCCCATTAAGTAAAGACTATAACTTGGGTGAGTAAAGAGAGAATAATGGAAGTAAAGGAAATAATTTGAAAAGAACAAAGAAGCAGAAAGACAGGTTTTGGGGATACAATCAATTAGCCCACAGACTCCATTCTTTCATCCTTCAAGTGTGCTATCTTCAACTATGAAAGCTGGAAAGATTGAAACAAACAAACTTATTTTCCCAATCTACTTGTGGTTCAAGTTCTGGGTAAAATTTAGGTTCTCCCAACTGGATGCATGAACATGAGATTTGGAAGGCAGAGTGAGGGGGGAGACCATTATCCTACTGCTTTTGGCTGTGGTTTCCAATATGATTGAACAGATAGATATGGTTGTTCCATAGAGCATTCCAGTGTCCAGTTTCCGTTGAAGGGATGTCAGCAATAGAGAAGTGGCAACCAAACTCTGAATCCCAATGTCCAGGCATAGCTCAGTGGCAGCTACCTAATCCTGGCTGCCTGTTCCCTGGGCCACAGCTACAGAGGTATGTCCTTGAACTCAGCAGTCCCAGAGGCAGCCTTCTGATCCACTACAATCCTGACTGTGGCAGAGGGAGCAGCTTCTCTGGCTAGCCAGACTGCAAGGGTTGGGAATCCTATCAGCTGGCTGAGCTGCAGTTCCTCCAGTGATTTCTGAAGAATCAAACTCCTGTTTTAAATTTCTCTGAAATGATGAGGAGTGTTTACTGTTTCATGACTGACAAGTAAACCAAAATGGCTAGAGCAGAAAACTAAATTAGAAATAGCAACAACTTATATTGAGCATTTCATAATTTATCTATTGTAACTCAAACACCAAAAAAGGAAATAACAAAGTAAGATGTTTTTAACCCTATTTCATAAATGAGATAACCGAGGTTGTAAAAATGAAGTGTAACATTATAGAATAAAGAATGCAGACAGGCTTCTATTTAAGTCTTCTAACTATTAAATCAAGTGTTCTCTCCTCTATACTGGAAGTTCTCCAAGTGTGGTCCATGGATCCTTGGGGATCCCCTTACCCTATTAGAAAAGGGGATTCCTTAAGTAAAAAATATTCTCATGACAATACTAACATATTACTTTCCTATTCTAGTGTGGTCACATTTGCACTAATGATGCAAAAACAATAGTGCCTAAAATTGCTGCATCTTAGCAAAAATCAAGGCAGTAGAACCAAGTGTGTGCGCAATTCATTATACTACTCACAACTATGCACACTAACTATTCAAAAAGAAAAAGTCTAGTTTCTCTTAAGTCCTTGATAAAAAGGGGAAATTTTTATTAAATCTGAAACACTGACTTACATGTTCATTGATACTGTATGATGAAATCAGAAGTACTTATGCTATGTATGCAGATCATGTGGCTGCTGAGAGCAAACACCAACGCAATGCCTGGGCGACAGGCTGAAAGGCTGACTTTTTCATGGAACACTACTTTTACTTGAAAGAACACCAACAAACTACAGACTATAAGTATTCAGACGTCAGTATTTGACAGACATTTTCTCAAAGTAAACTGAGTGAGTCTGTCACTTGGAAGAGAACAAATTAACAGTATTTGTTGCCAATGATTAATATGGAATTTTCAAGCAAAGTTGGAACTTTTTAAATTTGTTTCCACCATTTTGAACTTATATCTTCCCAGTACTTTAAATCTTTTCTGACTAGAGGCCCGATGCATGAAATTCATGCATTCAGGGGGGTCCCTCAGCCCAGCCTGCGCCCTCTTGCAGTCCGGGAGCCTCTGGGGGAGCGGGCCTAAGCTGTCAGTCAGACATCCTTAGCACTGCCTTGGAGGCAGGAGAGGCTCCCACCACCACCACCACTGTGCTCTCCAGCCATGAGCCTGGCTTCTGGCTGAGCGGTGCTCCCCCTGTGGGAGCACACTGACTACCAGGGGGCAGCTCCTGCATTGAGCGTCTGCTCTTGGTGGTCAGTGTGCATCATAGTGACTGGTCATTCCACCTTTCGGTCGATTTGCATATTACCCTTTTATTATAAAGGATGAAATCACGTGATGTTAACAATTTCAATTTGTTTTATAATGTAAAGATTCTTCCAATATTTGAAAGGAATTAATTTCTAAATTACCAATGCATAGTGTTATAAAACCACATACACAGTAAACAATCCATTAGAAGAGCAAGGTATGTGAAAAAGATGCTTAGAAGCAACTTTTTATTCTATTTGGTCTTTGACCCTGGTTCCTAACACAGAGCCCCTAAATCCCTTTGAATTTCCTGGGTGACAGGAGCATCTTTGTTCCAGTGAGGTGACTCTTGGTGGGCTCCTGTACAGCTTCAGGATGGGCACAGGTGATCAGAAAGACCAAACCAAGATAAAAAGCTTGGAACTTTGGCCACCCTCGGGGAAGAGAGAAGGCCTGAAGATTAAGTTAATAACCAATCAAGCCTCCCTGATGAAGCCTCAGAAAAATCACTAAATACAGGGTTCAGAGGCTTTGGGATTGGGGAGCATATTCACATGTTGGGAGGGTGGAGCACCCCAACTCCACAAACCAGAAGCTTGTGTGCCTTGGACCCTTTCAGACTTTGCCTTATGTACCTCTTCACCGACTGTTCATCTGGATCCTTTATCACAGTGGTCGGCAAACTCATTAGTCAACAGCCAAATATCAACAGTACAATTGAAATTTCTTTTGAGAGCCAAATTTTTAAACTTAAACTATATAGGTAGGTACATTGTTATTAACTTAATTAGGTTACTCCTAAGGCTTAGGAAGAGCCACACTCAAGGGGCCAAAGAGCCGCATGTGGCTCGCCAGCTGCAGTTTGCCGACCAAGGCTTTAATCATACCCTTTATTATATAATAAACCAGTAAACATGGTGTTTCCCTGAGTTCTGTGAGCCAATCTAGCAAGTTATCATACTTGAGGAGAGGTTGTGAGAACCCCCAATTTGTAGCCAAGTCAAACAGCAGTGTGTGAACCTGTGAATGACTCCTAAAGTGATGGCAGTCTGTGGGACTGGGCCCTTAACCTGTGGCAGCTGATCCTAACTTCAGGTACACAGTCTCAGAATTAAATTGAATTGTAGGACACCCAGCTAATGTTGGAGAATTGGTCATCTATGGGGAAAACTCACACAGCTGATGTCAGAAGTATTGAGTCTGAGCAAAGAAAGAAATAAGCAATAGTAATCGTCAATGCTAGAAAGGCTGGTTTACCACAAACTATTGGCCTTCAACTGAAAACCTGGGCATCTTCCTTTAAGCAATAAAGAAGGTTTACTTATTATTTGTAGTTTCAATATAACTACAATAATTGTCTTCATTATATTTTCATTATTTAACAAAGCTGCTTCTTTCCATAGGTTATTTTAGAATAATACAGCAACCCTGAAAGAAGACCGTTATAATCTACTCATGTAAGACTAGATATTAATAAAATATATTCTTTTACTTGAATGGTTAAACCTAAATTTCTTCTTTTTCTGAATTTAGTAGGACAACTTTCATAAAACATGTAATGAACTACCAATTTCACAATAAAAAACTAGCCCTCCGTGATTTTCTTATATGCTAACATACAAAAAAGAACAGGGAATAAGCTTGGCTCTAAACTATTTCTAATTGGCAAAAGTAAATATAACAATTTAGTCTTTGTAACAGTTCCCTCCAAATACCAAAGCATTATGAATATTTTTATCTGTGCCAAAGGAGGACCGTGGTAAAACACTAAACTTTATTTTAACTACCCCTCCCCTCCAGTAGTGTGAACTCAATTCAGGTGCACAAGCAAGATAGTGTTAACTGAATAACACTGTAAAAAATCACATATTACAAAAGCCTATAAACAGTAATCTCCAATTTTCAAGACTGCTCAAATTAAAACATTTTCACACAAAGTCAGCAATATATACAGCAAAACATAATATTCACCCTAATAAATCTTTCACTTTCCAAAGAATTACCATTTGAGTAAAACTTTACCTACCAAACACTTCTTTGCTACCTCCAAAAGATAAGCAGTCATTGACTTACCAATAAATTATACTTCAAATGTATGCAATTATTAAATTCATAATTCATTTCTCAATGAAAATAGTATATTCAATGGCAATGAGACATCTACATTAGTTCACAAAAGCCAATTTAGCCCATAATCTAGTTGAACTACATATATAAAGATTTTTATTTTAAAAGAAAAAGAAAGTTTTTCCACTGTTTTCCTTTTTTTCATAGGGCTAAACCTAAGGAAAATACTTTTCTTGTTTAATAAGCCAAATTTATAATTACAACCAGCAAAAATTTCTAGGCAGGGGAGTGATATTAGTAGAAAGAACTCTGTTTTGAAAAGTTAGGAGTTAAAGTGCTGAACAAGAGTTTGAGAAGAGTTATATTAAGAACTTGCCCTAACCGGTTTGGCTCAGTGGATAGAGCATCGGCCTGCGGACTAAAGGGTCCCCAGTTCGATTCTGGTCAAGGGCATGTACCCTGGTTGCGGGCACATCCCTAGTAGAGGGCGTGCAGGAGGCAGCTGATCGATGTTTCTCTCTCATTGATGTTTCTAACTCTCTATCCCTCTCCCTTCCTCTGTAAAAAATCAATAAAATATATATTAAAAGAAAAACTAGAGGCCCAGTGCACAAAATTCGTACACAGGATGGGTCCCTAGGCCTGGCCAGTGATCAGGGCCAATCTGTAGGGTGACCGGCAGGGTGATCCGGAGGCCCCCCATTGGCACCCACCTTAGCTGGCCTGGGGGCAGGTCCTGCGTTGAGTGTCTGCCCCCTGGTGGTCAGTGCACATCATAGCAAACGGTCATTCCGCCGTTCGATCGATTTGCATATTAGGCTTTATTACATAGGATGTGTATCAGGGCAGGAGACAACCATACAGGAAAAAATGCACATGAAAGCTGATAGAACTGCAAACTAATTGTGTTTTTTAATAGTCTAACAAAGTCAAGTGCCTGATACATACTTGGCAATCAACAAATATTGGTTAAACAAATAAAAATCAATATCTAGACTCTGGAATAGATAAAAATTAGTAAGGCATCTTCATAGCAGAACTAACTAGAAGACTTGAGGATGTATGGTTTATCCATCTAATTTTTTTTTTAGAAAGTGAAAAGATAAATAGCACAATAGGGTATCATGTCAAAGGAATCCTTAAAAGGAAGATGACCTAAACAATGTAAACTGTTTCCCACTCCTCTCCCCTCAGTCAGTTCTTAAGATGTTCCTACTTTTCCAATCTTCCCACTACTGAACACAGCTCTCTAAAACAGTGATGCCCAACACAACCTTCTTTGATAATGGGAATGTACTATTATCTGCACTATTACCTGTCCAACACAGTAGCTACTGGTCACATGTGACTACCACTGAGCATTTAAAATGTGTCCAGTGCAAGAAAGAAACAAAATTTTAATATTATTTAATTTTATATTTAAATTTTAGCTACTACAGTTCAGCTCTAAATGGTCTTGTTCTGTTTTTAATAAAAGCTGCTAAAATTATGTTAGCATTGATAAATAAGGAAAATAATTTTTGTCATCAATTTTACTGTTTTCAACATGGATTGTGAAAAAAATTAAAGTTAACATTCTATATTAGTCAACAAAAAGTTCAAAGACCATGACTATCATTTTGGCCTAAAATTATGAAATTAAAGAAAATTCATAAAATAGACAAGTCATCCTATACTGCATGTCTAACAGAATGCAAACCAAATTGCATCTAATCAGTTGCAAGTAATTTCACACAACTGTAGCATCTCATTTGTAAGATTAACCTGGATTTTTGGTGAATCTCTGAAAAAGTTTTACATACTAGAAATCTTGATGTAAAAAGAGATTTAACTTTCACTGCATGTGTTTTTCTATCTGCAGTTACTTGACCAATATGACGCATGGGGAAAATACCAGTGTTCAATTAACAGAAACCTGCTCTGCTTGTTGTGTCTTACCCTCAGCAGGAATGACAGCACTAGACTTGGATCTGCTTATCACTTGTGCTTTAAATCACTTTTAGGCTGGCCAAGCAATAGAAACAAGACCAGGGCTCTAGGACAGAACCTCAACATTTTTCTCACTTTCTAGGCAATCCTTACAAATTATTTAAGTTCTCTGGGGGAGGGGATACATTGATGCCAAATTTGTGAAGAGTCATTCTTAACACTTAATACTCATTCCAATGTGTTCTGCCAAGTTCTCTAAAATTTAAGCCAGTATGTGGCATTACTTTCTGTGTTAAAATTACCTACCTAAATCCCTCTTATCTTTTGACCCATACTTTGATAGCCCAATTGTGGTATTTACATCTCATTCTGGTAGGCAGATATTGTTTTTTTCCTGTTTTAAAAAGCTCAAAAGAATTTAATGGTCATGAAGAAAGAATATGACTAATTTCAAATGGGGCAACAGCCTTAAATAGATGGTCATGTTTGCCTTGACACAAAAGCTTCAGAGAATCTCTCCTCTGACTACTATGTACACCGATGATATCTCAATATCTTGCATTGCTTCCTAGTCCCCTTTGCATTAGTATTTTCTACTGCAAAATTCCAACATGATTTATTTCCAATTTAAGATGGAGGTGGGAGGCACTCATGAAAATCCACAATATCCAATCTGGACAGGAGATCTAAGAAATTAAAAAAAAAAAGGTGCCTAAAATTCTTGCTAATAACACTACAAATGATTTGGGCTTTTCCCAGAATTCAACAGAATATTAAATTACAGTCTGGAATGCTACCAAAGCATTATAAGGACACCAGGTACACTGCTTCATAATTTCTTGATATGCAGAGTGCAAGCTTTCCTTGAAATGTTTCCTTTTACTTTCAAATAACAAGATATTTCACATAAAGTAAAAAAAAAAAATGCTCAAACAAGTTTTTATACCAAAACAAGCATGTCAAACTCGCAGCCCACAGGCCACATGTAACCCACAACCAGCATTTTTGCAGCCCAAGTAATATAACAGTATGTAAGAAACATTTTGAGGGAGAGAAAGATGGCTGCCGACAGGAAAGCAGGCTGCAAGATAGTGTGTGAGTGAGAGAACGAAATGAGAGTGTGTGGACGTACAGGGACTGTCTATTTGTGAGTGAGGGACAGCTATATTCCAAGGGACTGTTGGGGACTGCTGAACCAGGCTCCCCTGACCGGGCAGCCTCTGCTGCTGCTGAAATCTCTCCCAGAGTGACCAGCTCTGCCGCAGAGACCGCAGCATCTTAAATAGAGAGTACCTTCAACCGGGAAGAATCGGATACCTCCCAAGACCCTACAACCACAACATCCAGGGACCAGCTGCAAATCCACGAGCACCGGGTCTTAAGCAGTGCGAATATGCAGACGAAGACGAGCTCTGCATCTTCTCACGGAAAGGTCAGATTTCATCCAGAGAAAGGTGAGGTCTGCAATCCAGACTGGAGGGAGAAATGAGCGCAGCGGGATCTAGAGGTTCAGAGAAATCTGTGCCCCACAAAACCCACAGCTGTTGGGGCCAGTGTAGTCCGCGAATGTGGAAGGGGGTCCACAGGGCTGCTGGCAGAAGGGAACTCTAGAAATCAACCCATAACTTGCTGGGCAAATAAAGGCAGCCTGAAGCTTTACCAGTAAACTGGCTGAGCAATGCCAGGGGAAAAAGATGTGCACAGAGAAGAGCACAAAGTCATGTGCAGTGCCAAGGCGAAAAAGTCACGAGTTCGCACGCTTATTCTGGCTCATTTTTCTCTTTAAATCCTTGCTTTTGATTACTAAGCCCAGTACATAGGATCACCCAATTAAAAACAATCTCAGAGACTGCAGGGGAAAATTGTTTTTGTGGAACCAGGGGATCAGAGCAGGGAGAAACAATCAGAAAACCAGCTCTGGGGCAGTCCATTCCCCGAAACCAGTATTAAGTGCAGCAGAGAAAACAAAATCTAAATAATGGGTAGGGAAGACTTATAGCCCCAGAAGTCAATACAGAAAACTGCTAACAAGGAGTTAACTCCCCAAATTAACTCCTGTATAAATACAACTATAGGCAAGGCTGAGAAACAAAGAAATACCGCCTGCTTGGAAACAGAACTGTGGCATATGACACAGAGGAACAGTGGAACACAGGGAACTTCAATAGTGTCCAGACTACATGACAGGAAACAGGCATGCCAAACAGAACAGTAGAGCAAGGGAATGACCTTCAATACTACACATTTTTTTTATCTTTTACTCAAGAAACTAAACAAATTTTTTTTTCTCACTTGATTTTACCTTTTTAATTATATTTTTATTTTTAATCAGTATTATTACTACAATTATTTTACTTTTTAAAGTTTCATTTTATTTTCTCTTTATTTTATTTTGGAATTCGTGTTCTACATTCTATTTTCATTTTTCCTGTAGCATCATTTGACTCTATCTTAACTTTACCTTTATGCCAACACTCTCTTCCTCACTTCCCCCTTTTCTTGTCCCATTTCTCTTACCTTATTCCTGCTTCAGATTTTCCCTATTCCTTCTATTTACCCCATTAAAAAATTCATCCGACTTATATATCTAATTTCTGATCCCCTACTCCAAGTCCATAAACACTTCTCTGTTCTCTTTCTTAACTATCAAATTTTTTTTCTCTTCCCTTATTTTTGTTTGTTTTTTATGTTTTTTGTTTTATTTTGTTTTGCCCTTCGTTCTCTCTGTCCTATTGTTGTTGTTTGATTGTTGATTATACTGGTATTTTTGTTTGTTTGTTTCTGTGATTGTTTCTCTTCTTTTTGCTTCTGTTTTAACTCTCCTCACTTGTTATTAGTTGTTCTTTGTAGATTGCATTCATATCTGGGTGTTAGTTGTTTGCATTTTTTTTGGATTAGTTGTTGTTCTATTGGAGTTTTCTCCCCATATGAAGTTTTTTTCCCCTTCTTTTTTATTCTCTTTATTTTCTCTCTTACTTTTTTTCCTTTCCTCAATATAATTTTTGCACTTTTTTTAAAAAAAATTTCATCCCCTAATTCTCTTTTCTCTGGTGGTCACCTTTATTTGGGGTTATTAGTATTGTGAATACATTTGTGTCCAGTGTCTTCAGTGTTGTGCCTTGTTGTGTTGTATTTTGTGCCTTTAAGTCAACGCAGGAGAGAAAGAGCTACACAAACCAGACACCCGGAGAGGAGAGATCATGGGGAGACAAAGAAACAACCCGCATACAAACTAAAAGGAGGCATCACCAGAAAAAGAAGTAAACGAAACGGAGGCAAGCAACATATCAGAGAAAGAATTCAGAGAAATGGTCACAAGGTCGCTGAAAAGGTTGAAAGACAAATCCAACAATATGTGTAAGAATCAAGAGGAAATGAAGAAGAACCAAGAAGAATTGAAAAATGACATCACTGAAATAGAGAACTCAATAGAAAGCATCAACAGTAGGCTAGAAGAAGCGGAGGACCATACCAATGAGATAGAAGACAAGGTAGGAAAAAATACACAAGCAGAGCAGCATTTAGGAAAAAAAACATAAAAAACAGGAGAAGAGTCTAAGGCAGGGGTGAGCAAACTTTTTGACTCGAGGGCCACAATGGGTTCTTAAACTGGACCGGAGGGCTGGAACAAAAGCATGGATGGAGTGTTTGCGTGAACTAATATACATTCAAAGTAAACATCATTACATAAAAGGGTACGGTCTTTTTTTTCAATAGTTTTTTTCATTTCAAACGGGCCGGATCCGGCCCGCGGGCCGTAGTTTGCCCACAGCTGGAAAGGAACTTTGGGACAACACAAAACGAAACAACATCTGCATAATAGGGGTCCCAGAAGGAGAGAAAACTGAGTAAGAAATAGAAAAATTGTTTGAAGAAATAGTAACAGAAAACTTCCCTGATATAGGGAAGAAAAAACTCACACAAGTCCAAGAAGCTCAGAGTCCCAATCAAAATGAACCCCAAAAGACCAACAGCAAGGCACAGTATAATTAAATTGGCAAACACCAATGACAAAGTAAGGATCTTAAAAGCGGCCAGAGAGAGACAGAAAGTTAGCTACAAAAGATCCCCCATCAGACTAGCAACTGACTTCTCAACAGAAAAACATCAGGCCAGAAGGGAATAGAAGGACGTTTACAAAGTCATGCAAAGCAAGGGACTGAATCCAAGACTACTCAACCAGCAAGGTTATCATTTAAAATTGAGGGTGAAATCAGGAGCTTCACAGACAAAAAAGAACTAAGGGAGTTTATTACCACCAAACCAGCAATGCAAGAAATGCTAAAGAGTCTGCTGTAAAAAGAATAGGAAGCAAAGAAGGAACACAGGCATAAAGAATAAAAATGGTGACAAACAAGTACCTATCAATAATAACTTTAAACGTAAATAGAATAAATGCCCCAATCAAAACACATAGGGTGGCTCAGTGAATAAGAAAACATGAACCATATACCTGCTGTCTACAGGAAACGCACCTGAGAAGAAAAAAATCACACGGACTGATGGTGAAGGAATGGAAAAAAGTTTTTCAAATGAATGGAAATGAAAAAAAGCTGGGGTAGCAATACTTATATATGACAAATTAAATCTCAAAGTGAAGGACATAAAAAGAGATAGGAAGGGCATTTCATAATACTAAAGGGAGCAATCCAACAAGAAGACATAACTCTGGTAAACACATACTCACACAATACAGGAGCACCCAAATACATAAAAAAAACATCTGGAGGATATCAAGGGAGAGACTGAGAGCAATACAGTCATAGTAGGGGACTTTAATACCCCACTAACACCACTGGATAAAATCTCTAAACAAAAAATCAGCAAAGAAACAGCAAAATCCTAAATGACTCACTAGAACAGATGGACTTAATTGACATCTTCAGAATATTTCACCCCAAAGCTACAGAATATACATTCTTCTCCAGTGCACATCGGACATTTTCAAAGATAGACCATACATTAGGACACAGGCAAAATCTCTTCAAATTCAGGAGAACAGAAACCGTAACAAGAATCTTCTCAGATCACAATGGCATAAAATTAGCAATCAACTACATTAAAAACATTGAAAAAAAAATCAAACAGTTGGAGGCTAAATAGCATGCTATTAAGCAATGACTGGGTTACCAGAGAGATCAAAGAAGAAATAAAAAGCATCCTGTAAACAAATGACAATGAAAACACAACAATCCAAAATCTATGGGACACAATGAAAGCAGTCCTGAGAGGGAAGTTCATAGCTCTACAGGCCTACCTCAAAAAACAAGAAAAACTGGCAATAAATGATCTAACACTACAACTCAAAGAGTTAGAAACAAAGCAACAAGAAAAGCCCACAGTATCCAGAAGGAAGGAAATAATAAAGATCAGAACAGAAATAAACAACATAGAGACCAAAAAAACAATATAAAAGATCAATGAAACCAAGAGCTGGTTCTTTGAAAGGATTAACAAGACTGATGAACCTCTAGCCAGGACCACCAAGAAACAAAGAGAGAGGAAGCAAATAAACAAAATCAGAAATGAAAGAGGTGGAGTAACAACTGACCCTACTGATATACAAAGGATTGTCAAAAAATACTACGAACAACTCTACTCCAATAAACTGGACAACCTCGCTGAAATGGGACACATTCCTAGAAAAACACAAGCTTCCAAAACTCAACCAGAAAGAATAAAAAAACCTGAATAAGCCAATAACTACTGATGAAACTGAACAGTAATCAAAAAGCTTCCAGCAAACAAAAGCCCTGGACCAGATGGCTTCACAGGGGAGTATTACCGAACATTCAAAGAAGAACTAAAGCCAATCCTTCTCAGACTATTCCAAAAAATTCAAGAGGAAGGCACACTTCCAAGCTCTTTCTATGAAGCCAGCATCACCCTAATACCAAAACCAGGTAAAGACACCACAAAAAAAGAGAACTATAGGCCAATATCCTTGATGAGCATAGATGCTAAAATCCTCAAAAAAATTCTAGCAAATCAGATTCAGCAATGCATTAGAAAGATCATACATCATGACCAAGTGGGATTTATTGTGGGGATGCAAAGATAGCACAATATCCACAAATCAATAAATGTGACACATCACATAAACAAACCGAGAGATAAAAATCACATAATCATATAAATTGATACAGAAAAAGCATTTGACAAAATCCAACACCCTTTCTTGATAAAAACTCTCAGAAAAGTGGGAATAAAGGGATCATATATCAACATAATAAAAGCCATATATGACAAACCTACAGCAAACATCATACTCAATAGGCAAAAACTAAACCCATTTCCCCTAAGAATAGGAACAAGAAAAGGATGCCCACTTTCATCACTCCTGTTCGACATAGTACTAGAAGGACTAGCCATAGCGATCAGACAAAAGAAGAAATAAAAGGCCTCCAAATTGGAAAAGAAGAAGTATAACTGTCCTTATTCACAGATGACATGATACTGTACACAGAAAACCCCAAAGACTCCATCAAAAAACTACTAGACCTAATAAATGAATTTGGCAATGTAGCAGTATACAAAATTAACACCCAGAAATCTATGGCCTTTTTATACACCAATAATGAACTCACAGAAAGAGAAATGAAAAAATAAAACCCATTTAGCATTGCACCAAAAAATTAAGATACCTAGGAATAAACTTAACTAAGGACGTAAAAGACCTGTACTCGGAAAATTATAGGACATTGAAAAAAAGAGATAGAGGAAGACATAAACAAATGGAAGAAAATACCATGTTCATGGATTGGTAGAATCAACATCATTAAAATGTCCATACTACCTAAAGCAATCTACAGATTCAATGCAATACCTATTAAAACAGCAACGGCATATTTCAAAGATCTAGAACAAACTCTCCAAATATTCATCTGGAATAAAAAAGACCCCGACTATCCACAGTTATCCTGAGAAAGAAGAACAAAGTTGGAGGGATCACAATACCAGACATCAAGCTATATTACCAAGCCACAGTTCTCAAAACTGCCTGGAACTGGCACAGTAACAGACATATAGACCAAAGGAACAATAGAGAACCCAGAAATTGACCCAAACCATTATACTCAATACTTGACAAACGAGGCAAGAGCATACAATGGTATCAAAACAGTCTCCTTCATAAATGATGTTGCAAAATTTGGTCAGATACATGCAAAAAAATTAAACTAGATCACCGACTTACACCATACACAAAAACAAACTCAAAATGGCTAAAGGACTTGAATGTAAGATAGGAAACCATAAAAACCCTACAAGACTCCATAGGCAGCAAAATTGCAGACATATGTCATAGCAATACCTTTACAGACGCAAATCCTAGGGCAATGGAGACTAAGGAGAAAAGAAACAAATGGGACTACATCAAAATAAAACGGTTCTGCACAGCCAAAGAAACCATCAACAAAACAATGAAAGCCACTGCATGGCAGAACATATTTGCCAATGTTATCTCTGATAAGGGTTTAATCTCCAACATTTACAGGGAACTCATATAACTTAACAAAAGGAAGATAAACAATCCAATCAAAAAATGGGCAAAGGACCTAAATAGACACTTTTTGAAAAAGGACATTCATAATGCCAAGAGACACATGAAAACGTGCTCAAAGTCACTCATCATCGGAGAGATGCAAATCAAAACAACTATGAGGTACCACCTCACACCTGTCAGAATGGCTATCATCAACAAATCAACAAATGACAGGTGCTGGAGAGGATGTGGAGAAAAAGGAACCCTTCTTCACTGTTGGTGGGAATGCAGACTGGTGCAGCCATTGTGGAAAACAGTATGGCACTTCCTCAAAAATTTAAAAATGGAACTCCCATTTGACCCAGGAATACCACTTCTAGGAATATATCCCAAGAAAACAGAAACACCAATCAGAAAGGATATATGCACACCTATGTTCTAGCAGCACAATTTACAATAGCTAAGATTTGGAAACAGCCTAAATGCCCATCAGCAGACGAGTGGAGTAGAAAACTATGGTACATCTACACAATGGAATACCACGCTGCTATAAAAAAGAAGGAATTCTTACCATTTGCAGCAGCATGGATGGAATTGAAGAGCATTATGCTAAGTGAAATAAGCCAGTCAGTGAAAGAAAAATACCACATGATCTCACTCATTTATGGATAATAAAGAACATTATAACCCTATGAACAAAAAGATAGAAAGATAGAGAAGCATCAAACAGACTGTCAAAATACAGCAGGAAGGCTGGGGAAGATTGTGTGGGGGGAGGTAAGAGATCAATCAAAGGACTTCTATGCATGCATATAAGCATAACCAATGGACCCAAGACACTGTGGGGGTGGAGTGAGGGCATGTGCCGGGGAATAGGGTAGGCCGGGGGAAGGTCAATGGGGGAAAAAAGGAGACATCTGTAATACTTTAAACAATAAAATAAAATTTAAAGAGAAACATTTTAATAAAAATTTCGTAACTTAATTTTTACAATATGTTATACATAATCCTATCTAATAAAAGGGTAGTATGCAAATTAACAATCACTCCGTCATAAAGATGGTGGTGCCCATAGCCACAGGATGGCGACGTCCCGTCCTCTCAGCCCCGCCAGAGTCCCCCAGTCCTGGGGGGGGGTGGCCGCTGAGAGTGGGCAGCATGAGCAGCCTGGCAGACAAGGCAAGTGTTCCACCCCAGCTGCGGAGGGCCTCTCAGCAGCAGGCACGGAGCAGTGGTGGGGGTGGGGGAAGGAGACACTTGTGTCATTGCCCCGGCAACAAGGCAAGCATTCTGCACCTGGCTGTGGATGGGCCTCTGGCCAGGCCAGGACGCAGATGGGCCTCTGGGCTGTGGAGAGCCTCTGGGCAGCAGATGCGAATCGGCCAGGCCCCACAGTGTGCTACTGGCGCACGGATTCGTGCACAGGGCTACTAGTCTATATAATCTATATAATCAAAGCCTAAGCAACCCTTATGGAAGAACAACCAGAATGACCGGTCGTTATGATGTGCACTGACTACCAGGGGGCAGACGCCCACATGGGGAGCGCCATTCAGCCAGAAGCCGGACTCATGGCTGGCGAGTGCAGCGGCAGTGGCGGGAGCCTCTCTTGCCTCGGTGGCAGCGCTAAGGAACAGCAAGCAGGCAGGAGTTAAGGAGTGAGGGGTCCCGGACTGCGAGGGAGCGCAGGCCAGGCTGAGGGACCCCTCCCCCCCCCCCAGTGCACAAATTTTGTGCACCAGGCCTCTAGTTATTAATAATGAACTAAAACGTTCACTAATGACTGATTACTATAATCATGTTGCATTCATTTCCCTTATGCGCCTTACGCGCAAGGCACACCATTTCTCTCCACTAACACTAGCAGCAAATATTTTAGCAGCTGATTGTCATGTTAATAGTCTTGGACTGACTTGTTCAGTGTGCACAACAGGAAATATTTCACTTTTGGAGAACAAGAAAAATAGGTTTATTTGCATTACGCTTATTTATTTATGTAGTTATTCAGTGTCTGGTAAGTTAATGTTCAAGAAAAAATATTAGGGAGAACCAAGATGGCGGCATAGGTTAACGCCAGAGTTTGCTGCCTTGAACAACTACTTCAAAAGTGAAACTAAAAGACGGAACGGACATCACCCAGAACCACAGGAACGCTGGCTGAGTGGAAGTCCTACAACTAGGAGGAAAGAGAAACGCACACGGACACTCAGAGGAGGCGCAGTGCTGAAGTCAAATTCTGAGGTGCGGAGTGCGCGGAGCGGGCTGGCGGCGGAGGAGGCGGTTGGCGTTTTCAATCGGGAGGGAGTCGCAGACTCTGAGCTCCAGATACGGGTGAGTCTTTAGGGACCCAGACTCAAACGGGAGAAGCGGGACTGTCTGGCTTCGGTCAGAGCGAGTGCAGCTTTCTCTCCGAGGTTTGCAGGTTGCTGGGACACAGAGAGGCAGAGCCCCTGGGGACAGGACTGAGAGCCGCCATAACTGCTCTCTCCGGCCCACCCTGTTGATCCTGTGCGACCCGCCCCGCCCAAGCCCTGCACAGAGGCATTTGCCGGATAGCCTCAGGCAAACGCCAGATTAGCACCTCCCTAGAGGACAGAAGTTCTCTCACTGCAGACAGAGCTGATTCTCACAGGCACTTGGCCTGGAGGTCAAACCCTCCCTGGTATTAGCTACAACAATCAAGGCTTAACTACAAGACTGCGCACAAAGACCACTAGGGGGTGCACCAAGAAAGCATAACAAAATGCGGAGACAAAGAAACAGGACAAAATTGTCAATGGAAGATATAGAGTTCAGAACCACACTTTTAAGGTCTCTCAAGAACTGTTTAGAAGCCGCCGATAAACTTAATGAGATCTACAAGAAAACTAATGAGACCCTCGATGTTATGATGGGGAACCAAATAGAAATTAAGCATACATGGACTGAAATAATGAATATTATACAGACTCCTGACAGCAGACCAGAGGAGCGCAAGAATCAAGTCAATGATTTGAAATGCGAGGAAGCAAAAAACACCCAACCGAAGGGGCGGAATGAAAAAAGAATCCAAAAATGCGAGGATAGTGTAAGGAGACTCTGGGACAGCTTCAAGCGTACCAACATCAGAATTATAGGGGTGCCAGAAGATGAGAGAGAGCAAGATATTGAAAACCTACTTGAAGAAATAATGACAGAAAACTTCCCCCACCTGGTGAAAGAAATGGACTTACAAGTCCAAGAAGCGCGGAGAGCCCCAAACAAAAGGAATCCAAAGAGGACCACACCAAGACACGTCACCATTAAAATGCCAAGAGCAAAAGACAAAGAGAGAATCTTAAAAGCAGCAAGAGAAAGAAACTCAGTTACCTACAAGGGAATACCCATACGACTGTCAGCTGATTTCTCAACAGAAACTTTGCAGGCCAGATTGGAGTGGCAAGAAATATTCAAAGTGATGAATACCAAGAACCTACAACCAAGATTACTTTATCCAGCAAAGCTATCATTCAGAATTGAAGGTCAGATAAAGAGCTTCACAGATAAGGAAAAGCTAAAGGAGTTCATCACCACCAAACCAGTATTATATGAAATGCTGAAAGGTATCCTTTAAGAAGAGGAAGAAGAAGAAAAAGGTAAAGATACAAATTATGAACAACAAATATGCATCTATCAACAAGTGAATCTAAGAATCAAGTGAATAAATAATCTGATCAACAGAATGAACTGGTGATTATAATAGAATCAGGGACATAGAAAGGGAATGGACTGACTATTCTTGGGGGGGAAAGGGGTATGGGAGATGCGGGAAGAGACTGGACAAAAATCGTGCACTTATGGATGAGGACAGTGGGTGGGGAGTGAGGGCGGAGGGTGGGGCGGGAACTGGGAGGAGGGTAGTTATGGGGGGAAAAAAGAGGAACAAATGTAATAATCTGAACAATAAAGAAATTAAAAAATATATTAATTTTTATGAAAATGTTCTTCTATTTTATGTTAACGATTACTCATTTATTTCAGCCCTTTGTATTCAGCATGTCTCTATCAAAATAAACCTATGTTTCTATGAAAATTGAAGCTTTTGTTTTTTTTGCGGCCCACATAAACTTAACCCTTGTTTATCTGGCCTGTTTTAGCCTTTGAGTTTGACATGCTTGATCTAGAGCAGTGATTCTCAACCTGTGGGTCGCGACACCTTTGGGGGTCGAACGACCCATTCACAGGGGCCACCTAAGACCATCAGAAAAAACATATATAATTAATTATATATTGTTTACAGTAGCAAAACTACAGTTATGAAGTAGCAACGAAAATAATTTTATGGTTGGGGGTCACCACAACATGAGGAACTGTATTAAAGGGTCGCGGCATTAGGAAGGTTGAGAACCACTGATCTAGAGCAATCCCTGGAAAACTTCCTAACACTTTGATCACTTCAACACTACACATTCTTTAAGCACTTAACGCAGATTTTTCAGTAGAGGCCAGTGTTCGAATACATTTTCATTTGTAATTATCTTTCCTACCCACATGTTTTACCACTCTTTCCCAGTTAAAATACACAAAAGATTTTGATTCTTTCAGCAATAACAGCACAATAATTTAAAGAATCTAATGAATGCATGACATCTCCGTACTTTCTCAGTTTTAAACCATGTGAAATTATTACACTACAGAATTTAAATATTGAATCAGGACTATTTCCTAAAGGCAGATGTACTTCTTAAAACTTCATAAAATATGGCACAAGCTTATTAAATGGAAAAGAATTACTGTTACCTCCTCAGCTACTTTCCTCAGTTTGATACTATTATTAATACAATCACCACATCTATTTTAGAAAGTTTCTTCTCACTAATCTCAAACCAACTTTATGAACACGCTATCCAAATTATTGAATGGTTAAATATGAATTAACATCTGGGTAGAAGGGCAGCACATTTTATCAATAAAGAAACCACAACAGCAAGCAATTTGCTCAATACAACTGTCAAATCAGTTGAGATGAAACCAGAAATTCCATTTCTCTACCATTTCTTTCAAGTGAAATATAAAATTATTTAGTGTACATTTTTCAAGAGCCACACACACAAATTTTCATTATGAGAAAATGGGACATACGTCTTATAAAATCAGGTTGTGCCCAGCTCATGTGGCTCAGTGGTTGAGCATCGATCGACCCATGAACCAAGAGGACACCGGTTCTATTCCCGGTCAGGGCACATGCCCAGGTTGGGGCTCAATCCCCAGTAAGGGGCATGCAAGAGGCAGCTCAGTGATGTTTCTCTCTCATTGATGTTTCTATCTCTCTAACCCTCTCCCTTCCTCTCTCTCTAAAATAAATAAAAACATTAAAATTAAATAAATAAAAATAAAATCAGGTGGCCCTTTCCCTCAGAACTCCTGTTCAAATCTCTTTTTATCCATATTTTCACTATTCCTTTGTCAAAAATCTTGAACAGGTGTTAACATCTACCTTAAAAGAATATTTCCTAAAAAAATATTTTTAAAAAAAGAATATTTCCTGACTTTCTCACAGCAAATAAGATATTTTCTTTTGTTTATAACAGTCTTATGATCTTACCTCCCCTGAATACCTATATATGATATCTCATGTCACAAAGTCTACCATCTATAAGAATTCTCAGCTCTCATTCTAAAATATTTTCATCCATTCAACTAGAAACCTGAACCATGTTTAGTCAATTCCCTGTTTCCTTCACTTTAAGCAATTGCCTTCAATCAAAATAATTCTGTTTTTCCCTTTTCTACCTAATTTTGTTTCCCCCCAAGTCTCAGAACCATAAATGTTGTTATTCTCATATACTCATTCCTTCTTTATTTATAGACTTCTCCTTTTTCACCTTTTTTAATCACCTCTTTTTTTCTCTTTTTCTTGCAACAAGCTTGTTCCCTTTCATTGGTCTTGAAACAGCTTTTTATATATTTAAAAATAATTCAACAAACGCTTTTGAGACACTATGACATTCTAGTATGATGCCGGGAACATCAATGGTTTCTTGCCCTGTTAAGCTTCCAGTTTGGTAAGCAAGAAAGACACAAACAATTTGAAAATAACACAGTAGTACTCTTTAAGACAAAAGTATGCTCTAGCTGCTAGAGAAGCACTTATTGCCAGAACCAGCAGCTCTTAAGTTAAGTCTTACACCAGAAGGAATGAAGCTAGAGGTAAAGGCTAGATGGGACTCCAGACAGAAGGAACAGCAAATGTAAAGACGGAGAGATTAAATAGCACTGAGGGTCTGAGAACTTCAAGCCATTCTGTATTATGACAGTACAAAGTGAGAGGAGGACAACAGGAGAAAAGGAAGTTAGAGATACAGACAGAGGCCAAAACACAGTGTGTTTTGAACTTGAACATAAGCAAAGTCTGTCTTATGAGTATAAAACTTCTCCCACACCTATTATCTGTGTGATGTAGGAGTATTCCAGCTTTGGCTAACCTAAGATCACTTGTGAAGCAAAAATATAAAGATCACCTTGAAAGTTTGAAATGAAAATATTTTATTAACAAGAATTAAGCAGTATTTAATGCCAATCAATAGCTATAAACATCTATGTGGATGGGTTCTTCCTGATTGCTGTCTAACTTAAATAAAGTCTATAAACAAAATCAGAAATTCTCTTCAAATACAAGTTAATAATCAAACTGCTCAAGTCCAGAATGCATAAAAATAAATACCTACATTTTATAGGGGGTAAATGTTCATATTTTTTAAAATTCATTGTTATATAAACATATTGATACTCTGAAGAAAACTTAGTATCCCATGCAAAATTTTCTATGTATATGTGTATCTGTGTCTGTGTGTTCATATATGTGTTTATTTTATTACATGGTAATAAATCTTCTCCCAAAAGCTTTATTTTGGGGAAGGGCAGGGGTTGAGGTAAAGGAAAGTCTATTAAATGGACCTATCAGTAATCAAAAATAATATTTTACCTTCAAAAATAATATTGAGGCCGCCACAACACTTAAACTCCATAAAAGAAATGACTGTTCCCACTTAAAATTCTAGAAAAGTTTGTTTCTTTAATGAGTAACACCTGTAGCTACTCCCTATTTTAAACAATAATTACTATGTGAAATGCTCAATGAAAAGATAAATAACTTACGTACAATCTTTAACTCCTAAACTGGAAAAAAATATATAATGCTGATGAAGTAGCTCTTTTATTTTCCTTCACCTCTGCTTAAACAAATGAATATATTCCCACGGGAATTTCTCATTACATCATATAAAATATTAAGAAGGAGAAGTAAACTCACTTGCGTCCGCCTGGCTCCCCACACTGATGTACCGGTCGCTGCTGGGAAGCGCGGTTTGGTAGTAAGCTGTCTCTTCCTGCTGAGGGGGCTTGGCATTCTTTGCCGTCAGGAAAGCCACTGCCAATTCCAAGTTTCCATTACTGTCCTTCAAATATCAAGAACAAAATATCAAATATTTTGAACTATTTCTATACATCCTCATGGTTTATGTAATTCTCTTCATAACAACTAATACTTAATAGCAAAAATTGTTTTCAGATTTGAAATTATTGTTGATTCTAATTTTGTACCCTAAATTCATTGTAAACAAAGTATACTATATCAATAGTAATTCCTGTTTCTATTGATTAAAACTACTAATACAATGTAAAAATCAATTATATAACCAATTTCTTATTTTTCCATTACTTTCATATCTGTTTAACAAAAATCAATCACAAACTTATACTTCTAAACCAACGAACAAACTAAAAAATGTTTTCTGGAGCTTGCTATATAAACGTGTAAAAAATCAGTATTTATAACAGTACTTCTGTAAACAAGGACAATAAAAGATGTTCCCTTTAATATGGATGCTGAATCCATGCCTACAGGCAAACTTAAGCAAATGTCAAAGGCCTGTAGAAAGAAAATAGTAAAACGTTCTGCAGCTTGATAGTATGAAGAGACACTCAGAACTCCTAGACCAGTGATTCTCAACCTTCCTAATGCCGCGACCCTTTAATACAGTTCCTCATGTTGTAGTGACCCCCAACCATAAAATTATTTTCATTGCTACTTCATAACTGTAATTTTGCTACTGTTATGAATCGTAATGTAAATATCTGATATGCAGGATGTATTTTCGTTATTACAAATTGAACATAATTAAAGCTTAGTGATTAATCACAAAAACAATATGTAATTATATATGTGTTTTCCCATGGTCTTAGGCAACCCCTGTGAAAGGGTCGTTCGACCCCCAAAGGGGTCGCGACCCACAGGTTGAGAACTGCTGTCCTAGACAGAAATGCTCAATGATAAGATGATGATGATCCCACCCAACCTATACATACTAATAAAGTTTATGTAATTCTCGTCAAAAGCATACCTAGACACAACTTTTTTCTACAGTTAATTTAGAAAAAAAGTAGATGCTAGGAAACTGAGAATTTCTAAAACAACAAAAGAATGACTTGCTCAGTTTTATCTCTATATTCTCTGTACACTTAATACATGTAACAATAGTTCTATGGCAGCTAATTCAAACAACATTAAGAAATCCAAATGTTAATAATGAAGTTATCTTTATAACAGAAAACCAGAGGACACAAGCTGTGCAGGCCTTAGGAACTTTCCCCCACACAAAGTGTAACAGGAAGCCAGTGGAGTGATTTGGACCGAAATAACATGGTATGGCTTACATTTAAAGGATTGCTCTACTGTTTGTTGAGAATAGATTACAGGACAGAAAGGGCAGCAGCAAAGCCCAACATCATTTGCTATCATATTAAATATGGGGGGAGGGGGGAAGGATGACAGAAAGAAAAAGATCAGGATGATTCCAAGACCTGAGGCCTGAGCTATGGAAGAATGAAGTCCCCAATGCACTCACTGCAATTCTAGTAGCTAGTGAGGAGAGAAAAGGTCACGGTGCAATTTGAAAAGCACCACTGCTTTGAACTCTGTCACAATTATTATAAGACTCTTAAATGAATGATTCATCCAAAATATGGCTGTAACATATTTTATAGTTCAATAAATAAACTAGTTGTAAAATAATTTGCAATAATAATGGCTAATATTTATTGAGCACTTACTATGTGCCAAAAAGTGTGCTAAGTGCATTTCATACACTATCTTATGCAATAACAAACTGCAACCAGGATTTACACAACCTAAAGGTTACTAAAGATAGTAACCTTTTATTTTGAATATCTATCTTTAACTCTTTGGATGCTAAAGATAGATATTCAAAATAAAATAAAAGTCCTGAAATCAATCAATAACATTGTGGCTCCCAACAGTAAACTACCTGTCAGTCTATGACTGCAAGAGTCAAGATATTATTAAACATCTTACAAATTTATATTGGGCAACAGTTAAGGTTCAAGCACAATGTCTCCCCCAACCCCCAGACCAACTACTGGTACCAGAATCAAAAGTTTAAAACAAAAACAAATAAAGTTACACAACTTACCTCAAAGAAAATGTGGACAAGAATTTAATTAATTCTTTATTATTATTTAATTAAACATATCCTACATATTTCCCAAGTTAAAAAAGAAATTTCCTAGATTTGCCTTGACAATATAATGGTGTATACTCCCACTCAGTGGTACAGAATGGAAAAGACACTGTCTGAAAATACACATGGGGTGATTTGGTCAGGTTATCAGAATAAAGAAAAAACTGGCAATCATCCAAATGTCATAATTATAAAAACAGAGTACAACACTTTTGCTTCCTGTCCAAATACATACATTGGCTTCATAACCCATGCATTGAGGGTCAGTCTAAACAGTACTATCTCATCATTTTTCTAATGGGGAAAAAGCTGAAGCAAAGCTTCTAGTAAAAGCAGAAGTTCAGTGTGGCCCCCCGGAACCAGGCTTCTTGGTTTCTATTCTAAGCTCCTCCACATACTAGCTGTGGGGTCTTAAGCAAGTCACGTTAACCTCTGTCTCCTAATCTTTTAAAAGGAGGTGAAAATAATACCTACCTCATCTCATAGAGCTAGTAGGAGAATGTTATCCACATGAAGTATTGAGAATAGCAGCTAGTACTGTAAGTGCCTAACAAGTGCTATGATCACTATCATTATGATGATTATGATTACACTCATCTAAATGATAAATTATTGCTAGAAACAAATGAAGAATTTGGGGCTCAGAATAAAAAATTACATAATTTTGCCTCATGTAGCAAGTTCCAAAGGATTGAAGTTGTATGAAGGCCTAGAGTGGCACAAACACTGTAAATTTAAATTCTTAAACATCTTTCCTTCACTTGATCTTTTTTCTTTTAATATGTTTTTATTGATTTTAGAGAGAGCAACATCATTTGGCTGCCTCCTGCTAGCCCCATACTGGATATCGAGCCCACAACTCAGACATGTGCCCTGACATGGAATCAAACCAGTCACCTCCTGGTTCATGGGTTGATGCTCAACCACTGAGGCACTCAGGCCAGGCCACTTCATCTTTTCAATGCACGTATCCATGTGATATGACTCATCTAGTGCCTCATATAGAAAGGAGGCTACTTCATAAGATACAACCAAAATGATGCACTATATTTGTTGCATGTACTAAACAGGTTTGATGTTGAATATTCATAAGGTACATTCAGTTGAATGTTAGCCAAATTATATTTTTCCTTGGAAGGAAAAAAAAAGTAAGCTTTTGATCCTCTATTAATTTTCTACTCCTCTCTCCTCCTCTTCTTCTAACGCAACCCACTCTCCACCCCATTTAAACTCTAACATGTGGCTCTTGAGTAAATCAGCCATCTACATCTGGATTCATCACACCCCTCCATTTTGCCATGAAAGTGTTTCTTACGGAGAGTTATCTGTCACTCCACAATATCTTGGAACATTAGGCTGCTGAAGCTAACATGCTCAAAACTATAGTGTGTTAAGTCTCTTCTTTTATAAAAGTTCTTTCTTATATTTCTACTACTACCACATGGTATAACAAAAAAATTCAACTTTCAAACATGGTAGGCAATAAGACTAAAGGGGTTAACATGAACTATGTCATAAAACAGAGGTCATACCTTCAAGGCTTGCTGTAGTATCTGGGTGTCATTAATCCCAGTGATTTCTCTCAGCTGATTCAAAAACGTCTGCTGATGCTAAAGGAGGGGGAAAACCAAAATTATTACACTTTGAAATATGAAAATATGACTGACTTTGCAGGGAGGGGGGAGGGTGATGGAAAATGCAAATTAAACTAGAATAAAAACGAACTTGAGACTGAACAAATTTCACTCTTTTAGGAAGAATGAACCATGCTATGTGGAGAACCTTACCCCATTCTCATGATTCCACCAAAAGGGAATTTTTACATTACTCCCAAAGAATAAGAGCTCCTGAATTAAGTTTCTAGCTAATCTTCACCACCTCATTCATGTCTCCCAAAATGAAAAGGAGTGATCTGCATGGTGGATAAACCCAGGAAAACTAAGGAAAGTGTATCCATTGGGCTACTTCAAGGAGGTAATGGCCTTACTGACTGAAGTCAGGCAATTCTAGGAATTCCTCCCTGCCTCTTGGGTCAGCCAACATCCAGGCACCTGGAACGTCTGAAAAAGACATGCTTTGGCAGGCCATATACTATGTAGGTATACTACATCATGGAAATACTAAGAGCTATTTGAGGAAAAAAGAGAATCACCTCATTCTCCAATCTGTCATAAAAGATCCTAAATATAGAATGCATCTTTTGCTCCCATTTGCTTCAGACCTGTTCATATGCTATTTGTCTATACAGTAATTATACTCTACTAGAGGCCCGGTGCACAAATATTTGTGCACTCGGGGGGGAGGGGGCATCCCTCAGCCGGGCTTGTGCCCTCTCGCAGTCTGGGACCCCTCGGGAGATAACGACCTGCTGGCTTAGGCCTGCTCCCAGGTAGCAGAGGGCAGGCCCAATCCCAAGGTGCAGCCCCTGGTTGGGCTCAGAGCAGGGCTGATTGGGGAGTTGGGGCACTGCCCCCTGTCACACTCAAGGCAGGGTCGATGGGGAGGTTGGGGCACCGCCCCCTGTCACGCACAGAGCAGGGCCAATCAGGGGGTTAGGGCGCTGCCCCCTGTCACTCACAGAGCAGGGCCGATCAGGGAGTTGGGGCACTCCCCCCTGTCATGCACAGAGCAGGGCCCATCAGGGGGTTGGGGAGCTCCCCCCTGTCACGCACAGAGCAGGGCCCATCAGGGGGTTGAGGATCTCCCTCCTGTCACTCACAGAGTAGGGCCTATAGGGGAGTTGGGGCACCACCCCGTCACAGAGAAGGGTAGATCAGGGGGTTGGGGCGCTGCACCCTGTCACACTCAGGGCAGGGCCAATGGGGAGGTTATGGCTCTACCCCGTCACACACAGAGCAGGGCCCATGGGGGAAAGGGGGGGGTTGGGGGCGCCGCCCTCTATCACCCACAGAGCAGGGCCGATAAGGGGGTTGGGGCGCCGCCACTGTCACACTCAGGGCAGGGCCGATGGGGAGGTTATGGCTCTACCCCATCACACACAGAGCAGGGCCTGGGGGGGGGGGGGGGTTGGGGTACTGCACCCTGTCACACACAGAGCTGCAGGGCAATCAGGGGGTTGGGGAGCTCCCCCCTATCAGGAACAGAGCAGGGCTGATCAGGGGGTTGGGGCGCCTTCCCCTGTCACGAACAGAGCAGGGCGGCGGATAGGGAGGTTGTGGCCCCGCCCCCTGTCACACGCAGAGCCACAGGGCGACCAGGGGGTTTGGGCGCTGCCCCCTGTCACACTGATCCCGGTGCCGGTGCCGGGAGGCCTCGCGGCTCCGCTGATCCCGGTGCTGGGAGGCATATTACCCTTTTACTATATAGGATAGAGGCCTGGTGCACGGGTGGGGGCCAGCTGGTTTGCCCTGAAGGGTATCCTGGATCAGGGTGGGGGTCCCTACTGGGGTGCCTGGCCAGCCTGGATGAGGGGATGATGGCTGTTTGCAGCTCGTCACACACCCTTCAGGGTAGGAGTCCCCACTGGGGTGCCTGGCCAGTCTGGGTGAGGGGCTGAGGGCTGTTTTCAGGCTGGCGGGTGACTGAAGCTCCCAACCGCTCCTTTTTTTCTTTTTTCTTTTTTTATTCTGGGCCAGCTTTAGCTCTGAGGCTTGGCTCCAGCTCTAAAGCCTCTGCTGCTGAAAGCAGGTATCTGGTTTGTTTGGGTTCTATAATCAAAACACTGTTTCAACTCCAGCTCTGAGATCCCGGCTCGTTGAAAGCAGGTTTCTGGAGTTTGTTTAGATTCCATATTTGTAACAATGTTTCAAACTGCAAGCTCAGAGGCCGGCAGCGGCAGGCGGGGAACGTTGGAGTCCTCCATCACTGAAGCAAGCAAGCCCCATGTTCGCTTCAAGCTGCCTGGCTGCCGGCCGCCATCTTGGCTGGCAATTAATTTGCATATCGCCCTGATTAGCCAATGGGAAGGGTATCGGATGTATGGCTAATTACCATGTTTCTCTTTTATTAGATAGAACTAGTGGCCTGGTGCACGAAATTCGTGCACGAGGGGTGGGGGGTTGTCCCTCAGCCCGGCCTGCATCCTCTCCAATCTGGGACCCCTCAGGGGATGTCCGACTGCCAGTTTAGGCCCGATCCCACAGGGATTAGAGCAAAACCGGCAGTTGGACATCCCTCTCACAATCTGAGACCACTGGCTCCTAATCACTCACCTGCCTGCCTGATCGTCCCTAACCACTCTGCCTTCCAGCCTGATTGCCACCAACTGCCCCACCTTCTAGCCAGATCACCCCCAACAGCCCCCCTGCCTCCATGCTCACCCCCAACAGCCCCCCTGCCGGCCTGCTCACCCAACTGTCCCCTGCCTGCCCCCTGCTCACCCCCAACTGCCCCCCCCGCCGACCTGCTCACCCCCAACTGCCGCCCTCCGCCGGCCTACTCACCCCCAACTGCCCTCTCTTGCTGGCCTGATCGCCCCAAACTGCCCCAAACTGCCGGCCTGCTCGACCCCAACTACCCCCTGCTGGCCTGCTCACCCCAACTGCCCCCCCTTGCTGACCTGCTGGTCCCCAACTTCTCCTCCCTGCCAGCCTGCTCACCCCCAACAGCCCCCTTCCCAGCTGGCCGGCTTGCCCCCAACTGCCCCCACCTTGCTGGCCTGCTTGCTCCCAACTGCCCCCACCCAGCCGCCTGCTTGCCCCCAATTGCCACCCCCCCGGCCTGCTCATCCACAACAGCACCCCCCGCCAGCCTGCTCACCCCCAACTGCCCCCCCTGCTGGCCTGCTTGCCCCCAACAGCGCCCCCCCTGCTGGCCTGCTCACCCCCAACCGCCCTCCCCTACCAGCCTTATCGCCCCTAAACACCTCTGCCTCGGCCCGGCCACCATGGCTTTGTCTGGAAGGTCTCCCTTTTATTAGTATAGATTGGAGAGAAAAGGAGGGAGATGGATAGGATCCCACTATCAAATCCTTCCCTGAACTACCCTAATTAAGAGCTATGTTCCTCCCTACATTTTTAAAAGAAGTTTCTAAGACAGCATCTAATCTAATAAAAGAGAAACATGGTAATTGGCAAACGACCGCTACCCTTCCCATTGGCTAATCGGGGCGATATGCAAATTAACTGTCAGCCAAGATGGCAGCCAGCAGCCAGGCAGCTTGAAACTACCATGAGGTTTGCTTGCTTCAGTGACGGAGGATTCCAATGTTCCCCGCCTGCCGCTGCAGGCCTCTGAGCCTGCAGTTTAAAAAACACTGTAACAATATAGAAGGTAAACAAAACCCCAGAAACCTGCTTTCAGCAAGCTGGGATCTCAGAGCTGGAGTCAGAGCTGGAGTTATACATTGTTTCGATTACCTACTTTCAGCAGCGGAGGCCTAAGAGCTGGAGCCTCAGAGCTAAAGCTGGCCCATAATTTAAAAAAAAAAAGAAAAAAAGAAGCGGTTGGGAGCTTCCGTCACCCGCCAGCCTGAAAAGAGCCCTCAGCCACTCACCCAGACTGGCCAGGCACTCCAGTGGGGACCCCCACCATGAAGGGTGTGTGACCAGCTGCAAACAGCCCTCAGCCCCTCACCCAGGCTGGCCAGGCACCCCATGGGGACCCCAACCCTGAAGGGTGTGTGACCAGCTGCAAACAGCCATCATCCCCTCATCCAGGCTGCCCAAGCACCCCAGTGGGGACCCCCACCCTGAATGGTGTGTGACCAGCTGCAAACAGCCATCATCCCCTCACCCAGGTTGGCCAGGCACCCCAGTAGGGACCCCCACCCTGATCCAGAACACCCTTCAGGGCAAACCAGCCAGCCCCACCCATGCACCAGGCCTCTATCCTATATAGTAAAAGGGTAATATGCCTCCCAGCACCGGGATCAGCGGAGCCGAGAGGCCTCCCAGCACCGGGATCAGCGTGACAGGGGGCAGCACCCAAACTCCCTGATAGCCCTGCGGCTCTGTGTGTGACAGGGGGTGGGGCCACAACCTCCCTATCCGCCCTGCTCTGTTCGTGACAGGGGAAGGCGCCCCAACCCCCTGATCAGCCCTGCTCTGTGCCTGATACGGGGGAGCTCCCCAACCTCTGATCGCCCTGCGGCTCTGTGTGTGACAGGGTGCGGCGCTCCAACCCCCTGATCGGCCCTGCTCTGTGTGTGACAGGGTAGAGCCATAACCTCCCCATAGTCCCTACCCTGAGTGTGAGAGTGGTGGCATCCCAACCCCCTGATCGGCCCTGCTCTGTGGGTGATAGAAGGCGGCGCCCCAACCCCCTGATCCGCCCTGCTCTCTGTGTGACAGGGGGCGGTGCCCCAACTCCCCTATCGGCCCTACTCTTTGAGTGACAGGGGGGAGCTCCTCAACCCCCTGATGGGCCCTGCTCTGTGCGTGACAGGGGGCAGCACCCCCACCCCTGGATTGGCCCTGCTCTGTGCGTGACAGTGGGCAGCGCCCCAACCCCCTGATGGGCCCTGCTCTGTGCGTGACAGGGGGTGGCGCCATAACCTCCCCATCGACCCTGCCTTGAGTGTGACAGGGGGCGGTGCCCCAACCCCCCAATCGGCCCTACCCTGACGTGACTGAGGGTGGAATCACAACCTCCCAATGTGCCCTGCTCTGTGCATGACAGGGGTGGCGCCCCAACTCCCCAATCGGCCCTGCTCTTAACCCGACCAGGGGCTGCACCTAGGGATTGGGCCTGCCCTCTGCCACCCGGGAGCAGGCCTAAACCAGCAGGGCGTTATCTTCTGAGGGGTCCCAGACTGCGAGAGGGCACAGGCCAGGCTGAGGGGCCCCCCCTTCCCACCGAGTGCACAAATTTTTGTGCACCGGGCCTCTAGTCATGAATAAAAGGATCTGATAAAATCTTTCTTGAAAATGTTTTACATTCATCTCAGTAATAATTCAGTCAAGATCATCAATGCATGCTAAAATTATGGGTGAAAGTTTAATGAGAAACAGGACAGTAGCATAGTTTTAAGCTCTCTTCCTAGGAACTCTAAAGTGATAAAGTAACTATAAAGAAGAAACCTAACAGAAATCACCTGAATCAAGTGATCAAAGTTAATATTACCCCTAATAGGGTAAAATGACATTGTGTGCCTCCTGATATATAATATGATACACCAAGAAGACAATACCACCTGTGCTATTCCTGCCACAAAATAAACAAATTGAATCTAATCTTGAGGAAACATCAGACAAATCCAAACTGAGAAACATTTATCTTCACACTGTCTACACATCAGAAAGACAAAGGATGCGGTTCCAGATTAAAGGAGGACTGAAAAGGCATGACCACCAAACATAAAGTGAGACCAGATTGCTTCTCATACTAAATTCTACAGCATGTTATTGGGACAACCGGAGAAATAGGAGTATGGACTGCTTAGTAACAATATTGTATTAATATTAAATTCCTGAATTTGATAACTGCCTCAAAAATATATTTTTTCTTAGGAAACGGATCCTGAAATGTTTAAGTGGTAAAGGAGCATGCAACTTACTCTCAAATGGTTCAAAAATAAGTGATGAAAGTTCTTCATACTCATCTTGCAACTTTATATTTAAAATTACTTCAAAGTAAGTTTTATAATACTCTGCATGTAGATTTGTTGACGTCAGTATTGGAAAATGCGCATTTCAAAACATGCTTGATAATTTAAATATGCATAATGTACTTGTTTATACATTCAGATGAAGAGTCCTAAAAAATGTCTAAATTAAATGAAAAAAATAAAAGCAATTTTAAAGTTAAGTTTCAGATAACCTAGTCTAAATATGTTTTACGGAAAACACAAGTATAAGTTCGGAATTATATTTGGCTACATGTAACAGAGTCCCATTTAAATAATTGCTTCAACACACTGAAATGTCTCTTTTTCCTAATCTAGGTAGACTGGAGGAGAGCAGTCTAGATCTGAAAAGTATATCTCATGGGATGTCAAAGATCTAAGCTCCTCCTGTCTTCCCACTAAACATTCTTATGTGTGACAGTCACCAAATGTCGGTTACTCCATGTCTCCTCTTCCAGCATTCTGTCCAAGTTTTAGGTAATATGAAGAAAAGAGCAAAGGACAAAAGGTATCTGTGAAATGATTCTGCCTTCTTTAACAAACCCTATTTATTCAAATAACTTCCACTTGAAGTCTCATTTCTCACTAAGCAAAATAGTCACAAAGCCAAATCATAGTTGTAAAGGAGGTTGGGGAATACACTTTTCAGCTAGGCAAAATAAAATAAATAGGGTTCTGTTTATAAGGAAAAAGGGTTCTGTTTATAAGGAAAAAGAAAAGAATGTATACTGTATATGCTATACCAGTATATACCGTATCTGCCAAGCCATCAATTTTCATTGCTATAACACTCCTAAAGAGCTAAAATAACCAAGAATATCCAACAATACAGACACAATAAAGTACATAAACAAGGTTTTATTAAATGCCATGAAGAATCAAAATTGTTGAAGAATCGAAATGCCAGATTAATAAAGCTAAAATATTAGAAAAATAAATTCTCCTTAAACCTATCAACTTTTCCACTCTCATTTTAAAAATTACCCCTAATAGCAATTCCACAGCCCAACATTACAATTAAAAACTGTATAACAATATTACAGAAATTCTCCTTACCTAACTCAATGTTTTATTTTAATAAGCATAAAATACTTAAAAGATGTTATAGCCTTGCTTGTAATCTCACCATCACCAGCACTCCAAACTCCATTCTTTACTCCAAATATTACTTTCCTCAAGTGCAAATTAACCAATCATGGGTCAGGGAAAGACTATTGAATAACCACCCCCAAAATTAGTCACCTGTACAAAGTTGCTGGCTATTACATATTACGCTGGAAAAACAGAAACAGTGTAAATGTCCACTAAGGAAGAAAGACTAAACTTCAATGTGCATAAGAAAGACCTGATAAGTTTGTTAATAATGAAGATTCCCAGGCCCTACCCCCAGAGACTGTGATTTTGATATAGATGGACCTAGAAGTACAGTCTGAGTTAAGCAAACAACTGTATATTGCAAAATCACATCAAGCTAAAGTGATGAAATTCAAAATAGTATATATACACATTGATGACTTCAAGGTAAAACATAAACACAAATATAAACCCCAGAAAATATTACAATGCCCAAGCTAGACTTGCAAGACTTCTCCCATCTCTGTATCCACCACACCCTCTGCCATTTTCCACTCTCATACACTAGAGACAGGCTGTATTTTCTTGCTTGGGCTTGCCATTTGGCATGCTTTGACCAATGACATATTAGCAGACAGCATGAGAGCAAGCGTAAAATGTGCATGCAGGGTTGAGCTTGCCCTCTTGAACTTTTGCAACTTCCTCAGAAGAACATGACCTGAGTAGCCCAGTTACCCCAGAAGAATAAGGTACACATGCAGAAGAGCCATCCAACCAATCCGCAAATCTGTGAACATGAAAATAATATTTTGGTATGACACTAACTTTTGTAGTGGCTGTTGTGGTGACAGTTGACTGATACAAAGTGCAATAAGAATACTGAGTATTTTATAAGAAAAGCAACATCTTCAAAATGTTGTTATGGTTTGTTATTTTGTTCATCTTTCACAAAAAAGCCAGGTAAATATCCTAAAAAAAAAAAAAAACAACAGTCCAGGTATAGCTCTAGCATAGTTCTTGATCTCATGCATTTTGACTGAAAATGAAACAGTGAAGAGAAAAACACTGGGTAGAGAAGAAGGCTAAGTGGGAAAGAGAAAAAGTGAAAGAATTTTCTTAGCTAAGTTAGCAAGATCTGGGAAACAGATGAAAAGAGGTGAGCTATGAGGAGAATTCTAAATTTATGGTATAGAAGCCACCTCATTTGTAAAGTTTTCCTTGTTGTTACTGGCATCTTCCATCTGTGCTTCTGTCTTTGAAAACCTGCACCTTAATTTCCTGCAATTATATGTTTTTGTTGCTGCTATTTCTGTTTTGATTAAGAACCTGGTATTTCTTTCAGGGTTTGCACCTTTTTTATTTACCAAACTTCTGGTCTCCGATACACCTGATCCTCAACTAAAAATGTCCTGCATGTAGTTTCTCCTCCTTGACTAGCAATTTGGATCCAAGGTAGATCCAACCACTTCCACTTCTAGAGCTCCCTTTCTGAGCTCCGAGGTCTTCCTTATATGACTTTATTATCTACTCTAAGGTGGATGCAACCTACTCACATTACTAGACCAAGAAGGGCAAGACACAATGTTCAAAGAGAGTCGGTGGCTTACATAAAAATCAATAAGCAAAGAAGCCAAGATTACATTCAGGCCTTCAGATTGCCTCCTTAACGTTATTTTTACTGCTTGATTACATCCTTAAGTGCCTACTATGTGCAAAATATAGTACTCTGTACTACCAGGTAAAAAGAGGCATTAATAGTTTTACTATGAATTAAGGATAAGAGGGTTTCACAGAAATTCTAGCCCTTCCCAGTTAACCCTATCTAATATTGGGTCTGTTTCAGATTTGTTTCAGTAAAGACTACAACATATTAAACACTAGTATAACTTTTTTAGGATGCAAAAAAAGATCACTGGTTTAGGCCAAAGAAAAAAAAAAGAACAAGCACTTATTATGCTCTTTCTGTATACCAGGCACTGTTTTAAGTGCTTCCAATATATAATCTCATTTAATATATGTGCACATGCACATATACACACCCTCTAAGAAGTTACTCTCATTTTATAGCTAACAGAGCCTTCAAGAGATTAATAAGTACAGAATCAGGAATAAGGTTTTTTCAAATTCCACAGCCCACGTTCTTTCCATATTTGCTCTTCTCTATATCTGATTTTGGAGACTAAAGATTCAGTAAAAAGAAACCTCAGCCCCAAATTCCACTACTCTGTTAATGTAAAATCTATAATAATAAAAGCGTAATATGCCAATCGACTGAACAGCAGAACAACTGTCCAGACGACCTTCCAGACAACCATGCTATGACACACACTGGCGCCAGGCCAGCAAAGGCGGGTGTGATGTGATTGGTCGGAGTGCCCACCATTGCCCCACAATCACACTGCAGAGGGAGGCCTAGGTCACCCTCTGCAGGGTGATCAATGGGGGGGGGGGGGGGGGCGCTCCATGATCGACCGCCCCAAAGAGGGAGGCCCAGGCCACCGGCCAGCAGGGCGATCTATGGGGAAGCTCTGCAATCGCTCCTAGAGGGAGGTCCAGACCACCAGCCAGTGAGTGCCTGGCATAGGAAGGCCCAGGCCAGCCAAGCAATCACACCCCACACCTGTCGCCCACAGAGGGAGGCGACCGGTGGCAGGGGAGGAGGGAGCAGCACCATACAGATGGCAAGCAGTGGAAGTGGCGGGGGCAGGGTCAGCTGTCAGCAGCCGGGGGAGGGGGGGGAGGGGGAGGGAGCCCTGATAGGCCCTGATCGCCAGCCAGGCCTAGGGACCCTACCTGAGGGGAATCGGACTGCAAGAGGGCACCGGCTGGGCTGAGGGACACGCCACCCCCACCCCCCCCAAGAATTTCGTGCACTGGGCCTTTAGTGTTTAGATAATGGTATAAAAAAGTGATGCACCACTGACTAACGGGCAGGAAAGCTTTCTGATTTAGGGGTAAATGACTCATAAATCAGTCACTGGTTCCTCTAATTGAATTTCCAAATATAAATAAAACTTGGTTTAGTGCAGAGGAAAAGATAGTCAAAGGTTTCCATCTTCAGGAGAGAAAAAGGCAACTCTTACAATGACTTCTAAGAGAGCTTTCAAAATTTCTAATAAAAGATGGGGAGAAGGGGAAACAATTTCAGAAAATATGAAGGCATTCTGAAACTTCAGAATCACATGCATTAAAGCACTGCTGGGCACTAAGTGATAAATATTTCAACATTACCCATCAATGAAAAAATTAATTATACTACTGCCGTTAAGGTATGTAACCATACACACATCTATTTTCGTGAATACCTTCTCATCTACCTGATAACACTAAACTGCCCTAGTTCATATTATCTCTTACAGTAACAAGAAATCCCCGAACTTCACTGACAGATCATTTCAAGTACATATGACCCCTTGTAGCTCTTTGTAAGCCTGAAGCCTATTAGACAACCAGCTATACAAGCAAAGAACAAACAAACAATAAACAAAACCCAAACCACAAAAAACCAAAACTTTTATTTCCCAAATATGCTGTTTTTAAAAATCTGTAATTTAAAGGGGACAACAAAACCTTTCATTTTCCTTCTTATGTAATACTCTGACCCCTCTGAGTTTTCCTATAGCACAATCCGTGTGGCTTAAAGGATGCCACAGTTATCTGTAGTGTAAACTTGTCTTCCTCTTCCCTCTGTCATTCAGGGTCTAAAAAAATTATTCTGCTTTCTAATTCAAAGGTTTTTTGGTATATTCAACTGCCTTCTCTTAAGGTGAGAGGCTCTCCTAGCAACACAGATTATAATAATATACAATGACTCCATTTCACTCACTAATGCATTCCTGGTAACTGGTACAGTGTCTGGCATGGGACAGCACTCAATGAATATTGATTGAAAACTGAACATAGCAGAGTCTGCAGAGGTGAACCGGAGTAAGTCAGGTCACAAGGCCTGATCTTACCCACAGGAAAGAGGTACTAGCTAATTACTGGAGATGGGAATAACAAGCATACATAAATCAGGCCCATTTACTAATAAGCAATGTTTCCATCCTCTCATACATTCTACCTAGAATTTCATAGGCTTCATTTCATAGTTCTGCTCCTGTCAATCCTGCTTCAAGTTAAGCAAACAATATATATAGTATTGCTGAAATTCCCAATTACAAATAATCTATGTAGTAATCCCATGAATGATTGGGGTATCTTGTATTTTCCACTGCCACAGGCTCAAGGCTTATCTTAATCATTTTGGGTTAACAGCATTTTAGCGCTAAGTTAATTGCATACCTCTGTGTGTGTATAAATCTGAAGGCATACTTTTTTATATCTTCACTATTTACATTTAAGCTTAGAAATGTCAGAAATTCTGATTTTAAAAAGTCTTTTCCTTTTTATAGAACCCTAGAGTAACAATCTTAAGCTTTCATGTAATTAAAAAATAAAGGGATGAGATACTTTATGGGGAATTAGTAGCAAAGAGCAATGAATATAGTTGGTCCTCAACAAATGTTTGTTTCCACTCTTCCTCATCTCAGAATTCATATCCCTATTTTTCACCCAACACTTCAACCAATCTAACATCTGCATCACGGCCATGCCAATGGAATCCCCCATCCCTATTAATTAGCAGATAAAAGAAATGCATCAAAAGTAGAAACTCTAAATGTGTTTTTCCCAAAAATATTGTTACATAGCACTATAAGTTATATTCATACAGAATTAAACACATTTCCAGGCCAAATAAGAGCTCAACAACATGAAAAATGGTTTCTATGGGAACATGCTTTTTGAGTTCCGAAAACACAATTTGCAAAATCTTTTGGAACAGTGTGTTTTTTAAATTACAGTGCTTTTATTTGACTCTTTATTTTTTATTGAAGTTACTGGAGGGACATTGGTTATTAAAATTACATAGGATTCAGGTATACAATTCTATAATACATCATCTATATATTGTATTGTGTGTTCACCACCCCAAGTCAAGTCTCCTTCCATCACCATTTATCCCCCTTTACCCTCTCCTACCTCCCGCCACCCTCCTTTCCCTCTAGAAATCACCATACTGTTATCTGTGTCCAAGAGTCTTTTTGTTTTCTTTGCTTAGAGTGCTATATACTGGAAAAGATGTAGTTAAACAAAACTTTTGTGAATCAAATCATATCCTTAAACTATGATCTCTCAGTTTAAATATGTACTTAATTTGTTTTCATGCTAATAATCGGACTGATTCCTAATATATTTCTCATTTAATTAACTTACGCATCTTTAGTTTCCTTACTTAAATTTTCATATTTAACTTGCAAGTCATTGAAAATCCCTTAAAAAGCAAAATAAACATGCTCTAAGTAGAACTTTCAAACTGAATACTATATAATTCCTAGAGTCTATATGTATCAGAAACAATTCCTGAAAACCAATACAGTTTTCGGTTATTCTAAGTACACACACATAATACACCCTACTGACTACTAGAAACTCCTCCATTCACCTATATAATGTAGGTTTAATAAAGCATATGCTCTATACCACTTTCTTCCAGGACCCATAAAAGAGCAATTTGCAGAAGTGTCCCAGCCTCTAGCACTGCACCGCTCACATCCAGTAGACTTCAATCGTAACCTTCCTTCATTCCTAGCCAGTCATCTGTTACTAGGCAATATTTCTTTGTATCAAACTTTCCCTGCTCAAATTATTCTGTGGTTTGTTTCCTAACTGGACCCTTATTGGTTCAACTTCTTTAAATGCAATTTTTATATCCTAACAATGTATTAATAACAAACATTAATTTTTTATATTGAAACTTTATTGTTCAGCTTCTTACATTTCTTCCTCTTTATTCCCCCCATAACTCCCCTCCACCCAGTTCCCACCCCACCCTCCTCCCTCACTCCCCACCCACTGTCCTCATGCATAGGTGCACGATTTTTGTCCAGTCTCTTCCTGCATCCCCCACACCCCTTTCCCCCAGGAATGGTCAGTTCACTCCCTTTCTATGCCCCTGATTCTATTATAATCACCAGTTCATTCTGTTCATCAGATTATTCACTTGATTTTCAGATTCACTTGTTGATAGATGTGTATTTGTTATTCAAAATTTGTATCTTTACCTTTTTCTTCTTCTTCCTCTTCTTAAAGGATACCTTTCAGCATTTCATATAATACTGGTTTGGTGGTGATGAACTCCTTCAGCTTTTTCTTATCTGTGAAGCTCTTTATCTGGCCTTCAATTCTGAATGATAGCTTTGCTGGATAAAGTAATCTTGGTTGCAGGTTCTTGGTATTCATCACTTTGAATATTTCTTGCCACTCCAATCTGGCCTGCAAAGTTTCTGTTGAGAAATCAGCTGACAGTCGTATGGGTATTCCCTTGTAGGTAACTGAGTTTCTTTCTCTTGCTGCTTTTAAGATTCTCTCTTTGTCTTTTGCTCTTGGCATTTTAATTATGATGTGTCTTGGTGTGGTCCTCTTTGGATTCCTTTTGTTTGGGGTTCTCTGCGCTTCCTGGACTTGTAAGTCTATTTCTTTCACCAGATAGGGGAAGTTTTCTGTCATTATTTCTTCAAATAGGGTTTCAATATCTTGCTCTCTCTCTTCTTCTGGCACCCCTATAATTCGGATGTTGGTGCGCTTGAAGCTGTCCCAGAGGCTCCTTACACTATCTTCGTATTTTTGGATTCTTTTTTCATTTTGCTTTTCTGGTTGGGTGTTTTTTGCTTCTTCGTATTTCAAATCGTTGGCTTGATTCTTGCAATCCTCTAGTCTGCTGTTGGGAGTCTGTATAATATTCTCTATTTCAGTCAGTGTATGCTTAATTTCTAGTTGGTTCTTTATCACAACATCAAGGGTCTCATTAGATTTCTTGTAGATCTCATTAAGTTTATTGGCAGTTTCTAGAAAATTATTGAAAGACCTTAAAAGTGTGGTTTTGAACTCTATATCCAGTAGTTTGCTTTCCTCCATTTCTGTCATTTGTGTCCTGTTTCTTTGTCTCTGCATTTTTTATGCTTCCCTGTGTTGATGCAGTGGTTTTCTGTGCTAAGTGTCCTCTAGGGCCCAGTCGTTCAGCCTCCCCAATTACCTGAGGACACTCTTGGTTCACCCCCTTGTGGTCTTTGTGCACAGTCTTGTTGTAGTTAAGCCTTGATTGTTGTAGATATCACTGGGAGGAATTGGCCTCCAGGCCAATTGGCTGTGAGAATCAGCTGTGTCCGCAGTGGGAGAACTTCTCTGCTGGAGACACCCCTCTGGGGCAAGACTTGCTTCAATGGGGCTTTGGTGTTCACTAAGTCTGCCCCCCGAGTGTGTCCTTTATGTTTCCACGGATCTGCAAACTGGATGGTCCCACTCTGACCTCTGGGCTTCCTGGCTCCTGGATCTCTAGGGAGGTGCTAATCTAGCCTTTGCCTGAGGCTATCCAGCAAAAGCCTCCCTGCAGGACTTGGGCAGGGCAGGTCCCACGGAATCAACAGGGTGGGGCTACCAGTTATGGCTGCTCTCAGAGGCCCCCTTCTCAGTGTCAGGGCAATCGCTGCAAGCCCCTCAGAGAGAAAGCTGCCCCTGAGTTCTGACCGCTGCCAGACAGTCCCGCTTCTCCCACATGAGTCTGGGTCCCCAGAGACTCGCCCGGAACTGGAGCTCAGAGCCTGAGACTCCCTCCCGATTGAAAACGACAACCACACCCTCAGCTGCCAGCCCGCTCCGCAGGCACCTCTGCACCTTAGTATTTTACTTCCACACTGCGCCTCCTCTGAGTCTCGGTATGCTTTTCTCTTTCCTTCTAGTTGTAGAATTTCCACTCAGCCAGCCTTTCTGTGGTTCTGGGTGATGTCTGTTCCGTCTTTTAGTTGTATTTTTGAAGTGGTTGTGCGAGGCAGCAATCTCCGGTGTTTACCTATGCCGCCATCTTGGTTTCTCCCCAAACGTTAATATTTTTTAAGAAAACTGTCTCAAAAACAACTAGGAAGGAAAAAATTAACTATGTATGCTAAACTGAGAACTTATTAGAAATATGTTAAGGCACCAGAGATTTCATTACATAGGCATGATTGATCAAATTATTGGCCATTGGTGACTGGACTCAATCTCCAGTTCCTCTCTCCTCCCTGGACTAGGAAGTGGACTGAAAGTCTCACCTCTAATCACAGTGGTTGGTTTTGTGAGGTACAGCCCCCAACCTGAACCTACCTAGTCCCCCAACCAGGAGTTATCTCATTAGCATACAAAAGACTAAATATTTATTTTTTATTATACCACATCTAGCCACATAACAGAAGGCACCAAAATGGTATGTCCTTGTTCATGGACTTCCTTGTCTAGGATATTCAATCTGGCTATTAGTCTTCAATATCAGTTCATTTCAACCATTACTCTCTGCTATATGAGGTCTTTCCTATTCTTAGATCTTCTAATTGGTCATACCAGTACAGCCTAAAAACATTACACTTAACTTCTAACATATATAGATCTCTGGCTCCCAACACAACCAAATTATAAGCTTTTTGTGTATTAGTTATTTCTCAATCTGCTTAAAATAAAGAAAGAATAAACAAATGTATGAGCATGACAATGAAAGATGACTGGATATTTAAGCAGAAACAGGTAATTAAAAACCTGAACTGAGAATTTATATGAGGGTGTAAATTTACTTTACATATGCAAACTTGGTAGTAATGAATACACATAACTGAGAAAATACGTGATCTTTCAAAGATAGAGATCGCAAATAGCGGAAAATCAAAAGACTAAGCCTTGGAAATTACAAGTTAAGAAGTAGAAACATAGCATACGGTATCAGCAGTCAAATTTTGCCATGCTGTATCACCCAAATGTGAACAGTTTAAATATATGTACTGAAAGTTCAACACAGCAAAACCTGACAAGCTCAAAGAAATCTTGCCCAATACCCAGGCCTACTTTCTGCTGTCTTCTTATTCCCAAATCCTCAATGTCTTTGTGTTTGTAACATGTATTCAAATGCTAAATATTTTGGCAGCACACTTGAAAGGTTTTAAACCTTCACTATGACGTTCAACAATCCTAAGGGAGGTAGCAATAACTACAACAGTTATTACTTCAGTATCATAATGCTGTCTCATGGTGTCTGCAAAAGCAGTTATCACACTGCACAGCACTGTTTCACCCTCCTGATTGCCCCAGACATTAAGATATCTTCACAAGGTAAAGTACTTACAAGTTCTAATAAATAAAATTTACTTGGCATTAACTTAAACGTAAGCTACAATAGTTACTTCTTTTTCACAGCAAATGTACCCCACTCTACACAAATCACACAATCTATGCTGTTCAACATTCTATTTGAGAGGCACTGCAATAATTACATTTCATTGAATTACAGAAAAAAATGTTTTAAGCTATGGTCAAATTTGAAGGTACATCTATGAAGACATTACAACAAGAAGGCTGAGAACACCACTCTTAAGACACTAGCTATTAACTGAGCACCAGGGTCACAGATGTAATGTACATGACAGCAGCAATAAAATCTACTCCCAGATGTTAATAACATATTACAAGAATATCCTGATACACACATATGAATTACACTGGTTGAAGTTGCAAGTGCCAAGTTAGCTTCTATTAAACACAACCATTGTCAAGTTAAGTTAACCTTGTTACTATAAATGATACTAATTTTATAGTTTGGGTTACATCTAAGTTATTAGTTGGTTTTTGGGTTTAGTGCATAAGAGCTATACAATAGAACATAATAAATTTATACTTAGTTTACATTTATGTAAGTTTCATAAACTATAATAAAAAGTCGCTCAGACTTATTTTCCTTTAAAAAGTCCCAATTCATATAGTCATCAGAAGTACTAACAGGGAAGAGAAACTTTTCAACAGAGTTGCTGGTTCTTCAAAGGGGAAACCGAATCTGACCACATACTCAAGCAATATGCAAAACTCAAGTACAAGTAAAATGAGACTTAAACACTGAAGGTAAAACTAGAGAAACACTTGAGGGGGATAAAAGGGAACATTACATATGAGACTAAACTGAAATGAACTTTTATTTATAAAAGGACACAATAAAGGGAGTAAAAAGATATTCTAAAAATGGAAAAAGATTTAGAAAAGATGTAAGTGGAAAAAAAGTGTTATAAAATTATAAAGAACTCCTTCAAAAAAAAAAAGGGACAAAGCAACCCCACCCCCCAAAAAACAAGAGAAACAAATATGAATGTCACAGAAAAAAAAAAACCAATGCTCCATAAATATATAAAAAGATAACTAGTGTGTCAACAGTAGAATGATTAAGTTCTGCCATATACAGAAGTATAACTGAACTGCAACAACAAGGTTCATTAATTTCACATAAACCTTGACTCTTATACCTTGGAGCACACAAAAATAAACTCCACATAGATCATAGACCTAAATGTAGAAGTTTTTAAAAAAAAAACATTTTAGACAAAAATATAGGAAAAAATGTTTGTGGACAAGGTTCAAAAATTTAGGTTAAAGCACATTATTATAATGAAAAAAATGGCATAATCAACTTTACCAATGTTAAAATACTTTGACTTCACAGAAATTTACAAGAAAATGAAATAAAAATAAGCTACATACTGAGAGAAAAAATCCTATATAATACAAGCCTAATGTGCTAAGTGCCCAGTTGTCCAGTTGGGCGTTCAAACAATCAAAGCATAATATGCTAATGATACGCTAAGGCTGCTCAACTGTTCGCTATGACGTGCACTGACCACGAGAGGGCAGTCAAATGGTCGACCAGTTGCTATGACATGACTGACCATCAGGGGCAGACAGTCAACTGGTCGACCAGTTGCTATGAAATGCACTGACCACCATAGGGCAGATGCTCCGACCGGTAGGTTAGCTTGCTGCTGGGGTCTGGCAGATCAGGACTGAGCGAGACAGGCCAGACAGGCCCTGGAGCCCTCCCGCGGTCCCTCCCTGGCTGGTCAACCTCCCATGTCCCTCCCCAGCCCTGATCGTGCACTGGTGGGGTCCCACAGCCTGACCTGTGCCCTCCCGCAATCTGGAACTCCTTGAGGTATGCCAGAGAGCCGGTTTCAGCCCAATGGTGGAACAACTGGTCACTATGATGCGCAGTGACTACCAGGGGGCAGACGCTCAACGTAGGAGCTGCCTCTTGGTGGTCAGTGTGCTCCCACAGGGGGCGTGCCGCTCAGCCAGAAGCTGGGCTCATGGCTGGCGAGCGCAGCAGTCATGGCAGGAGCCTCTCCCCCCTCTGTGGCAGCACTAAGGCTGTCCGACTGCCAGCTTAGGCCCGCTCAGGGCCCGCTCCCCCTGAGCGGGCCTAAGCTGGCAGTCAGACATCCCCCGAGGGCTCCCGGACTGCGAGAGGGCGCAGGCCAGTGTGAGGAAACCGCCACACCCCCCCCCCCCCCGTGCATGAAATTTGTGCACAGGGGCCCTAGTATATAATAAAAAACATGTTCAGAATATATAAATTCCTACAACTCAATAGCAAGATATAGACTATAGAAGATAAAAAAAAAATGGCCAGTAAGGAAAGATGGAGGCAGCAGGTTGCCAGTACCTCCCCACCACACCCCCTGCCTGCCTACCATCCCTCCCACAACCCTCCCCCCTCACTCCTATAGACAGCCTTGAGACCCTAAGACAGAAGGAAGAGGAGAAACAGAGGAACTGGCAGTCAACCCCTCCCTTTGCACATTAAACCAGAGACTCCACCTGCTCTCCAGGCAGTGCCAGGGTGTAAAAGGTACCTGATACCACCGCATAGCCAAGAATGCATAGAAGGGATCTGCTTCCATCTGAAAACTGCAGACTCCGAGGCTAGAGTTTGCCTGAGCCAATCCCAAGATGGCCAAGAGTAAGCTAATGGCAACACCAAATAATACGAATGTTCACAGGGTCCTAAGACCGTACCTCCTCATATAGAACTCTATGCACTGAGGTGGCTGCTTTGATCCCCATTTCCAGAGGCCTGGGCCCCCTACCCAGGGAACACCACAGAAATCACACAACTGACCCTAGCCATCTCATATGCTGCCTTCATCTATCCAGCCACAGCCACACATGCTCAGATGCACTGGTGCCTTCCCTCTGAGGTCACCAGCAACAAAGGAAATATTGTCAGTTCTGCTAGCTCTACATGGCTTGGTTTGTTTTTTGTTTGGTTGGGGGTTTTTTTTAATATATTTTTATTGATTTCAGAGAGGAGAGAGAGAGATAGAAACATCAATGATGAGAGAGAATCATTGATGGACTGCCTCCTGCACACACACACCCCCACTGGGAATGGAGCCCACAACCCCGGCATGTGCCCTTGACCAGAATCGAATCTGGGACCCTTCAGTACACAGGCCAACATTCTATCCACTTAGCCAAACCAGCTAGGGCAGTTCTACAGTCTTATCACTGACTTGAAGTCCTGGCCCCACCGGAAAAGAAGCCTGGAAATCAGTTCTGAGAATTTGTATGGTGAAACCTAAAGAGGTACAAAAGAGTGTCCACTACCCCAGGAGGCCTGTGCAAAGAGCTGCTTCTTCCCTCCCCAAACTGGGAATTTTAAACCTGAGGCATGGGACTGCTGCTTGTTTCTTTGATCCTCTTCCTCAACCTTTCCCTGCCCCCAAACCTTTCTCTAAGGTCCTATGGGAAGACTTAGGATCTCACTCCTTCAGCTCTGCAGCTAACCAGACCTCACTCCACCAACTTCCAGGCTGAACAACACCAACAAAATCCCAGCAAATATTAAATATTTTCTGTTCCAGTTCAAAACAGGCTGCACTTCTTTCTTGTTCTCACATAGACTAAAAACTGTGAGAGAAAAAAAAGAAAAAATGTCTTTCTCTGCCCTATTTTCTACCTACCAGCCACTCAACTCCACAGTTCATCCCACCTGCCATCAGTCCTCGAAGCTCTTTTAAAACCAACTACAATGTAAAAGTATTTTGTACCCTATGAACAAAATATACATCATAAAGATTTCTACTGTGTGTGCAAATGATTACCAAAGAAATTAAATTAATGTTAGTTTGAGGCATGAAATCAGAAAAGGGCTTTTATTCTTCAGCAGTGACCCTTTTCATCATGTTAGTTTTTTAAAAAATGATGGAAACATTATGCAGTTTCATTTTGCTTTATGAGCATATTCATACTTGCTGCTATAATGTTTTACCTCTAACAACATCTTTAGCTATTTAGCCATTTTCAGACTTGAAAGAATAAATAGATATAGTTATTGCTGATCCTGTGAGAATATAAATGGATAATATATGAGAAGCACCAGTATTTTAAAATCATCCAAAAAATGGCTAATGAGCACATAAAAATGTTCAAAACTGTGTCACCAAGAAAATACAAATTAATACAACAATGAGGTAACATAACATACTCATAAAAATGGCTAAAACATAAAATGTGTCTATGCTAAGTGTTGCTGAAAATGTAGACCAACTAGAATTCTCATACATTGCTGATGGGAATGTACAATGGTGGTACAACCACTTTGAATAACCATTTAACAGTATTTTATAACAAACACACCTAAGTATTTGCCCAAGAGAAATGCAAATACCACTACTCAAAGACCTGCTTACAATGTACATTGTAGCAACATTATTCATAAGAGCCACAAATTAGGAACAACTCAAAGTCCGCCAACAGGTACGTGTTCACACATATTTTGAAATTTAGTCTAAAATATTACTCAGCAATAAAGAAAAACAAACTACTAATACATGCAACATGGCTGAGTATCCAAAACATTTTACTGAGCCAAACTATCAAATGCAACAGCAACAAAAATTTATGATTTCACCTATGTGAAGACCTAAAACAGCCACAACTGATCTATAGCAATACAAATCAGATCAATGGTTACCTGGAATAGGGATAGTGGGAATACTAAATCAGAAGGGTGACACAAGGGAATCTTCTAGAATGACAGAACTGTCTAAATGCCAGAATTCATCTAATTAAACATGTTTAAATGGGTGGTTTCATTTTATTTTTTGTAAATTATATCACAGGATCACAGGAACATTAACTTCAAAAAGTCAAGATAGCAGCTAGTGGTATATCGAAGTGAGGGACTGTGTGGGTGAGGCACAAAGGAAATTTTGATAATAAGATGATACTCGATTTTATGTCCAGGTAATACAAATGGTATTATCTTTATTATATTCCTTTAAAGGAGACATAAGGTTTCATATGCTATTTCACACACATTTTTTAAAAGATTTCAGAAATGATTTGTACACACACACACACCAAAAGACCTAGCATGACAGAGAAGTGGCTGACAAACAGGCTACCTGCCCCCCACCCCCAGCATGCCTGGAGTGAAAACTTTCACAAAGAGTCACTTGGGCACAAAAGAAAAAATATATGCAAGCATGAAAATTTAAAATAACAAAACAATCTTTAGTTCTTTAGAAACAGAACCCTTTTTATAACATACTAGCGGCCCGATGCACCAAATTCATGCAAGAGTAGGCCTTCCTTCCCCTGGTTGCCAGCACCAGCTTCTCTCTGGCACCCAGGATCCAGGCTTCCCTCTGGCCCCGGCTTCGTCCAGAAGGACGTCCAGAATGACATTTGGTCTAATTAGCATATTATCCTTTTATTATTATAAAAGCTGTTTATATAGCTAACACATTTAAATGCTTTAGAAGGGCATTAGGTACCAAAGTAGAGAACTGTCCTGTAAAATCAGCAATAAAACATTATCCACTGACATCACTTCTAATCAATCTTTATTAGTGGTCTTACCTAGTACAAGAAAAAGTGTAGTTACAGACATAAAAATTGAAAGTAAATTAATAAAACCATCATGACTTGCCCTAACCAGTTTGGCTCAGTGGATAGAGCGTCGGCCTGCAGACTGAAGGGCCCCAGGTTCGAATCCAGTCAAGGGCATGTACCTTGGTTGTGTGCACATCCCCAGTAGGGGGTGTGCAGGAGGCAGCTGATCGATGTTTCTCTCTCATTGATGTTTCTAACTCTCTATCCCTCTTCCTTCCTCTCTGTAAAAAATCAATAAAATATATTTTAAAAAAACCATCATGACTTATGCATATAATCTTTTACAGACAAAAATTCAAAATTATTGCTAAAAAAGTATTAAACTAGAAAAGCTTAGCAAGGTATCAGGATATAAGGTTAATGTACAAGTCAGTTGCATTTGTACACACCAGTAATTACAAATGTGTGTGTGTGTGTGTGTGTGTGTGTGTGTGTGTGTGTGTGTGTGTATAAAATCAGTTTCTTTGGATTTGGAACTATCAACAGTTCTGTCTCTACTACCTGACCTCCTCCCACCCCAACTGCTAGACTTGGAAAGGTCTGGGCTCTGGCTGGGCTCTGGCTCTGGCTGCCCCACGCCCCCACCCTCTGCGGTGCCTTTTTCTTTCTCTACTTCCTGAACTGTGCCTTTCACGACTTGTGTTGTGTCTCTGTGAGATTTCTTACCCCTGTGACTACTTCTCCTTTTCCTCTCAGCTTCTCCATTCCTTCTGCAGAAACGGGCCAGACTGGAGCTTCCACTCCTGGGGCCTGTCACAGTCCCCTCCTCTTTAGTTCTTTTTCTTTTCTTTTTTAAATTCTTTATTGTTGAAAGTATTGCATAAGTCTCCTTTTTTACCCCCATTGACCTCTCCCTGGTCGCACCTACCTCCCAGCACGTGCCCTCAACCCCTACAGTCTGTGTCCATGGGTTATGCTTATATGCATGCATACAAGTTCTTCGGTTGATCTCTTACCTCCCTCCTCCTCCCACCCTCCCCTGCCTTCCCTCTGGGCTTTGACAGTCTATTCGTTGTTTCTATGTCTCTAGTTCTATTTTTTTCATCAGTTTACGTTGTTCATTATATTTCACAAATGAGTGAGATCATGTGATACTTATCCTCTCTGAGTTCTTACCAAAGGGAGAACCAAACCCACCGGGAGACAAGTCCCTATTAGCTTCCCAAAACTCATTGTTGGGATTTCTGAACACATGAAGAAAGTTGCAGTGTTCTCCTCTTGGGCATTGCTGTATTTCAAATAAACCACAAATTGCCCTTTCCACGGAGTCACGGGACAGAACCTGCACTGAAGCTACCGTCCTGCAAACCAAGGTCCTTTAAACAGAGAAAGGGTCACTCTGCTTTCTTCTTCCCATCGGTACTGCACACACACGCTGCCCCTCAGATGCAGTTCCATGCTGCAGTTGACCGGACCTGGGGGGAGGAGGAGAGACACACCCTCGAAGAAGTCCAGGCCCCGTGGGTGCCCTCCTCCTGCTGCCCTCCTGGCCACACACCAAACACTGTAAACATGCTTCTGATAAGAAGGGTGGGGCTCGGTGTTGAAACTGTTTCTCAGTGAACACCTCTACCTCCAAAACGGCAAGCTCCCGTTTGTTTGTTTGTTTGTTTGTAGAATGGACAGTTAGCTAGATCTTTCTTCATTATTCATCAGTCCTGTGTGGTTCTGAGTTTTGCCACATGGCACTATTTCCCAGCTCATTTTCAGCCACCCCAGCACCTTCTCACAGCCTCCACTTTCCCTCTCCTCCTGCAGCTTCTGCTCCTCCTCTTTCTCTTTTCTCTGCTGCTCGGCTCTCTTCAACTTTCTCTCCTGTTCTTGTTTTTTAGGTGCCTCTTCCTCCTCCTCCTCTATTCTGAATTCTTTTTGTGCCTTCTGCTCCCACAGCAACCACTCGTGTGTGTTTTTGTTGTTGTTGTTGTTTTTGCCTCTCTCCAACAGCTTCTCTTCTTGTTGTTCAATAAGAGATTCCTCCTTTTCCTCCCCCTTCTTCTGTCAGAGTCCAGAGTTTCTCCAACTACCGAGTTCCTGCCCACATTTCTTTAGGTTCTCCTTCCTCAGGGCCACCCTGTACTTTTTGCAGCTCATGTCCAGAAGCATCGCCACCAAGTTGCCAGCACCAGCGCCAATAACAAATGTTTTAAAGCATCACATATAATTGTCACCAGAAATTATCAACTACCTAGAACAAATAATGTGTAAGAATTCTACAGTTAAAATTATAAACTGAATAAGAGATACTGAAGACCTAAATAAAAAGGTATATCGTGTTCATAGAGAGACTCAATATCATAAAGATGTCACTAATGCCAAATTGGCCTATGAATTCAAGGAAATTAATAAAAAAGAAAACATCAAACAAGGGTTTCTCAGAGAACTTTGTATGATTAGTCTAAAAATTTATAAGGAAGAATAAAGCAACATGACATCTTGGAAGAAGAAAAGCAAGCTTACTTAACTAGTACAGAAACTATAATGAAGCTACCACAGTGAAGACAGGACAGTATTCACAAAATGAATGATGGAACAAAACAACAGGGGAAAAAGAGCATTTCACATAAAGTCTTATATATGACAGAGATGGCATGCCAGTTCAATGGGAGAGAGCATTTAACTTTTCAATAAGGTAAGATGAACAACAAAAACATCATATATACTAAACATTAAATTGGGTCCCTACCTCATACCAGATAGGAAAATTAAATGCAAATGAAATGAGGTCAAAATGTTGCAAACGTAACTTCAAAAACTCTTAATAGAAAATGTGTTATGGGCAGTTAGAGTCTAACTGTTAGACATGAGCATAGCAAGGACAACGGGCCAGTGTACAGAAACTCACCAGGGCAGAAAGTCCTGGATGCCTAACACGGGGCAAAACTGGGAAACAAGAACCTCACCCCCAAGGTAACCTACCCTCCCCTAGCATATCACTGGTCATGCGGTTTGGACTCTGGATCTTTCGTATCGCTGGTCATGAGGTTTAGACCCCTTTACCTTTTCCTCCCTAAAGATAACATCTAGGCCTCAGTTGTATTTCAGCTCCAGGCCCAAAATAGCAGCAAAACCAGACAAGTGACTCCATGGCTGCCTCAGGACCAGCTGCATTGAATAATGACCCTGTGAAAGAACATGCCTGGAAAGCCTAGGAATATTCTATTAAGACCCTCCCCTGAAAGCTCCCCTAAGAGTTCCACCTGCAAAAGAGAAATAAATACACTCAGGATGCAAGACCCAATGTGCGTGCTACCCAGTGCCATTTCCTTCCCCCTTCTCCCCTCTAAGGGAGCCCATGAGACTTGCAACCAGGGGAGCAATGGGCAGTGACAGCTAGTCCCAGACTAACCTCCTGAACCTGTCTCCAAGGTCCCCTTTTCTCTGACTTCTCAGTGAGCTAATTCAGCCCAGCCTAGGCTCTCCTGTTGCTTCTTCTATGCACCTTCCTTGTTTTGCTGTCCTAAGTTGTTTTTGCTGCCATAATCAACCTAATACCCCTTGGCTCGGTGCTGTGTAGCCCTTCCCTTTGGATATCCCCATCTCCTTTTCTTTAAATCAATTCAATTTTTCTTATTCACCATCTGAGATTGCTATTTAGCCTGCCCATGCACCACCGACTTTAACCTTTCAAGATGGATGAATATCTTTTAGATATCGAGGTGAGAAAAAAGTTCCTAAATTTAAAACAACTAAAATAAAAAACATATACCTTCAGCAATTCAGAGAGATGGAATGAAAAGGAAATTAAAGGGAGAATGAAAACAGGACTCAAGATGATTACAATCTCTTACGAAAACAAGAGGGGTGGGATAAAGGGGCTTACATACAGGTTACTTTCAAAGCTCTAGCTTTTGTTTTAAGTATGGATTTATATGGGCTTAGTATTGACAATAATTTCATAAATAAATGAAATATTTTCATGTACAGCTGATCATGAACCAATGTTTGTGATTAATTCAATTCTATGCACTTCAGAACAAACTTAAATGCACATTTACAAAAACCCTCCAAAAATATCTGACCACCTAAGGAGGTGGTAAATAGAAAACTGGCATTATAAAAATAATAATCTGGACAACCAAGCTAAGACGTTATCTCAGCATATAGGACAAAAAGAGAGAAAGAAATTATAAAATAAAATTTGAAGCAAGAGAGATAAATGATATCTAACATGCAAATAATGTAGTTACAGATGGAGAAAACAAGAAACAGAGTAGGAGCAATAATTTTAAAATACATTTTTCCTGCAAATAACACTATAATTTTCAGATCAAAAATCCTAGGCAGGACTGTTAAAAAGACACACACACACACACGAAACTTAAAAGGTAACATCAAATAGTATTATATTATACAGAAAAAAAATTAGTTAAAAGTAAAAGTAAATACCTAATCTTAAAAAAAACTAATTAACTACTAACATGTAATACAGGTATTTTTTCACGTAAGGTATACCTTAAGAAATGTAAAAGGGTATCACTTAGAATTATAATTCTACATTATCCCAATAAAATCAGGAATGTTATAAATAAAAAATATGCTAAAAAGTCTTATCTTATTGATGGTAGAGGAAAGGAAGAAAACCAATTATTGATTTTTGACATTCAGAAAAATACATGCTTAGTTGGTTTAAAATTAAAAGAGAAAGATTTTCAGATCATTATAGGATATACAGGCAAGAGTAGGAAAGGTGATACAATGAAGCTTGATCAATACACCAAAACTGAATGGGAAAAATATGGCTAATATATGGTAACTCAAATGACAATGAAATATTAAATTTATTAGTTATCACCATATATGTAAATGATAAACTTTTAGTAATGACCAGCAAGTAACAAACAAATTTGGATTAGATCCATTAAAAATACATAGAGAATTTGATGAAATTACATTAAAAGACATCAAAATCTCCCGGATTTAAGAAATAAAGGGGAAAAAAAGTAAATATTCAAATCACACCAGAAGTGTTCGTTAATATATATATACAACTCTATAACTTTCAAAGAATACACATCCTTTTCATATGCTCAGTAAAACCTCACATATACTTAGAGGAACATCTTAATAAATTTCTAAAACCATTACTAATCATGTTTTTTTAAACAATGCGTCAAAACTAAAAATCAGTAATTTTTAAAATGCAACATCTTGGAAAGTAAACAAAAAGCAATCTTTTAAGTAATGAAAAAAATAAGTAAGGTCAACACCAAACCTAAATCAGATGAAAATCCACAGCCCAAAATGCTTTTTGTTATTAAACATGATTACAAATTCACTAAATGTGAATTCAAGTATAAAATCTACAATAACCACCTGAATGAGTAGGAAGGTGAAATTATTAAAGACAAAAGAAAGGGATCTATCTACATATACATAGATTTAAGAGAAAAGATCAGACTAATATATATGGAAACCTAAATGAAATATAATCTGAATATATAAAACAGTCTTAAACTTGAATTGGAAGAAGTGGAAAATCTAAAAGACAATAAAAATTTGGAAAGCTTATCTAAAACTTTCTGTAACAAAATGGTCATCGTGATATTGTTATATTCATCAAAACTCATTTAATACCACCAATTTTGAAGGATTTAACCTAATCCTAAAATAAACAATTCCAAAAGCACAGAAAAAAAACAAAAAGCTTTCTTAATGATTTTATGATCTAACCTCCCATTAGGAGCCCATATGTACAAAAGCAAACTGTGTAACCAAGCTCATGTAAGCATACAGATACCAAATTCTAGATTAAAATTTAGTACAACAAATTTGGAGGTATCATGACTAAAGGAGATTTTATCAGAAAGCATAATGGCTAAGAGCAGGAGCTATTGAGTCTGCTGACCCTGAGTTTAAATACATAATCACAATGAAATGTTGCTCTAGTTCTTAATTTCTCTAATACTGTTGCCTCAATCACAACATGAAGGGAAAAAAAATAGTGCTCATCTAATAAGGTGGTTGGGAAGATTAAATATTACAAAACAAAGTTTAAAAAATTCTTAGCATAATTCCTTAGGCATATAGTACATAATACATCTATGTTATTTATTCCAACAGTCTTGACATATAAAATCAGTTGTTGAAGAAGAAAAAAAAGAAACTTAATAGAATCAACATCCTAAATCTGATTGCAATACATTTTAAAAACTTCGAACTGTAATTTCCATATCATCATAAAATACATAATAGAAACTAACATTAATCCTAGTAGCATTCTGTAATCTTAGCTAAAGCGGTAAAATAGTAACTGTCAACATAGAATACTGAAGAAAATCAATCAAATATTTATTAGAACTGATGAGAATTCATAAAGGAAGCTGGATACAATGTTAGTATACAAATCAAAATTAGGTGAGAAAGAAAAAGATAAGAAGGGAATAAGCAGCTGGATCCTTACCTCTCTACCCAAACCAAGTCTTACCCTAACAACAAGATAAGCAATTATTTAGTACTAAAGAATATTCATTTTATGTCATGTTTACCAGTACAGTGATTTATATAATGTTAACTGTACCTTGAAATGCTGTTTGCATTTTTGTAACTTTAGATGATACCTAAATGAGAAAATACTACATTATTTTATCTAAGAAATTTACCCTGAATCCAGTTTGTATTCTTTCTTAAATTTTGTTTTAAGTCTTAATTTGGTTAATCTGTGACATCCTTCCCACCCCGCCATAGTAATTAATTGAAAATTGATTGTTGATCCATAAAATTCCTTCTTCCTCCATTCTCTACTATTTATTCTTTAACCCTCCCTATTTGGAATAAATGCATGCTTATATCCACTAAACACTCAGATATAAAAAAGTTGTCTAATCATATTAACTTTGAGGCTTTAAAAGATGATTCAGAGGCATTTAATGATTTGCCCAAGGTCTTAGAAAGGTGATTTAGATCCTACCCACATCCTACTGTCTTTTCACTACACTGCCTATATTACAACAGAAAGTCTGGTTCGAACTTTCATTGTTTCTCAATAATGTTAAATCTTGAGGTTCAGTTAGGAAATTAAAATAACTACTGCACTTGCACCCCTTTTAGAAAACACTCACTCTTATTTCACCATCAAATATTTACTCAAACCTACTACATGCAAGGAACTGTTATAAACCCCACAGTGAAACCAACAGCCAATATGCATGCCCTTATGAACCTTACATTTTATTCAACTCAGATGGATACATTTAACGTAAATAATATTCAGCTCGCTTCACAACTTGATTTGGTTTCTAGGAAGAAGTCTTCTATTGCTGCCCTAAAGAATCCTTACTTGGACCTAAATCTATGTATCAAATTTTTAAGATCTAAGGATCCTACACTTAGAAAAATATCAAGTATAAAGGCTCAAGATACATGTTCAAGACCAAATGACAGAATTTAACTGTATCTAATCTGCCTCCAACTCCACTTCACCTGTATCATCTACAACTCAGAAAAGTAGCTCTCCGTAGCTGTATCCTATTTCCTAAATATCTGTCATGGACAAACTTCAGCATCAAGCAACACATCAGAGGAAAAGTCAGCTCCTTAAGTTATATTATACAGTGATAAGCTACTCTGTAGGTAAACAAAGAGCTATGAGAGTTTTGTGTTGTGCTGCTTTAAAAAATTTTTTTAAAAGATTATCACCAATTATTCTCTGGATGAAAAAAAAAAAAGAATACTGAAAATATTGGGAACTGTTCTAATCACCAGAGTACAGCTATTTTACATAAAACTAATGTTACACGAGTGCATACACACACAATTTTTTTGAGAGCAGAAAATTGACTAAAATTTTGGTTGTGCAATGTGCACTAAACCACTCTCATTTTAATGATCATTCATAAAATTTCAAAGAGAAAACAAAAAGTTTCACTTTTGTTTCTTCTAAAGTATGAAGTTCACTTCCTAGTTACTAGCTTGAAGCCCACTTCCTAGTTACTAGTTTAATGGATTTAAATCTATCAACTTATTTGAGGTAGGTGGGGTAAAGTATTCATACCCATATATTTTTAAAATAGCTCTAATATGTAATAGTATAGTAATAACGAAATTAAACGTTTTTTAAACAACATAAATACTATGGTGAAAGTATAAAATTATATTGCTTTAAAAAAATTCCCCAAAATCAATGAAATAATCTGACATACACTAAACATAGCATCATAATTGTAATACTTTAAATTAACTACTACTTTCTTTATGTAAGGAGGGGGTTCATTAAACTAGGAAATTGAACTTGATGGCCAAGATCACTTTCAGTATTTTGATTCTCAATCCTACAACTTTATGTATAAACCTCTGATCCAGACAGATCTGTATTATCTGATTCTATGTTAAAGTACTTAGGTGAAATCAATTTAACAAACTTTTTGCCATTGTTCAAATTTAAGAGATGTAAAAAATATTAGCTACATTTCCCACTTTGAAATAGGCTCTAATATTCAACATTGAAAAGAATTAACAAAGATGATACCAAACTTATTAAATGTTACTTCATATACATGACCTCGAAATCCTGTTGAAAGTATTAGCACTTTATCACATAAACATCAAAAACTAAAGTTTAAGATATTCAAAATAGAACCAAGGGGGAGATTAGAAGATAAACTGTTCTAAACTCGTATTATTAAATCTAGAATTATTTCACTGTAAATAAACAGCAGGGTGCAGTAACCTTCTACATTTACCAGTAACAGTCAACTATAACACACAAGAGTTACAAGGGAACTTTCCCAAAGGGCCTAAAATAACAATGCACTATCCTTGCTTTCCAAAATTCTTGAGCATCTTCAATTACCACAAGTACTATCATAAAAATCTAAAAATAATCTCAAAGCAAAAACTTAGCATACTGTGAATATATAAATAGACCATTTTAGGACAGCAGGCCTCATTCTATAACCAAGCACAGGTAGGATAACTATGCCAAAACTACGACAGGGTGGGGCATTCATTACTCTCCCAGATAAACCACACACATCTTTGGCAGCTGCTCACAGTAAAGCAAAGTTATCCCCATAATTCCAACAGACTAAAGCAATGCTTTTCTTTTACCCAAAATGCTTCTCACACAAATGACCCCCCCCCCTAAAAATAATAAAATAAAATAATGCATAGCCATCTACTCTTCAGGATATAGTTCGAGCATGATAGTGCACTTGAGGTTCTGAAAGCAAAATCTAGAATAAAAAGAGCGTCTCTCACTACTGACTATGAAAGAGCTGGCGCTTCACAAACATAGATTTATTTTTTTTATTTTCCTTAGGTGACCATTTGAATGTGTGACTGAGGCCAGGGTAAAGGGTGAACCATGGAACAAGGTCAAACTTAGGGGACAAAAGATTCCTGAAATAAACATGGCCAGAAAGGTTTCCTTTCTTAAAGGACAGTTCCTCAGAAAAGGGGACAAAAGAAGAAAAAAGAAAACGAAAAAAGAAAGAAACTGGAAGAGGAAAGGGAAACAACCAAACCCTCGACTAGTACAGAGAGTCCACCTGGTAAACGCACCTGCCCCGCAGGGCAGGCAGGGCAGTCCTGGCGGAGACCCTTTCGCACAGCAGCAGGCCTGGAATGTTCCTACCTCCGAAACGCCCGCTGTGCTCGGCAGGAATGACGACTGATGGTTTTTAAAGGAGGATAAGCTTAATCAAGAAGCCACACAGTGGAGTGTAGGAATGCGAGGGTCGCTCTCAATGAATACCCCGCACCGTGTTACAGGAAAACAATCGGCAAGAAGGAAGTGGACTGCGACCCGCCAACTACACCCCAGCAGCCGGCACCGGGCGCGACGCCCCAGAGGCCACGGGCAGGGGCAGTGGGTGGCGGAGGGGGAGCCCGGGGCAGCGAGGCCGAGTGGTAGCGAGGGAGGGGGGCGGAGGGGGCAGGGCGGGGGCCGGGGGCGGGCAGCACGTCGGAAGGAGGCGCGGGCTCGCTCACCTTCTGCGCCGCGCTCTGCTGCAGCACGTTCTGCTCCACGGTCATGGCCCCCGCGGCGCCGGCGGCGACCCGGGCGGCGGCGTCCGGCTCCTCGCACCTCCGCCGGCCCCGGCTGCCACGCTCCGCCGAGCTCCAGGGAAGGGCGCGGACGGCCGGGGACTGCGCCCCCGCCAGCCAGGCGCGAAGGCGATGGCGGCTGGGGTGCGCGGGCACCGCGGGCTGGCGGCGAAGCGCGGACTGCGAGGGCCACGGAGGCGTCTTCACGGCGGGCCGGCCAGCGCGGCCCGGGCCATGAGCGGCGGGCGCGGGCGGGAGGGCGCAGCGAGCCGGGCCGCGTCACGCGCGCGCTCCTTCGCTGGCGCTCTCGGGCCACCGCGGGGAAGGCAGAGGGACCAGAGGGAGCGGCCGGCCGGAATGGCGCTGTCCTCCGCCCGCTCGCGTCCTCCTCCCCTCCCCGCCCCCAACTACCGGCACCGCCCCTGCCCGGCGGCTCCGCCCCCACCGAGCCCCGCCCGCCCGCCCGCCGCCTAACCCTACATTGTGACCCGCGGGGCGGCGGGGCGAGGCGGGGCCGCCCGGAGTCCCGCCCCCGGGCCCCCGCTCCGGCCGCCCGGCGCGGCCCCGCGCTCCTGGAAGGGAGGGCGCGCCCCTCTGGCCGGGACTGGGAGCCTGCTCTGCCGCAGGTTGCGCGACGCCGCGCTCGGCTGCGCGAAATTCCAAGCCGAGGCTGGAGGGCTGCGTTCCTGTGGGGCCCAGGACTTTCGGATCGCCTGCTCTCAGAACTCCTACAAGACAAAACATTTCCCTCTAGGCCCCGTAATACTGTCCCAAAACCATTTTGAGTCCTGAACCCCTTCTCTTTTCTAAGTCTCCGTCCTCTGCCTTCGCCTTCTAGGAATTTCCCAAGCAAACAACTCGCCCGAAGGGAAAAGTCAAGAATGAATTAACCGAACGGTGGACAGAAGACCTTCTGCTAGAATGTCCTTTTTTTCTTTACTAATCATTACATAAATTAATATTGACATTCTCCGTCTACTTCATTCATTCAAACATGTGCCGGTCACTGCTAAGCTCTGGAGAAATACGGTTTATTTCCCGGAGATTTTATATAAATGAATTATGGTTTATACAACAGACAACATTACAAAAGCATCACTGTCTAAAATGCTACATTGTTCTAATCCCAATTGCCAAGCTATCAATTAACCACTCTGCATGGAGGGTGTCCCAAAAAAATCTACACACATTTTTTTCTGATAGTTCAACTGATGTTTCTTTCTTTTCAGTTTTAACCTTTTGGAAGTAATAATTATTCAAAGTGTATATGTATTTTGGGAGGATACCCTGTATATAATTTTAAGGAAAACCTAACATGGAGAAAGCAATCTCTATCCTTAACCTATCTTAGCTTTTGTTTTAGGAGCTAACCTGGGAGGGGTGGAATAATTAGTGCATATTATCACAAATTCACACATATGCAAATCCAGGTATAATTTTTAATCTGCTGAGAAAAAAAGCAAACTTGATAAATGATCATTGAAATATTATTTGGTTTTATTTAATAATCATATGTCAAGTAATACTTAGGGCTTTGTAACAAATCTGTGCATGTTACAACCATTTTTGCACCTTAGATTATCTTCAGCCACCTTTTGAGATCTTCTCTTTGATTCTTCATATTTTTAATCATTTGATTTTGACAAATTACAAATTTTATTTTATTGATATTTTATGTCTTTACCAGAAGAATTCCAAAATATGTGAGATGGTTGGAAACCCAGTATTTTAGGAATAATGCAACAGTTCTGATAGAATGCACAGAGAGTGACTCATCCAGGAAAGCATACTAGAATCCATTTTTCCTCATTTATAGAGCACAGTTCTTTTCAACATATCAACTTCATGTTTCTCTGCATTCTAGATTTAAAAAGAAAATCTATCAAGTTCATAATATTTGAGTTTAAGAAAGTTAAATCTAGCACTGGCTGGTTATGCTCGATGGTTAGAGCATCGGCCCGCAAGGAAGGGCCACAAGTTTGATTCCTAGTCAAGGTAGGTGCCTAGGTTGCAGACTCCATCCAGGGCACAAGTGGGAGGCAACCTATCCATCTCTCTCTCTCTCTCTTTCTTTCCTCCTTCCCCCTTTCCATTCTCTCTAAAAATCAATGGAAAAAATAACCTCTGGTGAAGATTACCCTGCCGGAGACCAATTTCAGCATGTCATAATTTCAAGAGTTTCATCAAAAGGTTGATGAGACTTGGGGACTCAACAGGGTTGAGTCACACATGTAGTCACCTGTTGGGAATGGCTGAAGGCATTTCCCCACACCTGAATAGGAAACTGATTGTGGCTGCCAGACAGCTAAAAGGCATCTTAATTTACATGTTATTGCCTCCTACTGGCCAAACACCTGAACAGCCGTAGGCTAATTCCCCCATTCTGACAATGCTCGTGTATACCCTTCGAAGTGTATATCTCTGCCTCACCTCAGGACAAATTGTGTTAATAAAAAGCATGGGGTCCTGGGGACAAAGAGAACCTAAGACCTTAGACTTAAGATCTTGGATCTTAGTTCCTTTAGCTAAGCTCCTCTGATCCCCAAATGCCTTTCAAAATTATATCTCATTTCTGGACTCTTTGTTAGTCTCTGGATTCCTATTTAACATCTATGCACAGCCTTCTCCCGATTCCTGAACCCTTCTTGATGCTGGGACAAGAACCCCAGCATTACCCCTCCCCCAAAAGAGGAAGAATAAAGTTAAATCAAACATAAAAATCTAGTACTGTGGTTTAAAAAAAAACATTGCCAGATACTAAAGATTAGTTTCAAGAATTTGCCAATGTGTTCCTCTGTGTAAAATTTTTTTAGTTCCACCAAAAAATTATCTTCTGGTGCTTACTAAATAATTATCAAATAAAGGTCTTTAAGGGTCTTTATAAGGTAGTTATACTTTTCCACTTTGGTCATTCATTCCCAGCTTACATCTGATGGTTTCCTACTTAATTTTTTTAACCATAATTGTTATTTTGGCGAACTTTGAGAAGACAATTTCTAGTTTCCTTATAGGTATTCTCTTTAAAAAGAATACAACTGCCAAAGCCGGTTTGGCTCAGCGGATAGACTGTCGGCCTGCGGACTGAAAGGTCCCAGGTTCGATTCTGGTCAAGGGCATGTACCTGGGTTGCAGGCACTTCCCCAGTAGGGGATGTGCAGGAGGCAGCTGATCGATGTTTCTAACTCTCTATCTCTCTCCCTTCCTCTCTGTAAAAAATCAATAAAATATATTTTTTTAAAAATGAATACAACTAAAATGAATAGAAAAAGGAAATTTGAGAATTTAAGAAATTTATACATAAAACCCATTGTCAGGTATTCTAATTCATTTAAAAATTTTGTCACAATGTCAGTTTTGCTATTCATGAATCAGCCTTTATATGATAGTTGTTGGAATAATATAGCCTAGGAATACTATTTAATAATTCCTAAACTACTGCTTTCCTCTGAATTGTTGATATTCAGAAAAACATATAAAGTGATAGATTTCAAATAAAATTTTAAATTTAGTTTTTAGTACCAAGGCTATTTTTTTATTTGGGGTCAAAATTATGTTTCTTATAATATTCAGTATTATGTCTTGTATATTTTAACTATTCATTTCCCTTGGTTTGAGAATCCATTTCTGGACCAAGAATCGAATACGTTGCTAAAGCACATTTGTAAGATATGAATAAGAGAGAAAGATTCAATTCATAGGATAGATTTGAACAATTTCTGCAACAAAAGGGTGGTTCTTCTACTTTAAGGAGGATAAGAATTACAGTATTTTTCTTCCTTAGATGTATTGACATTCTGGAATAATTTTTTCCCACCAATAAGGAAACCATAAGGAATTATTCAAAGAGGAACTCTCTATGATATCACAATGGCACCATTTAGTGATAGGTGTTCATAGATTAGAACTTGTAAGAGTACTATTTGCCTTATACATGCAAAATAAAATGCTTATTATATTCAATGGGAAGCCATGAAGGAGAGAAAACAAGTTTATTTATGCTTTTGCATTGCATGTCTTATTCCAAATGGACAGCTTTGTGGTTCTGGCAGCCATATCTACATATACTAGTATATATATGAAACCCTAAATTGCAAATAGACCGAATGGCAGAACAAGCAAACAACAGGTTGCTATGATGTGCACTGACCACCAGGGGCGTGTGTGGAACATGGCGGGCGTTGGCTGTGGTGGGATGGTGGAGCAGGTGAGCGGGAGCACCAGACCAAGGCGGGCCGCTGGTTACTGTCATTGGGCAAGTCTCTGGTGGTTACTGAAAATTCTTTGCTCCTGCGCGCCATGGTCCCACCCGGCACTCACACCTATTGCCAGCACCAGTCCTGCTCGCACCTGCTGCTGGCACCCGGCGCCTGTCCAAATCACTTGGTGCTGTCAGTGGGTGCAAGTGGCAGTTGCCACCCCGGTCACCCCTGAGGGCTTCTCCACCTCTCCCTGCTCCTGAGGGGCGATTGTGGCAGCAGCCACTGCTCACACCCACTGACTGCACTGGCCCCAACTGCTCCACGCCGTTAGCCGGTGCAAGTGGGGCTGGCCATCAGCCTGTGGAAGTGGCAGGAGCAGGGCTGCTGGCAGACAGGGGACTGACCGGGGCCACAGCGGAAGGGGCAGGCGGGGGCGTGGAGGATGGGCCGAGACCTGCCCCTGTGCCCACTGCAGCCTTGCAGCCCACAGTTCCTTTTAAGATGCACAAATTCATGCACTGGGCCCCTAGTTGTCTTATATTGTTTTATATGACACAGCATACCATTATTAGTATCTCCAGCAGTTAATGGTATACATTGAGAGTCTCCAGATATCGCTTCTTTGTTGACAGGGACAGCCATAACAAAATGTCACAAACTGGGTGGTTTAAACAACAGAAATTTGTTTCTTCACAGTTCTGGAGGCTGGAAGTCAAAGATCAAGGTGCCAGCAGCGTTGGTTTCTCCTGCAGCCTCTCTCCTCAGCTTGGAGGTGCCACACTATTGCTGCCTCTTCATTTGTGGTAGAGACCCTGGGTGCTCCTTTGTTTTTATAAGGTCACCAGTCATATTGGATTAGATTAGAGCCTCACTCTAACAGCCTCGTTTTAATTTAATCACATCATTAAAGGCTTTATCTTCAAATACAGCTATATTCTGAGATGCTAGGGGTTGGGACTTTAACATGTGAATTTTAGGGGAACATAATTAAGCTCATAACAGTCATATTTAATGTACTTAACCCTACACTTTATTCTTTTGTGTCACCAAATATCCTTTTTCCTACTCCATCTCACAAACTCTAAGATTGGTAAGATATGCATTGACACTTTAAAAAACAGTACTTCTGAGTTTTCTGCCAATTTTGATACTTCTAGTTGCAATAGTTTTGGGAGAAAGAGGTTCTGTGCATCAAAATAGGAATCTAGTCCAATGTGAACTATTTTTTGCAAAGTCTACTTTAAAAGTAATGTCTACTTGGATAGAAAGCTATACTTTATTAACTGAGAGCCAGCACAAAAGTGGAGATTTCTTGCATGAATCACTTGCTTCCCTCACCCTGAACATGCTCAAAAGCATACTCTGAAAATGAAAATGGCTTCGAGCCCCAGACCCTTTCTCATTTCTTTCCTTTCTTTCTCTTCTGTAGTGATAGACATACATTTTCCTAAAATTATTCTATGGCATATATGGACAGAGAAAACTACATAAACTAATGTCACTTCTCAAGACCTCTGTCTCTCGTATTCAGAGCACATCACTGCTACACACATATAAATTCCAAAGAACAGCCCAGGACTGCTAATTCTATGATCCTAGCAACTCACTTAAGCCTTTTGCACAATCCTTGCCTATTTTCTATTAGGTACAGTCCTTGCACTTCAATTGCTTTGCTCTGAATCACAGAAAAGACTAACCCTGGATATTCCATGCTCTCAGATCAGCTGGCTTTAGAATGGATTTGGCCAATGAGAGACATAGGTGTGGTATCTGCAGTAGGGGTGGGGAAAAGGGGAGGTACAGGAAAGGGAGAAACCAGACTATTTCTCTTTCTTCTTCTCCTTTTCCCCTTTGGGTGGCACCTCCTAGGGCTATATTTCTTTGGGGTTCTACCTGTCACCAGACTGGCATACCTTGGTTCAAATTTCTGCTCAAAATCTTGCTTCCTTTCATCATCCCTTGAAATTAAGATTTATGAGTTCTTGCTGTTGCTGAGTTTACTGTCCTTGTTTGGCTTCTCAGCTCTTTCGTTACCTGCATAACCAATTCTTTGGGTTAAGTATCCCTTGATTTAAATATTTTGAGAGTATTCTGTTTTGCTGACATGACCTTTACTGAAAGATGTTCTCTGGGTCAGTTCTGTCATCTTTTAATATGAGCATTATAATATAGGGTTACTTAAATTATTAAGTACATATAAAGTATTAGGAATACTATAAGATAAAAAGTAAGTACATAATACATATGAGAAGTTCTTGCTATTACTATTAGTAGGCCTTCCTTGTGACCTATAAATTGAGAAGTTAAAACCAGTATAGATGAGAACCAAGAAGAATTAGTCAGCTGGGACTGAATATTCTAAATCTCAGAAAACAAGATAAGAAGCAGAGTTAAGTAGTAAGTTTACAAAATCTGACAGTCTAAGAAGGGAGTGTTCCACTGACATTTCTGTAATAGTTTCATTTATCAAATCATGTACAAAAGAACTTGTTTAGTTATTCCTAGGCAGCTACTTTACCACTAGTTTTAGACTCTTCTGATTATTTGTGGGTTTTCTTGGATAGTAGAAAAGATACAATGTTCAGATGCAAATATATTTAATTTTTATATTTAATTTTTAAAAATACATACTAGAGATATGGCAAATCTTTTACTTTGGGAAAAGATGATGCACTAGCAAGTAGGAACAAAACGAAAAGAGAAAATATTAAGAGTCATTGAAATAAATTTATAAACAAAAATGAAAACAAAATTTAAAAATCTTTACTTTCTAGGCTTCCAGAAAACGTTTTTATTATATTTTGTATGTTTAATATCTATATTTATAAAAGACTAATATGTAATGTGTTCCCTCGGGAGTTCGACCAGGAGACATGGAGTTCAATTGCTTACTATGAGGTGTGCTGACCACCAGGGGGCGGCGCGGAAAAAAAGAAGGCCCCAGCCAGCAGCCGGCAGCGAGGGAAGGAAGGCCCCTGGCCGGCAGCTGGAAGTTCCTGATCGTCCCTGATTGCCGGCCAGGCCTAGGGACCTTACCCATGCATGAATTTCATGCACTGGTCCACTAGTTGTCTATAAAATGAGGTTTGTCTTAGCATATTAATTTGTCCTGTTTTTCATCAAGAACAACACAATTTTTCAATGTGAAGATTAGTTGAATGGTTCTTTTCAAATCTCACATAGCCTTCAATTTGGTATCATATTATGAACACCCATAACTGTATGAGAATATTGACTGGGAATGAATCTTGTATAAATGACAGTAGGATAGCATATTTTAAAGTGAGATCCTTTTGATTTAGATTTCAGAACCTTCCCTCTATGACTGGTCTTACAGGCATGTGAGTTGGGATGGCTATTCTAGGCCTTCATTTTAAGGGGAGTATAGAAAACAGTCTATGATACATTAGTGCCAGCTACTATTTTATTGTATAGTTACTATGTGCCAAGACCTGCACTAAGCATTTTAGACTTCAAGCTTTTAGTTTTTCTAACAACTCCATGAAGTTGGTATTATTACACTATTTTCACAGAGGAAGAAGGGCTTACTGTTTAGGTAAATTGCCTGAGGACACACAATTAAACACTAAATCAGTTTCAATCCCAGTAGGAGGTTTGCTCAACTTCGCAGCTTCTGCATTGAAACCCCCACACTGTAGAGCAGCCATTTCTAAGTGTGGTGGGTAGATCCCTGGAGATCCTCAAAAACCCTTTCAGAGGGTCAGTAAGATGCCCCCTTTACCAACCACGTACATATCTGTGTGAGACCAGATTGTCCTCATATACTTCATCCCAAATAATATATGGTAGCAGATATAATGCAGAAGCAGATTAGAGAATTCTATTGTCTTCTGTTAAATCAGACAGAGATCTTCAATATGTCAAACAAAGTCAGTCTTCTCTCTAATTTTTTTAATTTGGAAAATATGGTTATTTTCCATAAAGGTAATATTTACATTAAAATGTAACAGGTTTCTTGTTTTAAAATAATTTAATAAATATTTTTGAAATTTCTCAGTTTGAACTTCTAATGAAATAAAGAGTGATAGATATAATCTACAGGTATAATTGGGGTCCTCAATAATTTTTGAGTGTAGATCAGTCCTAGGATGAAAAACGTTGAGGCCACTGCTGTAGACATCGATTGTTACCAGGCTTTTTGTGAAATCTAGAAGTAAAATTAATCTGACAGCTCTTTATGTCTCTCAAGTATCATGTATCACAATTGAGATCCTCAAGAAATTGAGGTAGAAATAAATAGAATCAAAATTTCTTTCTAATCCAAGTACCATTCAAAAGCTAGTTTAGTTCTCCCCTGGCCAGTGTTCACAGTGTTAGAGCTTCAGCTGGGCGCTGAAGAGTTATGGGTTTGATTCTTGGTCAAGGACATGTACTTAGGTTGCAGGTTTGATCCTAGGCCTGGTCAGGGCATGTATGTGAGGCAACCAATCGATGTGAGAATCATATAAATGTTTCTCTTTCTCTCTCTTTCTCTTTCTCTCATCTCCCTCCTTTCCACTCTCTTTAAAAATCAATGGAAAAATATCCTTGAGGGAGGATTAACAATGACAACAGAAAAAGCTAGTTTAGTTCTATCTTTAGAAATTATCATGTAGAAAAGAGGAGACCTAGAAATGTGTGGATGAAAGAATAAAGCAGAGCAGGCAGCTCCACATTTTCCTTTGTTTAAAAGAATCAGCAATACATTATTTGAAAGTGCTCTGAAAATGGTAAAATATACTTCAAATGTATGATACTATTATGTTATAATATTTGGTAGTAATAAAATTATGGAAGTTAGGAACTGGCTTTGAGAGATAACCATAGTGTATTTGATAACTATAATTTTATTGCATTATTATATGTGTGTTATAACTAACATAATAAATATAACTTTATATTTGAGTGCTTTACCATACGAAAATCACTTGAATATATAGTGTGTTTCATTTGACTCTCACTATGCTATGAGACAAGGCTGGATGAACTCTATGTCCATTGTACAAATGTGAAAACTTAGTCTCAGAGTGGTTGAGTGACTTGCCAACAGTGCACAAAAAGTATATGGTACCTAACAATACTTCAGCAAATATTTATTTAATTAAAAAAATAAAGAAATGGGACTTCTGACTCTTAGTTTGGTGTCTTAGCTTTGGCATATGATGATTTAAGATAGTAATATATTTTGCAACACTTCCTCTTGCCAATATTATTAAAAATGAATTCAAAAAGGCAAATTGTGCTATTCAGTTAGCACTCACTTATGCAGAATTTTGTCAGGGGAGCAATAACAGCTAATGATGATATGGATTCTAACATTAAGGTTTTATACTCAATCCTCAAATTTATTTTTTTCCATCTTCAGAGAATAAGTGATATAATGCTCTCTTTTTCAGTTAGTTAACTTCCAAAAAACAGAAACACACACACACACACACACACACACACACACACACACACACACGAATTTCATTGGCATTCTAAAAATGTGATAATTTGGCCAAATAAATGAGAGTAGTATTCATCTTCTTTATGACAAGTCCACTTAAGACAAACCAATGATCCCAAGCGATGGCCTCTTTCAAATTTCAGTACCATGGACAAAGACTGAAGGAAAACAAATATCTACCCACCTCCCTCCCAAAGCCGACAGCCTGGTCAGGAGTCAGCTACAGAAAAAAATGTCTCAGTGTACTATGTAATGAGGAAACGAGGACTAGGGAATACCTAACTCTGCCTAAAGAACACAGTCTTTGCTCTGACATAGTTTACAATCTGGTGGAGAATCACAAGTACTGACAACAGAATATGAGATGTGAATAAGCAAATTTATTTATAAATTACTGGAAGTCAAAGGAAGGAAATGGACTCAATATGAGAAAACAAAGCAAGGTTTTACAGAGAAAGTGAACTTTGATATAGGCTTTGGTGAAGAAAGAATGATGTGGGAGTATTTGACAGCATGGGCCTCAAGTCCCAGCCTACTGAATGAAGGTATTGAGAACTTGACCCTTCTTTTGCTTTTGCTTCGCAGAAACTTGAAGTACATGATCATGAATCTATTGTATTTGTTTGAACCAATTATCTGCATGTGCTCAGCAGGAAGTTTTGTAGCCAGAGTCTATACAACAGTTAGTTAGGCTAGTGAGTGGAAACACAGGGGGTGGGGGGATTGTGTGGAAATACCTTGAGAATGGCAATCACACTTTAACATTGCAGAATCCTTATTCCAGTTAAATGGAATTATCCATAGCTGTGCATATGAATGGCAACTTCTGGAAATATGAGAAGTCTCCAGAACCATTTTGTGTTATCTCTTCTTTATGTAACTATTGCCAAAAGTGGCCATACACTTGGTCATTAAATAGTCTTACTCTGGTGTTCTAAAATTCTCATCAGTCCTACTCTGATGTTCTAAAATACAGCAAGTTTTTCCAGAAACCATATATAGATGTGCTTTGTGTTTTCTTTCAACAATACCACTAAGCCTACTTCTAGAAAGCACTAACACTTTGTACTGGATGTATTGGAGGCTATGGTTTTGGGCAGAAGCAGCCCACTACCTGAACCTCATGTTTGAGGTATTGGCCATTGTGTCTGGGTGAGAGGTAGAGCCCCAACTACTGCCACAGAAACCAAAATGCTGATACTTGCTCCCTCCAACCTACAGAATGTTCTCTGCCAATAAGATACTCCATCAGACCCACTCACTCTTTAGCTAGTGAGGCAAATAAAGAGATGTTAGAATTCTTTCTGGTGATAGGAGTGGTGAGAGTGGAAGGGTGATGATGGTGAGGACTTCTTGAGTGGTGTCCCGTGTCAAGTCAAGGATGTAGCAACACTGCACTGGCTGCTGGAAGGTCACCCCTTCAGCTGTAGTTCTAACTCTCCCCACACACTTGCCTGGTTCCTATCTATTTTCCATGCTGATTTTTCTATCCTTCCTTTTATTTTGTTGGCTGCCATATAGGTTTCCAACACATTTCTTTCTTAAAGGCAGAATTGATTTCTGTCACTTTTAACAAGGAACTATTGCTGGCCCAATTTTTCGTAAGTAACAGAATGTATAATGTAGTTGTATCTTATAGTACCTATAATTGGACAAGTTCAATGGGAAATTCATTATAAGAATGTCCTAATAATTAAGTGACAAGTGATGATATCTGAAAGGAAGGTTGCCTTTATGATTGAATATGAAGAAAGACATATTAATTTGAATAGCTCACATGGTCCCAAACTGAAGGGAATAAACTTACATTAGACTTTGCAATGCTAATGCTTGCTAATTATAACCAAAACATGGCTGGCTAATTGATTAAACTTATTCTCCAGTTGAGAACAGTCAGAGAACACAATAAGCTAAGACAGTGGTTCTCAACCTTCTGGCCCTTAAATACAGTTCCTCATGTTGTGACCCAACCATAAAATTATTTTCGTTGCTACTTCATAACTGTAATGTTGCTACTGTTATGAATAGTAATGTAAATATCTGATATGCAGGATGGTCTTAGGCGACCCCTGTGAAAGGGTTGTTCGACCGCTAAAGGGGTCGCGACCCACAGGTGGAGAACCGCTGAGCTAAGAGATGGAAAGAACAGTTTGTTAGGAGAAGGATTGAACATAAAAAGAACCAGGGTACCACAAAAAAGGAATTAATCCATTAATTTATTCATTCAAAGAATACTAGCATTTAAGAAATATTTATGTGCTAACTGAAGGGAGACACAAAAAAGAAGCAAAGAGGAGTCCAGCTATCAAGAAGTGTATGAAAATACAGACATATAAAAATATAATATAATCATACAAAGCTACCAGAGTTTCTTATTTCATAGACTTGTGTATTAGTTATTTGTGGTTCATAATAAATTATCACAAACACAGTGGCTTAAAATAACTTGCTCTTATTATATCAGTTTTCCACGAGTGAGGAGTCCAGGCCCACCTTACTAGGGCCTCACACAGCTGCATGCAAGGAGTCATCAGGACTTGGATCTCATCCATGCCCAGCGTCCTCTTCCAAGCTTCTGTGGCTGTTGGAAGAATAACTTTCCTTGCAGTTGTAGAAGTCATAACAGCTTTCTTCTTCAAGGATAGCAAAAAAAGAGAGTTTCTAAACCTCTTTAACAGAGCTCAGATCAGACCCATCCAACATAATCTCCCTTTTGATTAACTTCAAGTCAACCAATTAGAGACCTCAATTATATCTGAAAAATCCCTTCATCTTTTCCATATAACATAATCTCAGGAGTGATATCCCAAAACATAAGCCACATTCTATTGGTTAGAAGCAAGCTCCAGGTCCCATCTACACTCAAGGGGGTGAAGTGGAGGGATAATTTAAGGGTGTGGGTCTCTGGGGGCCATCTCAAAATTCTGTCTACCACAGCCTGGCACCATCTTCAGTCTTAAATGTATGAAAGAGAAGGAAAGTTGAGTAAATGACAAGCCAGAGAGAGAAGTCACTCAAACTATCGGCCTAGCGCTTGCACTGGAGTAGAGGCCTTCTGTCCCCTTCTGGAGTGAGTTCCTAAACCAGTTGCCCAAGAAAAGGTTAGAGGCATTTTAGATTCCACACAGCAAAGCTTTGTGCTATACAGTCTAGTCCAGCGAATCCCAGGAGAATATAAGAAGTTGCTGTCTATAGTGAATTTATAGTTAAAGAAAGAGATAGACAAGAACGTCCTTCTACCCAAATTGCATTGACTGGGGAGGAGCCTGCAACCAAGGTAGGTGCCCTTGACTGGAATCAAACCTGGGACCCTTTGAGCCGCAGGCCAATGCTCTATCCACTGAGCCAAACCAGCTACACTTCATCTCTTTTAAAGCTAATATATTTACCCTCTCTTCCCAATATCCATGTATGTGTTTCTTTTGCTAGATCGGTTCTTCTCATAAATTAGAGAAAAGATTGAGCCCAACCTCAATTTAACTAATATTAATGAGCCATATGTGTGAGAAGAGGAATGGAGTCACCTGTTAGCTTCCTTACCAAGTTCCCATTCTAATTTCAATGATAGGAACAGATAACATCTGGCTAATACCATATAGATGTGTTCTAGTCCCTTTAATGAGAGTTAAACCTACAAAACTTACCTTTCATTGCCTGAATAATGTCCTTTTGCTGTGATTTTTATTTTTGTAAAATATTTTTATTGATTTCAGAGAAGAAGGAAGAAGGAGAAAGAGATAGAAACATCAATAATGAGAGAGAATCATTGATCAGCTGCCTCCTGGATGCTCCCTACAGGGGATCGAGCTTGAAACCCGGGCATGTGCCATGACCTCCTGGTTCATAGGTCGAAGCTCAATCAGTGAGCAACACCAGCTGGGCTTGCTGTGACTTTTAAAGCAGTATATTCAGAACAGTCTATGAAAGGCCCAGTTGACTGCTTCCATTTTACTCCCACATGAGAAGATGAGGGAGGTCACTATTCCCATCCTATTCCTAAACAGACCAGCTGTTGCTTCCCCTCAGGTGCAATACGCTCCTGTGGAGAGAGTGAGCCTTTAAAGCTTCTTTCTGGGCATCCTGGATCTTCCTGCATTAGAACCACCTCCAAAGGGGTTGATCAGTGGAACACAAAGACAATGTTTAGGGTACATTACCATATTGGATCCTGGGATATTTTGGAGAACACCTTTCCCCCAAATACTTATAAGGGGACTGAGGTTGCCAAAGGCTGGAAAGGACCTGACTTGAAGCCCTGTGTCAAAAAGAAGAAAATGATGGTAAACTAGATCTTCATGAACGCCATGCATAACCTAAACCTGTGCATCCTGCTGGGACCTAACAATAGAAGAGAAGGCAGCAAACCATAGCCCTGCCCCATATCTATCACCCTGGAGATGGGGACCCTCTCTGTGATATAGTATGACTTCTCCTGTGTCTGGTAACCACACATACCCAAGGCCTACAGTCTTAGCTTTGGACTTTATTATTTGCCCTTGAAGGTATCTAGGGGTTGATTAATTCACTAACTATGGCCTTCAAAAAAGAAAAGTTACTGGGGATATCATATTGTTGATCAGAAAAATAAAAAATGTTAATAACCTCATAATCCTGTTATGTTTAATTTTTAAAAACCTTCCTCATTATAACATAAGGTAATAGTAGAATGGCAGTGATATTTCTGAACAACAGAAAACATTAGATTCCCTCACCTCCATCCATGTGCCTCTCTAGTTGGGGGGAACAAAAGTTCTATTTTTTTTGTGGAGAGCTCTTAAAAGGAGGCAGTAAGTGCCAAGTGGGAGTTACAGCACATACAAACTCAAATAGCTCAGCGGACCCCAGAAATTCGGATTCAGTAAAGCTGGGTCTCCAGCATCTGCGCAGATTTTCAAACTAGATAACACAAGCAGATAGAGTCAAATTTTAAATTTTGAAAAGATTCACAGATGAAAATACTTATTTTATCAAATCCTCTTGTTTTCCTCTGTGGTGACAATCGTTCCTATCGTTTCTTATTATATACGAGCGGATAGAAACCAGAGAAAAAAGATAGTATCACATAATCTCTATTTTTTACCTCGCTCTTTTTAATTTTAAAAAATATTGAAGATCATTTCATATCCTCAAAGACATGTGCCCTAAATCCATTTTGTAGATTCATAGACAGGTAAAAATCTTTAATGTGCACGATACTCTTTCAGTAGTCTACAAAGGCAGTTCTGTGCTAGAACAACACTGATTTCAAAAGGTCACATCTAATCCACATTTTCTTTATTTTATCCACCACCCCAAATTTACCCACCTATCTAAGTTTGCAACTTTATTGTCATTAAAAATACAGATTTCTTATGGGATTGGTAGTACACTGGGACCTTTGTCCTAACAGGTATAGGAAATAACTATACTTCATAAAATTCTAGCCTTCTTATTACTTTCACTTATGATATTTGTCATGAAGATAGTTAACAAGAATAAAAAAACATTTTGTTTGGAAATATTTAGACTCTAAACTGTATGCTTAAGGGAAAGATATTAGTCAATAATCCAAGATAAGCAATAAATAAATAAATAAATAATAAATTAAACTTACATACCAATAGCTGAAACTTTGGATTTGAAAAGGATTTTACTTTACTCTTGAAATTCTTATTTTGTTCAAAAGTATATAGTAGACAAAAGTTTAAGAAAGACCACTTTAATCTTCAACTAGTTTTATGGCTTATTCAACTTGAATCAAATTTAGTCTGGAAGTTATGCTGAATAGACTGAAATGACAACATGCACACATATGCACACAGCAAGAAGCCTCATATCTGAGAATCCCCAATTCACTGTTAGTAGCACAGGAACAGTAAAATAGTTTCCATCTTACTTTAGTTAGAACTTACCCAGTGCAAGTACTTTTCTGTTTAAATATTTAGTAATGTGTTTAAATATTAAATAGAAAACCTCTCTGATACTACACATGCACTAAAACAAATTGGAATTGGTTTCTGAGTTTTAAGTTGGTATTCTCTTTGGAAATAACCGAGAAAAAAACAAACTTATTGACAAATAATTGCATGTAGGGACATCCTCAAAGCCAGTAATAAGATATATGCACTTTGTATTGATAACTAAAAATCTAGGGATAAATAAAACAAGTAAAAACTTACTACATGTCCTCATTTTTGGACTAAATGGTGTGGAATGCAAGCAAAATGTATATAGTTGGGAGTTACTGTCTTTGATTTTTAGAGTTTTTAAAAAATATTTTAGTCTTTCCTGAAATAAAACTGACACTTGAAAAGAGTATTATATTTTGCCTATATTTTGTGACACAAACAGCATTTATTGGATTTATAAAGGCAAGTAGTTGGCTTTCATATTTTGGACAAAATATCATACTAATAGTTACTCATTTTTCCACATCTTAATTTTTTTTTTTTACCAATTCAATTTTTATGATGATAAACAGATTTTTATTCTCTTTCCTTTATATTTAAACTAGAAGCCTGGTGCATGGATTCATGCACATTGAAAGTAAATTAATTAGAAGGTGGCTGTCAGGGCAGGATTGGGCAAGATGGGCCAGACATGCCCTGGAGCCAACCTCCCACGGTCCCTCTCTGGCCAGCTGCACCTGGGGTGGCGCTGGGGCTTGAAGGATGTCTGCGGAGTGAGTGGGATCCCTTCTAGCAGGTGGGGTCCCTTGGCCTGGCCTGTGGGGATAGGGCCAAAACCAGCAATCCGACATCCCCCGAGGGGTCCCAGAGTGCAAGAGGGCATGCTGCAAAGTTGTTGTCACTCAGCAGCTCCTGCCTTGAGTGTCTGCCCCCTGGCCATCAGTGCACATCATAGCTACTGGCCAGTTGGCTGGTCACTTAGGCTTTTATGTATATATAGATGACTATCCAGCCAGTGTCCCAAATTTAATCATAAATGTGAGACATAGAATGAATATGAATAAATCACAAGACTAAAAATAGAGTTTTCCAACTTCAGTACAACTCAAAAAGAACTCTAACAATCTCAAAGTTTTGATTGAAGTCCATACCAGTTCACAGTATAAGTAGTCTGGTCTGCATTAATTTATTGCCCCTAACTCAACTCGAGCATGGAAATGATCATATATATATCCTATCTAATAAAAGAGAAACATGGTAATTAGCGTACAACCGCTACCCTTCCCATTGGCTAATCAGGGCGATATGCAAATTAACTGCCAGCCAAGATGGCGGCCGGCAGCCAGGCAGCTGGAAGCTAACATGAGGCTTGCTTGCTTCAGTGACGGAGGACTCCAACGTTCCCCGCCTGCCTTGCTGGCCGCTGAGCTTGCAGTTTAAGAAACACTGTAACAAATATAGAAGCTAAACAAAACCCCAGAAACCTGCTTTCAGCCAGCCAGGATCTCAGAGCTGGAGTTATACATTGTTTCGATTATAGAACCCAAACAAACCAGATACCTGCTTTCAGCAGCAGAGGTCTCAGAGCTGGAGCCAGAGCTAAAGCTGGCCCAGAATAAAAAAAGAAAAAAGAAAAAAAGGAGCAGTTGGGAGCTTCAGTCAGCCTGAAAACAGCTCTCAGCCCTTCACCCAGACTGGCCAGGCACCCCAGTGGGGACCCCCACCCTGAAGGGTCTGTGACCAGCTGCAAACAGTCATCATCTCCTCACCCAGGCTGGCCAGGCACCCCAGTGGGGACCCCCACCCTGATCCAGGACACCCTTCAGGGAAACCAGCCAGCCCCACCCATGCACCAGGCCTCTATCCTATATAGTAAAAGGGTAATATGCCTCCCAGCACCGGGATCAGTGTGACAGGGGGCAGCGCCCAAACCCCCTGATTGTCCTGCGGCTCTGTGTGTGACAGGGGATGGGGCCACAACCTCCCTATCGGCCATGCTCTGTGCCTGATAGGGGGGAGCTCCCCAACCCCCTGATCGCCCTGCGGCTCTGTGTGTGACAGGGTGCGGCGCCCCCCCCCCCCACGGGCCCTGCTCTGTGTGTGATGGGGTAGAGCCATAACCTCCCCATCGGCCCTGCCCTGAGTGTGACAGTGGTGGCGCCCCAACCCCTTGATCGGCCCTGCTCTGTGGGTGATAGAGGGCGGCACCCCAACCCCCTAATCCACCCTGCCCTGAGTATGACAGGGGGCGGTGCCCCAACTCCCCTATCAGCCCTACTCTGTGAGTGACAGGGGGAGCTCCTCAACCCCCTGATCGGCCCTGCTCTGTGCGTGACAGGGGGGAGCTCCCCAACCCCCTGATTGACCCTGCTCTGTGCATGACAGGGTATGGAGCCCCAACCCCCCTGATGGGCCCTGCTCTGTGCGTGACAGGGGGTGGCGCCGCAACCTCCCCATCGACCCTGCCTTGAGTGTGACAGGGGACGGTGCCCCAACCCCCCAATCGGCCCTACCCTGAGCGTGACTGAGGGTGGCATCACAACCTCCCAATCTCCCTGCTCTGTGCATGATGGGGCGGCGCCCCAACTCCCCAATCAGCCCTGCTCTGAGCCCGACCAGGGGCTGCACCTAGGGATTGGGCCTGCCCTCTGCCACCCGGGAGCAGGCCTAAGCCAGCAGGTCATTATCTCCCGAGGGGTCCCAGACTGCAAGAGGGCACAGGCCGGGCTGAGGGACCCCCCCTCCCTCCCGAGTGCACAAATTTTTGTGCACCGGGCCTCTAGTATATAAATATATATAAATATATATATTTGATTTTTTTACAGAGAGGAAGGGAGAAGGATAGAGAATTAGAAACATCGATGAGAGAGAAACATCAATCAGCTGCCTCCTGCACACCCCCCCACTGGGAATGTGCCCGCAACCAAGGTACATGCCCTTGACTGGAATGGAACTGGGGACCCTTCAGTCCTCAGGCCGATGCTCTATCCACTGAGCCAAACTGGTTAGGGCAATAGTGTTATATTTAAGAAAATCACTCTAAGAGCATGTGGGAAGCAGATAGTAGGAGTTGGACGAAACTAAGGGTGGGCAGCTAAGCTTCCATACAATTATAATAGGCCAGCGAAGAGAAAAAAAAAGAACCTGCAATTAGGACAGTGCAGAAAGTTGAGGAGGATGGTTGAAACAAGCATAATTAAGGACGTGGCAAGACATAGCATTAAATAGTGGGCATGTTCAGGGATAAGTGTGGAGAAGCTCCTAGCTTCCTAGCTTGGGTAAGAAGATAGATCTTCAGGACAATTTGCAAAGATAGAAAGTAAATGGAGTAGGGATAAGTAATAATGAAGAGTATGAATAAAGTAGAAGGGTAATAGATGGTAATAAGATTAATTTTGGACAAGTTGAAAGTGACGGTGGAGCTAGATAACCACAGGCAATTAGAAATCCAGGTCTGAAGTTGAGGAGACATACTTTTGACCATATACATTTGTAAGTAATTAGTATTTGTGCATTAAGGCCCTGGAAGTGAATGACTCTATTCAGGAAAGTATGAGCTGTAAGAGGTGGGCACAAAATGAAGGCCATGAGGAAGACTGAGAAGAAACAATGGTAGAGGTAAAAAAGAAAGTGAGAAGAGAGGTTTGGCAGAAGGCCAGAGGAGAGAGTGCTTCTGCAGTGAGGAAAGGACCAAATTCAATAAAACATCTACTGGAAACCAGTTCTTCCTCTGTGATTCATTGAATCTGTCAACACCACATCATGACTGTAATCTGTCAGTGTCAAACAAAGTCTATTATCTTGTTTGACTCATACTGCTCCTCATTCTCTATATTTAAGGCACTAAGATCTCCTTTCCATTCCTTGATATCCATCCCTTTCTAAGTTCCATTTCACATGCAAGTCTGAATATACCTAGATGACTGAAACTTCCTATATATTATAGCTGGGCCCAATTTCTGAAACACCTTTTTTCATTGGGCCATATTTATTTCCTTTCATACTTTATGTTTTTTAACTCAAATTTGTGTTTTGTTCAGGAACATGACCACCTATGTATCTAAGTATTAAGAATTGCATGTGAGGGGGTTTCAAGATGGCGGAGGAGTAGGTGGATCTTTCATGCACCACTTCCCAGAAGCAAACTGGAAATTAAACTAAACTGGGGAACATACACCCTGAATAACCAACTGAAGACTAACTGAGCAGGAAGGGCAGGGGCGTGAGAGGAGCTGGCCCAGATCCCACAGGTGGCAAGCTGAGGATGGGAGGGATATCTCAGCTACTTGGAAGAGGGATTATCCTGAGAGGAGTGAAGACTAGAACCCAGGCTGGGCTTCCCAGCCAGAGCACCAGAGCCAAGAACAATTGATCACATAATGTCCAGCTATAAAGGCAGCAGGGTTTCTATCTGCTAGGGAGAGAAGGAATCTACTGGAAATAAGCAACTTTTAAAAAACCCAACACACACACACACCCCAGAGCACAGAGTTTTCATAACAGGCACTCACCCGAGGCTTTGGAGGAGGGAGGGCAGTGCGAGTTGGAATCACCTGGGGTGTGAGGCACTGGGGGGAGACATGGAACAGTGCCAGTCAGAAGACCTGCTCTTGGTCATGCCCCACCCCTCCCCATACTGCAGCAGCCATTTTTCTTGAGAGGTGCACTGCCCTCTTTCCCCCCCACCTCCCCGTAGCAACACCCTGGGGAAAAGCAAATATCCAGCCCTTGGGAAAATAGCTTGCCCCACCCTCAGAAATCCCCCTTACCCCATGGGTCTGGGTAGTCTAAGGGGGCAACAGTGACTGGATTTAGGGTAGGTCCATTTCCCACACTGTCCTGGGAAACTGACTGGTACTTTGCCCTCATGGAAGAGCTGATAGAAACAGCAGACCTCACAAGAATGCATACGAGGGGCTCTGCCCTGATAAGGTCAGGGAAATATTTTTGGACAGACTCACATGTGTAACTTGGGGTGGGGGAACACACCTATGATCATCTCTGAAATTTGAATGGCATCTCCCCCTCACAGTAGACACAGAGGTCTCATCTTCCTGATTCCACCAAAACTCATTTCAAAAACAACTTCTTCAGTGACTAAGTCTGATAGCTGACTGGCAGGTAGAGGCTGATCCTGAGTTGCCTTGGGAAACTTTCTGACCTTCCCCTGGTCCCTATGCTGCTAAGAGGCTGGTCCTAGAGCACAATCAAGCCCTGTGGAGGCAAGCACAAACTGTAAATTGCTTGAAGCTTTGAAAAAGTTGCTGAGAGGGGAGGAAGCCAAGATGGCGGCATAGGTAAAAACCAGAGATTGCTGCCTCACCAACCACTTCAAAAATACAACTAAAAGACGGAATGGACATCACCCAGAACCACAGGAAGGCTGGCTGAGGGGAAATTCTACAACTAGAAGGAAAGAGAAAAGCATACTGAGACTCAGAGGAGGCGCAGTGTGGAAGTAAAATACTAAGGTGCGGAGGTGCTCGCGGAGTGGGCTGGTGGCTGAGGGCACAGTTGTCTGTTTCAATCAGGAGGGAGTCTCAGGCTCTGAGCTCCAGTTCCAGGGGAGTCTCTGGGGACCCAGACTCAAACGGGAGAAGTGGGACTGTCTAGCAGCTGTCGGAACTCGAGGGCAACTTTCTCTCCAAGGGGCTTGCAGCAATTACCGGGACATTGAGAAGCAAAGCCTCTGAGGGCAAGACTGAGAGCAGCCATAACTGCTCACTCTGCCTGCCCTGTTGATCCCCTGGGACCCGCCCTGCCCAAGCCTTGCACAGAGGCATTTGCTGGATAGCCTCAGGCAAAGGCTAGATTAGCACCTCCCTAGAGGACAGAAGTTCTCCCACTGCAGACACAGCTGATTCTCACAGCCAATTTGCCTGGAGGTCAAATCCCCCCCCCCCCAGTGTTACCTACAACAATCAAGGCTTAACTACAACAAGACTGCGCACAAAGACCACTAGGGGGTGCACCAAGAAAGCATAAAAAATGCGGAGACAAAGAAACAGGACACAAATGACAGAAATGGAGGAAAGCAAAATGCTGGATATAGAGTTCAAAACCACACTTTTAAGGTCTCTCAAGAACTGTCTAGAAGCCACCGATAAATTTAGTAAGGCCCTCAAAAAGACTGGTGAGACCGCCGATAAATATAGTGAGATCCTCAAGAAATCTAATGAGACCCTCGATGTTGTGATAAAGAACCAACTAGAAATTAAGCATACACTGACTGAGATAAAGGATATTATACAGACTCCCAACAGCAGACCAGAGGAGTGCAAGAATCAAGTCAAAGATTTGAAATGCGAAGAAGCAAAAAACACCCAACCAGAAAAGCAAAATGAAAAAAGAATCTGAAAATACGAAGATAGTGTAAGGAGCCTTTGGGACAGCTTTAAGCGTACCAACATCCGAATTATAGGGGTGCCAGAAGATGAGAGAGAGCAAGATATTGAAAACCTATTTGAAGAAATAATGACAGAAAACTTCCCCTACCTGGTGAAAGAAATAGACTTACAAGTCCAGGAAGCGCAGGGAACCCCAAACAAAAGGAATCCAAAGAGGATCACACCAAGACACATCATAATTAAAATGCCAAGAGCAAAAGACAAAGAGAGAATCTTAAAAGCAGCAAGAGAAAGAAACTCAGTTACCTACAAGGGAATACCCATACGACTGTCAGCTGATTTCTCAACAGAAACTTTGCAGGCCAGATTGGAGTGGCAAGAAATATTCAAAGTGATGAATACCAAGAATCTACAACCAAGATTACTTTATCCAGCAAAGCTATCATTCAGAATTGAAGGTCAGATAAAGAGCTTCACAGATAAGGAAAAGCTAAAGGAGTTCATCACCACCAAACCAGTATTATATGAAATGCTGAAAGGTATCCTTTAAGAAGAGGAGGAAGAAGAAAAAGGTAAAGATACAAATTATGAACAACAAATACACATCTATCAACAAGTGAATCTAAGAATCAAGTGAATAAATAATCTGATGAACAGAATGAACTGGTGATTATAATAGAATCAGGGACATAGAAAGGCAATGGACTGACTATTCTTGGGGGGGAAAGGGGTGAGGGAGATGCGGGAAGAAACTGGACAAAAATCGTGCACCTATAGATGAGGACAGTGGGTGGGGAGTGAGGGCAGAGGGTGGGGTGGGAACTGGGAGGAGGAGAGTTACGGGGGAAAAAGGAACAAATGTAATAATCTGAACAATAAAGATTTAATTTTTAAAAAAAGAATTTATAAAGGTGAGAATGTTTGCAGTACTTATCTATCTTCATACTTACAGCTACCATTTTAAGGAAATTGAATGTCCTGAGAGTTGATGTGATATATGTGTTAGTCAATTCATTCTATATTTATTGAGCATCTATTGTGTGCTATGCACTGTGCAAAGAACTAAAGGGATCCAGATTAAAAAAAGCAGTTTCTGTCTTCAGTGCAAGAGCATTCTAAGGGAGATAAAAGCCAACAAAGAAGAAATTGTACAATGTAATGAAAGAAATAAAAAAAGATGTGTACTGGGATATTGTATCAATTGAAGTGAAACACAAGAGATATATATAGACCTACAAGTAATAAACTTTTGTCCAGGGAATATATATAGACCTACAAGTAATAAACTTTTGTCCAGGAGCTAATATGTAGGCTGGATTAAGAAGTGAAAAAACATCTAAGAAGAGGAAAAAAATAGTTATCTTGAGTTCTACTTAATAGACATTTGGGTAATTTCCCCCTCATATAGTTTGCTTTTAGAGTTTCATTCATGTTATAGTGTATTTTTGTATATTTTACCTTGGCCATAAAATATGCCAAATTATATTATAAAAATGTGTATTGCATGGGAAAACAAAATAGATGCCTAAAATTGAGGGGCTCATTTTTTGTGATGAACTCAGAGTCATAAAATGAATTTACCTGATTTATTTTTCTACAGCTTAAATAGTACCTTGGTCTCCTTGATGAAAACAATGAGGCTGAACTATTATTTTTGGAGTTCATTTTTGTTTTAAAAACTGTCTATGGCATGAGTTGTTGATTTACGCGGAGCACTTTTCTTTCTCCAGATCTTTTATCATCATTTAGATAAAACATTTCCTTAATAGTTTTCTCATATTTTCTCAGAAAGCCCTTATAAATATTGAAAGAATAAATTATTTAGCCCGAAGACTACTATAGAAACCACATCCATGTTTTTCAATATATTGTTTGCTTTCCTTTACTATGTGAACAGTTAAAAATTGTCAAAAATATAGGTTCAATCCTTGTATAAAGGTAAATGAATACATAAATAAATAACTGGGAAGAAGAGACAAATCTCCCATATGAAAGAATTCTATTTTACATATGTGGATACTTCTTCCTCAAGGAGGCCCAGCTTAATCACCACCACTATCCTTCCTTGGGGTAAGCTGGATGTGGTGACTTGTTTCCAAGAATTAGAGTGTGAATTGAGAAAAATAGAAAATAGGGAGCTGGAGAAAAAAAAATTAAAATGCTGGTCACCGAAATAAAGAGTGTTAGAAAGTATTGGCTTCCAAAACAAGCCAGAGTAGACAAGGTTAGAATGTTCTGCCAACTGGTAGCAGCTCTTATGAATCACTTCCTTCAACTGTTCAGGAAACACTGCAGTGCCTTTGTTCTGGACAAACATATTCTTTCCCCAAAGTTTGATATAATGCAGATTATGAGCATAAACTATGAAACCATACTTTACTGGCTTAGAATTTTGTGCATTGCACTTCTATTTCTCCAATTCTTTCTTTTAAGGGTATTAAGCAAACAATATGAGTGTTAAAAGCTATTAATTTTGAAAATTTCAACATAAGGATTATAATGTTACACAAATTTCAGCAAATTATCAAAAAATAGGGGCACTAAAATCATAGATGTAAGATGTTACTGTATTGGCCCTTGTCCCAAAAGTTATATGAAATCAGAAAACAGGTTTATAGGAAATTTGTTGGATACTGATAGCTATAAATCAAGTAGAATGAAAATTACCCAAAATGCTTGGCAAATAGTTGTTCCCTGGGGCAGTTCTTAGATGATGGAATTGAAGGGTGTGGTAAGCATAATAATTGTCCCCCAAAGGTGACCAAGTTGTATTCTTGGAGCTGTGAATAATAAATGGCTGAAAGGGAATTTTCAGACCTGACTAAATAAGGACCTTTAGCTGGGGAGGTTAGTATGAATTATCTGCATTTGCCCAATGTAATCACAAGGGACCTTATAAATGAAAGAGGGCGGTTGGAGAGTCAAATTTAGAGGAAGCAGCTTTGACCATTCAAACAGAGGTCAGAGTGCTACTCTGCTGGCTTTACAGATGGAGAAAGAGCCGTGAGTCTAGGAATGCCTGCAGAAGCTGGGAAAGGCCAGGAAACACATTCTCTTCTACAGCCGCAAAATACACAGCCACATGGACATCTTGATTTTAGCTCAATAAAACTCATGTCAGAGGTCTATTCCACAGAACTAGAAGAGAATAAGTTTGCATTGTTTTAAACCACTATAACTTGTGATAATTTGTTACAGCAACAATAGAAAAACGAATATAAAGAGTACAGAAATACATTGCATAAAAATAGCTAATTTAAAAAAATGTAGAACCCTGTGGTATAGAAGAAAGTGACTATAAAGATTTCCAGAGAAATAATTACAGTTCTCTTCAAATCAGAACAGTGGAGAACACTTGTACTCTTTGGTTCTATAAATATCAGTTACAAATGCTTATATATACTCTGTTTCAGATTCTGAAAATGGTTTAAATATCTTTGGTTCCATTTTACAGAGAAATTCATTTTAGCAGATTAAAAAAATTATTCAAACATATTCTGAGCATCTAAACATATGTTAACCTATGGAGATAACAACATAAATAAGACAGCATTTCTTTTTTTAAAAATAATTATTTATTGTTGAAAGTTGACTCCCTCTAGCCCCCCACCCCCTGCCCCAGGCCTTCAGCAGCCTATTGTCTGTGTCCATGGGTTATGCATATATGCATATAAGGTCTTTGTTGATTACCTCCCACCCACCCACCCTCCCCAGTCACCCACCCTCCCCCGCCTTCCCTCTGAGGTGCAGCACTCTGTTGACTCTGGATCCACTCGGTTCATCAGTTTATTTTATTACTTAGATTCCACATATGATGCAATCATGTGATACTTATATTTCTCTGACTGACTTATTTCACTTAGCATGATAGTCTCCAGGTCCCTCCATGTAAGACAGCATTTCTTATTCCCTTATTTTGAGGAATACAATCATTACAGTGTTTTTCTTTTTGACTATGACCCACAGTAGAAAATACATTTTCCATTGCAACTTAGCATAATCTATATCATCTATATCTATATCTATATCTATATCTATATCTATATCTATATCTATATCTATATCCTATTTAATAATAGACAAACATGTTAATTGACCATACCTTCACCACACTGCCCATAGGCCAATCAGCGCAATATGCAAATTAACCGCCAACAAAGATGGCAGCTAATTTGCATGCTGCAGGCAAGGCAGGACAGTGCCATCCTGCCTGCCCTGCTGCCATCCGGGCTGCTATCTGTGACCCGGGGCGGTGGGCATCCTGTGTGTGACCCGACCAGAGGCGGCCGGACAGGGCAACAGCGATCTGCCAGCGTGCCCGGGCGTCCCATGTGCGACCCGACCCAGGGTGGTGGGGCAGGATAGCGTGGCTCCTCTGTCACCCCAGCTTCCTCATCACAGCTCCCTTGGGGGCCTAAGCCTTTAGTCAGACATCCCCTGAGGGCTCCCTGGCTGCCAGAAGAATGTCTGACTTCAAGCTTAGGCCTGATCCCCTGGGGAGTGGGCCTAAGTCAACAGGTGGACATCCCCCAAGGGGTCTTGGACTGCAAATGGGTGCAGGCCGGGCTGAGGGACCCCCCACCCTGAGTGCACAAATTTTTGTGCACCAGGCCTCTAGTCTATATATAAAAGGCCAATATGCTAAGTGTCCGACCATTTGACTGGTAGCTATGACACACACTGACCACCAGGGGGCAGATGCTCAATGCACAGGACAGTCATGGAAACATGGAATAGACTGATGAATCTCAGAGAGAAAGTGGGAGGGGGAATGGGTTAATTGATTTGATAACCCATTCATGAATTTGAAAAAAACTAGTTTAATGACTAACTTAGATATGTAGAGAAGTAGCTGAATGTGTCATATGCTATAAGAGAGATAAACATGGCAATTATGCTAATTACAAGAAAAATAGTAATAGCTATGACTTGAATGCTTACTATGTTCATTATTCTAAGAGTATAATTAACAGTGGAAGTAGCCTAATTGGGTAATCACACTTCAGAGGTAGCAACACAAAAACTTCAAATATCTTTATGGAAAACTATACCAGAGAGTTGGTTTTTTTTTTTTTTTTTTTTGAAGTTTTATTTTATTTTAAATTTTTTTTTATTGTTTAAAGTATTACAAATAGTAGTACATATGTCTAGAGAGTTTTAAATTAGTCTGATAAATTTTAAGATGATCTTTTTAAAATAGTAAAATGAGTTGTGCTTGAGTTATCTGATCATGATCGGGTAAGAGTAAACAGGCATCAACACCCATGTAAAGCATGGTGTAGGATTTGGCAAGTCAAGCAACAGCTAATATCTTTGGAGCTGTGTTCTAGGTTCACAACTCCATTTGGTCTTGCACCCTCATCTCAGAGAGGACAGTATAGCTTGACCCAAATTAAATGGTTGGCTACTCTGATTTCAGAACGTCTTAATAGCCTTTGTACCCAAAGCTTACAAGCACAGTTTATGTGAGTATTTGTGCTTGCTTGTTAGTAAATGTTAGACAGGACTTAATCTAAAACTTGTTTTCATTATTAACATACCATGTTGTGTGGGAGAGGAATGCCAGCCTACGCCTACATTTAATCATTGGGAGCTGTCAATATTTGCCAAAAGAACCTGGTGATTATTAAATGGTCAATTTGGCTTCTTTCAGGTCCCCAAAGGATTTTACATTATGTTTTAAGAAACTTGTACTTTATCTCTCAACTGGTGTTTCTTAGAGAGGTATGCTGTCCAAACACTTCAATGGGGTTTAGGATCCTGCAATTTCAACAAGCACTTCTCCCATCCCATAAACACTGAAGTTTGAGGACACTGGTTGAAAGTGGACTATTACTAATTAAGTGCAGTAGTTAGGCAATCAGATCTGCTACAGTCGTACCTCCTTTCTCTGTCTCCCCATCCCAAACTGGGACCGCACTACATCTTGATCAGCACCTTAAAAACTATGCATTTTCCCTTCTCACCACAGCTGAACTTCCGGATTTTTCTTTTCCTCTTAGACTGTGGCCTAAAATTTCCTCTGACTCTGTTAGGATCATAAGGATAGAGTAGTACAGAAAGGACATAAAGGAGTTTAGAGATATTATCATCAATCATTTTCTAGTTATTACTTTAAATCTTATGTTATGTAAGAAAAGACAGAAGGCAACATCAGTAGAGTTGAAATCATGATGTTTAATATATCTTGTTTCCACTCTTTGTTCTCATTCCTCAGATACCCTCCTGTGCTAACTACAATTATCTTCCTGCATACTAGTCCTTATTGCTACCCCTTCCCAATCCTCACTCAATGCCTAAGAAACTCCTGCTTCCTCCGCAGTGTCATGGAACTTGTAGAGTAGATACAAAAGAGTGACTGCTAGTAATGGTGTCAAGTTTATCTTTTGTAGAGATGTAAGGTTTGCAGAGAGAGAGAAAGAGAGAGAGAGAGAGAGAGAGAGAGAGAGAGAGAGAGAGAGAGAGAGAGAGAGAAGAAAGGAGAGTGGTGGGAGGAAAAAAGAAAAAAAGGTTCTAGGATTCTTAGAGAATAAAGTGAGTCATCTAGGATTAAATAAAGATGATTAAAAATTAAAAACAAGCAAGCAAACAAAGTTTTATGCACTTCCCAAATACTCCTGAAAAATTCTCCTTCTCTTCTATCTTCAGTTATCAGTTTGATGTCTGAACCATGTGAGGATCAAGAGTTATTCTTTTTTTCCCCCCTTTATTGATTAAGATATTACAAATTTGTCCTTATGCCCCCAATGTCCTCTCATCACCCCAATCCTGCCCTCACCCTCACCCCCTGTTGTCCACATCCATTGCTTATGCTTATATGCATGCATACAAGTCCTTTGGTTGATCTTTCCCCCTCACCCCCACCCTCCCCTACCTTCCCTCTGAGTTTTGAGCATCTGATCAATGCTTCTCTGTCTCTACATCTGTTTTTGTTCATAGGTTTATGTTGTTCATTATAATCCACAAATTAGTGAGAGCATGTGATATTTATCTTTCTCTGACTGACTTAGTTCACTTAGCATAATGCTCTCCAGCTCCATCTATGCTGTTGCAAATGGTAGGAGTTCCTTCCTTTTTACAGCAGCGTAGTATTTCATTGTATAGATGTGCCAAAGTTTTTTAATCCATTCATCTGCTGATGGGCACTTAGACTGATTTCAAATCTTAGCTAATGTATATTGTGCTGCTATGAATGGGGCTGGGTTATTAGAAACATTTAAATCCAGTACCTCCCTGCCACACAACACTGAACTGCTTCTTTTTCTCCTTCTGGGGCTTATATGTGCTTAGGACACACAAAGATTTCAATAATAACATTAGGTAAATTTACATGGAAAGACAATTTAATGATACTGTTTTAAAATGTTTCAAATTTCAATTTCTAAAATCCTCATATTGCCTATTTACAAGTATTCTTCTCTTCTGAGAAGCCCTTCCCTATTTCTAGTCTAGTTAAAGATTTTCAGAATATGCTGAGATTTCTCTTTTAGAGCCCTTATTCAGAAATATTCCTTTCTCCCCGTAGACCAAAACCAGGCACACAATTGATGCTTAGTAGCCACTGGATGAAGGAATAAATGAATTATTGCCACTACATAGATTTATTTTTCCCCACTTGTGAGACTAAGTGATTTTCCTTCCTTTTTTGACATGAATGCATTTTTACAGGAATGGAAAAACATTATTTAATGTGAAAAACCACTATTATGGTATTTTATAATCTTCACCCAAAATAGAAAGGAAAAATCTGTCTTTTCATCTAGTGTCTAAATTGTGGGTAACTTTCAGTTTCTAAATGTAATTGCTGAGCAGCTATTACTCACTTGGTTCTTTTTAGATCTCTCTGAAGCATTCCTCTCACCCTCTAGCTCTGAGTTTTTTTTTTTTTTTTTTTTTTTTTTTTTTTTTTTTTTTAGAACAATTTTTGTCAATTGAGATTAAGATAACATTTCTATGTGAACACAAAAACTCAGAAAGAATTTCAATCATGATGCCCGAGGAGGCAGCCGGGTCATTCCTTCTGTTTTCTCCATTCTTCTGCAGAGTGGAGGCTGTGCCCTAAACAATTCAGTCAACAAGTACCATTGCTGGGTGAGGAAGGTGTTACACAATGTTCCCTCAACAAACAAGAGCAAAGCACTGGGACTAAGGCTAGCCTTCTGTCACTCTATTAAACACTCTAGAAAATCTGAATTTTCAAATAAGTATTTCAGGGTATAGGAAGGGCTTCTGGCATACTCTTTCATCTCTTTGTCCATTTTCTTTTGATTTAGTGAACATCAGGGAAGGAAAATCTAATCAGGGTGTACTTTTCACTAAAGTGTCTAGGATTTTCTTGATTCTAAAATAATCAGAGTTCTTTGTTAACATAAGTACATGATATATTAATATCATTCTGGATTCCTTTGCCCACATACCTACTATTTTCTGAAGTGACTTCAAGTTCAACCTGAGCTCTGCCTGTGAAGAAAATTCTTCATTTAACAAATATTTATGTGTATGACATGTAAGTACTAAGTGATAGAGAGAGTAGAGAACAAGGTGGAGAAGGTGCCTACCTTCATGGTAATTTCATAATAATGATTTTTCTATCCTGAAACATCATAGCCCAAAATTCTGAACAAATTGCTTCTCAAATCCTTCTGTACTACATTTTCCTAGTGTTGTACAAACCTCTTTCTCAGAAAGGAATAAGAAAACTTCATGGGAACTTCCTGGAATGTTTAAAGTAGATTCTCAACCTGTTAAGCCGAGATTCTATTTCAAAGGCAGAATTGTACCAAGAATTTCAATTTTTAAAAAATTTCAACTATTTTTAAAAAGTTTTTTAAAACCCGTTTTTAAAAATATTCTATAAAGTGTGTTTTGTTTGTAGGTAGGGAGGGCAACATTTGAAAATCAGAAAAGATTTCTAATATCTAAAAATCTGAGTGATCAAATATTTTCATTGTTGATTGGGTAAGTACATAAAGTCACGTTTAGAAGGAAATTATCAAAGATAACTTAACCCAATGCAGCAATGACTGTAATAAACAATAATATATTAGGGGTGATAAATGGTGATGAAAGATTTGATCTGATGTGGTGAACACACAATACAGTGTACAGATGATGTCCTACAGAATTGTGCACCTGAAGCCTGTAGAATTTTGTTAAACAGTGTCACCCAATCCTATCTAATAATAGAGAAACATGGTAATTAACCATACCTCTGCTATGCTTCCCATTGGCTAATCAGGGTGATATGCAAATTAACTGCCAACCAAGATGGCAGCAGGCAGCCACGCAGCTGAAAGAAACATGAGGCTTGGTTGTCCTGGCGATGGAGGAAGCCAAGGTTCCCCGCCTGCTGCGGCCCAGCTCTGAGCTCCGGCTGCAACAATGTTGCAATTATAGAAGCTAAACAAAACCAGATACCTGCTTTCAGCCAGCCAGCCTCAGAGCTGGAGCCACAACAAAGTTTCAATTATAGAAGGTAAATAAATCCCAGAATAAAAAGAAAAAAGAAAAAAAGGAGAGACTGGGAGCTTCAGTTGCAGGCTTGACCTGCCTGAAAACAGCCCTCAGCCCCTCATTGAGACTGGCCAGGCACCCCGGGTGGGATGCCCACCCTAAAGGGGTTCGGGCAGCCTGTAAACAGCCCTCAGCCCCTCATCCAGGCTGACCAGGCACCCCAGTGGGAACCCCCACCCTGAAGGGGGTGCGAGCAGCCTGAAAACAGCCATCAGCCCCTCACCCAGGCTGGCCAGGCACCCGAGAGGGACCCCCACCCTGATCCGGGACACCATTCAGGGCAAACCAGCCGGCCCCCACCCGTCACCAGGCCTCTATCCTATATCATAAATGGGCAATATGCAAACTGACCCTAACAGCAGAAAGAATGGGAATGACTGGTCACTATGACACACACTGACCACCAGGAGGTAGACTCTCAATGCAGGAGCTGCCCTCTGGTGGTCTGTGAGCTCCCACATGGAGGAGCTCTGCTCAGCCACAAGCCAGGCTGATGGCTGCCAGTACAGCAGTGGTGGTGGGAGCCTCTTCTGCCTCCTCAGCAGCGCTAAGGATGTCCGACTGCAGCTTAGGCCTGCTCCCTGCTGGCAAGTGGACATCCCCCGAGGGCTGCCGGGCTGCCAGAGGAATGCCTGATTGCCAGCTTAGGCCCAGTCCCTTGGGGAGCAGGCCTCAGACAGCAGATGGTCATCCCCCAAGGGGCCCCAGACTGTGAGAGTGCACAGGCCCGGCTGAGGGACCCCCCCGCCCCAAGTGCACAAATTTTTGTGCACCGGGCCTCTAGTCCTATATAATAAAAGCTTAATATGCAAATTGTCCTCTTGGGCAGTTGTTCGACCTGGAGTTTGACCAGGAGTTCAACTCCTCACTATGACGTGAGCTGACCACTAGGGGGTGGCACAGAACATGACGGGCATTGATGATGTGGCGCTGGCAGCGGGCAGCAGTGGAGGCACTGCTGGATGGGCCCTGACGAGAGTGGGACTGCAGTGGGATGGTGGAGCAGGTCAGCGGGCAGTGCCATGCCAAGGCAGGTGCTAGTAGGGGCCCGATCTCCCTGCTGATTGCCCTGAAGCGGCAGCAGCAGGGGGTAGGGGCCTAGCCCTGATTTTTGGATTTGACACAGCCATTGAAAAGCTAACATTTTATGTTTGTGCACATGGTCGCTCTGCAGATGGTGACCAGCAGTGGCAGTGGGGCCTGGCCCTGAGCAGGTGGGGTGGTGGAGCAGGTGAGGGGGTAGCACCAGGCAGGGTACCAGGAGGAGCTGTGGGTCTGTGAGGCTGGGGGTGAGAGCTGGGGCCCAATCTCTGCAGGCCACCCAGAGGGACCCCACTCATACACAAATTCGTGCACCAGGCCTCTAGTAAATTCAATAAAAAGAAAAAAACCAAGAATGATTAACCCTCCCAAATAACTTGCCCATTGAGCCTTTTTCCAACTCATGCAATGCATATAAATTATGCAAATTAGCAAGAATTATATACATTTGAAGTGGTTGCATTAGAAAACATCCATGCTGAGTATGAAATTGGGCTTTTAAAGGCCCATATAATTCTGAAATAAGGCATTCATGGAGAATCAGTCTTATTGCAATAATTTAGGTATGTACTTTAAAAAAGCTTAATATGCCCAGGACATTTTGCATGAAATTTAACAAAAACAATAAAAGAAGTGCATTTAGGAAGGAGACTTGACTTGGGGTGGTGAACATACAATATAATATACAGATGCTGTATTCTAGAATTATACACTTGAAGCCTATATAATTTTATTAATCAATGTCATCCCAATAAATTCAATTAAAAAAGAAAAAGGGACATAAAAAAATAATTTCTAGGTCCACCTGGTTGGAGAGAGAGAGAGAGAGAGAGAGAGAGAGAGAGAGAGAGAGAGAGAGGGAAAAGTGCATTTATAAAGCAATTTTCTCTTATTCACACATAAATTAATTGATATTATCACCAGTATTATTGTCCTCTCTTTATGGTAACCATGACTTTTCTATGAAAACATAGACCAGTCTGAGTTTAGAAGACTGCTGCCCCTATAAATCATGTCAGCGTCATGGCAACATGGATGTAATAGTTTAAGTTCAGCACAAACCTTAAATAGGCAAGTTTTATCCGTTCATAAACCTTAAGTAGGCCACGGTTTATCCCACCATGCAACTTTAATCCAGATTATTCCTTTTCTCTTCATTTAAATAACCTACATCCCATAAGTAGTTAGAGTGTTCTCAAGGGAGCTGAAGGAGTCAATACTGGTATTTATCTTGGAGAATCCCATTAGTGCACGGGGCAGGGGGGTGGGGGAGAGGAGTCCCTCAGCCCGGCCTGCAACCTCTCACAGTCTGGGAGCCCTTGGGGAGAGGGCCTAAGCTGTCAGTTGGACATCCTTAGCACTGCCGTGGTGGGAGAGGCTCCCGCCACTGCAGCTGTGCTTGCCAGCTGCAAGCTCGGCTTAGGGCTTCTGGCTGAGCGGTGCTCTCCATGTGGGTGTGCACTGACCACCAGGTGGCAGCTCCCGCGTCTGCCCCCTGGTGGTCAGTGCGCATTATAGTGACCAGTCATTCTGTTCAGTCGATTTGCATATTAACCTTTTATTATTTAGGATTTCCCAAGTTCTTAACTATGCCAAGTACATGTCACCAGCAATAGGTATTTGAACAATTCCATGTATGTCAAGACTCTAAAAGTCTGAGTACCCTGAGCATTGCACAGCCATTCACACCCTTCTAAAAATGTGCCATAGAGGCTAACCTAGGAGGACATAGATTCCACAAACCAAAATGAAGAACACGTATTTCCAATACTAAACCTGACCTAACAAACAAAAGGCAATTCTGAAGCCAAAGGATAGTGAAAAATGTTAGACAGCAGCAATGATCACACAAAGACTCATCATCCAGAGAAATAAGAAGGGAGAAGCTCCTGACCAAACTGATTAGTATAAGATGGGATTATTCACTTTCTTCCTGGACTTCTTAACTTGAACATCCAATTCAGATTCCCAGATCTTTTAAAGTATCTTGTACATTGGCCTTCCTCACAGTAGAACATTTTTGTCATACATGCACAGTGCAGTAACAGTTCTCAAACTGAAGAATCTAGAGAATTTTATCTCTTACTGCAACCTTTTTTTTTAGAGTAAAATGATAGAGAAACCTTCTACTACCAGAAACATTATGTTCATGAAGAATTCTTTCTTAAAGAATAGATGAAGATTTGATCTCATCGTTTGAGTACCTGGAAGTAAAGATGGATTTTTAAAATACAAATTTTTCTTCAGAGATTCTGAATATCATCACAGAATGCACCCCTTAAAATGAAATACTCCTGACATGACTTGGTAAACTGTTGTATATAGGAATAAAAATATTAAAGTGTTAGTTCAGTGCTTTGCATGAGCTTGCAATAAAAAGTAGTCAATAGCCTGGCCGGCATGGCTCAGTGGTTGAGCATCAACCTATGAACCAGGAGGTCATAGTTCGATTCCTGGTCAGGGCACATGCCGGGGTTTGTGGGCTCAATTTCCAGTGTGGGGCATGCTGGAGGCAGCCGATCAATAGTTCTCTCTCATCACTGATATTTCTAACTCTCTCTCCCTCTACCTGCCTCTCTGAAATAAATTTTAAAAAGTATATTTATAAAAGAAGTAGTCAACAAATATAGCTATCATTAATATTAGTAGAAAGTGGACAAAAACGATTTTAAACTTTGCTTTCACCAATACCTAAATATTTGGGCATCACTTTTGATATTTGCATGATTTTAAGTTATGTTACAATGAAAACGTAATTTTAATGAAAAAAAATCTGTGAGTGGTTAAGAAGATAATCATTGAGCATGGAACAAAGCATTTTGGAATATGTTATAAAGACATATTAGCATGTAGTAAATTTTTTCTGCATTGCATGAAAAACTTTTTGAGGTAGAAATAAACATTTTAAAAACTAAACTGAAAAAAAAACACCTAATTATAAGCTAGGTTCCATAATAAGCCACATTTAGATAGTGAAAATCAAATCTGCTCACACTGAGCCATGCTGGCCGGGCTGTTGACTACTTTTTATTGTAAGCTCGTGTAAAGCACTTAACTAACACTTTAATATTTTTATTCCTATATACAACAGTTTAGCAAGTCATGTCAGGATTATTTTATTTTAAGGGATGCATTCTGTGATGATATTCAGAGTCTCTGAAGAAAAATTAGTTTGTATTTAAAAAATCTGCTCAAATGGAAGATTCTCTAAATTATAACCTCCAAGTAACTGTAAAATTTACATTGGGAAAAAGCAAAGATGGCCCTGATAACACTATCTTATTTTACAGCACAAGAGTGTGCTAACGAATTTTCTAGGTAAGACAGCAAGATCTCAAGAACCACTCTCATAGGAAACCCAGGCAATTTTACAAACTCAAACTTTGTCTGTAATATTTTATCCTATCTAATAAAAGAGAAACATGGTAATTGGCGCATGACTGCCACCCTTCCCATTGGCTAATCAGGGCAATATGCAAATTAACTGCCAGCCAAGATGGCGGCCGGCAGCGAGGCAGCTTGAAACTAACATGAGGCTTGCTTGCTTCAGTGACAGAGGACTCCAACGTTCCCCGCCTGCCGCTGCAGGCCTCTGAGCTGCAAGCAACTATGTAACAAACATAGAAGCTAAACAAAACCCCAGAAACCTGCTGGGCTTCAGCCAGCAGGATCGCAACATTGTAAGCAAAGGCCAGAAACCTACTTTCAGCAGCGGAGGCCTAAGAGCTAGAGCCAAGCCTCAAGCTAAAGCTGGCCCAGAATAAAAAAAAAAAAAAAAAAAAAAAAAGGAGCGGTTGGGAGCTTCAGTCACCCCCAGCCTGAAAACAGCCCTCAGCTCCTCACCCAGACTGGTCAGGCATCCCAGTGGGGACCCCCACCCTGAAGGGTGTGTGACCAGCTGCAAACAGCCATCATCCCCTCACCCAGGCTGGCCAGGAACCCCAGTGGGGACCCCCACCCTGATCCAGGACACCCTTCAGGGCAAACCAGCCGGCACCCACCCATGCACCAGGCCTCTACCCTATATAGTACAAGGGTAATATGCCTCCCAGCACCGGGATCAGCAGAGCCGCGAGACCTCCCGGCACTGGGATCAGCGTGACAGGGGGCAACGCCCAAACCCCTTGATCGCCCTGCGGCTCTGTGTGTGACAGGGTGAGGCTCCCCTCCTCCCCCCCACGGGCCCTGCTCTGTGTGTGACGGGGTAGAGTCATAACCTCCCCATCGGCCCTGCCCTGAGTGTGAGAGTGGCGGCACCCCAACCCCCTGATTGGCCCTGCTCTGTGCATGACAGGGGGTGGCGCCGCAACCTCCCCATCAACCCTGCCTTGAGTGTGACAGGGGATGGTGCCCCAAACCCCCAATCGGCCCTACCCTGAGCGTGACTGAGGGTGGAATCACAACCTCCCTATCCGCCCTGCTCTGTGTATGACAGGGGGCGGCGCCCCAACTCCCCAATCAGCCCTGCTCTGAGCCCGACCAGGGGCTGCACCTAGGGATTGGGCCTGCCCTCTGCCACCCGGGAGCAGGCCTAAGCCAGCAGGTCGTTATCTCCCGAGGGGTCCCAGACTGTGAGAGGGCACAGGCCGGGCTGAGGGATCCCCCTCCCCCCCCGAGTGCACAAATTTTTGTGCACCGGGCCTCTAGTTTTTAAATATTTTATTATTTATTTTTTAATTATGTTAAAAATGGATAACATAAAACTTACCATTTTAACCATTTTTAAAGGTATGCTTCAGTGTTATGAAAGTACATTCACAATTTTGTACAACTATCACTACCATCCACCCCCAGAACGTTTTTCATCTTGAAAAATGAGACTCTATATTCATTAAACAATAATTCCCCATTCACCTCTTCTCTCTGGACCTGGCAATCATTATTCTACTTTCATATAAATGTGACTGTTCTAGGTACCTTATATAAGTGATATCTAGGTATCTGATATACATGGTATACAACATTTGTTTTGTGTCTTATTTCACTTAACATAATGTTTTCAAGGGTCATTCATGCTGTAGCATGAGTTAAAACTTTCTTCCTTTTCCAGGCTGAGTAATATTATATATATACTAGAGGCCCAGTTCACAAATTCATGCACAGGTGGGGTCCAGCTGGCCAGTTGGGAAGAGGAGATGGCAGGATGTTAGCTGGCCAGCCTGCCCCAATTGGGGCCTGATCAGGGCCGGACTGGCCGTGGGGAGGGCCTGTGGGCGATTGGCCATTGGAGCCTCCCCCAACTGGGGTGGGTGGCCAATTTGGGGTGGGGCTGGCTGTGGGAGGGGCTATGGGTGGTGGCCCAACTGGCCCTGCCCCCAAATGGGGTGTATGTGGGCTGATCAGGGGCCAGCTGCCCAGAAGAGGGGCCATGGGTGGTTGACTGGCCGGCCCTGTCCCTGATTGAAGTGGGGGGGGCCACTTGGGGTCAGAGCTGGTGGGGGGAGGGGCCATGGGACAATTGGGGTGGTAGGGGCCCATTGGGGGTGGGGCTTGCTGTGGGGAGGTGCTGCAGGTGATTGGCCAGCTGGCCCTGCCCCTGATCAGGGTAGGGGGGTCAACTTGGGGTGGGGCTGGAATGGGGGAAGGGCTTCAGGAGGTTGGCCAGCCAGCCCTGCCCCCTATTGGTGTAGTGAGGAGGCAATCAGGGGTGGGGCTGGCCAGGGGGAGGGCCTTCAGGCTGATCTGGGTGGTGGGGGCCCATTCTGGGTGGGGCTGGCGGGGGGAGGGACTGCAGGCCGATTGGGGTGGTGGGGGCCCATCTGGGGCAGGGATGGCCAGGGGGAGGGGCTGCAGGAGGTTGGCCATCCAGCCCTGCTCCCTATTGGGGTGGGCAAGGTGATAAGGGGCAGGGCTGGCTGGCGGGAGGGGCTTTAGGCTGATTGGCATGGGGTGGGTCAATGAGGGGTGGGGCCAGACTGGGGGAATGTATGCAGGGGTATTGGCTGGCCAACCCACCCTTGATCCGGGTGGGAGAGGCTGATCAGGGGCGGGGCCAGCTGCGGGGAGCAGCCGTGGGAGGTTGGCCAGCTGGCCCCACCTCCAGATCCTGCTGGTTAACTGGCCACAGTGGGCGTCATAGCAACTGGTCGTTCCAGTTGTTACAGCATTCCAGTCACTGGCTTTTTATATATATAGACTAGAGGCCTGATGAACGAAGTTTGTGCACAGGGATGGAGGGGGTCCCTTAGCCCAGCCTGCACCCTCTTGCAATCTGGGACCTCTTGCTCCTAACTGCCTGCCTGATCACTCCCCCTGCTGCTGGTCTGTGGGAGGCTACCAGCCGGGAATTTAGGGAGGCCCCCCCACTGGCACCTGTCTTGGCCTGGGGCCTGGGGGTTGGGGGCTGCTACTGCATTGTGAGTCTGCCCCCTGGTGGCCAGTGCATGTCATAGAGACCGGTCATTCCACCAGTCGTTCCACTGTTTAGTCGATTTGCAAATTAGGTTTTTATTATATAGGATACTAGAGGCCTGGTGCATGAATTTGAGCATTGTGGGGTCCCCTGGGGTGGCCTGTGGATATTGGGCCCCAGCTCACACCCCCAGCTTCACAGTCCCAGTTCCCGCCCTCAGCCTTGCAGCCTCACGGCCTGGCCTGGCATTCCGCCTTGGCCTGGCACTGACCCCTCACTTGCTTCACCATCCTGCCTGTGGGGCGATCAGTCGGGGCCAGGCCCCACTCCCCCACCTGGATCTTTCAGTGCCTGGGAGCCAGGCAACAACCTGGCAGCAGCCCTGCCCCCCGTCACCACCACTGATCGCCATCTGCGGGACTATCGGCTGGGTGATCGGACCCCTACTTGCACCTGCCTTGGCCTGGCACCACCTGCTTACCTGTTCCACAATCCCGCCATGGTCCTGCACTCATTGGGACCCATAGTGGCCGGCAGCACCTCCACTGCCGCCCACTGTCAGCGCCGCATCCCCTACGTCCACCATGTTCCACACCCCCCCCCCCCCCAGTGGTCAGTGCACATCATAGCGAGTGGTCAAACTCCCAGGCTCCCAGTCAAACTCTCAATTGAACAACCACCCAAGGGGACAATTTGCATATTAGGCTTTTATTATATAGGATATATTGTCTATCCATTGATCTGTCAGTAGGCACTTGTTTACTCTCACCTTTCGGCTGTTGTGAATAATGCTGGTATAAATATGAGTGTACAGATATCTGCTCAAGTCCCTGCTTTCATGTGTTTTGGGTATATACCAAAAAATAAAATTCTGAATCAATGGTAATTCTATGTTTAATTTTTGAGGAACCACTATACTATTTCCCACAGCAGTTGCATCATTTTACATTCTCACCAGCAATGCACAAGGATTCCAATTTTCCCATAACTTTGCAAACACTTATTCCCTGTTTTGTTTTGTTTTGCTTTATAATAACTACCTAATAATCAGTGTGAAGTGGTATCTCATGGTTTTGATTTGCATTTCCTTAATAATTAGTGATGTTGAGCATCTTTTCATGCTTGAGGAATATAGATTCAAATTCTTTGCCCATTTTATATCAGATTGTTTCTGGGTTGTTGTTGCTGAGTTTTCTTTACTTATTCTGGATGTTAACCCCATATCAAACATATGATTTTCAGATATTTTCTCCCATTCAGTGGTTGCTACTTCACTCTTGTTAATGGTGCCCTTTTAGTGCACAAAAGTTTTAATTTTGATGCAATCCAATTGATCTACTTTTCTCTTGTTGCTCTAATATTTTATTTTAATAAGAAGGCATTCAGTTGAATTGGTCATGTATATAGGTATAGACAGGTATACTTGGTATTTTCAATGTAAACTAGACAGAATTAAGTACATTTTGATTGCAAACTCTGTATCCCATATATTCTGTAGAATTGGTATGCAGTTTCAACTGAGTATAGGTGGTTTTTTATTTTTGTAATTTTAAAAATTTAATTTCTACTTGCATTTCAAGTAAAAAGACTGTTTTATCTGAAATATTAATCTAGGTCAAGGAACACAGGTTCTGAAAAAGATTTTTTAGTTGCCATTAGTTCTACTTCTTAGACTTACTATACATAAGGTAAATCAGAAATTTACCTCTGAGACTGGCCACCATTCAGATCCATTTATTCTGTTGTCACCTTGGTTTCTAGTCATGTGTTGTTTAGAGAAGAGGTGCTGAAATATTCTGGAGCTCTACCCAGCATTTTGGGATTCTGGAGTTTTAGAAAAAAATCTATTTCGAAGATCTCAAGATAGCTTGAGTATATTGCTTTAATTAAATATAGGTAAACTAGAGGCGTGGTGCATGAATTCGTGCATGGGTGGGGTCTGGCTGGCCCACCCTGATTGGGGCCGATAGGGCAGGGCTGGCTGGGGGGAGGGGCTGCCGCTAGTTGGCTCACCAGCCCCGCCCCAGGTAGGGGTGGGATGTGCCAATCAGGGGCAGGGCTGTCTGGAGGAAGGGGCCAGAGGTGGTTGGCCGGTTGGCCGCCCCCCTGGTCAAACTCCCAGTTGAACTCCTGGTCAAATTTCTGGTAGAGAGGACAAGTTTCATATTAGCATTTTATTTTAAAGGATGGGCTTCCAGATTCAACCAAATACAATGGATAAAGTTGGATAGCTTCCTCAGTGCATGTGCTTTCAAACAACACACACACACACACACACACACACACACACACACACACACACACTAAGGAAAGTAGAAATAATCTAGTAGTTTTAACTAAAGGACTACCTGCAGATATTTACCAAAGTGGTGAATTTCAAGAATGCATTGAAACAAAGAAAATATCCAGTTTTCTACTTGGATGAGTCATTTTTAAAGCTTTTAACATTTATAATGTCTTATGTTTGAAATTGTCTAAATTAGACTTAAGGATTTCAGTAGTTCCTGAATGCTAACATATTACATGTAGGAGTTTTATAAACACATATTTTCAGAAAGAGTCCAAGTAAGTAAAAAATAACTTGTTTATAAGTTGGATGAGGGCTAGTTGGTAGGATTTTATGATTTGAAGGTAGGAGCTCTAGTAAAAGTATATGGAAATATTTACTTATCCTTTGCAAAGTAAATAATTTTTAAAATTATATACCCAGTCCTTTGGGTCTGAACTGATTGTTTTTCCAGCACCCCTTGTTGAAAACTAAAGCTGAAAGAATTGATATCCTTATCATCTAAAATAAGCCAGAAGCCAGCTTAGATCTTGTGGAAAAATAGAGAACTCAGAGGTCAAAAGTTCCAGGGTCAAAGGAGAGGTGAAAAACAGGATGTGAATCTATATCACACACAACTGAAAATTCAGATGAATTGAAGAGTTAAAGAAACTTTAGAATAAGAATGGTTCAATAATTATTTTTAACATATAAAGGAAAAAGTTATTACTATCAAAAATCATTATCCAAAAAATTACAAGTAATATTAAAAGACATAGTAAGAATGCATTCATCTCAAACATGAGAACTCATGCTCTTCACATTGAGTTTTTAAAAACCATACTCAAGAACTGAGATCTTTAAAATAGAAAATTCATGGAAAAGTAAATATCATATATCTCAGATTTTGATCAAGTGATTTGATCACTGGGAAAAAGATACAACAAAATAATAATCTTTTATTGACAATAGTGATTTAAAAAGAAAATGTGATAGAACGTAAGGGGCCCTAGCTCATTCGTTGGGTCCTCCTATTTTCTCAGTCAATATAATCACTTGGATCTGAGTTGGTTCCATAAATGGCCTGCTCATTACTGAGCTATTTCTAAAAGACCATTAGGACTGAGATGGTAAATAAAAGTGATTAGCTGTACTATGGCTGCTGTCACTCTTGTAACAGTATAAACACATAGGTTTCCCTAAGACTTCACACATTAAGTCTTCTTTGGGATGTATTTTAAAATGAAAATGCCTCTACCATATGCCTGCATCATTCTGTATAAATTGTGAGATGATTTTCAGGGGATGCCTGATTTTTCTAGTGAAGGAAAACACGTTGTTTTCTTTCTTTCTTTTTTTCCCTGTAGTCTTTCCTAATAACCTGTTAAAACAAATGAGGAGAGTTAAAATATGTGTGTATACTTTTAAAATCTCTCCCTTAACCTCATTACAGCATTTTTTTCCCCCCAACTCCTCAAAGGTTGTTGTTCTAGCAACAGACGAATGGTTGTCAGTTTTCTTTACTTTATCTAAATTGCATGTTATCTTCTTACCAGCTATTATCTCTTACTCTAGTTATGTCAAGATTAATTAATTGTGTTCTCTTTTTCTAAGGTAATACTGGTATATCTCAATCACTCTGTTCTTTTGTTGTCTTAGTCAGATTTTAATCTTATAGTAAAAGAAAACTATACTATGAAACTATATATATATATATATATATATATATATATATATACACACACACACACACACACACACACTGAGTGGCCAGATTATTATGACCACCTGATGTTTGTAGGCAAATTAGCTATAATTTCATGCTGAAGTTGCTAGAGGGCCAGGCCATTATAAATAGGGAAGCAGGTTGTTTACCACGACAGTAGAAGTGAATTTTTTCTGAAGATATGGATAAACAACGCGATTTAACAGCCTTTGAACATAGAATATATATATTCCTCTGAAATAAGCACAAATTAGAATTTACTTTAGACCATGGTATTTCAGATTGAGGTAATTAAATATCACTTGAAGGTCTCAAACTGCTTTCAACAAGTTCTGCATCATCAAGATGCCCACATTATAATGGACTACTCAGTCACATCAGTTTCCTTTGTTGGGATATGATTGTATGTTTTTGTTGAGGTATGATTGTATGTTTGTGCCAAGTGGATGCTAAATCACCATACAAGGACAGTTTCACAGCACTTAAAATAGATAAGAATTCAATGGGTAAAACCACACCGTATTCACTGGCAAATGACTGTTTTATGCACATGTTTCTAAGACTGGTGTGCAATGACTCAGCAATAGTAAATGACCACTAAATATGAAAAAAACTTGCTTTTTAAATTGGTAGCAATCAATAAAGTACAAAAATATTTAATGTTAAGGAAGTAAAAGACTTACACTTGGAAAATTACAGGTTGAAGAAAGGTATAGAAGAAGACATAAATAAGTGGAAGAATATAAAGATTGGTAGAAATAACATCATTAAAATGCCATACTATCAAAGGCAATTTACAGATTCAATGCAATCCTTATAAAAATACCAGCAGCATATTTTACAAATCTAGAACAAATACTCCAAAAATATATATGGAACCAAAAAAGACACCGAATAGCTGCAGCAATCTTAAGAAGAACAAAGTTGGAAGGATCACAATACTAGTTATCAAGTTATACTACAAAGCCACTATATTCAAAACAGCCTGGTACTGGCACAAGAACAGACATATAGACCAATGGAACAGAACAGAGATCCTAGAAATTGACCCACGCCATTATGCTCAATTAATATGTGACAAAGGAGGCAAGAGCATATAATGGAGTCAAGACAGTCTCTTCAATAAATGGTGTTTGGAAAATTGGACAGATACATGCAAAAAAAATGAAACTAGACCACCAACTTATACCATATACAAGAATAAATTAAAAATGAATAACAGACTTAAATGAAAGTCATGAAACCATAAAAGTCCAAGAAGAAACCATAGGCAGCAATATCTCAGACATTTTCTGTAGTAATATGTATACAGATACATCTCCTAGGGCAAAGAAAACTAAGGAGAAAATAAACAAATGGGACCATTTGAATGTTTGGTAAAACTCCTCTGTGAAGCTTTCTGGACCAGGACTTTTGTTTGCTGAGAGTTTTTTGATTACTGCTTCTATTCCATCAATTGCTATTGGCCTATTTAGGTTTTCTGATTCTTCTTGATTCAGTTTTGGGAGATTGTATTTTCTAGAAATTTGTCCATTTCATCCACACTGTCCAGCTTGTTGGCATATAGTTGTTCATATTATCTTATAATCCTTTGTATTTCTGTGCTGCCAGTGGTTACCTCTCCATTTTTGTTTCTAATTTTATTTTTTTGGGCCCTTCTCTCTTTGTTTCTTGAGGAGCCTGGCTAATGGTTCACCCATCTGGTTTATCCTTTCAAAGAACCAGCTCTTGATTATCTACACTAATAAAAGAGAAACATGGTAATTGGTGTACGACCGCTACCCTTTTCATTGGCTAATCAGCGAGATATGAAAATTAACTGTCAGCCAAGAAGGCAGCGGGCAGCCAGGCAGCTTGAAACTAACATGAGGCTTGGTTGCCTCAGTGATGGAGGAAACCAACATTCCCCGTCTGCGGCTGCAGGCCTCTGAGCCTGCAGTTTCAAACATTGTAACAGATACTGCGGGACTTCAGCCAGCAGATTCGCAACATTGTATGCAAAGGCCAGAAACCTACTTTCAGCAGCGGAGGGAGGCCTAAGAGCTGGAGCCAAGCCTCAAGCTAAAGCTGGCCCAGAATAAAAAAGAAAAAAAAAGAAAAAAAGGAGCGTTTGGAAGTTCAGTCACCCCCAGCCTGAAAACAGCCCTCAGCCCCTCACCCAGGCTGGCCAGGCACCCCAGTGGGGACCCCCCGCCCCGATCCAGGACACCCTTCAGGGCAAACCAGCCGGCCCCTACCCGTGCACCAGGCCTCTACCCTATATAGTAAAAGGGTAATATGCCTGCCGGCACCGGGATCAGCGTGACAGGGGGCAGCACCCAAACCCCCTGATCGCCCTGCGACTCTGTGTGTGACAGGGGCCGGGGCCACAACCTCCCTATCCGCCCTGCTCTGTTCCTCACAGGGGAAGGTGCCCCAACCCCCTGAGCAGCCCTGCTCTGTGCCTGATAGAGGGGAGCTCCCCAACCCCCCCCAAATGGGCCCTGCTCTGTGTGTGACGAGTAGAGCCATAACCTCCCCATCGGCCCTGCCCTGAGTGTGAGAGTGGCGGCGGCCCAACCCCCTGATGGGCCCTGCTCTGTGTGTGACAGGGGGCGGTGCCCCAACTCCCCTATCGCCCCTACTCTGTGTGTGACAGGGGGCAGCGCCCCAACCCCTGATTGGCCCTGCTCTGTGCGTGACAGGGGGTGGCGCCGCAACCTCCCCATCGACCCTGCCTTGAGTGTGACAGGGGACGGTGCCCCAACCCCCCAATCGGCCCTACCCTGAGCGTGACTGAGGGTGGCATCACAACCTCCCAATCTCCCTGCTCTGTGCATGATGGGGCGGCGCCCCAACTCCCCAATCAGCCCTGCTCTGAGCCCGACCAGGGGCTGCACCTAGGGATTGGGCCTGCCCTCTGCCACCTGGGAGCAGGCCTAAGCCAGCAGGTTGTTATCTCCCAAGGGGTCCCACACTGCGAGAGGGCACAGGCCAGGCTGAGGGACCCCCCCCTCCCCCGAGTGCACAAATTTTTGTGCACCGGGCCTCTAGTATATATATATTAGTCTCTATGCCATTTATTTCTGCTCCAATCTTTATTATTTCCTTCCTTGTACTTGGGATTGGGATTTTCTTGTTGTTCTCTTTCTAGTTCTTTAAATTGTAGTTTTACCTACATTATTATTATTTTTTCTCATTTTGTTTGTTTGTTTGTTTGTTTTTGAGGTAGGCCTGTAGTGCTATGAACTTCCCTCTCAGGATTGGTTTTGCTGTGTCCCAGAGATTTTGGGTTGTTGTGTGTTCATTTTCATTTGTTTCCAGGAAGTTTTTGATTTCTTGATTGATATCATTGGCCACCCATTCATTGTTTAATAACATGCTATTTAGCCTCCAGGTGTTTGAATGTCTTTTATGTGTTTTTACTGTAGTTGATTTTTAATTTCATTCCACTGTGATCTGAGAAGATGCTGGATATGATTTCCATCTTCTTGAACTTGTAGAGACTTGTTTTGTGTCCTAATATGTGGTCTATCTTTGTGAATGACACACTTGAGAAGAATGTATATTCTGCAGTTTTGAGGTGAAATGTTCTATAAATGTCAATTATATCCACCTGATCCAGTTTGTCCTTTAAAGTCACTGTTTCCTTGTTAATTTATTTTCTATTTTTTATTGGAACATGGCATGTTATGTTAGGACAATTTTTTTTTCAGTGTCAATCCTTTATTTATTTATTTACAATATATAAAATAAATCTATTACCAGGTTGTAGATCCAAAATAATTAGCCATTTACATGGAATAAAGATTAATATTTCAAGAAAAATGATTTTAAATATAGTAACATTAGCAAAACTGTACTAGCATAGTATGATATCACAAAAGTTGTAGGAAATATTAAAAATCTGCAAATAACAGGTTTACTTCTATTATATTTTAAAATATTTTATTTTCTCTGGCTCTATTTTTGTTCATCTGTTTATGTTGTTCATTATATTCCACAATAAATGAGATCATGTGATGTTTATCTTTCTCCCACTGGCTTATTTCGCTTAGCATAATGCTCTCCAGGTTCATCCATGCTGTTGCAAATGGTAAGAGTTCCTTCTTTACAACAGCGTTGCATTCTATTGTGTAGATGTACCACAGTTTATTAATCCACTCATCTGCTGATGGGCACTTATGCTGTTTCAAAATAGTAGCTATTATAAATTGTACTGCTATGAACATAGGGGTGCCTATTTTCTTTCCAATTGGTGTTTCTCATTTCCTAGGATATATTCCTAGATGTGGGATTACTGGGTCAAATGAGAGTTCCATTTTTAATCTTTTGAGGACACTCCATATTGTTTTCCACAGTGGCTGCACCAGTCTGCATTCCCACCAGCAGTGCATGATGGTTCCTTTTTCTCTATATCCTTGCCAGCACTTGTCGTTTGTTGATTTGTTAATGATAGCCATTCTGACAGATGTTGATTTGTTGATGATAGCCATTCCAACAGTGAGGTGGTACCTCATTGTTGTTTTCATTTGCATCTCTCAGATGACTAGTGACTCAGCATATTTTCATATGCCTGTTAGCCTTCTGTATGTCCACATTGGAGAAGTGTCTACTTAGGCCCTCTGCCCATGTTTAAATTGGATTGTTTATGCTCCTTTTCTTAAGTTTTATGAATTCCCTATAAATTTGGAGGTTAGCCTTTATTGGATGTATCATTGCTAAATATTTTCTCCCATGCAGTGAGCTCTCTTATTATTTTGTAAATGGTTTTTTTTTTTTTAGCTGTGCAAAAGATATTAATTTTGATTTAGTTCCCATTTGTTTATTGCCTCATTAGTTTCCATTGTCATAGGCGATGTATCAGTAAACATGTTGCTACGAGAGATGTCTGAGATTTTAATGTCAGTGGTTTATTTTAGGATTTTTATTGTTTCACGCCTTACATTTAAGTCTTTTACTATTTTATTTTTGTATATGGTGTAAGTTGGTGGTCTAGTTTCATTTTTTTTGCATGTGTCTGTCCAGTTTTCCCAACACAATTTGTTGAAGAGATTGTCTTTACTTCATTTTATGTTCTTGCGTCCTTTGTCAAATATTAATTGAACATAATGGCTTGGGTTGATTTCTGGGTTCTCTGTTTTGTTCCATGAGACTATTTGCCTATTCGTATGCCAGTACCTGGCTGTTTTGAGTACAGTGGCTTTGTAGAAAAACTTGAAATCTGATATTGTCATCCCACCAACTTTGTTCTTCTTTCTAAAGATTATTGAGGCTATTCAGGGGTATTTATTTTTATTCCATATGAATTTTTGGAGAGTTATTTTTAGGTCTGTGAAATATCTTTTTAAAAAATATATTTTATTAATTTTTTACAGAGAGGAAGGGAGAGGGATAGTTAGAAACATTGATGAAAGAGAAACATTGATCAGCTGCCTCCTACACACCTCCTACTAGGGAGGTGCCTGCAACCAAGGTACATTCCCTTGACCGGAATCGAACCTGGGACCTTTCAGTCCATAGGCCAACACTCTATCCACTGAGCCAAACCAGTTAGGGCAGTCTGTGAAATATCTTAATGGGGATTGCATTGAATCTATAGATTGCTTTGGATGGTATGGACATTTTAATGATGTTAATTCTACCAATCCATGAACACAGTATATTTTTTCATTTGTTTATGCATTCCTCTCTTTTTCAACAACCTGTAGTTTTCTGAGTACAAATCTTTTACCTCCTTAGTTAAGTTTATTCCTAGGTACCTTAATTTTTCTTGGTGCAATGGTAAATGGGATTTTGTTTTTTAGTTCTCTTCCTGTTAGTTCATTGTTGGTGTATAAAAAAGCCATAGATTTCTGGGTGTTAATTTTGTATCCTGCTACATTGCTGAATTCATTTATTAGGTCTAGTAGTTTTTTGATGGAGTCTTTGGGGTTTCTATGCACAATATCATGTAAAACTGTGAATAATGACAGTTTTACTTCTTTTCCAATTTGGATTCCTTTCATTTCTTCTTCTTGTCTGATTGCTATGGCTAGCACTTCCAGTACTATGTCAAACAGGAGTGGTGAGAGTGAGCATCCCTGTCTTGTTTCTGTTCTTAGGGGAAATGGTTTTATTATTTATTTATTTATTTTTTTATTAATTAAATCTTTATTGTTCAGATTATTACATTTGTTCCTCTTTTTTCCCCCCATAACTCCCCTCCACTCAGTTCCCACCCCACCCTCCTCCCTCACTCCCCACCCACTATCCCCATCTATAGGTGCACGATTTTTGTCCAGTCTCTTCCCGCAACCCCCTCACCCCTTTCCCCCCCGAGAATAGTCAGTCCACTCCCTTTCTATGCCCCTGATTCTATTATAATCACCAGTTCATTCTGTTCATCAGATTATTCACTTGATTTTCAGATTCACTTGTTGATAGATGTGTATTTGTTGTTCATAATTTGTATCTTTACCTTTTTCTTCTTCTTCCTCTTCTTAAAGGATACCTTTCAGCATTTCATATAATACTGGTTTGGTGGTGATGAACTCCTTTAGCTTTTCCTTATCTGTGAAGCTCTTTATCTGACCTTCAATTCTGAATGATAGCTTTGCTGGATAAAGTAATCTTGGTTGTAGATTCTTGGTATTCATCACTTTGAATATTTCTTGCCACTCCCTTCTGGCCTGCAAAGTTTCTGTTGAGAAGTCAGCTGACAGTCATATGGTACCCCCTGGTAGGTAACTGAGTTTCTTTCTCATGCTGCTTTTAAGATTCTCTCTTTGTCTTTTGCTCTTGGCATTTTAAATATGATGTGTCTTGGTGTGGTCCTCTTTGGATTCCTTTTGTTTGGGGTTCCCTGCGCTTCCTGGACTTGTAAGTCTATTTCTTTCACCAGGTAGGGGAAGTTTTCTGTCATTATTTCTTCAAATAGGTTTTCAATATCTTGCTCTCTCTCATCTTCTGGCACCCTCATAATTCAGATGTTGGTATGCTTGAAGCTGTCCCAGAGGCTCCTTACACTATCTTCGTATTTTTGGACTCTTTTTTCATTTTGCTTTTCTGGTTGGGTGTTTTTTGCTTCTTCATATTTCAAATCGTTGACTTGATTGTTGCGATCCTCTAGTCTGCTGTTGGGAGTCTGTATAATATTCTTTATTTCAGTCAGTGTATGCTTAATTTCTAGTTGGTCCTTTATCACAACCTTGAGGGTCTCATCAGATTTCTTGTAGATCTCATTAAGTTTATCGGCAGTTTCTAGAAAATTCTTGAAAAACCTTAAAAGTGTGGTTTTGAACTCTAGATCCAGTAGTTTGCTTTCCTCCATTTCTGCCATTTGTGTCCTTTTTCTTTGTCTCGGCATTTTTTATGCTTCCCTGTGTTGATAAAGTGGTTTTCTGTGCTATGTGTCCTCTAGGGCCCAGTGGTTCAGCTTCCACGATTACCTGAGGAGGACACTCTTGGTGCACCCCCTTGTGGCCTTTGTGCACAGTCTTGTTGTAGTTAAGCCTTGATTGTTGTAGGTAGTACTGGGAGGAATTGACCTCCAGGCCAGTTGGCTGTGAGAATCAGCTGTGTCTGCAGTGGGAGAACTTCTGTGCTGGAGACACCCCTCTGGGGCAAGACTTGCTTCAGTGGGGCTTTGGTGCTCATTGAGTCTGCCCCCTGAGTGTGTCCTTTATGGTTCCATGGAGCTGCAAACTGGATGGTCCCACTTTGACCTCTGGGTACACTGGCTCCTGGATATCTAGGGAGGTGCTAATCTAGCCTCTGCCTGAGGCTATCCAGCAAAAGCCTCCCTGCAGGGCTTGGGCGGGGTGGGTCCCACGTGATCAACAGGGCAAGGCTAGCACTTATGGCTGCTCTCAGAGGCCCAGCTTCTCAATGTCTCGGCAATCACTGCAAGCCCCTCCGAGAGAAAGCTGCCCTCGAGTTCCGACCGCTGCCAGACAGTCCCGCTTCTCCTGTATGAGTCTGGGTCCCCAGAGACTCACCCACAACTGGAGCTCAGAGCTTGAGACTCCCTCCCATTTGTAAAGGACAACCGCGCCCTCAGCCACCAGCCCATTCCGTGTGCGCTTCTGTACCTTAGTATTTTACTTCCGCACTGTGCCTCCTCTGAGTCTCGGTATGCTTTTCTCTTTCCTTCTAGTTGTAGAATTTCCACTCAGCCAGCCTTTCTGTGGTTCTGGGTGATGTCCGTTCCGTCTTTTAGTTGTATTTTTAAAGTGGTTGTTCGAGGCAGCAAACTCCGTTGTTTACCTATGCTGCCATCTTGGTTTTCCCGCTGGGAAATGGTTTTAGTTTTTTGCCCATTGAGTATGATGTTGGCTGTAGGTTTGTCATATATGGCTTTTATCATGTTGAAATATACTCTCTCTATTTCCCCTTTGCTAAGAGTTTTTATCAAAAATGGGTGTTGGATTTTGTTGAATACTTTCTCTGCATGTATTGATATTATCATGTGATTTTTGTCTTTCAAATTGTTTATGTGATGTATCACGTTTATTGATTTGCAAATATTGTACCAGTCTTGCATCCCTGGAATAAATCCCACTTGATCATGGTATATGATCTTTTTAATATATTGCTGGATGTGATTTGTTAAGATTTTGTTTAGGATTTTACAGTTCCTCAGGGATAATGGCTTGTAATTCTCTTTTTTTATAGTGTCTTTATTTGGTTTTGGAATTAGCATAATACTGGTTTCTTAAAAAGATTTTGGAAGTGTTCCTTCCTCTTGGATTTTATTAAATAGTTTGAGAAGTATAGGTGTTAGTTCTTCTTTGAATTTTTGGTAAAACTCCCCTGTGAAGCCGTCTGGATGTGGGCTTTTGTTTGGTGGTAGTTTCTTGATTACTGCTTCTATTTCATCAGTTGTTATTTGCTTATTCAGGTTTTCTAATTCCTCCTGTTTCAGTTTTCAGAGATTATATTTTTCTAGGAATTTGTCTATTTCATCCACATTGTCCAGCTTGTTGGCATATAGTTGCTCATATTCTTTTCTTACAATCCTTTGTTTTTCTGTTGTGTCAGTGGTTACTTCTCTACTTTTGTTTCTGATTTTATTTATTTGGGTATTCTCTCTTTGTTTCTTGACTAGTCTGGTTAACCGTTCATCAATCTTGTTTATTCTTTCCAAGAACTAGCTCTTGGTTTCATTGTTTTTTTGTGCTGACTTTTTTAGTCTCTATGTTATTTATTTCTGCTCTAATCTTTATTATTTCCTTTCTTCTACTTACTCAATGATTTTTTGTTGTTGTTCTCTTTCTAATTCTTTAAGTTGTAGGATTAAATAGTTTATTGCTGATTTTTCTTGTTTTTTGGAGGTATACCTATAGTACTATGAATTTCCTTCTCAGGACTCCGTTTGCTGTGTCCTCGAGATTTTTGGTTGTTCTGTTTTTATTTTCATTTGTTTCCAGAAAGTTTTTTTTATTTCTTTCTTGATCTCATTGGTAACCCATTCATCCTATATAATAAAAGCCTAATATGCTAAGTGTCTAGTTGTTTATTCAACCAATCAAAGGGTGATATGCCAATGATACACTAAGGCCATTCAACCCTTTGCTATGATGTGCACTGACCACCTGGGGTAAGACACTCTGACTGGTAATTAAGCTTCCTGCTGGGGTCCTGCCAATGAGGACTGAGTGAGATGGGCTGGACACGCCCTGAAGCCCTCCTGTGGTCCCTCCCTGGCACCAATTGTGCACTGGTGGTGTCCCTTGGCCTGGCCTGCACCCTCTCTCAATCCGGGACCCCTTGGGGAATGTTAGAGAGCCGATTTTAGCCCAATCCTACAGGCCAGGCCAAGGTATGCCCCATTTAGCCTCCATATGTTTGAATGTTTTGGGGTATTTTTATTGTAGTTGATTTCTAATTTCATTCCACTGTGAACTGAGAAGATGCTTGCTATTATTTCAATCTTCTTGAACTTGTAGAGACTTGTTTCCCACCCTCCTCCCCCAACCTGTGGTCTATCTTTGTGAATGATCCACGTGCACTTGAGAGGAATGTATATTTTGCTGCATTGGGGTGATATGTTCTATAAATGTCAAAAAATCTATCTGATTCAGTGTGTCCTTTAGATTCTCTGTTTCCTTGTTAAGTGTTTCTCTGGAAGATCCATCCAGTGAAGTCAGAGGGGTGTTAAAGTCCCCTACTATGACTGAATTGTTGTCAATCTCTGTGTTAAAGTCCTTTGGAAGTTATATATATATATTTTTAGGTGCTCTTATATTGGGTGCATATGTTTTTTACCAAGGTTATATCTTCTTGTTGAATCGATCCCTTTAATATTATGTAGTGGCCTTTGTTGTCCCTTGTGATGGCCTTCATTTTAAAGTCTATTTTGTCAGATATGAGTACTGTTACTCCAGCTTTTTTTTTTCTTTTCCATTTCCATGGAAAAATTATCCATGCCTTCGCTCTCATCCTGTATGTGTCTTTTGTTTTGAGGTGGGTCTCTTGTAGACAGCATATAGTTGTGTCATGTTTTTGTATCCATTTAGCTATCCTTTGCCTTTTGATTGGAGTATTTTATCCATTTACATTTAGGGTTATTATTGATAGTTACTTATTTATTGCCATTTTAATTCTGTATGGCTATATTTCTCTCTGTTTCTTCTTCTCATTACAGCAGTCCCTTTAGTATTTCTTGTAATGCTGGCTTGGTGGTGATGTCCTCTTTTAGCCTTTTTTTTTTTTTCTTGGATGCTCTTTATTTGAGCATCTGTTTTGAATGATAGCCTTTCTGGATATAGTAATTGTGATGTCAGCTCCTTGCCTTCCATTACCTTGAGTACTTCATGCTATTTCCTTCTGGCCTATAGAGTTTCTGATGAGAAATCAGGTGTCAGCCTTATGGGAACTCCTTTGTAGGTAACAGTTTTCTTTTCTTTTGCTGCCTTTAAGATTCTCTGTTTGTCTTTCATTTTTTGGCATTTTTAATTATGATTTGTCTAGGCATGAGCTTGTTTGGGTTCTTCTTGCTTGTGACTCTGTTCCTCCTGAACTTGTGTGAGTTTTTCCTTCACCAGGTTAGGGAAGTTTCTGCTATTATTTCTTCAAACACCTTCTCTATCCTTTCACCTTTACTGCCTCTTCTAGAGCACCTGATATTCTAATATTGTTATGTTTCATGATGTCCCACAGCTTTCTTAAGCTATCTTCCTGTTTTTTAATTGTTTTTTTCTTTTTTGTTCTCTGATATTTTTTCCACCCTGTCTTTTAATTCACTGATCTGATCCTCAGCTTCCCCTAATCTGTTGTGTTTTCCTTTCAATGTGTTCTTTATTTGTGTTATGTCATTCTTTATTTCTGTTTTTCATAATTACCAGTTGTACTGGTTAATAATGTGGACTTTTTTCAATAGATGGAGTTACACATATGTTGATATATATGCGATTGATATGCATGCTATTTTGTTGTATTGACAGCAAACTTCAAAACTTTATATGTCAAATTTTCTGAAGGTGTTAACATCATAGATATTTTTATGCTTAAAAAAGTCAAATTTTGTGCCAAAAAAGAGCATTTGTGGGAAGTTTTAATTCATTACTTTATTTTGAAGAAAAGTGCTGCTGAACACTTCAGGACGCTTATGGTGAACATGCTCCATCTTAAGATACTTGTGAATGCTGGTTTAAATGCTTTATAAGTGATGTTTCTATGTGAAAGACAAAGAATGTCCAGGTCAACCGAAAAAGTTTGCAGACCAACAGTTACAAGCATTATTGGATGAAGATGCATGTCAAACTCAAAAACAACTTGCAGAAAGATTAAATATTGCTCAGCAAACAATTTCTGATCATTTACAAGCAACAGGAAAGATTTAAAGGACGGAAAATGGGTGCCACATCAACTGAACGAAAGACAAATGGAAAACCGAAAAGTCATCAGTAAAATATTGCTTCAATAGTACGAAAGAAAGTCTTTTTTTGCATCGAATTGTGACTGGTGATAAAAAGTGGATTTATTTTGAGAATCCCAATTGCACAAAATCATGGGTTGATCCAGGTCAACCATCAACATCGGCTGCAAGGCCAAATGGCTTCGGAAAGAAGACAATGCTCTGCGTTTGGTGGGATCAGGAAGGTGTGGTGCATTATGAGCTTCTAAAACCAGGTGAAACCATTAATACTGATTGCTACCACAACAAATAATCAATTTGAACCACACTTTGATTGTAAAATGACCAGAATGTGCCAGAAGACACAGCAAAGTAATTTTGCTTCATGATAATGCACCATCACACACTTCAAAACCAGTTAAAGACACATTAAAAGATCTTGCCTGGGAAGTATTAACCCACCCACCGTATTCACCAGACCTTGCTCCTTCAGATTACCACTTGTTCCAATTGATGGCACACACACTTTCTGAGCAGCACTTCAAAACATATGAAAAAGTGGAAAATTGGGTGTCTGAATGGTTTGCCTCAAAACAAGAAAAGTTCTATTGGGATGGCATCCACAAACTACCTGAAAGATGGGGGAAATCTGTAGCAAGTGTTGGGCATTACTTTGAATAAAGCACTTTTGATGTTTCTCTTGAAATTACCATGTTTCCTTTGATTACAAAATCCGCATTATTAGCTGGTACACCTAGTACTATATCTTTTTTCATGCTGTTGAGCATCTTTACCATCATTATTCTGAACTCTATTTCAGATAAATTTCTTATCTCTGCTTCATTTATCTCTTCTTCTGTAGAATTTTATTGTTCTTTCATTTGGGGGTTGTTTCCTTGTCTTCTCATTCTGGCTGCCTGTTTGGGTTTGTGACTGTGTATTAGGTAGATCTACTATGCCTTTCAATCTCTAGTGCAAATGGTGTTTCTGACTAATTAGATTAGACAAAGATTCCAAGTCTCCGGAGACCACCTCTGTCTACAGATTGATAAGATTTTTTGTCTTGAATTGCCCTCAGGCATTCGTCCCCAGGTGTGGTGCAAATTTTCCCAACAGTGTGGGGCAATTGCTTCCACCTGGAGGCTGACTTTTATTCTCAGTCTCTTAATGGGTCACAGAAACTCCACAGGGATTTTCCAATAGGGTGAGTCAACTGTCTTCCCCACTGCAAAACTGCCTAGATAGCACTTGTCTGTGTGAGAAAAATGACTTCTGCAGTGTGAGGGAATGATTCAGCACAGGAAGCCAAGTTGTCTGCCTTCTGAGCTCTATCCCCAAAGCCCCCAACCCTGGCTTCTGCTCTCATAGCTCCAACCCACTCTGCCCTCCCTCTGCAGAAGCCCAAGGTGAGTGGTTGCACTCAAAATGTTGTGGGTTGTCCCTTTAAGAGGGTGCCTGCATTTCCAGACTTCTACCCCAGGCAGATAGCAACCTTGCTGCTTTTCAAAGCCAGCTGTTATGTGGGTACCCTTCTCAGGTCTGGTGCTCTTTGCTGGGATTCCCAGCTTGGGGATTAGACCCAAGTTCTCAGTGGCAGCTCCCCACAGCTGAGATATCTCCCCAGAACTTCAGTTGCTGTCTGTGGGAACCCTGCAAGCCCTTTCATGCCTTCGCCCTTTCTTCCAGTTTCTATGTAGTCCCTACTTTTTGTCCTTGGTTATTGGGTTCTCTCCAATGAGTCTTCATTTGATTATTCAGGAAGTTTTTCTTTATTTTAGATGTAATTCCAGTTTGATTCTGGGAGCGAGTCCATACAACATCCACTTACTCTACTACCATTTTTAATCCTCCATCTAAATAGTCATTATTCTGAGCTAGTAATGTATTGAAACTATTTGCTTCCTATAATACATCTATGTGAATAGATAATTATTACATATTTAGTATTTATGTAAAAATTTAGAAACAGATCAAGTCTAGAACTAGATCTAAGGCAGCATTTTTGCTATTAAACTCAGCAACATCTGTCATTGCAAATTTAATTATTAAAAAAAGTTGGGGGTGTTATACTTAACTTGAAAACTTATTTGGTTTTGTGGTTGTGCATATGCTATAACTATAGAATATTTATTTTTAGTGTTATTTGTATTTAACTTTGTGGGTAAAATATTTTAGTCTAAACATTTTTTTCCTTTAAATTGTATCCAAAATATAATTCATGAAAAAAAGCTTTTGTGAAAAAAAATTACATTTCCTCTCTTTCATTCTAAGGATTATTAAGAAGAAAATACATAAAAATAATTTACCTTGGAAAAATGAAAATATCTCACACATTCAAGCTGTATTATCACTATAAGTAGCCAGATAAAATATACATTTTTAAAAATAAACATTTTGTTTGGTAATTTTCAATATCATGAGAGTAAATGAAAGAAGTCAGTGATTTTTTTTTTTTTACTGATGATTTTCTTTTTTGTTTTAATCCTCACTCAAGGATATTTTTCCATTTATTTTTAGAGATAGTGAAAGAGAGAGTGAAAGAGAGAGGGAAAGAGAGAGAGAAACATCCATGTGAGAGAAACACATTGATTGGTTGCCTCCTGCAGATGCCCTGACCAAGGGCCTGGGTGGGGAGGAGCCTGCAACTGAGGTACGTGCCCTTGATTGGAATTGAATCCAGGACCCTGGGTCCGCAGGCCAACACTCAATCCACTGATCCAAACCAGCTAGGGCACTGCTGATTTTCAAACGAAAGACTAATCTGTATATCTGATGTTAGAGAAGTACTAAAATCTTGCATTATGAAATGCACCCTATGACTGCTACACCATATTTGTTTTTTTAGAAACTTTCTTATTATAAGTAGAAATTCTCACCTGATTTCCTTGTCTGCCTTTGGCATGTGTTTTCAAAATATATGCCTTGATAGGATGGTGCAATACAATGATAATAACATTTCTACTGCTAATGACAACTACTAAAACTGTAGTTTTTAGGGTTTAACACCTTATGAAATAGTTTTTATATATTAACTAGGGGCCCGGTGCATGAAATTTGTGCACTGGGTGGGGGTCCCTCAGCTCAGCCTGCTCACTCTCACATACTGGGAGCCCTCAGGTGATGTCCTACTTACAGCTTAGGCCCACTCCCTGCTACTCATGGGGAGCGGGCCTAAGCTGCAGTCTGGCCTCCCTTTGTAGGAGGCGACCTGGCTAATCAGGGGAAGGCACCAGCCCCATCACCCCGCTGCTGCAGCCACTGCCAGTCACCGCAGCCTCCAAGGTACTTTCATCAACACGGACTCCAGTCCCTTCACCATGAGAAAATGACAACTTTCTTTAGGCATTTTCAAGATGTGTCTTTCATATGTGTCTTTATTATTTTTTTTATCCTCACCTGAGGATATGTTTCCACTGATTTTTAGAGAATGTGGAAGAGAAAGGGAAAGACAGAGAGAAACATCAAAGTGAGAGGAACACTTTGATTGGTTGCCTCCTGCATGAGCCCTGACCTGGGCCCCAGACAGGGAAGAGCCTGCAACCTAGGTACATGCCCTTGGTCAGAATTGAACCCAGACCCTGTGGTAGGCAGGCCAAGGCATTATCTACTGAGCAAAACCGGCTAGGGCAGGATATGATATTTCTTAGCCCTTCCAGCAGCAGACCTTCGTTTTTTTCTCCAGGAGTATGGTGAAAAACCCCTAGATCACCTTCTTGGTTTCTCATTACCCAAGTTACTAAGAATATTACCAGTGGCATATAGTGAGCTTAGCCAATGAGCGGTCAGAAAAGGTGTTTCCTCTGTAGTTCACACCAATCCCTGGCTCTGCCCCTGCCCCGGCCTCAGGCTTCTGGGGGGCATTAGGCCTGGGCAGGGGACCCCAAGCCCTGTGTGATCACAGGCTCTGCCCCTACCCAGGCCTCAGGCCTCTCGCCGGGGTGTTAGGCCTGGGCAGGGGACTCCCAGCCCCGGGCGATTGCCAGCTCTGTCTCTTCCCAGGCCTTAGGTCTCTGGCCAGGCATTGGGCCTGGGCAGGGAACCCCCAGCCTGCTCTGATGGCCTGCTCCACCCCTGTCCAGGCCTCAGGCCTCTGGCCGGGGTGTTAGGCCTGGGAAGGGGACCCCCAGCTCTGTGCGATTGCCAGCTCCGCCCCTGCCCAGGCCTCAGGCTTCTGGCTGGGGCGATCACCGGCTCCACCTCCCCGGGTGGCGTCTGGCACTGCCTGCCCCACCTGCAGTATGCAAATTTAACGGCCAACTTTGTTGGGTTAATTTCATACTCTTCTTATTGGCTGGTGGGCCTAGCAAAGGTACAGTCCATTAGCATCTTTGTCTTTTATTAGTGTAGATGTACACAATGGTAGTTTGATGAAGGCCCATCAATCTCAAATTACAGGTAAAGAAATGGAGTTAAAGAGATTTATCCCAGATCATAGAGTTGGTGAGCATTTTAACTGGATGACTGTACAGTGGGGCCTTGACTTATGAGTTTAATTCATTCTGTGATGGAGCTCGTAACTCAAATTACTCATATGTCAAATCAAAAAGTGAATGAGTGAGACACGTGATGCTGGGCTGATGTTGTGGCATTCACTACGACATTCGCTGCGCCAACTAGCGGTGGGATATCTGAAGCTGGCTCGTAACCCGAATTTTAGCTCGCAACTCAAAGCAAAAAATCATCCAAGAGACGGCTCGTATCTCGAAAAACTCGTTAGTTGGGACACTCGTAAGTCAAGGCCCCACTGTACTTGGTTTATCCCATATTGTTTTAAATCCATGAGCCTTTCTATTTTTTCATATAGGCCCCTTAAATGTCATCTGGAAACTTCCAATGCTCAAGTGCCTATCAATCAACCTTGGGATTCTGGTACATAAATAATAGGAATTTCTAACATGATACTACTATTTGCATAACAATTGGGGGGAATATATGCTATGAACAGTCCATACTTTACTTATTCTACCTGAAGGTTCTAATCTGAGTCCAGTAAAGCCCTCTGTAAATGAGGTCTTGCTATCAAGGACAATAACTGTGCTTAGATATTCCTTTATGCTTATAATATGTTTCTTCCCAAAATATCATTAGAAAGAGCTTTTATTATTCAAAAAAGACCATCAAGTTCACAAAATAAAGCCTCTTTTCCATTCTTTGTTCTTTAATCTGAACAAAATGCAAATGAACATTAGGGAATGCCAAACCTTTTGGAAGCAGGCAAATACATATTAGTGATGTAAAAATGGAAATGAAAAGTTAGGGAAAGAAGAAAGCAGATGTGAATTAGGTATTTCTTTAATTAAAATATACCAACAGACTAAATTTGAGGTATTAGAAATTAACTTTCTTCTCAACATGGTTACAGAAAGTACAATCAGGATAATTTGTCAGAGATTTATTTAGTACTATGTGAACAAGTACGACTGATTCAGAAAAATTATTCATTGAGCTATGTCAAAATAAATGCAATAATTGTTTACAAATGATCATTTCGCTTTTTAAATTGAGTTCTTTTTAAAAAATATATTTTATTGATTTTTTACAGAGAGGAAGGGAGAGAGATAGAGAGTTAGAAACATCGATGAGAGACATCGATCAGCTGCCTCCTGCACATCTCCCACTGGGGATGTTCCCACAACCCAGGTACATGTCCCTGACCAGAATCGAACCTGGGACCCCTCAGTCCGCAGGCTGACGCTCTATCCACTGAGCCAAACCGGTCTCGGCTAAATTGAGTTCTTTTAACAATTACCTTTCCTGGTACATTCATTCCAGGAAGGGAGTTTGCTAGCTGTGTACCAAGAATTTTTGTTTGTCTGAGAAGATGACAACTCCCTTTTCCTGAGAAACGCTTTCTCTCAAACATAGTGAATATTGGGATCATCCCATCCTGACCTTAACTCTTCTCCAAAGTAAATTGGAAGAGTATTGTTTCTACTGTTATTCACAGAAACTTAGAGTTCTGCTGTTGTCTTAAATCAAAACTTCTTATTTGTGAGCAGATAAATCCTTTCTCACTTGACCCTCCTAACCTTGTAGAATGGTGTTTTTCTCTGTCCCATGACTGATTTAAGCAAGGTGAAGAATGTTTAAGTAACCTGTACAGTAGCACACTGTTAGTGAGCAGACAATGTAAAAAGTGAAAACCTCATAAACCCTAGTCCATATTCTCATAGACTTATTGAATCAATCTATTGTCATTTTGATGGACCACAGCAGAAAGGATGAAATACTGGAAAGTAGATGTTTATGTTGGGAAACTGGGAGATACAATGTACAAAAAAACAAACAACAAAAACCACAGCAGCAACAAACACTTTTGGCCTAAATTGATAGATGTAGATAAAATAAAGACAGCAAGTTTAAGAACATTGGATCAAGTTTATAGAACCAAGGTGGTTGTGCTAATTGTATTAGACAAAGTGAGGGAGCTGTAGGATACCAATCACACCGAAGACACTCTGGCATGCTTCATAGTGATCTCAGACAAGCATGTAAGGAAGCAAAAATATCTATTGTCCAGCATGGATGACCATCAAGTAGAGTCTCAGCAATTAAGATTAATTTTGACCATTCTACACATAATCAAATGGAGTCATCTTTAATTTGTTTAATTATTTGATCACATAATGTGAATTGAGACAGTCCCTTACTTGGTGAATGATCGTAGGTCACCGCTCAGGACTTCCATCTCTACTTTTTGTCTTTCTCTCTATTTTTTTACATTTTGTGATAACTTTCAAGGAGTGCTAAATACTGTTGATAATTTGAAATATGACCCTCAAAGGATAGTTAAATCTTGTATACAAAGTGGGTATTGTAATAACCAAAAATTTCATGAGGAAAATTAGATTTTTAAGAAAACTAAAAGACTGTATAAAAAAAGCTGTTAGAGGATTTTTAAAGAGCTACTTCATGCCCTTGTTAAAGTCACATATACTATATTACTATCAAAAATACAAACCAAACTTCTTTGAATTTGGTTAATTTATATAAAGTTCACTCTCTTGCCTGGCAAGTGTGGCTCAGTGATTGAGCATTGACCCATGAACCAGAAAGTCAGGATCTGATTCCTGATCAGAGCACATGCCCAGGCTATGGGCTCAATCCCCAGTAGGGGGTGAGCAGGAGGCAACCAATAGATGATTCTATTTCATTGATGATGTTTCTATTTCTCTTTCCCTCTCCCTCTCCCTTCTTGTCTCTGAAATCAATAAGAAAAAAAAAAATGAAGCAAAACCAAAAGAAACATATAAAGTTCACTCTATCATACTGAGTACAAAGCAGAGAGTCTCTAGGACCTGTATCAAAAGGACATAAATAGATTTCAAGACCCTAAGACAAAGTCAAACAAATACATGATTTAATGGTAATCATCCTGTAGAGTCTGTAATAAGCACCACCCTTTCTATTAAAAATGCCCTCCTTCAGATGACTTATTTTACATTAATATGAAAAGGACTTCTGGTGTCCAACATAAAGTACTTTGGTTCAATAAATTACGCAGTTTCTGCCCCTAAGTGCTAAGACATGCCTGTTCAGCAATGAACAACCTCCCAGTCAATTTCTCATGGACAGATGGTGGGTTGTGACCTGATGCTGATTTTATATGGTCATATGAATATTTCTTCACACCAACCCTAATGGGGTCAATTGAAAGTTTGGAAAAAAACATGTTAAAAGTTCATTCATAATTTTTATTTGATAGGTTTCTGTGAAAATAGAGAAAGTTGAAGTACAAGGAAGAGGGCTACCTCTGTTTTCCCAAGGTCACTGTGATGTGTAAAAAATTTCCTGACATCCTTTAACTCAGAAACTCCCATTGGTGAAGTGCTACTTTAAAAGATGATCAAGTGGGTAACTCCCAGTAATGTTTATATGACTAGTATCTTAATACTGAGCTTCAGGCTTTGTTCATAATTGAGTTCATTGATTATAAAACATCTGTACCTGAATCAAGTACCAGGAAAGTAGCCACTGACCTCGATCATTTTTTTGGTTATATGTTTTTATAGTTGTATAGCATGTTCTGTGAAAAATTCATTTAATAATATTGTGTTCTTTACATTATTCCTTTAAGTATTCAAATGCCTTATCTGCTCAACTTATTTTTTTAAACCAAATTTCTGAAATTGAATACTGTCAGAGGAATGAAGAACTTTGCATTTATCATGAAGAAAATTATGTTCTTTGACCATGTAATGGGAGATGTTTTAGTCACCTATTCAAGGTTCATATTCGTAGCTTTAGATTGGAATTGGAAGTCAAGAATACTTAAAGGCATAGTGGTTTGCCTCCAAGTGTCTTTCCCAATTCTGCTTGTTAGAGTTTATATAAATCCCCAACTGTACACTCCGCAGCATTTACCATATTCATCCTTTTAATTGTGCTCATTTTTCCATATGAAATATAGTTCTCCAGAGCATTTTTGTCATCTTGGCATTTTCTCACTAGGCCTTTAACCAACTACTTGCTCAATAGTACTCTGTACTGATGTTCTTATGGTAGGTGCTTTATAGCCAAGATTTTCATATCAGTTTGCCACTTCTTTGGTAGTAGTTACTCACATGCTCTCAAGTAAATCAGCAATTTCCTAGTTAATTCAAAAAATTGAGAGCTGTGGTATAAAATAGTAAATTAACATGAATGTTGAGAATCATGTGAAAATCTTTTTTTCTTCTCTTTGCTATTGGACACATCTCCTCTCTGCAAAGTTCTCCTTTATCAGTTGTATGCAACTGACACTGTTTGAATTTTTAAACTCTAAAGTAGTCATTAAAGCAAAACCTACTGGTGAATTGTAGGTTTATACAAAATCCTTAGTTGTTTTTTTCCCCTAGTGACTTCTGTTACTTGATGGTGTGTATTAATTAAATGGATTCTTAGAATTTTGTTTTGTTATAATTTCTGAGATTCCAAAGCCTAAAAGTACATACATTCTTTACTGCTAATGATGGTAAAAGGGTTTAGAACATGCCACTCTGAAATATGCTGCTTTGGCATATTGATTATTTTGCGTTGAAGGCATTTGAGAAATAGCAGATGCAGAAAGGACTCTCTGACTTCCCTTTTCTATCTAAAGGCAGGTCATAAAATTTCCCATAAGAAAGGTGCCATCCCTGTACTAAGAACAGAACGTTCTTATCACTAAAGTCTGGAAGTTAAAGTCAAATGGATCTGTATAAACAAACCAACTAAAATAATGTCTGTCTAACATTAGTTTTTCTAATATATATTCTAGTCTCTTTCCCACAATTTATCACCCCTAGAAGCTTCTAAGCCCTTTTATTTGTCTTGTCATTTCTTCACAAATTTATCATTCTTTGACTAAAAAAAAAAGTATATAAGCTCTTACACATAACTGTTTCTTTGATTGTTTATTGTTTTCTATTGTAGTGGGAAGTTAGATAGGCATGAGCAGAACAAGAGCGATAGGCCAGATATGGAAGGTCAGCCAGGGTAAAAAGCCCTGGGTGTCTAGCAAAGGAAAATTGTAGGTTAGGACGTCATCCCAGGCTGACCTTTCATCCCATAGCATATGGGAAACCATACAAATCTTAGAAGAAGCCATAGGCACCAAAAATAGCAGACATTTGTCATAGCAATATCTCCACTGATACAGCTCCTAGGGAAATGGAAACTAAAGAGAAAATAAGCAAATGGGACTACATCAAAATAAAAAGCTTCTGCACAGCAAAAAACACCATCAACAAAACAACAAGAAAGCCCACTGCATGGGAGAACATATTTGCCAATGTTATCTCCGATAAGGGTTTAATCTCCAGAATTTACAGAGAACTCATACAACTTAACAAAAGGAAGATAAAAAATCCAATGAAAAAATGGGCAAAGGACCTAAGTAGACACTTTCTGAAAGAGGGCATACAGAAATCCAAGAGACATATGAAAACGTGCTCAAAGTCACTAATTATATGAGAGGTGCAAATCAAAACAACAATGAGGTACCATCTCACACCTGTCAGAATGGCTATCATCAACAAATCAACAAATGACAAGTGCTGGCGAGGATGCAGAAAAAAAGGAACCCTCCTTTACTGCTGGTGGGAATGCAGACTGGTGCAGCCACTGTGGAAGATAGTATGGAGTTTCTTCAAAAAGTTAAAAATGGAACTCCCATTTGACTCGGTAATCCCACTTCTAGGAATACATCCCAAGAAAACAGAAACACCAATCAGAAAGAATATATGCACCCCTATGTTCATAGCAGCACAATTTACAATAGCTAAGATTTGGAAACAGCCTAAATGCCCATCAGCAGATGAGTGGATTAAAAACTGTGGTACATTTACACAATGAAATACTATGCTGCTGTAAAAAAGAAGGAACTCTTACCATTTGCAACGGCATGGATGGAACTGGAGAGCATTATGCTAAGTGAAATATGCCAGTCAATGAAGGAAAAATACCACATGATCTCACTCATTCATGGATAATAAAGACCATTATAAACTTATGAACAATAATAGATACAGAGGCAGAGCTGCCTCAAACTGATTGTCAAACTGCAGCGGGAAGGCCAGGGAGGGTTGGGGGGCAGGAAGGAGGGGGGGGGGGTAAGAGATCAACCAAAGGACTTGTATGCATGCATATAAGCATAACCAATGGACATAAGACACTGGGGGGTAGGGGAGGCCAGGGGATTGTCAAGGGGGGGGTGTGGAAAAAAAGGACACATATGTAATACCCTTTGTAATACTTTAAGCAATAAAACAAACAAACAAAAAGATACAAATTATGAACAACAAATACACATCTATCAACAAGTGAATCTAAAAATCAAGTGAATAAATAATCTGATGAACAGAATAAACTGGTGATTATAATAGAATCAGGGGCATAGAAAGGGAGTGGACTGACTATTCTTGGGGGGGAAACGGGTGTGGGGTGTGTGGGAAGAGACTGGACAAAAATTGTACACCTATGGATGAGAACAGTGGGTGGCGGGCGTAAGGGCAGAGGGTGGGGTGGGAACCTGGTGGAGGGGAGCTATGGGGGGAAAAAAAGAGGAACAACTGTAATAACCTGAACAATAAAGATTTAATTAAAAAAATATTCTATTGAATATTAATCCTCCCCTGGGACCTTCCCTAAAATCCCCCGTCTTTAGAGAGGGGAGAAAAACTCTCAGGATACAAGATCCAGTGCACCCTCTTTTTCTCTTTGGAGTACACCCTTGCCCTTCCCCCTTTTTCTTTTCTCGAAGTATGTACTTTTGCTCTTTCTTTCTCTAAGCTCCAAGGATCCTTCTTTTGCCTTTGTAACTTGTTTCCTGAGCCCACACAACTCAGCTGGCTCACTTCTTTCTAATTCTGTAATATTCTAAATAAACTTCCTCCTTCAATTCAAGTTCCTTGGTTCTGAATTCTTTCTTTTCCAAACTCAAGTACTGAGGTTGCTGAACCAAGGTCTGGTCTAACACCACTTGTTATATCTGGTGCAGTTTCACCACTAACACTACGAAGGCTCTCATGTACACATAAAAATATTAAATAAAAGTTGTATGCTTTTCTTGTATTAATCTGTTTTTGTCAGTTTAATTCTCAGGCCCAGCTATAGGACGTAAGAAGATAGAATTTCTTTTTCCTCCTCTATACTGGCCATGGTTCAAATCCACAATTATGTTCATCTGAATATGAGACAGGAATAGTATGTTTAAGGAGATAGGCAGCTAAAATGTGACATTTCAAAATGCATAGAATGGGTTCTCTTGACTTCTAAAACACAAATTTAACAAGCTAGAGACATGTATGAGCTAACCTAGGTTCTACAAGTATGTGCTCTTTGCACACCTAAGGCAAACCTTCCTCCTCAGATTGGAGGCAAAATGCCTCATTCTTATGCTGGGGAGTCAATTTCTTAAATTATTTAACCTGGCTATTGGGAAGGTAACAGATAATAAATCATTATTATCAACAATGAAATAAGATGAATTTCCATAGAAATCAATGATAGGCTATTGCTATAAGGTTACATTGAAGGCTATTTTGTAAATTCAAGAATTGAAGAGAGCTCTATGTTATAAAGGGTTAGTTTGTAATCTCCAACTAGCTGGATTTGAACACTGTTTTCTTGATGTGGATGGGAATGCAGCCAATTTCTCATAATGACCGCAAACATTCTAGGAATGTGGTATGATCCTTCCCAAAGAAGGGAGGGTCAGCAGGGAGCATTGCCATGTGGGATGAAGATTCTTCACTTTCTTCCCCAGAGAATGTGAAATGAAGGTTCCCATGATTCTGTTTTCAAGGGCTTTGTTTGGCTCAGTTCTGGGAACTCCCTTGTATAATGATGATGGCTTCTCTCCAAAATGTGTTGATGCTAAGATAAACTTAAGATATCTTAAACAGGAAGCTATCTTTATCTCCTATATTGTAAAAACTGCCTGTTTAACATAACAGCTCCTCTGCTTTCTATATTTGGGAAAAATTTTAAAACCCTAGAAAAAATTAAAGATGACACAATTTTTGCAATAAATAAGACTTTAAAAAGTTCACAAAACCCCTGGATTTGAGTTCTATCTTCAGCACTAACTAGTTATTTGATCTTTAATAAATATTAATCTCTCTACCTTTCAGTTTCTAAACTTGAAATGAGAATAATAACACTATGGTTGCTGTAAGGATTTAATGATAAAAGTATGCAAAAGGACCTAGCAATTCTTGGGTCAAAGAAAAAGCAGAGCTGGACAATAGTTAACATAGTAAAACTAGATGTTATTCAGAACTATTACAATAGTGAAAAAGAGAACTTCCTATAGAAATGGGCTGATTTAAAATAAATTTCAGCAAGTGGAAATTTATAGCCAAGAAGCAGAGTGAGGGCGGTCAGTGGATGAAAAATTATTAAGGAAATATCAGAGTTAAGGAGATTCTGGCTAACCCAACCTGCCAGGATTTTGTTGAAGATAGGCCAGAGTGAACAGAGTCACCTGGTGGGGAGGGGTGTTCCTGGGAAGGGGACCTGTCCCTTGGTGGCTCTGCCTAGGGCCAAACAGTAGTGTGTGGGTTCTTGACTCCGTGCAGAAAAAATTTCGCAACACGAGCGTATGAGGGAATGTTTATTAAAGCTGGGGACAGTAAAACAAGAAATGGCTTAGCATAGAAGAAGCAACAGAAGAGTCTAGGTTGAGCTGCCTTAGCTCTCTGGCAAGGGGTCCTTGGGAACAGGTTCAGGGATTAGCCTGGGATGAGCTGCTACTGTCCATTACTCCCCTGGTCGCAAGTCTCATGGAGTCCCTTAAAGTTTAGGAGATGCACGCCTGTGGAGGAAGAAGTGAAGGAAGAAGAGGGGAAAGGGAATGGTGGAGGCTGCTCCCCAGAAGGAGAGCATATGCTGGATCCTTTGTCTTAAGGTTTTTTATCTCTTCCTTGCTATAGAACCGGAATCTTAGGGGAGGTCTCAGAAGAATATTCATCATTTTTCTAGGCGTGCTTCTCCAGGGCTGTAGTCTCCACGGATTGGTCAGTGTCAGAACAGGGCGTCATCAGTCATCATAGCTGGTCCTGGTGTCCCCACCTGGTTTTGCAGCTTTTCTGGGTCTGGAGCTGAAATACAACTGAGGCCTAGACGTTATCTCTAGGGAAGTGACCTTCTGTATCTGCTATAAAATTCTCTGTAGTTTGCTCAGCTCTCGGTCTCAGTTTCCCTATTCTACTTGTCCTGGCTTATTGGCCTGTCTCAGTGAAGGATCAGTAAGCCAATGAGATATCCAGGATAATCGTACATGGAGTATGAGGAATTCCTGCTATACTTACTGAGTTAGCAGCTTTCTTGCTAGAATTGAATCTTCAAGGAGGTGCACAGGCAGAGGTAGGAGAGGTTCAGGACCCTGACTTCAGTTTGGTCAAGTGAAGAATCGTTGCCATTGTTCAGAATATGCTCAGTAAATCTTGGTTCCTATACGTCCTGTGTTCTTAATATTTGGAAGCTCATCTTATCAATCTGTAATGTAAGTATGTTTTAATTTCACTGACATTATTTTTGAGTTCAAGAAATTAATAAAGTAAAAAGGCATTGAAAGTAATTTAAGTAGCTCATTAATTTTGCATGGATGTCTATGAATATATGTTAGTTATTGAGAAATATTAATAAAGGCCTTGAAATTTTTATTCTTTCTATTTCAAAGAGTATATGAGCTCAAATGTGATGCAGCATCTATGCATTAATCTCTGCATACTCCCTCAGAGTCGTCCCATTAAGCCTAAACAACAACTTGTCATCCATTTGGCATAAATTTTACCTATAAGAACAACAAAATCCCAAATTGTGAGGTGTTTTTTTAAATGGGAGATCTGGCTTATATTTTTCTGTTTTTTATTTTTTATTGTCTTAAATTTTACATATCTCTCCTTTTCCCCCAAATGATCCCCCAACCCCAAAGCATTTTCACCCCTGGCAAGCTCCCACCACCTCAGTGTCTGTGTCTATTGGTTATGTTAATATGCATGCATATCCTCCCCCGCCCCCCGTCATTTGTCTCTGGATCTATTTTTATTCATCAAATTATGTTGATCATTATATCCCACATATGAGTGAGATCATATGATATTTATCTTTCTCCGACTGGCTTATTTTGCTTAGCATAATGCTCTCCAGTTCCATCCAGTCTGTTGCAAATGGTAAAAGTTCCTTCTTTTTTTATAGCAGCATAGTATTCCATTGTGTAGATGTACCACAGTTTTTAATCCACTCATCTGCTGTTGGGCACTTAGGCTGTTTCCACATCTTAGCTATTGTAAATTGTGCTGCTATGAACATAGGGGTGCATATATCCTTTCTGATTGGTGTTTCTGATTTCCTGGGATATAGTCCTAGAAGTGGGATTACCAGGTCAAATGGAAGTTTCATTTTTAACTTTTTGAAGAAACTCCATACTATCTTCCACAGTGGCTGCACCAGTCTGCATTCCCACCAGCAGTGCACAAGGGTTCCTTTTTCTCCATATCCTCTCCAGCACTTGTCGCTTGTTGATTTGTTGATGATAGCCATTCTGACAGGTGTGGGATGGTACCTCATTGTTGTTTTGATTTGCATCTCTCAGATGATTAGTGACTTTGAGCACGTTTTCATATGTCTCTTGGCTTTCTGTATGCCCTCTTTCAAAAAGTGTCTACTTAGGTCCTTTGCCCATTTTATTATTGGATTTTTAATCTTCCTTTTTTTTTATTTTTATTTTTTTTATATATTTTTTTATTGATTTTTTACAGAGAGGAAGGGAGAGAGATAGAGAGTTAGAAACATCGATGAGAGAGAAACATCGATCAGCTGCCTCCTGCACATCTCCTACTGGGGATGTGCCCGCAACCCAGGTACATGCCCTTGACCGGAATCGAACCTGGGACCTTTCAGTCCGCAAGCCGACGCTCTATCCACTGAGCCAAACCGGTTTCGGCCTTCCTTTTGTTAAGTTGTATGAGTTCTCTGTAAATTCTGGAGATTAAACCCTTATGGGAAATAACATTGGCAAATATATTCTCCCATGCAGTGGGCTTTCTTGTTGTTTTGTTGATGGTGTTTTTTGCTGTGCAGAAGCTTTTTATTTTGATGTAGTCCCATTTGTTTATTTTCTCCTTGGTCTCCATTGTCCTAGGACAGTGATGGCAAACCTATGACACGCGTGTAAGAGGGGACACGTGAACTCATTTTTTTGGTTGATTTTTCTTTGTTAAATGGCATTTAAATATATAAAATAGATATCAAAAATATAAGACTTTCTTTTACTATGGTTGCAAATACCGAAAAATTTCTATATGTGCCACGACACCAGAGTTAAGTTAGGGTTTTTCAAAATGATGACATGCCGAGCTCAAAAGGTTCACCATCAGTGCCCTAGGAGCTCTGTTGGTAAAGATATTGTTACGACATATGTCTGCTATTTTGCTGCCTATGGTGCCTTGTAGGATTTTTATGGTTTCTCATCTTACATTTAAGTCCTTTATCCATTTTGAGTTTGTTTTTATGTATGGTGTAAGTTGGTGGTCTAGTTTCATTTTTTTGCGTGTACCTGTCTAATTTTCCCAACACCATTTATTGAAGAGACTGTCGGTGCTCCAATGTATGCTCTTGTGTCCTTTGTCAAACATTTACCTCCTTGGTTCAGTTTATTTCTAAGTATCTTAATTTATTTTGTTGCAATGGTAAATGGCATCTTCCTGTTACTGACCTGTGGTTTAATTCCTTGTGGTCGAAGTGTAGATATTGTACAATATCTGTTTTAAATTTGTTAAGTGATGTGTTATGGACCAGGATGTGGTCTGTCTTAGTGAATATTTTATGTGAGCTTAAGAATAATGTGCATTCTACTGTAGTTAGATGAAATAATCTTTAGATATCAATTAGTTGATTGATGGTGTTGTATTCAACTATGTCTTACTGGTTTTCTGCCTGTTTCTATTGTTTCTGAGAGAGGAATATTAAAGTTTCCAAAAATAACAGTGAATTATCTATTTCTTCTTGCAATTGTATCATTCTTACCCCATGTATTTTAATGTTCTGTTGTTAGGTTCATATGTATTAACAATTATTGTGTCTTCCTGGAGAATTTACAACTTTATCATTATGTTAGGCTGTTGCTGGAGAATTAAACTCCTCTGTCACTCATGGGAGTGAGGTTCCTGGAGTATTTCTGAGATAAGAATTTTCAGAAGCCTTCATGGGAAAATGAGATGTGGTAAAAGGCTTTATTTGTGGGAAGTTACATTGCTCAGGTTCCAAAGTCCCATGTCGCTTAAGTCAGTCCTGAAGGAGGTACAGCTGGGTGTTTCAGTAGAACCAAAAGTAAGGCCAGTATTCAGAGCTTTCATTCCATGTTGCAGCCAGGTGTAGTTAAGCATCCAAGCTAATTGAAGTCCACTAGTCCATTGTGGGTGTCTCACATGGCTGTGAACCACATGAGTGCAGGGGAGCACATCCGCTGACACAGGAGTCACAGGAACCCAGAGAGCGGAGGAGGGAGGAGAGAGAGAAGAAAGACAGTGTGAATCTTTGTTTAGAAGTTTAAATGTTTAGGTTTCCCATGCTTGCAGTGGCCATTCTGGCGACTCCCTTCCAGGGATGATTGACAGGCAGACAGATAGGCACCCTCCCATGTCACTCCGACCTTACTGGACATGCATCTAAACCGACTTTGTCCAGTCCTTTCCCCTGGTGATCAGCAGGGAACAGACTTGGAGAATGTTAAGTGAAGCTTTTTATCAAAGCTTTATAAATGGCATGCCTATATTATCTGGTTTCCCTTTTACTCCTTTCCTGTGAAATAATAACCAGATTATTACAATGACATAAAGGCCTTTCTTTATCCCTGGTAACTTTGCTTACTCTAAAGTCTGCTTTACATGAAATTAATATTGCGACTTTCTCTTTTCCTTTAATTAGTATTAGTATGGTATGTTTTTATCTATCCATTTGTTTTCATTCTATATGTGGCTTTGAATCTAATTCGAGTTTCTCAGGTGAAACAAGATGACTGGAGTGAGCTAGAGTTGGTTATTTCCCTTCTCCCTGGTTAGACAGGCTGTGATGAAATTGTAGCAAGTAGGCTCTGGTTCAATAGTTTCTCCTGAGGGCAGACCTTGTTAACATCAAAAGAATGATGTGGTTTATTTAACAATGGGGCTCCTGGAAGCCAAGGGGGTTTTTCTCCTCTAGTCACGGTGAAAACCTGGTAGAGCTCCAGGAGGTAGTATTCACAAAATTGTGGAGGCTTCCACATGACTGGTTCCTCTGGAATTTTTATCTCTCAGAGCCACCAGCAATTCATCAACTGTAGTTTAGGTTTTCCTTCCCAGCACTGGTTCTCATGGAGATTTCAGCCTCAAGTTGAAGAATTCCCTTCCTATGTGCCCATAATCTGTTTAGTATGGTGCTTGGCACTTGGGAATGCCCTAAAGTTAGTGTACATCAAACAACATATTAGGTACTGGAGATTGACCATGAGCCAGTCCAGCAGAACTTCACTGTTCATTCTTTCACAAGTCACCCAGAAGGGCTGTAGGGAGGGTATCCTGAAGTTCATACTGAAAAATCCTGTCACACCTATTTATTAAAAAGCTCTTTCTTTCTCTACTTGTATTAACTCTACAGTTCTGCTTAAGATGTGAACACAGGTAGTCCCCAAAAAGCATCCATTTAATAAGAATAATTGACTACCAGATGGAGATATGCTTTAAAAACAGATGCAGTTCCTATCCAACTTTAGGCAAAAATCTTAATACTCCATATGTCATATCTGAGATATTTTTTCCTTGAATATGGCAATCTGTGGATCTTTTCCCCAAGATCGTAACTTGACGTGCAATGCCAAGTTATACACATTTAAGAAGGACAACTATGGGAGAACATGCAGTAGATTCAGCTTCAGGGCTAAGGCTTTATTCAGAATTTGGTTTGAACACATATTTCTAGAAAGAGCAGAATAAGTTTACAGGCAAGTATCTTCCCCTGGTAATAAAGGCAGACACATTTATTTAGGAGTAGCACAATCAAAACAATTTTTTGTTTAGTTATACCTGAACACATAAGAAAAACAACAACAATCTGTTCTCCTGGAAACAGAACGTGTAGGAGGGGTTACCATCACTAAAGTTCTTTCTTATATCTTTTTTAAAAATATATATATTTTATTGATTTCTCACAGAGAGTAAGGGAGAGGGAGAGGGATAGAGTTAGAAACATCGATGAGAGAGAAACATCAATCAGCTGCCTCCTACACACTCCCTACTGGGGATGTGCCCGCAACCAAGGTACATGCCCTTGACCAGAATCGAACCCAGGACCCTTCAGTACGCAAGGCGACGCTCTATCCACTGAGCAAAACCGGCCAGGGCTCTTATATCTTTTGTTACCTGTACTATTCATTTGGTACTTACCATATGATATTTTATTTATCCTTTAATGTATCAAACATTTGTTTCTGCAATTTTAATTGGAACAAGTAAGGAACAAGATTTGTTTGGTATTCCATCTACGTGTGTTGAGAGAACACTAAGTGTCTGGAAATGTCAAAACCAAGTAAATGAATGAGCTTCAATCACTTGCATATTCAATGAAAATAACACACGAAGCACAGAGATCATAGTGGTCTTATTTCAAAACCTCATCAAGCAGTTTCTGGAAGTAAAGCAACTGGGCTGTTTGCCACACCCCACAACTTGGAATGCAGACAGTCAGGATTTCAGGGATATAAGGCACCAACCAAATTAAGATGATGTAAGCCACTGCATTTGATGGTAGAGAAGGACTACTCTTCTCCTACTCAAAATGCTTGGGAAACAGGAAATACAAATTCAATTCAGATGGCTTTCTGTAGTAGAAAAGTAATTATTGCATGCCAGACACCAGTGACTGAATCTTATTGATGATTCTATGTTCAAAGGAGACTTGGCTTTTGCTATTGTGACAGCCATTTGACTGCTGCCTTGCAAATCAAGGCAAGCTACATGTTCATGATGACTGAACAGTTACAATTAAAAAACTTGGTTTTGTTCCTTGCTAGGAGAAAAAAAAAAAGACCAAGACATGTCCAGCATGGAGGTAACTCAGAGTTTTCAGAGGCATATTTAAGTTAGCTATGCTAGAGTGCATTTTATTCAATGAGGAGATTATGCTGGCCACAAAGACACCTAAGCTTTAGTGCCCATGTGCATTTTGAGGCTGTCTATTATACTGTTTGTGGGTAATTTCCCATGGTGTGTAATCTTGCTGGAGGCAGTACCTTATTTCCTGCTACATAGGGCAGGAGAATAAGACACACACTGACAGTCAGGTAGTGATAATTATTTAATTCCCTAATTGATTTTTCCACACGTGACTTGGAATCTTTACTCTGCGATCCATACAAGGATAGAAGAAATGCATTCTGGGCAGATATATGCACATATATATCATTTATATATATATCAAACATGCACACATATATGAATGTATATTTGCATATATATCCTTATATATACATATATATGCATATATATCCTTAAATATATCAATATTTATTTCTATAATTCTACCACCTATCACCTTAAGCTAACCACAATATATTTATGCTAATTATTATAAAACAATACCCTAATTGATACTTAGACCAGTGATGGCGAACCTATGAACTCATTTTTTTGGTTGATTTTTCTTTGTTAAATGGCATTTAAATATATAAAATAAATATCAAAAATATAAGTCTTTGTTTTACTATGGTTGCAAATATCAAAAAATTTCTACATGTGACACGGCACCAGAGTTAAGTTAGGGTTTTTCAAAATGCTGACGCGCCGAGCTCAAAAGGTTTGCCATCACTGACTTAGACCAACACTAGCAAAACATATCCTGGGGAAATGGAGAAAATGGGACTGATGATTTGGTCTGGATATATCCACTTAAAAGTCCTATAATATTCTGATATGGAATTTAGTCACCCATGACACTGGTTGTGAAACCCCTATTTCAATCATTCTGTGTTCACCAGGGAACAAACACTGAGAGACAGCATTGCTGCCACCAAAGTATGGTAGCAGGAACTCAAGGACAGCGTGCCTTCTTCTGATTAAAGGACTATCTTAGAGAAAGGGAATTACTAATTTAAATATCTAACTTTAATAATTAGAAATAGAATATGTAGGTGGCTTTCTCCCATATTCCACTAAGCATCCTCTGCCTTCAGAAGCAGATTTCCTTTTCATCTTTCATGATTTTTGTCACTTGACTAAAGATTATTCTGTTGTCCTGGCTGGTGTGGCTCAGTTGGTTGAGCATCATCCTGTGCACCAAAAGGTTGGCAGTTTTATTTCAGGTAAGGGCACATGCCTGGGTTGTGGGCTCAATTCCCAGTAGGGGGGCGTGTAGGAGGCAGCTGATCAATGTTTCTCTTTCTCTATCCTTCTCCCACCCCTTCCTTGTCTCTTAAAAATATTCTTTTTTTTATTTTTAGCCCTTGCTGCTTTGGCTCAGTGGATAGAGTGTGGGCCTGCGAACTGAAGGGTTCCGAGTTCAATTCCAGTCAAGGGCACATGCCCATGTTGTGGGTACGATCCCCAGTAGGGGGCGTGAAGGAGACAGCTGACCAATGATTCTCATCATTGATGTTGTTATCTCACCCTCTCCCTTCCTCACTGAAATAAAACAATATTTTAAAAAATCAATTTGTTAAAATCTTAAAAAATAGATTTTAGTGAATCCCTTGAAGAGGAAACTCATTACCCACATCTCTCTCCCCATCTCTACTTTTTATCCAAACCTATAACTAGAGTTAGGTGTCAGAACAGCAAAGGAGATAAACAAATAAAGCCTTGCCAGTTGGGTCGATGTATCCATGAAAAGGAATCAAAGACTTACTGACATACATTGGAAAATTCTAGAGGATATGTATGAGAGCAGATTTTCAAGGCTGAAATATTTTCAGATCACTGATAACAGTTAAGATAAAATTCTCTCTTGTCATACTGTGAACATAGGTACTTATATAACTTTGTTAAAATCTTCTCATGTGTGTTTTGAAGAAATTAATATAGTCAATCATCATCTCCAAATGATTATATAAAGAAACACATTTGAAAAATTACAATTTTAATGGACTGTGGAATTTTGGACATTTGTTAACAGTTCTCTTTTTGGTCCCTACATATCCTAGATGCCTACACTTAATTTATTTTCTACCACAACAATCAGTGGTACATTCAGTCTCCCTAGGTTATGATAAAAGATTAAGGAACAACTTTACATGTACCTTTTAGAATTTTTTCTATTGTTTAATATCCATATCTTTTCTTCCGTTTGGCCACAGTGGGATGAGGGAGTTGAGCATAAGAATATAAAAATCTGTCTTCATATACTCATTAAACACTTTTTCTTCAAGACTTCTCCATTCCGAACTAACTCTTTTGTTTTTCAATAAATTATTTTTGTCCCCTCCCACCACTAGAAGTTGTCCTTAAGATAGCCCTAACACTCATGACTTTGGTAAATTGTCTTTAATAATAATCTTCTGGGAACTGTTTTATAGAACAGGCAGTATTTTTTCCATAGATTTAAATATATTGCAATTTACTATGTTTCAAAATTTAAAAAATGACAATAGTTGTTTTCATGAAAGAAATAAAACCATTGCCCTAACCGGGTTGGTTCTGTGGACAGAGTGTCGGCCTGTGGACTGAAGGGTCCTGGGTTCGATTCCAGTCAAGGGCATGTACCTTGGTTGCAGACACATCCCCAGTAGGGAGTGTGTAGAAGGCAGCTGATTGATGTTTCTCTCTCATCAATGTTTCTAACTCTCTATCCCTCTCCCTTCCTCTCTCTTTAAAAAATCAATAAAATATGTTAAAATAAAGAAATAAAATCATTGACTTGAAATCCACTAGGGGCCATTGGATACATAATTATAACTCTTTTATTAATTCAGGAGGGAAAAGAATTAACTTTAATGCTCTTTAAGGATTAGTATGCAAGCAACAGAAGAATAAGACTGAGGAAAGAAGTCTAAGAGAGTCAAAAGAACATATTCTCATAGATAATCTAAAACAATTATAGGAAATATGCTAATTGACTGCCCTGCCCTCAAAGATGGTGGTGCCCACAGCCACAAGATGGCTGGCAGGGGAGGGCAATTGTGGGCGATTAGACCAACAGGGGAGGGCAGGTGTGGGTTACCAGGCCTGCAGGAGAGGGCAGTTGGGGGTGATTGGGCTGGCAGGGGAGCAATTAGGCGTTGATCAGGCTGGCAGGGGAGTGGTTAGGGGGTGATCAGGCTGGCAGGCAGAAGTGGTTAGGGCTGCAGTGGTTCTCAACCTTCCTAGTGCCGCGACCCTTTAATACAGTTCCTCATGTTGTGGTGACCCCCAATTTCATTGTTGCAAATTGAACATAATTAAAGCATAGTGATTAATCACAAAAACAATATGTAATTATATATATGTTTTCCAATGGTTTTAGGTGACCCCTGTGAAAGGGCCGTTCGACCTCCAAAGGGCCTACAGGTTGAGAAACGCTGGGTTAGGGGCACTCAGGCAGGCAGGCAGGCCAGTTGTTTGGAGCCAGCAGTCCTGGATTGTGAGAGGAATATCCGACTGCTGGTTTAGGCCTGATCCCTGTGGACATCCGGCAGTTGGACATCCCCTGAGGGGTCCCAGATTGGAAAGGGTGCAAGCTGGGCTGAGAGACATCCTCCCTCCCCACCCCCCCCCCCAGTGCAAGAATTTCATGCACCAGGCATATAGTACATAATAAATTTCCTGTGGTAATTGATTATTCTCTACCTGTACCAAAAAATTATAAAAACATTTGAAATTTATTACATGTAACTCCACTGTATAACGTGGAAGGTGTATTATAATTCTTCAGAGAAACAGAATCAATAGGATATATAGATGTGCATATAGAGAAAAATATTTATTTTTAAGAATTGGAAGACAGCAAATCTGAAATCTATAGGGTAGACCAGGGGTGGGCAACCTTTTTGTGAGTGTGTGCCAAAACCAGCAAAATCTCTGACTCAAAATTCTGCGTGCCAACCCTAATTTTTTGGGAACATGTTATGCCTACTTGATATCTCTTAAGGTGTACGTATGTGAAGAACCTTGAAGAAATAATAAAATTCATTCGAGTGACAAAAGCACAATATATGATGATGAATAATACATTTATTTTTTAATGTATACATGTACACTGATAGTCCGACAGAAAATTTTATGACTCCATTTGATATTATCAGTGGGACTTTTGCTGCTGCATCACTGATGACAGAGATTTTACATCAGGTTTATATTTCGTGACCTTCAGAGATATGCACGAGCTACTACTTTCATCCGTCAAGCTACTCCTATTACAAGACTTAACAAAATTCATCACTGAGAACAAAGATTCACAAGTGTATGTGGATGAAACCAAAACACTGGTCAAATCTAGGAAGGCAGGGAGAGTTAAGGCAAAGGCATAGAAATTGTTCTTCCCCTCTCTTGTCAATCCATGTCCATGGTCTTTAAGATAACTTGTTATGTAAAATTATTTATTTATCTAAGATGCACCTACACTGAATTTATCTGAAAAATAAAACAGTTGATATTAAGAAATAAATTGTAAATGGAAGATTATAAAAGAGGATTTCACGTGCCAGCAAAAGTTACTGGCGTGCCATGTTTGGCACGTGTGCCAGGGGTTGCCCACCCCTGGGGCAGACTAAAAAGCTTGAAATTCTGCTGATGTTGCAATTTTGAATTCAGAGGTTAGAAATTTAGGTAGAATTTCTATATTGCTGTTTTGAGACAGAATTCCTTCTACTTTAGGCAACCTTAAGCATTTCCTCTTAAAGCCTTCTATTGATTGGATGAGGCCCACCCACATTATGGAGGATAAACTGCTGTACTCAAAGTCTACTAACTAAAATGTTAATAGCATCTAAAAAATATCTTTACAGCAACACCCATATGATTTGTTTAACCAAACAACTGGCACCATAGTCTAGTCAAGTTGAGCCATACAATTAATTATCATAGAAATTTTGGAGGGAAAGAACATTTTATATTTTATCTGGTTATGAATGCCTGCAGTGTTTCTTAATGGTCATCATTCTTAATTGATTTTATTAAATATTTGAAATGAATTTGAATATCTTAGTTATAGATTCCTGTTTAGTATATGGTACTGAAGAGTTAGGCACAGAAAATTCACCACAAATACACTTGAATACATTAGTCCATTCTTCTCTGCAACTCAGCATCTGGTGGCTCCTATTTTACTTGATTATGTAACACAGCAGCCCATATATATATATATAAAAACCCTGTAAAGAACAGAGTAGACAAGTGCCAATTAAAATTATACAAAAGAGAATTGTGTCCCTAAAAATGAAAGAATGAGAACATTTTGTTCTGACATATTTGAGAATCAGAAAAATGAATTAAATAGAAAGATATACTAGGGTATTTTGAGTAACAGATTATAAACCTACATACTAATTGTCATGTGGCACAAGTCACTTCTGTTGCTTAGCAGAGTTTACTCTTACTGGGAGTTCTATCTTGAGACTTCTGAAAACATCCCTATCTCATAAAAATCAAACTTTGTCAAAACTAATGGCACATGGCTAACTGTATGGTTTCTTCAGAAACTGGATTCTTTCCTTCTGATATGACTTGATAATTCATGTGATATTTAGTCTTATTTTTGGTCTACATCTTATAAACAACTTTTCCAAATTGTTAAATAAAGAAGGTTATAAAAGAAAATCACCTATATGAATGACCCATGTTGGAGTCAATGAAAAGGTTTTCTTTTCATTTGTTTTTGTAATGAATAAAAATGCAACACTCTGCTCTGAATATTTTAGTGTGATAAGTAAAATTCCCTTTGCAGCAAACATGGTGAGTCAATTCATATTATCTTAGTACTTTCATAGATGTCTTTTCTCATCAAGATTCTGTATCCAGTAGTAGGAACACTCAGCTGAAAGGAAAATGAAATAGAATTAAAAACAAGATTTCTAAAATGCTAGAGGCCCTGGGACACCATAACTCAATTTTAAAGATTTAGATGCTCTGAAGATGGGCCAGTTTTCACTTGACCCCAACTCAGAATAAAACCATTAGGGCTTCATCCTAAAATGTGAGCCAGTATTCCACCTTAGGTGTCTTTATTCCTGAGAAGCTGTCAAAAGTGCTAGTAAGCCTTTTAGTAGCTAATGCTTTCAAGGGAAATTGCCCCCAAATCTAGTATCAGGTTTTTGTTTTGTTTTGTTTTAATTAAATCTTTATTGTTCAGATTATTACATTTGTTCCTCTTTTTTCCCCCCATAACTCCCCTCCTCCCAGTTCCCACCCCACCCTCCACCCTCACTCCCCACCCACTGTCCTCATCTATAGGTGCACGATTTTTGTCCAGTCTCTTCCCGCACCTCCCTCACCCTTTTCCCCCCCAAGAATAGTCAGTCCATTGCCTTTCTATGTCCCTGATTCTATTATAATCACCAGTTCATTCTGTTCATCAGATTATTTATTCACTTGATTTTCAGATTCACTTGTTGATAGATGTGTATTTGTTGTTCATAATTTGTATCTTTACCTTTTTCTTCTTCCTCCTCTTCTTAAAGGATACCTTTCAGCATTTCATATAATACTGGTTTGGTGGTGATGAACTCCTTTAGCTTTTCCTTATCTGTGAAGCTCTTTATCTGACCTTCAATTCTGAATGAAAGCTTTGCTGGATAAAATAATCTTGGTTGTAGATTCTTGGTATTCATCACTTTGAATATTTCTTGCCACTCCCTTCTGGCCTGCAAAGTTTCTGTTGAGAAGTCAGCTGACAGTCGTATGGGTATTCCCTTGTAGGTAACTGAGTTTCTTTCTCTTGCTGCTTTTAAGATTCTCTCTTTGTCTTTTGCTCTTGGAATTTTAATTATGATGTGTGTCTTGGTGTGGTCCTCTTTGAATTCCTTTTGTTTGGGGTTCTCTGCGCTTCCTGGACTTGTAAGTCTATTTCTTTCACCAGGTAGGGGAAGTTTTCTGTCATTATTTCTTCAAATAGGTTTTCAATATCTTGCTCTCTCTCATCTTCTGGCACCCCTATAATTCTGATGTTGGTACGCTTGAAGCTGTCCCAGGGGCTCCTTACGCTATCTTTGTGTTTTTGGATTCTTTTTTCATTTTGTTTTTCCGGTTGGGTGTTTTTTGCTTCTTTGCATTTCAAATCTTTGACTTGATTCTTGCGCTCCTCTGGTCTGCTGTTGGGAGTCTGTATAATATTCTTTATTTCAGTCAGTGTATGCTTAATTTCTAGTTGGTCCTTTATCACAACATCGAGGGTCTCATTAGATTTCTTGAGGATCTCACTATATTTATCGGCGGTCTCACCAGTCTTTTTGAGGGCCTTACTAAATTTATCAGCGGCTTCTAGATAGTTCTTGAGAGACCTTAAAAGTGTGGTTTTGAACTCTGTATCCAGCATTTTGCTTTCCTCCATTTCTGTCATTTGTGTCCTGTTTCTTTGTCTCCGCATTTTTTATGCTTTCTTGGTGCACCCCCTAGTGGTCTTTGTGTGCAGTCTTGTTGTAGTTAAGCCTTGATTGTTGTAGGTAACACTGGGGGGGATTTGACCTCCAGGCCAACTGGCTGTGAGAATCAGCTGTGTCTGCAGTGGGAGAACCTCTGTCCTCTAGGGAGGTGCTAATCTAGCCTTTGCCTGAGGCTATCCAGCAAATGCCTCTGTGCAAGGCTTGGGCGGGGCGGGTCCCAGGGGATCAACAGGGCAGGTGGAGTGAGCAGTTATGGCTGCTCTCAGTCCCGTCCTCAGAGGCTCTGCCTCTTAGTGTCCCAGCAACCGCTGCAAGTACCTCAGAGAGAAAGCTGCCCTTGAGTTCTGACCAATGTCAGACAGTCCTGCTTCTCCCGTTTGAGTCTGGGTCCCCAGAGGCTCGCCTGTAGCTGGAGCCCAGAGCCTGAGACTCCCTCACTATTGAAAAAGACAACCGTGCCCTCAGCCGCCAGCCCGCTCCGCACGCACCTCCGCACCTTTGTATTTTACTTCCGTACCGCACCTCCTCTGAGTCTCGGTATGCTTTTCTCTTGCCTTCTAGTTGTAGAATTTCCCCTCAGCCAGTCTTCCTGTGGTTCTGGGTGATGTCCTTTCTGTCTTTTAGCTGTATTTTTGAAGTGGTTGTGCGAGGCAGCAATCTCCTGTGTTTACCTAGGCTGCCATCTTGGTTCTCTCCTAGTAGCAGGTTTTTGAGCTTTTATCTCCTGTGTAGATCTTGAGCTGATAATTTTCCACCCATTTTATGAGCTTTCAAATGCCATCTAGCCAATGGCTTTTATATTGTATTCATTTTTTCTCCTTATCTGTAGTAGTAATTTTGGTTCAAAATATGCAGTCCCACCTGACCAAAGTAGAGTCTATCCCATTTCTCAACTCTTTTATATCCTTCCTTGTCTCTCTTAAATTCTGTTGTACACAATGACCACCATATTGAAGAGCAAAGCTAAGTTTTACATAATCTAATTTACATACTGTAATGCAGATACTGTTAGTTTTAATGTTACCTCATATTACTGAGCCTAAATTAAAATTATTGATTGATTGAGCCTCTAGTTGCGGCTTTCTTTGGACTTAAAAAGCCTCCCTACCTCAAGGTTGTTTATTCTTCCTCTACCCACATTAAAGTTCCAGCTCAAAGCCAAGTCTCTTCATGAGGTCTTCTACTCTCCACTTGATCACTTCCTTTGTGACAAACATAGTGTTTCTACTCATCATGGGTTATCAAGTGTATCAGGCAAGATGACCTTGTTTGCCAGTTGGATTATAAACTTTCTTAAGACAAGGTTAAAGTTTTTAGTATCTTTCTCTAAATTTATTTGAGTGCTTTATATACAATGGGAGATCTAGTACTTGTTAGAGAGATCACTTTGATTAAGTTAAAGATTTTTCATAACACTTTGGAGCCCATACAAGTTTCTGAATATTAAATTTATTCAATGTGTTTTACTGAGAAATTTTTAACTGGTATGTTGTGTTTTTCTTTCCTCAGTTTTTAATAGTTATGACTTTTAATGCATGTAAAATAAAACTTGAAACCCAATGATTTTACAAATATGATAATGTAGACCTCATGAATAATAGGCATGTCTATGAGAAGATAAAGGGATTTTGCAAAATTCATTATGGTAATCAATGTGGTAGGCTGCAAAAATAGTTTTCATTTGCTCACAATCTGACTTTGCAGCTCCTCTCACTACCTACCTTTAGAATTCAGGCTGACCTTGAAACTATTTGACCAACAGGATGTGGCAGGAGTGGAGTGACAAAATTCTAGTTCCAAGCTCAGGTTATAGAAGGCTTTCTTTGCTCCCTTGCAATCTTACCAAGCAATTAGAACAAACAGAGGTTAGTCTGCTGGATGATGATGAGGGACGAAGTGGAGCAGAGTTGGGTCTTTCCAGCTTTGGACATCCTAAGTCAGCCAGCTTCCAGGCAACCCTCAGTCAGCTGCAAATGCATAAGAAAGCCCAAACAGGAGATTAAAAATGGGGCAAAGTAAGTGGAAGCTCACACAGACTTGCTCCCAGGACCAAACTGGAATTACAACTAAAATATAGAAGAACCACCCTGAAAAATCAATTGAGAACTAACTGGAGAGAACCATGATAACCAAAGATGGAAAGTGTATACCACCACATAGAGACTGGTAGGAAGGATGGAGGCATAAAAGGGCTGGCCAGGCTCCCAAAGACAGCAGGTGAAGTTCCAGACAGATATCTCAGCTGTGGGGGATTGCCACTGAGAATCTGGGGTCTAAACACTAATATGGGCTCCCCAGCAGGGAGCACCAGACTGAGAAAGGTGCCCACATAATATTTGGCTGTGAAAAATATTAGGGTTGTTCTCTGCCAGGGAGAGATGGCTGGAAATGCAGGCACCTTCACAAAGGGACAACACACAACATTTTGAGTGCAGTTACTTATCTTTGGCTTCGGCAGAGGAAGGGCAGAGTAGACTAGAGCTGTATAAACAAGAGCTCAGAAGACAGACACCCAGTTTTCCTGTGTTGAGTCATTCCCTCAACCTAAGCAGGTCATCTTTCTCAGGCAAACCTTTGTTATCCTGCTGTTTTCCACTTGGGGAAGACAGTTGACCAACCCTATTGGAAAATCCCTTGCCCCACCCCATGGAGTATCTGAGGCTCATTAAGAGACTGAGAATAAAAATTAGTCTTCAGGCAGAAGCAATTGTCCCACCCTGTTGGAAAATCTCTCGCCCTACCTGTGGACAATTGCCTGAGGGCTACTCAAGACTGAATCCAATCTGTCTGTAGGAAGAGGCAGTTCACTGGAGGCTTTGAGTCTTTGCATGATCTAATTATACAGAAACCACAGTTTGGGTCCCCACTGCATCCCGGACTGTGTAGTGAGGCAAAAGCCAGTGGGACCTCAAGTGTCTGAAGCTGAAACCTGTGGGATCAGCTCTGTGGGGGAAGGAAGTACAGCTCAAAACAGTGTCAGTCAAGGTGTGAGACTCAAGGCAGACCCAACTTCTGGGCTAAGGAGTCCCCATCCACTGGATGCTGGCATGATTACATTGGGGTTGAACCTCACTGGCTGCAAGTTGGAGGGGAGATCTCTCCCACACACAAGACATTAACAATAAAGTCCCAATTACAACAGGAGAGCCCAAACCACACACAAAGGGGCATTCCTAGAATGTTTAGCTCAGGTAAGCAAAGGGAATACACAACTGGACCCCTCAAGACACTGTCTACATAAGGCCATTCCACAAAGATTGGGAGGCATAGCAGTTCTATCTAACATATGGAAGCAAATACAAAGAGACAGCTAAAATGAGGAGGCAAAGAAATAACCCCTGAATGAGGGAAAACATGGAATCTCCAGAAAAAGAACTAAATGAGATGGAGGCAAGCAACCTATCAGACACAGAGTTCTAAACAATGGTTATAATGATGCTTAAGGAACTTAGTGAAAATTACAACAGCATGAAGATGGAAATAGAGGCCATTAACAAAAACCAGACAGAAATGAAGAATGATATATCTGATATGAAGAACACATGGGGGGGTGCCAGAACAACAGAAAGAGGAACAAGGGTTAGAAAACCTATTTGAAAAAATAATATCAGAAAACTTCCCTGAGGTGGGGAAGAAAAAAGTCACACAAGCACAGAGAGTCCCAAACAAGGTGAACCCGAAAATACCCACACCAAGACACATCATAATTACCATGGCAAATGTTCAGGACAAAGAGAATCTTAAAGGCTGCAAGAGAGAGACGGAATAGTACATACAAAGGATCTCCCATTAGATTATCAAATGACTTCTCAACAGAAACACATCAGGCCAGAAAAGAATGGACAGAAATTTACAAAGTGATGCAAAGCAAAGGACTGAATCCAAGAATACTCTATCCAGCAAGGCTATCATTCAAACTTGAAGGGGAAATAAGAAGCTTCACAGACAAAAAAAGGCTAAGGGAGTTTATCACCACCAAGCCAGCAATGCAAGAAATGCTAAAGGGACTGGTGTAAAAAGAAGAAATAAAAAGCTAAGAAAGAAAACAGGCACAAAAAATAGAAATGGCTACAAACAAGCACCTTTAAATAATAACTTTAAACGTAAGTTGACTAAATGCTCCAATCAAAAGACATCGAGTGGCTGAATCGATAAAAAGACATGACCCATATATTTGCTGTCTACAAGAGATCCACCTCAGAATAAGGGACTCACACAGACTGAAAGTGAAGGGATGGAAAAATATCTTTCAGGCAAATGGAAATGAAAAAGAAAGCTGGGGTAGCAATATTTATATCGGACAAAATACACCTCAAAGTGAAGGCCATAACAAGAGATAAGGAAGGCCACTTCATAATACTAAAGGGATCAATACAGCAAGAGGATATAACCCTGATAAACATATATGCACCCAATGCAGGAGCAGCCAAATATATAAAAAACTTCTGGAAGATATCAAGGCAGAGATCGACAACAATATATCAAGGGAGAGACCGACAACAATACAATCATAATAGAGGACTCTAATACACCACTGACATCACTGGATAAATCCTCTAGACAAAATATCTGCAAAGAAATAGCAATCCTAAATGACTCACTAGATCAGATGGACTTAATTGACATCTTCAGAATATTTCACCCCAAGGCCACGGAATATACGTTCTTCTCAAGTGTTCATGGGACATTTTCAAAAATAGACCACATATTGGGTCACAAACCAAGTCTCCCCAAATTCAAGAAGATTGAAATCATACCAAGCATCTTCTCGGACCACAATGGCATAATATTAGAAATAAACTACAATAAAAACAACCCAAAATACTCAAACACTTGGAAGCTGAATAGCATGTTATTAAATATTGATTGGGTTACCAATGAGATCAAAGAAGAAATTAAAAACATCCTGGAAACTAATGACAATGAAAACACAACAATCCAAAACCTATGGGACACAATGAAAGCAGTCCTGAGAGGGAAGTTTATAGCTCTACAGGCCTATCTCAACAAACAAGAAAAAATGGTAGTAAATCATCTAACTCTAAATCTCAAAGAATTAGAAAGAGAGCAAGAAGAAAAGCCCAGAGTGAGCAGAAGGAAGGAGATAATAAAGATTAGAGCAGAAATAAATGACATAGAGACCAAAAAAACAATACAGAAAATCAATGAAACCAAGAGCTGGTTCTTTGAAAGGATAAACAAGATGGATGAACCTCTAGCCAGGTTTACCAAGAAGCAGAGAGAGAGGACCCACATAAACAAAATCAGAAATGAAAGAGGCGAAATAACAACACCCCACAGAAACACAAATGATTGTTAAAAAATACTATGGACAACTCTACTCCAACAAATTAGACAACCTGGAGGAAATGGACATATTCCTAGAAAAATAAACATTCCAAAACTCAATCAGGAAGAATCTAAAAATCTCAATAGGCCAATAACCATGGAAGAAATTGAAGCAGTCATCAAAAAGCTTCAAGCAAACAAAAGCCCAGGACCAGATGGCTTCACAGGGGAGTTTTACCAAACATTCAAGGAAGAACTAAAACCTATCCTCCTCAGACTACTACAAAAAATTCAAGAGGAAGGAACACTTCCAAGCTCATTCTATGAAGCCAGCATCACCCTAATACCAAAACCAGGGAAAGACAACACAATGAAAGAGAATTACAGGCCAATATCCCTCATGAACATAGATGCCAAAATCCTCAACAAAATCTTAGCAAATTGGATCCAGCAGTACATCAGAAAGATCATATACCATGACCACGTAGGATTTAACCCAGGGATGCAAGGATGATACAATATCTGCAAATCAATAAACGTGATACATCACATAAACAAAATGAAAAAAAACAACCCCACATGGTCATATCAATTGATGCAGAAAAAGCATTTGACAAAATCCAACACCCATTTTTGACAAAAACTCTCAGCAAGGTGGGAATAGAAGGATCATACCTCAACATAATGAAAGCCATATTTGACAAACCCACAGCCAACATCATGCTAAATGGACAAAAGCTAACACCATTTCCTCTAAGAACAGGAACAAGACACTGATACCCACTCTCACCACTCCTGTTCAACATAGTACTGGAAGTACTAGCCATTGCAATTAGACAAGAAGAAGAAATAAAAGACATCCAAATTGGAAAAGAAGAAGTAAAACTGTCCTTATTTTCAGATGACATGATATTGTACATAAAAAACCCTAAAGACTCCATCAAAAAACTATTAGACTTAATAAATGAATTTGGCAATGTAGCAGGATACAAAATTAATGCCAAGAAATCTATGGCATTTTTATACACCAATAGTGAACTTACAGAAAGAGAGACTAAAAAAACAATCCCATTTACCATTGCACCAAAAAAATTAAGCTATCTAGGAAAAAACTTAACTAAAGAGGTAAAAGACCTCTACTTAGAAAACTGCAGGACGTTGAAAAAAGAGATAGAGGAAGACATAAAGAGATGGAAGAACATACCATGTTCATGGATTGGTAGAATCAACATCATTAAAATGTCCATACTACCCAAAGCAATCTATAAATTCAAAGCACTTCCCATTAAAATACCAACGGCATATTTCACAGACCTAGAACGAACTCTCCAAAAATTCATCTGGAATAAAAAAAGACCCTGAATAGCTGCAGCAATCCTGAGAAAGAACAAAGTAGGTGGGATCTCAATACCAGATATCAAGCTGTATTACAAAGCCACTGTTCTCAAAACTGCCTGGTTCTGGCACAAGAACAGACATAGATCAATGGAATAGAATAGAGAGCCCAGAAATTGACCCGAACCAATATTCTCAATCAATATTTTACAAAGGAGGCAAGAACATACAATGCAGTCAAGGCAGTCTCTTCAATAAATGGTGTTGGGAAAATTGGACAGATACATGAAAAAAAAAATGAAACTAGACCACAAACTTACACTATACACAAAAATAAACTCAAAATGGATAAAGGACTTAAATGTATGATGGGAAACCATAAAAATACTAGAAGAATCCAAAGGCAACAAAATCTCAGACATATGCCAAAGCAATTTCTTCACTGATACAGCTCTTAGGGCATTGGAAACTAACGAGAAAATAAACAAATGGGACTACATCAAAATAAAAAGCTTCTGCACAACAAAAGAAACCATCAACAAAACCACAAGAAAACCCACTGCATGGGAGAACATATTTGCAAATGTTATCACTGATTAGGGTTTAATCTCCAACATTTACAGGGAAATCTTACAACTTAACAAAAGGAAGATAAACACTCCAATCAAAAAATGGACAAAGGCCCTAAATAGACACTTTTCAAAAGAGGACATTTAGAAAGCCAAGATACAAATGAAAATATGTTCAAAGTCACTAATCATCCGAGAAATGCAAATCAAAACAACAATGAGGTACCATCTCACACCTGTCAGAATAGCTATCATCAACAAATCAACAAACGACAAGTGCTGGAGAGGGTGTGGAGAAAAAGGAACACTCGTGCACTGCTGTGGAAGACAGTATGGAGTTTCCTCAAAAAACTGAAAATGGAACTCCCATTTGGCCCCATGATCCCACTTCGAGGAATATATCCCAAAAAAACAGAAACACCAATCAGAAAGGATATATGCACCTCTATGTTCATAGCAGCACAATTCACCATAGCTTAAATCTGGAAACAGCCTAAGTGCCCATCAGTAGATGAATGGATTAGAAAACTGGTATATCTACACAATGGAATACTATGCTGCTGTAAAAAAGAAGAAATTCTTACCATTTGCAACAGCTTGGATGGAACTGGAGAGCATTATGCTAAGTGAATAAGCCAGTCAATGAAGGAAAAATACCACATGATCTCACTCATTTATGGATAATAAAGACCATTATAAACTTATGAACAAAAATAGATACAGAGGCAGAGCAGCCTTGAACAGACTGTCAAACTATAGCAGGAAGGCCGGGAGGGTTGGGGGGCAGGAGGGGGGGGGGAAGAGATCAACTGAAGGACTTGTATGCATGCATATAAGCATATCCAATGGACATAAGGCACTGGGGGGTAGGGGAGGCCAGGGGATTGTCAAGGGCGGGAAAAAAAAGGAGACATATGTAATACTCTTTGTAATACTTTAAGCAATAAAGCAATTAAAAAAAATAGAAAGGAACTGCCTGGAATTTCAGCAACTTCAACTTCCATCTTCTTCCACCTCAAACCTCACTGGTTTTCACAGCCAAAATTTTGGGGACTTTTCTTCCTGCCACTGGAATCCTGTGCTGGAAGCCAGTTTGGGACTGGGACCCCTTGCCCCCAGGAGGGACCTCTAGAGCCAAGATATCCCTCCCAATTTTTATCTACCACACCTTGGTGTGAGACCAGCCTGCTCTGTGCCTCCACTTCTCCTAACAGTCTTGATGTGACTTCTTCTTTAATTCCCTAGTTCTAGGACTTCCATTCAGCTTGATTTCAGGTAGTTCTGAATGATGGCTATTCTGTAGTATAGTTGTAATTTTGATCTTCTTCAACTTAAGATTCTAAACATATTTGAATCCAACCATTCTAGCTTCTGCCCTTTGTTATGAACATATGTCTTTGGCACCAGTAGTTTAAATAAGCCAACAAGTAAGGAAAAGAACAAACATAGAAACAAAAATCTAACAAATAATAAAAATTAAAGTGTGCACATTAATCTGCATGCCTCTGATTTCATTATTTTTAATCCTGAAAAAACTCAAGATGCTATGCCCCGAGGACCAAAAACCAGTATATTTATCAATCATCAAGCCCCACTCTGCATTCACACAGGCCATTTCAAAATGTTTTTGAAACAGGTGCTAATAAAAATGTGTTGAACCAAAAAGGTTACAAAATTTAAAGAAAAATTTGCAATTGCACACGATGTGTTCCTTTTCTTATACTTATGTTTTAAAATTGATTAAAGGCCTCTAACACTAACATCCTATCTAATAATAGAGAAACATGGTAATTAACTGTAACTTTGCTACCCTTCCCATTGGCTAATCAGCAAGATATGCAAATTAATCACCAGCCAAGATGGTGGTTAACTGCCAACAAAGATGGCGGCTAACTTGCATACTGCAGGCAGGGCAGGAAAGCACCATCCCGCCTGCCCCGCTGCCATCCGGGCCTGCTATTTGCAACCAGGGTGGCAGGCGGCAGGTATGGGAACAGACCCAGGGCTGGCACGGAACCTCAGCGATCGGCCACTGGCCACGCCCACAAACAGCCCTCCAGTGGGGATCCCAGCCTACAGGTGCTAATGCACCGATCTGCCACTGGCCACGCCCACAAACGGCCTTTCGCTGGGATCCCAGGCTGGCAGGTGCTAATGCACTGATTTGCCAAAACGCACACCTGGGCAGCCTTTGCCCTGCATGAACTATGCAGCCAGGAGAGGAGAGTGGGGCCGCTGGGAGCAGGGTGGGAACTTCCCAGGGTTGGCGTCAGGCAGCTCAGAGCAGAGTGCAAACTATCCCCGCTGGTATCTGCTTGCTCATTCACTTACTCGCTCATTCATTCACTCACTCATTATTCACTCACTCAGCAAACCCTCTCAGGTCCATGGCATCAGGCCAGGCACTGAAGGTGAAGCAGGATAAGACAGAGCTATGTCCTCAAGATGTTAGTAATTCAGTAGGGCGAAGGAGGCACATGAATGAGGCAGTTGTATGCACAGATGCACTGTACTGGGTTCGGTGAGGGCTGTAACTAACATCAACTTTGTTCTCTTGATAAAATGGGGCCTCAGGAGCCAGGCTGCCCAAGCCTGTAGGCCTGTGCCTAGGCCAGGAGTGGCCGGGGTCCTGGAACATGACAGAGGGTGCAGGTCAGGCTGAGGGGTCTGGCCCCACTCCTCACCCTCACCCCCGAGTGCACAAATTTTTGTGCACTGGGCTACTAGTCTATAATAATAAAAGCATAATATGCTAATTAGACCAGATGTCCTTCTGGACGACCTTCTGGATGAAGCCAGGGCTGTAAGGGAAGCCTTGGTCCCAGGTGCCTGCTGGCAGCCAGAGGGAAGTCCGGGTCCCAGGTGCCAGAGGGAAGCCAGTACTGGCAGCTTGGGGAAGGAAGGCCTACTTTTGCATGAATTTTGTGCATCGGGCCTCTAGTTACATCATAACACACAGAGCCAGTTTATTTACTTTGAGAAGGCTCATATCCAGGATAAGTAATAAAATTGAACTTTACTACTCAAACATTTTCCTTCAATCTCAACATTTTATTTCATATTTAAATAAATGCACTAATGGTCATTTGCAGCCATGAATCATTTGCAATTTGTTCCCTTTGATGGCCACTAGATGGCAGTAGTGTATCATATCAGTGGCATTTGGTTTTATGGTTCTTTTTTGTTTCTATTAGGTATAGAACAAGTAGTTTTGTGAAGAGAAAAATGTTAGAGGGACATTTTTAGAGTAAAGGTAGACAACCAATTAAAATGTTAGTTGAATATAATTACATCCCCCCTACTTGAAATAAAATAAATGTTACCTTATATTTCCTTCCTTAGTCTTAGATTTCTTCATAGCACCGAAAAGACACATACAGAATTGATTTTTTTAATTTAAATTATTGTTGAAAGTATTATATATGTCTCCTTTCCCCCCCATTAACCTCTCCCTGCAGAATTGAATTTTTTTTCTTCAGAAAAACCACTGTTTTCAAATCTGTAAACACTTATTATAGCACTTAACCCTATCATGTATCAAATAGGAAGATGTTTGCAAGGGCTAATGCCACATAGTTCTAAATTAATGCTAAATTTAATAATAAAATGACAGTTTGTTATTAGTTTCAGAATCTTGACAGGTGGGAAAGAGCTGAAATGAAAGCCCTCACCTTGAGCTTAAACGGGGAGAGAGAAAGAAAAGTGAAAAGAACAACAAAAAGGGGATTACCTAACAGCTTTTTGTAAGATAAGCAGTGATACACAGTGAAAAAAGAACATTAGTTTTAGAACCATAAAAGACCAAAGTGGAAATGCTGATTCTGTTGTTGACTAGCTGTAAGGCCATATATTCATTACTTTGCATTGCTTAGGCTCAGTTTCTTTATTTAAATTAGAACTTACAGTAAAAACTCTTAGGGCTAACATAAGATAAAACAAGCTGATACATGTAAAATGCTTGGCAAGTAGTAGGTATTAAGGTTGCTATTTCCTTTCTTTTAGAATTTTATAAAAAACTACAAAGACACTTTGCATGTTAAAATTTCATTTTATTATTTCCCTGGGGCTTGAGTTCTTTGAGAAGTCTATTGAACACACAGATTTAACAAACCCTTTTGTATATCTGAATGTAAATGTTATAGGTTTTCATAATTTTAAATTTTTTATCTGAACCTATAAATTAATTTCAGTCTTCAACACCTTTCTTTAAACTTCCATTCTCTGGGTAAGATGTTAATGAGAAGACAAGATAAGGCAGTCTAAAGAATTAGAAACTAAGACATAGAGGATTAATCTACTAAATGGAAATGCAGTCACTGCAAGATATATGTTTAAAAAGATAATAAGAATGAACTATTTCAAATAATGTCTAAGGATCTTTTCTCAGGAGTTAAGAGAAGTAAATGATGGACTAAAGTAAATGATGGACTAAAAAAACACAAATTGTGTCAAGATGAGTTGGTCAATGTTGACCGAACATGGTGAGGAATATCAGCAGCAACAATGTGAAGAGCATTCTGAGTGCCTCCTTTCAATACATAAACGGTGTTCCCATGGATTACAATTTGTATTTTCAGTAATAGCAAAATAGATAGTAGAGAATACTCTTCCTATTTACAGAAGAAAAATCTATGCCCTCAAAAGATAAATCCTGAAATATTTGTTTTCAACAATAGTATCAGCTACCTGCTCATTAACCATCTCTCTCTTTATTTTCAAAAAGAGAGCAGTGTATTGTAAAGTGCTGGAAAAACTTATTCATCACCTGATCAAATCAAGTATTGCACCAACAAAGAGCATGAGGCCTTGAGAGAGGAGTGCGTGCTTCCTGGCTGCACAGGTTGCTTGTAGCACAACTCGCCTCGTTCCTAACCCTCAGGATGGAGTTTACAATGAGAGTCTAGTTGGTTGGTTGGCTGATCTTTAATTGCTATACCCTCCTTTATATAGGAGACCAAAGAATTTCTGGTGATGAAAGCAAGAAAACCATTTTTAAAATTCCCACTTTATGAATTCAATTTAAAAAGATACCTTTATTAGACAGTTTTAGAAATCTGAAGGAATTTCTTGTATTTTTATTTCTCATTTACTCAGGAAATAAGGTGTAAACAACACAAAATACCTTTAAAAGGTTGTTTTAGTTGCTTTGATCATAAGAAACAAACTGAGGGAATAATGGAGTAACAGCCCGATTTTGGGGGTAAATTTCATGGAAAGCCAAACACTTAACTGAATTGGGTGTTCTTCCAATTTCGCCTTTCATTCCCAGGTGGTGGAATGGCGTTTAGCTGTCTTCATATATTGCTCACTCCTGCTGTCCCAAAGGGCCGGGATTCTCATTAATTTAATGGGAAGCTCTAAGCCCTTACCATTCTCACCATGAACTCACCATAGTCAGCACTATCTGTCATTCCTGATTTATTATTTTCTGATAGCTAAAGTGCTGCTGTGCTTGGAACATCTTAAGGAATCCACTCTCTTTTGGTAGGCTTCAGTTATAGGCATTACAGCATAGAAGCAGAACATTTTAAATGCCAGCTGAAAAAACAAAAACATGTTAATGAGTTTTTCTTTTTAAATAATTGTATTCTTTTAAAAATGGATATTTTGGGAAACATAATCCAAATGAAATTGTATTTCACTTGAGAGACTATACTCTTTTTTTTTTATGATTGTAGGCAATGCCTTTACTTTGCAATTTACTGATTAAATGCTAATTTTACAAACTTACAAAATACACCTACTATCTTAAGAATTCCATTGTAAATCAAACTTAAATATCCTATTACATTGGATGCTTAACCTTCTCATTTAAAGATGAGGGATATGAGGCTAAGAGAAGCTGAATCATTGGGTGCAGATTACGCAGCCAATTAGAGTCAGGGGTGGATGGAACTAAGGTCATATAATTCCTCAGCTGGCACAGAGCTTTTGACTAAACCAAATTGTTCTTGGTTGGACTTATTTTGAGGTTGGTTCAACTGGGAGATTGACGGAATAAGGAAAATTGCTCTCATACCTTGGAATTCTTCTTGTATTTTATAAAACAGCTTGATCATGTTTTATAAAAGGATGCCATTTGAAGGTGCCATGGGTTGGATCACATGGAGGTAAGGTCTGGTATAAACTCTGATGGGACTTCCAACACATGACTTCTGATTTGTTTGACTAGGAATTGGGTGCAGGGAGGTGCAGTTACTTGATCTCAAATCAACTCTTAGTTTCCTTGAGTTCAAATAATAATAAAAACAAAAGCCACAGAAGGATTGTTTAGGGATAAATTGGATAGAATATGTAAAGCATCCAGGAGAGTGATTCACTTATATTTGATGTTTAATAAACATTAAAACTTATTTACAAGCCTTCTAAGGCAATTTTCCAGGGCTGACCAGCTGACCATCATTCATCCAGAGTGATGGATGAATATTTACTGTGACACACGATTGCTGTGAAACAGAGGGCTAAGGGACTGTCTGGATAAAGGAACCAGACAGCCTCGATCACCTGCTTCTTCAGGCTTTTATTGTAACAGCAGTTTGAGATAAGTTTTAACTTTTAGATACAAGCAGTAGGGTAAGTAATCTTGGGAGGACACATATGTCTGCAGTGTCCTTTAAGCAAGGACACCTAAAGACTAAGCATAAAGATTTTGGTAAACACACAAGGGTCTGCATGTACACAGACTTATTTGGAAAGGTCAAGGAACAATTAGGGGCAGCCACCTTCAGCATTTTTGGAATGTCCTCCTTACAAACTTTCCAACCAAGCCTCCTGTGCTCCCATACAGCAATTAATCATTTAAACTAAACCTGAGGTTAAATCATGGTATAGGGTAAGAAAGCAAAAAGTGAGGGAGGCTCTGAGTCAATTTGTCAAACAAACCACAAAACATTATGAGCATGTCAGAGTCCTCACTTTGTTTTTCCAGGAAATTTTTAATAAATTAACAAATCATAAGGGCATCTAGGTCTGTGCTTTCTAAACACTCATTTTCACTTTAGAACATCTCAGTCTTAGCCATTGCTAGTATATGATAGAAACAACTATGGGAGGCACCTAACAGCCTTCTAAAAGCAAAGCATTTTAACTGAGAGTAGTTGTTTTGTTTTTGACAAAAGTTGTATTATTATATCTATTTCTTTTTGTGCTGTGGTCAAAGGCAATATAATATTCATTTGTCCTGTGATTGTATTTTCTGCATAGTATTGGTCTGAGGCAAATAGCACTCAGAGGGGAGAGTGTTTTCTTAGGCTTTGTCCATGCATTTAGTAAAATTAAATCAAAATCAAATTAGCAATTTGGAGATGTGTTCTTCTTTCCACAATTTGCCATCTGAATGGACATGGAGAGAGTATATGCTCCATTGGTCTTAAGAGAATTAACAACAATATATTCTCAATTAAATATGGGTAATCTTGCCCATTTAGTATTTATGAGGTTCTCGGGAAATATCACTGAATAAGAGACAGTTGAGCTCACAATTCAGTTCTTGTTTATTGACCATCCACAGTGATTCACAGAGCTGATTTACAGTCACAAAAATGAAATAGAAACAGAAACTATAAACCAGTGTTTGTGAAGAACCAGGTTTCCTCCTGTTAAGAGCAATTCCATATACAAACATTTACTGCAATGTAATAAACAGAAGCCTCTTGGAAGAGAAAGAATTTAACTCTTTTTGTGGGTAGAAATTTGATTATATGCTTCTCCCTCAAATCAAAGTTTAGATGGACAAGCTATTTAGAATTTTGAATAGAATGGTTCTTATGGAGTTTAAGACCCACTACCCCAAAATGGCACCTTGACATATTGAATATTTTAAACTGAAGGAGTTTGAGAAAATGGCTGAAACAGGGAGGTCATTCTGACCTCCCCCACATCCTTAGCCCTCTCCCCTGAAACAGGCTGGAAAACTCTCATATGAGAGGTGCCCTCCCTGTGCTGAGTGGAGTGAAAATCCTCCTCTCCAGAGACAAAGGGATGCCAAGAAGAATCCCGACAAACAGGACTTGCTGTTTCCCAATTTGCTACACTTACCTCACATTCCTTAACCTGTCACACTCCTCATGCCTGCACTCCTCAGCAATCTTAGCATAAAATCCTCAGGTCTGTTTTTTGGGGATTTTCTTTTCCTTATGAAGTTTCGCATGTCACATAAAACTTACATTACATATATTTGTATGCTTTTATTCTGTGAATCTTTGTCAGCTTAATATTCAGATCCAGTCACATCACACGAGTGTCAAGGAAAACTGTTTCTTCCCTTACAGTTTTTCATTTCTCCATTTTTTCTTCACTCTTTTTTTCTCCCTCCCTCCCTTCCTTCCTTTCTTCCTTCCTTCCCCATTCAGGAACCCTGAATGATAATTAGCCAGGGCTTAAAAAATCACATCTGCTTCGTGTATAGTGAGAGACAAAGTGCACGTTACTGTTTCAAGGGAGTCGTCACAAAGGGCAATGGGGATATAAAAATGAGAGTGGAGTGCAACTTGAGTACAACGAATTAGGAACACAAGTGAACTATTTAACCTTAAAACTTTTACTTCTAGAGTCTTGCTATGGATAGATCTTCAATTTTGAGCCTCTATTAGTGGAAATAATGAGGAGACTAAGTAAATCTCACTTCCTAGTCATGTGTGAGGTGACATGTTAAAGATATGAAGAGGGAAAAACTCTGAAAAAGAAGCAATGTTTAAGGTGGGCATTTGATTTTTTTGGTGGTTTTTTTTTTTTTTTTTGGGGGGGGGGTGTGTGCTTTGTAGAGGAGGAACAGAATCCTCTTTCTCTACCTCCTAAGTTCTATGGCTGGGCCTTAAAATAAAATTGTCAAAAGACAGATAAAGAACAGGGGGAAAGGTCTTACATATATATGCATGGGAGTTTGCAAAAAATAAAATGTGACAGAATGAGGTGGTCAGATGAATGATGCTTATATACCATCATGGGCTAAACCAGGGAAAAGAGGTGTTGAGATTCTGGATGGGGGAGACAAGTTATGGGAAGCGATAAGAGTTTCCTAGGTGATGAGTTGTCTTCCTTGAGTAGCTGTCTTTCTGGTATGGAGACTTCTGAACAAATGGATATTTTCTTTATTAATACAAATTTTCTTTACAAAAGGGGGAAATTATGCTCTATTTTTTAAAGCAGATGGGAGGGAGTGAAGAGAATTCTTGGGGTCTGCTAGTTCTCTATTGCTTTTAGCTCAAAATAATCCACATGCCAAAGGAGCTTTTTGAAATGGCAAGTTCTGGTACCCTTCACCTTGAATAAACTGTAGAATTTAGTTAGGTGAAAAGAATATCAAGGAATTGTCAGGCAGAGATAATATCATAAGCAGAAGAAAGAGAGAGAGAGGAAGAGAGAGAGAGAGAGAACTATGAAAACTATAGGTCATTTGGAAAAATAATATTTTATTTCAGTGTGGGACATTTAAACAAACAAAATAGGAGTGCAACCACTAAGCATATTTCTCCTCAAAAGGAAAAGAATTATAGGATGGGGGGGACAACACAAGTTATAAAGATGGCAACATGTTCACATGAGGGATTTACTACTACTTGGTGTTTTTAAGGAAACTGCAGATAAAAATGCTGTTACTAAAAAGGTCAGAAATAGTTGAGTGTTATTGTAAAATTTTCAGTGATATCAAAAGAACAGTTGACAAAATGTTCATGGTGTTTAAACTGTTTTATCGAAAACATTTCTTCAAAAGATCCTGTATTTTCCTCAATGGAGCTTTGTGTGGCAGGTGGGGAGTAGCAAACTTGAGTGAGGATGGAAAGTCAGATTGGAGACACAGGCCTTGAAGTCAGTCTCAAGAAATAAAACTTCTGTTACTGAGTGTTCATTCCCCTGCACTCGTCAAAGCCCAAACACCAACAAGAGTTTGGGACAAGAAAGTGAAGGTGTACTGCCCAGTGGGTGTGGCACAGTGGTTGAACATCGACCTACAAATCAGGAAGTCTCAGTTCGATTCCTGGTCAGGGCACATGCCTGGGTTTTGGGCTTGATCCCCAGTGTAGGGTGTGCGGGAGGCAGCAGATCAGTGATTCTCCCTCATCATTGATATTTCTATCTTTCTCTCCCTTTCCCTTCATCTTTGAAATCAATAAAAAATATTTTTTAAAAAAGGAAGCAAAGGTAAGGAAATTGTGTTATGCCTGGGCTTACAGGTGGGCTCATGCTCAAAGACCTGGCTCCCTATGGCTTCTAGGGGATAGGTTATACAGAGGGAAAATCATTAATCATGGTGACTAAGGGCCGTGGTCTGTATTGATTTGTCAGTGCTAGGGTAGGGATCATTGTATCTGGTCCTGATGTCAGCCTCATGTTTCTCTGTCTGCTTTCACAAGGGTGCAGTCCATGGTGTCATTCCACTTTCCTAGGTTTGGAGCTGAAACACCACTGAAACCTAGATGTTATCGTTCTCTGTGGTCAACAGGCCCCAGGTTTTGTTTCTAAAATTGTTTAATGCTGACCAGAGTCTCATTGTTCTGAGGGCTTATGATGAAGGGAGTGAATGTTCACGGGAGGGAGAGGAAGGTGAGCCACCCTCTCTTAGGCCCCACAAGGCCAGTTTGAACCAAAAGGAAAGGAGAAAGGGTCAGAGTAAAGAAATAAAGTTTCTGCTCAGTTACACTTTCTCTTATAAAGGTAGTGTCAGAGCTCAACACAGGACATTCCCAAATACCCACAATGGCATACTTTGGAATTAAAGTTACTTGACAAGCAACTGGTGCCAGAAGGGCACCTTGACCTCCCTTGTCTCCCTGAATGCAGGAAATAAGTCTCCCATATGAAAGATGTCCTCCTTGCACAGGGAAGACAGCCCTTATCAACAGAGTTAAAGGATTCAGAGTCAGTGTCTGTATAATCAAATGTTGTTGCGTCTTTTCTAATTGACTCCTTTGTTTAAATTCCTCATCAATGAATACCCAAACCATAATTAGATTCTTTTCTAATGAGCATTGACTGATTTTTTTGTCCTGACAATTTCTCACAAGCTGATGGTTTCTTTGTCTAAAATTATAAAAAGGGGCATGGTTTGATCATTTATTTGAGCCTCATTTTATAATCTGAGCACCAAATTATGATCTCTTCCCATCCCTGACAGCAGGCGAATGGGATGGTCAATCAGTATTCTATAAAGGTCATTCAGGCTGAGGTTTGGATTTGATAGGGTTGGGGGCAGCTGGCAAGGCAGTTCATTGGAGGATTATAGATGTCCCTTCAAAGAGCATTGAAGGGCTGAGCTACACAGTCAGAGCAGGGTTAGAGCAGAACAGTGAGTCCTGAATACACTCAGAATTTGGGGTATGGGTTGGGACATGGGTGTTGAGGCAGAGATAGTCAAAAGAAGCTTTCTAGCTCTTGATGCCAGTAGTGATAAAGATAAAAGTGATGTGCTAATAATTTCTTACAATAAGCAATAACTTCTAAATTATTTTTCAGAACTGCTTCCAATTCAGTGAATGAAAATAAAGAACAAACAAGAAAGACTAAATAAAACTTGCTGAAAGCTTACAAGGCCATATACTGAGTAAGGGAAAAAAAACTGATAGGGAAATAAGAGAATCAAAATTTGATCGAAATAATTGATTGAAAGATTGGGTAAAATCTTGAGTTTGATTCTATTATATCTTAGAGATTTGATAATGAAAGGAAAAGTTATTAAGAGGAATATATAAAGATTCATAAAAATTATTTGGGATGAAAATTTAGAAGTGTTAGGTTAATAGAAGGTGATTATAAGCATCCAATGGGTGAAAGATTTGGGGCTTATGTCTACTTTTGCCACACTATTACCTCCCCAAAATAGACTCCTAGTATTTTTACTTTTTTATTTCTACATTGAAACTATTTTTAATATCTGTGACATATAATTACAATGATTATTCTTTTTTCAAATATATGCTTTATTAGAGATTGTTATTTTTGTATATATTTGGGAGCTAAATATTTTCAAGTAAAATTGTTTCTTCAAATTTTAGTGGGAATTAATAGATAACAGTTTCAATATAAAAATGTACTTTCTTGCTGGGTTCTTGTTCCAGCATCTAGAAGGATTCAACAATCTGGAGAAGGGCTGTGTGTAACTTAATAAAGAGTCCAGAGATGAAGCATAATTTTGAAAGGCATTTGGGGATCAGAGGAGCCTAGCAAAGAAACTAAGATCTCCTTGTCGCAGGACCCAATGCTATTTATTAACACAAATTGTCCTAAGGCAAGGTGGTTATATACACTTCAAAGGGCCAGGTTTCGTATACACCAGCGATTCTCAACCTGTGGGTCACAACCCCTTTGGGAGTCGAATGACCCTTTCACAGGGGTCACCTAAGACCATCAGAAAACACATATATAATTACATATTGTTTTTGTGATTAATCACTATGCTTGAATTATGTTCAATTTGTGACAATGAAAATACATCCTGCATATCAGATATTTACCTTATGATTCATAACAGTAGCAAAACTACAGTTATGAAGTAGCAATGAAAATAATTTTATGGTTGGGGGTCACCACAACATGAGGAACTGTATTAAAGGGTCGCAGCATTAGGAAGGTTGAGAACCACTGGTATATACATTCCATTGTCAGATTATCAGGTTTTGGAGAAACTGCCTTAGGCTATTCAGGTGTTTGGCCAGTAGGAGGCAATAACATGTAGATTAAGATGCCCTGAGCTGTCTGGCAGCAAACAATCATCCCTTTTCAGGTTTGGGGAAATGCCCTTGCCACTCCAAATGATTCAGCCCTTGCTGACATGCTGGAATTGGCTTCTGGCACTCTCTGGTAGTATTTAAGGAACTTATCAGATCCATTCATTTGAACAAAATGTTTAGCAATTGGATGATCTGATCCCATTGACTGGGTCAACAGTGGTATGCACTGCTCTCAAGATGTGTGAGGGGCAGATATACTTTAGACTAGGATAGTGGTGTAAGAAAGGCAAACTTTTATTTTTATCTTCTTAGGATTCTTTTTGGTGGGGTCTGTGAATTAAATCCACAAATAAAAGACCAACAACAGTAAAGCATGCACATTTATTTAATACAAGTTTTATGTGACATGGGAGTCTTCATAATGAATAAAAGAAATGGTGAAATCTACTTGCTGTTATATTAGGATGAACAAAGAGAAACATTTGTGGGAAAGTGACCAAACTATGAGGGGAGGGTAAACAAAGATAATACTGTTCAGATACTAAGAATGTTACTTTCCTTCTGGTACACAGAGGGTACCTTTCATATAGGAATTTTATCTTATGCTTTTGCGAAAAAGAAGGAAGTTCAGAGAGTTTTTCTTGTATTTGTTGCTTTTTGAGTGCCTTTAACTCAAAATAGTCAATATGCCAGAGCAGGATATTGGGGATGACATGTTCCGAGCTCCTTCAGTGCTGTGCCCTGACCATCAGTCCAAGAGATTAGGGAATTTTCAATGTAATAGCCGTGAGGGGGTTTTTCATGGATTCAGCAGTCTGCAATTTAGAAGAGAAGTATGTGGTGAGTCAATGTGTGTATATCCCTGAACAACAGAGGCTTTCTCCACCCTGAAACCACAATGTCAGTAAAAACCTGTAGATCACTGGAATGAACTGTGGTCTTTTTAAAATAATATATTTTATCAATTTTTTATAGAGAGGAAGGGAGAAGGATAGAAAGCTAGAAACATCGATGAGAGAGAAACATCGATCAGCTGTGTCCTTTCACACACCCTACTGGGGATGTGCCCCCAACCAAGGTACATGCACTTGAGCAGAATCAAACCTGGGACCCCTCAGTCTGCAGGCCGACGCTCTATCCACTGAGCCAAATTGGCTAGGGCTGAACTGTGGTCTTGAGAAATGGTATGAAGATCTTCCCTTTGAACTGTGTAGGTTGAGTAATGTTTGGCTTGTACAGTATTAGTAAGCTCTCCTCATATCCATCTAATGATTGCATCACTAAGATTTTATGCCAGAAATCTTAAAAAGGAAAGAAGGGAAATAAGACCCAGTCTGCATCCTTGCCTGAATACACCTTATAAACTAATGTGGGAGAAGAGCAAGCAGAGGGGGAGCTTAGATAGGGAGCTTCATAGAAGAAAGAAAAGGTGTCAGGCTTAATGACCTTTATTCCCCTCATTTATTTTTTAATAATTTTGACATTTATTACACCTAGAAAATATCTACAAATTAATTTAAGGAGAATTGACATTTAAAATATAGTAATTCTTTTAAACATTAAGATATTTCTATTCTTAGTTCGGTTTTGACTTTACTGAAAATAACACTGGTGCTCAACCAAGTGGCTCAGTTGGTTGAGCATCATCCTGTGCACCAAAAAGTTGTTGGTAATGTTCTCTCTCTCTCTCTCTCTCTCTCTCTCTCTCTCTCTCTCTCCATCCCTTCTTCCCTCTCTCCCTCTTTCCTGCTTCCTCTCTCTAAGCATGTATTCCAGTGAGGATTAAATAAAATAAATTTTAAAAAAATGACACTTGTATTTTACTTTTCCCTTTGATATCAGCTTTTGATTTTTTTTTCAAAATATGTTCTTATTAATTTCAGAGCGAGGAATGGAGAGGAGAGAGAGAAAGAGAGAGAGAGAGAGAGAAACATCTATCGTCAATCATCTGCCTCCTGCACACCCTCTACTGGTAATGGAGCCCACAACCTGGGCATGTGCCCTGATGAAGAGTCAACTGGCAATATCTCCATGCATGGGATTATGCTCAAGCAACTGAGTCACATCAGCTAGGATCAGCTTTTGATTTTAAACTGTAGTCTGTAACATGTTAACAAGCTATCTCAGAGCTAAGATTTTTTTAAATAAAAAATATAAACTAAATTTTATTAACTAAATACATTTCTGATATTGAGATGGTCATATGATTTTTCTTCTTTTACATAGTATAGAATAAATAATTTTAATACTTGGTCAGTTAAGGTAATCGTCAGTGTTTTGCTAATATTTTGTTTGGAGTCTTTGTATCTAAATTCTTAAATCAGATTATACCTTTTATTAAAACTTATGTTTCTAATATGTATTTTCAGAAAAATAAATCTGAGAAATATGTTCTTTAACTATGCTATCTAGTAGATAGTAAGTGTAATATATATGCTGGATTTCAAAGGCTCATCCTGAAATTAAGGATGCAAATATCTCACTTTCCTATTGATCACACATTAAAATAATATTTCAAACATATTGCCTTTTATAAAATCTAATTTTTATTATTAATATATTATTCCAAGTATTCATCTATTATTCAATTAAATTTTCTAATCTTGTTATTTATATGTAAATTTTGTTATATTTCTAGTGTGTTCTACTATGTATAATATTCTAAATAGGAGATATGTGGTCTAGTTTTCAGAAGTTTGAAAGGAATAGTTTGTTACAATTACGACAGTGTGGTACCATGGTACGAATAGACAGACAAGTCAATGTAATGCATTGAAAGTGCAGAATCTGGCAAGTGGAAGAGGGTAAATGGGGGGTTAATGGTGATGAAAAGAGACTGGACTTTAGATGGTAAACCCACAATGCAATGTGCAAATGATGTACTGTAGAATTGTACACTTGAAACCTACATAACGCCAATAAATTCAACAAAACAAGGAAGTATAGACTTTGTCTTTCTTGAATAATGGAACTGTAATAAGTACTTCAATGTCTTTGTCTTTCTGTTTATTAACTCATATTTTAAAGCAATTTTTGATAATGCATATTTCCCTAAAAATTGTTTTTTCATTCAAATGTTCAATGTTATGTGTATAGAGTTATACATTTTAACACTACTTACTGTCTATTGCAGTTGGGGATGATTTTGCTTTTCCTGGAACATTTAGTAATGTATGGGAATATTTTAAATATCATAGTGAAATGAGGAACCAAACCAAAACGAGTGGGTTTTCCTCTGGGCAGGATGCAAAAGTGTTTTTTCCTGGGTTCTTATCCAGATGAATTCAAGGAATGAAGCCACAGACAAAAGGTGGTATATGGAAAGGTGGAAATTTATTGAAAAATAAGCACAGACTCCCACGTAGGGAGAGGATTCCAAGGGAGTGACCCACTAAGTCCCTTTTTCCTAAGATTTATAAAGGCTGAAGTTTTTTTGTGTCCTGATATTCCCCTCTGATTGGTTGCTATACCAGCTTCAAAGCTCAAACCCCACGTGTGGCCCCCTTTTTCTCTTCCCTTCTGTGGTAGAATTCTCTATCTCCTGTGAAAATCTGTTTTCCTTTTTCTCCCTTTTGTTTCTCTACTCCATGTGGCTTTCCCCTGTCTTCTCTGAATGGGTGTCTTCCTCTCCCCTTATTCTGTGGCTTTCCCCTCATCTTCTGTGAATGGTGTTTTCCTCTCCCCTTATCCTGTGGCATTTCTTTTCTCTCTCTGTGAATTTATGCTTTTTGGCAGCTCACAGCTCCCCATTTTTGCAGTTCTCCCCCATGGACCCTCTTTATTTTTAAAACTCCCTAAACCTTCCTATTTTACCCCTAAAAACTCCTTTCTTTTTATTTTTTTATTTTTATTGAGTTTTTTACAGAGAGGAAGGGAGAGGTATAGAGAGTTAGAAATATCAATGAGAGAGAAACATTGATCAGCTGCCTCCTGCAACCCCCTACTGGGGATGTACCCGCAACCAAGGTACATGCCCTTGACTGGAATCGAACATGGGACCCTTCAGTCCACAGGCCGACGCTCTATCCACTGAGCCAAACCAGTCATGGCTAAAAACTCCTTTCAATAGCTGGGGGTGGGAGTGATACTGGCAGGAAAGAAGAAAGGAAAGGAGGGAAGAAAAGAAAGAAAGAAGAGAGAAAAAAAGAGGTTAGGATTAGCTCTACTAGCCAAATTATAGGGCAATTACTTCTAAAGAGTGCACCTGGAAAGTATTATGCTGAGCGAAATAAGCCAGTCAGAGAAAGATAAGTATCACATACTCTCACTCATATGTGGAATCTAGCGAACAAAATAAACTGATAAACAAAATAGATCCAGAGACAGAATCATGGAACAGACTGATGTATTTCAGAGAAAAGACAGGTGTAGTGGGGTGATGAGGAGAGATTAACCTGAGAATTTATATTCACACTAGAAGTCCGATGCACGAATTCGTGCATGGGTGGGGTCCCTCAGCCTGGCCAGCAATCTAGGCCTATAGGTGGCTGGCTGGCAGAGGGGAGAGATTGGCTGGGGGGAAGGGCTGTGGGAGGTTGGCTGTGGGAGCATACTGACCACCAGGGGGAAGCTCCTGCATTGACTGTCTGCCCTCTGGTGGTCAGTGTGTGTCATAGTGACTGGTCTACCAGTCGTTCCAGCCATTCAGTTGTAAAGGTCGCTTAGGCTTTTATAAATATAGACTAGAGGCCCGGTGCATGGGGGGGGGGTGTCCTTCAGCCTGGCCTGTGCCCTCTCACAGTCTGGGACCCCTCGGGGGATGACCACCTGCTGGCTTAGGCCCGCTCCCCGGGGGATTGGGCCTAAGCTGGCAATCAGACATCCCTCTGGCAGCCCGGGAGCCCTTGGGGGATGTCCACTTGCCAGTGGGGAGCAGGCCTAAGCTGCAGTCGAACATCCTTAGCGCTGCTGAGGAGGTGGGAGAGGCTCCCACCACCACCGCTGTGCTGGCAGCCATCAGCCTGGCTTGTGGCTGAGCAGAGCTCCCCTTGTGGGAGCTCACTGACCACCAGAGGGCAGCTCCTGCATTGAGCGTCTGCCCCCTGGTGGTCAGTGTATGTCATAGTGACCAGTCATTCCCAGTCTTTCTGCTGTTAGGGTCAGTTTGCATATTACCCTTTTATTATATAGGAGAGAGGCCTGGTGCATGGGTGGGGGCCAGCTGGTTTGTCCTGAAGGGTGTCCCGGATCAGGGTGGGGGTCCCGCTGGGGTGCCTGGCCAGCCTGGATGAGGGGCTGATGGCTTTTTGCAGCTGGTCACACCCCCTTCAGGGTGGGGATCCCCACTGGGGTGCCTGGCCAGCCTGGGTGAGGGGCTGATGGCTGTTTGCAGGCTGGTCAAGCCCCCACCCCCAGTGGGGACCCTCACCCCATGAAGGTTTGGCCAGCCTGGGTGAGGCGCTGAGGGCTGTTTTCAGGCTGGCCAAGCCCCCTCAACAACGGAAGCTCCCAGCCTCTCCTTTTGTTCTTTTTTCTTTTTTTTAATTCTGGGATTTATTAACCTTCTATAATTGAAACTTTGTAGCCTTGAGAAGAGCTCAGAGCCGGCCAGGGTGGGTGGGAGGGAAGCTTGGCTTCCTCCATCGCCAGGGGCAACCAAGCCTCCTGCTTGCTTCAGCTTCGTGGCCACAGCCAGCTAAAAGCAGGTATCTGGGGTTTCTTTACCTTCTATAATTGAAACTTTGTTGCTTTGAGTGGAGCTCAGAGCCGCCGCAGCAGGCGGGAAGCTTGGCTTCCTCCATCATTGGGGCAACCAAGCCTCCTGCTTGCTCCAACTCCGTGGCTGCTGGCTGCCATCTTGGTTGGGTTAATTTGCATATAGTTGCTCTGATTGACCGGTGGGCATGGCTTAAGGCATAGCGAAGGTATGGTCAATTTGCATGTTTGTCTTTTATTAGTGTAGATATGCATAGCCATAGACACAGACAATAGAGTGGTGAAGGCCTGGGAGGGGTGGGTGCAGGGTGGAGGGAATCAATGAGAATAAAACAAAAACAAAGGGGACATCTGTAATACTTTCAAAAATAAAGATAAATTTAAAAATAAAACCACTATATTCTCATAAAGAAAAAAAGAGTAGGGTTTGAATTAAAGCCATAGGCAGCCACATCAGGGAGTTTTTCCCTTATGCCAAGAGTTTATTTCCTCTTTGTTTGCTGGGATAATAATTCTGTCCTCTAACTGGCACAATATGTCTATTCAGAAGTCAGCTGTAGCATAGCCTCTATTTTACTTGGTTTGCTCTACACTTTTAGGTAAACGGGAAGCAAATTATGCAGACTCATTCTTTCAACTCTAGTTTTTCAATGCCCTCCCCAAACCTCCTACCATTGTTCTAATGCCCATTTTTACTCCAGGCCCTACTATTCTGTACTTGGGTTAGTTTGTGAATTTGAGATGCCCAAGAATTCTCCCAATTTAATCTGCTTGTAATATATTCTGCTGAAATTTCTTGATTTTTCCTTGGGTCTCCTTCCCTGAATTTCAGAGCCCATACAAGTTTTTCACAATTGTTGAATTGCTTTGGTTTTTCCACTGGGAATTTGGGAGATTGAAAAATTAAATGCAAGAATTTAGACCAAAAGTCTTTCTTTTTTTAATTTAAGTTACAGTAGCTTATCTTAGATCATTACACCAGGAGTAAACCTCTATTAATGTAATAGCATATATTAATATATCTTCTAATTTCTGTGGTTCTTAAACTTTGGTGTACTGACTAATTGCATCAGAAATACTTAGAAATTGCTTTATAAATGATAATTCTCAAGTTCTACCTCAAATATTCTGATATAGGAGATATGAGTGTGAAACCAAAATGTGGTGAATTTGTAGACAAAAAATGGTTAATGGAAGCAAAGTTTACTGAGAGAAGTCAGTTCTGGAAAAGGTGCAGCTGGGGTTCCAGGAGCAGGCCAGTGTCCAGAGCTTCCTTTCCATGTTGCAGTCAGGTGTTAAAGTCTATTAGTTCTTGTGTAGAGCCCCACATGGCCATAAGCCACGTGGGTGCAGGGGAACACATCTCCTGCCATAGGAACACCCAGTGCACTGGGGAAAGAGAGAACAGGAGAGAAACATGTGCTTTTTTGTATACATGCTTGCCTTGTGATTGGTTATCTGCAAGCTGCCTGTCTTAGCAGCATCCATACTATTTAAAGTTTATGTCTCCTATGCAGGCCCTTCTTTCCCTGCCTTGTTGGGTTGCCTTAGTAACTTTCACCAATTGGGTTCCCTGGTTTTACTTCCTCACTGCCCCTCCCCCACATGGTCCTGATTCCTGACTACCTAATTTCCCTTTGTCTCCTCATATGGACCTAGGAATATGCATTTTAAACCTCTTTCTGAGCAGTTTTTAATTTATTTTTATGACCAGCTGGGTTTGTTGTCACTGCCCTAATCTAGAACAGTCAAACCTTTTGTGATTCTGATGTCATATTGTTCTATTTTTAATTTTAGAATTCTTCTCTCATTCCAACTCCTAAGGATATCAGAGTACATTTTAGTCTTTTTTTTGAGAGCAAATTTAAGTTAATTTTTCTTTTAGAATTTCATGGCAACTGTTAGATAACTGAAGACCTCCTGAAATATGGCAACAAAAAATTATTGCTCTACCTGTAGGGGTGATTGTAGTTCCATCTGAATAAGGCACTATTTGAAAATGAGACAGTAATCTCCTACCAGTTCTTTGCTGGAGTTCTTAAATATGGAGAAGTAATTTCATCCTGTCTTGGTGGATTACTTGGGGAAATCTCATTGTGCCTTTTAAAATGATAATGTGGACTTGATGGGGGAAGATGAAGAGGAAAAGCTGGAGGCTTTGCCAGCACTTTCATGAGTAAGATGTTCCATGACCAGGAGGAAAGGCATTTCATGGGAATATAAAAATAAAATGTTCTACTTCACAAATACATTTTTACTAATTTTATTTAGGAATTTCAATGCTGGCTTTACTCTCTGGGTTATAAGCTCAGAAATGCCTATTGCTAAACATTTAGTTGACACATTCTGGTTTTATTTGGAGGTGAAGGAATTGGCTAGATTAATTTATTATTGAAATCTACAGATATTCAACTTGAAATGTTTATGCTTTAAATGGCACATATAAATTCATGATAATAATAGTCTTTAAATTTTTTTTTTTACCTAGGAACTCTGCCCTCTGACATTCAAGCATCTAGTTCCCCTTCTCTTGACGGCCAGAGCTAACAGCCAGAGCCTCTTACAGAAGAGAAATTAGATGTAAATGTTATTGATCAATCCCATTCAGTTTGAGCTTTGTACCACTAACAGGACATATGTTGTTCATCTGTCTTTGGATGAAATCGGGAGCTTTGGTGCTGGCACTGCAGTGAAATAGAGGGTCCTGAGTCTATCTTTCAATGTGCATGTTTTTAAAAAAATGTTTTTATTGATTTTAGAGAGAGAGTAATGGAGAGAGATAGAGAGATAGAAACATTAATGAGAGAGAGACATTGATGGGTTGCCTCCCGCATGGCCCCTACAGGGCATTGAGCCCACAACCCAAGCATGTGCACTGACTGGGAATCAGACCAGGGATCTCTTGGTTCAATAACTGATGCTCAACCACTGAGCCATACAGGCCCATTACAGTGAGTATTTTTATTCAAACTGCAAGGTGATTATATAGACACAGATTACTCTGTATCTGAAATCACAGAAATGAAATTGCTTGAGACCTCTCTCTAATCCTGGGTTAACTAAACAATAACATCCACATTGAAATGGTGTGTGTGATTATGCACACTAACTGCAGGTTTTCCATCAGGTTTACCACTCCCCTGGGAACTTTAAATCTCACTGTAGCCAGTCTCTAATTTCTTCTACTTCCTATTATGTTCGTAAGTGCAACTTGGGATTCAAAGCAGAAACACATTAGCAAGGCTTGAGGGTTTATAACTCCATTTTTGTGGATGAAACAAATTAGCAGTCAAATCCTTTGTGTAGATCTTTGCATCATCATCAAGATTAGAACAAAAATATTTTAAAATTTAATTATAGAAGATGTGTATATAAGATAGGTAGGAAAAGAGCTATTTAGACATGAAACATAAAACAAGGATAAGTGCACAAAAGACATATAGAGCTATAGCAAGAGTCTGTGTTAGGTCCTGCCCAGCGTTTCAAAGCCACTAAGTCCTCCTAAGGCATGCAGTGCGCACACGCATGTACACACACACACACACACACACACACACACACACACTGTATTTGCCTTCTAATGCCACATAAAAAATTGCCACACACTTAGCAACTTACAACAATAATTTATGATTTCACAGTTCCCATGAGTCAAGAATTTGGATTTTCTGCTTAGTGTCTCTTATGGCTGAAATCACAGTCTCAGCCGACTGTATCTTCATCTGGAAATTCAACTTGGGAAATCCACTTCCAGCCTTTCTCAGGTGCTTGGCAGAGTTCATCTTCTTGTAGCTGTCTGACTGAGGTTCCCATTTTCTTGCAAGATGTTGACCAAGGATCACTCTTAGCTCCTAGAGGCTGCTTTCCACAGCCCAGAGGGCTCCTGCCATGGGTCTCTCCACAACATGGCAGCTTATTTTTTTGAGGACAGCCTATGGGCTCACTGAATTGGGTCAGGCCCACCCAGAATAATTTCCCTTGGAATGAACTCAAAGCCAACTATTAAGGACCTTAGTTATATCTATAAGATTCTTTCACCTGTGCCATTTAATGTAACTTAATTATAAAATCGATATCTCACCATAATCTGCCTGCACTCCAGGAGAGAATTTTATGAAGCATGTAAAACAGGGGACAAGGATTTGGGGACGCTGTCTTAGAATGAACTCTAGTCTTTATAACCTTTGTCTTAATATACATATCCTAGCCTGGTTTGCATCCTGCCTCACAACCTACTCTTTATTTTTACAAGCTCAAGGCCATTATGATTTCACTATATTTCTCATCTGTGGCCTTCAATTTCTGTGTCACTACTTGTGATGTCTCCTGGCCTAGGCTGCTGTTGTTGCTTTACTTGAAGACATTACTTGGCCTTTTATACTTGTTCAGTTTCTAAGTCAATCTACAAACTTTTTAACAACAATAATGGCAGCAACTACAATAACAACAACAGAAAACATGAGAAGATGCCATACATGCAGAATAGTTCAAAGTGACTGCATGTGTATACTACATGTCTACCATGTCTTCTCTTTGGGGGTTTGACTTAGGCACTCAACCAAACCAAGCAGGGAAGTCCAATTTCAGAGTATGGAGAAGTGTTATCTTACTTTTAAAAATCATTTTCTTGTGTAAGAGTTAATGACTGTACCACTGTGGAAATCAGTTTGAATGTCCTCCATGCCTCAACAATTCCACTCTTAGTTATACACCCCAAAGAATTGAAAATGGGTACTCAAGCCAAACCCTTTACATGAATATTTATAGTATCAGTGTTCACAATAACCAAAAGGTGAAAACAACCCAAATGCCCATCAGTTGATGAACAGATAAACAAAATGTGTTATATTTACACAATGAAATGTTAGTCCACTAACATTAATTAGTTAATGTTAGTCCATTAATTCCTTTAATGTTAAAAGGAATTAATAAAATTATGATGTAATCTACAACATGGATGAAATGTAGAAACATTATATTTTAATAATTTCATCATATTTTCATAGGTAAAAGAAGCCAGATACAAAATATTACATTTCCATTTATCTGAAATAACCATAATAGGCAAATCTTTAAAGACAGAAAATGGATTAGAGAAATAAAAAGCAGGTGGTAGGTTATGTTGAGATTTCTTTTAGTGGTGATAAACATGTTCTGAAATTGCTGTGGGTGGTTGTACGTGTATGTGAATATACTAAAAATAATTGCATCGGGGACTTTAAATGGGTGAATTGTATGGTATGTAAGTTATATCTTGGTAACACAGTTAATAAAGAGTTAATAACTGCTAAAACTGTTAGGTAAACACTGGTGAAACATGAACCCTTTTCTCAAAGCCTAAGTAAAAAAATAGAGCCTTATTTATAACAAAGTGACTTACCTTTGGACAAGTCTTTTTCACTCACTGAAAATATGTTTTTCTTTAGATTTTGATCTGAGGACCTTCAGTGAATCTATGTTGCGTCTTAGTCAGATTAAGAGAGTTATTTGGGAGGTATATGTGTGGGCTTTGATCATGGACTCTAGAGAGAACAGTAACTCACCATTGCTTTTGGAGATTATTTACTTGTTTCTCTTACTATGAAGTGCCTTCATGGGAAGTGTTGGGAGGGGTGAAGGTGGACATTCATATTTAGTTTCTATGGGATTGTTAAAGAGCTTCACAGATGTAGGGTTGTTTTAGCACACTGGCTGCAAGTCAAACTCCAGATGTCGTGGCCATGTGGAGTTAAGTGAAGCTAAAGTGGACCAACGCTTTGAGGGGGAATGGAAAGAGAAGAAAGCCAATAATAATAGGCACTTCTGAAGGGAGGCATCCACATATCTTCTCATTAATGAAGTGTTTTCCTTATTAAGCAATTGCCACATTTAGTAAATTAGAAAATATAACTTCCATATTTTAGATGAGAAAAGTAAGACCTAGAGAAATGGTCACAGTTAGTCAATTGTGGAGTTGTAATTTAGTCACAGTTTTTTGTTTTTGTTTTTGTTTTTTATTCCTGAAGGCTTCATTTTCCCAACTCCTCTTTTTTTTTTCACTCTACATGAGTGATTCTCCAATGAGGAAAATTTTGGGAAATATCTGGAGACATTTTGATTGTGATAACTGAGTGGGGGAATGCTACTGGCATCGAGTTGGGTAGAGACCATGGATGTAGTTAGATATTCTGCAATACATAGCACATCCTTTCAGAAAGAATTATCTGGACCCAAATATCAGTAGAGCTAATCTATATGCAGCTTAGTATCTAATAAACTTCCATGTTCAGCAAAAATCCATTGATGATACCAATTCTCACATTTATATCCCTAGTTTGGATCTTTATTAAGAGCTTTGAACTTATGTATGCAACTGCTCCCTAGAAATATCCTATCTAATAAAAGAGAAACATGGTAATTAGCCGTACCTCCGCTACCCTTCCCATTTGCTAATCAGGGCGATATGCAAATTAACTGCCAGCCAAGATGGCGGCCGGCAGCCAGGCAGCTTGAAGGGAACATGAGGCTTGCTTGCTCCAGTGATGGAGGACTCCAACGTTCCCCGCCTGCCGCTGCTGGGCTCTGAGCTGCTGCTATCTAAGAAACATTGTTACAAATATAGAAGCTAAACAAAACCCCAGAAACCTGCTTTCAGTTAGCTGGGATCTCAGAGCTGGAGTCACAACAAAGTTTCAAATACAGAAAGTAAACAAAGGCCAGAAACCTGCTTTCAGCAGCTGAGGTCTGAGCTAAAGCCGGCTCTCAGCTCCAGTGACAGCCATAGAAGGTAAATAAATTCCAGAATAAAAAAAAAAGGAAAAAAGGAGAGGCTGGGAGCTTCAGTCACCCGCCAGCCTGAAAACGGCCCTCAGCCCCTCACCCAGGCTGGCCAGGCACCCCAGTGGGGACCCCCACCCTGAAGGTGGTGTGACCAGCTGCCAACAGCCATCATCCCCTCATCCAGGCTGGCCAGGCACCCAAGCGGGACCCCCACCCTGATCCAGGACACCCTTCAGGGCAAACCAGCTGTCCCCCACCCATGCACCAGGCCTCTATCCTATATAGTAAAAGGGTAATATGCCTCCCAGCACCGGGATCAGTGGAGCCGTGAGGCCTCCTGGCTCCTGGAGCAGCACGACAGGGGGCAGGGCCCAAACCCCCTGATCGCCCTGCGGCTCTGTGTGTGACAGGGTGCGGCGCCCCAACCCCCCATGGACCCTGCTCTGTGTGTGACGGGGTGGGGCCGCAACCTCCCCATTGGCCCTGCCCTGAGTGTCCCAACCCCCTGATCGGCCCTACCCTGAGCGTGACTGAGGGTGGCATCACAACCTCCTGATCCGCCCTGCTCTGTGTGTGACAGGGGGCAGTGCCCCAACCTCTTGATTGGCCGGCTCTGTATGTGACAGGGGTGGCATCACAACCCCCTGATCCCCCCTGCTCTGTGCATGACAGGGGGTAACGCCGCAACCTCCCCATCGCCCCTGCCTTGAGTGTGACAGGGGGCGGCGCTCCAACCCCCCAATTGGCCCTACCCTGAGCGTGACTGAGGGTGGCATTGCAACCTCCTGATCTGCCCTGCTCTGTGCATGACAGGGGGCAACGCCCCAATTCCCCAATCGGCCCTGCTCTGAGCCCGACCAGGAGCTGTGGGGCAGGCACCTAGGGATTGGGCCTGCCCTCTGCCACCTGGGAGTGGGCCTAAGGCAGCAGGTCGTTATCTCCTGAGGGGTCCCAGACTGTGAGAGGACACAAGTGGGGCTGAGGGACACCCCCCCCCCCCGCCAGTGCACAAATTTTTGTGCACCGGGCCTCTAGTCTCTATATATAAAAGGCTAAGTGTCCATCCCTTTGACTGGTAGCCATGATGCACACTGACCACCAGGGGGCAGATGCTCAACACAGGAGCTGTCATGATGCACACTGGCCATTTAAAAATAAACTACTATGGACCTGGCGCTGACAAATGAACCTCTGCTTCCCCAAGTGGGACACAGGCCCCACCATTACCCTGGAGCGACACCCCACCAAATCACAGCCAACGCTGCCAAGACCCCATGGTGCCAAATGTGGCCCACAGCCCAGCCCAGCCCGGAAATGGTCGCTGTGGGTGCTGTGTAATGATGTCACATAGCAACATCTGGCTTCCTCTCCCAGAGACTAGCACACTTGGAGTTTCTTTAGTCCAGGAACCCGACTTGCTTTATAGCCAGGTGCAAACATTTTACAGTTTAACCAAATGTCTGTGAAGTATTTTCCTGTGCATCATCTCATTTGATCCTCACAGAAGTCCTGGAGTAGGTAGATAGGAGAATCGGAAGAATCCTATTTTCTTTTCATTAGCAAGACGCAAATAGAGATATTAAAATATTTCTTCTAATTAATTTCCTTTCAATGTGCATGAATCTGTGCACTGGGTCACTAGTCTTCTCATAAATTCCCCAAACTCAAAATATTTAGTTATCACATGTTTGGTCAGTATTTAGATTTGCAATTATGACATTAATATCACAATTTTGTTTTACACTTTATTTCTTTGAATCAGGATATAAATAGAGGCTACACATTGGGATTGCTTGGTATGTTCCTAAATACTCTTCTAATCTACAGTCTTCTTTCATTTATTTTGTGATGTAGGTTGATATTGCTGACTGTAACCATTGTTGTTCTCAGTTTCTCATATATTAATAACTGTTCTGGGGGTTTGATTAGATTCAAGTTCAACTTTTTTTTTTTTAGCAAAATTAATTCACAGGTAGTACTATGTTTTTCTATTAGGAGGTATTTGAAATCTAGTTGTTTCTCTTTTGGTGTTTTAGCAGCTATTGCTGATCAATAAGTCAAATGGGCATGTACTAATTAAATCATTTCTTCCTTATGTATTAGCTGGAGTATTGCAATAAAGAGAAACTTTCTCTCATCTAATATTGGTTACCCCTTTGTACAGTTCATATAGGAAAGGTAAGCAAATGCTTAACTATTTCTCTTTATTTAACCATTTTCAAAATAATTTACTGGTACTCCTCAGTTACAACCAATAGTTTAATACATTATTATTATGCACTGAAGGACTGGAACTTCTTTGTATGTTTTGCTCCATTGTAGTTTTCATCATTTTCGACACTCAGATAGTCCCCGTTGGTGAGTGAGAACCTTTTGAACTTGGCTCCTTAGTTCCTCCAGAATCTGAAGGTTTCTACATTGGACTGAGGTTCCTTTGTCTATCTGATCCTGAGTATTTCCTTTTTATTTTTTCAGATCCTCCATATTTCTGTTTTGTAGATGGTATTCATATTGTTTCCCAAGCCCGTCACTTATTTAGCTTTTAAAATAACCTCTTTTGTCCTGAGGAAAAATGAAGTATCTGGGGGAAAAAAGAGTCAGGAAATGAAGGAGTCTGCTGTTTTGATCAAAGTTCTCTCTCTCTCTCTCTCTTTTAAAAAATTAGCTTAATTGAGATATTAATGACAAATAAAATTATAAGACATTTAAAGTGTACATTGTTGTGATTTGCTATATTGATATATGTAAACATTGTGAAAGGATTCCCCATCTAATTAATTAACACATCCCTCACCTCACATATTTATCTTTTTTGGGGGCGGGGGAAGGTGAGAACATTTAAGTTCTACTCTTTTAGCAGATTTCAAATATATACCACAGTGTTATCAACTATGGTCACCATGTCTTGATCTAATTTCTTAGAGATCTTCTAAAATGTAAACAAATTATGCCACTTGCAGGATTGAAACTTGCATTGGCCCACAGCTGACATCAGAACCAAGTCCCAACTTCTTAAAGAGCAGAGCCCCTTTATCATCTAAATCTTGCTTAGCTTAGCTGGCTTCTTGTCTGGCCCCCTTGCCCTGGCTAAACTTCAGTCACCTGGAATCCCTTGCAGTCCTCCCGTTATGGCACTGTTTCTCCAGCTTATTGTGTTTTGCTCATCATGTTCTTTCTACGTGATCACCTAGAACACACTCCAGACTCTCTCACCTTTGTCTCCTTTACTTCTATTTCTCCTTATGGCTTATCTTATATTTGATTTCCTCCTTGAGGGTTTGCCTATATCTCCTAATTTTGCTGTAACAGTTCTAGATTATGCCTGATGAAGATCAATCAGTTTATTTTTTAATTAAATCTTTATTGCTGAAAGTATTACATATGATCAGTTTATTTTTAATGTGACTTTTCACTCTCACAAATGTCCCCTTTGGATGATACATTATGCAATCATCCTATCTCTGAACCCACAATACTCATCTTGTGACCTTCATGGCATACTATAATTGTACCTATCATTTCTCAATTCAATTACATTTTCTTATTTCCTTGTTTATCTTTGTTATGAATTGAACTGTGCTGCCCCCAAATTTAGTTTGGAGACAGGGCCTTTAAAGTGGCAATTAAAGTTAGTAGGGTCATAAGGGTGGGGCCCTACTCCAATATAACTTGTTTCCTTCTGGGAACAGGAATAGACACCAGAGATACACACACACACAGAGGCAAGAGCAGATGAGACACAGTGAGAAGGTAGACATCACAAGCCAAGGAGAGAGGCCTCAGAAGAAAATAGACTTGATGCCACCTTAATCTTGGACTTCTTGACTCTAGAGCTGTGAGAAAATAAATCTGTTATTTAAGCCAGTTAAGCTGCAGTATTTTCTTTTTTGGCAGCTTTAGTAAACTAATAGTCTTCTTTATTACTGACTTATTAAATATTTTATTCCTACTGCCCGTTGAGGTGGTATGTTTATAGTGGGCACTGTATTATCAGGGTTTAGTGAGAGTAACAGAAACATTAGGAGTGATATATAAGGAATTTCTTATAGGGAGCTGATCTTATGCTATGGTGGGAGCTGGTTAAATAGTCTATAAATAGTCTAACCAGTGGTCAGAAAACTGCAGCTCGGCAAAATGTGGCTCGTGAGCCACATGCGGCTCTTTGGCCCCTTCAGTGTGGCTCTTCCACAAAATACCGACTTCTACACATGGGCCATGAAGTTTCAATCGCACTGTACGTGTGTGCCCGCACATGGTATTTTGTGGAAGAGCCACACTGAAGGGGCCAAAGAGCCGCATGTGGCTCTCGAGCTGCAGTTTGCTGACCACAGGTCTAAGCGATCTATGTCTGAATTAAGAAGGCAGGCACCTGGGAAGAAACGATGGAGGTGAAGTGGTGAAGAGCAAGGAGAAACTGGAGCCCATGAGGATAAGGCTGGAACTCATAAGAATGGACTAGAGCAGTTGTGTGGGTCTTTACAAATCTCCAATTGCTGCAAGTGACTTGTAATGGAAGCAGAATCCTTTGTCACAGAACTAAGCCATTTACCTGTCCCAGGAGATGGAAATGTGAAAGGGGTATCTAATGGTAGCAGGAGAAGTGGTGGACTGCGATCTGCCCATGCCGTCAAGGTGAGCCAGCTGTTGGGTCTAATGTGTGTGAGTTAAAATAGTGCCTAGTAAAGAGCCTGCACTGATCTTTCAAGTATTAAAAAAAAAAAGGCTGCTCTTTCCATTCCCCTCTCAGATATTATGCAAATGTCACTGTGGCCCACACTAACTTGAAATTACACAGTGAAGAGAATTCTAGGAAATGAGTTCCCCTTTAGCTAAGTGGCACAATATGAATCCACCAGACATTCAATATTATTTTTTAAAAAAATAAGTGCTACTGAAGCTAGTGACCTCATCATAGTATTTTGATCCTTCTCCTAGAATGGAAAGGACTTAGGGAACTCATCTAGAATCTTCTCCAGAAGCTGCCTGCATAAATCTTCCTCTGTAGACTCCGAGGGTATTGAACATTTTATTATGCGGTTGGTATTTTATTACTAAACTAGAGGCCTGGTGCACGAAATTCGTGCACAGGAGGTGGGGTGTCCCTCAGCCCAGCCTGCACCCTCTCCAATCTGGAATCCCTTGCAGGTGTCTGACTGCCAGTTTAGGCCCACAGGGATTGTGCCTAAACTGGCAGTTGGACATCCCTCCCACAATCTGGGACTGCTGGCTCCTAACCGCTCACCTGCCTGCCTGCCTGATTGCCCCCTAACCACTTCTGCCTGCCAGCCTGATCGACCCCTAACCGCTCCCCTGCTGGCCATCTTGTGGTGGCCATCTTGTGATGACGTTAGGACGACCATCTTGTGATGATGTCATGCATGATGCCACTTAGGCTTTTATTATATAGGATTAATAAAGATGAATCAAACATATTAGATATAATGCTCCAAAAACAAGCTTGAATCATGAAAACTGGCTAGACCACTAATTTATAATTTAGCTAAAATAGATGATGAACAAAGACCATCAAGTAGTGGGCCTTATTACTTCATATTTATTCTCAAACTAATGTAATTACAGATTACCACCTGGCTTATGAAGTAGCCAGTTTAAGTCTTTGTTTTAATTCTTCCATTTCCTGACTGCCTTTTTATTCATTCAACATGAACTGAAGAGAGAGAGGTGGGAATTTCTGAAACACATGATGTACTGTGACATTGGAATATTTTATTCTCTTAATTTCCCAGGGACCCGAAATTTGAAGCAGAACAAAAGCACCATTGTTGTTGATTGCTTATATTGAGGGACAATCTATGTTTCAACACATTAACTCAGAAAAATGATTCATTGCCACAGCATCTAAACAATGCTCTGTAACTGATGACTGTAGTTTTTAGATAGGGGATAGTTTGCATGAACAATGCTAGACCCCTTTACCTCTGGGACACTTGAACCAGCTCAGCTGTTACAAAAGACCCCATGAACATCGAGATTTTTCTTTTCTATTTACAAGGGTCACTTCAGGAACCAATCCCAGGACTGTGGAACAGTCATTCATCCTTCAGATCTTTTGCCTGGCCACTGCTGGAAGGGAGGTATAGTTGCAGGAGATAGATGTGCATGCTTAGGCACAACCAAGTGATCATTCAAAGGCTAAATACCAAACTTATGAACTACTTTGGCAAACTGTCTACAGTAGAATAATTGGTTAAAATATTGTTGGGATATAGGCAGATTTTATTTATCCAATTAATTAAATCTCAGGCATTGTTTATTTTAATGTGCATAAATACAGGTTGCTAGCATTTTTCTTTTAATTGAAAGGGAGAGAAAATGATCCATGATCCTCCTCTCTCATTCTAATGAGGTAAAAGTCAGAAAACTGGAAATGCATATAGATTTTCTTGACTATTTCTCTTAATACAAACATAAGAATGATAACTTACACTTTGTCCTCACTTACTTCCATACAGAATTATACATGGCACACTGTATTTGGACTTAGTACTTATGTGAGAGGAATTTGCATCCTCCAAAAGCAATGCAGATAGGCAAGAAATGAACTGAAATAACATGAATGAGAAAATGGTAATACATCATAAATTATAATCAGAAATATCCTGATAAATCAGTGGCAAGGATATAAAAAAAACCTCTGATTTTCCATAAAGTTCTTTGCTGCCAGTGTAGAAAAGAAAGATATCCCATAAAATCATACTTCTTTGTGTCTCCTATTTCAATTATCAGAGCTCTCAGAGAGAAATTAAATAGGCTTTCTCTCCCTGTTCTCATTTGGTCACTAAAATATAGAGACTTACTCAAACCACTAGAGGGATCTCTCTTCTTTGGGAAGGAAAAAAACAATTTAAATTGTATAATAATCTGTATACTTGAAATCACACAGGAAAAAGCCAAGCAGGACCACTATTGCAATTTTCAAAGATATTTCATTGTCTGCAGAGGATCCCTGCCACTGGGGAATCTGACCTTACCAAGGTCTTGAAAGAGATATGGCAAAGGTGGACTTTGTCACACAAACATGCCTTGAACTACTCCAATGGGCTTCACTGGTAGATTAATGGGAGAAGGCAACAGGATGGAGAGGATAATCCAGATCATTATGGACAATTATGACAAGGCCTTTGGAATTTGTAACTTCTATTTTATAGTAGTTTTGAAGAACTTCACATTTTGACATTTCAACCCCTCAGACATTTGAAAAAGAATGAGAGTGAGGCAATACACACACACACACACAAACACACACACACACACCACTTAATTATCACAAATTATTAAGCAGGTATTTGTATTTATCTCTATCTCTATATCTCTATCTCTATCTCTATCTGTATCTCTATCTCTACCTCTATCTATCTCTATCTCTATATCATCTATATCTATATCTATCATCTCTATCTCTATCTCTATCTCTATCTCTGTCTCTGTCTCTGTCTCTGTCTCTATCTCTGCTTCTACCTCTACATCTATCTCTATCATATCTATCTCTATCTCTATCTCTCTATATCATCTATATCTATATCTATATCTATATCTATATCTATATCTATATCTATCTATATCTATCTATAACATCTATATCTATCTATATCTATGGTCAGAATTGAGGAAATTAAGTCATTTCTCCAAACATTAATTGGAAAAGCCTAAATTTTAACTCAGTTCAGGTGCTTTTTATTTTATTTAAACTTCCTGTAGAAATAACCAGAATTTTGGAAGAAAGTTACTGTCTTATTGTGTCTGATAGCTAAGAAATATAATACAGAAAATAGTCATATAATATAAACTTTGAGAAACAGATTTAAGGGAGTTCAGAGAAAAAATTTAATAGTTCCATATATTATTAACCACAAAAGTGAAATTTTGACAAACCAGTCACAAAATTGCAATGAGGGAAAAAGGAATCCGTGTAGAGATACTGAAAGTCTTGAGTGAGTTCAGATTTTACAAGATATGTGGGAAACATGGAAGGTGCCACAGGATTGCTGTTTCTTTCCTATTATTTTGTCTAGAGGATTTATCCAGTGATTTCAGCGGGGTATTAAAGTCTCCTACTATGATTTTATTGCTGTCGATCTCTCCCTTGATATTTTTCAGAAGGTTTTTTATGTATTTTGGTGCTTCTACATTTGGTATTAAATTTGTAAAAGCAGGCTTGGATCATATTTTGATGGAGGATCTTTGATGCCAGGACCAGAACTACTGAATTATTAAAGGTTTTAGAATAACAGGGTTGCAATATTAGCAGGTTAGAGGAGAAAAGAAAGGAACATAACATATTGAACACCTATATTTTGGAAGGTAATGTAGTGAGTAAGTTCTTTGTTATTCCAGAGATAATAGAAATTTCATGTTCTTCTATTTTCTAAACAAAATTTAATGTGCAGCTGCATTAGGAGGTCTTTTGCCAGAGTGGCTGTAGACTCCCAGGTTGCATGTGAGGCCAGGCTGGATGGTGGTAAGGCTGGGCTCCAAGTCATAGCAGCTCTGCCCTTAAAGATGATGTGTTTTCTGTGCCATTGTTGGCTGCCCGGGAGAACTTGCAGCAGTAGTGGGGTGGTCCCCATCTAAGAGAGCCTGGCCCATCAACCCCTTAAAGTCTTGCAGGATCTAACTGTCCCTCACTCACACACACACACACACACACACACACACTCATACCACATGTCCACACACTCCCCTTTAGCTCCCTCCCTCCCTCCTTTACTCTCTCTTCCTCACTGCTGTCCTGCCAGCTTCCATCTTCAATTCCCCTACAAGTTTTTTTTAAAAAAATATATTTAGATACTCCTATATTGGATGCATACATATTTACCTGGGTTATATTCACTTGTTGAACTGATACCTTTAATATTATGTAGTCACCCTTATTGTCTCTTGTGATATGTTTTAGGCATCTTTTGAATCTTTCTTGGTGACAAAAGCATTCTGATTTTCATGATCATTTTCTTTTAAAAAGAGAAATTCTGTATAAAACGGGAAAAACATGAATTAAATGAAGCTGATATAAAAATTCTTATTGTTTTAATGAAGTGTAAAGCAAATTGGATTAAATAAAAGTCAACCAAATTTTTGGACATTAGGGAAACTAATGCTATTAGTCTGTGATCTCAGTCAGAGAGTAAGTTCAGCATAATGGTGATACTGACCCATTTGTCATGGCTAGACTTTATGAAATAGGAGGTACACTTATATTTACTGGTAGTTGCAGAGTAATTTGAATGTGTTTCTTCATCAGCTAATTTTGTATCCACAAAGTGGCTGCTATCCCAAATGAGACCTTTGATACTTCCTACATGCATCCTGAGGTGTGATTAGTCCTCTCTCCTTGTTGTGCCCCCAAAAGGTGAACGTGATCATTTTTGCCTGTTAGCTTTTCATTGTCCTTCAATTTGGAGTGCCCTTTTCCCTTGTTTCCCCTCCTCCCTCAAGTCCTTTGCTTAACCAATTTGTATAATTCCTCAATATCTATCTCTTGTCTTGCTTTGACACTTCTAGGCTCACTGTTTCCTCTTGTTTAAGAATTTAAAAATATTCACTGGTAATACATTTCACCCCAATAACAATTGTTTGTTTTAACAGTGGAATTTGGTTTCAATCTCTAGGTTCTTTGAATTACAAAACTATTTTATTGCCCCCACTATGTACCAATTGCAGTGAGGCATTGCCCCTTCTTTAGAGTTCTGAGTTCTAGTTATGCAGGGATTCTACTCTCCGATTCTAAACTCTAATAATCTAATGTCTTTCTTTATATTCCCCCAAATCTATGGGGAATAGCTACTTGTTTTCTCTGGGTAATTTTCTTTCAGTTCTCAAACATCTACACATTATTTTTTTGTTGAAATACTGATGGTGCTTTGTTTTCTGATGGCATCTGACTGATACACTGCTAGAAGACTTTAACAGTTACCAGTCTATGCAAATAGAGTGGGGTGCTCCAATAATTTGGTTGGGAAGATCAGGGGAGGATTTATGATAAATAATATCATTTGCAAATGACCTTGAATATGGGTAGAATTTAGAGGGATGGAAAAAGCCTTTCAAGGCATGGAAGCACTATGAATAATACTCATTAATGGAAACACAAAATATAACTTTGTTAGAAATCATAATGTATGAAAGTTCATATTTGGTATTAAGTTTGTAAAAGCAGGATTGGATCATATTTTGATGGAGGATCTTTGATGCCAGGACCAGAACTATTGAATTATTAAAGGTTTTAGAATAACAGGGTTGCAATATTAGGAGGTTAGAGGAGAAAAGAAAGGAACATAACATACGGAGCACCTATATTTTGGAAGGTAATGTAGTGAGTAAGTTCTTTGTTATTTCAGAGATAATAGAAATGTCATGTTCTTTTATTTTCTAAACCAAATTTGATCTGTCCCTGAGTTTCTAATCATCTGACTGGCAGGACATTCAGTATCAGTATTAGAACTTCCTCTTTCTTTTCATCTGAGAAGCTAAGTACTACATTATTCATGAAATTGGAAGAGGTCCCTGGTCTTTACTGCATTATGGCCACAATTGTTTTCTTCTTGATTTTATCACTGGGCAACTCTGTTGAGAACTGCAGATACTCTCTGGTTGAGTTCCAGAGACGCCTTTTCACGTGGTCATCTTTGCAACAAGAACATTGAAGCTGTCTCAGAGCCAAGGGATTAGTTTTGTTTCTAGTATCTTTAAATTTAACCCCATCAGGAGTTTTCTTACCTCCTGAGCTTTGCTTGGAGTAGAATACAGGTTCTGCACATGCCTTGTGGTATACAGAATAAGGACCTTCTAATGATTTTATATCCTAGTTTCCAGAACTTGTGAATACATTACATTATATGAAAAAAGGGGAATTGAGATTGTTTAAATACTTGAAGTTGCTAATCTACTGATTTAATAAAAGGATATTATCCTGGATTATCATGGTGGGTCCAATGTAACCATAAGGGTCCTCAAACATAGACGAGGGAGGAAGAAAAAAAGGTCAGACGGATACGATGTGAGGACTCAATCTACTGTCATTGGTTTTGAAGGTGGTGGAAGAGGATCATGAACCAAGGAATCTATCTGGCAGCCTCTGGAAGTTGATGAAGGTAAGGAAACAAGTTTCCTCCTAGAACCTTGAGAAAGAGCATCTTGATTTTAGCCCATTGAGATGTCTGTTGTGCTTCTAACTAACAGAATTATAAAATAATAAAACTGTGTTATTCAAACTCTAGGCTGGTGGTGATTTGTTGTAGTAGCAGTAGGAAGCTGATACCTACTACAGCTGCCACTTCTCTTTCTTCCAGATATGGGATGTCTCATTCCACAACTGGGTCCCTGGTTCAATTTGCCTTTTTCCTAACTCAGTTCCAGCATATCCACCCTTTCCTCTTTTAGGGAAATCCTAGAAATACATGGAAAATTATGTAATATAGATTCTGAAATACAAAATATTTTCATATTCCGCAAGGAAAGCCTAGACCTTATAAGAGTCAGCAAAGGTCAGTCCACCTGCAAAATCTGGCCCACTGCTTGTTTTTGCAAAGAAAGCTTTATTGGAACACATTTATTTACATATTATTTGTGGTTATTTTCACACCACAAAGACACAGTTGAATAGTTGTGACAGATGGTTCACAAGTCCTTAAATATTCACTTTTTGAAACTTGTCAGAAAAAGTATGCTGAAATCTGCCTTAAAAAGAAAATTATGGCTAATCATAGGGTGCAAATGTGGATAAATATGAGGGGAGCAGTATTTCCTTTTCAACTGTTACTCTACAGCAGGGGTCCTCAAACTTTTTAAACAGGGGGCCAGTTCAATGTCCCTCAGACCTTTGTAGGGCCGGACTATAGTTAAAAAAAAAAACTATGAACAAATTCCTATGCACAGTGCACATATCTTATTTTGAAGTAAAAAAATAAAACGGGAACAAATACAACATTTGTATTTGCATGTGGCCCGAGGCCGTAGTTTGAGGACCCCTGCTCTACAGCAACAATAAATAAAATAGACATCAGTATCTCAGTAGATTAACTCATGGTTGGTGTAATGGACTGAAAGGTGGCCCCAGAGATATTAAGTTCTCTCTGTGGGACTAGTAAATGTTACCGTGTTTGGAAAATGTGAGGGAGATTAAAAATGGTGGCAGAGTAAGTGGATGCTGCACGACATGCTCTCAGGAACAAGCTGGAATTACAACTGAAATACAGCAAGGCTTCCTGAATAATGCATGCATATAAGCATAACCAATGGACATAAGACACTGGGGGGTAGGGGAGGCCAAGGGATTGTCAAGGGCGGGGAAAAAAAAAGAGACATATGTAATACTCTTTGTAATACTTTAAGCAATAAAAAAAAAAGAAATAAAAAAAAAAGAAAACTCATAGGAGAGAACCCTGATACCCAAGGACCAAAGGTGGAGACCGCATAGAGACCGATAGGAGGGGCAGAGGCGTGAAAGGGCTGGCCAGGCACCCACAGACAGCAACTGAAATCCTGGAGAGATATTTCAGTTGTGTGGGGTGCCACTGAGAACTCTGGAATTTAATGCCAAAGCTGGGATGCCAGTAGAGAGCACAAAACTGAGGAGGGTACCCACATAACATCTAGCTGTGAAAAGCAGTGGGGTGCTGTCTGCCAGGGAATGGCAGCTGAAAGTTTGGGCACTCTCTTGAAGGGCCAACACACAAAAATTTCTTGTGGAGCCATCCACCTTGTGCCCTGGCAGAGGGAGTGTGAAGTGGACTGGAGCTGTGAGAGCAGAATACAGGACTGGGGACTTGGGGGATAGAGCTCAGAAAGCAGACACCCCAAGTTTCCTGGGCTTAGTCATTTCCTTACGCAGCAGAGGACATAGCCACAAACCCCAAAGAGGCAACCAAAATGAGGAGACAAAGAAACAACCCCCAGCCTTAACTGGTTTGGCTCAGTGGATAGAGCATCGACTTTTGGACTGAAATGTCCCAGGTTCGATTTTGGTCAAGGGCATGTACCTTGGTTGCAGGCACATCCCCAGTAGGAGATGTGCAGGAGGCATCTGATCGATGTTTCTCTCTCATCGATGTTTCTAACTCTCTATCCCTCTCCCTTCCTCTCTGTAAAAAATCAATAAAATATATTTAAAAAAGAAACAACCCCCATATGAAAGAATTAGAGAATTCTCCAGAAGACATAAATGAACAGAGATAAGAAATTTATCTGAAACAGAGTTTAGAGTAATGATTGGCAAAAATGCTCAACAGTATGAAAAAAGATATAGTAACTACGGAAAAACAACAGTCTGAGATAAAGAATGACATAACACAAATAAATAACACACTGGAAAGAACACACAGCAGATTAGTGGAAGCTGAGGATCAAATCAGTAAATTAGAAGACAGAGTTGAAAATATCACTCAATTAGAGAACCAAAAAGAAAAAAACAATTAAAAAAACAGGAAGACAGCTTAAGGAGCTGTGGGACAATGTGAAACATAACAATATTAGAATAGCAAGTGTGCCAGAAGAGGCAGAAAAGGAGAAAGGAATAGAGAAGGTGTTTGAAGAAATAATGGTAGAAAACTTCCCTAACCTGGTAAAGGAAAAAGTCACACAGGTTGAGGAGGCACAGAGAACCCCAAACAAAAAGAACCCAAACAGACCCACATCCAGGCACATCATAACTAAAATGCCAAAAATTAAAGACAAAGAGAGAATCTTAAAGGTAGCAAGAGAAAAGAAAACTGCTACCTACAAAGGAGTTCCCATAAGGCTGACACCTGATTTCTCATCAGAAACTCTACAGGCCAGAAGGGACTGGCATGAAGTGCTCAAGGTAATAAAAAACAAGAACCTGACACCAAAAAAAAAAAAAAAAAAAAAAAAAAAAAAAAAAAAAAAAAAAAAAAAAAGGCTAAAGGAGTTCACCACTACCAAGCCAGCAATAAAAGAAATGCTAAAGGGATTGCTGTAAGGTATTGCTGAGAAGAAGAAACAGAGAGAGAAACCTAGCCATACAGAATTAAAATGGCTATAAACAAGTACCTCTCAATAATAAACCTAAATGTAAAGGGATTAAATGCTCTAATCAAAAGATGTAGGATAGCTGAATGGATACAAAAACATGACCCAACTATATGCTGTCTACAAGAGACCCATCTAAAAACAAAAGACACACACAGGATGAAAGTGAAGGGATGGAAAAAAAATTTCCATGCAAATGTAAAAGAAAAAAAGCTAGAGTAGCAATACTCATATCTGACAAAATAGACTTTAAAATAAAGGCCATCACAAAAGACAGCAAAGGTGACTACATAACACTAAAGGGATCGATCCAACAAGAGGATATACCCCTGGTAAACATTTATGCACCCAATATAGGTGCACCTAAATATATAAAATCTTCTAGAGGATTTTAATGGAGAGATTGACAATAATAAAGTCATAGCAGGGGACTTTAACACCCCTCTGACTTCCTTGGACAGATCTTCCAGACAAAAACTTAACAAGGAAACAGAGACTCTAAAGGACACATTGGATCATATGAATTTAATAGACATTTATAGAATATTTCACACCAACGCAGCAGGATATACATGCTTCTCAAGTTCATAGCACTACAGGCATACCTCAACAAACAAGAAAAATCAGCAATAAACTATTTAAACCTACAACTTAAATAACTAGAAAGAGAACAACAAGAAAAGCCCAGAGTAGATAGAAGGAAGGAAATAATAAAGATTAGAGCAGAAATAAATAACATAGAGACTAAAAAAAAAAAAAATCAATAAAACCAAGAGTTGGTTCTTTGAAAGGATAACCAAAATTAGTAAACCATTAGCCAGACTCATCAAGAAACAAAGAGAGAGGACAAAAATCAATAAAATCAGAAAAGAAAGTGGAGAAGTAACCATGGACACCACAGAAATATAAAGGATTGTAAGAAAATATATGAACAACTATATGCCAACAAGCTGCACAATGTGGATCAAATAGACAAATTCCTAGAAAAATACAATCTCCCAAAACTGAATCAGGATGAAGAAAAAACCTGAATAGGCCAATAACAACTGAGGAAATAGAAGCAGTCATCAAAAAAAAAAAAAAAAAAAAAAAAAAATCCCACCAAACAAAAGCCCATGTCTGGATGGCTTCACAGGGGAGTTTTCCCAAATATTTAAAGAAGAACTAACACCTATACTCCTCAAACTATTTCAGAAAATTCAAGAGGAATAAATGCCGGGGTCCAACCCCAGCAGGTCCAGGGGTTCCCAAAGGCGTAGACGGAGTCGGCGAAGAAGGAAGGACACGGAGGCAGTGTTCAGTTGATCAGCAGCCTAGCCAGGATCTCCAGCCAGGATCTCCAGCCAAGTTCTGGTCTGGATCTCCAGAGAGGTTCTGCTTAGGATCTCCAGCCAGGTTCTGTATCCATGTTGTCTTGCTAGGTTCTCCAGCCAGGTTCTCCAGGTTCTCCAGCCAGGTTCTGTAGCCAAGTTCCCTCGCTAGGTTCTCCAGCCAGGTTCTGTCCAGGTTCTCCAGCCAGGTTCAGTTACCAGGTTCTAGTCAGGTTCTCTTGCCAATTTCTGTAGTCAGGTTCAGTCCAGGATCTTTTGCCATGTTCTCTCGCTAGGTTCTGTCTCTAGGTTTTGAGGCCAGTTTCTGTCCAGGAACTTTTGCCATGTTCTCTCCAGCGAAGTTCTTCTGTCTCTAGAGAACGTTCTGTGTAGGTTCTGTGCCTAGGTTCTGTCTCTCTTGGTTCTGTCTTCTTACATCTGTATTTATACCAGTTGATTCCAATCCTATCAATCTCTATTTCAAAGGTTAGGGCGTTTCTTATCTCCATTCCAGGGAGTAAAGATTATGTAGCTTAAGCATGATTGTTCGTAGTTAAAGTGATTAATTACCCACCTGGCACTTAGTTAAGAGGTTTTATTCCCCTCTCTAACTTCAGGGGAAAATCCCTACCTGGGGAAACAACCTTTCTCAGAGACCTTGGTTAAAACACATAGTGCCAAGAAGGTGAGCAAACATATTAAGAACAGTATGCCATATATGCCAGGTCCCTTGAAACAGCAAGCATGGACCGGCTCCCGGCAAAGAAACACTTCCAAACTCTTTTTTATGAAGCCAATATTATCCTAATTCCAAAACTAGATAAAGACACTACAAAGAAAGAAAATTACAGGCCAATATCCGTGATGAACATAGATGCTAAAATCCTCAAAAAAATATTAGCAAATCGCATCCAGCAATATATTACAAAGATCATACACCATGATCAAGTGGGATTTATTCTAGGTTTGCAAGGCTGGTACAATAATTTGCAAATCAATAAATGTGATACATGCCCTAGTGGACAGAGTGTTGGTCTGTGGACTGAAGGGTCACGGGTTTGATTTCGGTAAAGGGCATATGCCTTGGTTGCGGGCTTGATCCCCAGTGGGGGGTGTGCAGGAGGTAGCTGATCAATGGTTCTCTCTCATCATTGATGTTTCTATCTCTCTCTCCCTCTCCCTTCTTCTCTGAAATCAATAAAAAAATATATATATATTTAAAAAAACGTGATACATCACATAAACAAATTGAAAGAAAAATCACATGATCCTATCAATAGACTCAGAAAAAGCATTTGACAAAATCCAACATTGATTTTTGATAAAAACTCTCAGAAAAGTGGGAATAAAGGGAGCATATCTTAACATGATAAATGCCATATCTGACCAACCTACAGCCAACATCATACTCAATAAGCAAAAACTAAAACCATTTCCCCTAAGTACAGAAAGACAGGAATGCCCACTTTCACCACTCCTATTCAACATAGTACTAAAAGTGCTAGCCATAGCAATCAGACAAGAAGAAGAAGGAAAAGCATCCAAATTGGAAAAGAATTGAAATTGTCATCATTCACAGATGACATGATATTGTATATAGAAAACCCCAAAGACTCCATAAAAAACTACTAGACTTAATACATGAATTTGGCAATGTAGCAGGATACAAAATTAATACCCAGAAATCTATGGCTTTTTTATACACCAATAATGAACTCACAAAAAAGAACCTAAAAAACAATCTCATTTACCATTTCAACCAAAAAATTAAGATACCTAGGAATAAACATAACTAAGGCGGTAAAAGACCTATACTCAGAAAACTACAGGACATTGAAAAAAGAGATAGAGGAAAACATAAACAAGTAGAAGAATATACTGTGTTCATGGATTGGTAGGATCAACATCATTAAAATGTCCATACTACTCAAAGCAATCTATAGATTCATTGCAATCCCCATTAAGAAACCAAGGGCATATTTCACAGACCTAGAACAAACTCTCCAAAAATTCATATGGAATTAAAAAAGACCCTGAATAGCCACAGCAATCCTAGGAAAGAAGAACAAAGTTGGAGGGATCACAATATTAGATATCTATAGTACAGTGCCACTGTTCTCAAAACTATCTGGTACTGGTACAAGAACAGACATATAGTCCAAGAAAACAGAACAGAGAACCCGGAAATCATCCCAAGCCATTATGCTCAATTAATATTTGACAAAGGAGGCAAAAGCATACAATGGAGTCAAGACAGTCTCTTCAATAAATGGTGTTGGGAAAATTGGGTAGATACTTGCAAAAAAATGAAACTAGACCACCAACTTACACCATACACAAAAACAAACTCAAAATGGATAAAGAACTTAAACATAAGATGGGAAACCATAAAAATCTTAGAAGAAGCCATAGGCACCAAAATAGCAGACATTTGTTGTAGCAATATCTCCACCAATACGGCTCCTAGGGCATTGGAAACTAAAGAGAAAATAAACAAATGGGACTACATCAAAATAAAAAGCTTCTGCACAGCAAAAGAAACCATCAACAGAACAACAAGAAAGCCCACTGCATGGGAGAACATATTCGCCAATGTTATCACTGATAAGGGTTTAATCTCCAGAATTTACAGAGAACTCATACAACTTAACAAAAGGAAGATAAACAATCCAATCAAAAAATGGACAAAGGACCTAAATAGACACTTTTTGAAAGAGGATATAAAGATGACCAAGAGATACATGAAAACATGTTCAAAGTCACTAATCATCTGAGGGATGCAAATCAAAACAACAATGAGGTACCATCCCATACCAGTCAGAATGGCTATCATCAACAAATCAACAAAGAAGTGCTGGCGAGGATGTGGAGAAAAAGGAACCCTCCTTTACTGCTGGTGGGAATGCAGACTGGTGCAGGTATTGTTCCAGCCTTGCATCCCTGGAATAAATCCTACTTGGTCATCATGTATGATCTTTCTAATGTAATGCTGGAAATGATTTGCTAGAATTTTGCTGAGGATTTTAGCATCTATGTTCATCAGATATATTAGCCTGTAATTCTCTTTCATTGTGTTGTCTTTATCTGGTTTTGGAATTAAGGTAATGCTGCCTTCATAACAAGAGCTTGGAAGTGTGCCTTCCTCTTGAATTTTTTGGAATAGTCTGAGAATAGGTTTTAGTTCTTTGAATATTTGGTAAAACTCCTCTGTAAAGCCTTCTGGACCAGGTCTTTTGTTTGCTGGAAGATTTTTGATTACTGCTTCAATTTCATCGGTAAAGATTATTAATTGCTATAGGAAATACACTTCTATCATTTATTGTAATTTGACTATAGGTTCATACTTGATACGTTTTATCATTTATCTCTGGCATTGGTTTACATTTGGTGTTTTGCTTTATGAACATTCAATCACATGATATCTAGTGACACGAAAATATCAGCACAACTGATATGTTTGTTTCTAATATATATCTGATCTTCTCTAAGTATGATAATTTCCTTTCAAAATGGAATGCAAAATTGCCTGTAAAGAATGCTAAAGCCATATGTCATTTTAAAATGTCAATCTGTTGTGCAATCTCACTCCATCTAATGAAATTTCATCTCTAATAAGAGAGAATTTTAAGTTTTGCTGTGATTGTAAAACAAAGGACCAACACTGCTCTGAGAACTCCAGAGCCTTCTTTACAAACTAATCAAACCTTATTGTGTACTTAATTCTTTTATTGTACTTTGAGACTAAAGAACTGTCTATTAGAAGGCTTTGCCTTGTTTTTGCCAATTTGTTTAGGATTTTGATGTATGGTCTTCTGTTTATTTTAATAAAATCATGCTACTCCATTTAAGAAATATTTGCCATAAAAAAAAGGAAAAAAAAAAAAAAGGATAAGGAGACCAGTTATAAAGGAGGTAGAGTATTCCAGGAGTCTTTATTCATCTAGTCTTGAATCCATGCCTTGCCGTTCTCAGCTTCTATATCTCAGGAGATCTGAACTTTCAGGCTAACTTTCCCAAGCTCAGGTGGATTTTGACTGGGTTTGACCAAAGAGAAGCAGTGCATAGGAATGTAAGGTAGCAGAACTGGAGAAGCCAAGGTAATTGTCCCCTTACCCTATCAGGTAGTGTCTTTGGAAATAGTCTCCTGTGGCTCCAAATTTTGCTTGACAGCCCAGCTTTTGGCTTCTGATGTGCCAGCTCATAAGAGTTGAAACTATGCACCTCTTCCAAACCCTGCATTTAGTGATGAGTTGGTAGCTCAAAATCTGCACGGTTGGAATTTACACTGTAGAAATTGGCAAACAGGTTTTGTTATTCCCCAGAGAGCTGGATGTTAAACTTTAATTGTCACACCACTTATTCTAGAAATGCCATCGCTTTGAGTTGTTCCTTAAACCCTGAAGGTGGTAGTTGCTGTCTGCTATCATTATTTTCTCATTTGCCTTAACTTCTCAATTCTTCCTTCCTCTGTGTAATTAATTATTTGCATTAATGTCCAGTAGGGTTTGACAGAATCAGACCACAGAATGAATATCTTCTCCCCAAATCCTTCTTTCTCTGACCCCTTAGTTGCCTTGCTTAATAGATTTTATCCCTTCTCTGTACCTTCACAATGCTATTCCAGGTTTTATTTATATATGCTCACTTCTCCCCTATCTTAAAACAACAACAACATAAACACCCAAACCTAAAACACTTATTTTCTTAAAGTCTATGCTTTCAGCCTATTTCTGTTGCATCTTTCTTTCCCTGTCATGAGTAATTTTGTTTCCATGGTAGCTGTTTCCACTTCCCTCTCCCCCAGACCCTCCTCCACAATCCATTGAAACCTGGCTTCCACCCTGACTCTCTGAAACTGATCTCAGCAATAAACAATGACTTGCTTATTGCTAAATCCATTGGGCTCTCAGCTCTGAGCTGGCCAGAGGTGACAAATTTTGGTGAGCGGCCAGTAGATAGCAAATGGTCCGTAAATAGGAGTTGATATTATGGTTGGGCCTAATTAACTTTTTTAAAATGTTACTGCTAAATTTGATTTTTTTTCCAACTGGAATTATCTTTACAAATCATCATTTTGACCATTTCAAACAATTGGCAAATTCAGTTGGGGGAAGAATTATTCACATTACTTATCATTCTACGGAAGTAATAAAAATATAAATCCCACAAAAACTGTTTGACTAAAATTTTCACCTTTCAATTAGCTGTTTGTTTCATTATACAGAAAGAGCTTCAAATGATGCAAGTTGTCTTAGGGGAATGGTAAGTTAAAGCATTTTCCTCAAAACCGTGTAAGTTTCTTATAGTACCTACAAATCGCTAGTAATTTTTAGTAAGAAACAAAAAAGTTTAAGGGTCATTTATTAACTCGCATGTTTGATTTGCAGTCTAGTAATTGCAAAGAATTAACTATGTATTCATGTTTCAATAACTCATAGTATAAAAGGCATAGAGTGATGAGCACACTCTTAAATCATATTTGTGCTTTAGTGTAAAAGAGAATATGCTTTAATAGAACACTGGGACCTAATCTTTCAGTCTCTTTTAAAGGAGGAATAAAATTTATAAATTAGATGTGATGCTATATTTTGTTTTTTCAGTTTGTTCTGTATATGTAGACACTTTGAATCAGGAAAGCCAAGTTTTGCCATGTGTGCATTTGTGATCATGTATGATCAGGTTTAATCTTGATTCACAAGCAATAAACCTCATGCTCTGAAGTAGAAACACCTCAAGGCATATTGAAATTGTTATTAAACTAGTGTTCTCCATACTATAATGCCAGGGGTGGGAATGCATGAACATGTCCGGGGTTAATTTATGGATAAACTTAACATATCCTTTTTAATTAGAAGATTATGATGTCTATAGTGATCAATCTTACTTAAATACCACATGAAACCTTAAAGATAAAATCCCAGAATAAGGGGAATATAAATATGATTCCATATTAGTTTAATAAAAATAAGTGACCTATTATTTTAATGAAGAGATAGAAGGAGGTCAAGAGCATGCCTATCTGAAAAGCTTACCCATAATCTGTCCTTCATCACACAGAGAAGCTCTAAAGAAAATAAAATGCAGTGTAAATGTAATCAGTCTTGATACACTGAAGTGTTGAGTAAGAAAATTCAGAATGAAGAAGCATTTTAATTTATCATGAAGTACATCTATTTTTATAACTTTTCTCTTATTTTGTTCCTTTGAGCCTTTTTTCATATAACTTAACTTAAATTCACTCAATTAGGTTACACTTTACTGCAAGATTAAATAAGATAAATGACCAATCAAATAAGCATATAGTAGGAGTAAAGAAAGAGAAAGAAATAAACCAATACATAAAAACAAACACACAAAAAATACCATATAGATTGCTTTGAAGAGCCTTTGAAAAATTTCTAAAAATGTTCATGCTTTGCTGTCAACATTGAGCTTAATTTGATTGTTTCTTTTTTTTTTCTTTAAGAATAGAGAATAGCCCTTTCTGGTTTGGCTCAGTGGATGGAGCATCAGGCCGAGGACTGAAGGGTCCCAGGTTCATTTCCGGTCAAAGTCACATACCTTGGTTGCAGGCTCAAACCCTGGCCCAGATTGGGGTGCATGTGGGAGGCAACCAATCATGTATTAGTATCTCTTTCACATCGATGTTTCTTTCACTGTGTCTCTTCCCCTCCCTTCTACTCTCTAAAAATCAATGAAAAAATATCCTCCGGTGATGACTAAAAAAAAAAAAAAGAATCCATTCTATGGCACATATCTGACATATGGCACCATTTCTAGGTCAAGAACATACATTCTTATATGACATTTATGTGATTCAGTAAAAGACAAGAGCCTCACTCAAGTCATTGTGTGCCAAGGGTTTTTGGAAGGGATACACACCCAGGAATCCAGAAACAGGAATATCAGCCAGGTCATCTTGGGAGCTCTGGAAGAGCTGAGCACAACAGCACAAAAGCTGAACATCTTCCTTACCTTTCATTCTCTTTCAGATAACTGCCATTTTGCTTAGCAGATACTTACAACTTAACTGTCGAGTAAGACTCCCTCCACGTTCTGTGTGGAGTAGGGTTCGGTATCTGAAAGAGGAGCCGCACAACAAATGAGAGAAAAAGACACGAGATAATTTTGCAATATTGGGGGACCACGTGGCAAGTCCCGAAGGACTTCCCCTGTGCTCAGGCCGCTCCAATCTTTTATTGATCTGGAGTAGCCCTTAGGGTAAGGAGGTTTCAATGACACACAGATCAGCAGACAATTTCCAGGAATAGACAAAGTATCTGATTAACTCATCAATAGATTTCCGAGAGTAGGCAGAGTATCTGATTAGCTCATCAATAGATTTCCGGGAGTATCTGATTAACAATAATCAACAAGGATCTACATAAGTATCTAAGGAATTAAGGGAACTAAGGTGGGGATGCTTCAACTATTATTACCTAAATTAACTGGGTGATTCCTAGATTAACTGGGTGGTGCACAGTTCTGACCTTTGCTAGGACTTCAAAGGTTACTAGCTTTTGGGGGTCTCTGTCTAAACTCAGCTAGTGAAGACAATGAATGGACTCCGGCACTTAACTACTTTTGTTTTGCCAAATTTGTCTTCTGTACATCAACTGATGCACGAATCTTTTCTTATTCCATTTCTCTCTTCCTCTCTCCCTTTCTTCTTATTTCCTTCCCTAGTTCAGTCACTTAGAGGTTATATAACAATGACTAAGTTACTTAATACTTTATGTCAGCTTCTTTTTTAATGTGAATAATAATATATCCTCTATGGTTGTTTTGATGATTGAGATCTGTAGTGCTAAGAATATTGCCTGTTACAAGAGCTGAAAAATGTGATTTCTCCTTATTATTACTAATATTCTTTCTTTTTTGTTTTTCTTTCATGAAAAATATATAAATCTATTGTCATGAAAATATTAAATTGATATAATAGTATATAGACTAAATGCAAAAGCTCCTTTTCCTTACCTCCCACAAACCCACTCCTTGGCAGAGATAACAATTTTCTGTGTATAATTTTAGTCCCTTATATAGATTTCTGTATGAATCTATGTAACAAATACCCATACACAAACATACCTATTTGTATTCACATATACATGTTGTGCCCAGATTTCATGATTCCCAAGAACCCACAGGGAGCCAGCGAGTCCGATGCAAAAGCAAAGAGTCATTCATTTCAAACCTAGGTTTGGCTCCCCTGCCACACTCACCGATGCAATGGTAAGCTCCAGTGGCCGAGAGAGAGAAAACTCTGTGTGGAGAGAGGTTTTATAGGGGTTTGGGGTAAGGGGAGGAGAAAGGACTGTGGGCCCTGCCAATTGGCCAGGCGCGAGTCGGTGTCTCATTACACAGGATGTGGTCATAGTGATGGCGTGCACTTCCCTTGACTATCTTCTGGGAAGAAGCTTGCTGAGCACATGGCCAAGTTAAGATGGAGGGCATAGCCCTTACCCTGGGGCAAGGTGGAGGGCATAGCCCTTACCCTGGGGCAAGGTGGAGGGCGTAGTCCTCGCCCTTTCATTCCCCCCTTGTCTTGGAACTTCTGGCTCAATCATGAGATGGACTGCATTTCTATTCCACCGTTGCTAGAGGCCCATACTGGGCACACAGAACTATCAACTGAACTATCCCTATAAGCTTAACAAATGGCCCGGTGGAAGGGAAAGAACAACTTCTATTGAAACAGGATTTTTCTTCTTAAAATTCCTCCATGGCTATCAAAAAGCCAAATCAAGATTCCTGATGTTTGCATAAACACAACAAGAATGGTAACTGACTACCTTTGCTGGAATTTCATGGTTGAACCTTAATGTGCCCTGTAGGGCCAGGAAGCCAAGCCATCCAGCTGCCATCAGGCCTGCCTGCAGTATCTGCTGAGTTAGGTGAATCCCTCACCTGTAGCAACTCCACCTGAGCCCACGCTCCAGGCTTTAAGGCCCATCTCAGTAGCCCTCCTACTTGTTGCGGCCCAGAATGTGTGGGGGTTCCACAGGGATGCAGAGGCATCTTTACTGCTCCCCTTCTACTCTTACCAACTGCCAGTGATGGTAGGGCATTAGCCTGACACTCCAGCGCCAGCCGTCTTCAGGGCTCCCAAGCAGGATACCAGGCTTTCTTCGTGGCATTCTTAGTGGCTTCAAGTCTTTAGAGTTCAGACAGGGCTCTTTAAAACATGATACTCCAGTCAAAGTTTTCCGTTAATAAAACCACTATTAGGAATCAGTCTCATTGGATCTATGCAAAGAAACGTACTTATTTAGCATTGCCAGATTTCGGAGGAATTACATAAGGAGAAAAACATACTGATCTACTCTAAGATTTTCTGACTTTCCTTGCTAATTCCTTTTCATGGATTTAAAACAAAACAGTAACTGTTGGCATAAAACCTTCTTTCTATGCATAACCATGCCTCAGACCTTCTATTCTAAACAGGCTTTTTCCAGCTTTACTACCCCTGACATGGGCATGGTGACTCAGGCCTGCAAGACACTATTACAGGCTGCCAACTGTTAGCTGTCTCTCAAAAGAGACCAAAACCTGATGGGCACCCTTCCCTGCCCAGTTGGGCACCTGCCCTCTTGGCAGCTAGGCACCCTTTACTTTTGGGGGTCACCCCACACAGTCCCCTTTCAGGATAACCAACATACATTCAAACGTGCAAAAGAATCAAAGGTTAATATAACATATCAATACAATGAAACATAATATTGGCATCATGGCCGCTTCAGGCAGCCAAATCTTCTGCTACTAAACATGTGATCCTATAAATTGTCCTTGTCTCTTTGGAGCCATGTCCATGAAGATGCAGGCATTATCTAAGTGTATTACACAGTATTGTGGGGGCTCCTGGTGACAAGAGTGATCGCGAGCCATGTTACTGGCATCAGGCAGGTCAAACACGCCGTAGAGCGGGTTGCGTTGATCTCGATCAATGCTCCATTTGGTGATGAAGTCTTTCCGGATCATGGATGGATCCGCTGACCGGACGTGAGTGTGATGGACCCAGGTTGCGACGTCATCTACCTTGAGAGCGGTGGGGGTCGTCAGCACCACAGTGTAGGGACCCTTCCAACGTGGCTCTAGGGTCTCCCGGTGGTGCCTTCTGATGTGGACCCAATCTCCTGGTCTGTGCTGATGAGGAGTTGGGGTTGGGCTGCTCTCGTAGATGGCGCGGAGGCGCGGCCAAATGTCCTCCTGCACCCTCTGGAGCCCTCTCAAAGAAAGAGATTGTTAAAGAAAAGCCACCCAGTCCTGGCCAGTCTCTGAGTCAGATTCCTCCTCTCTTGGACAACTTCAAAGTCCTGATGGCTTCTAGGTAACCCTGTTTATCAGTTACGGTGCTCTGCTTTTTTGCCTTTCTATCAGTTCCCTTTGTGGCAGAGCAGCAACCAGGCCTCTTTCAAGGGAGTGCGCTAGAAGTGGGTATCAGCCCCTCCTTTGCTAGCAGCAACAGGTACCAAACCCTTGTAGTACATTTGACCAGCTTCATTCCTGCCCACCTTTACAGATTCTAAGGCCCATTGTTTTCCTTTAACCAGCAAGCTAAATGACACTGGCCTGTATTATTTAATTCAGCACAAGCAGGGGGAAGGGCCCATGGTGCCCTGAGGAACTGTGAGCCCCACCCTTAAATGTCCCAATCAGACTAGAAAAGCCACAAATACCTTTTAAATCTACCCCAGAATTCCAAAATCCCAACCCAGCACCGAATATCACATAGCAAATCAAAGTTCCCAGCAAACAAACAGACAGAGATGTTTACTAGTTAGGCAGGCCGATTCCACCTCTGACAGAGAGCAAGCGCTCTTGGGGCAAGCGTGTGCCTTTTTTTCCCCACAGACTTCCACACTTACATGAACAAATAATTATACCCAGGTAGACATACAAACATCAAATAAATATTTACACTTATACCCGTTCAGTGAACAAGTACCTTTACAGTCTTGGGATCTTGAGCAGATAACAGGAACACCGCCCAAGTCCCCTGATGGGGGCCTGACAGGAACAGATGTGGGGGCCTCCCTTCCCCACATCCCAGGACAGGATTCTTGACCTATGTCTCATCCAGATAGAAACGGTACTCATATTGAACAAGGAAATCAAGACTAAATAGACACGATAACTAGATACATTCCCCATTAAGAACTTCGAGGTGCATGCCACATTTATACCACAAAATACCAACAAATCAGTTTCAGTTGTGTCGAGATACAGAACAAGTCCCTGAACAGAGGCAGTAGAAAACTGCTTAGGAATGCTTCTTTTCTACCTTTTTAAAAGATAGGCCAGATTCGAACCCTTAGCCAGTCCGAGCTTTGACTTCCCTCCGGAAGTCCCAGAGACGGTGAATACCATCTAGAAGCCATTCCTCCAGATACAGGACAAGTACCTTAGAGATTCTTGATAATCTACATCAGTAATCCATTCACACAATCCCCCAAAAGTTAAAGAGGAAGGAAAGAACCATTCAATGTCCTTCAAGAGGATTTCGGCGAAACAACAAAATCGACAGATTTAACACATTGGAAAACCAAGGCCAGAAGTACCCTCAGACGTTTCAGGGGTACCAAGGAAGGAGAAGTTAGGCCACGTCCAGCCCTTTTCACAATCCACCATCAGTGACCAGTCCCAGCTCACTGGTCTACCATCCATTTAACATTTCTTTTTCCTCCCATCATACCAAGGCCATGCTTTCCAGGTAGCTAGAACTTTTAAACCACAGTTTCTACCTGAAATAATTGTACTTTACTTTAGAAATTGGGTTACTGCTATCCTGGCATAGCTGCTAAATTTCAAAATGGTCACAATTTTCCTGCTGGGGAATTCAAGAAGCAAACCCACAACTATTAAGGCCAAAACAGTCTCGGGTTTTTATTCTGTACACAGCAAAAGGTCAAGTTCAGCTCAAAACTATGCGCACTCGTTTTTAAACTGGCCTTTTCCTTTACATGTGCACAGAAATCCTGGATGCATTTATGAATTTGTAAAAGCTTTTCAATTCTCTATCTACAAGCCCTTTAAGAAATACAAGCTCTATTGTCGGCCCTTATAAAGCCAACTGCTCAAAACATTGGTCTATCATATCACTAAAATTATATTACGACCGTGATTGCTAATTTAGTATTGACTAAGTCAGAGGGAGGGGCCTGCTGTTCCAAGATAGCAGTCCCCAGGGGCACGGCATGCCATGCGGCCAACATGGCGGCTGCCAAGTCAGGCAGCTCAACATTGTGGCGGTCTAAACTGTTCTCTGACAGAAAAGATGATTTCCTCATTCTCACAATAAACAAGGGAAGAGCAAACCAAAACCCCTAAAAGATAGATGGCCAACATTATATTGCAGAGGTTTTTAAAATCTTAGGTAGCAAATTAAATACGCTAGCCCAAAACCCTATCCGAAAACGGACGGTGCGCACATTAGTTTTAAGCCAGCTTTTCTCCTAACACGTGCACAGAAATCCCAGACGCATTTACTTGGGGAGGGGGTGACCTGTTTCCACAGACCCTCACTCAGGCGGCAGCCCGACCGCCACACAAAGGAGCGGGGAGGGCAATCCCCCTCCCTCCACACTCCCACACTTTCACCAGACATTCATTCAGACTTTAAACAACCCATTCAATTCCTAACAACTTCCCAACTCCTGAGGGAGCTCTAAAGCCTCCCCCAATCTCCTTGAAATGATCAATCACAATACCCAAAGGAGCAGTCTGAGTCCATCCTATAACATCCGTCCAGTACAAACACAGAACACTAAACAGGGCCCGAAAATACAGGCTTCCAACTCCATGGAAGCAACTAGACGTTGGCCTTACGCCAAACTGGCAGGAGTGACCTGCCTCGTCTCAAATCCGCGAGGGGCATATCCATCCCTCCTGGGGTGAGGGGCATATCCATCCCTCCTGGTGTGAGGGGCATATCCATCCCTCCTGGGGTGAGGGGCATATCCATCCCTCCTGGGGTGAGGGGCATATCCATCCCTCCTGGGGAGCGGAACGTCTTCCAACTCTCCCCCGCCTGTGGTCGTTCACGGCGCATCCTCATAGACCCCTCAGGCAATTACAGATTCCAGAAACGAGCTCACACTGAACAGAACATACAACGACACACACATACCGCGGTCAGTCAGACTCTTCGGATCGGGGGTCCCTCGATGGTCTTGGGAATCCCGGACGAGCCCCCAAATGTTGTGCCCAGATTTCATGATTCCCAAGGACCCCCAGGGAGCCAGTGAGTCCGATGCAAAAGCAAAGAGTCATTCATTTCAAACCTAGGTTTGGCTCCCCTGCCACACTCACCGATGCAACGGTAAGCTCCAGTGGCCGAGAGAGAGAAAACTCTGTGTGAAGAGAGGTTTTATAGGGGGGTGGGGTAAGGGGAGGAGAAAGGACTGTGGGCCCTGCCGATTGGCCAGGCGTGAGTCGGTGTCTCATTACACAGGATGTGGTCATAGTGATGGCGTGCACTTCCCTTGACTATCTTCTGGGAAGAAGCTTGCTGAGCACATGGCCAAGTTAAGATGGAGGGCATAGCCCTTACCCTGGGGCAAGGTGGAGGGCGTAGCCCTTACCCTGGGGCAAGGTTGAGGGCGTAGTCCTCGCCCTTTCAATACATATATACACAATCATATTATTTACATAAGTGGGACTATATCATTTGTATTTTTTTGCAATATTGATATATCTTAGATATATTTTCATGTTAAAATATATAATTCTAGCGCATACCTTTTAAATAATTCATTAATCTAATATATTTATTCATTACAAGATATTATTCTAGGCAACAGGGATTTGGTAATAACCACTAGATAAAGTCTTTGCTATAGATGGTTCTAGTGAAGGAGATGGATAATTAAAATTTGTAGCTCAATATTTAATGTCAAGAACTGGTAAATTCTATAAAGAAAAATGAAGATGGGTAAAACAGAGAAAGGGTTGAAGTCAGGAAGGTTAGGAAAGAATTCTACAAGGGTAACATTTATGCAGAGATCCTGGAGATAATAAACCAGCTAAGAGGCCATCTGGAGAAAGAATAAGACAAGTACAGGAATAAACAACTGCAATCACCCTTGATTTCAAAATAGTAGGTGTGGGGAGAGAGAGGAGATGAGTTCACAGAGGCAGGGCCAGATTACAGAGGCCTGTGAGTCATGGTAAGAATATTGATTTTATTAACTATATGGAATCACTATCATTTTTTGTATAGTATGGATATACGTAGTTTATTTAATCTTCTTTTCTAATGAAAAAATATTTCAAGTATTTTTCTTGTAAAGCTACAAAGACCATCCTTGCCTCAACTTTGTGTGCATGGGAATGTTTCTGCAAGTTGTATTCCTGGAGCAGAATAACTGCATCATAAGATGAGCACAATGTAAATGCTGATGGATGCTGTCAAATTGCCTTCCGAATTAGCCTTAATTTATCTTCCCACCACGGTTTATGGAAATAACCATTTCTCCTTGTTCTTTTCAATGCAGGACATTGTCACTCTTTTTATGTTTAATAATCCAATGGGTAAAAAAAATCATGTTTCTCTCTGTTGTGCTTTAGCTTGCATTTTCATAAGTATTAATAAAGCTGGGAAACATTTCATAGGTTTACAACCACTGTGATTTTTTTTTCTCTTGTGAATAGCTTATTGATCAAATTTTCTTTTCAGGTTTTGAACTGGCTGCCTTTGAGTCAAGTGTCCACCAGCAGTAGAATTTAGTGGGTCTGGAGGATCAAAAATGTAGATCACTAAGGCTGCTTCTCAACCTGGGCTAGAAGCAGCACATGGCTACATATAATGTACTACAGGCCCAGTGCACAAATTGGTGAACAGGTGGGGTCCCTCCGCCTGGCCAGCGATCTGGGCCAATCAGAGCTATCTCGCCTAGTCCCAGTTGGGGCCAATCAGGGTTGGTGGCTGGGGATGGACCATGGGAGGGACTGTGGCAGGGCTCCAGGGCATGTCCAGCCCCAGCAGCAAGCTAACCTACTGGTCAGAGCATCTTCCCCCTGGTGGTCAGTGCACGTCATGGCGACCAATTGGTTGACGACTTAGTCGGACACTTAGCATACTAGGCTTTCATATATATATATGGATTGTAACTCATGGCACGGAATGCTTGGCATGCACTTTCCCTCCAGCCCCTGGTCTTGGAGACCTCATGTCCTTCCAAGGCTCTGCTCACCCTCTTCAGCTGCCACAAGAAGTAAATTGCATCCTGTGCGTGGAAACCCTTTGCAGGCTCCATGGGTGTGTCTTTACTTCACTGCAGTTACAATGGGAACATTACCCCAACATAAGGAGAGACACCCTCATTATCAGGTAACACCATCATGGTAAGACCCCTGCTCATCCTGCTGCAGCTATTTTAAATAGGTCATGGGTCGCTCTAGATGGTTTGGTTCAGTGGATAGAGCCATGGCCTGCAGACTGAAAGGTCCTGCATTTGATTCTAATCAAGGGCACATTCCTGGGTTGCGGTCTCAATCCCCAGTAGGGGGCGTGCGGGAGGCAGCAGATTGATTCTCTCTCATCATTGATGTTTCTATCTCTCCCTTTGCCTTCCTCTCTGAAATCAATAAAAATATATTAACAAAAATAAAAATAAATAGGCTATGAATCAATATTGCTGCACTCCATCTCTCCAGCCCCTCACACCCTCTTTTGTCTTTGATCCCCACCCCCCCACTCTGTTGGGGTCTGTAAAATGGGGTCAGGATTTCTACTTCAACCAAGGGCAATGCTTCCACATGGCCCTCCTTCCCCGCCTATCTCTGTCCCCAGTCCTGTGGGGTCTCTCTCTTCCTCTCCTCCATCTAACTTGGTAGACCCTGCTCTACCCCCTCCTCCTGTAACCTCCTATCTGCAGCCTCCCCTTTTCTCCCCTAGGGCAGAGCTCCCTAAAGGCTGTGTGGGGTGGGGTGGGACTGTGTGGGGTGAGCCTAGGTGGGGCCTCAGAGGAGAGCTGGGGTGACAGGTCATGGGGAGGAGGAGGGAGGGACGTGGAGCCTGTCCTGTGGGAGAGGCACCTGGTTCCTCGGCTGCCCCCACCCAGCAGCTTTTCTAGGCCCCTACGCAGCTGTTGCTCTCTGTCCCTCGCTGCCTCCTGCTTTCTTTCAAGTTTTGAACTCGGTTTCTCCAACTCAGCCCCACCCCCCTCTCTGCTCTGTCCCTGGGAGCCGGAGGACACCCCTTGACCTCGGGCAGGTGCGCCTGGCCCGTCCCTCGTATTGGTGCTACCCACTCTCATGGAGTAGTTAGTGAAACTTAACAAATAAATAGAAGCAGCCCTGAAGATTATAAATTGCACACTGAGAATGTCACAGGCTGTGGAGGACTGTGCAGTCCATGGCTCTCGGATCACACATAGCAGCCTCCCTCACCACCAGGTCCCTCTTGGCTCCCGCCCCCACCTGTTTCTGCCCCCCCCCTCCACACACACACACTTCTGGCTCCTCACCTGCCTCCACCAGGGGCTAGGGCCAAACCCTGGGAGCTTCCTGATGGCTTTCACCTCACACCTCACTTTCCAGTCCAGCCCACCAGCACCCACAGCAAATTAACCTACCAGTTGGAGCGTCTGCCCCTGGTGGTCAGTGTGCATCACAGTGACTGGTCAAGAGGTTGAACTCCCAGCCGAACTCCTGGTTGAGGGGACAATTTGCATATTAGGCTTTTATTCTATAAGATAGGGTGGGACAAAAGTAGGTTTACAGTTCATATGAAAAATAATATAAGAATTAAATAATAATAATGCAAGAATACACTGTGTTTCACCTACTCACAATTATAAACCTACTTTGCCTCACCCTGTGTATGGATGAAACAGTTACCCTGATTAATGCTCAGAACTTCTTGTTTTCTTTAATGTTTGTTAAATGAGTGAAATTAGAAATGAACAAAAAAACATGCACTATAAAATGCTCTATTTTAGATGTTATAAGGGATGAAAGTTACATGATAGCATCACTGTCCTCAAGATACTTGTAATCATATAAGAAGAGATGGCAAGTACAAAATTAATTGTAATTCAGAATAGAATGTAAATTACACAAGAATGTCACAAACCAAATGATAAAGTAATTCTGAGCAAAAAATAAGTCACATTCAACTGTGAACTCTATTAAGTTTGGTGTCCTAGATTTTGAATAAGTATAGAATTTTTTTTAAGTTGCTATATAAAAAATAATTTTTAAGTTGCTATATACAATATAAAAAAAGTGCAGAAGTAGAAATCACCTATAATCCCAATATTGAGAGAAAAACATGTGGTTTTGTTTTGAGCTAATGACTCTTAATATTTTTAGGTGATCCCACCAGGCATTTGTTTACACATATGTGTATGTGTGTTTGTGTTTATATGAATACTAGAGGCCCGGTGCACGAAATTCGTGCACTGGGGGTTGGGGGTCCCTCAGCCCAGCCTGCCCCTCTCACAGTCTGGGAGCCCTCAGTGGATGTCCTAGTGATGGCCACAGTCTGGCAGCAGAGGCTCAGAGCAGGCATCCTGTGTGTGTGTGTGTGTGTGTGTGTGTGTGTGTGAGTGTGTGTGTCTGCTGGGGGCCTGCCCCCATCCACACTGTGGAGGCTTGGAGCAGGCACCTCTCTGTGTTGATCTCTCAGACTCCTGGCCTCCACTGTGTGTTTTTCTCTCTCTTGAGCTGTGGCCAGGTTGGGGTGCTGCCTGCAGGCTACGCTTTCCTGCTCATGGATCACTGGATCACTGCAGAGACTGAGGGCAGGCCTTGCTGGGTGCTGCCTGTGGGAAACTTTCCTGCTCTGGGATCGCCATGGCGATCCCAGGAGCAGGCCCACCTGGGGGCCACCTGCCCTCCACATATGGGATTGCATATGGTGCTGATTAGTCAATGGGAGGCATAGCGAAGGTACGGTCAATTACTATGTTTGTCTATTATTAGATAGGCTATGTAAATAGTTTTACACAAAATTTACATTTACATTTTGCTTTCTATGGGCAAGGGCCTTGTCAATATTTGATTCATTGGCTAAAGCAGGTACTCAGTAAATATTTGCTGCATGAATGAATGTTCTACAACTTGCTTTATGTTAATAAAGATATATCTAATTAGTCATGTCTATAAAATGCATGGTATTACATTACTTGCATAAATTACTTAACTAGGCTCCTATAGCTAAACTTTTAAGTTTATTTTCAGATCTACTTTATTTTAATCAACACTGATAAAAACAATCTTGCACTAAATCTATTTTATGCTCATTTGATTATCGCCTTACAGAAAATTTTTACAAATGAGTTTTCTGTCAAAAGAATCAAGTGTATTTTAGACGACTATGATGTATATAGCCACATGGAAATTTGGCTATATACATCATAGTCTTTGGCTATTTACATGCAGGAAATTCTGCATGGAAATTTGAATGGAATTCTCACTAACAGGACATAGAAGCACATATTTCCACACACTAGCCAAAGCCAAGTTTTGTTTTTTTGATGTAGGCAGAGATTAGAAACTCTAGTTGTTGTTTATTGTACGTTGGATGGAGACAGGTAGTGGGGAGTGTATGTATTTTAAAGAAACATTATTTAATATTATCTTCATTTCATCTGGCTTAGAGAACCAGGACTCCTTAGTTGTTTTTTATTAATGTTTGTTAAATATTCATCACATTTCTTTTAATAATTTATACTACTAGAAGCTATAGGCTGCTTCAATGTTCCTCAAATAAGAATCAGAAATAGACATCCAGATGCATATGTATCTTCTTGTATTACATAATAATCAGGGATTGGCATTTGAATTTTTCTCTTTATTGTGGAAACTGTGAGGCTATGCTCAGTTTTATAACTTCCTAGTAAGCTACTAAACTACATAAGTTGTTTAGCCATTTACTGCAGTGTAACTGTAATCATGTGTCAATTTTCAGTATTTCAGAGGATTTTCTGTGGATGGTTGTGCCAGTTACTAAGCAATTTCTCGGCTCCAAACCAGCCTCTGTAATTTCCTTGTGAGGCTGAAGCTGGGGCTCTGCAAATCTTTATCTGTTTTGCCAGCTGACTCCCTGTTCCACGCTACCAGTGGGGGGCAGGATAGGGAGACTGTTGGGCTGAAGAAGAAAGAAAGGACTTACCCTTTTCTGTTTACTCTGTTGGCTTCTTGACTGCTTACAGGTCCCATGAGCTCACCTTGGCAATACTTCTTTACCCAGTAGAAACAGTTTTTCCCTATATAGTAACCGCTGGATTCAGTTTTTTAACACTTGTGGAATAAGCCTCATTATGCCATTCTTAGTTATCAGCATCGGCCAACAGTGTCCCATCCTCTGAGGTCAACCCCTGGGCAGGTCTCTCCTCTAAGCTCAGAGATACCAGGCCCCTTGAGCAGCTGAACCAGTACCCTCTTCTCAAAGGCCTGAGTTTTAGCTCTCCAGCGACCCTTCTCTAAGTTTCTAAATTTTAATAATTCCAACCTTTTCTATTTTGTCTTGAAGACACAAGGATAGTGTCTGCATCCTGCAGTTGCTGCCTCTTGTGCATGTTAGTATTCTTTTTTTATTTTTCAGGTACCTAGTTTATAAGTTTATGCATAGTTGACAATTCTTTACATTAAATTCTCTCTGTTCAATAACTGGTTTCTTTTCTGTTCCCTTACTGGACACTGATAGAGACAGTGGTCACAGAAAACAGCAGAACTTTTGTACTGAGTATATAATGAAATCAAGTTTTGTATCTTTTAAGAAAAAATGTAATTTATTTAAAGTCACCCAATATATATGTGACTCCTTAAAGAGTTTCATGAAGCTAGTGGGGATGAAGAGGATTAAGGGATGAAACCAATTCTTAATAAGTGTGGTTTATAAAATGTGCGCAAACAGCATTGCTTTCATCAGATACACTCTGGATACCTCTTCATATTCCCCTCCAGTGCCGTAAAGTCACATCTCTAAGAAGCAGCAGGATGGGTTTGTGTTATGGAACCTGTCTATTAATGGGCTGTTTGCAGAGTTGGGGTGTCTCAGTGACCTGATGTTCTTCAGGAAGCTGCAATTACCGATAGAGAATAACTGTAGACACTCCCATTTGGGGAAATTCAGGGAAATGTCATGGAGGTGTACCTTTGGAAATGGCCATGCATGCAAGCTGTGGTGAGGGCAAGAATGAAGGATTTGCAGCATTGAGATAAAACCCCTGTATGCAGTGACTGTGGTCATGACAGATTCTTCTCTTTTGAGCCTCATTTTCTATAAAATGTTATGGTTCTACAATTTTAAGCCATCCACTAAAGCCTAAATATATTAAAGAGGCTTAAGAGCCAAGATCATAGTTCTGAAAATTAAAGTGATTGGAGACTGTTTTAAACTCATTCTAGTGAAACAAATTAGTTGATCAGTTTATAGCTACAATCCCTTTTGTGCAATTAGTGCAAGGCTGTATCCATTCAATTGTAACCACCTAAAAGCAAACCCTCTCAGGTTTCCTAAAGTATTTATTATTTTGAATATAATTCAATCTGGTTTTGAAAAAGAAGTCTCTCAAATATTTCAAATGTATTTTTCTGTTTTATAAATGTAGCATCGAGTACAATGTTGCTACAGTAAGCTTTTTAGTACATTTTAATTTTCCATATGAGCTAGATTTTAGGATTTTATGGATAATTATATCAATTGCAAATAATTACAGTTTTGTTTTCTTCCTACTAATTATTTTCCACTTACTTCTTCAGGTTTAGTCCCTCCAATGAGAAGTTGAATCAAAATGGTGAGAGTGAGCATACTTATCTCATTCCTGATTTTATAGGGAATATTTTTAAAGTTTCACTTTTGAATATGCTATTTTCTATAGTCTTTTGACAAATAGCCTATATATATATATATATATATATATATATATATATATATATATATCAGAACTTAGAGCAGGAATAATGAATCACTGTAGATATGACAAAGAAAAAGAAATCCTAATAGGTACTTGAACAATTGTTGGAAAAGCTGAAAGACAGGATTGGGGTAGAGGGAGGGCTGATGCTTAAATTTGTTTCCAGGTTACCCTCCACAGGTGTCATCAGAGGTGAGTAAATCTGCAACAATTGCTGCCACTGCTGCCATTGCCACAGCTGCTTCACCTCATGAATCTGGTACCAAAAAAGGAAAATAATGAGTAATAATCAACAATTCCAATTGGTTCTTGCTTGTCAACCACCTCTGCCAAGGAAAGTTGTCTTCTGCTCTTGCATCAGTCAAGGTATAAAACCACAGTAGTTATCTGAACAGATATAACTTAATAGAAAGATTTTTAAGCTAAGTAGAAAGTTGTTAACAATGTAATTCAAAAGGGAAAAAAACTGAAAATATAAGTTATGGAAACAGCAATTGCAGGAAGCAGTGACCACCCCTAGACTTAGGTAAACAAAGAAGGGGCTGGTGTTACAGTCATGCACTGCTTAATGACAGGGACACATTCCAAGAAATGCATTGTTAGGTTATTTCATTGTGTGAGCATCACAGAGTATATTTACAGAAACCTAGATGGTATTGCTTACTACACACGTAGGCTACATGGTGTAGCCTATTGGCTCCTAGGCTGCAAATGTATACAGCAGTTATTGTATTGGACACTGTAGGAAATTTTAACACAATGGTAAGCATTTGTGTATCTAAACATATCTTGACATATAACAGTCATAGTCAAAATACAAAAGATACAAAATGGTGCACCTGTATGGGGCACTTACCATGAATGGAGCTTGCAGGACTGGAAGTTGCTTTGGTTGAGTCAGTGAGTGAGTGGTGAGTGAATGTGAAGACCTATGACATTACTGTATACCACTGTGGACTTCATAAACACTGTACACTTAAGGCTACACTAAATTTGTAAAACAACACAAACTTAAATCAAGCACAAAAGAAAATTATACAATCAAAAGACATGGTAACATGAGATGCACAAGGGTACTGCCATCTTAACATGACATATAAGTAGGGTGAGGGTGGGATACAATCGGCCCTCTGGGTGGGCAGTGGAATGCCCTTGCCAGCCTGGGAACCAGATCTGTCCCGCTGACATTCGTCCAGGTTGCCGAGAGCCACCTAGCGGCCACTTTTATATTGTTTATTCCTTGCCCAGCGTCGAGGGAGGAGAAGCAGCTGAGGTGCCCAAGGCTGACTTCCAGGAGGCTGGCGGCGCTGTCAGGATCATGCCCATAGCGCTGGTCTGTTGGTGCCTGTCCCGTTCTTCAGAGATTGGACCTGCAGGACAACTGAGGGAGTGAGTGGCTGCTGGCTGGCTGGTGGGCTGCCAGAAAGGGTCTCAGCTGAGTGGTGCTCCCATTGTGGGAGCACACTGACCACCAGGGGGCAGCTCCTGCATTGAGTGTTTGCCCCCTGGTGGTCAGTGCATGTCATAGTGATTGGTTGTTCTAGTCCTTTGGTTGTTTAGGCTTTTGCATATATAGATACCTGCTTTTCCTCTGGGAGTCTGGAACTTTGGAAATGATGGCTTGTTAGTGCCAATGTGACCAGTCCCCAGTGGAACCCTGGACTTAGAGTGACGTAAGACATACCTCATTTTTGTCCCTCACCTCAACAGCAAAAATTTAGCATCATTCTATAAGCAAAAGGGCCTTTGTGGAAACTATGGGATCCAGCACCATACACTAAGAGACCTGGGAGGAGTCCTGTCCATCCCTGCATTTGGCAATAGGCAGGCAGACTTTGTTCCTGGCTGTGTATCCTCTGGTGATGGGTGAGCTAGCTCCAGCCCCTTTGGTCATGGTTCAGGTGCTCCTGGAAAACATTGTCATACACAATCATTCACATACAAGAGAGACTTTGTGGAAGTCCAGGTTTCCAGAAGGGACATTACAGAACACTAATAGAGCCAGAAAATACAAGTCTGGACATATAGAAGTGGGTAATAGGAACAATTTGATTTTATCCCCTCCTAAAAGGTGGCACAGTTCAAGGACAAGATATATATTCTTGGCTGTGATTTTTCCCATGGGGAAAAACAAAACAGGTGAGAGAGCACCTGGCTTCCCCAGCCATGTGGGATACTACCAAAGGGGTTAATTTCTTTCTTGTCCCATGGAGATTATTGAATCATGAACTACATGACCAGGGTGTGAGAAAAGGATAGGAGAGTAGCAGATAGGACTCTTGGAGGGCATTAGAAGAGTGAGAATCTTACTAATTGCATTATGACTCCATCAAAAAGCCCACTCATGAAGTTAATTCACCCACAAATTCCTTGAAACGAGAACATAAAACATGTGAAAATATGTAACACACCAGTAAAGGTAAGTACATAGTCAGATTCAGAATACTCTAATGCTATAATATGTTGAAATGTTAAATACTTACCTCTATAATAAATGTTATTAAAGGGTAAGAGTATTAAAAATAACTATAGCTATAACACTTTGTTAGTGAATACTTAATATAAAAACAAGGTAAAGTTTTACATCAAAAACATAAAAGAGTTTTTCTATGCAAGTAAAATTAAGTTAATGGCAAAATAGACTGCTATTTCTATTAAATATTTTATGAAAGCTTCATGATAACTACAAAGCAAAACCTACAATAGATTCACAAAAGAGAAAGAAGGAAATCAAAACATACATCAATGTGGGAATGCAGACTGGTGTAGCCACTGTGGAAAACAGTGGAGTTTCCTCAAAAAAGAAAAGAAAATGGAACTGTTGTTTGACTCAGTGATCCCACTTCTAGGAATATTTCCTAAGAAGCCTGAAGCACCAGTCAGAAAGAATATATGCACCCCTATGTTCATAAAAGCACTATTTACAATAGCTATGATCTGGAAATAGTCCAAGTGCCCATCAATAGATGAATGGATAAAAAAGCTGTGGTACATGTATACCATGGATTATTATGCAGCAGTAAAAACGAAACTCTTAACCTTTGAGACAGCATGGAGAGACCTGGAAAGTATTATGCTAAGTGAAATAAGCCAGTCAGAGAAAGACAAGCATCACATGACCTCACTTATATGTTGAATCTAATAAACAAAATAAACTAACAAACAAAATAGATCCAAGTCCCCATAACTTCAGACTGTAAAAACCAGTGGGGATTGTGGCTGAGTGACATGGAGGCTTCTGGAGTCTTCTTGAAGGGTCAGAACACAAACATACATGGTCCTGCTTCCTCTGACTGCCAGAGCCAGGAGGCTTTTGGGGATCCAGGTACATACATGGAGGAACCAGATTGTCTGGCATTGGGATAGGAACTCAGGTGCAGCTTTCTCCCTGATGTGGGTGCTCCCAAGGGTCATTGTTCCTGTGCTCGGACCAAACCCCTTCATAGAGCTGACTGGAAGCTATATCTGACTTTCCATCAGATTGGCCACACTATTTGCTCCATATGATGAGACCCTGTCCCATCTAGTCTGCAGGCACACCCAAGCTGTTTGCAGTAGCTTCTCCATATGAAATGGCCTGGCCTTTCTCAGGATTCAGACTTTCTCAAAATCTCTCAAACAAGCAGCAGTTATATCAGCATACCTCAAACCTATCAGTAGGAGGCATAAGACCGGGCAGTAGCACCAGCTTGCCTACCTTCATAGCTGTGCCTCGCCTCAGCACTTCCAAGCCCAATACAAGTAGCAGCCATCTGCAGATTTCTGTAGCCCCTCCTGGGTGGCCTCAGGCAGTGGTTGACTTTGTACCTCCCTAGAGGCCCCAAAGTCAATACACCTGGTGGACAATTTCAAAAATACCAGATTACAATTCTACACATCCACAAGTGACACATGCAAGGGACAGACTCACTGAGCACCAAAGCCCCACTGGGGAGGCTGAGCCACTTGGACCCTACAGGACACCTACTACACAAGGCCACTCTACCAATTCCAGGAGACATAGCAGCTCTATCTAATACATAGAACCAAACATAGGGAAGCAACCAAAATGCATAAACAAAGAAACATGTCACAAATGAGAGAAATGGAAGCAAGCAAACGATTGGATACATAGTTCAAAACAATGGTTATAACTTTACTCAAGGAGCTTAATGAGAGTTTCAAGGGACTCAGTGAGGCATTCAAGAATCTTAATGAGAATTTCAAAGACATGGTGAAGGACTAGTCATTTAAGCATACACTAACTGAAATAAAGAATAGTTTACAGAAATTCCACAGTAGAGTAGAGGATTCCAAGAATCAAATAAACAATTCAGACTATGAGGAAACAAAAAAAAATCACCTAATTAGAAGAGCAGAAAGAATTGAAAATAATGAAGATAGTGTAAGGAGCCTCTGGGACAACTTCAAGTGTATCAACATTCACATTATAGAGATGCCAGAAGAAGAAGAGAGAGAGCAAGATATTGAAAATTTATTTGAAGAAATAACAACAGAAACTTCCCCTACCTGGTGAAAAAAATAGACTTACAAGAGAGTCCCAAATAAGAGGAACCCAAAGAGGCCCACACCAAGACACATCATAATTAAAATGCCAAGGAGTAAAGATAAAGAGAATCTTAAAAGCAGCAAGAGTAAAGCAGTTAGTTACCTACAAAGAAACACCCATACAACTGTCAGTTGATTTCTCAACAGAAACTTTATAGGCCCGAAGGGAGTGGCAAGAAATATTTGAAATAATGAATAGCAAGGACCCACAACTAAGATTATCCAGCAAAGCTATCATTTAGAATTAAAAGGCAGATAAAGAGCTGCACAGACAAGAAAAAGCTAAAGGAGTCCATCACCACCAAACCAGTATTACATGAAATGTTGAAGGTTGTTCTTTAAGAGGATAAAAAAAAAGATAAAAAATATGAACAATAAAATAGCAATAAGTATATATTTATCAACAGTTGAATCTAAAAATCAAAATAAATAAACAAGAAATCAAATGAACAAAATAAATTGATGAATAAAATAGAATTAGAGGCATGGAAACATGGAACAGACTGATGAATCTTAGGGGGAGGGGGGCAAAGGGGCATGAAGAGATCAACTAAAGATCTTATATGCATATTAGGAAAGGGGGACATCTGTTACACTCTTAACAATAAAGATTTTTTTAAGTTTATAATTAAACCCTTTGCAACTAAAATTTTAATAAAATGAAATTGGCTCCAGAAAAACAAGAAAACAAAACTATGGTACATTTATACTATGGAATATTATCTATATATATATATAAAGCCAGTGTCTGTGATGATCAGGACGACCAAAGGACCAGTCACCATGATGTGCATTGAGCACCTCTCGGTCCTTCCCCCCAGCCCTCAGGCTCCGATTGATCAGGGGATGGCTAATGGGGGAACCAGAGTGAGTGGCACCACAGGGACTGGCGAGCTGGTGGAAGGCAGACTCTTGGTCCCTCCTCCCAGCCCTCAGGCTCCGATTGATCTGGGGGTGGCTAATGGGGGAACCAGAGTGAGTGGCACCACAGGGACTGGCAAGTGGGTGGAAGGAAGACCCCTAGGTTTCTCCTGGCCCTCAGGCTCCAATCGATCGGTGGCGGAGGTGGGGTGGAACTGGGGACTGGCTCCTTTAGTAGTTCTGCAGGTTCAATCTCCAGAGGACAGGCTAGGCACCAATAGACCAGCACTGCTGGCATGATCCCGACAGCACTGCTGGCCTCCTGGAACTCGGCCTTGAGAACTGTGGCCGCTTCCCCTTCCTAGAAGCTCCACAAGGAAAAAAGGATACCACCAGCAGCGCCAGGGGTGACCAGTGGTGACTGCTCTCCCCATGCTTCCTTTAGGTCACTCGAGCTGGCCCTCACCCACCCCACTCCAGATGAAGTGTGAGCACCGTACATGGAAGGAATGTAGTAAAAAAACAAAAACCGATGACCAAGACAATGCCACAGTCAACGTCCAGAGTCCGGCTCAGGAGAATGGAGAGAAGGGAGAATTCCGTAAATTGGCCAATGCCAAGATATTTCTGAGTGACTGCCTGGCGTGTGACAGTTGTGTGACCGCAGAGGAAGGAGTCCAAGTTTCTCAGCAGAACACCAAGGACTTCTTCGATGTTCTGAACCTTAATAAGAAATGTGATATCTCACAGCACAAGGTGCTGGCAGTGTCCGTGTGTCCTCAGTCTCTGCCTTATTTTGCTGCTAAATTCAGCTTCAGTGTCACTGATGCATCCAGAAGGTTCTGCGACTTTCTCAAAAGCCTTGGGGCGCACTGTCTTTGACATGAAGATAGCTGTGAACTTCAGCCTCCTGGAGAGTCAGAAGGAATTTGTGTGTCGGTACTGCCAGCACCGTGAGGAAGAGCCCCGGCTACCCATGCTGACCTCCGCCTGCCCCAGCTGGGTCTGATATGTAGAGTGGTGCTGGGTCACCCCAACACCCCCACCTCTGCACTGCCAAGTCTCCCCAGCATATCATGGGCTCTCTGGTGAAGAATTACTTCACCAGGTGGCAGAACCTGTCCCCAGACAAGATTTTCCATGTCATTGGGGCCCCATGTTATCACAAGAAACTGAAAGCCCTTCGAGAAGATGTTCCCATAGCTTTGCATAGTTCCCGGGGTGCTGACTGCATGTTAACCTCATGTGAAATTGTCCAGATAATGGAGAAAACTGACCTCGCCTTGAACGCCACCACCGTGGACACTGTTTGGAGACGTGAAGGAAGAGGAGGTGAGGCTCCACGAGGGTGCCAGTTCTGACGGGTACCTGGTGCACATCTTCAGGCACATGGCCAAGGAGCTGTTCAATGAGGATGTGGGGGTGCTCACCTACTGCACTCTGAGGAACAAAGACTTCCAGGAGGTCACCCTTGAAAGGGATGGAGAGGTTCTGCTACACTTTGAGGCTGCTTACGGCTTTCCGAACATCCAGAAGTGGTCCTGAAGTTGTAGAGGGGCAAGTTCCCGTGCCACTTCGTGAAGGTCCTGGCCTGCACCAGGCATGACTAAGTGGCAGGGGCCAGGCCCAGGTGGAGGACGGGTGTGTGGACAGGGCACTGCTATGGCAGATGGAAGGCGTCTATGTTGCCATCCTGGTGTGGCCCCCAGAGACCAGCGCCCATGTACCAGAAGTGGCTGGGTGGGGGGACTTCTGCCCGGGCCCAGGCACCTTGCACACTGCCTAGCAGGGTCCAGGGAAGCCTGCCAGGACATCAAGTGGTAAAGGTCCAGCATATGTCTGGCCTGCAGCCGCCTGAGGAGGGGTGCCAGATGTGTGAAGGAAAGGCTTAGCATCTCTGTCATCACTTTGGTTTCCAGAATTCCCTGCTCCCCATCTGTTGGCTCCCTCCCTCTGAGTAGCACTTCATTGTCACATGGTGCAACTGGAATATTGTATCTCCAGAGGATTGCCCCAATGTACATATCCTTTTATCCAACAATGAAAAAATCCCAAAGAACAAGAATAGAGACAGACTATTGTCCTTTAGGCTTAAAAAAACAACCACCTGGAAGTGTCCTGCGAAGAGCTGAGACTTGGTTCTGTTCACGTGCCTCAGAGAGATTGGATGAGGAAATGGCCCGGTTTGGCGCTGACTTTACCCACTTATGTTACTCTTGAAGGTTTCTTTGCCACAATGTGAATAAACTGCCACCTTTTTGGAAAAGGGACTCATATGAAAGTCTGCATTCCCAACTTTTCTTGAAACAGATCTATGTTCTGCAGCTGTGGTCACCGTCCTGAGACCAGGTCTTGTCTACCAGGTTCTGTCGCTGGGAATCAGGGGCCACTGGAGTGGAGGCCCGCCCACCCTTTTACATTCAGGGATTGAGCTGAACTTACTTTGGGGAAGGCCTGGCAAGGGTGACAAGTGTCACAGATGGAAGAATGGAGAATGGAGAGGTGGACACCCTGCTCGGTCTCTCCCTGGCTGGGGTCAGGCAGATGAAGACCGGCCAGCCCGCCCCACAATTGGGTGAGATAGTGTCCTCTGTGTCCACCTCTCACCCCGTGGGCCCGGCCACTCCCCTCAGCTCTGGGCAGCTGCTCTGCCCTCACATGCTGCTCACCCTAAATGAGAAGGAAGAGAGTAGTTGGCCCACAGACAACTACACAGAAAGATACACAGCCATCATAGAGCCCAGCACCCCATGCACATTAGGGCCGTCCTGTGAAGTGAGGCCTGTGGCCAGCCTGGTGTTGGTTTCTAGAGCACTTAGATTTTGTTACCATGTGGGTGGCCTTCTTGAACCCCCCCACCTGTTAGATTTCCCTCATTCATGTGTTATTGTACCTGTGCACCCATTTGCGTTGATAACTGGGACATTGTGTGAAATGACCTATTTTCTGCTTTCAATCTATTTACAGTGGGGTTTCATTCTCTGTGGTAACATAGATTCATTTCTGATTATGGAATAAACAGTTGAAGTGTCAAAAAAAAAAAAAAAAAGCGGCTGCCAGGTGGCATCTGACAACTGGCGGGAACGTCTGTGGGCAGGATCCAGATCCCAGACCGGCAAGGGCATCCCACTACCCACCCGAAGGGCCGATCGGGTCCTGGCTCCTCCTCACCCTCCTTGGGACTCTATTTGTGCACAAAATTCGTACATGGGGTGTGGTCCGCTTGGGACCCTACTCGTGCATGAATTCGTGCACTGGGCCTCTAGTGTAGCTATAAAAATGAGTGATCTCTTACCCTTTGAGACAGCATGGAAGGACCTGGAGAGTATTATGCTAAGCAAAATAAACCAGGCAGAGAAAGATAAATATCACATGATCTCACTCATATGTGGAATCTAATGTACAAAATACACTGATCTACAAAATACATCCAGAGACATAGAAGCATAGAACAGACTGTTGAATCTCAGAGGGAAGGTGGGGGTGGGTGGGGAGAGATTAACTGGGGAACTTATATGCATACATGCATAGCCCCAGGGCACAGATAATAGTGTTGTGGAGGCCTGGGAGGGGCGAATGGGTTGAGGGTGGAGGGGATCAATGGAGAATAAAAGGAGGATATCTGTAATACTATCAACAATAAACATAAATTTAAAACAAAATAAAACATAAAAAATAAAATAGATCCAGACACATAGAAGCATGCAATGGACTGAGGATTCTCAGAGAGAAGGCGGGGTAGAGAAGAGATCAACTAAAGAACTTATACGCAATATGCATTACCCATGGACACAGACAATGGTGGGGTGAAAGCCTGGGGAGTGGATGAGAGTGGGGAAGAGGGTTGTCAATGGGGAAACAAAAAAGGGACATCTGTAATACTTTCAACAATAAATATAAATTTTTTATAAATCATACATCTATGCATTAATTAATTAATTCACAAAGGAAGGTAGCAAGACAGGAAGAAAAGAAAAAGAAAACTACAAAACAGCCAGAAAACAATGAATAAGATGGCACTAGTAAGTCATTAGCTGTCAATAACCCTCTGAATGTAAACGAATTGAATTCCTTAATTAAAAGGCATAGAGTGGCTGAATGGATTTAAAAAACACAGAACAAAATTTTGATAACCGGAATGGCAAGCCAAGGTGTTTTCCCAGGGTCATGTCTCACGACGCCAAAGAATGAGCTATGCGGACCAGAAGATTTAAGCAAATGTGTGGAAAATTTATTATAAGCAGATTCAGACTCCCCGCAAAGGGAGGGGAACTCAATAATGGGCTGCCCGTTAAAGCCTTGTAGTCCAGGGGTATATATTTGCCACAAGCCTGCTCTATGTCTACCTGTGTCATCACCTGATTGATTCCCTCAGTTGTTTTTGCCCAGCAACAGACCTAAACTTTCCCTGTTTCTTTGTGTTCTTTTTCTGTTCCTATGCTGAACTTTCTCTGTTTCTATGTGTTCGTACAGCTTGTTACTGCAGGCCCTCCCTTGTTTTCCCATGCTTCCCGCTTTGTGTCCAAAAACATTTTATTATTTCTGTTTGGTTGGTTCCTGTGATTTGGCTGGCTCAAACTGCCATGTTTGCCCCTGCTATGTTTCATCTGCCTTTGTTTTCCACTGGATCCTTGCCCCATCTGCCTGCATTTGAAGTTAACCCTCTCAATTTGATTACATGCTACCTACGAGACTCACACACACATAGGCTCGAAGTGAAGAGATGGCAAAAGATATTCCATACAAGTTGTGGGAATCATAACCAGATTACGTTGGATGCTCAAGGCCAGTTTGCCATATGCAGATGCAAAAGCAAGGACACAGTGATTGTACTGTATGCAATGGGCAGACATGCCTTTCTGTAGCCTAAGTATTGATGTCACTATTTGGCAAGAAGCCTCTTTTGTCTAAGTTAGTGTAAAGATGTGTTACTGACCAGCCGAGGCTAGGCTGCTTTCATGTAAGGGGGCTGCTGTGTGTACAATGGCTTCCTGCTTTATGGAACTGCTTTAAAGAACTGTTTTGTCTGGTGGCTCCTTATTAGCAATGGCTACCTGGTCTACAATAAAGACTCTCTTATATGCCTATGACTGCTCATTTTGTCTTCTCCATCCAATACCGGGCATCCAAGGAGGTCCAGTCCCTGGCAGAGGGACTCAGACCCAAACAAGTATAAACCAAAAGATAATAGGGGCAGCTATATTTACATCAGACAAAATAGACGTTAAGCCAAAAATGGTAACAAGTGACAAAGAAGGTAATGATAAAGGGAGCAACTCATTAAGAGGATATAACAAGCATAAATATTAATGCAACTAACACTGGCTCATTTAAGTACTAACAGATATAAATACTAACAGATATGAAGGGGGAAATATAGAACACTACAATAATATGAAGGGACATTAGTACACCACTTTCAACATTGGCTAGATCATTCAGACAGAAATACAAATAAATATTGGACTTGAAGCTAACTTTAGACCAATGGACCTAACAGGTATATAAAGAACATTCTAAGCAGCAGCAGAAGCAGCATATACAGTCTTCTCAAGTAGACACAGATTATCCTTCAGGATAGAACATATTCTGGGGTTCTATTCATTTTTCTTCTGTTCTTCATTTATCCTTCTCTTCTTCAAAGCAAGTAATTTATATTGATCTATTTTAAGGGTCACTAATTCTTTCTTCTGCCATGTCTAATTTGCTGTTGAGTCTATCTAGAAAGGCTTTTTATTTTGATAACTATGATTTTCAGCTCTAGATTTTCTTTTAGATTTTGTTAATTCATTGATATCATTTTTTCAATTCTTTAAGCATATTTTCAATTTTTGAACATATTTATAATAGCTACTTTGAAATCAATTTGTTTCATCAACTTCTTTTCCTGAGTGTACATACATATTTCCCTGTTTTATATATTGATTAATTCGGGGTTAAAATATGCATGTTATAGAAAATATATTGTAGCTACTCCAGATTCATCATATTCTTCTGAAGACTGGGTTTTTATTCTACAACTAGAGGCCCAATTCACAAAATATGTGCACGGGGGGTTGGGAGGTTCCTCAGCCCAGCCTGCACCCTCTCCAATCTGGGACCCCTTGGGGGATGTCCAACTGGAATCGGGCCTAAACTGGCAGTCGGACATACCTCTCACAATCTGGGACCAGTGGCTCCTGACCGCTTGCCTGCCTGCCTGATCGTCCCTAACCCCTTGGCCTGCCTGCCTGATCGGCCCTAAATGCCTCTGCCTGCCGGCCTAATTGCCCCTACCTTGCCCCCCTGTCAGCCTGATCACCCCTAATAACTGCCTCTGCCTGGCCTCCCTCTGTGGGAGGCGACCTGGCAGATCAGGGGAAGGCACCACCCCCATTACCCCACTGCTGCTGCCACTGCTGGCTTGAGCCTCCGCCCTTCACAGCCATTGTGGCTTTGTCTGGAAGGACGCCCAGAAGACATCCACTCTAATTAGCATGTTACCCTTTATTAGTATAGATTTGGGTACCATTAAACCATGCAGAACTTAAAGAAAACACATGGCTCCAGCCGGTTTGGCTTAATGGAGACAGCATCAGCCCCTGGACTGAAGGGTCCCAGGTTCAATTCCGGTCAGGGGTACATGCCTGGGTTCCAGGCTCGATCCCCAGTAAGGGGCCTGCAGGAGGCATCTGATCAGTGATTCATATCATTGATGTTTTTATCTTTCTCTCCCTCTCCCTTCCTCTCTGAAATCAATAAAAAAATATTTTTTAAAAAAGAAAACACATGATCTTCACTTTAGGTTTTGTCATATTACAATATCCTTTGTGCAGTATTTTAACTTGCCTCAACTTTCCTTTACCAATCCTTAAAATGCAATATATTTTGGGGAGATGATCAGGAAAGTGATTCTAGTGGGTAGAAGTATTTTGTGGAGGGGATGGGGTTGTGAAGATATTTAAAAATTGAGCATGGTGATGGTTGTACCACTCTGAATTTACTTTAAAAAACCAGTTCATTGTACACTTTGGGTGACATGTACAGTATATGAATTATATCTCAACAAAGCTGTTCTTTCATTTCTTTTAAAATAAAGACCAGTCTTATACTCAATTGCAGATGTTTTTAGAGGCCCCCCAGGATTTTCTTACCTCATCCCAAACCACGGCTGTGACTCCCAGTTGCCTCCAGTCCTGGCAGATCTGGATGGTGTGGTTTGTGAAGGAGAAGGTGGCAAGAGGCTTGTGGAATTTCTGCAACCCTATTCCCGTGGTCTCCTCATAGGCACCAGGGCCATTTCCACTGTGCCAGCTCTCTGCTTCCTTTAATCTTTTGGGCAAAAGAATCCTGCATGCTCTGGCCAGAAAATGCATTCGCTCTTAGGTGGCCCAAATGTTTTTTTGTTTTGCTTTTTTTTTAAGGTCGTTTTATGGGTTCAAAGAATAAACAGAGATGTGGAAAGCTTTTGTCAAATTCCTTTTACATGGCTCTTCCAGTCTCGTGGAAGGTGAGATGTGGCTCTGATTTCATCCCAAAGGGTGTCTTTGGGTAAAAGCACCCTGAAGAGCACAACTCCTGCAGGATGCCCTACATACTTTGTTGTCGGAACTCAGGGGGGCTTGAGGGTGAGCGAGGTGGCAGTGCCAACCAGGATCTGGGAGAAGTAAGAGCTTTCTACACTGCCCAGGCCACATGGACTGCAGCTGCACCTGCTGAGGTGGGCAGGGTATTTCTGCTGTTTTGTTTTGATCTGGCCTCCACCCCATCAACCATGGACCTATGCCTGCACTGAGACTGTGAATGGCTCAATGGTCTTACTTTTTGGTGGATAGTGGATGCACTCCCACCTCCCAGAGACTGGCAGTTAGACACTGGCAGCTTCCAAGTCACTCATGGGAAAAGTGCAGCCCTAGGCCCAGAACAGACTTGGGTGTCCACAGCTAGGAGTCCCCCCTGGCTAGGGGCTGCCCAGGGTTTGAAGACCGGCCATGCCCCAGATTGTGGCGGGGGTCCCCTCATAGTAACTGGTCATTTGGTCATTTCGGTCGTGATGCCTCTTGGTCTTTTTATTATTAAGACTAGAGGCCCGGTACACAAAAATTTGTGCACTCGGGGCGGGGGGGGGGGGGGGGTGGTTCCCGGCCTGTGCCCTTTCACAGTCTGGGACCCCTCGGGGGATGACCATCTGCTGGCTGAGGCCTACTCCCCAGGGGATTAGGCCTAAGCTGGCAATCAGACATCCCTCTGGCAGCCCGGCAGCCCTCGGGGGATGTCCACTTGCCAGCTGGGAGCAGACCTAAGCTGCAGTTGGACATCCTTAGTGCTGCTGAGGAGGCAGGAGAGGCTCCAACCACCACCGCTGTACTGGCAGCCATCAGCCTGGCTTGTGGCTGAGCAGAGCTCCTCCATGTGGGAGCTCACTGACCACCAGAGGGCAGCTCCTGCATTGAGCGTCTGCCCCCTGGTGGTCACTGTGTGTCATAGTGACCAGTCATTCCCAGTCTTTCTGCTGTTAGGGTCAGTTTGCATATTACCCTTTTACTATATAGGATAGATGCCTGGTGCATGGGTGGGGGCCGGCTGGTTTGCCCTGAAGGGTGTCCCAGATCAGGGTGGCGGTCCCGCTTGGGTGCCTGGCCACCTTGGGTGAGGGGCTGATGGCTGTTTTCAGGCTGCCCGTACCCCCTTCAGGGTGGGGGTCCCCACTGGGGTGCCTGGCCAGTCTTGATGAGGGGATGAGGGCTGTTTTCAGGCAGGCCAAGCCTGCAACTGAAGCTCCTTTTTTTCTTTTTTTTTTAATTCTGGGATTTATTTACCTTCTGTAATTGAAGCTTTGTTGTGGCTCCAGCTCCGAGGCCGACTGGCTGAAAGCAGGTACCTGGGGTTTGTTTAGCTTCTATAATTGCAACATTGTTGCATCCGGAGCTCAGAGCTGGGCCATGGCAGGCAGGGAACCTTGGCTTCCTCCATTTCTGGGGCAACCAAGCCTCATGTTCGCTTAAGCTGTGTGGCTGCCGGCCGCCATCTTGGTTGGCAGTTAATTTGCATATCACCCTGTTTAGCCAATGGGAAGCGTAGCTGAGGCATGGTTAATTACCATGTTTGTCTATTATTAGATAGGATGTTCTTTAGTTGACTGGAATCAATCTGCAAAATTTGCCTATTTCCCATCCCCCATGATACACAGCTGCTTATCTATCTACTAGTACCTATTCTTATGCCTTACCACTGCTGCTTTTTTACCACATCCCTGTTGATTTCCCCTATGTCCGCCAAATCTGGGCAGACATGAGGGTCAAGATAGAGGCTAGGACAGCCGTGGGCAAACTACGGCCCGTTTGAAATGAATAAAACTAAAAAAAAAAAAAGACTGTACCCTTTTATGTAATGATGTTTACTTTGAATTTATATTAGTTCACACAAACACTCCATCCATGCTTTTGTTCCGGCCCTCCGGTCCAGTTTAAGAACCCATTGTGGCCCTCAAGTCAAAAAGTTTGCCCACCCTTGGGCTAGGACCACCTTTCTGTTATTTTCCTAATTTTTAGCTGTTCTTCCAGGTTTGTCTTAACTTAGACACTTCAGACTTTTTGCCATCCAGTTGCACATGTTTGGAGAATGCATTCAGTAAAGAAAAGCATCACTCACAAGTCTGGATTCACACCATTCTACCTTTAAATACTAGATTCCCACTGTTTCTGCCTGCTCTTCCACAATACTCCTGATTTTCATAATTTTTCCAAGGATTTGTTAGTTTATGCTCCAAATTATCACTCCTTCCTACATATTCACATTACTCTCTTCCTCTACTTGCTTCCTTAATTAAGCATCATTGAATTTTATCCCTGGAAAGTATCTTAGAAAGAGTGGAATCAATTTGTTTTATGTTTGAAGCACCAGAAGCCTCAAAAAGTGAGATGAGTGGTCCAGGGTCACAGAGCCAGTTACTGGCTCTGTTTGCTAATTTAGTCCTGATGAATCACCTTGATGTCCGCACCAGGAACCCGGTTTGGTTCTAATGCAATTGGGTTGTGCCAAAGAAATGAAAGATACCATCACAGCCCTAAGTCCGCTCATATATTTTAAAATAAATTGTGAACAATTATAAAACGTAGGCTCTGATTCAAAATAATAAATACTAAATACAGACAGGAGAATGATAGAGCTACAAGCTCAGGCAACAAAGCCAATGCACTTTAGCCTTAAAATCCTAGCAAAGGGGAAATTGTTAATGCATTAGAAATCTATGTAGTATTACTGTACTTCTCAGACTGTGAACACACAGTTCCAGGAAATGCACTGCTAAGTGTCAGAAGGGCTTTTGAAATTTTGACAAGTTCAACTTTTTTTTTTTAAGTGCTTGGTTTGCTGTGCCTCTATTATGAATCCTCTATAAATCTCTTGTGATGGAATATTGGATTACCTTTCTAGGTATATAAGACATAAGGACTAATTTTTATGAACCTTCAGTTTGTTCTTCATCCTTGCATCTTTGAATCTATTAATAGGAAAGGCACAGCTTGTTTCTAGAAGATTTCTATGAATTTATTGTTTGTGTATGAAGAACATAAACTTGTTTTACTTATTTGTTCCATGTGCCCTACTTTTCTTTTCTTTTCTTTTAAAATATATTTTTATTGATTTCAGAGAGGAAGGGAGAGGGAGATAGAGATAGAAACATCAATTACGAGAGAGCATCATGGATCGGCTGCCTCCTGCACGCCCCCTACTGGGGATCGAGTCCAAAATCCCAGCATACTCCCTTGAATGGAATTGAATCCAGGACCCTTCAGTTCGCAGGCTGATGCTCTACCCACTAAGCCAAACCAGCTAGGGCTATGTGGTCTACTTTTGAAAGGAGTTTTTTGGGTAAAATAGGAATTTTGGGGGGTGAAATAGTCAGGTTTAGGATATTTTCAAAATTAAAGGGTCCATGGAAAAAACACAGGGCTACAGAGTTGCAAAAGGGCACATTTCCATAAGACAAGGGAGCAGCAGAAGTTACATTTCCATAAGATAAGGGAGGTGGGAGTAGCAAAAGGTACACATTTTCAGAATAAAGGGAAGGAGGAAGAAAGCCCAGAGGGAATAGGAGAACAATGAGAGAGGAGAGCCTCACATGTCGCATGTGAGGTTTGACCTTTAGTGACCAATCAGAGGGGATATCAAGGCACACAGATCTGCAGCCTTTATAAACTGTGGAAAAAGGGACTCGGTGGGACCATTTCCCCCTTTCTATGTGGGAGTCTGTACTTTTTCTTCAATAAATTTCCACCTTTGCTATAGCATCTTCCATCCGTGGTTTTGTTCTTTGACTCCAACAGAGAACCATCCTGCCCAGGGGAACATTACACGTTTCCAGTTCAAAATTCCCGTATCAATTTTCATAACAAAATGGCATATGCATAGAGTTAAATTGTGCTACTAAAAACACCTGAATTGATAAATTATATAACAAAGTGATTAATTAAACAATAAGTTATATAATTTATGTAAACATTTAATATTTGCTTTTGCAGCATATAACACAATTTTAAAATCAGATTTATATTCAATAAATATAAAGTTGCTACTTCTATATGGTTCTTGAATATCCACATTTCAAAGTGAATGTTAATTTGTGGAAGAGAAAAAAAAATAATTACATTAGGCAATTCAAGAAGCCAAAAAAGTGTTTATTAAGATACTAAATACCTTCCATACTAGCCTGCCTGATATTCTTGCCATCACAGTGGATTTGTGCCTATGAACCATCTTTTCCCCATAAGTTACATGAAGTAATAAGTATATATATGCAAATGTTAGTCTGAGAGGTGGATTAGTTTATTAAACTGACAGAGGATTTGAAGATATAAGGCACAAACTAGGTAAATTTTAATGAAGTCTGAGATGAACCAAGTAAGGCTACGTCTAAATGACACAATATGGCCTAGAGTAAACATGTCAAACTCACGGCAAGCCACATGTGGCCCACAACGAATATTTTTGTGGCCCAGTCAATATAATGGTATGTAAGAAATGTTTTAATAAAAATTTCGTAACTTAATTTTTACAATATCCTATTATACATAATTATAAATAATGAACTACAACTCTCGCTAATGACTGATTACTATAATCGTGTTGCATTCATTTTCCTTACCTGCCTTATGTGCAGGTACACCATTTCTCTCCGCTAATACTAGCAGTGAATATTTTAGCATCTGATTGCCATGTCATTAGCCTTGGACTGACTTGTTTGGGGTGCGCAACAGAAAATATTCCCTTTCGGAAAACAAGAAAAATAAGTTTATTGAAGTTACACTTATTAATTTGTGCAGTTATTCATTGTCTGGTAAGTTAATGTTCAAAAAAATATTAATTTTAATTAAAATGTTCTATTATTTTATGTTAACAATTACTCATTTATTTCAGCCCTTTTATTTAGTATGATTCTATCGAAATAAACCTGCGTTTCTATGAAAATTGAAGCTTTTTTTTTTTTTTTTTTTGGCCCTCATAAACTTAAACCTTGTTTATTTAGCTCATGTTAGCCTTTGAGTTTGACATGGTTGGCCTAGAGCAGTGGTTCTCAACCTTCTTAATGCCGGGACCCTTTAATACAGTTCCTCATGATGTGGTGACCCCCAACCATAAAATTATTTTTGTTGCTACTTCATAACTGTAATTTTGCTACTGTTATGAATTGTAATGTAAATATCTGATATGCAGGATGTATTTTCATTGTACAAATTGAACATAATTAAACCATAGTGATTAATCACAAAAACAATACGTAATTATATATGTGTTTTCCGATGGTCTTAGGCGACCCCTGTGAAAGGGTTGTTCGACCCCCAAAGGGGTTGTGACCCACAGGTTGAGAACCACTGGCCTAGAGGGTAGGTATTGCTGGGAGACAGAAGAGAAAAGGAAGATATTGAAGAAGGGTGGCATTCTATTTTACCTTGATTTTTCAGACAGAGATATTTAGATAAAGGTAAATCACCTTAAAGAGATATTTATATCACTCAGTATAACTTTCAAAGCTGAGAAAATATATATATATATATGATAAATAGAAAAATATATATAGGGTATCCCCAAAATGCATATATATAGCTCAATTGATGTTTCTTTCTTTCCAAATTTAACCCATTGGAATTAATAATTATTCAAAGCATATATACATTTTTGGGGAGAACCTGTATATATATCTTTAAATTTTTTTCTGCTGTAAATAAATTCTATTATTTTTGTAGCAATTTCAATTTTATTTTGATAGTATTATATATTTGGTATTATATTGGTAATATATAGATATACTACAAGAATAAGATATATTGTAAGAGTAAATGCTTGGTAGTTGAATATTTAACAACTCTTTTTTTTTAAGTAAACCTGTGACAAAAAACAATATTTCTATATTTCTAAAACTTATAGACTTTCATAGTGAATCATTTTTTTACATTAATTACACAAGTAGTAGTTTGTTTATTTGTTAGTTCAAGTAACATACAACCAATGTCAATTAAATAGCTTTGAAATCCTGACTTGGAAGAGCTATGGAAATCACACGTGCAACCAGAAGTTTTTAAAATGGCCTCTGTGCACCATACAGTTCATCCCAGATGGAGACAAGAAAGCAAGGTCATTTTTAATCTTCATACAAATCTTGCTTTCCTGGCTTAACACTAATCATTCATTGTGCTCTGCATATTGGAAGGGAGAAGATGAGGGACATAAAAGAATTCACTTTAAAAACATGTACTCAATGCTGCATATCTAAAAGCTCCCAGGGGATTAAACAATCAGAAAGCCCTACATCATTTGCATTTTAATGAATAAAAATAAGAGATGAAACATTTCTTTGCACTTAAACTACCATGAAAAAGCTTGTGTAATTAGTAAGACTGAAGTGATGGGGAGGAGGAGGAAGAAATGGGCACTCTGAAATTTAAGGAAATTTTTTGTTTTTTACAGAAATGGATCTGGACTGATCTGTTGAGATATATTTTCCTAATGAAAAAAAAGGTACTGCAATTTCTGATCTTTCACATTTTCCATGAATAGATGTCATTACTCGTTATCACATATAACATCACTTGAAAAGCAGTGAGGTGGCAGCAGCAGGGAAGAACACTAAAATAGAGTTGAAGAAAATTTGGTACTGGCTTAGGTAATTTAAATGAAGGCCTTTCTGAAAAGGCAGAAACAATATCCTTCCTGACTCCAGTTGGAAACTGGACCTAAGGTGGTGGGCCTTTTTATGAAAAGAACAGTGACTACAGTTTCTGTTGGCCCTAATTCAGAATTAGAGAAAGGCCAGCGCATTGAAGACAACTTTTATATATATATAAAAGAAGGCATTGTTATTGGTTTGAGCTGACAGGCAGAAATCAGTTAAATCTAAAGGTTTGGAAACAGGTTGTTCATGCACTACGGCACGCTCATCAGAATGGAGCAGATATCCAATTGGGTTCATTGGGAATCCTGTCGAGGAGAGACGGTTCGGGTTTTATCTAATACTTCCTATGGAAGTGTCATTGATTAGAGCCCTTCAGGTTCTGCCTGTTCCAAAGCCAATGGAGCTAATCTACGATGGCGTAGAGGAGAGAACAAGTCCATGTCCACACAAGCGAATGCAAGCATCGTGTGGCATGGTGGAGGATTTGTACCCCCAACACCTCATCAAGAAGGACATCCTGTTCAATCTTATGGAAATTAGGATCTGCCTTACACTCTTTGAAAGCATGGACTGGCTTCTATAAAAATAACTCTGGGAATTACACCTTACAATTTTATGTTAACAAAACTCCCTTTGTACAAGCCTGTGTTCAATTACCATTTTTATTAATGAAAGGAGATGTTAAGTGGAATGCTAACTCAGGGGAAATTTCCTGTATTAATTGTTCTTTCTATACTTGTCTAAATTCTTCTATTGCATTTAACCAATCATCTGAAAGCATTTATATTTTGAAAGCTAGACGTGGAGTATGGCTGCCAGTACAAATGCGTCATAAATGGCAGGATTCTCCAGCTACTGCTATGTTACAGTATATTGCAGAAGATTTGCTTAAAAGAGGAAAAAGGTTTATTGGAATGTTAATTACAGTAATTTTGGGACTTATAGCGATTACAGCCACTGCAGCTGTTGCAGGAGTAGCATTGCAACAATCTGTTCAGACTACTGATTTTGTAGCTGATTGGCATAAGGAGTCAGAACTATTATAGTCCGTCCAAAGACAAATCGATACTGAAATACATGCAGAAATTGCTGATCTGCAACAAGCTGTATTAATGATAGGAGATCAAATTGTAAGTCTGCAAAGACAAATGAATATAAAATGTGACTGGAATTATTCATCATTTTGCATTACCCCTGTACCTTATAATGAAAGTTTGTTTCCATGGGGAAAGGTTAAAAAACATTTGTTCAATCATAAGAATCTAACAGAAGAAATTCTAGATTTACAATCTCATGTACAAGAAACATTTCAGAAGGAATTGCATAGATTAACTGGGCAAAATGTATTAAAAGATATGGTTGAGGGATTGCAACAATTAAATCCTATACCCCATTTACAAGCCACTTTAAGAGCTTCTGCTGGAATACTATTATTAATAATCTGCCTCTGTATCATTTTATATTCAGTCTACCGAATACTCGGGGAAAACCAAGCAATTAGCTAATAGAAAAGCAGCTATGTTATCTCTGATGCTCCATCAAATGAAACAAGAAAAAAAAGGGGATTTGTAGCTGGACATTTCTAAACAAGGATCTGAAGTCCTGCCAAGAAGAAGTGAATGTTCCATCAGGAACAACAACTTGCAAGCGAGTCATGCTGGGTCAAGATTACACATAATCTTGAGTTCCCAGAACATTTCCCTTCCTGAGAAAGGATAAGATTAAATAGTCATGGGTAGAGCAGAAAGGGAGGGCACAGCTGCAAGTTGTCTACAATGTGCTATTGTAATAATATAGAACAAAACAAGATTTAGTTGATTAACTGCTGATGCACCAAACCCCAATAAAAGCGATAGAGAGAGGACAGAGTTTTCTACATGCCTGAGGGAGCTGTAGCCCTCTGTCCGGCAATCAATTGCCTGTGTGCTCGTCTTACCTCTGCGTCTTCGGTTCATTAAACATCCCTCAACAATTATTTAGTGGTGCATGACTGTAAATCTTCATTTTTTTTTTTTATGTAACAAGTTATCCTATATAATAAAAGGCTAATATGAAAATCGACCAAATGGTGGATGACCAGTTGCTATGACATGCACTGACCACCAGGGGGACCACTAGGGGGCAGCTCAATGCATCAGCTGCCTCCTAGTGGACAGTGCGCTCCCACAGGGGGAGTGCTGCTCAGCCAGAAGCCCTGAGCCGGGCTCACAGCTGGGGAGTGCAGAGTCGGTGGTGGGAGCCTCTCTCACCTCTGCGGCAGTGCTTAGGATGTCCAACTGACTGCTGTGGGGAGCTGGCCTAAGCCATCAGTCAGACATCCCCTGAGGGATCCCGGAGTGCGAGAGGGTGCAGGCCGGGCTGAGGGACAACCCCCCCCCCAAGTGCACAAATTTCATGTACTAGGCCTCTAGTAGTAAAATAATGAAGAAACCCTGAGGTATACAATCTGGAATGCTGAAGAAGAGTAAGAGCCTGCCTGGCATGACTAAGTGGTTGAGCATCGACCTATGAACCAGAAAGACATGATTTGATTCGCAGGGCACGTGACCAGTTTGCAGGCTTGGACCCCAGTGGGGGGCAGAGTTGTATGTGCAGGCGGCAGCCAATCAATGATTCTCTCTTATCATTGATATTTCTATCTCTCTCCCTCTCATTTTCTCTCTGAAATCACTAAAGTTATATTTAAAAGAAAAAAGAGTAGGAGGTTTTGTAGATGGGAAAGTCCCATGGATTGCTGGGTGCTAGGTGTTCTATCAGCTATTGATAAGGCCCCATGCAGAGCATATGGAAATTTTTGAATGTAATTCTTACACATTAGTTGCCACTAGCTACTCAAGATTATGAATTGTACCTGAAACATTGCAGAAGTTGAGGATGAATTGCATTCATAAACAGAAAACACATTATAAGTCTGTAGATTAGACCCATTTTCCACTTAGGAAAATGAACACCCTTGACTCAAGGAGTTGATATGTATAAATAGGAAAATAAGGCTTGTTTAAATATTGTAGAAATGATATTTTATGGATGCCATATTTATTATTAGAGACAAATGGGTTTCTGATGTAGGACATGTTTTTATACCATAAAATCTTATTTCAGAAATGTGTTCTTTCTGACTTTTTTTAATGTCTGTATTCTCTTTCCCATCTTCACTGCCTGTCTCTACTCTATTTGCTGCTGAATAATTTTGAATAAAAAATATGATAAATAGCCAAGTCAGTGTGGCTCAGTGGTTGAGCATTGACCCAGGAACCAGGAGGTCACTGGTTCAATTCCCAGTTAGGGCACATGTCCAGGTTGCAGGCTCAATCCCCAGTAGGGATTTTGCAGAGGCAGCTGATCAATGATGTTTCTCTGTCATCGATGTTACTATCTCTATATCCCACTCCCTTTCTTTCTCTCTAATAAATAAATAAATATTATAAATAACATTTTCAGCTTGCATTTTTCAATTATTTAATTATTCAGAAGGCTGAATTGAGATAAAAAAATCAAAGTTATCAGCAAGTAGTCTAGATAAAGACTGATTGTGTTCGGTAGCCTTGTATATTTTGATGATCATGAACGTTATTTGAACTAAAACTACAAAAGTTACGGAGTAGTAGCTTTTCTTTCTACTCATGCTATTTACATAATCATTTAGAAGACTGTTTATTACAATGTGTGGTTACCAGGAGGTGGAGTGATAAGAAAGACCACCTTTCTCTTCCGAGTTCCCAATCACAAAGTCAAGTGATCATGAAAACATTACAAGACTATTGCTAATCCAATGCCAGCTCTGGGAGACCTTGAAGCATTGAGATTAGGCATTCCATAAATTATAAAACAGTAACATTTTGTGGATGCATTGTTTTAATGTCATTTTCCCCTCAAAATATTAAAGTGTCCAAAAGCAAAGATTGCCTCATACAGTCTATCTGCCTGTCAAATGAAGTGAAACTTATATTTGCATTCTTTAGCCAGAAAACTAAACAGAAAAAAAGTCTTGTTTATGTGCTATTTTTTTTTTTTTTTAGAAACTAAAGTACGTACTACAAAAATAAACTTCAATGATCTCCCTGATAATAGAAATTGTCAGTGCCAAATTACTATTAAAAGAAGGGTTTAAAAAATAGTGGAACCTTTTTGTATTTGTATGTTTTATTTTATTTTTTTCTCAAACACCTGGGACTGTTCCTGGCAGAGAACAGTCATTATGCATTCATTCACTTAACAAATTTAATTGAAAATCTTCTATGCCCTAGGATCTGTGTAAAGCTAATGAAATACAGTATTATGTAACAACATTCATGCTTTATTCCTTCACGGAGCATATAGTTAGGTTTTACCTCTGCCATTTTCTTTGTATAAAATTACGTGTCTGAGTAAAATGATAATGTGTTAAGTACTAAGATGGAATGGTTTACAGTGTTACAAAAGTGTAAAATAGATATTTCACCTGGTCAGAGGTTATCAAAAAAGCTTCTTTGAGCAAGCAGGCTAAAGTGGAAGAAGAGTACCCCTTAACCATGGCTACAGTCTACTAAAATTGATGCAGATTGAAGAAAAAGCTTAAATATATGAGAACAGAGAGAACGATGTTATTAAGATAAAATGTCAAAGATAGGCTGGTAACTGTCTGGATATCGTAGAGTTAGGTTCATTACTCATGTAATGTTTTGCAAAATTGACTGTAGTAAATATTTTAACTTGGGCACTACATATTGTCACTTGATAATTAATTTGAGTTTTCAATAATGTCTGACTTGTAAAGTTATAGACAAGTCAGTGTTGAGATGTCTGTCAGCCCTCTCTAGTCTACTCTCACTACTCCAAAGCTGTGGATATCTCATTATACTCTGACCCAACACACTCTCCAAATTTCTCCACATTAATGGAAAATTCACTCAAATAATTGAATGTTGATTTATAACCAATGTGTGGTCCATTGAGGCAAGAGTTAGAATGGCTAAAATGCAAAAAAGAAAAAAAAAAAAAGAAAAAGGAACAACTAGTTTGGTTCTATTTTTTTAATTGAAAAAAATAGAACAGCTACTAATGTAATTGGAAATTAAATTGTCAATGAAATCACGTTTGTGCTATCTTGCTCAAAGTGATGTGGACATTGACTACCAAACTTGGAAATTATTTTTCATTTTGTTTAGTAAGGTACAGTCAGTAAAATTTCTTACACTTTAGTGAAAGTTTATTTATTATCTAACTGACTAGTGGCCCAGTGCACGAAATTCATGCATGGGGAGGAGGGGTTTCCCTCAGCCCAGCCTGCACCCTCTCTAATCTGGGAACCATTGGGGGATGTCTGACTGCTGGTTTAGGCCCGATCCCTAGGATCCCCCTAACTGGCAGCTGGACATCCCTCTTGCAATCTGGGACCACTGGCTCTTAACTGCTCACCTGCCTGCAGACCTGATCTCCCTAACTGCTCTCCCTGCTGGCCTGACCCCCCTAACTGCTCTCCCCTGCCAGCCTGATTGTCCTAACTGCTCTCCTCTGCTGGCTTGATCCCCCTAACTGCTCTCCCCTGCCGGCCTGATCGCCCCTAACCGCCTCTGTCTCAGCCCCGCCACCATGGCTCTGTCCAAAAGGACATCCAGAAAGTCATCTGGAAGTTGTTTGGTCTAATTAGCACATTACCCTTTTATTAGTATAGATTGATTTCAGAGAGGGAGGGAGATAGAAACATCAATGATGAGAGAGAATCTTTGACTGACTGCCTCTTGTACGCCCCACAAGAGATCAAACCCATAACCCAGGCATGTGCCCTGACCAGGAATTGAACTCTGGGCCCTTCAGTCCTCAGGCAGAGGCTCTATCCATTGAGTAACACTGGCCATAGATACACTTTCCCTTTCAACTGGGACATGTTCTGTTTTCTGGAGCTGAAACACTGAAGCTGTCTCACTGGGGCAGAGTGGGGTGCAGTGGGTTGGAGTAGGTGAAGCCCCCTGAAAGCTGGAGAGGGGCCTTGTTTAACAGCCAGACTGTTTCATGGCTGTGCTGCGGCGCAGTTGAATGGCCACACTGTTGGGCTGTGCCACGGTCAGTGGGAGTTTACACAACTGAACTGTCTGCACGGATAGCTTCCTCCTCACCACACCCCCAAGCTGGGGGTTCCTCTTAGGGTTGAAGTAACACCGACCACCCTTGGTTGGTAGCCCAATCGGCCACTTTGGAAAGAGAAGTGGGGAATTCTGATTTTATGTGAATGCTCCAATTTCCTAAGTTGGCAACTAATGCGAACTTCAGATATTTGGGCCAAACCAGAGAGGTGGTCAGGTCTGGTGTCCAGGCCACTGGCGGCACTGGGCTCAGCCCAGCTGTAAGGGACCCTAGGCGTCTGGGCAGGTGAAGGGGTTGGGGGTACTCTTGGGTAATTCCGATGTCACCCCACTTGGTTTTTTGTTTTTTTTTCCCCACTGATCACAATTTATTATAATCTGTTGGCAGCCTAGATATTAGTTACCAGAACTATGTCTTCATAGAAGTGGACAGTATGTAGCCATTCTATGGGGAACTGTGTGCACTTAAGCATCAGCATGATCTTTCAGTTTCTTTTTTTGTTGTTGTTGTTAATGAAAATAAGCTTTATTACATCAAGTAATAAATACATACAAAGATGGAAACACTATTAGTCACTGTCTTCCAGATGTTTGGATCCACTGATGGGAAAGGCGGAACTGAAATGTACATACATCCTTAGGGGAAATTTCAGGGGTCCTTGTCAGGCGAGGTTCAATAAGTTGCTCTTTCTTCTGTATTTATAACTTGTGCATTTTAAAGATTGACTTCAAAGTACTAATAGTCATGCAAATGCTTAAGCAAAAAAAAAAAAAAAGTTACATTGAAAAGAATTTATACTGTGTGGTGAATGGGCACTGGCTACTAAAGCACTGCCTCAGGACTCACTGAAACAAACCCTCAGAGTTGGATCAGCTCAGAAGAGAAACATAAAGAACCATGTGAGTAACAGAAATGTATCCAGAAGAGAAACACGTATCTGGGAGGCCAACTACAGTTTGCTGTGATAGGTAACTGACATGCATCATGTAAATCAATGCTTAAAAAAACACACACAAAATGCCCTGGGTAGTTCCTAACTAATATGTAAATCTAATAACTGCAAAAATCTCTTCTCCATCTCAGCGATGGGAGGTTCAGAGCCTGATGAACCACAGGAGGGGCACGGGGAGGAGAAACCAAGCTGTTACCATTTTGAAACCAAGTTTCATCTGAAGGGGGTGCAGGCATGAGCTGTCACTTCTTGGAAGAAGAGGGAAAGCCTTTCACCCTGACTTAGGGGCTAGGACCTGGTGTTCCGCTTCATCTCGGCCAAGCACTCCCGAACCAGCCCTGTCGTGTGGATGATGCCTCGTTTCAGTCTCTCCATTGCGCTCTTGCTGCCCGCGTACGTGGGTCAGATCTCCTTCCCTAGCTCTTCCATGATGACCAGCAGCTCAGCATATTTGCTCTGGGGCACCTGGCTGTTCTCTGTTCCCTGCGTGTTAGAGATGGTGGTCCTAGTCACTCAGCAGCTGGCGGTACTGGGAAGACGTTGCCATGCTGGTGGAAGGCGGGTGAACGCTCCCAGAGGCCTTGATGGAGGTAGCGGGCATGTGCATGGTCAAGTTTGGTTTGTAAGACATCCTCCCCCCCACCCCCCACCCCCGCGCCTCCCGCTGCGGGGCGCAGGCCCGGTGAGACTGCATCGGCAGCAGTGGCGGTGAGGCCAGGCGGTGGCGAGGTGGGCCTGGGGTCTGTGTGCCTGTCTGTGTGCCTGCCCAGCTCCTGCACACTTTTTGTTGTTGACAGCTCAGGCCGCACTGGCAAATATGGCTGTCCCCTCACCCTGACACTGCCGCAGTATCATGATCTTTCAGTTTCTTGATGTTCTGCTTGTGCTGCTCAATTTCTTTCTGCAGACTCTCAAATCTCCTTTTTATGATGAGTGATCTCTTCTTCATGTTGTTTCTTCAAGGCTGCCAGCTGTTCTTTAATCCGCTCTGGGAAGTATCCTTCCTCTTCAGCCTTCTCTTTTTTTGTGAAGGTCCCCATGGCTTCCCTGATTGCGCCTGCTTTGGAGCTGAAATTATCTGACCATTGCAGCCAAAGCCTCTGGCTTGCAGGCCCTCACCCCCCACACTTCCAGCTGCAAATGTGCACTGACGCAGAGACTGCCCTGGTTGTCAGTGCCGCGCAGTTCCGGACCACCCCACTTAGTTTTAAATGCAAACCTGCCTTGGACAGGCCTTGAAGGTCTTTTTTCTGTCTGTCTGCTCACATTCAAGTGCTGACAGCACTGGTCCGTTGGTGCCTGATCTGTCCTCTTCAGATTCAACCTTCAGGACTACTAAGGAAGCCCATCCAAGGAAGGGGAAGCAGCCTCAGTGCCCGAAGCTGAGTTCCAGGAGGCCGGCAACACTGTTGGGATCATGCTGGCAGAGCTGGTCCATTGATGCCTGGCCTGTGCTCTTGAGATTGACCCTGCAAACCTACTAAGGAAGCCCATCCCCAGTTCCACCCTCTCCGATGCTGCTGTGCAACCTCCTCCTGTTCGGTCGTAACCCATTACCACGGCATCCTGGCCTAATGATCATATTTCTCTATTATATATATAGACTAGAGGCCCAGTGCACAAAAATTTGTGCACTCGGGGGGGAGGAGGGGTCCCTCAGCCCGGCCTGTGCCCTCTCGCAGTCTGGGACCCCTCAGGAGATAACGACCTGCTGGCTTAGGCCTGCTCCCGGGTGGCAGAGGGCAGGCCCAATCCCTAGGTGCAGCCCCTGGTCGGGCTCAGAGCAGGGCTGATTGGGGAGTTGGGGCGCTGTCCCCTGTCATGCACAGAGCAGGGCAGATTGGGAGGTTGCGATGCCACCCTCAATCACCCTCAGGGTAGGGCCGATTGGGGGGTTGGGGCACCACCCCCTGTCACACTCAAGGCAGGGTCGATTAGGAGGTTGTGGCGCCACCCCCTGTCACGCACAGAGCAGGGCCCGTCAGGGGTTTTGGGGCTCCATACCCTGTCACGCACAGAGCAAGGCTGATCAGGGAATTGAGGAGCTCCCCCTGTCACTCACAGAGCAGGGCCGATAGGGGAGTTGGGGCACCGCTCCCTGTCACACACAGAGCAGGGTGGATCAGGGGGTTGGGGCACCGCCACTCTCACATGGGGAGGTTATGGCTCCACCCCGTCACACACAGAGCAGGGCCGATCAGGGGGTTTGGGCATTGCCCCCTGTCACACTGATCCCGGTGCCGTGCGGCCTCTCGACTCCACTGATCCCGGTGCTGGGAGGCATATTACCCTTTTGCTATATAGGATAGAGGCCTGGTGCATGGGTGGGGGCCGGCTGGTTTGCCCTGAAGGGTGTCCTGGATCAGGGTGGGGGTCCCCACTGGGGTGCCTGGCCAGTCTGGGTGAGGGGCTGAGGGCTGTTTTCAGGCTGGCGGTTGACTGAAGCTCCCCACTGCTCCTTTTTTTTTTTTTTTTTTTTTTTTTTTTATTCTGGGCCAGCTTTAGCTCTGGCTCCAGCTCTGAGGCCTCTGCTGCTGAAAGCAGGTATCTGGTTTGTTTGGGTTCTATAATCGAAACACTGTATCAACTCCAGCTCTGAGATCCCGGAGACTGAAAGCAAGTTTCTGGGGGTTTGTTTAGCTTCTATATTTGTAACAATGTTTCAAACTGCCATCTCAGAGGCCGGCAAGGCAGGCGGGGAATGTTGGAGTCCTCCATCACTGAAGCAATCAAGCCTCATGCTCTCTTCAAGCTGCCTGGCTGCCGGCCGCCATCTTGGCTGGCAGTTATTTTGCATATCACCCTGATTAGCCAATGGGAAGGGTAGCGGACGTATGGCTAATTACCATGTTTCTCTTTTATTAGATAGGATAGCCATATTATTTTAGCAAGAAACTTCTACTGACTATCTGCTTAATAGGACTTAAACATTACTACACAGTATATAAAAACCTCTCTAGAGCACCTGCTTATGATTTTGAGCATATTGCTTTTTAATATTGTTATTGCACAAACTGTAAGTGTATAGCATGATGAAACTTTACATATGCGTACATTCATGTAATGAAAACTCAGATCAAGGGGTATAACAAGTCTATCAACCCAGAAGAGTTACCTGTGCTGTAATTTCTCTGAACTTTAGAGAATAATGGGTAATAATGAGCTTTGCCTACCTCGTAGGTAATTGTGAAGTTAAATGAAATAAGCTAAAATGTCATTGATAAATTATAATCCTACCCAAAGATAAAACTTTGCAGTAGTAGTAATAGTCATGAAAGATTTCTCCTAACACAGAGATGTTTCTTCACACTTCATCTTTTCTATTAAATCTTTCAAAGCTCATTTTTCAAAAAAAGCAAATTTTAAAATGATATAAAAGCAGTCAAAATTATTGTTGTGGGCTTAGTTTATTAGTGTTCTATCTATATTTAAGTGTAAGCAGTTCAAAAATATTTTATTACTACCTATTCTCTTCTTGTGCTAAGTTGCATGTGTGATTGTATGTGTATATAAAACACATTGCTAAATTATGTAAAATGAATAGCATCCACTGGTTACAAATCAAGCAGTAGACTTGTGTGGTTAATGCTATTGACATACTCAATTTAAAGTGAAAACAAAATGACACAGGACAAAGTAAGACAAATTATTTGTTGCTATTTCTTTAGGGGCTACTAGCATACTACAACAGTATATTTTTAGTTTCTGTTTTTTCCCTCAGGTTAATTGTCAGTACTAACAACATTTTTTTTTTAAGATTCTCTAAAGTGAATCTGAGTTACCAGAACAAATCAGCAGATTTAAAACACTGTACAATGTTTTTTGATGATTAATAGATTTAGTTGGGTTATTGGCTTTCATTTTCTTTTCACCTGTACTCAGTCTTTCATATACCATAAAACATACAAATCCACTGGGGGTTTTTGTGGTCAATTTTTTTTTTTTAAGAAATGAGTTTATTTCCTTTACCTGGTAGTAAGAAAAAATGGCACTTCAGCCTAAACAGAGTGTTTACCTATTTGGTAGCTGTAGCTAATATTCCTAGGACAGTCATGTATATTCCTCCAGGGAATTGCAGGTAACTCTGAAAGTGAAACTGCTGTGTCGATATTTCATCCTGGGAAGAAGTTTGTCCACAATTATATTTATTGACTTCAACTTTCCTTTTTTTTCTAAAGTTTCTGAATTGAACTAATATTGACTACGAGTTTCCTCAGCCATTTAAAACAGCTTATATACCATTTGGAAAAGGGTTATTGTTGTGGCAATCACAGTAAACATGGTAGTTTTTAAACCGAAGTGTTTTATTGTTCTGGGGTTCCTTTCATAATTCAAGTAAAAAGACTAATATTTCCTGTAGAAAAAGGTAGGTAGAAATTTAGAACACATGAGAGTGAAGGAATTAGCAGTATTAGTTTGACTGACATAGCTAGGAGTTCTTTTAATATGCTTCAGGCCTGACCTTGGCCCCCTACAGGAATACATGCTGCTAATTTTTGCCAAACCATTGCCAGCTGCTGTCAAGAGAAATGTCCACAAAGTATTTAAACATATCAAGAATTATTTTGAAATTTAGACTAATACAATTATTAAAAACATTAAGATAGCCCAGCGAGGGTGGCTCAGTGGTTGAGCGTTGACCCATGAACCAGGAGGTCACTTTTGATTCCCTTAAGTTTTTGGCTCAATCCCCAGTAAGGGGCACACAGTAGGCAGCTGATTGATGTTTCTCATTGATGTTTCTACCTCTCTATCCTTCTCCCTTAATCAATAAAAACATATTTCTTAAAAATTAAAAAAACACAGTAACATAGATTAAGGTATAGATAAAATGTCCATTATTGTCATAGTTGTTATGTTTAAAAATTTGTATGTGTTGCAGAAGAATAGTAAAATACTTATAGGTGAAAGGCTACAATGGTTGAGATTTGCTTTAAACATGTGATTGGGAGGGTAAATGAAATAAAGTTGGCAGGATGTTAACACTTAAAGTTCATCAAATTTTTCTTTCTCCTTTTGAGTTATGTTTGAAAATTTCTGTAATAAAAATGTTAGGAGTCAAGATTATGACATTGATATGGACACCAGTACATTTGGGATCTGACCACAATGCAAACATTAACTAATAGATAATCTCATAAGAGAAAAATTCTTTAGGAATATTATGCTCTTACATTTAACAAACAGTAGAAGATAAAATACCTTTCTTAGGGTCACAGAGAGGTAGGTTGAGGACACTATCTCTTTTAATGTTAGTCAATATGTATTGAGCATCTTTAATGCATCAGGTCAAATAGTGGGCCCTGAGCATACTAATAGAAACACAGCATATTACAGTCCAGGAAGAAAAGCAGTCGTACAAACAGATAATTATAATACAATGACATAAGTGGAAAGGGAGGCCATAACGCTTTTTAGGTGCTATGAACAACATGAGCATGATGAGTAAGAAATAGCATATGGTGCTAAAGAAAGAACAAGTGGTTAAGTTTTGCTGGAATTTCAAATGCAAGGTAGGAGGAAGTGAGAGTTAGAGATGGAGAGGCAGGCAGGAACTGCATTCTGTACATGGTGGAATCCACTGAGGAGGTTACCGTGGGGCAGCTGGATGGAGGACAGGTTTGAGCAGACAACATTGGAATCAAGGAAAATGCAAAGACATCTGTGGTAGTCAACCGCCAAGAAATGATGAGGACTTGAACTAGACCCAGACTTTGCGGGGAAGGATAGAAAGAAAAGCAGATTTCAGACCCGGATAATTTTGTAGCAATAGGGCAGTGATTAAATGCTTCCCTTTTCCTGTTTTTTTTTTTTTTTTTTTTTTTTTCTTACCTTTTCTTTTCAAATCCTCTTTTTTTTCCCCTTTCCATTTCTGTCCCTCTCTTACATTCTCCTTTCTGTCTTTCCTTTGTTGAATCTTGTGCAAAGACTTAGTTTTTAAAAATTCATTTTGAATAGTTAATATATGCAAATGACAAAGAACTTGAAATACAAAAATGTACACAATTAAAAGGTCTCTCTTCTTGCATCCCTGTTGCCCCAGGTGCCTACTTCTCCCTCAGTGTCGTCAGCCTTTGTTCCTTCCAAGGTTTTTGTGTATTGTTTTAGAGATAGTCCATGCATTTATCTTTATATACATGCACCTGCAAAGATTTTTAAAACATTGCTTATGTGGAGACTTTTTGTACATATTTGACAAGTTAATCAGCATGCCAGCTGCACTAACCTTCTATTGCACACAATAGTGAGCTCACCAAGAATATTCACATGAACAATCTTTGGAAAATGAAAGTGTTAAATTCAGCTATCTGAGCTCTTTCATTTCAGGTGGGTATAAAGACTGTTAATCTAATGTAGAGTCTTGATTAATCTTCAAAATAGTTCAGCAAACACTCTTTTAACCTATTAAGAAATCTGTGTATGTATCAGCACATTACCCTGCTAAAAGGCCTCTATCTTAACTCAAAATATAGCAAGATCATAAAAAATCAGAGAAAAAAGTTTTATATTTTCACCATAGGTGCACTGCAGTGGATCCTTGACCACAATAATTCCTGGTAGAGCAGACATATGGCACTTCCATAGATAAATATGGCTGCACAGTCTTCTTCCAGCCAAGCCAGATTATCCTGGCTGCTTATTCTCCCAGGTGGACAGAAGAATACAATCCCTTATGTCACAATTTGGCAGATGCACATACTTATCTGATTAGAAATAATGCTCTTGTTGCATAATGTTCTTGTATTTCTGTTGGTAATATATGGTGTAGTGGTTATCTAATAGCCATAATAAAAGAACCTCATACACAATTAAAATGGTTATGTTTTAATTTGTGGTTGCATTTTACTTACAAGGAGGGTTTCCTTAATAAATATTTGCTCAAGAAATAGGTCCTTTAAATACATAAAAATTTAGACTAAAAATAGTGATTATGATTATGCCATATTCAAATTCCATCTTTTTCTTAATATGATTTGCAGTCCTAAATGCTTACAAGCACATTAAGAGAATTAAAAGGAATATAAATTCCTGAAAATATTAAGCATACTCCAGAATGCCATAACTTTCTTACATTTCAAGTAGAAACACGCCAAATTTATAGAGTTTCCAAGTAATGTTAATGTTATTTTTAAAAATCAGTTTGTTTTTAATATGTTGGGTCTACAACAGCCATGGGCAAACTACGGCCCGCGGATCCGGCCGGTTCGGCTGTTCTATCCGGTCCGCGGAGCCGAAAGAGCGGAGGGTTCTCTTGCTCTCCCCTCCGCTCCTTCACCAGTAGCAGTGTTAACATGGCAACGTCGGGAAACATGGCTGCAGCTCCTTCTTCTGAGTCCAGTTTAAGAACCCATTGTGGCCCTCGAGTCAAAAAGTTTGCCCACCCCTAGACTCTAGAATTATATAATTAAACTAGAGGTCCGGTGCACGAAATTCATGCACTAGGGGGATGGGGGTCCCTCAGCCCAGCCTGCCCCCTCTCACAGTCTGGGAGCCCTCAGGGGATGTCCTACTGACAGCTGAGGCCCGGTCCCCATGGGAAGCAGGCCTAAGCTGCAATCTGGCCGTGGAGGCTCAGAGCAGGCACTCCATTGTGTGTGTGTGTTTGTTTGTGTGTGTGTGTGTGTGTGTGTGTGTGTGTGTGTGTCTGCTGGGGGCCTGGAGCAGGCACCCCTCTGTGTTTATCTCTCAGGCTTCAGGCCACACCTGTGTGTTGTTCTCTCAGGCTCAGGTCCATGCCTGGCCCCTCCTCCTGAGCTGGTTGGGACTGTTACGGAGTCCCGACCTCATTTGCATATTACTTCTTTTTATATATATAGATTATACAAGCTATGCTGAATTATTTAATAATGCCCTTTGTACCAATTCTCTAGAATATAAATTTAGCTATTTTACTAACTGCTGTATAGCTTAAAACATAGTAAGTGCTTAATAAATATTTATAAATCAACAAATAAAACATTACCTATGGCCATATTTCTATTAGAGTATTTTCTGCTTCACACATTTTTTTAAAACTTTGGTTTCCTTTCTTTGTGGTTATAAAATAAAAACTATGTAGCATAGGATAAAAAACAAGACTGGTGTATTTGGGGCTTGATTAGCTCATTATATTCCAGTTCCATGAAACTTAGTATTGAAAAATATTAACAATTGAAGAGGTTCATCACTTTCTGTACCTCATTTCCTTAGTGCAAGTTGAATGTATATATGGAAAGGTTGTGAACTGCAGCCAATTATTAGCCCCACTTAAGAATGGGTTCTAAAAAGAATTACAAAAGAGAGAGCAAAAGAGCTAGAGAGCTAGAGCCTGAGAGAGAGAGACAAAAGGAGCTAGATTGGTACTGGGAGGGAGTCTTGCTATGTTAATAAGATTGCCATTAAGGTTTTATTTATTTATTAAATATTTATTGCTGAAAGTATTATATATGCCTTCTTTTTCCTCCCATTGACTCCTTCTAGCCCACCCTGTCCCCGACCCCAGGCCTTCATTACCCTATTGTCTGTGTCCATGGGTTATGCATATATGTTCTTTAGTTAATCTCTTCTCTACCCACCCACTCCCACATTCCTCTGAGATTCTGCAGTCTTTTCCATGCTTCTATGTCTTGGGATCTGTTTTTTTTCATCGGTTTGTTTTGTTCAATAGATTCCATATATGAGTGAGATCACATGGTACTTGTCCTGCTCTGACTAGTTTATTTCATTTAGCATAATACTCTCTAGGTCCCACCATGTTGTCTCAAAGGATAAGAGATTATTCTTTTTACTGTTGCATAGTATTCCCTGGTGTAAGTGTACTACAACTTTTTTATCCACTCATCTACTGAAGGACACTGGATTGTTTTCAGATCTTAACTATTATAAATTGTGCTGCTATGAACATAAGGGTGCACACATTTCTTTCTGATTGGTGTTTTGGATTTCTTAAGATACTAGAGGCCCAGTGCACAAAATTCATCCACTCAGAGGGGATGTCCGCAGAGGCAGGAGAGGATCCCATCACCACCACTGTGCTTGCCAGCTGTGAGCCAGTTTCTGGCACACTGACCACCAGCAGGCAGCTCCTGCATTGAGTATCTGCACCCTGGTGGTCAGTGCATGTCATAGAGACTGGTTGTTCCACTGTTTGGTAAATTTGCATATTAGCCTTTTATTATATAAGATATTCCTAGAAGTATGATCACTGGGTCAAATGGTAGTTCCATATTTAATTTTTTGAGGAAACTCCATACTGTTCTCCACCATCTTTATTCCCACCAGCAATGTGCTAGGGTTCCCTTTTCTCCACATCCTCACCAGTACTTGTCATCTGTTGATTTGTTGATAGTAGCCATTCTCACAGGTGTGAGGTGATACCTCATTGTCATTTTAATTTGTATATCTCTGATGATTATTGAGCATTTTTCTTTTCCTATGTCTCTTGGCTATCTTTATATCCCCATTGGAAAGGTGTCTAGGTTCTTTGTACATTTTTTAACTGGATTGTTTGTCTTCTTTTTTGAATTGTATGAGTTCCTTATATATTTTAGATATTAAACTTTATCAGATGTATCTTTGACAAAAATACTCTCACATACAATGGCTCCATTTTCATTTTGTTGATGGTTTCTTTTGCTGTGCAGAAGCTTTTTATTTTTTTATTTTATTATTTTTTATTTATTTATTTATTTTTTTAAAAATAAATATTTTATTGATTTTTTACAGAGAAGAAGGGAGAGGGATAGAGAGTTAGAAACATCGATGAGAGAGAAACATCGATCAGCTGCCTCCTGCACCCCCCCCACTGGGGATGTGCCCGCAACCAAGGCACATGCCCTTGGCTGGAATCGAACCTGGGACCCTTCAGTCCAAAGGCCGACGCTCCATCCACTGAGCCAAACCGGTCAGGGCAGCAGCTTTTTATTTTAATATAGTCCTATTTATTTATTTTCTCCTTAGTTTCTTTTGCCCTAGAAGATGTACCTATAAACATATTGCTATGAGAAATGTCTGAGATATTTCTACCTCTGGTTTCTTCTAGGATTTTTATGGTTTAACTACTTACTGACTTTAAGTCTATGCTGCAGCTACTCTGGGTCTTTTTTGGGTTCCATATAAATTTTTGGAGCACTTGTTCTAGATCTATGATATATTCTATTGGCATTTTAATAGGTATCACATTGAATCTGTAAATTGCTTTGAGTAGCATAGACATTTTAATGATGTGAATTCTACCAATCCATGAATACAATATACTCTTCTACTTGCTGATATCTTCCTCAATCTCTTTTTTAAATGTGTAACATTTTTCCAAGTATAAGTCTTTACCTTCTTGGTTAGGTTTATTCCTAAGTATCTTAATTTTTTTGTTACAATGGTAAATGGAAGTTGTTTGTTTAGTTTCTCTTTCTGAGAATTTATTATCTATATATATAAAATAGACTGAACGGTGGAACAACTGAACAACTGAACAACTGGTCGCTATGATGTGTGCTGACCATCAGGGGGCACGCACGGAACATGGTGGGCATTGGCTGCAGCAGGATGGTGGAGCAGGTGAGTGGGAGTGCCATACCAAGGTGGGGAACCAGTCGCTGTCATTGGGGTGAGCCCCTGGTAGTTACTGAAAATTCTTTGTTCCCTCATGCTACTGGTGCTGGCCCCACTCACTCAGCACCATCAGCAGGTGCAAGCAGTGGCTGCCAGCCCCGATCACCTCTCAGGGCTTCTCCACCTCCCCCTGCCCCTGAGGGGTAATCAGGGCTGACAACTGCCTCTCACACCCACTGCTGGTGCCAGACCCACCGCTCATACCCACTGCTGGCACTGGATCCACTCATACCTGCCGCCAGGGCCAGAGCCGCTGCTCCCATTGACTGCAGGCACCTGACACCGGTCCTGATCGCTCGGTGCCATCAGCAGGTGCGAGCGGTGGCTGCCAGCCCCAATCACCCCTGAGGATTTCTCTACCTCCCCTTGCTCCTGAAGGGTGATTGGGGCAGCAGCCACTGCTTGCACCTGCTGACAGCACCAGCCCTGCTCACAACTGCTGCTTGTGCTGGCTCAATCACTCCACGTCATCAGTGGGTGCAAGTGGACATGGCGCCATCAGTGTGTGGGAGCAGTGGTGACAAGAGTGGGGCTGCCTACAGACAGGGGACCCGGGGGCTGCAGTGGGAGGGACAGGGCGGGGGTATGGAGGATGGGCCGAGACCTGCCCCTGTGCCCACTGCAGCCTCACGGCCCACAGTTCCTTTCAAGGTGCACAAATTTGTGCACTGGGCCCTTAGTTGGTATATAAAATGCCATAGATTTCTGGGTGTTAATTTTGTATCCCATTACATTGCCAAATTCATTTATCAAATCTAGTAATTTTTTCGTGGAGTCTTCAGGGTTTTCTATATACAATATCATGAGACCTGAAAATAATGAGATTTTTACTTCTTCCTTTCCAATTTGGATGCCTTTTATTCTTTCTTCTTATCTGATCACTGTGACTAGGATTTCCAGTAATATGGCAAGAGTGGTGTAAATGACATCCCTGTCTTGTTCTTGTTATTAGGGGAAATGATTTTAATTTTTGCCCATTGAATACTAGTATGTTGTTCACTGTAGGTTTGTCATATGTGGCATTTCTTATGTTGATATTCCCACTTTGCTGAGAGTTTCTATCAAAAATGTGTTTTGGATTTAGTTTTTGCTTTGTCTGCATCTATTGATATAATCATGTGGCATTTGTATTCCAATTTGTTTATATGATGTATCATGTTTATTGATTTGCAAATATTGTACCAGTCTTGCATCCCTGGAATAAATCCCACTTGTTCATGGTGTATGATCTTTTTAATATACTAGAGGCCCAGTGCACAAATTCATGCACAGGTGAGGTCTGGCTGGCCCACCCCAATGGGGCCGATCAGGGCTGGGCCAGTTTGGGGGAGGGACAGCCAGTGGTTGGTTGGTTGGCTGGCCTTGCCCAGATTGGGGTGAGGGAGATTGGGAGCAGGGCTATAGGTGGTTTGCTGGCCGGCCCCACCCCCAATCAGGGTTGGGGGGCACAAACAGGGGCCTGGGGGAGGGGCTATGGGAGGTTGTGGGGGTGCGATCAGGCCGGTTGGCTGCCACAGGGCATATCTGATGCTGATTTTAGCATCTATATTCATGAGAGATGTTGACCTGTAATTTTCTTTCTTTGTAGTGTCTTTATCTGGTTTAAGAATTAGGAAAATGCTGGCCTCATATAAAGAGCTCAGAAGTGTTCCTTTCTCGTGGATTTTTTGGAATAGTTTGAGGAGGGTAAGTTTTAGTTCTTGTTTGAATGTTTGGTAAACTCCTCTGTGAAGCTACTGGGGCTAGGGATTTTGTTTTCTGTGGATCTATTGATTACTTTTGATTCTACTTCATCAATTTCATTCATATTGCCAATAGACAATATTGTCCAGCTTATTGGCATATAGTTGTTCATAGTATTTTTTTTTTTTACAATCCTTTATATTTCTGTGGTGTCAGATGTTCTTTCTCTGCTTTCATTTCTTATTTTATTTATTTGGGTCCTCTCTCTTTGTTTTTTGATGAGTTTGGCTAGTGGTTCGTCAACCTTTTTTATATTTTCAATGAACCAACCCTTGGCTTCATTATTTTTTAGTCTCTATGTCATTTATTTCTGCTCTAATATTTATTATTTCCTTCCTTCTACTTACTTTGCTTTATTATTAATTTTTAATTTTTTTGTGAGGTAAGCCTGTAGTGCTATGAACTTCCCTTTCATGACTACTTTTACTGTGTCCCACAGATTTTGGGTTGTTGTGTATTCATTTTCATTTGTTTCCAAGAAGTTTTTTATTTCTTTCTTGATCTCATTGGTAACCCATTCATCCTATCTAATAAAAGAGAAACATGGTAATTAGCGTACGACCGCTACCCTTCCCATTGGCTAATCAGGGCAATATGCAAATTAACTGCCAGCCAAGATGGCGGCCGGCAGTCAGGCAGCTTAAAGTGAACATGAGGCTTGCTTGCTTCAGTGATGGAGGACTCCAACGTTCCCTGCCTGCAACTGCAGGCCTCTGAGCTGCAACTCTAAGCATCTATGTTACAAATATAGAAGCTAAACAAAACCCCAGAAACCTGCTTTAGTCCGTCGGGCTTCAGCCAGCAGGATTGCAACATTGTTTCAAATACAGAAGGTAAACAAAGGCCAGAAACCTGCTTTCAGCAGCAGAGGCCTGAGAGCTGGAGCCAAGCCTCAAAGCTAAAGCTGGCCCAGAATAAAAAAAAAGAAAAAAAGGAGCGGTTGGGAGCTTTAGTCACCCACCAGCCTGAAAACAGCCCTCAGCCCCTCACCCAGACTGGCCAGGCACCCCAGTGGGGACCCCCACCTTGAAGGGTGTGTGACCAGCTGCAGACAGCCATCATCCCCTCATCCAGGCTGGCCAGGCACCCAGTGGGGACCCCCACCCTGATCCAGGACACCCTTCAGGGCAAACCAGCTGGCACCCACCCATGAACCAGGCCTCTATCCTATATAGTAAAAGGGTAATATGCCTCCCAGCACTGGGATCAGTGGAGCTGAGAGGCCTCCCGGCACCGGGATCAGTGTGACAGGGGGCAGTGCCCAAACCCCCTGATCGCCTTGTGGCTCTGTGTGTGACAGGGGCCCGGGCCACAACCTCCCTATCTGCCCTGCTCTGTTTGGGACAGGGGAAGGTGCCCCAACCCCCTGATCAGCCCTGCTCTGTGCCTGATAGGGGGAGCTCCCCAACTCCATGATCGCCCTGTGGCTCTGTGTGTGACAGGGTGTGGCGCCCCAATCCCCTGATTGGCCCTGCTCTGTGGGTGATAGAAGGCGGTGCCCCAACCCCCACCCCACGGACCCTGCTCTGTGTGTGATGGGGTAGAGCCATAACCTCCCCATCGGCCCTGCCCTGAGTGTGACAGTGGCGGCACCCCAACCCCCTGATCGGCCTTGCTCTGTGGGTGATAGAGGGTGGCGCCCCAACCCCCTGATCCGCCTTGCTCTGTGTGTGACAGGAGGTGGTGCCCCAACTCCCCTATCAGCCCTACTCTGTGAGTGACAGGGGGGAGCTCCTCAACCCCCTGATCGGCCCTACCCTGAGCGTGACTGAGGGTGGCATCGCAACCTCCCGATCTGCCCTGCTCTGTGCATGACAGGGTGCGGCGCCCCAACTCCCCAATCGGCCCTGCTCTGAGCCCGACCAGGGGCTGCACCTAGGGATTGGGCCTGCCCTCTGCCACCCGGGAGCAGGCCTAAGCCAGCAGGCGTTATCTCCTGAGGGGTCCCAGACTGCGAGAGGGCACAGGCCGGGCTGAGGGACCCCTCCTCCCCCACGAGTGCACAAATTTTTGTGCACCGAGCCTCTAGTTGTTTAATAACATGCTATTTAGCCTCCATGTGTTTGAATGTTTCTTTTTGTTTTTACTGTAGTTGATTTCTAATTTCATTCCACTATGATCTGAGAAGATGCCTGATATGATTTCAACCTTAAAGGGCCTTTTAATGCTAAGTGCCCTATACTTCGCTCCACAGTTCATCAGAAGCTGCTGAAATAGGTGCTTTAATTAGGGAGATAGTAAGTGATGTAGTGGGTAAGAGGATGGGGAAGAAATTCAAATACTATAGCTATATACATGGGGGACTGTTGCCCAAATGAGAGAATGCCTGTGGAACAGGGTTGAGAGCAAGTATGCTGCCTGACATCACAGTAACTAGAATGAAAAGGCTCACCATGTCCTCAGTGGCGAAGCTCACTCTATATTGAGATATAACATTTAGCCAAGTTAGCCACTTATAATTTCTAGCAGAAAATCAGATTATTTCAGATTTTGAAATACATCACTAAAATATTCTTACATTTATTACCCACACTGTCAATTTAGTCTTAAAATTTGTATTGGTTTTTGGTATTCCTTAGTGACTCAGTAGTCTATCATTTGAAATGGGAGGAAAAGAACACTTCTACTTCAAAGAAAATCTTACTGACCATTTTACTTTCATGATGCTGACTACTGGTAAGAGCTGTGCCTGCTTAGAATGAATAGATAGAAAATGAATTGCAATATTACATGTGACTGTAAATCAATAATACAAAACAACTCCTTTATTTTTTTATTTTGTCGTTATTCATACTTTCTTATACAGAAACGCATAAAAAATTATCAGATGTAGGAAGATAATACAATATAAAGGCAAGATGGATATAAATAAGACTTCTATTTATGAGAAAAGCACTGATTTTGATATGCATCTTAGTTGCTTTTTCTTTTCTTTTCTTTTTTTTTCAAAACAAAGGATTCTACAGGAATTAGGAGTGAACTTCTAGAAATATGTTAGTTGAAAAACCACTAAGCCAGTGTTACTCAAAGTGTGGTTCACAGCCTGGTGTCCATATATTACTGACTTGTAATGAGTACAGACATTAAGAATAAATATTTAGAATTTTTTATATCAACTTTACAGAATAATTTTTATCTATTGAATTTAAGAAAAATATTGAGATATTTTTATGTATGCCTTTTTTATTTCATTTTAACGTTTGTTTTTTTTTTGCAAAATTATTGGTCTTTGATGAGTAAGAAATTAGAAATAAATCTTTTTCCATGGATAGTTTAATAGATATGGGACTAAACTACTTTGAAGGAAAAAAAAAGCGCTTACAAGGTTTATGCCAATAGCTTCCTAATTTGTCTTCATCCTTCTATCTTTACTTTTTTTCAGTCTCTTCTCAACATGGAATCCAGAATGATCCTGTTAAAGCAAGTCAGGTCATGTGTGACTTTAGTTCAAAACCCTTTAATGGTTCTTTATCTTACTCAGAGTAAAAGGCACTAAAGTGTCCCCTAGACCCAATCTTCTAATCCCATAATCCATGAACTCCTTACACCAGCAACTTCTCACTTCACTCCAGACACATTTATCTTTGCCTTCATTTTCCAGGGACACTCCTATGCTTTTGCTCTAATTAAGGGTGCCCCCCCCCCAAAAAAAATATGTATACACACTTTAACAACTAATAGCTCAATTTTGAAAATGAAATGTATTTTAATAAACACTGCCTTTATAATTATTCAAAGTATATGTATACATTTTTTGGGAAAATCTATATTCTTTGCCGGATATGCTCTTAGCTAACTTATTGCCTTCTTCAAGTCTTTGCTCACAATTTTACCTTCCCAGAGAACCTACTTTCGCCTCTACTAAATATTGTAATCCCCTACTCCCTGCCCCAGTCTTTGGAATTCACCATCACTTATCACTGTTTAATTTACTAAATACTTGAATTATTTATGCATTTATAGTTTATTATCTGTCTCTACTGCACTATAAGTTCTACGAGAAAGGGATCTTTGCTTTGTTCACTGTTGCATTTCAATTCAGTAGATACTCAACACATATTCATCACACTGAATTGTGAATGACTTGAATTAATTTGCCCTTTTAGCTCTTGAAATATGAAAAGTGGTAACAAAGTAATAATGATAAGTAAGTAGAAATGCTGAAAAGTCATCATACTGAATAAAGGAAAACACTCAAGCAAAAGGGTCTTTGTTTTCCCTCGAAACAAGAACCTGATGGAACATATTAACAAAGAGAAGCATGATTTACACATTTGCAACATCTTGACTGAGAAAATTGAATGGTTCTGTAAATGCTTTATACACTTTGGGACCTTTGCAATTTCTTCACTGTTCTTCCCTTGTTATTTTTTCATTTTCTTTAAAAGACTGTAGGCAATAAGCAATATCCTGCTCCTTTGGGAAAGAATTGACCACTTGGCCTCTTGGACTCCTTCATGGAGTTTGTCTCCACAGATTTACTTAGCATCCTGAGTGGGGTGATGGAATCAGAGAGTGATTTCTTACTGAAAACCATGCAAACAAAAATAATAGTAAATGCTTTTAATTTTGGCCACTGTGTGAAATGAAACAGATGACCAGCAAAAAGCACTTTTCAATACCACTTTTTAAAAATATATTTTACTGATCTTCATTGTCTCAGGGATGTAAAATACTTATTCGCTCACCCTTACTGTTGCTAGTCAAATCAGAATTAATATCAAATAACAGATTTGAAATAGAAAAGACACCTTAGTGATCTTTTAAAAATTATTGAGATATAATTGACATTTAACATTGTATTAGTTTTAAGTGTACAAAATAATGATTTGCTATATGTATATATTATATATATTTATATGTATATATTATTAAATGATTACTTCCATCAATAAATCCACTGCTGATACATTTTTTTTAAATCTCCATGCTTCATCTTGGACTTTTTATAAGTTAGTTAGATTTTACATTATAATAAAAATTATACTTAAGAATCATCTTAAAATATTTTTCATGTACATATTTTTTTCATCATATTTCCCCTAATATAAAATCCTCAGCATCTAACTGACACAGGTTGACCTTCAGAGATTTGATAATATATTAAGTAAAATAAAGCCATGTAATGTCTTTTTAAAAGACACATTAGTCTCTAAATTTTAAATGAGAAAGATTATCAAAATAAAATTTCTTTGCACTTAATATTAGCTGTTAAAACATCATTGATCAAATTCTTTCTAAAACATCTTTATAATGTAAATATTTATGCAATAAAAATATTTCCAAAAACTAGTTTGTAGTGTAATAATTGTGAGTAACAATATCTAATACAACCAAATTCTAGATCAGGAGTTAGCAAATTTGTTGCCTCTTTTTGTAAATTAAAGTTTTTTGGAACATATGCACGCCCATTCTTTTGTGTATTGTCTACTGTGCTAAAAAAGCAGAATTAATAGTTGTAACAGCGGTTGTATGGCCTACAAATCTAAAATATGTACTATCTGGCCCGTTACAGAAAAGAAATTTGCTGACCTCTGTTCTAAACAAATGAAAAACTTGGGACATTTCCTTATAAATCATTACACTGAAGTTACCCTCATGTTCCTTTTATCACTTAAATGGGAGGGAGAACTTTGAGAAATTTCAGAATGTTCTGGGTGTCAGTATTTGGTATAAACTGACCAGGAAAAGACAGAAAGAACTATTGGCCCTCATTAGCTGCTTAGGCTAATCACACTCAAGTTACCACATTATCCTTCTTACTTCTAAATCTTCCAAGTGCCTGAGGCACATGAGGTCTTCAGTTTATCAGAAATGTTGACTTTTCTCTCATGGCCTGATTTTACCTGCTTTCCTAGATTGATCTTGTCTCTTCAGTTTGTGGTTGGGTGAACCTGTTGGCTGGTTTGGATGCATTCTATGGTTCTGTGAGCTACTTTTGCCCTCCTCTGTGAGTGCCAAGATTCTCATTTTTGGTTTTGATTTTCAAGCCTTAAACTTCAACAACACTTTTCAACTTCTGATTCCAAAATTCCCATCTCAGGCTGCCCTTCCTGTTCTGTTTCCTGGCCAAGCAAAAGTGAGTGAGTAATAAAGGATTTAAATGGCATTTTGATGCATTTAACATGTTATTAAAGGGAAATAATAGAAACCAGAATTAGTTAGTATTAAATAAAAAGGGCAAATGGAAAATTAGGGCTGCTAAATTCTGAAATTCCACAACTATGCTTCATATAAAGAAAGAAAATCATTTGTTTTGTATATCCATGAAGAGACAGATGTAAAAAAATGTGGCAAAAATTAGGATTGGAATAAAACAATTAAAAAATTAAAAAATCACAAAATTTCAAGGTGGAAAAATTCTATAAACAAGATAGCTCTCAATATCAAGTTTTCATCTTGAAAACGTCACTTTGATATCCAGGTGGAGGTTTGAAGGGAGCATCAGGAAATTATGAAGAAAATATACTACAATCCAGTCTCTTTGTGATGTCACAGTCAAATAACACAAAATTTGGAGCAAAAAATATTTAATAATGCAATACAAGATTTCTTGGAATTTCAGGGACAGTGTTATAAAAAATCCACTTTTCTCACCCATCTCTCTATCTCTCTCAAGTCCTAGAACTACACCCAAAACTTACTTCCATTCTTTTTTTTTTAGCTGTTTTTTAAATTGATTTTTAGAGAGAGAAGAGAGAGAGAGAGAGAGAGAGAGAGAGATCACATTGATGAGTTGCCTCCTGCATGCCTTCTACTAGGTATTGAACCCACAACCTCAGGCATGTGCCCTTACTGGAATTGAACCGGCAACCTTTTGGTGCATGGGATGATGTCTGACCAACTGAGCCACACCAGTCAGGCACTTTCTTCCATTCTTAATTGGGTGTTAGGATTTTTTTCCACTCTTCTCCTTGCCCTTTTGGGTGTGTGTAAAGTTTGATTTTGAAGTGTTTTAGTTTATCCAAGAGGAGCTCTCCAAAGACAGATGGGTAAATGAGACTGTGCCTTAGAAGAGTGGACATGAGATTTATCACTGTAAAGGTGATAGTTTGACCAGAGAATAGGGCTCAGAGGCCTGAGGGCAAAATGCTGCAACCTGCATGGCGGGGTTCAGGATCTGCAGGAGGGGCTGACGTACAAATGAAAATCCTAGACAGAAAAATGAATTATTAAGGAGTGGGGGCCAGGTGGAGTCTCTTTCTTGAAAAAGCACACTGAGACTTGGCCTTGTCCGCTTTTTATTCAGTTTTAGATACACATCTTGCCCTCAGTAAAGCATGGCAAGCACATAGCAGACAGACAGTCTCAAAGGTCAGTAAAGATCAGTAAGGTCTAGTAAACATTTACTTGGAGGCTATCAGGTGGGGAAATTGCTTTAAGCCACCGCAATCTCAAAACGAACAATCAGTGCTTAGCGTGAGCCCTGCTAATGCTCAAGGTCCATTGGCCTCCCGTGTTCCTTGGTGCACATTCATGATAATGCCGGTATGTGGTGGCTTCCCCCACAAAATACTAGATAAAGTCAGACACCCCAAATCATGGTCCTTCTGCCTGGTGTTGCTCATACCAATAGGGTGAGGCAGTATTCAGTAAAGAAAGTCAGAAACTTTATTCTTTGGCCAAGCATTGGAGAAGGTCATGATGTCATGCTCTAAACCACTTCTCCCCATTTTTGGGCCATTAGGAAAGTCTTAAAGGATGAAGGGGGGCAGGAAGATGGAGGTAATGAGTTTCAGGGTGGAGATTCCCTAGGAAGAATGGGGAGTTCTCTGATTTACAAGGGAGCATGTGTAATTCCTAAACATGCTTGGAACATGACCAGCCATACATAACATATCCCATTTTAATGTTAAATCTCCATCCTGGGGCATGGCTTTTAATATATTAATGAAGAAAGGTTAACCAAAAGGTGACTTTGGAAGGGGTTTCAGAAGCCGTCTTGGATTTTTCTAGCTCAAACCGGTTTCTTAGTGGTGGTTCCCTGCTGGCAGGCTTAGCTAGCCAGCCATGGAATTTCCTCTTTTTATTGATGAGTTCAGCCTGCTTTTATCAGGGGATATCTTGGATAGAATACAAGAAAGTCAGTAGAAGGTTAAAGATTAATTAATGATGTGATAGCACAACCAAGTGACAAATAATATAAGAAACCAAGAGCTTCTAAAAGACTGCAAAGTTAGAATAGAGAAGTAGGAGGAAAAGAAGAAGGTGAGGGAGGAAAATGCTTCTTGTAGCAAATGTCAGATATTACAGAGAAGTTGAGACACATATGAACTGAGAATTGGGAGTAGCCCAAAATAGGCTTGAGAATTTTCCATTGTATTTGACTCTATTAAGAAGCATTTCAGCCTGGCAGGTGTGGCTCAATGGTTGAGCGTTGACCCATGAACCAGGAGGTTTGGGTTTGATTCCAGATCAGGGCACATGCCAGGGTTGTGGGCTCCATTCCAGTAGGGGTTGTATAGGATCAATGATTCTCTCTCATCACTAATGTTTCTCTCTTTCTCCCTCTCCCTTCCTCTTTCTGAAATCAATAAATAAAATATATTTTTTAAAAAACATCGCAGTGGAAATGGGGACCATAGGCTGATTGGCAACAGGAGTATTGACTGCTTTTCCAATTATTTTGTCTATAGAGTTGAAATGGGAATCTACTAACCTTAGGTTCTAGGTAAAAGGGGCTGTGTGGATGAGCAGCCTCTTTGCAAGCCTCTTATGTACACATAAAGAAGGCTCACCGTAAAGGAGATCCAGAAAAGTGAGTGATGGAGGGAGAACTGGGTAAAGTGTGTGAATGAAAAGGGGAATTTATTTATAGTAGAATAAGGGTTCCAATGGCATTGCAGAAATAATTTAATATGGTTACATAGCCATATGTGCTAGGGATTGTGAGTGGTGGGGAAAGAAGACATTGTTTCTGCCTCTAAGAAGCTAATGGCTCAGTAAAGATACTTGTTTAATTAAATATTTAGTAAGTGCCTACCTACTGTGTGCTAGGAAATACTGTTTTAGGCACTGAGGATACAGTAGGTGGAACAAAACAAGGTCTAGGTCTTCAGAGAGATTGAATTCCAGTGGAGGCAGAGATGCAAATAAAGAAAATTTTAACTATTTGGGGAGCTATGTTAGCTGCCTTGCTCTGTAGCATTGACAATTTCTTCCATTTTTGCTTCTAATAATCCCAGTAAGGGAAGCAAAAGTGGAGCGACTTGTCAATTCTATGTGGCAAGGAATTTAGGAGGAGGCAAGCAGTGATTTATGGAGAAAGGGATGGTGATTGGCCTGAGTCTTGAAAGCAGAGTGAGTGTCCATCAGGTGGAGCACTAGGGAAAGGCAGGACAGGCAAAGGGAGAATGTCAGCAAAGGCAGGAGGCTGACAGGAAAGTGGAGTGGGAATGGGAAGATGACTCACAGGAGAGGAAAAAGAGTGGGTGAGGGTAAGAATGTGAAGGGACATGCCACCATGACAGCATGCATTTGTGTGGAGGCCAGGGCCAGCAGGAATGAAAAGCTCTGTGGGATTAAGAGGCTCCAAGGTTCTGAAAGATTCTGGCTTAGAGTGCTGTTCGCCTGGCCAAAGAGAAACACAGAGTGTGTTCCAGTCTGTGGCCAGACCCAGTCAGCAGGCTTCATTGGGTTTCCAAAATGGATGCCTAGGAAAAGTCCTTCATGCCTCTGTTGAGCTTGTCCCAGCTTGCCTGGGAGGCCAGTGGTGAAGTGAGCTCTGAGGCATTATAGAAGCATGTGGGAAGTGCAAGATGTCACTAGTCTCATGGATGCACAGCTACATGGAGGCATCTGGGCAGATACCCCCTCGGTTCTCCGCCAGGTTACATCACCATAGCCTGTTTCCTTGTGCTTTCCAGTTCACATCCAAAATAAAGGCGATCAGAACCAATAAACTCTAAGGTTCTTTTTAAAGCTGAAATTCTAAGGATCTGCTTATGATAAGAAAATGTGCTGTCCTGTTTTTCTATTTTTACTTTTGAACAACTCCCTTCCCACAAAAATAAAAAACAAAAACCTTTTAGTGAAGGACTCAACACATATTAGAAGAGCTATCAATATGAAATCAATTGACTCATTTCATACTAGCAGGGAGTTTTTATTCTTCACATTTAAAGTTAATCAATCAGCCCTAGCTGGTTCAGATCAGTGGATAGAGCATTGGCCTGCAGACTGAAGGTCCCAGGTTCGATTCCAGCCAAGGGCACATGCCCGGGGTTGCAGGCTCGATCTGCAGTAGGGGGCATGCAGAAGGCAGCTGATCAGTGATTCTCATCATTGATGTTTCTATCTCTCTCTCCCTCTCCCTTCCTCTCTGAAATCAATTAAAAATATAAAAAAATTATAAAGTTAATCATTATAAACTCCAGGTACAAATAATAGAAACCACATTTGCATTCTTTCTCCCCCTTTATGTCTTACTTTGTTGTTTTTTTATTATAAAATGCTCCAAAATTTTACTCTTTCTGTTTTTTTCAACTGCTAAATCAGTGTGCAAATTAAGCTACACCCAAAGATTCAGGCTCTGATAACAGGAGGGCTGGGTAGAAATAAACATCATTTTTATAAAGCTTTTAAAATTTAAGAATATTTATTGCCCTGAACTCTATCATTTTATTCAGATAACTATTGGAGCATCAACAGAAAACGTGGGAGACAATAAATGTCAGATAAACTAGACCCTTTGAATTGACCTACAGGTGTGCTCTAAGTCTTTGACTTTGGGAAGAATGTCTCCTTGACATTTTCTGGCATTTGTAGTAATTTTTTAGTTGCTTTTCATCTCTAGTCCTAGCACTCCTTTGACCCAATGTGATTCTCCTTTTATTAATATTTACCTTTCTTCCTAAGGAGAGTCTGCTGTGATTTTGTTTAAATCCTCTTCACTTCTTTGTAGATAACGCCCCACTGGCCAGAAATGAACTCAGATCCTGACTCATGGAGGCACTGGACACTATTCTCTGTGGAAAACTGGACTCTGCTCCTGCCTGCAGTGCCATGTGTTATCATCCTTTGTTTATTGTCTTTGAGCCAGTTTTCAATCCATTTGATGGCACTTCTCTCCAAATCAATTTCTATTAATTTTTCATGTCAGGCTTCGCAAGGCACTGCATTGGATGGATGACGGAGGTCCAGGCATATTGCAGCTACGAGTTCAGCTCATCCAGTGATTTTGTAGTTTGTTTTCAAAACATGGGGGTGGGGTAGGTGGGGGGATCAGGTTTCGCTGGCACCATCTGCCAGCGCTGTCTCGCCTGCTGGTGAAAACTCATGTGTGGGAGTACTGACGCAGGCGCTGCTTTAAAACCACCTAAGTCAGAGGATCTTTCTAATGGACCTGAAATGCCAGCTGCTCCTCACATTCCCACACCATGTGGTCTAATGAAGCGGCCCCTTTTTCAGCAGCTCCAGCCAGGAATCTTTGAGTCGTTTTGATCCTCTTTTATCCTTTGATCAACATTTGATCTATGGAATGAAGGCGCAGTTTGAGAGTCCCTCGGTGTCCCTCACTTGCGCTCCCCTCACGCCCTTGGTTATTAATGCTCCGAGGCCCTGAACTCATTTCTAACCGGCTGTACCTCTTTGACTCTTTGTTCTTTGGTACAAGGCAGTCACTGGGCTGTTTTAATTTGTTTTAAAACCAGCTGGTCAAGTCTACCCAGGGCCAGGCCTCGCTACTCAGGCACGCCTCGTCCGTCGTCGTTGCTCAGAGCCGTGGCTCAGGTCTCTCGTTCTCTTCAGTGGGCAAACGGAGATATTTGGAATTTGTCCACATTGTTAAAGTCCTAAAACATTCCATCTCAATAACAATTCAGTGGATTTATGTGTGGTGGCTGGGGCAACTGGGTGGGCAGGGGAGACCTTGTGGAGCTCTTGCCTGCGTTACCTAGGAACACTTAGATTTAAATAGTTCTCTATAGTCTTGTACTATTTTAAAACAAAGACAGTTCTAGACTGGCTCTTAAATCTGCCATTTATTTTTGCAAATCATCCTGATGCAAAACTCTCAAAAGGTTGAAAAACGATACCGACAGGAAAGGGTTATAAGCATTATGTTCAACCCTTTGCATAGATCTGAAAGGCTCCCCTCCTCCCATGGGCATAGCCACTGGTTTTTAACTTCACATTATTTCTAGAGTATCTTGTTCTCATCTGTATGAATTCTGCACTGTGCAACCCTCTCAAATCTCTGCTCTCAAAATGAATGTATAATACTTGACCTTTTAATCTAGCATATCAGGCCTTTCTGTAATTCAATTAAACTTTTTATGGGATGAACCCAACTACCAAATATCACCTTATCTTCACCAGTGGAAGTTAAAACAGAAATGTCAGACACTATAGACAAAAAAGAGTCCAAACAGAACATTAATACCAGATGAAACACCTTTAGACTGTTTTACAATGACTTCATGCTTAGCTGTTGAAAATAAGCTGTCAAACACGATGTTGCTGTGTATTCATGGGATACAAAGTAATATATCAAACACATTTGCTTTAAAGAATGTCTGGCTCTGAAAAAGATGAGCAATTTCACATGGACATTCACATGGAGTGCTGGCGTGAATGGAATTGCTCTTTTAGGGACAGAGAGCACTAAATGTAGACATACTATGCTCAGAAGACTGTCCTTTGCTAATCCTATCTAATAAAAGAGTAATATGCAAATTAACCATCACTCATCACAAAGATGGTGGCGGCCACGGAGCTGGAGCGAGCAGGAGGCTTGAGTTGTCCGAGGATGAAGGAAGCCAAGCTTCCCACCTACCCTGCCGGCCCTGAGCTCCGCTCAAGGCTACAAAGATTCAATTATAGAAGATAAATAAATCCCAGATATCTGCTTCCAGCTGCCGTGGCCTCTGCTCAAGGAGAGGCTGGGAAACTGGATTGCCAGGGACAACTGAGGCTTTGAGCCAGACAAAGGCAACAAAATTTCAATTATAGAAGTAAAATAAATCCCAGATACCTGCTTCTAGCCGCAGGCATGGCCAGCCTGAAAACGGCCCTCAGCCCCTCACCCAGGCTGGCCAGGCACCCCAGTGGGGACCCCCACCCTGAAGGGGATGTGGCCACCCTGCAAACAGCCATCAGCCCCTCACCCAGACTGGCCAGGCACCCCAGCGGGACCCCCACCCTGATCCGGGACACCCTTCAGGGTAAACCAGCCAGCCCCCATGTGTGCACCAGGCCTCTATCCTATATAATAAAAGGGTAATATGCAAATTGACCCTAACAGCAGAATGACTGGGAATGACTGGTCACTATGACACACACTGACCACCAGGGGGCAGACGCTCAATGCAGGAGATGCCCCCTGGTGGTCAGTTTGCTCCCACAGGAGGAGCTCTGCTCAGCCACAAGCCAGGCTGATGGCTGCCAGCACAGCAGTGGTGGTGGGAGCCTCTCCTGCCTCCTCAGCAGCACTAAGGATGTCCAACTGCAGCTTAGGCCTGCTCCCCGCTGGCAAGTGGACATCCCCTGAGGGCTCCCGGGCTGCCAGAGGGATGTCTGACTGCCAGCTTAGGCCGGATCCCCCAAGGAGCAGTCCTAAGTCAGCAGGTGGACATCCCCTGAGGGGTACCAGACTGCAAGAGGGCACAGGCCGGGCTGAGGGAGGGTTCCCCCCCCTACCCCCCCGGAGTGCACAAATTTTTGTGCATCGGGCCTCTAGCCCTATATAATAAAAGCCTGATATGCAAATTGACCACATGATGGAACAACTGGTGGAATGACCGGTTGCTATGACACACCCTGACCACCAGGGGGTAGATGCTCAATGCAGGAGCTATCCCCAGCCTGCAGGCCCCAGGCCAGCCAAGGTGAGTGCCAGCAGGGGCCCCCTGATCACCCTGCTAGTTGCCCTGCCGGTCACCATGCAGATTGGCTCTGATCAACAGCCAGGCCTAAGGACCCTACCCATGTACAAATTTTGTGCATGGGCCTCTAGTAAGATATAATGGAAAATGAGAAAGACCCAATTAGAATATACAGAATGAAAAGAAGTATTAGAAAATATGGCCCAAATTCTCATTAAATTTTTACTCCCTCTTAAGTACTTTAAAATACATTTAAACTTACAATTAAAAATTCAAAGTATGTGAATAGTAAGTAAGTGAAGCTCAGCTCTAATTTTCAAACTTCAAAAATAAGTGTTTTCTTCTTATAGTTTCCCAAAGAGATTTAAACAGATCTGGTAAAAGCAGCAAGAAATATGAATGAAATTTGTTATGCTTTATGACCTTCATGTTTTGTGAGAATCTGTTTTTTGATTAATAAAGCTGTTGGGACTATTTGTCGCAGGAAGATGCTTATGTTGTTCTGTGAGATGAGGAAGGAGATGACAGTGCCCTGTTATGATAAGTAGTAAAGGGAAGAGATACTGTATGCAAAGCACCTAACACTGCTCTTAGTGTAGAGTTGGTGCTCAGTAAATCCCATTAAGTAAAACCATGAGCCAAAGTGTGGTCAGGGACTGCTTGATACAAAGGGCGATTGGTCTGACCTCTACAATTAAAATGTTTTTCTAGCTGGTTTGTGTTTTCCTCCTCCAAATTAAAGAGGACATGGATGCGTTGTGTGTGGAGCTAATGTAGATTGTTGTTACTATTTCTCCACAATGACAGAGTGTGATAGATCTGAGAGCCTTTGCAATTTAATAGACCTGTTTTACACTCTAGTCAGTGGTAGACACACAACATCCCATCTCTTGGACTTTTAATTTTTTTCATTTGAAAAATGTGCATAATGCCACCTATTATTCAGGGTTGTCATGAGAATGAAAGGAAGTAATGTCTGTAAAATGTCTATAAAATTGACTAGTTGTAGCAGATGTTCATTAAATGCAACTTTCCTTCGAGGAAGAGAGTTGCCAAGAGCTAGATAGAGTGTCAAGGTATAGCTGAACACGTGGGAGCAACAATTACATGAATTGAGCCAACACAGTTGGGGATAGGGAGGGCATGGGCATCCTGGTGCACACTCTGGATCCTCCAGTGCAGATTAATAGTAGCGAATTAACTTCAAATCCCTATAGGGTCCATATAGAGTACCTTAAGTGGTACACTACTCAAGCATCAGTGTAAATACCTGAATCACCCAGGAAACTTGATAAGAATGAAAAGGACCCTATCTCTCTTCTATGGATCTGGGACTCTGTGTTCTTTAGCTCTTGAGTGATTCATATGATCTTCAACATTTGTAAACCACTGATGTAGGTAATAGAGTTGCAGCACACACTTCTGGATTAGAGTTCCAGTGTGCATTCCAGTTGTCTACAGCAGTGTCTTTGACTTCCACCTCAGGTCTCCTTCAATGCCAAAGACTGTGGCTGGAATAAATTCAGGAGGGTAATGCTCAACCAAAAGGGGATATAAGCCAATAGATTGATGTTCCCAATCCATCCTCAAGCGGACACTCTGAAAGGCATTCTGTGTACTTCTAAGGAGGTCCCAGTGGCACATTACACCATTCTTCCCAGCAGCATCTGAAAAATCACACCCTCACTTAAATTTTCCCCTTTATCTGTCCCACATTTCTTGCACTTCACTCCTGTTTTCTGGAATCATCTTGAAAATGAACTACACACAAGTTCATGGCTCCAGTGTTACCTTTGGGACAACTCAAGCTCAATAATGTAGTGATGGAAAGTATGCCCAGGAGAGCAGCATGTCCAGCTTCCAAATAGTAACTTCACAGTATATGCAGCAAGAGAGAAAAATCAAAATGGGTGATGTGGAGAAGGGGTAGGAGGTTTTTGTTCAGAGATGTGCCTGGTGCCACACCATAGAAAACAGAGGCAGGCACAAAACTGAGTCAAGGCTGCATGGCCTATTGGAGCAGAAGACAGGTCATGCTCCAGATTCTCTTACACAGATGCCAAAAAGAGCAAAGGCATCGTCTAGGAATAGGAGACACTGATGGAGTATTTTGGGAATGCCACGAAATACATCCTTGGAACAAAAATGATCTTAGACAGTGTGCAGTAAATAACTAACTTTGCCCAAAGGGAGGCCTGACCTATGCCCTCACTTCTGGGAAGTAATCTCCAAGCCTTTGGAGTGTCTGCCTTATATGAGTACCTTTGCTTGCCTGAAGGCCTTGAACTACAGTGATAATCTACCCGTGGAGGGCCTTAGGCACCAAGGTACCACTTTGGCAGTGGAGGGACTGGAGACTAAGGTTAGCCATGTGAAAGGTCAATCATGTCTATGTGACCAAGCTCCAGTAATATTTAGGACACCAAGGCTTTGGTGAGCTTCCTTAGTTGGCAATATTGTATGCATATTGTCACACATCATTACTAGGAGAAATAGGCACTGTCCTCTCCACTCCACCTGGAAGGAAAAACTAGAAATGGTACACCTGGGTGACCCCTAGCCCTGCCTTATGTAAAACTTCCCTCTATCATTTTTAATCTATGTCCTTTTGTTGTAATAATCCAGAATGACTTTCCTGAGTTCTGGAATTCTTTCTAGCAAGTTATCAAATCTGAACGTGGTCTTGGAATTCCTGAACTTGTAGTTGGTGTTAGGAGTGAGGATGGTCATGGGGACCCAGCCTTTCAGCTGGCATTAATAATAAGGGAGAAAGGGCAGACAGGATAGCTAATTTCAAAGATACAACTCACAAGTAATAGCCACTACCTTATTTATTGCAAGGTAGAAATGCATCATGACTTTTTTTTAACAGGCGCTATATTGCAATTGTTCTGATAGACAGGAATTCATATAATGAATGGCTTATAGGGTATTCTTGTTGAATAGTTCTGATCTAAATAAAATTGGCTGGTAGTTAAATGAGTATAATCACACCTTTTGATTTTTTATAGTAATTCTAGTTCAGCAACTGCTATCGCTATTTCTCCTTCTAAAGACAATTGAAATTGAGATTAGAATGGATTAATTATGTCAAACTTTCCACAAAGGTGTTGATTGCCATCTCACAACCTAGAGAAGATCAGTTTTACAAGCACACACACACACACACACATCTGGTTATATGAATATCCTATATAATAAAACCCTAATATGCAAATTGACCAAACGGCTGAATGACCAGTCGCTATGGCATGCACTGACCACCAGGGGGCAGATGCTCAATGCAGGAGCTGCCCACTGGTGGTCAGTGCGCTCCCACAGGGGGAGTGCTGCTCAGCCAGAAGCCAGGCTCACGGCTGGTGAAGGCAACGGTGATGGTGAGAGCCTCTCCTGCCTCCACTGCAGGCAGGCAGTCATTGCAGCATATGGATATATGAAGTTATTTTTAAATCCTAAAGCAAAATGATGAGAGTTAAAAGAATCATATTTAAATAAAAAATGGGTAACCTTTCTCAGTGAGAGATATAAACTAAGTTTTGGGAATAACATGTCAGAAAATAAATGACTCCCAAACCCAGGAGAAACATTTTTATTTGGGTAGAGAGAGCTGGATGAGTTTTAGACCCTTCCTTTCAGTTTTAAGCTTCTGTGATTTTTTAAAATCCCCTGACTAATGGATATTGTTTGTCTTTATCATAGATTTTATTGATAAATATACTTTTCAGAATTTAATTTTCCTTTCTGTTTTAAGGTCTTTCATCCTACATAATTTCAGCTTTCTGCTTTTTATAAGATTGAACTTGGCTTTTCCAGTGTATATTTTTCTTGGCGTTGACGGTGCAAATTTGTATTTGTAATTTTTAGGTTTGCTCAGCATCTTTTGTATATAAGAAAATACTTTGTAAATGACAAGTCACTAGAGTGATACAAAAGTAGCATGTAAATAAGCTCCAACAAGTTTTTAATGAGAAAGAAAAACTGTTCAGAATAATAGTATTAGTGATGAAGCTAATGCTACTGAAATGTTATTTTTTAATAAATGCTACTGCAAGTTACAATCTTGGATGGTGGGAAATCTTTGGTTTGGAGTGACCAACTCATTCCAGTTTGCCTGGGACTTGTTTAAGCACTGAAAGTCCTGCATCCCCTGAAACACTTGCGTTCTGGCCAACCAGTATGGTCTGTGTGAGTTGTATTCCTATTAGAACTTCTATATCAAAAGGTCAGACACAGATGCAAGGTTACCGGTATATAACTTCATACAAATATGCTATTAATTTCTGTATCTTTAGCACCTAAAACATTTCTGGATTCATAATAGGTTTTCAATAAATATTTGATAACAGAATAACTAAGGATTTGTCCTACCAGCCAGTATCTGATTAACTCCGAGGGAAAAGCTGCATCTTGCTGGAAGATCATCCTAAACTGTCAGGGACTATGTCTCCTAATTCATGTGAGATAAAATAGTTCTCTGACTTGAGGATACCCCAGCAAAGTGTGCTCAATCAATCAGAAGGCACGGGTATTCCAAAATGTGAATGTGAATCAGTTTGTAATAATTATTGTTGAAATTTATCTCCAAGTTAAAAAGTTTGTTTATCGTGTTTCTGAGAGCATCTTTCTGACATACTGCAACCTCTGTAACTACCACTCCCACCAAACCCTTAGTGAGGATTTTACAAGACCACTCAGATCTAATGACAGAAGAGGACTTGCAGGAAACTCATACTTAGAAGGGGCTCTGAGGCTGCCTGCCGGTGATTTGTCCAGCAGAGGGCGCTGGTGTACCTATGAAAGACCAGGTTCACACTGGGATGAGCGGTGATGGACAGCATGATGCTGAGGGTCTCTGTAAGAGCTGAAAACTAACAATGGGAAACTAATTCGCACAAGAAAACACCTGGGACAAATACAACGCCATTTTGCACAAAGTGTGTTTACCCAGTGAACACTCTAAATGAATGAAATCTCAGAATTTTATTTCAACATAAAATAAAACTAAAACAACACTCTAGCAATCTATCTTTCCTGAGAGACAATGCACTACAAAGCTCATTTTAGGGAAAAAAACCTATGACGTACTCCAAACCAAGAAAAAGAATGTATAAAGTTTAAACATATGCCTAAAGAATCTTAATTATTTTTCTAACTTTTATGATGATAATAAAGTAATAATTATATCTAACATGTTTAGTGCCATAAAGTTTCCAAAATTTATACTCACATTTAATTTTATTTTTTTCTTTATTGATTAAGGTATTACATATGTTTCCTTATCCCCCCAGTGCCCCCGCACCCCACTCACGTTCATGCCTTCACCCCCCTGGTGTCTGCATCCATTGATTATGCTTATATGCATGCATACAAGTCCTTTGGTTGATCTCTCCCCCTTACCCCTACTTTTCCACTTAGGTTTGAGCATCTGATCGATGCTTCTCTAGTCACATTATTTTAAATGTATCAGTAATCTGTTAAGGTAAAGACTCTGACTACTATTTCTGTTTTACTAGTAAACACAGAACAGTTATGGCACAGAACAATTAAGGGATTTACTTAAGGATACATAGTTATTCTGAATATAAGTCTATTTCTGTTCATCATCAGCACTAACTTATGGTGCTCTCCATTTACATACCAAATATTAAGTAACACATTTTATTTATTACTAATTATTATCATTTTTTAAAACAAAGATCTATTTCTTACAAGTATTAAGATAATTTCACCAAGACTAAACTTGATGTATACTTTGACTTGTCTTAAAATGTTAAATTTCCCTGCAAATGTTAATTTGTTGAAAAATGAGTAAAGTTTTCCAAGGAGTAGGAAAAATTATTTGTGCAAGAAAGAAACATTATTTTCAATATAGATGAGCATTTTATGTTCTTTAAGAAAAGACAAAGCATCTTTGAAAATAAGAAACTGCCCCAACCGGTTTGGCTCAGTGGATGGAGCGTCGGCCTGCGGACTGAAGGGTTCCAGGTTCGATTCCGGTCAAGGGCATGTGCCTTGGTTGGGGGCACATCCCCAGTGGGAGGTGTGCAGGAGGCAGTTGATCGATGTTTCTAACTCTCTATCCCTCTCCCTTCCTCTCTGTAAAAAATCAATAAAATATATTTTTAAAAAAAGAAAATAAGAAACTAATGTGGAAATCAGAGAGGTCCTCTGCTCACCAGTGACATTACTTTCCTTTGCTGAGGATGGAGAGGAAGATGAGAAGAGGAGCTGTCTCTGGCTCAGCTTCTAACATGCCCATGTTGCGTGACACTGCTGAGTGCTTTTCTGACTTCCCTTTTTTCCCCTCCCAGGCAAGTGACAGCTGTTTGACTTCTCCCACTGGACCCCACAACTATTTGCTCCTCTAGAGCAAAATCTGGTTGATCACAATGAGAGAAAGATGGAGTCTGTGACTTAGCATGTACATTCTGCCCTAGTGCTAATGGGATCCATTATCAAAAACAGACACTCATGGGACCTCTGTCCCCAGCCCTGGAAACTACATGGCAGCTCCACAGCCAAGCTATTTGAGTGTATATTTACTTGTGGGTACCCTGTGCCCACCTGCCATCAGGAACAGATCTGGGTCAAACAGATCTTGACCAGAGTAATCATCTAATGGGTGGGCTGCTTGGCTGATGGGGTTATCAGGACTCCACTGCATATATAGTTTGGATTTGTCTGTGTCCAAATATATGTTTAACAGTAACTGATTTTCTTTTTTAAATTGAGACTTCATAACAACAACAGAAAATATCATTTGAGAAGGACTAGGATACAAAATGTAGACTGAACTATTTCCAACTACTGTACATATAAACCCTATCTATGCACACATCTATGAACGCCTAGAACCAGTGCTCAGCTGTAACTAAACTTTGATCCTTGGGTTTCCTAACATTGCTTTTTAGCTATGAACTATAAAAGGAAAAGCTATAGCCAAATTTTGGTCCTGATTTTCTCATTCTGTCACTAGTTTTATTTTATTTTATTGATTGGCCTCAGTGTAGTCACTTCCTTGAACAAAGACAGATGTGCTAATATGGAAGAATTCTGAGTATTTATGTTTGCAATCAGTTTAGACCAGTGGTTCCACAGGGGGAATTTTTAAGGGGAGCAATTCAAGAATTAGTTATTAACAGTGAATTTTTTGCATTTGTTATGATCCTAGGGGCCTCATACACAGTATATAAATATATATTGTGACATATTTATGCATTTCAGGTTTCTATTATATGTTTTGAAACTTTATTTACTGTTTTTTCATATCACTTCATATTATTTTTTTAAACAATTTCTTCCTTGGTACTTCAACTGTACTTTCATTCTTTTTTTTTATTTTTTATTTTTTTTCTTGATTTTTTACAGAAAGGAAGGGACAGGGATACAGAGCTAGAAACATCGATGAGAGAGAAACATCGACCAGCTGCCTCCTGCACACCTCCCACTGCGGATGTGCCTGCAACCAAGGCACATGCCCCTGGGCGGAATCGAACCTGGGACCCCTCAGTCCACAGGCTGATGCTCCATCCACTGATCCAAACCAATCAGGGCAATGTACTTTTATTCTTTTTTCTCTTTCATGGATTCCATTTTCTTTGGGAGCTTGTTTAATGGCCTTTTAGGCTTCCTCCACGTGAGTAGGAGTTCACTTTTTGAATAATAAGAATTATATGTCACAGGGGGCATCAGGATTTTAGAGATGCTTAGGTAAGGTATGGCCCAAAAAAATTGGGAACCACTGTTTTAGACTTTAAAATATAGCCCCCCTTTTTAACTGAATTTCCACAGCTTATATTCCTGTCCTTATTTACTACTATACATAGACATTTAAGAGCTAGAAATGGCATACTTCCTGTTGCAACTCTTGATCATACAATTCCTTCTCCTCTCTACTATATTCGCCCCTCAAAATTAGAATTAGGCACCAATTTTAGTACTTACGTTTAGTACTATGTACTTTTCCACTCACAGCACTTATCAAACTGTAGGCTGATTGTCTACTTATTTCTATTCGTCACTAGATTGTAAGCTTTCTTTATTTGTTCATTCATGCAACCAGTGATTTAATTGTTTATTCATGGTTTTATGCATCAACAATTTGTTGAGCATCTACTATGTGTTAGATATGATACAGACACACACATTTGGAATCAAAGCAGACATTTCTCTTGCACTCATTATGTAGTAATTGAGCTTACAGTCTGATGGGGCATGCAGACAATCAAATAATCAAAGAGGTAAAATACATATTCATTAAATGTGATGAAAGAAGAAAAGTTGTATAATACCATGAAGTTAATTAAATCTAGTCTGTGGGTGGAGCAGGTAGTCAGAAAAAAATTCTGAGAAAGTAACTTCTGACAGTTAATTAGATGGTCAAATGGAAAAAGAGCATTCCAGGCTACAAAGCAACATACTCAAAGTCGCAAGGCAGACAGGAATAGGGTAAGTTTGAGAAATGAAAGAAGAGCATTGTGGCTGGAGAATGAAAGGAGAGGGGAAGTAGATGAATCTGGACAAACAGGTAAGGAATGAATTGTGCAGGACCTTACAAGCCATTTCAGAGGTATTAGCTTCTGTCTTAAGGCCAAGACAAAGACAGTGGAGAGTTTTAAACAGGGAACTACATGATCTGGTGTGAAATTGCTCTGCCTCCAGAATGAAAAATGAATTGGATGGGATCAGAGTGAATATAGAGAATTACTAAGGTAGCCCCTGCAGCAACCCAGGAAAGAGATGGTAGACACTTCTCCAAAGAGGACATACAGATGGCCAATCGACATGAAAAAATGCTCAAGGTCACTAATCCTCAGAGAGATGCAAATTAAAACTATAATGAGGTACCACCTCACACCTGTGAGAATGGCTGCTATCAATAAATCAACAAACGACAAGTACTGGCAAGGATGTGGAGAAAAGGGAACCCTTATGTGTGCTTTCTGGGAATGCAGACTGGTGCAGCCACTATGGAAAACAGTATGGATTTTCCTCAAGAAATTAAAAATGGAACTGCCTTTTGACCCAGCAATCCCACATCTGGGAATATATCCAAAAGATCCCTGAAGCACTAGTTAAAATATCTATATGTATAAAAGCCTAAGCAACCGTCGCAACCGAATAGACGACTGAACAGGCTGCGTGGGGCAACCAGGCCGGCAGGGGGGTCAGTCAGGGACGACCAAATGACTGAGCAGCAGGCTGTAAAGATGGCCATGCCCACAGCCAATAAGGAGGGAATATGCTAATTGACTTCCATGCCCTCAAAGATGGCAGTACCCATAGCCACAGGCTGGCAACGCCCAGTCCCCTCAGCCCTGCCGGGTACTTCAAGCACCTGCCTCTGGAAACCCTCAGTCTCCTCAGTCCCCCAGCAGCCCAGGGCCAGCCCAAGGCACAGGCAAGCCTTGGATGTTGGCTGCCCAGCTGCCCAGGGCCGCCTGAGGCTCAGGTAACCAGGGTCTCCCTCTCCCTTGGCCTTTACCCCACTATTGTCTGTGTCCATGGGGTATGCATATGTTCTTTAGTTAATCCCTTCACCATCTTTATCCAGTAATCCCCAACCCCCTCTCCTCTAGCACCGACCAGTCTGTTCAATATATACATGTTTCCAGTTCCATTTTGTTTTTCAGTTTATTTTGTTCATCAAATTCCACATATTGGTGAGGTTATATGGTATTTGTTTTTCTCTGATTGGCTTATTTTACTAAGCATAATACTCTCCAGGTCAATCCATGCTGTTGTGAAGGGCAAGAGTTTCTTCTTTTTTTATGGTTGCATAATATCCCAGTTTATCAATGTACCATATCCACTCATCTACTGATTGGCACTTGGGTTATTTCCAGATCTATGCTATTTTATATAATGCTGCTATAAACATAGGGGTATATATACTAGAGGCCAGGTGCATGAAAATTTATGCACTTGAGGGGGGGTTCCCTCAGCCCGGCCTGCCCCCTCTCACAGTCCAGGAGCCCTCAAGGGCTGGAGGTGACCCATCGATCAAGGGAAGGTGCCGCCCCCATCACACCTCTGCTGCTGCCACTGCTGGCAGCTCAAGCCTCGGCCGGCCCTGGTTACCTGAGCCTCGGACACAGTACCTGCATAGACATTTCTCCAAAGAAGATATACAAAACACCAACAGATACATGAAGACACACTCAACATCACATCCCTAGTCATTAGAGAAATGTAAATTAAAAGGACAGTAAGATATCACCTCATGACTGTTAGAATAGCTATCATCAAAAAGACAAGAGATACAATTCTCTTATCTTTTTAATGATGGCTCGTCAACCAAAGTGTACTTCAATAGAGGATTGGATAAAGAAGATGTGGTACATACATACAATGAAATACTACTCAGCCATAAGAAAAGGTGAAATATTGCCATTTGTGACAACATGAGAATACAATATTATGCAGAAGCATGCACACTAATCCCCATCAGCCCATACATACCAGAACTCAATAGAAAAATCCCAGGAGAAAACACTAAGGACTTTGGTAGCCTTCATACACCCCAGCCCAACAGTATTGAGAGTCAAATGATAAAATTCAGGGCAAGAATATGCTGCCATACAGCTTCTACCAGAGAATAAATTGCTACCTGATAGTCAAAAAAAAAGAAAAAAAAAGAAAAATAGAATGAATCAATATTTATCTGAATAAGAAATAGCAGGAAAAAAAATCCTATATAATAAAAGCCTAATATGCAAGTCGACCGAACAGTGGAATGACGAGTTTCTATGATGTGCACTGACCACCAGGGGGCAGACGCTCAATGCAGGAGCTGCCCCCAGTTTGCAGGCCCCAGGCCAGCCAAGGTGGGTGCCAGCGGGAGGCCCCTCCCTGGTTGCCCTAGGTCACCCCACAGATTGACCCTGATCGCTGGCCAGGCATAGGGATCCTACCCATGCACTAATTTTGTGCATTGGGTCTCTAGTAATAAAATAAAAAGAAATAGCAGAATATATAAAGTGGAATGAAATTAAATGAACTCTGTTAGAAGTGTCTGGTGCTTAACCTTATCTGGTGGTCTTCTTCCTGGCACAAAGGAGGATGTCATACTGCCCTTCCCTGCACTCACAATTAGACTGAGCCATGTGACAAGTTTCTGGAAAAATACTGTGAGAACATATGATATGTGTTGTCATCTCTAGGCCAAAGCATTAACTGCTGCTGTGAAAACTCACTTTCCCTGCTACATTGACCAGGAGAGTATGGGCTATGGATTAAACAGCTGTGGTATGGTGGGTACTAGCCCAACAGAGACCACCGAGTGATTGCATGGACTAGAGCAGTGGTTCCCAACCTGTTTTTGGCCATGCCTCACCTAAGCATCTCTAAAATCCGGATGCATATAATTCTTATTATTAAAAAAATGGACTCCTATTCACATGGAGGAAGCCTTTAAAAGGCCATTAACTTGATTTAAACAAGCTACCAAAGAACATGGCATCCATGAAAGAGAAAAATAAAAGAATGAAAAGACAGTGGAAGTACTGAGGAAGAAATCACTAAGAAATTGTTAAAATAATAATAATAATATGAAGTTATATGAAAAAATAGCAAATAAAGTTTCAAAACATATAATAGAGAACTGAAATGCATAAATATGTCACAGTGTATATTTATATACTGCACATGAGGCTCCTAGAACTGTAAGAAGTGCAAAAAATTCACTGTTAATAACTCATTATTGAATTGCCCCCTTAAAAATCAAATTGCCCCCCTGTGGGGCATGTGCCCCACGTTGGGAACCACTGGACTAGAGAGTCATCAGAAAGGCTCATGAGCAAGAAATATGTGTCTGTTATGTTAAACCACTGCGTCTCAAGGTTTCCTTTCATTGAATAACCTGGTATATCCTCATTAATGCAGCAACCTTAGGAAAAATGCTAATTGTTATAAAGAAGCCAAAATAAATTACCCTAATTTATATTTATCCCCTTGGTCACGGCTTGGTTCTGCCTAGGTGACTCTGGGTTCGGAATGAACAGCCCTTCACGTGGGGGTAATTTCAAATACACTCCATCATTTTTTTAAAAAATTCAAGGTTATTTAGGTATAATTCACATATGTAAACATTTACCCTTTTGAAACATGTAGTTTTGTAATTTTGAAGAATGTATATGATCCTGTAACTATCACTTCCATCAAGATATAGACTATTTCTATTTTTCCAAAAATTCTTCCTGTACTCCTTTATTGTAATCACTCCTCCTTCCCCATCCTCAACCCCCTGCCAATTACTACCCTGATTTATGTCCCTTGAATTTTGCTCTTTCTAGATATTCATATAATGGAATCACACCTTTTGTATCTGGCTACTTGCAGTTAGCAGAATGCTTTTGAGATTCGTCCACATTGTTGCATCAATAGTTCATTCCTTTTTGCTGCTGAATATTACTTAATTGTATGGAATTATCACAATTTGTTTCCTAATTCCCCAGCTGATGGACATTTGGACTATTTTTGGTTGGGACAGTTATGAGTAAAAATAACCTAAAACATTCTTATACAGATCTTTGCATGGATATATGTTTTCATTACTCTTAGGTAAAATACTTAGAAGAGCCATTTCATGTTCACATGATAAGTGTATGTTTATTGTTCAAAATGATATTTTAAAGTGGTTATAGCATTTGCATTGCCATTAGTAAACCTGCAATTCCCTGATGCTCCACATCCTCACCAGCACTTTGCATTACCAATTTTAAACACCTTATCCTCTCTAGAATGTGTGTGGCAGTATCTTACCTTAATTTTTAATTGGCATTTCCTTAATGACTAATGGTTTTGAATATCTTTTTCATATACTTACCATTTGAATCTCTTCCTTGGTGAGTTATTCACTGAAATCCTTTGCTCGTTTTTCAATTTGGATTTCTGTCTTTTTATTGTTATACTATTTTAAATCTCCTAGATGATATATCTAGACATAATTACTGCATAATTTTTAAAATCAGATAAACTCCAATTGAAAGGACTTTCTGAGGGGTGAGAATATTAAAAAGAAGGATAGAGTGCAGATCTGAAAAAGAATTTAAGAGTATGAAGACTGCTTTGATAGATACTTGTTTGTACAAACTTATGATTAAAATATTTCAGCATTTTCTTTCACTATGATATCTTAAGTTTTTCTCAGATTTAAAAAAAACCCTTAAAATTGTATTTGATCGTGGTGGATCTTTAAAAAAAAAACCTTAATAAATAGGAAAATTATTTATCTTTTGGAACTTTTGCTTGCAATATTAATTTAAATTTTTTATTTTCTTAGAATCAAAGGGATTCATCATTAAAATGACTTACAGTAATGAGAAATCAGGTTCATTCAGGATTGTTTTTCTTTCTCAAGGACACCTTGGAAACTTATTTTGAAAGTTTTGGTAGCCTTATTTCATACATTAATTAAAAATTTTTTCTTTCTAGGTTTGAAGATTATTACAGACTAAAAACAGAGTTCTAACTAATACCCAGATTGTAATTTTCTATAGAACATTTTTGGTCAGTATATCTTGGGATAGAAAGAGCTGTACTCAAGAAGTTCATTTCGATATATCATTGATAGTATTTACAATAATACCATTACATTACAGTTATTATTTACTAATATTGAGAGATAAAAAACATTTCCTCTCATTGGGATTGATAAATATGTTAAGATTGAGAGATTAATTATTGAAACTCCACCTTAAAGATGCATTCAAATGAATACTATGAATTAAAAAAATATTGTGTGGTTAAGAGTATCAAAGGAAAAGTATTCATTTGATAGAATTTAAATATCATCAACTCTTCAATGAAACCCTACTTCTATGAAGGATATCACTATATTCTCTTTACCACACTGGATTCATATCACACAAAATAATTCCCCTTTCCTTTATATTATTCATACAATAATTTTAAGTTCTTTATTCTGTTCCAATAAAATTTATTTCCATATTAATATGATTTAATATAAAATGAAAGTAAATAGTGGTTGAAATAGAACTTGTAAAATGCAGAAAATGTGATACCCAAAACCAACAAAAACGAACCAAGGGATGAAAAGTAAGGTTTGCCGAGAACCTCTTAAGTTTAAGTGTTTTATTTCTTAACACAGTAGAAGAAATTTATGAGCAGCCTTTTTGGTTTAGGACGTTAAACTCTTCAGGGAACTCATTCAAATCAAATACAATGAGACATGGCCAAGGAAAAGCCAAACCAGCTTTACAGGTTCACTGATTTGCAGCAGTAATAATCATCATTTATTGAGCTTTTACTACATGCCAGGCCTATTCTTTTTTGTTTGTATTTGTTAATCATCACCTGAGGATATATTTTTCATTGATTTTTAGACAGTGTGGAAGAGAGGGGGAACACAGAGAGAAAAACATCTATGTGAGAGAGACTCATCGATTGGTTGCCTCCCACACACACCTTGACTGGGCCCAGGGATTAAGCCTGCAACCTAGATACGTGCCCTTGACTGGAATTAAACCCATGACCCGTTAGTCTGCAGGTTGGTGCTCTAATCATTGAGCAAAACCAGCTAAGGCTGCCAGGCCTTATTCTTGATGCTTTACACATATTTACTAAATTAATGCTTAACTCAGTGCAATTCATAGTATTATTAGATCCATTTTATAAAGTGGACAACCAAAGTCACACAGCTAGTTAGTGGCAGAGTCAGAATTGCACCCTGGGAGTGAGGTGAGGAGTCCATCATTTTATCCAGCATGCTATTCTACCTCTTAATTAAGTAGCTCAAAATTATTCTTTCATAATTTCTTTATTATTATTATTATTTGTATTTAGTATTTTTAGCTAAAACTTTATAAGGAAATTAGATTTCTAGTATTAGAATTTTTAGCTAATGGGTGGTCTACAGGTTGGACCTATAAAATAATTTAAATAACTTTTTATAAAAACAAAACACCCTGTGGGAAACAGTATGGAGTTTCCTCAAAAAATTAAAAATGGATCTCCCATTTGACCCAGTGATCCCACTTCTATAAATATATCCCAAGAACTCAGAAACACCAATCAGAAAGAATATATGCACCCCTATATTCATAGCAGCACAATTTACAATAGCTAAGACTTGGAAACAGCCTAAGTGCCTATTAGCAGATGAGTAGATTAAAAAAACAGCAACAACTATGGTACATCTACACAATGGAATGTTACAGAGCTATAAAAAAGAAAAAACCCTTACCATTCACAACAGCATGGATGGACCTAGAGAATATTATGCTAAGCAAAATAAGCCAGTCAGAGAAGGATAAATATTACATAATCTCACTCATTTGTGGAATATAATGAACAATATAAACTGATGAACAAAAATAGTTCCAAAGACATAGAAACATCAAACAGACCGTCAAATCTCAGAGGGAAGGTGGGGGAAGGGGTGTGTGTGTGTGAGAGATCAACCAAAGTACTTGTATGCATGCATATAAGCATAACCAATGTACACAGACAGTAGACAGGTGAGGGCATGTGCTGGAGGGTGGGAGTGGCCAGGGAGAGGTCAATGGGGGGAAAAAGAGACATATATAATACTTTCAACAATAAAGAATTTAGGAAAGACAACATGGTGGTCGATAGTATGGCAAGGAGGGAGAGAGTGTGCAGAGTAAAAAAGTGAGAGAGGCATGTGTGGATGTGTGTAGTGTGTGTGTGGGTGAGCAAGGGACAGATAGATATCTCAGGTGTCCCAAGGACTGGCAGATTGGGCTCGCCTACATGGGGCTGGCTCAGCTTTGGCACAGAACACATGCCACCTTGTAGAGGGGAGCAACAGAGGTCAGGAGTGCTGCCACACCAACATCCAGATAGGCCTCAGATAGCACCCCCGTAATATGCTAATGATATGCTAAGGCTGCTCAACCACTTGCTATGCCATGCACCAACTACCAGGGGGCAGATACTCAATGGGCCAACCAGTCGCTATGACGTGCACTGATCACCAGGGGGCAGACACTCCAACTGGTTGGTTAGCTTTCTGCTGGGGTCCGGCCGATCAGGACTGAGCGGGAGGGACCAGACAGGCCCTGGAGCCCTCCAGTGGTCCCTCCCCAGCTGGCCAACCTCCCACATCCCTCCCTGGCCTGGCAATCATGCACTGGTGGGGTCCCTTGGCCTGGCCTGCACCCTTTCACAATCTGGGACCTTCAGGGGATGTCGGAGAGCTTGTTATGGCCCAGTCCAGCTCAATGCAGGAGCTTCCCCCTGGCGGTCAGTGCGCTCCCACAGGGGGAGCGCCGCTCAGCCAGAAGCTGGGCTCACTGCTGGCCAGCCCAGCGGTATAGGTGGGCGCCTCTTCCACCTCTGCAACAGCACTACGGATGTCTGACTGACGGCTTAGAAGCCATCAGTCAGACATCCCCTGAGGGCTCCCAGACTGTGAGAGGGTGCAGGCTGGGCTGAGGGACCCACTCCCCCCAAACCGAGTGAATGAATTTCCTGTACTGGGCCTCTAATCAATAATAAAGAATTTAAATTAAAAAAACTTTAAAACTCTAAAAATAACAACAGCAACAACAACAACAAAACATACATTGGATAAGAAGAGAAATGGTGAGCAGATTGCCACAAAAGGCACCTCTTAAGAAGGGGTCTCAGACACGGCACCAGAGTTAAGTTAGGGTTTTTCAAAATGCTGACACGCCGAGCTCAAAAGGTTCGCCATCACTGGTTTAGTCCTTTGCAAAACTGATGAAAATAATACATTTGTGGATAACAATTCTAAAGGCTAGGCTTCCTCTGTATAACTATGCTGAATCATCCAGGCAGACATTAACCTGAGGATTTATGCAGACCATGAATAGACTTTAAGGAGGTTTGGGAAACTTTAAATTATACTGGCCAACATTTTTTTTAAGTATATGCATCTTTTCTGGTGAAAACTTTTCCAACATCCTAAAAAGAAAAGCCTGAGTTAGAAAAAAAAAAAAATAAGATCAGTCTAAGACCCACTGTTCAAGTAAACTATATATCAAAACACATTATGCAGGTGCTCTGACTACACATTGAAGGAACACGTGAAAAACAAACTATGGCCCTAGGTGGCTTGGCTCAGTGGATAGAGCATCGGCCTGTGGACTGAAGGGTCCCAGGTTCAATTCTGGCCAAGGGCACATGCCTGGGTTGTGGACTCCATCCCCAGTGTGGGGTGTGCAGGGGGCAGCCAATCAATGACTCTCTCGCATCATTGGTGTTTCTATCTCTCTCCTTCTCCCTTCCTCTCTGAAATCAATAAAGAAATATATATTAAAAAAAAAAAACCAACTGTGAACCCCTGAGGGCAAAGGGTGGTTTGATAACAAGCAGCACAGTGTCCACAACAAGCAGGCTCCTATGCTAGTTAAATGGAGATCTGAGCCTAATCTTGTATCATGAAGACTTTTATAGTTTCTATTACTTATCTGCAAACTTCTCATGTTAGAGAGGCAATACGAAGTAATATGTGTTGTCTCAGGGCAGTTGACATTACTTCAAGAGTTTCTACCTCCAAAGAGCTAAGAGCTGAAAGTATTTGCCTGTAGCAGTCAGCTTTTGCTGCAAACAAACCACCCAAAATGTTGTGGCTCAAAGCAACAGCCATCTGTTTAGCTCATTATTCTGCAAGTTGGCAATTTTGACAGCCGGGTGGTTTCTGGGTTGGATCTCTGCTAGGCCAGTGTCTGCATCTGTGGTCAGCTGGTCAGGTGTCAGGGGGTCATGATCTAGGATGACATGGACTGGGATGACAGAAGCCTTTTCCATGAGGCCTCTCACTCTCCATCAGGCTAGCTTGGCATGGTTATGTGCTGGTAACGTTCTAAGAGCACAACGCAGAAGCTGCAAGGCCCTTTAGGCCTGCACTTAAAATTGGTTCAATGTTCTTTTTCACATTCTGTCATCAAAGGCAAGTCACAAGATGAGTCCAGATTCAAGGGGTATGTAAACAGATTCCACTTGTTCAGGGAAAGAGCTGCAAACTGTCTTGGTGATTTTTATGATTTACAACAACCTACCAGACCAGAAAAACCTACCAGCTGAGCCCAGCACAAATCACTAAGCTGCAGAAACATGAGTTCAATAAAGGGTAATTGTTCTGAGCTTCTAAGTTTGGGGATAGTTTGATATGCAGCAAAAAAGAACTTATTCTTTGCCTTAGATTGAATTTTCCTGATGTGGATGTTGAGATGAGGATTCATGCGAAAGTGACTGATTAGAATGTGTTCTCAGAAAAAGCCCCTGGTGGGTGGAGAATGGAGACCAGGAATGGAAAAAAAAAAAAAAAAAAGGAAAAAAAAAAAAAAAAAAAAAAAAAAAGAAGGGGTCTCAGAAATGAGTAGAATATTCCCTAAAGCTTGGACACAGATCACCTTTGAGCATGTTAAAAGCTCCACATTTCGTTCCTAATAGTGATGTAACAGTACTGCCTTAGTTTGGGTTCTCTCAAGCAGATGCTGAGAAATGAATTCAAATAGAAGTATTTTATTTAGTGGTTGATCACTGGACACACCACAAGAAGAATGGGTTATCTTTAGACTAGGAGCTCCAGGGACACAGGAAAGAATGTGCGCACGAGGTTAGAGCTTCAAGACTTGCTTATTAATTCTCTAATTGTGAGAATTATTTCATCACATGATAGGCTGAGAGCAGGGCCTATGAGTGGGATTGGAGATAATTATGGGAGGAAAGGCCCACATTGATTAGATCTAGATAAGAGCAGCATGGGTGTTAGAAAAGGCCCATGAGAGGAACACCTCGGTGAAGGGTGGCTCAGGCAGTGAGGGTGCTGGGACTCTGCTTTAATAGTTGCCATTTTGCTTGACCTCACCACAGTACATGTGACCTCACAGAACACTTGGAAAAGATTCAGGTAAACTGTTAGTACTCTCTCAAAACAATGTTCATTAAATTACATTGAAAAGAAAAAATCAAGTCACAATAATAAAATGAAACTTGCCATTTCATGAGTAGGCTCAGTAAAAAACAAACAAACAAACAAAACCCAATATTTATAAATCTAAATATATAGTGTTCTTCTCAGAGTGGTCCTTAGCAGACCTTATATTTATTGCAAAGATGCTTTCATTGCTCAAAATATTTTTGCATTCTCTTTTGAATGATAAAACTGAGCATTTTTTGCACATCCATATAGTAAAAAAATTAAATCTTTTAAATGTGGTTTGAAAGCTAGAAACAAGGAAATTAAAACCCACTTAATCAAAATAAGATATAATTTCAAACAAAAATGATTTCTTATTGTGACTTAAGCTGGTACTTACTCCAGGTCTAAAATGTTTAGAGAGGAGGCCCTAGCCAGTTTTGCACGGTGGTTGGAGCGCCAGCCCCTGCACTGAAGGGTAGGACATCTATTTTGATTATAGACTCAGTCCCTAGTGCTGGTCAGGACATGTGCGGGAGGCAACCAATTGATGCGTCTCTTTCACACAGATGTTTCTCTGTCTCTCCCCCTCCCTTCCACTCTGTCTAAAAATCAATGGGAAAAATATATCCTGGGGTGAGGGTTAACTAAAAATAATAAATAAATAAATAAATAAATAAATAAATAAATAAATAAAATGTTTAGAGAAAAGGACAATGACAGTTTGTAGTTTACTAAGTAAACTAGCTTACTAAGGTGGCTACAACATTGGAGAGGCAACTTTGGTACTGTACATTCTGATATGTTTTATTAAAACAGAAAATAATAACAGGTTATAGGTCTATACCCAATGTTTCTTTTAATTCATGAGCAAACTTGGATGTTTCTGAATTATTAGTCATAATAGAACCACCACTTGAATGTGCCATATCAAACCTAAGAGTAGGAAGGATTAATCACAGTTGTTTATATTCTTCAGTATAAAACAGATTTTTTTCTGTATTTAGCTTCATTTATTTATATCATGTATATTTACCTGTCAAACTCTGCTATAAAGGAATTTAATTCCTCCTTTCTGGTTGGAAGGTACAGATGTCTGCCTATTCATGAATAACGGATAAGTTGGAAAGCACACTCTGAGCTATGCTCTTTCCTGCCACTTGGTAAAGTAGTGTAGACTGGGCCATCTAAAACTGTACATACACTACGAAAATATTTATCTATTTATACATTTCTTTGGGCTGAAGTAAAATAAAACATTTTTATAATGTTTTCAGGGTACCAGTGTTAGCCAAAGAAATCAAAGTTGTAATTTGGATAAGTTTTAGTGTTTCAATACAGTGCCATCTAGCAATTTGATGTAGACCAGGGGTTCTTAACCAAGAACGATTCCTTGGCAATGTTTAGAGATCTGTTTTATTGTCAGAACTTAGATGAATGTCACTGGTATGTAGGGGCAGAAGCGAGAGATGCTGCTATATATCCTGCAATGAACAGGGTAGCCTGTCACAAGAAAGAACTACCCAACCCAAAATGTCAATTGTTCCAAGGCCAAGAACTCTTGGAGAAGAACTAATGAAGACAATAATACTACTAAGTTAGAGGGATTATTTGAGGATAGAGACATAAAGTTAAGGTAAACAAATAATTTTTAAAAATATCATTTTATTTAATTTAGAGAGAGACAGTAAGGGAGTGGGAGAGAGAAACATTGGTGAGAGAGAATCATCAATAAGCAGTTCCCTCATGCCCCCTACTGGGGATTAAGCCCACAAACCAGGCATGTGCTCTGACTGGGAATTGAACCAGTGACCTCTTGGAGCATGGGACAATGCTCAACCAACTGAGCCACACTGGCTAGGGCTAAAATAAGTTTTAAATTACCAAATGTAATGTCACAGATTGCTTACCTCTTCAGCTTTTAAGATTCTTTTAGAATGCCATGAGAACAAGTAGTTCTAAATCAGCTGCTTTAGTGAGTTAATGGTGGGCCCCTGACAGATATGTCCACTGGATTCTGTAGATGTGACCTTATTTGGAAAAAGGTTCTTTAAAGATGTAATTAAATCAAAGGATCTTGAGATGAGATCATCCTGAATTATCTTTGTTGGTCCTAAATTCAATGACAAATGTCCTAATAACACACAGAAGAGGTGAAAACATAGGGAGGAGACCCTGTGAAATTGGAGATATGCAGCCAAGGATTGCTTGGGACCACCAGAAGCTGGAAGAAGAAAGAAAGAATTCTCCCCTAAAGTCCTTTAAAGGAGCATGGCTCTGATGACACCTTGATGTCAGACTGGCCTCCAGAGCTGTGAAAGAAAAACATTTTCTTGTTTTAAGCCACCAGTTTGCAGTAATTTGTTATTAAAAGCCAGGAAATTAATACACCTGCTAATTTTCCATGATCAAAATAGCACTTAAAAAAATAAAACGAGCTCTTCATGGGCACAGGAGGTCTGGGATAGTTGAAAAGATCAGAGTGGACCTATCCGAACTCTTTAATACTGCCAATAGAATGGGCCAAAAGAACTTCTGAGCCAAATCAGTCTCTCTGGGAGCCCTCTGCTGGACATTATGTCCAGCCAGACCGAACAGGCCGTGAAAGATGAGCTCTATATAGACACTTGTCCAAAAGCCAAGACTAGAACCAAAATACACTTAGAAGGTCAAGGCCAGAGAGGTGAAATTTTTTAGGACATTTATCCCACTGCCTTCATTTTATCTTGAATGTGAAGAACATAGTATAGTATGCAGCCTTCCCAGATAAAAATAAGCCTTGTTGCAAGAGCATAAGAATTACGTTTGACTTGTTTTCCTCCATTCAGAACACAAAAATCATGAGTCTGGTATGGAGAGCCTACTAAATCCAAGATTCATTCATTTAGCAAATATTCATTGACTCTATCATTCTAGACATCTGTTTGTGGAACTCAGCTAATGGATTCTTTTTTGTTTGTTTTTGGTTCTATGATGCTTTTTTAAAATTAAATTTACTTGGGTAAACTTGGTTAATAAAATTATACAGGTTTCAAGTGTATAATTTTATGATATATCATCTATATATTGCATTGTGTATACACCACCCAAAGTCAAATCTCCTTTTGTCACCATATATTTGACCCCCTTTACCATTATCATCTCTCCCGCACCCCAGTTTCCCTCTGGTAACCACCATACTGTTATTTCTGTGTATTAGTCTTTGTTGGTTTGTTTGTCTTGTTTGTTCACTTGTTGCTTTTAGTTTTATATTTCACATGAGTGAGATAATATATGGTTCTTGACTTTTTCCATCTGACTTACTTCACTTGGCATGGTATTATCAAGATCCATCCATTGTCACAAATGGCCGTCTTTCATCTTTTCTTATGGTTGAGTAGTATTCCATTATATATGTACCACATATTCTTTATTCAATCATTTGGTTGTTTCCATGAATTGGCAACCATGAATAATGCTGCAATCAACATAGGGGTACATAAATCTTTATGAATAAGTGATTTCAAATTATTCAAGTAAATACTCAGATAAGGAAGTGCTGAGTCATATGGGAACTCTATGTTTAATTTTTTGAGGAATCTCAATACTGTTTTCCATAGTGGCTGTACCAGTTTACATTCTCACCATCAGTGAATGAGGGTTCCCTTTTCTCTACAACTTCTCCAATACTTGTTATTACTTGTCTTGTTAATAGTAACCATTCTAACAGGTGTGAGGTAGTATCTCATTGTAGTTTTTGATTGGCATTTTCCTAGTAGGTAGTGAAATTGAGCATCTTTGCATATGGCTATGTGTATGTCTTCTTGAAAGAAATATCTGTTCAGGTCCTTGGCCCACTTCTAAAATGGATTGTTTGTTTTGCAAAAGAATGAAACTAGATTATTATTTGTCACTATACACAAAAATTAACTCAAAATGGATCTAATATCTGAAACAATGTATTACATAGAAGAAAACATAGGTGTTAAGTTTATGGACCTTGGTAATAGAGAGAATGTTATGAATTTGACCTCAAGGGCAAGGAAAGTAATAGCAAAAATACATTAATGGAACTATTGCAGTGGTTTCTTCATGAAGTGGACAAATGGATTTTTTAGTAGTAACTGACCTAAAGACCAATAATGAGAACCATAGACACTCTACCATAATTTCTTGAACATGATAAACTCAATACAAATAAGGGCATTACAGTTTGGCTCTCCATTTCTCTGGGGTAAGAAGTTCATCTTTAACCACATGACTGAAAGAATAGTGTGCTTTTCTATTATACTGTGTCTTACAAAGTCAGCCTTGGGGTCTATACTTCTTTCTTCAAAGACACTTTTACTAATCTACCTTACTCTTTATATGCCCTTATTCCAAATGTAGTTTTTAAGTATTTATAGATTTACTTGATGTTTGTAAAGGATTTGTCTGTCTTCACAATTTCTTAGAAAGCTCTGGGTGAGGATGTGATGTACTTACACATTTCATTTGATGTCTGTAGGATCAGCACCCTTATCTCTGGAGTGGTGGAGAGGGGTTCTCCAAATCTCCTTTGGTTGGGAAAAGCTATTTCCTGATCAAAAAGTTGGGTGTCATGGTGCTAATTGTCCCCTGATATCAGCTCATCAGCCTTCAGGGTTCAGTGATGATTTGGGCAGGAGCAGTCCAGTTCAGTCATTTTGTAGCCAACAATTTTCAACAATTACTTTATACATAGTATTATCATGTCTACCTATTTTTAAAAATCAAACAGTATCCTAAGCCTTTCTTAAAGTTATTTATGCTTACAGCCTTCCCAGATGTTATAGTTGAGTCTCAGATTGGCTGGCTATGGAATGTTTTCCTTTTATTTGCTGAGAGTAGTCCCTACTCATCATTAAACCTGAATTATCCAGAAATTGATCATTTATATATCACCTTTTCCCTCCTCATTCTCTTGCCTGCTTTGGACTCACTTTTCTGTTTTTGTAGTTGCTGGTTGTTTGTTTAGCATTGCCTTCAAGGAGTGGAAAGAGAAAAAACTGAAAGATAAATCAGGTAACTTACTACTGAATTTAACTTTAAAGAGAGATGTGGAAATGGAGTCAAATTTAATAAACAAATAGAAAGTTATCTCTGGATTGATTTCTCTATGCTCTAGCCCTATTGCTCATTAGCACCGACACTCAAGTTGATTGTAGTGAAAAATGTCATAATGTACATTTTAATTTTTAAGAGCTGCCTCTCAGAGTTAAGGGATTCTGCTAGTGAGCCCTGGGTGCATTTGCTGCAAGCTGGGGAAAACTGCTTCCACAAAACACTGTTGCCATGCTTTGAGAGTCCCCTCCAAGTAACGAAAATGTGCTTTAAAATCATTTGCAAAACAAAAATAATACATGCTGAATTATACTATTCTTTTTTAAAAATATATTTTTACTGGTTTCAGAGTGGAAGGAAGAGGGAGAGAGAGAGAAACATCAATGATGGGAGAGAATCATGGATCGGCTGCCTCCTGCAAACACCACACTGGGAATCAAACCGCAACCTGCTGGTTCATAGGTTGATGCTCAACCACTGAGCCATGCCAGCCGGGCTGAATTATACTATTCTTGTCAGCTATCTCTGCCACAAAAGCCACTGTGGAGTGACTCATAAATTTTCTTCCAGTTAAATAGCCATAGTTTTAACACAAAGATTAATCCAGCTCATTAGGAGAAGAGAGAAATGATTGGATTTCACTTACAAATACTAGTTAGAAAAGAGTTGAGTTTTGAGACCCTTTTTAGCTTGTCTGTGCTGAATAGGATACAAAGAACACTAAACTTTGGCATTTGTGACTTTTTTATTAATTTGCAAAGTCATACCTGCTTTAATACTGCCATATAGTCACACATATAGAGTCTACCTGTGCTCCTCTTGAACACAGGTACACATTCTTCTTCTGCAGCAAGTAGACAGCAGATGGTGCTCTACTGTATTGTGCAACTCTGAGAAGCAGTGTCCCACCCCTGGAGCATATGCTTAATTAACAGATACAGTCAGGACTCTGAAAAAATAGGAGAATAATTAGGGGGCTCCATATCAGAGAATTGCTATATTTATTTATTTACTAGAGGCCTGGTGCACAGATTCATGCACTAGTGGGGTCCCTTGGCTTGGCCTGCAGGGGGTGGGCTGAAACCGGCTCTCCGACATTCCCTGAGTGGTCCTGGATTGTGAGAGGGTGCAGGCTTGGCCAAGAGGCTCCACCGGTGCACGATTGGGGCCAGGGAGGGACCACAGGAGGGCTCCAGGGTGTGTCCGGCCCATCTTGCCCAGTCCTGATTGGCTGGACTCCAGCAGCAAGCTAACTTACCTGTTGAAGCATCTGCCCCCTGGTGGGCAATGTGCATCACAGTGACCAGTCAAACGGTTGAACGGTGGGACACTTTGCATATTAGGCTTTTATTACAGAGGATTTTTAAACATTTATTCTTGAAAGTATTACATATGTCCCCCTCACCCCCCCCCCAATGATCCCCTCCAACCCACCATCACCCCCCTCCTATTGTCTGTGTCAATGGGTTATGAATATATGCGTACAAGGTTATTGGTTGATTACCTCCCACCCACCCACCCTTCCCCGTCATACATCAGAGATTCTGCACTCTGTTCCAAGCTTCCATTTCTCTGGATTCACTCCATTCCTCAGTTTATTTTGTTACATACATTCCACATATGAGTGAGATCATGTGATACTTGTCTTTCTCTGACTGACTTACCTCAAAGGGTAAGAGTTTTTTGTTTTTTTTTACTGCTGCATAGTATTCCATGGTATAAATGTACCATGGCTTTTTTTTTTTTTTTTTTTTTTTTTATCTACTTGTCTACTGATGGGCACTTGGGCTGTTTCCAGGTCTTAGCTAATGTAAATTGTGCTGCTACGAACATAGGGGTGCAGGCATTCTTTCTGATTGGTGTTTCAGGTCTCTTAGGATATATTCCTAGAAGTAGGATTACTGAGTCAAATGGTTGTTCCATATTTAATTTTTTGAGGAAACTCTACACTGTTTTCCAGAATGGCTGCACAAGTCTGCATTCCCACCAGCAGTGTACTAGGGTTCCCTTTTCTCCACATCCTTGCCAGCACTTGTCATTTGTTGATTTGTTGATGGTAGCCATTCTGACAGGTATGAGGTGATACCTCTTTGTTGTTTTAATTTGCATCTCTCAAAGTCAGTGACTTTGAGCTTTTTTTCATATGTCCCTTAGCCATCTGTATATCCCCTTTGGAGAAGTTTCTATTTAGGTCCTTTGCCCATTTTTTTTTTCACTTTCATAATTTATATTGCTATAATTTTATTCTACATCCAGTATTTCAGCTGACCCAGCGGTGTCTTGTAGTCTGTCTTCCTCCGTCACTAGACCCAGACTAGAGGCAGGGCATTTAGTGGTCTCTCCTCTTTGCCTCCTTTAACATGAAGCACTTTCACAGACTTTCTTTGTTTCTTACAATGTCGACAATTTAAAAAATTACATTCCTCCTCCAGGCCATTCGTTTCGATGGATTGTTCCTCATTTGGACTTTGAAAGACTATTTCCTCATGATTACATTCAGGCTCGCATTCTTGGCTAGACACTGAACAGGTGATGGCGCCTCAGGTGTCATGTTTGGGGGCAGAACACCTGTCTGCCCCCTACTGGGGGTGTTGTCTGATTTCTCCACTGTGTAATCAATATTTTTTCACTTGCAGCATTACCCAACCTGTGGGAGACACTTGAAGAGCACGCACAATTCTGCTGCTCATCAAGTTGACCCCCATAATCCAGCATTCATTCACAAATCTTGCCTGACAGAATATTATTACAATAATTGCAACGTGCTGATTTTTTTGACCCAGTACTCCTTCCATATTTATTCAGTAGCACATGGCATTCTGCTGTAAGCAAGAACATTCTATTTCCCCCAATATATTTATTTGTCTATTTATTATCAATATGGAATAAAGAATTCCACCCCGTTGCCCCCGCCCAAATCGCTTCTAATTGCTATAGTTGCTATAGTTAATTATTTTGGTGCTGAAATTGTCCCAGGCTGGCTAGTTGGAGTATCTTTAATGTCTTAATCTTCTATGTCTTTACACATGCCCCCATCAGTTGTTTGAGCACTTAATTTAGAGCATGGCAAGATGTTCTAGGCTCATCTTGTGCCCATTCAGCCAAGCCCTGGAATCAGCCATTGTTCTGAGGAGCCTGGCTCCCTCTAGTGGGCAATGGCATTAGGTCCTCGCTCTAGGCACGAGGAGTGCTCATTGCTGGAGAGTGTGGCATTTGGCCCTTTCAGTGCACAGAGCTAGGAAGTATATGCATGCACACAGATTTATTCTATAGTATACATTATATTTCTTATACATTATATATAATGGACATTGCCTTTAGTATGCACTTATATGCATATAAGCTAAAACAGGCACACACATAATATATTTGCAATTATGAATTCATACCAATATCTCCAATTTACAAACCATCCCTACAGGGTTCTTTCTTGTCTTTCCCCACTTCATGCTTTTTTATCTATTTATTTATTTATTTATTTATTTATTTATTTATTTCTATTCAAATAATTTTTATTTCTTAAAATATTACAAAGAGTATTACATATGTCTCCTTGTTTCCCCCCTTGACATTCCCCCGGCCTCCCCTACCCCCCAGTGTCTCGTGTCCATTGGTTATTCTTATATGCATGCATATTAGTCCTTTGGTTGATCTCTTAAGCCCCACCCCCCAAACCCTTCCCAGGCTTCCCACTGTAGTTTGACAGTCTGTTCAATGCTGCTCTGCCTCTGCATCTATTTTTGTTCATCAGTTTATATTGGTCTTTATTATCCGTTTCAACCTCACCGGGGCCATCCCAACCTCACCAGGGCCATTTCGACCTCACCTGGGCCGTTTAGGTCTTACTGGGGCCGTCCTGACCTCACCAGGGCCGTTTCAAGCTCACCGGGGCCGTCCCGACCTCACCGGGGCACTTCATGCTTTTATGTACCTTCTTCCTGATTGAGACACCTGGCTCCCAAATGCATTCACTTGCCTGGTCTTACAATACATCTAAAACTGCCTACAACTGCTTTGCTCATTCATTACAAAAAGCAAGCCTTCTGAAAAACAGTTGAGAATTTGTTTGAAATTCTTGCCCTCGCCTCACCCTACCCCATTCTGCCCCAAACTGAATGTGTATCATCAATTACTTGGATTAGTTTCTTTCTCTTATCTTTCCTTCTTCCCCTCCCTCCCTCCCTCGCTCTCTCCCTACTTCCCTCCCTCCCTCCCTCCCTACTTCCCTTCCTCCCTCCCTTCTTTATTTCCTCCCTTCTTGTTCTTTTTCTGTTTCACTTAAGATTGGTTATAGTATTTATTTGAAATACAATTAAACAAATGTGGCTCAGTTTTAGTCCCCCTTTATTTCCACACATATGTATATGTCTTGCCAGAAGCTTCGGGAGTCCTCAGGAAGACAGGGCTGTGTTATGCTCTTGAGGCTCTTCCTAAGTCTCAATATGAGTCACATTAACCCAGTCAGGAAAATTGTCCAGGTCAAACATGACCCGTCCCCAGGTGTTGATCGCCAGAAACACACATAAGACTCCAATTATCTTCACCATTATTCCTGTTTTCACCATGTCAGAAACCTTGAGATACGTTAGCAAACACGATGGCGTTAGGTGGGGTGGCCACAGGCAACATGAAGGCAAAGGTCCTTTGCCCATTTTTTAATTGAATTGTTTGTCTTCCTTTTATTAAGATGTATTAGTTCCTTATATATTTTGGATATTAACACTTTATCAGATTTATCATGGCCAAATATGTTCTCCCATACAATGGGCTCCTTTTTCATTTTGTTGATGGTTTGTTTTACTGTGCAGAAGCTTTTTATTTTAATGTAGTCCCATTTGTTTATTTTCTCCTTAGTTTCCTTTGCCCTAGGATCTATCCATAAACATATTGCAACAAAAATGTCTGAGATTTTGCTGCCTCTGGTTTCTTCTAGAATTTGTATGGTTTTATGACTTAAATTTAAATCTTTTATCCATTTTGAGCTTATTGGTGTAAGTTGGAAATCTAGTTTCTTCCTTCCTTCCTTTCTTTTCATTTATCTGTCCAGTTTTCCCAGCACCACTTATTGAAGAGACTCTTGTGACTCCATTGTGTGCTCTTGCCTCCTTTGTCAAATATTAGTTGAACATATTGGCTTGGTCGATTTCTGGGGACTCCGTTCTGTTCCATTGATCTATATGCCTATTCTTATGCCAGTATCAGGCTGTTTTGAATATCATGGCTTTGTAATATAACTTGATATCTGGTATTGTGATTCCTCCAACTTTATTCTTCTTTCTCAAGATTGCTGCAGCTATTCAAGGTCTTTTTTGGTTCCATATACATTTTTGGAGTATTTGATCTAGAGTTGTGAAATATGCCATTGATATTTTAATAGCGATTGCATTGAATGTGCAGGTTGCTTTGGATGGTATGGACATTTTAATGATGTTAATTCTACCAATCCATGAACATGAAATATATCTTCTTCTACCTCTTTTTTCAATGTCCTGTAATTTTCAGAGTATGAGCCTTTTACCTCCTTAGTTAAGTTTATTCCTAAGTATCTTAATCTTTTTGTTGTAATGGTAAATGGGATTGTTTGTTTAGTTTCTCTTTCTGAGAATTCATTATTGGTATATAAAAAAGCCTTTTATTTTTTGGTGTTGATTTTGTATCCTGCTACCAAATTCATTTATTAAACCTAATAGTTTTTTGGTGGAGCCTTTAGGGTTTTCTATGTACAATATCATGCCATCTGCAAATAAGGAGAGTTTTACTTCCTCCTTTCCAATTTGGATGCCATTTATTTCTTATTATTTGATCACTGTGGCTGGGACTTCCAGTACTATGTTGAATAAGAGTGATGAAAGTGGACCTCCCTCTCTTGTTCCTGTTCTTAGGAGAAATGGTTTTAGTTTTTGCCTATTGAGTATGATGCTGGCTGTAGGTTTGTCTTATGGTGTTTATCATATTGAGGTGTTCTCATTTTGCTGAGAGTATTTATAAACAATGGGTGTTGGATTTTGTTGAATACTTTTTGCATCTATTGATATGATCATGTGGTTTTTGTCTTTCAATTTGTTTATGTGATGTATCACATTTATTGATTTGCAAATATTGTACCAGCCGTGCGTCCCTGGATTAACTCCCACTTGGTTATGGTGTATGATCGTTTTATATATTGCTGGATCTGATTTGTAGCAGTTTGCTGAGGATTTTAGCATTTGTGTTCATCAGGGATGTTAGCCTGTAATTTCTTCATAGTGTCTTTATCTGGTCTTGGAATTAGGATAATGCTGGCCTCATAAAAAGAGCTTGGAAGTATTCCTTCCTCTTGGATTTTTTGGAATAGTTTCAGGAGAATAAGTGTTCTCCTTTGAATCTTTGGAAAAATTGCCTTGTGAAGCCGTCCTACCACTGTCTTTTGTTTGCCGGGAGTTTTTATTACTGCTTCTATTTCATCACCTGTTATTGGCCTATTCTGGCTTTCTGATTCTCCTGATTCAGTTTTGGGGGATTGTATTTTTCTAGAAATTTGCCCCATTTCATTCACATTGACCAGCTTTGTTGGCATATAGTTGTTCATAGTATTTTCATTAAAAATTTTCTATATTTCTGTGGTGTCTTTGGTTACTTTTCTGCTTTCATTTCTGATTTTACTTATTTAAGTCCTCTCTCATTGTTTCTTGATGAGTCTGGCTAGGGGTTCATTAATCTTGTGTATCCTTTCAATGAAACAGTTTTTTATTTCCTTGATAGTTTGTATTGTTTTTTTAGTCTCTATGTCATTTATTTCTGCTCTAATCTTTATTATTTCCTTCCTTCTACTTACTCTGGACTTTTCTTATTTTTCTCTTTCTAATTCTTTATGTTGTAGAGTTAAACAGCTTATTATTAATCTTTCTTTCTTTCTTTCTTCTTTTTTTCTTTCTTTTTTTTTTTTTTTTTTTTTTTTTTTTTTTTTTTTTGAGGTAAACCTGTAATCCCTCACAGGACTACTTTTGCTGTGTCCCAGAGATTTTGGGTTGCTGTGTGTTCACTTTCATTTGTTTCCAGGAAGTTTTTATTTCGTTCTTGATCTCATTGGCAACCCATTCGTTGTTTAATAACATGCAATTTAGCATCCATGTGTTTGAATGTTTTGGGGTATTTTTACTGCAGTTGATTTCAAATTTTATCCTACTGTGATCTGAGAAAATGCTTGATATGATTTCAATTTTCTTGAACTTGTAGCAGCCTGTTTTGTGTGTTAACATGTGGTCTATTTTTGTGAATGATCCATGTGTACTTGAGAAGAATATATATTCTGCAGCTTTGGGGTGAAATATTCTATAAATATTAATTAAATCCATCTGATCAAATGTGTCCTTTAGAGTCACTCTTTCCTTGTTAATTTTTTGTCTGGAAAATCTAGCCAGTGAAGCCAGCGGGTGTTAAAGTCTCCTGCTATGATTGTATTGTTGATCTCTCTTTTAAAGCCCTCTAGAAGATTTTTCATATATTTATATACTCCTATATTGGGTGGCCACATGTTTACCAGGATTATGTTCCCTTGTTGGTATGATCCCTTTATTATTATGTCGTGTCCTTTGTTGTCTCTTGTGATGGCCTTCATGCTGAAGTCTATTTTGTTGTGTATGAGCATTGAATCACAGCTTATTTTTCTGTTCCATTTGCATGGAAAATTTTACAACCCTTCACTCTCATCCTGTGTGAGTCTTTTGTTCTGAGGTGGGTCTTTTGTGGACAGTGTATAATTGGGTCATGTTTTTGTATCCATTCAGCTACTCTATGTCTTGTGATTGGATCATTTAATCCATTTACATTTAGGGCTATTATTGATAAGTAAATATTTTTTGTTTTAATTCTGTATGCCTAGGTTTCTCTTTCTCTTTTCTTCTTATTATAGCATTCCATTAGCATTTCTTGTAATGTTGGCTTGGTGGTGATGAATTCTTTTAGCCTTTTTTTTGTCTGGGAAGCTCTTTATTTCACAGTCTGTTTTGATTGATCCTCTTCTAAATATAGTAATCTTGGTTTGAAATCCTTGCTTTCCATTACCTTGAGTACTTCATGCCATTCCCTTCTGTCTGTAGAACTTCTGATGGGAAATCAGGTGTCAGCCTTATGAGAGCTCCTTGGTAGGTGACAGTTTGCTTTTCTCTTGCTGCCTTTAAGATTTTCTCTTAGTCTTTAATTTTTGGCATTTTAATTATGATGTCTCTAGGCATGGGCCTCTTTGGGTTCTTCTCACTTGGAACTCTCTGTACTGCCTGGAATTGTGTGACTTTTTCCATCATCAGGTTAGGGAAGTTTTCTGCCATTATTTCTTCAACCACACTCTGTATTCCTGTCTTTCTTTCTGCCTCTTCTGGCACACCTACTATGCAAATAGTGTTATATTTCATGTTGTCGCACAGTTTCCTTAAGCTGTCTTCCTGGTTTTTAATTGTTTTTCCTTTTGGTTTCCTGATTGGGTGTTTTTTCCTCTCTCCCCTGTCTTCTAATTCACTAATCAGATCCTGAGCTTCTCCTAATCTGTTGTGTATTTCTGCCAATGTGTTCTTTATTTGTGCTATGACATTGTTTATATGCATTTTCACAGTTGCTATATCTTTTCTCATGCTTTGAGCATTTTTATTATCATCATTCTGAACTCTATATCAGATAAATGTCTTATCTCAATTTCATTTATCTCTTCTGGAGAATTCTCTTGTTCTTTCATTTGGGGTTTGTTTTTTGTCTTCTCATTTTGGCTGCCTGTTTGGGTTTGTGTCTATGTTTTAGGTAGGTCTGCTATGCCTTTCAGTCTCTAGTACAAGACAATGTAAAATGCTGTTTCTGCCTAATTAGATCAGGCAAAGACTCTAAGCCTGCAGAGACCACCTCTCTGCCTGCAGACTGATTGGATTCAGTCTTACGGTACCCTCAGGCAAAACAGTTTTTCCAACAGGTTGGTCAATTGCTTCTACCTGGAGACTAATTGTTATTCTTAGTCTTTTAATGGGCCTGAGAAACTCCACTCTGTGAGGTAAGGTGGTTTCCAATAGGGTGGGTCAACTGTCTTTCCCCAGGCAATACCACCTGGATAACTTATGTCTGTGTAAGAAAGATGACCTCCACAGTGTGAGGAAATGATTCAGCACAAGAAACTGTGGTTTCTGCCTTCTGATCTCTAACTGCAGAGCTCCCCATACCTAGTTTCTGCTCACACAGCTCCAGGCCACTCTGCCCTCCCTCTGCCAGAGTCCAGGGTGAGTGGCTGCACAAAGAATTTTGTCTGTTGGTCCTTTAAGAGGGTACCTGCATTTCTAGACATCTTTCCCTGGCAGACAGCAACCCTGCTGCTTTTCACAGCCAGATGCTATATGGGCACCTTTCTCAGTTCTGGTGCTATCCAGGGGAATATGATGGGGGATCCAACTTTGGATTAGACCTCAGAGTTTCAGTGGCAACCACCTATAGCTGAGATATCTCTCCAAAATTTCAGCTGTTATCTGTGGGAGCCTATTCAACCCTTTTACACCTCCACCCTTCCTACTGGTCTCTATTTGGTCTCCACTTTCCATCCTTGGTTATCAGGGTTCTCTCCAGCTAGTCTTCAGTTGATTATTCTTTTTGTTTGTTTGTTTGTTAGTTTGTTTGTATTTTAGTTTTAATTCCCGTTTGGTCCTGAGAATGTGTCTGTGTAGCATCCACTTACTCTGCCACCATTTTTAACCCCTTAGAGAATTTTTAAACTACTAATGTTCATCCATTTAATCCAAAACTTTAAAAGATGTTAACTATTTCAATAGAAACTTTGTAGGAATTAATTGTACTCATTTTTTTTTTCTGAAATAGACTACAACCCTAATTCTAACTGGCATCATGGGCTCAGAATAGACATTATAATAGTCAGTGATTGAAATAGGTTGTAGTATAGCCCTGCCCCCAGGAGACCAAGATGTGGAGAATGGTGTGGCTAGCTATCCACAGAAGCACTATACATTTTGACTTTAGACATTTACTCAACAAATACTTAGTGAGCATTTATTATGCTGGACATCATGCTAATTATCAGAGCTACAAGGCTGCTAAAACACTAATCCTGCCCTTAAAAAACTTACAGTCCAATGGAAGAGGTGATAAATAAGCATTTGGCTTATAAGTACCATTTAGTAAATACTCCTAATAGATACAAGAATAGAGCTTTCCTGGGAGAGTCAAGGAAGAATTCTTTAAATTTTATTTTATTGAAAATATAGGTATTGATTTTTCTGATTATACTAGTAAACGTACATCTAAATGTTTATAAAATGTGAAAAAAGTGTCAGCTAATTGTTCAGTAATAACCTCTAATGACATCTTGATATATTTTCTTATATATTTTCTTCTGAATTTTGATGGGGATTGTGTACAGAGTGGTATGGGTTTCTTCCTCTAGTTTGTCTTCTATGCAGCTAACTCCAAGTCTACCTAGCTGCCCTGCCCACCTTCTAATTTCCTGCTTTTCATCTCTATAGGTTGGAAAAGCAGACAATCAAACTTGTTCAGACGATGTCTAGAAGAAGAGTACATTACACTGAGTGCTGGTCTGAGGGCTTTTTCTTGGAGAAAAGAGCATAAGCTTTAGCACATGGTTTCTATTTTGGATCCTCAGATGCCTTTTTTTTAAAACTTGCTTCCTGGGTTTTACCTGTGTTCCTGGTACTTGAGGTTGTTGGATAGATGACCTCTCTGTAAGTGAGCAGCTTTTTTCTAAATGCAGTTCCTGACTTTTAGAAACTAATGAGAATTTGGCAATGCCCAGCTATCAATAGCTTGTCACTATTAAGCAGGGAGTAAAAGTGGCCTCAATTTAAACCCCTATTTTAGCCCAGGAGGAGCCTGACAATCTGTGCATGAAGGTATCCTCCAAGAAATATTTATTGAGCATCTGCAAGATGCTACACACTGTGCTGTGCTCTGGGGACACAGTATAAATAAGATAGACATGGTTTCTAGTTTCCCTTGCTAAAATCTGCAGTGTAGCTCTTGCATGTTTCCAAGGAAACTATTTTAAAATATTCTTTTCATTAAAATCATATCTTGCAAATATGTGTAATAGCTAGGCATAGATACTTTTTTCATGTGTAGAAATACTGATGATTGTTTTTGTCTTCTAAAATATGGTAGTGAGGAGGTACAACCTTCATCATACTCTTTGTAAAGAATGGTCCTTCTCCTCCAAGTGAGATGTTCAACCTATCAATTCTATCCCATAATTTCAGCATACAGGAATGAAAGGAACACCTGATGAATCATCCAGATGAACTAAATTCACCCCAACAATCAGCTGGATAGCAGATAGTGCAGCAAAATCATCCTCACATCTGAAAGGTTGATGTAGGATATTTAAAGTGCAGAAAAGATAGGTCACATAATTTTTCAACTCTGGGCTCTCATACATAATACTCACTATTTAATTATATGGTAAATATGCTTGCCTAGAGTACTACCCCCAAACTGAAATATAGCTTGTTCATTTGGATCCTCTTTAGTGCTATTATGTAAATGTAAACACTTGTTATATAAGCATTAATAATGAGTCAAATAAAATAAATGGCTATTAGCACTTATGATGTGTTAGATTCTACTGGGCAGCAAGAATTTATTCATCCTTTCAAAAGGAGAAATAGAATTTATGGTATTATTTAGACCAGCCGTGGGCAAACTACGGCCCGCGGGCAGGATCCGGCCCGTTTGAAATGAATAAAACTAAAAAAAAAAAAAAAGACCGTACCCTTTTATGTAATGATGTTTACTTTGAATTTATATTAGTTCACACAAACACTCCATCCATGCTTTTGTTCCAGCCCTCCGGTCCAGTTTAAGAACCCATTGTGGCCCTCGAGTCAAAAAGTTTGCCCCCCCCGATTTAGACTCTCAAAAATTTATAATCTTGTTAGGAAGGTAAAATTAAACACATGTAATGAGGATGAACAAGAGTAAAAGGCAAAGATAAAAGATAATAAAATGCTTAAGTATGGCATACGCTAAGGGGCATCTGGTAAAAGCCACACAAGGTAGTGATAACTTGAGAATGATTCATAGCCTAGATTTCACGTGTACTTGGCCTTGAGAGAATGACAAGTATTTCACAGGTACAAGTAAATTTGGGGAATTGTAGGTGGCATAAACAAAGTTGTAGGTAGTGGTATGAGCCTGCTATGCTTCTGAACAAATAAGCAGACTGGGCCAAATAGAATGAAAGATAAGTTCACTTGGAAGAGTGAATGCTTTAGGGAGAAGTTGAAAAGTAGACAGGTCATGAAAGGTAACATGGGTAGTGAGTAATAAGCAATGGCAGATTGTGGTGCATATGTGTTAGGATACACAGCAACTGGTCAATAATACTCCATATGTAATATTTTAGGATTATATGTAAGTGATTTGTTGGCATAAATGAATAAGTACAAGTTAGAATACAGTAATTAAATGAAAAAAATCTAGGTTTTGAGGAAGACTAGAGAAAGGGATGAGTATATGAAATGTGAGTTAGAAGAAGGAAAGAAGAAACGTCTGCTATTTGGAAGGTCCTGGGTAACACAATGTTTTATATTGAGGAAATTTTCTTGGAAATTCTATTAGTAAGCTATAACTGGAGAGACCTAAAATTATTAGCAGGGCTCTGACTCTGAATGACCTATACTACCCTGGTGAAATATACACATTATCAAGTAATGTTTAGAGGAAAGAGGAATATTGAAGTCAATGTAAACGCCTATATCCACAAACAGGTTATTGCGTGAGACTATTCTAGATGAAAATGTGAAATATGTACCATGTTCCAAGTAGCATGTAAAATAAAGCATTGTGTGGAGTGAATTTCTGTGATTATACGATGAATAATTCATTAGCAAAAGCAATATAATTAGCCTCTTATAATACAACAGCAGAACTATTACATTCATGTATAGTATCACTGACTCAAACTGTAGTAATAGCAAAAAGTTTGAAAGCAAAAGAAAGTCCCAAATGTTTGAAACCCCAAGGCACACAATGACATTTGCTGCTAATGGGACAAAAATGTAGTAAGTAGACAGAGTAAGTTCATGCTGTAAGGTGGTAAAAGATGGTGTGATTTTGTATATAAGCATTTTATCAGACATCAAACAAAACATAATTTTATCAGCATTAAGATCTAATTGATGTGTTTGATAAGTATATCTCAATACATTTTAAAAATTATGACATATATGAAGCCTAGAGATAAACAGTTGAAGAACTTGCTATTTTGAATGAAAAGCATTTTAACTATAGAAAAATCATTCTCAAATTTTCAGAAGGTAGAAACCAGGTGGGTTGCACAAACACAAGATAATCAATGCTTAGGTTGAATCAATGAGTAACTGGCCTCTGCAGTTCTGACAGAACCTTATTTTGCAGAATAGAGGTTCAGTACACTTCAATCCTATTTTAGTCTTCTTCATGATGAAATTATATCTCTCCTAGACTTTCACTGAGTTGGCTTAAAGGTTAAGCTTGCCTATTATAGATACTCCATAGGTGTTTCCTTGGAATTTAATTTGGCTCTTCTTTGAAGAGTATCCATGCTTTCATACATGGGAATCCAGCAGAGTAAAATATTGGATCAAAACTTCAGGTTACTTCTGGTTGGTTTTTGTTTCACACTAATTAATGTACACCAGTAAAATATGTAAATTAAAAAGTGGTACCCCAGAATGTTCACTTCTATAAAGTATACCAGAAATAATCCCCATGTTATTATCACTGTTGTTGTCATCCATGTCAGTGAAATGTCAGAGGAGCAATGTTGCAGTGAGCTTTAAAAAAACTACTTCAAGTAAAATCATACATCTCAAGCAAGATTCAGGTTTGTATTGAATTTTCCAAAATAGTAGTTTCAAATAACTCTCTATTTCAAAGTTAAGGTAACCAGTGATACATCATTATGCATTTCTTGAAAAAAAATTAGCAGTGAAATTATATCTGTCTTAGTCAACTCAGGCTGCTATAACAAAAATACCACAGACTGGATGGCTTAATAAATCAACTTTTTCTCACAGCTCGGGAGGCTGAGAAGTCCCAAGTAAAGGTGCTGGCAGATTTGGTGTCTGGTGAGGACTAGCTTCCTAGTTTATAGACAGTTGTCTTCAATCAGTGTCCTTACATGGCAAACTCAACCTCCAAATACCATTGCATTGGTGATTAGGATTTCAACACATGAATTTTGGAAGGACACAAACTTTCGATCTGTAACAACATCTATTGACTAGGAGCTATGTGACAGGTCTCATCTTCTGTTTTTTTTTGTAAACATAATCCCTTTTAATTCCCCAAAAAATCCTCTAAGGGGGCTTTCTATTTCTAGTCATATAGTAGAAAAATATTCTGTCAAACTAATCTATTGAGAAACATGTAAAATGGTAAAGAAAATATGTACATACAAATGCATCCACATTCACTCATATTGCTGAGCTGGAAAGAAAAGTCAAATTAAGCCAAAGTATAAATCCAGAGCAAAGAGCATTGGTGATTTCCAAAACCATCTAAACAGAAGTCTTGATATTAGTAGCCACATGTGATTATAAGAAACAAAACCTGGGGTTCCTAAAGATAGAGAATTGGGTTAGAACTTCACGTAAAACTAGAACTCCAACAATATCCACAGTTAAATAAAACAACACAAAATAACTTTCTTGTAAAACTTTTCAGCCAGGGAAATTGAGTCCTTACTTTGTCTTGGTGAAGAGCTAAAAAATAAATAAATAAATAAATAAAAGCAAATCTAAGTTAATAAACAAATTCAACAAAGTTGCATGATACAAAGACCAATATGCAAAAACAATAAACAATGTGATAGTAAAATTAAAAGAAATTCTTTTTTCAATAGTACAAAAAAGAACAAAACTATTTATGAATAAATTTAATCAAGAGATACTTGACTTGTATACTAAAAACTATAAAATATTACTGAAAGAAATTAAAGAAAATAAATGTAAATAAATGGAAAAACGTCTAGTGTTTATGGATTCTAAGACTCAATGCTGTTAAAATGGCAATATTGCTCAAAATGGTCTACAGATTCAGTGAACTCCCTATTAAAATCCCACTTTAAATTTGTCAATCTTTGCAGAAATGGGAAAACTGACACTTAAATGCAAATGGAATTTCAAGGGGACCTGAATAACCAAAAATCATATTGAAAAAGAAGAACAAAGAGGACATCATTGATTTCAAAACTTGCTACAAAGCTACTATAATCAAAATAGTGGTAGTAGCACAAGAATAGACATACAATCCAAAGGCTAGAATTGAGTCAGAAATAAACCTATACATCTGTACACAATTAATTTTCATCAAGGTTGGGGAAAAATTGTCTCTGCAACAAATAATGTTGTAATACACAGATATCCATATACAAAAGGATGATGTTGGACCTCTACTTCACACCACATATAAAAATTAACTCATAGTGGATCAATGACCTTAATATAAGAACAAAAATTATAATTCATGATCTTAGATTTAGCAATGAACTCATAGATACGAAACCAAAAGCACAAACAACAAAATAAAAAGTAATTTAATTGGACTTCATCAAAATAAAAATAAAATTTTGTGTATGGGAGCCCATTACCAAGAAAGTAAAAATACAGCCCCAACCAGTTTGGCTCAGTGAATAAAGCATCAGCCCACAGAGTGAAGCATCTTGGGTTCAATTCCTGTAGAGGGCACGTACCTCAGTTGCAGTCTTGGTCTCTGTGCAGGAGGCAACCAATTGATGTATTGCTCTCACATCAATGCTTCTCTCTCTCTGTTTCTCTCTGTCTCTCCCCTCCCACTCTCTCTAAAATTAATGGAAAATATCTTCACGTGAGGATTAACTAACTAACTAAATAATAAATAAAAGGCCATTAAAATAATAAAAAATAACTAAAAGAAAGTGAAAATATAAACTACAAAATGAAAGAAAATATTTGTAAACCATATATCTGATAAGGGTATAGTATCTAGAATAAATAAAGAACTTTTACAACTTAGTGACAAGATGACAAAAATCAACTTTTAAAATGGGCAAATAATTTGAATGGATATTTCTCCAAAAAAGGTATACAAGGGCCAAAAAGGATATGAAAATATGCTCAACATCATTAGTCATTAGGGAACTTCAAATCAAAACCACAATGAGATACCACTTCACACCCACTAGAATGGTTATAAATAAAACAGAAGGGAAAATAATAAATGTTAACTAGGATATGGAGAAATTGGAATCCTCATATATGGCAGATGGGAATAGAAAATGGCAGTCACTGTGAAAATCCGTTTTGTGGCCCTAACTGGTTTGGCTCAGTGGATAGAGCATCGGCCTGCAGACTGAAAGGTCCCAGGTTCGATTCTGGTCAAGGGCATGTACCTTGGTTGCAGGCACATCCCCTGTGGGAGGTGTGCAGGAGGCAGCTGATCTATGTTTCTCTCTCATCGATGTTTCTAACTCTCTATCCCTCTCCCTTCCTCTCTGTAAAAAATCAATAAAATATATTAGAAAATCAGTTTTGTGGTTTCCAAAAAAGTTACTATATAACCCATAATTCTTCTCCTAGTTACATACCCAAAAGAACTGATAACAGATATTCAAACAAAAAAAACTTGTGCATGGCCCTGGCCAGTGCCTCAGTGGTTAGAGCGTTGGCCTTGGTTCAAGGGTCTCAGATTTGATCCCTGATCAAGGGCACATACCTGGGTTGCATATTTGACCCCAGTCAGGGTGCATGCCAGAGGCAACCAATCAATGTGTCTCTCTCACATCAATGTTTCTGTCTCTCTCTCTCTTTCTCTTTTCCTCCTTCCTCCTTTCCAGTCTCTTGGAAAATCAATGGTGAGGATGAACAAAAACACATACACATATACACACACACAAAAACAACAATACAAAAAACAAAAAAACTTGTAGATGAATGTTTATAGCACAATAATCAAAAGGTAAAAACAACCCAAATGTTCATCAACATATAAATATATAAACTATGATATCTACATACAATAAAATTCAGTTATAAAAAAAGCATGAAATATTGACACATGCTACAACAACGATGAACCTGGAAAATATTATGCTAAATGAAAGAAGCCAGATACCAAACATCACATATTGTATGATTCTGTTTATACAACATATCTAGAATAGGCAAATCTATAGATACAGAAAGCAAATCCGGTTTGCACAGGATGGGGAAAGGAAATAATGAGGAGTTATTACTGCTTAGTGGATATGGGGTTTCCTTTTGGGAGGTGATGAAAATGTTTTGGGCTTCGATAGAAGTGATGGTTGCAAAATAGTGTGTTTGTATTAAATGCCACTTAACATACCTATAAAATTAAATAATTAATTTTACATTATATCTCAAAAAATTTCAACAACAACAATAACAAAATATTTCCCCTGGAAATTCATAATGGACTTGTGCTCTGACTTTACATCACCCCTTATTAGTAGAGTGAGCTGAAGAATGGCATAAAAAATGCAAATATTTTTGTAGAAGAATAAACTCTCAGTCTGGAACTCAGAATACCCTCACAGAAAAAAATTTCATCAAGCCTGAACTTGCAACAAAAAATAACAAAACACAGCAGGAAATAACGTACCAAAACCAAGAAATAGCATAAACAACAAAAAACAGAATCAGATACATCAAGACTTCAGATATCGGAATTATTGAATTTACAATATAAAATCCACAATGTTTAATATGTTTAAATAAGGAAGGCACCATATATAAGAGGCTATTAAATTGATTAAGCAGATTTTCTTTGGGGAAAAAAAAAGAATTTCTACTGTGGAAACTATAATTATGAAAATTAAAAATTAGTGGAAAATTTAAACAACATACTAGACACAGCTGAAAGGGGAATTTACAATTGGAAAATAGAGCAGAAGAAACGATTCATAATACAACACAGGTAAAGACTTGGAAAACATAAAATGGAGGCTAAGGAACATTTGAGTACAGTTAGAACATCTATCTTATGTCTGGCCAGAATTTTATAATAGAATGGAGATAAGTCAGTGTAGAAAGTAATAATGGTTTTCATTTTTCCAATATTGATGACACACTTGAACACATTTTCAGGAAAACTTGTTGAAACCTATGTAGAACATAACAGCAACCAACATCAAACCATGCAGCTGGACACTGTGAACCCTAAAAAAGAAGACACCTACTCAAAGGGGATCCTGGTGACTAATGGGCCTCAAATTGTTTTTTAAAAAACCCAGAACAGCCCTAACCGGTTTGGCTCAGTGGATAGAGCATCGGCCTGCGGACTGAAGGGTCCCAGGTTTTATTCCTGTCAAGGGCATGTACCTTGGTTGCTGGCACATCCCCAGTAGGGGGTGTGCAGGAGGCAGCTGATCAATGTTTCTCTCTCATTGATGTTTCTAACTCTCTATCCCACTCCCTTCCTCTCTGTAAAAAATCAATAATATATATATATATTTTTTAAAAAACAGAACATAGCAGCCATTTCTACACAGGGACCACTCCCACAACTGCACTTCACAGAGAAACCTGCACAGAACTGCCTGCCTGCACTGTTTCTGCCCTCTGAACCAGCCCTTATAGAGGAGTTCCTGGAATCCTATTTCAACCAATAGGACTGAGGCTTTCCCTATCCAATCGGAGGTCTGCAACTCTGACCAACCAGAGTGCTCTATTTTGAACAATCAGGACAGTGTCTTTTGGACCAATCAAACTGTAAGGATTTGGCCTTGGCTGGTGTGGTTCAGTTGATTGGGCACCGTTCCATGCATGGAATGGTTGTTGGTTTGATTCCTGGTCAGGGCACGTGCCCTGGTTGCAGGTTTAGGGTGTGCAGGAGGCAGCCAATCAACATTTTGCTTTCACATTGATGTTTCTCTCTCTTCCACTCCCCTCCTCTCTCTTTAAAAATCAATTTAAAAATCTCTTTAAAAAACCAAAACTGTGAGAATTTTGAGTCCTCATTTGCATGAGGACAGTCCAATCAGGGACCAGGGGCAAATTCTTCTGTCCCTATAAGGCAGTTCCCCTCTGGCTTAGACAGTACACGTTCCCTATCCACCGAAGACTGAAGACTGTATTTCCCTGGCTGAGCTGAAACACCAGCAGGAACAGAGAGGAGCCAACCAGTTCAGGCCAGAGACCAGACCAGTGCACTGAGCAGACGGGCACAGAGCAGACCAGTGAGGAGCAGAGCAGAGCTGGCTAGCTGGAGAGGGGTCTAGCCCAGGGCCCCCTCAGAGCTGTGCTGTTTTCACAGCATGCTGCGTCACCATTGAGCTGTTTGCACAGAATAAAGTGTCCTTCACCACACCCTGATTTGGACATTTCTCTTGACCTTGAATTGGCACTAACTACCATAGATCATTGGTTGACAATCACATAGTAAAATTATAGCTCACCAAAAACAAAGGAGCACAAACAAAAGACCTACAAAGGAATGAAAGAAGCTACAATGGGAACCAGAAAGTGATGAAAAATATCTTCAGAAAGCCAAGAAAATAGCTATCAAATAATTATATACTCAGTGAAACTAATTGAAATGAAGTCATTATGAGATATTTTAAAGAACCTGAGTTTTTAGCAACAATCCCTCACTAAAGGATATTCTAATGGGTATATTTCAGGAAAAAGAAAAGTATATTAGAAGGAAAATATACAAGAAGAGATGTGATTTTATTAAAATCCCAATGATGTAGAAATTAGTGTACACATTATTCAAAACAGAAAACTCCGAGGTTCAGAATATTTCCCAAGATCTACAATTGGTAAGTGAGAATCACTTTTAATGTCCCGGTCTGTATGACTCAAAGCCTGCGTTCTCTTCTACTATATGCCTAATCCATGGCCCAGCTGTATTGGTCTGCTCAGGCTGCCATAAAATACCATAGACTGAGCAGACATTAATTTTCTCCCAGTTCTGGAGACCGAGAAGTCCAAAGTCAAGGTGCTGGCTGATTCCATTTCTGGTGATGGCTCTCTTCCTGGCTTTCAGATGGATGCCTTCTCACAGTGTTCCCAAATGGAGGAGAGAGAGAGAAACATTCCTCTTACCCTTCTGTTGTATAGCTATAGTCCTATTGTATGGGTGGCCCATCTTTATGACCTCATTTAATCTTAATTACCTCCTGAAGATCCTATTTCCAGATACAGTCACACTGCGGGAAGAGAGAGTTCAGACTTCAATATATGAATTGGAGGGGACACAATATAATTGACAGTATTGGCTTTCCAAATAGGAGCTTTCTCTAATTTCATAAAAGTTAGTTATAGACCCTATGATGAATTCACTTTATTCCCTAACTATTTAAAGAGGAAGTTTAGTGCTAATTATTCTGTATTTGCACCCCAAATTCATTCTCTACCCATCTGTTCTCTGCTCTGTGGCTCAGGATACTAACCCCTGCAGTAGCTCTTTTTGCAAATTACTGATTTATTTTGGCCCATAGGATGCACTAGCAAGAGATTCATATGTTGGAAAGGCGAAAAGCCAGGGTATTTCTTCCTTGCTCCTCCCCTGCTTTAGTATCACATTCTGGGCAGCTGTGGTATTCCTCCAAAATGGTAGCTCTCTTTAGGTTCTGGTAATATTTCTTCTCCTTGCCCTTCAGGCTAAGAGGTGATAATATTGCTAGTCCCTGGTCAAGTTACTAGCCCTTATTTGCTCCTAAAACCTTGTCTATACTTCTGTAAAGACTCCTGTCATGAATGCCTTCATTTAAACCCTATGGAGGGTGAATTCTGTACTCAGCTAAGACCCAGGAGCAGACCAGCCTTCCTTAAAGATTGTTTTCAATTTGTCTTAGGTAATATGGATCTTATATGCCATTCTATATTTGTATTTGAAAAAAAAATGTACACAGACATCCATCTCATTTAGAAGGGAATGATAAAAAGGACAGGAGAAAATGCTAGATGGGGTGAAAGAACCCTTGCAGACCTCGTGTAAAGAAATTGTGTCTTATACCTTCAGAAAATTCTCTCTTGTCAAAGGGCCTCCCACAAGGGAGTCACAAAGAAAAAAATACCCTTTTGTCTTCTTATGAATAAATTGAACATTATTAGCTATGTATTGTTCATTCCTCTAATGGAAGGGTTACAAAAGGAGAGTGTTCCTTTTCTTTACGACTGATTTTTCTTCTTCACTTTTTCACCTTTGGAATAAGGATAAGTAGTAAATTTTCAGTACTTTGGTTTAAAATAGGTCATTTCCTTTTCTGTCTGTCAAAGGAGTCTTATTTCCCTAAATTGGGTGATTGAGTATATTCATGGAGTTACTCTAAGAGTGTAGCTGAGTTTCAAAATCAATGTCATTCTCATTGTTGGAAACATATGGTGGAAATCTATTAGGATTGCCTTATAAATACAGAGGTAGGTCATGAAAGTCAAGGCAGTAGGTTAGAGAGAGGACTGGAAATAGCCTCCAGCAGAAAAGCCAGACAAGTAGACAATGGGTAGGTACAGGTAGGTTCAGATGCTGTGATATAAAGGTCAAGAAAGGAGATCTAAAGAGGGGAGCAAAAACAGGGCAGGCAGTTCTCTGTGGTGTCAGGTCTTATTGCTAAGAGTGAGAACAGGCTGAGAGAAATTCCTTTTCAATACTAAAAGAATTCTGTAAGATTAAAGGACTGTGCCTAAGGGAGAATGGCACTGAAAAGTCTGCTAAGTTCACTGAAAATCTGAAAATAAACTTATGCTATTCATATAATACATAGAGATTATATCCTTAAATTCCCCAGTGCAATCTTAGATGCATCTCCTAAGCCATCAGTATGTGACACTGTAGGTTCAATGTAGGAGACAACAATGAGTCAGGGAGAGAGGAAATTGCTTGCACTGAGATACATGCCTTGTCCCCTTGGTCCCCAGGGTGATGGCAACTCAAGAGGAAAGCCAAGTCTAATAGCAGGAGGTTCACTGAGACCGCCAGGAAAGGTGTGTTCCGGCAGGTTTATTCTCTATCAACACCTTGACAACTGGAAGCATGACTTCATGACTTTGTATTCTCAGTGCTTCGGACTGAATTTGCCTCTGAATAGGTGAACAGTGAAGGTTTATCCACTGAGTGTAAATACATCCCCATGCCTGGCTCCTTCTATCTTTTCATCCCCTGCTCTTGGAAATGATGGGCATGAGGAGACTGGGCCCTGCCTGCACCTCCCACCTCCTCTGTGCCACACCACCACTCTGATGCAGTGTGTGGTTGCTAAAGTTTAGATAAGAGTTGTTTCAAGAGGAGGATGGGGTGAACTTGGCCCAAAGAAAGATTTCAAATCTTGTCCCTGCAATGTTTTAAGAGCATTCAAGTCAAACTGAAGCTTTTCATAAAGTGAAATGCACAGCAGCTCTCTGTGGTATGTAAGGCTGCCAGCCAGATCTACCTGAAAGCAAGCACTTGCCTAGCTCTCACCAAGGAATGATGACATTTAAAGAATAATTTCATGTAAGTATGCAAGTACATGAGTTCCAGGTATTGGAATTTCAATTTATTTTCTGTCAAAGAGTACCATGTACATTAAGTAAGATAACTGTAGATTTTTCTAATCTTCTAAAATCAAGTGGGAGTTCTGTTTTTCTTTGCCACATTCGGGTTTTTGTTTTGTTTTTACTGTTTGTTTTCTGCCAAATGTGGTTCTGTTTCAAATTACAAGAGTATCCTATAAAGAAAAACTTGATCACATCTGAAGATGAAGGGGCTAGTTTTTCAGAGAAGCTATAACAGCCTTTAGAGTAGATATTAATCTTAAACTTGGCAAATGTTTATCTGATGAACCTCACTGTGTTCCAAATTTCAATTAAATACCTTATGGGGCAGCAAACCCATTTGTCTATTTAATGGGAGTGTAATATTGTTTTGTGAGACAAAATAACCCAGAGACACTCACAACTTAAAATGTTAGGAATCCAAAAAAACAGCTGTGCCATTTGGTATTTGTTGATATGCTTGCTGAATATGTTGCTTTTTTTTTCCCCTCAAAGAAGCACCTAATTCTACATTTCCACCCTTTTCTCTACTTCCCATCAGCTTCTATATCTTGTAATTTCTAAGACAAGATTTGATTCCTCTGAGGCTGTAATTATCGTTTTATTTGTCTCCAAACTAGCTCTTCCATCATTCTATCTTTAAAGATAAAAGGCTGGCCCAAGAGTAAAATAAGAAAGGGAAAGTTCATTTTTGTAATTCCTGCAATGGGAACTTTTTACATTTATTACTGCCCAAGTATCAGTTATTTGAAGGCAGATTTTTAAAAAGCCTTGTGTCAAAAACATTAATATGTTATGACCAAATCATATGGCATCTCTTGAACTGTAAGGCAAAAAAACGACAGCCTGCTTTTAGAGCTTCTGCTTTCCTTATTAACTTTGACCTTAGCCATTTCTCAATCAGCTGCTTACACATCCATTTCATACACTAGAGGTGTAGAAAATTTCGTAAGAAAAGCACCCAGCATAAAAATGACTTTTTAAAGAAAGTTCAGCAACCTCTGTATAGATCAACTATGACATGTTCAAGTCACTGACTTCATTTATTAAAAGCTCTTCCCTGGTGTGTTAAATAACTCTCCTAAGTGCGAAGGCTTCATGCCCCTCTCCCTGCACCCTCCCTTCCCATCTCCAGGATTTATGATGTCCTCCTGACAGGCTTCATATGTCTAGGGTCCATTAGGTAGGAAGGTGGTTTTACCTCTGGGTGAGTCCTGAAATAATCCTGGGGTGAGCATTATTGTTTGGCAATTTCCCTGGGGGTTTATGGAGGAACAAGCAAAAAAAAGAATACTCTAGAATAGAGATTTTAGGAAGAGTTTTTTCTTTTGAAAAAAGCTTTGTGTTTTCTTCCATACAAACTTTCATTATTACTATTTTTAGTATATAAATGCACAGCAATCTTTCTTTTAAGAACATGTAGCATTGGAACAAAGGTGACTTTAAGAAGGTGGCACAACTGTTTCAAAAGGATTTGGGGGGATAAATGAAGCTGACCAAGTCATAAATTGGGGCCACTTGTTGAAGCCCTGCGGGTGGAAAAGCACATCTTGCATTTAAAGCATGGTCTTGTGCTTATGAATCAGTAGAGGCTGTTGCTCCATCCTTGTCTGGAAACAGCTGCTAATGTTGGATCAATATCAGGTGTGGGGTGTGTATACCATAGACCCACACACCCACAGAAACTGAAGCTGCTAGTAAGGTTCAATTGTAAGATAAGCAGCTGTTTAATTCAAGGTGCCTGTTTTTCCTGAACTCTTTCCAGTGGAGTCTGATGTCTGAGAGTACTGGGTAGCGCTCCCCCTACCTCTGAGCATTGTTAGTCTGAGAGCTGGTATTTAAAGTGGAATTTAGTACTTTGAAGAAAGGATTAATACTCAGATAGATAAAAATTTATCCTGCAAGTGTTTTGCACAAATTCCTTTAAATTGAAATTGCAAATGTCAGTCCTTTTTTCTTTCTTTGAATACATTTTGTTACTAGATCAAAAACTGCCAACTGCCAAGCTCAGAAAAATGTAAAATCATTTATATCTTCCTGCCCTATAGCAGGCTGGGACTTCTGAGTACCTTTTAGTTAACAGAACAATAACAGTTCTTAAAAATATGAAAATTCTGGTTACTGATTGCTAGCTGTCCTCAGGCCTGCTCCCTGCCATTGTCACGATGGAAGAGCTCTGAGGAAACCTGAACTTGGAGTGAGAAGCCCACTGCTGTATTAATCATTTGAAATAAAAATGCCACAGTTGTGACTCTTTGGGAACTGCTGCGCTTCACTTCCAAACTATTGCTTTTAAAAAGGCAAATTTGGGGTCGGGTACATTAATGTCAATGTCCCATAAAACTGCCAGCTAAAAGAAAACGTCAGCAGAGACATTTTTTCTAGCTCATGTCAGCACAAAAGGGTGCCTCAGTTGTTTCATCTCCAAACAGCTGCATGCTTTCATTGACATTTGGTGACCTTTCTTTGTGCTCCCAGCCTAACCTCTTAGGTTATTTCCTGACCTCCCTTCTGTGACCTTTGGCTGAGGCCGACCTTTAGCTGGAGAATGTGACATTTTGTTCTCCTCTGGCTGACATGTGATGCTCTCATTATTCAAAGGTATGTGAAAATAATGACCCCAACTGACCTTTGAGTTTCCTTTCATTTATTGGTTGTTTTTGGTGCTTTTCTGGCATGTACAAGCCTAAGTGAAGGGGGGTGAGTAAAGATTGGGCTAGGATAAAGTGGTCAGTGTCTCTTTATATTCCATTTCTAATCCCTTTCTTGCTGGCCAAAGCACTGTATGGTTTATGACAGTATTTTCTGTTTATTGATTTAGAGATAATTTTGGCCTTTGATCAAGCCTTTTTGAAATTTAAGAAATTTTGTAGAGTGAGTGAAACTACTTGTTTGTTTCTATCATCTTCCTACTTATGGCATTCCTGCATCTTGAAGATAGTTTTCCATTTAATAATTTCATTGCTTTTATATTTAGAAAATGAATACACATATAGTAATATGTGACAAAATGAGTAATTAAAAAAATTGTAAATTCTGCTTTACATACAAATGATCCTGTTGGATCTTTGAAAGGGTTCCCTTTCTAAATAACAGTTTTATATAATTTATCATGTTTCAATAAATCTTGATTATTAATTTAAATATGTATTTTTATTAATATATGGATGTAAATAATGTTTACTGAGTATAAAGAAAGAAAATTAAATTTGAGCACTGACAAAATAGTTATAAATCTCTTCCCTTAAATTCTATTTGGAATTTCTGAGTAGACATTTATCTATAAGAATTTAGATATACTGACTTACTATTTATTTTAAATATTCTACATTCAGTTGTTCAACAAAACAAAGTATGTTTCCAGTTTAAGAAGAATGACAAAGTGAGGAATCATCATCTCCTTTATACAACGTGCATTTGTTGTATTTGTTCTGAGTCAAGCCTCACCTCACATAATTACCTCTAGAGTAGGTCTAGCCCTGTACAGACTTGAGGACCAGAGTTTGGATTGCTTGGCAAAACTTAGCACGATCATTAACTCTGAGATTTCATAACTTTGAGATGCTGATGATGAGTGACTTGAGGGTTATTGTGAGTGCAGTGACAATTACACAATTTTTAGTAAGAGCATAGGGCCTTCTGTACATTCAGACAAGGAAAGGCTTAGCATACCCTCCTAATTGCATCTTTAAACACTTGAAGGAAAAAATAATAATTACAGCATTATTTATTTACTTTTGGGTATACTAAAAATTAAAACTTTCATCCCATGATACTTTTTTCCACTTATGACTTAGTCCATTGCTTGAATCTGAATTTAAGAAGCATTGACACAGGATATTACTTTCTTTCAAGGACCTATGGTAAAACCAGTGTCTTGTTCCTTAATTAATGGAATAATTTCAAATAGGATACAAGAGCGGTAGATGCTTCAAGGAGCATGTCTGTTTTAAGACTAAACAATACTTGACCATCAACTGCCCTGATGCAGGGTGGCAGCTTCCTAGAGAAAGCAAGCTTTTTTTTTCTAGTTTGCAAAAGCCATATGAGCTCTGCACTAAGCAAATATTTGAATCGCTACCTTGAATAAAGAACTCCAGATATATAGAGATTAAATATAAATTAGACATGCATTTGGCCTTTAAGGAAGATGTAATCTAGTAAAAGAAAAATAATCATTATGGCACACAGAAATTTCTAAATGTTATAAAAAATAATGTTCTATAGGGGTTCCATAAAAAAAAAATAAAGAACTTCAACTTATATCAATGTATTTTCCCAATTTTAATAGCCCTATTCAAAAAATTCTAAAATTATATTCACAGATAATTTTTTGGCTTATCTTTAAGATTCACTTCTCATGCCATAATTAGTATATATTGCTTTATCATCCATTAATCATCTAGGCAAGCTTTACAAATAACTAGATTTATGTCCATTATGTCCTTTGGGTGAAAGTTGGAACTAGTGCCAAAGCCTGAATCCTACTTCAACAGCACATTTAAATTCCTAGGCTAGGGTTTTCTGGCTGCACAGCAAACTAGAGAGATAGCAATTAAAGTAGGAGATTAAGCTCACTTAATATGACCAAGAATGGCAAAAGGAAAGAAATGTAGGGTACCTCCAAAATGGCTACAAGTTTACTCTGTCCACATTTCAGCATGAGCATTTGCTTCATGATTATTTTTCATTTCTTTTGCCTAAGACTGACACCTTAAACCATCGCTCATCTTTCTTAAACCAATGAGATGTTTCATAGACTTAGAAGAAAACTTCAAAAACTACTCTTAAGAATGTACCTTGTGAATATTCACAGTATAATTATGATCTTGTAGGTTTAATTGCTACTTTGTTTCCATTCAAATAGATTTAATCCAATAAAATACCAAGTTAAACATATTCATGCGTCCTTCACTGAATTGAAGGGAATGAGATTGCACTGATTAATAAACAGAGGTGTATACAGGGTAGATGTGCTGCCAGGGTAAATTACTCACTGGAAGTAAGCTACAACAGAAAAAAATGACAGCAAAGACGTGAGCAATATGTAGATAATTAGATGCATTACCCAGGAGGGATATCTCTATTGTTTTGCAGTGTTTATAAAGAAATCATTAAATTTACCTTAAAGATGGTGTGAGTTCCCTGATTTGGAAACACTTGATACATTAATTTCCTTTATTTATTTATTTAATTTTAATTTTGGAAACAATATTAGAAACCTATTTTTGCACTTAGCTCATTTTGTTCTCTGTAAAGATTCTAACTAGTCAGGCATTTAATTACCACTAAAGATACATATTTTACTTGGTCAAAAAGTTTTCACCTAATAATAAAATATGACATGCCACACAAATGTTAACCTTCATGCACAAAGTGGTTTAAAGTGATAACGGTGACCAGGTTATAAATGTTTAAATAATGTGTCTGGCAGGAGACATAAGTTTCCCCTTCCAAACCCCAGTAGCCCAACCCTGAAGAGAGCCCAGGTCTGTTTCCTGCTTTGTGACTATAGGGCCTTATTGTTATTTAGATGCCTCTAACCACAAAGGGCCTGTGCTCCCCTGTGGTCCATTCCTAAGAAGCCATAAATCTACTCCTTGGCCAAGTGGTTTTTTTAGCGTATGTTTGGTTAAGTACCAAAAATGTGCACACATGGAGTAGAAGAATTACTCTTGTCAGGGTAACTGTAACCAAACTTTCAGATCTTTTGTTACCTAAGGTTTCAAACTTGGCCAAATTTTTAGATCATTGGAATTAATATAAAGTCCAAAAGAAACACTCTACATAAGGAATAGAGACTCTAATAGCAAAAAGTAGCAAAATTTCAGTTTTATTTAGTTTTTTTTTAAAAAAATCTAATGTTCTATGAGTTGTCTGATTATATATGATAAAACAATTTTCTCTATGGTTCATTATGTAATTACAACTTTGTCTCTCTTTTATCTTGCAGGTGAGATATATTATAACTCTTGCTAATTTCACAGAAATTCCTTACTGTTTCTTGAGGAGCAGTTGAGATATAGATACTTCTGCATTGTTATTAACTTAAAGGTACATAGCTCTTTTATTCCTTTGAATAAGAATTAATAATTTTAAAATAAAAATATTTAATCAATAATAATAATTCCTTAATTTTGACTCCATTAATTTCAAAATAGATGATTATTTAACTTTGGGGTTAGAGAAGAAGTGATTTTATAATGGAAATAAGAGAGAAACAAATTCCTAAACCATGTTTAGTCAAAACAAGAGTCATAGGAACTACCAAAATTCAATGTACTTTGCCAGAGTATTCCTACTTTTATTTTCAAGTTAATAATAACTTAAGTATCAGATTTTTATCCTCTCAGAACCAACTGAATCCTTATTTACTGACATAAGTGATAATATATTCCCTTACATGAAGAAAATACTTTGAAACATTCTTTCTAAAATTAACAATAAAAATCCTTTGGATGCTGTATTGGATGTTTTATTTTTAAAGGTCAATAAATTACTCTATAGGACATAATAACTCAATATTTATTCTTGAATGAAGTTGAAATATTCTCTTTATACATAAAATCTGCAAAGGAATTATCTCAGTAAGATAATAGTTAATTTGTAGTGTTAAGTTGAAAAGGGCAGAAAAAAGATAACCTAATTTAGATAAAGATTTAGCACATTTATACTGAAGGAAAATAAATGTCAGATAGAAAACCAGCCCTCACCGGTTTGGCTCAGTGGATAGAGCGTCCGTCTGCGGACTGAAGGGTCCCAGGTTCGATTCCTACCAAGGGCATGTACGTTGGTTGCGGGCACATCCCCAGTAGGGGGTGTGCAGAAGGCAGCTGATCAATGTTTCTCTCTCATCGATGTTTCTAACTCTCTATCCCTCTCCCTTCCTCTCTGTAAAAAATCAATAAAATATATTTAAAAAAAAAAAAAAAAGAAAACCATACCTGAAATCCATATCACATTTAGATGCAAACACACAGAAAATGTTAAAAGCAGTTGTGGGGTGATTGTATTCCAAATAGACTTCTTTCACCCACATGACCCATTCATGATTTAGAGGGCTTTAGAAAAAATAAAAAAGGGGAAAGAAAATGAGAGGGAAAAGGAACTGATAATACTACATTTACAAGAATACCAACAATTACAAAATTTGGTCTTGGGATGGAGAGTAAGTTCAAATAAAGTCATTAAAAAATCACAATTATATATATACTAGAGGCCCGGTGCACAAAAATTTGTGCACTCGGGGGTGGGGGGTCCCTCAGCCCGGCCTATGCCTTCTTGCAGTCTGGGACCCCTCAGAGGATGTCCACCTGCTGGCTTAGGCCCGCTCCCTCCGGCATCGGGCCCAAGCTGGCAGTCAGACATCCTTCTGGCAGCCCGGCAGCCCTCGGGGGATGACCACTTGCCAGCGGGGAGCAGACCTAAGCTGCAATTGGACATCCTTAGCGCTGCTGAAGAGGCAGGAGAGGCTCCCACCACCACCGCTGTGCTGGCAGCCATCAGCCTGGCTTGTGGCTGAGCAGAGCTCCCCCTGTGGGAGTGCACTGACCACCAGGGGGCAGCTCCTGCATTGAGCATCTGCCCCCTGGTGGTCAGTGTATGTCATAGTGACCAGTCATTCCCAGTTGTTGTGCTGTTAGGGTCAATTTGCACATTTCATATATATATATTTGTGTGATAGAATTCATTCACTGGAGATTGGTTTTGAAAAAATAGGAAAAACCAGATCAAGACTTTCAAGTTTATGTAATGCTTAAGGAGACTAGCCAGAAACCAGAAATTTCTTAAAGTTTACAGTTGCCTGTTAGGGGTTTTCTGTAGGTGGGGATGGGAGGCATAGTAGAGCATGCATTTATTACAGCCCATGATAAATACCAATGTATATGCTTTGTGTGTGGTGAAGGGGTTCAGAAGAGGCCTCCCCAAGATGTGCCACTTTGGCATGTGAATTATTTTGAGCTGAAGGCAATGGAGACCTTGTCGACTCACAAAAAACTTTTATCTCTCCCTTATAGAATTGAAATTAAGGGCCTTGCCCATAATAAGAGTAATCACAGAAATAACTTTTCATAACCTGCCTACAAGGCAGACCATACTTCTAATTACTGAACATCTGCCTTTCTTATGATCCTGCAAATGACCTTTCTCCTCTCTGAAGTCCCAAGATACCTCTTTGCTTAGCTCAGAATGTCACATATGCCTCATTTTCCCTTTCTGTCTCTGAATCGCTCATGTATGTGTGGTCTCTGATTCTCTTATATGTGGGGTTCCAAATGTACATACTAGTATGTGATTAAACTTGCTCATTTCTCCCTTGTTAATCAATCTTATATCTTTTTTTTTTTTAAAGAATTTTTGTGAGTTTATTTGAGCCAAACTGTCGACATATGCCGGGAAGCAGAACCTCAACGAATTGAGATAGTGCTCCGGAGAATGGCAGGGTTACATCCGTATTTATACATGAAATTCATTGGTGACAGATTTAAGGAGGTGGGATTAAGCGAAGCGGGGGAAACCTCTGTGATAGGATAAACTTATATCTATTTGATTACTAGACTAGCTGAATAAACCTAGAAGAATAGAGGAAATTTTATCCTTCCCCAAAATGGGAAACTCAAAGAAGCTGGCTATATAAAGTTTCCCTGGAGCTTATTTTAGGAAAAAGAATAATATTTAAGTGAACAGCTCAGAGAAGTAAAAATGTATCTCAAAGATGCAACTGGAAAATAAGTTTTATTTGCTTCTTTCAAAACTCAAAAAACACTACATAATCTTTAGGGAAATATAAACATGAAATTTAGGGACAGGTTTAATGAGTTTTTTGTTTTCCCCAAAGGTTCTTGATGTGTGAGCAGTATTAAAATAGTACCAATTTTAGAAAATTGTGATAGGTAGCTATTGACTCTAAATATTGAAGCACACAGTAAAATCATATGCTCACAGATTCCAAGAAAATTTCAGGTTGTTATAGTGTCTTTTATTTCTTTTTATCTGCATGATGACTAACGGGTCATATAAGTTGTTTTGAAAACCACCTAAGATACTAAAAATATTTGATTATAAACTCTTTTACAATTTTCTTTGAATTTTCTTGTTGTCTTCACACAATGGTTGATTCATTAGACCTGGTAATTAGGAAAATTACAAGTAATGAGAATCAACTAAATATTTTTATTTTAGTGGCATTGTCACAGCCGTAGGTGATTTGCAATGTACTTGTTTATGCAATAATATCTTTTGATATTCTAGCAGTGCTGTTCTTAAAAATATTTTTATCATAATGTTGCATAAGATGACATTGGGGAGGGAAATAGTTATGAAGGAATCACTAGGATTTATAAGGTAAAAATACATGTTTGAAATCTTTTCATAATGCAGATTACATAAATTTGAATTAAGTGACTTTTAAGAACATTGATTATTGATCTGATGAAGTATCAGATCCATTAGGTTTTTGTGTAAATAAAAATTTTTAAATGCATGCAGTTATAAAAAAATTCTTATGAAAAGTGCTTATGGTCGCTAGCATGCTGAATAGCCACTTTTCAACATCAAATGCCTTGGCCAAAAACACATTTTTAAATTAAGAACCATTTAAATTAGACAACTACTGGAAAAAAAAGCACTCCTGAAATTACTCAGCATGTACTTTAGCACTTCTATTACTTTAAAATGACCAAGACATTTTGTTTTAAATCCCTATAAACATGACTTTCATATTTTTTAAGTGGCATGCCATTCTATGCTCTACTAATTATAGTATATACTCAGCTAAAAAGGAACATTATACTTTTTATTGTGGTGCTGATACCTATTTTTAAACATTTATAGGCGTCAAGGAACCTTATGTAGTAATAAGTTACATTCATAAAAACATATGCATCATGGAAATATGTCATCACTCTGAAAAGAAATGTGTTTAGTCTGTGCTGGGAATGAAGATTGAACCTGCTTCTTCATAGCTCTTTGTGACACCTCATAAAACTAGAGAATGTACTCTCCATTTGTTAGACTTCCATTAAGACATATTGATAAATTAATTAATGACCCATCCTTGCCTACATTGTAAGTTCCTTGAGGACAGGAAATAGCTATAGCTTATTTATTTTCACGTACCAGCTATTTCCTGCTTAATAAATGTCCAATGAATGGATGAATGCATGTGTCTAAAAGGAATAAAACATCTTTTTTTTATCAAAACAAGAGGACTATAGGCATTAGAAAGAAAATATATCTTTCTGAGGAAAGATATTACATAGAATGTGTTTTAGAATAATAAAATTTTAGTTATAAGATTTTGCTGAGTGTTAAAGTGATTATATCTACACATTCAATACCACATTCACTCAATTTTTATTAATTTCAGAAAGTTTGGATATTACATTTTTTAAACTTGAGTCTCTTCCCCAATTTGAGACCTTTCATCTTTCAGTAGTGAGTAACTAGCCCTCTATTCATATAATTTACCTAATTTGGCACAAAGCCCATAGGTCTTTTTCACAGATCAACCCTACTTGGGAGTTGAAAGAGAAATTGTTTCTCTAAACTGTTTGACTCACTTGGTTTGGACACCGAGTTAATTAGGCCAGAGAAAAGCACTTTCTCTCTGTAGCAACACCCGGGCTTGTTAGTTCCTTCATTGCTCTCATTGAGAGGTCAGGAAAGAGTGGAAGAATTCAGCTCTCCCTTGAAAGCAAGTCATTGCATAGGTCCTGCTCTCAGCAGGTCATTAGAGTCGCTGTTTTACAGGAAAGACAGCATGATAATCATTTCTAGCAAGTTAGCCCTTGGCACTACAGTACTACGATTAAGGGATGCATAAAGTCACTTGTACTTTGAGTTACCTCTCCTCCCCACCTTACTTCCTAGTCAATAAATGTGGAAGAATGAATGAGATGTTAAGAGTGAGGAACCATTATTATAAGAAATAAATAAATCAATCCTAAATCACCACAAATACATCAGTATGGAATAATTCCAACAGACCAATATCCCAAGTTTAAACATGTTTTTAATGTCATGTGAACTTTAAAAGATGCTTACGTTTCTTTGGAGCCAAGATAAATACTCTGTATTATGTAAATGTTTGCATTGGTATGAGATTTTTGCTAGAATTTAAACTAGCTGGGGGACCCCAACTGGCTTGAGCACAGGAATAGGAAGCAGAACTGAAGTAAGCTTTCTCACTGTGCATTCTTTCTCAGGTCACTAAACCCAGTAATTAATGAAGGATCAACACCCCGTGCCAAAAGTCAGGCCCTCGCTTGAGATAGCTGGGCCATGTGCTTTCCGAGTGCCAGTTCTCTTTGCCACCTGCTTCACATATAACCCACTGTTTTTGTTTCTATTGTTGCTGTTCTTTTGTTATGGTGTTGCCTTTATTAGAGCACATTTTTATTGTTGTTCTAGATGTTCATTGGCTAGATATCATTTGAGAACCTTAAGTATCTGAAATATATAAGATGCTTAGTGGAAAATAGGATTGGCACCTGGCTGGTGTGCCTCAATGGTTGAGCTTCGACCCAGGAACCAAAAGGTTAAGGTTTAAGGAACATGCCCAAGTTGGGCACTCAATCCCCTAGGGCAGTGGTTCTCAACCTTCCTAATGCTGCGACCCTTTAATACAGTTCCTCATGTTGTGGTGACCCCCAACTATAAAATTATTTTCGTTGCTACTTCATAACTGTAATTTTGCTACTGTTATGAATCATAATGTAAATATCTGATATGCAGGATGTATTTTCATTGTACAAATTGAACATAATTAAAGCATAGTGATTAATCACAAAAACAATATGTAATTATATATGTGTTTTCTGATGGTCTTAGGCGACCCCTGTGAAAGGGTCATTCGACCCCCAAAGGGGTCGCGACCCACAGGTTGAGAACTGCTGCCCTAGGGGGTGTGCAGGAGGCAGCCAATGGATGATGTTTCTATCTCTCTATCCCTCTCCTTTCCTCTCTCTCTAAAAAATCAATAAAAACATATTTTTAATAAAATAAAGAAAATAAGATTGGTAATCCTAACAGCGGTTCTCAACCTGTGGGTTGCGAACAATGAAAATACATCCTGCATATCAGATATTTCCATTACGATTCATAACAGTAGCAAAATTACAGTTATGGAGTAGCAACGAAAATAATTTTATGGTTGGGGGTCACCACAACATGAGGAACTGTATTAAAGGGTTGCGGCATTAGGAAGGTTGAGAACCACTGCTAGAAGGAACATTATTTATTAAGAGCCCAATAGATAGGAATTGCCCATAATAAAATAAATCCAATAGGCAAACGCAATTCATTGCTATGCAATAGTCCAAAGTAATTTCTAAACCCAGTGGACTTCAATAAGGCACATCCAGCAAATATATCAATGAAGGTATACATGTAGGGATTTGGGAAGTGATCTTAACCCTAAAGGTAAGCCTGGTTTTCACCTAGTATACACCGATGGTGCAGCTAGAAGAAAACTTGCAGCTGGTCAGGGCCCAGGCAGTCCTGGTTCTTTAATATTTTGATTTATTACCAGGTCTAAAAGAATTTCTAAAATAAGTGCCTGCTTATTGTTACATGAAAATATATTGCACACTCACTGGATCTTCTTAAAATTTCACAGCCACACTGGGAAATAAGCAAGCAGGATTCATTATCCCTACCTGAGCGATTAAGAATTAAGATTTGGAGAGGTTGTTTTGTGTTTTCCCACACTAGTAAACCATTATTCCTCACAGTCCATGCAGGCATAGCAATGAGTTCACTCCCCTGGCACTGCAGCTCTGTTCTGTTTATAAGTGAAATCCAAAGAAAGGATTTTTTTCAGGTGCAGTACTGTCATGCATATTAAAGAGAAATACTCTGTCTCTCTTGGCAGTCACCCTACAATTCTTAACGTTTGGTGAGGAGAGGCAAGAAGGATAATTCAGAGGCGGAGGCTCAGTTGTGACTTCAGCAGTTGGAGGGTCCTGCCTAGGCATTTCACTTCTCAGGACCTTGCTCTTCTCATCTGTAAAACGACAAGACAGTCAACACAAAATTGTGGTATTGGTTTGTGCCCTTCAGCCCCTCATTGCACCATGCTGTTTGGCTCCTGTGTTTAATGCATTCCTGATCCCTTTTAAACCTGTAAAGAAGTTGTTTTACCAAGAAGTCAGTAGATGGTATCAGCTTAAAGGGCTACTTCTCAGGAACATTTGCATATAAGTTAATGTCTGAATTGTAAAATTTCAGTATGCATCAATTTGTTCATGGTAAGAAAGAATACATTTTGTGGGTTAGTATGGGAGGTGTGGCAGTCACCCAGATGTGCCACCTGATTCTCTTTCAGGAATGAATATGTTGCCCAGCTGGGGCAGGTGGTGAGTGTAGAGCAGGGGTGGGCAAACTTTTTGACTCGAGGGCCACAATGGGTTCTTAAACTGGACTGGAGAGCCGGAACAAAAGCATGGATGGAGTGTTTGTGTGAACTAATATAAATTCAAAGTAAACATCATTACATAAAAGGGTACGGTCTTTTTTTAGTTTTATTCATTTCAAATGGGCCGGATCCGGCCCGCGGGCCGTAGTTTGCCCATGGCTGAGTAGAGCCTCTAGCCTGCAGCTCCTTCAGTGTCAGCTTCAGCTGCAGAGTGTGGCCTCTTTACACAAGGACCCACCCACCTAGGTTACCTGTATCCAGTGATGAACAAAGGAGTTTGTGTGGAAATATAAAGACTCAGTCACTTGGGTCACATGAGGGGACACTGACAGATAATCTCCCCTTAAAAGCTTACTTCCAGATGGCCAAGGTTTTGGTTGGCCTTTATCATGGCAGATCAACTTCTCTCCACCTACCAATAATGGGCATTTGCACTGTGCTGGGGGAGGGAGACTTGAGGGGAGGAGGTGCTATGAAGAAAGACAAGGTGCTAGAAATCTGTGTTCAAAACTCATTTGATGCCTAAGTATGAGTAACATTTGTTAAAAGGACCACATCAAGAAACAGATAAAGCAGGAAAACAAGGACATATTGGTGTTTTCTGAGGAAAGTACCTAAATGTGGAGGTCCCAAGAGACAAATATTTTGTAATGGCTGAGATTCATCTGGGAGTCTTCAGGAAACATCAAGCTCAGAATAGTCTCTGGTTGGCCTCCTCTCATCCCAAGTTTCTGTTTAGGATTCCTACAACTCAATTAGAAAAAGAAAAATAATCCAATTTAAAAGTAGTTATTTTAATCCTATTTTAAAATAATTTAAAAAGACGTTTCTCCAAAGAAGCTATTCATGTGGCCAGTAAGCACATGAAACATGCTCAACATCATTATCCATTTGGGAGATGCAAATGAAAACCAGGATGAGACACCACTGCATATCCACTAGGATGGCTATAACCAAGGAGAAGAAGAAAAATAATGAGTGTTGAGAAGAATGTGGGAAAACTGGAGCCCTCACACATTGCTAGTAGAAATGTAAAATGGGCCCTAACTGGTTTGGCTCAGTGGATAGAGCGTCGGCCTGCAGACTGAAAGGTCCCAGGTTCGATTCCGGCCAGGGGCATGTACCTTGGTTGCGGGCACATCCCCAGTAGGAGGTGTGCAAGAGGCAGCTGATCAATGTTTCATCGATGTTTCTAACTCTCTATCTCCTCTCTCTTCCTCTCTGTAAAAAATCAATAAAACATATATAAATTTAAAAAAAAAAAAGAAATGTAAAATGGTGTTGCCACTTTGGAAAATAGTTTGAAAATTCTGAAAAAAGAAAAATATAGAGATACCATGCTTAACTTTATCATGACCCAGCAATTTTTCTTGATATATATCCAAGAAAAATGAAAGCATACATTCACACAAAAACTTGTACATGAATGTCCATAGCAGAGTTATTCATATTAGTCAAAAGGTAGAAATAACCCAAAGGGCCATCTATTTTGTGTCCACACAATAGAATATTATCCAGCAATTGAAAGGAGTGAAGTACTTACACACGGTATAACAGGGGTAAACCTTGAAAACTTTATGCTAAATGAAAGGAGACAATCACCAGAGATCACATGTTGTATGGTTCCTTTTTATTAAAGTCCAGAATATGAAACTCTATGATATCAGAATGTAGACCAGGATGCCTAGAGCTGGTAGAGCCTGGGGGAAATGCAGAGTGAATGCTAATTGACAAAGGATTTTTGATGGGTGATGAAAATGTTTTAACCTTAGATTGTGGTGATGTTTACACAACTCTTTGCATACATTAAAACCATTTAATTTGGTGAATTTATAATATGTAACTTATATCTCAATAAAAATGTTTAAAAAAAACAGACAAGGGCTTATGCACCTTTGTCAGAAGATGATGGGAATTTCAAAACTTATTGAACTTCTGAAATCTTTTGGAAACATTATGAATCCTTTATGAAATTTATGTATGCATGTAATCAAAACATCCTGATGTATAAATCAAACATTTTAAAATTTAAGTGAAATTAGATTGAGTAAACTCAAAATGAAGTTAGGTCTGTCAGAGTGATATGATGCCACTGCAGAGTTATTTGACTATCTCCATTTATCATGTCAAATTGCTATAGCTTCTTCTGAATTTCTTTTTAGGTATGCAAAATTATGCTGGGCAATATTTAAGTAGTAAGAAAAATATCCAGCAGTTACAGTCATAGATAGATAGCCATCTATTGTTCTTTAAACTGATGGTGATAGATATACCTCCATTAATATAATAAAATCATTTCATAATGATTTTAATGCACCAACTGAACACAGAAAACAACCTTGATTTCTTGTCCAGTCTCCTTTTATACCTGGCCTGGAGACTTGTATTTTCCTACCACTTAGATGACATCTTGAGTATTCCCATAATAAAAACTCATGCACTGACTTTTAGTTATAGATATCATCTCATTTTATCAACTGAAATATCTAATACAGGGTCATAATAAAAATTGTAGACTTATGCTAGTTAGTTCTCATTTCCCCTCACAGATCAATACTTCATTGTGCATGGAAGCCAGTACAAGGAGGTGGTGTAGACATATCACCCTTCCAACCTAACCACTACCTGAGATTTCTGATTTCCCCAGGATCAGAGACAAGGATTAATTTGAAATCCTCTGCCATGGGAGCATGAGGGGACTGAAATTGCACTCACATTCTGCTCACCAATCCATGTGCCCTGACATGGGGCTGTGTCTATTGGGAAGACGAGGCACCATTCAAATTGGCAGATGGTTGGCATCTATTCACAAGCTGTTTATTTGTCCATTGGGTCAGGCTATAGCTACTTCAAGAGAGCACCATTTGTTATCATTTAAACTAGGCAATTTTGAACATTATAAAGATGGAACCCCTCTATTCCACCACTTAGATACCAATGACCAAATTTGGGGGGATGTCTTTTCATTTCATATGAAGGCATTTTCCCATGGGCTACCAGCAGCCTTGATCATGCTGCTTCAATGACTGTTTCACATGGTGCCTCTGACTACATACACCCTCCCTCCACTTGTCTAATCATACCTATTCCTTCAGTTTTCATCTCCTCTGTGAAATCTTGCTCTGACTGACTTGGTATAATCATCCCTCTCTCCTTTGAAAACCTAAAGCACTCAGTACCCATTCACTGGGTACTTTTCTAATGATATGCTATGTTTTCTCCCATCCTTTCTTCTCTCTTCTCTTTCTTCCTCCCTTTATTATTCCTTATTATTCCTTATTCCTTTCCTTCCTCCCTTATTTCCTTTCTTTCTCTTTTATCTCCTTGGTTTTTATTTCTCTCTCTTTTTTTCTACTATAACTTTTACTTCTATGTAATAGATGAACTTCATTTTAAAAGTCAAGTGGTATAACTCTTCTAACTAAAAAGAACAGTTCCCTACTTCCCACCTCCTAGTTCTATGTCTCAGAGCAGTGACTTTCTATTGCTTTGCTTGTCTTCTGCAATTTACCTCCATGTTTCTAAATAACTTGCTTAAATTGCTATTTTTAGACTTTCTTTTTCAAATTTATATATTGTCTGCTTACTCCCTTCTAAAAAAAAAAAAAAAAGACGAGGATTTAGTAGTCTTATGTCAATGCCAATATACATGCTTCTCCTTATCCTATCTTTCCACGATAGTTTAATTGGATTTAAAATAGATATTTATTGTTTGCATTGTTATGTTTAAGTCAAATTTTTTCCACATTGGGTTTTATTTTTAAAAAATGCTTGCATTTTCTTTCTTGTATAATGTTCAGTTTTTCCTGGTTTTAATACTTGCCTCATTTATTTGCTTTTATCTATAACTAGAGGCCCAGTGCACAAAAATTTTTGCACTCGGTGTATGTGTGTGGGGGGTCACTCAGCCCGGCCTGTGCCCATTCACAGTCCAGGACCCCTTGGGGGATGTCCACCTGTCGACTAAGGCCCACTCCCTGGTTGATCAGGCCTAAGCTTTCAGTCAGACATCCTTCTGGCAGCCAGGGAGCCCTTGGGGGATGTCCGACTAAAGGCTTAGGCCCCCAAGGGATCAGGTCTAAACCGTTAGTTGGACATTCTTAGTGTTGCTACAGAGGTGGGAGAGGCTCTTGCCACCACCACTGCACTGGCCAGCCATGAGCCAGCTTCTGGCTAAGTGGCACTCCCTATATGGAAGTGCACTGACCACCAGGGGGCAGCTCCTGCATTGAGCGTCTGCCCCCTGGTGGCCAGTGTGCATCATAGCAACCAGTTGTTCTGCCGTTCAGTCAATGTGCATATTAGCCTTTTATTATTATTATATAGGATGTCCCTCTTTCCTCCCTTTTGCCCCCTTTACCCAGCTCTTGCCCCCCACTTCTCTCTGGCCATCACTATACTGTTGTCTGTGTCCATGGGTTGTGCATATATTTCCTTTGGCTAATCCCTTCTTTAAATTCACTTCTTTAAATTTTTATTTTCAGATAAGTGCTTATAACTGCACTATTATATATTTTCTATTATATCATTTAGAATTAAGATATTTTTTAATTGAACTTTTGTAAATTTTAGCATAATTTAATAAATTATGCTAGAAGCAATTAGGAGATTTTTCATGTAATGCAGATACATTTCAATTAATATTTTATTAATTTTTAATTTTTTAATATTTTAATTTGAAATAATCTCATACATGTAAAAAAAACTATAAAATACTACACCCAATTTCTTAGGTGTTAATAATTTAAACATAACCATTATACAACTAACAAAATTTAGAATTTTTTTTATTATAATCTCTTTAATGTTACCTAATCCATTTACTTTGTTTTTGTTAATTTTCACCCAAGGATATTTTTCCATTGAATTTTAGAGAGAGTGAAGGGAAAGAGAGAGACACATTGATTGGTTGCTTCCTGCACATGCTCTGATAGGGACTGGGGATCAAGCCAGAAACTGAGGTACATGCCCTTGACTGGAATAGAACCTGGAACCCTTCAGTCCATGGGCTAATGCTCTATCCACTGAGCAAAACAGGCTGCAGCTTAATTCATTTGCTTTTATTCTATATGTGTCTTTATATTTAAAGTGGGTTTTGTTTTTGATTCACCCTCATAATCTGTCTTTTAATTGGTGCATTTATGCCACTGACTTTCAGAGTGCTTACTGATAGAGTTACTGCCATATCAGGCGGCTTCAGCGTCTTCTGGGGCTGAGCTGCCTCACCGCCCGGAGTCTTAAGAGCATTTTTTTTTTTTTTTTTTTTTTTTTTACAAATGAACACAGTGAGGAGTCACGCGCCTTTTTTTTTTTTTTTTTAACTTTTTAACATGAGACACAAAAAAAGATTCTCTTCGCATGAGCTGTTTTACAGCTACAGGCTGAGGGGAGAATGGCTTCCAGGGAGCAGCCTCAAGGCAGTCATGGCCCCCACCACCTGGGATGGAGGAAGGGGAGGCTGCAAAACGGCCTCGTCCGAGCTCAGCCGGACGCCTGCTCCGGGGGCTGCCCTGGACGTCCCATGTGCCTACAGCCTGAAATCAGGCTGAGCCCTCGAGGGAACCGTCTGCCCCAAGCCTTCCGTCTTTTCAGGGCTAAAGTCTCACTCTTCCGATCGACCAAGTGTAGCAGCCACTTAAAATCTAAGGGGTGACCCCAGAACCAAACCTTGTCTGTGCCATGAACGTGAGGCCTGGCTGCCCAGGGGGTGGGCATGACTTTAACAGCCAAGATGAGGGGAAGGGAATAAACTACGTGCAACTACAACATCTCAAGTAATATTTACATTTGAAAACCTGGGCCGGGAAGCTTGGAATGGCTGGGCGACCTGCCCTTTTCCTTCACTTGCCTGAAGCCGTACCTCCTCTACCTTGCGCTCCTTTCCCACCGCTCGCATCCTGAGGCGAAAACCCGGCCTCAGCATCGGTCTCTCAGGATGTAGCGCCGCCCCACTCTGAGCCATGCCCTCGCCTCTCAGTACATGGGACTGCCCGCTCTGTATGCAAACATGGTGCTGCCTTGTGCTTAGCCATGCCCCCTGCCTTTCCATACAGAAAATGGAGCCTCGCACCATGGGCTTAAGCCTCCAGGTGAAGAGCTGCCTCCCATTTCCCAACGCAGGGCTGGATTGGCTCCCCAGCAGCGACGCAGGATGGCTTCTGGGTCTTCTCCGATCACTGATCACCAGCCAGTGAAGGGAAGAGGCGGCTGCTGGCGTCAACCTCTTCCCTACCCCACCCAGCTTCTCCGATCACTGGCCGGGGGGCAGGGCGAAGGCTCTTGGCTGCCTCCTGGGTTTCCGATCACCATCAGCAGCAGGCAGCTTCTTCCATCCTTCCCCTTACGCCTCCCAGCATTGTGCCTACGTATGCAAATTAACTGCCATCTTTGTTGGTGGTTAACCACCATCTTTGTTGGCAGTTAATTTACATATCACCCTGATTAGCCAATGGGAAGCTTAGCGAAGGTACGGTCAATTACCATGTTTGTCTATTATTAGATTAGACTAGAGGCCTGTTACAGGAAGATTCGCACAATAGGCCTTCCTTCCCCTGGCTGCCGTCACTGGTTTTCCTCCAGCACCAGGGACCCAGGCCTTCGCTCCAGCCAGAGCCGCCTTCAGTCTTCCGTCTTCACTGCTCCGGCTCACCTTCAGTCTTCCCTCCGCCGCTTGGAGCCTATGTATGCAAATTAACCGCCATCTTTGTTGGTGGTTAATTTGCGTATCACGCCGATTAGCCAATGGGAGGTGTTGCGAAGGTATGGTCAATTACCATGTTTGTCTATTATTAGATAGGATATGCTCTAACTTATTTTTTGTTCCTGTTTAAAATGTGAAATCTTTCTTAAATCTGATTATATATTTTTTATGTTCTTATTTCCTTTAAGTTTTTTTTTTCTGTTTTGGATTTTATCTTTAATAATACAGCTTTTCTCAAAACACTGGCTATCACTCCATTTCAGAGTAAAGTTCTAAAATTTGAGAATAAGATATGGGAGACCAGGTTCATGTATTGCCAGTATTTGACTGAGGCTAGTAAATTCAGCTAAAATTGGTTCTCCATTCTCCTGCCAAGTAGACTATAAATCTGGTAGCTTTCAATCTGGGACCTCTGGGGAAGGGAGAAAGTGTGGCCCAAACATCTCACCATTTAGAATGCAGACAACCACATAATGCCTTCATTTTCAGGGCTGGCCTTCCTTGCACAGTCAGTGTATCTGGTGACCACCAGACTAGAGCTTCACTTTAAGGGGACCCTTAGCAATAACTTTGTCAGTTTTTTATAGAATCAGGGAGGGGAAGCTGACCTGCTGTATGAATGAAAAAACACATTAGGGAATGCCACTATTCCCTACAATGGTTCAATTAATCCATCTGAGGTCAGGCACCTTCCCACCTCCTCCTCCTGAGCAGCCTGGTGCCTCCAGTCCCAGAATCTTTTCGGGTTTCTGAGGTTACTCTTGGCTTTTCTCCATCCGATATGTAAACTTCCAGAACACCCAAATCTATGTCAGTTACCAGTTGCCCATGACTCATCTTTTTTGTTTGTTCCTCTGCTCTTTATTCTTGTCATTTGATGACTTTTGGGAGATAAGCATATGTATTCAATCTGACACATTTAATCAAAATCTGTTTTATTGTTTCTTTATAGCCATTTGTTCTTTTATCAAAATATTTTCTCTTCCCCTCACTTTATTCTTCCCAGTCTCCAATTACCCTGGAGGAGTGGCTGTGGTCTGCTCCAGGTCTTAGAAGTGAGTAGGAAAGTCATGGCAGAACTAGTTTCCAAAATGGAGAGGAGTGAGGGAAAAACTAAGAAAGGTGTCCTGACCGCAGGGACATAAATCTGTGCTCAGCCTAGACTATGGGTATGAATCACACTCAGGGGATACTGGGTGGAGCTGAAGATGGGAGGCAGCTGGTCAACAACTATGAGTCCAGGCTTTCTAAGAGAAAAAGGTGGGCCTTGTAGGATTGTCTGGACCTGGTCAGGAGAGCTTCTCAGAAGCTGAGCAAATCCAGAGGTGGTCACTAGCCCTGGTTTCACCATGAGTGGACATGTAGGTAAGACACTTGGAAAAACAAAAAGCACAAATGGTCTGCAAAATGGCTGCACTCATATCATAGCTACATGGCTTGCTAGTTGCTAGGCTCCTGGAAAACTTGTTTAACTCTATTTTTTTCAACTGTAAAATGAGATCATTAGCCATACCTTACTATGAAGATTAAATATGTTAATATACATAAAGGCCTTAAAATATTTTCAGGTACTTAGTAATGACTCACTAAAAGAATGAGGGTGGGGAAAGCTAGTCTGATCATACTTCCTGTCTGAAACAGTAGGTGCTCAGTAAGTCTTTTTCTAAACTAGATGAGTGAAATACATCCAGAGATAATCATGTGGGGCTACCTTTGTCTCTGAATTTTATGGTCAGCTTCTGTACTTGACAACAGGACATTCAAAGAATGATTTCCACAGTTGCTTTGAGTTGGAATAATTTACCACATAGCACTTCAATCAGAGACGTACCATTTTAACACCACCAGATAGACAAATCATGACTGATTAACCAAGAGCTACGCTTTGTTTGGTCCAGTAACAACTCTGCCCCAGGCGTGTCGGCACAGTCCTTCAGGACGCTGACTGATCAGCAAGGACCCAAATGGCTGGTAATTTCTAATTTATAAACACTGCTTGACGTAGGCAGTTGGGCACTCTGCCACCCTCCCATGGCCTGAAATGGCCCAACCACTTTTCAGTGCACTAAAGCAATTTCAAGTGACTTAATAACTCTTTACCCCCCTCTCTGCTGGGGTCCACAGACACCATTGGGTGAACACGTCTTCCAGTGGCCTCAGGACAAGGGGCTCAGCTTACAGCTTCATGGGGTTTCCAGCTGAACAATGAGTATATTATGAAGGTCCCATCTGTCAAAGTAATCAGAGTATAAAGAGGGAAATAATACAATTAAGCCTTTAAGATGTGTACATTTATCTTTAGTTTTTAAAAACTGATCTTTATTTGGCAAGAATTTCTTTGGCAAAGAAGTAAAAAATTGGCATCCTTTCATACAAATTGAGATCTTGTCTAAAATGAGTCTCTAGATACAAAGATGAAAATAAGAAAAAAGCAGCTAGTACTACTGGGGGAGAAACAGATTCTATTTGTAAACTAAGTGTTTCAGTAAGACAGATACTAACTAGATTGAGTTAAACACAATTTTTACTGTTAAAAACAATGAAACATTTCCTCTTGTTGATAGCACGAGAAGGCTACACATGAGAATAGGGAAGAACCGAAGTAATTCTTGATGATAAAAGAATGCTGTACTCTCTGGTCACTGTGACCCCTGGCAGTATCACCACTGGAATTTGGATTCCAGAGGGTCCCTCAGCAGTTTTCTTCCCTACTCAGGGGACCTCACGCAGGATCTAAATTCTCACTTTCAGCCTACTGGACAGCTATAGTTACCTCCTGGGCCCCTGCTGTCTGAGTCTGATGGGATGTGCCTCCGTCTGTCTGATGCCTTCTTTCTCGTCTCCCCCAAAGTCATGTTTCACCTCCTGTCATCATCCATCTATACAGCAACTACACACAAGACCCACTTCAGAGCAACCATCCTCCCTCTGTGACCTAAGCCCAGGTTGCCACACTCAGGGAGCCATCCCTAGACCCTGCCAGGGTGTGGTCACACGATACTGGTTGTGATTTATCTGCCCTGGTTTTCAGTACATTAGCAGGAATCATTACCCTTTCTGTAGGAGAACTTTACCTCCTCTTCCATCTTCTCCATTCCTTTAGACAAAGCCAACAAGAAACCATCCAGGTGCTATGGTCTCTTCTTGCCTCTCTGGTGAATGAATTATTGGGTATTCGGGACACCTACAACCTTGTCTGAGTCTGTAAAGGCATTGAATGAAAGGCAGACACCCAGACATTCCTTAGTAACTCTGAATGCCATTAGACTGGTGTCCTTCCTGCAGAAGGTACCTTTGATCAAGGGCTCAACATTTTTTGTCTAGACAAAATCCTGATGTATTTTAATGGATCTGGCCTTAAAGGAATCTCAGGTTCAAGAAAGAGCACTACCCCAGGACCAACTCTAAAAAAATGTGTGTTCAAGAACCCAAATGGAGTTTCTGGCCATGTTTTGCCTGGCTAACATGATGGTAAGAAAGGAAAGGATTAGTCTGGTCCTAGTCACATCTGTAACATTCTGGCATTTAAAATCTGGGTTAACATTTACTGTGGTCCTGGTGGACTCTCCCTGCATAGAGACACTAAGGCTTCTGACTTTGAATAAGGTAGGAAATTCCTTCCCAGCATTGGTATCCTGAGGAAACAACACTGGCCAAAGTCAATCACCTAAACCTGAAGCAAAACTTTTCATGACCAAGACCACCTTTGGCCATCTAGACTGCTACTTCTTAGAAGAGCCATAGCAGACTTTGAAACTCAGGTTTTAAGGGATCAGGTCAATGGTTTAAAGCATTTCGCTTGTCCATCAGGTAAATTAGAAGCAGACAACTAGGAAAATATTGTGTCATTCATTCAGGACAATACGGTTACTCCAATCCAGAAATATTCTGTCCCTATAAGTTAAAGTAATAACTAATGAAATCACTTAGTAAAAGCAACTGACCATTAGGCTCTGTCCTCAGCCCTTTAAATGAAACTGATCCACTTTCTCAGCATGATGTAGAGATCATAGCATCCAAACTGTGAGCATCAGATTCATCTCAGATATTTGCTTATCTCGAGGCTTTCCCACTTGACTTGTTATTTTTAGCTCTTCAGCCTTCTGCCACTTGAGGATCCCAAAATCTTACTTTAAAGCCTCTTTGTACGTTAGCATTGCACTGGAGCCTCTTCAGTGTTCTCTAATTTCAAGTTTTTGTTAGATGCTTGGTATTTCAGAAAGTTTTGGCTCCATGGGGCACCATCTTTAATTCCTATCCTGAAATCATGGGTAGGTTGACTCCCTTAAGCTCTTTGTTTCTTGCTAGAGAAGGATGATTATACATTAACTGCCTAAGAAAATGTTGCAATGTAAGTGATCTTACTGTTTGTTTGTTTGTTTATTTAACTTTTTTCTCTAATTGTGTCCCTTGTACACCTCCTTCCCCAAGCACTCATACTGTAAGCCAACTTCACTTTAGTTTTGGAGACTTCATTAGACATGCTAGTGCAGTCTTTTACCTACATATCCACATCCACACATGTCATGCTACAGGGCCTGAATTAAGCAAACACACTCTCTAAAGTATCACTCTGTCTTTCATCTCTAATTCCCGCTTGCACTGTATTGTCGTTGTCATATCTGGATTGTATAATTCTTGGCCACCATTTTTCCCTGGGACAGGTTAATTAAGTCACTTCTCACTTATGCCATTTCCTCCCAACTGATTACCCAACCATCTTTATACAGCACTGAATTTTGAAACAATCCTGGGAGCTAACACTGACAATTCAGTATTTGCTCTAGAGGACAAAATTAAGGGAGATAAGGCAAAATTACAGCAAAAGAAGTGATGTGTTAATATACGGAAAATCTAGCCCCGTGCACTATCTTGCAATAAAGCTGGCTGTTGCAAAAACCATGAACTCAACACCAATGAATATATTTGAGTCAAGGCTGAATGACTAGCATGATAAGAAGATTCTTTCATTGGAAAGAGATATACTAAAGAGCATCAAAGAGTCTTTTTACCTCAAAAATCATGTAAGAACAATACATTTAACTATTTATGTGTAGCAACATTAAAATCAGTTTTGACTGAGGCATCGAAAACTGAGAGTGAACATACTAAGTGAGGTGAGGGGACAGACCCTTGAGAGGGACATGCTAAGGAAGTAAGACTGGTTCTGCCAGCATGGGGAATCGCCATAGCCAGCCAGGAAAAGAGAATTGTTGAAGAAGGGTAGTACTTAAAGTGCTCTGCTCCCATATTCTCAAGCTAAGTCTTTGTTATTCTTCTCTCATCCTGAACTCTTCTTTAAAATAAGGCCACATTTTGAGGGAAATATACAGTTACCCAGGCAAATGTCTTGCTACTTAAAATTGCTAATGATAATAGTAATTAATTAGATAAGAGCTTTTGACAACTTTTAAACTCTGAAAGTGTTTCCTGACGATAACTATTGATGGTATTAACAGATATCATGAAAATAAGGAACAATTTCTATAACTCTGTTAAACAGGACATGTCTTTAGTCTCTAATATCTTTCCTGTTTCATCAAAATTTAATAGAGAAGGAAAGTGGCTAGCTTGGCAATGACCCATAGTATTTTGCTGCATTTGGTGTATGTTTTTATGAAAACAATTCATATTTGAAACAAAAACTTATATTTTATACAATACTATTTGTTCTGTTTATTTCACATAATAGCACACTTTAGTGTATTTTTAAAATTAGTATATGGAGAAAGATTTTATTTTTTATTTTTAACAGTTTTAACTGTTATAATATATGTGTGTGTATGGGCATGTATGTATTTGTGTGTATTTTAAGGACTTCTTTAAGTTTCTTCAACTTATCTCATGTTTTTGTGTAACTTAAAAATCATTAATAATATTCTTGCATCATGTTAAATAGTTCAGATGAAATGCAAAAGCAAGAAATTGCACTTGATACTTGAAAGTCACTATTCCTGACAGCACTTTATCTTTTCTCATGCCCACATTGGCTTTTCTCCCGGCTCATCCATTCCTTAATGTAAGTGTTATAAATTGCTCTAAAGTGCCATAAAGCATAATAAACATAAATCAATATTTTTTGGTTAAGAACTAGGAAATGCTGATCCAGCACAGGTTGATTATAGATGTCCTAAACCCATCATGGCTCTTGGTTATTTTATCGGACCAAGAGCATTTATGTACTGGAGAATACCTCTCTTTTTGCTTTTCTCTCTGACCATCACCTGGCTACTTGCTGTGACACCTCAGGAGGGACTGTGGGGAAGACATCATCTAGCAGTCTCAGAAAAGCTCCATTTTTTTTCCTTTTGGCCTCTGATCTTGGCAACTTTAGAAGAGTGGAGAGACATTCTCAGACAGAGTTAGCCCACAGACCGGCAATATGTCAAACTTGTCTGAGGAAAATTCCAGTCTGTCATGGGGGAAAAAAAGCTTCATTTTCTTCTGAGATTCTGTCAATTAAGCAAAATCCCACTTATTTCCTTCTGGCTTGCAAATGTGACATCTGATCTAAATGGAATACCTGTAGGCAGCTTAATAGCAAACCGACCCATTTGAATTTCTGCTATCTTTGGAATTTTTTGATATGATCAGATGCTGCACCCTTGGATATAAAACCACATCCCAAACTCTGGAAATGACAGCTTGCCCCCACAGCCAAGTGATGCTGTTTATGTGACATTGTTGTTATTTATTCATCCCAAAGGGAATGATTGAATGGCTTTGTGGTCTCTCTCAAGAAATTGCAGAGCTGTATAGTATGAAATCTGGAAGCTCTTTCTTGAGGAGATTTTAAAAGGTGGTTCTTTGGAAATAGCTTCAAGATGTTGATAGAAATTAAAAGTAGTTTTATTAGGCTTATTGACTCACAGCCCACTTTTTTTTTTTTAATTAAATCTTTATTGTTCAGATTATTACATTTGTTCCTCTTTTTTTCCCCCCCATAACTCCCCTCCTCCCAGTTCCCGCCCCACCCTCCGCCCTCACTCCCCACCCACTGTCCTCATCCATAGGTGCACGATTTTTGTCCAGTCTCTTCCCGCATCTTCCACACCCCTTCCCCCCCCAGGAATAGTCAGTCCATTCCCTTTCTATGTCCCTGATTCTATTATAATCACCAGTTCATTCTGTTCATCAGATTATTTATTCACTTGATTCTTAGATTCCCTTGTTGATAGATGCATATTTGTTGTTCATAATTTGTATCTTTACCTTTTTCTTCCTCTTCCTCTTCTTAAAGGATACCTTTCAGCATTTCATATAATCCTGGTTTGGTGGTGATGAACTCCTTTAGCTTTTCCTTATCTGTGAAGCTCTTTATCTGACCTTCAATTCTGAATGATAGCTTTGCTGGATAAAGTAATCTTGGTTGTAGGTTCTTGGTATTCATCACTTTGACTATTTCTTGCCACTCCCTTCTGGCCTGCAAAGTTTTTGTTGAGAAATCAGCTGACAGTCGTATGGGTATTCCCTTGTAGGTAACTGAGTTTCTTTCTCTTGCTGTTTTTAAGATTCTCTCTTTATCTTTTGCTCTTGGCATTTTAATTATGATGTGTCTTGGTGTGGTCCTCTTTGGATTCCTTTTGTTTGGGGTTCTCCGCGCTTCTTGGACCTGTAAGTCCATTTCTTTCACCAGGTGGGGGAAGTTTTCTGTCATTATTTCTTCAAATAGGTTTTCAATATCTTGCTCTCTCTCATCTTCTGGCACCCCTATAATTCGGATGTTGGTACGCTTGAAGCTGTCCCAGAGGCTTCTTACACTATCCTCGCATTTTTGGATTCTTTTTTCATTTTGCTTTTCCGGTTGGGTGTTTTTTGCTTCCTCGCATTTCAAATCATTGACTTGATTCTTGCGCTCCTCTGGTCTGCTGTCGGGAGTCTGTATAATATTCGTTATTTCAGTCCGTGTATGCTTAATTTCTAGTTGGTTCCCCAATATAAGATCGAGGGTCTCATTAGTTTTCTTGTAGATCTCATTAAGTTTATCGGCGGCTTCTAAACAGTTCTTGAGAGACCTTAAAAGTGTGGTTCTGAACTCTATATCTTCCATTGACAATTTTGTCCTGTTTCTTTGTCTCCGCATTTTGTTATGCTTCCTTGGTGCACCCCCTAGTGGTCTTTGTTCGCGGTCTTATAGTTAAATCTTGATTGTTGTAGCTAATTCCAGGGAGGGTTTGACCTCCAGGCCAAGTGGCTATGAGAATCAGCTGTGTCAGCAGTGAGAGAACTTCTGTCCTCTAGGGAGGTGCTAATCTAGCCTTTGCCTGAGGCTATCCGGCAAATGTCTCTGTGCAGGGCTTGGGCAGGGCGGGTCGCACAGGATCAACAGGGTGGGCCGGAGAGAGCAGTTATGGAGGCTCTAAGTCCTGTCCCCAGGGGCTCTGCCTCTCTGAGTCCCAGCACCCGCTGCAAAGCTCAGAGAGAACGCTGCACTCGCTCTGACCGAAGCCAGACAGTCCCGCTTCTCCTGTTTGAGTCTGGGTCCCTAAAGACTCGCCCGGATCTGGAGCTCAGAGTCTGCGACTCCCTCCCGATTGAAAACGCCAACCGCGCCTTCCGCCGCCAGCCCGCTCTGTGCACTCCGCACCTCAGAATTTGACTTCAGCACTGCGCCTCCTCTGAGTGTCCGTATGCGTTTCTCTTTCCTCCTAGTTGTAGGACTTCCACTCAGCCAGCGTTCCTGTGGTTCTGGGTGATGTCCCTTCCGTTTTTTGGTTTCACTTTTGAAGTAGTTGTTCAAGGCAGCAAACTCCGGCGTTAACCTATGCCACCATCTTGGTTCTCTGAATCCCCAATTTTAAAAATAGGCTCACAGCCCACTTTTCATACTAATTGTGATCCAGTGTGCACAGAGAGAAGACTGCCTTTTCCCCAAAACCTCATTCCCCTCCAAACCAAAAGTAATACCCTATGCACCCATCTTTAGGATATCTGCAAGCAGACTTCTCCCTAGGAAGAGGCACCTGTCTCTACTGTGTATCATGGGGATGAGGCTGGAGAGAATTAAATGAACTTCATTCCCCTAATCATCTCCCTTCCACTTGCCCCAGGCTGAAAAACTGCCATTAGTATTAATTTCTTTGAATTCTGGAAACTTAGGATTAGTAGAGAAACAAATATAAATGATCTCTAAATACAGGGTATCCCAAAAAAGTGTATACACACTTTGAATAATTACTAATTCCAATGGATTAAATTTGAAAAGAAAGGCACATCGATTGAGCTATATCATCTGGTAAAGTATGTATACACTTTTTTGAGACACCTGTCTATGAAAAAATGCCAAACTGTACTCATAATAAGCTTAAAACAAATAATGTACTGATAAAATAAAAAATGTACTGATAGCAGTTTTTTCTTTTGCTAATGCGATTAGCAAAAACAAAATTTAGCACATTTTTTGGTGACTATTTAGCAACTAAGCATCCTCATAACATTGTTGATGGTGGGTACAACCCTGGTGGAGGGGAATTAGGAATGGTTTCAAACATAAAAATGTAATCACTCTTTGATTCCAATAATCCAAATTTTGGGGACTGATCTTATAGTAAAAACTGCACATGTGAATTAAAAGTACATAAAATTATACATTAAAAAACTCTAAATATCAAAAATTCAAAACAACTCAATTTCTATCAGTAATGAGCTAGTTAAATTAACTATAGTATATTTACACAGTGGAAAATTATACAGCAGTATAAAAGAATATAGAAGCTCTTTATATACTAGTATGGAACTGTCTCTAGAATGAAGACATAGAGCAATGCATATGTTAATACATTTGACTGTTGAACAACACAGGGGTTGGAAATGCTGATCCCACCACAGAAAATCTAAGCATAACATTTGACTTCTCCAAAACATAACTACTAATTGCTAACCATTGACTGGAAGCTTTACCCATAACATAAACAGTTGACTAACACATATTTTGTATGTTATATGTATTATTTGTATGTTATATGTATTATATCACTTTAACAGATGATATCTTAATTGACGTGCCTTTCTTTTCAAATTTAACCCATTAGAATTAATAATTATTTGTTGGGGTGCACAAGAGACTTGGTTGGAAAGTTGTAAGGAGGACATTCTGATAAAAGGGAAGTGTGTGGAAGGCCGCCTGCCCTGTTTATCGGAATTCTGACTTCAGGGATATTTAGGAGCGTGTCGAAGGTGGCACCCCCTAATTATTCTTTGACCTTTCCAAACAAGTCTGTGTAGGTGCAGACCCCCAGGTGTTTACTGGAATCCTTATGGTTAATCCCTTGATGCCCTTGCCTAGAGTACAATGTAAACATGTGTCCTCTCAAGATTACTCACCCTACTGATTGTATCAAAAGATAAAAATTCCAATAAAGGCCTGACAAGGCAAGCAATAGAGGCTGCCTTGGCCACTAGAGCCAGGGGCCCCTTAGTTCCCTCTTTCACAGTCTAACTATCTGAGTAATCTGTTCATTCCTCATTCAGGGGCTGCTGGTCAGTACTGGCAATTACTCAAAGTGTGTATACACTTTTTTGGGACCCTATATTTAGAGATCATTTATATTTGTTTCTCTATTAATCCAAAATTTTCAGAATTAAAAGAAATAAATAGCTAATGGCAGTTTTTCAGCCTGGGGCAAATGGAAGGGAGATGATTAGGGAAGTGGGTCATCCCCATGATACACAATAGAGGCAGGTGCCTCTTCCTAGGGAGAAATCTGCTTGCAGATATCCTAAAGGTGGGTGCATAGGATGTTACTTTTGGTTGGAGGGGGATGAGGATTTGGGGAAAAAGCAGTCTTCTCTCTGTAGTCTTACAATAAAGTAAACTAGAGAAAAGAAAATGCTAAGAAAATCATAAGAGGAAATACATTGCAGTTATTTATCGAAAAAGTCTGTGTACAAGTGGACCCACACAGTTCAAACCTATGTTCCGGGTCAACTGTGTATGTATACATGGAAAGGGGGAATAATAATCCATTTTTATTTTTGCTTGGTATTTGTATAAAAATATATTGAAAATATACTCAAGGAAATAATAGTGCTTATCTGCTGAAAGTGGTGAAGGAAACAAGATGGATGGGATCAGAGGCAAGAGTAAAGATTCTCAGTGTTAGATGCTTTTATTTTTTCACAATGTGAATGTGTACCCTATTAAAAAGTTTAAACTGGAGGTCATATATTTATATATTTATTTATGTATTATGTAAAGAAATTTTTATTTTATTTTACTTTTTATTTTAATTTAAATTCTTTATTCTTTAAAATATTACCTAAGTCTCCTTTTTCCCCCATTGACCTCTCCCTGGCCACTCCCACCCTCCAGCACATGTCCTCACTTTCCCCCCATCTGTCTCCATTGGTTATACTCATATGCATATGCATGAATACAGTCCTTTGGTTGATCTCATACCCCTATACCCCCTACCTTCCCTCATAGATTGGACAGTCTCTCTGATGATTCTATGACTCTGGCTCTATTGTTGTTCATCAGTTTATGTTGTACATTATATTTCACAAATGAGTGAGATCATGTGATATTTATCTTTCTCTGACTGTCTTATTTCGCTTAGCATATTTCTCTCCAGTTCCATCCATGTTGTTGCAAATGGTAAGAATTCCTTCTTTTTTACAGCAGCATAATATTCCATTGTGTAGATGTACCCCAGTTTTCTAATCCACTCATCTGCTGATGGGCACTTAGGCTGTTTCCAAATCTTAGCTATTGTAAATTATTCTGCTATGAACATAGAGGTGCATATATCCTTTCTGATTGGTGTTTCTGGTTTCTTGGGATATATTCCTAGAAGTGGGTTTACTGAGTCAAATGGGAGTTCCATTTTTAACTTTTTGAGGAAACGCCATACAGTTTTCCATAGTGGCTGTATCCGTCTGCATTCATACCGGCAGTGTACTAGGGTTCCTTTTTCTCCACATCCTTGCCACACTTGTTGTTTGTTGATTTGTTGATGATAGCCATTCTGACAGGTGTGAGATGGTACCTCATTGTCGTTTTGACTTGCATCTCTTAGATGATTAGTGACTTTGAGCATGTTTTCATATGTCTCTTGGTCTTCTGTATGTCTTCCTTTGAAAGGTGTCTATTTAGGTCCTGTGCCTATTTTTTTATTGGATTGTTTATCTTCCTTTTGTTAAGTTGTATGAGTTCCCTATAAATTTTTGAGATTAAGCCCTTATTAGACATAACATTGGCAAATATGTTTTCCCATTCAGTTTGCTTTCTTGTTTTGTTGATGGTTTCTTTTGCTGTGCATAAGCTTTTTGTTTTGTTTATTTTCTCCTTAGTTTCCATTGTCCAAGGAGCTGTATCAGTAAAGATTGCTATGACAAATGTCTGTTATTTTGCTGCCTATGGCTTCTTCTAGAATTTTTATGGTTTCCCATCTTACGTTTAAGTCCTTTATCCATTTTGAGTTTATTTTTGTGTATGTTGTAAGTTGGTGGTCTAGTTTCACTTTTTTGCATGTATCTGTCCAATTTTCCCTACACATTTATTGAAGAGACTGTCTTGACTCCATTGTATGCTCTTGCCTCCTTTGTCAACTATTAATTGAGCATAATGGTTTGGGTTGATCTCTGGGTTCTCTGTACTCTTGCATTGGTCTATATTAGTGAATTTGAGCATAGTACCAGACAGTTTTGAGAACAGTGACTTTGTATAATAGTTTGATATGTGGAATTGTGATCCCTCCAACATTGTTCTTCTTTCTCAAGATTGCTGCAGCTATTTGGGGTCTTTTATTATTCCAGATGAATTTTTGGAGAGTTTGTTCTAGGTCTTTGAAGTATGCCGTTGGTATATTAATGAGGATTGCATTGAATTTATAGATCGCTTTGGGTAGTATGGACATTTTAATGATGTTGATTCTACCAATCCATGAACATGGTATATTCCTCCATTTGTTTATGTCTTCCTTTATCTCTTTTTTCAACATCTTGTAATTTTCTGAATACAGGGCCTTTATCTCCTTAGTTAAATTTATTCCTAGGTATCTTAATCTTTTTGTTGCAATTATAAATGGGATTGTTTTTTTAGTTTCTCTTTCTGTGAATTCATTATTAGTGTATAAAAAGGCCATAGATTTCTGGGTGTTAATTTTGTATGATGCCTTATTGCTGAATTTATCTATTAGTTCTAGTAGGTTTTTTTTAATGAAGTCTTTATGGTTTTCTATGTACAATATCATGTCATCTGAGAATGACAATTTTACTTCTTCTTTTGCAAATTGGATGGCTTTTATTTCTTCTTCTTATCTGATCGCTATGGCTAGCACTTCCAATAATATGTCAAACAGGCATCTCTGTCTTATTCCTGTTCTTAGGAGTTTAGTTTTTCCCCATTGTGTATGATGTTGGTTGTAGATTTGTCATATATGTCTTTTATTATGTTCAAATATGATCCCTCTATTCCCACTTTGCTGAGAGTTTTTATCCGAAAAGGGTGTTGGATTTTGTTAAATGCGTTTTCTGTATCAATTGATATGATGTTATTTTTGTCTCTCGATTTGTTTATGTGATGTATCATGTTTATTTGCAGATATTGTACCAGCCTTGCATCCCTGGAATAAATGCCACTTGGTCATGGTGTATGAACTTTCTAATGTAATGATGGATCCAATTTGCTAGAATTATGTTGAGGATTTTAGCATCTATGTTCATCAAGATATTGGCTTGTAATTCTCTTCCTTTTTAATGTCTTTATCTGGTTTTGGGATTAGGGTAATGCTGGCTTCAAAGAAAGAGCATGGAAGTGCTCCTTCATCTTGAATATTTTGGAATAGTCTGAGTAGGATAGGTTTTAGTTTTTCTTTGAATGTTTGATAAAACTCTCCTGTGAAGCTGTCTGGCCCTGGGCTTTTGTTTGCTGAAAGCTTTTTGATGACTACTTCAATTTTCTCCTTAGTTATCAGCTTATTGAGTTTTTTTATTCTTTTTGATTGAGTTTTGGAAGGTTGTATTTTTCTAGGAATATGTCCATATCCTCTAGGTTGTTTTGTTTGTTAGTGTAGAGTTGTCCATAGTATTTCTTTACAATCCTTTGTATTTCTGTGGGATCTGTTATTTCGTCTCTTTTATTTTTAGTTTTGTTTATTTGGGTCCTCTCTCTTTGCTTCTTGGTGAGCCTGGCTAGAGGTTCATCAATCTTGTTTATCCCTTCAAAGAACCAGCTCTTGGTTTCATTGAGCTTTTATATTGTTATTTTCATCTCTATGTCATTTATTTCTACTCTGATCTTTATTATTTCCTTCCTTCTGCTCACTCTGGGCTTTCCTTATTGCTCTCTTTGTAATTATTTAAGTTGTTGAGTTAGATAATTTATTACCAGTTTTTCTTGTTTGTTGTGGTAGGCCTTTAATGCTATGAACTTCCCTCTCAGGACTGCTTTCAATGTGTCCTATAGGTTTTGGATTGATGTATTTTCATTGTCATTCCTTTTCAGGATTTTTAAAATTTCTTCTTTGATCTCTTTGGTAACCCAATCATTGTTTAATAGCATGTTATTCAGCCTCCAAGTGTTTGATTTTTTATTGTTTTTATTGTAGTTGATTTCTAATATTATGCCATTATGGTCTGAAAAGATGCTTGATATGATTTCAATCTTCTTGTATTTGGAGGGACTTTGCCTGTGACCCAGTAAGTGGTCTATCTTTGAAAATATCCAATGTGTACTTGAGGAGAATGTATATTCTGTATCTCTGTGGTGAAATGTTCTGAAGATGTCAATGAAGTCCATCTGATCTAGTGAGTCATTTAGGATTGCTGTTTCTTTGCTGATTTTTTTTTTTCTAGAAGATTTATCCAGTGATGTCAATGGGGCATTAAAGTCCCCTAATATGTTTGTATTGCTGTTGATCTCTCCCTTTATATCTTCCAGAAGTTTTTTTATGTATTTGGTGCTCCTGCATTGGGTGCATATATGTTTACCAGGGTTATATCCTCTTGTTTTATTGATCCCTGTAGTATTATGAAGTGGCCCTCCTTATCTTTTGTTATGGCCTTCACTCTGAGTTCTATTTTGTCAGATATAAGTATTGCTACACCAGCTTTTTTTTTCTTTTCCATTTGCCTGAAAGATACTTTTCCATCCCTTCACTTTCAGTCTGTGTGAGTCTCTTGTTATGAGGTGGGTCTCTTGTAGACAACATATATATATGTATATATATAGTTCATGTTTTCTTATCTATTCAGTCACTCGATGTCTTTTGATTGGAGCATTTAGGCCATTTACATTTAAAGTTATTATTGATAGGTACTTGTTTCTAGCCATTTTTATTTTCTGTGCCTGTGTTCCTTCTTCCCTTTTTCCCCCTTCTTTTTACAACAGTCCCTTTAGTATCTCTTGCATTGCTAGCTTGTTAGCAATAAACTCCTTTGGCCTTTTTTTGTGTGTGAAGCTCCTGATTTTTCCTTTGATTTTGAATGATAGCCTTGCTCGGTAGAGTACTCTTGGATTCAGTCCCTTGCTTTGCATCTCTTTGTATACTTCCTTCCATTCCTTTCTGGCCTGATGTGTTTCTGTTGAAAAATGATTTGAAAATCTAATGGGAGATCCCTTGTAGGTAACTTTCTGCCTCTCTCTTGCAGCCTTTAAGATTCTCTCTTTGTTGTTTACATTTGCCATTGTAATTATGACATGTCTTGGTGTGCATCTTTTTGGGTTCATGTGGTTTGGGACTCTCTGTGCTTGTATGCCTTTTTTCTTTTCCAAATCAGGGAAGTTTTATGACAGTATTTCTTCAAATAGGTTTTCTAACCTTTGCTCTTCTTCTTGTCATTCTGGAAGCCCTGTTATATGTATGTTGCTTCATTTCATATTGTCCCAAAGCTCCCGCAGGCTCTCCTCCTGTCTTTTGATTTTTTCTTCAATTGCAATTTAGATTGGGTATGTTTTGCTTCCTTGTCTTCTAATTCACTAATTTGGTCCTCCACTTCTCCTAATCTACTGTAGGAAGCTTCTGTCATGTTTTTTATTGTAGCTATATCATGCCTGATTTATTTCCTCCTGATTCTTACATAGGTTGTTGATTTTCTTATCCATCTGGTTTATGAATTGTATGACCCTTATTCTGAATTCTTTTTGTGACATATTGCATGCCTCTGTTTCATTTAGTACCTTTTCTGGTGATGCCTCCTTTTTTTCCTTTGGGGGGTGTTCTTCTGTTCCCCAGTTTTGCTCTCACTGAAGGATCTGGTTTTAAGTGGCGCGGGACCTATTACTACAGTTGTGAGCTTGGTGGCAGGTTGCACAGTTGCAGGCGGCAGCTGCTCCTCGGGCGGTTGTGTAGTGGCTGCTCCTCTCATGGTCACAGGTGGTGGCTGCTCTTCACGTGGTTGTGGGTGGTGGCTGCTCCTTGCATGGTCGTGGGGTGGCTGTTCCTCACACAGTTGTGGGCGGCAACTGCTCTTTGGGTGGTCCTGGGTAGTGGCTGCTCACAGGATGGCTGCTTCTTGTGCTGTGCCAGCACAGCCAAGGGTGAACTTGAGGAGGGACTGTGAATGATTGAAGAAAAGACAGACAAGAGAATAAAGCTGGGGCTCGGTGTATCTCTCATGCCTGAATGAGGACACAAAAGACCCAGCCTGCAAGCAGATGCTTTATTTTATAGTCTGATTAAAACAAGGGTAGATTAACATGTATACAAATGTTCTTGTTTTGGCAACACTTACTGCACCTCCCACAGCCCATTAGCTACTTAAGAAGGAATTAGGGAGAGCTATAAGGTAAAGCTTAATTGTGTTAGCATAGCTCTTCCCCACAAGCTTGGATTTGTTTGTAGCCCAAGGCTTGACCCTAGAGCCCCTCCCTACAGCTCCTCACAATCGCAGGGCAGCTGCTCCTCATGTTGGAAATTTTTATTGTTGTAAAACATATAACATAACATAAAATTTCCCATTTCACTATTTGTATAATTAGTGACAATAATTACATTCAAAATTATGCACCACCCTCATTATTATCAATTTACAAAACTTTTATTTGTTTGTTTTTGGAATGCTTCATGTATTTGCGTGTTATCCTTGTGCAAGGGCTATGCTAATCTTCTCTGTATTGTTCCAATTTTAGTATATGTGCTGCCAAAGTGAGCATTCCATTACTTTTTCATCACCCCAAACAGAAACTATGTAAGCATTATGCAATAACTTTTCATTCTCCCCTCCCCCAGTTTCTAGTTATATCAAATCCACTTTCTGTCTGTATGAATGTGTCTATTCTAGAAATTTCATATGAATGGAATTACACAATATTTGTTATTTGGTATCTGGTTTATTTCACTTAGCATGATGTCTTCAAGGTTTATCCATGTTGTACCATGTATCAGAACTTCATTTCTTTGTATGATTGTATTATATTTCATTATATGTATACTAGAGGCTTGGTGCACAAAATTCATGCATGGGGGGGGGGTCCCCTCAGCCCAGCCTGCACCTCTCCAATCCAGGACCCCTTGGGGGATGTCTGACTGCTGGTTGGACATCCTTCTCGCAATGTGGGACCTCTGGCTCCTAACTGCTCGCCTGCCTGCCTGCCAGATCACCCCTAACCACCTCTGTTTGCCTACCTGATCACCCCTAACCACCTCTGCCTGCCTGCCTGATCACCCTAACCGCCTCTGTTTGCCTGCCTGATCACCCTTAACCCCTCTGCCTCCTTGCCTGATCACCCCTAACCACTCTCCCCTGGCAGCCTGATCACATCTAACCACTCTTCCTGCCTGCCTGATTGCCCCTAACTGCCTCTACCTTGGCCCTTGCCACTATAGCTTTGTCCAGAAGAACATCCAGTCTATTAGTCTATGTCTAATTAGCATATTACCCTTTTATTAGTATAGATAACACATTTTGTCTATCCATTCATCCATTGATACACAGTAGAGCTGTTTGCACCTTTTGTCTATTGAGAATAATGCTGCAATGAACATTATCTTACAAGTATCTTTTTGAGTCCCTGTTTTCAGTCCTTTTGCCCATATACCAAGGCATAGAAATGCTGGGTCATATGGTAATTCTGTGTTTAGCTTTTTTTAAAAAAAAAACATATTTTTATTGATTTCAGAGAGGAAGGGAGAGATAGAAACATCAATGATAAGTGAGAATCATTGATTGGTTGCCTTCTGCAGGTCCCCCACTGGAGATTGAATTTGCAACCTGGGTATGTGCCCTGACCTAGAAACTAACCATGACCTCCTGGTTCATAGGTAAATGCTCAACCACTGAGCCACACCAACTGGGCATATGTTTAGTTTTTTAAGGAACTCCTAAATTGTTTCCATAGTGGCTGAAACCTTTTACATTCCCACCAGCAATTTGCAAGTGTTCCAATTTTTCTACATCTTCTCCAACACATTATTTTTAATTATTTTGATTATAGCCATGGAAGTGAGAATAAAACTGTATCTTATTGGAATGTGACCTACTCAAAATTTCAAATTAATAAAAAAACAAAAAAACAGCCTGCCTTGCTTTACAGCTGGGCCTCACCTGGGCACCTCCAAGCTCAATATAAATAGCTCCTGTATGGTGGCCCCAGACAGTGGCTGACTTTGCACCTCTCTGGAGGCCCTAGAGCCAGTGAACCTGGTGGACAGCTTCAGATATAGCATATTACAACTCCGCACATCAATAAGCAACACACTCAAGGGGCAGACTCAGTGAGCACCAAAGTTTCACTGAAGCAAGTCCTGCTACATAGGGGTGTTTTCTGCACAACAACTTTCCCATTGAAGTTACAGCTGGTCCTCACATTCAATTGGCCTGGTGGTCAATTACTCCCAGTGACACCAACAGCAATTGTGGCTCAACTACAAGATTGTGCATACAGCCCACACAGGGACATACCTAGAGTGCCCAGCTCAGGAGAATGGGAGGCTGAGCCACTGGGCCCTACAGGAAGCCTACTACACAAGGTCACTCTACCAATTCCAGGAGACATAGCAGCTCTACCTAATACATAGAAATAAACACAAGGAAGCAGCAAAATTAGGGAGACAAAGAAACATGTCACAAATGAAAGAAATGGAAGCAAGCAAATTACTGGATAGAGTTCAAAACCATGGTTATAAGGTTAGTCAAGGATCTTCATGAGAAATTAAAGGATCTTAAGTGAGTAGGTCAAAGATATAAAAAAGGACCAGTCAGAAATTAAGCATACACTAACAAAAATAAAATATCTTAGAAAGATATGGAAAAATATGCCACTCAACTTCTTCCTTCATGCTACTTGTAGCATTTTGATGGTTCACTAAACCCAGGATGCTACGAGACCCTATTCTTGCCTTATTTTGTAGGTTTAATTATATTAAAATTATTTTTAAATAACAAAAGTAAAATGTAAATTTATTATCTTTGTAAACTTTAACTCTCACCAATCTTATCCCACATGGGAAGTTAGTGTGTATCCTTTCAGATCTATATAAACATTTACATTAACATAAGTATGTAATGAACCAAATACTCAACAAGTATTTTTTGAGTGCTTACTATTTAGAAGGCTTTCTTTCAGGCACAGGTGATGTAGAAAGATTAAGTTATAATGTATTGAACACTTCATTTATGCCAGGAATTGTACTGAGGAATTTACTTTAATGTTGGAGTTAATTGATACAAGAGCTCTGAAAAGATGTGCAACTATTTTTATTTTATAGATAAGAAAGCTGAAGTTCAGAGAAGCTAGATAATTTACCCAGCTTAGATGATAGAGCTGAGATTCCAACTGAGGGCTGGCTATGTAGAGCCCATATCTTAATGACACAGCATGGCAATGTACTGAAACAATAGTCAGCATTTCTTGAGTGTGCAAATCACTCTTCTCAGGGCTTTACATATATTGGCTCATTTTCACAACATGAATACATATTGCTACCATACCCATTTATAGATGAAGATACTGAGGCTCAGGGAGGTTAACTTAACTAAATTATGTTAATAATAGATGGCAGTGCTGGGATTAAAATCCAGACAGTCTGGTTGCACAACTTGCTCTCATGGCTCCTACACTACGCTGCATATTGCAATGTTACATGTGTAAATGCACACTCATGCTTAAACCCTATGTGGTTCTTAATCACATTTGCTTAGAGTTTTTAACAATATTGAAAAATGCTTAGTTATAATGCATGCTTAGTTATAATGCTTAGTTATAACATTTAGAATTGTATATATAGTATCACCCTAGTTATACCAAAAATATATGGCAGTTGCCCTAACCGGTTTGGCTCAGTGGATAGAGCGTGGGCCTGTGGACTGAATGGTCCCAGGTTCTATTCAGGTCAAGGGCATGTACCTTGGTTGAGGGCACATCCCCAGTAGGGGGTGTGCAGGAGGCAGCTGATCGATGTTTCTCTCTCATTGATGTTTCTGGCTCTCTGTCCCTCTCCTTTCCTCTCTGTAAAGGATCAATAAAATATATATTAAAAAAAATATATGGCAGCCCAGTCTGTGTGGCTAAGTGGTTGAGCATCCTATCTAATAAAAGACGAACAAGGTAATTGACCATACCTTCGCTATGCTTCCCATTGGCTAATCTGGGCGATATGCAAATTAACTGCCAAGAAAGATGGTGGTTAATGCCAACAAAGATGGCAGTTAATTTGCATACATAGGCGCAATGATGGGAGGTGAAAGGGGAAGGACAGAAGAATGGTGATTGGAAACCCAGGCGGCAGGCAAGAGCTGGGTGGCAGGGCAAAGGCGGCCCTGAGGGCTGCCTTTGTCCTGCCCCCCAGCCCTGGATCAGAGAACTGGGGCCGCCTTTGCCAGCCCCCCAGCCAGTGATCCCAATAGGAAAGCCTGGCCGCAGGCAAGGCGGCACCCCCAGGACCCAGGAGCCGCCTTGCCTGCAGCCTGTGATCCTGATCGCAAAAGTCGAGGCATGCCTAAGGATTTTTTGTACATGTCCCACAGTCTAGAAGCAGAATCAGAATCAAGAAGTGGAGTCTTACCTCAGTGCTGGGGTGTTTAAAAGTATCTGAAAATAGCAGTTCCATTGTGGAGTCCACCACCACGTTTGCCCCATCGGGAGGCATGCTGAGGACTTCCAGGGCAGCCCTATAACCTCCAGGCAACGACAGCAGCTCTGAAGAGGGAAAAACTGCAGCACTTCCTGTGTCCGAAGTGCTAGCACCGCAAATCTTGGCCTATCTCCAGCACAGCAGAGAAAGGCTGAGAGAGGAGAGGCGGGTATGGTGGCTCCAGTGGTCCAAATCCTGTCATTGTCTGCATTACCTAGCCTTGGCGCCCTCCAGAGCAGCCTCAGTGCCAGTGCAGAGGAGGCTTTGGAAAGGGTGGTGGTGAGGAGAATGCTTCTGACTCTGGATACCCAGTGAAACTGCTGTCAGGAGCCTTTCTAGGGCTGGCAGCAAAACGCGGCAATGAGTGAAGAATAATGTCTCAAAATGAAGAGGAGGTTGTTGTTTTTTTTTTGTTTGTTTGTTTTTTTTCTCATCAGCAAAATGTGACTATTACCTAACTCACAGACTTTGCAAGAATTAATTGAAATAAAATTCCAGAAATCATATAATGGCCTGGCTGAAGTAGATAGGTTGGTTGAGCATGAGCGTGGTCCTGTGCGTGGAAAGGTTGCAGGTTCAATTCTAGGTCAGGGCACATACCTGGCTTTCAGGTTGGATCCCTGGTCAGGGCTCCTAAGGAAGGCAACTGTAGGGATGTTTCTTACATTGATGTTTCTCTCTCTCCATCTCTCTCCCTCCACTCTCTCTAAAAATCAATGGAAAAATGAACTAATGCTATATCTACAAACGTGGATAATCTAAAAAAAAAAAAAAAAAAAAAAGTGGGGGAGGGGGCCCTAACTGGTTTGGCTCAGTGGATAGATCATCAGCCTGCAGACTGAAGGGTTCCAGGATTGATTCCTGTCAAGGGCATGTACCTTGGTTGCAGGCACATCCCCAGTTGGGGGTGTGCAGGAGGCAGCTGATCGATGTTTCTCTCTCATTGATGTTTCTAACTCTCTATCCCTCCCCCTTCCTTTCCATTAAAAAAATCAATATATTTAGAAAAAAAAATGGGTAAAAGAAGTTGAATATGTACTGTATAATTTAAAGTATGTAAAAAAAATATAACTTTTTAGGGGCATATATGTTATCTATACTAAAAAAAGGTAATATGCTAATTAGACCAGACATCTTTCAGACATCCTTCTGGACAAAGCCACTGTGTTGGGGGCCAAAGCAGAAGCTGTTACAGGTGATCAGGCTGGCAGGGGAGGGCACTTAGGGGCAACCAGGTCACCAGGGGAGGGCGGTTAGGGGTGACCAGGCTGCTGGGGAAGGGCAGTTAGGGGCAATCAGGCTGGCAAGCAGAGGCAGTTAGGGGTGATCAGGCAGGCAGGGGAGCAGTTAGGGGCGATCCAGCTGGCAGGGAAGCAGTTGGGGTGATCAGCCCAGCAGACAGAGGTGCTTAGAGGTGATCAGGCAGGCAGGCAGAGAGGTTAGGGGCAATCAGGCAGGTAAGCAGGTGAGCTGTTAGGAGCCAGCAGTCCCGGTAAGTGAGAAGGGTCCCAGATTGGAGATGGTGCAGGCCAGGCTGAGGGACTCCTCTCATGCACGAATTTCATGCACCGGGCTTCTAGTCAACCTATAAAACAGGAGGTCACGATTTGCTACCTATCAGGGCACATGCCTGAGTTGAGGGTTCCATCCACAGTGGGAGGCGTGCAGGAGGCACCTGATCAATCATTGATGTTTCTATCTCTCTCTCCCTCTTCCTTCCTCTCTGAAATCAATAAAAATATATTTAAAAATATATAAATATATGGCAGAAAAACTTAGTAACAAGTTATCTGTTTGGGTTACTCCTGTGTGTCTTTTTCTTGCCATTTCAAAAAGATTACCCAGTCTCTGTATTTTCTTATCTCAGCTAAGATTTTGTGGTAGCACCAAAAGTAGAAGTTTCCAGACAATCAGTGGACCCCATTTCCAACTCCACCCAGCCTCCCAGAGGTTATGACAGATTGTAGGATGTGGTGGCTATAAGTCAAATATTTTTAGAGGAGAGGAGGTGGAAACAGAAGAAATGTCAAGAAGTTTCCTCATTAATGTTTCTCATTAAATTTCCTCATTAATGGAGACAAATTCCTACATCCATGGTGACATCCGACCTACAAGTAATATGATTTGCAGAAATAGTGCAAATGTGTGGTGAGGAATTGGGACAAAAAGGGGTGATAGGGCTAAACATTAAAAACCGTGGACTGAGAGGCCATATCAAAAATCCTATGCCTGCTTTAAAAAGTTAGATAGTTGTAGTGACCAGTGTGGAATGAAGAAAAAAGTCCCTTTCCAAAATATTCTTGATTGCAAAAGATAGCATCAAACTTTTCTTGTAAGACATCCTTCCATCCCACTTCCATGCACCATAGGGATTAACATGCCTGAGACTTTCTGCTAATCCTGCTGGTGAGGCTCTGATTAAATCTGAAGGGAGGGGGGAAAATGATGTTCTGCATAGAGAAAAAACAAATATCTCAACAGTTGCTGTGCTTGGGTAGTGTAGTTTTGGGTGATCTTTTTCTTTATAATATTCTATATTTTTAAGTTTTCTATGATCCTCACTTGTTACAAAAATCATAAAACCAATTGCTTTTTTAAAAAAAAAAAACAAAAAACCTCTATTAGTTATGTCACTTCACTGCCCATCTGGCTTAGCCATGCTTTATTTTCATCTAGACATTTTTACACTGAAAATGTTTGTTACAAGTAGGACAGCTATGATTTTTTTCCTCTGGAATTTAGTCTTAGAATTTGCATTTAGATATATGTAAATTAAAGCAATTTAGGCCAACATTATTCTATATCCTACTTGAAAAGAATTTTTAAAGTGTTAAGGAAAATGAAGGGATTTAATCAGTTTGTTCCATTCTAAACTTTAAGTCCAAGATCAGGAGCATAAATGATGATGGGGCCAGGCCAGTGTCATAAATGAAAAGCAACACCTGAACTAAGACTCCTGAGTGGTCATTTTAGCAAGTAATTCAAACTTTAAAAAATGGAAATTGGGCCAAATGTATAGGCCTAATGGAAAATCCCTATAAGCTGTTTGCGTAATAGGAGCAGCCACTTTACAACTTCTTGAGTCAATCACTGGTTTATAATTATTTACTTCAATTAGATGTGAACTGACACCAAAAGTAGGTGGACTGTATCAAATTACTTTATCCCAGACTTTGGTAAGTCTATTGTAACCCTATATAAACTAGAGCTTTTTATTTTTTATTTTAAAATATATTTTTATTGATTCCAGAGAGGAAGGGAGAGGGAGAGAGAAACATCATTGATGAGAGAGTCTTTGATTGGCTGCCTTCTGCATACCCCACACTAGGGATCAAGCCGGCATTCTGGGCATGCACCCTGACCAGGAATAAAACCTTTACCTCCTGGATTATAGGTTGATTCTCAACCATTGAGCTATGCTGGCCGGGCAAGAGTAGAGCTTTTCAAAGACCATCTTGAGACTGATCTGTCTTTAGCTGGACTCCCAGTGCAAACTGGATCCTTATTCAATATCAGGTCAATGTGAGGCTTCCCGGGTACTCTCTGTGTTGGCCTCCAACATGTGAGATTTTCTGAAGAATTCCAGTGTCTTAGTATCAATACTTTCTTCTGTGTCCACAATGTCTCTCGTAATCTGCTTTCCAGTTTTTGCAAGAACTTTTATCTCCAGAGAGAGCACTGTTTTTCCTTCAACCACACCACTGTGTTCTTGAATTTCTTGTCCCATTGTATGATAGCTGAATAAATGTAAACTGGGTCCCAGGGCTCAGCCTTGCATGATTTGTTTGAGCCTACTTGCCTATGTCCTTAATATTATAAGGCACACATTTAGAGGTATGCTTGAAGACCTGCTTACCATTTGTGACTATGGACTTGAACCATCCCTGATAAAATATCTGTCCCTTGGTATTATTCACCCCCCCCCCCATACCATCTCCCCAGTAATGGAAGAGTTCATCCTTTACCATCGTCCAGTTTTACTCTCCAACAGATCAGCTTTGTGCCTTTATGTTCTTCACCTCTCGTATAATTAAGTTTAACAAACCATTTATTGAGTAACTGTCTCATGATTACAAAGATTAATAAAGTTAAATTTTATCCTTACAAAATGTATCCATTGGTGGGTGTATTAGTTTCCTATGTCTGCCTTAACAAAGTACCACAAAGGGATAGCTTAGAACATCAGATATTTATTGTCTTGAAGTTCTGGTAGCTAGCTGTGAAATCAAGATTGGCAGTGTTATGCCCTGGCCAGTTTTTCTCAGTGGTTAGAGCATTGGCCCACAGACGGAAGGCTTGTGGTTTAATTTCCAGTCAAGGGCATGTACCTCAGTTGTCGGCTCAATCCCTGGTTGGGGTGTGTGCAGGAGACAATGAGTCGATGTTTCTTTTTTTCCCCTTCCCCCAACATCTCTCCCTTCCACTCTGAAAAAATCAATGGAAAACATATCCTTGGTGGGAATTAAAAAAAAAAAAAAGATTGGCAGTGGTAGCTCTTTCTAAGGACTGTAAGAGAATCTGTTCTTTGCCTCTCTCCTAGATCCTGGTAGCCTTAGGCGTCCCTTGGCTACAGATGCTGTTCTCTCTGTCTTCACATTAGCTTCCTTCTGGACTTTTGTGTGTCCAAATTCCCCCTTTTTGTAAGGAAACATTTTACATTGGATTAAGAGCCCACCCTACTCCAGGATCACCTCATCTTAACTTAGCTAATTACATCAGAAATAATTCTATTTCCAAATAAGCTCACAGACTGAGAGAATGTGTGTGTTAGGATTTCAACATATTAATTTGGAGGGACACAATTCAACCTGTAACAGTAAGCTAAATGCAAACAAATGGAATTAACTGGAATATAAGAAGCTAAATACTAATGACAAGCACTGAGAGCTAACAAAGCACAGAAGAGTGTTGCATAAGGCTAAGGTAGACAATGCAGGACTGGCTCATGGCAGAATGAAGCCATCATCTAAACTATAAGTCAAGGATTCTGGTGTTGCTGCCACAGAGCCAAGAAGAATGTGTCACTGCAGCTGAGCCTACAAAAGCCTCTTCCTTCTGTGGTCAGTAGGCCAGAGTGACTGGGTTCCTTGGGGCACACCTTTGACCCGTCTGTGAGTTCACCACAGAGAAAATGGTCTTTCCCTATCATATGCTGTATGTCCAATATCTATTGGGTGTCAGAGTCTATTGCACTTATCAGATTTATTAGATAAAATTGCTGGAGGGCGGAAGTATCAAAAAGTATAAGTAATTAAAATACTAAGCTGTAATATTATTAAAGGTATATTAAAATCAATGCCATCCATTTGAAAAGATATATTTCACAGCCTGTCCTCCATGGTGGGAGATGTGGCTGAGCAGAAACAGGTCAAGCAGCAAGTTTTGTTAATGAAGGTCCTTGTGGAAAAGGCGGCCAGAGACAAAATGAGTTAAAATCTTTATTGTGTCTTGACAGCTCACATGAATCTATGATGATGATAAATGCTCTCATTTAGAACTTTTTCTTTTCCTTAGAGATTTTACATGCTGTCTCCAATTTGCTTTGAATTTCTCAGAAGACATATGTTCTCAGAAGAAAGTCTCTGCTTGCTTTTCATTAAGTCAGATCTTATCAGGGTATTGCATGTGGCATCACATTTGAGCCATTAATCTTATGACTAGATATTACAAAGAGGGAGGGGATACCTTAATAGGTTGAGGGCCATTACCCTTGAGAAGCAGCCCTGGGCACCCAGAAACAAACACCTGCCCAGAAACTGCAACTGCAATGATTAAGCACTTTCCAGAAGCTAAATCTCTGGACAAGAAGGTTTCTCCATAGAAGGGTACTCAGTGGACAGTGCAAGCTGAAAACGGCTTGTGCGGCACTGAGCTTGAACTTGATGCAGGTGAATCACTGACCTGCAGGATCCTGGAAGAACACCAGTGGATGACTGTTAATTTTCAGTGACATTAAGGTTTCTCTGGTATTAAGACACAAATCAGCCCTAGCCGGTTAGGCTCTGTGGTTGGAGCCTCGGCCATGGACTGAAGGGTACAGGGTTTGTTTCTGGTCAAGGGCAGGTACCTCGGTTGCAGGCTTCAGCCCCCACATCAGGCATGTGTGGGAGGCAACCAATTGATGTGTCTCTTTGGCATAGATGTTTCTCTCTCTGTGTCTCGCTCCCTCCCTTCCACTCTCTCTAAAAATCAATGGAGAAAATATTCTCAGGTGAGGATTAACAAAACAAAACAAAACAAAACAAAACAAAACAAAACAAAAAAGAAAGAAAAAGAAAGAAAGACACAAATCAATGGGATAACAACACAACCATAAGGTAAAATAAAAGATGACAATTTCCTATTTCTACTATAAAAATTTTATAAAGTACACCAACACATACCCACATGTGTACACAAACACACAAGCGTTCCTGCAAACAAGGACATGAACAACACTCCAACAGACAAGGAATTGGCTTAGATGAGGGCCCTAAGATTGTGAGTAGGACTTTGCTATTTGTCCTAAGAGCAATGTAAAGTCATTGATAGATTTTAAGAGGGAAAATCCACAATTATATTTGCATTTTTCAAAGGTAATTTTGGTTACCATGTGGATCATAGATGTAAAACAGGACAAGAGACAGGAGAACCTTGGCCTAAGGCAGACCTTTGGAGAGGAGAAAAGTGTATAAATCTTAGGATATTTTGGAGGTCAAATCAAAGAACTTGATGGTGTCTTGAATACTGGGGGTGTTCATAGAGACTTCCGGCATTCTGGGCATATGACCAGATAAATAGTAAGGAATTCATGGAGACATGATGGGGCATGAGTTACAGTTTAGACATAATTGGGTTTACAATGCTTGTAAAATATTTTAGTAGGGATGCTATGTTGGGTATGCCCATGCCTTCATGTAGCCAGATATCTAATCTACTCAATATTGTCTAGATAGCTTTTATTTGTTTATCTAAGTGGAAATATCCACAGAGTATTCACAGAAAAAGAGAAAATTAGAAATATTTCCTCTTAGCTCAATGATTTCCTATTAGCTTTTTATCACTACCCACTTTTAAAAAATACAGATGCTGTCTGCCTCTTCCCCATCTGAATTCCTTGGCTTGTGGACACTTTTTCCATCTTCAAAGCCTGCACTATGGCATCTTTCAACCTCCCTCTGAGTCTGACTCTCTTACCTCTCTCTTATAGGAACTTTAAAAAAAACAAACACCCTTTATTGCTGAGAGTATTACAGATGTCCCCCTTTTCCCCCCATTGTCCCCTCCACCTGGTTCCCACCATGCCCCAGGCCTTCTTATCATCTGTGTCTATAATAATAAAAGCATAATGCATATCTATAATAATAAAAGCGTAAAAACATGCTCAAAGTCACCAATCATCCGAGAGATGCAAATCAAAACAACAATGAGGTACCATCTCACACCTGTCAGACTGGCTATCATCAACAAATCAACAAACGACAAGTGCTGGAGAGGATGTGGAGAAAAAGGAACACTTGTGCACTGCTGGTGGGAATGCAGACTGGTGCAGCCACTATGGAAGACAGTATGGAGTTTCCTTAAAAAACTGAAAATGGAACTCCCATTTGACCCTGTGATCCCACTTCTAGGAATATATCCCAAGAAACCAGAAACACCAATCAGAAAGGATATATGCACCCCTATGTTCATAGCAGCACAATTCACCATAGCTAAGATCTGGAAACAGCCTAAGTGCCCATCAGTAGATGAATGGATCAGAAAACTGTGGTACATCTACACGATGGAATACTATGCTGCTCTAAAAAGGAAGGAACTCTTACCATTTGCAACGTCATGGATGGAACTGGAGAGCATTATGCTAAGTGAAATAAGCCAGTCAATGAAGGAAAAATACCACATGATCTCACTCATTCATGGATAATAGAGACCATTATAAAGTTTTGAACAATAATAGATACAGAGGCAGAGCTGCCTCAAACAGATTGTCAAACTGCAGCAGGAAGGCCGGGGAGGGTTGCGGGGCAGGAGGTAGGGGGGTAAGAGATCAACTAAAGGACTTGTATGCATGCATATAAGCATAACCAGTGGACATAAGACATTGGGGGATAGGGGAGGCTAGGGGACTGTCTAGGGCGGGGGGATAAAATGGACACATATGTAATACCCTTTGTAATACTTTAAGCAATAAAAATAAATAAATAAATAAATAAATAAATAAATAAATGCGTAAAATGATAATTAGACTAAACATCATTTTGCACAAAGCCGGGGCTGTGAGGGCAGAGCCACTTGCATGAATTTTGTGCATCAGGCCTCTAGTCTATACTAATAAAAGCTTAGGTGGCCCTCATGTGCAACGTTGTCACAAGATGGCTGCCAAAAGATGGCTACCACAAGATGGCCGTGTGCACAGTGGAGGTGGGGCCCGGTGGCTGCTTCACATTTTTTTTTTTTTTAAATATATTTTATTGATTTTTTACAGAGAGGAAGGGAGAGAGATAGAGAGTTAGAAACATCGATGAGAGAGAAACATCGATCAGCTGCCTCCTGCACATCTCCTACTGAAGATGTGCCCGCAACCCAGGTACATGCCCTTGATTGGAATCGAACCTGGGACCTTTCAGTCCACAGGTCGACGCTCTATGCACTGAGCCAAACCAGTTTCGGCTGCTTCACATTTTGAAGCCTGGGGGTCCTGTGGCTCTGCTTGGCACTGAGGAGACTGGTCTTGGCATCTCTGCCTCCTCAAGAGGAGGAGGCGGGTCCAAGAGGAGGAGGCAGGTCAGGACAGGGGAGGGCAGTTTTGGGCAATTGAGTCAGTGGGGGAGGGCAGTTGGGGGTGATCAGGCCAGCAGGGGAGCAGTTAGGCATCAATCAGGTTGGCAGGGGAGCAGCTAGGGGGTGATCAGTCTGGCAGGCAGAAGCGGTTAGGGGCAATCAGGCAGGCAGGCAGGCAGGCAGGCGAGCGGTTAGGAGCTAGTGGTCCCAGATTGTGAGAGGGATGGTCTACTGCTGGTTTAGGTCTGAACCCACAAGGATAGGGCCTAAACCGGCAGTCGGACATCCCCCGAGGGGTCCCAGATTGGAGAGGGTGCAGACCAGGCTGAGGGACACGCCCCCCCCCCCCCCCCCATGCACTGGGCCACTACTATGCATATGAGATCTTTGGTTAATCTCTTTCCACTCCCCCCACCCCCTTTCTTCTGAGATTTGTTCGTCGTTTCCATGTTTCCATACCTCTGATTCTATTTTATTTTATTTTATTATTTTTTAAAATATATATTTTATTGATTTTTTACAGAGAGGAAGGGAGAGGGATAGAGAGTTAGAAACATCGATGAGAGAGAAACATTGATCAGCTGCCTCCTGCACACCCCCTACTGGGGATGTGCCCACAACCAAGGTACATGCCTTTGACTGGAATCGAACCTGGGACCTTTCAGTCTGCAGGCCAACGCTTTATCCACTGAGCCAAACCAGTTACAGCTAATTCTATTTTATTCATCAGTTTATTTTGCTCATTAGATTCCTTGTTGGTTTATTTTGATTTTTAGATTCAATTGTTGATAGATAGGTATTTATTTACATTTTAGTGCTTATATGTTCTATCTTTTCTCCTCCTTCTCCTTCTCCTTCCCCTTCCCCTTCTCCTTCTCCTTCCCCTTCCCCTTCCCCTCCCCTTCCCCTTCCCCTCCTCCTCCTCTCCCCTCCTCCTCCTCCTCCTCCTCCTCCTCCTCCTCCCCTCCTCTCCTTCTCCTCCTCCTCCTCCTCCTCCTCCTCCTCCTCCTCCTCCTCCTCCTCCTCCTCCTCCTCCTCCTCCTCCTTCTTCTTCTTCTTCTCTCTAAAGATCATCTTGAGCCCACCTGGATAATCCAGGATTATCTCTTTCAATAAATTTAATTTAATCACATCTGCAAAGTCCCTTTTGCCATGTAAAATGACATTCACAGGTTCTGGGGATTAGGGCATGGACCTTGTTGGTGGTGGTGTAGTAGGGGGTGATCAGTATTTTGCCTAGCACAGGTGTTTTAAAAAGACTCATTTTGTGATGCATTTAGTCACTCATCCAAAAGCACTTATTGAATGCCTGCTACTGTGCTGTTGTAGAAGTTGGCATTTCAGCCAATAGTAAAGAAGATGGTCTGGTTTGCATGCTCATGGAGCTTACATCTGGTAGTGCCAGACACAAAACTGATAAGTAAGCATATATGTTTTAACATATAAACATAAATATATATATTTATATGTATATTTATGTCATTACAAATAGTGAAAAGAAATCCCCCCAAAATAAAATGGACTAGTGTAATAACTGGAACTAAGGTGGGGTAGCGTCTAAGGTTCAGGTTTTTGAGTTGAGATTCAAATTAAAAGAAACTACCATCCATAGCGAGATATGAGAGAATAATTTGGACATTGGAAACAGCCATTGCATAGTCCTCAGGTAGTGATTAGTATGATGCAATGGAAAGAAAGGTCATGCTAGAACACAGGGGAAGCATGGTATAATATGGTGTCAGATACCTAAGCAGAGCAGGTCATGCAGGACTTCCTGGGCCATAGGTGGATTTATTAAAAAGCTTGAGGAGCTATCATTTCCCCCATAGAATGTTCCCTGGAATAGGAACCAAGAACCTGCTATCAGGTAAGCTGTTGATTGCCTTTTTCTGAGGAAACTTTGTCAAGAATCCTCCCATTCAGGTCCTATCCCCGGATGCAACTTTACCCTGTAAACTACTTCCTACCACACCAGCAATTTGCCACACCCAGTATGCCTGCAGATTTTAAGCAATTAGCAAAAATTTTTTGAGCTTATATATAACTATATGAATTTGCTAATCATTTCTTAAATGTGTTTTGTCTCAGTGTAAATATCCACAGAATATTCATAGGAAAAGAGGAAATTAAAAGTATTGTCTCTTAGCTCAATGATTTCCTGTTAGCTTCTTATCACTACCCAATAAAAAATAAATACAGATACTGCCTGCCTCTCCCCAACCCCAGTACATTTCAATAAGATCTATTTTAGGTTTCTTCATTTCACAACAGCAAAAAGTCTCCGTGCTTCTCAACACACACAAACCTGAAGGGAAAAAAGCTGAAAAGAAAGGATAAAATGGTTTTGGTAATCTTGCAGCATAATTCATCTTGGGAAAAAAAAGTTACAACCTTGTTTTAAATCCAATTAAAAAGAAATGTATCCTTTGCTATATGGGCAGTTAAGTCAGGAATTAGGAAACTTCGTTAAGCAGCAATTTGAGATTCATAGTCAGAAAATAGCATTATGAAACAAAGGTTGACTTGATCATTGGTAAATATCTATGTCTAGCTCTAGCTTTAGTTCTATTCATAGCTCTTTCCATATCTGAAATCTCCCTTTCCCTACATCCTCCCCCCATTTCACTAATTTATGGTTTATTCTTTACATGTTTTTTCATCAAAAACTAGCAAATACATACATATTGTCTCTTATTTCTTACCAAAAAAAGGGAAGCATATTAACCTGTACTTTGTTGTGTTTTGTTTTTGTGTGCACATATCTTTGAAATAACTCCATATCAGTTTCTTTCTCTTTCACTCTCTTTCTCTTTCCCCTTTCCCTCTAGGTTATACTGAAATTATATGGTATTTTATGTATTTTTATGGTTATACTGAAGCTTATTCAATCTCATGTTAATGGCTATGAGGGTTGTTTATTATATATTGTTATTATCTTATATAATAAAAGCTTAATAAGCGAAGTCTCCAGTCTTCCCGTCATCCGTTCAACCAATCAAAGCATAATATGCTAATGATATGATAAGGCCGCTCAACTGCTCAATATGACATGCACTGACCACAGGGGGCAGACACTCCGACTGGTAGGTTAGCTTGCTGCTGGGGTCCAGCCAATTGGGACTGAGAGAGACAGGCCAGACATGCCCTGGAGCCTTCCCGGGATCTCTCCCTGGCTGGCCAAACTCCCATGTCCCTCTCTGGCCCAGATCATGCACTGGTGGGGTCCCTTGGCCTGGCCTGCACCCTCTCGCAATCTGGGCTGAGGGATCCCGTCCCCCCCCCCCCCCCCGAGTGCACAAATTTCATGCACCAGGTCTCTAGTATATAATGAAGCATATATAACTTCAGTGTTGTGTTTTGGGGAGTGCATCTTCAGGCAAATTCCTCAAAGTGGAGTTGTTATGTCAAAGGGTAAATGGATGTGTAGTTTGTTAGGCATTGCCAAATTTCCTTCCCACTGGGTGCACCAATTTGCACTGCCATCAGCAATTTGTGAGTGCCTGCTTTTCCCCAGCATACCAACAGAGTGGGTTGTTGGGCTCTTTTAATTTTTGCCAGTCTATTAGGGAAGAACTTGTATCACACAATAAGATTTAATAAGCATTTATTTTATTATGAGTAAAGTTGAATACTTTTCTCATATTTAAATACTAAAGGTAAAACTTTATGAACTTGAATATTTGTGTTTTTGCCCACTTTTCTATCAGATTTTGATACATTCTCCTTTGATAATAAAAAATTCTTTATGTATTAAGAAAACCAGCTTTTGCCCTAACTGGTTTGGCTCAGTTGATAGAGTGTCGGCCTGTGGACTGAAGGGTCCCAGGTTCAATTCCGGTCAAGGGCATATTCCTTGGTTGCGGGCACATCCCCAGTATGGGGTGTGCAGGAGGCAGCTGATAGATGTTTCTCTCTCATCGATATTTCTTACTCTCTATCTCACTTCCTTCCTCTCTGTAAAAAACCAATAAAATATATTTAAAAAAACCCAAAAAACAAAAAAAGAAAACCAGCTTTTAACCTATGACATTCAGATATTTTCTTTAGATTTTGATCAAGGTTTTATTGTCATGAAATTTTTTTGCATTTAGTAAAATTTACCAATCTTTTCTTTTATTGCAACTAGATTTTGAATCTAATTAAAAAAAAAAATTTTCCCCACTCCAAAATTCACCCTTGCTTTTGGCTAACACTCACATGATCTTATTTTTACAATTACATTTCAGATTCATTTTGAATTTTTTCTAGTGCACTGTGTGAGTTATGAATCCAATTTTATATTTTATCTAAATGGTTATTATGCTATCCCAAATTTATAAAATGTCCATGTTTTCTCCAGTAAATGCTACTCAGGACACACTAGTTAAAACTTATGAATTATTTATTTCCAGAATTTTCATTTAATATTTTTGGACCACGTTGACCATAGGGAACTGAATCCATGGAAAGCAAAACCACAGATAAGAAAGGACTATTGTGTATGTTGCCATAGGTAAATGTGTAGTTTGGAAAAGATGGCGACCAGCAAGAAGATAGGGAGGGAGAGTGTGTGAGAGAATGAAGGAGCAATAGAAGAGTGTGTGGACGTGTGTGGTGTGTGTTTGTGTGAAATAGGGACAGTCAGATCCTGTGGGTCTTCCGGGGGGCTGCCAAACTGGGCAGTCTTGGATGGCGAAACCCTGTTGCCACCACAAAAAATCCAGGGAGGACACTGCCAGCACAGAAACCACACCATCTTGAAGAAGAGAGCTGCTTGAGATTAGGAACCTAGCCTTTTTCACCACCCAATCTGGCCTCAGATGCAAACCGGGACCTTACAGCCCCTTGGATAAAAGACCTACGACCACAGCTACAGACCCAGGGACACCAAGACTCCAGGCATCCTGGCCACAGATTTCTGTGAACCACAGAGCCCATTCCCCTCCCCACCAGCCTGCTGTAGTGGCATAGGAACTGATAGACCCTCTCCATGTAGGCAGCCCTCCTGCCCACACAGGGAGGCTGAATTTGAGCCTGGGCACACAGACATGGGAAGTTTGTTTCCTGCAGCTCACACTCCCGTGAACAGACCCCACTCCCACACAGGGAGGCTGTGCTGGGTTTGGGCCTGGGTGTGCAGACACAGGGAGTTTGTTTCCTGAAGCTTGTACCCCCACAACCAGACCACAGGCCCACTCAGGGCAGCCTAAATGTCCATCAGCAGATGAGTATATTTAAAAACTATGGTACATCTACACAATGGAATACTATGCTGCAGTAAAAAAGAAGGCATTCTTACCATTTGCAGCAGCATGGATGGAACTGGAGAGCATTATGCTAAGTGAAATAAGCCAGTCAATGAAAGAAAAATACCACATGATCTCACTCATTTATGGATAATAAAGACCATTATAACCTGATGAACAAAAAGATAGATACAGAGGCAGAGAAGTATCGAACGGACTGTCAAGCTACAGTGGGAAGGCTGGGGTGGGTTGGCAGGGGGAGGTAAGAGATCAACCAAAGGACTTGTATGCATGCATATGAGCATAACCAATGGATGCAAGACACATTGTGTGGGGGGAATGAGGGCATGTGCTAGGGGTTGGGGGAGGCTGGGGGGAAAAAAATAAAAGATACATAAATGTGTTAGCTTGATTTTATAGCCTCCTGTGTGTTACTAATTCAATTATATATTTATTTTCAATGTTACATATGATTAAATTCAGTAAAATTTCCATATATGTTGGAAAAAAAAGGTATGTTCAATTTTTAAAGTAAAAAGTTCAATGTAGAGAACCAAGATGGCGGCATAGGTTAACGCCGGAGTTTGCTGCTTTGAACAACTACTTCAAAAGTGAAACCAAAAAACGGAAGGGACATCACCCAGAACCACAGGAACGCTGGCTGAGTGGAAGTCCTACAACTAGGAGGAAAGAGAAACGCATACGGACACTCAGAGGAGGCGCAGTGCTGAAGTCAAATTCTGAGGTGCGGAGTGCACAGAGCGGGCTGGCGGCGGAGGGCGCGGTTGGCGTTTTCAATCGGGAGGGAGTCGCAGACTCTGAGCTCCAGATCCGGGCGAGTCTTTAGCGACCCAGACTCAAACAGGAGAAGCGGGACTGTCTGGCTTCGGTCAGAGCGAGTGCAGCTTTCTCTCTGAGCTTTGCAGCGGGTGCTGGGACTCAGAGAGGCAGAGCCCCTGGGGACAGGACTGAGAGCCGCCATAACTGCTCTCTCCGGCCCACCCTGTTGATCCTGTGCGACCCGCCCCGCCCAAGCCCTGCACAGAGGCTTTTGCCGGATAGCCTCAGGCAAACGCCAGATTAGCACCTCCCTAGAGGACAGAAGTTCTCTCACTGCTGACACAGCTGATTCTCATAGCCACTTGGCCTGGAGGTCAAACCCTCCCTGGAATTAGCTACAACAATCAAGATTTAACTATAAGACCGCGAACAAAGACCACTAGGGGGTGCACCAAGGAAGCATAACAAAATGCGGAGACAAAGAAACAGGACAAAATTGTCAATGGAAGATATAGAGTTCAGAACCACACTTTTAAGGTCTCTCAAGAACTGTTTAGAAGCCGCCGATAAACTTAATGAGATCTACAAGAAAACTAATGAGACCCTCGATCTTATATTGGGGAACCAACTAGAAATTAAGCATACACGGACTGAAATAACGAATATTATACAGACTCCCGACAGCAGACCAGAGGAGCGCAAGAATCAAGTCAATGATTTGAAATGCGAGGAAGCAAAAAACACCCAACCGGAAAAGCAAAATGAAAAAAGAATCCAAAAATGCGAGGATAGTGTAAGGAGCCTCTGGGACAGCTTCAAGCATACCAACATCCGAATTATAGGGGTGCCAGAAGATGAGAGAGAGCAAGATATTGAAAACCTATTTGAAGAAATAATGACAGAAAACTTCCCCCACCTGGTGAAAGAAATGGACTTACAGGTCCAAGAAGCGCGGAGAACCCCAAACAAAAGGAATCCAAAGAGGACCACACCAAGACACATCATAATTAAAATGCCAAGAGCAAAAGATAAAGAGAGAATCTTAAAAACAGCAAGAGAAAGAAACTCAGTTACCTACAAGGGAATACCCATACGACTGTCAGCTGATTTCTCAACAGAAACTTTGCAGGCCAGAAGGGAGTGGCAAGAAATAGTCAAAGTGATGAATACCAAGAACCTACAACCAAGATTACTTTATCCAGCAAAGCTATCATTCAGAATTGAAGGTCAGATAAAGAGCTTCACAGATAAGGAAAAGCTAAAGGAGTTCATCACCACCAAACCAGGATTATATGAAATGCTGAAAGGTATCCTTTAAGAAGAGGAAGAGGAAGAAAAAGGTAAAGATACAAATTATGAACAACAAATATGCATCTATCAACAAGGGAATCTAAGAATCAAGTGAATAAATAATCTGATGAACAGAATGAACTGGTGATTATAATAGAATCAGGGACATAGAAAGGGAATGGACTGACTATTCCTGGGGGGGAAAGGGGTGTGAGAGATGCGGGAAGAGACTGGACAAAAATCGTGCACCTATAGATGAGGACAGTGGGTGGGGAATGAGGGCGGAGGGTGGGGCGGGAACTGGGAGGAGGGGAGTTATGGGGGGAAAAAAAAGAGGAACAAATGTAATAATCTGAACAATAAGATTTAATTAAAAAAAAAAGTTCAATGTATCTATGAATTGATGTTTAATAATTCTACTAGTCAAATTATCCATGTCAACTTCTGTGTATTTGATTTAACAAACTATATTAATATTTTTAAATGTTTCTCAATCAAAAAAGGCTATATTTTCCTAAAGTTATCATTGTTTTTATAAAAAGAATTTTTATTTCATATTTTTTGACAAATAATATTTTGTCCCCAGTATACCTTTGTTGTGCATTATAATTATTGTCAAGGTAATTATCTGATTCATATTTTTTCTTAAATTAATGTTACCATAATACTTTATATTTTTTGTTTCAACAAAAGTTCTCCTTTTCTATTTTAAGTCATAAGTTTAAGTTTTATTTTTCATAATAAGTATATTTTTTCTAAGGTGTCTCTTATTTTTGTGGTTATGGTATAATTTTTCTAGACGTTTTCAAATTTAATAGCTATCACTACATTTCCCCTCCAAAGTAAATATAGTGATTTATATCCCTACCAGCAGCCAATGAGAGTTTTGGGTGCATAATATTTTTTCAAAAGTGTATAATTTTTGCCCCACTAATGGCTGTAAAAAACTCTCATGAGGTGTTTTTTTTTGTTTGTTTTGTTTGTTTGTTTGTTTTTATATAACTTTTATATTTTGGGAGGGAATTATGCCTCCCACTTCTTCAAATTCATTGTTTTCAGGGGCAGGGGGGTGTGGGGGTGGGGGTGAGCATCCAGCCCAAAAAATCATTTAGTCTGGCCCTGCCAAGGCATTAGGAGTGAGTGAATTAAATGTTTGACCAAATATAGTAGGCTAATTTTTAAGTTTATAATTTTGTTTGGCTGAGAATGATGTTATAAATATCCAAATGGCCCTTGGCAGAAAAAGGGTTTCCCACTCCTGGTTTAGAGACTTGATTATATTTGCTTTGTTGATAATTAAGAGTTTTCCAAATATTCTGGATGCTAACTCTTTGTTGATTATATTTATTGGGGCTGTTCCTACCAGTTTTGGGTTCATTTTAAATTCTAAATTGTATTTTATAATAAACAAAAGTGTAATGTAAATAGTTTATTAATCTTTAATGCAAATAATGAAAATTTTTTTCATGACCTGTGGTGTTTTTTTACATCTTACTTAAAAATCCTTCCCTGAGATTCTTAAAGATAATCTTCAGTATTTTCTTATGAGATTTTATAGTGTTTCTTTTTGCTTTTATTTTTTTGTATATCTGGAATTGATATTTTTGCATAGTGTGGAATTGACATAATCTTTAATGTTTATTTTTTTCTCCGTATGAATACCAATTTTACCAGCACTCTATATTTAATAGTCCTTCATTAGAATATGACCATGTTAGCACCTTAATCTTGGACTTCTCAGCCTCTAGGACTGCAAAAAATAAATTTCTGTTCTTTATAAGCTACCCAGTCTGTGATATCTACACTAATAAAAGCTTAGATGGTCCTCGAGAGTGACATTGTCACAAGATGGCCGCCACAAGATGGCCATGTGCAGGCCAGCAGGTAATGGCAGTTGTGGATAATTGGGGCAGCAGGGGGGGGCAGTTAGGCGTCAATCAGGCTGCCAGGGGGGCAGTTAGGGGGCAATCAGGCTGACAGGCAGGTGAGCGGTTAGGAGCCAGCAGTCCTGGATTGTGAGAGGGATGTCCAACTGCCAGTTTAGGCCTGATCCCAGGCCTAAGCCGGCACTTGGACATCCCCCGAGGGGTCCCAGATTGGAGAAGGTGCAGCCCGGGCTGAGGGACACCCCCTCCCATGCACAAATTTTGTGTACCGGGCCTCTAGTTTTGTTATAACTGTTCAAATGGACTAAGATGGAACATAAAGAAGTCAGGGATGGTTCTGTAAAAAATATGTAAAAAGTAATATGCATAACCCATGGACAATAGTGTGGTGAAGGCTGGGGATGAGAGATGGGGTTAGGTCAATGGGGATAGAAAGGGGACATATGTAATACTTTTAACAATAAAGATTTTTAAAATGAAATTGCATTTTAAAAAAGATGTCAAAGTAAGAATGTACAAACCTGTAGAGAATTTTTATAAAACTTTATTTGAGGCAAACAAAGGATATATCTGGAATGAAGATCTCAACAGATTAAGAAAAAGCTTCTAAGAATGACTGTTCAGCTTCTTTTATGCATTTGGAATTAAAGTGGGAATTTAGTGAAGGTTACATGGAGTTGGAAAAAAGCAAGGTGGGGAATAGATTATAGCAGAGTTAACAAGATTATTCACTTTTTTATTGATTAGAGAGAGAGGGAGAGAATGAGAGAGAGAGGGAGGGAGAAATTCCACTTATTTATGAATTCACTGTTTGATTCTTATGTGTGCCCACAACCTTGGCATATCAGGACATCAGGACAATACTCTAATCAATGGAGCTACCCAGCCAGGATGAGATCATGTGCTTTCTTGAGGGTGGTTTTCTTCTGAGAGTTTCCTAAAGAGATATTTCAAAGGTGTGTTAAGGTAAATGCACAGAAACAATGGACAGGATTTGTTTAAGGCAAAGACAAAGTTTTTACTAAAGAAGTTATATGTCTGGGGCATGTTTACCCACTGTGACCTGCCCAGTTAAGAATTTATGATCAGATCACCCATCAGGTTACTTTCTGCAGAACCCCTTTTTTGTCCACAAAAATTTGTTAATGTGGAAGTGGCTTTGGAATGGGTAATGGGTAGAGTTTGGGAGAGTTTGGAGTGCATTCTAGAAAAAGCCTACATTGCTGTGAGTGAACCTTTGAAGGCTTTTCTGATCAGAGTCCAGTAGGAAAAGAGAGCTGTAGAGAAAACCTAAATCTCTTTAGGGAATACCTAAATGGTCATGAACAGAACATTGGTAGAAATATGGATGGTAATGTGGTAGGCAGTTAGACAGTCATGGGCAGAACAAGGACTATAGGCCAGGTCCAGAAGGTCACCAGGGTGGAAAGCCTCAGGTGCCTAGCCATGGACAAACATTTGTAGAGTGGGACCTCACCCCCAGGGTGATCTTTTTTTCCCTAGCATGTCACTGGTCATGTGGTTTGGACTCCCTGACCTTTCATATCACTGGTCATGCGGTTTGAACCCCCTGACCTTTCTTCCCTAGAGATAATATCTAGATTGTATTTCCGCTCCAGGCCAAGAAAAGCAACAAAACCAGGCAAGCAATGCTATAGTTCACATCAGGACCAGCTACATTGAATAATGACCCACTGCCCTGGTGTTTCCCAATCAGTCAGTGGAGACCTAGACCCTGAAAAGACACACCTAGAAAGCTGCTGAATATTCTATTGAGATCTTCCCTTGGGACCTCGCCTAAAATCTCCACCTTTAAAACCCTTAGGACTGAGTACTCAGTGTGCTCTCCATTCCGGGAGCAGGTCTGCGCCTTTCGCTTTCCCTTATCCCACCCTTTCCCCCACGTGTGTTACCATTAGCTTTTTCACTCCCAAGCTCCTTGGGCCCTTCCTTTGCTTCCATAACTCATTTCCTCAGGCCATCTTGTCTATGAATTACTTCTTATACCTCTGCAATTTTACCAAATAAATGTTCTCTTACAGTTTGGGTCTTTGCTCTGAATTCTTTCCTAGCCAGAACCCAAGTACCGAGGTTGCCGAACTCAGGTTTGCTCTGACCCCAATGGTCTAACACTTGGTGCCATTCTGACCATCTACAACAAATGGACAGAGCTTGCTTAAGCCAAAGATAACCTTTTGAAAAAGAGGAACCAAGATGTGGCATAGGTAAATGCCAATACTTGACGCCTCCCACAACCACATAAAAATTACAACTAAAATACAGAACAACTATCATTCAGAAACACTTGAAAGCTGGATGAATCAAAGTCCTACCACTAGAGAAAGTAAAGAAGAAAGCATATTGATACTGGTAAGAGGGGTGGAGGCATGGACCAGGCCATTCTGGCACCCACATGTGGTGTTCTTTTAATCAGGAGGGAGATCGTCCCTGCAGAAGCCACCCGTGAGGAGCAAGGGGTCCCAGCCTCACACAAGACTCCCTACCCAGGGCCCCAGAGCTGGGAAGACAAGTCCCTGTAACTTTGGGCTGTAAAAACCAGCAGGGATTGTGCCTTAGGGACACAGAAGCTGCTGGAGACCCAGGTGTCCTTCTTAAAGGGCCAGGCATGAACTTACTCAGACTCACTTCCTCTAAGCCCCAGCACCAGGAGGCATTGGGGACCCAGACACATATGAGGAGGAACAGGATTGTCTGACATTGGGGCAGGAACTTGGGAGTGGCTTTCTACCAGACGGAGGTGCTCACAGGAGTCATTGTTCCATGCCAAGACCTCCCTTGTCCCAGGGCTGACTTGAAACTATATCTGAGTCCCCATCAACCTGGAGCACACTGTTTTCTCTGTTCTGGTAATTCCCTAAGATCATGCCCCATCCAATTTTCAGCCCCACCCAAGCTGTTTGCTGCAGCTTTTCCATATGAATGACCTATCCTGGCTAAGGCTTCAGACTTGGCTAAAATATTTCAAACAAGCTGTAGCTGGTGACAGCATGTAACAAACCTATCAATAAAAGGCCCAAACCCAGTACCAGCCTGCCTTGCTTCACAGCTGGGCTTCACCTAATCACTTCCAAACTCAATACAAAGAGGAGGAAGCTGCAGACCTCTATAGGAAAAAGCTGAAGACCTAGGCAGTGGCTGACTTTGCACCTCCCTGGATACAGTGTACCTAGCAGACATCTTCAGACCATACCAGATTAGAACTCTACACATCCACAAGTGACATACTCAAGGGCAGCGGTTCTCAACCTGTGGGTCACGACCCCTTTGGCAGTTGAATGACCCTTTCACAGGGGTCACCAAAGACCATCCTGCATATCAGATATTTACATTACGATTCATAACAGTATCAACATTACAGTTATGAAGTAGCAATGAAAATAATTTTACGGTTAGGTCACAATGTGAGGAACTGTATTTAAAGGGCCAGAAGGTTGAGAACCACTGCTCAAGAGGCAGACACAGTGAGCATCACAGCCCTACTGAAGCAATTCCTACTCCAAAGGAGTGTCTCCTATACAGCAACTCTTCCCTTGTAGTCACAGCTGGTCCTCACAGTCAGTTGCCTGCAGGTCAATTCCTCCCAGTGACACCAACAGCAATCAAGTCTCAACCACTACAAGACCTTGAACACAGTCCACAAAGGGGTGCACCTAGACTGCCCAGCTCAGATTACTGGAGAGGCTGAGCCACTGAGCCCTATAGGACACCTGCTACGGAAAGCCACTCTACCAACTCCAGGAGATATAGCAACTCTACCCAATATATATAAACAAACACAGTGAAGCAGCCAAAATGCAGAGACAAATAAATAAGTTACAAATGAAAGAAATGGAAGCAAGCAAACTACTGGATACAGAGTTCAAAACTATGTTTGTAAGGTTACTCATGGATCTTCATGAGACCTTCAAGGGACTTAGTGAGACTTTCAAGGATCTTAGTGAGAATGCCAAAAACATCAAAAAGAACCAGTTAGAAATTAAGTCTGAGAAAGCAAAAAACACCCAATCAGAAGAGCAAAAATGAAAAAGAATCCAAAAATATGAAGATAGTGGAAGGAGCTTCTGGGACAACTTCAAGCATACCAACATTCGCATTATAGGGGTGCCAGTAGGAGAAGATAGACAGCAAAATATTGAAAACCTATTTGAAGAAATAATGACGGAAACTTCCCCTACCTGGTGAAGGAAATAGACTTACAAGTCCAAGAATCACAGAGAGTCACAAATAAGAGGAACCCAAAGAGGACCATATAAGACATCATAATTAAACTTCCAAGGGCTAAAGACAAAGAATCTTAAAAGCAGAAAGAGAAAAGAAGTTAGTTACCTACAAGGGAGTGCCTATATATCTGTTATCTCATTTCTCAACAGAAAATATGCAGACCAGAAGGGAGTGGCAAGAGATATTCAAAGTGATGAATAACAGAGACATACAACCAAAATTACTCAAAGCTATCATTTAGACCTGAAGGTCAGATAAAGAGCTTCACAAACAAGAAAAAACTAAAGGATTTCATCACCACCAAACCAGTATTATGTTAAATGTTGCAGGGTATTCTTTAGAAAGAGGGAGAAGAAGAAGAAGAAGAAGAAGAAGAAGAAGAAGAAGAAGAAGAAGAAGAAGAAGAAGAAGAAGAAGAAGAAGAAGAAGAAAAATATGAACAATAAAATGGCAATAAATACATATCTATCAACAATTGTATGGCAAGCCAGCAAGACTATGGCATACTCAGCCCCCTGTTGGGCACCTTATGTGCCACACCAGCACGGCCAAGGGTAAACCTGAGTGGGGGTGGTGAAGGATTGAGAAAAGATAGACAAGAGAAGAAAGCTGGGTCTAGGTGGGATGCTGTCCTCTCTGATGGAGAGCTAGCGACAGCACCATGGACTATAAGCCATGTCTTTACTTTACAGCCAGATTCCACGAGGCAAAGTAAGGGCATGGTTAAGATGTTTACAACATTCTTGTGGGTTTCTATCCTACTCAATTACATGCACCTGAACTCTATCAAGCCCACATCACTCAAGCACATGGGACCACGTGTTTGGACCATAGGTTCAAGCTTACAACTGTAGCTGTTGGCTATAATTGTGCTGGGAGGGCTCTGACCTCCAAGCTGGGACTTGCACGTGGCCATGAGAGGCCTGTGCCCTCTCATTAGTCTGAGGCTTGAACCTGTCCAAATACTATAGCCACTCTCTACACAATTGAATCTAAATATCAAAATTAACAAATAAGAAATCTAATAAATAGGATAAACTGGTGAATAAAATAGAATCAGAGGCATGGAAATTGAACAGATTGATGATTCTCAGAGGGAAGGAGGGTGGGTGGTGGGAAGAGATTAAACAAAGATCTTATATGCATATATGCACTACCTATGGACACAGACAATAGGGTGATGAAGGCTTGGGGTGGGGAAGGAACTGGGTAGAGGGGGCAATTGGGGGAAAAAAGAGAGGGACATCTGTAATACTCTCAATAATAAAGATTTTTTTTTTTTTAATAAAACATAAACCTTTTACTAAAAACATATACACCTGGGGCATGACTACCCAGCATGACCTGCCAAGTTTAGAGTTTATGATCAGATTATAGTTATGTCACTATTAGAAACATTCAAACCTGTAAAGAATTTTTATGAGTTTATTTGAGCCAAACTCATGGCAATTGCAGGGAAGCAAAATCTGATTGAGAAAATGCTTCAGAGAATGGCAGTTTTGCATCTCATTTTATACTTTACCATCAAAAGAGAAGACATAAGTGGGTTTCATAAAAACCATTGGTGATAGATTAGGGAGGTAGGAAAAAGCAAAGCTGGGAAACCTCTACCAGAGGATAAAAAGTAAAATTATGGACACAAGCTTCTTTTACATAGGTGGGTCCAGGATAGTTAATAGTCAACAATTTACTTAAGAATAACAATGAGGATTTGTGGTCTCCACCCTGGTGCATTGGTTATGCCCTGAGAAGTCTGGGAAAAGGGAAGTTACCCTGACATTCCCAAAGTATGTTACTGTAGATGCAGAAAAACAATTGACAGGCTCAATTAAGGTAAAAGTTGACTTTTTGTCTGGGAAGATTTTAGCCTAGGACAGTGATGGCGAACCTTTTGAGCTTGGCGTGTCAGCATTTTGAAAAACCCTAACTTAACTCTGGTGCCGTGTCACATATAGAAAATTTTGATATTTGTAACCACAGTAAAACAAAGATTTATATTTTTGATATTTATCTTATATATTTAAATGCCATTTAACAAAAATCAACCCAAAAAAATGAGTTCGCATGTCACCTCTGACACGCATGTCATAGGTTCGCCATCTCTGGCCTAGGGCACGACTACACCATAAACTGCTTTTAGTTAAAAAGTTTTACTTTCACACCATTTTATGTGGTTACTTTAGGTCTCTGAGTTTGTAAGACTACCATGCAGACCTCCCCTGAGCTTGTCAAGTGTAGTATGTGGCTCCTTTTCATCCGTAGTTACCTTCCACAAAACTTTTTTTTTCTGTCCACAATTACCTAATACTTTTTCTTTCCCCAGGAGTTCTTGTTCTATCTCAGCCTACACAGTGCAAAGTAACACATACCAAAGTTTTACTAGAGAACCTATGCAGCATTCTGGAGATCTTTATTTCATCAGCCCCACAGGTTCTGATACTGTTATAATTAGCTAGATATTAATAATAGAAAAGGAGCAAAAATTTAACTGGGCAGCCAATGGGTCCAGGCTGCCTGTCACTATTTGAGCCAATTAAGCAGAGACAGGTTGTATATGAGCATTAATTCCAATAATGCCAGCAGTATGGGAGAGCAGCAGGTCATCCACAAAATCCTGTTCTGAAACCCCCATAAGCCAGCTGCTTATATTGGGTAAGACAAAGATTACATGGGGAAGTAAGAATTATAGGCATGGGGAAGTAGGCAACATGGGCTGGGGTGGGACTCCATTGTTTGAGCTATAAGGTTATTAATCTTTCCATCTTAATAGGAAGTTCCTGAATGAGAATGGAGCACATTCCAAGGTTGACTGCCAAGTCCAAGGTTGACTACCAGGTCCCAGATTGACTCCCAGGTCCTGGGGGTGTAAAACTCCCAGCCAGGTTAGAATGTCTTTTCTTTAATCAGAATAAGTCAATCACAGCTAACAGAGCATGATCAATATTTCTTATAACTATAGCTAGTCCCCAATATTCTGTTTTTGCCCCCAACAAAAGGGAGGTCAGACCTTATAAGCATGGCTATTTGGACAGCTTCACCAGGAAGCTGCAACTTTGCACTCCCCAGGAAACCATCGGACCATCCCCTGCAGTTTACTGAGGAAAAGAACTAGACAAATGGGAGGATGGACTCATGCACAGTGAAGTTGGGGTGACCTAGGGAAGATACTTGACAATCAAACCTGGGAAAAGAAATCATTGGCTAGAAGCAGTGGAGCTGATGGGAGCCTGTGGAAATTTGGGGATACATAATCCCCCAATCAAAATAGTTTGCCCTGTGGATGAAAAGGGGCCACATACGGCCTATCTCAGGGTGGGCCTGTGTGGCAGCCTTGCCAACTCAGAGATCAAAAATAAACACAAAGGATGATCTAAAATTAGAACTTTTTAATTAAAAGCACTTTATGGCAGGTAGTCATTTATAAAGATAGGTGAAAAACCACCATTCTCTGGAGCACTACCTTAATACATTGAGATTCTACTTCTCAGCAATTGTCGACAGTTTGGCTCAAATAAATTCACAAAAATTCTTTACAGATTTGAATGTTTCTTATGTTAACATTACTTGGTGTTGTCAGCAGGATTCCAAAGAAGCTCACCCAGGACCATCCCAGGGACCCAGACCAGGTGCTAGGATCCAGTAAAGGGCACACTGAGCCTGCCAGTTCCCCGCCCATTGGGTAAGCTTGGGTGAGTTGGCTCTTGTATCCAGGAACTTCCCTTGCTTTTTGGTAGAGGGTCTGACTTTATTTGAGCTGTATTTTTAAAATCATAGAGGTGGAACTAAGGTTAAGGGTTGACAGAACCAAGGCTAAGGCAAGACTACAGGGGGAAAATGGGTGGCTGGTTTTGATTTTGGCTTTTTAATTGTAATTACTTTCTGAGAGTCTGAGCAAAAACCTTTGCCATATAAATGATAACTGAACTCTTTCATCTCCAAAGGTAAAGGGGCACATTCTCCCTCCATCCTGATTCTCTGGTGTTCTTAGGCGACTAACAATCTTTGTGAAGGTATCAGAGGTCATTCCTTAAGACATTCAGGAGCCCCTTAGAGAAGTCCCAACTCAACTGTAATTAACTGATTGGCTAATCCAGGGGGCCCCCATAAGGCTTGGTCTTCCCAGGCCCTGAACACTTCTGATTGTTTTAGACAGCCTGGAGAGAAACTGAGGCACATAAAAGGATTGAATGTGACTCAAGGGATGAGAGCCTTGTGGAGCTCAACCCATAAGCATTATACTTCGACTCACTATATAACATCCCTAGAAAATTTGCTCAGACTTCAGATGTAAAAAAATTAATTAATTGATTAATTAACATGGGAAATTGTGCCTCCAAGGCTGAAAACTTCCAAACCTCAGCCCTCATTTAATACTCTTGAGGGGAAGCCTTTACTTGCAAGTGTTTTACAGAAATGGGAAGATTTAACTAGAAAATATCAACTTAAAAATGGTCAAAATGCAATTGTGTTCGGATACCAATGGAAAAGTATCCTCAGGTGAGAATTAACAACAACAACAAAAACATACAGATTGTCTAAGAACTATTCTGAAGCTAATAAATGCCTATACCCCATTCTTCGCCCTTCTATAGCCCCACCACTAATATCCTTTGCTTTCTGAGCTTTCTTGTCTGGACTTGCCCTTTCCTCTCCCTTCTTCCTTCCCTTTCCATCTCTTTTACTACCACTGACTTAAGAGAAATGAGAATGGGAATTCTAGCAGCTCCTTTTGGAAAAAAGATGGTTTCAGATAGAGAGGAATCAGCAAATGTTTCCGACTTTATCCAGCACTCTGATGGATTCACAAAAATTTAACTGTTAGAACATATGATCCTGGCTATTCTGACCTATTCTAAGTAACACACCTACTGGTGTCTCACAGCAAGGCTACAGAATTATTAAATGAGGTCTGCTGTGAAACTGTAGGGGAGCCTGTTTTTGCTGTAAAAAGCCAGGTTACCATAAGAAAGATTGCAGAAAACTGAAATGGGATTTACAAAGAAAAATCAGAAGCAAACATAAAACTTCTCCAGGACTGTGAAAAGGCATTTTCCCCTTCTCCTTACTAATGCTTCAGAAGAAATTAAAATTGAAACGTGTGCTTCAGGGTGCAGATTTTTCCCATGGGTCCTTGTCCTCACAAAATTTGAAGAATAAAGTCTTGGACTAAAAGGCTTCTTTAATAAAAATGTGGATATTTATTGGAAGCAGATACAAACTCCATCTGTGAAGTGGTGTCCCCAAAGGCAAAAACCTCTCTCTCTCTCTCTCTCTCTCTCTCTCTCTCTCTCTCTCTCTCTCTCTCTCTCTCTCTCCACTCTCCTCTCTCGGAAAAAAATATAGAAAACCTTTGTCTCCGGTTTATATAGGCTGTAGCTCTTGTAGCTCTTTTTCTGAACATGACCCTATCTAATTGGACCCTTCCTTAATTTAGGACCCCGATGCTTTCCTCATTGGTCACTCTGCTACATACTATCAGTTTCAAAGGTCAAAGCCCATGTGGTGCCCCACCTCTTTATCTCCTCTTTATCTTGCAACATTCCTCTATCCTCTGTGAAAATATGTCTCCCTCTCCCCAGTATCTTGTGACTTTTCTTTATCCTCTGTGAAAGCATTCTAGCATCTTGGAGCTATTTCTGCCCTTCACATATGCATTCCTTTCCCGTGGACCTCCCTTTTCTCCTGACTTCCTGTCCTGCTTCTAAAATTTCTTTCAGAATTATCATAAAAGGGGAAATTACTAAAGCCGTTGTAGATACTGGGGCTACTTTACCAATTCTTAACCCTACCCAACTAAGTTTCCCTCTCCCTCAAAGTAAAGCTTCTGTGCAAATGGTAGGGGTATCTAAGTAACAAATGGCTGTTTGTAAAATCAGAACCTATCCCCTTTTAACTAGGGTATGTTATGGGGCAAAATATATTTTACTGGTCAAATTGGCCCCAATTCACCTAATAAGGAGGAATATATATATATATATATGAAATCAGTGATGCCCACATTTTTTTTTTCAGGAAGGTAATTTAGATCTAAATGAACCAGACACTGAACCAAAAGGGGAAAATGATTTTAAAAAGGGAACCTCCCAGGAGGAAACTAACCTTGAGACTGATTGAACATTTACTAACCATCTTTTCTTCATTATTAACTTCCATGAGAGCCCGAGAGATGGCTTATCAGGTGACCTGCCCTACTCAGAATGGCCCAAATAGCCCAGAGCCTTGCAGGGATGCCTCTAACTCTCGGCTTGCTACCCATGTCGCTCTGTAGATGGGGAACCAGGTCACATTGCCTTAAGAGCCGCCTGTTTGGGATATATGCTCTCCAACTGGGAGAAATTTGACTCAGGGTCGCTCAAGAAAAAAGGTTAATTTTTTGCAATGTAGCCTGGCCCCACTATAAAGTGGACAATGGAGAGGTTTGGTCAGTTAATGGCACCATTAAGTTTAATGTTACCCTGCAGCTAGATCTGTTTTCCAATTCTCAGGGAAGTGATAGGAGAATGAGGCCTTCTTAGATCAATGTGTCTTCCATACATGCAAGCCATTGTGACTCTCAGAAATGACCCTCACCTATATGCTATCTGTAAACTAACATCGCTACAGAGCCGCAAGTAAAATATACTCAAATAGAAAAGCATTTCAGAAATGGGTGAATTATTTTATTAGTCCTTTGCCAACATTTCCCAATCATTGAAGAATTAAAAAAGGTAGTTTCCTTGTTTTACAATGCAGTATTTACAGGGTAAGAGGTGTGTGGCTCCAGAACTTCGAAGGCCACTAAATCCTTTTACATTCCTTATAACCTCCTTTGTTCAGTTCAAAATGCTTATAGATAATTGGCTTTCCAGAAACCAAAGTTCCAGGACCTTTGAAATGCAAATACCAAGAACTCTTGTCTAGGCAATTTTTATCTCACTTTTACTTATTTCAACTATTCCTTTCTAAATTAGTGAATTTTAATTAAAGTTATTTAATACCTAGATATTTTGAAATAACACGAAATACTGAAACATTGATTGCTAGATAAGTTTTAAGGAAAATAATTTTAGAGACAGGACAGGCAGTTTCAGGGAATAAGGGGGGTCCATGGGAGAGGAATGCCTAAGTGGGGGCTTGGATATGCCAAAATCTTATCTTACTTTTACAGAAGATAGAGAAAAGTCACAAGATAAGGGGGAGAGAGAGAGGGGACACCACGGGGGCTTTGACCTTTGAAACTGATACTATGTAGCAGAGAGACCAATGAGAAAAGCACAGGAATCCTAAATTAAGGAAGGGTCCAATTAGAATGGGTCATATTGAGAAAAAGAGCTACAGCCTATATAAACCGGGAGACAAAGAGACTCAGATTTTTAGAATTTAGATTTTTCCCATTAAAGAGAGAGAGAGAGAGAGAGGGAGAGAGAGAGCACATTTCTCTCATTTGGGGACCCTTCCCAAGGGTGAGTTTGTATATGCTTACAATAAACTTACACATTTTCATTAAAGAAGACTTTTAGCCAGCCAGTTTATTCTTCAAACTTCGGGAGGCAAGAACCCACAAAGGGGAGATTCAGCTTACCCTGAACTCCATGTATCATTAAATTTACTTGCTTTTGTCTTTATTGCATAAAGTCTGTAAAGTGGATTTGGAGCTATAGATATAATATCTTATGCTTTGTTGTAAGTGAGAGTGTTTAAAATGTGTTCATAAACATCAATATAAGTAATGCTTGTCATTAATTTTTTGTTATTATTGGAAATTGAGGCTTCTGAGAGTTTAAAGTTCAAGTTAAGTTGGGAGAAATTATATAACTGTGATAATAGAAGGCATAAGGTATGGAGATTCATTTTTGAGGGAAAAAGAAGAAAGTTGTTCTAAGGACAATTGTTTTGGAATGGGTGAAAAGGTTTGTGAAAATTGTAGAAAAGTTTACAAAATGTTGTGAAGGTTATAAAAGATTGTTAAAGTTATGTTTATTTAAAAAATTTATTTTCTCTGCGAAAATTAGTAATTCAAATTATGTTATGGCCTTTATGTGTATGGTCTTTATGTGATATGTGTTTATCTATGTATTATGTGTGGTAAATTTTCAGCCTACTGATGGCATTACTAGGATATAATCTTTTTTACTAGCCTAATCTATAATAATAAAAGCATTATATGCTAATTAAACCAGATGTCCTTCTGGATGACCTCCTAGAAGAAGCCAGGGCTGCTATGGAAGCCCAGGTCCCGGGTACCAGAGGGAAGCCTGAGTCCTGGGTGCCAGAGGGAAGTTGGTGCTGGCAGCCAGGGGAAGGAAGGCCTACTCTTGCATGAATTTCCTGCATCGGGCCTCTAGTCTATCTATATAATAAAAGCCTAAGCTACCATTACGGCGGAACAACTAAATCGACCAGTCTTTATGATACACACTGACCACCAGTGGGCAGACGCTCAATGCAGGGGCTGCACCCTGGTGGTCAGTGCACTCCCACTGGGGGAGAGCCGCTCAGCCAGAAGCTGGGCTCAAAGTTGGCGAGCGCAGAGGTCGTGGTGGGAGCCACTCCTGCCTCTGTGGTGGTGCTAAAGAGCAGTGAGCTGAGTGGTAAGGAGCCAGTAGGCGGGCGGTAAGGAGGGAGGGGTCCTGGACTATAAGAGGACACAGGCCAGGCTGTGGGACCCCCCCCCCAAGTGCACGATTTCATGAACTGGGCCTCTAGTCTATATATATAAAACCCTAATATGCAAATAGACTGAACAGTAGGACAAACAAAAAACTGGACAACCAGTTGCTATGACATGCATTGACCACCAGGGGGGCATGCGTGGAACATGGCCGGCGTTAGCAGCAGGTGGCAGAGCATGGAACATGGCAGGCATCTGCTGCGGCAGGATGGTAGAGCAGGTGAGCAGGGGTGCCAGACCTAGGAGAGGCACCAGTTGCTGTCATCGGGGCGAGCCTCTGGAGGTTACTGAAAATTCTTTGCTCCCGTGCACCACAGTTCCTCCCAGTGCTTGTATCCACTACCGACGCTGGCCCCACTCACACCTGCTGCCAGCACTGAGTGATCGGGGCCAGGGCCAGGCGCTGGCAGCGGGTGCAAGCAGAGACTCCTGGCCCCAATCACCCCTCAGGGCTTTTCCACCTCCTCCTGCTTTTGAGGGGAGATTGGGGCCAGCAGCTGCCTCTCGCACCCACTGCTGGCGACAGCCCCACTTGCACCCACTGCTGGTGCCGGAGCCACTGCTTGCACCCACTGCTGGCCCTGGCCCTGCTTGCAGCCACAGCCAGCAACAGAGCTGCAGCTCACAATCAGTGCTGGTGCATGGCGCCGGTCCTGATCGCTCAGCGCCATCAGCAGGTAAGAGCAGTGGCTGCCAGCCCCGATCGCCCTGAGAGCTTCTCCACCTACCCCTGCTTCTGAAGGGTGATCAGGGCAGCAGCCACCACTCACACCTGCTGACGGCACCAGCCCCACTCACACCTACTGCTGGCGATGGCCCCAATTGCTCTGTGCTGTCAGCAGGTGCAAGCGGGGCCAGCACCATCAGCACGTGGTAGTGGCGGCAAGGGAGCGGGACTGCCAGCAGACAGGGGACCAGGGATGTGGTGGGAGGAGCCGGGCAGGGGCATGGAAGATGGGCTGAGACCCGCCTTTGTGCCCACCGCAGCCTCACAGCCAACAGTACCTTTTAAGGTGCACAAATTCATGCACTGGGCCCTAGTACTAGTTTATACTAATAATCTAATCTAATAAAAGAGAAACATGGTAATTGGTGTACGACCGCTACCCTTCCCATTGGCTAATCAGGGAGATATGCAAATTAACTGTCAGCCAAGATGGCGGATGGCAGCCAGGCAGCTTGAAACGAACATGAGGCTTGCTTGCTTCAGTGACGGAGGAAACCAACATTCCCCACCTGCCTTGCTGGCCTCTGAGCCTGCAGTTTGAAACATTTTAACAAATATAGAAGCTAAAAAAAAAAACAACCCCAGAAACCAGCTTTCAGCAAACTGGGATCTCAGAGCTGGAGTCAGAGCTGGAGTTATACATTGTTTCGAACCGAAACAAACCAGATACCTACTTTCAGCAGCGGAGGCCTAAAAGCTGGAGCCTCAGAGCTAAAGCTGGCCCAGAATTAAAAAAAGAAAAAGAAAAAAAGGAGCGGTTGGGAGCTTCCATCACCTGCCAGCCTGAAAACAGCCCTCAGCCCCTCACCCAGACTGGCCAGGCACCCCAGTGGGGACCCCCACCCTGAAGGGTGTGTGACCAGCTGCAAACAGCCCTCAGCCCCTCACCCAGGCTGGCCAGGCACCTAAGTGGGGACCCCCACCCTGATCCAGGACACTCTTCAGGGAAAACCAGCCAGCCCCACCCATGCACCAGGCCTCTATCCTATATAGTAAAAGGGTAATATGCCTCCCAGCACCGGGATCAGTGGAGCCAAGAGGCCTCCCGGCACCGGGATCAGGGTGACAGGGGGCAGCGCCCAAACCCCCTGATCGCCCTGCGGCTCTGTGTGTGACAGGGGGTGGGGCCACAACCTCCCTATCTGCCCTGCTCTGTTCGTGACAGGGGAAGGCGCCCAAACCTCCTGATCAGCCCTGCTCTGTGCCTGATACGGGGGAGCTCCCCAACCTCTGATCACCCTGCGGCTCTGTGTGTGACAGGGTGTGGTGCCTCAACCCCCTGATCGGCCCTGCTCTGTGTGTGACAGGGTGCGGCGCCCCAACCCCCCCCCCCCCCACGGGCCCTGCTCTGTGTGTGACAGGGTAGAACCATAACCTCCCCATCAGCCCTGCCCTGAGTGTGAGAGTGGCGGCACCCCAACCCCCTGATCCGCCCTGCTCTGTGTGTGACAGCGGGCGGTGCCCAAACTCCCCTATCCGCCCTACTCTGTGAGTGACAGGGGGGAGCTCCCAACCCCCTGATGGGCCCTGCTCTGTGTATGACAGGGGGCAGCACCCCAACCCCCAGATTGGCCCTGCTCTGTGCGTGACAGGGGGTGGCGCCGCAACCTCCCCATCGACCCTGCCTTGAGTGTGACAGGGGGCGGTGCCCCAACCCCCCAATCGGTCCTACCCTGAGAGTGACTGGTGGTGGCATTGCAACCTCCCGATCCGCCCTGCTCTGTGCATGACAGGGGGCGGCGCCCCAACTCCCCAATCGGCCCTGCTCTGAGACTGACCAGGGGCTGCACCTAGGGATTGGGCCTGCCCTCTGCCACCCGGGAGCAGGCCTACGCAAGCAGATCGTTATCTCCCGAGGGGTCCCAGACTGCAAAAGGGCACAGGCCGGGCTGAGGGACCTCCCCCTTCCCCCCGAGTGCACAAATTTTTGTGCACCAGGCCTCTAGTAGAGGAATATGCAAATTTTCTGGGACACTGTCACAGTAACAGTAATGACTGAACAGCAGGCTTCGTGGGGCAACCAGGCTGGCGGGGGGAGAGGGAGGTAGTTGGGCGTAACCAGGCCAGCAGGGGGGGAAGTTAGATGTCAATCAGGCCAGCAAGGGAGAGGTTAGGGGGCGATCAGGCTGGAAGGCAGAAGCAGTTAGGGGCAATCAGGCAGGCAGGCAGGTGAGCGGTTAGGAGCCAGCAGTCAAGGATTGTGAGAGGGATGTCCCGACTGCCGGTTTAGGCCAGATCCCTGTGGGTTCCAGATTGGAGAGGGTGCAGGCCGGGCTGAGGGCTCCCCCCCCCCCCATGCACAAATTTCGTGCTCCGGGCCTCTAGTCTACACTAATAAAAGAGAAACATGCGAATTGGTGTCACTCTGCTATGCCCACCAGCCAATCAGAGTGACTATGCAAATTAACCCAACAAAGACGGTGGTTAATTTGCATACGCAGGCACAGAGGGAAGACTGAAGGCTCCAGCCAGAGTGAAGATTGAATACTGAAGACTGAAGAGGCTTGGCTTCTCCGCTGCGGCCGGATGAAAGGCCTGGGTCCCGGGTGCCGGAGGAAAACCGGTGCCGGCAGCCAGGGGAAGGAAGGCCTATTGCATGAATCTTGGTGCAACGGGCTTCTAGTATATATATAAAAGCGACAAAATGACCAAATGCCTGGTCGACCGGTCACTATGACATGCACTGACCACCAGGGGGTAGGTGCTCAATGCAGGACACAAGAGCTTCCCCCTGGTGGTCAGTGCACTCCCACAGTGAGAGCGCCACTCAGTTGACCAATGGGCATCAGACGCAGGGCTCATGGCTAGCAAGCCCCACTGGGGTGGTGCAAGCCTCTTCTGATTGGGACTGACTGGGCGTAAGCCCACAGCAGGAGTAGCAGGGCCGGGATGAATGGGAGCGGCAGGCAGGAGTGGCAGGCAGTGTTGGACTGCCGTTTTGGCCTGATCCCCGCAGGCCAGCCTGTGGGGATCTGGCCAAAACCAGCAGTCCTACATCCCATAGGGGTCCCGGATTGTGAAAGGGTGCAGGCCAGGCTGAGGGACCCCACTAGTGCATGAATACATGCACCGGGCCTCCAGTAATAATAATAAATACGATTAAATACTTATACAAATTAAGCAGAATCTGTGGGCTGGACAAAATATTTAATATTAAAACCAATTGAAGTTTGATTAATGTCTTTTTAGAGTTATTACGACAAAATATGTGTTTATACCTAGATTTACAAATAGTTTAGGACATAATCTTTTGGTTGAGTATATTTGACAATCTTCCCAAAGTTTAAATGTAAGAGACTTTTTAACCAAGAGATGACTTTGAGTATTCAAATGGTCCCTGGAATACCTCAAGGATTTATTCTCTCTTCTTAAAAAAGAAATGTTTTCAAAGTAATGTTTTGTTGGCCACACACTGGTTGTCTACTACTTAATATACTTGAAATTACATGGGAAGCTTTGTCAAATAAAAATTAATATTCTATTTGTATACATATATTTTATTAAAATGAGTATTGTAGAAATTTCAGCCTGCTCCAGAAAAGAACTTGCAAGAATTCAGCCAAGTTCAAACAGGAAACTCGGGGGAGCAGGTGTCCAGTCAGGGACACCAGGCAAGCCAAGAGTGATGGTTCCCTTGGGGGGCATCTGGCAGTTATACTCCGGATGTTTGTGGTCCATACATTGGGAGTTTATGAATTACTAGTATTTCCAATGCTCAATGCACAGTTCTGATAAACCATGTGTCACATATTAAAATCTTACACATTATTTATTCTTTATACAAATTGAATCTAAATATATACTGTGTTATTCTCTCTGTCATTTTACAGTAATGATTATTTACCAAGAAACTATTGTCTTAGAATGTTATATCTTATAGAGAAGCAAAGTTTTTTATCAATTGCATTATAATCAAATCTATAACCATGCCACTTAAGTTTTGTCATTCATAGACAATGACTGTTTTACTCTGACACATTTGTAGGTATGTTACATCTTTAGAAAAAAAAATCCATGAAAAAGATGCTGACTTACTCTAAATTGCAGGCTTCTAAGCAGGTCATATCTTTGAACTAGATGAAAATTTATCGAACTCTAAAGAATAACTGAATTAATTTTAAAAATACTAGCAAATAATTAGTATAAACAAAAATGGTTATGGGACTAAGTGAATTGAGAATAATTATTGTTCTTAGGATTGTTTAAATTGCTGATTTTTAAATCCTTTATTTCCCAAATATAAGGGGTCCCAGATTGGAGAGGGTGCAGGCTGGGTTGAGGGACACGGCCCCCCCCCCCCCCCGCCCTTGCACTAATTTCATGCACAGGGCCTCTAGTGTCAAGATAACTTCATTTTTTTCTAGACCCCCCAGGGAACAACCTATGCTCCAGTGCTCCAAGGTAGAGACCACAAATTCCCTCATTGTTATTGTTATCTTGTTACTTGTTGACTGTTAACTATCCTATGCCCATCTATATAAAAGAAGTATGTCTATCGTTTCACTTTTTATCCAGTCCCAGAGGCTTCCCACTTTGCTTTCTCCCACTTCCCTAATCTATCACCAATGTATTTCATGTAACCCATTTACAACTCCTCCTTTGATGGCAATTTACAAAAATAGGTGAAAAAAATCACCATTCTTAGGAGCATTATCTCAATACACTGAGATTCTCCTTCCTGACAATTATCAACACTTTGGCTCAAATAAACTAAAAAAATTCTTTACAGGTTTGAATGTTTCTTACATTAACAACACTCATGTGGCTCTTGGCTCTCTTACATTTTCCCATATGGCGCAGGGCCAAGCAGACCCCAAATGTAATGGACTGATGGACTGTAGCTGGGAACACAAAGTAAGCTAGCCTAATGCTGAATTGGACTATCCTGACATGGAACAGAAATTCTGGACACTGGCTTTGATTTTAGCTCTTTTTCCTTGCTACACTTCTTCCTTGGCAGGACAAAGCGAAATAATACCTTAAACCCAGGGATTTGATTCCACAAAAATAAAGCTTTCTACAATATCTTCCCCTCCAGGGTGAGTCTCAGAAAATTATTTTTCTCAGGATATGGGAAGAAATCCATTCCCACGAGCAACATGTGGGGATGAGGACCTCTCCCCACTGGTAACAGTTCTAGTTGTCTAATCCTCCTGCAGACATAAGGAAATCTTTAGAGAACTTTTACAAGAGATTATTTGAGCCAAACTGATGACATATGCTGGGGAGCTAGCTCTCAAATTCTCTGAAAAATAACAGCTTTGCAGTTTCTTTTATGCATTTGAAATTAGGAGGAAATGAAAGGAATATTACATGAGGGTGGGAGAAAGCAAGGTGGGGACTGGATTACAGGTTCATTAAGATTATGTGCTCATTTGAGGTTGATCACACCTTCAAAAGGTATTACTTCTGGCATTTCAAAGGTGTGTTCACCTAGATGCACAAGAACAATAGACAGGGTTTGCTTAAACTTTTCACTAAAGAAATATGTGCCTTGGGTGTGACTACCCACCGTGACCTGCCCAGTGAGGAATTTATGACTTATTACAGCATCCCTTTTGTGTTCATACTCTCCAAGTTGTTGATATCCAAAATTTCTCTTCAGGTCTGAATTTGTTGTCTCTCAAAATCAAAGAATGAGTTCACAAAAGAGATGAGTGAAAGCAGTTTTATTACAGAAAAGCTCCCTGATGCAGGAAGGGACCCAGTTGGGTTGCCAGGGCAGTTCCATCATCTAGGGCAGTGGTCGGCAAACTCATTAGTCAACAGAGCCAAATATCAACAGTACAACGATTGAAATTTTTTTTGAGAGCCAAATTTTTTAAACTTAAACTATATAGGTAGGTACATTGTTATTAACTTAATTAGGGTACTCATAAGACTTAGGAAGAGCCACACTCAAGGGACCAAAGAGCCGCATGTGACTCGAGAGCTGCAGTTTGCCGACCACGGGTCTAGGGGTTAATATGTGCCCTGATAACTTTTTGTTCGAAAAATTTGGCACTACCAGCATCCATACATTTTAAATTACAGGGTTCCTGCTCATTTTTCCTGCCCTGTGTGTTCAGCCCAGAATCAGGGCCCTGTGTTCTGCAATTAATTTCCTTTTCATGCACCAAAGCCTAACAAAGTACCTCCCAGAAGACACATGGGGAAACCAATCACAGGGCTCACCTCATTTGTGATCTTTTGAGATCACAGGTTTTTTTTATTGTTGTTGCTGGTTTTTTTTTGTTCAAAGTCTGAAAACAGTTGTTCCACATATTTTGTCCATCTTATAATTGGTTATATCAGAAGGTCTAATCCACTATTAGTTACTCTGTCATGGTCAGCAGCAGAAGTTCTCTGCATAGCATTTCACTCTTCAATGAAATATCATGGTTAGAAAAAAAATCCCCAGGATCATCAATAGATTGACCCACCCCACTATCATAGAAACTGAATCTTCTTTTGTAAATATCTAATAAATGACTGCTCAGCCCATACATAATTACCTCCAGTAACTATAGGATCACTGTTTCCAAGGAAAACTTATATCTCAGGCTGGTAGGAAAGCCCTTATCATAGGAAGAACTCTATAACTGCTGTATCGTCCTTGTTTTTTTCTCTCAAGTCCACATATAAGGGTCTACTCTCTCCTCCACTAAACTGTCCTACAAGTAGTTGATGACAGCATCACGTCCCCACAGAGACAGCTCTTCTGTAGACTAAATACCCAGTTTCTTCAACTTGCTCCAAAAATTTGAGCAAGTAGGGTAGAAAGACAACAGATGACCAAGACTTTTGAAATTTCTGGAGAAAAATCTCTTTGAACCTTCCCACACTCTCAGGTTGAAGCCTAATTTGATCAAAGGGTCACTTGGCTGCTATAGTCTGTGTATTTAACACGTTTAAGAATCTGCTAGCACTAAATATCTTTTTCCTGGATGTGTGACCCAGAGAAACTATTGTAGGCACCAGGTGTCTGATAGATGGGGTCAGCCAAAACCTGGGTTTAGCAACCTCGGTACTTGGGTTGTGGCTAGGATGGAATTCAGAGCCAAGACCCATACTATAAGAGAACATCCGATATAATAAAAGGCTAAGATGCAAATTGTCCCCTTGGGTGGTCGTTTGACGGGGATTTCAACCAGGAGACCTGGAGTTCCAGTGGTCACTATGATGTGCACTGACCACCAGGGGGTGGCATGGAACATGATGGGCACCAGCAATGCAGCGCTGCAGTGGGTGGCAGTGGAGGTCCTGCCAGCTTCAATGGGCCCTGACAAGAGTGGGACCATGGCGGGATGGGGGAGCAGGTGAGCGGGTGGCTTCAGGCCAAGGCGGGGTGCCAGGCGGGGCTGCAGGGCTGTGAGGCTGGGGGCGCGAGCTGGGGCCCAATCTCCACAGACCACCCCGAAGGACCCCATCTAACACCGGTGGTCTTGATCCGGCATCTAGAAGGGTTTAGGAATCTGGAGAAGGTGCTGTGCATAAATTAAATAAGAGTCCAGAGACTAAACATAATTTTGAAAGGCATTATGGGGAGTCAGAAAAGACTTAGCTAAAGGAACTATGTTCTCCTTGTCTCAGGACCCCTTGCTATTTATTGTCGTAAGGCGAGGTAGATATACACTTCAAAGGCCAGGGTTTAGTCTACAGAGTCCATTGTCAGATTGGTGAAACTGCCTATGGCTATTCAGGTGTTTGGCCAGTAGGAGGCAATAACATGTAGATTGAGATGCCCTCAGCTGTCTGGCAGCAAGCGATCATTTTATGCATCCTTTTCAGGATTGGGGAAATGCCCTCTGCCATCTCCAGATGATTCAGCCCTGCTGACATGCTGGAATTGGCTTCCGGCACCTACCTGTGCACGGATTTGTTTATAAAATTATTTATAAAATCACAGAGATAGAAAAAGTAATTCTTAGAAGAAATGGGCTTAGGAACAAGTTATAGAGGTAAAGGAAGGGCCCTTGGAGCTTGGAGTGAGGAAGCTAATGGTCACATGCCTGGGGCAGGGAATGGGAGTGGGAAGGGGAAAGGGAAAGGCACCGGTGTGCTCCTAGGAGGGAGAGTGCACTGGGTCCTCTGTCCTAAGGGTTTTAAGGGTGAAGATCTTAGGGGAGGACCCAGGGGAGATCTCAATAGAATATTCAGTAGCTTTCCAGGTGTTTCCATTCAGGGTCTAGGTCTCACTGATTGATTGGTAGGCACCAGGATGGGGGTCATTATTCAATGCAGCTGGTCCTAAGGTCAGCTTGTCTGGTTTTGCTGCTTTTCTGGGCCTGGAACTGAAATGCAACTTCAGGCCTAGATGTATCCCTAGTGAGGAAAGGTCAGGGGGTCCAAACTTCAGGATCAGCTATATGCTAGGGGAGGAAAAGTCACCTTGGGGGTGAGGTCCCACCCTACAATTGATTGTCCATTGCTAGGCACCTGGGGTTTTCCACCTTGATGACCTTTTGTACCTGACCCATTGTCCTTGCCCTGCTCATGTCTGTGTAACTGCCTACCACAAAGCCTCTCTTGATCATGCTTTTAAATAAAGCCATAGGACAAGAATATAATGGCTTTATTAATTAGGAAATGGGAACTAGAGAGGGAGGGAAGTGTAATCTATCAAAATATATGATTCCATTTCCTAATTGATAACTTTAAGAATAAAATAAGACATAAAGGTTCATACTTCTAAAAGTCAGTTCCCAAATCTGAAGGTCAGGGGTATTTTATGGTTCTGATATCATGTGTTGTTTGACTTTAGTTTACCCTAACATTGATATTTTAGAACTTTGATTTTATTCTAAAATTAGAATTAATGTTAATAAATGTCTTATAGTCAAGTTTAAAAAATACATTGTATTGCAAAAATATTTACCTGAACCTCCTTATTTCTAATAAGGACAAGTCTGGGAATAGTGGGCTTCATAGCCAAAACCTGGCAGTTTGTTTTTGAGATGGCAAGCACCCTTCCTCCTTGCACCACCATAAGCAAGCCTCAGCTTCTGTAATCTCTCCTGCTTCTTCTGCTTCTGCTCCAGCAGGGTCCACTGCTTGTCAAGCTTCTGCTGTCTCAGGTTGCAGCCCTCATCATCTAAGACACTGCAGGAACTCCAGTTGGAATATGGCTTGAATGTCATGTCTATTGGGGGCAGGAGGCAGTGGTGGCTCTGGAGGCCAGGGCCCCAGAGGGTTGGCACGGGGGTCCTGCTCAGCTCCCAGCCGCCCTGGGTCACATCCTCCTAGGCCAGGGTGCTGGGCCCCATCGAGGCCTGCACCACATGGCAGAGCCCTGGCAGAAGGCTCCAAGTGGCTTCGGGTGTGATGCGGTGGAAGAAACAGCCGAGAGCATGGGGCAACAATGGGAGGGTGGGTGGTGTGCACGAATAGAAATAGGGGAGGTGAGCTGCCTGCTCTGAGCCTCTAGAGGGGCTTGGCCAGCATGGAGGGTCCAAGCTCTGCTGCAACAGGTACCCCGAAGCTTAGCATGTAACTTAGAAAGAATGTCTAAAATGTGTATGAATGCCATAAATGGGAGACAGAGAACCTAGAAATGTATATAAGGCAAAGCTCTGCCACGTTTGGGGCTCAGCCTTGCCAGATGACTCCACTGAGCCAGCACTGGTGCAAATAAACAGTCCTTTTCTGAACCTCCGAGTGCATTTGGTTTGTAGCTTCCTGCTATCCGATTTCTGTCATAACATTTTCATTGGTTCTGATCCATTTCTTTAGGCTCTGCCTTATTTCTCTCAGTTCCCAGGTCTGTTCTAATCTGCACAACAGCATGAACAGAATATTGTGAAGCATAATTCTCATTCATTAAAAAATGCAGATGCTAAATGTCATGCATTTACATTTTGAAACAGTCATTTTCTTCAACCTACTTTATCTTACTTAACTTTAAAAAAATGATTTTAAAGAGAGAGAGAGGAAGGGAGAGAAAGAGAAAGAGAGGAGAGAGAAACATTGAATGATTTGTTGTTTCACTTATTTATGCATTCATTGGTTGCTTCTTGTATGTACCCTGACAGGAGATCGAACTTGCAACCTTGGTGTATCAGGACAATGCTCTAACCAACTGAATTACCAGGCCAAGGCCCCATATCTTATTTAACTTAAAAAAAAAAAAAAGATTTCTCAAGGGCTCAAGTGTAGGAAAACTGGTATGTAACTTTACCTTAGACATTTAAAACATCACATAGATATAGCAGCCCCAGCGAAGTGTCTCTATTAGCATGTACTGTTTCACACGGCTGTGATGGGTTCAGCAGCTGAGGAGTAGCTATAAACATTTTTTATTGTCTAAGAATAGCCAGAATTTGGTGGCTAATACTTGCTTTCTCTTCAGAAACTCTTTATTTGCCCAATTAAACTTGCCTAATAAACTTGCTGTTTCTTTATATAATGATTAGGCTCGAGGATTAGATACTTGACTATTCAGTTCTTCTACCCATACAGAGAAGACATTTTCCAGTGGCTTATGATGAAAAGGAGAAGGAAATGTGAATAAAAAAGAGGCCACATGGTAACCTAACTCAGGGAAGGCCTGCATGGCAGCTTTGCAAACTCAAGAGACCTAAAGTAACCACAAAGGATGGTCTGAAATTAAAACCTTCTAATTAAAAAGCAGTTTATAGTGGCTAGTCATGTCCTAGGCCAGTATCTTCCTTGACAAAGATCAACTTCAATCTTTACTGAGCCTATTGTCTTTTTACATTTAAGATAACATACCGTGGAATGTCAGGGTAACTTGTAACTTCCCTTTTTCAGGACCCCTCAGGGCACAACCAATGTGCCAGGGCACCAGGACAGAGACCTAAAATTCCTTCATTGTTAATTGTTCTCTTGTTAATTGCTGACTGTTAACTATTCTGTACCCAACTATGTAAAAATAAATCATTTTAATTTTTATCCAGTCCCAGAAGTTTTCCCACTTTGCTTTCTCCCACGTCCCTAATCTATCACCAATGGATTTCATGTAACCCACTTACATCTCCTCCTTTGATTGTAATGTATAAAACAAGATGAAAAAATGCCATTCCCTGAAGCATTATCCCAATACATTGAAATTCTGTTTCCCAGCAATTATCTACATTTTGTCTCAAATAAACTCACAAAAATTCTTTATAGGTTTGAATGTTTTCTTACGTTAACAGAAGAATAGACTTGAAGTGTCTGATTTTTGGCAACCTGTTACTTTTTTCTTGTCACTTCAAGGCATAGCTGGAAGAAGAAAAGAAGCTGGCCGGAAGCTGGGCCTGGAAGTTTATCCCAAAGGGGGGGTTGTATAGCTCCTGCAGGCTTTGCCAGGCAAGGAGCTGGACTTTGAACAGCAAAGAGTAGCTGCAGCTGTCATTTAGTCTTTGCCTTATTTTTCTAATACTTGTTGAGTGTAGGTGATTGTGGACACATAGGCTTTTATCACGCTAATTAGAGATCAAGAGCTTTTGTAACTTTAGTTTCCATTAATTTCTCTAGCTCCTCTGCATTTCCAATTTTCCTTTTTTTTCAATTTACCAAAATACATTGCAGACCTACTGTGGGCCAGCCTCATACTAAATGGTAAAAATGCAAAAATAAGTGTCAAGATTCCTGCTTTGAAGGAATTGACAGACAAGACAATAAAACATAATTGAAAGAGAGTTTAATAACACTCAAGGCAGATATGCTGGGTACAAACCTAAATTCTAATGGGTCAGAGACAACTCCTAAAAGAGGTAACACGGAACTGAATCTTAGCATGTGAGTAGTTAACTGGACAATGAAGGGGTAGCGGAGATGAAGGCCTTTATGAGAGTAAGAAAGGAGGCATCAGGTACAATGATGTTGAAATGTGGTAATGACCTTAGGTAATGCTAAGTAGTTTAGCATGGTAGGAACAGTGGGCATTTGCATCTATATTTTAAGTAATTTGCTCAATGTTGTGAGGAAGTGACTGAGGCAAGATTTAAAACAGTTCTTCATGAACCTAAAATCTATGTGCTTGACCCAAACTATACACACCATATGATTGAAAAACATGTTGCCAAAATCACATATTTGGCAATATAAGCAGTGTTTGTCTCAATGATTTTCCTTTTGCCAAAGTACAGAAGTTAGGTGTTAATTAAGCAGATATTCTCAGATAATTTTATCTTGAATGAAAGAGACTTGATTTTGCTGTTTTGTAGCAAAAAATTTTTTAGTCCCATTTCAATAATTTCATGCTTGGTATTTAAAAATAATAAAAGATCTCACTCCAGTAGCTACCTATCAATGGCAATTTAATTGCAAGGGTACTAAGGTAATAATAGGGTTTGAAAGGGTTAAAGAGAATAAAACAGGGCAGAGAAAAACTTATTGTGCTTAACAGATATCTTGCAGAAAGCTTGCAGCCTTGAGCACAGCATAGCTCAGATAACCAGACGATACCTGGCATGGGAGGAACCGAGGACAGACCAGACCCTTACGTCAGCAGAGTGGATTGCAGCCAGCAAGGTTTAATAAAACCTATCTCTCTCTGCTCTCTTTGCTGATGCCTTTCTTGGTCTCAGCCCACCTGCACCCAGGTGTCAGGAATAACATCTTTTTTGATACATTATGGCCTCATGTCATAGGTGCGTGACCTTGGCCCACTCCGGACCTTTCAGGGTTTACCTCAGGTAAGGAGAGAATTTGAGCTTTCACTCATAAACACAACTCTCTTCTATAAGAAAAGAAATTTTGTCATCAACTGCCTTAATCTTTTCTCAAATTACTTTAATTACATTTTGTTCATTTTATTATCAGGTTCTTCAGAGACTGAAAGGCAAAATTTTATCATATTTAATTATATTTTTTGTTTTATTGTTTTGTTTTTAAATCTTTATTGTTGAAAGTATTACATATGTCCCCATTTTTCCCCCCATCAACCCATCCAGTCTATCCCCACCTCTCTTCAATTGTTAGTGGATTATGTTTGTAGAACTTAGTTGCAAAAACATTAACAGGATTATCTTTCTCATCAAATAAAGGACCATAGTCTCAAGTTTTTGAAGCTTATAGCAGAGTCATCCTGAAAGCAGTAGCAGAGTCCAGGGAAGGCTAAGGTGCAGATGGCAGAAGGCCATTGCTTTCCCAGAAGTTTTCTTCCAAAATCTTAGACCTTGCACAAAGACCATCAACCACAAGTAATTGCACGATTTACAGCCTGAGCTCTAAGCTCTTTTCAAGCCAGGGTATTTGTTAATTTGCTTGTTTGTTCTAAGATCAGTATTTTGAATAAAACCATGTTGATGCTATGACAAAACTTAATTCACACTACTACTACAGTGCTTAAAATTTCTACAAAATCAGTTTTGTCTTACTTTTTAGAAAATAAAAAATAATGAAAAATGTTTGTATTGCATTAGACTCATACTTATCAAAACCTAGATATGACTTCCTTCCAACATGGCTCTGTGAAATAGCACTATACTGAATTAGGAGATGTAGGTACTAGCCCTAAATCTTTCATTATTAATTGTAGGAACTTGAATAAGACATTTACCTTCTGGATTTTAGGGTTTTTTTTATTACAAAGATAGTAAATAGGGCAAGATGTCACTAAAATCCATTTTAATCTTAAATGTTTATAGTTCTAATCCCTCCCAAAAAGGATTGAAGTATAATATCTCTATTGTGTTCCATCCAAGATCAGATGATACTCCTTTACTGTGCAATGTCAATGGAGTTCCATCAGCTTCATGTTGTTTCTCAGAACTTTAGGATTCTTTGCCTTATCTAGTTAGTTGACAAAAGGGTAGGTTTGAAATATATTTTGGAGGTTTCGTTGACAAGATTTGGCAGTGGTTTGACCGTAGGAATAAAGGAGAAGAATATGTCTAAGACACAATGCCTGTTCCTGGTATTTTGAATGTTGAAATTAGAAATGTATTAGAGGAAAAGACAAAAAATTTCATTTTGAACCATTTAAGTTTGGAATGCTTCTAAGAACTAAGTGTATATGCAGTTAAATATATATCTAAATTTAGAAGAGAGGTTTTTCAGGAATATAAAGATATGGAATTCATTAGCATATAAAGAGTATTTTAAACTGGAAATACAGATGCAATTGACTAGGGAGAGAGTATGCATGATAAAGATGAAGACTTGGGACTAAGACTCAAGAAATTCCCACATTTAGAGTTTTATGAGCGGAAGATGAATTTGCAAAGGATCAAAGAAATAGCCATAGAGGCAGGAGAATATTAGGATAGTGAATGCAATAAAAGCCAATGTCAGAGAAGTATTCAAGAACAAAAAAGCCAACTGTAGTGAATGCTCATGAAAGGGTAGGGCAAACGGCGAGAGGTCAAGGTGAAGAGTAAGCTCACTCTATGACTTACCTCTTCTGATTCAAGCACACACATAGATAAAATATAGTTAAAAATAATTATATAGCCAGGCTCACAAATAAAGTATTTCTTTTTCAAGAAATAAATGGAAGAACAGTGCAAAATGATGAGTGGGGCTAACATCATGAATAGGCAAGTGGGCTGGGAGTCATGAATGCTTACATGAAATGGTCTGAGGTTTTAGAAGGCTGGTCAGGCTCACTTAATTCAGGTAGAGCTAAAAATATTACCTACTCTTCTTGTCTGGGAATATGACTTATATCAAGCATTTAATCTAGAGTTGTATAAGGACACAAACATAGTTGTGTGACTAAGATTAAACATTTTACTATGTGGCAGAAAACCCAATCTACCATTGTAAAGCCTAGTTCTGGGATGACTTTTAGGAGCTGAGTAGACCTCCAAACACTGGAGTGCCCCAGGGCCCAGTCTTCCTATTTTTTCTCCAGCTATATGCACTATTTGGTGACAAAGTCTGTGCTTGTGTTTTTAAATACCAGAAATATTCTGATGACTCCTAAATTTACATTTCCAGCTTGGACCTCCTCCCTGAATTTCAGATTCACACATCTAGTTATCAATTTGATATTTCCACTGGGATGTTTCAATAAAGAACTCCTAATTTCACCTCCAAACCTTGCAACTCTCATAGTCTTCCCCATCTCAGTTAGTTTCAACTCTATGCTTTTCATTGCTGTGACTGAAAACTTTGGTCTCATCCTTGGCTCTTTCTTTTCCCCCACATATAATCTTCTAGCAAATTCTGATAGCTCCACTTTCAAAATATATCCAAAATATGGCCAGCTCTCTATATCTATACTGAACACCCTGACTCAAGATGCTATTATTTCCCACCTGGATTACTGCAATTCCTTAGTCCTCCTATTGTTGCATTTCAATATGGCAACTTGAGGGAACTTTTGAAATATACCAGTCATTTCATATTAAACCTTGGTTCAAAATGTTTGAAAATATTTCAATCTTTCCACAGTAAAATTCAAATTCTTAAGCACACAATTGGCCATTCCTCCCAAGCTCTAGGCCAGAACTGGGAGAAATTGGTAGCAGTTATGCATTTACCTGGAAAGTGCTTCACCAGTGTCTTGGCAATGAGTCTAGACTTTTGGTTTAAAATTTCTATTTCCTTGTAGTAAATTTCCTACTAGAGTCTTCACTGACTTTTCTGGCTTGGGACAAAAGCTATTCTATCCCATTGACTTGGTTTGTGAACCTGAATCTCAATGTTGATTATATGGCCAATTGTTTTACCTACATGTGACTCCTTAGCTTCCTAGGTTAGTTAATAAGGGGTCAGTTTAACTCCACCTTGGCAGCACTGAAACCCAAAAGCAAATGAGTATGTTTGAGGATGAGCAGGCATGTATTTACCAACATGGAGCCTGGAGAGTCCTCTGATATGAAAATTTTCCTAAAGTGGCACCTTTTAAATAACAATTTAAAAAATTAAAATGCATTTTGTGGTGACTATGATAAAAATATGGAAGCAGTGTGAAAGCAAAACCATGCAAAGTAGATAGTCAAAAGGCAGGAACTTCTTACAGTCTTGCTGCTTGTCTGCCACCGGAAGAGCTATCCCTCCCATCACCATTGGGAAGTTTCATTTGGCTCTGGAGAGTCGAGATGTCTTAACTTACCTGCCAGTAGTAAGTGCCATGGGCAAAATGTCTTATACTTTCACACCTTTTCTTCCTTCAAGCAGAACTTTCTTTATTGTATTTCCTTATTAAATTGTTTCTGTCCTCCACAGACCAATATAATTGCCTTAAACCTCCCATAGTCTTCCAGATCCAAGTTGCCTTTTTCTTCTCTGAGTTCAAATATTCTTTGCCCTTCTGTGTTAATATGCTAGTCTCTTTTTATAGGATTTTCTTTCTTTATAACTGTTATAGATGAAAAAAATGGCTCTATTATAAATCTGACAAGTCCAGTAACTGAAAGTAACCTCACAGGGTGGTCTGACCATAAATTCTTTACTGTGTAGGTCATGGTGGGTAGTCATGCCCCAGGCATATATAACTTCTTTAGTACATGGTTTATCTTTGCTATAAGAAAGCCCTACCCACTGCTCCTGTGCATCTAGGTTAACACACCTTTGAAATGACTGAGTAATCTTCTTTTTCAGAAGCATAACCACCCTTGAAAGAGCACATCATCTTAACTATTCTGTAGTCTAATTTCACCCTTGCTTTCTCCCAATTTCTTGTAATCTTGTTTTTGTTCCCTAAATCTCAACCACGTAAAAAACAAAACAAAACAAAAAGCCTGCAAGCTTTATTTCTCCAAAGCATTTGAGATCATTCTTCTTAGCATGTTGTCAGTTTGGCTCAAGTAAACTCATAAAAATTACCTACAGGTTTAGACATTCTTACATCAACACTATCAATTGCTTCATATCAGAAACCAAATCCTCTTATCTTTGTTCTTTGCAAAATGTTTTGTTCTAAGTAAAAAATTAGTAGAAATTTACTGGGTTGAAATATTTACAGTTGTAGTAGAAATTACTAATTCTTACAAAGATGTGTGGTTCTCTTCTTTCAGAAGTTAGGTGTGGTCATGTGATTTTGGCCAACAAATGTGAGCACAAATTAAGTGCATCACTTCTCACCTGAAGCATTTAAGAGCTGATGTGAACTTTTTCATGCTTCCTTTTCACTTGCTGTGGAAGTGCATGTAGAGATGGCAGTGCTCCAAGAGCAAAGCCGCCCGTGGTGCTGAGCCTCCACACTGATGACAGTTACCTGGAGAGCTGCCCAAACCCAAAGAGCATTTTGTGTGAACAAGAAATTAACTTGAATTCGGTTACTTAGATTTTGGGAATTTTTATTACCATAGCATGACCTAATTTATTCCGAGGCACATGGTAGTACAATGGAAAGGAACTCCGTCAAAAAAGAGAGACTGTGTGTGTGTGTGTGTGTGTGTGTGTGTGTGTGTATGGGGGGGGGGGGGGAGAGACCTAAATCCAAATCCTAGATTTTTCACTTAATAGCAATGTGACTTGAGATTAAGAAAGATCTTACACCTCAGTTTCCTCATCTATAAAATGAAAGTTACTACTTCCAACCTTGCAGATTTATTATAAGGTTATAACAAATATATAATAAGTATTTATCACATATGTTTAATAAATCGTATTTGTCATTTCCTAAACAGCTTGTATATCTTTTTGAGATTAAGATATAGAGAGATATATACAGGATAGGGCAAAACTAGGTTTAGTTATGAGTATGCAAAGCATAGAGTTTATTCTTATATTATTATTTATTATTTATTGTGCTATTTTCCATATGAACAACTATAAACCTTCTTTTACCCCACCCTGTATATCTATATATCTATCTCTATCTCCATATATCTTATATGTATGCATGTTTTATATCACTTGGCACAATGCCAAGAAAATACCAGGCTCTGAATAAAGCTGAATGATTAATCTGAATATTTTCAATAGAGTGCCTATAGCAGGGGTGGGCAAACTTTTTCACTCAAGGGCCACAATGGGTTCTTAAACTGGACCGGAGGGCCGGAACAAAAGCATGGATAGAGTGTTTGTGTTAACTAATATAAATTCAAAGTAAACATCATTACATAAAAGGGTACAGTCTTTTTTTTTTTTAGTTTTATTCATTTCAAACGGGCCGGATCCGGCCCGCGGGCCGTAGTTTGCCCACGGCTGGCCTATAGGCTTTACAATGAGAGGTTTAGAGAGGTACTCAGGAGACTATTTCTAAATTAACAAAGAATAAAAATAAAGTCTGAATACAAAGTTGACCCTGACCTTTAGAGAATTCAGAGGGTAATGTGTTCTTAAATAATAAACTGTACTTGCACATTATCTCCAAGGTATTAGTCCTAGCCCTTCAACATATGTCACATACTAGACCTCCTTGTTCTCATACTAGTCCACCTTGTACTTAGATGTTTGTTCTGTAATTAGCCTTGGAAAAGTCACACAATTCATCTTTTTTTTAATTGAACAAAAAATTATTTCTATACACTATTAGTAGATACCTAAATACAATATGGTTTTAAAAATGAAATCGAGTGTATATAGTCGTATCTATAAAGATAAGTATACTCATCAAAAAATATACAACATTAACAGCAAATCCAAATGCAAATAAAGATATTCTTCTGAGTTCTGTTTCATCAAGCATCAAAACCCACCAATATTTTAGTCCTTTTCTTGTACATTATTCTGTATCCACATTCTCTGCCTCTGATGGGATCCCTGGATTTTATTTCATTTTCTGCATGACAGTCTCCACAGATATGTATCATTGGCTGCTGCTTTGGGGATTGGACGTTCTTCTGGGTGTCCATAGGACTGACACACTCTTCTCACTTGCACAATTCATCTTTAATCTTATATTCTTCCTAATATGTCATTTAGCCAGTTCAGGGTCTTGGCTTGATTTAGTGTCTAAGATTTTGATTTCTCAGATTCAATACATGCTGGCAATATGCCATGAACCATCAACAATAGTCATTTTTATTGAATAGAAAATTAATTATTCTACTTATGGTAATAAAATGTATGGGTTTTCTTTACTTCTGTGTCTCTGCTTGCCTAAGAAAGATTTAAGATTCAAAAACTAAAATACCACTCTTCAAAGAATGAGTTTGTTTTATTTTTATTACTAAATAAAATAGTGTCCTATATAATAAAAACCCTGGGTGTAATGTCACAACCTAGGCTTGACCAACTAGAAGGAAGTCAGTCCTGCAGGGGCCGTCTTGGAAATGGCAGCACCTCCCCGAGCTGTTTCCTGTGAGGGCGGCAAGGTTTCAGGCAGGAACCCACTCTCGGAGTGTGGCCGCATTGAGTCCTGGGTCCTCTTAGCAACAGCTGCACCCTCCCGAGCTGTTTCCGTTAAGGGCGAGGTTTGAGGCAGGAACCGGCTTTCAGAGCGTGGACACACTGAGTACTGGGTTGCATTGCCAGGGGCTGTGCCCTCCCTGAGCTGTTTCCCGGGAGGGCGAGGTTTGAGGCAGGAACTGGCCCTCGGAGCGTGGAGGCATATCTTTATAAAGTTTTAATACATTATATTAGAGGTCATGGTAGTATTGTTTTACCCACAGCATCTACAGGAATTGCTGCAAATTTACTTCTCGGTGGAAGCACCTTTCATTCCCAATATAAATTACCCATTCCACTAAATGAAACTTCAATTTCTAGACTCGATATAAACAGTGAAGTTGCTAAAACTATTAAAAAGGCCCAACTTCTCATTATTGATGAATGCACCATGGCATCCAATCATGCTATAAATGCCATAGACAGATTACTAAGAGAAATTTGAATGTTGTATTTGGTGGGAAAATTATCCTTCTTGGAGAGGATTTTGAGAATGTGTGAGTATTGTACCGCATGCTATGCGATCAGCCATAGTACAAACGAGTTTAAAGTACTGCAATGTTTGGGGATGTTTCAGAAAGTTGTCTCTTACAACAAATGTGAGTTCAGAGGATTCTGCTTATAGTGAATGGTCAGTAAAACTTGGAGATGGCAAACTTGATAGCAGTTTTCATTTAGGAATTGGATATTATTGAAATCCCCTGTGAAATGATGTGTAGTGGATCTATTATTGAAGCTGCCTTTAAAATACTATATCTATAGATAATATTAAAAATATATCTAAATGTGCAATTCTTTGTCCAAAAACTGAGCACATTCAAAAAGTAAATGAAGAAATTTTGGATATACTCGATGGAGATTTTCACACATATTTGAGTGATGATTCCATTGATTCCACAGATGATGCTGAAAAGGAAAATTTTCCCATCGAATTTCTTAATAGTATTACTCCTTTGGGAATGCCATGTCATAAATTAAAATTGAAAGTGGGTGCTATCATCATGCTATTGAGAAATCTCAATAGTAACTGGGGTCTTTGTAATGGTACCAGATTTATTATCAAAAGATTACGACCTAACATTATTGAAGCTGAAGTATTAACAGGATCTGCAGAGGGAGAGATTGTTCTGATTCCAAGAATTGATTTGTCCCCATCTGACACTGGCCTCCAATTTAAATTTATTCAACGACAGTTTCCCATGATGCCAGCATTTGTGATGACTATTAATAAATCACAAGGACAAACTCTAGACAAAGTAGGCATATTCCTACCTGAACCCGTTTTTGCACATGGTCAGTTATATGTTGCTTTCTCTGGAGTTTGAAGAGCATGTGATGTACAGTTAAAGTTCTAAGTACTTCATCACAAGGGAAATTAGTCAAGCACTCTGAAAGTGTTTTCACTCTTAATGTGGTGTACAGAGAGATATTAGAATAAGTTTAATCACTTTATCAGTCATTGTTTGCATCATTGTTGTTTTTATATCATGGTTTTGTTGTTTTTATATCATGTTTTTTGTTGTTTTCATATGTTTTTGTCATTTTTATATCATGCCTCTGTTGTTATATCCTTTTGTTACTATTTATTAATAAATTTATATATTATTTTCATATAAATTTTACTAATTTCCTTCCATCTCTCACACTTCTATTATAGAGAAAGGGCAAATAGCAATATTAAAATATTTTCTCTAATTAATTCCCTTTTAATGTGCACAAATTTCGTGCACCGGGCTACTAGTATTTAATATAGTTTTAAAAATCTTTATTGTTTAAAGTATTACATGTATCTCCTTTTTCTCCCATTGACCTCTTCCTGGTCATTCCCAACATCCACCCCCCAGCACATACCCTCACCCTCCCTACTGTTTATGTTCATGGGCTATGCTTATATGCATGCATACAAGTCCTTTAGAAATAGGAATTTTAGGGGGATATAGGCAGGTTTAGGGAATTTTTAGAATTGGGGGTCCATGAAAAAACACAGGACTACAGACTGGGAAAAATTACATTTCTGTAAGACAAGAGAGCTGGGAGAAGGTATATTTCCATAACACAAGGGAGCCAGGTGCAATTACATTTGCATAAGACAAGGGAACTAGGAGTAGCCAAAAGGTCTGTATTTATAAAGTAAAGGAGGAAGAAAGCTCAAAAGGAATAGGAGAACAATGAGGGAGGCAGCATCACATGTCCCATATGATGTTTGACCTTTGAGCTCAGGAGTTACTATAGTAACCAATTCAAAAGGGAATACTGAGAGGGGATATCAGGGCACAGGAACTGCAGCCTTTATAAACCGTGGAAACAGGAAATCAGTGGGACTCATTCTTCCTCCCTATGTGGGAGTCTGTCCTATGGGACTCTTTCCCCCTACCCACATGGGAGTCTATACTTGTTTTCAATAAATCTCCACCTTTTCTATATCATCTTCAGTCCATGGATTCATTCTTTGACTCCAATGAACAAAAAATCCAGGGAACTATCCTGCCCAGGGGAACACCATGTGTTCCAGTCCAAAAATCATGTATCACTTTGATTGCTCTCTCACCTGCCCCTTGCCTTCCCTCTGTAATAGTTTGTTTTAAAAGTCCAGATAATTTTAACTCAGTCATAAAGATTTTAAAAATGGTTTGGGAAACTTTTAATGATGCCAGGAAAATATCTTGGGCTTTCGGATTCCAGCTTCTCCACTTAATAATTATTTACTTTGGGTAAAATCTGTGTTGTTATTGTTTTTTAAACCTCTGTGTCTCACTTTCCTTATCTGTTAATGTGAGATTATAATAATACTCATATCCTAGAATTGCTTGATTAAATAAAATAATCTATATAACCCATGTAAAACATATAGCAAAGTGCCTACCATAAAGTTAGTGCTAGATGGGTTCCTGCCATCATGGAAATTACTATTCCTTTAAAAATATTTATTGTTGAAAGTATTACATAGGTCTCCTTTTTTCTCTCATTGACCCCTTTCAGCCCACTGCCACCTCCCTCCCAGGCTTCAACACCACCATATTATCTGTGTCTGTGGGCTATGCATATATGCATGCAAGTTCTTTGGTTGATCACCTCCCACCCATCCATCTGCCCAACCTGTAAATTACTATTTACTTAGGAGATAAATGGACAAATTTAAAATTGAGTGAGCACCTTTATTCCCAGAAAGAGCAAATAAGGGCTAATCTCTGAGATAAGGACTTTAGTTATACCAGGAGGCCAGAGAATGCCAGAGCAGAGAACTGTAGCACTCAGAGAACCCTAAGGAGGAACGAACAGTTCAGTGTGGGATTTTTATTTCATTTAAACTCTGAAGTATCGACACAACTTGGGTAGATGGAGATATGAGGTGTATTGTGGAAGGGCCAACATAAGCTGCTAGGTTATGGCAATTGCAGTAATGTTTTTATGTATGGAAAAGAATGAGAAGACCAGCTGACCGGAGCTAAGAGTTTGCCTTGCAGACCATAAGAGAGATTGGATAGAGAGGATGCATTCATTTAGGAAAAATCTGAAATATGCAGAAGTACTTCTACTTTATCCTGAAGGAGATTTGAAGACTTTGCAGGGTAGTGACATGGTGGGACAGTTTAATTTTCTATAGCTGACATCAGATATGGGATAATATTGTGGCAAAGCAGCATATTAAAAGATGGTGAGAGTAATAACAGTGAATGGGATAGAGACTTGGAATTGTGGCAAATGTTAGTAGCAGACAAATGGTGATCCCTAAGAGCCATTCTCAAGGAAACTATTAAGGGGTATGGTAGAAGATTCCAAATAGGAAATTGACAAGAGGTAGCTATCAAGGATGACCTAGATGAGCATTTATGTATCAAACTCAGAAGATTCACACCGATTGCTAAATATATCTTTACAAACTTCTTTATGAAAGCAATCATTGAAGTCTGAATGACATGTGAGACAGGACAAAAATTTAAGGTGCTTTTTGTGTTGATGTATTATCAGATGAGACAAAGTAAATATCAATGCCAGTCTGTTTTGCCTGGCACCTAACAGACATATGGACTAAAAAATGGGAAGATATGTGTCCCTTGCATTTTATTTACACCTTTTACTCTTTTGCATCGTGGAGTCAGAGACTCAGAAGAGATCCTAGAGGAATTCTTGCTCTTCCCTAAATGTGGACATGGCTTCTGCAGCAATTATCTGTGACCTGAAAGTTCTTTCTGGGCTTTCACTCCTAGTGCACACCAGACCCTACTCTTTCCCTTCACCTATTGTGGTTAAAGCATCAACTCATTCATTAAAAATAAGCTCGCATCAGGTGATCCACCCTAGTGGGAAACTGTAAAACGCCACAGGGTCAAAAGAGTTGAACTAAATTAAAAACATGGTAAGTGAGAAAGGTTGCACATAAAATTTTATTGTTAGCGCAATCTTTAAATAATAAATTGCATCAAGAGAAGAGACCTAGAGATATCATTTAATCTATCCAAATATTTTCAATTAGAGCATAACCATGACTGCATAAGGAAGTTATATAGTGAGCTTCCAAAAGTTATGAATTGCTGTTATTAGAAGTTTTAAGAGCTACTATCTTGGTAACTTTTAAAAATAGAAACAGTATTATTAACTATATACACCATGCTGTACATGACATCCCAGAACTTATTTATGTTATAACTGGAAGTTTGTATCTGATGCAGTGTTACATAGTGGGGCCCCAGATATCGATATGTTCTGAAGTTTCACCAGGTGATTTATAAAGCGAAGCTAGGTTTTATTGTTGTTGCTTTTACTAAAGAGAGAGAGAGAGAGAGAGAGAGAGAGACTTTGATTTGTTGCTCTACTTATTTATGCTTTCATTGATTGATTCCTGTATGTGCCCTGACCAGGGATTGAACCGACAAGCTTGGCATATCGGGATGACATTCTAACCAGCTGAGCTACCTGGCCAGGGCCTAGGAGATTTGTTTCTTTGTTTTTGTTTTTCCTTTTCTTTATACAAGTTTATCTTTATTTGTAAAACATGATATGCAACTAAAGCTAATTTGACTTTTAAAATCAAAGTAGATTCAGCATGAAATTTTCTAGTACTAAATATTAAGCCTAATTGATATTTGTTAGGCTTTTTTAAAAATCAAAGTTCAGTTAATGATAATGTGCATTTTATAATAAAATTGTAGTGAAGTACTGACATTTGGTAGTTTAAACAAAGTATCATCCATGTAAAAATCATGCTATCACATGTAAAATTTAATTAGAAAATTCACAGTTCACAAAAGTACATATATTTTGTTGATAGTGCATGAGAACATTATTATAAATTTTCTTGAAGATACAGAACAAAATTCAGTTATGCATAACATTTAGCACTAGAAAATTTTATGTAGAATCAACTGATATTCTTATGAATAAGATACACTTGAAATAATTGATTCAGACTACTAATGAGTCAACATTTTATTGTATAATAAAGATCTATTGGTTTAGCCCAGCCAGTGTGGCTCAGTGGTTGAGCATCTACCTATGAACCAGGAGGTCACAGTTCAGTTCCCCATCAGGGCACATGCCCAGGTTTCAGGCTTGATCCCCAGTAGGGGGCATTCCGGTGGCAGCTAAGCAGTATTCTCACATCATTGATGTTTCTATCTCTTTCTCCCTCTCCCTTCCTCTCTGAAATCAATGAAAATATTGATACATCTAGTAATCAATAATCAGTTACTTTACCAATCATTTAAGTGAGATCTTGTTGAAGCAGCCAGGTTTGAAAAATACTATTCTGAACCCTGGCCTGGCTGCTCATTGGGGCCACCTGAGGAGCTTATAAAAAGATCAGTGCCTGGGTCCAATGCCAAAACATTTTTATTTAAGTGTTTTTTTGTTTGGAATCCAGGCCTTGGTATGTTTAAGAGCTCCCCAGGTGATTCTTATGTAAAGCCAGTTTGAGAATCAATGAGCTGATCAATGACTCTCAAGATCAGTATCCTAAGGAAATCTTGTTAACCCTTTGAGTGCCAACCAATATCCTAGGAAGTATGCTAAAATTGCCAAGGCATTTTTGCTGATTTTACAGCAGTTTAGGAAAGAAATTATGAATCACAAGTAAATGAAGTTACATATTCAAAAACTTAAGGACACCTTTACTACATTTGTTTTTATCTTTGATATATATTGTTTGCTGATTGTATTATAAAATACTAGTAGAAAAAAAATTTGAACAAAACATATAATGTTAAAATAGAGGGACACCCTTCTCCAATATCTTCCACAAAATCATCATCTTCACAGCAAGAATTGACATATTTAGCAATATCATCATCACTAATAAAAGCAGACTTAGAACTGGATGCCATTTTGAAGCTTTAGGGCTACAAATTCTGAGTAAACTTCATAAAATCATAGTACCTGTAAAAAATTAGGCAGATAAATGCCAGTGGTCAATTTTAGAACTACAAACATTCGGCATCATAAGTAATCTGCACTTAGGTGCCATCTGTCAATAAAGAGTGAACTACTAGCATCTAATAGTGACACTGCAGGAGGAGTTCGATAGCGCTCCCGGCACTTTTGGCAAAAGACAGGAGGAGCATGATTGCGCTGCCCCCCCCCCCCGCCCCCTGGCATTCTAGGGGTTAATGCAGAGATTGCTAGATCCCATCCCTAGAGACTGATTCAGTAGATGTGGATGGGGCCAGAAAATTTGCTGGTCTAACAAGTTCCTAGGTTAGGTGCTACTGCTGGTCTATGGACTACACTTTGAGAAACACTGAAGTAAAAATCATTCATATTAAAAATATCTCCAAGCCAATGATTACAGTCTTTTGTAAATATGTTCCTGTACTTCAGTCCCATCTTAATGTGATGTAACTGATTTTCTTAGCAATGTTGTGATACATTCAGATCTTAGTTATTTGCAGGTGAGAGGCTTAGTATCTGATGTTGAGATGGTCAGAGAAGACATACAGAATGGGGCAAAAGTAGGCTTACAGTTATGAGTATGTGAAAGTTTATTCTTGTATTATTATTAACTAATTATCTATTATTTTCCATCTGAACAAGTATAAAACAATTTCTCCACCCTATAGTAACCCTACTAGTTACCAATTAATTCCTTCACTTTCTACCTTTTCTGCACAAGAGCAATTTTATAATTTTAGTTCAAAAGAATCTAAGCAATTAGAACCTAAAAATTGCTAAGAATTCATAATTTGATTTTTCTGCTATTAAGAGCTAAGTTCCACTGATTCACATTAATTCTTTAAACATTATACAAATACCAAAGGGTAGGAACCACTGATAAGACACTATTGTAGATATGTAATGAAATGAAAGTTAAGGTCATGTTGACCCACAGAGGTAGATAATGCCATCTACTAAGCACAAAGAAAAAAAAATCCTTACATTTTATTTTTCAGTGGTTGTAAAGGGAAGAATTCTTTTTTTTCTTTCTTTTTTTGGAAGAAGACATTTTGAGGAACAGGGTTAATAAAGGAAAGGCTGATAATTAAACATGTGCTGTAATGCAAACCCAGCTTGAACAATAGTTCTCTTTTGATTCTGCTTCTTTTTAATTACAGAAATAACAGTTCTTTCTTAGATCAGCCCTTTCTGCTCTGTCATCTTCAACAGACACAAAGCCAGTTTTAAAAAGACCAAATCTAAAAAATGATGCATGCTTTCTGCCTCCATTTTTCTCTCAACCTAGTTCCTCCTCAATGTAAAGGGCAGCTTAACTATCTACTAGTACAATGACTTCTACATGACAGGCCTCAGCACACCACAGTCCTTAGATTATTCCACTATAGATTCTCTCAACCATGATCAAGGTTTTGCAAGGGACACAAGTCAGAGAGGAGCTAGGAGCATCGCTGTGAAGCAGTGAGCAAACAGAAATCTTTCCCTCAAAGGCAGATGATGATTGCTAGGTGAAAGCTGCTCAAATAGCAAAAAAACGTTTAAAACTGAGTAAAAGAGATCTTTTGGAAAAATACAAAGAACAATCTGCTCTGGATTTTAAAGTTACAAGAGTCTTTATTCAGGAGACCACATGTTGACAGTAAATTAACTGGGGGAATGTTTTCAACCAAGACAGTGTAATTGACATCTTTTATACTAATGCATATACTAGTATAATTGAAGGATATTTAAAATTTGAAGGCAGAAATGTCACTAAGTCAACCCTATACCTAAAATGCACTGCTTTTTATTTGTAAACTAAGGTCAAGTTATTAAATGAAAGGGCTCTCCATCCCTAAATACTTTATTCCACCATTGTGCTTAATTAATCATAGACATCTTAAATTGTGGTTTCTTGGGGGGGGGGTATGATAAGAGAAATCCACAAAGAGTAAAATGAAAAAAAATTTAAATAGGTAAGAAAGTTTGCATGATTCTTTAAATAGATGAATATATACAATAGTAGTCACATCAACTACAGTTGTACATTAACTTATATTTTCAAGTCTTTTATTTTATTATTAAAACAACCATGTAAAACAGGTAGAGAATAGCATTATTCCCATTTGACAGATATATAAATTGAGTTAAGGAGAAGTTAAGTATCTATTAAAGGCATACAGCTTGTTAATAATGGAACTAAGACTCAAAAGCACATGCTCTAAAACCTAGATTAGTCATCTCTTTTCCAAAGACAGTGTCAGAATATAGAAAATAGATCTTAAATTGTTAACTCTATTCTGCATTTCATATTAATTTCCCCGAAATGTAATTAAAAAGACATTTTTGAGATAATGCATATAAAGCATTTTTTTAAATTCCTGACACATAATAGTATTTCTAATTGCATTCATTCTTCTTTTTCTGATTTTAGGACTAAACTTTTTCATATTGCATTAACTCACTTTGATAGTCAGGGTTTGACATGAATATTTCTGGGTTTCAAATGAGGCTTTGTTTCACTTAATAATTCATTGAGAATATCTTAGCTCAGGACAAGGTCCTAGGTTCTGAAGATAGAAAGGTTAACAAGAGAGAAGAGAGTTTAGTTTTCATGTCATATTCTTAAAAAAATAAGACTATAAAGGAGTAAACAAGTAAATACATGCGTAGAGATAATAATAAACGCTATAAAGAAAATATAATGGTAATGTTATACCTTGGTAATATTATAGAGAATGATAGGAAAGGTAGTTGAGAGTCAAATTTTGAAGGGGTGGTCAGCTAAGATTCCTCTGAGAGGTGACATTTGATATAAAGGTAAAAGAAAAAAAGGAGGTAGCCATATGAATATCACTGGGAGGAGAACATTTCAAGCCCAAGCCATACAAAGAGAAAGTACAAAATCCTAGGGTTGAGATAGTGAGGGTGATACTCGGCAAGGAAAGGATTCTGTATGGCACAATTAAAATTTCATTTATAGCCAGCACCAGTTTGGCTCAGTGGATAGAGCGTCGGCCTGCGGACTGAGGGGTCCCAGGTTCGATTCCGGTCAAGGGCATGTACCTTGGTTGCGGGCACATCCCCAGTGGGGGGCGTGCAGGAGGCAGCTGATCGATGTTTCTCTCTCTCATCGATGTTTCTAACTCTCTATCCCTGTCCCTTCCTCTCTGTAAAAAATCAATAAAATATATTTCAAAAAAAAAAATTTCATTTATAAAAAAAGAAAACATACTTATCAATACTTATTTGGGTGTACCAAAATACCACCAATCATACATATAGGAGTGTTAATAAGATTGATAAAAATGTCTTTCCCTTAAAATTCTATCAGCAAATCTATTTCAAACAAAGAGGGATGCTGTTTGAATAATCATTCCAGAGCCTGAAAGTTGGGTATCCTGGGCTCTTAAGCAACAAGGGGCTAAAAAAAACACATAAGGACTTTCAAATAATTCAATTAAAAAATGAGCAAAGGATATAGATAGATATTTTCCAAAGATGATATACATGGCCAATATTCACCTGAAAAGATGCTCAACATCATAGCTAACATGTAAATGCAAATTAAAAGCACAATGAGATAGCACTTCACACTCACTAGAATGACTATAATAAAAAAAAGCAGATAGTAACAAATATTGGTGAAGATGTGAAGAAATTTGAACCCTTATGCATGGCTTATAGCAGTTCCTTAAAAGGTTAAACTTAACATTACCATATGAACCAGTGATTTCACTCTATATATCCAAGAAAAAGCAAAATATATAACAACAAAAAAGCTTATACATGAATGTTAATGTCCATTCATTATATATATATATATATATATATATATATATATATATATATATATATAGTATTATATCCATACAATGGGATATTATATGGCAATAAAAAGAAATGAAGTACTGATATATACTATAACATAGATGAATCTTAAGAACATACTAAGTAGACTGAAAAAAAATCAGTCTGCAGGCAGAGGCAGTTCTCTGGAGGCTTTGAGTTTTGCCTGATCTAATTCATCAGAAACAACAGTTTGGGTCCCTTCTGCAGGAACCATCCCAGACTGCTCAGTGAGGCAAAAGCCAGTAGGAGCCTAAGTGCCTACAGATGATACCTGTGGGACCAGCTCAATGGGAAAAAGAAGTAGCTCAGAACAGGGTCAATCATGGTGTGAGACTCAAGGCAGACCCAGCCTCTGGACTAAGGAATCCCTGACCACTGGACTGCTAGCACGACAACATTGGG